>NC_090831.1:60954322-63454322 GCF_028021215.1 Eschrichtius robustus | reverse complement strand
ACAATAATTGAGAACAATCAATGTTATACCATGTGGGAGATAGCTGACATACTCAAAATATCCAAATCAAGCGTTGGAAATCATTTGCACGAGCTTGGTTATGTGAATCACTTTTATGTTTGGGTTCCGCATAAGTTAAGTGAAAAAAACCTTCTTGACCATATTTCCACATGTGATTCTCTACTGAAACATAACGAAAATGTTCCGTTTTTAAAACAAATTGTGACGGGCAATGAAAAGTAGATACTGTACAATAACGTGCAACAAAAGAGATCATGGAGCAAGCGAAATGAACCATCACCAACCACACGAAAGGCCGGTCTTCATCCAAAGAAGGTGATGTTGCGTATGTGGTAGGATTGGAAGGGAGTCCTCTGTTATCAGCCCCTTCCGGAAAACCAAACGATTCATTCCAACAAGTACTGCTCCCAATTAGACCAACTGAATGTGGCACTTGACGAAAATCATCCAGAATTACTCAACAGAAAACGCATAATCTTCCACAAGGATAATGCAAGACCGCGTGTTTCTTTGATGACCAGACAAAAACTGTTACAGCTTGGCTGGGAAGTTCTGATTCATCCGCCATATTCACCAGACATTGCACCTTCAGATTTCCATTTATTTCAATCTTTACAAAATTCTCTTAACGGAAAAAATTTCAATTCCCTGGAAGACTGTAAAAGGCGGCTGGAACAGTTCTTTGCTCAAAAAGATAAAAAGTTTTGGGACGGTGGAATTATGAAGTTGCCTGAAAAGTGGCAGAAGGTAGTGAAACAAAAGGGTGAATACATTGTTCCGTAAAGTTCTTGGTGAAAATGAAAAATATGTCTTTTATTTTTACTTAAAAAACCGAAGGCACTTTTTGGCACACCCAATAATTTATAAATGAGACGAATCACATATTGACAGTGTACGCTCAAAGATATTTTAATAATAGAGCTTTGAGCAGAAGATTTTGGAAACCTCTCTTCTGGAAAACAGTTCTCTGGAGAACAGTGTGGGTCGTGTGGTTTGGGGCGGGAGCTTTTTTCTTGATATGACTACAAATTATTGTATTAGCTTGTAAGGGATTTAATTAGAGGTTCTCAGGCTGGCTGATCATCAAGATTACCTGCAGAAGTTTCTTTAAAATTTGGCTAGACACTGTCCCAGATTTGCTGAATCAGAATTTCTGGGGTTGGAACACAGCCTCCATGGATGATTCTAATGTGCAAACCTGCTGAGAACTAACTTAAACCCTTAGCGGTTAATAAGGTAGCTATTAATTAACGTCTTTACAAGTTTAGCAAATACAGGCCAGGGTATATAAGAAGACTTCCAGGGCAGAGGAAGGAAATGCAGGTAGGAAAGCACAAAGAGAATCTTAAATTTCTTGGAGGGTTTTTCTAGGACAAACCATGACCTAGGTATTTCTCTCTGTATATAACTTTAACCTCTGTGACGTAAAACAATAATGTGTTATTTTTGCACCTATGCTGTGGATTTCCAAATATTGGATAATTTGAAAATGCTATGAGTTACAGTTTCTGTCTCATTATTCTTTGTAGTGTTTAATCTTTACTGAGAAGTACTATTTCCTACGTACTGCCCGGATTTTATGGTGTGTCACAGTTCCTCTGGCATAAAAATCAATGTTTAATGAAAGGAAAATAGACTGCTAAGCCTGGAGACCCACAGGAAACAGGCTATTGCAAAGAATTGATCAAAAACGTCTCTTGAAAAGTGCTCTCTCTTCTCTCCATCTCTCTTCCTTCGTCTCATTTATAAAGTAGACACTGTATCTCCTTATGAGCGTCACAAGAATTATGTAATTATGGATATGAAACCTGCTGCCATGTAGCTTCCTGCCCCTGGGTAGAGCTGAGCAGTGGCACCTTTGATACAAGAGCCAGATCATTTGATAATAATGGATAAAGAGACTTTCTGGGTGATAGCAATCGAATGGCAGAATTTTCTTATACCTGGCAGAATCACTAAAAACTGTAGGTCAGTGGGTTCCTATATATTTGTGTTATTTTACAGATTAAAACATTTGGTCTTATGATGTGTGTTTGCTACAGTGTTTAAGAAAATTTAATTTATTGAAATAGGAGAAGTAAAGAAGGGAGATGGGTGTGGTACGTTATAGAAGCAAGTAGCTTGTGAGATCCGTTGACAGTGAAGAGCACACCACGTGTAAGATAAGAAGGGACGGAAGATGATAGGGGTTGAGTTGTGCCACTCGCCCTCTCTATTTGTCAGAGTTCTGCGGAGAAACAGTATTAGAAGAATATCAGTAGAGAGGGAGAGAGAGAAAGAGAAAGAGAGAGGGATTTATTATAAGGAATTGGCTTTCACAGTTTTGGAGGCTGAGAAGCCCCATGATCTGCCATCCGCAAACTGGAGACCCAGGAAAGCTGTTGGTGTGGGTTCCAGTCTGAGTCTGAAGATCTGAGAATCAGGAAGGCTGATGGCGTGGCCCAAGAACAGGAAAAAAAAAAAAAAACGATCTTTCAGTTCAAGCAGTAAGGCAGAGAGAGAGACAGAGAGAATTCAAATTTCTTCTACCATTTTGTTCTCTTGGGGCCCTCAACGGATTGGATGATGCCCACTCACACTGTGGAGGACCATCTGCTTCACTCAGTTCACCAAGGCAAGTGCTTATCTCTTCTGGAAGCACCCTCCCTAACAAACACACTTAGAAATAATATTTAACCAAATACCTAGACATCCCATGTCCTGGTCAAGTTGACACATAAAATTAACCATCATACCCCCTCAAATTAATATGTTGGAGTCCTAACCCCCAGTGCCTAGAATGAGGCCTTATTTGGAAATAGGATTGTTGCATTTGTACTAATTAAGATGAGGTCATACCAGCGTAGGGTAGGCCCCTCATCTGATATGACTGGTGTCCTTATAAAAAGGGAAAATTTAGATATAGAAACGCACATAGGGTAAACACCATGAGAAGGTGAAGGCAGAGATCAGGGTGATGCAGAAGCCAAGGAGTGCCAAAGATTGGCAGCAAACCACCAGAAGCTGGGATAGAAACACGGCACAGTTTTTCCCTCACTGTCCTCGGAAGGAAACAACCCTCCTGCCTTGATCTTCTAGCCTCCAAAACTGTGAGACAATAAATTTCTGTTGCTCAGGCTGCACAGTTTTTGATACCTTCTTTCTACTTTCCTAACACTAATACAGAAGGGCTTAGACACTAAATAGTCATGAGTCATTTGAGGCAAATGAGCATGGAGAAAGATTCAGGAAGTGCTTGTACCCTCCCCTATGTGTGTTAACCTCTCTCTTGCTCCTTGCTTGTTGCTGTGTGTTTAAGATTGATTCAATAAGCTGTTGTGAATCAAGCGTTTTCATTTGTTCTACAAACCTTTCTGTTCTGCGGCATCTGGATGAAGCTGGTCGTCTACCCAAAAGCCTCCCGTCACATTAACATAATTCCCCAGATTGATAAACCCTTTATAGTATTTTTGATGGCCCCTACTATCATTGTTTCTCATTTTTATTTTTATTTTATTTTTATTTTTATTCTGTGATTTCATTTTAGGAAATATTAGTAGTGTGTCTGAAAGCATTGATTTGCTACCATGAAGTCCGATTTTGCTAAGAAACCATTCTACACGGTGACAAAAATCTGTTCACAGTTTTAACTCTGCTTTAGCTGTTTACGCTTCCACTTCACATTTTTAAACTCTTAAAATATAGCCACGGCGAAGCCTGAAAGTTCATAGAAATAAGTTGTGTGAGGAATGTTCTGCATCTGTTTACATGAAGTGATGTTTTCAGAGGTGCTGTTGGCTGAATTCATTTTCAGGGCCTGTCTGATGCTGTTCAAGTTCTCCATTTGTAGACTCATTGTATATTATACCTGCCCATCTTCCCTAGGAATTTTTCAGTTTATGTTTGCTTCTTCTCTTTTATATGTAACTGCTCACAGAAGCCAGGAAGGGATATCATTTGGGGGTTTGCTTACTATTTGTATTTGGAATTCTCTGGAGGCAGGGGTCAAATTAACTCATGGGTTTGATCCTAGCAATTTACCTTTCCACTCTTTCTTTCTTCTATAAGTAGGAATTTACCATTCAAGCATGCTATTTTAGTAAGGGATAATGGAAGCTAACAGCCTGATTGCTGATGAAACTGAGCATGATTAAATGGTTTAGAGTGAAGTACACCCTTCTCTAGTGGTGAAAAGGCCTTGCATTACTAAAATACGGTAATGACCGATTCATCTCCTGAAACAGTCTTTGCATTGGGGCAGGATAGTTCACCTCATGAATTTGTCTTTTAGTCATTTACAAAAAGTTATTTTGTAAGTCAGCCAGAAGCATGTTAGTTTGAACACTTAAGTCCAAGAGTCAGAGTTAGGAATTCTGTCTTTAGCCATAGCATCTGTGTGACCTCAGACCAATTACTTAAGCCCATAGGCCCCATGCTCCTCATCTGTGAAATAAGGGTCACAAGACCACTCCCCTTACAGGAATGTTACGAAGATTAAATTAAATAAAACACAGAAAATTCTCAGCACAATGTCTGCATGTTGAAAGGGCTTGGATAATATGCTACCTGTTGTTAACTTTTACTTTCTAATACTCAGTTCAGTTTAGCATTTTATTTCTTTCTCTTTTTGTTATTTATTTATTTATTATTGATATTTATTTCTCTTTTTGAGTGTGGTACTTGGGTTAGAGTGATGTCAAATACTGGCCCTTCAATAAAGATTCTTAGAATCTGGTTAAGGAGAAGACGCATAAGAAATTATCTCACTGTACTAAGATAAAGGCATGCAGTGGGTACACTGTACAATGTGGGAAATCAGGAAGGGTCTACTAGCTAATCCTGAAAGCTAAGTAAAGTATAGTCAGGGGTTAGAAGGAAATAGCTTGAGCAGAGACGAAGAGCCATGTGCCACCATGCTTTATGCATGTAAAAAAAAAATTGCTGAATTCCTGAGAGCAAGACAGAAGATGGAGAGAAGAGGAAGTGAGTTGGGAGAAGTGCCGTCGTGGCGATGCTCTTCTCAGGAGTCTGGCCTTTACGCTTTGAGTGACAGAGACTCAGTGAAGTCCTTAAGCAGGGTTGTGCCATGGTACTCTCTGGGTGATATGGAGAGGATGGATTTCAGGGAGCCAAAGCTGAGACAGAGGTACACTTGTCAGAAGAGATAATGACCATTTGCATTGAGACAACCACAGTAGTGGGAAGGAGCAGGTGATGGGTGTGAAAAATGTTTAGGAGGTAAAGCAGACGGACGTGGTGACTGGCTGGAGTGTGGAACAAAAAGATTTAGGATGAATTCAGTTTTCTGGCTTGATTAACAGGGTAGATAGATGGTGCTGCTATTTACTGAGGCAGGAAACACAGGAGCAGAGTAAGGAGGAGGTGGGGATGAGGGTGGGGGAACGTTGATGACGTGTTGACTTTGGCATCTTTTCTTATGAGACATCCAGAAGGATATAAGGATCTGAGAGTGAGAGTAGGCGACTTAAATAAATGAAAAGGAAGAGCTGCTTATACCGTCTGTCAGTTTCCTAGTCTCCAAGAAGAAATCATACTTGGATCTAAACACAGTTATTTAAAACTCACAGCAGGTAAAACTATTGAGCTTTATAGTGAAGAGGACTATCATTTATTGATGATTGTGTTTATGCTAGACCTCTCTGCTAATCCTGTTAGTTTTATATATTTACTGCTTTATCTAATAGATACACCTACCATAACTACTCATTTTATCTAACGATTTTTAGTTACTCTTAGTTTTCTTTACAGATTTCTCATTTTTATCTTCTTAGGTGGAAACCCCCCAAATTTCATCTAAATATTTGTTTAAAAACACAAATTCAATTAAACCCAACATATATTTATGAGGTACTGAAAGGAATGGTATGAAAACAAAACATCAACATTTTGTACCTTTACAAGAAACATATATTTTCAATCATTGCCTCCAAATATATTAAAACTCTCTTTTCCTTCCAATTTTCTGGCTCCTTTAATAAAAAATTTCATCCAGTCAATCTCAGAAGTTCTAGTAGCCCCATTACTGGCTGATGGTGTTTTAAGAAACTTGGTAAGTGGAGAGCGCAGGCTCTAATGTTTCTCTTTTCTCCTTTTTCTGGATTTACTTTCCTGGTGTTTGGGATAAGAAGGAAGGACTGGAGAGGTTATCCTAAATAATTGGTTTCCTATTCTTGCTCCTGGTCTCACTCTGCTTTGGTCTTGCTCTGCTTGGCTCTGTCTCTACCTGCTCCTGTTAGACTGTGTCAATGTAGCCCTAAAACGCAGTGCATGGTTCTCTCGAGTAGGGCTTAGCTTTACCTTTGAGCCCTCCATGGAGCAGTCATGTCTTCTTTATTCTCTGGGAGAGATGATCTTACTTGGGCTGTTACTTCCTGAGAATACAACTTTGTCCCCCTCTTTTAACTTCCATGATCATTTACCCGGAACCAAGTTAACACTGAGTTCCTCTTCTGTGCCCTCTCAAACAGAAGTTGTGGGCTGCCCCCATTTTATTCCCAGGTTTCTTTCACTATGATTTCTTTGCCTGCTGGCATCAGCTGCTGAAACAGCCTTCTGTCTCCAGGAACTTACAGATATGTGTCAGGACCAGTCTTATGTTTACATATACACCTAAACTACAAAGAAACACATGACAAAGGCCCCCAACAGTTCTCCCCTGTTCTTTGCTGCCAGTGACAGTAGCATGATGAACATACAAAGTTTGCATCTCTTAGAGCAACCAGCTGGGTAGTAGTAATAGGTTCTTCTTTGCAGTCTTACTAATCTTTTCAAGTGCATCTCTCAGAACTCACTCTGTTTGCCTTTGGAAAGGGAAGCACGGCCATGAACATTGTACTTGGCATGTGGCACCTGACTGAGGTGTCAGTTCCCGTGTCTCACCCAAATCCATGCATCTCCCTTGTTCTTTCCTTATGTACTAATAGGAAGTGGGTGGTTGATGGCAGTAGTGCCGGTTCTGCTACCTCTCAGAAAGACCTTGGAAGATGTCTGGCCCCATTGTTGGTGGCTTTCTTTAGAATGTAGGGTATTTGCTTTAGAATGTATGTTCCTTTATCCTAAGCTTTGAGCCTTAGCCACAATTCCAGGATAACAGGAAATGTTCCATTCAACTCCCTGTTACCAAATTTAACACTAAAACAAACTTAGTATGATTTGAGGAAAGAGCTATTTAAGGAACTTCGCCCAGAAGATGTATCTCGAGCACTGCAAAAGATAATCCTTTCTGAGGAAACCACATCCACTTGACAAGAAGTCTAATACTCTTAGGGAATTTGGTTAATGGACAAGAGTAGAAAAGACATTCTTAGGAACAGCAGAAAATCAGGGAAACTTTAGTGGAAAGATGAATAGCCTAGGGATTGGTCTATTAATCTTGTTTCATTACTCAATTGCCTTGTGAACAAGTGACTTTAATTCTTTGATCTTTGTGGTCTTTCTCTGGAAAGGGAAGAAGATCTTAAGATAATCTTAAAATGCTGTAATTCTAGGACTCAGATTTACGATTTTAATAACTTTCCAAGTGGAATATTGGAGGATGAGCGTGGACTTTGTTAAAGTTGGCCTCTGAATAGTCATATGAGGCAGTTCTTTGGATCTGTTCACAGCTGGATTTTATCATAGTAATTTGCTTAAACTTGGAATTAAATTGTTCCAGGCCAAATTTTATCAATCCCTACAGGACACAGAGACATTAAGTAAATAGTCATTTTCAGTACCATTAAAGAGCTGAAACAGCGTTAAGAGACGGCTAATCTACACATAAGGGTAGGCCAGGCACTAAGAAAATCTGGCTTAGTAAGTAAGTAGCAAGCAATAACAGTAATTGTTCCTAAAAGTCAAGAGATTGAGAATGAATACATCGGAGTAGCACCAATTTTTATATCTATAATTACACCCCCCCCCACAAAGATATCTACATCTATACATCTGTATAATTGCATCTAGGTCTATTCTGAATTTGAGTTTCTAGCCTTTTAAAGTAACTGATTTTATAGTAAGATTTTAGTTGATTCTTATTTTCATATTCTTTGTGATGTACCTTGATTTCCTAAGATTTCTATAATGAAAATGTATACAAATTTTAAAGAAGGGAAAATAGCTTGTATTACTGTAGTTAAATTTTTATGGCTTTCAGTTTTTAGGAAAGCAACTGAAAACAGTCTCTACTATACTAACAAGATAAAGATGTGAGAGAAAACTACATTCATGTAGAAGTGCTAGGTATCTTATACTTACTAAAATTTAAAATGAACATTTTATCTCCTCATATCATAGTAAAACCTCATATTTATATAGTGATTAACAGTTTAAAAGGGACTCTCATAGTGATCATTTTATTTATTCTTCACAGTATGTGCTCTAGGAAAATGTAATATTCATTGATTTATAAATGAGCAAAGGGAGCCTGGGTGATTAAATGATTTGATCAGTTATGAAACCAAGTGTCAGAGGTGAGCCTTAAAATGTCCTTCTAATGCCATACCAATGGTATTGTCTCAGCTGCCCTCTTGACAGTATTTAGTGCAAAACACAAGGGCCTGGCATCCTCATTCTCCCAGAGCATCTTTATTTGTAATTATATGTCAACAGCAATGACACTGAGTTAATAATGTCCCTTTGAATGACTTGTCATGCAGAAGAAAAAAAATCCTTCTACCTTCAATGTTGTTTTGAACTGCTATGAAAAATCTATAATTATAGTTTAATTTTTTATATGTTTGTTTTTTCTCTTCAGCTCCTAGGTTGGAAGCAAATAAGGGCAGAAATGGTTCTTCTACATATGCTGTCAGATCTTGAGCAAGTTATAGATTTTTTTCTATTCTTGCTTACGACTATATCATGGCATATTAATTGTAATTTCATAGGTTGTAAAATGCCTAGAATAAAGTACAAACGCCATAAATATGGCTATTATCCTTATGTTAATTAGTGCTTCTTAAGTGGGTTCTGGGTTATTATGTGTGCTTTTTTAAAAAGCACGTGTTAGGAGTTCAGAGCATTTGCTATGTCTAAAAAGATTTAGTTTGAAATATCAGCCCTGGAAACACTGACCATCTAAGAGACACCTCTGTCTAAATGGTGGTATTTTTGCAAGTTGGAGAGCCAGGCCCAGGCTGTGGTGATGTCATCAACACAGTGAATGTCAACCTGAGACACCTCTTAGGACAGAGTACAAGACTTTCCAAAGTGAAATGCACTCTGAGTGTTTATTTCTATAAGTGAGAAATTATGATTTAAATTCTTTGATAATATACCCACTGTAATGGTGAGAAGAAGCATTCTCTTCTTCTCTTTACTGATTCTTGAAATTGTTAAAACTTCCACTCCAGACATAAATGAAAAAATGTACATACATATATGTAGGTGTGTATGTATGCATTTAATCTAATTAACAATTGCATTGTAATCTTTTTTTTAACAAGTGGAGAATAAGAAAATATATCTTTGGTTCAATGTCATGGAAGACAGTTTTAACAAGCACAGAATTTAAAAACAGTAAACTCTTTCACACTTCTCCATCTCTTTAATCATTCCCAGTTTGCCTAACCCTAGCCATTCATTCCCCTTTTATGTTCTACCTTATTCTCAGCCAAAAGGAGTCAGCTCAGAGCTCAGGTTTCTGATGTTATAAGGAGAGAAGCTGACTCGCATTCTAGTTTGTTCTTCATGCTAAGAAGCATCTGTGTTTTTCTCTCTTTGACTTTCCATTAAAACATCTTTCTGTGCCCTCATATATACTCTACCTTTCAGGGAGTTGAAGGATCTCAAACATCTCCTTTAACAGGAAGGAAGTATTTGTCATTCCATTCACTCATTCATGCCATGCAACAAAGATTTACTGAGCAATTTCAGACACCAGGCATTCATTGTTCTCCTCCCAGGGACTGATCTGTTAAAAAAAAAAAAGAGGGAGAGAGAGAGAGAGAGAGAGAGACCCAAATATCTATCCTATGGAGCTTCATATAGGGAGACAGACAAAAAATAAGAAAATTCGGTAAAATATATAAGATTACATCAGCACTAAGAAAAAGAAATCAGAGGACAGAAAGTTAAATGGGAACTTAGAGTTTACGGAGGATAGCATAAGAAGATCTCTCTAAAAATGTGAAATTTAAGTCAAGATTCAAAGGAAATATGAGTGTAAGCCACAGGATAAGTAGAAGAAAGTATTAAAAAAACGCTATTCACTTCACAAATATTTATTGAATGCCCAGAAAATGTGAGAAATGTCATGGCAAACTACCTAGAATACATCCTGTCCTCTTGGAGCTTGAAATTTAAGTTTTAATATTTTAGAAATGTCTCATCTCTCAGATCTCCCGGTTGATTTGGACAACTTATAATTAATAGTCTCACTTAGATTTAGAACTGCTTAAGAAGTATATTTAAAGAGAAAACTAAAATTAGAATTAAATGAATAAGGGTTTAACTGGTTTAACTAGAGATTATGCTTCAAAATCAATGTCAAAATGTTCTAATGATGGGGGAGAAAAAAACAGAAAGCAAAAATCAGTAATAAATGTTGAACTTGGAGTCAATGGCTTTGGTTACTGATACCAGTTCTACCTCTAACCAGGTGTGCTATAAAAATGCTGACAGGTCATTTCAGGAGGCTGGGTGAGTTGGTTCTGTGATCCGTTTAAAAAAACAAAAATCTGGGAGTCTATGGTTTTATAATGAAGAGCATAGAATGGAAAGCATTTCACTTTTTGTTTTAAAATACTCTTTTTAATGAGGCATATTTGACATATAACATTATATTAGTTTCAGGTATACAATATGATGATTCAATATTTGTATATATTGTGAAATTATCACCACACTTAGTTAACATCCATCACCACACATAGTTACAATTTTTTTTCTTATGATGATAACTTTTAAGATGTACTCTCTTAGCAACTTTCAAATAGTCAATACGGTATTAACGACAGTCAGCATGCTGTACGTTACATCCCCATGACTTATTTATTTTATAACTCTCAGGTTATATCTTTTGATCTGCTTCACTCATTTCACCCATCTTCTCCATTTAAAAAAATTCTTGAATCCTGCATCATTATTAGTAACACTTACACTTGGTTCTGTGATACAAGTTCAATCAGAGTCAATCATAATGCACAGATCAATACTACAACTCCTAGGACCGTTACCATATTTTTCTTTTGTCAAGACTTTCTTCTGCTTGTAAAAGCATTATGGGTCTTCAGCAACTGAATTAAAAAAAACCAAACAAAGATTTTGGAGAAGTATTCAACTTTTCTCACTATTGACCTCTGAATTTGCTCCGTGTGGCGGGGGAGAATTGGGCTGGCAGTGACTGGAGACCGTGTGGGAAGCATCTGGTGGCCATGGAGCTCAGTGAAAGTAGGCAATCAGGGAGCTTAATGTTAACTCTGAACTCGTTTTGACTTTGCAGGAAATCTTTAAAAACCTTTCCTTTGCTCTTGATTTTATGAAATGCAATTTTATCTTTTGCAAGGCCATTTTTTGTACACTCAGTGGATGGTAAATAAAGTGTATCATTCTACTTCTACCTCAAAGGAGGGAAATAATATCAAGTTTAAATGACTCTTTCTAAGGTCTCATAATCAAAGGCAAGGCTTGTATTTTTTGTTTTGTTTTGTTTTCATTTAGGACAAACTTTATTTTAAGCAGGGAATAGAAGAGTCAACGAAACAGACCACTTGCTCCCCCTGTCAGAAGCAAGTCATGCAGCAGTTGCTCCGAGCTGCTCGAAACTTCTGTTGACTGGTCTCCTAGACCCCAGTTTCCCTCAGTTCTCCTCCTCTCCTACCTTGTCCACTCCTTCTCTATTTGCTGGTTCCTCGTGTCTCTAATCTTTAAACATTGGTGTATCTTCAATCCACAGAGTTTCTTTCTTTCCTCTCATCACAAATTTCCTGACTTATGACTCTTTTCCAAGGTCTTTAAGTGCCATCTATACATTGGAAACACCAAGTCCTGACCTTTCTCCTGAACTTCAGACTTATATATCTGGCTCAAAATTTCCATGTAAATGTCCAGTAGACATCCTCAGCTTAACAGGATCAAAACCAAATTCCTGGTTTTAACTCCAGCACGTGATCCTGCACAGTCTTTCCATCCCCATCTCAATTAATCAATATTCTGTTGTAACACTTGCCCTGGGGAAAAATTAGGATAATTCCTGATTCTCTTCTTTATCTCATAACCTACTTCCAGTCAGTCAACAATTTTTTTTGTCAGGTCTGATGCTGAAACATATCCAGATTCTAGTGACTTCTCTTCAGTTTATCTCTATCACCAAGCCACCTCCATCATCTCTCCTAGAGGATTATTGAAATGAGGCAGAGTTTGGGCTTGAATCCATATATCCTGACTTTAATCCAGGGCTCATTTTAAGCAACAAGAAAAGATAAGTGGAAGAATCATCTGGACTCAGCACACTGGACTCTCCTGGAAAGGCAGAGGGCACAGGGAAGTCTCAAAACGTATTCTCACTAAAGAATAGGTCCTTATGCCTTTCAAAAAAGACTTCTTAGAGATTTCAAAGGAATTGCATTATAACAAGATAAGAAACACATTTTTTTTAGAAAGAAAATTACTGTGTTTAATCCATGATATATATAAGTGGTGCTGTATATATAAGTGGTGTCCAAAATCGAAACACAGCATGGATTGCTCAGGACTTTGTATTCCCAAGAATTCATTGGAAGTAAACTCTGCTGGGGAACAAAACTTGGGAAAACAAAGACTACATTAGAGATGGAGGAAATCCTCAGCTCTGCCATGCATCCACAAGTGAGAGGAGATTCCAGGCAGCCGAAGTATCTGGGGAATTCAGCTGCCTGGGATTATGGGCATTAAAACCCCCTCCTCTCAATCGCCTCCTCTCCCACACAAGCACAGAAAATTTCACACTAAAGATGTCTGTAGCAGCTGTGAAAGTGTCTAACCATTAGAAGAGAAAGTGGAGAAATAGGAGCCTTTGCATGTTATTTTACTTCCTAGTTGCCAATAATGTCTTTTATGGAAATTAAAAAATCATATGAATATTCAGATGTATAAACTCTATAGACATAAGATACTTTAGGAATTAAAGGTTTTCATATAGCTATGGTTATATTTCTGTAACAAATATTACTCCATATGAAATTTTAAATTTCTTAATAACTCCACCACTTCCCCTTGCCTCATTATCCCAGAGTGGAGTGGAAAGGTGTCTGGGAAGATACCTATTTCTCCTAGGCTGCCATATACCAAATGAGATAAAGAAACAGGGGGGCGGAAAAAAACGTAGGCCAAGGTTGGAGTGAAGTGCAGGATATGTGGCTGAAGATGTTACGTGGATCAAATGAATACTTGAAATATTCCACATCCATTAGTATAGTTTCTACTTGTCAGATCTTTTTCTCTTTTATGCAAGTCATATAAATACAGTCATTTTAAAAGATGGCAGTAGCAGTAAACAGAGAAATTTATATCTTGCCTCTGAGTCCCTTGTTTTTTGCAATTAGTGGTCTGAGACTATGACCCTTTGAAGATATTAACATCTTAATGGCATTTCCGAAGGGATGATGCAAGAGAACTACTATTTATGGTATTTCTACTATGTGCCATTCTCTGTATTTGACTGTTTCTATAATCATAATCCTCATACAATTGTGTGAGGTAAATCTTTTAATGCTCATTTCATAGTGGAGGAAACAGAGGCTCTGAGAATCCAGTCTTTCACATGGTAAATGATAGATGACACACTCTGCTCCTGATACAGCCCTGCTCAGTAAGGAAGATCAGAGTTGTCTGGGGAAGCAGGGAAATGTCACGCTTCCATTTTCCATCTCACTCTTCAGGGGAAATCCCAACGATTTTTCCTGTGATAATTTTCAAAGGCAAGTTCACAGGACTGAAAAAGACGTCTAAGATTAGTAAGTGAGAATAAAGAAGGTTTTCCCTGTTACATTTATGCACATAATACATTTTCATGTGTGTGTACATGTGTGTCTGTGTGTGTGGATATATATGTAAAACTTGCAAAACAACATATTATTTTTCTTTTGATGTAATCTGTGTCACTCATCTTCTCTCTTTACTGGTTCAAGATTGTGGTAGAATGGTGAATCACTGGATTTAGGTCCATCAACCTTGTAAGAATCTAAATTGCTTTGTGCTTTTCCTCCCTTTTTTTCTCCCAGGCTCTTCAATCATGTAAGTGGTCGAATGATGTATAGTCTTTCCCCTGCACCAGTTTTTGATCTATCATTTCTTATTATAGTTATCATCCATTCCAGATGAGCTGCCAATTCTTTTAGAAGTTGTTAGTAGAAACAGTTAAAAACTGTTGTCTTTGTATCTATGCAATCAGCGGTAATGTCTGCTAGAGTGGTTCGTCTGCTGAGAGTAGCTAGGAAGGGTGACTACAGGAGATGGGCTGTGGTAGCCTCCTATAGTCAACAACTCTGCTTTACAACTCCCTCTAGTGGCACACTGAGGTATGCCCCAGGGTACAGCAGAAGAATTTTGACAAGTTTGTGGGGGAAATGTCTGAAAAGAAAATTAGGAAGCAAGTCTTTTGAAATCTCCTTAGTTGTTTCATAAGAGAAAATATATCTGTGTATTTCTCAAGAATAAATATAATATGATATGTATTTGCCCTTAATCAAATATAATATGATATGTATTTGCTGTATATTTTCCCAGCATCACTTGGGATTATTTTGGCCAATAAAGGGAATAATCATTTAAAAAAAAAAAACAAAGAAAACTTGGCTTATTGGAACTTCATTTTCTTAAATCTTGGCTAGACATCAAGTTTTCTGAATTGAAGAATTTATTCTTTTCAGTGCATTTATATTTAATTGAATATGGAAATGTGAAAAATATGAAGCTTGTTTTAAATAGCAACACATATATGAAACATTTCCCAATGTGAGTGACAGGCAGTTAAATCTTCTTTGCATAAACTTGAACGTGAAGTGGAAACCAACTGATTCTTTGAAGACCAAGAAAAAAGAAAAATGAGCTATTTAATCTTTTTGGTGCATGCTGTGGTCCTTGGAACAGGGAAGACAATTGATGGGAAATCAGGAGAACATAACTGTTCATTTTTACAGTGCTGTTAATATTATCTAAATGCTAATCTTTAAAAAAAAAAGAATATTAGAAAAGGAAAGAAACCACCTTCTTAATGGTGTGGGTCACATTTGTCATTACAGATCAGCAGTAGTGAACATCTTGGGTGTTCAAATAGTCTTTTCTGGTGTGGCATGCTGGCCTTTTATGAAAATATTGTATCTCCATAGAATGTAATATTATAGTAATTTATACTTTACATGTGTTGTACCCTGACACAGAAAAATCACAAATATAATCAAATTTTTCTTTCTATAGGTATTATAACTTCATAGCCTTATAAATATTTGTTTTCCTGGTTCATACATCTAGACCCTTTCCTTAATAATGATGATTCACTAAGAGTCAGTTCCAGGTATCTATTTTCTTGTATCTTATATCCCACTGTTGAACTTTCACCTTTGAATCTATTACCCTTCCCAAGACATTTTCTGCCAAATAAATTTCCTTGGTAAGAGAAGAAAAAGTTGGGTGCTGAGAACTAAGAATGTGATGTACTAAATGAAAGAAAGAGATTTTAAGTTGAAAAATCTTCACATTTTCAAAATCCTAGTAACTTAAGACCAAATTTTTTCCTGTAAAATATGTCTTTTAAAATGATGTGTTTTTAACATGAGTTTTGGATATATTTACATATTAATACAGCAGGCATTTTTTTAGAGCCCATAAACACTGGTGACATAAATAAATAGATTTCTGCCTTTCAAGAGCTTGAAATATAGTTAGGGGTGTAGGGTTAGGCTAAACAGATAAAATAACTGATACAATCAGGTAAGTAAGTGCTATATTAAAGGTAAATATAAAGTGCTGTATTCATTTCTAGGGCTGCCATAACAAATTAACACAAACTGGGTGGCTTTGTCCCCACCCTAACTTCAGTATGATTTCATCTCAACATCTTTAATTACATCTACAAAGACCTTATTTTTGAATGAGGTCACATTCTCAGATTCTTTGTGGACGTGAATTTGGAAGAGAAACTCTTCAACCCCCTGTAGTTGCTGTGAGTAGATGAAAGAGAGTTTCTTCGTTCCGCCTAGTCTATATGGGGATGGGAGAGTTAGGAAATTTCTTGAAGCAAAGGATACTTAAGTTTAATTGGAAAAGGTGAGATTAAAGAGATGGAGAGTAATCAGATTGTTTGTGGAGGGTTTTATCTGGCACACTGAAAGGTGTATATTTCATCGAGTAACTTGGTGATTCTTCTCCGTGTGTGTGCATGTATGAGTGTGTGTGTGTGTGTGTGTGTGTGTGTGTGTGTGTGTAAGCTCCAACACAGTTAAAAGAAGTGAGAGTCTACCATTAGAAACAGCAACTGTCTCTGGAAATGACTCTTGAGTGGGGAGGCTACACATTAGAATCTTAGAAGGTGATGCATGGTTTAAGAAAGTCCATCAGGTGATTCAGATAAAATTCTTCCCCTTTTCTTTCCTATAGATGGAGTACTGATAAGGGATTACTGAAAAGATTTAGACAGAGAATGTCTATGTATATAATTATGTATTATACTTTGTTATATTAACAGTGTTATATGTATAATAATGAAATATATATGTATATAATGTAATATATGAATATATTATATAACCCTGGTTCAGAATAAAATTAGATTACAAAGGGACAACTAGGGACAGAGAAACCAGTTAGTAGACCATTAAAATAGTAATACTAGTGGTTATAAATTTCTGAATATAGCAGTAATGATAGATTTAGGACCTATTCAGGAGGTAGGATTAGTAAGATTTTACAAAAAAATTTAAAGTAAAACTGGTAATGATGATTCTCAGGTTTCTTGCCTGTATAAATGCAATGAGAATGAAGTAAGAAAGGGAATAAGGAAGAAATATGGTTTAGAGGCTCAGTTAAAGATTGTGGTATTAGATGGATTAGAGACCAAAATGTAAGACCAGACGCTATAAAACTCTTAGAGGAAAACATAGGAAGAACACTCTTTGACATAAATCACAGCAAGATCTTTTTTGATCCACCTCCTAGAGTAATGGAAATAAAAACAAAAATAAACAAATGGGACCTAATGAAACTTCAACGCTTTTGCACAGCAAAGGAAACCATAAACAAGACGAAAAGACAACCCTCAGAATGGGAGAAAATATTTGCAAATGAATCAACAGACAAAGGATTAATCTCCAAAATATATAAACAGCTCATGCAGCTCAATATTAGAAAAACAAACAACCCAGTCCAAAAATGGGCAGAAGACCTAAATAGACATTTCTCCAAAGAAGACATACAGATGGCCAAGAAGCACATGAAAAGCTGCTCAACATCGCTAATTATTAGAGAAATGCAAATCAAAACTACAATGAGGTATCACCTCACACCAGTTAGAATGGGCATCATCAGAAAATCTACAAACAACAAATGCTGGAGAGGGTGCGGAGAAAAGGGAACCCCCTTGCACTGCTGGTGGTAATGTAAATTGATACAGCCACTATGGAGAATAGTATGGAGGTTCCTTAAAAAATAAAAATAGAATTACCATGTGATCCAGCAATCCCACTACTGGGCATATACCCTGAGAAAACCATAATTCAAAAAGACACATGCACCCCAATGTTCATTGCAGCACTCTTTACAATAGCCAGGTCATGGAAGCAACCTAAATGCCCATCAATAGACGAATGGATAAAGAAGATGTGGTACATATATACAATGGAATATTACTCAGCCATAAAAAGGAACGAAATTGGGTCATTTGTAGAGACGTGGATGGATCTAGAGACCATACAGAGTGAAGTAAGTCAGAAAGAGAAAAACAGATGTCGCATATTAACGCATATATGTGGAACCTAGAAAAATGGTACAGATGAACCGGTTTGCAGGGCAGAAGTTGAGACACAGATGTAGAGAACAAACATATGGACACCAAGGGGGGAAAGCCGCAGGGGGTGGGGATGGTGGTGTGCTGAATTGGGCGATTGGGATTGACATGTATACACTGATGTGTATAAAATGGATGACTAATAAGAACCTGCTGTATAAAAAAATAAAATTAAATTAAAGAAAAAAAAAATGTGCAGAATTTTCTGAGTCTATAGGATATCCCGGTAGAAATGTCTGGTGGTCAGTTGAATATATAATAAAGGGAGAAATAAATTATGAGATGAACAGTATATGTATGGTCATTGAAATCATTGATGAGAATGAGGTTTTCTAGAAGAATATGTGTATCAAGAAGTTAAAAATACCCAAAGCAGAGTTCTGTGGATACCAATGCATAAAGGGCAAATTTGTTTTAAAAAGGGAATCTCACAGGAGACTAAGGAGCAGCCAAGAGGCAATAAAAAATCCGAGAGGATTAGTATCCTCAAGTCAAAAAAGGAAGGAATTTCGAGATCAGGGGAAGAAGACAAGAGTGACAGTGTTTATGATTCCGTAAACATTACATCTGGAATCAGGAATCTTTGCGAATTAAGAAAAGTGGGTTTTGTAAGTGTGGGGACCAAAGTGATATTACAGGAGGTTCAACAGTAATGAGAAGTCGGCGTAAATCTCTAAATACATAAGCCCTCTTGGTGCATATATGCAAATATGTGTGTGTGTATATATGTAATAATATGAAGGCCAATCTTGAACACATTTGGCACTTCATCAATTCAATTGTGATTCTAAAGAGAGCAGCTGTATTCTAAGGGCCTATTATTGAGGAGTTTATAACCTAGTAGGCATTAAAGACATCAGATTTGAATCCACTCAAGCCTCCTTTTCAATTGCAGTTGATTTGATTTATACTTAATTTATTGCAAAATCTTATTACAGCATATATAAAATACACTTTAGTGAATTTTCACATGAGTCCCTGTAAGCCGTCAGACAGGGACATGTTCACACTATTTTCATTCATTTGTTACCGAAAAAAAAAATAAATTCTAAAGTTCGCCCTGTGGAATACCGAGAAAAGAGTAGATTTAAGGGTGGTATTGATATCTCTGAAAATATACATTTTATTAAAGCACTACCACTCCCGTAACTACCGCATTATATCTGTCCATTTCTGTTGCTTTGTAAAGAAAAGGTTGAAGCTGTTCAGGATCCTCTATGATTTTTATTTTAGTTTATCCCATCGATTCAGGCTGCATAATTCTATGCCCCACTTTAGCTCAGGCAAACAGTACATTGTGCAAAGAACATTTTTTAATCTTACAAGCAATAATTTAATATTTGAGCTTCCAATTTATGGGGTTTTTTTTAAAGCCATCAGTTATCTGTGATTGCAACATGTAGCTGTTTCTAACCACTCCTCACAATTTATCAAAAAGGGTCCTTCTAGAATGATAGAGCAGGTATGATGATAGATTTAGCGCTTGCTTTATATTAATAATGTGCGCTTTACCACATCTGTGCTCCAGGTACCTTAAATACTTCAGACTTTTAATCATATATGTAGGTTGTCTGGTTCCCTTCTGATTGGCTTTTAAGGCCTTGGAGAAGAATTGTGCATGAGGGTGGTGACAGGTGGGATGCAACCAGCTGTGCACATTAACTTGTGCGGGTCACCCTGAGAGAGAACAGTGAGCAAGCAGACGCTTTTAGCTGCTTGGTAGGTAGCAAGCAGGATTGGTAGGTATGTGAGATTCCTTACCTAATTTTTTTCGTTGGAATAGATTATTAGTGTTTTCGAAACACTGTGGAGATAGACTGCTTTTACTACAATGACCAAAAGTTATCCGTGAGTATATGTTATCATAAGAAGAACCCTGGCCTTCATATAATTTCATATGCAAATATTCACTTCAAACATATTTATTTTCATTAATAATTTTTGCTTCTAATAAATAAATAACAGGTAGTGATATTACAACATCTCTTATACACTCTCAGCTGAAATCACATTAGTAGATCAAGCAAGAAGCCTCAAGCATTTTCTCATTCACTCTGATATTTCTTAAATAACTGCTCTTTAATTAAATACAGATTTTTGCACTACTTTATTTTACTTAACACTATAAAGGCACTGTGTTATAATAGCAAGTTTTGGATAGCCAGAAGAGGAAAATAATAATAATGCCACCATCCTACTCTAATCATTATACATATTTTGTATTCTTTCGCAATCTTTTTTATTGTAAATATATGTTCAAGATGATTTCTGAATTTAATTACTTTCCCTTTGTGGCATGCTATTTGCAAAGAAAGCTGAATTAACTAATATTTTTTTAGCATGTACTATCCGTGATACATTTGCTTATCACAAACTATGATAAAGGTCATACATGCACACACACAGTAACGCACACACACAACACTTGGCCCAGTGGATTTGACAGCCTCTGTTCAAATTCTGGCATTGCCATTTTCCTATGACCTCGAGTCAATTATCTAAGTACTCTTAGCTTCAGTCTTAGAGTCTTTTAAAGTTAATGTCTTAGTATTTGATACAAGTAGACAAGGATATAGAATCTTGGGACAACACTATCAACCAACTTGATCTAATTAATGTATTTATAGAACACATCACCAACAGAATACATATTTCTTCAAAATATCACTGAGTGTGTACTAAGTTAGAAGATATTCTTGGCCACTAGACAAGTGTCAATACATTTAAGAGAATTTTGGTCATATAAATTATCTTCTCTGACTATAATAGAATGAAATAAAAATTGATAACAAAAGGTATCTGGAAAGCCTTCAAATACTTATAAACTAATAACACACTTCTAAATAACTCATGGGTCAAAGAAAAAATCAAAAGAGAAATTAGAAAGTATGGTAGATGGAATGAAAATGAAAAACCAACACATCAAAATTATTGAGAAGCCACTAAAACCATACATAGGGAATATTTATAGTACTAAATGCCTATCGTAGAAAAGCTGAAATATCTAAAATTAATCCCCTTACTCGCCATCTTAATCAATTATGAAAAACTTCAAGTAATAATAAAAAAGGAAATATAATATGTAATAAAGTAAATATCAGTAAAATAGAAAACTGAAAAACAATAAAGAAAATCAATAAAATCAATATTACTCTAGCCATATCAATTAAGAGAAAGAAAAGTCACAAATTACCAGTAACAGGCATGAGAAAATTGACATCCCTATAGATTAAATATATTGATGCATAATATGGCAATTTTATAAATAACTTCATGGCACTAAAATCAACACTTAAGTGAAATGATCAAATCCCTTGACACAAACTACTAAAGCTTAATCAAGAAGAAACCGGTAACATAAATAGTTCTATATTTAGTAAAGAAATTGAATTTGAAATTTAAAACCTTCACACACAAAAAATTGCAGGTCCAGATAGTTTCCATAGTGAAATTTGCCAAACATCTATGGAAAAATAATGTAAATTCTATTTAAACTGTTACATAAAATGAAAGAATAAGGAGTAATTCTGAGATCCTTCTATGAGACCAGCATTACCCAGACACCAAACCACACAAACATTACAAGAAAGGAAAACTGCAGACAAATGCAAAAATTTGGTACAAAGTTTCACCAAATTGAGTCCAACAAAATATGAAAGTGTGCTACATCATGACCAAATGAAGTTTATCTAAGCATGCAAGGTTAGTGTGATATTTGCAAATTCATCAATATTATTGCTTATATTAGTGCACTAAAAAACAAATGCAAAACTACCATCATGGTAGACTCATAAAAAGCGTTTGAGAAAAATCCAGGATTCATTGGTAATAAAAACTCTCAGTAAAGTAGAATTAGAAGGTAATTCCCTCAACCTAATAAAAGGTGTCTATGACAAACCTGCAGCTAACATCATATTTAATGTGAAAGACTGAATGTTCTCCCCACAAAATCAGGAAGAAGACAACAATGTCTATTCTCACTACATCTATTTAAAACATTATACTAGAAGGTCTTGCTGATGTATTCAGATTGAAAAGGCAGAAGTAAAAATAAAAAATTTACAGGCAGCATGGCCTTTTATGTGGAAAATCTGATGAAATCTACAATAAGTCATTAGAAAAAATGCAAAAACTTAGCAAGGTTGCAAAATGCAAATACAAAAATGAATTGAATTTCTATTTACTGTCAGTAAATAACTAGAATTTGAATTTTTTTATAATGCTATTTCATCAAAAATATGAAAAACTTAGGGATAAATCTGTTATGAATTGTAAAATACCTGTACACTGATAACTACAAAATATTTTTAGCAGGGATTAAATACAAAAATAAATGGAGAAACATATCATATGCATGAGTTGGAGAGGCAGTATAGTTAAGATATCAATTCACCCCAAGGTGATCTACAGGTTCAACACAATCCGTATCAAAATCTGCCCAGTACTTTTTTTGTAGAAATTGACAGAAGGACTCTACAATTCATTAAAAATGCACAAGACATTAAGCAGCCAAAACAACTTTGAAAAAGAGTAAAAAAGTTGAATGACTAACACTACCTGATTTCAAGGCTTATTAAGCTACAGGAATCAAGACAGTGTAGACTAAATTTAGGCAAATAGATCAACACAATGTAATAGAGACTCTGGAAATAGATGCATACTTATATGGACAACTAACTGATTTTTGACAAAGGTGCAAAAACAATTCAGTGGAGAAAAGATTGTTTTATCAACAAATGATGCTGAAAATTGAATATCCATATGCCTCCAAAATCAACTTGAATCTATACCTTATGCCATATGCAAAAATTAATTCAAAATGGAGCACGAATCTAAAAGTAAAACAGAAAGCTATAAAACTTGTAGAAGACAAGGAAGAAAGTCTCCATGATCTTTTGGATAGACAGAGAACTGTTCAGTATGACACTAATAGCATAATTCACAAAGAGCAAACTTATGAATTGTAACTTTCAAAATTAAAAAACTTCTGCTCTTCCAAAGATATTTTGAAGAGAAAAGACAAGTCAGAGACTATGAGAAAATAGTTGTAGTACACATATTGGGCGAAGGTCTTGTGTTCAGCATATGTAAAGACCTCACAAAACTTAGTAAGAGGACAAATGACCCAATTAAAAGAAAAAGAGGACTTCTTTGGTGGTGCAGTGGTTGGGAGTCTGCCTGCCAATGCAGGGGACATGGGTTCGATCCCTGGTCCAGCAAGATCCCACATGCCACGGAGCACCTAAGCCTGTACACCACAACTACTGAGCCTGCGTTCTAGAGCCTGCGTGCCACAGCTACTGAGCCCACATGCTGCAGCTACTGAGCCCACGGGCTGCAGCTACTGAAGCCCACGTGCCTAGAGCCCGTGCTCTGCAACAAGAGAAGACAACACAATGAGAAGCCCATGCACCGCAACGAAGAGTAGCCCCCGCTCCCCGCAAATAGAGATAGCCCACTTGCAGCAACGAAGACCCAATGCAGCCAAAAATGAAGAAAATTTAAAAAAAATTTTTTAAATAAAAGAAAAAGAGCAAAAGGTTTGAACAGACATTTCATTAAAAAAGACATACAGACCACAAATAACCACATTAAAAGATGCTCAACATAACTAATCATTAGGGAAATAGAAATTAAGACCACACTGAGATAGTACTAAACATTTGTTAGAAGAGCTAAAATTAAAAAGACTGACCATAACAGGTGTGGGCAAGGATGTGGAGGAATTGGAACTTTCACATGCTCCTGGTGGAAATGTAAAATTGATCACTTTGGAAAATAATCAGGCAGTTTTTTAAAAAGTTATTTATATACATACACACATATTATATGACTTATCTACTTCTTAGGTATTTACACAGGAGAAACAAGCATATCTCCATACAAAATTTACACATGGATGTTCACAGCAACTTTATTAATAGTAGCCAAGAACTGAAAGCAATACAAATGTCCATCACCTGATGAATAAATAAACACATTGGAATATCCATAGAATGGAATACTACTCAGCAGTTACAAGGATTGAGTTTTGTTTCATGTTACAACATGGATGGATCTCAAAGTAATTAAGCTGAGGGAAAGAAGCCAGATAAAAGTGAGAATACTGTATTTATGTGCATTTACATAAAATACTTGAAAATGCAAATTTGCAATGAAAGAAAAACAATCAGTGATATCTGGAAATAGGTTTGGATGTGGCAGGGCAAAAGAAGGAATTACAAAGGGGCAAGAGACAACTTTTAAGGTGATTAATATATTTATTGTCTTTTTTTGGAAGCAGTTTAGCACACATTTTAATTGTTGAACAGATGAGTTTTAATTCTGACTTTTCCTTTCATAAACTGTGTGCCCTGAGATAAAGAAGTTACTCAACTTGAACAGGAAATGTACATACTTTATTTATAAAATGGGGATAATATTATCATTGTTTGGAAGCTGAATTTGAGTTATATAATACATATAACACTTTATTACAGTGTTCATAAGCAGTGCCTATAATTAGCTACATTAGCATATGAGTACTCACTAAAAGGTAATCAGCAGTTAGGCCCATACAAGGGTTTATATGTATTTTTAACTAAGTTGTAGACTTCATTGGTCTCTAAAGTTAGCTAAGAACATGCCATAGATCTGTGTAAGAGCACCATCAAATAGGAATCTTTCAAGGAGATTTAAACTGAGTTGAAGTTTTTATAAATTTTGTCCCAACCATAACCTATATACATATTAACTGTTTAAATATGCTCTTTATCTTTGATAATTGAAAGTTTTCAATTTCATGCATATTATTAAAAATTAAGTATGTGTCTCAAAACAGCATAAGTGTTAAGTATTTTCTTTTTACTGTTACTCATTAATGCTTGCTTTTGTTTTCTAACTTTTATTTATTTTAAACTTGATTTATATTTTCTTCAGTTTTATTGAGATATAACTGATACACAGCACTGCATAAGTTTTAGGTGTAAAGCATAATGATGTGACCTACATACATAATGAAATTATTATCGCAATAAGTTTAGTGAACACCCATCATGTCAAAATAAAAGAAAGAAATGTTTTTGTGATGAGAACTCTTAGGATTTAGTCTCTTTAAGTTTCATATATAACATACAGCAGTGTTAATTATATTAATCATACTGTACATTACATCCCTAGTACTTAATTATAACGAGAAATTTGTACCTTTTGACCACCTTCCTCCAATTCCTCCCCCAACCTCCGCCTCTGGTAACTACGAATCTGATCCATTTTTCTGTGAGTTTGCCTATTTCTCTCATCTCCTTCCCCTCCTCCCCTCTGGTGATGACCTGTTCTCTATGAGTCTGTTTTGTTTTGTTATGTTTGTTCATTTGTTTTTTTTAGATTCCACATATAAGTGAAATCATGTGGTATTTGTCTTTCTCTGACTTACTCCACTTAGCCTAATACGCTCTAGGTCCATCGATGGCACAAATGGCAAGATTTTGTTCCTTTTTTTGTGGCTAAAAAAAAAAGTAGTAGTATTCCATTTTGTATTCCATTGTGTATAGATGTGTGTATGTGTGTGTGTGTATATATATACACACACACATAAACACCACATCTTCTTTATTCATTCATCTATTAGATTGCTTCCATATCTTGCTATTGTGAATAATCCTGCAGTGAACATAAGGGTGCATATATTTTTTTGAATTAGTATTTTTGTATTCTTCAGGTAAATACCCAGGAATGGAATTGCTGGATAGTATGGTAGTTCTATCTTAAATCTTTTGAGGAACTTCCATAATGTTTTCCATAGTGGCTGCATCAATTCACATTCCCACCAACACTGCATGAGGTTCCATTTTCCCTACATCCTAGCCAGTGCTTGTTATTTGTTGTCTTTTTAATAATGGCCATTTTGACAGATGTGAGGTAATATCTCATTGTGATTTTGATCTTCATTTCCCTGGTGATTAGTGACGCTGAGCCTCTTTTCATGTGCTGGTAGGCCATCTGTATATGTACTTTGGAAAAATGTCTATTCAGGTTCTCTGTCCATTTTTTAATCAGTTGTTTTTTGTTTCTTTTTTGATGTTGAGTTGTCTGGGTTCTTTGTATATTTTGAATATTAACTTATTAAGAGATACATCATTTGCAAATATTTTCTCACACTCAGTAGGTGGCCTTTTTGTTTTGTTGATAGCTTCCTTCACTGTCCAAAAACTTTTTAGTTTGATATAGTCCGATTTGTTTATTTTTGCTTTTGTTTCCCTCGCTTGAGGAGACATAGTCAAAAAACCAATGCTAAGACTGATGTTAAAGAGTGTACTGCCTCTGTTTTGTTCTAGGAGTTTTATGGTTTTAGGTCTTACGTTTAAATCTTTATTTCATTTTGTGTTTATTTTATATATAGTGTGAAAAAGTAGTCCAGTTTGATTCTTTTGCGTGTAGCTGTCCAGTTTTCCCAAGACCATTTACTGAAGAGGCTGTCTTTTCCCCATTGTATATTCTTGCCCCCCTTTTGTAGATTAATTGCCCATATAAGTTTGAGTTTATTTCTGGGACCTCTCTTCTGTTCCATTGATCTATGTGTCTGTTTTTGTGCCAGTACCACACTGTTTTGATTACTCTAGCTTTGTAGTATAGTTTGAAATCAGGGACCTTGATACCTCTAGCTTTGTTCTTCCTTTTCAAGGTTGTTTTGGCTATTGGGGGTCTTTTGTGTTTCCATAAAAATTTTAGAATTACTTCTAGTTTTGTGAAAAATCCCATTGCTATTTTGGTAGGGATTGCATGGACTCTGTAGATTCCCTTGGGTGGCATGAGCATTTTAAAATATTAATTCTTCCAATCCATGAGCACTGTATATCTTTTCACTTGTTTGTATCATCTTTAATTTCTTTCATCAGTGTCTTTCTGAATTTAGTTCTTTTAACTCCTTAGTTTGATTTAGTCCTGTGTATTTCATTCTATTTGATGCAGTTGGGATTATTATCTTAATTTCTCTTTCTGATAGTTGTTGGTGTAGAGAAATGGAACAGATTCCTGTATATTAATTTTGTATCCTGCAATTTTACCAAATTTATTGATGAGCTCAAATAATCTTTTGGTGGCATCTTTTGGATTTTCTATATATAATATCATGTCATATGTAAACAGTGACAGTTGTACTTCTTTCTTTCCAGTTGGGATTCCTTTTTAAAATTTATTTTTGTTATCTGATTGCTGTGGCTAGCACTCCTAATACTATGCCGAATTAAAGTGGTGAGAATAGACAACCTTGTTTTATTCCTGATCTTAAAGGAAATGCTTTTAGCTTTTCACCACTAAATATGATGTTGGCTGTGGGTTTGTCACAAATGACCTTTATATGTTGAGGTATGTTTCCTCTAAACCCACTTTGTTGAGAGTTTTTATCATAAATGGATGTTGAATTTTGTCAAAAGCTTTGTCTGCATCTATTGAGATGATCATATGTTTTTTTTGTTCTTCAGTTTGTTAATGTGCTCTATCATATTGATTTTGTAGATACTGAACCATCCTTGCATCCCTGGGATAAATCCTACTTGATCATGTTGTATGATCCTTCTAATGTATAGTTGAATTTGGTTTGCTAATATTTTCTTGAGGATTTTTGCATTTATATTCATCCATGAAATTGGCCTGTAATTTTTTTTGTGGTGTCTTTGTCTGGTTTCACTATCAGGGTGATCCTAGCTTCATAGGATTAGTTTGGAAATATTCCACTTCAATTTTGCAGAGTATTTTGAGAAGAATGGGCATTAAGTCCTCATTAAATGTTTGGTATAATTCATCTTTGAAGCCATCTGGTCCTGGACTTTGTTGGGAGTTTTAAAATTACTGATTCTGTTTCATTACTGGTAATGGGTTTGTTCATATTTTTATTTCCTCCTGATTTAGTCTTGGGAGACTGTACGTTTTTAGGAATTTATCTTTTTCTTCTAGGTTGTCCATTTTATTGGAATATATTTGTTCCTGGTGATCTCTTACGAGCCTTTGTGTTTCTGTGGTGTTAGTTATAACTTCTCCTTTTTCATTTCTAATTTTATTTATTTGGGTACTTGTTTCTTTTTGAGGCTGGCTAAAGGCTTATCAATTTTTTTTATCTTTTTGAAGAATCAGCTATTGGTCATTGATATTTTCAGTCTGTATTTCATTTATTTCTGCTCTGATTTTTATTATTTCTTTCTTCCTACTAATTCTGGGTTTTATTTATTCTGCTTTTTCTAGTTCCATTAGGTGTCACGTTCGGTTGTTTATTTGAGATTTTTCTTGTTTCCTGAGTGAGGGTTATATTGTTATAAACTTCCCTCTTAGGACTGCTTTTGCTACATCTCTTAGATTTTGGATCATTTGTTTTCATTTTCATTTGTCTCCAGGTAATTTTTGGTTTCCTCTATGATTTGGTAGTTCAGTAGCATATTGTTTATCATCCACATGTTTGTGTTTTTTGCAGTTTTTTTTCTTATATTTGATTTCTAGTCTCATAGTATTGTGGTCAGAAAAGATGCTTGATATGATTTCAGTCTTCTTAAATTTACTGAGGCTAGTTTTGTGGCCTAACATGTGATACATCCTGGAGCGTGTTCCATGTGCAATTAAAAACGTATGTGTTTTCTGCTGCTTTTGGATGGAATGTCCTATATATAACTATTAAGTTAATATGATCTAGTATGTTGTTTAAGGCCAGTGTTTGCTTATTGATTTTCTGTCTGAATGATTGTCCATTGATGTAAGTGGGGTATTAAACTCCCCTACTATTATTGTTAGTGTTAATTTCTCCCTTTGCTTCTTAATATTTGTTTTATGTATTTAGGTGCTCCTATGTTGAATGAATATACAGTAAGTCCCCTACATATGAACGAGTTCCATTCTAAGAGTGTGTTCGTAAGTCCAATTTGTTCGTAAGTCCAACAAAGTTAGGCTAGGTACCCAACTAACACAATCGGCTATACAGTACTGTACTGTAATAGGTTTATAATACTTTTCACACAAATAATACATAAAAAACAAACACAAAAAATTAAGAAAACATTTTTAATATTACAGTACAGTACCTTGAAAAGTACAGTAGTACAGTACAACAACTGGCATACATGGGCTGGCATCGAGTGAACAGGCAAGAAGAGTTACTGACTGGAGAAGGGAGAGGAGGTGGAAGATTGTAGAGCTGAAGGATCATCAGAAATAAGGGATGGAGGGCAAGCTGCAATTTCACTCATGCCTGACATTGATGGCACATGTTCTGGTTCCTTGCTGGATTCAATTCTATCTACCCTCTTGAAAAAAGATCCGGTGATATCTGGGTAGTAGCTCTTATTTTTTCTCATCACAGATGACACGGCAGCACTGGATTGCATTCTGAATAGCTGCTGCAACCTTCCTGTACCATTCTACGTTCAGATCCTGTGCCTCAGAAACTAACAGCGCCTCCTCAAATAAAGAAAATTCCCTTGCCATTTCCTGTGTTGTGAATCTCTTCGGTTCTTCAGTTACTCCTTCCTCTTGTCACTCCACTCTCTCAATTATTTTCACTTTTGTTTCCATTATTATCGCGTGGTGCTTCTTAGCAGTACCAGCTGTATCACTGCTGCTTTTACTCTTTCTTCTGGACATCCTGGGCTTGAAATAAAGATACTGTACTACTGTGCTCTATTCAGAACTGTGCAGTAAAGTACACAAAAGCACAACCACTTGTAGAGGATGCACGCACATGACAGTGTACACCAGATGCATGAAACAACTTACATGATTGGACATGAGAACGCATATTCGCATCTTTGAAAGTTCGCAACTTGAAGGTTCACATGTAGGGGGCTTGCTGTACAATTACAATTGTTATATCTTCTTGTTGGATCAGTCCCTTTATTACTATGTAATGTCCTTTGTTTCTTGTTACAGTCTTTATTTTAAAGTCTGTTTTGTCTGATATAAGCATTTCTTTTCCAGCTTTCTTTTCATTTCCTTTGCATGGAATACCTTTTCCCACCCCCTCACTTCCAGTCTGTGTGTCTCTTTAGATCCAAAGTAAATCTCTTGTAGGCAGCATTTATATGGGTCGCATTTCAGTATCCATTTAGCCACTCTATATCTTTTGATGGAAGCATTTAGTACATTTACATTTATAGGAATTATTGATAGATAGGTACTTATTGCTATTTTCTTAATTGTTTTTGTAGTTCTTTTTTTTGTTCCTTTCTTCTTCCTTTCTTCTCTTCCACTGGGATTTGATGACTATCTTCAGCATTGTGTTGAATTTCTTTCTCTTTTTTAATGCGTTTATCTATTGTAGATTTTTTGTTTGTAGTTACCATGAGATTTATATATAGTTAACCTATATACAGTAAGGTTATATATAGTAAACACACATATATGTGATTACTTTAAGTTGATGATCTCTTAAGTTCAAATGCATTCTAACAACCCTGCATTTTTAGTCCCCCATGTTTAATGTTTTTGATATCATATTTTTACATCTTTTTGTTTTATTTATCCCTTAACTTCTTATTGCGGATCTAGGTGATTTTACTACTCTTGTCTTTTAACCTTCCTACTAGCTTTATAAGTGGTTGATATACAACGTTTACTGTATATTTGCCTTTACTAATGAGATGTTTCCTTTCATAATTTTCATATTTCTAGTTGTGATCTTTTTTTCCACTTAGAGAAGTCCCTTTAACATTTATTATAAAGCCAGTTTAGTGATGTTGAACTCTTTTAGCTTTTGCTTGTCTGTAAAATTCTCTCTGCTCCAAATCTGAATGATAGCTTTCCTGGATAGAGTATTTTTTGTTGCAGGTTTTATACTTTCATGACTTGAAAAATATCTTGCCACTCCCTTCTGGCCTGCAAAGTTTCTGCTGAAAAGTCACCTGACCGTCTTATGGGAGTTCCCTTGGATGTAATTACTTGATTTTCCCTTGCTGCTTTTAAGATTTTCTCGTTATCTTTAATTTTTGCCATTTTAGTTACAGTGTGTCTTGGTATGGACTTTTCTGGTTGGTATTGTTTGGGACTCTCTGCACTTCCTAGAGTTGGAAGTCTGTTTCCTTTCTCAGTTTAGACCAGTTTTCAACTATTGTATCTTCAAATATGTTCTCCTTCCCCTTTCTTTCTCTTCTCCTTCTGGCACCCATATAATGCAAATGTTAGTATGCTTGATACTGTTCCAGAAGTCTCTCAAACAGTCCTCATTTTTTAAATCCTTTTTCTTTTTTTCTATTCAGCTTCAATGATTTTCATTACTCTGTCTTCCAGTTTGCTCACCTGTTCCTCTGTATCATCTAATCTACTGTTGCTTCCCTCTAGAGTATCTTTTATTTCAGTTATTGTATTATTCATCTCTGTTTCGTTCTCTTTATATTTTCTAACTCATTATTAAACTTCTCAGTGTGTTCATCCATTTTTCTCCCAAGTTCGTTGAACATCTATATGATCTTTACCTTGAACTCTTTATTAGGTAGGTTGCTATCTCCCCTTTTCTTAGTTCTTCTTTGGGGGGTTTTATCTTGTTTCCTCATTTGGAACATATTCCTTTCTCACCTCACTTTGCCTAATTGAGTTTATTTGTATGAGGTAGGCTGATTATATTTCCTGATGTTGGAGAAGTGGCCTTATGTAGATGTCCTATGGGACCCAGGAACATGCTCCCCTCTGGTCATCAGAGTTATATGATCTAGGGTTGCCCCTATGTGGGCTACATGGGCCCTTCCTTTGTGGCAGGAGCCGACTACTGTGGGTGTGCTGGTAGGTGTAGCTGGACCCTGTCCCAGTTGGTTGCCAGGCCTTGCTTCCTGCAGAGGCTGCTGGCCTGCTGGTAGGTGGGGTCAGATCTTGGCATAGTTGGCTGTGTGGCCTGGGGAGCCCTGAGGCTGGTGCCAGCCCACTGGTCAGCAGGGCTTGGTCCTGGGGTGCCTGGATAGGGGCCTTGTGAGGCCTGGGGCTGGTGCCATCCTGCTGGTGGGCAAGGTCAGGTCCTGGGGTAGTTGGCTATGGGTGTTGGAGGTTCCAGGTTTAGTGCTGGCCCACTGGTGGGCTGGGCCGTGTCCTTATGCTGCTGTGAGGGGACCAGAGCGTCTTGGCCAACTGGTGGTGGTGCTGGGTGCTGGGATGGCTTATTAGGGGATCTGAAGGAGCCTGGGGCTGGTGCTGGCTGCCAGTCTGCCTGGCTGGGTCCCCACATGTCTGGCTGCTTGGCCTGGGGATTTCTGGGACTGGTGCTGACTGGCTTGAAGGTGAGTAAGCACCCAGTGCTCGTAGACTAAAAGAAGGGCTCAGAAGTGGTGCTTACTACCACCAGTGTTCTTGTGGCAGAATAAGGTCCCCCAATGACTGCTGCAGTGTCTATATCCCTCTTGCCTCTCTAGAGGTTCTCCATGATCAGAAAGTGGGTCTGAACCAGGCTACTTTCAAATTACTCTCCCTGTGCTGGGTCTTGAACCCTTTGAAAATGGTATCTTTGTTTCCTACAGCCCTCTGGCTCTCCTGTACATAAGCCCCTCTGGCCTTCAAAGCCAAATGTTCTGGGGATGTCTCCTCCTGGTGCAGGACCTCCAGGCTATGGAGCCCGACGTGGGGCTTGGGCCCCTGGTTTTCGGGAAGAAACTCTACAATTGTGATTATCCTGCCATTTGAAGGTCATCTACCTGGGAGTGTGAGTCTTGACTGTACCAAGTCTTAGCCCCTTCTGTCCATTTGTTGTGGTTCCTTCTTTATATCTATGGTTGTGGAAAATCTTTTCTTCTAGTCTTCAGGTTGTTCTCATTGATAGTAACTCTGTAAGTTGTTACAATTTTGTGTGCCATGGGAGGAGGTGAGCTCAGGGTTTTCCTACTCTGTCATCTTGGCCACTCCCCCATGTATACTATCTTAATTGTGGTAATGGTTTCATGAGTGTGTATATATATATATATGTTCTGTGCCAGTCTCTGCCTTGGGATGGTAATGTTATGGGCTAGAAATGCTTGGGGGCACTCAGTTGGGCCCTGGTGAGCTTCTTACACATATTTCCCCTTTCAAAATCAGTGGTAGGACTGGACGACCCTTGCGATTGTTGTTATGATTGCAAAATGCCTTTCATTAATACTCATTAGGACACTTTGAAGAAAAAAAGAGTCTATTACTTATAGGCCATGGAGTGTACAAGGCATTCCTGGGGACACACAGAGAGTGTTGCTGGGGGAGTGGGGGGGAGAGTGAGACCAAGCATGGGATGGACCTGTAGTTCTAATTTCACTGGAGTCAAGTGTGGGGTTCTAGGGTTTCTCCGGCTCACTGTTTACTGGAGAATTTAAAACATAAGAGCTGGAATTTAAAACATGGAAAGAGAAAAAAAGAAAGACTACATAACACAAGTGGCCCAAACAGCCAGTTATCTAAATCAATCAGGATCTCAAAAACAAAGGAGCTCATGGGTGGGGAGTGTGGCTCGTGGCCATCCTGGCTCTTTCATCTAGTTGTATGGCTGGCAGTTTGTTCAAGACAGCCTTTGCTGAAGTAGGTGCCTCGGGAATCATAGCTTAAATCAAGCACTTGCATTACCAGAAAAAAAGAAAAAAAGCCAACTGTAAGGGCTTGTACTACAGTATGTTAAAAATGATCAAATTGTACAGTTTTAATGTGTAGTTTATTTTATTGTCAATTATACCTTTTATAGAGCTGTTACAAATGACCAAGTGAAAAAGCACCTATAAAATTAGAGGGATGAAACTACCTGAAAAGACCATGACTTTTCACATGTAAATATCCAAAGTAGAAGTTGTTGTAATTTTTTTTACTTTATTTATTTTATTTATTTATTTTTGGCTGCATTGCGTCTTCGTTGCTGTGTGTGGGCTTTCTCTAGTTGAGGTGATCAGGGGCTACTCTTCGTTGCGGTGTGCAGGCTTCTCATTGCAGTGGCTTCTCTTTGTTTTGGAGCATGGGCTCTAGGCATGCAGACTTCAGTAGTTGTGGCACTCGGGCTCAGTAGTTGTGGTGCATGGCCTTAGTTTCTCCTCGGCATGTGGGATCTTCCTGGACCAGGGTTCTAACCCGTGTCCCCTGCATTGGTAGGCAGATTCTTAACCACTGCACCACCAGGGAAGTCCCAGAAGTTGTATTCTTAAATCCTAAAATAAGCTTAGGCTCAGTGTGTGTGTATGCATGTATATGCACACATACATGCGTATTTTAGTTTTACCGTAAAACTGGATTTTCTGACTCTCTGAATGGTATTGTTTAATTAAAAAATTAACTTTAATATAATCAAATCTATCAAAGTGTTTTTATGGTTAACATTCTTTATATCTAGTTTTAGAAACTTTTGTTTACTTCAAGGTAACAGGAATGTTTCCCTATATTTTTATCTAAAAGTTTTGCCATTTTACCTTTTACATTTAAATTTGCAGTCCATTTAGAGTTGATTTTTGTGTTTCAGGGGAGGTAGGGATTTAAGTTCATACTTTTCTATGTGAATTATCTTTTGAATCAGCATCACTTACTGTAAAGATTAGATTTCCCTAATGGAGTGTAGCAATTATTATGTCAGGTGATTGAATATGTGCGATCTGATTCTGGACTTTCTGTCTTTTTCCATTGGTGAATTTGTTGATTCTTGTGTTAATATTACATTGCTTTATTTATATAGCTTTAATAATTAGTCTTGATATCTTTTATGCTAGCCCTCCAGTTTTATCCTTTGGATTTTAATTGTACTGCATTACGTATAGAGATTAATATATATTAATACATATATAGATTAATTTGGGGTGAATTGGCAGCTGTATTATACTGAATTTTTACTTTTTTCCATGAATATGATTCTTTAAGTCTTACTTTTCTCTCTGAATTTCTACTCCAGTACAGTTGAATTACTTATCTCTTGCTACATTAGCAGCCTAACAATCGAAAGTCAAATAATCGGAATTCATTGTAATTTTGCATAATGTTATAAAGATACCTTCGAAGGATATTTTAAATAGAAGAAGTTGTACATCAAACAATATTAAGAAGGTGAAAAATTCATGAAGGTTATTTTTTGGTTCAAAATGTAACTTTTCAGAAATAAAATACAATTAGTTTACTAAAACATATGTCTCTTTATGTTTTGATATTTTAATGATGAGGAAGGCAGGAGAATAATAATTATGACGTTTCCACGTTCTGATGGAAATATGAAGAGTTAAAATACCTTCTATGGAATTGAATTCAACAACTTTAATAAAAATACATAAAAGCAAACTATTACCATACAAACTAATTGATACTGCACTTGTTAGAAATAAGTAGCCTTGGTTTAGGAAAGTCAGAATTGGGGTAAATGATCCTTTATAGTTAGGTCACCTATTTATATATTATTTAATGACTTTCTAGTCATACGTTTCCAGGTGAAATGTTGTTGATTGTGAATGATATGAATAGATCAGGCATAAGGAACATGAGAAAACAAAGAAACCAGGGTCAAAGCATCCCTATTACAATAGTTTTTACCACTAAATACTTTTCCAAAGAAATAATAAAAAAAATATTTTTATCATACAAAACGCGTTTGTCGAAAAAATTTATGGAAACTTCTGTTTCCTAGGATGTGGCCCCAATGATTATGGTCTGCCAAAAAGAATGGGTGTAAAAATTAAAAACATAAATTTCAAACTGCTAAAAACAGTACTTTGTTCAAAGTAACTGTTCTGTTAGCTTAAGAGCTTATTTTGAAAATATGGTAAAAGGAATATCATTTACTAATGCTATTAGTCATTAATTAATCATTAAGTAATGTATTAATCCTTAATATATAATGAATTTTTGAATCTAAATGAAAAAATAAGAATAATTTAGAAAACTGGGCAAGAATCATTAATGGTAACTGACTGAGGAATACAAAGGGTAGTGACATATTGACCAACAAATACAAGGACAACAAAAATTCAAACTTGATACTACCTGAAGAAATAGATTTAAACAGGGTAATATTATTTCCGCTTAGCTTTAGTATATGTTGTGAGGTTGTTTGTTTTTACGATAATATAATATATTGAGAGTGTGAATAAAATAGCATTCTTATGTACTCCTAGTGGACATATAATTTTGTCTTACAAACCTTCAAAATGTCCATAGCCAGCAATTCCTTACAAAACATTTGTCTAAAAGGAAGAATTAGAGACAGACGTACAGATGTTTACACAAGAATAATATTTTACAGCTTTGTGTATGAAGAAAAGAATAGACACTGTAAAGTGCAATAGTGGAGGATCAATTAATTAAATAAGTTATAGCATCTCTACCTAATAAAATACATACAATGTAGCCATTTAAATTATGTAGATTTATTATGAATTTAGGTAAATGTTCCTATGATATTTTAAATAAAAATAACTATGTATTTGTGTGTAGACACAAACATATATATACAAAAATATGTAAATACACACAAACCTATATATGTGCTTCACTGCACACACACATACCCACACACACACATTAGTCTTTCTGGGAATTTCTTTCTGATTATTGCCTAAAGATGAATTTCTGGAGGTGTAATTTTTGCATCATATCATTGGTAAGTTTTAAAAGATATTGGTGTTTATTGCAAAATTACCCTTCAGAAGATTGTATCATTTGCTATATCAATTTATAGACATAATTTTAAAAATATACTAAAATATTGACCCTGGTGGTCATGTCTGAATGGATTACAGGTAACCTCAATTTTCTTTTCTTATTGTTTCTGCACTGTAAATCTATTGTGCCAAGGGCTTCGGAGGCAGAGGGGTTCCTTTGGTTCGGGAGCCCTTAGGCGGACTGGGTGTAGACAGATTATGCCCCATGTGTGGACTCTGGGGAGGTAAAAATTTTTAGGGTAAAAATATATCCTATAAATAATTTCAAAGTGCTAATAGCATGGAGAAAAATTGGAGAACATAGAAGTTTACAAATGAAGATAAATAGTAACCAAAATAGAGGGAGAGAGCACACGAAATCATCTTTTATTTTCATGACCAGAACTTGTTTGATTTTCTTGATGTGAAGGAAACACAGACAAGACAATATTCTGATTTAAATTCTGCATGTCCAGCTTGCACTGGGCGAGATACATGTGAGGTCCACAGGGAAACCCAGGGTGTCCAGAGAGTCAGAGCCCAGAGGGAATGAATAAGGAATCGGGCAGGTGGATAAACATTCATGGTTGAATTTCCCTCTGCTTGAATAACATTGCCAAGGTCAGAAAAAAAGCTGAGGTCTCTGAGAAGCAGCAGCTATACTTTGTGCACTCAGATTTCAACAGCTAAATCAAAGAAAGAGGCTAGGACTAGTAATAAAACATGGGTATTTGATTATTGTCATCTAAGGAGGAAGCATGCATATTAGAAAACTGGGACAAAGAGAAAATCTGGCTACAAGTGTGAGTGTTTCTACTTTAAAATCCCTATGATCTCGGACAAACTCTTAACATCTCCAAAACTCAGTGTCTTAATTTCTTCTCAGGTGACTTATGAGAGCAAGGAACAAATTAATTGATGGAAAGCATTTCTGAACAATATAAAATACTGTACAGTCCTTGGAGGCATTTTAACATAGTGGTATTAGGCTTGGCTCTAGCAAGAGAATTACAGGTCGAGTTCAAAGCTCAGCTTTGTCACGAGCCATGTGACCATTTGTCTTCTCCGCTGTTGATTTTGGTTAACTTTAAAATGGGTGTGTTAGTGGTGCCAATCATTTCAGGCTATTACGGTGATTCAGTGAAACAGCACAGGTGAACATTCATTTCAGTGCCTAGTACGTAGCAAGCACTCAAAAAATGCTGCCTCCTGTTATAAAAATGTGAAACTATTCTTCATTGGTCATTGACATATTCAGAAGGCCCAGTAATTATAATAATATAGTGATCAGAAATTTTAAAAAAGACCCTAGTCATTCAGTAAATTTAATTATTTCCAGGAAATGCCCCTTTTTACCTGATTGATTTTATTCTGGTATAAATCATCACAGTAAAATAAAAGAACCATGGTTTCTTAATTATGTACATAAATATTCCAGAAAAATAAAAATGAAAGGCCCTTTTCAGTTAACATTACACTCTCAGTACTGTTATTACCATCATATATTAGCTGTGGAGAAGTGTCAAAGAAAGGAAAAGTGCAGTTTTATTGGCATCTGTTGATCAACTCCTCCTAACAACAGCTCAAAAGAGGTTTAAGACAGTTTCTCCTTTCAAATTAACTAGAAAGCTCCCATAAATCCTTGCTCCCCTAACAAATATGTGATGGTCAGGGAGTCCACGTTCCTGAGTCGAATTGCCTGGGTGTGAATCCTGGCTCAGCCAGTTACCAGCTGTGTGACTTTGGGCAAGTTGTTAAACTTTTCTAGGCTTCAGTTTCCCACTCTTAGAACCACTGAGTAGGAGAATGGATGTAACGTTATCTAGTATGGTGGTTGCCATATTTTTAAATCCCTGTATGGCAAGAAGTAAAAACTGTTAGTCATTATTAGGTATCATTTTCAATACTCCATTAGGGTCTACAAAATTGACCATTCTAAAAGGTATTAGTTGGCCCACCAGGAACTAAGCTGTTAAAAATTCATTCTTGCTCCAATCACCGTATGAAATCTTTGGTAACTAAGAAAAGTTGTGATGATTCTAAAGGGATTTGACCCTAGATTCTTACCATGAGAATTTATTATCTATTTAGACAATAGTCAGTTTTGAGGTCCTCAGCATTGCCGTGAAAAAATTCTGTCAGTGAAAATAATTGTAATGTATATTTACACTCAGGATTTTTCTTTCACATTATCAATTTTATGTACAAAGAAAAAAAATTTAATGCCTAAAAAGTGAAAACTAGCAGATGAAACCAGGCTGCCAATGATTGCCCTCTTCCTTACTCTTAGATTTCTTTTTTTCTAGACCTGAAAAATAAAAATATAATTATTTTATTACTGTATTAATGTACAGTCTCCACACCAAAACAACAGGAATTAGTCTCTTCCTAGAACCCCAGAAACCACGGACAATATGGAACAATAGAGTGTGGACCCTTGGGATCCACAAGAAAAGTATCCCAAGAACTTCTGGAATCCAATATTTCCAAACAGAACTATAGCATGACAGTTTCCCGATGAAATATAGCAGAAAATAATTGTCCATATGTGACCTTTGAGGGCTCATCATTATTATTGCTTATAATGTTATACTACACATAACATGTATAGAACACTGACAGTACACCATGCACCATTTCAAGCCTTTTTAAATCCTCACAACAACCCCATGAAGTAAGTGATATTGTTGTTGCTCTTACTTTGAAGTTGAGAAAACTGAAGTGTAGAGGGGTTGAGTAATTGGCTCTAGGTGGTTACTTAGCGCTGGTGGTGAGATGTTCGCCCAGGCAGCTGGGTTCCAGAGTGCATGTGGGTGCTTGCTAGGCTCTTCTCCGTCTGATATAAACACTGTGAAAGTCCCTCAGAAAACTCATGTAATAGATGAGCTCCCCATGCCGATCGATAAGCAGAGTCTTGTATAAAGCTTTGTTGTATTACAGATACTCTGCTGTCAGCCACTCACTAAAGGAGTGCTTCTCCCACAGGAGTCTAATTCATGCCGCCTCAGCAAAGTTGCATGTTACTATAGGTCAATGAACCATCAGGCTCTTGTGAAATATTCAAATCTGGGAGGATTATTTTTGTGATTTTCAAGAGTCTTCCATGTAAAAAATGATGAATTTACAGCTAGTTAGAATAGCTCTGCTTTGGTGAATAGCCATGTTTTAGCTATTTAACTGACCTGTTTTATTTTTTTAATCTTGAAAATTTCAAACAATGAAATTTATCACCATTCTGTAGGGTTTTTTTCTCTTTTTTGATGAACTGTAGATGAAAATAATTGTATGCCCTCCTTTTTTTCCCCCTAATCATACTTATGGAATATGACAAGCCTCAAGAACTCTGTGGACACAATGGAGCCACTGGGTGAATGGGTGACACTTTTGGTGAGGACAGAAAACCACATTGCTATTTCTCTTCGTTTTTTTCTCTCAGATCCCTTGACACCTAAAGGGTGGAGCTTGAGTGGTTTTTCTCTTTGGAATGTGCTGCCCACTGTTATACCTTGATCAGGGTGGGGATGGGGCTCATGGGAAAAGAAGGTGAATTACCGGCTACTTTGGGCTTTCTCTTGTGGCCATCAGAAAAGAAGGATGAGCATGGGGGATTTAAGGTAACCATAAACTCCACCCTCAGACAGCAGAGGAGGGGAGTATATTGGCATTTAAGGCAAAACTCTTTCCAGGAATAAGTAGGTTGAGGCCAGAATCTTCTCTATTGTATCATTTTACTAGCCTTAATTCAATATAATTTGATAAATATTTATTGAGCTCTCACTGGCTATTTGTTAATGCAATGAAAAATCAGTATTCTTTTTGACGGTGGGAGGACTTTGCCTTAAGTCGGGGTAGATATTTAGAAATTTTTATTCCCAGCAAAAGACCACGATGTAAATTCACCTATTGTGAAAAACCTTTGTGGAAAAATATTATTCGAGCTCTCAGAATTTTCAGGTCTTTTTCTCCCTCTTAATTGCAACTGTCCTCTTATTTTCTCCTCTTTATAAAAGTTCATATCCTGATATTTTCTGCTTTTTACCTTCTTTCCCAAAGTTTAGAATAATGTGATAAAGTTAAAAATGTGTGTTATTCACTAGAATTTCTCTTTGTTTAAAAGATATATTTTTGAATGTGCTTGCAATGGGGAATAAGAGTGAAAAGTCATGCTCAAGAGAGAAAATGCACTGTACAGTAATCCCAGAGAGACTAGGAATGGAATTTGTTCTGAAGAAGATGAGCTGGGCGAGGAGAGAGGGGAGGGAGAGGAGAAAACCAGTCACAGAGCGGGTGTGTCTTCAATCTTGTATTTGTGTGTGTGTTTATTTATGTGTGGGTGTATAAAACAATGAAGAGACTGAATTTTTATTAGAGTAGACAGAGGGTAAATCAAAGAAAGCATTTTTGGATACAAAACCTCAGACATGATCATGGCCTTAATAGGATATGGAATAGAAGATGGAAAAGGAAATCAAATCATATTTGCCCTCATTTCCAAGGTCCTGCCTACATGTGAACATCTATCTTGTTTAAAATTTATATGTGGTGGCCAGTAGGACTTTTCAATATTACTGTTGTTCTTTCAACACCAACATCATTAAAGGATTTAAAGAAGGGGAGTGAACGGGGCAGATGTGTGGTTTTGAGAGATTGCACTGGCGGTGACCTAGTGTGGGAACTGGACACAGGGGTGCTGTGTCAGTAAGCAGACAAGTGCAGGTGAGAGGGGGGCGCTGCAGGAGCTGATTATAGGGTCATCAATGTACAGCTGGTGGTGGAAATCTATGACATGGGTGAGCATGTGCACATAGTAAGTGCGTATATGCGAAGTGTGTGTGTTACATAGGAGCTGTGAAGAGGCAAGGCAAAAGGGGAATAAGAGCTCTGGGTAACAGGAGCAAAGTCACTGACATTTTTTATATGTAAGAGATTATTTGATTAAAAAATAAAATTGCTAAGTTCTGAAGAAAGCTATGGTTTGTTCTTAGTGATCTAATTCGCTAATTTCTCCCAGAGAACTGGAAGACCAGGTTCCTCGAAAATGCCAAGTAGCATCTTTTTATAAATAGGCACACAGTTTCTGAAGTTAACAATGAATCATTTCCAGTTAGATTTGCTTTGAAAAAGATTTGTAGTTCTCAGTAAAAGAGTTGGAAAAAGAGTCCTTTACTATGTTGGAGGTAAAGGTCTTTAGTAATAATTTTAAATATTCTTATCAACAAAAAGTACATCCATCCGCATTCATATTTCTGGAAAATTTAATAATTTTCACAAAACCCTATAAAGTAATAATATGTTACAATACAAATTATTTGAAATTTTTTTCCTTTAAGTTTTATGTTTAACAGAGTTTTAATTGCAAGAAATTACCTTTGGAATTTGAACAGTCAGGAAAGATGTGAGAGAAGATAAACTTTGCCTGGTTTTGGCCAAGTTTCTTAGCCGTTTTCGTAATTAAACATTAGGTACCATGTACAAATAATGTCATAAGAAGTTTTAATATATATTAAAATATAGTGCAGCCCATTACACAATGTGGTGTGGCCTTTTCTGCTTCTGAAATTTTTTGTATAAACTTTTAATAATTATTCTAGTAGGAAGGGCATGAAGAACAATAAGCAAATGAGTAGATCAAATACATGCAAATTACATTAACATTTATCAGAAGAGAGTGACTATTTTAACAGTTGGAGAGTGTTAGTGGTGATTATTCTCTTTTATATCCACTCCAGCCCATGTTTTTATACACCCTTTCTTTCCCTCCCCTCTGTCCCCAGGAGCATAATGTGACTAGAAATCATTTGTAGTGACTTCTAAGCCCTCTTTACCAAAGGATGCTGGTGGTCCTAAGGGCAAATTTTATACATAACTGAGATGGTGTTCTGATCATTGGGCTGCACAAATTATTCCCAATTGCAATGGTCAGAAAAGGGAAAGTTCCGGCCGGGGTGATTACCGAAGAGTTACAACATAGAAAAAATATAAACAGAGTTCTGGCTTATTATAACATTTGCTTTCAGATGTAAGCCATACCGAATATGGTTCCTGGCTGGATTCAGAATGGAACACATTTTGAAAACACCTACTTGGCAGGTCTCAACAAAATATGTGCCAAAAAGCCTAACCTTGTAAACAGGTATGGTTTCAGAGACATTTTGTACTTTCATGCAGTATAATCACTCAAAAATCACTAAATAGAAGCTTTCGTTTTTGGATAGAGCTTCCCTTTTTTGAAAGTAAAGAATATTGTGCCAATTTTTACTTGACAGTATAATTTTTTGTAATCACTATTAAAGCAATTAAACATGAACATTTTAGTTTCTACATTTTCTTTCTATCAGAGACATTATTGTTTGTCTCGAGAACTCTTCTTGAAAAGCTTATGATGAACACTATTTTGAGAGTTATCAGTTGTTCTACACTGAATTGTAATTGCTTATAGATTCCTTTTCATGCTATTTGACTATTTTGCTTTAAAAATGTTTATTCATTGACAGATAACTCATGAAAGAAATAGTAAGGCACATGCAGGAATAATATGTATTTTCTAATTGGTCTTCGTATAGCTTACATGATTTGATGAACTTGGATAATAAACATTAGAAGACAATATTGATGTCTGTAAGACCATACTTTCAATGAGGTATGGATTCACGTACCTACTGTTTTATGAGCATAATTCAAGTATTTTTTTTCTAGAGAGGTGGTATGGGACTATTAAGAATAAAATGTCTTCATTGCATGCCTAAGGATGTGATGAGGACTTCACTGGCATCTTGGTATCCCTAGAGGCTTTTGAGCAATTGACACATTGTAATTACCGATTCATGTTGATCTAGGCAAATGAATTGTTGAACCACCTGGGAGTAAGGAAGCCAAGAGTTTGGATGTTCTTGCCTCACGTGGGCCTCGTTGGGAATACCTAAAGGAATTGAAAGACAGTTTTCTACTATTACTGCAGCATTCACAGTACTAATGTAGCCAAGGAAGTTTTAAAAAGGTTCAAAATTATGTCCCCTGAGTAATGTGCCATTATGCTTATAATCAAGAATAATAATGTAATAACTGTTATTTAATGAGCACATATTACATGTTAGGCCATGGACTTAAAATCTCAGAAAGCTTAAATATCTTATCTAAGGGTTAAAACTAGCCAAGATCTGAATTAGGCATCTGAATCAAGTCTTGTTTGATTTCAGAGCCTCTAGCATTTCTATCAATGCAGCTACTTCTCCTGGGAAGTCATGTAGAATATTATGTGTCATTTTAGGTGCCACATAAAACACCAAAGACTATCTTAACAAAGCCAGGCCATGTACCAATGCACAGTAAGGAAGCACTACATAGAATTAATCAATTACATCTCCATATACATCCGGAAACTGCCCTCAGACTCATATAGCTGGATAATGTATTGTTCCCAAATCAGAAGAATCAGAATAGTAATTACAAAAGGATGTGTGTCCTTTGAGAAGATAATGGAACCTTTGGCACCAATGTGACATCAATCCCCAAAGGAGTGAAAACAAATAATGACATTTAGAATGCTGACACTCCTCTAACTACATCAATTCTTGTGAATACAGGGCCCACCGAGGGCTACGCTACTTCTGGGGACTTCATGTATGAGGCCAGCACACCAAGACCACAGGCTGCCGTGGCCACACTGTGGCTGTGTCCAAGAAGAAATAAATTTGTGGGCTTTGTCTGTTAATAAATAGTTTATACAGTTAAAAATAAATAAATAAATAAAGGCAGTTATAGCAGGAGTAACTAGGAGTTATTTCATGCTTTTGGCACCATTAACCCTCTCTCATAACTTGCTCAAAATTCACAAGGATTGATATTGGGTAATTTAAATGATAACAGACCAAGTAGGAGAGCATTTCCTGTCACAAGGAACCTAGGCTATTTTCGAATTTTAAAATATTGTATGATTGATTAATTTATTTTAGACAAATTATTTGAAAATGCACCAGAAGTAAATATCACATATTCTTATCACCCATTCATACTAATTTTAAAAAATATAACTTGTTTTTATAAAAATTTGTCATTCAACTTCATTCTTAAAAGAAAAATTGATGAATGGTGATCCTTGAAACAAAGCTCCTTGGCCTTAAAAATTCAAAATCAAGATAACCTTCTAGTATATAAGTATATAAGATAAGTTATAACAGAACCTAAACACAGACACTCAACATATATAGCTAAGGTAAGTTACTATTGATAGCATTTTATATCCTTAATTACTGAGAAAAATCACATGATTTTTGTTTAACTACTGGTTGACTTCATTATTATTTAAATTCAGTGTTTCAACTATATAACATTTTTATTATTTTTGCTATAAAATACTATATGAATACTTTATTGTAATTTTAAATAATTATAGGCAAGCTTTGAGTATTTCACATTAAACTAAATGCTTAGTAGTTATAAATTCTTCAGTACAGTAACTTTGGAATCAATAGAAGTAAAACATTTATAATGTGATTTTATTCCAAAGCTTGTTTTCTTCTAGAAATGTAGTGCTTCCTCTGCCATCTTGATTAATATTTAAACCACTTAGAAGACTAGTCTTAGGACATAATGCGCATTAAACAATATGATCTAATTTTTTGAATCAACTTAAATGCCAGAAAGTATAATCATATATGGATTAGTTTGCTTATTTTAGATCACATTGTTATCAACATAAATGCCTCACGTATTTATAGGATCATATAAATCATGGATCTTTTTGAGTCTTTCAAAGTTGATTTAACTGATTTGGTATTGCTTTTAAAGTTATTATTGAAACTACTGTCCCCATGATAAGATTTTACAAAGCTCAAGATCTGGTGCTCAAGGATGGTGAGAACTCACACATCCGTGAACATTTGAGATAAAATGAATTATAAGCCCTTCCAGGGTAACATCTCATATGAGGAGAAATGTCCACCTCTTTCTCCAGTGAGCTTCCCCAGTGTTTTTAATGTACGTATTACAGATAACACAAACCACTTTTTGAAAAGCTGTAACTATTGTAAGTTTCATGCTTTTAATCACACAGTGAGAGTGAGAGGATTTATCAAATAATATTTTAAATGGCTATCTTTTACTTTAATAGATTTGATTTGAATACTAAGAAGTGACTCTGGAGATACTTGATAACTTTTAGATCAGCGTTTCTCACACTTTAATGGCCATCGAGCCATCTTGAGGGCCAGGTTAAAGCTTACATTGCTGGCTATCCCCCAAGACGTTCTGCTTCCCTGAGACTGAGGTAAACCCCGGAATCTATCTTTCTAACAAGCACCCAGAGCATGGCCAGCAGACTACACTTTGAGTAGCAATTTTCGAATGATAGTTAATTTGCATTTCTTCAATGTGAAGTTAAAGGTATAAGCAAATAAAAGGAAATAAAATGTCCAAGATAAGTACTGACTATCAAATTTTTATAGATATCATCAAACCCATATATTCACTCTGTTTCTACCTCACACACACTTGAGAAATGTTAAAGATTTACAATAAGTTAATGAAACCCTTAACTTGTGTTTGAAACAAGGCTTATCTCAGTATTTTGAGTTTTCTTCCCATTAGCCACTGAGCCACGTCCAGAAATACTTTTACCCTATTCTAAAACAACAACAAAATCCATTTTTATGTGAGATCCCAAACCAGTCTGGGTAAATCTTCCTTCAAACTACTAAGTAAATTCCCTTTGTATAATAACAAGTATTCCGTAAAAAATGAACTTTATGTTAATCTATCCACATATTTAAACTTTTTTCCCCATAACAGCTGATACTTCGGGACACAGATATTGAAAATTGTGCAAAATGAAGATCATATTTAGAGTAGAAAGAAACCAAAAGAAAAACAGAAGTATATTGTTATAATAACTGGAGTTTACTTCAAAATGTTTCAGCATGAACAATGTGAACTTAAGAAAGTACATGTTAGTTCAGGTTTCACTTCTAGGGGCTGTTCTATCAGCAAATCCACTTCTTACTCTCTTAGTAGTATTTCCGAATGGCTACCCTCCCGAAGTACTTAATAGAAGCACTTCGCCTCTCTGTGCCTTGGACAACATTTGAAGCTTTTGCTAATTAGCACAGTGAGTTAACACATTGAATATACTGAGTTATTCACATGATGGCTCTCACTGGTAAAATTAAAGGCATTCAAGATATGTGGACTGCCTAAAATATAGAAATCTAGCAAGGCATTTTTCGGATGGGATCCCTTAAGGATCTTGAAACAAGAACTCGGTTTCTGGAGGGTTTCTTGCTGTCTAATTCTGGCTCAAGCGCCATAGAATCCTGTCTCAGGAAGACTGTTAGGTCTGTCTCAAGATAGTAGGATTCATGGAGTTTACAGATCACGCTGTACAAACTGTTTAGGCTTGCTTGATAATGAATGCTTCGTAAACATGTGTTGTGAGGCTTGCTTTCGTTATATCCTGGGAGCAAAATTGTAGGAGTGTATCTCACCCCACCCCCCGAAATCTATTTGGTAGCTATTACTATGAACAGAAAGAACATAAGCATTGTGCATGACCAAAATAGTTCAGGACAGATCGCAATGTTCAGAGCAATTGCTCAGTTTGCAACAGGTATAAATGTCCACTAGTGGCTGCCTGTCTCTCTAGCTGCCTTCTTATATGTATAAGACGACTTTTCTTCCGGTTTCTCAAGAATTCAACTGAGTCGAATCAGAGCTGAACATAAAAACTAAGAGTTCTTATATCAGCACTAGATACAGTAAGCTAATTTTATAATCATCTGCAGTTTTCAGTAATTTAAAATCAATGAGAGTAACAGGACTTGGCAGACTTTTCCATAAAATTGTCCCCGTGGGGTGATTGTGTAAAGATAATTTCTACCAGTCTAGCGACATAGCCTGAAGTTGTTTGCTAAAGTAAAACAAAGAAACAAAAACAAACAAGCACAGTGCAGTGAGAATTCACCGCTCTTATTTTCAAAATTCATGCAAGTTGTGTATTTGACTTTATATTTTTATTATATGACTTTTTTAAGTCATTTCCAGCTCAAACACATTTTCGTTTTCCACAAATCTTTCAGCATAAGTGATGTTGCAAGAATTTGTCATCAATGGCCTGTAAGTGAACAGTAGTTCTCATATATCAGACCTGAGGGAGGGTGTGCCAAGGGATCTTGCTCATTGGGGATTACTTTTACCTTATCTTCTTCCTTAGGAAAATTGTACATAGAGTGTAAATTCTAGGCCTGATGCCAAACTTAGCAATTTCTAAGAGAACCCCACAAAGAGAACGAGTTTTTCATCATACTCAGGAGTGCGTGATGGAGATGGACACTTAAAGAGTGTGGATTTGCTTACGCTCGGCTTTGGGATTTAGAGAACCTTTCTTGGAGTAGCATTTTATCAGCTTTCCATTAGGATCACAGAATTTAGACTTTTGATGGGTATAAAGTTATGATTAAAGAGCAGTTCTTTAAATATTCTGTATTATGTGTCAGTTTTGTGAAAGAAGGAACGTTGGTTGGAGTTGAAAAATTAAAAAGCCCTCACTTACAAAGTCATTATCTATGAGGGAGGGTGAACTGGCTTCATTTGCTCAGAGAGATGTCTCCCGAATATGACTCCCTTAGAGGAAGTAGGGACACCCATCCCCAAGGTTTTTCTCCTAGTTTAAAGGAAGTTAGTTTTGCTGTCCTTACTAAGAAAACCTCACTTAGGAATTCCCGTCAGCAGGGTGGTGATGGTGGTGGTGGTGGTGGTCGTCATCATCATCATCATCATCATCATCACTACTACTAAACACTCTTTAGTTGCCACCGCCAGCTTGAGGTTGCACATTTTGTGCTTCATCTGGGTTTACCTTTACTGAAGTTATACTTTCGCAATCAAAACATCATGATAGTATTTCCTTCTTGAGAAAAGCCCCAGTGGTCTCGTACTATATTCATTTTAAGAGTTTGAGGTTAGCTTTTATTCTCCTGAACTCTGTGGAATTTGTCTCCTACAAATTGAATGTGACATTTGGATCTGACTTTCCCAGACTCCTCTTTCTTGGTTACCCTTGCGCTTCAAATCTTCTCTAATTAAGAAAAACAGTAGCTTTTCTTTTAGTGCCTGTCATAGTAATATTGGCAATATTATAATAGTAATACTGGCATATGCCAGTAACAGCCATAAAGGAATGTTCCTAGGGATGTCTCACCATGTTATGGATAAAAGGTTAGCAACTGAAGTCTTTCTTATCAAATAAGTTACTCAGCTAGCATGATGCAATTGAGAAGATACACGATGACAGTTTGGGTAGCGCTAATTTAGAAGTTGGGTTGTTGTCAGCAGATGTACTCGAAAGTGCAGAATTTTGAAATGTGAATACCAAACTCTCAAGATCTAATTTGTTATAAAAAAAAAAAGCTACCTGAACTTAAATATGTTAAATATTAAAAGGTTTTTAGAATGTCAGAGTAACAATGCCATCTCTAGATGTTAATTAAATAGATTTTTATTTATTTAAAGTTTTGTCATTAACTGTTTCAAATAGCTCAACACCACTTTAATTACAAATTATCCCTGCCACATATACAATGACCGCTATAGGGCAAGCAGTGTAGAAGGCTCTTCACATGCAGTGTATTACTAAGTCAACATACATGCAGTGTATTGCAAATTGAGTGTTCTCCTCTTTTATAGATAAGTTTAAATCTGCTAACACAAGTATTGGAATAGATATTCAGAACTTAGTTCATCTAACTTCAAGTCCATTTTCTTCTCACTGTACCATGTCAGATGAGAGATCAGCTGTTTCTTAACCATGTAATTCTGACTTATCTTGTATCCATCTTCTTCCTCCTTTACCGTATATTAACTGGTGCTGTCTTAGGCTTCTTCATGTCTCTTCAGCACTTACTGCAGTGTCCTTTACTGCATAGTGATACATGACATGAGAGAATGAATGATTTCAGCAATTCCTCAGAGAAAGAGCTTTCTAAAGTGACTCATTTGTTTATCATTTTAGTGTTATAATTAACAAGATTTAGTATTTTGGAAGCTGAGATAAAGTTTTACTTTCCAGTTTCAGAAGCTGAGAAAAGAATTGAATATGGTTTATTGTAAGCTATACACAGCAGGAACTGTGTTTCTTTGCTCCTCTTTTGCATTTTTTTCTTCCCCATGGTATAGCGACTCTGCTGCTAACAACGGTTGCTAGTATTGTGTGTGAATGCACTGGAGTCAAGGAGACTGTTGCATCCCAACTACACGGAGCCAGCCACACGTATTAACGATAACTTAGAGGCAAGCTGCTACAGCCATCATGTCTTTGTTGGGTGTTTTTGCATTTTGTCTTTTTTTAAATTTTTTAATCAGATGCTTTTGGCAAATTTTCTAAGTAAAATTTCTTCTAAAATGTGTAAAAAGAAATCAGCAATGATTCAAAATCACTGGACTTAGTATCTAACACCATACAGTTAGTTAGTATTTTGCATTCTTTCAAGACAACAGAGTGTTTAGGAAGGAGGCTTCGATGTGCCACTATTCTTAAATGAAATGAGGACAGTGGTTTTGCAGCTGTGGACAGCTTTAGCAACTCTGTGCTCTGGGAATAAAACTTTAAGCAGTAAAGTGAAAAGGAGAGACTTCCCTTCTTTTAGCACAGATGTATGGTCGCCATATTTGATGTTAATGTTTCCCCTTTCCCAAGTCATGAATTTCATGTGACAATTACACTTTATTCCATTCAGCCAGCAGAGAAGCGTCTTTTTTATCTGGAAGACATTAAGTGTAAAGATGCTAATACTTTGTTGTATGATTGTATGATTTTCAAGCTATCTAAATATGGACGTGTGCACGTAAATACACTCGTACACACATACATAAATGAAGTCTCTTTGCTATATTTTTTCCTTGATATTGGCTACTACCAGTTGTAAATGAGATCCTAAACAAACCATGTTGGTTCATCTGCAGATCTCTCATCGGAGCTGTTTTCTTGTTCCATTGCCTTAATTATTGATAATGTCACTGAAGCAGGAATTGCACATCTGGCATAACAGTGAGAAAGGGAGGGAAAAACAGTTGGGGAGGAGGAGGAAAAGCAGGAGAAGGAGGAGTAACAGGGAAATATGAGGGGAAGAAGAAAGAAAGGGGACGAAAGGGTGGAGCAAGAAGGAAGGTGAGGAAGAAAAGTTGGAGGAGGAGAAAGGTAGGGATGAACATAAGAATCACCAAAGTGTTTCTCATGTTCTTCAAAGACAGAAATGACATATTTAGAGAATTGGCTTTGTTGGTTTTGTTCAAAGAATGATTTAAATCTCACCTTTTCTTTGTGATAGGAATACTTCTAAATGTTAAAGTTATAAGCTGAAAATAAGACTAAATGGGTATGTCGTAGGACTAGAGCTACATTACATCTTTCAGCATGGCCATAGTGATTTAACATATTAGCCTACAGCTAATGTAAATTCCACGTTTGTATCGCATTTTAAGGGAAGTTCACCTATCTAATACTGTTTTTTTTTTTTTTAAAGACTTCAGGAAAAGGTTTTAACTTTATGAATATATGATTCCCTGAATGTTCCAATTCAGCTCTTCATCTGTACTCTGTCAGCAACAACTTACAAAATTCAAAGAAAAATCTTGAGTGCTGCCTTGAAAGGAGGAAATTTGACTTGTGTTAAACCTCATTTTAATTTTGACAACCTAATTGAACTGTATGAAAGTGAGAACAAAATGAGCAGCGCTTTTGTGTGCTTTTATTAGATTGGAGCTTTTATAGATCTTGTTTTCACTTGTAAACCTTTTCGCATCTGAACATTTTGTCACCTGTAAACCTTCAAAAACCAAATTGGCCAGTGAATCCTGTTGAGATTTAGCTAATGTTCAGCCTGAATAGAATTGAGTTATTTTAATTATTTGTTCTGATACGCTTATTGATCATATACCTCGACAGTTTGCCTTTCTACTCTTTTCCTATATGTAAAAGAGTACTATATAAAGTTATAGTTACATGATAGGCATATAAATTTTGATAGGTTGGATTTAAAATTTTTTTTATATGAAAATAATGATGATTTTAGGATAACGGTCTCTATTTCATCAAAAGTGTGTTGTAGATGTCATCTTGAGGGCCGTGGTTAGAGAGTGGTGAGCCTAAGGGCTCATTGCAAGATGCTAATATGTTGCTCAGACAGGATCATGTGATTCCGAGTCTGACCTTGAAATCTGTAGACCTGGAATCTGGATGTTTCCCTTGTACTTAGAAGGTATCAGGCTTCCAGGGAGTGACTGACTAATGCTGTCTTCTAGGTGATTGGTTAGTAATTGATGTACAGTGAGAAAGATGACTGATGAGGGAATTAGGCACTCAAGTTCTCTCATCAGTCCTTCATCTCTTCCAAGTCTGCATATCTTACCAAATAGCAATTTTTGTTTGTTTGGAGTTAAATTTAAATGGCTAGTATCATCAAATCATGATAAGAAAGATTTATGTATATCCACTCTAGGCTAAACCCCGAGTCTTCAGATCAGAGAACATTATTTTTTGGTCAGAGCTAAAGACCTCTTGCAGATAAATGCTCTTCAGTCTCTTGTCTTTTTCCTTTTCTTTCTCATATTGCACGTTGAATATGGGTCAGCCAGGAAACTTGCTTTCTAAGACACTTTAAGGACCTGGCTGATGGAAAATTCTTTTCAATATAGGCCTCCAAAGTAATTTCAGCAAGGATAAAGGATTGTTGCTCTGGTGATTAAATGCCTTTGCCTAGACGTGACATGCCACTTTCATTCATATCTCATTAGTCAAATAAAGACATGTAATATCACCTAATTTCATTAAAAGCAACAAAAACATGGTCCTTTCATAGATGTGGAAGAAGGAGAATCAGAATATTGATGGACACCCCTAATGAGCAACACAAAAATCAAAGTGGATCTTTAAGAATGTTAAATGATTACATCCATATTTACCATCACAAAATCCAAGAAGAATTTATAGGCATGACAAGGTAATTATGCTATAGGGACTTCTGAACATCACTTAACCACAGAGAATGTCATTTTACCGAGGGCAAGATTGCAAAGCTAAAGATTAAAATCAAATGCTAATTTATTTATACATCTTCAATTTATTTTTGACTAGTAATACATTCATATCTTTAAAATATAAAGATGGGATTAAAAAGGCACACATTGGTCAGTTTCATTTTTGCTTTGTCTCTTATTCCTATCACTGTGCCCACCGGTAACCATTCTTATTAGTTTCTTGTGTCTCTTTCCAGTATGTCAGCAAATGCAAGCGAATATCTTTACATATTTTATATTTTTATGTCTCTTCCTTTCTTACGCAAAATTTAACATACTACACCTACTCCACTGCACCTTGCTCTTTTCAGTTCACAGCATATCCTGGAGATTTTTCCATATTGCATCTTCATTCCCTTTTAGAGATGCATGGTATGCTATAGGAAGTATCCTGTAGAGGACTCTCAGGTGTTTCCACTCTTTGTTTACCACAATAATCTTAAAAACCCCTTTTCTTTTATGTGTGGGGTGTACCTGAGGGTTAAATACCTTGAAGGGGAATTGTTGTGTAAAATGGCAAATGGATTTTTATAGTTAATAGATATCTCTAAGTCGCTCTCCATTTATGAGACATTCTCCACAACCTTTCCATCAAAACATATTGGAAAGCTTTTTAATTTTTGCCAGTCTGATTCATAAGAATTGTCAATTTCATCAGAAATCAGTTGATTAAAGAGCCATTGACAAATTGGAAATCCAAGAAATATTCTTAGACGTAAATATATATACACACATATACATATCTATAGATACATGCATGTGCACACACGCACACACGAAATGACCGTGAGGTTGGAAATTCTTGGGCAATGTCTGTTACTCCACCAACATCCTAATAATGAATACGACATTAACTTTTACCCTGTCTTGAGATTCTGCCATTGGTCAGACAAACAGTTCTGCTTGAATACGCTGGACTATTATTACCTCGTCTCATGACTCCGTTAGAGAATGCGTGTTATTCAATTCTTTGAAGTTTTAACATAAATTTCAGTGACCCCAGAGCAGCAGAGAATGTGAGTTGCTGGTGCCAGCCTGGTGTGGTAAAGGAAATGTGAAGAGAGAAGGAATCCCTCCACCCTTCTTTTCTCTGCATTAAGTTTCCAAGTAAAATCCTCCTACATTTAAAGTTACACAGCTTCACTTTCTCTCCCTTCAACAAAGCCTCATGGACTTTGCAACATTCACAAACTTTGATCTCTGGGTATGACTTTATTAGATCCTACACCCCTGTCTATCATTTGGGAGGCCCCAAACAAGGATTCCAAAGTTCTGTGAAGTTCAACTACTGCTGCATTCTCTTTTCATAGAATTGAAAGGTTAAGACATTTGATGGGGGTTTTATTATTCTGACAAAATCTTCATATGTTCAGGTAATCGTTAGAAGTAAAAGGCATCTTAGCAGCAAAAGATAACACACAAGTATCACATTTTAATTGGAAAATCACTAATTAGTACCTTGTCAGTTTAACAAGGTAACAAGAGCCACCTACCCATTTACCCTACTAATGTGGACCCCAAATGAAAGCAGATATCTGTGGTCAAACACCTCTGTGGAAGAATGGAAAATTCACGTGGAGGCATTGTTTTCTTCCTACATTGTTTTCTTCCTTATTTGATCCACCCATTCAAAAAAGATTGTTCAGCTCTCAGGGTTACCTATTTAATGCTGTTGAATAAATAGGCAATCCTGTCTCAAATCAATCATTCATTGATTTACTGTTTTTCGCAATGATTCATTCATTTATTCGTTTACTGAACTATGTTGGATTTATCCTTTATCTTTAGAGTCTAGCACAGAGCCTGGAATACAAGAAACACCTAAGGCTTGTTGACTGACAGACTGAATAAATGAATTAATGAATTATTAACCCAGTGCTTGGCTAGTGTTTATTGGAAGAATATGTATGTTTGCTTTACATTATGCTAAGATGAAGTCTTCTACCAGTTGTAGAAAACCATGTTTTCATAACCTTTCTTCACCTGTGAATAGGGCATCCCCTTTATATGTCCTCAAGGTCAACAGTAAAATGTAGGCATGAAGAAACAAGACCATTCTCTTTTGAAGGAAACAAGGTGATAAAAGCAAAAGATGAAAGTAATTTTAAAATCTAGGTGATATGGCAAATTAGAGGAGCTAATTAATAATATTGCTGCAAAATATTCACAGCCATATTTCAGTATAATGTTTATGCTCAGGCACATTATAGAAGCTAGCTTTTCGTCAGACACTCATGAACTGTGCAAAGCACAAAGCTGGTTGCTACACTGTTCTCAACACAGTGAATCATAGTGTATTAAACAGACAATATATTCATGTGAAGGGGGTTTTTGAAAAAAAATTATAATATATTCATGTGAAGGGGGTTTTTGAAAAACTAGTTATATGAAACTAAGCATTAATTGTTAAAACAGATTTAAAAGAAGGTCCTAATCTGATAAAGCCAAATGTTTTTGAAGTGCTATCATCCATGTAAGTCAGTAATTTTGGACATTTTTTGGTGGATGCCCCCAAGATGTGACTTACTGAAGTACCAGATTGTTGGGATTTGAAATTATGGATAGCTATAGTTCTGACAACATTAAAGTGTTAACTTTTCCTTTAAGTGGTGAAGCCCCATTTAGAGCCTCAAATGCAACCATAATATTTTGTCTTCATTATCTCTTTTCTCAGATTTCCATTTGTCATTTCCACCTTCCTCTTTGGGAATGGCAGGCACTCAGCTAGCTCTATGCTCATCATGGATGTACAAGTTGAGGTGCACTTGGTGGTTCCCCCACCCCCGGCACTCAAGGCTATTCTACCACAATTGTTTCATCATCCATTGATAAAACAGAGAGGATTGTTTCTTATTTTGTTAGTCAGTGCTTCAGGCAAAATAAGCTCTCATCCTTTGTGTATCACTTCTTTGAAATAAAATGAACACATTAGAAGTGATGTTTCTAGGGGAATTGTTGCCCAGAAGTGGATGGGCAAGTAGAATGAACATTGTTAGTATTCTTTCTTTATATTTCATTAAGAACTGTTTTCACTGGTACTAAAATTAATACTCAAAAATGATTATTTTGGTCATTCTTGACCTTCTTTCGAAGCATATATTTAATTACTGACCCTCAAACAAAACTTCCAAAGAGGGCCTTCTTATCTTCCATTAATTACAAAGTAAGTACAACTTCAGGTCTATCCCACTAATAAAGAAGATGCCTGGATATTTTACCCTTTATTTTCTGTGTACAGTGCTTTTGAAACTTTTTGGTCATGCAGTGCTGACTGGCTGATTTTTTTGAAGGATAGTTGACTTAGAATATTATATTAGTTTCAGGTGTATAACATAGTGATTCATTATTTTTGTAGATTATATACTATCCAAAGTTATAATAAAATATTGGATATATTTTCTGTGCTATACATTGTGTCCCTGTGACTTATTTATTTTATAACTGGTCGTTTGTACCTCTTAATCCCCTTCGCCTGTTTTGACACTCCCCCCCTCACTCCTCACCCCTCTCCCCTCTGGTAGCCACTAGTTTGTTCTCTGTACCTGTGACTCTGTTTCAGTTTTGTTACATTTGCTTAGTTGTTTTGTTTTTTTAGATACTACACATAGGTGAAAACATTCAGAGTTTGTCTTTCTCTATCGGATTTATTTCACTAAGCATATTCCCCTCCAGGTCCATTCATGTTGTTGCAAATGGCAAGATATCATTCTTCTTTCTGACTGATTAATATTTTGTTATACATCACATCTTCTTTATCCATTCATGTGTTGATGGGCAGTTAGGTTACCTACATATCTTGGCTATAGTAAATAACACTGAACATTATGAACATTAGGGTACAAATATCTTTTCAAATTAGAGTGCTTTCTTCAGATAAGTACTCAGGAATGGATTGTATGGTAGTTATAGTTTTAATTTTTTTGAGGAACCTCCATACTGTTTTCCGTCGTGGATGTGCCAATTTACATTTCCACCCACTGTATACTAGGGTTCCTTTGTCTCCACATCCTCGCCAACACTTGTTATTTGTTGCCTTTTTGATAATAGCCATTCTGACAGATGTGAAGTGATATTTCATTGTGGATTTATCTGTATTTCCCTGATGACTAGTGATATTGAACATCTTTTCATGTGCCTGTTGGCCATCTGTATATATTTTTTGGAAAAAATTGCCTATTCAAGTCCTCTGCTTATTTCTTTTTAATGGACTTCTTTCATATTGAGTTGTCTGGGTTCTTTATATATTTTGGTTATTAACTCCTTTTTGGATATATTGTATCTCCCATTCAGTAAGTGGCCTTTTCATTTTGTTGATGTTTTCCTTTACTGTGTCAAAGCTTTTGATTAGGTTCTATTTGTTTATTTTTGCTCTTATTTCCCTTGCCTGAAGAGAAAGATCTATAAAAATATTTCTAAGTCCAGTCTAAAAGAGCATACTGTGTATGTTTCTTCTAGAAGTTTTATGGTTTCAGTTTTTGTCTTATATTTAAGTCTGTAATCCATTTTGAGTTTATTTTTATATATGGTATGAAAAAATGTTTTAGTTTCATTCTTTTATGTGTAGCTCTCCAGTTTTCCCAACACCACTTACTGAGGAGACAGTCTTTTCCCTATTGTATATTCTTGCCTCCTCTGTTGTAGATTAAATGACCATATGTGCATGGGTTTATTTCTGGGCTCTCTATTCTGTTCCATTGATTTATGTGTCTGTTTTTGTGCCAGTACCATACTGTTTTGAATTATTTAGTTTGTAGGATGGTTTGAAGTCAGAGAGTGTGATATTTCCAGATTTGTTCTTCTTTTCTCAAGATCGCTTTGGCTATTCAGGGTGTTTTGTGTTTCTATACACATTTTAGGATTATTTGTTCTAGTCTGTGAAAAATGCTATGGATATTTTGATAGGGATTTTATTGAACCTGTAGATTGCTTTGGATAGTATAGACGTTCCAGGAACATGGAATATCTTTCCATTTATTTGCGTTATCTTCTACTTTTTTCATCACGTCTTATATTTTTCAGAGTACAGGTCTTTCATCTCCATGATTAAATTTATTCCTCAGTATTTTGTTCTTTTTGATAGTAAATGGGATTATTTTCTTGAGTTCTCTCTCTGATAATTCATTATTAATGTATAGAAATGCAACACTGGATCAATCCTGTCTGTACTTCTCCATATCCACATCACAAAAATATATTTTAATTTAACATCTTTGGTTTCTGATGATTTGAACACTAATTTATGTATAGTTAGTTGTTTCCTCTCTCCGTGAAGAAGTTTCATGATAATAAAATTTTAAGGGGGAAAAAGAAAAAATAAAGCTTTAAAATAGTTACTATGGTTGGAAAATACAGAGTAAATATCAAAGCATCTCATTTTCCTCATTTGATTCACATTTTTTCTCTCCTCATTTGCCAATTCTCTGTTGCTGACTGACTTACTAATATTTTAAGAAGCCAGGAGGGATCTTGTGACCTCATTATGTGATTTGATGCTTAGGGAGCTTTTGAACTAGGTAATCAAGACAGGAAGCATTAAATTCTGGGTTGCTAAGAGGCACAATAGAATAGAATGAAAGTCAGTGGAGGTTCCGTTTTTCACACTTTCTATAGTGTTAATTCTGAAAGAACATTGCTTAGTTATTTCTTTTCAATCTACTTCACTGTCATAGATAATCATTACAAAAACCATTTGCAATCTCAAAATTGTGGTAAATTTTATATTTTTATTGCCTCCATTACAGTAAAATATTACTTGGATTGTTACACTAAATATTGCTGTCTAGATGATTCTAGGCAAAAATATATTGTAAATATATGTATAAAAGACATGCATTTGATATTAATGTATTCTAAGCCATTTATTCTTGCTCATGGAGAATTTTTTAAAGTAATATAATATATTTTAGAAAGAAAAGGCATCTAGGGAAGAGATAAATGATGGGATTTTAAATAGTTCAAGATATTAAAACATGCAGAATTGTATAAGACCATGCTATGGTTTACTGGGAAGTAATAGCATACTTTCTATATGTGCTAAAGTAGGAAGCCTAAGCAGTTTGTTACTTCACAAGTTTACCGCAGGAATTGATTTTTGTTGAACAAGATTTCAGGGCCATTTGTGAAAACTAATCTTGCTACTGGCAAAAAAACCTGGGAAATAATAAAACTGACAGTATAATTTTATAAAACATTTTGGGGACAGCAAACCAATGTATCCTACCATTACTTGTTCAATTCCATGTAAACTGTGGATTTATCATGTTTGCTGGAAAGAGATTTAGGATGAGAGTTGGGTCTGTTCGTTATGAGCTGTGAGGAATACTATAAATGATCTGTAGGTCAATTTCCTGGTGTTTAAAGTCAGGATGAATACACTTATGTCTTACAGTTTAGTTTTACAGTGCATTGCCTACCAACTTCTTTTGCTTATACTCGCTGAACTTGACTAGCGGAGTGGAAGTTGTGTCTATGAAATGTGTGAGTTATGTTAAATGATTTTAAGATCTCTTCCAACTCTGACATTTATGGTTCTCTCATGTAGGTGCTTCTCCTTCCTTTGCTTCTCTGTTGGGAGACCCAACCCTTAACATTTAACTCTCATCCAGGTACTCATTGATCACATCTCTTCCATTTCCGCTCATGTACTATTTTGTGCATTGAACAGCTATTTTATCACTTCTCACTGGGCCCAGTGCACCTCAAACTATCTGTGGAGAAGGACCAGTTGGTTTCTGCTTTTGACACAGCACAGAACAATACATTTATGAAATACAACAAAAATTAATTTCTAAAAAAAGAAAAAAAAAGACATTGAAAATACATCTTCAAACTGTACATTGTTAAATATAGCAGACACGAAATTACTCTATCATATTGTTAAAAACTCTTCTAAGTTCTTATTCTGAATGTCTGTAATTATCTCGTCACAGATAAGTAATAACAGTTCACAGACTGACTCTGGTCCATGGGCCACAATTTGAATTGCACTGATTTCAAACCTAGACTAGCGGTTCTCAAATTCTGATCCCTAGACCAACAGCACCAACATCACCTGGAAACTTGTTAAAAATGCACATTTTCAGGCCCCTCTGAGACCTGTTGAGTCAGAAACTCTGGGCCTGGCTCCCCTCCCAGCTGCCTGTGTTGAACAAGATTCTGGTATAGACTAATGACAGAAACGTGGCTTTTTACTTTCTCTTCTATTCTCTATTTCTTTCATTACATGCCTTGTAACCTGCATTGTAATCCTCTGGGACTTGACTCCTGGTAACATGGTAATAGTTAACTGCATCGCTCTTGGGGATGAGAGTAAGTGTGAAGGGTACAACTGAGCATTTTGGAAACAATCCCAGTCCTAGAGTTGATTGTGACTTGGAGAATTTGGGTCACTATGTTTGTACCTCAGATGTAATCTATCTGGGACAGTCGTCCTCATCTTAGGTATACCATTTATTTTTATTTTAAAATTAAGCTTTTTATTCAAGGAATATTGATGTATCGAGGTTATAATTAGTCATTATACTTCCTTGGGAAGGAAATATTTATGTATTGAAAGCAAAAGGGGACTCTGATGAGGTGTAGGTCTTTCACTATTATTCTATATATTTTCATCAGTTTGCTTTTGTATCTACAGTGAGATGTACATCTTTGATAATTAGTAATTCAAAGAGTTTGTAATTCATCTGTCATTTCTCCTGAGGAAGTGAGAGGAAAAAAGTGCTTCATTTTTAACACATATACACCTCAACCAGCACTTTTAAGAACTATATCTATCCATGTATATCTGTATCTCCATATCTATCTGTATATGTTTATACAGATACATTTCTTTAAGGAAAAAATAAAGGCTGACCAAAAGAGGAAGGGAAATTATCAGACACTAAAAACAGAGCAAAAGAAAAGTGAGAGGAGTGAGTGTCAAAAACACTTTATTAAATGCCAAACTTAGAACCATATACAATATTCTCCATGAAAATTGGAGAATATTTATTCTTTTGTAGGATACAATGCATTTACAAACATTGAACTTGTACCACATCATGAAATAAGTCCCGAAACATTTCAAAGAATTTCTTTCACTTAGAGAATTCAGGCAAAGGGCAAAATAAAAATAAATAAATAGCCATCTTTTTTAAAAAGAAAAATAAAAAGCTATGTGCCTAGTGTATGTTGTCCAGAGAGCTGAGACTGAGACAAAGACCTAATTGCCCGTCGTTTGTGTGGGTGGGTGAGTGAGTGGAACAGCCAAGAAGGATTACTACTGCACTTTGCTTGTTCTCCATCCCATGGGACCTTGGGAGACGTCTCATAAAACGTCTTTCAAAACTCTCCTCTTTGGAGGCATTAACATGCCTGCACCTGTGGGTGGCATCGTCAGGGCCCTCCCTTTACACTCCAGGCAGTGATTTACACCTGCAGGAAGCCTGACAAAGCCTCCACTGTCCTGCTTGCCTCCTCTGTGTCTGTAGCAAGAGGCGAGCCTGAGAGGATTTGCAGGAGATGAAGAGGGGTCTGACAGAGAACGCTGAGAAATACAAATAATGGGACATTTTGAAATCTCTTGGATATAAGAGAGGGAATAATACTGAAGAAAATCTATTGATAATATTTAATTTATTAAGCTGGGCAGTGTTTTATTCGACTTTATATTTCATATGTCATAAATACTATTTTGTATGTATGAAATATTTCATAATAAATTTAAACAAAGTAATATAAGATGCTTCTTCAGAAGTGTGCTGTTTTCACATATTAATTTGCACATCAACTTTACTATTTGGTGATTTAAAAGTATTCTGGTTGGGGTTTTACTGAAAGCATATTGAACGTTGTGACACACTAGGGAAAACCAGTTGCTGGTTTTCAAAAGCTGTGTGTGTCTTCTCATTGTTCATGTTTCCTTTTATGTTTTTCTGGAGAATCTTAAACTCTTCTTCAGATATATTCTGCACATTTCTTGTTAAGATTTTTCCTAAGATTTTTTTTTTTTTGGTGTGTCCACAAATTTTATTGTAACAAATTTATTTAATTTTATTGTAACAAAGCAACTTGTACACTTTTAACGTTTAAAACTGAGCATCATCTTTCCTGTGAAACAAAAGAAAAATTTTAAAATAGGAACAAAATTACAATAGAGAATGGCAATTGCAAATAAGATCCTACAGGTTCTGCTGATTCTCCCATCGAGTGGCAGGGCTCAACTCATCATTAAGAGAGAATTTTATTTTAAAAGTATCATCTTAAAACAACAAAGATGCCTGTTAAACATTACAATTAAACATGCCAAAGGAGAAGCCATGTTGTCAAAATTCCCGCTTAACCCATCCAAACATCTCAAACCCACGCTTTGCTGACCTTCTATAACCCCATTTTTTAAAGTTTTTCTTTTCTTTTTTTTTTTAAACAAGAGAAAGCAGACAGATACGTGTTGGTAAATGCCAACTGTCCATATTCACATAGAGACACAGTGTAATCTCTGAGTCCAATATACAGAGAAAAGTGGGAAAAAGCTAGAATTCTATGTACTACTACACAGGGGCCTGGCACCTTCCAGCTTCCAGCAGAGCTAAGGGAGCAGAGGTTTTTCTTTTCTGCCACCGACAGAGCAAGGTGGCGTTGATTCCATAAAGTTTTTGTTGAGACAGAAAGGGATAAAAATGAATTTGGAACAGAAAGGCGTAGAGATTCTTTTCCCACTGAATTTTGCTCAAGGTATTTCCCCCCAAAATAAGTTGTGAGCCATGGTATAAAGGAGAAAAGAGACCTCAAAAACAGGGCGACTGAGCAAAAGACAACTTGCTCGCAGGGACTGGAGAAAATTTTAAAAGGAAGGTTGGACTCCATCAGTGTTCCATTAGTCATCTTCTCCTTCATCTTCCTCTTCTTCCTCACCCTCATCATCATCTTCATCTTCTTCACCTTCATCTGCTTCTTCATCAGTATCTTTTAATCCTTCTTCCTCTTCTTCATCATCGTCTTCTTCTCCTTCCCCTTCCTCATCATCCGTGTCAGGAACCAAGTAGTACTGTGATGGATTTGGCCAGATATCATCTTTGATGACCTCTCCTAACTCATCTGCACCTGCATCAGAACGATCAGTAAACCAGGTGAAGAAGCTCTCTGGTTCTTCAAGCTGCCTCTTCCTGCTGGCTTTATTCTGCATTTGACTTGAACATTTTGTCAAATCCTTTCCTAAGAATTTGATACTTAGTGTTGTTACTACAAGTGGACTCCTTTAGCTCACTGTTTCAAACAGAAAGGCTTTACATCTTGATATATTAGTTCTGTAATTGGCCATCAATTTGAATTCTCTTAATTTTTTCTGATTTCATTTTATTCAATTCATGGTTGGCAATCATCCTTTCTAATTAATGGTGATTGTGTAGAGGAAGATTTTATATGTTTGGAAATAGCTACCCAATGAGGTAATTGTTTTGTCACTCAGATTATCAAGGAGATGACCCGCGGCCATTTGAGCATGCAATACAGGAGAATCCTCCTTCAAGGAAGGATTGCTATAGATGATAAATGTCTTAAATTCTAAGATTTAATGATTATAAGAGTACCCAGAAATAAAATCTTCAGACGCAGTTTCTTAATAATACTACCATCTCTGTCTAACATGAACAGCACCTTAAATTTTTGTTTACTTTCAGTATTTTATGCAAATGCCCTGTCACATAAATAAAAGTGAAAATAACAAGCCCTGAAGTGAAATGTGTAGTTGCACAGGAAACTGTGCCTTTCTCTTTTGTTGGATGAAATTGATTAAGGTTAAGATTATCCTTAGTTTCCACCATGACAAAGGAAATAAGCACCAAATTATTTCAGAATAATCAGAAGCTTTTACTAAAAAGCAAATGCTGCAAAACCCATTTTACATCTTACCAGTCAAACTAAATGCAAGTTGTCATAAAGTAAACTTTCTACACAGAATGGGGTGTTTAGGCAAAGAGTGAAATGTATAGATGATTTCTATTTTTAATATTAAATAGAAATGATTGAACACATGTTCCTTTAGTTGTCTATCTCTTGCTTTACACAATAAGCCCATAAAAAATGCAATAGAAAGAAAGAGTCCATGTTATTGAGGAATTTGGTCGGTATCATCCTCTATGATTTTGGAAGAATACTTCATTTCTTTGGACTTGTTGCTGCCATATATTTAAATAAATAATGCTAATTATAAATAAAGACAACCATATTGTGAGGTTTCCCCCTTTCACTGGGAAAGATTCAACAAATGTTTGAACCTTTGTTGTGTAACAAAATCTGTCTGAACACTCAACATTTCTTGGAGATAAAATTTGATCTTTTTGGATACTTTCACACCTAATTTGCACTAAACTGCATACTCATATTATGTCGATATCACTGTCAAAAGATGGTGGGGAGTTGAAGAATCAAATTAGAAGACTAAATGAAGAAAAAAGTGAAAACACATGACTTTTGAAGCTTTCTCCTAAATGTATTTCCAATCAATTTCTCTGGGGAGAAGAGATCACGTTGCATAAATTTGGACTCAAGTTACCTTCTGTTTTAGTCTCCAAATTCCTCTCATAAGCTCTGATTTTAATAAATATAAATGCTGCCATTAGAATTACAAATGTTTTTATACTCCTATTGCATTTGCTGTAATTTTGGTTCTTTTTAATTTAAAAATAAGTCAGACACAAAATACACTTTTAAGAAACCGGGCTTACGGACCACATGCTTGCTTAAGTAGATGAATAGCAATTGCCTTAACACCTTTAGTTAAAATTGTTGAGAGCATCTAACTTGAATTTGTTTTCATCTGAGCAGACATGATTTGTTGAAGGCTGTAGCTCTGAACACTAACCTGAGGTAGCTTATAGCTCGTAAAGAAAAGTTCCTACAGCAGCACGTCAGGGTGACTTTGACCTAAGCAAGTTTCTAAAGGATAAAGACCAACTTCATCATGCGCTTGGATTTAAAATGCTACTCTTTTGCCAGTCATTTGGAAGTAATTGAAATAATAACTTAGATCAATTAAACATTCCTTAAAAAATAATCTAAAATGAGATTCACATCTTGTTTCAAATACATTTTACTTTGTGGCTTATATTTATTCTTGGAAAATTATTGAGAAATTATTTTCCCCTCCAAAACCACAGACGATGTACAGCTGAATACGATTCTACGCCCTGATGACTTGGAGTTGGAAGAATTCCTATAACTCAAGCTAAGATTTTTCTACTGCTTTGACCTCAGACCTTTTTAGGTGATTGTCTACCCCAGCACCACTGTTATAATTTTGTAAAGTGAAAGAAAGTATAAAAAGTGAAAACTTGAGGAGAAACCTTTCAACAGTGACAGTCTTGCTACACATTTTAAAAAGCCCTTACTTAATACCTTGTTATTCAGCCCACACACATGCACAGGTGACACCCCGACAGTGGCGTATAGGGGGTGTTCACAGTGGGAACAATGGTTTGCATTGGCTCCTAGTGACTTCTCTGTTATTTTTCAAGTTGTTGACTGAGTTTTAGACTTCTTCCTGTTTATATATGTATTATTTTCTTAATGTTTTTGTTATATTGGACAACATTCTCAAACTAAAGTATTGGTAATTAAAATATACCATTCCATATAATCCTATCATTTTGCATATGAGTCATCTGCTTTGTCAAAGATAATTATTTCTTAATTATCTAGACAATACATTTTCCATTTGATAAACATTTGTCAATGCTACCTTTTTCTAGTCTTAAAACATTTTTCAATGCTACCTTTTTCTAGTCTTAGGGCATCTCTATCTCTTATATTCCACTAAGCAATCCTAACAGAAGCATGTTTGCAGCATTATCACTTAGTTATTCAAATATTCTAATAATTTTTTGCATTTATTCAGCTATTATTTATTGAATGCCTACTGTCTGCCAGGCAACATTCCAGGCAGTGATATTTAGTGAGCTAAGCATACATGATGCCTGCTACTACAAAACTATCATCCAGTGAAACTAATGAAGCCCTACTTAAAACATGGCATGAATAGAATGTAAAGGTTATTTTTATTTATTTCACAAATATTTATTTGGAATTAAAATGTGCCAGACAATGTATTACTTCACAAGGGATTACAGAAATAACACATTTTAAACAACTTACAATTCAAGAAGAGATGTTAAATTTAGGCACATAGGGCAAAGAATGTGATTAAGTTCCACAAAGGAGATCAAAACATACTGGAAGACTGAACTACTTATTTATTTGTATTAAAAACATAGTATGGGTCAAATGTTATACTAGGGAGATAGGGAATGAAATGTGCATCAAAGGATGGATGTATGAGGTTTGGAGGAAAGAGAGGGTTAGAGTTAAGCTTTCTGGATAAATAGAAAAAAACTTCAGGGTACAAAGTTGTGAGAACAGCGCCAGTGTGCTCCAAGTGTATTCCGGTAGACTGAAGAATGAAGTCCATGGCCAGCAGATGTTATCAGGTACAGTGCAATTAGAAAAGGAGTTTAGAATCACAGTGTTAAGGATTGGACCTAATTCTATAGATTGCGAACTGTTCTAAAATATTTTGAATCCATAATCTTAGTTGTACTTCAGTAATAATAATTAATCTGACTATTAAGAAGTTGGTGAATCTATGTAATGAAGGAAAAATTGAATGTGAGGACAGCAACTTCTGTTTGAAGCAGGTTTAATTTGAAGTATCAGGGAGATGTGTGGTGGGATAGGTTTAGAAGGCAGTAGTATTTAAGGGGTAATCTCTCTAGAGAGTGGTCGGAATTAGCAATATGATTTGGAAATCAGCTATATCTAGGAAAAGCCAAGGGGGTGACGTCTATCAGCCACAGTAAATGCGAAAAAGATCTTGCGATTTAGCTCTGGCTAATTTTTTATTTGTAAAATAACTCCAGCTCATGCAGGACTCCCAATGTCAGGTGCTTTTTTGTTTGTTTTTCATTTTTCTCATTTTTATGTTTCCTATTCTTAGTGGCCAAGGTGACCTTAAGGTTTCCCTTAGCTTGACTAAACTTTGAACAGGTTTTTTCCTGACTCTCGTTTCCTGACCTCTCTTTTTTTAGAGCATTTACTCTAGAAAACTTAGAATTATAAATTCTCTCTCTGCCCCTTTGAGATATAAGTTTTCTCCTAGCCTCTTCCTAGCTTTCTAACACAGGAATATCTTTCTCAGGGACCTGTGAGTCACCACTTTGAAATGTAATCATCAAGAAAGAGCCCCTAGCTTTCAGTTACTGTTGGGGGGCAGGGTATGAGCCTAACTTTCATAGACAATTAGCAAATACCAATGGCCTACTGTAGGGGTGGTTTAAGCCAGTCACTTTATGTCCACCTCCCTTTGTTCATCTCATACAGGTACAAGTGCGCACATGACTCAGACTTTAGTGAATTAGTGGATGACAATTGTTTGTACACAGTGATCATTTTTAGTGGGCATGGCTTTGCCCAGACAGAATGAGACCCCAGTCTTTATTAAGTGATTGGGTAGTGTGATGAAATGGTATGATCCCCATGCCTAGGGAGTTAACCAGGTACGAGAAATAGAATGTTTTATTCTATACTCAGACCTAAACTTAGTCTCCCATTAAGAGACTAATTTTGCTTCTGTTTCTTTTAGCTTTGTACACTGTTGGTGAAAGACATATAATAGTGAGTAGGGAAGACGGTTAACTGGTACTATTTGCCTCATTGGTTTAAGGATCAAATGAGGTAATTTGCATAAAGCTTTTAGCATGGTGACTGGCATATTGTGATAATCATTATGTGTTAACTATTGCTATTCTTTTTCTTCTCTGTCCTGCAAATCCACTGTATGAGAAATAAACACATTTTATACTCCTCTAATTTTGAGGAGTTTTTTAAACTTCATCATTTTCTTCTATTATGATTTCCTCCATGTCTATGTAAGACTTTTTCTCCAATACAAGAGAGTGTCTAAAAACGTCTGTGAACTTTCTTCCTTCCTAAATCAGAAAAAAAAGTGTCATCTACTCATTTATGAATCCAGTCAACAATATGTGTTGGACACTGTGGTAGATATTGGAAATACAGACTTGAAGAATGAAATCAGTTTCCAGCCCTTAAGGAGCTGGTAATGGGTCACAGGATTGATGGTTGACCCCAGTGGGATGATGACATGGCCTGCAGAGAGCTAGTCCTCTTGATAACAAGGCTTCCTGGTAATTGCTAGGGTTCTTGATTATTATGTGGGGCTGAGAAAGGCTTTCCTGTGTGTATGTGTGTGTGTGTGTGTGTGTGTGTGTATGTATGTGTGTAGGGGGTTAAGGAGAAATCTGCAGGCTGGGGCAGAAGCCAGAGCCCTAGTGGGGGTGAGGAGGCCATCTATGGAAGGGAGGTGATTTATTCATAAAATGTGAAGGTAAAGACAATAGAGAATGAAGACTTTCTCCTCAAATCTCTTCCACATTCTCCCAGTTTCCATTCCTTACCCCAACAAGTAACCACTGTTATTCGTCACTGTTTATCCTGCCAGGGGTGATTTTTTTATGCACAGTCAAACCAATAATTAAGTATTATTTTCCCTCTTTTCAAAAGAAATGATAGCACATATGCCTATTCTTTTACACTGCTTTTTTTTTCCACTTAACATGTTGAAGCTTTTTCCACATCAACACATGCAGTACTTTCTATTTCATAGATATAGTTCCAATATATTTCATTATTTCATTCTTTTCCATAATTTTTAACAACTCCGTTGTATGTGGACATTTAAGCTGTATAAATCTTTTGCTTTTATATATAATACTCTAGTGAATATGAATAATCTGTAAATATATCTCATAGCTGTCATTACAGACACCATACTTCTTTTTGTCATCTGTATATTTTATTGTTAAATCACCGTGACCAACTTCAGGGTTGCTTAACTAACTGCTTAGGATTCCACAGGTCAAAGTTGTAAACTGAATATGAGTGTTTGGGTTTGAAGCATAGAATTATAATCTCTAAGATGCAGCTCCTTATTGGTTTAAAAAAAAAGAAGAAGAAAAAGAAAAAGCTACAGAAGGAAGAGGGTATTTTTTTGTGTGTGCTTGAAGTTTCCAGGTTTGTTTTTTTTTTTTAATTTTTTTAAAACATGTACCTTTCCGAGTTCTTATAGTAATTTAAATAACTTAAAAATTTCCTAGAAGTACCTTAGAATTTGATGAAGATTGGGCTTGTCCATCCTTGAACATTTTCTTAAATAGCATTGTGGAGTGCCTCTTTTATATCTCTAGCTTACTACATGTCTTTCCTTTACCACCTCAATAAGGATATAAGCTAATGGATGGCAGGGGCAATATCCTGTCATTATAGATAATTTCCAAAAATATCAAAACAGTGCTTTGCAAATAATATACTTCTATGAGTAATTGTTGAATGCTGTATCTTAATTTGTTCTTCAAATTCACAGAGTTTGCTTGCCTATTCTGTTATTGAATGCATGTTATAGGAGCTTAATATGAATATGATTAGCTGTGACTAGAATTCCACTCTGAGAGTCAAATACAGACACCTACATAAACTGATTCACAAGTCATGAAGTATATTCCTCTTGATTGACAGGCACACACCTTTGTGTGAAAGAAACAGAGAGGGCTGGATGCAGTGGTGTGCCAGTTTGCTTTACTGTTTTGTGAGAGCTCATTGGGCTCATCCTCTTCTCAATTCCACTTTTCATGATGTCTCATGGGTAGCTTGAAATTACATCATAGAAATCAGCAAGCACTGCCAATCTGGGTTCCCCCTCCCTTCCCAGGGTGTCAGTGTTTGAACATTTAAGGACACTGCCGCTGACTAGATGGTAATGTGTTTTAAACACATTAACCCATTTAATCCTCACAGCCACCTAATGAAATAGGTAGAGGAAAATCCTCTTGTTAAGTCCACTTAATAGACGGCTAAACAGGGCCTAGATAAAGAAACACGGTGACAAAGAACAATGAAACAAGGCTGGCTGCTGTAAAGTTAGAATACAAAAGCAAAGCATCCATTGGAACAGAATTAGTTACATGTAGTTATTATCTTTTTGTTAAACGTTGACCGTGATTATTGAGATCATAATTACCTCGAGTCTTTCAATTTCTCTCTTATATTTCCTATACAGGGAATATTTCTGAACACATCTCAATTTTACAAATACTTTTTTCTTCAATAAGTAATTGCACAGTTTATTATTTTGATAAATGCAGAACCCAGACTAACTTCTGCTTTTCTTTTTTTGGCTTCTACATAGTACACTGTGGGCAATTGCTGCACTGTAGCAGTTTGAGAGAACTTTATTGCTCTCTAGGCTATGATTTATGTATAATGGGAATGATACCTTTTGAAGTCCATGGCATGGTATGAGTTTGTGTACTGTTAATTTTTTTCTTTTCTACTTAGCAGTCCATCAACAGTACTTATGTTTTGTTCATGGTAGGTGAAATGAGTGTTTCATGAAGACTTTTGAGCCACAAATAATTTGTTATTCACTCTAGTATGCACATATGCAATATTGTCCAAGAATGCTTCTTTACGTCAATAAAATAATATACAAATACGAACTTGTAAATACAAAATTGTTGGAAAAGTTCTCTAAGTAGAATTTTATTTGTTAAAATATGAATGCCCAGCTCTCTGTAGAAGCGATGGTAGGACCATTGAAGACAGAGAATTTTAAAAATTGCCTTCTCCCGACCACTCAATAGAACATTTCAGGTCAAGCTTATCTTGGGCATGAATCATTATTGTCATCCACTGATCGCCTGAATCCCAGATCCTGTGTCTATTCCTGTCATTCAGGGGGTGCAGCCTTTATTGGAACCTCAAGAAAAGAGAATGCAGAGGGGCCCCTCAACCGAAGTGATCCATTTATGGAAAGAAAGCAAAACCACAATATAGTTCCACCAGAAGGTCTCTGAGTAGTCCTGTAGGAAAAACCTATTTGAGTTTTTATCCTAAAATTTCACAGATGTTATTCAATATGATAACTGTTAACAACTCATAGCACAGTAATGATTGGTATATAATTGTTGGAAAATGCTAACCTTACAATGAAAATGAAAACCTTCCTCCTTAGTATTGGATTATTAGCTATTTTACCCGGATAGTCTTTGAATTCTTATTTTTACTACGTGGAAATTTCAAATTGGTATCTTCTAGAGTCATTAATAATATGACTACCATTAAACAACTCAGTATATATGAGTTATCTCATTTTTTTAAAGTCAAAGAGCTGTATGCTCCAATACCATCTATGTACTGATCTGTTTTATAACATTTCTAATAAAAACATTTAATGAGCAAAAAGCCACAATCATTTAGATTTAAGCAACTGACTAAAGAGCTCTGCTAGTACATACAACCATTGCTTTGTGTAACGGAGGCACGAGTAGGTATAAAGTTTTTTTGTGGAGGGCAAGATAGTCAATACTCTAGGCTTTGAAGGAAAGAGACAAATCTGAGGATGTTATGTGGGTACTTCTACGACTATTTGAAATGTAATCATTTGAAAATACTAAAACCATTTGTAGCACACAGCACACACAAAACAGGTAGCAGGCCAGATTTGGCCCGTGGGTCATAGTAGTGTGTTAGTCTCGGGAAAAGAGCACCTCTAAAAGTGGGGTGAAATGAGATTTCTCATTCAGTCTCCAGAGTGCGTTGCCAGAGACCACACTGCTTGGTCATAATCTGAAGTCCAGAAATCCAGTCTGTTCCCTTCCATGATCAAATTTTCTCCTTCTTAAGTGCTTAGGGGGCCCAGAAAGTGTACCTCAATGGACAGAGGGTGGGATGTGTTCAGTCCTGTGTCATGCTCTAAATGGTAAAGGAGCTCTTGGTGCAGCCTGTGATCTGGGGTTGGTGGAATGTGTTTTAATGGTGGTGAGTGGGAAGAAGCCCCAGGTCCCACCCGTAGCCAAGATATCATCTTGCCCTGGTAAACATGAGAGTCAACTGTCTGGTTTTCTCTCAGTGAAGATTCTCATCTGTGTATCGCAGTGCCTTTCCGTTAATCCTTCTTTGACCTCCTCGCTCTGCCACTGTCCTGCAGATATTTCAATTCACGTGTACAGTCATTTTCCCAGTGACAAGGTGGCCACAGGAGACTATCTGAGCAGCTAAAGTTTCTGCCACAAATGGGACCAAGAGATCCTTCTTTCTGTTTTTAATCTCTTACTTGGGTGAGCTGTCTGGTCCTGCCTCTGCCCCTCATCGTTTCATTAACCTAGCTTCATCTGTTGTTGCATTGGCCGTTTCCACCTCCAAAAGAGACTTGTATGTAATCCTTCCATGCTGTAAGGTCAGAGCTTCTTATCAAATTGGTCTACTACCTCCTTAGGCCGTGGAAGCAAGGAATCAGGTGCTTTTGTCAAACCCTTGCAAAAAGAATGATCGTTGTGCACACTTCTCCCAGGACAATGGATGCTGCTGTCCCCATTTTATTGTGAGAGCGTCGGAGGAGTGATTTTTCATGGCATATCTGCTTAAGGGAGACTTTCCGTTCATTGCTGAAACTAAAAAAAGCTGTTGGCATTCTGTCTTGCTAAAGATGATTTAAATGCAAATTTAATGTGTGAAAAATATATACACTCATGGCAAGTGTCAGTGCATAATATTGAGGAGCATAGTGAAAATTTTTCTACTGAAATTTGTTTAGGGGCCCAGAATTTATATTTGTAATAATGGATTTATCTTATTATTTACTTTGTGGAATCTCTAATTAAACACATTTCAAGATTTTCTCAAGGCCAGGTAGGCCATAACATGTACATTACCAAAAAAAGTGGTACTAATGGAGCATGCTAATGTCACAGAATTGTAGCTTCTGGAAATCTGCAAGCCGGTTATTGAACAATCATTCCTTGCAAAGTTGGATTTGTGATATATTGTGACTAATGCATTTTAACATCATTACTTCCTGTTTTGGTCTGGTTAATATGTGAAAATAATTGGTTTCTGTCCTAGTAATCCTTTTGGTGTGTGGTCTTCGGAATGAAAATAAGCACCTTTGCTATTTTTTATAGGTTAGTTTCAAGCAGAACAATTAATTAGAACATTGTTATCTTTGTTAATCAGAATTCATATCTTTTATAAGATTCTTTCTCTCCAAATTACCCCATTTTGCTTAAGTGCATTGCTTCAGAACAAAATCAGCTATATAACAGAAGAGAATAATAATGTTGTTTTCTTTGCTTAATAATTTGACTTTTCTTTAGTAGTGACCATTGTGTTGTTCACCTAGATTCTATTTATCTTTCTTTTCAAAGTGTAATGAGATTGTTTTCTCAAGACTGCTGACTAGATAGTAATTCCTTAATTTGTAATGGAATACATACTTAATGATAGTCACATCCTACAAGAACGACTTTACATTTATCTTTATTGAATCTCTCAATATGACTAATTTATATTGCTCTTTGATTTATCAATAAAGATTAAATAATAATAGATTAAATAGATTATTAAATACTAATAATCTAGTAATAGATTAAACGGATCCATTTTTCTTTCTCTGTAAGTTTGATTACTGTTTTGCTCTGTTCCTCAAGTTCCACTTGGCAAATTTTTTTCTTGGTGGTATATGTAGTGCTATGAGGAAGCTATTTAGAAAAATGGAAAAATTAGATTTGAGAAGTAAATAGCACTGTAGTGACCTTAAAAGGTTGACATGTTTTATCAGTGTATTAATGCACTTGTAGGAAGCTCACTAGTAACTACTAGTAACATTTTCTTAAGATGTAAAATAAAAGCTGTTGAACAAATTTGTTTTATTAAAAAGAAGGCTTGTAATGAGCCAGGCATTGTTCTGTTTTTTGGATTCCTTGTTTCACATATTAATTCTTGAATCCTAATAACAACCTAAAAGTTGATACTATTATTACTATCATTTATAGTTGACATTGAGGCAAAGAGATTTAAGTAATTTGCTTAATGAGGTAGCTAATAAGTGACAGATCCAGTATTTGAGCCTAGGCCATCAGTATCCAGAGTCAGTGCTCCTAGCCATCAATTACACTGCCTTCCTAAAGACTGAAAATGGTCTTTTAAAATTATATCACCATTAAAATAGAGGATAACCTAAATTTCGGGATGGATTATCTTATAAAGTTGTTGTATTTCTCGTGTCTGCACTTGTTCTTTGAATGCCGTGTGTGTGTGTGTGTGTGTTTATTAATTTATTTATTTACAGGTCTTGACAATTTTTTTTTTTTCCAAATCATTTGTAATAGAAAAACCCAGTATCTTTTACTAAACACTCCCTGGGATATATGGTAATAGTGACTTCTCACAGTGTCTTATTGGGGCAACTTCTTTTTTGCTACTCCATATCACTTGTCTGCTAAAGGCAAAATAGCAGGTGCACATAACTACTACACAGTCCCTTCAGCTCCCTCTCTGGAATTCATGTCGTCAGAGTGCTGACTTACATCAGCATGTTTCAAGATTGCCACCTGGTCTAAGATCTAGGTTGCTTTGAATAGATCTTGCCCTTTAATAAGACTCAGATGAGGCAGATCAGTCCAGGCAATCATTGCACCTGTTAAGGGCTTTGGTTCATGCTTATGAGAAATTTAGTCTTTGCTACATTATAAATCATCCCATGTACCACACTGACATTTTCACCATCACAGATGCGGTGATAATGGTTGACAGTTGCAGTATCAAATGACACCTGCTTGACACATTTTTCAGTTACGTTAAGGTGAGATGCTGTGAAAGTCTGAGCTAATAAACAGATTTAGCGGACTTGACTAATATTTAGAGAAAAATTGTTCTCTAGAGACTGACTGGAAGAGAGGCACACCTTTGGTAAAATTACATTTATTGGGTATTGGGTTTCAGGCACTGTGCTAAATTCACTATGTTGGCCTGAAATAGACTGCCAGATATTTCTCCAGCAAAGATGGATCTATTCCGGATCAGCAGAGAATTGCAACTGGGGGGTCTCCAACAATGGTGAGCCATGTGCAAGTCCCATCGTGGCAAGGGAAGGAGAGCAATTTTACAAAGGGGAAAGGAATTTGGGAGGGCTACAGTAAACGAAGAGTGCATGGCTTTTCATGGCAGACTCCTTGCCAGGAAAGAAGGATCTTCATTCTTCGTGTTGGGCTGTACTATCTATTGTCATAAGTGTGAGAGCTCCCCCTTCTGGTCTCCCAACTATTTAATTGAGGTTTCTCTTTATTCATTTTTTACAATTATATTCATGATCTCATTTAACCCCATGAGGTAGGTCCTGTATTTATTTCTATTTTACAGATGATAAAACAGAAAACAAAGGTTAATTGACAGAAATAAGAATAAGCAGTCCCCATTGCCCATACCACACACTGGCTAACAGCCCAGACTGCAATCACCAGCTCACATTTAAGCCAGGCTGCCCCTTTCCTACCTATGGGAGAGTTCTATTCTCTACATCTGTTTCCTCACCATTCAAAGGGAGAATAATAACTGTTTGAAGAGCTATTAGGATGATTGTATCCATTAATAGATAAAACAGCCTTGGGACCATGACTGTTTGCTCTCACCCAGTTAGCAAGTGGCCAAGTGGAAACTGAGCTACCAGATTTCAGAGCGTGGGTTTTAGCTACTGTATCATTTTATTTGGTGAAGATTTTACCTTCTGTTGTTCCACCTCCCCATACATATAATAACTCCCTTCTTGAAGCAACATTAATTCCTACTACGGCCTTACCCCATAAAGACGCTGTGCTTTGAGCAGCGTTTTCAATTATGAGCGTGCTCCCCCAGCTCACACGTCATCCCACAGGCTGATGCCTCTTGTATAATTGAAAAGGCAAGCAGTCTGCGGCAGCCTGGGGTGCAGTTCTGCAATTTCATCAAAACCCTCTCCTTGCAGAATTCATTTGCTTGAGCAGCTGTGGAGCTTCTGAAGAGGGGAGTTCCCTAGAAAGGCATTTGGATAACTAATTCTGCTATGGTTTCCATTTCGTGAGCTTAGCCATAAAAGAGGGAGTCAAACTCATTTAGTTTAGTTCAGTGTTTTGTTTTGTTTTGTTTAAATCTGCACTCATAAATATCAGCTCTGTTCTGTTCTTTACCCTAGAAGCTCTCGCCTGTTCTCAGCAGAGATGGGGTTGTGCATTTCCTATTGTGAGTAATGGCTCTATTTAATTAAATAGATAACATTTCACCCTAAAATAGTTCACAAAAGGATTGAGAAACCATCAGGAATGTATTTAAAATCCCTCAGTGAACCCTATCACTTTGTTCTCTGGCACAAATGTGTAGTTTCTGACACATTAAAATTACATCTTGAGAGGATTCTCTGAACATTTTCCCAAAGTGGGCATTCAGTATTTCAATGAAAAAATAATAGAAAAGAGGGTAGAGCATTTTCTCTGAAAGTTGCAGAAGAAAGAAGTGGCCACTTTTCTATATAGCAAATTATTTGGCTACTTCATTTCCAAAATTACACTAGGTGAAAGTAGACTTAATTATTTCACTTTTTCTGTGTTAAACAAACCCTTCTGTATTCAATTCCTTAAGTAACTTTTCTTTTAGGAATATCAGAATATAGTTTACTAGAATCTAGTTTATAAGGTAGAACAGATACTCCTAATGAATAAACAAATTATTTTCAAAACATCCCCAATGTTGGATCTATTAGAATAATGCAGTTCAAGGTAAAATTATAAAATAATGATATTCTTTCATGTATTTTTTTTTTTTTTTTGGTCAGTCTTTTGTGTCCCTACATGTATTTCAGGTCATTATTGCTTTCCAGTTTCTTCCTGTCACTGTCCTTAATTGCAGCATCCCAAGGGAGGCTTCATCCTCGTTAGTGTTCTCTCTTAATCTAAAATTAATTGTTGTGCATCAGTCAGTATCAGGACTATGCTGAATACGAGTGAGTTGAATGTGTTATCCCACATTTGCCTTTTCAGTAAAGTCTGGATCTAGAAGAGAATGTCAATGTGGTGGATATTAGAAATAGTCTTTTTTAAAAGCAAGAGGACTAGTTAGGATCCAGTGAGGGCTTTTGGGTTTCCTCCAGGTCACACGATGAGCAGCTGCTGGCTTATTCTGTGCCCTGAACCAGCCTGAATCTGCTCCTGGAGAAAGATGATGGCTCAGGATGCTCTGATGGGGATTAATGAGCTTTGGGTTCTAAAGGGGAAATTCAACCAATAATCAGTTCTACCAATACATTCCTCTGGGGACTGCAAGGCAGTTACCCTCTAGGATTGCTAAGAAAGAGGAATTAGGGGCATACGAAGAACAAATCTTGTTTTTGGGTCAGCTGAATAACTGTAGGTGGAAAGATCAGGAGTGGACTGTTAATTATCAAACTGATCTAATTAGAAGGCACCTTAGTGCAAAATAATAGAGGCTGGTATACAAGTATCTAGATTCAGGCTGACAGTGGGAAGTAATTATTAGCTGGCAATTTACTTGCACTGAGTATTACATATCATTGAATCTGTCCTAGATTTAACTGACTTAGGTGCTATTAAGTAACATATGGATGCCGAAAAAAAATTTTTTTTTTTTTTGGCGTGTGACTTTATATATATATATATATATATATATATATATATATATATATATATATTTATTTATTTATTTATTTATTTATTATTTTTTTCTTGTGTTGGGTCTTCGTTTCTGTGCGAGGGCTTCCTCTAGTTGTGGCAAGCGGGGGCCACTCTTCATCGCGGTGCGCGGGCCTCTCACTATCGCGGCCTCTCTTGTTGCGGAGCACAGGCTCCAGACGCGCAGGCTCAGTAGTTGTGGCTCACGGGCCTAGTTGCTCTGCGGCATGTGGGATCTTCCCAGACCAGGGCTCGAACCCGTGTCCCCTGCATTGGCAGGCAGACTCTCAACCATTGCGCCACCAGGGAAGCCCCGGAAAAATTTTGGAAAGGTCCCAAACTTATAATAAAGCCTAAGTGATAAATTTACTTTCCTCAAGTTCAAGCAAAATCTCTGAGAAACCGTAACGCCAGTATAATTCCAAACACATTCTTTAGACAGACTTCTGTGACTCCATAGAACTAGCTATACTGTCCAATATGGTAGCCTCAAGCTACATGTGGCAACTGAGTACTTGAAATATGACAAGTGTGAATTAAGATGTACTGTAAGTATAAAATGCACACTGGGGAAAAAAGGGAGACTATCTGAATAATTTTTATATCGATTACAAATTACTGATATGGGAACAAGTACCTCATTTCTTTAGAAAATATGACAAACACTGAATCTGTATTATCCACCTGTAACAAGAAAGTTCTTAGATTTTGATGATAATTTCATTCTACTTCCAAAGCAAGAGAGATATTCAGGATTAGATTTGACAGTAGAAAGTTTATCAATATTATCAATATTAAAGTCATATTTAAATAGCTTTTCACCACACTCAGAAATAGCATAAAGAGAGAATGCTTAGAATTACAGGAAGGGATAAAACCTATTATCTTGCCCTAAAAAAGAAATCTGTCTTACTCCTTGGAGAATTACTTCTGGGGTTCTTCTCTGAACACCAATAACACGACCTCCCTAGGAAGGTCAGGGCTGTTGTATGCAGTGCTGCAGGGAAACTGACACAGGGACTGAGGTGGCATGACCTTCTGTGTCTCGTCACTACTCTCCCGGTGGTCTCTGGGGCAGCGTATATATCCAGGAGAAAAAACTTTTTATTAGTACTTAGATATCCTAATTTCTAGGCCTAACATTGTCGTGTGGGAGGAAAGGCATGCGAAATTCATCCCACCCTCCCTTCTATAAAAAGCAGAAATGCATTCCTTTGAAGATTTGTGAAAGCATGTTTTTCCCCATTTTCATTTTAATAGGGAAGTAGGTTAAAACGGTTTCTCAGAAATAATCAGCAGTTAAATAAGTGGCCTCTTTCATTAAGTATAAGCTGTCATTTGTGTGATAGAATAATTTAGGGATGTGTAAGTAATCAAGCTTACAATAAAACAGATTCATTTCAAGCATTTCTGTAGTTAATACCTACACGAACCAAGTAAAAACAAACAAAATGTTAACAGCTGTATATACCTTTCCCAGTGTATCATTCTGACATTTTCTGCAAATTTTCTCTCATTTCTGTCTCTCAAATTCTGAGAAATGAAAATGAAAAGAAATTATAATAAGGCATTCAAAATATTTATGTACTTATGAGAGATATTTTCTCATCTCTGATAAATATGTTTAGAATAAACCCTTGGCTTTCCATTTCTTCAGTATCTGAGTGCATACTCAGGGTAAGACTGTGGGGATTGTAGGCCCTAGTTGGAACTTGTACACAGAAGTCTCCTCATTCTAGGGTTTTCAAGCTAGTGGGGGAAAGAGATGCAAGAACACTGGCAAAAACAGACAGTGGAAACACGTAATAATAGTGATACTGACACAGTGCAGCCATTGATAAGGGAGGCTGTAGATTAATTATGATGAGAGGGTCTCTTGGCAGAGTTAAGGCTTGATTTGGTCTGTAGGGAACTGTATATGTTTCTTCCATTGTCTTCCTAGCTCTCACTTCTTAAGGAAAGAGGAATTGCTCTTTCCTGTGGGTAAGAATCCAAGGCTTAGGACTTCCCTGGCGGTCCAGAGGTTGGGTCTTCATGGTCCCACTGCAGAGGCCATGGGTTCGATCCCTGGTCGGGGAACTAAGATCCCGCATGCCGCACAGCGTGGCCAAAAAAAAAAAAAAAAAAAAAAAAATCAAGGCTTAAACTGAGCCACATTGCTAATGACTAACTGTGCTTTTAAAAAGTTAGGGGAGTAGATTTTCTCTTCCACTCATTTTCTGCCTTCATGTAGTAAGCGGATGCAGGCCTCAGCGGACTTCACTCTCCTCTGCTCCATTTCTAGGAGTGAAGTTGGTAGCCTGAAGTGGGACCTCCTCTTAGCGCTCAGCCTTCTCGCCTTTCTTGGCATGTATGCTTGAATGTCTCAGTCATTGCTTCTTGCTCCTGTCGCCTGCAAGCCACCAAAGAAAAATAAAAGTTAGACGTCTAACCCAACTTCCCTAGAGTTTTGCCTAGCTGTACTTATCACTGACCCAACTGATGATAAAAGTTTAGAGGGCACTTTTGTCACCTTGGGCAGGGAGTGATGCTAAAGATGGTTTGTCAGGCTAAACTCCTTTATGGTCAGAATATGCCTGAAAACCTCTTAAATTACCAGATACTAAACTTTTTAGAGTACTAAAGCCAAATATAATTATCCCTTCCTTCTCTTTGCTTTTATCTATGACCTGCATTCCCTAGAACAAGGGAGGCCAAGGCCTAGTTTGAATGGGTAATGGTAAAAGAAGAAATTAAATTTCATTCTCTGAATGGTCATAATGGAATGTATATAAAACATATATAATTCATCTTTATTGTGACTTTTAAAAAAACTTGTTGTTCATTCTGAAGATCAAATGAATGTTTCTGAATATGAATTTGACAGAGAGGGTTTGGGCATTACTTGGGTGCAAAAAAACCCCATCTAATTCCCAACATGATACACAAGATAAGAGGTGTATGCAGAGTGGTCAATAGTAACAGTCCTTTTGCTAACTGATAAAAAGTTAGCTCCCCCCAGCCCAGAGTGGACATCAGTTGATTATATCTCTAGCACCATTTTCTTCCCCCAAAACCCACTTTTTCCCCCTCAGATATTCTTAACTTCCTCTTCCCCACCATGGAAGCTACAGGGTTTTTATATGATGCTGTCTACTGATCACATTGAATGTTTCATAGCAGGTACCTTAGTCAGGCAACATTAATATGTCCCTGTTCCCTGAACTTTAAGACTGGGACTAAAGAATGCTGGGGAAGAATCTATGTTTTGACTGATGCCAGAATACATAAAATTCTGGAGTTGTCAGTGCCTGTGTTTCTATCATTGTTTACCATAGTAAGAGAGAATAAAGTCAATATGCAAAGGGTAGAAGAGACAAGATATAACTTTTAGGTTTGAATTATTGACTCCAGTTATTCATGAGATCAGATTGCATTATTCTCTTCATGTAGTTTAGTCCTTAAAACCTTTGAATGCCGTAAACCCACAGATTCCACTTTAGGCTTAGCTAGCTAGTCACATAAATATTCCTAATAATACATGTCAAAAACCTAACAAATGAAAAAAAAAAAAAAAACCTAACAAATGGAGCTGGGAAAACTGGACAGCTATGTGTAAAAGGATGAAATTAGAACATTCTCTAACACTGTATAAAAAAAAAACCCCAAAAAACTCAAAATGGATTAGACTTAAATGTGAGACTGGGTACTATAAAACTCCTAGAGGAAAACACAGGCAGAGGCAGAATATTCTTTGTGTTAAATCGCAGTAATATTTGTTTGGATCCATCTCCTAAAGTAAAGGAAATAAAACCAGAAATAAACAAATGAGATCTAATTAAACTTAAATGCTTTTACACAGCGAAAGAAACCATTGACAAAATGAAAAGACAACCCACTGAATGGAAGAAAATATTTGCAAATGATATGACCAATAAGGGATTAATATCCAACATATATAAACAGCTCATATAACTCAACATCAAAAAAAAAAACACTCGATTAAAAAATGGGCAGAAGAACTAAATAGACATTTTTTTCAAAGAGGAATGCAGATGGCTAACAGGCACATGAAAAGATGCTCAACATCGCTAATCATCTGGGAAATGCAAATCAAAACCACAATGAGATATCACCTCATACCTGTCAGAATAGCTATTACCAAAAAGAACACAAATAACACATGTTGGTGAGGATGTGGAGAAAAGGGAACCCTAGTACACTGTTGATGGGGAATGTAAGTTGATGTAGCTACTGTGGAAAACAGTACGGAGGTTTCTCAAAAAAGCTAAAAATAGAACTATTAATACTATATGACCCAGCAAGTCCACTCCTGGTTATATATCCTGAAAAAAACAAAACAAAAAAACTCTAATTCGAAAAGATACATGCGCTCTAGTGTCCATAGCAATATTATTTACAATTGCCAAGATAAGGAAGCAACCTAAGTGTCCATTGACAGATGAATGAACAAAGAAGATATGGGGTATATATACAGTGGAATACTACTCAGCCATAAAAAAGAATGAAATTTTGCTATTTGCATTAACATGGATGGAGTTGGAAGGCATTATGCTAAGTCAAATAAGTCAGACAAAGGTAAATACTGTATGATATTACTTATATGTGGAATCTAAAAAATACAACAAACTAGTGAACATAACAAAGAAGAAGCAGACTCACAGATAGAACAACTAGTGGTTACCAGTGGGGAGAGGGAAGAGGGGAGGAGTTATAGGTGTAGGGAAGTAAGAAGTACAATTAGATACAAAATAAGTTACAAGCATATATTGTACAACATGGGGAATATAGCCAATATTTTATAATAACTATAAATGGCATATAGCTATAAATAACTATAAAATTTGTGAATCACTATATTGAATACCTATAATTTATATAATAATGTACAACAACCATATTTCAATTATAAATAAATAAAACAGAATCTAGGAGAAAGAGATTAAAAATCTTAACAAATGGATATATATAATAAAGCAGAAAATTATTTTCCAAGGATGAGAAACAACTGTGATAAGAGTAGTAATCAAGCCATTTTTCTGATCATATAAATATCTTTTTCTATATTTATAGAAGAATTGAATAGTTGATTGATGTTCATCATGCTAACAGTGTATTATCAAGAGAAGACCAAATTATTTCCAACATGTCTTACTAAAGATGGCAGAGAGGGATCAAATATAGTTTATAAAAATATACATGAATAAATATTCAAATATATTTAGACTGTAGTACCCAGTTATTTGTAAATATTTCCCAAATTCTTAACTTATTATTTATTTAGGAAAATAATGTAATAAATTTTGACAGTGCAGAAGGACTTCTGGAATTTCTAATGCTTAACTGTAATAATCATGATTAATCCTAGTACTCTTTTGATGTACTCTCAATTAATAGAGGTTACTGAGACCCAAGTGAATTACCTTTGTGACATTTTATTAAGAAATAACTGTTTCTTTTTCTAAGCTCGATGTGTGTCTTTCTCTAAGATAGATAGTCTTATTTTACTTACGTCTATTGAGAAATTTCAAAAAATCACATATTTAGGTTTCTTTAAATATTAATCAGGCCTTATTACTCACTCCTTTGAAGCGTTCTTTAGTGCCTAGAAGATAAACCAAATATTTACTTCACAGTACTTAGAAGAGTGAAACTCTGATTCATAAACTATGTCCTGAGTGTTACTTTTACAAGGCTGTCCTGTCAGAGACAGTAAGAATAAGGTAGACCCTTGTCCAGTTGACTGAAATCATTATGTTCTTACAGTATGATTTCCTTTAAGTCACTGCAGAACTAATATACAATACAGACTTTGACTTCTTGTAGGACACAGAACAAGCTCAATAAAATTTTACTTTGATTTTTATCCGCATAAAGTCTCAAACTAGGTGAATAACTATGGGTTTTGAGTAAATTATACAGTGTAAATTAATTATATAAGAAAAAAGGCATACAGAGAATGGCGAATGTATGGACTAAGTGTAGATTGACGGGTTAAGTGGGAGAGAAAGGATAGGAACAGCAAGCAACAGCTTGGCAAAAAGAGAAAACAGCTCAGAGCACAACAAACAGATGAGCATTAACAAATATTATATTTTGGAGTAGTATTCGAATTTGACCAAAAGTGAACAGTAAATTATATTTCTTTCATAATTTACAGTCGTATTATTACCTGTTTCGATTGTGCTTGGGACTCAATTTATAGAGGTGACGGAATGATGACACAGTAAGGCCAACGCTGTTGAAAGAAGTTGTATTACTCACAGTTTCCTAGAGAAGGGAGCCCACCACGCCATGCAGGGCCACATGGGGAAGCACTGGGGTTGGTCAGGAGGCAGAAGGAGCCAGAGGAAAGCATGGCCCAGAGACTTTTTTTTGATTTCCACAGGAAGGAATAGCTGAGACAGAGTAAGGCAAGTTTGAACAAGTTTAGGATTGAGTAGTTAATACTTTCATTGGCCTTTGGGCTATAGCAGTGGTCTCTGGTTGTCTAGTACTTGGTGGCTTAGGTCAGGGGGAGTATTGGCTTGGTGTTTGAGAGTAAGATAAAGGAGATCTGGGCTTTCTTTGGCTTTATTAGTTTGCATATGAAAGGCATACTTATGGGGGAGTGATTTACTCTCTCTAGGAATTAGCTAGCCTTGGGAGGAACAGTCTCTCCCTGGCCAGAAAGGCCTCTAAGATGTCAAAGCATCAGAAAATATGGAAAGAAAAAACATGATTAATATACTACCCTAGTTTAGGTAGTTTTTATCAGGCTTCTTCTTAACCACTTCTTAAAGTTACATAGTACATTATTAATGTTAAATAATATCAAAATCACTTTAAAAACCTAAGAATCATCATTTTTATATGATTTTAAATTTGTAATTAAATGCTAAAAATATTAATTTAATGTTATGAAAGTTTTAAAATGTTTCCTCTTAGCTTTTAAATACTTCCATCCCTCTCTCCAATACTGCAGCCCCATCCCTCCTTTGCATATTCAGCCATCATTATCAGAGCTCCATTTTATTTTAAAATACAGGGCATGGCAATCATAATGACAAGTGATGTGGAGGGAGAAACAGACAATTGCAGTAGCCTTTTATATAATACGCTGCATCCCCTGTGCTAATATCAGTCTTGTTGATTGACCACATACTCTGTTTCATTTAAAAACTGCATAAAGCAAATCAATATAATGGAGAGAATTAATACCATAGTCACTTTGGGTTTATTTTTAATATCTAGAGGATATTAGATAAAGACAAATGAATACATATCTCTTTCACACACCTGTTTGCACCAGCACACACAGGGATGTACACACGTATTCCATAACATCAGCTGTGTCTATTTGAAATTCACTGTTTTCAAACATACGTGATACAGAGCATATTCCAAGACTAGGGTTGGTATTGAATAGAATCAAGTAAAAACAATTTTGAAAACTGTCATGAGTTTGAATTTAGAGAAAATAAATATCGCACAATAAATGTATCTCATTTACATAATATGTTAATATTTACTAATTATATTTTAATGATTAGTATATATTAATAATATATTTAGTTAAAATCTTATAGTATAGTCGACCATAGAGTAGTTAATGTTTTGATTAAAAAATGTACTGTTAATAAATACAAAGTTTGGTTTTGACTTAATATGAGATACACACAATACAGAATTCCGTATCAGAAATTTTGTCACTAATCTCCCTTCAGTGGACTTCCTCATGAGATATGCAGTCACTTACCATAAGCCGTGAATCTTTTTATAAGTTACTAAAAACACAATATGTTTATTGGCTTAATTTGAATGTTACAGTACATCAGGGTGGCTATGGTGTCTCATACAATGAATGCATGAGAACAGTGTGAGGATCCATTCAAATTTATCAGGAAAATGTTTTATGTCTAGTGCTTTCTGAAAGTTGAATAACTTAAAACTAATACTAAGTGTGCTTATATGAGAGGCAATGAATCAAACTTTTTTCGGGGGCAGGGAGGAATGTTTTTAATCAAGTGAAATATCCTGTCAGTGGATGTTACTCTATATTAATAATGATTTTGTCTCTGACATGTCTTTGGAGGAACTGTGGAACGTAATCACCATGTTTTCAAATTCAAGAATTTTGCTCACAAGTAATCAAGCTAAAATAAATTGCTCTCATCTGCTTTTCTGTTATTGTGATAAAACTACTTAATGACTGTCTCGATATCAAATGTAGGAATTTAGATCAGAGTTGGAAAAATGGATTTTTTGTCTATCTTACATTTTAGTAAGGAAAAATATGGTGAAAAAGGTCAAGATTAAAACAAGTTTTGGACATTGTAGCCAATAAATAATCAGTTTTACTCTGTTAATATTAAAAATGTTTGGAAGCTAACCAGGTCCAGCCCAGTTCACCAGAAATAATGTGTCTCACAGGGATTTGGCGCTAAAATATCAACGAATGATAAAGAGCTAGTATTTGTTTATTCTGTGTTTATAACTTTCTGTGAGTCACAAAGGGAACAGCTGTAATGGGACAGGCTTTGGTCATTTGCCAAATGTTTTCTTCTCTTATTTAGTATCTGACGGTCATTGGAAATATGGGGCAACTCTGTCTTTCTCCAGCTTGAAGGCAGGACTAACGTCTGCCACCAATTTGTATATTGAAGTGGATGTGAATGTAGATGGAATGTCTACATGTAGACATGTAGAATGTAGATGGAAATTTTGTGTGAAAAAAACATGCCTTCTTTATTGTGAGGGTTCCTTGGCCAGTTACAGGCTTATTGGCCAGTCTTCCATGTAGAATGTGCAGAAGGGACCCTTAGAAGTTAGAGGCAACCACAATTTAATCGTCAAAACCCCATGTGGGAAAATTTTTACCCTCACAATTGCCTCAGACTGGTATGGATCTAGTTCTAAAAATCATTTAGCTCTGAACCTTAGCAGAAAACCTGAAAAACTCCAGTGTGAAGTTTACCGGCTTTTTAATTGGTGATGCTTAGATGCTTGTGGGTGACATAGGACTGGCTGCCCCAGATTACATGACTGTGTTCTTCTTTACCTCTCTCTGAATGCTTTTTGTAATTTCATTCAGCATGGAGTAGAGACACCTGGTAGGACTAAATTCAGAGATCCCTCTGGCCTCTCTGCAGTCTTGCTGAGATACTCCAACCACATGCTGTTTCATGTTGAGGTGGTTCTTTCTATAAGCAATGAATTCTAGACTCTAAGGCAAGAGCACACATGTGTGTGTGAACGTATATGCTCGTAATCATGCATGTGTGTATAAAGTCAAAGAGAAAAGCGAAATGACCACTGATATTTCAGTGCTATTCTATTAGAAGCATCTTTAATAGCAATGTCTTTTGTTTGTCTCCCTAGATATGAACATTGTAAGATCATAATTAGAATTTCTGTCTCTATGAACAGGAATGAACTTTGGACAGATGGCCTGACTTGACTGACATACAGTAAGGGTGGAAATCAGGAAGACGTTTCCATTTCTTGCAAAAATAAAACACTATCTTCCTTATAATCAGTGGCAGAGAATAACAATGTTGCTTAAGACTAGAGTCTAAGCTATACGTAAAATTATGAGACCAGGGACCAGAAAAATATTAGTGCATGGGAGTACTCAGTCCTCCTCCTCCCTCGTTTCACATCATTTTAGCAAAAAGATGCTGAAATTAGGTTCCTTTTGAAGGCCTGGTATCTTAAGGTAGGCCAAGAGGCTGCCCAGAATTGTGGTAATTATAAGTGGTTTTGGGACACACTATTTTAGCTTGGGAAAATATTCGGTAATGGTCAAATAAGTCTGCAGACAGTAAGCTACTGCAGTAATCAGAGTTGATTCCAGGATGTGTTTGTGTTTTCTAGAAACGGTGGTGTTAAACTGGTGCGGTGATTTTCTTGTGTTTCCTTTTGTCTATATGGAACTTTGGAAAATTGGAACACATTCGAGATGTGCAGTTTGAGTAGTCTGACTTTGGATATGCTTAAAAAGCTACATAAATTTCAGATGAAGAAAGCCCTGGCTTCAGATACTAACAAAGAAACCTAAATACATTCCAACTTGGTATCTTAATGAGATCCCTCTGGTTATATTTGAATAGAATAGAAAGAAGTGTTTTAAAGTGATGTTTTTCTATATTTGGTGAGAACTTAATTTCCCTCCAGTTTCAAGGGTTTTATTATGAGGGGTTAATAGGGTGATTTTTGTGTGGAGTGAAAAATGCAGAATACATTAGCTTGTGGGTAATTGGACTCCACTCTCCTTGTATTTTTTGTATCGCTCTGTATATCCCTTAGAATAGGCCAGATTATGCAGAATAACAAACAATTCTAAAATCTCAGTGGATTAAAACAACACATGTTCATTTCTTGGCCGTACTATACGTCCACCAGGGGGATGCCAGGGGATTTTCCTCACTGTAGTCCCCATTGTATATGAACATAATCTTACATGCAGAATGGAATTGGGATAATTTCTTAGTCTAGCATAGAGTGTGGTCTTTTACTGAAGTGAAACAAATTGAAGAAGAATCTTTTCCTGACCTATTTCAGCAAGTTTTGGAGGAACATCAAAGAAACATTCATTAAAACATTTATGGAATAAACATTATTATCTCATTTATTCCCACAGAGATTCATAGGAACATTTGCAAATCTTCAGAACAGAAATACAAAATTTTATATTTATATTTAAGAGCATATAAGATTCTTCGCCTGATTATTTAGACCTAGCTCTCCTTCTTAAAGACTTAAATTTTGCTTCAATTTTTATTATTATATTTTCACGGTTAGATGCTCAAAACTCTTTACCCTCTAGTCAGAGAAATATTGCTAGAGATGGGTTTAGTACATGAAATGTATTGGTCCAACATGTTAGGCACTGAACAATTTAATGGGATAACCAGAACAGTCAAATTTGTCCTTATTTGGCAGTGGTCTGTTTGTATTTCAATTTTTAAAGAGAAATTTTCTTAGACTTCACTGTCCCTGATATTTTTCTCTTGAAATTCCATACAACTAATGTGGCAAGTTGATCTGGGGCTCACTTCTTTTTGAATAAGTAGCCCAGTTAATTCCACTTCAGTCGAGTTCAACTTGCCTAGGGATTACATTGAGTTCTGGGTCCAAAGTCTCAAATAATGATACAAATATGTATACATTTGGCTGAACTTGTTCCCTGCACACATATTTCTCTCAGGGACTCTATGGATGTGGGTGAGTGGGGAGTGGGTACCAAAACTGCAGCTGTAACAGGAAACTCACCAAGGGTTCAGGATATTTGGATTCCTCATCCTGATAGTAACTTTTTGTCCTCCCTCTTTCTCTCATTCACCACTGAGAGGAAACTAATAACTAACTTTATGTTTTAAGGTTAAAAAAGTTTAAAAAATCTCAGTATTTAATAGAGACCATGTTTTCTTTAGCCTACTCTTATCTATATTGGTAGGATTAGTTTTAGCTTACTGAATTTATAACTGATGTTAAGACAGGATTTAGTCATGGAAACTATTAATCACTAGCTAATACTCATGCGTGTTAGGGCAAAGGAAAAATAGATTCTAAATGTTTGTCTTACCATTTCAGCAATTTTTCACTATATGTTCAGTGACATATTTGCAAAGTTGTAAGTGGATCCATTTTGATATAAAGATAAATATGGGAAAAGCAATGCCTTTATATTTAGCAATTTCCAGGGAAATTCAGTAAAAGGAATACATATGAATAGCCAGGATAGTTTGTTACAGTTTTGAAATCTTACAAGGCTAACAAAATGAAATTAATAGGATTTTACTGCTGGTGTTGGAGATGTACTGGTTAAAATTAGAACTATGTAGGAGGTGCAATCCAGACCACCTGTTACAATCACAGTTGCAGTAACAATTTTTTTGCATTTATTTGAATTGGCTAGGTAATTGAAAAAGAAAAATATTACAATGTAATTCAAATAGAAAGGTATTATTTAAAAAAGATATTACTCACAATGTAATTCAAGTAGAAAGGTATTTTCAGATAGCACATGAGTTTTAGAAAGTTTTATCAGCTCTTAAGATTTCAAAATACACTATATCTTGGCCTCCTGAATCACATCTCTGCAGTCTAAGCACATGAATGGAGGGGATTGAAGAAATAGTTCATGTGCTAAGCAGCAATCACACTTCATCTTCAGAATAACATAAGTGGGTGTATTATTACTCCCATTGCATGGAAGGACAAAGTGGTATTCAGAAAGTTAAAGTTTAGTGCCTACTGTCACATGGCTAGTAAGTGAAATCACCAGTGTTTTAATGAATATGTCCCTAATATTAATGTCCATGTATTATATTACTTCAGAGCTGACACCCCCTTAACCAGTGGAGATAAATTTGTCATTTAATCAAGTGACCCATTTCATTATAATGATTAACCTGTCTATTGGAAAACGCCAAAAGAAGAATTCTTTGGACAACTTACTCATACTGTCTTATTCATGTTAGATAGCCAATTAATATTCATTGAATGAATCTGCTGACTACCATTTTGTTGCTGACAATCACATTTCTAAAAACCAGCAAATTCCGTAAGAGTTGTCTAATCATCATCTTTTCACAGTGGCCTTAGGTTTGATTTATCAGTTGGACCAAGTGGTAGAGATTTTTAATAGGGTAATTTATTTTTAGTAAACATAATGTGCTGTAAACTTGTACAGATACATTTGTCACCAGGTTCATTGAAGCCTTCTTTATTCCATTTATATTTATTAAAATGTCATACTTCCAGCTAACATATTTTCCCCAGGTTATTATTAGAATACTATATATAAGAAGAAGAAGAAAAAGAAAAAAAAAAAAAAAAGCGAGTCTAATACAGTAATTAAATTGAGTGTCAAAAAATAACAAAGTTGTTAATTTTTACAGCGGGATGCAAGTATACCAATATCAGTACCCATTGACAGCTTCCGCAAGGTCTCAATATAACAATTTCGGGTTGATGTTGCTCTCTGACTAATAGGTAAATTCCATCTTTGCTTTCCACTGTTCCTTTATGTGATGGCATCACCACATCCTTTTACAGTAAAAACACACTTGTCTACATTGCTTCTGCTTGGAGACAACCCTTTTTGGTCTATTTAGAGCACACCATCCTCTTCTTTTCCCAGGACACAACTAATTAATCCAGAGGTAGACATGTGACCCAAGCAGCATCAAAAGGAGGCGCCTCTTACTCTGGGCTAAAGCTTTAAGTTCCTGGAGTAAGCCGATAGAAAACCTGCCAAGGATATAAAGGGAAAATATCAGCAGCAGAGCCAAGAGTTGGGAAGGGTTTAAGCAGAGGGGAATGGAGGCGAAAGAAAGAGATAGAGAGAGAGACTAACGCGTTTGCTTGGATTCTTGGATCTAGTCTTCCTGGAACGCAGTAACACACTGAGTCTTCTTGGCTTTTTAAATTAGTACCTCCAGCATTCTTGTTACTCTAGTTGAGCTGGATTTCTGTCATTTCTAACTGAAAAATGCTATGGTTAATTTTTCCTTCCATCATATTTATCTTATAGGGAATTTATATTTAACTGTGGCATACGAAAATAGGCTGCTACTTTGAAATGGCAGTTTTTTGAATTTTGTTTGAGAGTTATAATAAAAATAAAATAATTATATTTGTGATTGTTATTATAGCTAATATTTATGTAGCATTTCCCAACTTCACATACATTATTTCACTCAATCCTTATAACAATCCTATCATTTTGGTGCTATTATTGCTGCATTTTTCAAGATGAGGAAGATGAGGTGTACAGAGAAGTCAGTGAATTTTCCCAGGATCACCCAGCCCGTAGTGTTAAAAGTGGAATAAAAGTGCGGACAGTTTGGATTTAAAATCTGTTCTCTAAACCAACGAGCAACGCTCTTTGTGACAGTCTTTGTTTACAAAAGAGGGAGAAAGAGATATCTCTTCACTTATATTTAATTCCTTTGTGTAATTTTCACAAATTCTCTTTAGAGTATAGAGTACTGCTTATCCAACACTTTTCACAGCTTCTTGTATCAAAAATGGGAAAAATGTGGTTATAGACACATAGCAAAGTCTATCTTCTCCCTCCTCAAAAACATGACATGGTGCACATTTTCTTTTTCATTATAATAACATGTTTTCCTGGCAGACTTCAATTGAGTCTTAGTCAACAAAATTTACATATATGTGTATCTTTAGCAGGAAATGAAAACTTTGAAGAGCTTATGAATACTATCTACTCTCCCTGGGATAGATATTTAACAGATTTTTAAACTTCATCTAATAGTGCTTCTTTTTTTTTTTTTTTTTTTTTTAAATGAAGAGCAACCTAAACATCTGTGTGTGGGCCTAGATATTTAACAAAAGTGAATCTATGCCCGCACCTGAAGAAAAGGGTGCAGAGGAATATTTCTATTTGTAATCAGCATGGTAAAGGAAGTTTTTCTCTGCCAGTTAGTTTCCCGGAGAATGCTGTTAGCTGAAATGCTTCATCATAATTTAATTCCACTCCTCTGAGCTAATCAAATCTGGGATCCATTTTGGCAGAGATCCGGGTTCATAAAGATTCACTTGAATATCTTCTTTAAAGTTAAAAACGGCTCTAGGTTGAATTCCCTGGTGGTCCAGTGGTTGAAAATCCGCCCTTCCACTGCATGGGGCATGGGTTTGATCCCTGGTCGGGGAGCTAAGATCCCGTATGCGACAAGGCCAAAAAAAAAAAAAAAAAAAAAGAAAAGAAAAAACAGGCTCTAGAAATGTGCTTCCATTGTTATTACAAAGAAAAGAGTCATTACTTTTATGTCTTATGCTCTCTACCCAAATCCTGGTAAAGAGAAGCAGACATTGAGTATACACACGAAGCATGAAAAATAAAGTTTGGGCCACTGTATAGTTGTACATGTTGTATGCTATTCAGGTGGCCAGCACAGAAATTTAATTGTCAATAGGTTTCTCCTTTTGCCAGCTCAACTATCCCTGCTTTCTGTAATAAATTCTCAAGTCATTTATACAGAAACCTTTCTGGGAATTGAGATAATTATATTCCTTCTTTAGTGCATTAAGACGTTTGGGTAAATTAACCCATGAAAGAGTCTTAGTATAGTGACTGGAACATTGGAAATAATAAATGTTACATGTCATATCAACAGTACATGACTAACCCAAACTTTCTTTTTTTTAATCCTATACTCAAACCCAATATTGAGTAACTCATGGACAACTTATAAATATCTTTTTTCTTTAAAAAGCGACACTAGTGGTTTATAGTTTGCCTGTTGATCCCTGATGTGTGTGTGTCTATCGACCTACCTACTTACCTATTATTATTTTCTGAGTATCCATGCAGTCATAATTTGTTAATACTTTTATGAATCAATGTTTGCATCATTATCTTAAATTGTCCAATCATTTGATATGTTATAGCATTTTTTTTAACTACACAAGATAAAAAGTGGCCTAAATTTAAAAAAAATTTAAAATATTAACCAGGATTAATAATAAAATCAATAGAATCCATGAGGCATTGACCATTTTCATTTACTTGCTATTAGATTTATTTTTAAAAATATAGGTTATTGAGTACTGAGTTATGCTATATCAAAGATAAGTCTTTTAATTTAATACAGCCTATTTTATTGAGAATCCTATGTTAAACTTAGGGTAATAACTATGCTCAGCAATTGAAATGTACTAGGAAATTTTATTCTGGGAGAACTAACAAAGACATTTTTACCTCATGAAAACCATGATCAAACCTTTGGGCTCTACTGCATAAGACTTCAGTTCCCAAAATCCAATAATCTATTCCTGTGAATCTATTTCTCTTGTGAAATCCTCTGAATCTCTTTTTATTTACTATTTAGAAATTCAATAATTCATATTATTTATTAGAAGCTATTTTGGGAAGGCCAAACAATTGATATTTCTTACGCTGATTCTGCCATACGTATCTCTTTCTTAAAAGTGAAAGAGAAACAAATTAAAAAGTCTCAAAGAAGATATGTTTTGGTACACGGTAGACAGTTGTAACTCTTTTCCAAGAGATTATTTATCATCAATTTCCTCATGGTTTCCTCATGGGTGATGTTTAATCCCTACCTGAAACCATGAATATATGACACACATGGTGCTTCCTCTTATTTGGAAATCATAATGACTTTTGATACAGAAGACTATTCCTTTCTTCAGTTTACTAGCTAAAATGGAATTTAGTCATGAAGGGATTTCAGTGTTTCTTATAAAAACTGAGACCTATAAAGTACCAGTAAGTGGTAGCATATTAAGGTGTTGGTGTGGGGTTGTGAGCAGTTAGTCACAGTGCAGACACCAAAGGAATTATTTTTCATAGAGATTTTTAAAGGATATCAAAACTCAAAACCAACTAAATTTTGATCTTTTTTCTTTTATCACCATGTGCTAGTAATTCTAAAAAATGTCAGTGATAAAATATTCCTCCCCTTTGGGACAGATTGCTTTCTATACATTGCTCCTGCTGACTTGATACACCACTGTCAGTATATATTTGGAAATATTTTATTATTCAAAGTATTTATGTTAAGTTAATCCATCCTTAAAGGTCAGCCCATCCATCTTCCTTCTACTTTGATCTTCTGGAATTGTGTTAACATTTAATCATACTAAGGAACCCCCTCCCCCCCACACACCTCTGCTTGCTTTATTTTCATGCATTATCTTTACAAATTAAACAAATACAAAATGGCATAGCACTTAGTTTTAATGTCCTTGAGTAGTAATGAGGTTAAACATTTTATGTAGTTATTCAAGGGCACAAATAATCTACCTGATGAGAAAACTCAGCTACTGACTGCAAGCTCCACATAGGTTTCAGGATGACCATGGATAAAACGCTCTTCCTCTTCCCTCTTCAGACTGTCAGTGTGCATTTTCAGGGTATTGGTAATTGCTTATTACTCTCAGCCAGATATAAACCATGTATGCAGTGGGCCAGAGGGAAAAATCTTGGAATTGAGCAAAAGAGTTTTTCCTCACAATGTACCAAAATTCATACCTTTTATCTTAATATCAACTTCTTAAAAGTATTAAACTCCCCAAACATCCTGGACAACCTGTACATAAAACAAAGCTGAGCTGATTAGAATTCACTGCCCTAAGGGAGAATACCACCATGACAGTCTTAGCAATCTCTCAGGAAGGGTGAGTCAGAGATTATCTGTAGGATTTGGGGGTTTGTGCCTAAGAGGTCTGAGTCTTTGAAGCAGGGGACTGCTTGGAAATGGACAAAGATTCTGACCTAATAGTTTGATTGATAGACATTCAGGTAAGGATCTAAAGGTGCCCTGGAGTGTCATTCTGCAGACTTTCTTGGTATGAACACCAAGTGTTTAAAAAAAAATTTTTTTACACCCTTAGGGAAAAAACAGGCCCTCTCTATTTTACCGTAAGTTTAACCAGTTTTATGGCACTGAACTTCACATGTAACATTTTCTAACTGGTCCTGAAGGCATTTGACCTTATAACCCCCTCCATGCCCTTCTGAGTGGGCCCTATGGTAGTCTGTTTCACAGATGTATAATCTATTAATAAATTGAAAATAAATATATTTTAGAGCATGCACGTATCTTTATATGTTCACTTAAAAGTTTTCATTGAGAAAGTGAACTAAAAACAAAGGGTGATTTGGCAATATGCTTGTTCTAAGTTTAGGCATGGACTTTAGAGCAGGAGAATTAGTTGTTAAAATCCCAACTCTACTACTTACTAGCTGTGTAATTCTGGCTACATCAGGTAATCCTTCTGGGAATCAGTATCCTCACCTAATAAGTGAAGATAATAAAATGTTTCATGTTTTTTTAATCATAAATCAAAATAAATTTGAGTGGACTGAATAATTATAAGACAAAAAAATCAGTATGTAGTAAAAAGTAGAAGAAAATTGAATATTGGATTTAAAAAGGATTTTCAACAATTGTATAAACAGAAAAGAAAGAAATCGCAAATTAATTATTAAATGCTTTGACACGTAAACCTGGGAAAGGGTACATTTGGTATGTCAAAAAAAAAAAGGTAACAAAACCAAAGGGAAATGATAAATTAAGATTTAAAAATTCAACATATAAAAACTCTAACGTAGTAAAAGATGGACAAAAGACGTGGACAAAATTCCTAATAAATATAAAAATGGGCAAATTAAATGAGAAAATAATTCACAAAAATAATGAGAAAAATGTTCAACATAACTCACTTTTAGGAATTTTAAAATTAAAGCAAAAAATGTTCTAGTTTACCAAAGAAATAGGCAACAGTGGGAATTATAGTAGAATCTGGTGTCGGAACGAATGTACAGTTAAAAATTTTGGTAAAGGGGCAATCTTTTGGAAAGCAATTTGATAGCTAATGCAAAGAATGTAAGTATGTTCAAGGCTTCTAACCCAGGAATTTCATATTAATACTTTATTTAAAAATAAGCACTGGATAGGATATAACTCTCCAAGTAAGGGAGAATACTTTAGTGTATTTTGGGGATATCTGTATGAAAAATTATATATAATATAATTACAAAGAACTAATGATATGAGAAAATACAGTACCTTAAAAATATATCAATCCATATATGTTATAACCTAAATTTTCTTTTAAGTATTATATGCATAAAACATTTTAATGGAAATCATTAAAATGTTAACAGAAACCTTATTTAACAGACATCTCTTGATCCCTTTCTATGTGCCAGATGCTACTCTAGGAGTTTTACAAGTATCAAACCAACTAATTTTGAGTAAAATCCCACTAAAGAGGTACTATTTTTATCCCTATTTGATAGGTTAGGAAACTATGTGTATTAAGGAACTTGAACTTATTATAAAAGACTTTTCCAGAAAGAAGAATCCAGAACTAGATGGTTTACTGTGAAATTCTATAAATTATTTAAGGAAATAATGATTTCCAGTAGTCTATCAGAAAATAAGGAAGGGATGAGTACAATCCAACTTGCTTTATGAGGACAGCATAACCCTAAGAACAACACGCCCGCCCCCCCCAAAAAATTACAAAGACAATTACCAGTATTTTTCATGTATGTAAATGCACAAACCTTTAACAAAATATATTTAAATTATCTCCGAAATGCTAGGTTAATTTAACACTGAAAATCAATCAATGTAATGCACCATCTTAGAATTCAAGGAGAAATAATCAATGATCATTTCAACAGATATAGTAAAAACATTTGACAAGCTTTAAGACCTATTCAAAAATTTCTAAAAAGTAGTAATAAAAGGAGTTTTCAATCTGTTCAAGGGCATTTATGACTAATGTATAGGTAGCATCATACCAAATTGTGAAATGTTGATTATTTTCCTCCTAAGATTAGAAACAAGGCAAAGATGCTCTCTCTTACCTCTCCTATTAAGTGTTATACTGGTGAGCCTAGCCTTAGAAATGAATCTAGAAAAAGAAAATAAAAATATAAAGATAGAAATGAAGGAAAGTTTCTCTGTTTGTATGTGGCACGATTTTGTATGCAGAATATCCTAAGTAATCTTCCAAAAATGATCAGAACTAAGAATAAATTTAACAAGTTCTCAGAGTAGAAGTTTAATTTTTTAAAAAATCAATTGCATGTTTTATACAACGACAAATAATTGGAAATGAAATTTTAAAATAATTCTAATTATTGAGGAGGCAATAAATATTAAAATATGTAGATATAAATTTGACAAAAGTCATATAAATCCTCAACACTGAAAACATTGCTTAGAGACATTAAACAGCACCTAAGCAATGGAAGTAAAACAATACAAGAGTATTTGTTGGATGACCCAATGTTAAAAAGATGTCAGTTTTCACCAAATTAATTTATAAACTCAACACATTCCCAGTTATTATTCTAACAGGCTCCTTTCATTCTTTCTTTCTTTCTCTTTTTTCCTTTCTTTTTCTTTCTTTCTTTCTTTCTCTCTTCCTTTCTTCCTTTCTTCCTTCCTTCCTTCCTTTCTTTTTTTCTCTCTCTCTGTCTCTCTTTCTTTTTCTCCTGCCCTTCCTCCCTCCCTTCCTTCCTTTGAATTTGACAAGCTGACTCTGAAATGCATATGCAAATACAAAAGACCTAGAATCCTGAAAATGAAAAAAAAAAAAAAAAAGCTTGGAAGGCTTATATGAACTGAATTCAGAAATCACCTATTAAGTTAGAGTAATCAATATAGCATAGTACTGGCATAAGGAATGACAGATCAGTGGAACAGAAGAGTTCAGAAATAGTTTCACTTATACAGTGAAACTATATAAGTGAATCTAGATTTTTTGTTGATTTTCAACAAAGGAGCTGAATCATTCCGTGGGGAAAGAAAAATCTTTTCAGCAAATGGTGCTGGAATATCCACAAGGAATAAAATGAATCTCAACCCCTACTTTATACCATATATAAAAACCATGTTAGAAAAATGGTATCTTTGCAAGGAAGGTAAAGCAGTTGATCCACTAAAGCTGAATGTCTTACTTTCTCTGAATGGCTCTAAAGAGGAAATGAGAAATAATTTCAGATGTTATAGCTTTGGCATAGATGGGCCAGAGAGAAGCAGATCTTGCTCTACTTGTCAAGAGAAGACATAATTCTATAAGACCTTGAGCTACAATGTTATGTGGCAGCCTGGATGGGAGGGGAGTCTGGGGGAAAATTGACACATGTATATGTATGGCTGAGTCTCTTTGCTGTGCACCTGGAACTATCACAACATTGTTAATTGGCTATACTCCAATATAAAACAAAAAGGTTTTTTTAAAAAAAAGACCTTGAGCTATGCTCAGGGATGTCTATAAGTTATTGACATAGTTGTAAGTGGACATTTTCATCTTTACTAGGTCATTAAAGACAGAGACCCCAATGGAATGCTGATACTTTTTCTAGCCCCATCACTTTAGAGGCTAAAATGCCTTTATTTTCATAGTCTTCTCTGGATCCAGTACTAGAAAAATACAACTGACAAATGCTTGCTATTACTTCCAATTTATTTTATCCCTCATGCCTAATAAAAAGGTTTCTTTTCTCTTTTAAGTGCTTGATATTGAGAGTTTACCATGATTTGGCCAGATGAGTGAATTAGGGAGGATGATCTGTCTTCAGCTGTTCTAGCAAATTTAGTGGCCTTCTTTGACAAAGTGTATTATTTTAAGACATTGTGAATCTCAGATTTACTGGGTCGAAAGAACCAGATTAGCAGCATTTGGGTCAGGGCTTTGGGACTAAGCTTATCAAGAGACAGACACTAGTCCTGAGGGGAGGTATTCTGGGCATCCAGTATGGAATTTAAAAAAAAAGAGTACTAAGATCACATAATTCCAGGTGGACTTAACAAAATGTAGACTAGGCGGGGAGAACAATTTCTTTCCTCTGGAAGAAATGAGACACTCAGGATCCTATCCAGGTGATCCCAGAGGGAATAGAGAGAGACTGACAAAAATTAAGGAGGGCACCAATTCTAGGAAAATGTTGGTCTAAATGTAAAAAATCCAAAAAGAACTCAGGCATGAAAGCTAAGGCAGAAGCACAGTTGTGATTTAGAGCTCCAGTACACATGGCAGGGGTAGGAAATGGAGTGAGGTATGAGGCAAAAAGCCTAGGGTTTGAGAAAGCATTTGAATGCTCTGAGCACACATGGAGAAGCCAAAGGGTTAGCTTCTTCTCGGCCACTGTACCTGAATCCATCCAGTGTCTTCAGTCTCCAGAAGGTACAATGAATGCATAGTGTTAAATTTATATTCCTTAATTCTGAGAAGTGTGACTGTCCTGGACTTCTACCTAATCATCTATCCTGGTGAAGATGGATTAAATAGAGTGTTTCATGATTATTTTATCATATCAGCCTACCTTTAAACCTTAGAACTCTGTTTTCAAAAGTATGGTTCAAAGACCAAGTTCATCACATTCAGCTGTTTATCACATTCACTCCTTTATGGATCCTTTTTTTGCATCAAGTTTAAGAAGCCTTTGGTTAGTCCTAGGTTAAGATTCCTATGCGCTACCCCAGGCTGAGGCAGAACTTCTACGGGTGGAGTCCAGGAATTGACATGGTTTCCCCAAACTATTATGAGAAAATGTTCCTTTTTAAAAAGGAATGACTGTGTTCCTAGCAAAACTCAGTATTGGCAACATTTTTTTCAGTTTCTTTTGCTTCTTATAACATTCAACCTTTTAAATACGCTTCTCTTTTAATAACTCCAATGATTCATTCACTTGTTGCCATCAAGTGACAGAAGCACAAAACCAAGCTTTAAATACAGAACAGTAAATTGTACGATCATGAGAAAAAAGAGCACTCGCTGTGTGGTTGTCATGATGGGCTTTTAGTTCTGTGATGTGATTCCAATTCTGGGTTGCAGCAATCATAATTACAGCAATGCCATTTAGCCTACATAGTCAGGGGAAAGGGTAATCACAGTGTAGAAAACAGTGACCCAAGACATCCATTACTACTGAGGGCATTAGCTATGCTAGGCGCGCATGAAATGCACCACATGCCTGTTTGGGAGAGGGTTCTCTAAGGAAAACACTGCCACTCAGGAGCAGTAGTAATGATTATCACAGTTCGCAAAGCAATTTCAGTGCCACGTCATCAAAAAATGACCCTGGGAGGCCTCTCTAACATCCCTTGTTAGGCCCCCAGCCAGCCAAACATTATGGTTAAAAGTAACTGTGACAAAGAAACTGCGTGGGTTTCAGAATTATATTCTATAATTTTTTGCCAGCTCCTTCTGACAGATTCTTTATTTCAGAGTGTCTGTTGCTTAGAAAACCATTTAGGAGGAGGTGAAACCTAGATTGATTTTCACTTCTGACTCAAGCCTGATTTGATTACAGTAGGCACTATAGGACTGTTCAACTTTGCTAGCTGGCATGGAAAAATCAACTTGTTTCAAAACGAGCTAAAATATAAGCTCTGTGTGTGTGTGTGTGTGTGTGTGTGTGTAGGTTTTCATTACAACTGTACTATTCCAAATAAGACTTGACCTGTCTTTTATCATTTTTATTTCCGAATAGTGTTTGCCATTGTCTATAGTAAGAAGCTAATGTGTTTTAGAAAAAAAATTGAAAAGCACATAAAAACTATATAAAAAATGCTTCCTAACGAGGCTCAACTAAACTAGTGTTGCCTCTAGTACACGAAAGTAGTGAAAACAAAACGATCAAAAAGAGTTAACATCTCTGGAATTGTCATTCCAATATTTTATGCTCATCCTTTGATAAATTATATTTATTGGTATGCTTCACATAATTTATTGGAATATTAAAACAGATTACTGAGAGTAATACTGAGAAAAACATAGCAATGTATGTCATAACAGTATCTGGCTTTGAGTAAGTTAGGCTGGGACTGAAGCTCAACTTCAGTCTAGAGGGGAGAGAGAGAGGGAGGGAAAGAAGAGATGGGTGGATTCCACTGCAATGGTGGGATCCAAAAGAATAGCCATGCAGTCCAAAGCAGTGTTCACAGGACGGCAGATTCAGATGAAACTCAGGCAAATGCCATGGCCATAGGTTCAGTCTAAACCATGAGGATAGCAGCTAGCAATAGTTCTTAACTTGAGATTCACATAGATTTGCCTGAAGAATGTTTTTAAAATACACATTCCTTTGGCCCCCATCAGAGACAAAATAAATCTCTGAACTAGACCTTTAGTTTTGTTCTTTAAACTTATTTTGAGGTAATGGTAAATTAACATGCAGTTGTCAGATACAATACAGATATAATATTCTACACCCTTCACTCAGTTTCTACCAATGGTAACATATTATTGATACATAACTACAGTACAGTACCTTAATCAAGAAATTGATTTTGATAAAATTCATTTACCTTATTCAGATTTCACTGGATTTTTATGCACTCGTTTGTATGTGTATGTTCATCTCTATGTATTTCTTTCTATGCAAATTATTGTATATGTAGCTTTGCATAGCATCTATCACAGTTAAGATGAAGATGGATTAAATAGAATGTTTCATGATTATTTTATCAGTCTACCTTTAAACCTTAGAACTCTGTTTTCAAAAGTATGGTTCAAAGACCAAGTTCATCACATTCAGCTGTTTATCACATTCACTCCTTTATGGATCCTTTTTTTTGCATCAAGTTTAAGAAGGCTTTGCTTAGTCCTAGGTTAAGATTCCTATGCACTACACCAGGCTGAGTCAGAACTTCTGGGGGTGGAGTCCAGGAATTAACATGGTTTCCCCAAACTGTCATGAGAAAATGTTCCTTTTTAAAAAGGAATGACTATGTACCTAGCCAAACTCAGTATTGGCAACATGCTGCCTTTGATAATCACAGCTATCTCCTTTCCTTCCCTGCCAAGCCCTGACAACTACTAATCTATTCCTCTGCTCTATAATTTTATTTTAAAAATGTTATATAAATAGAATCCAAAAGTATGTAATCATTTTAAGATTGGATTATTTTTATAAATACCTGGAGATTCATCCAGGTTGTCATGTATATCGATAGTTTGTTCCTTTTGATAGCTAAGTAGTATTCCGTGGCACGACATCTTACTACACATGGACCATGGTACCACATTATGTTTAATTCACCCATTGAAGTTATTCCAAGCCTGGAATAAATCTCACTTGGTTATGGTTTATAATTCTTTTTCTACATTGCTGGATTCAATTTGCTAATATTTTATTGAGTATTTTTGTGTCTAATTTAATGAGAGATATTGGTTTATAGTTTTTCTCTTTTTTTTTTTTTGTATTTATTGTCTTTGTCTTGTTTTGCTGTATGGTAATTATGGCCTCATAAAATGAGTTGGGAAGTATTTTATCCTTTTCTGTCTTTTGGAAGAGACTTTGTAAACTTGGTGTTAATTATTCTTTAAAATTTTCACAGAATTCTCCATTGAAGCCATCTGAGCAGCATTGGTATTCTCTTAAAAGATCCCTGATTGTTCTAATGTGTAGCCAAGGTTGAACAATGATTCCTTTTGGTGAGTGATAGGATAGGTAGAATCAGTAGAGTTTCTCTAAGATTATGTTACTTAAGCCACTCACAGAAAGACCTAAGCCTGAGGTTAAAGTAGAACAACAAGATCTAGTTGCCTGCAAGATCGGAATTGGGGAGCAGCACATGGGGCCAGTTAAGCCAGTTGGTGCTCAGAGGTAACCCAGGTACTAGAAGAGACCAAGAAAATGCATACACATGCAAGAAATAATACATGCCTGTTTTTTCAGGGTCTTCTCTTCACTCAGTAGTATATCAAGGACCTTTTTCAGTGATACAAATCTAACTCATTCTATTTGGAATGTAGAAAATATTATATGGTGTAGATTAGCAAAAGATATTCATCCCTTCTGCTATTGTAGGATACACACAATATCTCCATATTTTAAACAAATATTTTACTATGTATATCTAAGTATTTTTTATGTTAAATGAATTTAAATGGCTTATGCAAGTTTATGGTGTCCACCAAAGATCATAGTATGTCTGCCTAACTTTCAGACTTACAAGATTACCATAAAGCATACTTAGTATCATATTCCCTTAGAAAGATATAGAATTAGGAAATCTAGTTTGCCAGGAACAGAATCAGGTGTTTTCCTTCCATGAGAATTGCAAGAGGCGGGTTTCTTACTATTTATCGTTCTCCCAGTCCAGAAGCATTTCATCATAAAGGGCCATTTTACAATTAGCACTTTGGCCTGGTAACACTGCTGACATTCTACCTTTATCAAGTTTCCAGTGAAAGAAAGCTGTAAAGTTAACCAAGCCCAAGGTCAGCTCCTCCTGCTGAAGGGAGTGAGTGTTGTTAACCTTTTACCCATAATACTAAATTTTGGTAAGACCTGCCAAATTGTGCTCTAAAAAGTTTATATCAATTCATACTGAAGAATAAGTAAAATGAGAGTGCTACTTTTCTCACAACTTTTCCAACAGTGTATATTATTTTTAAGTTTGGCACTCTAGTGCATTAGTATTTTTACTTTTATTCCCCTGATCATAGGTGATTTTAAAAATACCTAGTCTAATGGTCTAAAATGTTTAGGGGTTTATGTGCTCATGTGACATTTTTTTATTAGGCTGTCTTTCTTTTACTGATTTGCAACAGTTTTGTGTATTAGGAGGTTTAATTTTTGTCTGTTATATTTAATGTTTATATGTCCCCCATGCTTTCATTTGTCTTATCTTTTTTATGATACAGTTGGTCAAAATGAAGGTAAAACTAATTATGTGGTCAAATATACAAGTCTTTCCTTTATGACTTCTGGAATATGTGTTAGGCTCATGTTGGTTTTTACTCATCCAGAATTCTATGTGTATATTTACCACATTTTCTATTGAGATTTTAATATTTTGTATATAAGTTATTAGTTTTGTTTCACTGATGCACTTCTAAGGACTCAGTATTTACTTTATAACTGGAGGTTGACCAAGGCATTGCTCTCCTTGTCTTCCTGGCACCAAGCCCACCCTGGGAGTTCCCTAAGGCAGATCCTCCATTAAATTTAGAGCTCACTAGCTTGTGCCTGAGAGCTGTGTCCTGGCACAGAAGTTCCATAAGCACTTTAATTAATTACCTTGTCAGTTGCCCCAGGGACGGCTCTGACTCTCAAGCCAGACTTGCTATGATCCTGGGGAGTTTTCTGGTGTTCTATTTGGAAAACTTTCTTTTTTCAGAAGTCCCTATTGAGTTGTCAGTTGTTCACCTCTGTGGGGTTTCTTTTCCAATTAAATCCCATCTGCTTTATGTCTTCAAGAAATTCTTCAGTAATCTTTGCACTCTGAAGGCACTCTTCCTTTTTTTCTAGTACTGTTTCTTCTGTCGTTTCAGTGGGTTTTGGTGAGGGAAGTAAGTTGAAGTTTTAGGTAGTTAGTTATTTTGACCTAGAAATGAATGATGGATTTTTTAAAATATTACATGCATACTAAAGCCTAAAGTGAGGGATTAATTCCTAATTGGATAAGGCTTCCAAGGAGAAAATATTTAATACAGAAGATTTGGATTAGATAGGCAAGAATAGTCTCTTTCACACATTAAAAATGTACTTTTATACATTCAAATATACAATTAATGGGGTGAAAAAATGTAATTCAGTTACTATTAGTTTTCGGGGAGAAGACTCAGTCCTCAACATGCATTCAAATAGACTAATTCCTACTCAAGGTAAAAGCAGCTTAAATTATTAATAATAATGTTTAAAATCATGCCAGTTAATGACATTATTAAAGAAAATTATTAAAAAGTACCATGCACTGAAAACTGTGGCCACACACAAACCTGAAGACAGATGTTTATGGCAGCTTTATTCATAATTTCCAAAACTTGGAAATAATCAAGATATCCTTCATTTGGTAAGTGGATAAATAAACTGTGGCACATAAAGACAATGGAATATTATTCATCATAAAAAATAAGTGAGCTATCAAATGATGAAAAGACAGGGAGGAACCTTAAATGCACATTAGTAAGTAAAAGCAGCCAATATGAACAGGGTATACTCTGTATAATTCCAACTATATGACATTTTGCAGAAGTCAGAACTATGGAGACAGTACAAAGATCAGGGGTAGCCAGGACATGGAGGATGGGGAATGAAAGGGAGGAGCACAGAAGATTTTTAGGCCAATAAAAATATTCTTTATGATACCATAATGATGGTACATTTCATTATGCATTTGTTCAAGCCCATAGAATGTACAACAGCAAGAGTGAACCCTAATGTCAACTGTAGACTTCGGGTGATAATGGTGTGTCAGTGTAGGTTCATCAATTGGAACAAGTGTACTAGTCTGGTGGGGGCTGGTGATAAATGAGAGGCCATGTGTGTGGGGGGGCGTGGAGTATCGGAGAAATTTCTGTACCTTGTCCTCAATTTTGCTGTGAAACTTGAACTTCTCAAAAAAAAAAAAAAAAAGGTCTTAATTTAAAAAGAAAGTCAGATGCAGGTTGTGTGTGAAAACATAGTTTAGTGGGGTTTGGAATGATAAGTTGAGAATGGGCTTGAGATAAAATTTAATTCTGAACTGTTAATTTACTTCTTGTAAGTGCAGTGACATAAGATGACACTTAGTAGTGGCACAGGTAATTGGCAGGAGGCATTAAGAGGACATTTTATGGAAGGTACAGAAGGATCATAGGGCCCTGGGTAACTGTACTGGGCTGCTATTGACATAGCAGCAATGAGATGCTCATGAGTCATTTAGGGAGCAGTTAAATGTATTGTTGCCCTTTGCACATTATCAGTAGGTGCAACAGTGGCATTAGTGAAAGAGCCAGAACAAGAGAGAAAGAAAATATCAGAAGCCACTCAGCTGTTCAGAACATTTCATCATGAGCAGATGAGAAGCCTCTTGATTCCTGTAAAGGACTTGGCAATATCCTGATTAAAAATTACGTGTTAGACAACAATTTAAAATGCCCACTTGACTTTATTTTGGCTATGTCATAGAGAGAGTGTATAAATGAATCTGGAACTCTAGCCAAATCAAAGCTAGAAACGTTTATTGATATAGAAGATATTTAGGTAATAAATGGAACAGAAAGAGTTCACCCAGTGTGAGCATGAAGATATACAAGAAAAGACAGAGCCCAGGAACACTACGTTTAGATTAATGCTTATTAAACATGAAATATAAATTGTAGAACACAAATGTTATATTAGTCAAGTGCCTACACAAATTTATAGAAATTACTGTGTCATAAAAGTGTAACAGTTCATTAAAACAAAATAAGATACTGATTTTTGGCAATTTCTTTTGTTGTAATACTTTGGAGCACAAATCAAATTGTATGAAATCATATATTCCTCCATCAACTCTTCAGCTCTTATGTTCCTATAGGAAGCGTGTTCACTGAGACCTACACCAATATTGCATTGAATTAATTTAATAAATATAGATCATGTTCCCAGGAGGAATAAGACATTGTTCTTATTTTTCTTGTTTTGAGGAATCTAACATTAGAAGCACAAATCCTACTTTGAAAGACTTATAACCTAAATGGACATAAAAATGTACAGAGGACGAACCATAAAAACAAAAAAAAAAATGTGGCAAGTGTAATAAAGAGTACAGAAAAGCCAAATTGAACCTTACTGTCAGAATTTGGAAAAGCTTCACCAATGATCTGGCATTTTAGATAGTTCCTTAAGAAGGAGTATGATTTTAGTAAGTAGATATGCAGAGATAACATATAGGGAAAATGAAGGAAGGCCACGAATCAGAGAGACATTCCCATGAGAAGGCAGCTTGGATAGTATAGGAGAGTAAGAAGTGTTAGATGTGTGTTTTTTAGAATGAGTTGCAGGTGGGAGATTGGTTTATGGTAATGGTATTGGAGACTAGGTATGTTTTAACTTGACAGCATTGTAAGACATTAAGATAAAATGTATTCTGATAGGGGAAAGGGATGACAAATTATGTGTTATATAGATACCAAGCATTTGATTACAAGTGGGGTAAAATGGAATATTTAAACCTCTAAATTACAAATAATGTTGTATTCTGTAATGCTCTTCCATCTAACCTGAATTAACATTTCAAAGATTATCTTAGGGAGATATTACTAAGGAAAATGCCCACTCCCCACTGCCTTCTACTTTTAACTATTTTTCTAACTTTCTGTAGTACATAGAAATTCCTATGTATAAAAAAGTATTTTTCCATTATGAAACATAATAAACATCGTTTGCACTTACTTTTCCCTTGGTTAAATTTTTGCTCGTGAAATTGCTTTGCAGTTGGTAAATGAGTCAAAAAGTACAAATTATTCTTATGACTCGAACTATATTCTCATATTTTTCCTAAGGTTAAAGTATCAGTTTTCATTTCATTAGCAATTTTTCACTGGCTTCCTGCCAAAATTTTCAGTATTGAGTGTTTTAAATGTGTGGAAGATCTAAATAGACATTTTGCCAAAGAAGACATACAGATGACCAAAAAGCACATGAAAAGATGCTTAACATCACTACTTATCAGAGAAATGCAAATCAGAACTACAGTGGGGTATCACCTCACACTGGTCAGAATGGCCATCATCAAAAAACCTACAAACAATAAATGCTGGAAAGGGTATGGAGAAAAGGGAACCCTCCTACACTGTTGGTGGGAATGTAAATTCATACAGCCACTGTGGAGAACAGTATGGAGGTTCTTTAAAAAACCAGAAATAGGTAGCAGAAGGTGGTTGGGACACAGCTCTACTCCCAAACTCTGATTGAGGGGCAGAGAGTGCCTGATTCAGCTTCTTCTGAAGGCCAGTCTTGGACTTCTTAACATACAATTCCTAATAGCCAGAAAGAAAGTGTACATTTAAAACTTTGGACATATCAGAACCAAGATGGCGGAGAAGAAGGACATGCTCTCACTCCCTCTTGTGAGATCACCAGAATCACAACTAGCTGCTGGACCATCATCAACAGGAAGACACTGGAACTCACCAAAAAAGATGTCCCACATCCAAAGACAAAGGAGAAGCCACAATGAGACGGTAGGAGGGGACGCAATCACAGTAAAATCAAATCCCATAACTGCTGGGTGGGTGACACACAGACTGGAGAACACTTATACCACAGAAGTCCACCCACTGGAGTGAAGGTTCTGAGCCCCACACCAGGCTTCCCAACCTGGGGGTCCGGCAACGGGAGGAGGAATTCCTAGAGAATCAGACTTTGAAGCCTAGTGGGATTTGATTGCAGGACTTCGACAGGACTGGGGGAAACAGAGACTCCATTCTTGGAGGGCACACACAAAGTAGTGTGTGCATCGGGACCCAGGGGAAGGAGCAGTGACCCCAGGGGAGACTGAACCAGACCTACCTGCTAGTGATGGAGGGTCTCCTGCAGAGGCAGGGGTGGCTGCAGCTCACCGTGGGGACAAGGACACTGGCAGCAGAAGTTCTGGGAAGTACTCCTTGGTGTGAGCCCTCCCAGAGTCTGCCATTAGCCCCACCAAAGAGCCCAGGTAGGCTCCAGTGTTGGGTTGCCTCAGGCCAAACAACCAACAGGGAGGGTACCCAGCGCCACCCATCAGCAGTCAAACGGATTAAAGTTTTACTGAGCTCTGCCCACCAGAGAAACAGTCAGCTCTACCCACCACCAGTGCCTCCCATCAGGAAATTTGCACAAGCCTCTTAGATAGCCTCATCCACCAGAGGGAAGACAGCAGAAGCAAGAAGAACTACAATCCTGCAGCCTGTGGGAAAAAAAACACATTCACAGAAAGATACACAAGATGAAAAGGCAGAGGGCTCTGTACAGATGAAGGAACAAGATAAAACCCCAGAAAAACAACTAAATGAAGTGGAGATAGGCAATCTTCCAGAAAAAGAATTCAGAATAATGATAGTGAAGATGATCCAGGACCTCAGGGAAAAAATGGAGGCAAAGACTGAGAAGATGCAAGAAATGTTTAACAAAGACTTAGAAGAATTAAAGAACAAACAAACAGAGATGAACAATACAATAACTGAAATGAAAACTTCACTAGAAGGAATCAATAGCAGAATAACTGAGGCAGAAGAACGGATAAGTGACCTGGAAGACAGAATGGTGGAATTCACTGCTGCAGAACAGAATAAAGAAAAAAGAATGAAAAGAACTGAAGACAGCCTAAGAGACCTCTGGGACAACATTAAATGCAACAACATTCGCATTATAGGGGTCCCAGAAGGAGAAGAGAGAGAGAAAGGACCCAAGAAAATATTTGAAGAGATTATGATCAACTTCCTTAACATGGGAAAGGAAATAGCCACCCAAGTCCAGGAAGCGCAGAGAATCCCATACAGGATAAACCCAAGGAGAAACACACCGAGACACATAGTAATCAAACTGGCAAAAATTAAAGACAAAGAAAAATTATTGTAAGCAGCAAGGGAAAATGACAAATAACATACAAGGGAAATCCCATAAGGTTAACAGCTGATTTCTCAGCAGAAACTCTACAAGCCAGAAGGGCGTTGCATGATATACTTGTGATGAAAGGGAAGAACCTACGACCAAGATTACTCTACCCGGCAAGGATCTCATTCAGATTCGATGGAGAAATCAAAAGCTTTACAGACAAGCAAAAGCTAAGGGAATTCAGCACCACAAAACCAGCTCCACAACAAATGCTAAAGGAACTTCTCTAAGTGGGAAACACAAAAGAAAAGGACCTACAAAAACAAACCCAAAACAATTAAGAAAATGGTCATAGGAACATACATATCGATAATTACCTTAAACGTGAATGGATTAAATGCTCCAACCAAAAGACATAGGCTTCCTGAATGGATACAAAAACAAGACCCATATATATGCTGTCTACAAGAGACCCACTTCAGACCTAGGGACACATACAGACTGAAAGTGAAGGGATGGAAAAAGATATTCCATGCAAATAGAAACCAAAAGAAAGCTGGAGTAGCAATACTCATATCAGATAAAATAGACTTTAAAATAAAGAATGTTACAAGAGACAAGGAAGGACACTACATAATGATCAAGGGATCAATCCAAGAAGAAGATATAACAATTACAAATATATATGCACCCAACATAGGAGCACTTCAATACATAAGGCAACTGCTAACAGCTATAAAAGAGGAAATCGAAAGTAACAGAGTAAGAGTGGAGGACTTTAACACCTCACTTACACCAATGGACAGATCATCCAAAATGAAAATAAATAAGGAAACAGAAGCTTTAAATGACACAATAGACCAGATAGATTTAATTGATATTTATAGGACATTCCATCCAAAAACAGCAGATTACACGTTCTTCTCAAGTGTGCACGGAACATTCTCCAGGATAGATCATATCTTGGGTCACAAACCAAGCCTCAGTAAATTTAAGAAAATTGAAATCATATCAAGCATCTTTTCTGACCACAACACTCTGAGATTAGAAATCAATTACAGGGAAAAAAAACGTAAAAAACACAAACACATGGAGGCTAAACAATACGTTACTAAATAAGCAAGAGATCACTGAAGAAATCAAAGAGGAAATCAAAAAATACCTAGAGACAAGTGACAATGAAAACACGACGATCCAACACCTATGGGATGCAGAAAAAGCAGTTCTAAGAGGGAAGTTTATAGCTATACAAGCCTACATCAAGAAACAAGAAAAATCTCAAACAATCTAACCTTACACCTAAAGGAACTAGAGAAAGAAGAACAAGCAAAACCCAAAATTGGCAGAAGGAAAGAAATCATAAAGATCAGAGCAGAAATAAATGAAATAGAAACAAAGAAAACAATAGCAAAGACCAATAAAACAAAAAGCTGGTTCTTTGAGAAGGTAAACAAAATTGATATACCATTAGCCAGACTCATCAAGAAAAAGAGGGAGAGGACTCAAATCAATAAATTTAGAAATGAAAAAGGAGAAGTTGCAACAGACACCGCAGAAATACAAAGCATCCTAAGAGACTACTACAAGCAACTCTATACCAATAAAATGGACAACCTGGAAGAAATGGACAGATTCTTAGAAATGCACAGCCTACCGAGACTGAACCAGGAAGAAATAGAAAATATGAACAGACCAATCACAAGCACTGAAATTGAAACTGTGATTAAAAATCTTCCAACAAACAGAAGTCCAGGACCAGATAGCTTCACAGATGAATTCTATCAAACATTTAGAGAAGAGCTAACACCCATCCTTCTCAAACTCTTCCAAAAACTTGCAGAGGAAGGAACACTCCCAAACTCACTCTATGAGTCCACCGTCACCCTGATACCAAAACCAGACAAAGATACTACAAAAAAAGAAAATTACAGACCAATATCACTGATGAATATACATGCAAAAATCCTCAACAAAATACTAGCAAACAGAATCCAGCAACACATTAAAAGGATCATACACCATGATCAAGTGAGATTTATCCCAGGGATGCAAGGATTCTTCAGTATATGCAAATCAATCAATGTGATACACCATATTAACAAATTGAAGAATAAAAACCATATGATCATCTCAATAGATGCAGAAAAAGCTTTTGACAAAATTCAACACCAGTTTATGATAAAAACTCTCCAGAGAGTGGGCATAGAGGGAACCTACCTCAACATAATAAAGGCCAGATACGACAAACCCACAGCAAACATCATTCTCAATGGTGAAAAACTGAAAGTATTTCCTCTAAGATCAGGAACAAGACAAGGATGTCCACTCTCACCACTATTATTCAACATAGTTCTGGAAGTCCTAGCCACGGCAATCAGAGAAGAAAAAGAAATAAAAGGAATACAAATTGGAAAAGAAGAAGTAAAACTGTCACTGTTTGCAGATGACATGATGCTATACATAGAGAATCCTAAAGATGCCACCAGAAAACTACTAGAGCTAATCAATGAATTTGTAAAGTTGCAGGATACAAAATTAATGCACAGAAATCTCTTGCATTCCTATACACTAATGATGAAAAATCTGAAAGAGAAATTAAGGAAACACTCCCATTTACCATTGCAACAAAAAGAATGAAATACCTAGGAACAAACCTACCTAGGGAGACAAAAGACCTGTATGCAGAAAACTATAAGACACTGATGAAAGAAATTAAAGGTGATACAAACAGATGGAGAGATATACCATGTTCTTGGATTGGAAGAATCAATATTGTGAAAATGACTATACTACCCAAAGCAATCTAAAGATTCAATGCAATCCCTATCAAATTACCAATGGCATTTTTTATGGAACTAGAACAAAAAATCTTAAAATTTGTAGGGAGACACAAAAGACCCCGAATAGCCAAAGCAGTCTTGAGGGGAATAAACGGAGCTGGAGGAATCAGACTCCCTGACTTCAGACTATACTACAAAGCTACAGTAATCAAGACAATATGGTACTGGCACAAAAACAGAAACATAGATCAATGGAACAAGGTAGAAAGCCCAGAGATAAACCCACGCACCTATGGTCATCTAATCTATGACAGAGGAGGCAAGAATATACAATGGAGAAAAGACAGCCTCTTCAATAAGTGGTGCTGGGAAAACTGGACAGCTACATGTAAAAGAATGAAATTAGAACCCTCCCTAACACCATACACAAAAATAAGCTCTAAATGAATTAGAGACCTAAATGTAAGACTGGACACTATAAAACTCTTAGAGGAAAACATAGGAAGAACACTCTTTGACATAAATCACAGCAAGATCTTTTTTGATCCACCTCCTAGAGTAATGGAAATAAAAACAAAAATAAACAAATGGGACCTAATGAAACTTCAACGCTTTTGCACAGCAAAGGAAACCATAAACAAGACGAAAAGACAACCCTCAGAATGGGAGAAAATATTTACAAACGAATCAACGGACAAAGGATTAATCTCCAAAATATAAACAGCTTATTCAGCTCAGTATTAAAAAAAGAAACAACCCAATCCAAAAATGGGCAGAAGACCTAAATAGACATTTCTCCAATGAAGACATACAGATGGCCAAGAAGCACATGAAAAGATGCTCAACATCGCTAATTATTAGAGAAATGCAAATCAAAACTACAATGAGGTATCACCTCACACCCGTTAGAATGGGCATCATCAGAAAATCTACAGACAACAAATGCTGGAGAGGGTGTGGAGAAAAGGGAACCCTCTTGCACTGTTGGTGGGAATGTAACTTGATACAGCCACTGTGGAGAACAGTATGGAGGTTCCTTAAAAAACTAAAAATAGAATTACCATATGACCCAGCAATCCCACTACTGGGCATATACCCAGAGAAAACCATAATTCAAAAAGGCACATGCACCCCAATGTTCATTGCAGCACTATTTACAATAGCCAGGTCATGGAAGCAACCTAAATGCCCATCGACAGACAAATGGATAAAGAAGTCGTGGTACATATATACAATGGAATATTACTCAGCCATAAAAAGGAACGAAATTGGGTCATTTGTTGAGACGTGGATGGATCTAGAGACTCATACAGAGTGAAGTAAGTCAGAAAGAGAAAAACAAATATAGTATATTAACGTATATATGTGGAACCTAGAAAAATGGTACAGATGTACCGGTTTGCAGGGCCGAAATTGAGACACAGATGTAGAGAACAAACGTATGGACACCAAGGGGCAAAAGCCACGGGGGTGTGGGGGTGGTGGTGTGATGAATTGGGCGATTGGGATTGACATGTATACGCTGATGTGTTTAAAATTGATGACCAATAAGAATCTGCTGTATAAAAGATAAATAAAATAAAATTCAAAACAAAACAAAACAAAAAACAAAAAAAACAAAAAACGTTTGTCTCAGAAGATAGAGAAAAAAAAAAAAACAAAACTAAAAATAGAACTACCATACGACCCAGCAGTCCCACTCCTCAGCATATATTGAGAGAAAACCATAATTCGAAAAGATACATGCACCCCCAATGTTCATTGCAGCACTATTTACAACAGTCAGGACATAGAAGCAACCTAAATGTCCGTCAACAAAGGAATGGATAAAGAAGATGTCGTACACATATACAATGGAATATTACTCAGCCGTAAAAAACAATGAAATAATGCCATTTATGGCAACATGGATGGACCTACAGATTGTCATACTGAGTGAAGTAAGTCAGACACAGAAAGACAAATATATGATATCACTTATATGTGGAATCTAAAAAAAAAAAATGTGTTCAGACGTACTTATTTACAAACAGAAGTAGAGTCATGGATGTAGAAAACAAACTTATGGTTTCCAGGGGATAAGGCGGGGGAGGGATAAATTGGGAGATTGGCATTGACATATACACATTACTGTATATAAAATAGATAACTAATAAGAACCTGCTGTATAGCACAGGGAACTCTACTCAATACTCTGTAATGACATATATGGGAAAAGAATCTAAAGAAAAAAAAAAAGGTGGATGTATGTATATGTATAACTGATTCACTTTGCTGTACACCTGAAACTAATACAACATTGTAAAGCAACTGTACTCCAATAAAAATTTCTTTAAAAATGTGTATGTACGTTTGTGTGATTGTGTGTAACTTCATATAATTGCAACTATGGCAGATATACAATAGTATTGGGTCATTTAAAACTTTGAAAAATACAAATTCAATGATCCAGTTTATTTGGTTCACTGAATAATCTCTAGAGCATAGCTTAGTTCCCTGGCATAATATAGCTACTTGATAAATATGTGTTCAGTGAGTGAATACATATAATACTGTGTCTGTCTATTGTGGAACATTTAGAATATATAAATTATTAAATAAAAAAACTAAAATCATTCATAATTCTGTTACCTGGAGATGGCCACCAGTAATAATTCATTGAATGTCCTTTCAGTTATAAATTTATAATTTTAGTTGTAATTTGTAATCTACTCTGTACATTTTACAGTGTCATTAAATGCTGTTCTTTTGGGAAAGTGGAATCAACAGGAGGGAAGTATAAGAACTTCTAGCACCTATCTCCTCCCAGAAACATAGATCTGAGCAACTATCTGTGCATGAAAATACCTTCACAAGAGCTAAGGATTTCAGGTGAAGAATTACTGCACCTAGATGAAGAACAGAAATAAGAAAAGATACATTGAGGAGGGTAGGAAAGATAGATTCACATTACCCCCATCACCCGCCCCCCAAGCCCAAGAAGCCCAGCATGGAGACACCCTCCCTATGGGAGAAGGAGAGTGAAGTAAGCACCCAGCTTCACCAATACCAGCCACCCCAGTACAAGGCTGACCTCTGCAGCCCTATGTAGCTCCTCTGACCCCAAGTTCCCAGTAGGCTCCCATGAACTGAGACCCCCCAGTCCCCTCAGTGCCAGGCCAGCCTCTTTGCCCTTAGGCTTCAAGTGGGATCCTGGGGACCCAGCCTGATGCCCTGCCCCAAATCTGGGCTGGCCCTGCAGCCTTAGGCTCAAGGAAGGTTCCTGAGGTCCTAGGCTTAAGGTGAGCTCCTGTGGACCCAGGCTTCAGGCTTGTGCTAGTGCCAGGCTCACCTTTGTGGCCCTACGGGGTGAAATCAGGCTCCTGGCCCATTCCAGCACCAGGTTAGCTACTGTGGCCCCAGGTTCTGCATCACCTTAGTGGTCCTCAGCTTCTGCTTGGTCCTCATGGACCAAGGATCTGGGTCCACACAGGCAGTCCAAGGACTCTGGCCCATTGCTACAAAATCAAGCACTAGCCCTGCCCTCATGAAACTGAGTCTAGGCCCACCCCTGTGAGGCCCCAGCCTGGTCCTTGTGAACCCAAGTACCAGACTTGATTTCCTGCTGACCCAGGGACCTGCCTGCCCAAGGACTCTAGGAGCAAGCCCACCTGCAGATGTCACCAGGTAGCCCACCCAGAATATCAGGATGAGCTGATTGGTAAAAGACATTGTCTGCTGAAGCCAGTCTATGAAGACTGAAAGAAGTACGTACTTCCTCAAATGAGCAGGCCAAAAGGATCATGAATAATCAAGAATACATGACATGACACCACCAAAGAAAACTAATAAAGCTCCAGTGACAGACCCTAAAGAAGTGAAGCTCAATAAACTACCAGACAAAGAATTCAGAATAATTCTTTTAAATTCAGTGAATGACAAGAAAACAGAAACAACTATTAGGAAATTAGGAAAACAATGCATTAACAAAATGAGAAGTTCAGCAAATAAATAGAAACCATTAACAAAAAAAGTGTTATCCTGGAGTTGAAGAACACATGACTGAAGTAAAGAATTCAATACATAGTTTCAATAGCAGACTCAACCAAGCAGAAGAGAAAATTAGTGATTAGAATACAGGTCATTTGAAATCCTCCAGTCAGAAAAACAAAAAGAAAGAAGAATGAACAAGAGTGAAGAAAGTTTGCATGAATTACAGGATACCATTAAAAGAAACAATCTGCATTATTGGAGTCCCAAAAGGAGGAGAGAGGAGGAAAGGGGAAAACACTTATTTAAAGAAATAATGGCTGAGAACTTCCCAAACCTAGAGATAAATTTGGACATTTAGGTTTTTTAAGCTGATAGGTCACTTCAAAATTACAACCCCAAGTGATCTCCTCCAAGATACTATAATAAAACTGTCTAAAATCAAAGACAAAGAGAGAATCATAAGAGGAGTAAGAGAAAACAAATTCCTCACTTGTAAGGGAACCCTCATAAGGCTACCAATGAATTTCTTAACAGATACATTGCAGACCAGGAGAGAGAGGGATGATATATTTAAAGTACTCAAAGAAAACACTGCCAACCAAGAATACCTTACCCCAGCAAATGTGTCTTTTAGAAATGAAGAAGAGATAAGGACTTTCCGAAACAAACCAAAAATGAGAGAGTTTATCACCACTAGATCTACATAGCAAGAAATGCTGAAAGGAGTTCTCCAAGGATGCAAATTAGTAACATGAAAATATATAAAACTACTAAAAATACTGATAAATATAATCAAATACAGAATATTCTAGTATTATATGATGGTGTGTTAACTTTAGTGTAAAGGTTAAAGGACAAAAGTATTACAAGTAACTGTACTACAATAATTTGTTAATGGATAGATAATATTAAAAGAGGTAAATTGTAACATTAAAATCATAAAATATGGGGTGAGGGAGAAAAAGGTTGAGTTTTTGTTTGTGATTGTAGTTAAGTTGTTATCAGCTTAAGTAGACTGTTATAGTTATGTAAGCCTTATGGTAGCCACAGAGGAAAACCTAGAGTAGAATCACAAAAGATAGAGAAGAGATTCAAAGCATACCACTGTGGAAAAACATCAAGTCACAAAGAAATACAGCAAGAGAGAAGGAAAGGAAAAATGGGACTATAAAACAGCCAGAAAGCAGTTAAAAATATGTCATTAGTAAGTCCTTATCTATCAATAATTACTTTAAATGTAAATGCATTAAATTCTTCAATCAAAAAGCCTAGAGTGAATGAAAGGATTAAAAACAAGACCAACCTATATGCTGCCAATAAGAGATTCACTTCAGTTTTAAGGACACACATAGGTTAAAAGTGAAGGAATGAAAAATATAGCCCATGCAAATGGAAACCAAAAGAGAGCAGGGGTTTGATATAAATACAGCTACAAAATTTATATTTTTATAAATTTATAACAAACAAAATAAACTTCAAGTCAGAAACAGTAACAAGAGACAAATAAGGTCATTATATAATGATAAAGTTGTCAATTCATGAAGAGGATACAACAATTATTAATACATATGTACCCAACATCACAGCAGCGGAATATACTTTCTTCTCAAGTAGTATGAAACAGTCTCCTGGATAGATCACAAGTAAGGTCACAAAATAAGCCTAAACAAGTGTAGTGAGACTGAAATCGTACCATATGTCATTTTCAAACATAATGCTGTGAAACTAGAAATCACTAACATGAAGAAAACTGGAAAATTCTCAGATATGGGGAAATTCAACTAATCATTCCTGAACAATCTGTGAATCAAAGAAGAAACCAAAAGGGAAATTTTAAAATATCTTTAAACAAACAAAAATGAAAAAATAACTTGTCCAAACTTATGACTTGCTGCAAGCACAGTTCTAAGAGGGGAGTTTATAGTGATAAACGGCCTACCTTAAGAGAACAGAAAGAGCTTAAACAACCTCCCTTAACACCTCAAGGAACTAGAAAATGATCTTAATAATCAGCCTCACTTTATAACCCAAAGAACTAGAAATAGAATAAAACTAAGCCTAGAGTTAGCAGAAAGAAGGAAATAACAAAGATCAGAGCAGAAATAAACGAGAGATCAGAAAAACAATAGAAAAGATCAACAAAAATAAGAGCTTTTTTTAAAAAAATAAACAAAATTGACAATCCTTTAGCTAGACTAAAAAAAAAGAAAAGTTTCAAATGTATCAGATATGAAAGAGCGAGACATTACAACTGACACCACAGAAATAAAAAAGATCACGATACTACAGTGAACATTTATACACCAACAAATTGGATAACATAGATTTGGAAAAATTCCTAGAAACACGCAACCTACCAGAACTGAATCAGAAAAAAAAAAAAAAATCTGAACGGACATATTACTAGTAAAAAGATTTAATCAGTAATCAAAATTCTCCCAACAAAGAAAAGCCCAGGTCCAGTTGGTTTCACTAGTGAGTCTAACAATTACTTTAAAAGAACTATCACCAGTCCTTCTCAAAATCTTCCCAAAAATTGCAGTGAAGAGAATACTCCAAATTCATTTTAAAAGGCCAACATTACCCTGATAACAACACCAGATAAGGAAATGACAAGAAAACTACAAGCCAGTATCCTTGATGAATACAAATGCAAAAATTCTCAACAAATTTCTAGCACACCAAATTTAACAGCACATAATCGAGTGGGATTTGTTCTTAGGATGCAAGGATGGTTCAACATACACAAATGAATTAATGTCATATACCACATTAACAGAATAAAAGATAAAAATCATATAATTATCCCAGTAGATGCATAAAAAGCATTTGACAAGATTCAACATCATTTCATGATTAAAAAAAAAAAAACTCTCAGTAAATTGGATCAACAGAGATGTACCTCAACATAATAAAGACCATATATGACAAACCCACAGCTAACATTATACGCCTCAGTGAAAGGCTGAAGGCTTTCTCCCTAAAATCAGGAACAGGACATGGGTGTCCACTCCCAACACTCCTATTCAGCACAGCACTGAAAGTCCTAGCCAGGGCAATTAGGAAGTAAAAGATATAAAATGTATGCAAACAAGAAAGAAGTAAAATTGTCTCTGTTTACAGGTAATATCTTATGTATAGAAAATACTAAGACTCTACCAAAAAAACAGCACTAATTAACAAATTCAGTAAAGTTTCAGGATACAAAATCAATATAGAAAAATCAATCACATTTCTATATGCTAACAATAAACTATCTGAGAAAAGATTAAGAAAATGATCTCATTTACTGTACCATCAATAACAAAAAAGCACTTGGAAATAAATTTGACCAAAAATTTGAAAGATCTGTACACTGAAAACGATAAAACACTGTTGAAAGAAATTGAAGAAGACACAAATAAATGGAAAGATTTTTTGACTTCGTGGATCAGAAGAATTAGCATTGTTAACATGTGCATACTAACCACAACCAACTGTACATTCAATGCAATTCCTCCCAAAATTCCAATGGCATTTTTCACAGAAATAGAGAAACAATTCTAAATTTCAAATGGAACCACAAAATACCCTGAATAACTAAAGCAATCTTGAGAAAAGCGAACAAAACTAGAAACATCACACTTCTTAATTTCAACTATATTACAAAGCTATGGTAATGAAAATAGTATGGTTCTGGCATACAGTGGAACAGAATCAAGAGCCCAGAAATAAACCCATGCATATAAGGTCAATTAGTATTTGCAAGGGATCCCAAGAATACCGAATGGGGAAGGGACAGTCTCTTTGATCATTGGTGTTGGGACAGCCCACATGCAGAAAAATGAAATTGGAACACTATCTTACACTATTCACAAAAATTAACTCAAAATGGATTAAAGACTTAAACATAACACCTGAAAACTTTAAAATTCTAGAGGAAAATATAGGGGAAAAGCTCCTTGACATTGTTCTTGGCAAAGATTTTTTTGGATATGATACCAAAAGCACAGGCAACAAAAGCAAAAATAAAGAAGTGGGCTACATAAAAAGTTTTTGCACAGCAAAAGAAACAATCAGCAAAGTGAAAAGGCAACCTAAGGAATGGGAGAAAATATTTGCAAACCATCTATCTATTAAGAGGTTAATATCCAAAATATAAAAGGAACTTGTACAACTCAGCAAAAACCTTCAAATAGTCTGATTCTAAAATAAATGACAGTGGACTTAAATATACATTTCTCCAAAGAAGACATACAAATGAACAACAGGTTCATGAAAAGATGCTTAACATCTAATCATCAAGAAAATGCAAGTCAAAACCATAATGAAATATCAGCTCTCAACGATTATAATGGCTGTTACCAAAAAGACAAGCGATAACGGGTTGATGAGGATGTAGAGGAAAGAGAAACCTCATGGACTGTCGGTGGGGATGTAAAAGCCACTATGAAAAACGCTATGGAGGCTACTAAAAAAATTGAAAATGGAACTACCATATGATTCAGCAACTCCACTTCTGTGTATATATCCAAATGAAATGGAATTACTATCTCAAAGAGAAAACTGTCCTCCCATGTTTATTGCAGCATTATTCATAATAGCCAAGACATGGAAACAACTTGTGTTCATTGAAGGGTGAATGGATAAAGAAAATGGATGTATATAATGCTTTCTTATTCAGTCATAAAAAGAAGGAAATCCTGCCATTTGCAGTAATATAGATGAACCTTGAGCGTATTAAGCCAAGTGAAATAAGATAGAGAAAGACAAATATTGTATATTCACACTTGAATGTGGAATCTAAAAAAGGCAAACTTATAGAAATAAGAAGTAGAATAGTGGTTCTCAGGGGCTGGGGTGTAGGGAAAGCAGGGAGATATTGGTCAAAAAACTTCCACTTATAAGATGAGTAAGTTCTGGGGATCTGATCATCAATGCTAATACATGACATGATTTTTTATGGTTTAATAAACATTCCAGTATAAGGATATTTTAAATGTATAGATTTTATGATGGGAAATTTATTTTCTTCTATTTTTCAAATATTTTGTTTAATAGAAATGTGGACTAAGAAGGATAGAACATGTCTATGTATTCTCCAATGAAGAGCATCAGAGAAAAAAATGCAAATGTATGGATTTTTATTAAAGCTTTGGTTCATTCATGCATCCATACATAAATATCACTGATGGCCTACTATGAGCTAGACATTACACTAAGTCTCAAAGATTCTTTGATGAATATTTGAATGAAAAAGCCAGAGTCAGAGACTATATTGATGTCTAGAAAGAAGAATTTTCATTTTTAGTTTTAGTTTTTCCGATCAGGCACAAACCACAGTCAAGGCATGAAGGGCAAATAAAGTTCAAATATTTGCCTTGAAATTATTTATTTGCAAAGGAAACCATTTGTACTTAACTGAGGGATCAGATTTGGAATACTTTCCTCTCTCTTTATACTTCCTGGTATGTCAACAAAAGTGTAATAATGGCAAATCCATAACACACTTTCAAAAGACAGCTATTTTAATTCTGGATTTACTGTGGTTTTATTGCTTCGAGGCTATAAAAAGATAAATGGAAAAATTTTATAAGATACCCATAATATTATCTGAGTAACAAAACAGAGCTCTAAAGGCAGATCTTCTGTAAAAAGACACAACTATTTTTCCAACGCTCTTGGTGGTGTTTAGCTTTTCTGAGTTGCTGCATATGCATTTCCTCTTTGGATGTCCCCTCTGCCCAAGTTTGTGTACGTGGTGAATGTGTACATGTCACTCAGGTTCAAGAATAATTACTGTGTATTTTCACCTGGTCCTGTCAGCTCTTTTTTTTTTTTTTTTCCTTCATGGTGTAGTTTTAGTGTTTCTTCCACAATATTCAGGTGTGCAAGAAATTTCACAATAGAACAAGTCAGGAAGCTCATAAGAAAGCAGCAAATTCACAAGTCAGTGGGCTCTTGAACCCACAAAAAGACAAGAAGCAAGTGTAAGATTTTAAAATGTTAAAGTTGAAATTCCATCACAATGTACTTTTTTCAAGCTCTACTGGAAATTAACACAAATATCAGTGTTAATTACACTTTGTCATGTATGATTTGAGCTTGCTTTAAGCTCATACACTGAAAGGAAGTCTCATTTCATGCACAAAATCTGTTGCATGCTTGGCTTCCTTAATAAAACTACAGTTGAACATTTCCAGTGCCAAAAACAATTCAGCAAAGATAAACTACAGGAAAATGCAAGTTAGTAAGCTTTTGCTTGATGCTTCTATAATATAATATCATCAAACTGATACTTAGAAACGATAGAAAGACATTGTTGTTCATCTTAGTTTCAATACCAGACTGTATAGAAAGCATCCAAGTTTCTGTTACAGTTTTCTAATTTAACTTAATCGTGCTGGTCAATATTTAGGAGCAAAAGGTAATTGCCCCAACCCTATTTCAAGGTTTGCCATGTGTCTTCCATTAGTGCGACCATATTTATGCCATTTACCTTCCCTTTTATAAGGCTGTGGCTGAGGGTGCTTCTGCTCTTGTTTTCGATGCCTGGAGCTTTCAATATATACCATACATTGCTTTTTATCTGGTCGACTGAAAGCAGTAAACACTTTTTTCATCCATGTTAGAGTTAAATTTATTTAAGCAAGAAACAATTTTAATGTTTTTCTCCATTAATCTATTATCTGAACACTGAAAAAGGATGTTAAATTAATCTGAAGTATAATCCTAGTATAACCATACAAAAAAGATTCAGTGAGTGTATACTTTTATCCTACAGAAAGAAAAAATAGACAGACATAAGTGTGCTGGCAAAGAGGGGAAACACTCAATAAAGAGAAATGTGACAGTAAAATAATGAGTTGTGTTTCCATTATTTTTCCTCCTTTCCTGTAAAAATTAATCCCCCCCCCTCCAGTGGCTTCATTCATAAATATGTGTACATCTCTTACAGAGTCTCTCTCGCACAGCTAAGGCTTATAAACAATGTCTACATGTACAGTTCTCCATCTCTATAATCAGGCTTTTGTCACTACTTCGCTGAAACACTCCATAATGCCATCCATGGCCATCCAATTCCCAGCCAAGAAATCCAGTCTTTTCCTTTTTTAAGAGTTTAACACTGAAATATTCCTTTTACTTGAGATGATCTTTGGATTTTCATGATGCCACTCTCTCGCCTGTCAGCTCTTGATAGTTAAAATAACAGTTAACTATTATTATTATTAACTTATTCTTTATATATTAAATATCCACCACTCATAGAATCTACCACACATCATATTATTTTGTTGAGTTCTCCCTTGACTAAGAGTTTCTTGTAAGCAGTGACTAAATCTGAATGATTAGTAGTAGTTTTAAAATTTTTGTTTGTGACATAATGCTTTGCATATCATACTCACTCAATAAGTAGTTCATCTTTAGTTGAGCAAGTTTCTTCTATTAAAAGCAAAATATAAAATGTATTATAGGAAAATAAGCAGTAATTATTCCAGTTCCTAACCTTTAGTATAAAATAAATGAAGCTGCATTTATTTTTGGACTCTCTTCAGTGTGATGTACTTCGCTTTTCAAAAATAACTTTGAGAATTTTAAAAGCAAGTTTAAGTTCAAAGGTCTGACTATTCACGTCCTAGCACCTCATTTCTGCCACATCTATAAGACAGTAGTTGCTCTTGCAGGCTTTGCCTCTTAGTCTTAATGTGTTTAGAATGAGCTTTTTATTTGTGACTATAGTGTCTCACACAATCTTCTTCATAGTATCTTTCAACAACACTACTTGAGGTAAAAATTATTCATTTAAAGTTAATCTGGATAGACCAGAAAAACCTAAAAAATGAAAATAATAATTTAATCCAAGACAAAAAGTAAAGTTTTACTATCCAAGCAACTGTCATAAGAGAACACAGATGATGATGGTGATGGTGATTATGATAACTGAAACTTTACAAGAAGTCTCCAAACATTAATAACCTCTACCACCACCAATGGCAACAAAAGCATCTGAGAGAGAGAACAGTATAAACACTCTTTTAAAACATATTTTAGTATAAAATTCCAAGGCCCTCTGACTTGATAGTAGTAATATACCTTTTATTTATTTATTAAAAGATCCCAAACTCCCATCCCTCCCTCCCCTACCCCCCTCCCCCTGGCAACTACAAGTCTATTCTCTACATCTGTGAGTCTGTTTTTGTTTCATAAATATGATGATTTGTATCATATTTTAGATTCCACATGTAAGTGATATCCTATGGTATTTGTCTTTCTCTTTCTGACTTACTTTGCTTAGTATGATAATCTCTAGGTCCAACTATGTTGCTGCAAATGGCATTATTTCATTCTTCTTGATGGCTGAGTAATATTCCAGTGTGTGTGTGTGTGTGTGTGTGTGTGTGTGTGTGTGTGTATGTATACCATATCTTTTTTATCCATTCCTCTGTCAGTGGGCATTTAGGTTGTTCGCTTATCTTGGCAATTGTAAATAGTGCTGCTATGAACATAGTGGTGCATGTATCGTTTTGAATTATAGTTTTGTCTGGGTATATGCCCAGGAGTGGGATTGCTGTATCATATGGTAACTCTATTTTTTTTTTTTTTTTTGAGGAGACTTCATACTGTTTTCCATAGTGGCTGCACCAATTTACATTCCCATCAACAGTGTAAAAGAGTTTCCCTTTTCTCCACACCCTCTCCAACATTAGTTATTTGTAGATTTTTAATGATGGCCATTCTCCCTGGTGTGAGGTGATACCTTTGATTTGCATTTCTCTAATAATCAGCAATGTGGAGCGTCTTTTCATGTGCCTATTGGCCATCTGTATGTCTTCTTTGGAGAAATGTCTATTTAGGTCTTCTGCCCATTTCTTCTATTGGGTTGTTTTTTGTTGTTGTTGAGTTGTATGAGCTGTTTGTATATTTTGGAAATTAAGCCCTTGTTGGTCGCATCATTTGCAGATATTTTCTCCCATTCTCTAGGTTGTCTTTTCACTTTGTTTATGGTTTCCTTTGCTGGGCAAAAGCTTGTAAGTTTGATTAGGTCCCATTTGGTTGTTTATTTTGTTTGTTTGTTTTTATTTCTACTGCCTTGGGAGACTGACCTAAGAAAACATTGGTACAATTTATGTCAGAGAAAGTTTTTGCCTATTATCTCTTCTAGGAGTTTTACTGTGTCATATCTTATGTTTAAATATATAAGCCACTTTGAGTTTATTTTTGTGCATGGTGTGAGGGTGTGTTCTAATTTCACTGATTTACATGCAGCTGTCCAACTTTCTCAGCACCACTTGCTGAAGAGACTGTCTTTTTCCCATTTTATACCCTTGCCTCCTTTGTCAAAGATTAATTGACCATAGGTGTGTGGGTTTATTTCTGGATGCTCTAGTCTGTTCCATTGATCCATATGTCTGTTTTTGTGCCAATACCACACTGTTTTGATTAATGTAGCTTTGTAGTATTGTCTGAAGTCTGGGAGGTCTATGCCTCCTGCTTTGTTTTTTTCTAAGGATTGCTTTGACAATTCTGGGTCTTTTATAGTTCCATATAAATTTTTGGATTGTTTGTATACCTTTTACATTGTAAATGTAAGTTACCTATATAATATTTCTCACCTCTTCAACAAATGTGGTAGATCATTGCAATTTATCTTGCTTTAAATTTAGGTTGTACCTTAGAGTTCAATTAATTTCAGAAGAACAAAGAAAACAAGTGTTCTGAGAATCTTCATTATTTTTTAAGTTAGGTCATGAACAAAACAAATATTCAAACTTTGATTGAACATCTGTTGCGTGTCAGGCACTGGGCTAGGGACTAGATACAAATAAGTAGATAACATAGCCCCCAACCACTGGAGAGAGATAAATAGACCACTGCAATGCTGACTGATGAAAGCTATCATAAGAGTAGATGAAATGCCAGTGAGTAGGTATTATCAAATCATATGACTCCTGGAAGCAACAGAGGCCAAAAGAGAGTTGTATATGATGAGCGACATGATCATATGGTTTGAGCATATACCCCTGTTCTATCTTCAGCTTACCTCTTACACTAAGATTTAATACCATTTGAAAACAGTTCTTCCCAAATTCTGGACTTTCCAGATGTACAAAAACTAATTTATCTCACAGAATCTTTTTACAAATTTTATTGGATTTAGTTGATATACAATGTTGTGTTAGTTTCAGGTGTATAGCAAAAGGATTCAGTTATACCTATGCATGTATTCATTCTTTTTCAGATTCTTTTCTCGTATAAGTTATCACAGAATATTGAGTAGAGCTCCCTGTGCTGTACAGTAGGTCCTTGTTGATTATCTCTCTTATATATAGTAATGTGTGTCTGTTAATCCCAAGCTTTTGATTTATCCTTCCCCGCACACACACACATTTCCCCTTTGGTAACCATAAGTTTGTTTTCAATATCTGTAAGTCTGTTTCTGTTTTGTAAATAAGTTCATTTGTATCATTTAAAACAAATTAGATTCCACATATGAGTGATATCACATGATATTTGTCTTTCTCTGTCTGACTTACTTCACTTAGGATGATCATTTCTAGGTCCATCCATGTTGTTGTAAATGGCATTATTTCATTCTTTTTTATGGCTGAGTGATATTCCGTTGTATATATGTGCCACATCTTCTTTATCCATTCCTCTGTTGATAGACATTTAGGTTGCTTCCATGTTCTGGCTATTGTAAATAGTGCTGCAATGAACATTGGGGGTGTGTGTATCTTTTTTAATTACGGTTTTCTCTTGATATATGCCCAGGAGTGGGATTGCTGGATCATGTGGTAGTCCTAGTTTTCGTTTATTAAAGAACCTCCATACTGTTCTCCATAGGGGCTGTACCAATTTACATTCCCACCAACAGTGTAGGATGGTTCCCTTTTCTCCATACCCTCTCCAGCATTTATTGTAGATTTTTTGATGATGGCCATTCTGACCAGTGTGAGGTGATACCTCATTGTAGTTTTGATTTCCATTTCTCTGATAATTGTTAATGTTGAGCATCTTCTCATGTGCTTGAAATGTCTATTTAGATCTTCTGCCAATTTTTTTATTGGATTTATTTATTTTTTTTGACATAGAGCTGCATGAGCTATTTGTATATTTCGGAGATTAATCCCTTGTTGGTTGCTTCATTTGCAAATATTTTCTCCCATTCTGTAGGTTGTCTTTTCATTTTGTTTATGGTTTCCTTTGCTGTGTAGAAGGTTTTAAGTTTAATTAAGTCCCATTTGTTTATTTTTGTTTTTATTTTTATTACACTAGGAGGTGGATCAAAAAAGATATTGCTGTGATTTATGTCAAAGAATGTTCTGCGTGTGTTTTCTTCTACAAGTTTTATAGTGTCCAGCCTTACATTTAGGTCTTTGATCCATTTTGAGTTAATTTTTGTATCGTGTTAGAGAGTGTCCTAATTTCATTCTTTTACATGTAGCTGTCCAGTTTTCTCAGCACCACTTACTGAAGAGACTGCGTTTTATCCATGGTATATTCTTGCCTCCTTTGTTGTAGATTAATTGACCATAGGTGCGTGGGTTTATTTCTGGGCTTTCTATCCTATTCCATTGATCTATATGTCTGTTTTTGTGCCAGTACCATACTGTTTTGATGACTGTAGCTTTGTAGTATAGTCTGAAGTGAGGGAGTCTGATTCCTTCACCTCTGTTTTTCTTTCTCAGGTTTGCTTTGGCTATTTGGGGTCTTTTGTGTTTCCATACAAATTAAAAATTTTTTTGTTCTAGTTCTGTGAAAAATGCCGTTGGTAATTTGATAGGGATTGCATTGAATCTGTAGATTGCCTCAGATAGTATAGTCATTGACAACACTAATTTTTCCAATCCAAGAACATAGTATATCTTTCCATCTGTTTGTGTTATCTTTGATTTCTTTCATCAGCATCGTATTGTTTTCAGAGTACAGGTCTTTTGTCTTCTTAGCTAGGATTATTCCTAGGTATTTTATTCTTTTTGACGAGATGGTAAATGGGTTTTTTTCCTTAGTTTCTCTTTCTGATCTTTCGTCATTAATGTATAGGAATGCAAGAGATCTTTGTATATAAATTATGTATCCTGGAACTTTACCGAATTCATTGATGAATTCTAGTAGTTTTCTGGTAGCATCTTTAAGATTTTCTATGTATAGTACCATGTCATCTGCAAACAGTGACAATTTTACTTCTTCTTTTCCAATTTGGATTCCTTTTATTTCTTTTTCTACTCTGATTGCCATGGGTAGAACTTCCAAAATTATGTTGAATAAAAATGGCAACAAAGGATATACTTGTCTTGTTCCTGATCTCAGAGGGAATGCTTTCAGCTTTTCACTGTTGAGAATGATGTTAGCTGTGGGTTTGTCATATATGGCCTTTATTATGCTGAGGTAAGTTCCCTCTATTCCTACTTTCTGGAGAATTTTTATCATAAATGGGAGTTGAATTTTGTCAAAAGCTTTCTCGACTTTTTATCGAGATTGTCATATAGTTTTTATCTTGAATTTGTTAATGTGGTATATCACACTGATTGATTTGTGGGTATTGAAGAATCCTTGCATCCCTAGGATAAATCCCACCTGATCATGGTGTATGATCTTTTAATGTATTGTTGAATTCACTTTGCTAGTGTTTTGTTGAGGATTTTTGCATTTATGTTCATCAGTGATATTGGCCTGTAGTTTTCTTTCTTTGTGACATCTTTGTCTGGCTTTGGTATCAGGGTGATGGTGACCTCGTAGAATGAGTTTGGGAGTCTTCCTCCCTCTGCTATATTTTGGAAGAGTTTGAAAAGGATAGGTGTCAGCTCTTCTCTAAATGTTTGATAGAATGATGTTTGCTGTGAGTTGTCATATATGGCCTTTATTATGTTGATGTAGGTTCCCTCTATGCCCACTTTCTGGAGAGGTTTTATCATAAGTGGACGTTGAATTTTGTCAGAATCTTTTTCTGCATTTGTTGAGATGATCATATGGTTTTTATTCTTCAGTTTGTTAATATGGTGTATCACATTGATTGATTTGCGTATATTGAAGAATCCTTGCATCCCTGGGATAAATCCCACTTGATCATGGTGTATGATCCTTTTAATGTGTTGTTGGATTCTGTTTGCTAGTATTTTGTTGAGGATTTTTGCATCTATATTCATCAGTGATATTGGTCTGTAATTTTCTCTTTTTGTAGTATCTTTGTCTGGTTTTGGTATCAGGGTGATGGTGGTCTCATAGAACGAACTTGGGAGTGTTCCTTCTTCTGCAGTTTTTTGGAAGAGTTTCAGAAGGATGGGTGTTAACTCTTCTCTAAAATGTTTGATAGAATTCACTTGTGAAGCCATCTGGTCCGGGACTTCTGTTTGTTGGAAGTTTTTTTTTTTTAATTAATTTATTTATTTTTGGCTGCGTTGGGTCTTCATTTCTGTGCCAGGGCTTTCTCTAGTTGCGGCGAGCAGGGGCCACTCTTCATCGCGGTGCGCGGACCTCTCACTATCGCGGCCTCTCTTGTTGTGGAGCACAGGCTCCAGATGTGCAGGCTCAGTAATTGTGGCTCACGGGCCCAGTTGCTCTGCGGCATGTGGGATCTTCCCAGACCAGGGCTCGAACCCGTGTCCCCTGCATTGGCAGATGAATTCTCAACCACTGCACCACCAGGGAAGCCCCTGTTGGAAGTTTTTTAATCACAGTTTCAACTTCAGTACTTGTGATTAGTCTGTTCATATTTTCTTTTCTTCCTGGTGCAGTATTGAAAGGTTGTATCTTTCTAAGAATTTGTCCATTTCTTCTAGGTTGTCCACTTTATTGGCATATAGTTTTTTTTTAGTAGTCTCTGATGATCCTTTGTATTTCTGTGCTGTCAGTTGTAATTTACCCGTTTCCATTTCTAATTTTATTGATTTCAGTCCTCTCTCTTTTTTCCTTGGTGAGTCTGGCTACAGGGTTATCAGTTTTGTTTATACCTCACAAAATCTTTACAGTAAAATTATATTAATGATGAGAGCATGTCCATGATATTAATGGTAGAATATTGAAAAAATAGGTATATTTTAAGCAGCATTAAGAGCCTTTCTAGGACATGAATTCCCTTCAGATCCAATTTAAGAGGTTAAGAAACCAGTCAGTCTTTGGGATAGAGTGGGGTTCAAATGTCACTCTTGGAAAGGTGTTTTGGAGCTCAGAAGATCTGACTCTGTGCATCTTTTTCTCCAACTACATGTTTAATGATGTCACATTGGTAGCTCAGAATCAGCCACAGTGACAGTATTTACAAATCAGCAAATGTGACAAAGCAGTTTCTTTTTTCCTTTTTTTTCCTCCAGAGTACTGCTTAAGTATGATGTCTGCCTAGTAATATGGTGCTGGGGTAATACATTATTACAGAAAATTTTTCTACTGTTTTCTGACTAGACAGGTCCACTTTCTGTCCCATTTAGGTGACATTGTTTGGGTGAATCTGATATTGAATATTTTCTTCCTTGTTATGCTTAATAAAATTTTAGCAGTTATCCTGGCAAGGGAACATTTCCAGTGTGATCATTGTTATATTACTTTTACTTTTATTCACTTTTAAAAATCACAAATGGAAGTGTTCCACAAACATTGAGTTAGTTTCAATAATCATTCTATTAATGTCGAACAGTATAAAGTTAGTGATTGCTAAACACATCTTTACTAACTCATGCCAAAAGCAGAATAACTTGGCTTTCTTTTGTGGATTCTAAGATTTTAAACAATTCAGGCAAATATTAATATTGGATTACTCCATTGGACATGCCCTTTTACATCCAGTCACCAAATGATGACTATTAAAATGTCTGCATAACTTCCTCATGGAGTGGAGCTCATAAATAACACTGTGCCGGCAAACAATTAAGATTGCTATGGACACATAGGATATTCTTGGCAAAAGACTTACTGAAGAAGGAACTGATTAGGGGTCTTTTGAGAATTGCATGCTGGCCTGCATTTCATTTCTTATACAAATTAAAAAATAAAATTATGCAAATATTCTTTTGAGTAACTATTGTGCTGTTGTCTGGGAAACACATTTTTCATTTCTGGTTGGTGAAATGACATCTTACCAAAAGCAAAAGTAATCTGTGAAGTGGGATTCTGTTCCATCCCCTGTGGACTGCTAAAATATCATGTCTGCCATGCTGAGAGGCTTTGTGGTGGTAAAGTGGTAGTGGCATGATGGTGGGGGGGCTTGTATGTGCAACTGCCAACATGAAAATTTTTTGAAAATCTGCCAGGCCCTGGGAATCCCATTTAAATAACCTTAGGTTGATATTTAAACAGTGACATCAATTCTTTTATGACCTTTCTCTGGTCTACTGTAAATCTGAGAGTAATATAACATAAAGCTATATCTTCTAAGTTTAAGAAAATCTCTGTTACTTATAGACCATATATACCAAAGTCAAGAATAATACAACTATAGTACTTCTTGTTTCTGTGCTAGAAATAATTACATATGAGTGAAAGGATTTATTCTCCTGGATCTTACATTAATTCAATGTGAAATTTCCAAGTTAAAATTTGGTCATGCCATATCATTTTAAGAAGTCTTTCAGCATTATCTCTTAACTTTCATACCTCCATGTGTGTGGTAAATTGCAACACTATCTAGGTCAACTCTTCCCCAACTCTTGCAAATAATCAAAGATATATTGGGGACTTTTAAAAAATTAGAGCTTGCCTAATCCCTCTAAGAAAATTTTCATTCAGAGTGCTATAGACTGAATGTTTGTGACTCCCCTGAAAAAAACTAATTTGTTGAACCCTAATCCCCAGTGTGCTGGTATTTAGAGGTGAAGCCTTTGGGAGGTGATTAGGTCATGAGGGCAGAAACCTTATAAAGATACCACAGAGAGCTCCATTTCCCATTCTGCAATGGGAGGACACAGAGGAGACAGCTGCCTAGGAACCACTGAATGGGCTGGTGACTTGATTTTGGACTTTCCAGCCTGCAGAACTAAGAAATAAATGTTTGTTGTTTAAACCACTGAGTTTATAGTATGTTTTCTATAGAAGCTGGAATTGACCAAGCAATAGATGTGTGGGATATGGAAAAAGGGAGTGGGTTGGGGGTTGGGTAGAACAGGGCTGCAGGTAATATGGGGTGTATATGTGTGCACTGCTTACAAGCTTGCATGTATGTTGTGTAACACTCTCCAGATGGTGTGGGGAAATAGAAATCTAAATTACTTCTTTGGTACTCTACATATGGAAATCTGACGACAAAATATTAACAGGATGTTTGCCTGCAGGAGAAGATCAGGAATGAGAACAGAATATAGTTTCTATCCTTTCTATTTTCATATGAGAACACTGCAGGCATTCTGGAAAATATGAAGTGAAACATCAAACATTTAAATAATAAAAGCTGCATACCTAGATTTTCTAGGGGGCCTTTTGGGAAGACATAAGGAAGGAAGGTGTGGGCAGCCTCTGGAACTGTATGTTGAACAATATCCAGTGGTTTATGTTTAAGGAATGTTTTTTCTTCTTTTTCTAACTGTAAAAGAAACTCTTATTTTTAAGAAAAAACAGGACATTTGCCTAGGTTCAAATTATTTCCTTTGAAATATTTATTTATCAATGCAGTGGTTTTAACAAATATCCACAAATGCTTGATACTCCTCCCTAAGGAGGTGGAGTTTAACTCACCGCCCCTTGAGTGCGGGCAGCACTTAGCGATTCTGTCCTAACAAATAGAAGATGGAAAGGGGAAAAGAATAACTTTACTGTGAAGGAACCTGTTATACACCACTTACCCAAGTGATGAAGATGAATATCACCAATAATAATTCATGTCAGTATCACATACTCCCTGATATGATACAGTGAGAGCACTTCACCTCTGGGGTGTTCTTCCGTGAAATACATATAAGCCCAGTCTAACCAGGAGAAAACACGTGACAAACCCAAGTTGATAGATACTCTACACCAGCAGTCCCCAACCTTTTTGGCACCAGGGACCGTTTTCGTGGAATACAATTTTTCCAAGGACCGGGGCGTGGGGGGATGGTTTCGGGATGATTCAAGCACATTACATTCACTGTGTACTTTATTTCTATTATCATTACATCAGCTCCACCTCAGATCATCAGACATTAGATCCCCGGGTTGGGGACTCCTGCTCTACACAATACTTGACCACTTGTCTTCCAAAATATTAAAGCCATTCGAAACAAAAACTGTCACAGCATGGAGAGAAGGAGACATGGGGGCCAAATGGTGATGTTGTATCTTAGATTGGATCCTGAAACAGAAAAAGGACATTATTGGAAAAACTGTTGAAATCTGAATAAAGCCTATTGTTAAAAAAAAACCAAAAACTGAACTACCATATCAACCCCCAGTAAAAAAGTAACACATGCTGTCACTTTTAAAAGATAGGAAGATACTTAGGAAAACTTTTGAATAATTCTTATAATAATTATTCATTTATAACTACTTTTAATATTTTGGTGATTTCTCTCACAAAGAAAAAATATATTTTGCATAGTGAAGATCATAATAAGTATGAAATGCTGAATCTTCTTTGGCAGTTCACATATAACAAACATTTTGTCCTTTATCCAAACTTATAAATAATATATATAATTTTAACCGCTTTAAATTACTTATACATTAGAACTTTAATACCATAATTATTTAGCCTTATGAATTTCTGTTCTTTATTTATCATTGCCAGTGTATTTTGTTTTATGTGAGGGCTTTATGCCTCTTATATTAAGAATTTTTAGAAGTTTTCTAAAATAGAGATTTTCTTAATTCAGTCAATATTTCCATTGTATGTTACAGATATATTTAATGGAAACAGTTGTGATTTTTGTATTACTCATCTTTGAACCATTAAGTGTATTTGCCAATAATTGGAGTGGGTGGATTACTCTTGATCTCTCTCCACCATTCACTAGCATACTAATAGAATTCTCTTTCCAGATTACGTTGAAAGGGGAATTGAGGTAGAGATTAACTGAAATTAAGTTCTATTGTTTAGCAGGCCTTGATCCAGTTAGATATGTTGAACTAAATGCACTCTTTCATTTCCTTTATTTCTCTGACAAAATTTAAAATATACTTCTATACATTCTGAATCCATCTCTAATTCATTATGTAGCACAGGCTATAAAATGCTAAACTATAATTTGGTGAATTATAACAGGCATTCACCTGCAGGGGCAAAGAATAAGAGTAGATATCTGAAATTTACTGTGTTACTCACTTTTTTGTGTTTTCCCTTAAGCAGTGTCTTTAAAAAGATTAATCTGCCTTGCAGTCACATACTGCCTCTAATTTTAATGTGTTTACTTTCATTTAAATGACTGTCATATAACTGGGGCATTATTGAAGCGATAGAATCTAGAAGTTTGCCAGATAATTAGACAATATCCTTGAGCAAGAAACATGCACAAGGGCCTTGATCTATAGGGAATTTTTCTGAAGCAGCGGGCAGGTATATAAAACAAGGTGTCAAAAGTCCAGAGGGAAAATAGATCCTGGATGGCACACCTAATGATAAACAGCCACGTTTGGAGAAGGGGGGGTGATGAGGTAATGGCACATTTGCCAGTAAATTCCCTGGATCTCTACTGTGATATCATCTCTGATAGAATATCCACTTTTCGACACAGGAAGAGGTTCAATATTGAAGTGAGGAAAGACTCCATGTAGTAAGGTGTGAGGTAGGGATCTAAATTAATTGTTCTCCAACATGGCTACCTAATGTTCCATTATCAATTATTAAATAATATTTCCCCCCATTGATTTGATATACAACATTTATCAATTACTAAATTCCTATATGTATTGGGATCTGCTTCTGGACTCTTCAGGCTGTCTTTTATGCACCAGCACCATGCTGAGTCTGTACTTTATACTTTCATGTATAAAGTATTTTTTTCAAAAGTTTTATGTTTTCTTGCATTTTAATATTTTTTCTCAAGGAATTTAAAATCACTTAGCTTAGTTTCTCCCAAAATATATTTTTTTATATCTTTATTTTGATTGTATAAATTTGGAGGATAATTTTGAGACAATTCATGTTTTATATACAGAAACCTGGTTCGTGTTAAGTTCTTTTTATGTCCTCTAATAGCGTTTTAGTGCTTCTTCATAGAGATATTGCATGTTTCTTGGTTAAGTGTGTTTGAGACTTATTCTATTCTTTTAGTTTCCATAGTAAAAGAGATTTTCTTTGAATTCATCTTCTAAGTGGTTATTGTGGGTATAGAAATGACAGAGCTAGATCACATTGAATAAAAATTTTTAAATTTAAAAATTTAGCCAAATGCTGTTTAAAAAATATACATATGATACAAAGAGTTTGAAATTAAATACTAATAATTAGGAAATTCTAAAATTAATTAAATCCAAACAAGACTTTAAGGCAAAAAAACCCTTCATTATTTAACACCAAGGATGACTTTTTTTTCATACATTTCATAGAGATGTAATATACTGCCAGGTTTCATTGATGTATGATTAAAATAATAATTCCTAAATTTAAAATGTTAAATGATATATATGAACTGCTAAAGTCCAGGCTTAATCCAGGATAGCTTTTCTAAGCATTCTACTTGCCTGGTAATTAATGCTGGGACAATTGCAAAGGCCTGTATAGAGACCTCTCCAATCATCTACCATCTTCTAAATTCTCACCCCTATATTGTTCTATAGTTCTCAGCTCTACACAACCCTGGATTCCTTCATTCCCCTCCCATACACGTCTGCCAAGCTATCTGTAATCTGCTCTGTGGCCTCCAAACTAGTTTGCTTCCTAAAATATTTCTTTGTCTTCTCGTTTGCCTCTTTGCCATCTCTCCCAGCATATGTTATCAGGCTTGATGCCATGTAAGCTGAAGGTCATGTGGTTTTGGCAGTATCTGTGGGTGTGACTTTGATTGGCAGCATTTAGTGAGTGACTATAAACTGCACAGTCCTTTATTTCATTTATTTATTTTTAATTCTTTTTTATTTTTAAAATTCTTTTTCAAGTTCTTTTCCCAGTTAGGTTGTTACATAATATTGAGCACAGTTCCCTGTGCTATACAGTAGGTCCTTGTTGGTTATTCATTTATAATATAGCAGTGTGTACATGTCAATCCCAAACTCCCAAACTATCCCTTCCCCCCACCCTTCCCCCCTGGATGCCCCATGGTCCTTTATTGGAAGAAGGGACTCTGGAAAGGTCTTAGAAATGCATTTCAGTTCTCTGTGCTGTGCTGGCCTTCTTCATGGGTATCTGATGTGTGTTGCATCAGGAGGACTGGTATTGGTGCCATGGTCATGAGAGGCATCTCACAGTTGTACTGCCACCACTACTAATTCTTGGGGTCAGCTACTTCAATTCACCTTAAGGTGGCCTTTTTCTTCAAGGTCAGGATGCCCATCAGAAGGGCTTCTGTTGTTTTCATAGCTCCAGGGAAAACTGCACTGTTCTCTGAAGTGCTAGACCCTGAACTTGGTCCCTGGATAATAGGGACAAGTGTTCTCCTCCCTTATCTTTTAAGGGCACTTCCATTCCAGATGTTTTTCACTCTAATCAGTTCTTGATTGTGGTCACCTCCGTTCATCAGAAATATGTCCATAGCTTTGAACTTTGAAAGTCCATGTCTCAGTCTCTCTCCTCCAAGCGAGCTACTCCACTGTTACATCAGGTCCTTGACAATTCAGATAGGTTCTTCTATCTTCTACTGAAGAGGAGGTGGGGGTGGGTTCTTACTTTATATTTGGAGAATTAAATGGATCCATTCTATTTGTTTTGGCTAGAACAAAGTATAATCTACCTTAAATTCTATTTTTATCATAAGAGAAAAAATGTGCGTATAACCTTTAATAATAGTAGTTTATCTGGTTTCAAAATTTAACATGTAGTTTTCCTTAGTGACCCAGTATTACATGCAGATGAAGAAACTATTTTAGAATAAAAAATCAAACTGAAAAGTATTTGCCATCCTTTTCAAAAGTTGTATGTGCTGTAAGAATGGTGTTAGATAATATAATGCTGATTCACTTATACTTTCAAATCTAAATTTCTCAAACTGATTCAGGAATTAGTTATATTTCCTAATGTAATACATAAAGGTATCTGCTCATGCAGACTGTTAGGGCTTTTTAGGCCTTCTGTTTATTGGAGTTATGTGCTTGTATGGCACCATTTTATGTAGTTTTCTTCCCTTTTTTATCTTTCTCTTTTTTCTCCTGTTTTTTTCTTTGCGTACTTGTTCCTTCTCTTTCACCAGCTCCCCCAAACCTCCTCTTTCTCTCTTCCTCCTCTTTTCTTTGTCCCTCTATCCTTTCCCTCCCCCACCCCCTTTCTTTGCTATTCAGTTATTATTTTACTCTGTTCTGTTTCATCCTCACTTACTTTCTTCTTCATGCATTCTCCACTTCTTTCTGATCTTTCTCTTCTTTCTCACCTTTTCTTTCATTCTAAACCCTAGAATTTATTTTTTGTACAGTCTATTTTTGAAAGATAGGAGTAACTCAATACACAAGTAAAAATTAAATTAATTTTAATGTTACAGAAAATCTTAAATGAGCCTGAATATTAGAAGTATGTTTCAAAGAATATGTTTTATTTAAAAGTTTATCTGCATATCCTGAAAAATACAGTCATATTTATTACATATATAAATTTAATTCTCCTTGGATGGGGCATTTACTTTCTTCAAAACACCATGGAAATACAAAGTACAAATCAAAGAAAACAAAAGAGTTATGGTCCTTTAATAATGCAGTTTATTATCTAGTGGGGATGGATTTATACAAATGTATCCAGATAGTCAAAGTATTGTCTAGACTCTCAATGTATTTTATTCTGTATTTACGTATTCTACATTTTGTTCCAGAAAAACATAGTAAGAAAATATGGCTCATGTATATCATCATCATCACTCTATCATAATCATTATCATAATCTGTCCAAAAAGAAAGGCTGTTTCTTGCAACTCCCATTGCCCTAGCCCATTGTCTATACATACTAAATAATTATTTACCAAAGAGTCCTAACTTGCTATTTGAACCATCAGGCCTGGGTGAGAATTTGATGGCATCATTCCAGCTCAGAGTCTTTCAACATAGTCTTTCCACCTTGTGCAGGTAAAGGACAAAACTTAGGGCTTCCTCTGGCTAGAGATTTGATTCTTTGTTACTTTAGAATTAAGAAGGAATGTTTTTTATTAACCTGCACACATACTCACTTTATCTCTCTCCCCCCCGCACACACACACTCACAAAGGAATAAATATATGTTTACAAGACATGTATGTTTGTCTGTAAGCTCCTTGTGAGCACTTCCCAGTTTTTTCTCCTTTGATATGCAGAATTTGAGTTAAATCTCTGAATAAAGAGAGTCCCCTTTAAATTTGTCTCTGAGGCACAGTTAGCTGCCAGGTCTGCTAGTAAACAGCACCATTCTCCCTGCAGATGGAAGCACTTTCAGTGTCAAACAGGTCACCTTCCTTCGGGGACCAGCAGAAGCGAAGGCAGAGCCTACAGATGGTACCTCATCAAAGCTCTCAGCATTTAATTAGAGCAGTCGCCCAACAATATCGCCCTGATTTTCCCATGTCTACACTGGGCATCAACTCACATTTAAAATGTTCTGTACATTTAAGAAAAGGAAGCTTGCGTAAACTAACTACAAAGTCCATTCCATTTTGAAACTTCCATCTTTTTATAAATCTATGAATAATTAAATACATGAAATGAGTAATAAAATTAATTGGCTGAGGAAAAAAGTAGCTTGCTTTCTCTTTTCGGCTTCTGTGACACAATTAAAGGTCATAATTGAGAGTTTATTGCCCAGATGGCTATTATCAACTACCTATTAGCATATGTGGTCATTGTTGAACTCAATGGAGGGCAAAAGAAGGTCTAGTTATGACACAGTAATCCTTTTGGTTTGTTCTTAAAGGATATCCATTCACTGAGGAATCCTAATGTTGTCTATGAAGAGTGAGCCAGATGTATGCCTGTGTCATCCAATGCTATCAAAATGTGCAAAAACCGGGTTTGGTTTTGTTTTCTATTCACAAAAAACTAACAGGCCTATGATCAGGGTAATTATGCATGGTTAGCCTTAGAAGGAAGTCATGATTAAATCATCATTTTTCTCCTATATCAATTCATGATTACTTTTTCCTAGTGTCATGTTTTCACTCATCCCTCTTCGGGCTTTTATTTATCACACCGATGCAAACATTATTTCAGGATGTTCATTGCCTCTTTTTTCTCTTTCACTATTCACAGTTCTCATTGCTATCACTCCCAATTTTCCTCACATCAGAAGTTTTTGTATGATTATGTATAAAATTCATCTACTGTTATTCCTCCTGTGAGAGGTTTTCACGGGTTCTGAGAAATCAAGCACACTGAAGACAATCTAGTAATGGTGAGAGGAGAAAGAAAAAGCCACCTGGTTTATCTAAATGACCTTGTTTTTCCTTCAGAAGCTGGGGAGGCAGGGTAGAAGGAGGCCTAGAAAAAGAGACTGTTGAATCCTAATGAAAAGTGTGATTTAGGGGAAATTATTTAATTCATTTGAGTAAATGTCCCGGGCATGGAATGAACATAATAATGCTTAATTTGTAGAGTTATTGAGGTTAACTGAGATGCCACATGCAAAGTGTCTATCAGAGTATACAGACATTTCCAAACCAGCTACTTATAATTTTTGCCTATCTTTTACTAGCCTTTAAGGGCATCATCTAATTCAAATAATATCTCAGTAAAAACTGAAATAAGAATCTTGTTGTATGTAACGTAAAATGTTATTATAGATACGGACGTACCCTGAGGGTAGAAAGAGTTCATTACACCGTATACGGTACAGGATGCTACACGTGGTAGGTGCTAAGTCAGTATTTGTTAAACTGAATTAGTTATTTGTATTATCTATCCATTCAGGAAAATAAAAGAGTATGTAGCATATACAGAGCAGAGACCAGTAAGTCTTTCTCAATACTTATTTAAACAGAAATTATTCATTCTTATGTACTTACTTTATACTAAAAAAAAAATCCAACTAAGACAGTTGTTTGGTTTTAAATATGTTGTCCAATTAACTTTGTAAAAAGGAATTGAGCATCTTAAGTATACATGATATATGTAATCAATTAATGGAAGTGTAGGTATTCACCAAACTGTCTCTTGAACTTTGATTAATATGCTAATTAAAAGAATCTACAAAAGCTTACATTGCCTTTCTCACAGGCCATGATTTTAAGTTATTATATAATACTGGTGACTGCACAATGTTTTCCTACTACAAAATTGAGTATTGCACAAACAGTTTTATTAAAAGTGAACATGGACATTTCCTCTTATTTTGAATAGTACTTAAGTCAGCAATTTTCCAATTGGCAGATTAAAATATTTTATTAAAAAGTAATACATTATTAATGCAATTTCAGTAAAAATTCTAACAAGTAGTTTTGTGGATATTTGAAGACTGATTCTAAAGTTTGTATGGAAAAGCAAAAGACCCAAAATAGCCAATTCAGTATTGAAAGAGAACAAAGTCAGAGGACTAAGACTACCCGATTTCAAGATTTAGTATAAGGGTACAGTAATCAAGACAGTGTGGTAATGATGAAAGAATAGGTACATAGATCGATAGAACTCAGAGAGAGCTCAGAAATAGACCCTCATAAATATAGTCAAGTAATCTTTGACGAAGAAGCAAAGGGAATATAATAGAGATAAGATTGTCTTTTCAACAAATGGTCTGGAACAACTGGACATCTACACCAAAAAAAATTAATCTTGGACACAGACCTTATACACATCACAAAAATGAACTCAAAGTGGATCATAGACATAAAGGTAAAATGCAAAACTATAAAACTTACAGAAGATAACATAGGAGAAATCTAGATACCTTAGGTACTGCAATGATTTTTAGATATAGTACCAAAGGCATGATCCATGAAAGAAAGAATTGATAAGCTGGACTTCTTAATATTAAAAACTTCTGCTCTGCGAAAGACACTGTCAAGAGAATGAGAAGACAAGCCACAGATGGAGGAAAAATACTTGCAAAGAATATATCTGATAAAGTCCCCTTGTCCAAAATATACAACAAAACTCTTAAAACTCAACAATAAGAAATTGAACAACCCAATTATAAAATGGGCAAAAGACCTGAATGGGCCTATCACTAAGGCAGATCAATAGAAGACACATAAGCACATGAAAATGTGCTTCATATCATATGTTATTAGATTCAAACAACAAATTAAAACAACAATAGCATACTACACACCTCTTTGTATGGTCAAAATCCAGAACACTGACAGCACCAAAATAGTGGCAAGGATGTGGAATATTAGAAACTCTCATTCGTTGCTGCTGAAAATGCACACTGATACATCCACCTTAGAAGGCAGGTCAGCATTTTCTTACAAAACTAAACATACTCTTACCATATGATCCAGCAAGTTCCTTGGTATTTACCCAAAAGAGGTAAAAACGTATGTCCATACCAGAACCTGCAGACAGATGTTTGTAGCAGCTTTATTCATAATTGTCAAAACTTGGACAACCAATATGTCCTTCAGTGGATTAATTCATAAATAAACTGTGATATATCCAGAAAATGAATACTATTCAGCACTAAGAAGAAATGAGCTGTTATGCCATGAAAAAACCTGGAAGAACCTTAAGTGCATATTTCTAAGTGAGAGAATCTAATCTGAGAATCCTACATACTGTGGGATTCTAATTATATGACATTCTGGAAAAGGCAGAACTCTGGAGACAGTAAAAAAAAAAAAAGAAAAATCAGTGTTTGCCAGGTGTTAGTGGGGAGGCAGGGATAAATAGGTAGAACACAGAATTTTTAGGTCAGTGAAATAATTCTCTGTGACACTCTAATGATGGATAGATGTTGTACATTTTATGGGTTTTAACAAATATATAACAATGCCAGGAGTGAGCCCTAATGTAAACTATGGACTTTGGACGACAATGATGTCTCAGTGTAGGTTCATGGATGATAACAAATGTTATTACCACCCTAGTGATGAAGTTTGATAATGGAGGAAACTGTGTGTTGGGAAGAGGGGAAGGATTGCAGGATTATATGATAACTCTATTTTTAGTTTTTTAAGGAATCTCCATACTGCTCTCCATAGCGGCTGTACCAATTTACATTCCTACCAACAGTGTAGGAGGGTTCCTTTTTCTCCACACCCTCTTCAGGATTTATTATTTGTAGACTTTTTGATGGTGGCCATTCTGGCGGGTGATACCTTATTGTAGTTTTGATTTGCATTTCTCTGATAATTAGTGACGTTGAGCATCTTTTCAAGTGTGATTTGACCATATGTATGTTTTCTTTGGAGAAATCACTATTTTGATTTTCTGCCCATTTTTGATTGGATTGTTTATCTTTTTGGTATTGAGCTCTATGAGCTGTTTGCATATTTTGGAAATTAATCCCTTGTCAGTTGCATTGTTTGCAAATATTTTCTCCCATTCTGTGGGCTGTCTTTTCATTCTGTTTATGGTTTCCTTTGCTATGCAGAAGCTTTTAAGTTTAATTAGGTATCATTTATTTATTATTGTTTTTATTTTCATTACTTTAGGAGATGGATCCAAAAAGATACTGCTGCTATTTATGTCAATAGTGTTCTGCCTATGTTTTCCTCTAGGAGCCTTAGAGTATCCAGTCTTACATTTAGGTCTTTAATCCATTTTGATTTCTTTCTTTCTTTCTTTCTTTTTTGTATATGGTGTTGGAGAACGCTCTAATTTCATTCTTTTACATGTAGCTGTCCAGTTTTCCCAGCACCACTTATTGAAGAGATTGTCTTTTCTTCATTGTATTTTCTTACCTCTTTTGTCGTAGATTAATTGATCCTACGTGTGTGGGTTTATTTCTGGGCTTTCTATCCTCTTCCATTGATCTATATGTCTGTTTTTGTGCCAGTACCATACTGTTTTGATGATTGTAGCTTGGTAGTATAGTCTGAAGTCAGGGATCCTGATTCCTCCAGCTCCGTTTTTCTTTCTCAAGATTTCTTTAGCTATTCAGAGTCTTTTGTGTTCCATACGAATTTAAAAATTTTTGTTCTAGTTCTGTGGAAAATGGCATTGGTAATTTGATAGGGATTGCATTGAATCTGTAGATTGCCTTGGGTAGTATAGTCATTTTAACAATATTGATTCTTCCAATCCAAGAACATGGTATCTTTCCATCTATTTGTGGCGTCTTTGTTTCTTTTATCAGCATCTTATAGTTTTTGAAGTACTGGTCTTTTGCCTCCTTAGGTAGGTTTATTCCTAGGTATTTTATTCTTTTTGATATGATGGTAAATGGGAGTTCCTTAATTTCTCTTTCTGATCTTTTGTTGTTAGTGTATAGGAATGCAACCAATTTCTGTGTATTAATTTTGTATCCTGCAACTTTATCAAATTCATTGATGAGCTCTAGAAGTTTTCTGGTAGTGTCTTTAGGATTTTCTGTGTATAGAATCAAGTGATCAGCAAACAGGGACAGTTTTACTTCTTTTCCAATTTGGATTCCTTTTGTTTCTTTTTTTTTTTTTTTTGAATTTTATTTATTTTTTATACAGCAGGTTCTTATTAGTTATCTATTTTATACATATTAGTGTATATATGTCAATCAAAATCTCCCAATTCATCTTTTTCTTCTATGATTGCCATTGCTAGGACTTCTAAAACTGTGTTGAATGAAACCAGCAACAGTGGACATCCTTGCCGTGTTCCTGATTTTAGAGGAAATGATTTCAGCTTTTCACTATTATGATGTGAGCTGTGGATCTGTTATATATGGTCTTTATTATGTTGAGGTAGTTCTCTGTATGCCCAGCATGTATTCTTATTTTAAACAGAGAAAAATACATATTTAAAAAATCTTCCAATATATGGCTACTGAGGAAACAGGCACTGTTAACATTCTGGTGAATTCTGTTCCTTGCTTGACTCCTGTCATCTGACTTCAATGCCTATTTCCCATGCTGAGATGTAAAAGATGGTTACAGCAAATCTGGTGTACAGTGAGCTTTCCAATCAATTGCTTTCCATTTTGTATACACCCTGCAATTATATGGGTGGTTTTCTTGGAGCTCCATCACACCCCTTTAACTTGGGCACCTGTGGAAGAATCTTCTCAATGTGATCCTACTACACTTTCTATCAGTTGGTGACCTTTGACTTCTACCTTTGTTCCTCTCCAACTCTTTCTCACCAGCTTCCTTTGGGAATAGAGAAAAGGCTAAGTGGCAGCTAGTGGCATTTGGGCCAGTTTTGAGTGGTCTGCCCCCAGTTATTGGCAGTTCAATTTGGAATGTTGGCTTCCTGGCATCTAATTGCTCTGTGCTTTGAGCCACGGTCAAAATTATAAGGTATAGGGTGAAAACCTCCTCAACATTCTAAGACAAGGTAATTCCAACACTACAAGATGAAAGTCTGATTAATTGATTTAGCTTTCCCATATGAAATATGATTAATTATAATTCTTTTCTGTACCTCCCATTCATCTTCTTCATACTTCAGAGAGGTCGTTGTTGTCATCAATGTATTATTTCCTTATTAATTTTTTAAAGAATAGGCTAAATATGAGCCTTTTCTCAAGTTACCATATTTATATCAGTTTTTGGAATTAGTTTCGTTTTTAACTGTTTTCAAAAACCTTTTCATTATAAAACTCATTATTGGGCTTCCCTGGTGTTGCAGTGGTTAAGAATCCACCTGCCAGTTCAGGGGACATGGGTTCAAGCCCTGGTCTGGGAAGATTCCACATGCCACAGAGCAACTAAGCCCGTGTGCCACAACTACTGCGCCTGTGCTCTAGAGCCTGTGAGCCACAACTACTGAAGCCCACGGGCCTAGAGCCCGTGCTCTGCAACAAAAGAAGCCAGCACAAGGAGAAGCCCGTGCACTACAACAAAGAGCAGCCCCTCCTTGACACAACTAGAGACAGCCCGCATGCAGCAATGAAGACCCAACACAGCCAAAAATAAATAAATAAATAAAATAAATTTATTAAAAAAAAAGAACTCGTTATTCATGGAAGTGTCTTATAGCTCTTCCTTCCCTCCCTCCCTTCCTTCATTCTTTTCTTTTTCTCTTTCTTAATATTTTTACTTTCCTTCCATAGAAAGAAAAGTCACCTTTTCTAACAAATCCTTGGTTATAGAGGGAAGGTCACCTGATTTTCTGCTATTGATTTTCATCAAAAAATGATAGCAAAGTTGTTACTGCATCCTCCTCCTCCATAGAGATCCTTTGAATTCTGATTTTAATATCTGGTACAAGGGAACGAGAAGGTCCCTGATAACCCTCATGGTTTATGTAGTGCTGAATAAACTCATTCATTCTTTTCAATTCATTCAAAATACTCTTCCTGAGTGTTGACTAATTACCAAATAGAGAATTCTCTTTGCTGACAAGGAACATGCAGTACATTAGATGTAAATCAAGTAAAAAATCAAAATCACTGCTATTATTTTAGATTCCAAAACTCATTCTTACTGCCTGATTTGTTTTCCAGTTACATAATAATGAAGCAATAAGAGAGTGTAATCCTCTCTCAATAGAATAATTTAATAATTTGTTATTTCCAATGCTCTTCCAAAAAAAGTTCAGGCAGAAAAAACAAAATGTGGATAATTTTTAAAGTTATTTCATCATTTGAATTTTTATATTTTTCTTTGTATGTCCAAATGCTGCTTCTGTAATTAGTGAAACTTTTGTGAGAAAATTCAAAAATAAATGGTGCAAAAAATCCCCCACTATCCACACAGGTGCTGGCTGTCTTGAACTCAATTTTAATACCATCTGGGAAAATGAGGTGAGGGGCAAAAAGAAAAAAAAAAGAAAGCTTTTTCTTTTTTACTTTCTGAGCAGCATGAGAGAGGATTTAGGTCAGTATGTAAATGCTTGTGTACGTGACGAGGAAACACTGTAAGCTGGTTCAGAACGTTCAGCCACATTCTAGACAGATAATTATTATCATTATCATATGATATAAGAACATTGTATGGAAGAGGGAAGATTTGAGGATTTTAGATGTTATTTATTTCTTCTATGCAATTTAGTAGCATCCTAGCAGTCATCTTGTGAAGAATAAAGATCATTTTTCCACTTAGAAATTCGTTTCAAAACATTTCCTTTTATTCAGTCACCAGATGCTAAATAGGGCCATAACTTGATTCCCCATCTCCTAATTCTCCTTTTATCTGCTAGTGTATTCAGTAATTCATTACAGGTGACTAATTCTAAGAAGCACAAGTTCCAAGTATTCTCCTACTAACAAAAACAGAAATCAGTGGTTACGTCTTTCAATTTTTCTCCAAGTGTCCTAATGAATAATTTGTAGAGAAGAACATAATGTTTGTGTTGTTTGGCACACAGTGCTGAAAAATAGGTGCTTGATTCTCTCCTTGAGTGCTTGTCCCAGGTATCCTTAGCAGGGAAGCACATAGTGCTCTATTAGTCTGGGAATTTTCATCTCTAATAGGCTTATACCTAACACAATCTTGAAGCAAATTTTATGCACATCAAACAGAATTAACGACCACATGCATGGCCTTTTGGAGAACTGTGCGTAACGCTCAATGCTCAGTGAAGGGTAGTGGAAAAAGTCATCAGTCTTTCCTGGTAGATAAAGTAATTGTCTTGAACTTCAGATAGTTTGTAGAAGCTGCTGCTGTGCCTTTGAGTTCTCTTGTTCTGAGTATGGCTCAGGCATACACTCTAAGTGTATTTTAGGTGGTTGCTAAAATAAAGACTATCTCGAAAGTCTCTAGCGGTCTCTGATTCTTCTAGGCTTATTTAAGTCATCCTCATATGTTGTTTTGCCCACACATTAAAAACATTGATCTCATACTATAAAAAATTTCACATTTTTCCCCCCTATGGAGTATAATCTACTTGAGAAAAAGAAAGTGCAGTATGTTATAATTTTTGGTGGCACCAGGTCTAGAACATAGAAGGCACTCAATAAATGTTTGGTAAATAAAGGTATGAATGGTACCTTGATATCTACTTCCTAATTAAATCCACAGCTACTTTTGAGATATTCTTATAAAAATCATCTAGTAATGGTTTAGGAAATCCACTCTTTAACATATACTCTATTTTGACCCTCAGTTACCTACACAGTTCTTTCCAATATTGATCTTTATAAATTATTTCAAAAGTCACATAACATTTATTCCTTGGTCCATATTTTTTTTTGTAACTTTAAATTCATCATCACATGAGATTTAAAATACTCATTTGCATTTACGTATCAGTTGGACATATTCTATACACTAAACTTCTCTGGTTCTATTATATTCTTCATATACAAGGTTTGATATCCAGGCGGTAAATTATGTAAACCAAATTCTATAGTACATCAGTTGCCATGATAGAATAAGGCCTAAGGGAATTATTCAGTTGAGAACTATAATTAGCACATCAACAATGTCTTTCATAATTTTGAAAAGATTACTTGCAGAATAAAAATCGTTCAGGTTTTTTACTTATCCCAAGAATGCTTCTAAGTACTATACTTTCATTAATTCAGTCAACCCTCCCAACACTCGTATGAGGGAGTTAGTGTTATTCATATTAGAAGGAAATAAAACACCAAGGTATTAATTTCCCTGTCAAAGTTTCAAAATATAGGAAGCATCATAGCAGGACTTTTGGACCCGCCAGCTGTTCTCTAGAATGAAGTCTCAGGACCACACAGTGGTGTCATTCTCAGAAGTTAAGCAGTACACAACCTGCACATCTGTACTTGAACATCTGGAGTGCTTTTAACCACTCTGCTATATTGGCTCTCAGGTGAAATAGGCTGGCAAATATTTTTCCAGAAGAAAATTAAGACATATCTATGTATTTGTAACTATATGAATATATCAGTTGAATTATACCAAAGTGCAGCATTTTTTCAAAGTCCCCAACCCTAACTCTACTAAAATAAAAAGTGATTATCTCAATAACACTTTCTCTAACTGCATCCAGGTTAATTTTTAGGGGAACAAGAGAATTTTTTGTGGACTATGGGATAGTGGGTAATCTTTCAATGATTATGCCCTCAAAGCAGGAAATGTGATACAGCTATAGGTGACAGAACCAAAATAGGATCATCTTTTTAAATGATTCTCTCTAACCATCTTAAGATAGAAAATGCATACAGAACCATACCTTCTGGATGATGACTTCGGGGCTTTCATGGCCAGGTGCAGGGCCAGGTGCTGGTTTGGTCCTAGCTAGACAGGTCATGTTATTAGGCAACATGAATGTGCTGAGTGACGCATTGCAGGTCCCGCCGTCCCCCACCCCCTGTCCCCACCCAGAGCAATGCAGGTTGGTCCTGTGACTGCAAATCACTTTGCACACTTGACCTCATGGAAGACTTGAGTAAAATGTACATGCACATAGGAAAACACTATTTTCAAAACATATGCCTTGATGTCATTTGAGCTGATGACCTATAATTAGCAAGATAAGTCTTAGTTCTATAAAACATTAAAATATCCTAATTCTTAATGAACCTGTAATGCTTTGTACTTTGTACCTATATGAAACTGTGTGGAAAAGGAGTGTATTTTATTCCTAAATTAATTCTGCTAAGACAATGAAATCAAAGGTCAGCTCAATTTTATATTTTAAAAGGTCTTTAAAATTTTATCTATGAGGATTTTTTTTTGGTTCAACATCATTGATAAAATGTCTTTTAATTTTATCATGTAGACATTGTTTTCCAAATTGATCTACTGTCTCAAAATATCCGTGATTGTTATAACTATGTAAAACAAATGAGTTTTTTTTTTTTAGGTTTTTTAAATACCTGCTGTTTACTCAAGCCACATTTAAGTAATACACAGTAGTAGAAAGGCATGCATGTGATACTTTGTTTGAATAATAATGCGTCCTGATCTGTTAGGGTAATACACATTTTAGCATGTGATTTGATTTGGAAAGTGTGTATTATCTTCAGGATGTGATTTTTGTTGGTAGGCTCAGTGAGGACGTTTTTCTAATCTTTTGCAAAGATGAGCTCACTGAAAATCAGTGTTAGCTTAAATTGTACTTTAGATTGAAATGAGAAGCCGATTAGGAAGGCAGCTCCTTGTGAAACTGATAATAATAAGTACTAGTACTAGAATAAATAATAACTGCAGGAAATCACAGACTTCATTTCTGTAATCCTGGGAAAACCACAGAAGGCTGAATAATGCAGGGAAAAGGACAGTGAAACAGGAGCTGTGCTATGCCAGAAACTACCTGTGAGGCACTGGGCAAGTCATTCACCCTATTTAAGGCTCACTCCTCTTTAAATACAACGTGAATGACCAGGTTTCTAAACTATACTGACTATATTCCTGTTGAGCTCTATCTATGTATTTTATTTTTAACATCCTTATTGGAGTATAATTGCTTTACAATGGTGTGTTACTTTCTGCTTTGTAACAAAGTGAATCAGCTATACATATACATATATCCCCATATCTCCTCCCTCTTGCGTCTCCCTCCCATCCTCCCTATCCCATCCCTCTAGGTGGTCAAAAAGCACCGAGCTGATCTCCCTGTGCTATGCAGTTGCTTCCCACTAGCTATCTATTTTACATTTGGTAGTATATATATGTCCATGCCACTCTCTCACTTCACCTCACCTTACCCTTCTCCCTCCCCATGTCCTCAAGTCCATTCTCTACATCTGCATCGTTATTCCTGTCCTGCCTGCCCCTAGGTTCTTCAGAACCATTTTGTTTGTTTGTTTGTTTTGTAGATTCCAAATATATGTGTTAGCATACGCTATTTGTTTTTCTCTTTCTGACTTACTTCACTCTGCATGACAGTCTCTAGGTCCATCCACCTCACTACAAATAACTCAATTTCGTTTCTTTTTATGGCTGAGTAATATTCCATTGTATATATGTGCCACATCTTCTTTATCCATTCATCTGTTGATGGACACTTAGGTTGCGTCCATGTCCTGGCTTTTGTAAATAGAGCTGCAGTGAACATTGTGGTACATGACTCTTTTTGAATTATGGTTTTCTCAGGGTGTATGCCCGGTAGTGGGATTGCTGGGTCATAAGGTAGTTCTATTTTTAGTTTTTTAAGGAACCTCCATACTGCCCTCCATAATGGCTGTATCAATTTACATTCCCACCAACAGTGCAAGAGGGTTCCCTTTTCTCCACACCCTCTCCAGCATGTATTGTTTGTATATTTTCTGATGATGGCCATTCTGACTGTTGTGAGGTGATACCTCATTGTAGTTTTGATTTGCATTTCTCTAATGATTAGTGATGTTGAGAATCCTTTCATGTGTTTGTTGGCAATCTGTATATCTTCTTTGGGGAAATGTCTATTTAGGTCTTCTGCCCATTTTTGGATTGGGTCGTTTTCTTGATATTGAGCTGCATGAGCTGCTTGTAAATGTTGGAGATTAATCCTTTGTCATTTGCTTCGTTTGCACATATTTTCTCCCTTTCCGAGGGCTCTCTTTTCATCTTGTTTATGGTTTCCTTTGCTGTGCAAAAGCTTTTAAGTTTCATTAGGTCCCACTTGTTTATTTTTGTTTTTATTTCCATTCCTCTAGGAGGTGGGTCAAAAAGGATCTTTCTGTGATTTATGTCATAGAGTGTTCTGCCTATGTTTTCCTCTAAGAGTTTGATAGTGTCTGGCCTTACATTTAGGTCTTTAATCCATTTTGAGTTTATTTTTGTGTATGGTGTTACGGAGTGTTCTAATTTCATTTTTTTACAGGTAGCTGTCCAGTTTTCCCAGCAACACTTATTGAAGAGGCTGTCTTATCTCCATTGTAGGTTTTTGCCTCCTTTATCAAATATAAGGTGACCATATGTGCGTGGGTTTATCTCTGGGCTTTCTATCCTTTTCCATAGCTCTGTATTTCTGTTTTTGTGCCAGTACCATACTGTCTTGATTACTGTAGCTTTGTAGTATAGTCTGAAGTCAGGGAACCTGATTCCTCCAGCTCCGTTTTTCTTTCACAAGATTGTTTTGGCTATTCGGGGTCTCTTGTGTTGCCATACAAATTGTGAAATTTTTTGTTCAACTTCCGTGAAAAATGCCATTGGTAGTTTGATAGGGATTGCATTGAATCTGTAGATTGCTTTGGGTAGTATTGTCATTTTCACAATGTTGATTCTTCCAACCCAAGAACATGGTATATCTCTCCGTCTGTTTATGTCATCTTTAATTTCTTTCATCAGTGTGTTATAGATTTCTGCATACAGGTCTTTTGTCTCCTTAGGTAGGTTGATTACTAGGTATTTTATTCTTTTTCTTGCAATGGTAAATGGAAGTGTTTTCTTAATTTCTCTATCAGATTTTTCATCATTAGTGTATAGGAATGCAATAGATTTCTGTGCATTAATTTTGTATCCTGCTACTTTACCAAATTCATTGATTAGCCTTAGTAGTTTTCTGGTAGCATCTTTAGGATTCTCTATGTATAGTATCATGTCATCTGCAAACAGTGACAGCTTTACTTCTTCTTTTCCGATTTGGATTCCTTTTATTTCTTTTTCTTCTCTGATTGCTGTAGCTAAAACTTCCAAAACTATGTTGAATAAAAGTGGAGACAGTGGGCAACCTTGTCTTGTTCCTAATCTTAGTGGAAATGGTTTCAGTGTTTCAACATTGAGAATGATGTTGGATGTTAGTTTGTCCTATATGGCCTTTATTATGTTGAGGTGAGTTCCCTCTATGCCTACTTTCTGGAGAGTTTTTGTCATAAATGGGTGTTGAATTTTGTCAAAAGCTTTCTCTGCATCTATTGAGATGATCATATGGTTTTTCTCCTTCAATTTGTTAATATGGTGTATCACGTTGATTGATTTGCGTATATTGAAGAATCCTTGCATTCCTGGGATAAACCCCACTTGATCATGGTGTATGATCCTTTTAATGTGGTGCTGGATTCTGTTTGCTAGTATTTTGTTGAGAATTTTTGCATCTATGTTCATCAGTGATATTGGTCTGTAGTTTTCTTTCTTTGTGACATCTTTCTCTGTTTTGGTATGAGGGTGATGGTGGCCTCCTAGAATGAATTTGGGAGTGTTCCTCCCTCTGCTATATTTTGGAAGAGTTTGAGAGGAGAGGTGTTAGCTCTTCCCTAAATGTTTGATAGAATTCACCTGTGAAGCCATCTGATCCTGGGCTTTTGTTTGTTGCAGGATTTTTAATCACAGTTTCAATATCAGTGCTTGTGATTGGTCTGTGTATATTTTCTATTTCTTCCTGGTTCCGTCTCGGAAGGTTGTGCATTTCTAAGAATTTGTTCATTTCTTCCAGGTTGTCCATTTTATTGGCATATAGTTGCTTGTAGTAATCCCTCATGATCCATTGTATTTCTGCTGTGTCAGTTGTTACTTCTCCTTTTTCATTTCTAATTCTATTGATTTGAGTCTTCTCCCTTTTTTTCTTGATGAATCTGGCGAATGGTTTATCAATTTTGTTTATCTTCTCAAAGAATCAGCTTTTTGTCTTATTGATCTTTGCTAATGTTTCCTTCATTTCTTTTTCACTTATTTCTTATCTCATCTTTATTATTTCTTTCCTTCTGCTAACTTTGGGGGTTTTTTGTTCTTCTTTCTTTAATTGCTTTAAGTGTAAGGTTACGTTGTTTAATTGAGATGTTTATTGTTTCTTGAGGTAGGATTGTATTGCTATAAACTTGCCTCTTAGAACTGCTTTTGCTGCATCCCATAGGTTTTGGGTCATCGTGTTTTCATTGTAATTTGTTTCTAGGTATTGTTTGATTTCCTCTTTGATTTCTTCAGTGATCTCTTGGTTATTAAGTAGTGTATTGTTCAGCCTCCATGTATTTGTATTTTTTAAAGATTTTTTCCTGTAATTGATATCTAGTCTCAGCATTGTGGTCAGAAAAGATACCTGATACAATTTCAATTTTCTTAAATTTACCAAGGTTTGATTTGTGACCCATGATATCATCTATCCTGGAGAATGTTCCATGAGCACTTGAAAAGAAAGTGTGTTCTGTTGTTTTGGATGGAATGTCCTATAAATATCAATTAAGTCCATCTTGTTTAATGTATCATTTAAAGCTTGTGTTTCCTTATTTATTTTGGATGATCTGTCCATTGGTGAAAGTGGGGTGTTAAAGTCCCCTGCTATGATTGTGTTACTGTCGATTTCCCCTTTTATGGCTGTTAGCATTTGCCTTATGTATTGGGGTGCTCCTATGTTGGGTGCATAAATATTTACAATTGTTATATCATCTTCTTCTTGGATTGATCCCTTGATCATTATATAGTGTCCTTCCTTGTCTCTTGTAATATTCTTTATTTTAAAGTCTATTTTGTCTGATATGAGAATTGCTACTCCAGCTTTCTTTTGATTTCATTTGCATGGAATATCTTTTTCCATCCCCTCACTTTCAGTCTGTATGTGTCCCTAGGTCTGAAGTGGGTCTCTTGTAGACAGCATAAATATTGGTCTTGTTTTTGTATCCATTCAGCCAGTCTATATCTTTTGGTTGGAGCATTAATGCATTTACATTTAAGGTAGTTATCGCTATGTATGTTCCTATTACCATTTTCTTAATTGTTTTGGGTTTGTTTTTGTAGGTCTTTTCCTTCTCTTGTTTTTCCTGCCTAGGGAAGTTCCTTTAGCATTTGTTGTAAAGCTGGTTTGGTGCTGAATTCTCTTAGCTTTTGCTTGTCTGTAAAGGTTTTAATTTATCTGTCAAATCTGAATGAGATCCTTGCTAGGTAGAATAATGTTGGTTGTAGGTTTTTCCCTTTCAACACTTTAAATATATCCTGCCAGTCCCTTCTGGCTTGCAGAGTTTCTGCTGAAAGATCAGCTGTTAACCTTTTGGGGATTCCCTTGGATGTTATTTGTTGTTTTTCCCTTGCTGCTTTAATATTTTTTCTTTATATTTAATTTTTGATAGTTTGATTAGTATGTGTCTTGGCGTGTTTCTCCTTGGATTTATCCTGTATGTGACTCTTCTGCACCTCCTGGACTTGATTAATTATTTCCTTTTCCGTATTAGGGAAGTTTTCAACTATAATCTCTTCCAGTATTTTCTCAGTCCCTTTGTTTTTCTCTTCTTCTTCTGGGACCCCTGTAATTCGAATGTTGCTGCATTTAATGTTGTCCCAGAGGTCTCTGTTACTGTCCTCAATTCTTTTCATTCTTTTTTCTTTATTCTGCTCTGCAGTAGTTATTTCCACTATTGTATCTTCCAGGTCACTTATCTGTTCTTCTGCCTCAGTAATTCTGCTATTGATCCCTTCTAGAGAATTTTTAATTTCATTTATTGTGTCGTTCATCATTTTTGTTTGCTCTTTAGTTCTTCTAGGTCCTTGTTAAACATTTCTTGTATTTTCTCCATTCTATTTCCAAGATTTTGGATCATCTTTACTATCATTACTCTGAATTCTTTTTCCGGTAGACTGCCTATTTCCTCTTCATTTGTTTGGTCTGGTGGGTTTTTACCTTGCTCCTTCATCTGCTGTGTGTTTCTCTGTCTTCTCATTTTGCTTAACTTACTGTGTTTGGGGGTCTCCTTTTCACAGGCTGCGGGTCCGTAGTTCCCATTGTTTTTGGTTTCTGCCCCCAGTGGGTAAGGTTGGTTCAATGGGTTGTGTAGGCTTCCTGGTGGAGGGGACTGGTGTCGGTGTTCTGGTGGATGAGGCTGGATCTTGTCTTTCTGGTGGGCAGGACCACGTCCAGTGGTGTGTTTTGGTGTGTCTGTGACTTCATTATGATTTTAGGCAGTCTCTCTGCTAATGGGTGGGGTTGTGTTCCTGTCTTGTTAGTTGTTTGGCATAGGGTGTCCAGCACTGGAGCTTGCTGGTCGTTGAGTGGAGCTGGGTCTTAGTGTTGAGACAGAGATCTCTGGGAGAGCTTTTGCCGCTTGATATTACATGGAGCTGGGAGGTCTCTGGTGGACTGTTTTACTGAACTCGGCTCTCTCAACTCAGAGGCACAGGCCTGACATCCGGCCGGAGCACAAAAACCCTGTCAGCCATGCAGCTCAGAAGAAAAGGGAGAAAAAAAGAAATAAATAAATAAAATAAAATAGTTATTAAAATAAAAGTTATTAAAAATAAAAAGTAATAGAAAAAGGAAAAGAAAAATAGAAAGAAGAAATAAGAGAGCAACCAAACAAAAAAACAAAACAAATCCACCAATGATAACAAGTGCTAAAATCTATACAAAAAAAAAAAAAAAGAACAAAAAAAACGGACAGACAGAACTCTAGGACAAAGGGTAAAAGCAGAACTATATAGACAAATTCACACAAAGAAACATACATATACAATCACAAAAAAAGAAAAAGGGAAAAAATATATATATCTATATATTTAAAAAAAGGGAAGGGCGCAACCAAATCAATAAACAAATTTACCAATGATAATAAACTCTAAATACTAAACTAAGATAAACATAAGACCAGAAACAAATTAGGTACAGAAAGCAAACCCCAAATCTACAGTTGCTCCCAAAGTCCACCTCCTCAATTTTGGGATGATTCATTGTCTATTCAGGTATTCCATGGATGCAGGGTGCATCAAGTTGATTATGGGGATTTATTCCGCTGTTCCTGAGGCTGCTGGGAGAGATTTCCCTTTCTCTTCTTTGTTCACACAGCTCCTGGGGTTCAGCTTTGGATTTGGCCCCACCTCTGCATGTAGGTCGCCTGAGGGCAACTGTTCCCCTCTCAGACAGGACGGGGTTAAAGGAGCAGCTGATTAGGGGGCTCTGGCTCACTCAGACTGTGGGGAAGGAGGGTTATAGATGCGGGGTGAGCCTGCGGCGGCAGAGGCCGGCATGATGTTGCACCAGCCTGAGGTGCGCCATGTGTTCTCCCGGGGAGTTGTCCCTGGATCATGGGACCCTGGCAGTGGCGGGCTGCACTGCCTCCCTGGAGGGGAGGTGTGTATAGTGACCTGTGCTTGCACACAGGCTTCTTGGTGGCTGCAGCGGCAGCCTTAGTGTCTCATGCCTGTCTCTGCTGTCCACGCTGATAGCCGTGGCTCGTGCCTATCTCTGGAACTCATTTAGGCGGTGCTCTGAATCCCCTCTCCTTGTGAACCCTGAAACAGTGGTCTCTTGCCTCTTCGGCAGATCCAGACTTTTTCCTGGACTCCCTCCCGGCTAGCTGTGGTGCACTAGCCCCCTTCAAGCTGTGTTCACGCAGCCAACCCCAGTCCTCTCCCTGGGATCTGACCTCTGAAACCTGAGCCTCAGCTCCCACAAATAAGCTTTTTATCTTTGTTTTTGCATACTCATTTTATTGCAGGTATTAAAATAGAGCAGAGACTAGAGGTTAATTACCTCAACTGCACAAAGACATCAGTGTTTAAAAAATATTTTGTTTTATCTGAATTTATTATGGAACGTATGAAAACAATCATATGTGAATGTGCAGACCACCTCAATAGTATTTCAGAACATATTAATCCTCACATTTGCATTTCTTCTTCTCTCTGTTGGAATTGCAATTGCTTTTCTCCCTGCTGGAAAATTCTTTCCTCTTACAGTCTCATGCATCACTCCTGTGCTCTCCTCTTCCAACACTATTCAAATGTCAACTTTTCAGTAAGGCTTTCTCTGACCTTACTCTCATTGAAAATTGGGATGCCACACCCTCCTTCTCTCCCATCATTTGGTGCTGCCCCAGCTTTATTTTTATCCATAGCACTTACTATCACTTGACATACTCTTTGTGTGGTTGTGATTTCTGGTCTCCACTGAATAGAATGTAAGCTCCATAAGGGCAGGAGTGCTTGTCTCTATGGTTTATTGTTATATCTTCAGCTCTTAGCACAATACATGTGGTACATCCTAGGTCCTTGATAAATATCTCTTCTCTTTCAATACCTGTTCATCATAACTTTTAATTTTTTTAACTTAGTGGTATATCTTGAGAATTTTTCAATATCCTTAAGTGTCCTTAGAAAATATAATTTTTAATATCTGAATACACATTTAATTTCTGAATATACATATCATAATTTGTTAACATAATCCCTTATTTTTGGACATGTAGTTTGAGTTTTCCCCTAATATCAATTCTATGACAGTGAACATTCTCATTTACTGTGGTCTGAATGTGTCCCCCCACAATTCATATGTTGGAGGCCTAATGCCCAAAGTGACGGTATTAGGAAGCGGGGTCTTTGGGAGATGCTTAGGTTACTAGGGTGGAGCCTTTATGAATGAGATTAGTGCCCTTGTAAAGGAGGCCTGAGAGCTCCCCTCCCATTTTCCTACCATGTGGTGATACAATATAAGGAAAATCCGTGACCAAGAAGAGGGCCTTCACCTCACCCTGCTGGCACCCTTATCTTGGAGTTCCAGCCTCTAAAATTGTGAGAAATAAATTTGTTCATAAGTTACCCAATCTGTGGTGTTTTGGTGGAGCAGCCTGAACTAAGACATCATTCAATTACATGTTTCTGTCTTATAACTTCCTTAAAATAAATGTGAAGAGGTGATATTGCTGCTTTAAAGTGTATGGACACTTTTAATTTTTTGCCTATTGCAGTCAGAAATGTTTTAGTAGTTTAAAGAGCCCTCAGGGATATAAAACTGTTTTTATTTTTGAACATCCTCACTAATACTTTGTATTTGGATTTTTTAATGTCTTACAGTTTGATAAGTAAAAATACATTTCATTGATATTTCAACATGTACCTCAACATTAATGTCCATGCCATTGGGGATTATTGGAGAGAACACATTAGATCTGTGTGTTCGCATTATTACCTCACCTAGAAGGCCCACATTTTTATTTGTGCTGCTTCTTACGGGCCTGACTATACTGAACACAAAGCCTGTATTATATAGAATTGGCCACCAGTGCCAGAAAAACAAAACCAAAAACTAACTACAGCTATTGAAGAATGTTCTGTCAGTTGAGGGGTGACATTTAAAGACAGAAATGATTATTATCATTTACATTATTATGACTATTTTCTCTTTCCAAAAGGAAGATTTTTAGATGTACTATTTTAGATGATGGAGTTGATACACAAGTACTTTATATGCCCAGAAATGCTGTAGATTTCCTTAAAAAAAAAGAACACTTAAAAGTAAGGCCTTGAGTACAAAGATATTTTGGCCCATAGTTATTTTTTTATAACTAAATATTTTGAAAAATATTTTGTCTAGTACGACTCCCATGTTTTAAAGCATGGAAAACATGGTAATATTATAAATTGTATTTTTGTAAGCAGTACAGTTTGGTCAAAGACCCTGCTTTATACCTGCATTGCCTTTTTGGCTGTCTCTTCCATATGTTGGAGTAATTCCCCCTTCTGTGTGTCTTGGCAAGTGACGGGGCTCAGCATTCATGAAAAAACCTCAGAAGCGCAGATGCTCACTTTTTCTGCCTGCTTCAGTGATACCAGAGAGGAGGCATGTGGTCGAAATCCAATTTGACCTTCTGTATTGGTCTGCTTGGACTGCCATAACAGAATACCACAGACTGGGTGACTGAAACAACAGAAATTTATTTTCTCACAGTTCTGGAAGTTAAAAGTCCAAGGTCAAGGTGCCATCACGATTGGTTTCTGGAGAGACCTTCTTCCGGATTTTTGCACAAACTCATTTTATTAAAGGTTATCAAAATAACCTTCTCACCGTGTCCTCACATGGCCTTTTCTCTATGCTTGTGCAAAAGAGAGAGAAGGATCTCTGGTGTCTTTTCCTCTTCTTGCAGGGATACCAGGCCTATCAGATTAGGGCCCCACCCTCACGACCTCATTTAACCTTAATTACCTCCCTAAAAGCCCTGTCTCCAAATACAGTCACAATGGGTGTTAAGGCGTCAACATATGAATTGTTTGGGGTGGTGGGGAGATTCAGTCCATAATACCTTCCACATAGGAGCTGAATCTAAGGTGGGTGATGAGTCATAGTAGAGGGTTCCTCTTGGCTACAGTGATGGTGTCAGCAAGAGTATCTCATTCTCAGTGGTGACGTGACAACCTAACCGTACCATTCCTTAGATGTAGTTACAGCTTAGTTCTGACTGCCTAGCTCTTCAGGTCACAGAACAGAAAACGAAGCCTCTTTCCCCCAGATATTTCTAAGCTGTTCTAGAAGCTACCTCAGAGTCTTCCAATAATTTCCCTTTCAAATTTAATTAGCCTGAGTCACTTTCTGTTGCAGCTGCTAATAACCATGACTGAAACAGAATTTTTAACCTAAAATTAAAATATCACTGCAAATACAATAGATGATTGAGGTGTGTGTCTCTGATGAATGCTTTCATCTAATACAAGGTTAATTGCCTAAAGAGAACTCTGATAAGTAGCATAGTGAAAATAGGGTATCATACTAAAAAGATTAATTAAAATGATAGTTGGAGGTCATAACTAAAATGTCTAAGGATTTTTAGTTTGAATAATAGAAGTCATTTTGAAGCCTTGCCAGGCATTTTACTCTTATTTATGTGTGTACGTGTGGGAGACTGGAGATGGAAGTTATCACATCACTTATTTCTACAAAATATGCTTTTACTTTTCTGTTTGGCTAAGAGTGGTAACTCTGTACTAGTAGAGTCGCTTTCTTCTACCAACAATACATTGGTGCAATACAACAAAATCTTATATTGACAATACATTTCAATTTAGCATATTAAAAACTTGTAGAATGTTTAATATTTTTTCTTTTATCTAAAATATGAACTTTAGTAATGTATCTATTCTATTTTTGCCTGTGTTTTACATAGGTATATTTTGGTGTGGTCTTGCCAACCAAATTTTCCCTTTCCCTTCTCTTTCTCTGCTTCAGAGAAGTTATTTATTTCAACATCATTCTTTTTGTTGACATGACATTGATCTTAAAATATTTCTCCTCTCTAGAGAATAAATTAGCATGACTTACCTATGTAGATCCCTACATTGGGGTTTCTGAGCCAGAGCTGTGCAAAGGGAAAGATTTTCATAGAGATTCATTTGAATCCTGTGAGAAGGCCTGCTTTGCCAGAGAAGTGTTATTTATAGCAGCCCTTCTGAAGATAAGAAAGAGAACTTCCCTTGACTTTTTTTTTGACTGATAACATCTTAAATTTGTCAAAGCATTCATTTGCAACTGCAGGAGAGCAATTCTGACTGATAGACAGTACGTTCTCATTAGAACAGATTTTATGATATCTGTTACAAACGATATTTTTCTGTTTGGTTTACTGTTTTTTAAACAGAAAGTTTATGACAGATTATGTCCTACTAAATTTATTTTTTGGTTCCCTTTTTTTTTACTTATTTTCTATCAGGTGCTGTTCTAAACTTCACATATGTAACATTTAATTCTTGAAAAATTTATGTGGTATACAATATTATGGTCATTTGGGGATAAGAAAGTTGAAATTGAGGAAACTGACCAGGGCTTAAAATTGTGCCTTAAGCATTATTTTATATTGCTTTCTTCAAAGTAATCAGTGAAGTTAACCTGAAAATTTTAGGATGTTATGGGGAAAGTCATGTTTGTACATTGGCCAAAGTCAGACATTGCAGTGGATATATAAGACACATACACTGTGAATTGGACAGCCATCATTATGGTTGTGATTTGGCAACTATCCTACACATCACTACCAAATACATGTCACTTTAGTCGTTTTCTTTCCATGTCCAAAAGGTTACATTACGTCTTGAATGAAGTACAGCCTCTTAAGCCTTATATCTAAAGCTATTCAAATTTGATTCCAGTCTACTTTTTTTTTTTTTAAGCATTTTTTATCCCAATATGTACCCTATATTCCAGCCAAAACAGACTACTTGTTCTTTCTCAAAATGGTCTCTGTAACTTGGATTGGGTGAAATTGCCATCCTCCTTTTTTTTTTTTTTATGAATCATTCTATCCTTTTTTTTTTTTTTTTTTTTTTATTTATTTATGGCTGTGTTGGGTCTTCGTTTCTGTGCGAGGGCTTTCTCTAGCCGCGGCAAGTGGGGGCCACTCTTCATCGCGGTGCGCGGGCCTCTCACTATCGCGGCCTCTCTTGTTGCGGAGCACAGGCTCCAGACGCGCAGGCTCAGCAACTGTGGCTCACGGGCTTAGTCGCTCCGCGGCATGTGGGATCCTCCCAGACCAGGGCTCGAACCCATGTGCCCCGCACTGGCAGGCAGACTCTCAACCACTGCGCCACCAGGGAAGCCCCGCCATCCTCCTTTTAAAAAAAACAAAACAAAAAAAGATAACCTATTCTAAAATGTACACTGAAATCTTTGGTATCTTTTCAAGGGGGAATTGACCTCTTCCTCCTCAAAACTTTGATATATTCTTTTGGCCATCATTATGGTCAATACTAAGGTTAGTTTTTTCTACATTTTCTTCTGTCTCATACTAAGTTTTATGCTCATCTTTTTATGTCTTGCATTTTCTCTGGGTTATAATGTGCATAGCTTGTGAGGCTCTCTTCAAACTGATGACCGATATCAAAACTTAGTACTAAACAAAGGAATGCAACCCCATTGAAGCCAAGGCCACTAGAACTACTTTTCTAGCATTCTTTCTGAAAAAACAGTATCATGGTGCAATAGTTATTACATCAAATGTGAATTTTCAAGATTTTTACATGCCTTTATATATCAGGAGGGGAATACAAGATCAACAGAAATTTTTCCAAAAAAAACCCCAACTTTTCTTTTTTCCTCTACTTTCATTGCATTCTACAACCTACATAGTCTTTCTGTCCTTGGAGGATGGAAAACTCTTCTTCAAGCCCTAGCCATCCTTGACTTTCTTTCCCTTCCCCCTGTCTTCCTGATTCTGCCCTGAAAAGCCCAAAGGAGCTATCTGGCAATAGCATAAAGCTTAACAAAGAATGAGGAGGGAAAGAAATGGGCAGTATCAAATCAGAATATTCTTTAGGAGATTTAAGGATACCCTGGAAGTCTTCTTATATTAATAAATATGGTTCTGTCTAGTAAATATCAAGAAACTCATAGAATATTTAATTGCCCCTTTAAAACTCTAACAAGGAAGAAAAAAATGCTTTATGAACAAAAGGACACACTTGGTGATTAAAGATAGAAAAAACAATAAAATATGTTAATACTTTGTTATTACAACAGCTCCTATTAGAACTAATGGCTTTTATGTTCTTTTGAAACCAGTTCTCAAGTTTTGAACATCAGACCAATGTTGACATGTTCAGAGTTATTAAATAGTATCATCAGAAGATATTGATGTCTGTCACTGAACTATTAGAATTTGTGTTCTCTTCTTTTGGACCCATAGTCTTTCTCTAGAAACTACAAAGGCAGCAGGTTGTACCTGTGAGTACTGAAGCCTATTCTCCTCCTCCTCCTAACCATCTACCTCAGGGCATCAAGACAGGGGTCTTCGGTGCACGCATTTGGACAACCCAACCCACACGTCTCAACTCCACCCACATTCCCCTCAGTCAGTTGTATCTGTCTTGGCTACCCCTCAGATTGAGAAGTATACACACTGGCAGCAAATGTGTTTTCTCAAGAACATACCAGAAAAAGAAGTTTGTACAGAACGTGGAACAGGCAAAAGGGCATTTGAGAAGGGAACTCAGGGATCCTGTGTTACCTGGGGTAGGATCCAGAAGAGAAGGGGCCTCTTGGACCTTTCTTCTTACCCTGTGGAAGAGGGTGAAGTTTCTCAGTTCAAAAGTAATCTAATATAAAATACCAATGAGTATTTTAGAAAGAAAAAAATGACTTACATGATTAAATTATTTTTTTCAGTAACTTGCATTTAAATTAGACCTTTCATACTAGTCCTTTCTTTTGTGCATCTACATGGATAAATTCGGCAAATTAGTTTCTGTAAAATTTATTTTACTCTTTTCTTGGACTCCCCCTGCAGCAATTATATGAGGATAAAATACAGCTTCATACTTTATAGCTGCATCTTTCAAACTGAAAACCAACTATTAGCCCTTATGACCTTTGCCAAGTCGCTTAATGTATCTGTAACTTTGTTTCTACATCTGAATACTAAACATTTCCTTCTAACGATAAATAGTATTATTAGAAAATGGGTTGAGATAGTACAGGATCTCTGTAAAATATATTTGGCAACCAGCAGAAATTTTTTGAATGGAAGCCAAGTTAGAAAATGAAAATATAAAATTAATTTTAATCTTGGACATATTCTTATTGATGCTGATGAGAGTCTTCTTGTTAAAGTGCTGGTCATATTTACTTTGTGGAAAGAGCTTCCCTCAAAAAGAACCCAGAAAACAAAAAACAAAACCACAACAGTTGTTAGCGCAGAAGTAACCAAAGATCCCAAAAGAGCTAGAATCATTCTTTTGGACACATATATTTGATACATTCTTCCCTGTGCTTCATTCATTGCTAAATACAACACTTCACCTGTCAACAGCTGGAATTGATTTACAAAGGCAAAACCAATATATCTTCTGTTGACAACAAATATTTATCTAACGCTCAAAGTTTAACCCAGGAGAAGTCATTTACCTTCTCTTTGTTTCAGCTACCTATCTATAAAGCAGGATAAATAGTGGTCATTCTGTACCCAATTTAAGAACTGTCATTAAGATAAATTATAAAAAAACTCATGACAAACGTGACACATTTTGAGAAAAAAAATGGATTTACCAGTTATTTCTTTTTCCACTTTTTTTCTCTTTATTCCTGTTTCCCAGCCCTTCTTATTAAAATGACTAATGGATAAACAGCAATGTCCTACTGTACAGCACAGGGAACTCTATTCAATATCCTGTGATAAACCATAATGGAAAAGAATATGAAAAAGAATATATACATGTGTAACTCAGTCACTTTGCTTTACAGCAGAAATTAACATAACATTGTAAATCAATCATACTTCAATAAAATTTTAAAAATTAAAAATTTTTCTGTTCACTTTTCAGCTTTGCTTTTTTGCGTATTTATAATGCTTTTCCTATGGTTTGTAATATGCATCATTAACATAAGGATAGTCCTCTTATTAGAGATAATACTGTTACTACTTCAAGCAAAATATAGAAACCTTGCAACCTTAATATAAATAAATCCCCCATCCCTGTCCTTTATGTTATACTCGTTATACATAATACATCTAAAAACATTGTAACTCTCACAGTAGAATACATTTCTTTGAAATTTTTATATAATTTATAAGGAAATGCAAATTTGAAAAAGACTAAAATAGTTTCCTAAATCTGTCCAGATATTTGCCAATTTCCAATGTTCTTCATTCTTTTCTGAGGATCTAATTTTCCATCAACTATCATTTCCCTTGAGCCTGAAGAACTTCCTTAATCATTCTTACAGTACAGGTCTCTGGCAACAAAATCTCTTCATTTTCTTTTATTTGAAAATGTGATTTTGTCTTCATTCTGGAATGATAGTTTTTCTGAGTAAAGAATTTTAGGTCTGCAAATTTCCATCTTTCAGCAACTTAAGATGTTTTCTACTGTTTTCTTGATCCCATAGTTTCTGGAGGTTTTGTCCTTCTAATATCCTAACCGCATGTACATTTGCCTGCTCAGTTTCATATGTGCTAATATGTGCTTGAGGCTCTATTCATTTTTTAAAATGTTTTTCTTTGTGTTTCTCACTTCGGATAATTTCTTTCGATCTATTTTCAAGTTTATTTACTCTTTTTTCCTGTCCATTTGCCTAAATCATCCAGTTAATTTTTCATGTCCCTGAGAAGTTATTTTTTAGTTCTAGAATTTCTATCCTTGTACTGAGGCTTCCCATTTATCTGCTGAGATTTTTCACGCATTCAAAAAATGTTTTACTTCATTGAAGATTGTTTAAAACCTACTTAAAATTGCCTTGTCTGTTAGTTTCAACATCTGTTTCCTTTCAAGGTCAGACTTGGTTGATATCTTTACTCTCAAAAAATATTTTCCATTTTCTTGATAGTTTATATGTCAAAGAATTTTTGTGTATTCTGTCGTGGAAATTCTGGATTCAATTATTTTTCTGTGATGAGTACTGCTTTCTTTGTTTTATCAGGTAGTTTTCTTTAGAAGATTGAACCTAAACAGTTTTTCATGCACTAGCTCCATTCCTTGTTCAGAACTTTGGTCCCAAGCAAGTGTCCCCTCAGAGTCTGTTGTGTGTATGTGTAACTCGGGGTTCAGCAAGAGATGGCAAAACAGGGTTTAAGAGATCTTTCTCTGACTCAATACCATTCGTGGTCCTCCCATTTTCTTTACTGTTCATAATCTTTTGGCTTTTTAAATTTTTTTCCTAACTCCTCTGGACATAAAGACTGCAGGTGTTTTTGTTTTGTTTTGTTTTGTTTTTATTATAGTTGTTTCATTTCCCCAACTCAATCGTTTGGGTTATTTTACGTTTTTTTTTAAATTTTATTTATTTATTTATGGCTGTGTTGGGTCTTCGTTTCCGTGCGAGGGCTTTCTCTAGTTGCGGCAAGTGGGGGCCACTCTTCATCGCGGTGCGCGGGCCTCTCACTATCGCGGCCTCTCTTGCTGCGGAGCACAGGCTCCAGACGCGCAGGCTCAGTAGTTGTGGCTCACGGGCCTAGTTGCTCCGTGGCATGTGGGATCCTCCCAGACCAGGGCTCGAACCCGTGTCCCCTGCATTGGCAGGCAGATTCTCAACCACTGCGCCACCAGGGAAGCCCAGACTGCAGGTTTTTGATATGCAAGTCTTCCTCCTCCAAAGTTCCTACCCCATGGACGGTGCTTAGCCCCAGGCTAAAAGTCAAAGAGATAGGAACTAAATTCTATGTCTGCTCTCCTGGAAATGACTGCGTATTCTATCATGGTCTGACTATTCTTGTTCACTCTCCAGGATCTTTTGGGTGGTATCTTCAGTCTGAGTTTAGATATTTTTGTAACACAGAAGAACAAACTTGAGTCCATATTGGATCTTTTTCTTTAGCTGTAACCCTTGTGCTCTACTGCCTCTGCTTAGTCATGCTGGCTGTGCACCTTTGTAAAAGAACATTCCCTGTAGTCTGAAATATACATGATAACCCGTTCTCAAGGATCTGACCTTTAAAGGTATAACACTTTTCCATTCATATAGAGATGAAAAGTTGCAGAGCAGAGAATAACAGGAATAGTCTTGTTGGAGGTTTACAGGAACATTGTGACCAGACCTACATGGACAGCTGCAAGAACAAAGGATTCTGGCATCAAGAACTTTGCAACAACCAGCCACACCTCCTCCCCTTTTAGTATAAAAGAAGCCTGAATTCTAACTCAGGGAGAGATGGTTCTTTAGGACACTAGTCCACCGTCTTCTCAGTCTGCTGGCTTTCTGAATAAAGTCACTATTCCTTGTCCCAACACCTCATCTCTTGATTTATTGGCCTGTCGTGTGGTGAGCAGTATGAGCTTGGGCTCAGTAACATTTTGTCTTTGGTTGAGCTGCTTTAAGTCTGTTTTATACATTCCTGGTTCAGCAATCGGTCAGAGATGTGAGTAGAAAGAATTCAAAGATATCCTCCCTGGCTTTCTCCTATCCCAGATCAGCTTTCGTGGTCTCCCTGCTTCAGTATTCTGTTTCACCAACCTGGTAAGATCTCAGGGTGAACTCCCTGTCAGAGTTTGTACCATTGGTTCACACTTCACTGTCCACAAGTAGTTACTATGTGTATTATGTCAAGATGAGGCTATCTGGTAGGCTCTTAGCCCATCAAACCCAGAACCTTGATTGTTGTTTAACACTTTCATTGAGATATGATTGACATACAATAAACTTCATATACTTAAAGTGAATTATTTTTCCTATTTTTCCTATGTATATTCATGAAATCATCACCATGATCAAGATAATGAACATATTTGTTACTTCCCGAAACTTCCTCCTGCTCTTTTGAAATTGCTGCCTCCTGCCCATCCCTGCACTGCCCTTTCTCTGTCCTCCCCAGGCAATCACAGATCTGTCTTCTACAATTATAGATTTGTTTGCATTTTGTAAACTTTTAATTAATGGGATCATGAAGTACATATTTCTTTTTGGTTTGACTTTTGTTCAGCATAATCTTTTTGAGATTCATCCATGTTGTGATTTCACTTTTATTACTAGGTAGTATTTCATTGTATGGATGTGCTTTTGTTGGTTTATCCATTTACCTATTGATAAATATTTAGATTGTTCCTAGTTTTTAATCGTTAGAAATTAAGCTTCTATAAGCATTCTTGTATGTCTTTTTATGGTCATATGCGTTCATTTATCTTGGGTAAAAAATCTAGAAGTTCAATACCTGGGTCATACAGTACGGTATGTAAAAACAAAAAAACTTTATAAAAACTTGCCAACCTGCTTTTCAAAGTGATTGTACCATTTTATATGAGCACCAGCAGTATATGACAGTTCCAGTTCCTCCATATCCTCACCAAAACTAAATATACTCTCTTTAAAGTTTTAGCTAATCAACTAGATCTGTAGTAGTATCTCATTATGATTTTAATTTGCATTTCCTTAATCACCAATAATGTTGAGAATCTCTTCATGTAGCTTATTTATAATCCAAATAGCTTCTTTGATGAAATGTTTGTTGAAATATGTTGTCCTTTTTTGTTGCATCGTTTGTTCCCTTATCATTGGATATTGAGAGTTCTTTACATATTCTGGATAAAAGTCCCTCAAGAGATACACGATTTGGAAATATTTTCTTCCATGGTGTGTTTTGTCTTTTCTTTTTCCAAAGCGTGTCTTTCAAAGAGTAGATGTATTTTATTTCAGTAAAATCCAATATATCAAATTTGTTTCTTACGAATCATGCTTTAAGTAATATAGTTGGAAATTTTTGCCAAACCTAAAGTCACAGATTTTTTTTCTCATTTGTTTCTTTCTGGAAGCTTTAGAGTTTTGGGTTTTATATTTAGGTCTATGATCTATTTTGAATTATTTTTTATATATGGTGGAGGTATGCATTAAAGTTCCTTTTTTTAATATGTGGTTATCTAATTTTTTCAGAATTTTCTATTGAGAAAATTTTCTTTTTTTCATAAAATTTCTTGTGCACCTTTGTAAAAAAATCAGTTTCTCAAATATATGTGGGTGTATTTTGGGGCTTTATTCTTTTCCATTTATTTAACTATTTATTTTTATGACAATGACACATTTTCTTGATTATCAGGGCTTTATAATAATGCCTGTCATCACATCAGGTAATGTTATTCCTCCAACTTTGGTCTTGCTTTGCAAAGTTGATATGGCTATTCTAGGTCATTTCAGTTTCCAAAGGAATTTTTGAATCATGTTTTAACTTTTACAGTAAAATTCTACTAGTGTGGAAATAAAATGATTTTGATTGGGATTGTGTTAAAGCTACATATCAATTCAGAGAGAAATGACATCTTCACACAGTTGAGTCCGCCAGCAGATTAGCAGGCATTAGGATGATCTATCTTTTCTTTCACATAAATCTTCTTTAATATTTTTTTGGTAATATTTTGTAGTTTTCAGTATACAGAGAGAGAGATTTATTTCTAAATATTTAATATTTTTGATGCTCCAGTCATTTTTGGTTTTGTTTATTTTGATTTCCAATTGGCCATTGTTAATATATAAGAATACTATTGATTTTTGTTGCTTGATCTCGGATCCTGCCACAGTACTAAACTCATTTACAAGTTCTAGTAACTTATTTGTAGATTCTACCAAATTTTTTACGTAGGTGATACTATATTTAATGAATAAAAACAGTTTTACATTTTCTTTCCTAATATGAGTGACCTTTTTTTTTTCTTTTCTTATTACACTCGCTAGGACTAATAATAGAATGTTCAATACAAATGGTGTCAGTGGACATTGTTGACTTTTTCTGGTCTTATGAAGAAAAGAGTCATTCTGTCACCATCATATATGAAGTTATCTGTAGGACTTTTATAGCTACCCTTTATCAAGTTGCATAAGTTCCTTGTATTCCTATTTGGTAAGACTCAGAAATGGATATTGGATTGTATCAAATGTTTTTGTTCTATCTACTGAGATAATTACATGTTTTTTTTAATTTTAGTTTGTTAGGATCATGAATTGCAGAGATTAATTTTTCTTTCTTTTTCAAAATTATTTTAATATTAACCTTTAAAAAATACTTATTTACTGGAGCAGTTTTAGGTTCACAGCAAAATTGAATGGAAGGGACAGAGATTTATTGTATACCTCCTGCCCCCACATATAGATAGCTTCTGCAGCTATCAAATCTCCCACTAGAGTAGTACATTTGTTATAATTGATGAACCTACATTGACACATCATTATCACCCAATGTCCATAGTTCACATTAGAGTTCACTCTTGCTGTTGTACATTCTGTGGGTTTGGAGAAATGTAAAATGACATGTGTCCACCATTATAGTATCATACCAAGTAGTTTCAGTGACCTAAAAATTGTCTGTGCTCTGCCTATTCATCCCTTTCTCCCTCCTAACCTCTGGAAACCATTGATCATTTTATTATCTCTATAGTTTTGCCTTTTCCAGAATGTCATATAGTTGGAATGAAACCTTTTCAGATTGACTTCTTTCACTCAGTAATATGTATTTAACAGTTCTCCATGTCTCTTCACCACTCAATGTATTATTTCTTTTTAGTGCCAATTAATATTCCATTTTCAGATGTACAGCAGTTTATCCATTCACCTACTGAGAGATATCTTGGTTGCTTCCAAGTTTTGGCAATTATGAATAAAGCTGCTGTGGACATCTGTCTGCAGGTTTTCATGTAGGCATAAATTGTCAAATCCTTTGGGTAAATAACAAGGAGCATAATAATAGCTGGATCATATGCTAAGAGTATGTTTAGTTTTATAAGAAGCTGCCAAACTGGCTTCCAAAGTGACTGTGCCATTTTGCATTCTCACCAGCAGTGAATGAGTGTTCGCGTTTTTCTACATCCTCACAAACATTTGGTGGTGTTAGTGTTTTACATTTTGACCATTCTAATAACTGTGTATTGGTATCTTTTTTTTTTTTTTTTTTTTTGGTATCTTATTGTTGTTTTAATTTTCAGCTTTCCAATGACATATGATGTGGACTATATTTTTATATACTTATTTGCCATCTGTATGTTTTCTTTGATGAGCTATCTGTTCAGGTGTTCTGCCCATTTTTAATCAAATTGTTCATTTTTTAAAATTGTTGAGTTTTAAGAATTTTTTGTACACTTTAGATAACAGTCCTTTATCAAATATATCTTTTGCAAATATTTTCTTCTAGTCTGTGACTTGTCTATTTATTCTCTTGGCAGTATCTCTTGCAGAGCAGAAATTTTTAATTTTGGTGACATTCGGCTTATCAATTCTTTCTTTCATTGAATCATGCCTTTGGTGTTGTACCTAAAAGCCCTTGCCATGGCAAGATTATCTAGATTTTTTCCTATATTATCTTCTAGGAGTTTTATAGTTTTTTATTTAGGTCTATGATCCATTTTGATCCATTTTAAGTTAATTTTTTTGAAGGGTGTAAGATCTGTGCCTAGATTCATTTTTTTGCCTGTGGATTTCTGTTTGTTCCAGTACCCACTGTTGATAAGACCTTGTTCCACTGTGTTACCTTTACTTCTCTGTCAAAGATTAGTTGACCATATTTACATGAGTCTATTTTGAGGCTCTCTTTTCTGTTGCACTGATCTATTTGTCAGTTCTTTCACCACTTTGTATGGCTGTTAGCATAACTGATGCCATCTTGGACCCGTACAGTTCCTTCTGTCCTTCCACTGACCCTACCTAGGACTGAATTTTGTGGTAAATCACTCTCTGTCATTGAGGACTTTGTAGTTAATAGATATTGTTTAATGATTGCTAGGTCAGGTGGCCTCTCTGCTCTCATAGTTTCCAAATAGTGATGGAGACCTTTTGCTTGAGCCTCTACACAGAATCTGATGTAATCTTTCTATCAGACAAGCAAATAACCATCATTTTAAAAATATTTAAGTTGTTATAGGAATCATTATATATATTTTCAGAATTAGAAATGCTAAAAAGAAATTATTCATCCTATTTTCTTTATTATATGTTATTTTGTTACCAGTAATACCAGTCTTCATTAGAAACTTGTGATGTTTCCAGATTATTGTTCATCTGGAGCTGTAACTTAGAAAGAATACCTAATAATTTAATCTCCTCCTTCTCATATTATTCTTTCCTCTCTCTTTTACTTCTGTAATATATTTCTTGCCCTCACTCACAATCCATATTTAAAAAGATAAAAACACTTTTAAAACTATAAGTAAAAGCTATGACTTCTTTGTGTACAGTATTAAAATAATTGAATGTTTAGTTATTCACAGTCAGATTTCTTAAAACTTTAAGCAGAGCATGTAATATTTGCACGATCATTTAAATTAAATTAATCCTTCAAATCTCCTCAATAAAAGTCCTAATGGAACACACACACATATTAAAAGAAGTCTTAAGTTGTATAGGTGGTTTATTAAATATGGGAAGCATGGTAAATGCTACTGCTATTGCTGTAAATGCTGTCAAAATATATAGTCTCTTTTCTAAACTCAACAAAATCTTTTTCAGATTATACCTTTGTTCAGATATTACAGTTAGCAATCTACTAACAGCTTATTGCAAAGGTTAGGGATACACTTGAATATAGTGAATCCTATACAGATCATTTTCCTGACTCAGAAAACTCTTTTTGTCCCTTCAGAGAAAGATAATTTGATTAGTTCTTTGCCCATGAGCCCAGCAATACAGTATCCAAGTATGCATCTTTTTTCAGCTCGGTGTAGTAAAAGAATCACCCAAGAAAAGGCCTAAATCTAGAAACTGATATAAAGACTGGGTCAATGTGGGGAAGGGAGCAGGGGCGATGATCAAGCGTGGGGAGCCACAGAGAAATTAAGGAGACCGACCCTGGGCGAATGGTTCCAGATTTGGGGGCACACTTAGAGCCCACATGACTAACATATCTCACTGAGTTCCTTGATTTTAATTATAAAGCTCATGAGGAAATTTCCCCCAGGAGAAGAAGCAGAATCAAAGTATAAACATATTCCTACTTGATGAATTATACAAATAGAAAAATCTGAGAGGCTCAGCCCTTATGGTTCTGTACTTTTGACTTTTGGTGAATGAAAGGAATAGGTAGTTTATTAGTAGATTTGAGCAACAATAATAGTTTTTTTTTTTTTTCCAGCCTACCTTATAGATCAGGTTAAGGAAACAGAAATGAATGATTTAGAGGTTTCATAAGAAAATAATTTTCTACGTTGCTCCCTTTTATAGGTCAGCAGATTTTGATGTAACTTGTATACACACACATTTGTATATATACACACATTTATATATAATTTACTATGTTTATATGTGGTTAGATAACTCCTGTAAATTTTTAAAGATATTTAGTTAAGGAAGAATTATATATCCGATTATAGGCATAATAATTTTAAAGTATTATATTTATTGCTATTTTCTTTCTGTTTGCATATTTTTTTGCTTTTTAATTACCAACAACATAGTAAAAGCTATAAGGCTTTTTTTCCCAGGACTTCATAATTGTATATCCTTAAGGATACTATGCATATAATTTGATACAAAAAAATGAGCCTTGGGTCCATATTAATGTATATTAATATATATGATGACAGTTTGTACTATATACTATATCAGTTCATATATTACTACATTATATACACTTATTCTTTGGAATATTAACTTCCTTTATGGCTGCACTTTCACAAACATGGACTCAGGGCTCATATTATGTGTGTGAACTGAATGAAAGTATATTTAAAATATATGTTTATTCTTCTAAATGTTCTTCCAAGTGCAGTCCTTTATGGTTACCCTTTCATAAATACTCTTATAGCCATCCCTGCCCTTGGGAGATTTTCAAGAATATAATCAAGAACCAAAATCAGTCAGAATGAGATTAACATTTTCTCCCATAATTATATGTTCAGTAGAGACAACTAGATTCTATCCTCCTAGTTAACCACATTTATTATTATTTTTTAAAGTTCTCCTCAGCTTCTCTATACTTAATAACCACCTCATGTCTTAGAAAAATTAATTTTAATTTTGTTTCTCAAGGAAACAGTTCAGATACTAGGAGGATATAATCCCCAACTTTTCTTTGGAGGCTTAGGAGGTCATTACCGAGTCCCCTCTTGAATACGAAACGGCTTCCATATCCCTTCAAGTAGGTTGCAGGGTCTTTTCTACAGCTCATTTTACTTCAATCAGACTATGTGGTTTTGAGGAATGTTAGTAAGGTACCCATTTTTTGAAGAGCATGTGAGTCTTTTTACCTGAATTCTGAAGTAGTGAATGGAGTCCTAGAAGAAAAACTTGCATCCTCATGTGGTATTCTCCGGTTAACCCCTTATATACCTATATCTCCCTGCTTTATGAAACAACAGCAGTATCATTCATTCATGTGGTACTTTTATCTTAGAATGCATTGTGTCATGTATGTCTCACTAAGGCCAAAAACAATCTGAGAGAAAGATGTTTTTATTTTCATTGTTTATATGATTAAATTGAAATGTCAGGAAGCTGTTTGACTTGCTTGAGGTAATTCGGGGAACTAGCGAGTAGCTAAGCAGAAGCTGGATGCATCTGCCTTCATATGATTTTCTGGAGGGCTTATTAGCCTTGACGTGGGTATGAGAACATCCTCTGGGGGGACTATGTCTTCCTTTTAACGTCCACATTTATTTGGCATTTTCCTTTTTTGCAAAGCCAGTTGAAAGAATGCAAAAGAAGTCAGTAATCAGGGCTTCCCTGGTGGCGCAGTGGTTGAGAATCTGCCTGCCAATGCAGGGGACACGGGTTCGAGCCCTGGTCTGGGAAGATCCCATATGCCGCGGAGCAACTAGGCCCGTGAGCCACAATTACTGAGCCTGCACATCTGGAGCCTGTGCTCCGCAACAAGAGAGGCCGCGATAATGAGAGGCCCGCGCACCGCGATGAAGAGTGGCCCCCACTTGCCGCAACTAGAGAAAGCCCTCGCACAGAAACGAAGACCCAACACAGCCATAAATAATAAATAAATAAATTTAAAAAAATAAAAGTAGAGGAAAAAGAAGTCAATAATCATCCCTAAATTCAAATGACACTTGTATATGTTCATCAGTTTAAGAAAATATGCAGCCAACTTATAAATAAGGAGTATCAAATTTTGTAGAGAGTAGAAAATATATAATTTGTATAAGAAATGTTAAGACGGAAGAAGGCGTCTCGTCACAAACTTGTGGCTGGCACCATGTCATTTAACTTATTTTCTCCGTGTTAGCCTGTCAAATTGTCAGAAACCTATCAATGTCTTCACCTTCAATAAGCATAAGATACTGTGCAATAATTTGTCAGTGGGGAAAGGAAAGAAAGCAAGTAAGCCAAGTGGTAAGTAGAAATTGCCACTTTAATGTATAAGTCTCTTAGATTTATTATTTAAATTTCAATACTGTATTCAAGCAAACGTTTGCTTATCACTGAAGTAGCTCTATGCTAAACATATATAGGAATAAGGAAATACTGCTTAACATAAATATTAAGAATGTTTAATGTCCTCAAACAATTCTCTGAAATAACCCATCGAGAATCTTTACTTTCCTCTGTCATGTGGTGCCACGATCTCCTGAACCATTTGTATTGATTTCTACCTTAACTGACCATCTATGTACATATTTAAAGTACTCATCGTCCAATCATGAAACACATTCTTAAAAAAGCGCAGTCCCTAAAAACGTATACGTCAAAATAATTTTCCCACAAGAAAAAAGAAAAAAAGTAGAGACAAGGTTAGGGTATTTCAGCACCGTGGAGAAACATGCATCTATTCTGTACCATATTCATAGAATGAATGCTATGCCAGTTTAGGTGGTGGCAAGGAAAAGAGTGAAAGACAGGAGGTGGAGGAGTTTGGAAGCAGGTGGCACCGTCACCCTTACAAGTCGTTTGGCAATGGCTGCCATGACTGGGTAGATCTTTAAGCAACCAATAAATTATAAGAAGGTAACATTACAGTTAATATTATAATACGGATAAAAGCCCACATCGCATATACATGATGTTGGAAAGCGGATAGCGGATATTAGAAAGGAGAGAGATCGTGATGAGCTCTTATTCACTAATGACTAATGCTGTCCATTGTCCCTTGAAGATGTCTGTGTCATGTCATAGCCGTGGTAGACACTCTCGGGGCTCAGCCTGAATCACGTTTTCCAGGCTGGCAATGTCTTGTGATTCCCCTAACGGCTGTAAGCACAGGCTCCTCACAGCTTCACTCTCCTCCGTGAGTTGCCTCAGCTGACTAGAGTCACATGGTTTGGGAATTCCTGTGGCCTTATGTACATCCGCTGTGGGGAGCCCACAGCCAGTTGTGAGTAACTGGGGGGAACAAATTTGTGGTGCATTTTCCCTTCACATTTCCCTATGGGATCAGGTTGAATTAGACTCTGCTCAGTTGTTCCCCCTACTCCATTCTGCTTTGCTCACTTCCTTACAGATTCCCCCTGAGAACCCTCCCTTGATCAAAATTTCCTTGCACTAAAATCCTTGTCCCGGGACTTCCCTGGTGGTCCAGTGGTTAAGACTTCGCCTTCCATTGCAGGGGGTGCGGGTTCGAACCCTAGTCGGGGAGCTAAGATCCCACAAGCCTTGTGGCCAAAAAACCAAAACATAAAAAAAAAAAAAAAACAAAAAAAACCAGGTGCGATGTTGTAACAAATTCAATAGAGATTTTTAAAATGGTCCACATCAAAAAAAAAAAAAACTTAAAAAAAAAAAAAAAGAAAATCCTTGTCCCAGGCTTTGCTTCTGGGGGACTTTTCCTATGACATTGGCCTAGGGTAGCGCTTCTCACATGCTATAGGAACAAAGCATTCTTCACAGCAGCAGGGATATATTAACCAAAAGACTAAATAAAGATTTACATCAATTCCAAATGTGCTGAGGCAAATGTACTTACAACAGTAAATGCCTGTACTGTTTGGTGCTGAAAGGTGCCTGCCTGGCACCCACATTGTCATTTTCATTTCTAAGTTACAGCTCTCGTTTTGTTGGGGATTTCTACACAAGTGTTGCATAAATGCTTACCCCTCTCCAGGGAAGAAAGTTCAAAGTGGAACCAATATGTGTGTAGTGCTAACTATTGCAGTCTTTTCCACACTTGTCACTTGAGCAGAACTTTTCAGATTAGTATGGCTGTAATTGATTTTGCACAGTATTAAGTTTTAAAATCTCAGATTCTGGTGGTATATTGAGAAGCATTGATACTTAGAGCACAATATTTGAACTCTTTACTCTGTTGGCCCTCAAAGCTTTCATTTTAAGGGTTAAAAAGTTCTGACAATGCCATTAGATATGGTCATTAATGGTGAAGTGGTCTTACTCTCAAAAAATACCCTGAATTTCCCCGTCTGCTCCTTTTCTGGCAATCATGGGAGATCCTCCAGCTATTAGAGTTCGTTCTGTGTAATTTTAGTAAAGACGGAGAGCTTTAGCTTGTTTTTTTTTCCATCTTAATAATAATAGCAAATGTTTATTGATTGCTCATCGTTCTAGGCATTGTTCTGGACTCTTGGTAGGTATTTATTCATTTAACACTCATAGAAACTTGTTTAGGTTGATAGAATGATTACCACAGTTTTATAAATTGGAGTAATAAATAATACAAGTGAAATCTAAAGTATAAAAAATCAGGCAGTTAGTTTGAAGTCATACAGCTTGTAAGTAGTGGAGCTGGAATCCAATAACAGTGCAATTATAGAAAAGATACTTAGGACTCAAATGTTATACCATCCCTGCAGATTCTTAGCTGGAGCCCTAGTCTAACAGTAACACGGTTATGGCTTATCGTATAATGGTCCTATCCAGTAAGTGGTCTGCAGCCTCTGGGGTGCTGCTCTGAGACATGGTGTCTTAGTCTGCTTGGACTGCTATAACAGAACACCATAGACTGAGTGGTTAAAACAAGTAACATTTATTTCTCATAGTTCTGGAGGCTAGAAGTCCAAGATCAAGGTGCTGGCAGATTCAATGTCTGGTAAGAACCTGCCTCCTGGCCCATAGATGGCTGTGCTCTCTCTGTCCTCATGTGACAGAAAGGGCGAGGGAGCTCTCTGGGGCCTCTTTTATAAGGACAGTCATCCCATCATGAGGGCTGTACCCTCATGACCTAGTCACCTCCCCAAAAGCCCCACCTCCAAATACCATCACATTACAGATTTGATTTCAACATATGAGTTTTGGAGCAGGAGAGCATAAATACTCCGTCTGTAGCATGTAGCAAGTGCAGAGATTTCAAGTAAGCCATGAGAAACATCGATAGCAATCTGATGTTGCCATGACACTCTTGTGCGTAATTAGTGACCTCATCTCACTGAACAGGGCATGGACCAGTCCGAGTGTTCATGAACTCACGTAGTGTGTCATGTGTATGGGGAGCTGCGTATTAGTCATGCATTACAGGACCATGTTAAGGTCTGGGGATGACAAACAAACACAAAAACAACAAAAACCCTTACAAGGAAATGTTCTCGATGCATTTTCTTTCGTTCAACGTTTCTTGTTACAGTTGCCGTCACCTATCCCCAAACTGAAGCTCAGCTAAAATCGGTTTAGAACACCGTAGAGCTGAGTTAGATTTAAATAGGAGTAGGAAAATCAGTGTTAGTCTGTTTCATGAGCGCAAGCTGATGTAAAGTCAGGTAGCATAACCTGTAACTCAAGGTAACGGGCCTCATAACATCTCGAAGTGAACAGTGGAACCCGGGTGACAGTGCCACGTGCTCCACGTTGCGTGTCTCCCATACTTCCCTCAGGAAAACATGCTAACAGCTTGAGGACATCCGTGTCACTGCCTGTGGCAAAGTACAGATAAGGCCTAACCTTGTTCTTTTTTTTTTTTTTTACATAAAACTATGAAAAGAAGTTTGAGACTGGTCTAGAGAATTGTTCGGAGGTTTGTATTATGCTTTTATCATAATGCTGAGGTATTCCTGCTCTCCTCCTTTAAGGTTTTTACTTATCACAGCAGAAGAAATTATTTAGCATGGAATGGGAAAGGAAGAGTGATTTAGCCAGTCCATCCGTACCTACACTGTGAAGAGTTTAATGTGTTAAGCTGGGTAAGACACAACCATGTGTCTTGAGGAGAAGTTCCCCGATGTAATAAGGATGCCAAGAGTTTGGGTTGGGTGACATGCAGAAAAACTATACTGTAACTATGTTTGTGAAAACAGAACTTACTTGTATTTACTTATGTGTACTTGAAGATGCATGTTCAGGTAAATGGATATAAGTTTAAAAATCAAAGTTCTCTGGAGGCATTTCAGTATGTGGAGCAAAAAAGTGATAGAAGTCAGACTGTCACCCTATGGTTTGGGAGCTTTTCAAGACTGAGTTTCTCCCTTTTTCTGCACCCCAAGTTTGAGCAGTATTCACCTCTTTCTTTAGAACTGAGGTAACAGACAGCTGGCTGGTGTGTGAGTTGTTTCCTTGGAAGGAAATCAATCCCTTAGAGCTAGAAAAAGTCTTCACCTCAGTTGGGAGTGGACCATACCCTCCAGCTTCTAGGGAGAAGACACCACTCCCCTCCCTGTTTCTTTATACCTCTTACCAGACTTCCAGGAATGATCTGCTGCTCTCTTGCGCTCTTTCCAAGCTGTTGACCACAGTGTGGCAGGAAGTGTAAGTAAAGCATCAAACAACCTTCTCTGTGTGACTTCTTTCCACACAGTCCTTTAGTGGGAGCAAAAGGGCTGACCAGGATCCCTGCTCGTGGGGAGGGCACCCTGACTGAAGTCACACTGCTGAGTCACTTGGTCCCCTCCTCAGAATGCCTGCCCTGCAGCTTCCCTCAGGCAAGATTCATCTTCAGACTTCAGGCACTGAAGGGAAGAGAATCCCATGTAGAATGAATTATGCATGGAGATATTCTGCAGCATTTGGAAGGGCTGAGAAATGACATTCACTGAATTAGTCCCCTTCACTGGAAGGCCACACAGAAATAGCCAGTTATTTCTGGTTTCTAGTAACAGGTACCATAGCAGATTTTGCACAATTGGCATCAGGAGGCACAAGTCCTAACTACTGAAAGAGAAGAAGAAGTGCAAACATTGGAAAGGAAAGCAAAAAAGAAAGTATTATTTTTTAAGATGAAATCTGTTCTAGGGAATATAGGAAAAATTAATAAAACTAAAAAAGATTAATGGAGCCTACTAAAATAGTGTAACAAAATCAATGCCATTTATTTATAACAGTAATAACTAAATAGAAAGACAATAGTGAAAAAAATTCCAGTTTATAATATCAATAAAAAAATAAACAACAACTGGAGATTCAGGAAAAAATGTGTAAGAAGCATACAAAGTGCGACATATCACATACAGTGGACATGAAAATAGACGTGATAAAGAGCAGTAGAATGATGATGGAAGGAATGGTGGAATATTGCAGTGCAATAGTGTTCCAGAATTAATATGTATCTTTAATCAAATCTAATCAGTATCTAAATATCAAGGAGAATTAACATACTAAAAAATAAAGTTCATAGGAATTTGCCTTATCAGTTACAGTATTTAAAACAGTGAAGAACTGCCACATATTAAACAGATCTACCAATTTTGAAATAAAAACACAGAATCAGAGGAAGGAACTAAGGAAAGTCAGTATATCAAAATGTAGACTTCAAAATGTTATGTAAAAAGTAAATACACCAAGCGGGGAAAGCAGGGTTGGGGTGGGGGGTGTGGTGGTGGGATGAACTGGGAGATTGGGATTGACATGTATACACTAATATGTATAAAATGGATAACTAATAAGAACCTGCTATATAAAAAAAATAAAATAAAATAGTGCTGAAAGTGGTATCTAAAATTATAATTTCAACCTATACAAACAAAAATGGATTCAAACCTGCTTATGAAAAAGATATAAGCAAACTTTAGTTGTATGCAAAAGCACGTATGCCACAAGATGGCAGCAAATAACTGCTGTTTTTAAAATAGAACTACTCCCAAAAGGCAAAAGGTGGCCGAAAGAAAAAACATGTGAAGTAATATGGTAATGCATGTAACAGGTGCCCTATTACTACTATGGATGCAGAAGAACTTTCTATGTTTAAAAAATTAATGGGAGAGAGGATAAAATATGGCCAACTGATAGATTTAAACACCCAAAATTTATAAACTCTCACACAACCCAACAAATACATTATACGTACATACAAGATTTAAATGGCAAAGAGCAAACTTGTTTTAAAAATTGTAATTCTTTGTTTGAAGGGATGCAATTAAAAAAAAAACCAAAAAAACAAGAATAAACAGAGAATGGGGATAGAGAATCCAGGGTAGGGGAAGTGGTTGCAGCTTAGAGCAGTTTTGGGTGAAACGGTGCCACTGAAATGGTGCTGACACACCTGTGTGTGTGAGGGGAGGAGAGGGGCGAGTGAAGCTGCATGTATCTGTATTTTCAGCAAGAAGACTTGCAAGGTGTTTAAAATACAGCTCACTCTCCCCTTCTTCCACATGTTGGAGTGTAATTCCTGGCCCTTTCTCTCAGAGCTGGAGATGAAATAAATTATAGGGGAAATGATAAAGCCAAAAAGAAAAACCTGGGAAGAATAAAAACTCTCTGACTCCAGTATATAAAGCAAAGAATATGCATAGACAATTTGCAATGAAGTAAATGGCTAATAAACCCCAAAATATATTCAGCCTCCCAGGGAATGAAATAATTGCAAAGTTTAAACCCTTTACCATCTGTCTGTTTGCATATTAAATTCAATTTTTTTCAAGTGAATACTCAGCATGAGAGAGGGTTCTATGAAATGTGTGTCTCAAGAACTGTAGTTTCCAGGCAGCAGCTCCTCCAGTGATCTGGATCTTCCTAATGAATACAGACTATGCTCACATATACCCCATCTTAAAATTTAAAAAAAAATGAATACAGTGTTCCCATTTCGCTGCAAATTCCTCCTCACGTTTAGTAGTTTATTTTCCTACTCCCTAAATCTCATTTGAAATGTTCAAATTTTACTGACACCAGTCTGCGTCCAGTTTCTTCTTGGATCTCATGCAACTAGATTTTCATCCCCATCACTTAATTGTCAGCAATAATTCTTGTATTGCTGAATCTCATAGACAATTCCCTTTTAACATATTAAATTGATTATAAAGCAGAAAAAAAGTCACAAGTCCTGTGGAGCTATACTGACACCTAGTGGATAAATGGAAACACCAACTTAAAAATAGTTTTTAAGGAAGCAGGTCTACTAAAATTTAGAAGTTTATTTAGTGTGCTTTATACTTGGAAACAAAACAAAGTTTTATCTTAAATAAAAGGTAGAGAAGATAAACACAAACGTGCCAGAACAGAATACACTCACTTTTTTCCCAGTTATTTTCTGTCTCTGTACATAAGTTTTCAATTGCAGGCTAAATCTTTGTCTTCTGATCTATAAAATGAATGTGTCCTGATATAGATACGGTACTGTAAACACCAGCAATAGCGTAGGTAAAATACAAGGTTTCAGCCCAAAATTCCCTTCACTCTTTGCCTACCACATTGAACAGCGCTTAATTCTTTCTCTCTTCGTCTCAGTCTTAATTGAGACCCATCCAAGGGTAATTCCCGTTCTTTGCTTTGTCCTTAGTCCAATTCTTCTTGTCTCTCTCCTGAATCGTCCCTGTCTTCTGCCTTCTGGCTTCTCGCTCTCAGGATTTTAACACGCGCAACTCTTCCCCATCTTAGAACATTAAAAATACAACTGTCAAAACAATAAAAGCGGTAAAGAAACCACCAACAGATAGCCAGATTTAAGTGCCAGGACTGACTGCTTCTCTTCTCCCCTCCTATACTTTTATCAGTGAGCTTCTTAAAAGGAAGACCTACGCTTACTTTCTCCATTTTCTCTATTCACATAGATGTAATAACTGACTTCAGTCTATAATTCAACCACAGCCTCCACAGAAACTACTTTTTCCCCCCGAAGGTCATCATTGGCTTCCTCATTAGATGATCCATGGATATGTTTTAATACTGGTCTTGCTTAATCACTGGGAAGTATTTGAAATTTGTAATCATCCTTAAATTCTCCAGACACTCTCTTAAGTTTCCTAGAAGGCACACTTTCCTGGTTTTACGTCTGCTTACCTCGATGCTTATTCTCAGTCTCCCTCTCTTGTATGCATTCGTGTGTCCAGCCCTTAAATAGTTTTTCTTCCTCAATGTTCTCATTCTATTTCTCTTGCTGAACTCATCACATCTGATGACTCCAATTAGTATCAGTGTATGCTCATGACCTCAACTTTCCATTTTCGGTCTGGATTTCTTTTGGAGACCTGGGGGGGAAAAAGGCCATTTCTGTAGTGGGCTGGAACGGAGGCAGAGAGAACGGGAGGTGAGAAAACGACACAGGGACTGCAGACAGCGTACACTGTAAAGGGGAGCAGGAGGTACGGTGCGAGTTGCAGGGCGCTGGCTGATACTAACACATAGTCAAGTGGAACAATCCAGGAAGAAGAGAGAAGGAATAGTGAACTAACTCTTGGGATGACAAAAGAAATAGACATATGTGGCCTAAGAAAAATGCTTGCAGTTTTTGAGAGAGCAGGAATATCATTTTTATTTTAGGAGGCAGCCTGTATGTGTAGGAAAGATGGTCTATTGAGGATAGGAGAATATGAAAATTGCATTTGACCTCTTCTGTTTTCTCCATGAAATCCACGAAGCAAGCCATCAGCATAGAGTGGATGAACGTAGCGTAGGTAAAAGGGTGAGTACAATGTTTGAGAAGAAAAGAAAATGTGTAAAACTACCATTTTTGTGAGGAGAGGAGTAGAAAACACCAGGAAGATACTCTGGGCAGTGTGTGGGGACCATTAAGGAGTTGCCGGTATTACCAAACGCTCTTTTTCCCCCTCGCATTTAAATTTCACCTTCGTTGAGTGCAGAATGAAGTCAAAACTATTTTCTCATACATCTTTAAATAATTTTACTAACAATTGCTCCTTTTTTCTAGCCGTCTAATGAGAAATCTTGTATAAACCTGATCTTTGTTCTTTTGTAAATTGTCTCCACTTCTTAACTTCACTCCTCAGTGCTTTTGACATTTTCTTGATGCTTTCACAACAATCTGTCTAGCTGTGAATTTATTACTAAAATTCATCTTGGTAGACGTCCAGTTTGATTGAAGACATATATGTGTTTTCAGCACTAGTAAATTAAAAAAGAAATATCTCATTTTCTATTTTCTCTCTTTGCTCTTTCTGGACCTTTTACTAGATGGATATTAGAAATTAGGAATCTATCCTTCAAGCGACTTGATGCTTTTCTGTCTTTTCTCACCTTTTGCATAGTATTATGGGAGAATTCCTTGACTCATACTTTTAACATGCTACTGAATTTAGCCTAATTCACTTTTGTGGGTCAGCCTTCGCATTGCAGATTTGCTTTAGTGGTTCTGGGAGCACCAGTACCATCTTTAGCCATAACCAAATTCTCAGTGCTTTAACCGGTGGGCAAACACCATAACAGCCTTTCCTCAGCACCAGTGGAGTCAGGAGAAAGGGCTCCAGGGCTCAGCTGATCCAGTTGCATAATTTCCTGATGGTTGCTCAGACATTCTCCTATTCCTTACAACTCCTGAGTCTGTGCTTGGAAAATTTTCAGGACCATACTCACTTCTGTAGCTGTCTTCTTCGGTGCATTTTGGACTGTGGTTCCTTCTGTCACTCTTTCTCATATGTTGCTGTTTTTGGGAATTCCTCAGAATTTTTGGTTTGTTTGCTGATGGCTCTTTTTCTACTCTTCCATAGTGTCATCTCTTTGTTATCTCATGGATTTGTGGTACGATGGAAAGTACCGCATGGTAAGTGGAAACATAACTCCTGGACTGCTCTCTTGATTCTCTGTCTTACTCTGCATTATAATTATTCGCTGTCTTATCTTGCTGAACAATCAAAGCTCCATCATAACAATGAATACATCTAGTTAATAATTGTAAAGACTGTGTACCTTTTGCTAATATAATGCCTGAGTTTGAAATAATAAGTACTGTAATAATATATTAGCTGTTGTCATTAATCATATAAATGTATGAATATATATCATCAAAATGTTATCACTATTAATAATATAAATCTTAAGATTTCAAAAATGTTTGGGGACTTTAGTTGCGTTCAGGTGTCCTGATAAGTTTATGACGAGACTAGTCGCTCACCTTGTCTAGTTACGTTTTTATAACAATGTCACAGTATACTTGGCACAGGCTTTGAGATTTTATTTGCTTTTTATCTCTTGATTCTTTGATATATAGAATTATATCCTTTGGGAAGGGCACCCATCAGATAATCCACCCACGTGAGAGGTCTGTCTTTGGAAAGTGGCAGCATGTGACCATCTGACTTGCCTCCATCATGGCAGTGCCCAAGATAGATTCCAATGAGCTGAGATTGTCACCAAATTTTACCTTATCAAGGTTTTTTTGGTAGAAAATTCTTTTCTCTAGTAAATGAAGCTTGGCCATATACACATACTACAGTGGCTATCTGGGGGCATTAAGCTTCCCCGAAGTGTGAATATTGGGGAAATTAGCTGTCTATATCACCCTTTGTTTAGAAAGAATTTAGGATGGCTTGCAATATGTAAATGCATGAAGAGAACATAATTTGTGAAGAGTTGAAGAAAGAAGAACAAAAACAAGAACTATGAATGCCAAGGCATAAAACAGAACCAAGAATTAGGCTAATATAAAAAGTGGTCTTGTAGTATCTATACTTACTAGAAGTATGCCACTTATTTGACTGTAAGCAAAATAGCAAATATTTCAAACAGTGAAGCTATCCCATTCCATTACGTAACTTAAAGTACCCATAAATTTATAACCAGCCAAAATTATTCACAATAATCATAGAGAGTCTAAATACCAAAATACAAGCTATCTCAGAAGAATCAGAGGCTAGGAGCAAATATATTTTCTCTTTTTTCTTGGTGTTGGTATTTCATTCATGTTACATTGGCTTGGTAGCCTCTACCTAAAATTCCCCTCAAAATGTTCCCTGGTGATGTCTGGGAATTTTCAAGGTGTACTTGAGCATTTTCATAATTTTTCTGATTGTTGTCTTGTTGCCTCTGAGAGTTGCCTCTCTCTAAAGTGTTATTGGTACTGAGCTTCCAGTTAATTTCCTACAGATCGTGCCTCTTGGTGGCTCTCTCTTGTGGCCCTAATTTACTAGGGGGTGGAAACAGTTCCCACAGGCCATAGATCTCACCTCCCATGTCCACGACTCATTCCAGTGGCTTCTCCAAATGAGTAAATAGCCGGGTCATCCCATCGCACAGAGATCTGAGCTGCCTGCCACTCTTCAAAAGATCCCCTTTTTAAGTGAAAAGATCTCTATGTTTTCATTAGTAATTAATGTGCTAATATGTAAATTATTTTTAATAGTCCAATGGTTTATGATGATTTAGTTACTAACATCCCAAATAATAATGGTTTGTTTTATTTGAGTTGTATTTGTAAGGAATCTTTGGATGAAACTTGGGGGGGGAAAAAAACCTAAATAGGTAATCCTTTGAACCTAAATGCCTTCTCATTCTCTTGAAAATACACTTATGTTCATTGGGGACAAAGCAACAACCGTAGCACTTTGACTCAGACATTCAAAATATGAAGCTCTCTGAGTTGAATGTTGCCTGGCTCAGTTTCATGTAATAGTCAAGCTGGAAAATGCATTAGGAGTCTTGTAGTTTCTTTCCTTCTTAAGCAGATGTGAAAAGTGAGGACCAGAGTGGTTGAGGGACTTGCGCAATGTCATACATTTATTTTTATCCTAATTAGACCTCCAGTCTAAACTTCCTTGACTGAAGTCAAGAGTTAATTCCATATTTATATCTATATTTTATCCATAAAGTAATGAAGAGGCCATACTTCATATTTCTAAAATCTCATCGCTTTCTAAAGAGGTTAATTATTTAATTAGAATATTTATTTATTAAACAGATATTATTATATATTTTAATATATTATATTATTTAATGCATAAAAGTGCTTATCTTGCACGTCTTCCAGCGTGCTCTTATTCTGGTAGTGTAGCGCTTCAAATAAGAAAACGTGTATGCAGTATTTTTACCATGGGAAGAAAAAATAAAGTTATGAAAAATGCTCTATTTCTCCTATTAGGAAGATTGGATGTCATTTTGTTTTGTTTTAAACATAAAATCAAGCCAATCTCTACATTTGCTAGTTATTAATCACATATAAAAGAGACAGAATAATTTTATCCCAGTAGAATTTCATAACTATAATTTATTGGAGAAATCATGTACATAAACAGTCTAGAAAATTTCTTCTATTCTCTGCTCTTTTTGCAGTCTGGATATTGACACTTCTTTACTTGCTTACTAATTTATCAAATATACTTTTCTTCTCTGTTTTAACTCAATTCTCGTGTGCAAAGGAAAAATAACTATGGAATATGAGATGTACACAGTCTCTTACTCATAAAACATTTTTATTCATGGAGAACATTTTCAACTTTGAACTTGGAGCAATAAAAATAATTTGTAAATGTGTGCACAAGAATATATTTTTAGATTTTTGAAGTGTTCTAAAATAGAGATTAACCCTATGTATTTTTAACCTTTTAAGTCACATTTCTAGTATATAAAAACTAGGTAGCAGAATCTTTTTTCTTTTTTATTAAAAAAATGTTATTGAAGTATAGTTGCCTGTACAATACTCTGTAAGTTACAGGTGCACAATATAGTGATTCACAATTTTTAAAGGTTATGGTCCATTTAGTTATTATAAAATACTGGCTCTGTTCCCTGTATTGTACAATATAAACTTGTAGCTTATTTTATACTTAAGAGTTTGTACCTCTTATTCCTCTACCTTTAAACTGCCCCTCCCCACTTCTCTCTCCCCGCCGGTAACCACTAATTTGTTCTCTGTATCTGTGAGTCTGCTTCTTTTTTTGTTATATTGACTAGTTTGTTGTATTTTTTTTTAGAGGCAGCGTCTTTTTTCAATTAAATATTTTGAGAGAATTGCAGATTCACATGCAATTATAAGAAATAATACAGAAAAATCCCAAGTACTCTTTATGTAGCTTCTCCAATGGTAACATCTTGCTAAACTATAGTACAAAATCAACCAGGACGCTAACTTTGACACAGTCCCCTAATCTTATTCAGATTTACCCCATTTTTTACTTGTACTTGTGTGTATATGTGTGTGTATTATGTTTCGTACAATTTTATCACACGTGTAGCTCCCCACATCCACCATCACAGTCAGGATACAGAGCAGTTCCATCCTCACGAGGACCCCCCTCATTGCCCTTGCATAGCCACACCCGACTCCCTTCCCCCACACACCCACCTTTCCTAACCCCAGACCACCACTAATGTGTTGGTTGTCCCATTCTATGAGTTTGTTATTTCAAAGCCTTATATAAATAGAAACATACAGCATATAACATTTTTGGATAAGCTTTCTTCACTCAGTGCGGTTTCCTGGAGATTCAGCCAAGTTGTTGTGCATATAAATGGTTCATTACTTGTTATTGCTAAATTGTATTCCACGGTAAGGATGCGTCAGTCTGTGTAAGCATTTCCCTGTTGAGATGTTCCCAGTTCAGCCATTATGAATAAAGCTGCTATGAATATGTGTGGACAGATATTTATGTGAATATATGTTTATATTCTTTGAGTTAAATATCTAAGAATGCAATTGCAAGGTTGTATGGTAGTTGCATGTTTAGGTTTTTAAGAAATGGCCAAACTGTTTTCCATAATGGCTCTACAATTTTACATCTCCCCCAGCAATGAACGAGTGCTCCAGTCTCCCACGTCCTACCAATATTTGTGTTGTCACTCCTTTTATATTTTAACCATTCTGATAAATATGTATGATATGTCATTGTGGTTTTAATTTTCATTTCCCTTAATGACTAATAATGTTGAACACGTTTTCATGTGCTTATTTGTCATCTCTGTATCTCCATCATTGAAAAGTCTGTTCATGATTTTTGCTTATTTTCTTTTGGATTGTTTGCTTTTTTACTGTTGAGTTTTAAAGTTCTTTAACTCAACAGTAAAGGTATGTTCTTTAACAGTCCTTTGTAAGATTAATGGTTTGAAACTATTTTCTCCTAGCCTGTATGTAGCTTATTTTTTCATCCTCTTAATAGGATAGAACATTCTCTTTCACAAAGCAAGATTTTTAAATTATGATGAGGTCCAGTTTGATGGATCATGCTTTTGGAGTCAAGTCTAATAACTCTGTACCTAACCGTAAACCCCAAATTTTATCTCCTCTGTTTTCTCTCTAAAAATTGTATAGCTTATGTTTTCCATTAAAGCCTGTGATCTTTTTTGACGTGTTTTTGTTTCTTTGTTTGTTTTAATGTGTGAGGTTTAGGGCAATGCTCTTTTTCTTTTTTTTTTGCCTGTGGTGTCCAGTTGCTCCAACCCAATTTCTTAGTAAAATTATCTTTCCTCCCTGAACTCTTCTCCACCTTTGTCAAAAATATGCACAACCAAGTATGTTTAGATTATTTGAATTGTCTTAATATAAGAATAACTGTACTTGTAATCTTCCGTATCCTATTTCTCATATGCAGCCACTAGGTGGCAACATTGGCTTTCGTAAACAGGTTGCTAGCAACAGGTCCTTGAAATTTTCAGTATGTTCTCAGTGAAATTTGTTTTACACCCGGAGTCTCTAATTTATTATAGTCATAACAAAAGAAATAAACTTACAAGAAGAGCTTTAAATATTTAACTAGGGAAAAGCACAACATTAGTATCTTTTGGAACGTTAGAAATCCCATTCAGTTTTAATGGTGAACCAAGAAAATGAGACAGACATTAAGCTTTAAGGTAGGATGCAGGAGAGTCCTGATGAGTCAATTTTCAAGAACTACATCCTTTTAAATTCACTGAAAAAAGACAATAACGTCATGGATCTTTTTCTAGAATAAACTGTAGAGCATTTCTTACAATTGCATATTCATATTTACATATTGTAGACCTGGTTTGCAGAGAATATCTCTTTCAATTACAGAAGAGTTTTTTGGCTTTAAATAATTACAAAGAGATGAATGCAAAAGGTTTGTCCCAGATAAGGAAGTGCAAAAGAAATCTATCCAGAAACATTTGTATTTTGAAACAGCTCTGTTAAATGTCTACATTTTTTTAATAAAACATTTTAATTCACTTCATTAGTATCAAATTTGGTTAGCAGCAATTATGTCAGTAAAATGAAGATATGTATCAGAATGTTCTTTCAGTTTGTCATTCTCCAAAAAGAAGTGTAAGACTAGTAATTACCTGATGACTTTGAGCATGGAGAGAAAAAACTGCTTAACTTAAAATGAAAAAATTCCATACATATCTTTAATAGCTTATCATGCAGTCTTCCCTATCTGCTAATTGTCGACTACCATTTTTACTTTTTGTAATGATGAAAATGTTTATTTAACAAGGAAACTTACCTAGAGTGGTATTAAGAGAAACAGTTTTCTGACACATTTTCAAATACTCTAGAGAACAGTGGGTTATATTATATTTATATATACATATATATGTATATATATAAATAGTACAATTAGTTTTATAGTTTCATATGTATAATTTTATGGAGATATAATTGACATTATAGCTTTTTAATTTAGATTTTTGTTGAGCTGAGGAAGAATAAATATTTATTCAATTGCTAAACATATATTTCATTTTTCTCCTCATTGTTTAGCTTTTAAAGACATCAAGTTATTAAGTCAGCAATGGCTATAAGCACTTTCTTTGCTCAGCTTCATTTTATGATGAAGTCTTTAGAAGATCAAAGTCTAGTCATGTGGTACAATGGAAAATCTGGATTTAAGACTTAAGTCCAGGACCTGGTTCTATTTAACTTACTATGCAGTGAGTTTGTTTGTTTGTTTGTTTTGACATTCTTGCATGTCTCACCACTATTATAAGTACTTTATATGCATATCTAGCTTTGTCTAAATAATAACCATACTCCTCAGGTAATATTACTCACATTTTATAGAACAGGAAACTGTGGTTCAGTAGGTTTAAGCCACCTGCCTGTGATAACAGTTTGTTAAGTGGCAGGTGGGTGTATTTGAAACTTCTTATTCTGAAGACCACTTTTTCTCAAATCCATCCTTTAACTGCTCTGTGCCAGCTCCATCTTTCCCACCTGTAAAATGGGCAGAGTAGAGAATATGGATTCTAACCTCCCTCTGGTTCTAAGACTTTCCCCTCTCGTGTTATAAGGGAAGATTTTCAGCTTTTGCCGAGTCTGCTGGAGTTTACTGAGGCATCCATACTTTACCAAAGCAACGCTTACCAAGTGAGCGAGGAAAACCCTTCAGAAATTTCCAGATAAAAATAATCGGCATTTATAGTTGTGTGAAAATAGCAATACCCTCTTATACTCTGTGGTAGTGTTTAATATTCCTATGGGTAAAGGTAAAACTTTCTTTCTTCATCTTCTGGGATAAGAATTACTCTAAGCATGTGTCAATTAGTAGATCATAAGGAGAGGTCAACCAGCAGAATGAAATGAAAAGAAACATTTTATTAGTAATGGTGCAGAGAAAAGAAGAATGAGGTGCTGTTGGTCATAAAGTGGGTCCAGGTAGAAAGTGTCAGATCCAGTAAACAAATAAATAGTCGATCAGAACGATAACCAAGAACTCGGATTCCAAGAGGTATCTTTTATAATCCAAGAGAAATCCTGTTCTCTGATCCAGTTCCATAATAAAAAGAAACATTTACTAATAATTATACATTACATTTATATGTTATGCTGCTTTATACTTTTCAGAAACCCCTTTATATACAATATTTTCATTCACTGTTATTTCACCAGGCAATTCAAGAACTGTTCCTCTCATTAACAAGTTGAAGGTCCCAACTTTACATACAGTTAATAGGACAGATCCTGGTCCCTTCCACCAAAATAGTGTAGAAGGCAGGGAGGAATCCCACTGTCATATGTATGTGATTTGTTAACTTTTTAAAAGATAAACAAGGGTATAGTGAATCAGTAATAATGAGATAGGATCGTACTGTGAGCTTTCCAACCACTAGATGGAGAACTTGCATTGCAAAACTGTATGTAAGGATGGGGAAATCGAGCCAACTTAACTTTGCTGTCTGGGCGAAATTTGCTAATTTGGGTCATATATTAGGCTTTTCTGTTTTAGTGGTCAATGTGGTTCAATTTTAAGCTGGGGCATAATTTGCACAATAACGAAAGTTGAAATTAATACTCAGAAACAAACCATACTCTATTTAGAAGTAAAATCCATTAAGTTGTCTGCCTTAGAGGAAGAAGCTGACCAATGGAGAGAAAGCCAATTTGTTTTATTGGAATAGCTGAACTGGTGAAAAAAATTAATACAGTATGCAGCAATCAGAGGATAGGATTAAACTCCAGTGAGGTCACTTTGTTTTAATTTTAACTCTTAAGAAGAGCATAATTCAGCCTGTTTCATAGGGCACCTGGGTTCAAACGATCATGGATTCTTTTTGACCTTGCAAACTTGAAAGACTGGTATTAAATTTCTTAATTTTCAGCGTTTGAACAAATTCATCTGGACCTTGAAATTACTGATCTCTGTGGATGGTAGCATGCCTGTTTTACATATGCTTGCTCACCTTTCAACTAGTCAAAATCAGGCAGCGTTACAATGACAGATGTATTAGAAATTACATGACATTATGTCAACAAATGCCAATAAATTGGTACATTAAAATAGAGAGAACTCTTTCAAGATCTGATTCTGGCCCTCTCAGTCAAGTGTTTATCTGGAGAGTCCATACTGGCAACTCATTTGTAAGAAAAAATAATTAAAAGTAAAGAATCTCTATGAATAGATGGGCAAAGTGATTGAGTTTTGATGCCGGGAGTGATACTGCACGTTTTGGGCAGTTTTTCCAGTATCATTGTCCAAGAACGGAGAACAACTCTTGCCAAGATAATTTAACGTTTTACAAGCATCATACCATATGTATATGCCACAGTCAAAGTAGCTGAGTCTCAAATGTATCACATAGTCTCATGTTGATTGCTAGGACTGTCTAGTGAATGTCACTAATAACCTCTACATCAAAAAATAATTGGTATGTCAAAAAATATACCTGAAAAGTGAAGCCTTAGAAATTTAAATTACTTAAAGATGATCCTCTATTATTTTATTTATACAGATTTTATATTATTATCTCTCAGGAAAATGACCACTCTGCAACATTTGCCAGGTGTCACAAATACGGGAGACAAAAATCTGAGTAAATTAGGGTAAAAATTTTCCAAATGCCAAAGTTCAGAAAAGGATAACGTTTAATATTTTTTTTCTGTTGTTGGACTGGAGAGAGATTTCATGATTAGAAAATTATCAGTCATCGGGAATAATTTCTTGCTTCTTTTCTTTTCTTGTAATACCTTAGATAGAACCTTAAAGGTGGTGACTTACTGTGTCCGAGGAGTTTCTCAGTGTAATCAGGCTAGGAAACCCTACATTCGACCATAGACTTCTTCAGATCAAGGACCGGAAATGGTCTGCCACTGCAGCCCCTGTGCCTAAATCAGGGCATGGCCCAAAGTAGGAACTTCATAAATAAGTGTTGAATGAATGGATGAATAGAGATGCGCTCTGTTCTAATAGCAAGTGACATTGAATTAATTGTGTGCGTACTTAGTGTCCTTATTCTTCACTTTCTCACTACTGGATCCCCAGTGTCTTATACATGGCCAACAATACAGAAAGAGCTAATGATGATTTGTTTAATGAAAAAGTAAACATTTAAAGTGCCTTAAAACAGGGGTTCCCAACCCCTGGGCCGTGGACCAGTACCGGTCAGTGGCCTGTTAGGAACTGGGCCCCACAGCAGGAGATGACCAGCACTCCCCATCTCTCCCCATCACTCGCATTACCGCCTGAACCATCACTCCCTCCACCCCCGTCCGTGGAAAAATTGTCTTCCACGAAACTGGTCCCCGGTGCCAAAAAGGTTGGGGACCGTTGCCTTAAAAGGCCAATGTTCCTATCTGAGAATAGAGACTTAGACCCTGTAAAATCCGTAATAAAGCTTTATTTATTCAAGGTGTCAGGTTTACCCACTCATAGGAATGATTTTCAGCAACCTGAGCCCTCTCCCTCCGAACAGATTTATCCTCACCCAGATTTCCCAGAAGAGCATCCAGTTCCTCAACTTCAGGAACTGGACAGACTCTGGAATATAGTAACCCACACCCCCAGAACTGCTAGTGATTAGATAAACACCATCGTAAAATTGGATTTCAGTCTTTTAGTTTTTAATCATCTGTACTCTTACTTCATGTTACATACGATGTGCTAAAATAGAACAGTGTAATACCTTATTACATTTGCTTGCAGCAGAAAAGGATGAGGTGTGTTAGATTTTTTTCACCCAGACAGTCTTGTCTGTAACTTGGTCAGATGGTTGATGTCACCAACATAGAGAAGCTGGGATTCAGATATGGATGATTTTGTGACTGTGTGAGCCAAACACTTCATGGCTCCAAATATCTTTGACGTGTTATGTAATTTTCTGTTTTGTTATTCAAAATTTAATGCAGGCGCCTAACCAAGAAATGAACCTTTGTCCCATTTGAAGTGGCATCCACCGACAATGTGTATGAAAACTTGTTTTTTTTGTTTAACTGTATTACGTTATCTAAATGTAGTTTTGTTTCCTTTGAAAGCAGTTAAGAAGTTCCAAAGTCCCTCTTTGGAAACATGCACCAAGTTCTTAAAGGCTGGATATGAAAGTTTTTTGAGATATAGGAAACTTAAAAACAAGTGATGTCCCAATTGTATCTGTAATATGGCTTTTCAGGGAAGGGATGGTTAGTGAAGAAGAGGTTATATCTGGGAGGAATCTGATGCTGAAGATGACTTATAAATATTGGAGCCAAATTTCAAAGACAGAGAGACTGATTGGGAATCACAAGGCACGATGTTGAGAAGTCCATAAGAAAATATCGTAAAGAACTGGGACCCCTCCTCTTTTTTTTTAGTGAATATAGTGAAGGTTTTGTTGAATCATCACTCTAGAGCTACAGGGACGTAGGATTCTCATTCACAGTACTTCAGTCCCACTGCCCCTTTTCATAAAAGTCTCTGTCATTTTCTCAGGCCTTATATTTCTCAATGTCCTGCCTCATGTATTATTGTCTAGTATGACTGACCTACTTCTAATTCCCTAAAAGCACATAGATGTACGTACCACTGTGTAGTTTGCTCAAGCCATACTTTTTGTCCCAAAGATCTCTGCTCAAACCTTGAATTGACTAACCCATTCTTCAAAGGTCTGTGCGGGTAACTACTTTTTGTGTTTCCCTAACTCATCCTGGTTGAGTTACAACACCCACCCCTGTGTTCCATTAGCTTCCTAAGCATACTTATACAACAGAGGTTCTCATCCTTGCCCATACATTGGAATCATGTTAGGAGCTTTGGTTCCATACTCAAAGATTCTGTATTAATTGGGTTGGGTTGCTGGCTGGACACTGGCCATTTGAAAGACTCCAGAGTGATGCTAATGAACAACCAAGATTGAAAACCACCTTGCCGTAGTTTTATATTATTACTTTGAAACATCCTGTTTGTAGGTCTGGACTTTCCCTATGGTAACAAATTATGCCATGTTTTTTTTTTATTTTCCTCAGAGTCCAGCACAGAATTACTGCCAAACAGTTTTTACATGCTCGAAAACAGTTGATTACGTAAACTGAATTCATTGAGGAAAGCCTAGAAAGAGCCTGATTCGAGGAAGTCGTGAGGATTTCTCAGAGAGGTTGAATGAGAATAAAAAAAGAAAATTAGTAGGCGAGGGCTGTTTGGTAAAGATAGATTGTTCCTTGAATTATAACATGGTCTGTATATTTCTATGCAGAAAGCAAATGTGAGAGAAAGCAGTAGAAATTGAAAGCTTCCGGGAAGAATGTGGTTATTTTTGTAGATAAGAGGAAGAGGAAAATCTGGACTTGGAGGCATTTGAACTCATAAAGGAAGCTGAAACATGGCCCAGTTAAAGATTCTTTAAATTTGAAAGACCAAGTTACCAGTCACACCACTAACCCAACACAAAGCAGTATCTCTTAGGGGAGGGGGCATTGCCACCATTGACTTTTCCCAGTGCAAGCAAATCCAACAAAGTATAAGAATTTATAATGATACTTATAAAACCAAACTGCCAAGTGTAAACTGGAAGCTAAGGGAATAAAATCTTTAAAAAGCAATATACGTATGACCTCTTTTCTTTACTTCATAAAGAATTTTATTCTCCATTACTGCATTATGTTGTGCTATTTCCCCTATATTCTGATTCTGCCACCCCCCCACCCCAATTCCTTCTTGCTTTCTCCTTAGAAGAGTCCTCTGAGATATTTAGTTTGCAGAGCACTGGAGAAAAGATTTAACTGAAAACTGAAGAAGTAAACTGAAATTTAAGCAATGACCTTCCCTTCCTTCAGACATACACACATGCAACAGATTTATATGCCTTATTGTAAACATTCTGCTACATCTTCCCTCCACCTGCTACAAGGAATTAGAGAATCTGGTTTTAACAAGAAAGATAAATGCACCAAATGTCACTGAGCCTCAGGGGGATCAGAGATGGTAAAACAAGTGGTTTAATGTTCTGATTTCCTTTTTTCTAATGTATGTACTGCATTATATTTTCAACCCAATCTCTGAAACCACATAGCTGAGTCTGGCCTCTGCGTGGGCTCAGGAACATTTGCATGGATGAATCAAGCAGATAAATAATCATCCTCTCATTTGTAGGCATGTGAATGATTTGGAAGGAATGATGTCAATAGATGAGGATGCAATTTGATTATATTGAGTGAGGACTATCCACAGTATAACAATGATATTTATATAGTACTTTTATGATTTCTAAGCTGGTTTCTTTTAAGCCCTCATTATCTTTATCTAATTAGTGTTTTTCATAGCTGACCTTCAATGTAATAGAACAGGTTATTAATAAGCTTCAAGATACTGTAGTTAGTATGTGTTCATGGATCTCACAACTTACTGTCATAGATGGATATGCAATTTACTTGAAATTGAGGCTGATTTATAGCAGTTATGAATGTTGAATCTGATAAGAGAAAGAGAACAAAAAATTCCAAAAGAAAGAAAGTCAGAAATCCAGAAAGCAAGCTAGGAAAACAAAGAAAGAAAGGGAGAAGGAGAGGGAGAGAGGGAAGGAAAGAAAGAGAGGGGGAGGAAAGAAATAGAGAGGAAGGAAAGAAGAAAGAAAGGAGGGAGGTAACAAGTTACGAATGGAGGATTATTTTTATTGGAAGGAAAATGGTGGGGTGAAATTTACGTGAAGCTCTGGAAGATTGTGGCAGCATTCTGACAGGTGGAGAAAAGTAATGATCAATGGTATAAAGGTGATTAAGTTCAGGAAACATCAAAATTTCAGTTGTCGGTAGTGTGTACTGTGCTTTTTTTGTTATCTGTTTGATTGCCAGCATTGATGCTTTGGGGATTAACAGGAAAAGGGGATGCCATGGGGGATAAGCTTGACACCCAGGGATAGGAATATTCTTTTAAGAACTCAAGTTCAAAGTGGTATCATCTTGATTATCATGTCTAAGTACCTAGGCTAAGACAATGCTACTCCTTTCAATTTTATTCTTTATGCAACGAGAGGGTTTTAAACTATATTTAAAGAAAATACTTCAGACAACTATTTGATGACTAGATTAGAGAAGAAGTAGATATAAAAGCATATCAGAAGAATGCTATAATAAACCATGAAAATGTTAGTAAGGACAGAATACGTTTTCCTTTATCCACCATTTAAACTTTCTCAAAGAGGAATGTTCTAAACAAAATAATTATAGTTAAGTTTCATAAGTAGACTCCTTTGATATTATAGTAAACGAAGTGTATTTTGGAATATATTTAATATGTTGCAACATGTTGAATTATACTCAACTGAGATATACATGTGTGTCAATAATATTTGTGAATATATAAAATGTTTTAAGGGTGGAATATGGAAAATACCAGGCAGGCAGACTTAATAATAATTTAAAATCAAACTCACCCTCCCTAGTGATTTAACATTTGAATGTTTGTCCCTCCATAAATTACAATACTTCAACAATCCTGATTGCTACTCTCTGACTCGTTTACCTAAATGATGCTGTCATCACTTTGTTCAGCTACCTTCAATACCTCCTCACTTATTTCCCAATACATCCATATTCCATAACTCAAAATTCTAGGTTCTTCTTAGCTTTATAGTAACCTCTATGACCATCTTACTCCTGTAATTTTCCAATACAAACTTCTGGTAAGCTCAAGGTAGAACATTCAGTATTTACAGAACATACCTTTTGCTATCTTGCTTATCCTGTGCCTGTGCTCATAGAGTTCTCTGTGCCAGGAGCTCTTCCCCACACTCTTCTTGGTCTTTTGGAATTTTATCCATTTGTCCATCCACAAGTAAAGTGACTCTTCTTGCACAATAACTTCCTGACCATCCCAGACCATCCTTCACTCTTCAGCACTCTGTTAGAAAATCCAGAAGTAATAGGTTAATTTTAATTTATTGAAGCCAGTATGTATGTGGTACCAAATGAGCTTTTTATAGGATAATTACTAAAAGTTTGAACAAGGAAGAAAATGAAGTTTGGCTATACCCCCAAAGCCCTAGCTTTTATTATTTGTGAATATATTTAGGAGTTTCTTTAATGGATGACATTAAGCCTAGAACTACATGGGTGTGTGTGTGTGTGTGTGTTTGTGTGTGTGTGTGTATGTGTGGCTCCATATATTAAACAAGTATCTTCCATTGTTAAATTTTGAAACTAAATTCCTAGTTCACAGCATCATTAGCTGAGTATAAATATCTTGAGATTGTCTACCCTGCTGTGGTTAAAATATACTCATTTATCGTTACCACTTCTCTTGCTCTCCAGAATCAACTGAAGGCATAATTGTTCAAAGTGGTCATGTACCCAGCCTCACCCACCTGGATTTTCAGAACTTGCAAAATCCAAGGGTTCTTCCTGGCTGTTTGATCCATGTCCTGCTGGCCTGGCATGCAAGCTCTGGCTGTACTGAATGCAGAAGTAGCTGAAGGCAGTGTGAACGCTCCATTACTAAACTTCACAAAGGTTTCTTTTCTCAATAGTCCTCTGAGAGTGGATTCTCTGATAGCAGTGAATAAGATGTAGAATTATTAGAAAACGCTGCAAATGTGAGAGATTCCTGGCCATTTAATAATCAACTCGGTTTTGGTGAAAACAGGATAGATCTGTGCACAATCATGAAAAAATAGTTTTCCATCGAATCAGTGACATTCTCATTTCCCCCATGAGTCAGAAGCCTTCAGTAATCCTCCTCAAAACCATCTCTCTTCAAGTATGAGCTACTTCTCTTTATTTCATAATACGAATACTAACTGAGTAGCTACTTTGAACTTCTTATGTTCGGTACTAGAGATATTAAAAATATAAAATAAAAAATCTATTTGCATAGCCCTGGAATTTCAGCCACATCATTTCAGAGTTATGGGTGTATTTGTATTATCTCTGGTTGCTGCCAAGTTATTGGGTACCTGAGGAATAGGAATTTTGTCTCATTCATTTTTTCTGAAACCCTCTTTTATGATACCTAACACATGGAAATTCTTTGATGTACACTTGTTGAATTGAATTGAATTGAGTGGATACAATGCCAGTTTAAAAGGGGACTTAAAATGTTTACAGTAAAGGAACACACTAGTATCCACTGAAATATGTGTCGACTACTTTGGGTCAATTTTCTACATCTCTGTTAGTTAGTACATCCTTAGAGAGCCTAGTGCTATCCAGATGGCAGAATTTAATCTTAATTTCCATTTCCGTATTATAACAAATTCTGGTCAATGTTGTTGTTTTGTGCTGAATGGTATGTTTAGTCCTCTTAAGGATATCAGCCCCTAATATTTGAACAAGTCTTTAATCTGGTTTATTGAAATTTACTTTATGCTACACCTGCATTTTTTATAAAGCAACTTCCTTGTTCACTAGAGATGCTTGGGGTGACACGTACACTAAGTTAAAGTGTTTCTTAGAACACAAAATTTGTACTTCAAATCAGTTTCCAGCTATTTCATTGTTTTCTTGTTCATGGCCACATACAGGAAAGTGAATGGTACTGAACCAATTATGAAATCATGTGTTACTCTCCTGGTGATGAAAAATGGGCTAGACACAAAATGTCATCAACTCTACTTAGAACAGACATTCCATCAACCTTAGGAATTGAGTAAGTATTTCTATGCAACCAGACTTGCTTAATGGCTGTCAGGTGTGCGCTGAAAATTTGGTCCCCGCTGAGGGGATTGGTAATAATCTATCAAGATTTAAACTGGTGTACCTTTCAACAGGCAGAGATCACTTGGCAACATCCTCAGCCTGGTACACTGTCAGTTGGATATTCACTGACTTGCAAGGATTGAGCAAGGCTTTCCTTCTGAACCACAGGCCATAGAGGAACTTGTAGGGTTTTCACACTCACCAAATTTCTTCGTAGTGGAACAACTAAAAGAGTAAACAAATGGTTACAGGAGGACCAAAATGATATCACACTCTTATGGGAAAAAGCCTATACACATTTAAAATAAACACAACACTAAAAAGCTTCCTGCCCCAGCATGAAGAAGCAGAAGATGTCTTTGGAAATAGCCGTCTGCACTATCCAAAGTTTAAGCTACATTTTAATGTTCACATGTCTCTCAGGAAGCCAGAATGCCTACGTTTTTCCATTTATAACTGGGGGAAGAAAGAATGGAGGGTTTAAGATCAACCTGGCTAGTGACAATGGGAAAGGACTTTTGGATTCTGTAAGTCATGCAGTTATGTTCATTTTATAAAGATAAAGAAAGAAACAAGTTTCAAAAAAAGGCTTATTCTCTTGTGAATGTACAAAATAAATATTTGTTGGAAAGCTTAAGGCAAAATTTGAATCCTACATTTGTTTCATCTAATCAGCCAGTTCTGCATTTTTTCTAGCACAATTTGGATGTAATCCAAAAGTGTAAAACTAAGTGGAAGAAACTATCACGATGACAAACCTTCAGAAACATAATTGGTCATGATCAAATCAGTAATATTAATAATATAAAACACTTGAATGGATATTCCTATGTTTTTGGCTCTCTAATATGTGCCATTATATTTTACATTATTAATTTTCACAACACCTTATGGAATAGGTGCTATTTTTGTCCCTATATTTTACAGATAAGCAAACTGAGATTCAGAGAATGTAAGTAATTAGCCTAAGTTGTACAGCTAACTAGGTAAAGATGGGATTTGCATCCAGGCTATGCAGGTCCCGAAGCTCTGCCTTATCCTCCAAATACAGATCCTCTTTTGTTATTAATTGATGAGCTAATTCTATTCTTATATTCATGTGGAGACATAAGAGTTGACTATAAAAACTCTAGAGTATGCATAAATTGATGTCTATCCCCTTTCGTTGAAAGAGGTTTAGAACCTACATTACATTTGTGATATTTAGCGGCTGTGATTTAAAAATCAAGTCAGTATTTTTCTTTTTTTATTCATTCAGAAAAAATAGTTATTGAGTGGCAGGCAATATAACAGGTGCTAGAGAAACACTGCTGAAATAAACATAACCCAACCTTCATAGAATCTCCTGGGAAAGGCAGACATAGACACAAATTTAGATGCATGGTGGGGAAAGGTCTTTGAGAGAGTGTAACACTTGTGCAAATTTAATGAAAAGCTCTGAAGAAAAGGCCTCTCTACTAAGGTTGCATTTAAGCTGTTGTTCAAAGGATAGGTTAGAGTTAGCCGGGAATATTGGTAGTTACATGATCAAAAGGAACAACAGGGTCACTAGAAACTCCATTGCTGCTTAAATCAGTGGAATCATCATCCTGTAGTTTCCCTGACCTCCTCAGCATTCATCATCCTTGACCATACCCTTGTCACCTCTCCACGCTACTCTCTGGTCACTCCTTCTCAGTCGCCTTTGTAAATATTTTTCCCTATCACCATGGGTTTTTTTTTTTTTTTTTTTTTTTTTATTTATTTTTGGCTGTGTTGGGTCTTCGTTTCTGTGCGAGGGCTTTCTCTAGTCGTGGCAGGCAGGGGCCACTCTTCATCGCGGTGCGCGGGCCTCTCACTACCGCGGCCTCTCCTGTTGCGGAGCACAGGCTCCAGACGCACATGCTCAGTAGTTGTGGGTCACGGGCCCAGTTGCTCCGCGGCATGTGGGATCTTCCCAGACCAGGGCTCGAACCCGTGTCCCCCGCATTGGCAGGCAGATTCTCAACCACTGTGCCACCAGGGAAGCCCCTATCACCATGCTTTAAATGTTGATATTCCTCAGCATTTTCCCTTAGGCTCTTTTCTCCTCTCCTTCTGTTTTCTCTAGGCGAGTTCATCCATTCCTATACCTTTAGTTACTGTCGTTGCACTGGTGATACCCACATCTAGTACGTGTTCTGTATCTCGAGGTAACTCACTAGCTTAAACCAGACATCTGAGCGTCACCCTTGACTTCTATTTCTCCCTTTCCCTCAGTCATTTCTGATCAGTCACCAAGTCCTAGACATCGGTACTTCGTACTTACGTAAATATTACAACTTTTATTCCCACCTACCATTACCTATCATCTCATGCATCAAACTGTTCTCTTTGGTTTAGTCTTTTATCACCTAATCATTACTTTCCAAAGAATCCAGAGTATTCTTTTAAAAGCATACATCCTTTAATGTTAAACTCTGCCTAAAACCCTTCAGAGGCTTTCCATGGACTAACACATTTTTTAAAATTCCATAGCTATAGTAATGAGAAATATCTCAGTTTTAGGTTATAGAAACCAGCTCAAATCAGTTTCAGCGGGGAAGGAGAATTTGTTGGCCATCATAACTAAAAAGTTCCAGGATGACTTTCAGCCATCACTGAATTGAGATGTTCAATCGATTAATTTGGGTCTCTCTAATAGCTCTTTACCATGTGCTTGGCTTTATTATCAAGAAATTCCTTCTCAAAAGAAGATAAAGATGAACATGAAAAGCTGCTGGTTTTGGTCAACCAGTTGAAAATGCAGAGTATAAATACTCCCTTTCCAAATTGTTCCAATAAAAGTCTAGCTTAATGCATGCACACTTTTTTACTAGGCTGGGATAAGGACCCACTCTAAAAACTTGGGGATGAGGATGAATTCACTTGGCTCCATGAACTGAGATTAAGAAAATATTGTCCATTGAAAATAAAGATGCTGCTTCTAATACATGGGTATGAACATTCAGCAGTGAAGTTGCCAGATGTCCACCTCAAAGACCTGCACAATTCTTTATGATCTTGTGCTTGCTCACCTGTCCAGCCCACCTCTTATTTACGCTTACATCCCTTTCTCTCCTGAGCTATTTGCTGTTCCCCAAACATGTCTCTTATATGCACATATTCACAAACACATTTATATTTGTCAGAAACAATTCTTCTCATTTCCTCAAACTCCTAAGCTTCCTTTGTGTCACTGTTTTGACATCACCTCCTCCCAGAAGCCCCCCTGGTCCTCTATTTATGGGTTAGCTGCCGCTCTCCTGCTTGTCATCCATTCGTAGGTATTAAGGTCAGGCCTAGTTTCTTGTCCATCTCTGCATCCCTCACACTCAGAACAAAAAATCTGGACTCAAAAAATGTGAATGAATAATCTTGGAGAAATTACTAAACATTCTAGAGTTTATCTACAACGTCACTATAATAACACATTACTAACAAGGTCGTTTCTCCTTTTAAAGAGACAATATTCATAAAGCATTTAATGCAGTGTTTCACGTAGCTAAAACGTATGTGTTTCCTTTCTTCTCTCCTTTGAAATTGAAATAATTCTGTCAATTCATAACATGAAGCTAAAACCCATTTAATATTATAAAGTTATAATTGTTCTTGTACAGCAGGGTTCTACAAACTATAGGCAGAGGTGGTGCAAAGGCCAAACTCAGCATACTGCCTATTTTTAGTCTTACATTTTTTAAATGATCATGTTTTAGGTAGTCATATATTTATCTATGTAATGTCCTTGATGTTGCCTCTTGGCTCCCAAAGCCTAAAATGTTTGTTAGATGGTCCTTTAAGAAAAAGTTTGCTGACTCTGTCCTAGAGTACTCCATAATTAGTTTATATGTGACTGAGAATTAGAATTCAGCAAGCCTTTGGAGGGTTGGACATGATGACGATGGAAGTCCTTTCTGTCTTTCAGTTAATGATTTTTTAAATTCACTGTAACTTATGTTGAAAGGCTTATAAATCAAATTATTAGAAGGTTAGAAACTTAGTAACTGTGCTCTGAAGCAGTGATTCTTATCAGTTCTTTATCAGGGATCTTTTTGAAAATCTGGAATTTCTCTTCAGATAAATGCGTATATACAAATACATTGAAATTTTGAAAGATTTCCAACAGAATCTCACCTCTCTGCTTCCTATCTGCGGGCTATGTAAAGATTCAGGGACCATGAATTTTTAGAGTTTCTACTCTGTTTCTGTTGCCAAAAATGTAGTTGATTACTAGGAGTGATAATAAGTGCAAAATCCATAGAGACATAATTTTTCTATTTTCGTGATCTGTCCATTTTTTTTAGGGAGAGGAAGTAAGCTGGCCTCGATAAGAAATTGGTTGATAGACATTAGTGACTCTGAAGCTGATTTTAGTTGCTCTCCTTCCTTCAGTGGCAAGATATTTAAAAAAATAAATTATAAATATGGGGGATATAGGAAACTATATTCTGATTCTCCAATTGGATTGCTATCCCTCATCTTTGATTTGAATACTGGGGAAGCAAAATATTCATGTCAAAGTAAAACTCTGATAAAGCTTTCAGGATTTTACTTAATGCACTCCATCCTCATAGGTTTGGCTCCGTTCTCTGAAGCTGAAAATAGCTAACAAATGGCTTTCCAGCACTGCCTGAGTTTTATTATATTTCTGTTCTGTTTGTAGGCGTCCATGATATAGGGAGATGACATCATAGCTATTAAATCTTTCTCTTATTAAGAAACTTATTTTAAGTTTTTCCTTAGTCAGAGGTACTTTTGTTTCATCTTATACACACTCTGGATATTGTAGGATAAAAATACAAACTAAAAATCCCTTCAAAAATGAAATTGGTAAAGGCAAAATATCTGGAAAAATGTTTGAAGTCTGATACACACACATTTATTGAAGCACAGGAATATGTCTAGGTGTGTCTGTACACACCCTGATAGAGATACATGTGTGCTTCCCAATATTAGAATATGTTGGACATCTACTAGAGGGGACTATGGGAATTTCAGAGGAATGCTCCAAAACATAATTTACATTGACTTCTCCCTGTCCCATAGGAGAAGTCAGGAAGAGGGATTTTAGATGAAACAAGTTTTCAAGATATAAGAAGAGATCTTCATTTTGTATTAACTTGGATGAGTAGAAATTTGGGGAAAATGAGAATTTCTGTGAGCCACAAGAGGGCTGATGAACCTCACTCCTGGCTGCATGGCAGAACAGAAGGCTTCAAGAGAGAACAGGACTGTGCCCCTGTGGGGCTGGTCACTCACTCCTTGTCCTAACACATTTTAAAGTTGTGATGCGCCCTTTGCAATTCAACACACATTCGTTTGAGGGAACTTTCAGTGAAGTATCATGGAAGGTGCCTGGGAGGTGTAAAGATAAAGAAATAAGTAAGCCTTTGTCCTCAAGGTGCTAATGATGTAGAGGGTGAGAGAGAGGCTGGCAGTGAATAATTCTAATGGAATGCATGATAGAATTTCTGAAATTAAAGGCAGAAGTCTGCCTCAAATCATAGTAGCAAATATGTCCCAGAATGTAAGAAAGAACTCTTACAGAAGAATTTTTATTGCACTCTGACCTCAGTGACTCCTTAAGAGCTGCATGGTTTGACCATTATATTTAGGATGGCTCATTTTTACCACTAAAGGAATCCAAATTACGCTAAAATCAGTTTTTCAGTGCTTTTTTTTTTTTTTTAATCTTTTTTGGAGTATAGTTGCTTTACAATGTTGTGTTAGTTGCTGCTGTATAACAAAGTGAATCAGCTATATGTATTCATGTATCCCCACATCTCCTCCCTCTGGAGCCTCCCTCCCACCCTCCGTATCCCACCCCTCTAGGTGGACACAAAGCACCAAGCTGATCTCCCTGTGCTATGTGGCTGCTTCCCACTAGCTATCTGTCTTACATTTGGTAGTGTATATATGTCCATAAATACACTACCGCTCTCTCACTTCGTCCCAGCTTACCCTTCCCCCTCCCCATGTCCTCAAGTCTATTATCTATGTCTGCATCTTTATTCCTGTCCTGCCCGTAGGTTCATCAGAACCTTTTTTTTTTTTTTTTAGATTCCATATATATGTCATAGCATACAGTGTTTTTCTCTTTCTGACTTACTTCACTCTGTATGACACACTCTAGGTCCATCACCTCACTAAAAATAACTCAATTTCATTTCTTTTTATGGCTGAATAATATTCCATTGTATATATGTGGCACATCTTCTTTATCCATTCATCTGTTGATGGACACTTAGGTTGCGTCCATGTCCTGGCTATTGTAAATAGTGCTGCAGTGAACATTATGGTACATGACTCTTTTTGAATTATGGTTTTCTCAGGGTATATGCCCAGTAGTGGGATTGCTGGGTCATATGGCAGTTCTATTTTTAGTTTTTTAAGGAACCTCCATACTGTTCTCCATAGTGGCTGTATCAATTTACATTCCCACCAACAGTGCAAGAGGGTTCCCTTTTCTCCACACCCTCTCCAGCATTTATTGTTTGTAGGTTTTTTGATGATGGCCATTCTGACTGGTGTGAGGTAACTACCTCATTGTAGTTTTGATTTGCATTTCTCTAATGATTAGTGATGTTGAGCATCCTTTCATGTGTTTGTTGGCCATCTGTATATCTTCTTTGGAGAAATGTCTATTTAGGTCTTCTGCCCATTTTTGGATTGGGTTGTTTGTTTTTTTGATATTGAGCTGCATGAGCTGCTTGTATAGTTTGGCGATTAATCCTTTGTCAGTTGCTTTGTTTGCAAATATCTTCTCCCATTCTGAGGGTTGTGTTTTCATCTTGTTTATGTTTTACTTTGCTGTGCAAAAGCTTTTAAGTTTCATTAGGTCCCATTTGTTTATTTTTGTTTTTATTTCCATTGCTCTAGGAGGTGGGTCAAAAAGGATCTTTCTGTGATTTATGTCATAGAGTGTTCTGCCTATGTTTTCCTCTAAGAGTTTGATAGTGTCTGGCCTTACATTTAGGTCTTTAATCCATTTTGAGTTTATTTTTGTGTATGGTGTTACGGAGTGTTCTAATTTCATTTTTTTACAGGTAGCTGTCCAGTTTTCCCAGCAACACTTATTGAAGAGGCTGTCTTTTCTCCACTGTAGATTTTTGCCTCCTTTATCAAATGTAAGGTCACCATATGTGCGTGGGTTTATCTCTGGGCTTTCTATCCTTTTCCATAGCTCTATATTTCTGTTTTTGTGCCAGTACCATACTGTCTTGATTACTGTAGCTTTGTAGTGTAGTCTGAAGTCAGGGAGCCTGATTCCTCCAGCTCCGTTTTTCTTTCTCAAGATTGTTTTGGCTATTCGGGGTCTCTTGTGTTGCCATACAAATTGTGAAATTTTTTGTTCAACTTCCGTGAAAAATGCCATTGGTAGTTTGATAGGGATTGCATTGAATCTGTAGATTGCTTTGGGTAGTATAGACATTTTCACAATATTGATTCTTCCAATCCAAGAACATGGTATATCTCTCCATCTGTTTGTATCATCTTTAATTTCTTTCATCAGTGTCTTATAGTCTTCTGCATGCAGGTCTTTTGTCTCCATAGGTAGGTTTATCCCTAGGTATTTTATTCTTTTTGTTGCAGTGGTAAATGGGAGTGTTTCCTTAATTTCTCTTTCAGATATTTCATCATTAGTGTATAGGGATGCCAGAGATTACTGTGCATTAATTTTGTATCCTGCTACTTTACCAAATTCAGTGATTAGCTCGAGTAGTTTTCTGGTAGCATCTTTAGGATTCTTTATGTATAGTATCATGTCATCTGCAAACAGTGACAGCTTTACTTCTTCTTTTCCGATTTGGATTCCTTTTATTTCTTTTTCTTCTCTGATTGCTGTGGCTAAAACTTCCAAAACTATGTTGAATAATAATGGTGAGAGTGGACAACCTTGTCTTGTTCCTGATCTTAGAGGAAATGGTTTCAGTTTTTCACCATTGAAAACGATGTTGGCTGTGGGTTTGTCCTATATGGCCTTTATTATGTTGAGGTAAGTTCCCTCTATGCCTACTTTCTGGAGAGTTTTTATCATAAATGGGTGTTGAATTTTGTCAAAAGCTTTTTCTGCATCTATTGAGATGATCATATGGTTTTTCTCCTTCAGTTTGTTAATATGATGTATCACGTTGATTGATTTGCATCTATTGAAGAATCCTTGCATCCCTGGGATAAACCCCACTTGATCATGGTGTATGATCCTTTTAATGTGCTGTTGGATTCTGTTTGCTGGTATTTTGTTGAGGATTTTTTCATCTATGTTCATCAGCTATATTGGCCTGTAGTTTTCTTTCTTTGTGACATCTTTGTCTGGTTTTAGTATCAGGGTGATTGTGGCCTCGTAGAGTTAGTTTGGGAGTGTTCCTACCTCTGCTATAATTTGGAAGAGTTTGAGAAGGATAGGTGTTAGCTCTTCTCTAAATGTTTGATAGAATTCGCCTGTGAAGCCATCTGGTCCTGGGCTTTTGTTTGTTGGAAGATTTTTAATCACAGTTTCAATTTCAGTGCTTGTGATTGGTCTGTTTATATTTTCTATTGCTTCCTGGTTCAGTCTTGGAAGGTTGTGCTTTTCTAAGAATTTGTCCATTTCTTCCAGGTTGTCCATTTCATTGGCATATAGTTGCTTGTAGTAATCTCTCATGATCCTTTGTATTTCTGCAGTGTCAGTTGTTACTTCTCCTTTTTCATTTCTAATTCTATTGATTTGAGTCTTCTCCCTTTTTTTCCTTGATGAGTCTGGCTAATGGTTTATCAATTTTGTTTATCTTCTCAAAGAACCAGCCTTTAGTATTTGCTAATGTTTTCTTCTTTTCTTTTTCATTTATTTCTGATCTGATCTCTGTGATTTCTTTCCTTCTGCTAACTTTGAGGGTTTTTTGTTCTTCTTTCTCTAACTGCTTTAGATATAAGGTTAGGTTGTTTATTTGAGTTATTTCTTGTTGCTTGAGGTAGGATTGTATTGCTATAAACTTCCCTCTTAGAACTGCTTTTGCCACATCCCATAGGTTTTGGGTCATCGTGCTTTCATTGTCGTTTGTTTCTAGGTATTTTTTTATTTCCTCCTTGATTTCTTGGTTATTTAGTTGTGTATTGTTTAGCCTCCATGTGTTTGTATTTTTTTACAGATTTTTTTCCTGTCATTGATATCTAGTCTCATAACATTGTGGTCAGAAAAGGTACTTGATATGATTTCAATTTTCTTAAATTTACCAAGGCTTGATTTGTGACCCAAGATATGATCTGTCCTGGAGAATTTTCCATGAGCACTTGAGAAAAAAGTGTGTTTTGTTTTTTTTGGAGGGAATGTCCTATAAATATCAATTAAATCAGTCTTGTTTAATGTATCATTTAAAGCTTGTGTTTCCGTATTTATTTTCATTTTGGATAATCTGTCCATTGGTGAAAGTGTGGTGTTAAAGTCCCCTACTATGACTGTGTTACTGTTGATTTCCCCTTTTATGGCTGTTAGCATTTGCCTTATGTATTGAGGTGCATAAATATTTACAATTGTTATATTCTTTTCTTGGATTGATCCCTTGATCATTATGCAGTGTCCTTCTTTGTCTCTTGTAATAGTTTTTATTTTAAAGTCTATTTTGTCTGATTTGAGAATTGCTACTCCAGCTTTCTTTTGATTTCCATTTGCATGGAATATCTTTTTCCATCCCCTCACTTTCAGTCTGTATGTGTCACTAGGTCTGAAGTGGGCCTCTTGTAGACAGCATATATATGGGTTTTGTTTCTGTATCCACTCAACCAGTCTATGTCTTTTCGTTGGAGCATTTAATCCATTTACATTGAAGGTAATTATTGATATGTATGTTTCTATTACCCTTTTCTTAATTGTTTTGGGTTTGTTATTGTAGGTCTTTTCCTTCTCTTGTATTTCCTGCCTAGAGAAGTTCCTTTAGCATTTGTTTTAGAGCTGGTTTGGTGGTGCTGAATTCTCTTAGCTTTTGCTTCTCTGTAAAGGTTTTAATTATTCCGTTGACTCTGAATGAGATCCTTGCTAGGTAGAGTAAACTTGGTTGTAGGTTTTTCCCTTTCATCACTTTAAATATGTCCTGCTACTCCCTTCTGGCTTGCAGAGTTTCTGCTGAAAGATCAGCTGTTAACCTTATGGGGATTCCTTGTATGTTATTTGTTGTTTTTCCCTTGCTGCTTTTAATATTTTTCTTTGTATTTAATTTTTGATAGTTTGATTCATATGTGTCTTGGTGTGTTTCTCTTTGGGTTTATCCTGTATGGGACTCTCTGTGCTTCCTGGATTTGATTGACTCTTTCCTTTCCCATGTTAGGGAAGTTTTCAACTATAATCTCTTCAAGTATTTTCTCAGTCCCTTTCTTTTTCTCTTCTCCTTCTGGGACCCCTGTAATTTGAGTGTTCGTGCATTTAATGCTGTCCCAGAGGTCTCTGAGACTGTCCTCAATTCTTTGCATTCTTTTTTCCTTATTCTGCTCCCTGGCAGTTATTTCCACCATTTTATCTTCCAGTTCACTTTTCTGTTCTTCTGCCTCAGTTATTCTGCTATTGATCCCTTCTAGAGTATGTTTGATTTCAGTTACTGTGTTGTTCATCACTGTTTGTTTGCTCTTCAGTTCTTCTAGATCCTTGTTAAATGTTTCTTGTAGTTTCTCCATTCTGTTTCTGAGATTTTGGATCATCTTTACTATCATTACTCTGAATTCTTTTTCAGGTAGGTTGCCTATTTTTTCTTCATTTATTTGGTCTTGTAGGTTTTTACCTTGCTCCTTTGTCTTTAACGTATTTTTTTGTCATTGCCTTTTTTTTTTTTTTAATGGGTGGGGCTGTATTCCCGTCTTACTTGTTGTTTGGCCTGAGACATCCAGAACTGGAGTTCGCAGGCAGTTGGATAGAGCTGGGTCTTGGTGCTGAGATTAGGAACTCCGGGAGATGTCACTCCAATTAATTTTCCCTGGGGTCTGAGGTTCTCTGTTAGTCCAGTGGTTTGGACTTGGAGCTCCCACCACAGGAGCTCAGGCCCGACCTCCGGCTTCAGAACCAAGGTCCCACAAGCCAGTTGCTGGGGGTTCCTCCCATCCCCTTAGCTGTCCATGGTCCCCCACCAGTGCCCGTTAGATGCCCTAGTTGTGCGGAGACACGAATTCCACTTCCTCCTATTCTGCCATCTTGACTCCACCCCTCAGTTTTTCAGTGTTTTAATTCTCTTGTATATAATGCCAATTTAGAATCCCTGACCCAAAAGGTAACTGATTACTTCTTGGGTTTTCAATCAGAGACTAGTTGAAAGTTACTTATAGTAATTTAGTTCCTGTTCCTTCACTTCAAAATAGAAAGAATTCAAGAAAACTCAAATCTATCTGGTGATTGGCTCAGTGCAAACAAATTGTCAACTAGTATCCTGAAATGATGAGAGAAAAGACAGTGACTGAAAATAGAGACAGACTATTTTACCAATTCCTCCAATATAATAATAGATTTTTATAAAAATAACCTTCATTTTTTAATAGAGTTTTAAGATAATTTTCATGATCTTAAATATGATGAGACAGGCAAATATCTGATATGTTATTGAAAGGTATCAAAATTTAATTAAAATATTTTTGGAATTGGAAAAGAAAAATTTTAGTTATCTGTAAGTTAACTTATCCAGAACACTTTATAATCCATATGTATCACATAAAGGCAGTGTCAGTATACGAAAAAAAACACATTTTAGAAAGCAGGATTAAAAAGAATAATCACACCTTGATAGGTTATTTGATGTAATTCAGTAGATAACTTGGATTTCCTGATGTAATTACTCTTGAAACTTAAAAGAAATGTTAGTATTTTAAAATCCAGACCCGGTTCAGTACTATTTTCAAACAAACAACCAAGCAAGAGAGCAAATAAAAGAGAACTATGAATCTTCAATTCTAAACTTCAGTGCCTGTAATATAAACAGTAAGTTGTTATGTTACTAACCTATATCTTAACTTTCAAGGTGAAGAAATGTTTTTAAATTTATTTGAGAAACTCATGTTGAAAAGTAAAGTGGCCTTTTTGAAAGCCAAAGAACACTGTGTGAAGAGACACATTCCAAACTTTGGGTTTCTTTAGAGTATTCTCTTGACGAAAAGCATTTTATGATTTTTGACTTTTACTAAATTTATACATTTAGCTGTACCTGGGTAATTGATTTCAGGCTGGAATAAGCTCAATTTCTTCCCACTATCATTTAAATGCAGTTGTCATTTTTGTAATTTGTAACTATGATTAATAACTAGATAGAATATTTTTCATAATGTTGAGGAATTAAATAATTAACATCAAATAAATAAGTGTATATGCCAATAAGCCCGAGTCACTTTTTCTTTTTCAGAATGGTTACAATCTTTAGATGACACTGAAATTTAGTGAAGATATGAACAAATTAATTTGCATATATTTTTAAAAAGCATTTTACAGTCACATATGTCTTAAAGCAGAGCCTCTTCCATTGACTTATGCATTTACCCTGTAATGAATGTGTTTATAGTAGGATACATGATAAACTCTAGGTAGGCACAGAACATGCCCTTAAAATCTATTTGAATATATTCAGTGTGTGTGTATGTTTTGATGGGGGTATATTTGAATAATCTCAGTGGTAAATAACAAATATTAGTTTTATATGAGAGCTAGCATATGTTTCAAAACTTGTTTACCCTCCTCACATATTTATAATATCTACCACCTTATCCCCCCATCTCTCTCTCATTCTCAGCAGATAATCTTTACTAGAAAACAGTTTGGCAACTTCTTATAAAGACAAACATACACTTACATTTTAACCCAGCAATCCTACTCCTGTAATTTTACCATAAAAGATTGAAAACTTATGTTCACACAAGAAAATGTGCCTGAATGATGATTGTAGCTTTATTTGTAATAACGAAAACCTGGGAACGGCCCTTATGTTCTTCAGTGGGTGAATGAATGAACAAATTATGGTTCCTTCATACAGTGGACGTTTTTCCTTAACAAAGAAAGGAACAAATTATTGATAAACAACTTGGCTGGATCTCAAGCGCATTGTGTTGAATGAAAAACAAAAAGAAAATCTCAAAGGTTACATGTTGTATGATTCCATTTATATTAGATTCTTGGTAAGACAAAATTATAGTCATGGAGATGAGATCATGGACTGCCAGGGTTGAGGATGAGGAGTGGAGTTTGTGACTGTGAAAGAGTTGCCTGATGGAGTTTCTTTGGGATGGTGGCTCAGTTTTGTTTCCTGATTTGGGGTGGTATTTACATTAATCTACACATGTGATAAAATCTGAATGAACTATATACAATTGTTGAAATCTAAGTAAGCCTGTAGTTTAGTTAATAGTAATGAACCAATGCCAATTTCCTGGTTTTATTTTCTTTTAATTTTTATTTTTTATTTATTTTATTTTATTTATTTTTAAATTAATTTTTACTGGAGTATAGTTGCTTTACAATGTTGAGTTAGTTTCTGCTGTATAGCAATGTGAATCAGTTATACATATACATATATCTGCTCTTTTTTTAGATTTCCTTCCACTTAAGTCACCACAGAGCACTGAGTACAGTTCCCTGTGCTATACAGGAGGTTCTCATTAGCTATCTTTTTTATATATAGTAATATTTATGTGGCAATTCCAATCTCCCAATTCATCCGACCCCCTTGCTTCCCCCCTTGGTAACTATAAGTTTGTTTTCTCCATCTGTGACTCTTTTTCTGCTTTGCAAATAAGTTCATCTGTACCATTTTTCTAGATTCCACATATAAGCAATATTATACGATATTTGTGTTTCTCTTTCTGACTTAACTTCACTCTGTATGACAATCTCTAGGTCCATCCACGTCACTGCAAATGGCATTATTTCATTCCTTTTTATGGCTGAGTAATATTCCATTGTATATATGTGCCACATCTTCTTTACCCATTCTTCTGTCAGTGGACATTTAGGGTGCTTCAATGTCCTGGCTCTTTTAAATACTGCTGCAATGAACATTGGGGTGCATGCATCCTTTCTAATTATGGTTTTCTCCGGGTATATGCCCAGGGGTGGGATTGATGGGTCATATGGTAGCTCTATTTTTAATTTCCTTGTTTTAATAATCATACTTTGATTATGTAAGATGTTGTCAGTTGGGAGAAGCTGGCTGAATGATACGCAAGAACTCTTTACTACTTTTTTTTGCAACTGCTATGTAAATATACAATTATTTCAAAATATATATATTTTTTAATTAGAAGCTTTCCCATAGCACTCTTTCAGTGTCTTACTACCAGGCATAACACAAGTCTTCTGACACCTGCACCCATACTGTTTTCCTTCTATCCTGTTATAATAGGGAGCACTCCTCTTTCCATTTAAGAGCAGACTCTTCAAGTGGGCTTTGCATCCCATCTCTGTACAACTTATCAGCAATCTTACCCTATTTATTATTGTATATACATTTTTTTATCAGCTGGATCGTTCCAGTGAATTTGTTAACTTGCTCAGAATATCTACCCTTTAAAAAAAGGTATTTCCTTCATTTGTCCTCACATTCCTTTCCATGCTATCAATTTTCTCCCCATTTTCAAAGCCAAACCTCCCAAATATGTGTAAATGTGTCTATGCTCACAGGACCTACTTCCTGACCTACCACTTTTACTTCAGCCTACACTAATGCATATGGGAGGTTCAATGATCATGAGAGGAGGGACTCATAGAGGGTGATTATAAAGAACATTCACACCAATAAATCCAATGGACTTCTTCACACTGCTTACCATAGGTCTCATTTTATACTTCTTTATGTGACTATTTGATTAATATCTATCTTGTCACTAGACTGACACCAGAGATTATCTCTTATCATAACAGTACTCTTGTTACTTTATCATAACAGTACTCTTGTTATTTTATCATAACAATACTCTTGAACGTGGTAGATAACCAATTGTCTAAGCCTAAAATTAGCATCTATACATAATTGTGCAAAAATATTATTCTCTAGCTCAGAGAAATTTTTTACTCCAGTGAAATATATACACTGTTTAAAATATCCACTTGGCAAAGTCAAGTGTATCTCATGATGTGTGTTCAATACTGAGCTCAATATCTTTTCCCTAAAACTTACTCACGCCCGGTGCTCCTCCATTTTAAGGAATAGCACCTCCATGCATCCAGTGACACAAGCCTGAAATGTAGGCATGATTCCTGCATTTATGAACTATAATATCCAACATGTCCTCAAGTCTTACAGATTTTATTTCTTAAATATTAATTAAATGCAGCTCTCCTCTTCCTGAAATGCCAACATATTGTGTCACCTATCATTTCTCATTTTGTCAAATGGCAAGTTCCTCCTAATTAGTCTTTCCACTTCCACACACTGGTGTATGTAAATATACTAATACATATTATATTATGTATATACCAATATCATATGTGATATAATATATTTTGACATGTATTGTATAATAACAATGTATAACTGTATGTTATGTATATAGTATATTATACACATATACATTAATATGTACAAGTGGAAAAAGCTGTTCTTCTTCATAAATATATTTATGTATGGATGCTTACCCAAATAAGTCCTGAGTATAGCCACCAAACCATGACTGAGTTCCTCTGCATAAGACACTGTCTGAGATATATGAAATATCAAAAATGTCCATGACAAGTTTTCTGTCCTCAAGGTCTTCAGTCCTAAATTGTGCTATGGGTTATCTGACTCACCTTGCAGGGAATCTGTGGTCAGGTTACTTGTCACTCTCCTTTATCTATGGTAATTCTGACATTTTTTGTTATTTTGAGGGGCTGAATGTGTCTCCCCGAAATTCATATTTTGAAGTCCTAACCTCCAGTAACTTGGAATGTGCCTATATTTGGATATAGAATTTTTAAAGGGGTAGTTAAGTTAAAATCAGGTCATGAGGGTGGGCCATAATCCAGTATGACTAATGTCCTTATGAAGAGATTAGGACACAGGTACACACAGCAAAGACCGTGTGTGTACACAGGGAGAAAATGGACATCTCCACACCAAGGAGATAGGCCTTAGTAGAAACCAACCCTGTCAGCACCTTGATCTTCGACTTCTAGAATCCAAAACTAGGAGGAAATACATTTTTGTCATTTAAGCTACCAAGCCTGTAGTACTTTGTAGGGGAGCCCTAGTAAATGAGTACATTGGCCCTCTCTCTCAAGGTCCTTACTGTTAATATTTAAGCATGCTTTGCAACAAGGCTGCCTTAAGACTTTTAATAACAATAACTAAAGCTTGATATTGGCTTCAACATTTAAATAATAGTGTATACCACACCTTATTAATCTACGCACAAAGCCGAGGATGCCAGTGCTTTATCTTCTTTTTTCACCAGTTACATTTCCCTGAAGTCTCTCAGTTAGCAAGTGATGGAGCCTGGATTAAAATCCAGGGTGTCTGATTCTTAAGTTTATGAGTATTTAAACGATTGCCTGAATATTACGCAAACGGTACAGTGAGCAGCTTAGAATTAGCTGTAATTGGCTTTCATCACAAAAAGTGGTTAACACAATAGGCTTCTTTTATTTGTTCTCATCAAGGAGTTCAGATGTGCATGTGTGGGGCTGTGTGTAAGTCTGTAGCCTCTGGTGACTAGCTGAAACATTTACAATCAATCGGAATCAAGCACCTCGCAATAGTATTCTCCAAATGATGTTCATTAAGTGAAGCTTTTCTTCTCTCACAACCTAAAATAATCTTGTTTTGCAGAAATAAACAAGAACAGTGGCCTGGGGATATTCAGACAAGATTCCACCACAGAAAACAGAATGTGGAAGTTGTTAGCCTTTTTTGCCTGTATGAGCTGTTATGATACCTTGTGTTTAAAATCACAGTCTGGTAAAATCAGCTTACCAGTAGCCTGGATACTGAACTCAACATCCTGATACCCTCCCACTAAGGTGCTATTAGACGCTATGCAGCAATGACTTGAAATTCACAAATACCCTATTTGTCAGTAATACATTTTTGTCTATTCAAGGCAGGGCTTGTGTATGGGATCTACTAAGGTAAAAATTATACTTCTAAGGCATTTTTATAGGAGAGTATAGTTTCTTGTTTATTAATAAAAGGCATTCTTTCCAAAGGGATATTTTTCTTTTCAGTTTCACGTTAACCTAGTTTTGAAAAAATATTTAATATTGTGACGTTTCCTCAAAGTCTCAGAATTAACTATCATTGTGAAGATTGGTAAATCTAATTAGGGTTTTACCGTTAGATCAAATATCCAGTACGTGCTTTTTTTCATATTTAGGACTATTATAAATGCGAGTCAATAACCTCATTTTATTATGCATCAATATTTGTTCAGCAAGCTTCTTGGGATGTTACCATATCTGTCGGTTTTCTGTGAAGTAAAAGAATGAAGCAGTTCAGAAAGTCCTCAAGGGGCTTATAGTCAATTTATAGAAACCGTACACATATAAAGTAGTTATTGAGCACATGACTATATTTAGGTGTATCAAATTAGGTATTATAGCATGATATTTTCAAAATTAAAGTTAATAAATAAAGATTCAGGAGTTCATAAAATGGTACAGTAAACATTTGTCTGGCTTATAAATCATTTAATTTAAAGAAACTCTTTTAATACATCACTGTCATTTGACCTTTTTTTAAATGATAAACATAGATTTTTTTGCAGGGTTTTATAGGCCTTTGTTTGCAATGTCATTAACTATGCTTATTAGCCAGCCAAGAAAATCCTTAACATGTGGCCTTAGTATATGGAAGTCCTAAGTCATTATACGTCAGTGATTATCCCCAAAGGCTCTTCAAACAATGGTTCCAGTTTCTCACCCAAGGAAGCACTGCCTGCTTAACAAAGGAAAGCAAAAAGCTATACATAGAGTTTTATATTCCCATCCATAATTTATTTATTCTTATTTAAACCATTATTATATATGGCTGGGTAAATAGAAGTATGGTGTAATGGATGGATGGATGGATAGATGGATGGATGGATAGATAGATAGATATATAAATTTACTAATCATGGAACTACCCCTTCAAGAGTTTTGGAGTTTGGTTATTGCCTGGCCCCAGGCTGAGGAAGTCAGTGTCTCCCATCATGCATTTTATTAATATTCTTACCATCAGTGTGATGTAGATCTCTACTTGGTGAGCTCTTACTTCACATGTTCTGTCAGGAGAATAGTATTTTATCTAATATTTATTTATCTATCTACCTAACCTTAATTATACAGAATGAGACAGAAAAATTTCCTTTGTTTTGTAAAAAAAAAAAAAAAAAAAAAAAAATTGGCCCCCACGTTGTTTCTGAAAGTTACTCTATCATAATTCGTTAGTATAGTCACAAGAGTACAGACAAGAGCTTGCTGTGCAGCTGCTACCTAGTTCTTAGTTGCTTCAATAATCTTTATATATTATAAATTTAAATACCAAGTTTACAGTTATCCAAAAAATTTAATTATGGACCCAAATTCTTGAGTTTACAAGTTGACTTTTTAACTTAATTGTCCACTAATAAAAGTAATGAATTTTTACATTAGGGGAAATGGATCACAGTAGTCACATATATGAGTTTTTACTTCAGGGAATTTGTTGAAACTAATTACATTTTATATCAAGAGAAACATTCTCACACATACACTTACATATCTATCAGTGAGTATCACACATTTGTATATAGAAATATATGTCAGAATATTTTATGACTGTTGTGAATTTTTGTCTTGAATTTTTCAGTGAATATACTGTAGACAAAATATATTTTACGGACTGTTTTTAAAAATTTTAACCTGAACATAATTTACATAGTTGATGACAAGAGGCTACATTATTATATTTCTCACTACTATATTTGTTTTCAGTTCTCTTCTTTAAAAATCCTGGGTTTCTAAAGGCAACTTGTACCTTATTCCTCTTTTACACCTAGACTCTATCCTGTGACTCGTAAAAGAATGGCTGTGGTTCACACATGACTGATGGCTGACTTATAATTACAGTTTACCATTGGTAACTCTCTTGAAGAGCTCTTGATCTGAGAAGACCAAAGTGAATTCACCCGATGTCTGGGTATCAAATCAGAGCCAAACAACACATTTATACCCACAATACTCACAATATTTCATTTGTGCTTCCTAAACTTTTCTAAGCAAATCAATGTATGTCTTGCATGGCTTTTCATTAAAAAAAAACAAACAACAACAAACTTTTAAGAAAGAATATTATCCAGAATCACACCCTAGTAGTAATGATTTTTAAAAAACTAAACTAGTGTTTCTAAATGTCTGATGACACTTTGGGTTGAAATTCTAGTTGAACTACTATATAAGTCATGCTTTTTGTTCTGGTTGAAAATGGAACAGTCTCAGAACTCAAGAGTTTAGCATTGTAAAATATTTATTACACAGACTAAGAAGGAAGAAAATTACTTGTTTTATACTTTTAATCAGATATATGTAATTTACTTTATAACAATTTAAAGATGTCTCTTGGTGAATTTCTGGTGTCTTTTGAACTGATCTATCCACTAAATGGAAATAAACTCTCAGTGGTAATGTATAGCATTGTCTATCTAATTAAACGAAGTTTGGTATGACTAGGAAAACTAAGAGTTAGTTCAAACAAGAAACCTATCAGATGAAACATATATCTGGAAAAAAAAAGAAGTTTAATTGATTGAAAAATCGAGTTCAAAAACTTAATATTTATCCAAATACTATAAGATAGAAAAACAAGAATTTTGCTTTGGGCATTTCAAAAGTTTAGAGTTAAATACACATACATATGCACATACATCCCTTGGGAGTTCTATGAGAACTTTTAACAAAATTATTGTAACTCTCAATAAATGGCTGAACAGCAGAAAACAGATGATAGGAATGAATTTTTTGGTATCCTTTTGTTTTTGCTAGATTTTCGGCACTTTACCCTCACCTGGAAGTTCTCTTCCTGTAAATTTTAGTAGAGGTACACCAAACTTTCTCTCTTTATATTAAATATTTTTCTAATCAATCTTCTCTCCACTATTCACAAAACAAGTTTTTTTCTTAATATACTGATTACTATCATTCTTAGGGGAAACACCTTTAAAGAGCATAGGACAGGAAGCCTTCATATCTTTCCTGCACATTAGAATCATCTGGTGAGCTTTTATAAGTCTCAAAGCCCAGGTCATACCTTATAACAATTAAATTAGAAGATCTGGAGAGTGAGAATCAGATATCATAATTTTTTTTTTTTTTTTTTTTTAGAAATTTTCAGTGAATACCCACTTCAACCAAATTTAGGGACCACTGTTCTCGTTTTAGTCCTACCTTTATTATGTTGATGAAATTAGATAAATTAATATCATTAGGCCTCAGGTTCCTTATCTGTGAAATGAGGGTCAGTGTGTTCAGTGATGGTGGTGACAGGAGGTACTAATGCATTTTCCTTTCCAGATACAACCCACTTTATACCTCTAGAACATGGATTACAAAAGCAGGTAGATCCCATCTGTAATTCCAGAATAGATCCCAGATTAGAGCTGGAATCTAAAATTCCATCTGTAAAAATATTTATATGGATCCTGCTTCTTCATTTAAAAATGTTTCTATTTACTCAGCTCTAACTGTTCATGTCTGTCCACCAATCCTCAAATTGTGCAACACTTCAGAAGAAAAGTGGGTTGGAGGTAGGCAGACAGAATCTCAAAGGGCACTTCAGGTGAGGGCAAGAGCACCAGCAAAAGCAGGAATATGGAGAGCGGTCAAGAAAATACTCCATTTTGAGTGGAAGCCCAGTTTCAGGGGCAAAGGCATTTGCAAGAAAAATGGAAGCAAAATAGTTGTATTTGACATTTATTCCTTGTGAAAGAATTTTGGTTTTGCTTTCATATTCTTTTCTAGAAGTAATAAAATTCAAAATGATGGACCTCAAACCAAGTAATTTTATCAGTAGTATAATATGAACAGGAAAATTAGCAAATATGCCTCAATATTATGAAACGTTAAATGATTTTTCTGATGTGAGATGAAGTTGAATAATACCGTATAAATGATACCACATGATAAATAATGAGGAAATATCAGCATAAAATAGTTATTTGTTACGAAATAATCTGAAATCCAAATGTGTGAAAACTATTTCAACTTGGCCTATGCCTTCCTTCAAAATCTGCACTTCTTTAACAGAAAATAAGAAATATGAAGAATTTATAGAGTAAATCTACTGACATTTGAGACAAAAGTGATTCTATTTAATATCGTTGCTATTTCCATTTGCCATTAATTACCATGTAACTTTAACTTTGTGAATTTTTGCAGACTTTTTTACAAGTGAAGCGCTTGCTGCTTCAAAACTGACTATTTTGTAATCTGATTATTCACAGCTTGCTAATTTGTAATTGGGCTTTTACAACTAGAAAACCTCCAGATTTCAGAAAAACTAATTTATTTTTTTCTTTGGGTAATTGTAGTGTTCACACAAAACAGTGGAGTGAGATGATTTCTAGTGTGTTTTGTGCAGAGTTCTGGAACCAGTAAAATATATTATTGATTGCCTAATGAAAAGCACCATGTTCATACAAATTTACTGTGTCTGGGCAGGGATACAACTGCTACTTTTATTCTGTTTAGGGAATCACCTGCCATTTTACCAAGGTCTATCGCTACATATCAAGTGGGTCTTAAATTAGGTTGAGGTTACCTACAGGGCACTTTGTAAGGTGCCCTTATCCTTTTCCTTTCCTGCAGAGCTACCCACTGCTTCTAATTTAGCCAAAGATCATCAAAATTAATTATGACTGAGTGGTATTATAATGGAAGCAAAGTACAAGTCAAGCACCGTTGACTTTCTTGAAATTATGGAATAGAATCATATATTTTACTAAACTACTATTGAAGGCTTAAGCAAACTGACTGTATAGGCAGATTGGATTTGCTGATTTAAAAATCAGAATTTAAAGAAAACAGTTAGAAAAAAGACAGTGCAAAGAGAGCTAGGCCTGCCAAGATCAAATGAAAACTGTTATAAGATAAAAATATTCTCATTTTATTAAAAATTTTGACCAGTGATCTCAAAGTACAGTCAACACTGAGTTGTCACAGTTGGGAGAAAAAAAGTATGAGATTTTTGTCATTGCCTTCCATGAATGCATAATCTACTAGCCTTTGTATGACAGTAGGTACAGTCAAGTAAGAATGTAAAATAGTATTTGTATCAGTCAGAAAAGTGTAGCTAATTCTATTGTAACCAATATCACCTAAATCTCTGTGCTATTAGATAGCAAAGGTTTATTGCTCACCTGTGCTACGTATGTAATGCAGGTTGCAGGAAGCTCTGCTCATCATAATTAATCCAGAACCCAGGCTATGTAAGAATGAAAGGGAGTTCCAAAAGGTATCATACTGGCACTTAAATGCTCCTGCCCAGAAGTGGCGCCTATCTCTTCTTCTCCTACGTCATTGACATGTCCCTATCACAGGGGCCAGTGCCGCAAATGGGCAGAATAATTAATAGTTATTGAAGAATGTTAATGACTACTAGAGTACTTAAGGATTAAATCAAATGAGAGGTACCAACTGCTGTCTGGGAAAAAACACAATCGAAACATTAAACCCTATTGTCATTCTTCAACCAAAAATCTGATGGACATCTACATTGTCCTAGATAGTGCCTTCACATACTTCAAATGAATAAGAAGGTACATATAGCATACAATTATAAAACAATGTGTTGCTTATATTATAAAAACCAGTTCATAAATACTGCTGAAAGTAAAATGATCTTATCTTATAAAACTGGACTGATGCTTTTGTGCACAATGTCATTCATTGTTCTAGCTTGTGGTGCCAAGAGCACATCTCCCTATGCTCTAGATTTTGGAGGAGACGGAATAGACCTTTACACAGCTCCATGGCTATAATGAGAGACATTTAAAGGGCAGATGTGGGAGGGAGAAAGTAAAAAATGTGGTTTCTAGAGAATAGTTAAATTTGTGAATACTTTCCTAGAATCACATTGAAAATTAATGTCTGTCACAGTACCGTAGACAGCACAAACCCTAGTGATGTTTTCAGAGAGGAGCCTGAGGTCACGTTGTAAACCACTATAATTGCTTTACACGTGGTAGTTATATAGGTGGATTGGTTTGTATGTTTGTGTGTTGGTTTGCTTGACTTAAGTAAATAGATGTTATTTTCATCCTAGGATATAGCTTCCCTTCTTTCATCTCCCAACGTCTGGTATTCCAATCAGGGTTCCTCTCTAGCTATGATCACTACAGACAATGTATGGGTCTTTGAGTACATAAAGTAGTTACTGAAGAGTGATTTGGTTAGATCTTAAACATGCCTATTGATTTACTCTTGTGTATCCTGAGCAGTTTTTCAAATGAGCTTTTGTGGAGGAGCAGGAGGAGGTCTCTGGAGTTGTTGGGATTTGGGGAAAGATCCATTTGTGAAAGGTAAAGAAATGAAGATTTAAAATGGAGTGGGTTGGGACAATAACAATTGTGCTACTAGAAACAGTTTGTTTCTCCCTTTCCTTCTCCATTCTCTTGTACCTATGATGTGATTGCTTAGTACTTCGACAGAACACTCTAGAATGGAGTACGATTAAAAAGAACTCTGTAATGTAAGAGGGTTCCAACACCTCCTGACAGAAGGGTAAGAAGGAGGTCCTATATGATGGTGCTGTAGAAGAAATTTCTATGGGTAGCAGGCAAGGGTTGTGCACTGGGATGAATTGTAGCCCCACCAAAATTCATGTTTCTCCAGAACCTCAGAATATGACCTTATGTGGGAATGGGGTCTTTCCAGATGGAATTAGTTAAGTTAGGATGAGGTCATACTAGAAAGAGTGGGCCCTAAATCCCATATGATTGGTCTCCTTATAAGAAGAGGAGAAAATCGAGAGAGACTGAGACACACAGGGGAAAAGGCCATGAAATGATGGAGGCAAAGATTGGAGTTATGATGCCACAAGCCAAGAAACTCCTGAAGTTACCAGAAGCTTGGAATATGCAAGGAAGGATCTTTCCCTAGAGCCTTCAGAGGGAGCGTGGCCCTGCTAACATCTCGGTTCAGACTTCTAGCCTCCATATCTACAAGAGAAAAAATATCTTTTGTTTTAAACCACCCAGTTTGTCAAACTTTGTCATGGCAGTCCTAGGCAAATAATACAGGCAGATATTTCTGGTTAAGTAGTTTGTGTAAATCAGTGGCTAATTCCATTTTTTTAAAATTTTATTTTATTTTAAAAATTTTTTTGAATTACATTTTTTTTTTGGCCATGCTACACGGCATGTGGGATCTTAGTTCCCTGACAAGGGATCGAGCCCGCGGCCCCTGCATTGGAAGCACGGAGTCTTAACCACTGGACCACCAGGGAAGTCCTCCATTTTTTAAAAATAATCTGTCTGATTGTCTAACTTCTTTGCTAAGTTCTTATAATGGTTAGGTCCATTTATTGATTGATGTAGTACTACTGTATGTGTGTGTTGCCTGTGCATGTTTGAAAGACAATGTATAAATTTGCATAGTACATCTAATAGGTGGCTTTATGTATTATTGGATGAAGTCTGTGAATGGTACAAATGAGCATTATGAAAACAAAGATTTACTATCTTAATAGTAAAAATCGAATAGCATAAGAGAAGGAGTACTAGAGTAAGGGTGAAAAGACTTGGGTTCCCATGTTGCCACTACCATTTATATATGTGTGACTCTAGACAAACAACTACAGTTTTCCACACCTGTAACCAGATAATAAAAATTCCAGGCTTTCTACCAAATAAAAACTTTTGAGGAATAAATGAGTACATTTGAACTACTTTATTAAAGTATCATAATAATATGAAAGATATTACATTTATTAGAAGATTGTTTAAGAAAAGTCTCACATACAATGTGTAGATATCACATTTGCAAACGATATTTTCTCATATGATAGCAAATCACTGTTCAACCCAGTGCCCATCTTAATGGCTTAGAGAGGAGCTTATCAGGGGCAAAATTTATTTTAATAATTCAGGGTGTCATTTCCACAAAGTCATCTAGAACCATTTTGCAGACCTGAGAGCAAGGGGATGAGTGGCATCTGGCCTGTAATTTGTAACTGATTGGCTTCACAGGCCACAACATTTGCACGTCTCTGCACACATCATAGAAATCTCTCTCAAAAGTTCTGTATCAGTAATGAGAGCTCGTCTTTCCAGTCTGTTTTTTAGGAAGAATGAAGATGGTGGTGGCGTTGTACAGGCATTGTCTAGGAGAATGAATGAGATGACACCCCGGTCATCTGGGCAGTCTTTTGATCATACAGAGAGCAGTTTTTATTGTTCATTTTTAGACTTTTATAAAACCCCATAGACGACATGGTAAAAGGGAGAAAGGCAAGTGATATCTGCATGCTCGCAGAATTAACAAAATTTGGACATACTGGTACTTTTCAAAAGATAATTTGATTCCATTTCCATCATTCTGTGTGTACCACTGGCATCTTGACACCTGCAGATTTTGGCTGGGCCTGTATTGAACAGATGCACACTCCATCACACTGGGTGTGGTTGTCAGGCACTGCGCTTCCCTTCACAAGCAGTACCCCGCCTCCCCCAGGAAAGAGCTGAATATTGCCATTTATCCTGTGTATTTCTATCAAATCATACTCTGCATGTCATTTCTGTTCATTAATATGATAATTAGAAAATTTATCCTCTCTACCCCACCCTTTTAAAATCTAGGATTCGGTATCATTTACTTCCCTTTCCCGCCCCCCACCCCCAGTTATTCCTTTTTATTGTTCACTGATGGGGAATTGTAAAATGCGACAGAGTGAGTGAGAAATAGATGATATATCTCATTGGTTAAAATCTCAACAATGGCTATTTAATATGTTTAATAACATGGAGAAAATTAAGTGCCACTTAATGTCAACTGGTTTTTACTTAAAATTTAATTCTTTATGTTTTTCGTAACTTGGCTTCAACTTTATAGATACTATTTGCTTCGTGCATTATGGATTTTAAATATATACTTAAAACTAACAGTAGATCATTAAAATATAGAAATATTGATATTATTAGCTAAACTTGAGTATCCACTAGGAGGAACTGAGTACTTTATCAAGAATATATGAGATTAATGTTTTAAAATATTTAATAAAATATTATCGATATATTGGGATTAGTACTGATAAAAGTGAAATTAAGTTGCGATACGTTGAATGTCATTATGATTATATAATAACTTGGGAACTAGAAGTACAGAATGAATACCATTCTATGATTACAGCTAATTAAATTACTAAGGGCTTTGAAGAAACTAAAACAAAACAGTTTATGTGTGATTTTTCACATCAAAGATTCATGTGAATTTGTCTTCTTTCTTGCAAATGAAGCTGCTTTATAGCCAGTATGGTAAAAATAGATCTAGAAGTAGGATATAGAGAAATACAAAGCAGACTATTTTAATATACTAAAGAAACCATATAGGTGTGAGGATACGAAGACTGTCGAGAACTGATTTTACCTGGGATGGTGGGAGTGCATAAAAATGCCTCACTTTGTTTATTTCCTATATAAGTTGCAAAAATGTGGCATGATGTATGGGAGAACTGGTCAATCATGATGACTATGAATGAATTATATTTTAAACAAAAGTATAGTTTGCAGTCACTGCTTATATCCAAGAGCAGCCTTGGAGATGGCAAACCGATTGGCCGATTTTAGAATTCCTCAGAAATTCTGTTCACAGGTTTGATTCAAAATGCACCTAGCATCATTAACAGGGTCTCCTCTTTTTTTTTTTTTTTTTTTTTTTTAATTTATTTATTTATGGCTGTGCTGGGTCTTCGTTTCTGTGCGAGGGCTTTCTCTAGTTGTGGCAAGCGGGGGCCACTCTTCATCGCGGTGCGCGGGCCTCTCACTATCGCGGCCTCTCTTGCTGCGGAGCACGGGCTCCAGACGCGCAGGCTCAGTAATTGTGGCTCACGGGCCCAGTTGCTCCGCGGCATGTGGGATCCTCCCAGACCGGGGCTCGAACCCGTGTCCCCTGCACTGGCAGGCAGATTCTCAACCACTGCGCCACCAGGGAAGCCCAGGGTCTCCTTTTGAATGTTGTGGATTCTGAAATTCTTTCCTAGCACAGGAATGGCACAGAAGATACACGGTGATTTAACAGTATTTGGCTGTGTCTAGGACAGGCTGAGGCAGTAAGGATGAATAATTGAAACGGCCAGCTCTGGAGTCAGATGGGCTTAAGATCACATGCCTGTTCTTCTGCTTACCAGCTGGGTGACCTTAGGCAGTTTATTAACCTGTCGACACTGTATCATAAGGTTGCTGCAGAAATTAAATGCTTAGTTTAGTATTTAGTATATAGAAAATCGTCAACAAATAATGACTTTTACTATTATTGTTTTCGTTGTTACCTGACATCAATCTGCCTACAAATATTTATTAATCAGCTCATTCATTTAAGACAATGATACTGTTTATTAAGGACCAACTCTATTTTAAGTACTCTACTAGGTACTGTGCTAGTTATTAACTATGCAACGAGCAAGCAACTCTTAATTTTGCCTGTACTCTTGTAAGTTCCTTACAAGTTCCAAATTCCATGGTGACTTAAATGAATCTAAGAGTAAAAGATTCATGGCCTAGATCACAGGTATTAAACAATATGGTTAGAAGCCCTGAATTTAGGAACGAAGGAACTGAGCTTCTCTTGATGAAGTTCTCTTTTGTTCCAGGGAAATAGAGAAAATCAGGGCTCTATTCTAAAATGATTACTTGAGATCCCAGGATTTATACTTAAGAGCTTAATCAGAAAAAATATTAATATATTAAAAATATAAAATATATAGTATATGAATATTATATTTTATAAATACTACATATGTATAAACGTGTATGTGTATCTATGTACTCATACATACACACAAACATATATTAGTCTTAACATATATTAATTCCAAATATTCTGATTTACAAATCATTTATTAAAATATTAAATCCATTAGATGGCAAATAATGAGCACACTGAAGTTTCATTTGTTAAATATTTCTACAAATATGTAGTGATTGCCTCCTATGAGTTGGACATTCTTCTGATGACCTGAAAATAGAGCAGTGAACGAAACTCTCTGCTCTCATAAAGCATATATTGTAATGGTATATTCTAATGGACAGTAGATCAAAAGTATTTAAATACACATCTAGGCTAACAGGTAAGTGCTTTCAGAAAAAAAGTGTCAGGAAAGGAGAAAGCGAATGATGGGAGGGGCGAGGTGGGTTGCTGACTTACTTAGGAAGGCATCTATGATAAGGTGAAATTTGGCCAGATAATTGAAAGAAATGAGAAATGCAGGTAGTCATGAGGGTATCTGGGAGACGGGCATTCCTGGTAGAGGAAAGAGCCAGTGAGTGTCTTAACAAAGGAGTCCAAGGAGAACAGTGGTGATGAGGTCAGAGTAGCTAGTGACATTCAGATTATGCAAGGCCTCGTAGGGCAATGGAAGGACTGTGGCTTTTATTCTAATTGAAACGGTGAACCCATGAAGGCTAAAGTGTTGAAATATCATAACTTGACTTACTTTGTACCATTTACATATTTTCGTTTTTATCTTTTTTTTCTGTTTATTAAGATATTATTTACATGTAAAAATCATAAAATGTAAGGATACAGATTTATTAATTTTGATCATTTTAGATGAGTGTAACTACCACGACAACCATCATATAAGGTTGTTCCCCTACAAACTGAAATCAAACAAAACCGGTAGGTACTGATCTACATTCTTCCCTCAAATTTATGGACTAGTAATCATAGCTAGAATATATAAAGAATTTCACAACTCAACATTACAGTAACAATCACCTAGTAAAAAATAGATTAAAAATTTGAATAGTTCATCAAAGATGTAGGAAATTAAAATAAGTACATAAATAGAAGCCCAGCTTCCTTAGTTACAGTGTTAGGAAGATACAAATTAAAACCACAAGAAAAAAAAATCTATACTTATTATTGGTTTGTTCTTATACATTGGTGGATAGAATTCCATTGTGCTTTCCTTTGTTTTCATCAATTCAACAGTTGATGGACATTTGGGTTTTTCTAAATTGGGGCTATTATGAATAATGTCTCTAGAAATATTCACATATAAATATTTGTATGAACATAGGTTTCATTTATCTTGAATGGATGCTTAGGAGGGAATTATTAGGTCATATGGTAAATTTCTATTTAACTCTTAAAGAAACTTCCAAAATGTTTTTTCAAAATGATCGAACTATTTTATAATCTCACAACAGTGCTTGAGGGCTCCAGTTTTCCACATCTTTGCCAACACTGTTTAAACTGGTTTTTTTTTTGTTTTTTTTTTTTAATGTTTTATTTATTTATTTATGGCTGTGTTGGGTCTTCGTTTCTGTGTGAGGGCTTCCTCTAGTTGCGGCAAGTGGGGGCCACTCTTCATCGCGGTGCACGGGCCTCTCATTATCGTGGCCTCTCTTGTTGCAGAGCACAGGCTCCAGACGTGCAGGCTCAGTAATTGTGGCTCACGGGCCTAGTTTCTCCACGGCATGTGGGATCCTCCCAGACCAGGACTCGAACCCGCGTCCCCTGCATTGGCAGGCAGACTCTCAACCACTGCGCCACCAGGGAAGCGCCTAAACTGTTTTTAAATTATAGGTTCTATTAGTTTTCTATAGCTGCGTAACACATTACCACAAATTTTGTAGCAAATTTTATTATGATTCTCTTTTATGTGCTGAGTAGTTTTTAATCTCATTGTTTTGAAGACTCTCCTTTTGCCTTAGGCTTTCACCAGTTTAACTATGATGTGCCTACATGTAAATCTCTTTGTATCCTTTGTGGAGTTTGATAAGCTTAGTAGGTATATATATGAATGTTTTTAATCAAATTTGACATGTTTTTAGCCATTATTTCTTCAAAAAAAATTTTTTGCCTCTTTCTCTCCTCTACTTTTATTTAAGAGCATAGAGCACTAAGCAACTAACTCTGCCAGGGGCAATTAAGGAAGATTTCAGTTAGATGGTGACTATAAAGTGTATTAAGCCAAACTACAGGACACTGGATACTTAGAGATACTTATTAAGGAAGAGTGGTGAAACTTAATCTCAGAAATTTAATAATCTATTCAGAAAAGCAAGTAAATGATACATATTTTACAAATAAAATCCAAGGGAAGGAACACATTGAATAAGTGTGGATGAGATAAATAGAAGAAATCTTCTTTGATGAGCAGATGTATAATAGGAATGCCAATAAAATATGTTAAAATATCTACTAAATCTACAACATTTTGTGAATTTCAAACTTAAGTGCCAGTAAATGTATATTTATTCAGGTTCACAATAAACTTAACTGATACACAGTATTTTATTAAAAAGGTTAACTTTGATGGTAGATATATAATCCAAACACTACTTGAAGAATTTCCAAATTACCCTTTCCTGTGTTAGATTAGAATATATCATAATCTGAACATTCACTCACATACTCATTTTTATTTATATACAAAAGCATATTTAAAAATTTTATATAGGGGCTTCCCTGGTGGCGCAGTGGTTGAGAATCTGCCTGCCAATGCAGGGGACACGGGTTCGAGCCCTGGTCTGGGAAGATCCCACATGCCGCGGAGCAACTGGGCCCGTGAGCCACAACTACTGAGCCTGCGCGTCTGGAGCCTGTGCTCCGCAACAAGAGAGGCCCACGATAGTGAGAGGTCAGCGCACCGCGATGAAGAGTGGCCCCCGCTCGCCGCAACTAGAGAAAGCCCTCGCACAGAAACGAAGACCCAACACAGCCATAAATAAAATAATAAATAAATAAATAAATAAATTAAAAAAAAAAAAAAATTTATATAAAAAGAGCTGCCGTGTTTCCTAATATACAGATGTATTAGGTCCTGACTAAGAGGAGGATTAAAATGTTTCCAGGGCCTATGAAAAATGAGGGAGAAATTATTTTTGCATATATTACCGGTGCTTTTGTATAATTATTTAATATAACCAGATTTTTAATTTAAATTTAATTCATGAGAACATTCTTCTTGATTTTCAGTTAGCCTGACATATAATTTGACATTTGGTTATTTAGAAATTAGTTTTTTTCCCTACTATAGAACAGAGATAATAAGCCTTCCCATTCTCTCCCAATTTACATACCACACTGTCCTGTATAATTTTTTCCAAGAATAGAATATCTTCCAAAAGGAAGATATTGGCTAAAAACTACAAATCCACTTTTTAAATGGAGCCATTATCAAATATAGCCTTCAACTTTAAGTCAAGTTTTATAAAATTATTATCTCCATTTAAAATCTTCCCATACTTTAAAAAATGAAATAAAAATTCTATGACCTATATGACATTTTTCTTTAATATGTAAATATGTTGATTTTAAAAATTAAAATTCTTATTGAAGTTGATGATTGTTATGTAGTCCACTGTATATTTCAGAATGGTTGGACTCACCTTTGATGAATAAATCCACCAAATGTATTGTGACTAATCTCTGTTTCAAGACAATAATGTTGATAATAAATCAAGATAAATCTTAATGGGATGGGAGGGAGACGCAAGAGGGAGGAGATATGGGGATATATGTATATGTATAGCTGATTCACTTTGTTATAAAGCAGAAACTAACACACCATTGTAAAGCAATTATACTCCAATAAAGGTGTTAAAAAAAATTAAAAACATAAATACAAACGAATTCACACAGAAAAAAATAAAATAAAATATGTCATAAAAAATAAATATAAAGATCTCTAAAAAACCAAAACAAAACAAAAAGATAAATCTTAATGAAATAAACAGAGAAAGGGAGGCAGTTAGCTTCAGGTGAATGGTTTGAGCTAAATGACATTTTTAGTTGACTAAACAGAAATGAAAGGTGGCTTCACACCTTCTGGAGAAAGACTGTTCAAATTTGGATTGAAAATCTACATAGCAATTCTTGGTTCTGAGGCAGGTGGATCCTTTGAGTACTAATACCCATCAGTTCCACTGGGCAGATTAATTTGTTTAGATGTTTATAGATAGCTAAATCATGTTCTTATTCCCAGGTCTTTCACAATATATCTTTAAGAGAAGTTCAGAGACAGTATTGAGAAGATATTCTCAGATCCATAATTTGCCATAAAATTCTAGTACTTTGGTAGTGTTCCACATCCAGTGGTATTGAAAAATACATATAGTAGAAATCACATCTTTAATTAAATTGATAGCCCCATCATGAAATTCTGCTACATAATTAATGGCCAAGATGCATAAGATTTTGATTAAATCAAATTAGTTATTATAAACAATACATAAATCATGAAACCTAATATTAATTAAAGTCCAAGAATTTTACAGATCTTCCTTTTAAAAAATACACTAGGTTCAGTGATGAGAGCACTCTACCACCAGTACTCAATAATTTTTAATGGCAGATACTCAGATTTATTCTTTTGGCCAATCATAAATTAGAAGTCCTTCAACAATAACAGGACAAAGCTGTTACTAGAGGTTTATAGGAATTCAACTAGAATTATGTCATTTATTCTTTCTTTCATGCACTAAAAATTTAATATCTACCAAGTACCAAATATTTTGGTATATGTGTGGAAATCAATTATCTTTACCTCCTGAAGTTCTTTGGTTAGCCTATTCATGATCACAGGTTAGGTCAAAACTAAATCATTTATGTATTTCCTGAGGACAAAGTGATTTGTAAGATCAATATTTAAATTTTCTTCTGATTCCAGTTAATAATTTAGCTAAAGTCATCCTATATTCTGTGTACTAATGATGAGTGACTCTGAAAAGTACAATCATGTCAAACAAATGACAGTGTCTCAAAGGCACAGAAGCCATGTATAGGTTACATATGGCCACAGAGGAACTGCTTTCCAGGAACAAAAGATGCATAATAAGTTGGCTAGGATTTCCATCACATAATCTCCTTAGTTACAAGGTAACATTTAATTCAGAAAAATTCAGTCAATTCAGATCAAAGAAACATTTTTGTATATCCACTCTGTACAGAGCATTTCTTCTATGTACTATGATGGATGTATGTTGTGCCTTGCAAAATCCTTAGTATCTGTTAATATCAGTATTTAATAAAAACTAACATTTTCTGAGAATAAAACTATATTTTAGGAATGGTTCTAGGTACTTTACACTTATTATGTCTGAAACCCTATGATAATCCTGAAAAGCTGGATGTTTTCACCCCTCATTTACTGATGAAAATTAGCCTTCATTCATTAAAACTCAAATCCAGACTGACTTCAATGCTTACCCTCCCAAACCTTATACATTGGGTCACAAGAATTCTATATATTAAAAGAAGAGTGAGAACAGCAAAAAATCCTACAAGGTAACATAAGAACAAGTAACAAAATGAGGAGTAATAATTTCTGTGGGAGAAATCCGTAAGGATTGGAATGGTCAGATGAGGCTTCAAGAAAGAATTAATGGAGAAATGTTAATAGGTTATAGATAAGTGGTTAGAAAGTCAGTAAAATCTAAGTAGACATGATAATAAGCATGGATTATTTGGGACACAGTCGAAGACAACTTTTGTAAGTTCAAAAGATGTGTATATATTTTGTGGACAAATTTGCATAACAGATTTATTCTTATAGCTAAACAGAGCCAGTGAAGGTTGTTAAGCAGACAACTAATAGAGTTTTGGAGGATTAACTGGACACTCTTATTTAAGTTGAGAAAACATGAGCCAGGCAGACCAGTTAGAAGACAATTACAACACTCTAGGCCTGTAGTTGTGTGGTGAGACTGAGTGCAAATTTTAAAAAGCGGGGGGAGAGGGCTTCCCTGGTGGCACAGTGGTTAAGAATCCGCCTGCCAATGCAGGGGACACGGGTTCAAGCCCTGGTCCGGGAAGATCCCACATGCCGCGGAGCAGCTAAGCCCGTACGCTACAACTACTAAGCCTGTGCTCTAAAGCCCACGAGCCACAAATACTGATCCTGCGCTCTAGAGCCCGTGCTCTGCAACAAGAGAAGCCACCGCAATGAGAAGGCCGCACAGCAACGAAGAGTAGCCGCCGTTCACCGCAGCTAAAGAAAGTCCACGCGCAGCAATGAGGACCCAACACAGCCAAAAATAAATAAATAAGTAAATTTTTTTAAAAAATTAAAAAACAATTCAGACAACAGATTTCTAGTTAATTAGAATAATGTGAGACAATATCCGTTATATCTGAACAAATGAAAATTGAAAAAAATTTAAGAAAAAAGGGTGGGAATATATCTATAGAAGAATCAGTGTTACTTGGAGAATGGAGGTGAGGTGGGAGGTTTGTGATGTAGTTCAGAATCCATTCATTCAATGTGGCTATGAGTCCTGAAACTTTCAAAAGTATGTTCTAAACTTCCCCCCCTAATTAGCTATGACATTCTGCCAGCTGTGCCCTAACTAGACAGGAAATGGGCCACAATTCTTCTGAAGAAGCAGCTATGAATTTGTCCCAGGTGTTTCAGGAGTGTGATGGAGTTGGGAGTAGGGCTTCAGAGAACGTAATCTCAGATCCTCAGACTTAGTGGAAAGGTCCCCTGTGGTTTTGATGTGATAGGATGGTTTCTTCTGACTAGAGGTGGAGTGAAATAAGGGGACATGGGCTTGTCATTACATTAGCTAAATGCAGGTCAAATGAATGTGTATCAGGGTTGTTAAAATATTATCTAGAATTCATGTCCATTTATAGATTCTATTGCTCAGGAGAATGGGAGTAAAAACAACTGTGACTAAATTTCCTTTTCCTTTGCCCTGATGGTTATCCAGATGTGCAGTGTGATTGATGCCTGTGTTGGGAAGATATGCTATTGGGAACGTGATGCACTGCTTGTTTGGGTCAGACCTCAGGATGCAATTATATTTTCCCTTTTCTCCAATCATGACATAATAGTCTCATGTTCTTTCTCTAGTTTCAAATTGTTTGTCTCTCAGTCTCTCTCTCTCCATGCACACGCAAACACACACACACACACACACACCCCATAGAAGTCTTAGTACTGTTGACTCTAGAAAGAGAAGGCACACGTCCTGTAGTCCATCATTCAGCATCCACACATCACACTGGAACCAGGAGGTTGATAGCAATCATTACCCATGAGATGGGCTTGGACCAGGGTTCCCCAAGTCCTGACTACGAGTTAGTCAATTACCTTGAATGCTGAGATTGGCTGTGATGACTTTAGAAAATTGCTCTTGTTCAATGAAGAATGGCCCCACCTCAAGTCATCTACACCAGAGGTCCCCGGGCTGCGGACTGGTACTGGTCTGTGGCCTGTTAGGTACCAGGCTGCACAGCAGGAGACGAGTGGTGGGCGAGTGAGCGAAGCTTCATCAGCCGCTCCCCATCGCTCCCCATCGCTTGCATTACCGCCTGAATCATCCCCCACTCGCCCCCTGTCCGTGGAAAAATTGTCTTCCACGAAACGGTCGCCGGTGCCAGAAAGGTTGGGGACTGCTGATCTACACTGTTGCCTTCAAAAGTGCTTTGAAGTCATCACAGGGGATGTGGAATCTCAGGCCCTACCCCAGAACTACTGAACATAACCTGAATTTGACAAAGTCCCCAGTGATTTATGTGCATATAGCAAACTGAGAAGCATGTCTTTTCTTAAGTTACTTTGATCATCATTTTTGCAGCTTATACTTTCAACAAATACTGATTGATATAAGTACTACCCCTAATTTAGTTTACTTCTCAGTTGCTCAGAACACTTCTTGAGGCAATGTAGACACTTAGGACAGATTTTACAACACCATTCCTTGTGGTAACTTTATACTATCAAGGAAAGTGCATTAATTGTTTTTCTTCATAACCTCTTCAAATCACTATGAAGAGAACTAGGCACATATTTCATAAGATTTCTAAAAAAACTTTATTTGCAAATCTAGATTTTTAACACAGCACAGTCTCATGGCTGACGAGAGTACAAATTTATTTGACATAACTGCTGGTTTCAGTGAAGTCAGCCCAAGATATTTTTCAGAAATGTGTTTCAAAGGTGAGCCATTTGATCTAAAGATATTTATGGAAAATTTATATTCTTGTGGGGTTAGATGGATATCAATTGTGACTAAATTAAGTCTCTGTTAACTACTGGAGGAAAAATACTTAAACATTGCTCGTGACATCACATTAACAATGAATAATTCAGCTGGATTCAATGTAAAAAAGATGTGTAATTTGAAGCTTTTGCCACATGAAATAAAAATATGTGTCAAGGAGGTCACTCTTAAAATATCAAAAATTATCTTTCCCCCATACAAAAAACTAGTGGAATTATAAGGTAAATAGGGTAAAACATTAAAATACATCAAATATTTAATTATACATATCGATTACATATATTGTTCCTATTCATCTGTTAAAACATCAAGTTGCAAGTAGAATCAGTGTTCAGAAAAATTTGTAGGTCAAAAAATGGCCAAATGTAGAGAAGATTCCAAATCATTAAACCCCACATTTCAAAACCGGCTGCTCGTAATTTGACCAGTTTGTATTTCTTTGGCATCAGCAGCCGTTCTGCTAAGGCAAAGTAAATGTCATAAAATGTTTTGTTTTCTAGCAGCCATTGGCAAATAATTGGCATCTGTTTTCTGTTGTCTAGCTGCAGTTATGTTTTCTGAAACAGAAGCTTCCATCCCTCATCTAATAACTTGTTGATTTAGGATCCCCTAGGGACCAAAAAAAAAAAACTTGTTTGAGGGGAAATAAAGAACCGTGAAAACATGTGGACTTCAGAAACATGGATTGATTCATAGTGCATTCCATCATAAGAGTGTTTGGACTCATCTGTCTCTAAAAATAAATAAGAACAGGAAATAAGTAACTCTCTTTTGGTAAACCTAAAACAATGAAGTTTCTGTATGGCAAAGCTGAAAAGAGACAAAGGTCCTTTTAAAAATAATTTTCTTCTCATTCGCCTTCGACTCCTTTTTGACAAAAGCCAAAAGCGTTAGTTGTTAGAAATAAGGGGGCAACATCTCCAGAGTGGAGAAATTGGGCTTGCCTTGAATTTAAACACTTTTAAAAGCTCATTTAAGTGGGGGATGTGATTACTTGTAGAGCAGGAAAGGCACTTAGAAATGCAACTGTAGGAGCCTCTCTGTTTTTAATGTTTAAGAGCAGATAAAACGCCACTTTCACTGACTTCAGGCATTCTTCTGGCTGAGGACTAGGCCATTAATAGTCATTAACACTCTTTCAAATGTATTGCCAGAGTGGTAATGAAATCAGCACCTTCTAATTTTTATACTGAAGCTCTGCCAAAGTGCATTTGGTCTTATCACTACATAGCGATGTGTGATGTGCTTGCTACCTAAGACATCAACATCAAGGCTGAATAAAAACATAAATCTTTTATGATGTTGGGACGTTACTATTTTATTGTAAATCAATATAGATCAGTTATTCAAACAATTTTTCATTGTTTTCTGAACGAAGGGAGGACAAGCCAGTGGCAGTATAAACTGGGGTCTATTTTCCTATTCTGAGGTGACCATCAACTTGGGTTTTTGAAACAAATCATTCACTGGAAAGCTATCCTTAAAATTTGATTCCATGCCATATTCCCACTATTTGTCATTTAGGGAAATGTCTCAAATAATCAGTTAACATGGTGAGCATCTTTTTTTTTTTTTTTCATAAAACAATACCTAATCTAACCATAAGTGATGGTGGTCTGAAGTTTTATACTTTAAAGTAAATGGACAGATTTACCAGTTGATGTCCCAGCCCACCCTCCTTTATAATTATGTAATATGAATAATTGATGTTGAGTTGGTCATATAGAATATTCTTCTTGACAGAAGAGAAAAATATTTTCACAGATGGAAGTAGGAAGGGAGGAACCAAGGAAGGGAGGGAGAGAAGGAGAGAAGAAGGAAAGAAAGAAGTCTTCCTTCTTAACCAATTCATTTAGAATTTCACATTCTTTCTTCTTCCTGACCTTTCTTCACTATTGAAACATATTTGTAGGGTGAAACTACACCTTCCCTTCCCCATATCGCCCATCAAGCTGTGACTCATGGAGAAAAGAAACAAGTTAGCATGGCAGATAGCGACACCTGTGTCCACACCTTCCCAACACAGACCACAGCTGCTTACTCAATAACCATCTCTGCCCTACTTAATCTTATTCTTTTCTGATCTCCTTTTCTTCCCAGCCCCACCAGTGACACTGGTCTACCTCCTTCTAGCAACAAATGTGTAGGAGACTAAATGTCGCTGTATAATCCCCAGATAAGAAGATGTATCTTATTTCTAATCTTTGTGTTTTCAAGGACTAATCATTATGACTCATAAGGGCATTATGCTTTTTCATAGAGGATCTAAGTATACAATAGAAGAGATTGAGGAGCATAAAATAAACATTTTACCCTCATCTATTACTTTTGGTAGCTACCAGCAATGGCCTCAAGAGAACTGTCTGCTCATTTTATAGGCCACTACGATTGGGAAGTTCTATATAGTCATTCCATTTTGCTTTGGCTACAGAACTATGTGTTTATTTACATATTCATTCAACATAATATATAATTATTCAGTTGTTCCTGAGTTCCAAGCAGCATGACAGGTCCTGGTTATACTAATATTAACAGGACACAGTCTTTGTCCTGAGAATTCCACATTCTGGAGAAAAAAGAAAATATGATCATAAGCAATAGATTATAATATTTTGAAATTAAGTAATATGATATATGGTATGAATAAAGGGCTAAGGGAGAAGTAAGACAGTGGTGAATGGCCTCTTTTGACCAAAAGACATTCAACTATTCTTCTACTGCCACTATACAGATCAATGTCTATTTTGGCAGGGAGAATGCAGACAGAGAGCAGTCACATTTAGAGTAAGAAGAAAACTGGTGAACTGGAGAGCTACAGCCAACATTCTGAGACATGTCATTGAGCCTTATCTTCAGAGAATCTGGAAAAACCCTGAATAATGTGGTGTACTTTGAAAATATACACAAAGGCTTTGCTCCACGAAGTCAGCAATTGAGCCAAGGAAGGGTTAGAACTGAGAATCCAGGAAAGAAGAGGTAATGAATCCCCACCATCTCTTCCATACACAACTGGAGATAGATATCAAAGCTCACTCCACATCCTTACTTCATGGAGAGCCTGCCCTCATTACTATATGCTGGATGTCTTTAAGATTTTCAACTTGGAAACTGAAAGTGGTTAAATTCTAAAAGTGTTTCAGGATCTATACTAAAATGAACTAATTCATTTTTAGATCAATTGCATAAATAACCATAACATTAGTTGCTATTAATTTTAGCCAACAATTAGTTACTGTGGCTGGTCAACAATATTGGAAAATCTCATAGAAGAATGGTGTATTTAATAGTTTTCAAAGTCAATGTCCTCCTCCCATAGATAATATTTTTATCTCTTTTATAATTACCATTTTCATGTGAAGAGTTCACATTTTTAGAAACTTCTAGCTTCTAATACTAAAATATCTTACAGCTTTACTCTAGATCTTATCAAAGGAAGATTTTTCCCCCTAATTTTCACTTGTTTTATATAGAAGTAATTCATTAAGTTCTGTTTTGATTGTCAGAGAAAAAAAGGGGTAACATTAAGAAAATACCCTAATAACAGCACTTTAAAGCCTGGTATGACATGAAAAATCATAAGAAATATGAAGGCAAAATTAATATTATTTACTATGTTATAGAATTTTTATTGTTTTCTTGTTAAATAAAATAGATTTTACCTAATGAGCCCTCCCCACAGACATTTCTCCTGACTCCTCTTACCTTTGATTTCAAGTATGTGCACTCTACTTTGGAGTTCTTCCTTTTCTTGAGCTGCCTAAGTGAACAAATTTCAAAGAAAAGAGTCCTTCAGCATAATCTTAGAGGATACCTACTTAAGTATGAAAAAGATAATACAGTAACTCTAATATATTTCCTGTAATTATTAATAAATGACTGAAAACTCGAGGATTGGCATAAAGATGCTCTTTCCCCAGTCACAATATTCTTGCATGAATATTTGGTATATTGTACATTGAAGTGTATCTTAGACAGATGTTTTTGGCAAGGGAGCACGTGCACGATTAACATGAGTTATGCGTATGTCTGTTTTTCTAAGGCATTGATTTATGGGTACATTTTAAACTTTATTTTCATCAAAAACTATACTTTAATTTCATAAGCATATTCGTCTTCGAGCTTGTAATCATGTTAGAGGAGTTAGTTTCAGTTGAAACATTCATTTTCCAACTCTCATTATTCAAGGAATGGTACATTTAGAAAAGACATTTGAATTTTTAATAATTCTCTGTGAAAAATATTGTGTTAAGACTTATCTAAACATGCCAATCATGTATCAGAAATTAACAATGCATTTAAATATAGTAGGACGTAGAAAGCAGCTATTTTTCTACAATGCAACTATCAAGATTATCCCAACATGTGTGCTTGGGAAGATATCTGCCTTCATTTTATAGCTGACAACAGTAAGAGCCAAGGAAGGCTACAGGATTCCCATGACTGCATAGCTAATTAACGGAGTAACAGAATTAAAACATGGCTTAACTGTATTCTTTCTACAGTTACCCACCTCTGAAAAATAATGAAGTCTATCTAAAACTACTCACTTCAAAATTTATTTGCACATTAACATACTCAGATCATTTGCCATTTTCATGTGAAATTATTTTATAAGTAGTCATTAGTCATTATAAGCAAAATATAAGAACTAGGTTGAGGATAATCTATATTTATAATATTTATCAAGAAAATATATAAAATAAAGCAATTAGATATATTATAGTTTTTATACAATGTCTTTTGATCTTTAAAGCTCATCTAACTTTGAAAATCCCAAATCTTTATGGATTCCTTGAAGTTGGTTTTAGTTTTTGGTGCAATTCAGTTATTTTTTTCTCATAAAACCCAAGCAAATATGTTATTTAATAAATCTAAATAAAGTTGAGAGTATAATGGTAACAATGCACAGCATAGAAAAATTGATGATCTGTGTCAAATTTTGGTTCAAGAAACAAAATGAAAAATTTTATTTTATGAACAATCCCACTGTTTCCATAGAGGTTCTGAGGATTCCACATATAAGATAAAGCCAGATACTTTATTAGAAAAGTATTTTTAAATCTGCTCTTCAACAATCATGTTTAAGAAAATTAAAAGGTAAGCCAGGAAATGGGAGAAAATATTTGTGTTACATATATCTGAAAAAAGACTTATCTAGAATATATAAAGAACTGCTATAATTGTAATTACAGTAACAGAAACAATAATAAACAACTCAATAAAAAATAACTAGAGGACTTGAAGGAAAGGTGTAGGAATGGCCAAAAAGTAGATACAAATGCTCAACAATAACAGTCAACAATACCAGGAAAATGTGAATTAAAACTACTATGTGATAACACTTCATTCACTGGAAGAGCTAAGGAACAAACAAAAAGAACAACATTATGAGGTGTTGGTGAGGATATAGAGAAACTGGAACTCTCATATGTTTCTACTGAGGAAGTAACATGGCACAACCATTTTAAAAGAAAGGGCTGATACTTTCTTATATAGTGAAGTATACACCTACCATGTGACTTAGCAATTCCACTCCTTAGTTTTAACCAAGAGAAGAGTAAGCATATGTTTACGCAAAGACTTATACACAAATGTTCACAGCAGTTTTATTCATAGTAGTCACAACTAGAAACAACCTATATGCCCACAGATAGGTAAATGGATAAACAATGGGGTGATAATCAGCAATAAAAAGAAATGAACTATGGACATATGCAACCGCGTAGAGGAATCTCAAAATTACTGTGTTGCATGAAAGAGCACATGCAAAGAGTAGTACAAAAGCATCCATGCTGTATGATTTAATTTATATGAACTTCATAAACAGACTAATGAAACTGTATGATAGAAACCAGTGCGGTGGTTGCCTGGGGGCTGGGAATGAGATTGGGGCCACTGACTAGAAAGGGGCATGAGGAATTTTCTTGGGATGGTGGAGATGTGCTATATTTCAATTTTAAGGGTATAATTATTCGTCAAAACTCATTGATCTGTGTGCTTAAAATCTTTGTATTTTATTGTGTGTAAATTAACCACAATATACCAAACAAAGAAAGAAAGGAAAGAACACAATGTGGAAAAAAAGGTAGAGCCAGGGTATAACTTTGGATATTTTTTTCAGTGTGTGTTAATTATATTTTTACAATGGCCAATGTACACCTTCAGAATTATGATGTCTGTATCTCATTTATTGATGTTCAAGTATAATAGCAAATAACATTCTTGACACCTGAAAGAGTAATTCCAATTTAATCTGAACCGTATGATTGTTATAATTCGTATGGACATGAGAAAGTGTTTACCTTCCACCTTGTACTTTTATTTTTTGTGTCTTCTCATTCTGTAGAAGTTATCGTAGGGAAGAAAAAATTTGTCTTCCTTCCTTCTAGGTTCTTTGGCTGGCCTAACAATTAAATGGGCAAAAGACAGGTTAACAGGAGAAAACGAATGAATATAACTTCTTACGTACAGGAGACCCATAAAAATATGAGACTCAAAGGCAGTTAGGCAAGTGATGTGTATATGCCATTCTGAGCTAAGGAAAGGGGTAGAAGTCTTGGACTTCAAAGGAGAGGAAGGCAGTACACAGGAAAATGAGGAGAGCAGATGTTTGGTAAACAAATATTTGCCCTGCTATGCAGGTAAATCTCTCAGATGAAGAAGTTACAGCTGGTAATAGCTCTCTTCCTGGTAAAGGCCCCCTTTCGAAGTTCTTTTAGGCAGTTAAGAGGGAGGCAAAAAGCGTTTCTGAGTCTGCTGGGTCTCGGTTGCCTTCAGCTCAAAATAATGTATCTGCCAAACTGGCACATTTGTGGAGGGGCATATTCTGCTCCCCTTCATTATGTAAAATCACTGAGAAAAACAAAATGCCAAATTTTTCTTTCAAATCAGTTCATTCATTCATCTCTTTATACAATGATATGCACTAAGTATTTAATCATATTCCAGAGTAAGACACACGTATTCTCTTCAACTGGGTTGCATAGTTAGTGAGGCAAACAAGCAAACAGAAAATAACGGAACAAGTGATATGATTATATCAGATAAAAGATGGTATGGTGAGTGAAGTGTTTAAAGACAATGCAGGACATTCTAGGGTCACCTACCATACTGTGGCGACTACTGTGAAATTTCTTCTGAGGCCTTTGGCAAACTGTTGATAGGTTTTAGTCAGAGACGAAGGTGATTTGGTGTGTGTTTAGAAAGATCTCCGCTGTCAGCTTGTTGAAAAGGAATTGACTGAATCACAACCGCAAGCTGACATTAGTCCAGGCAGCTCTCCAGGCATAGATAACAGTGGCTTGCAACTATTATAGCAGGCAGGGTAGGGAGAAATGAAGAAAGATTTGATGATTGTTGTGATATGACTTGTGTATCTCTCAAACACTTTATTTGAAAATGAGGATGCAGATATTATTATTAGGGTTTTTGGGGGTTGGGGATGACCACGTGTTACTACTGCATAGACTTAGTTTCTAGAATCTCTCACTGATCTTGTCCTTTTTTTTTTTTTTTTAATTTCAGTGTCAATGAAAATTTGTGTACTAAAATTGAAGGCCAGGAATTTTGTATAGGAGCAATCCAGACCCTGAAAGGTGAGTACTTTAGCTTAAGATTTTTATACCTGATGTTTCAATTTCACATTTTTATTAAATAATAAGCTGAAAGCCTTGGTGGATGCGTCATAAGTTTTAGGGGAAAAAATTGTTAATCATTAGAAATACTGCCTCTGAGAAAAAGTAAAATAATGTTGCTTTGCTATATAAGAAATTTTTTAAGATGGTCTTCTCAATATTTCAGGAATATATCTCTTTAAATGCAGTCTTAAGTCTACCTAATTTTGTGTTTTAGAAGATTTTTCCAGAGAGAGGTCCCATAATATTTTATATTTTTTGAAGGTGTCTTTCAAATGCGGTGTTTCAGCTTTTCTTTTACTTCAGTATTGTCTTTTTTCATGTATTTTCAAAATTTATGAACCTGAGGATTTATATTATGTTCTTGAATAGTAACTGAGCAGGCTTCATACTTGCTTCAACTCTGGAAATACTGAGAGTTAAATGTAAACTGGATATGATGCTTTCTTGGGATTTTTTTCTTAGATAGGAAATTCAGTGTTTTGTTTTATTTATTTACTAGATTTAACCTTATACCAATACTTTAAAATTCAACTCGAATACTTAATATTTTACAAAATATTTCCCAGATCTACATATTGAATTATTTCTTTTCTCTTTGATTACACATAATTCATTTGTGTCTTTGATAAAAAACTTATTCACCTGTTAATTTGCTTGTTAATTCAACAAACTGCTTAAATATCTACTATTTGTCAGGCACTGAAATGGGCACTAGATGTATAGTGCTGAGTAAAATAATGCTCCCACTTTCAGGCAGCTTACACTCTTTATCTATCGCATTACTGAAATCTTTCATTGTTTCAACAAATATTTATTGAATGCCTTCTATGTATGAAGGCACTTGACAACATCAGTAAAGAACATTTCAAGATATTTGCCCTTATGGGGCTTACATTCTAGCAGGAGGAGATGGTAAATAAACAATGAACATAATAAATATGTAAGTTATGATAAGTTAGATGGTGATAAGTGCTGTGGAATAAAGAAAAGATAGAAGATGTTTCGAAGACCTGAACATACCTGGGAATTGGACAGGAGGAGAGGTGATTGGGGTCAGCCTCACTGGGGTGATATTTGAACAGATACTCGAAAGACTTAAGAGACTTGGGAAGTAGTTGTCTGAGGGAAGAACATTCTGGGCAGACGGAATAGCCAATGCAAAGGTCCTAATGCGGAATATGTGGCATGTTAGAGTTACAGCAAAGAAATCAGTTTGCCTAGAGGAGAACAAGCAAGAGAACAGTAGAAAAAGAGCCTGCCAGCAGTGTAAAAAGTTATAGACTGCTATGTATCTGTTTCCCCTCCAGAATCTTCCAAGATGTCTTGATAACCTGTTATTTCTGTGTCTTTTGCTGTGGTTCTCAAAGATTCCATGTCTTACATTAGGTTGTGTGTCTTCCATTCCCCCCTTTATCCTCAGTACACTCTACACAGCTCCTCTCTTTAAAAGTAACTTGCTTGAGTGAACTTACAAAGTTTTCTTTGGTGTATCATGGAATATAAGGACATAAAGTCACCCTTTTAAGAGTGCATACCTTCTGGCTAAGTCATAGATAATTAGTAGGAAGGAAATTAAATCCACCTGATTCATTTTTAGCAGCGCTCTAAGGGCAAAATAGGTGTTGGGGCAAAATAGGTGTTGCACTTTCTTTTTTTTAAGTACCATGGTCTGGAGAAAAGCCTGTCACAGAGACCAGTGGCTTTCAACTAGTTATAAGACAAGATAGATACTTGCTTTATAAAGCCAATGGCTTTAGAACCTTGCTTTTAGTCTGAGCCAGCGACAGGAAAAAAAGATATAAAAGGTATGGTCCAGAAACCTAAGTAACTTACTTTTTGGTTGGACTTGAAAGAAATTTTTCAACTGATTCGTTGTGAGGGTAATCATTGGAGGGTTTATATGCTATTTAATAGAACATCAGTCCCCCTGTAGCTACCAGAAGGAGACCTACTAGCGAAGATGCTTATGAACCAAAACTCTTAAGTACATAACTCATTCCCTCTTATATTTAGCAAAGCAGAATAACACACTGGAGGAAATCAAACTGACCTTCACCCCAAACTCGGAGTCTCACTCCCATTGCCATCAGTTTACGCCTAAGGGTTGACTCAGGTTTGTTTTTAACTCTGACTTCCTCACAAGCTCTTGAACCCCCCGACTCCCTCCTTCCCAGCACACTGAAGCTCCCTCCCAAGTCCCTGACATTTCCAGTGAGGGTCACTGTATTTATTCAGTGCCGATAACTGAGGAATAAATTCTTACATGTTGGGTAGGATCTTCACTATTGTTTTGCAAATTAGCCAACTGAAACAAAATAGTGATAATGTGTTATTATGGTTAAGGTTAATAAGCTGCTGATTACCTCTAGAGGATACAATTGCAGACACGTTATTTAAAAGGCCTATTTTGTTGAGCTAACTAGTAAATGAACAGAACATTTATGTGCGTGGTGTATTAACATGAGCATGGAATTTTGAGCCTGGTAGAGCTAGTTCAATGTGTTTTTCGCTCTTCTCTCTGCTTCCTCCTCAATGTCAGCATCATCCAGAGGTCTGGTCCCTGGATTGTTGTGAACTGCCATTTATAATCCATGAGATGTCCAGCAAGTTACTTTACCTCTTTGAGCCTCGGTTAACTTAGTTGCACAGTTTGGTAATGTTCACTTGTCTATTGCTCACAGGAGAGATTGCTATTTAAAACACTTGTTCTCCATCTGGGATCATACATGATAATTTTCCCGCTTTCTTGTGTGCCATTTGTAAAAGATAAATTTAACTTTTTTTTTTTTTTTTTTTTTTTTTACTAAAAATAAGGTTTATTACTCTTAACCAAAATGATAGTGCCCCTTAGATGTAGTCAAGGCATTACTTGTAAGCTGTCTTGGACACCCTTGGAATCCAAGGCCATTCACTGATCTATTCCTCAGGAATGCAGTACTGTAGTGGATAGATTCCTGGTCTCTACCAGGTAAAGAATGCATTCTTCTAATCCCCGCCCCCCCCCAAATATTTGGTTATCTTATAAATCCCATTTTGTAGCTACTGAAAATCTGGCTGGACATATCCACATTCAGAATTGCCAGTGACACTCAATAACTGGCTACTTTGAATATGGCATTGACTACCACTAGGCTTTGTCAAACAAGGATTTTTAAAAAGGTATCCAGTGAGTCAGAGGTAGATGTAACTGTTAGTTTAGGGTCCTCTTTGTATGGGAGATGATGGAAGAAATTGTCATAACAGCTACTTGAGTTCCTCCCTTTCTTTGCTCCTGAGAGCAGATTGCTTCTTTGGTATAACTGATGTTGTTGAATTCCTATCCAGAATCCATTCTACACCTCCCCCTTTTCTAATAGCACCCAGGTTTCCCTTCAGGCTTTCTTCTTCCTCAGGCAACCTGTACATTTCTGGAGGTGGGCCTGAATCCTTCAACCAATCAACATACCCCATTCTCCAGGGCAGTCACTGGCATGTGACCTGACCCAATTAGGGTGATTCTGGGGACTCTCCTATTATCATAAGCCAGAAAACTACCTTTCTGTCAGCAACTACAAGAAAGAATATAAAGCTCCAATCACTCCTGAAAGAGAGCCTAAAGCAACACAGAGAACCAACCTTAGGAAGAAACAAATATGGGGGAGCGTAGAGAAGATATTGGAACCAAAACTGAGTTCCTTATACTTTCCTGATCCTCTGGAGAAGCCCACCTTGAAATACACTGGAGTTTTGGAATTCCAGCTAGGAGTTTAAATTTTCAAATTTAAATTGCCTCATATATCTGGGTAGGCTCAATATGGATATGTATTGGATGAATGGATGCAGGGAAAGCTTATAATAGAGTAGGAGATAGTCAAATGAGAAATAATGCCAAAAAGCAGAAGTCAAGTGATAGCCCCATACCTCAAAATGTAAGTCACTTTTGTTTAGTGATCATTCCAACAACTAAGAATGTAAGGGAATAAGTTTTATTCACAATCTAAGTATAATTTGGAGGCAGTAGATACATTCTCTTAATCTATTTAAAAAATTTTAAGAAAGAGCATAATTTCATGTGGATTCTGTTTTTCTATTTCATGTGTAAATCACTTCAAATATTAGCTCCAGATGGTGCAGTCTCAAAGGTTTCATATTTACTCACAGTTCAATATTCTTTTCCAAATCAAATGTGAAAGCGGCATTTCATACAAATACTAGTCTTGAAACTGAGCAAAGGTAAGACAATCCTCAAACCTAGAGACTACTAGGGCCTTCCTTGGTCCTTTCAGGAGGCAAAAGGCTCCTGATTGTATGAATATTTTATCCATCCAGGAAGGTATTCAGGTATTCTCCCCGCCCCTTCTTTCCATCTCCTCCTCTCCCTCTCTCCCCGTCTCCCCAGCAAAAGTCAAAACTAGATAATGGGTTAATTGGGAAAGGTTTTCTTATGTTAATCCTTTTTTTTTTTTCCTTTTAACCATCCCTTACCTTGACCTATACACACATTCAAAGAGAGGGAGAGGAGAAAGAAATGTGAAATGCATTTTGGAATATGACTAGCAGTAATTGAAAAATGTTTCATTTCTCTTTGAATTAAGATTTCACATTGCTTCTTTTTGATGTGTTTAAAAACATTCTACTCGTGATGATGACTATCTTTGTGTGTGTGAGCAGTGCTCTAAAAAACAATGACTGCTCAGTGTGTTGTTGAACCCAAGTTAGTGTGCCCGATGCACAGTGAGGCCAAACAAACTGAAATGTTGGTGTTTGGAGCAGAGAAAGGTTTATTGCAAGAACTAAGGAAGGAGAATGGGCAGCTCATGCTCAAAAGACCTGAACTCCTGGATGGCTTTCAGGCAAAGGTTTTAATTTTTATCTATTTATTTTTAAAAATTTATTTACTTATTTTTGGCTGCGTTGGGTTTTCGTTGCTGCACACGGGCTTTCTCTAGTTGCGCGAGCGGGGGCTACTCTTCGTTGTGGTGTGTGGCCTTCCTATTGTGGTGGCTTCTCTTGTTGCAGAGCCTGGGCTCTAGGTGCACAGGCTTCAGTAGGTGTGGCACGCCGGCTCAGTAGTTGTGGCTCGCGGCCTCTAGAGTGCAGGCTCAGTAGTTGTGGGCACGGGCTTTGTTGCCTTGTAACATGTGGGGTCTTCCCGGACCGGTGCTCGAACCCATGTTCCCTGCATTGGCAGGTGGATTCTTAACCACTGCACCACCAGGGAAGCCCCAGGCAAAGGTTTTTAAAGACAGTTAGGGGAGAGGGTCTCAGGGTATGTGATCAGCTCATGGACCTTCTGATTGGTTGGTAATGAGGTAACTAGGTGATGTTTCTGTAATCTCAACCTTCTGGTTCCAACCAGTCTGAGGTCTACATGCTTGTGGTCAGCATGTAGTCACCATCCTCCACCTGGGTGGGGGTCTTGTTTCTGTAGAACAGCTCAGAGATATTCATCAGGTTGTTATCTATATCCCTACAGGAGGAACTAGGAGTCCTGTGACTCTATCGTCCTAATCATTAACTGCTTGAGCCTGCTCTTTGGAACTTGGAGGAGGCCTAGGAGATTAAAGCCTTTTTTTTTCTTACAAAAAAGAAATGGGAGACACAGAGGGGGTTTTGTACTCTGGAGGGCCCTGCAGGGTTCTGCTCAGTTTCACATGTACCTAACAACACCAGAGAGAAATTTGCTCTTTGATTTGAGGCAGTAGCTACTATTTTGCAGGACCTTCTGGTGTGCAGTTCTGCTTCTTAGGCTTTTAGGAGTCCACAGATTTTTCTCAGAAAAGTTGTTGCCAATTCCTTATATCCTCATGCCATATTCTCTTCCTCCTACTGTCTGTCTCTCAATACTGATTGTGGCTATACTGCATTATTGGAAGCTGAATTTTAAAACAACTTGTGGGTCCACATTTCACCTTACCCAGTAAGTCTTACTATTATGTAAGGATTCTCAGCTCAGAATTTTAATTTATGTGAGAAATGTTGCTATTACATTTGATTCAAGTGGTTAACCTTTTACATTTATTGATATATTGCGTAGGTTCTCTCTCTACTCCAATGTATTTTTATTTCCATTTTTATACTTCCTTGTTGCTTCTTCTCTGTTCTCTCTATTTTAACTTAAATTTAAAGAAACAGAGACTCATTTTCTTCAAATAATGGAGGAACTTTATTAACACTAGATAAGAAAATCTGATTACCGAAGCATGAGAACTATAATATGGTGGGATCTTGCATTAGATGCTCATTCAGCATTAAAGGCAATTCTCAGATTTCAGAAGTTTGTGACTCTTCACTTTAGGGTTCCAACACCTATATAATTAAATAAAAAGGAATTTTCAGACTTACCTGTGATGTCTCCATAATAATCTCTTTATGTGCCAGTTTTCCTATTTCTGCTTCTCTTCTCATTACCTACAGGGCTAACACTTTCCTTACTCCTGAAATAGGCATTCTGATTGACTCAGCTTACTATCCTCAATTATTTTTTGCTTCAGACCTCATCACGGGTAGCTAGTTTGACTGCAGATTGACTTATTTTGTGCCAAGTACTCACCCCTCATCCAAACTGCATGAGAAAGTCATGGTTACATGGCTAGGTTGATCTCTGAGAGAGGATTTTGGAAAGGGCTGTTTCTCCTGTTTCTCTTGAAGCAAACTTTGTTATGATTGACATATCTAGTACAATGGTCCTTGACTTCTAGCATTTAAGTCCTTATATTCATGTGTACAATTGCCATATGAAATAATCCAATTAACAAATGAAAACCCACAAAGGTATATAATACTCTGATCTGTTTAAGTTATAGGTTCAGTGGCTGCAATTCAAACTATTAGTGGCTTTAAAAAGATGGGAGTTCATATCCTTCTTATTTAAACCTAATTTGCTATTGTGTCTCTTCCTTTATCTTCCTACTTCATTTTCTCTCTTCTTTTATTGTAAAGTATGCTCCTTCATCATAGTCAATGTTAAGTGAAAATTCTGTGCTGGGACTATGATATTCAGTTAGGTCTAGGGATGACAGTATTGGCAGGACATGGTCAATAAAGAAGAAAAAGTCAAATCCATAATAATTGCATTTTACTGGTAGGGCCAGTATAATTGTTCTACTTCTATTAAATAGTAGTACCATACCAGGGATTAATGACTGATAAATATTTCTTGAAAAATATAGGGAGCTTCTTTGAAATTTTTATGCAAAATTTGAATATCCACACTTTGTTTTTAATTCTAGTAGTGTTTTCCTTTACAATTAAAATATTGTATTCTGTATATTTCTTTAATTATCAATATCATGAATGATTTTGTACTTATTGATTCTCTTTCATGCAAAAGAAGAAAATTAGTACTCTTTTCCTTCCACCTCTCTTGCTGCTTTCTGGTTTTTGTTGACATTGTGGTCTTCTGGATTCAAATATTATAACTATATTTTTATTATGTATCTTCTAAGATTTATTAAAAAGAGAAGAAGGATTCTGGAAATCCAGAATGACAGCCTCTTCTGAATGTATTTTCTATGCTCCCATATCTGATTGTCTACTACTACTGAACTAGGTGGATCTGGTCAACATGAGATGTGTGATCATCCTAGAAACCAGTGGTGTGGGTGTGGGGCGTTTGGGGCTTTAACCTTATAGAGGGAAGTCCAGAGACAGTGGACTATGAGAAGCTCCAATATTAGGATCTAAAGATATTACTAGAAGAGGTAGATGCTCGAAGATTTGAGGACCACCAAATCCAGAAAACCCTCTGTCTCTCACACACAACACACACCTTGGATGTATTGGGTGGGCCAAAATGTTCGTTCATTTTTTTCCGTAAGATGGCTCTAGTAGCACTTAGTTGTCTTTAACTTCATTTGAAATAATTTTGTTAGATTGTGTGTGACAGCTGTCATATGAGCGTGCATTTAAAAAAAGACATCAAAATTGGTGAATTTTTGTGTAGCCATTTTAATATTGAAGATGGAAGAAAAAAAGCAACATTTTCGGCATATTATGCTTTATTATTTCAAGAAAGGTAAAAACGCAAGTGAAACGCAATAAAGATTTGTGCAGTGTATGGAGAAGGTGCTGTAGTTGATCAAACGTGTCAAAAGTGGTTTGCCAAGTTTCGTGCTGGAGATTTCTTGCCGGACAATGCCCCATGGATGGGTAGACCAGTTGAAGGTGATAGCAATCAAATCGAAACAACAGTTGAGAAACAATCAACTTTATACCACATGGGAGATAGCCAACATACTCAAAATATCCAAATCAAGCGTTGAAAATCATTTGCACCAGCTTGGTTATGTTCATCGCTTTGATGTTTGGGTGGAACGGAAGAGATCGTGGGGCAAGTGAAATGAACCACCACCAACCACATCAAAGGCGAGTCTTCATCCAAAGAAGGTGATGTTGTGTATATGGTGGGATTGGAAGGGAGTCCTCTATTATGAGCTCCTTCTGGAAAACCAAATGATTCATTCCAACAAGTACTGCTCCCAATTAGCCCAACTGAAAAAGGCACTCGACGAAAAGCATCCAGAATTAGTGAAGAGAAACACATAATTTTCCATGAGGCTAACACAAGACAGCGTGTTTCTTTGACGACCAGGCAAAAACTGTTACAGCTTGGCTGGGAAGTTCTCATTCATCCATCATATTCACCAGACATTGCACCTTTGGATTTCTGTTTATTTTGGTCTTCACAAAATTCTCTTAATAGAAAAAATTTCAATTCCCTGGAAGACTGTAAAAGATACCTGGAACAGTTCCTTGCTCAAAAAGATAAAAAGTTTTGGGAAGATGGAATTATGAAGTTGCCTGGAAAATGGCAGAAGGTAGTGGAACAAAACGGTGAATACATTGTTCAATAAAGTTCTTAGTGAAAATGAAAAACGTGTCTTTTATTTTTACTTAAAAAACCGAAGGCACTTTTTGACCCACCCAATATACTGGCCTTGCATAAAAATGTATAGGCTCCCTATTCTCAAGACTAGGATAGTGGAAGGAGCATAGGGACCTGGCAGGGTTTCTCCAGCTAGGGTAGGATAGGGATCAAGGAAAATAGGCAACAGCTAAAGGAACAGGGAACCCATCTCCTTCCATCATTTGAGAGATATCCCCATAAATCTGTTCCCAATTAGCATAACTCAGTCTCAGAAGCCAACCACAGTGACAACATCAAAAGCAAGAAAAGATAACAGCACAAATAAGGAGCTTGGTTGCCTGAGAGGAAAATCGGCCATCACAGAGAGCCAACTAGAAGACACACAGGAAGACTTGGACAGACAATAAATGAACTTAAGGGCCAAGGAAAACGTGAAACCGTCATTCTGGACCTAAATACTTGTAGAATTTTAAAAAGTTAGTAAACAAATTAAACTAAAAGATAGCCACTGAATAGAGTGAATTGAAATTAGTGGTGCGGAGAGGTGTGGGTAGAAGAAATATCTCAAAGCCTGTAAAGATTTAGACATTGGATTTGGCAGAAATCATTAATGGAAAAGCATGGTGCTATTACAGAAATCCAAAATGACCTAGTGCCTCTGTTTCCTTACCAATAAAATGAGGATAATAATAGTATCTCATGGGATTATTATAAAGAATTAAAAGAGTTAATATTTGTAAGGTGCTTAAAGCAGTTCTTAACACAGAATAAATGCTCTGTGTTTGCTAAGTAAATAAATAAGACAGAAATAATGACTAAATCCAAATACTGGTTATTTGAAAAGACCAATAAAATAAATAAACACTTCTTGAGAATGGTTTTAAACAAGGAGAGAGAGAGGAAAAACAAAAAATTTGGAATGTAAAAGCGAACACCTCTAATACAGAGGAACTTAAAAGAATTATGTTTGAATATTACCTGCAAACCCATGCAATTTCAAAACTATGAGAAATATCTGATTTTCCATTTAAATGCAAATTATCAATACTGACCTTACAAGAAGTTAAAAATCTGAATGGATCTATTACCACAGTACAAATCGGTGCAGGGCACCAGGATCAGATGAATTTCCAGTTAAGTTCTATTTAATTTTAAAGGACAGATAATTTGAAAATTATCACAATTGTTTCAGACCAAAACTGGAAAGCCTTTAGATTTATTTTATGAATGCAATATAACTTCAAAATCAGAACCTGACTAAAATAGAAAGAATAGAAAATAAAGACAATCACATTTTGGAGGGTTTTATAACATTTTTGTTGAATCCCAAATATCATTTCAAAATGTAATCTACATCAGAATGATGAATAAGATATGTTATATCCTTTTCTTCTTTATGAGCTTTGAAATACAGTGTATTTCACAGTTACAGGACATCTCAATGCAAAAGTGAAATGAGATCATGTATATATGACCTCTATGGAGATGTCTTAAGATTTACATTTGTAAGAGAAGAGTAACATAGCCAAGTTGTCAAAACATACCTTAAAATGTTTCAATAACTGAATCAATTATCAGGTTTAGAGTTGAATTTACACTAGTTTGAAATGAATCAAAATTTTTAAAAGTCTCATCCTGTTTAATGTTGAATAGTATCCCGTTGTATAGATGGGTCACCATTTGTGTATCCATTCACCCTTTGAAGGACATTGGTGTCCAATCCAGCATTTAATGATTATAATTATGAACATAGGTGCTATAAGCATTTGCATTTCTTGTTTTTGTGAATGTAGGTTTTCATTTCTCTAGACAAAATTATCTCAGAGGACAATCTCACTTTCGATGAAAATATTCAAAATAAAATGAATAGAATTCAGCCAAAACATCAGGGCTAATGAGTTTTCTTCCATGATTGGCAGGGGTGGTTCAAAATCAAGATGCTAGAGTTACATAAATATTAAGTAACTTGCCTAAGGTTCTCCAGTGAGTGAGAAATTAAACAATTTTAACCCTCACTTGCTGACTCAATAATAATAATAATAACAACGAATATGTTATCATGAAATAGCTAAGTTGTACTCAAACTATTCTGTAGCTGTTTTATTTCTTAGAAGTTAAAAGATTCATCTTATAATTTTTCCTTTAGATATTGTAATGTGAGAAGAAACAGGAATTGCCATATTAGAAGTGAAGGCATTTTTTGAGATTAAATGTAAAATAAAATATTTGCTTTTGCTATAGATGAGTGAGTGAAAAGAAAAAGAACAAAGAGAGACTTTTTAGATTTTTGGCTTGACTAAAACTAGGTAGGATACTCATGATCTACTCTCAGCAAAAATGATAGAGGAAGAAAATAGACAGGAAAAGGTTTCCCAAAAAGTCAAGGGCCAGGCTAAAGAGAAGCAGAAGTGGCAGTATTATGACTGTGGAAGATGAATGTAGTGGCACTTCTCATTTATTTAGTATTCAGGATTTCAACCTTAATTAGGATTCCTTTGTCACATCATTCATCAAATATACTTGAAGAAATGGAAATGAACCTCAAAGTTTCTGTCGCCTCAGGCGTGCTTTTAATACTTTTACTCATTTCAGCGTATTGTGAAATACAGTGAGTTGACTAGGAAATGTTTTAGTCAGAATAAGTAACATCCAAATGAAGACATCACACATTATAAGCAATTCTGGCAGGAACATCAAAAAGCAACCATTTAAATGGTTACTAACTTGCGTTTCTTTCAGCCAGTGCTAAGAACAATACCTTTTTTCTTTACCCCAAAATATTCTTCTTTGCCACCCAAAGATTTGTAACAGTCCTTTTAAAAAAGTACCTTAAAAACGATTCCTGCTTATGAAATTCCACAGCGTTTGTTTTGTTAACAACGTGACTATATTTACAAAGGAATTTGCATATTTATGATTATAACCTGCCAAGTCAGATATAGAAAATATAGGATTATTAATTCAATAAGCATGTTTAGCATGTGTAGAACTACTTTAGGCACCAAGATAATCCTTTTTCAACCTTCTCCTCTGCAAAACCTTTTCCTATATGTGATGTCCTTACCTTGTCCCTACCTGTATGTGATGCCGCCTTCTTTGGTAACTGTGCCCCAGGTAGAAAGGATTACTCTCTCCATTTAGCACCTGTAGCCCTTGGCACACACATCTTAAATGAATCATCCATGTGCATAAATGTATGATACATATATACTATATATGTCTCCATACAGAATATAAACATTTAAAAAACAGGGATACTATTATATACATTTGGATTTCCAAAAACTAGAACTTGTCGATATTTACTATATTAGTCATCTTTTGATTTTACAAATAAATAAATGAATAAATATGATTAATTAATCATATAATTAATAATTATATAATTAATCATTATTAGATACAGTAATATCATACTTGTTTTATTGAGTAGTTGTGAGATCAAATGGTCTTTAGTGTCTTTTTAAAGTTGCATAGAAGGTGACATTTCGTTGTTGGTCTCATCATGGATGCTCTTGAATTTGTATCCTACTAGTGTAATTAATGCAATAGCTGTATTAGAATTAAGCACTAGGCCTAGAAAGTAGTCTGAGCCCATGTTTTACTGTTCACCAGCTATAGTGTGACTTTGGCCATGTTTTTAAACTTTTCTATACTTCCTCATCTAAAAATGTGAATAATAATGTGGGGTGTTTCACAGGGCTATTTGTTAAAATTAAATGAGGTAAATAAGTAACACACCTAAAAGAGTTTTAGATACATAACAAGTCTTCAGTAACTATTAGTTGTGACTATTATTAACATAGTTTGACATTTTTATAAGGACTTTGCTGATTCTGCTGCGCAGAGCCTCCTTTTCTCTACCTATATTTTAAAATAAGAGACTGGATTCCTGATGCCTGAATTATAAAGGTTTCTCATACCATTTTAGAAAGCGCTATGGACTCCCTTTGAATTCTTTACATTTTATCCCCAAATACTAATGTAATCATAAAGACAAAGAATTCCATTAATTTTCTTGAACGAGCTCTATGGGACGATATAGTACTTTGCAAAATAGAATAAGAGCTCCCTATATGTGAATATCCAGTAGGAAAAAGCTTTGTGGGCTTTTTAAACCAACTTTGGCTAAAGAAACCCTGAGAATATTCTCACTCCTCTGAGAATATGCTCTCTGTGTCTTATACTTCAGAGCTGTCAGTCAGTATTTTTGATCATTAGCCATCTGTGATTATTTTAATTTTTGCCAGCAGGAGAAGGAACTCTTTTCCACCCAGGAGCTCTGTTATTACAATATAATTTATATGTAAAGAGCTCATTTCATCAGTGAGAGAAACTTTTCTGCAGTTTTTTTAAGGTTTGAAGGAAACTCATGGTATCTTGTTTGTTTCTTTCTTTCTTTCTTTTTTTTCCCTTTCTCCACCTCTACACCACTGTTTCTCTGTCATACTTCACATTTATCCTGGCATCTCCCCATATAGAAATTCTCTAGTACCTAGTCAATAGTTTTAAGAACAGGATTAAGTTAAACTGATTTCTGTATGTTTTAAATGAAAACCCTCAAATTTATTGTAGTTGCTGTTTTAAAGTGTAAAGCTCATAGAGAAAAATATAATTTTACTTTGCAATGATGTTTAGTGTTGAAGAAGAAGCCTCTAGTTAAGATTTCCTTCTTAAAAGTTTATTAAAATGGCATGATGACATTTTAGCTATAACTATGTAATAAGGGCAAGTTTTGAGGGAGGAAAAAAAGGAATTTAAAAATAAAAAAAAGTTGGCCTTTTCTATGTAATACCATGAGTTAGGATTTAGAGTCATGGAATCACATTCATACCTCATCTGACTTCTGCTTCTCATTTCAGTTTGACCTTCAGCAAGTCAAAAACTCCCCTCAATCACTTTCCCTATAATGTGGAATAATAATGTTTAACTGAATATGGTTATTGCAAAGATTAATGAGTTATTGGTCATAAAATGTAACTCATGTATTAAAAGTCTCTGCATGAAGAGAGGACTGAATCCCCGGGTCATTATTGCAGCGTGGTTTTGTGAAGTGAAGTAAATTATTGATCAACTACACAAAATTTTAGGTCTCGAACTTTATGAAGCAAGTTGCGAATCTCAGGATAGATACTACTAGAAATTAGTGCTTTTGGAGGTCCCATGCCATTTCTTGTGGAAACAGAAAGTATATTATTGCTTCCTTTCCTGGTGAAAGGGCACAGTATATTCTTGGCAGAGTTGACTTTTAAGGAAATTACTGATGATCTGAGGACACTCCTATATTTTTCTTCTTTGTTTTCCATCTATTTTTTCCTCTCCCATTTCCTAACTCTATTTCTCTGTTCGCTGTCACTGCTTTCTTTGAGAACACGAACTGGGAGTGCTTCCTCCCATAACTGAAGCAGAGAAAGCGAACAATCTCAGTGTAGCAACATAGTACTTCCTGTCTCTGGGCACTTAGATGTTTGTTTAAAAAATAATTGAAAAGTAACATCATGTGTTCATTCTGACAATTTTTACTGAGAAGTTTGGAAAAAAGGCCAAGAATAAATGTAAGATTTTCTGGTTTTTCATTTGTTTTTCTCTAGGAGTAAGGAATGCGGAGGATGATATATAAACACACACACACACACACACGCACGCACGCACGCACGCACGGAACGTTACTTCCTGAAACAGTGATCAGCTTGGTGAGGAAGCAGCAGCTTCTTCTGAGAAATAGCAGGGAATGTAGCCAAGTGCCCAAAGAACCCTGAGTCACTAGGTCCGGTCTCATTGAAAACTAACCTAATCTGTAACCAATTTAACATCTGAACTTAATTTGCTTGGCTCTAATCAACCCAGAGCATCTTCCCCCATAGAAGCCTTGAGATTAGTCATGATATCCAGAAATGTCAAGAGTAATGACAAATAACTGACACATATATACCTTCATGCAACTTGGCCTCTTAGAGGTGGTTTCTTAATTTTAAAAAGCTTCAAAATATGGCACTTTGTGATGCAGACAGAATCTGTTTCTTTATGCCAATCATTTGTTTTTTAAGAATCATGGAATGGGCTCAGCTCCTTGTAGAGATAATTTTGCCCCAGTAGCAAAACTAAAAGAGTTACTGTTTAGATTTTTTTTTAAAGACAAACAAACTGTAGGTTACACCCCCAGAGCTGCTGAGAGAATGAGACAGTTTTGCTAACTCTAACATGACTTTTCATGACTCAGTCCAGAGCTGCTAAAATCATGTGACTTGCATATATTGTGTAGCTATATAGACCAGGAAACAGTGTGGTACATCTCTGTCCCTTAGCAACTTGCGTTTATGTCCTGGAAAGTAACTCCACCCACAGGCAGTGAGAATTATAAGAATAACTCAGTTAGTTATATCTGCCTTCCTAGCCAGAGGTGAGAGACAATCAGGTCAAATAACAAATAAGCTATAATTAAGCTTTGGAAAATTTTAAAAACAAATGAGTTAATAATTTTATTTCTATGCAAATAACAAATCTTTGGGACAGATCAAATGCATTTTTTGCTTCCATATTGCTGAACTTTGATTTGATTGATTCTATATTTATCCCCCGTGGCAGCTGGACCACTCACTTTAGAGGAAAACTTTCCTAATTCCAGTCTATCAAGGAAAATCTGCAAGTTAAAAACTCACTTTTATCAGCAGGCATTTGGAGAATGGCAGGTGACAAATAAAGCTCTTAGTGGATTATTCTAATTTTATTTTCTTTTACCTTCATAACTTAAAAAGTTGTAGGAAAAGGGAGAGGGCAACTTTCTATGGTTTTGACAGTTGTGCTTTCATCTTTCTCAAATGAACACTGTACTTGAAGTTTTTGCAGACTCAGTGTGAAGCTAGTTTGGGAGTGTCTATAACTTGTACAATGGATATATAGAGAAAAGGACTAAGAATAATCAGATGCATTAGATACATAAAAGTATTGACTAACATTATTGCAAACTATTTGTAAACCTTTCTCTACTTTTGTTTATTTTCACAATTTTCCTTACACATTTATTACTTTATATTGATGACAGAAGAGTAAAACACAAAATAATAAAACATAAGAACTTAAATAAAGAATAAAAAACTAAAATGAGGTAAACTTAGGAGGTCTAAATGAAGCAACAATGGTATTAACTTGAATATTCCTTAAAAACAAAATACATTTTATTATAAATCAAAACCCCCTAAATCTCAGTTTAAATTGTTACTCTGGATTTTTATAATATTGAAAGGAATTATAGTATAGAAAGGAATTATAATATAGAAAGGAACTGAGTTGTAATAGAGATAGGAATTATAATAAAGAAAGGAACTGCACAGATATTAATTAGTTAATGAGTATCTGAGTATTTCTGAGAACACAGTTTCAATATTGGGCAATGATAATGTTTTTATTACAATTTCAATTTTTTTTAAACATTGGAAACAAACTTGAAATTTTATCTAAATGACAAATTTTATGCAAATATGCATGTATTATTTATTCAGAAATAAGCAAACACATATTTCCCATTAGCTAGAAGAACTAGAAAGAGAAATGTATAATACGATTCAGATCAAAGTAAAAACTGGAATCCCAAGAAGAACATGTGCTTCTCAGTTGATTTTTCTGCCTACATCACATTGTATCATGACTTTATATATTTAACCTGTGCTCCCAACATGAGTACTTTAAATTTGCTTATAGTTTAAGCATTCATTCTTCATCAGTAACCAAATGCCTATATTTGCAGATTTTCAGAATTTATCCTTTCCTCATAATCCTCACAGAAATTTCTCCAGAATAATATTACTTTTCTCAGTTACAGAGCAAAATTGCGTCAATAGTGATAAATATGGCATGTGAGGGAAATATAAAAAAAAGCTCCCACATCTGACTGAATGAGTTAAGAATAGCTTAAAGGAGGTTGCATTTTTGATGACACTTGACAGTATATTTAAAGGTTGACAAAAAGCCTCAGGTGGAAAATGTGTAGAAAGATAAGTGAATATGAGGTTATGATGTGTTCTGGGAACTACGAGTAGTTTTTTTATTATTATAGGGTTTAGTTTAAATTCTGTTTGTCTTCATTAAGTGTCTTGAGACATTGTGAAAGTGTGTAAAGAAGTTTATGGTTAGAGGTGAGACCGAAAATGTAGCAGAAACTAGATTTGAAAAAGGCCTTGTATAATTTGTAAGGGGATTAGATTTATCTATTCTCATTTCAATCCCTTCTGTCTATCATGTCCGTCATGTTTAAGAACAAGCAATGTCTCATTCAAATGACTCAAAGTCTCACTCCTTCAACAAACCTTACCTTGTTAAATAAATATGTAAGTTATTGTACTACTGTGTCTGGCTTATTTCACATAGCATAATGTCCTCTAGGTTCATCCATGTCATTGGCCAGTTACAGTGTTTTCTTCTGAATAATATTACATTGTTGACATATATGCCACATTTTCTTTATCTATTTGCTTGTCAATGGACATTTATGTTGCCTCTATATTTGGCTGTTGGGAATAATGCTGCAGTGAACACGGGAGTGCAGATATCTCTTAGGGATCCAGATTTTAATTCCTTTGCATATATACCCAGAAGTGGGATTGCTAGATTATATAGTAGTTCTATTTTTAATTTTTGAGGAATCTCCATATTGTTTTCCATAATGGCTGTATCAGTTTACATTTCCGCCAACAGTGTTCAAGGGTTCCATTTTCTCCACATCCTTATAAATAGTTGATACTTTTTTTTTTTTTTTTAATAATAACCATCCTAATAGGTATGGGGTGATATCATATTGCAAGTTGAAAAATATGTTCTTTTTTTCCACACTGCGGTTTTGATTTGCATTTCCTTGATGATTAAGGATGTTGAACATGTTTTCATAGACCGGTTGGCCAGTAGTTTGTCTTTGGAGAAACGTCTATTCATTTCCTCTTCTCATTTTTTAATCAGATTGGTGTTTTGCTATTGAGTTGTAGGAGTTTTATATATATTTTGGTTATTAACCCCTTATCAGATATATGGCCTGCAAATATTATTTTTCCATTCCATAGGTTATCCTTTCACTTTTTTGCTTGTTTGCTTTGCTGTGCAAAAGCTTTTTAGTTTTAGTAAAATTTATGTATATTTGCTTTTGTTGCCTGTGCTTTTGGTGTTATAGATGAGAAATCATTGCCAAGACTTTTTTTGTTGTTGAGGAACACTTTTCCTTGTTTTCTTCTATGAGTTTTATGGTTTGAGTCTTTGAGTCTTTAATCTATTTTGAGTCTTTAATCTATTTTGAGTTAAAATTTTGTATATGGTGTAAGGTAAGGGTCCACTTTCATTCTTTTGTATGTGGATAACAGGTTTTCCAACACTAATCATTAAAGAGACTATTGTTTGCCCATTTATGTGTTTTTAGTGCCCTTGTCATAAGTTAGTTGGCCACATATGTGTGGATTTTTTGGGGGGCTCTCCATTTTGTTCGATTGGTCTACACATCTGTTTTTATGCCAATTCCATACCATTTTGTTTAATATAGCTTGTGATATAGTTTGAAATCAGAAAGAATGATGCCTTGGGCTTTGTTCTTCTCTCTCAAAAGAAGATTTGGGGTCATTTGTAGTTCCATTTGGATTTTAGAATAGGTTTTTCTATTTCTAAAATGACACTGGAAGTTCAAAAGAGATATCATTGACTCTGTAGATCACTTTAGATATTATACACATTTAACAGTATTCTACCAATCTACAAGCATGGACGTCTTTCCATTTATTTATGTCTGCTTTAATTTTTGTCATTAGTGAATTACAGTTTCAGTGTAAAAGAATTTTACCTCCTTGGTTAAGTTTATTTCTACATAATTTGTTCTTTTTGATGCTATAGTATATTATGTTGTTTTCTTAATTTCCTTTTTGCACAGTTTGTTGTTGGTGTATAGAAACTCAGCTGATTTATGTATACTGATTTGTATCCTGAAATTTTACTGAATGTGTTTATTCTAATAGATGTGTGTTTGTGTGTGTGTATGTAGTCTTTCGGGTTTTCTACGTATAAGATCATGTCATCTACAAACAGAGATACTTTTACTTTTTTTCTAATTTAGATGACTTTTATTTCTTTTTCTTGCCTAATTGCTCTGGCCAAGACTTCCAGTACTATGTTGGATAGTGAGAGTGGACATCCTTGCCTTACTCCAGATCTTGGGGGAAAACCTTTCAGTTTTTCACCATTGAGTATAGTGTTAGCTGTGGGCTTGTCATATACAACCTTTGTTGTGTTGAGGTACTTTCCTCCTATACCAAATTTGTTGAGAGTTGTAATCATGAAAGGGTGATGTGTTTTGTTAAACATTTTTTTCTGCATCTATTGAGATGATTACGTACTTTTTATCCTTCATTTTTTAATGCAGTGTATCATATTGATTGATTTACGTATGCTAAACTAAACTTGAATCACAGGGACAAATTTTACTTTTTCCTGGTATATTATCTTTTTAATATACTGTTGAATTTGGTTTGCCAAAAGTTTACTTATATAAATATATTGTTAACATTTATTGTTTAATAATATATATAATGAATAATCATACATAAACTTCATGTAAAGTATATCTGAATTCATCCCCAAAGTTTATAAGATCAGAAAGGGGATGGAGTAGAAAAATAAACATACAAAACATCACTGACCATGGATTAACTCAAAATACAGACTAATGACAGATAAAATACACAGAGAAAAACTAGGAAAATATTGCTAGGAAAAGAAGATAATCTTAGTCATGTCCCACAAACAGAGAACAAATTATGGTGATACAAAGGACATTATCAGCAGGGTATCAGGTTTGTGAGCAGATATCACTTTCCATATATGGGCAAGGTGACTTGAAGGACTACCCTAGAGAACCTTAACCTTAGCCTTAACCAATCTCGCTCTCTGAGCCAGGAGGAGGGATGGGTGACTTATTTTCAAAGGTATGGCTGGTAAGACTAATGACCACTTAAAACTGTGGCCCAGAAAAGTAAGAGGACACAATCTGACCCTTGCAAACAGGAGGCTATATCCCTAGAAGTAAGAAAAATATACAAATGGACCAGTCTTGACTGAATCAGGAGATTTGTCTGCTATTATCTTCCTGAAAAAAGAAAATCAAGTCCTCTGTGGAGTAATATAATGTTTTCCAGTGCCTCTACATATATTTTTATAGGTAGTGTCCAGTATTAAATAAAAAATTATCAGGCATGCCAGGAGCCAGGCCAAAATATCAAGAAATCAAGAGGAAAAAAGACCATAGAAACAGATCCAAATATGTTTTATATGTTGGGGTTTTCAGTCACTGACTTCAAATGAAATATGACTACAAGATGAAACTATGACAAGGTATTGTAAAATATAATAAACTTTACTGAAGTTTCACCAAGGAAATGGAATGTATAAAAAAAAGTTCAGATAGAAGTTTTTAAAAACACAACATTAGTAAGTAAAAGAATAGACAGTGCATAAAAGAGAATGAGTGGTCTGAAAGTTACATCAGTATAAAATAATTATTGAAATAGAGAAAAATTATGTTAAATATATGAGAACATAAAAGGAATATAAGTGAAACATATGCCATGCAATGAAGTCACTGACATATATGTATACTATTAAAGTAACTTGTAGAGCAAGGAGAGACACAGAGATAGATAAGAAGAAGAAGGGGAGGTGGAGGGGTAGGAAGAAGGAGGAAAGAGGAGGAAGGAAGATGGAGAAAGAGTGAGAGAGAGAAAAGTGGAATAAAGAAAGACAAGTAATATTTGAAGAGATAATATCTGAGAATTAAACTCAGTAAGGATGTCAAGCAAAAGATTCAAAATCTCTATAAATCTCAAGGACAAAAAATAAAACAACAAATAAAACATCATAGATAACCTGCTAAAATCAAAAACAAGGAGAAAATTTTAATAGTAGCCAGAGAGGAAAAAACATGCATCATCGTCAAATGATCATAAAAGTTACAGAAAATTTCCCAACATAAATGATGAAAGTCTGTAGACAATGGAATGGCACAATCAAAATGCTTAAAGAAAATAAGAACCAAGCTACTTTTCCATACCCAGTGAAAGTGCCCTGCAAACATTAAAATAAACCTGTTTTAGGCAAGCAGAAAAGAGAACACTGGTCACTGGTGGACTCACCTGAAAAAGGTGCTAGAGGAAGGTTTGCAAATGGAAGAAGAATGTTTCTAGATGGAAGCAGAGTAATGCCTAAATCCCAAGAAAATATCCATAATTTTGTGGCTAAATGTAAAAAAAATTAACTATTAAATAAAATGATAAAACTATCTGTGTCCATCAGGAGACACATACCATGTGGTTATGACTGTGTTATTATAATAATTTAAAATATACAGTGTCATAATGACAAAAATAAAACTGGAGTATCTATAATAATTTCAGACAAAATACTATTTATGGATAAAACATTAGGGATCTGCAAATAACAATATAATTAATTTTCCAACTATGATGTCTAAAAATTACAATCACTCATGAAATTAATAACCCTAAAATTATATATCTATACCTGTATTTTATATGAGTCACCTAAAAAGAGAATGTGACAAGTCCACAACTTTAGTAACTCAAAAAGAAGCCAATACGTCAGTAAGACCAGAAATTTGTAAATAGAAATTTGAGGAACACAACTATAAGTTTTATCTAATGATGGACAAAGATGCTTGTGCCCCAATAAATAAATATACATTTATTTTTATTAATACATGGACAATTTACAAAAACTGATCACCTAATAAGTTATACAGAGTATCCAAATAATTCAAGTATTTTATATCAACTAAAATTAATAACAACAAGAACAAATTCTCTCAACACAAATTTAAAAATCAACATATAGAAGCTAGTAAAATGCAGTAAAACAAATAAAAATAAAATTTCTTAAAAATTAAAAAAATGAAGTCTCAAGTTATTCATTTGTGAATAAGTTAGTCACAAAGGTCATTACAAATTTTAGAACTAAAATAAAAAGAAATACCACATATCAAATCTTACAGAATGATACTAAATTGGTCCTCAGAGGTAAATGCATAACATTAGATGCACAAAAGAAGACAAAACCAGATATTTTCAACTCATGTAAAGATTAAGGGAGTTGAGGGGCATTTACAAGATAAAGAATAACTTTGACAATTTTAAAGAAGGAAAGTAAGATGGAGAAACTTATTTAACCAAATATCAAAATATATTTTAAGGCAGAGCGATTAAGACATTATGATATCGACATGGGTAGAAAATGAGAATTAGAACGAAAATTAGTTATTATTCAAGTTAGAGGATCAGATAAATGCCAAAAATCGATCATCCATTCAATATGTCAGTGGTCATTTATTAAAGAAAAAAAAGAAAAAGGGAAAGAACAAAAACTATGAAAACTAGAATAAAGGGAATTATCTTTACCAAATAATCAAAATAATTATAAACAAAATACTGATAAGAATTTTTGCACATTAGCTCCAGTGTCTACAGTAAAGTAATGAGGATTTTTCACCATTTAGACTTGCAAGAATTGGAAAGCAGCTTACAAAATGGTCTTTATGTACTATGTCAGCCTGGATTCAGTTAGTAGATAAAAGTCACATGGGAATGCAATAAGAGATCACTATTATGTTGTTGAGGTAGCAAGAGCAGACACCAGTTACCACAATTAGGATTGAGGAACAAAAGAATGAAGTTTCTTTTTTTTTAATTTTAAATTTTAAATTGGCCTTAAACCTCTGTGAAAGGGTACTACCTAGCTGCTACTGTTCGTTTTTTGTTTTTTTTTTTTCTGAACTCAAAAGAGAGACCCTATGGGTGGACCAAGTTCTCTGAAAAGGGATCGGAAAGTGTTAGAAAATTGCAAATTAAAATCAACTGCTGCCACTGATAAGGATAACTGCTACTGTGGTGATGAAGCATTAATCTAGAAATAAAAGTAAAAACAGAAAATAAAATAAGAATAGTGAAGAGACACAAAAGAGTATGTCCCTTTTCCCTACACCAGTTACCCAGGCTCTGTCTAGCACTCTCTATTGGCAGAACCAAACTGGAAGTCAGGTGCCAAAGAGAAATGTGGTTTTCAGAGTTTCACCTATATTATCACACAGCAGAATATAGTGGGTAGATTGGAAGCTGGCATACAGTAGCTTAATGATTAGAAGCTGGCATACAATAGCTTAACAACTGGACTATTTGCCAAATATACATACAAAGTCCAAAAGTATTAACAGATTTTTTAACTAAGGTAATTAAGAACAATGATGTAAGCACAATGCACAAAAATCAATAGCATCATGATAAGTGATATCAAACTAGGATATCTAAAAGACAGGACGTTCAGATTGTTTAATAAATGACCATAAGCCTAATCATAACAGTAATATATAAAAATTGTATGATACATAATGGTAATAATATACATAATACATATTATATGTAACATATAACAGTAATATATATACATATATAGAGAGAGATCTATATCTTTGTTTCTGTTACATGTTCTAATGATAGATAAAAACTATATATAATTAATTATAAACCCTTTTAAGGGATATAAAGAATTTCTAATAAAGAGCAATAATATAGATTGGAAAGCTCAATATTAATAAAACTGTGAATTTGCTATAAATTGACCTAAAAATTTAATGTTACTGTAAAAAATTCTCAATAGATTTTTTTAAAGAAATTTTTAAAAGCAGGTAACACATTTATAAGATAAAGAAAAAATTAACAATTTTAAAGAAAAACAGGATGGAAAAACTTGCTTTACCAAACATCAAAATATGTTTTAAGGAAGAGTGATTAAGATATTATGATGTTGACAAATTGATAGACAAATAGACAAATAAATAGAGCAGAATGAAGAATCTAAAATCAGATCCATGCATATTTGGAAACTTGATATGTCAGAGGCAGTATTACAAATGAGGAGAGAAAAGATTTATTATGAAGTAAATGCTGTTAGGGAAACTGGTTATTCATTTGGGGAAAAATTGAAATCGGGTCATTATGTTAGAGTGTACACAATGACTAATTTTAGGTGGAAATGAAAAATTTTAAACTTTTAGGAGAAAATGTCACATGTTTTCAATGGCACCAGATTAGGTTATTTTAAGATAACAATTTATTACCACAAATTACCATTAAAAATGATAAAAGAAAATCTAAAGAGTTTTAGGAAATATTTGCAAAAAGTAATACTGGTGAAATGGTTAGTATCTTGAATATGAAAGAACCACAGAAGAAAAAATACCTAATTATTCAATAGGTAAATGGGCAAAATGTACTAACAAATTCACAGAGAAGGAAATAAAAATTTCTAGTGAACATGTGGAAAGATATTCAATAATTCTAATCCAGTGAAATATACTTTTCTTTAAAAATTACCAAATTATATAGTATTGAGCATGTGGAGCTTTGAAAACTCTTATACCCTCATGGTAAGATGGTAAATTACTGCATCAATCTTTGAAAGTAATTTCTTAATATCAAATAAAATTCAAGATATTCTTACTCTGCACCCAGAATTTCCAATTTCAGGAATCTAAATAAAATCTTGCAAACGTGAACAAGGTGATATCTACAAAAACAGTCCTTACCATATTGTTTCTTAGCAAAAAAATTGTAAACAACCTAAATAAATATGTATCAATTGGAGGATGGATAAATAAATTGCAGTAAATCAGTAAAATGAAATAGTCTGCATATATAAGCATGATTAAATATTATTTGTTGAGCAAAATAGATGAAAATTGCAGAATGACAGTGTAATATTACATACATTTAAATATGCAAAAATAGTAGTTTATAAATACATGCTTATATATAAAATATTTTTAAAATATTCACTAGAGGGGGCTTCCCTGGTGGCGCAGTGGTTGAGAATCTGCCTGCCAACGCAGGGGACACGGGTTCGAGCCCTGGTCTGGGAAGATCCCACATGCCGCGGAGCAACTAGGCCCGTGAGCCACAACTACTGAGCCCGTGCGTCTGGAGCCTGTGCTCCGCAACAAGAGGGGCCGCGATAATGAGAGGCCCGCGCACCGCGATGAAGAGTGGCCCCCGCTTGCCACAACTGGAGAAAGCCCACGCACAGAAACGAAGACCCAACACAGCCGAAAATAAATAAATAAATTAATTAATTAAAAAAAAAAATATTCACTAGATTGATAAAAACAGTTCAGAAGGATGATTACCTCACAGGGAATGGTATTATGGAAAAATAGTGGCCTCAACTTAATCTGTAAATGCATGTTTTTAGTAGATAAAGACTCTGAAACAAATATTGCATGATGTTCAGATATGTTAAATCTGGATTACAGGAATGCGGATTCAGTTATTTGTCATATATGCTTCTTCCTCTGTACATTTGAAATATTTAACTATACACCAATTCATTGTGATTTAAAAAATGCACCTGAACCCATATCTCATATTTTATACTCATATTAACTCAAAATGGATCACCTAAATGTAAAACCTAAAGGAGAAAATAGTAGAAAATGTTTATGACTTGGGGTCAAAGATTTCTTAGATATGAGACCAAAAAAATCATAAAAGAAAAAAATGGTAAAATGGACTACATAAAATTTTAAAACTGCTATCTAAAAGTTAATTACTGCCCCTGGGCAGCTGACGCGAACCTGCTCTCCTCAGGACCCACTGGGGCTTTGGCTTCTGGAACACACAGGGCTGAGTCCATGCTGACAGCCCGGGGGCTTTGGGACAACACAGGGTCAAGTCCATGCTAATGGGAGCCAAGTCTCCTCAGGACTTGCTGGTGCTTTGGCTTTGGGACATTGTGTGGTCCGGTTCATGCTGACGGGAGCCCTGTCTCCTCAGGACCTGCTGGGAGGTGGTGCAGCTGAAGGAAAAGGTAACCCACAGGACCCAAGACATGGTAGCTACTAATATACTCTTCCCACAGTACCTCTTAATACCTTCTGGGCACCTACAAGGGAAATAAGTATCACAACTTTGGTTGAACTTGGTTGGCCATGTGGCTGACAGGGTTTTGGTGCTCCGGCCGGGTGTCAGGCCTGTGCCTTTGAGGTGGGAGAGCCAAGTTCAGGACATTGGTCCACCAGAGACCTTCCGGCTCTGTGTAATATCAAACGGCGAAAGCTCTCCCAGAAATCTCCATCTCAATGCTAAGGCCCATCTCCACTCAATGACCAGCAAGCTACAGTGCTGGACACCCTATGCCAAACAACTAGCAACACATGAACACAACCCCACCCATTAGCAGTGAGGCTGCCTAAAATCATAATAAGGTCACAGGCACCCCAAAACACACGACCGGACGTGGTCCTGCCCACCAGAAAGACAAGATCCAGCCTCATCCACCAGAACACAGGTACCAGGCCCTTCCACCAGGAAGCCTACACAAGCCACTGAACCACCCTTAGCCACTAGGGGCACACACCAAAACAATGAGAACTACAAACCTACAGCCTGAGAAAAGGAGACCCCAAACATAGTAAGTTAAGCAAAATGAGAAGACAGAGAAACACACAGCAGATGAAGGAACAAGGTAAAAGCCCATCAGACCAAACAAATGAAGAGGAAATAGGCAGTCAACCTGAAAAAGAATTCAGAGTAATGATAGTAAAGATGATCCAAAATCTTGGAAATACAATGGTGAAAATACAAGAAGCATTTAACAACGACCTAGAAGAACTAAAGAGCAAACAAACAATGATGAACAGCACAACAATTGAAATAAAAAATTCTCTAGAAGGAATCAATAGAAGAATAACCAAGGCAGAAGAACGGATAACTGACCTGGAAGATAAAATAGTGGAAATAACTCCCACAGAGCAGAATAAAGAAAAAAGAATGAAAAGAATTGAGGACAGTCTCAGAGACTTCTGGGACAATGTTAAACGCAACAACATTCGAATTATAGGGGTCCCAGAAGAAGAAGAGGAAAAGAAAGGGACTGAGAAACTATTTGAAGAGATTATAGTTGAAAACTTACCCAGTATGGGAAAGGAAATAGTCAATCAAGTCCAGGAAGCGCAGAGAGTCCCATACAGGATAAATCCAAGGAGAAACATGCCAAGACACATATTAATAAAACTATCAAAAATTAATTACAAAGAAAAAATATTAAAAGCAGCAAGGGAAAAACCACAAATAACATATAAGGGAACCCCCGTAAGGTTAACAGCTGATCTTTCAGCAGAAACTCTGCAAGCCAGAAGGGAGTGGCAGGACATATTTAAATTGATGAAAGGGAAAAACCTACAACCAAGATTACTTGACCCATCAAGGATCTCATTCAGACTCAATGGAGAAATTAAAACCTTTACAGACACGCAAAAGCTAAGAGAATTCAGCACCACCCAACCAGCTCTACACCAAATGCTAAAGGAACTTCTGTAGGCAGGAAACACAAGAGAAGGAAAAGACCTACAATAACAAACCCAAACCAATTAAGAAAATGGTAATAGGAACATACATATCGATAATTTCCTTAAATGTGAATGGATTAAATGCTCCAACCAAAAGACATAGACTGGCTAAATGGATATAAAAGCCAGACCCATATATATGCTGTCTACAAGAGACCCACTTCAGACCTAGAGACACATACAGACTGAAAGTGAGGGGATGGCAAAAGATATTCCATGCAAATGGAAATCAAAAGAAAGCTGGAGTAGCAATACTCATATCAGATAAAATAGATTTTAAAGTAAAGAATGTTACAAGAGACAAGGAAGGACACTGCATAATGATCAAGGGATCAATCCAAGAAGAAGATATAACAATTGTAAATATTTATGCACCCAACATAGGAGCACCTCAATACATTAGGCAAATGCTAACAGCCATTAAAGGGGAAATCGGCAGTAACATAATCATAGTAGGGGACTTTAACACCCCACTTTCACCAAGGGTCAGATTATCCAAAATGAAAACAAATAAGGAAACACAAGCTTTAAATGATACATTAAACAAGATGGACTTAATTGATATTTATAGGACATTCCATCCCAAAACAACAGAACACACTTTCTTCTCAAGTGCTCATGGAACATTCTCCAAGATAGATCATATCTTGGGTCACAAATCAAGCCTCAGCAGATTTAAGAAAATTGAAACTGTATCGAGTATCTTTTCTGACCACAACGTTATGAGACTACATATCAATTACAGGAAAAAAATACTGTAAAAAATACAAACACAAGGAGGCTAAACAATACACTATTAAAAAACCAAGAGATCACTGAAGAAATCAAAAAGGAAATCAAAAAATACCTACAAACAAATGATAATGAAAACACAATGATGCAAAACCTATGGGATGCAGCAAAAGCAGTTTTAAGAGGGAAGTTGATAGCAATACAATCCTACCTCAAGCAACAAGAAACATCTCAAATAAACAACCTAACCTTACACCTAAAGCAATTAGAGAAAGAAGAACAAAAATCCCCCAAAGTTAGCAGAAGGAAAGAAATCATAACGATCAGATCAGAAATAAATGAAAAAGAAATGAAACAAACAATAGCAAAGATCAGTAAAACTAAAAGCTGGTTCTTTGAGAAGATGAACAAAATTGATAAACCATTAGCCAGACTCATCAAGAAAAAAAAGGGAGAAGACAAATCAATAGAATTAGAAATGAAAAAGGAGAAGTAACAACTGACACTGCAGAAATACAAAGGATCATGAGAGATTACTACAAGCAACTATATACCAATAAACTGGACAACCTGGAAGAAATGGACAAATTCTTAGAAAAGCACAACCTTCTGAGACTGGACCAGGGAGAAATAGAAAATATAAACAGACCAGTCACAAGCACTGAAATTGAAACTGTCACTACAAATCTTCCAACAAACAAAAGCCCAGGACCAGATGGCTTCACAGGTGAATTCTATCAAACATTTCGAGAAGAGCTAACACTGATCCTTCTCAAAACCTTCCAAAATATAGCAGAGGGAGGAACACTCCCAAGCTCATTCTACGAGGCCATCATCACCCTGATACTGAAACCAGACAAAGATGTCAGAAAGAAAGAAAACTACAGGCCAATATCACTGATGAACACAGATGCAAAAATCCTCAACAAAATACTAGCAAACAGAATCCAACAGCACATTAAAAGGATCATACACCATGATCAAGTGGGGTTTATCCCAGGAATGCAAGGATTCTTCAGTATACGCAAATTAATCAAGGTGATAAACCATATTGACAAATTGAAGGAGAAAAACCACGGGATCATCTCAATAGATGCACAAAAAGCTTTTGACAAAATTTAACACCGATTTATGACAAAGACCCTCCAGAAAGTAGGCAGAGAGGGAACTTACCTCAACATAATAAAGGTCATAGAGGACAAACCCACAGCCAACATCATTCTCAATGGTGAAAGACTGAAACCATTTCTTCTAAGATCAGGAACAAGACAAGGTTGTCCACTCTCACCACTATTATTAAACACAGTTTTGTCAGTCTTCGCCACAGCAGTCAGAGAAGAAAAAGAAATGAAGGGAATCCACTTTTGAAAAGAAGAGGTAAAACTGTCACTGTTTGCAGATTACATGATACTATACATAGAGAATCCTAAAGATGCTACCAGAAAACTACTAGAGCTACTCAATGAATTTGGTAAAGTAGTAGGATACAAAATTAATGCACAGAAATCTCTTGCATTGTTATACACTAATGATGAAGAATCTGAAAGAGAAATTAAGGAAACACTCCCATTTACCATTGCAACAAAAAGAATAACATACCTAGGAATAAACCTACCTAAGGAGACAAAAGATGTATATGCAGAAAAGTATAAGACACTGATGAAAGAAATTAAAGATACAAACAGATGGAGAGATATACCATGTTCTTGGATTGGAAGAATCAACATTGTGAAAATGTCTATACTTCCCAAAGCAATCTACAGATTCAGTGCAATCCCTATCAAACCACCAATGGCATTTTTCACAGAAGTAGAACAAAAAGTTTCACAATTTGTATGGAAACACAAAAGACCCCGAATAGCCAAAACAATCTTGAAAAAGAGAAACAGAGCTGGAGGAATCAGGCTCCCGGACTTCAGACTATACTACAAAGCTACAGTAATCAAGACAGTATGGTACTGGCACAAATACAGAAATATAGATCCATGGAACAGGATAGAAAGCCCAGAGATAAACCCATGCACGTATGGTCACCTTATTTTTGATAAAAGAGGCAAAGATATACAATGGAGAAAAGACAGCCTCTTCAATAAGTGGTGCTGAGAAAACTGGACAGCTACATGTAAAAGAATGAAATTAGAACACACCCTAACACCATACACAAAAATAAACTCAAATTGGATTAAGGACCTAAATGTAAGGCCAGACACTATAAAACTTCTAGAGGAAAACATAGGCAGAACACTCCTAAAGCACAGCAAGATCCTTTTGGACACACCTCCTAGAGAAATGGAAATAATGATAAAAATAAACAAGTGGGACCTAATGCAACTTAACAGCTTTTGCACAGCAAAGGAGAACATAAAGAAGCTGAAAAGACAACCTTCAGAATGGGAAAAAATATTTGCAAAGAGGCAACTGACAAAGGATTAATCTCCAATATTTACAAGCAGCTCATGCACCTCAATATCAAAAAAACAAACAACCCAATCCAAAAGTGGGCATAAGACCTAAATACGCATTTCTCCAAAGAAAATATACAGATTGCCAGCAAACACTTGAAACGATGCTCAGCATCACTAATCTTTAGAGAAATGCAAATCAAAACTACAGTGAAGTATCACCTCACAGCAGTCAGAATGGCCATCATCAAAAAATCTACAAACAATAAATGCTGAGGGTGTGGAGAAAAGGAAACCCTCTTGCACTGTTGGTGGGAATGTAAATTGATACAGCCACTATGGAGAACAGTATGGAGGTTCCTTAAAAAACTAAAAATAGAACTGCCATATAACCCAGCAGTCCCACTACTCGGCATACACCCTGAGAAAACCATAATTCAAAAAGAGTCATGTACCACAATGTTCATTGCAGCTCTATTTACAAAAGCTATTACATGGAAGCAACCTAAGTGTCCATCAACAGGTGAATGGATAAAGAAGATGTGGCACATATATACAATGGAATATTATTCAGCCATAAAAAGAAACGAAATTGAGTTATTTGTAGTGAGGTGGATGGTCCTAGAGTGTGTCATACAGAGTGAAGTAAGTCAGAAAGAGAAAAACAAATACCATATGCTAATACATATAAATGGAATCTAAAAAAAAAAAAATGTTCTGAAGAAACTAGGGGCAGTGCAGGAATAAAGACGGAGGCATAGAGAATGGACTTGAGGACACGGGGAGTGGGATGGTTAAGCTGGGACAAAGTGAGAGAGTGGCATGGACATATATACACTACCAAATGTAAAATAGATAGCTAGGTAGAAGCAACCACATAGCACAGGGACATCAGCTCGGTGCTTTGGGACCACCTAGAGGGGTGGGATAGGGAGGGTGGAAGGGAGACACAAGAGGGAGGACATATGGGGATATATGTATGTGTATAGCTGATGCACTTTGTTATAAAGCAGAAACTAACACACCTTTGTAAAGCAATTATACTCCAATAAAGATGTTAAAATAAATAAATAAATAAAAGTTAATTACTAAGAGAATAAAAGGATGAGCCTTAGGTCAAAGAGAACATTTGCAAATCGCATAATGGAAAATAATTTTGTATCTAGAATATACGAAGAACTCGCAAAACTCAATAGTTAGGAAACAACACGATAATTATAGGCAGTAAATATGAAGAGACTCTTCAACAAAGAAGATTTACAGATGTTAAAAGCACATGAAAAGATTCCCAATATCATTAGTCATTAGATTAATACAAATAAAATAACAATGAGGTATCACTACATACCTGCTAGAGAGCAAAGGACAATTGACAATGCCAGTTGGTTGCACAGATAGAGAACAGCTGGAACTGTCATACATTGCTGGTTGGCATGTAAAATGGTACAGCCAATATGGAAAAGGGTTTGGTAGTTTCTTATAAAGTTAAACATGATTATAATCTGACATAGCAATCTCATCCCTAGGTACTTATCCACGAGAAATGAAAACATTTGTTTACACAAAGACTTATACAAGTATGCTTAGAGCAGTAATATTTTAACACCAAAGCTAGAAACAATTCAAATGTCCTTGAACAGATGTATTGATAAACACATTGTGATACATACTTACAATGGAATAGTACTCAACTATTAAAAGGATTAACTGAAGACATGCAACAGCACACATGAATCTCAAAATTTTTATACTAGGTGAAAGAAGCCAGGCTCAAAAGGCTACATACTTTATGATTACCTTTATATAACATTATGGAAAAGACAAAATTATGGGAACAGAAAATGGATCATTGGTTGTCAGGGTCTGAGGCAAGAGAGGGCTTCATTAAAAAGGGCAGCACAATAGTTTTTTGAAGGGTGATGGACCTGTTCTGAATCTTGATTGTAGTGGGGTATGCCGTTGTCTAAACTCATAGAAATGAGCACCAAAAAGTGAGTGTTATTGTAGAGCTTAAGTAAAAAGTGAATAAACAAAAAACAGACATGTATTTCTGTGTGTGGGGTGGGGGGGGGGGGTGAGAGAGAGAGAGAGATACAGTGAGTTAGGATAAATGACAGATTCAGTGCTAATCAGTTAAAGCTACAGAGGGAGACCTGTGCAATCAAAATAAAATAGCAAGGAAAAGACCAAATGTTAGATTTTCTCCTGGAAAACTAATGGTAGAAAAGGGTTTTTCTCATCCTTAGGACTGCCGCATATAATTTGAAGGTTATAAACTGCATAATGTTTAGGGGAGACATTTGCATCATAATCTGTGAGATGGGCATCCCATGAGCTATGAGGATGACAGCAATACAGTCTTTCATAGCAGCCCTGCACAAGACTACCTTACAGGTGTAGGTAATGTACCAAATGACATGCTCCAACATGATTTTGGATATAAAGAGATGTATGGTCAAAAAGAAAAACATATAGATATTAATAACTTGATTAAATCCTGTTTGAGTTTTCCTTATTGATCATCAATTAAAGATTTTGGTTATCACTAACTAATTGTTTCCTTTGACCAGAAGCAAAGAATGTAATTTACTACCCGTATGTGTCTACATAAACATCCTAGGAGATATGCTTAATCGAATAGCGAGTCTGATATTGAATCAATTACAATAGATTGGAATTTGTTTCTGTCACTGACTTGCTATGGTATCTTGGACATGTCACTTAAACCCACTGTCAAGAAATTTGGTTGAAATACATAGTTCCTAATTTTCCTTTCCATCCTAAATAAGCTAACGTTCTTCCTTCCTAAACATGATGCCCATTTTAAGAAGGGTGAGTAGGCAAATTTCTGTTTGAAATAACTCTATTTAGCTTTTTTTTTTAAACATCTTTATTGAAGTATAATTGCTTTACAATATTGTGTTAGTTTCTGCTGTATAACAAAGTGAATCAGCATACATATACATATATTCCCATATCCCCTCCCTCTCGCATTTCCCTCCCACCCTCCCTATCCCACTCCTCTAGGTGGTCACAAAGCACCGAGCTGATCTCCCTGTGCTATGCAGCTGCTTCCCTGTAGCTATCTATTTTACATTTGGTAGTGTATATATGTCAATGCAACTCTCTCATTTCACCCCATCTTACACTTCCCCCTCCCTGTGTCCTCAAGTCCATTCTCTACATCTGCATCTTTATTCCTGTCCTGCCCGTAGGTTCATCAGAACCTTTTTGGTTTCTTTTAGATTCCATATATATGTGTTAGCATACGATATTTGTTTTTCTCTTTCTGACTTACTTCACTCTGTATGACAGACTCTAGGTCCATCCACCTCACTACAAATAACTCAATTTCGTTTCTTTTTATGTCTGAGTAATATTCCATTGTATATATGTGCCCCATCTTCTTTATCCATTCATCTGTCGATGGACACTTAGGTTGCTTCCATGTCCTGGTTATTGTAAATAGTGCTGCAGTAAACATTGTGGTACATGTCTGCTTTTGAATTATGGTTTTCTCAGGGTATATGCCTAGTAGTGGGATTGCTGGGTCATGTGGTAGTTCTATTTTTAGTCTTTTAAGGAACCTCCATACTGTTCTCCATAGTGGCTGTATCAATTTACATTCCCACCAACAGGGCAAGAGGGTTTCCTTTTCTCCACACCCTCTCCAGCATTTATTGTTTGTAGATTTTTTGATGATGGCCATTCTGCCCGGTGTGAGGTGATACCTCATTGTAGTTTTGATTTGCATTTCTCTAATGATTAATGATGTTGAGCATAAATCACAGCAAGATCCTTTCTGACCCACCTCCTAGAGGAATGGAAATAAAAACAAAAATAAACAAATGGGACATAATGAAACTTAAAAGCTTTTGCACAGCAAAGGAAACCATAAACAAGATGAAAAGACAACCCTGAGAACGGGAGAAAACATTTGCAAACAATGCAACTGACAAAGGATTAATCTCCAAAATATACAAGCAGCTCATGCAGCTCAGTATCAAAAAAAAAATAACTCTATTTAGCTTTAAACCCGTATCTTGTCAAAGATAATTTTTTTGTGTAGCTCTATACTCAGTGTGGCTTCTTCTGGCTCTGTCTACATAGAAAAGCCCAGATAATGTGAAATTTGATTTAGTATTTTCAGTCATATCATAGGAGACCTCCTGTATTCTGAGTTACCGTATTACAAAGACTGTTATTCTGTGAGTTCAGAGAGGAAAATGGTGCTGGGAATAATTGAAATCTGGTGAAAAGTATTGGGATTATCAGAAGACTTTCAGTAGAAAAAAAGAAAATAAAAGTTATACAATTTTCCATGTGATTCACTTGTCTTCATTCTACACTGTTTCTGAAGTACAGGTTTCCTTGGCACTCTAGGTCCAATGTTTTTAAGCGACCACCACAAAATCCTGAACATTTTTTTGGAAGGTGTGGTGAAAGCAAAGTATGGCACTTAACCAAATGGCAGAAACTAAGCAAGCCACGGAGCAGATGAATGCTAAATGTTAATGAAGGACTGATATATGCATCCAGACACTTCTGTTTATATTAATTGATAAAGTTAATTAAGAGTAGATATAATATGATAATGAATTTCAAAAAAGAGCACTGCGCATATTTCTCTCTGTAACATTGCCCAGAATCTACTAACTTGGATATAGTACTTTTTATTTGTGTTTTTTAAAACAAATACTGTTTTTGATAGACACTTGAGCATCTTTCAGGAAAGACAGAGGCCATTTCTTCATATGGAAACCTTCTAAAGCGAATTTGGAATAATTTTCTTGCTCTGCAGGAAGATGTTCCTTAGGGAAAGCATATTTAATAGAGGAAATGTGTTGATTTCAGTAATCACAGATGTTTAGTCCAGTCTATTTATATTTGACTTGACATTTTTATAACGTATAAATAAATTTCATAAAATTTGGTGCTAATGAGAGTGTGTGATGCTGATAATCCTGGCTACAGTTAGGGAAAGTGCATATGGCTGTTCTCCAGGTTTGCTCACACGTCTCTACCCACACACCTTCATATAAAATCTGTAACACCCCTGCTAGGCAATTACTTGACATCTATTGTGCAAAGACTGCTAATGTTACTAAATTATTTAGTATATATAGAAGACAAGTTTCTGTCAGGGAATAGCTTGAGATTGTAGTGCTTAAAACCTGTTACAAAGTTGTTTGCTTCTTTTGAAGGAAAAAAATGTGCCAGTGGCAAGCCTTGGTTACATACTAACATTGATCTACGTTAGATCTGCATATCCTGGGCTCTAAAAAATATTAGCTAGAGTTGCATATGTCCATTTTCAACCTTGAAATTTCTTAAGTAGCTAAGGTATACTTTTTGTAGAAAGTTTGAAATGGAAACTGCGAGGTATATGAATATGTGTATAGTCACGTATAATCACATACATTATAAACACATATACACACACAAGCGCATGTTTTATTTTTCATTGAAATATAGTTGATGTACAATATTATGTTAGTTACACATATTTTCTTAAAGTGGTACTGGCATAGGAGAAGATAGAGAAAAACTAGTATTTATTGAGCACCCATTTAGCAAGGTTCAAGGCTATCGTTATTTCCCTAAGCTTTATCTGATCATAAGAATTACCTAAGGCATATGTTTAAACACAAAATTGTGATCCTTACCTAAGACCTACTGAATCAGACTCTAGGAGTGGGAACCTAGAAATTTGTACTTTGGCCATTGCTGGAGGTGAGTCTTTGAATCAAGGAAGTTTGAGGAAAAACTGAAAAGATTTCATTTAAACTTCTACTACTCATATAGATATTGTATCAAATATATCAATAAACTTGGCTAATATTAGTTAATAAGAGGTGAGAGCTAGGATGTGGAGTAAATCTATGTAATTCAAAAGCCCACATTTCCTACCCTCACTGCAGTTGCTTTAAAAAAACAAAAACATCCACCCCTCAAAAAAACCCCAGCTCTATTGATTTATAATTTATATACCATAAAATTCACACTTTGAAATGGTACAGTTGGTTTTATTATATTCACAGAGCTGTGCAACCATCACCATCACATTTTGGAGCATTTTCATCACCCCAGAAAGAAACCCATGCCCATGAACAGTTATTCACCACTGCCTCCTCCCCTCAGCCTTGGCAATTACTCATCTGCTTTATGGATTTGCCTAATTTAAACACTTTATATAAATGAAATCACACAATATGTGGCCTTTCGTTATTGGCTTCTTAAAATTATCATAATGTTTTCAAGCTCATCCATGTTGTAGCATGTGTCAGTATTTCATTGCTTTTAAAAAATTTTTTTTCTTTTATATTGGAGCATCGTTGATTATGACGAAATAATTTTCTCTCTTATGGATATATCACATTCTGCTGTTCCGTGCATCAATTGATGGGAATCTGGATTATTTCCACTTTTTGGCTAATATGAATTATATTGCCATGAATATTTGGGTAGAAGTTTTTGTGTGGACAGATATTTTCAATTCTCTTGAATGTCTAGGAGTAGAAATACTGGATAACACAGCTGTATATTTGAAGAATTCCCAACAATTTTCTGAAGTGTCTGCACCATTTTACAATCCCACCAGCGATGCATGAGGGTTCTAACTTCTTCCCATATCTGTCAACACTTGATATTTTTCTTTTTTGCTTTGCTGTCCTAATGAGTGCAAATGGTATTTCATCGTGGTTTTGATTTGTAACTTTTTAAACAGTTTTACTGAGGTATAATTGAGATACAGAACAAAAAACTGCACATGTTTAATGCAATTGATGAGTTTAGACATATGCATACGCCTGTGATATCATCACCATAATCAAGAAAACAAACATATCCACCACCAGTAAAAGTTTCCTTGTGTCCTTTTGTGTGTGTGTGTGTGTTTGTGTGTGTGTGTGTGTGTGTGGTAAGAATGCTTGACATGAGATTTACCTTCTTAGCAAATTTTTTAGATTTCAGATTTATTAATGAATAATGATGCTGAGCATTGTTTCTTGTGCTTATTGCCTATTTGTATATCTGCTTTGGAGAAATATCTATTTAAATCCTCTGCCCATTTTTTTAAAAATTTTATTTATTTATTTATTTTTGGGCTGTGTTGGGTCTTCGTTTCTGTGCGAGGGCTTTCTCCAGTTGCGGCAAGTGGGGGGCCACTCTTTTTTTTTAAAGTAGACTTTAGAATGAATACTTTTTAAATTCATTTATTTATTTATTTTATGGCTGTGTTGGGTCTTCGTTTCTGCGCGAGGGCTTTCTCTAGTTGTGGCAAGCGGGGGCCACTCTTCATCGCGGTGCGCGGGCCTCTCACTATCCCGGCCTCTCTTGTTGCGGAGCACAGATGCGCAGGCTCAGTAGTTGTGGCTCACGGGCCCAGCTGCTCCGCGGCATGTGGGATCTTCCCAGACCAGGGCTCGAACCCGTGTCTCCTGCAGTGGCAGGCAGATTCTCAAGCACTGCGCCACCAGGGAAGCCCTCTGCCTATTTTTAAATTGGGTTGTTTATATTTTATTCTTGTTTTAAGTATCCTTTATATATTCTAGATATAAGTCCCTTATCAGTTATGTGACTTGCAAATAATATTTTCTCCCATTCTATGGAATATCTTTTCACTTTGTTGATAATATCCTTTGAAGAACAAAAGGTTTTTTTATTTTGGTAAGATCAGTTTTCTATTTTGTCACTGTGCTTTTGTTGTCCTTTCTAAGAAACCATTGCCTAATTTGAGGTTATAATGATTTACTTCAATATTTTCTTCTAAGAGTTTTATAGCTTTAACTCTTATGTTAAATCCCTGATCCGTTTTGAGTTATTTTTTTGTTTATGGTGTGTGGTAGGGTCCAACATCATTCTTGTGTACGTGAATATCCAGTTGTTCCAGTATCATTTATTCAAAAGACTATTCTTTCCCCCATTGAATTACCTTGGCAATCTTGCCAAAAATAATTTGACCATAAATGTTAGTTTATTTCTGGACTTTCAACTCTATTCCATTGATTTATATGTGTATTTTTGTGGTAGTAGCACTCTGTCTTGGTTACTGTAGCTTTGTAGGTTTTGAATTTGGGAAGTATGAATTTTCTAACTTTGTTTTTCTCCTTCAGTACTATTTGGCTACCCCAGGTGTCTTGCATTGCTATATGAATTTATAATCATCTTGTTAATTTCTACAAAATACATACATAGAATTTTAATGGAGATTGCCACGACAGTAATATTGTCATCCAATCAGTGAACCTGACTTGTCCCCACTACCCACTTCATTTCGTTTTACCTCTCTTGACTTTTTACACAGTATTGCTGTCTTTTTATCGCACCCAAGAATATTTGGTTTTCAGTTGTGTGATATGCAATTCATAATGTAACTATTACAAGGTCTCTGTAAAAGGTGTATAACACCTTTTGGACAAAGTGCCTTATAGTACAATAATAGTGTCTGTATAAGGGACAGCAGAAGCATAACACAGGAAAAAATCTGTGCATAAAGCAGAAGAGCAAAAGAATATAATTTTAAATCCACAGCAGGAGCATTTACACTTGTAAGAAATATACTCTGTTTTCTATAATTTCTAGGTTATTAAGAACAAAATATTTCTAGGTTATTAAGAACATTTGAAGTTAAAACCATCATAATTTTTAATAATAAAGACATTTAAAAAAATCCACTGTTCTTATGCATAGTATTTTGTCCTTTACTAATATTTATCTTTAATACCAACTACAAACCTCATTTTAAAGAGAAAAATTAGGCTGTGAGTGATGAAAGAGTGACCCAAATTATAAAATTATGCTATACAGATATAATATTTGAATACAATTGTTGTTTAAAGATTCTACTCATTTCACTGTAATAACTAATAGTGAAATGAGCCAAGATTAAGAAACAAATATATGTTTTGTTCCATTCCTCAGCCACTGACTGGCAAATCATTTTTGTATCTTTAATTTAAAAATTTTACACATGTGAAATGAGACTAATAATACTTCACAGCCTAATTATATATGCTGTAGAAATGCAGGATTGGTTTAACATTCAAAATGTGGATAATGTAACTATCCACATTAATTAAATAGAGGAGAAAATCTTATATAACTTTCTAATGTGTTAAATAAAAGCATTTTCTTAAAGCCAATATCCTTTATGCAAAGCCTCATATTGAACTAGAAATAAACAGGAAATTTGATCTAAAACAAAAAGCTTTTTAAAGACTATATAATTAACATAATTAATGTTGAATAATTAAAATATTTACTTTGAGATTAAGTAAAAGGCAACAATACCTGGTCTTGTTACTTATATGCAAAATTTTACTGGAGATTCTACCCACTGCAATAAGGCAAGAAAAAAGAGGCAAATGGTAAAATAATTGAAAAAGAATAAATGGGAGTTTCTTCATTTCCATATGACATTATTATGTTCATATAAAATCCAAAAAATACCATCAGGTAAAGTAGTTAAATTGAGTGTATTTACCTTAATTGCTAGTTGCAAGTTCAGCATAAAAAGGTCAATGGCATTTTTATCTACTAGCAACAGAAATTTGCATTTAAAAAAGATGACATCTGAAATAATTTGCAAATATATAATATATATGATAAATAAATTATACATAAACTCATGGATAAAAATATAAAATATTGAAATAAATTAAGGAAGATCCAGAAAAGAGAATATACTATGTAGGTTTGAAAATTTAGTATTATCTTCTAACATTTTTTGAACTTCAATGAATTTAAAATATATATGAAAATTAAAATCACCCAGAGCCTCTAGAGGCTTTTGAACAAAAACAAAATGAGAGTTCTTGTTCTGCCTGATACCAAGACTTTTTATATGTACAATCATTAAGACAGTATAAGAGTAAAAAAAGAAATAGATCATAGAAATAGAAAAGAATCTAAAACCAGACCCCAGATATAAGTATCTTTGATTTGTAACAAAGGAAATATTGCAGATTAGTGGGTAAATGATGGTATTTTCAGTATATGTTACTGAGAAATTTGGATATTTACATGGAAAATATGAAGCATGATCTCTCCTTCATATCACAGAAAATTTAGTTCTAGTGAAACTGTTAACAACAGTGTAAAAGAAAGAACAATATACCTTCTAGAAAATGATATGAGAAAGTCTTTATAAGCTTGGAAAATCTTTTTGAAACATGAAGCTAAAAACACTAATCTCAAGGTCATGATTATAAATTTCTTTTCGTTAAAATCAAAAATTTCTGTTCACAACAGTCACCATTAAAAGAATGAAAAGGCAAACAGCAAATAGAGTAAAGACGTTTCCAAAACATACACCCAGCAAAGTGTTTCTACTGAGAGGATTTACAGACCACCTACAGATTAATGAGAAAGAGAGATTAGTCAAAATTAGAAAAATAGCAAAGGACTTGATTAGGCACTTCACAAAAGAGGCTATCAATATGGACGAGAAACATATGGAAAGGTCTTTGACATCATTAGTTATCAGGGAAACCCTAAAGGCAGCAATAACAGAGACACCCGAATGATTACATTGATAGACCCGCAGTATCAGATATGGGCAAATAATCTAGCACAGACATAACTGGTCTAGCTTACTGGTGGGGTACACAGACTGGCACAACCACTCTGTAAAACTCATTTGGGCTTATCTGTTGCATTGAACATATACATTCTCTACACCCGAACAACTTTACTTCTAGGCATAAACAAAGGAAACGCATATACATTGTACCCAAAGATAAGAAGGTTTAACGCACCATTATTCACAATAATCAGACACTGGGAACAATTTTAATGCCCATTAATGGCATAATGGATAAAGAATTTGTGGTATAGGATATCCATACAAGAAATACAATGGAACAATTCAAGTAAACAAACCATAGCTACATTAAATAACATGGCTATTTTTAAAAATTTTGAGTGAAAGAGGCCAAATACAAAATAATATATATTGTAAGATATCATGTATATAGAATGTAAAAAATAGAACTAAACAGTAGTGCTTAGGAGTGTATATTTACATTCGTAAACCTATAATCTACAGCAAGTTGTACAATATTTCTTGATCTTGGTGGTGATTGAAACGTGTTCTCTTTGTAAAATTTATTGAGCATACCTTTCATTGTGTGCCCTTTCATATAAAAGTATAAAGTATTTCACAATACTGTTTTATGGAAATAAAACTATACTTATCTCTGAAATAATAGGACTCAGAGAAAAATATTAAGCTGAAAACATTTTTTAAAAGTAAAATGAAACAAAATTTAAAATTACCTGTAATTGTCAGCTATAGACATTAAATAGAATCACAAAAAATATTTTATGTTTATTGAAAGGCAAAAGAAAAAGGAAAACAGCAAAAACAGCATTCAAATAGTAACTTCACATAGAAAATATAAGAAAGAAGAAAACTATTTAGCTTTTATAAAGAAATTATGTTAGCTGTGTTCTTCCCAACCTAATATAAATGCTGTGAAATTTTCATTGAAATGCTAAGAAAGTTTAGTAAAAAGATGAGGACATTTCTCATTTCACTAATCAGATTCAGAAAGCAAAATTATATCAATTATTAGAAGTATAGATAATTGTGCTATAAGTTACCAAAATAGGACAAATATAGTTTTGACTTTCTCTGTAGCCAAATAATCCAATTTTATCTTCAATTACTGCTACCATCATAAGGAGTCAGTTATATAAATTCTGATTCATTTACTGGTCTTAGTAATTTTTCTGAGATTAGTTATCCCAAATAATGCTCTTTAAACAATAGAATGTTTCAGTAGAGTGCTTGTCATTCTCAAATTTTATCTGGTGTTCACTACCATCCAGTACTGGAATAGTTTTCAGAAAGTAGAATTATCTCTGCTATCAACTTGAATTTCCTTCTTTTAACTCTTAAAACAGAAAGTTAATCTGCCATTAAATTATGTAATGTGACACCTACAAATTCTCTTTGAATCCACTATATAAATATTTAGATATGATACTGGAATTAGACGAAACTTAGTCAAGCATCAATTATCATTGCTATTTTAAGTAAACATGTCATCTTGGGTGAGCAAAGGATACATAGTCACCCCAAATGAGTATTGGTGGTTTCTTCTTACTTTAGTTACGATAATGAGTCTATAAGTCATAGAGAAAAATTCAATAAAATGACCTTTTAAAAATTACAATCTATTTCTAAAAGTGATGAATCAACCCTTCTAATCATAGTTTGGGGTAAAAGATTTTGTGGGCTTTTTATCATGGTGGAATGAAGTATGTTTCCAGGATTCTACCACTTATTCCTTACTGTAGCAGACTAACAATAACCAATCTTGTTATTCAGAAAAGCTCAGGAAGAGGTCAGCAGCCTTGGGTATCAAATCGACCTCATAATCTAATTCTTCTATTTTCACTTTAATCAGAAATAGAATTAAATCTCTATCCATCTTTTGCAAAATACGCTTTTCCAAATTTCTTTTGAATATTTTTTTCTTTGCCCAGTTTTTTTCCCTCTATTTACACATAACTTTGTAATTTGGTGAGTCCCTAAGAGAAAGTGAAATTGGAATTACTGTAGAAAAAAGAAAATCTGCCCTAAAAGGCTTGTCTTCATTTGCCATCATGTGCCATAGCAGAAAATGTTTACAGTATAAACCACACACTCTCTCAAATTTTCCTTTATCTGTGTTCTCAGCAGGACAACAGCTCAACAGTGTTTATGTTTTTTTCTGGTTTTTGTTTTTGTTTTTGCTTTTGTTTTTTTCCTCTTAATAGAGTACTCCCTTACTAGGCTGGACAAATGGCATGTCCCCTGGCCCTTTCCAGCATGTAATGAAAATAGACCTATTTCCAGCTACACCTTGCTGATTGCTTCCTACCCGCTGCTCAGGATAATTTGTTCAGTGTAAATGAAGACTTTAGCAGTTATTGAAGGAAAAAGGTACAAAAAGATACTGTTGTGCAGCATCTACATGAAGCAGCTTGTATTAAAACAGTTCTGATTGAGCCAATGTATCTAAAGTGTATATGAGATCTTTAGTGTTTCACAATTCTAATTAGAGCAACCATCAAAGCATAATCTAGACCCTCAACCGTATCTGACAAATTAAAATTCATTAGTTTGCCTGATTTAGGGCTAATGCATTTTGTGCTTTTTTCTTTCACTTTCTTTATCAGGGAAACTAGAATGCGGTCCATTGTTGTAAAAACACTGTTGAAGTTTAATGCATTTGTTTTAAAAAATCATCCCTAACACGGACTTAACTTAAAGCCATAAGAGGAATCATTGTGTTGATAAATTCTTGAAAATTTCTGAAAAAGAAGCAGTGAAGTGATTCTAAAACTTTAAAGCTGTAAACAGCACAATATTATTTAGTCAGATCCCATTAGATGATCTGTATGTCATCATCAGAATCTCAGTGTGGAACATAAGTGCTTTCTCTCTCTCCTTCTCCCACCCTTCCTTCCTCCCTTCCACCCTCCCTTCTCTTCTTTCTCTCACTCTCACTCTCACTCCCACTCTCACTCTCAGAAAGTAAATAATATAATTGCTGATAGGACAAGAACAGAAAACAAGGCATGATTCCAGTCCAGAAAATGTTTTACATTTCCAGCCCATAAAACACTACATAAAACAATATTGTTTAAAGAGAACATTTATGATTTTTATTTGGCTTTAATTTAATAATCAATATTATTTACTATATTAAAACCAACGTATTTTGAAAAATCATTTTTAAAAAGTCAATGTAATCAGAAAGCTCGAAAACAAATAGTATCTAGTTTAAAAGTGAATAACCTAAAGAAAGGATTCCTAGATCCTATATGGAGATATGCTATATGTGTGACCCAATAAAAAGATGAAAGTGTCCTTAACCTAAATCCCCTTACCCTCACTGTGAGCTTGAAGACAGGAGGTGTCCCCCATTATGTATACATACTAAGCTTCCTACTTAATTTTCAGCATTTTTGATTTTGTGCAGGGATGTATATATAAGTACTTTTTGCCAGTGGAGCTAAGAACTAGTAAATTTTTCTTACACTAATAATATGTCTTTTCTGATAAAATTAGACTTTGTACATCAATACAAGCACAATTGTGTTGTTTTGTGATGGTCTTTATTTGACTGTCTTGTAAGTCAGACATCAAATAACCTCACTCCCTTCCAGTTTCCCACTCCAGTCACTTCCCTAATTATTTAGAAGACGTAACTCAATTTTAAGATAACTAATGATTTTTTAGAAAAAAATTACCATGTTTTCTGGCATTATTTAAAATGGTATGTCTCATAACTTTATAAAAATACACAATTCACCCAATTTTAAAATTGAAAAATGAGACCTAGTCTTTATCTCGTTTTAGGGTAGCTAACTCCATGCCTGTAAATGATGTTTTTAAAGACCATTGTTTATCTGCACATTTTTTTTTATATTTATATGCTTGTCATTGTTTTATTGTGAGTTTGGATGCCTGCAGATTTCCACATATAACTGGTCTCACTATTCTCCATCATGCATATATCTTTAGTTTCAAACCCGTGGTCTCATCCAACTACTTCATTTTGAATTAAACTAAAGGTTAAAAGAGTAAATGAATTGACCAAGGCCACACAGGTAGTGACAATGGCAGAAAAATACAAGTGGCTTAACTCCCCCCCAGTGTACGTAACATGTTATGGATAAAGAAGGAGATCAGAGGCAGGCACACGGTTGAAGAGACAAGGAGGAAGGAAGGGGAGGTCCTGTCCGTGTTGCTGCATCACCACAGCCTTCCCATTGCCCTTGGCTGATTGATTTCAGTATGTATCCATCTCTTCTCACTCTCCATCAAAAGAATAAACGAAGTCTAAATTTACCATAAGACGTGCGTTACTATGCTGTACACCTGAAACTTATATAAAATTGTCAATCAACTGTATCTCAATAAAGATGTAAATAAATAAATTTACATTAAGGCAATATTAAACTATTTCTAATTTGGAGAAAAGGGGGACTTAAATTTGAAATGGCATTAAAAGAACCATTGCTTAGAAGACTAATGTTTTTACGATTCTTCCCACTTTTATTAACCTACTTGAGAAGGAAATGAAAAAGGTAGGGTTAGTTGTTCATTGGTGTGAAAAAGAAAATTGGATGACAAAATACAGATTTGCCTTATCCAACAGCAAGAATCTAAGAGTCTTACTGTGCCATTCAATATGCTGGCCACTAGCCACATGTGGCTTTTTAATTTTTTTTTTTAAATTTATTTATTTTTATTTTTGGCTGTGTTGGATCTTCGTCTCTGCACGAGGGCTTTCTCCAGTTGCAGCGAGCGGGGGCCACTCCTCATTGCGATGCGCGGGCCCCCCACTGTCGTGGCCTCTCTTGTTGCGGAGCACAGGCTCCAGACGCGCAGGCTCAGTAGTTGTGGCGCATGGGCTCAGTTGCTCCGCAGCATGTGGGATCCTCCCAGACCAGGGCTCGAACCAGTGTCCCCTGCACTGGCAGGCAGATTCTCAACCACTGCGCCACCAGGGAAGCCCCTAAATTTTAAATAATTAAAATTCTAAAATATTTAAAGAGTTGATTTCTTAAGCACACTAGCCACATTTTAAGTGCTCAATAGCTCCATGCAGCTGGAGGATGCTATATTAGACAGAGCTGAAATAGTGGAACATTATTGCAGTGAGCTAGCTTAATTAAGGAAGGGAATGTGTACTTGTTTTTATTTAGCACTGGTAATGCAGGTTCCCAAGAGCTTTACGATTCTTTTACCTTTACATGTACTGTGAGAGGTAGCAAATCAGCAACTACTGGAAAAGCCTTGTTCTGAGCCGAACTGTTCTTGCATTGGATTTTGTGGCATGTATGTCTTCCCCTCCATATATTAATAGCCATGTTCACTTTTGATAATAGGTAACATATGAACCCAGTGTTCTTTTTCATTTTTATCTTCTTAAATTGTCAGTTGAGAACTCCTATGTATTTTTAAAACACTGACACTCAGTTAGCTGAGATGTGCCTTTGCTTTGGTGGTTTTTATGTGCTACTGTTTTTTCAGCATAGGCTTGGCCAACGTGAGTTTAATTACAACATTAACTCTTCTGTGAGTTCAGTCTTCAAAATATCTGAAATACAAGCTTCACTTTTATGAAACTTTCTGAAGTCATTCTGAATTAAGAAAATTCACCTTCCTTTGAATCTCTCATATCCTTCTCTCTCATTCAGTTGATGACACTGTATCTTGTTTTGTCAAAGGTATGTCAGGAAACTATTTCATCAAAGAAGGACATGTAATCTTGTTATTCTCACAAGAGTAAAATGATTGGCAAACTGGCGTAAATTATTGGAATATCTTCTATCGCAATGTATTCCTTTTCTCGTTCACCCTTCTAGGATTAAAGATGTTGTAAACTAAGCAGTGTCAACCTTCCTGTTGAAAAAGGGTATACTAAAAAATATCTTACTAGATTAAATTAAATATAAATTAAAGTATATTTATAACTTAATGTAAATATGTTTATATATATAAGTATACAGTTGACCCTTGAACAACATAGTTTTAAACTACGTGGGTTCACTTAAATGTGGATTTTTTTCAATGGTAAATACCACAGGACTACACAATCTGCGGTTGGTTGAATCTTCAGATGTGGAAACACATGTAGGCAGGAACGAACTATATAGAGGAACCTCATGTAGGGAGAGCCGATTATAAAGATTTATAAGTGGATTTCTGACTGCCAGGAGGGTTGACATCCCTAATCCCCTTATTGTTCAAGGGTGTCTGTATATTGTTTCAGTTCCAAAAAGTCTTGACCTATATAATATGCAATAGTTAACAGCACTGTCTCCTAACTAAATATTTCTGACATTAAAAAACAACTTCATTGTTTTTCCTACTATATTCCTTTCCTATTTTTTAAAAAAATAGTTAAATTATCTATAACACAAGTCCCTAAGTTATTTTTTCAATTAACAAAAATATTAAGAATTGTTCTTCATAGTCTCTTTCAAATTATTTGGGAAAGAAAACAATGGAGCTATTTCAGAAAAAGAGTTTAGTGGAAAAAATAATAGAAGTCAATATATACACCCTTATTGTGTAGCCTTAAATTGTCTGCAAAATGGAAATTTTATATGTATGTGTACATACATACACACACACACACACACACACACACACACAGACACATACATATATGCATATTACCGTCCAAGGCTTTATGAGAATCAAGTGAAATAATTCAGGTAAAATAATTGTGAAGACTGTACGGATATAAAACATTGAAAACACTGAGGGAATTTTTTTGTGAATTCAGGAGGTGTTCCTACGTTGGGTTAAACATAGTATCGAATTCCCAAAATTTAAAACATATGATCTTCACCCTCAAATTTAGGAACAGCCATTGAATGTTACTGGATGTGCATCAAACTTGGAAGTTATCTAAGAACTCTGGCATGGCACTGACATCCTAAACCTGCATTTCCTTTTGTATCAAGTCAACTGGATTTTATAGTCTCAACCTAGAAACAACAAATATAAATTCAACATCATTAGTTGTACTTAATTATTTTAACGGACTAGCTGAGAGAAAAATGTGACAATTCTACTCCCTTACTGGCAAAAGTGCACATATTAGTAAAGCTAAAATACCTGCTAAATTTAAATTGAAAGCCTACCTTTTTTCTGGGAATAATTATGAATCAAATATTAAATTCCCAAGTTTAATATCTTGATCTTCCAAGTGGCCATTAATGAGTCATTCTCCCTCACTATACCTAATTTTCTGTTTTCCAAAAACAGATATAAATACTCATGTAATCTATACCTCAAAATGTGAAAGAACTTTAAAAGCTGTAAGTGTACTATTCTATGTACTCTGCACTAAAATAGATGAGAATTGATGACACACTTTTGACCTAAAATAATTATTGAATTTTGCTTAATGAACAACTAAAATTTATTATAATTTTCTAAATAAAATTTTAAAATAATGCTATATTGATTTCAAATAATTAAAACACAAATGTGCGAGTTGTTACATAAAATCGTGGTCCAACTTTGTACCTAATTAAGAAAAAAATCCTAATGTATTTTTAGCTTTAGAAAAGGATGGACCCTAAACTGTTTACTCACCTAAGTAGTTCTAGACTATAAGATCTGGCCATCCAAAGGAGACATAAAGAAAGTTCAGGTCTCAGGTTAGGAAACAAAGATTCCTGGGACTAATGCTAACAAATGGGGGTGAAAAGAAGCTACCTATCCTTTAGGAGATTCAAAGTTAGTTGATTGAAATGTGTTCCGAGATCCTGACTGAAGATACTATCAAACAAAAGAATAGGGGAAAAAAATATTTCGGAAGCCTAAAGAGCAATTACTATCATTTAAAGCCAAGCCATTTAAAGCTAGACATAACTGTTGCAACTACTAACCTAACAGGGCTGAACTTGCCCACATTTCCAAAGAGGCCTTGAATTGCTATGAAAGATTAGGAGAGGGAAATGGAGTTATTTCGGACAGCATTTGAAAATATCAACACAGTGGTGGTAAGAAAGAGCCTTGCAGAGCTTTGATGCATTCCTCATGTGTGAAGTCAGGGGGTACAAAGCTTAAGTTTGTTAAAATTTAAGTTAGCTTTCGAAGTTATGGTTGGCTACCTCTTCTTCATGTCCTGATCCGCTTTGCTCTACAGTTTCTCATGCTGATAAGATGGGGCTATAAAAAAAATTTTTTTTGCAGCAATATAGTCAGTACTTCTCTCCTTTCTATAAAATGCACGTACACATTTCTATGAAAAGACTACATTGTTATCTAAAATAAAAAAATGGTTCTTTTTATTCTAAAGCAGGGGCTTGTCTGTAAAGAGACAGGTGGTAAATATTTAGGCTTTTTGGTGACATTTGCTCTCTATTCCTTCTCCTTATCTACTTCCTCCTCTGGCTTTTCCTCCTCCACCTCCTCCTCCTCCTCCTCCTCCTCCTTATTCTTTTTTACTTTAAAAATGTAAAAAACATTATCTGCCAGCCTCTGTTTTAAAGCCTCGGTAAGGGTCTCTCAGGCTTATAGGCTGATTGTCTTCTGTCCACAATTGTTTTTAATACACTACTATGTAAGAATTACAATAGGTCCTGTATCCAGGGGTACAATGTACTCATTCATAAAGCCACTAGGCAGACTCTCATTTATGGGTATTTTATTTGTAATTAAGTCATACATATGTAGCAAAGATAAATATATATATAAGATGTTATGGAAAAACCCAAACGAAATTTTTGGCCAACGAGTGCATATAAATATTAGTCCACAAATTAAGCTATACCTGAAATACAATATTTTAGTAATTTTGTGCATAGTCTCATCTGGGATAACAGAATAGTTTAGAACAACGTGTACAGTGTCACAGAGCATGAGGAAAGGCTTTGGCTCTGTTAGGGAAAAAGAAAACACATGAGGTCAAGTGAAGAAAGTTATTTACCCATCAAAACTCCAGTCTGCCATTATTTCATAGGGAGACAGTGAGACCTGGACAGAGTGTGAATTTTGTTCCAAGTGGAACCCTCCACTTTTTTTTTTTTTTTTTTTTTTTGGTTTAATGTTGTTTTTAATCAAGATTTTTCAGGACCTGAAGCTTACACAATTTTTTTCTATTGAAGTATAATTGATTTACAATATTACATTAGGTTCAGGGGTATAACATCAATATTCAATATTTTTATAGATTATACTCCTTTTAAAGTTCTTACAAAATAGTGGCTATATTTCCTATGCTTTATAATATATATTTGTTGCTTAACTATTTTATACATAGTAGTTGGTATCTCTTACATACAGTATCTCTTACATACAGTATCTCTTAGAACTAGTTTGTTCTCTACATCTGTGAGTCTGTTTCTGTTTTGTTACATACATTTGTTTGCTTTATTTTATAGATTCCACATACAAGTGATACTATGGAGTGTTTGTCTTTCTCTGTCTGGCTTATTTTGCTTAGCATAATACTCTAGGTGCTATGAACGTTGGGGAGCATGTATCTTTTTGAATTAGTGTTTTTCTTTTCTTTGCATATATACCCAGGAGTGGTAATGCTGGATCATATGGTAGCCCTATTTTTAGTTTTTGAGAACTCTCTGTACTGTTTTCCATAGTGACTGCACAATTTACATTTCCACCAACAGTGTAGAAGTGTTCCCTTTTCTCCACATCCTTGCCAACATTTGTTATTTGTGGTCTATTTGATGATAACCATTCTGACAGATGTAAGGTGATATCTTACACCTGTCAGGTGGTTTCGATTTGCTTTCTTCTTATAGCAATGTTGAGCATCTTTTCATGTACCTGTTGTCTATCTGTATGTCTTCTTTGGAAAAATCTCTATTCATGTCTTCTGCCCAATTTTTAGTCAGGTTGTTTGTTTTTTTGATGTTGAGTTGTATGAGCTATTTATATATTTTTTTGATATTAACCCTTTATTGGTCATATTAATTTGCAAATATTTTCTCCATTTCTATAGGTTTTATTTTAGTTTTGTCAATGGTTTCCTTTGCTATGCAAAAGCTTTTAAGTTTTAAATTTTAAATTTAATTGGGTCCCATTTGTTTATTTTTGCTTTTATTTCTTTTGCCTTAAGAGATAGATCCAAAAAATATTGCTACAAGTTCTGTCAAAGTGTGTTCTGCCTATGTCATCTTCTAAAAGTTTTATGGTTTCAGGTCTCATATTTGAGTCTTTAATCCATTTTGAGTTTATTTTTGTATATGATGTGACAAAATGTTCTAATCTCATTGTTTTACATGTAGCTGTCCAGTTTTCCCAGCACCACTTATTGAAGAGACTCTCTTTTCTCCATTGTATATTTTTGCTTCCTTTGTTATAGATTAATTGACCATAAGTGTGTGGGTTTATTTCTGGGCTCTCTATTTTGTTCCATGGAACCCTACACTTTTTGCTCTTTGTTTTTATAATGCAAGCGTGAGAACTACCTTGTTAGTGCAAGAACATTTGTTAGGTTGTTCACTGCCAGGTTTTTGGTGTCACCTAGTTATTAGAGTTATCTGGAAAAGTAAGTTTCTTTGTAATTTGAGGAATTTGGGAACATTGCAGCATATGGGCTTATATAGTCCCCCTTCCAGCAGATGAAATTCGTTGGTTCCATTGGAAGCTAAGGTGGAGTGCCATCCTTCCATATGGAAAAAAGGGGAGTCCCTCTCCCAGGTCCCCCTCTCAAACACTGTGCAGAACACATGGACTGACCCCCAGGGTCACTGTCAAAAAATAATGATCTTTGCATAGCAAGAATTTTCTTTAAATCTGTTGAACTTGAAGTTCAAGCATCCTCATATGTTGGCAAAAAATTGATTTAATTTTCACTGAGGATTATTCTAAATAAAGTCGCAGGATACTCTGCAGTGCCAAAAAAGTAAGAAAGCCCTCTGGTGGTCAGTTGTTACTATTTGGTGACAGTCCAGTGAAATGTCTGTTGACACAGTCCAGTGTTTCTGCAGCAGTGTGCCCTGCCTCATTCATGGACTCTTAACCTAGGATCATCCTTCTTGGTTCATCACACCATTTGAGGTCTTGACAACTGGCCAACATTCTGAGGCAGAGTGAGATGTGCTCTCCTCTAATCATGGAACCCATTCTCTGAAAACTTTCTCTTGCTTCCTTCTCCAAGGGGTATTTTCTTATTACTCCTCCTCTGCATCCCATACACACATCATTTCCATGAGTGACCATTTCCATGAGTTTAACCTTTTATAAAGTTAAAATGTGTCTGTTTGAGAAATAGGCCCTGCAAAAAATCCACAAGGCAAAGAAGTACAAAAGGCAGAACTATCTAGAGAGAGCACATCCAGTGAGAAACCATTCACGGAGACAAGTACCAGGAAAGTCTGCATTGAGAGCCCCATCCAGTGCAGAACCAACTGCTCTTTCTTCTCCAAAGAAAATACAGCAATACAGAAACTCTATGTAATAAAGGTGTATAGATAAAGAAGAATGCAATAAAAATGTTCATGGGTTGCTAAAAAAGCAGATCTCTTCCCCAGGTGTATTTACCTTAAATTGATTACGTAACTTGTACTGGGAATTTAGATCTAGAGCAAAATACACTTTTGAGTTTAATATGAACACCTTACAAACAGATGACTAAAATGCTAGTTTGCTCAGAACTGCCAGTTTACATGTGGGTGGATGAACAACATGAACACAAAAGCACACAAAATATTTTATTCACATTTCCTGCCTGCAAAGCTATTTTAACTAAGAAATATACTGTACAAAATGTAATTCCTATGGAGGGTGATATCTAATTAAATACTTAGATATGGAAGAGGATGCTTCAAAACAGAGCAAAGAAAGAGGGAGGGAAACGAAGAGAGGAAGGAATAAAATAACTGAAAAACAAGTAGTTATACAGATAGACTTGTCAAACTCTTTCTGTAAATGTGAGGGATGTTTTTATGTAATTTCTGAAAGTATGTAAACATAGAAAGGAGAGTGATAAAACTAAGAAAAAGACCTGTGTTTCCAAAAAAAAGTAGATAATCAAGGAAGCAAAAACATTAAAAAAAAAACTATTATATTCATCTTTCCACACAATTTAAAACAGATTAGATATTATAATAAAATATATACAGTATATGATTTTAGGATAGGGAGACCTTTGAGTAGAAATATTGCTAGAACAAGAAAATTAATCATAAGTTAAAATAATAATCATTTGCATGTATTTGTAGTTTCTTCCTTTCCAATGTCCATACTTTTTAACAGCTAAAAATAATCAAAATGAACCCACAAGTACAAACTCTAAACCTTCTTTGCTGTTCCATTTTTTTAATGAGCTAATTTCTGTTCTTGGATGAGTTTTAGATATTCCCTCTAAAGTCAGTAGGGGTGATGAATGCCCAGCCAAAGACTTATTTGGCCTTCTGATTCTAGGGGGAAGCAGATGTCCATGTTAGCCTTTAAGAAAAATGATTACATTTGTTGAAAATATTGCAAAAATTACTGAAATTATATGACTAAATATACTAGTAAAAACATGTAGACATAAAAATTATGTATAATGTGTTCATTGTAGAATCAATCAGACTCTACCTATTTTCAAACAACGAGAGAGAAATAATAACAGAAAATAAAATAAGCTAAGGGTCATAGGTTAGTGACATATGTGTGAAAGCCGTATTGGAAGCCAAGAAATTGAAATCAGTTGATATTAAAATAGTAGCAGAAAATATTTTTGTACAATTAAGTATTTAGCTACAATTGACAATTACATTGATTTCTAAAATGATTTTTCTAAACATGTATTATTCTATACCACAAGTTTCTACTAAAGTAAAAATGCCATAGTTTAGTGGTTGGAGAAGCAAAAAAACATGTATTAAGATATTTGAAGGACATATCACAAGCTCTTTCATAAATTAATCTCTTCTAAAATCTAATTACCATATACTGAAACATATATTTCTTCTGTCAATTTCTCCTGTCATTGTTGGAAATAGAGAACATCTGATTACTATGCACCAATTCATACTTAATTCAAGTAAGCGTTAAGTAAAAATACTTAAATTTAAGCATTTAAATGTTCTTATATCTTTTTTCCTACATGCTAAAATATATTTTAATAGTAAAGTCAGTAATGTATAATTGGATCAGATTGATCTAATTAACTCAAATTTTGTAAGTGTAGAAATTTACAAAGCAACAAATACACCGAGGATTTATCTAGTATGATGTCAAATAAATTTTTAAATATTTATTATTAAGTTGACAAAAGATGCAAATAGAACAGTGATATAGGAGAAAGTATAACTTGGGAGAAAATATGTAGAAAGGTGTTTAACCTTACTACAAATCAAAAGAATTTGAATTTTTAAAAAGTTACCCTTTTATGCTTATCACATGTGTCATATCCCTTCCCCTTTGTGTCAGTCTCAACTGGCTTTTATCCATTGGAATAAACACTTCCATGGTTTGCTGATAGGAAGTTTAACCTAATAAAATTCTTTTTAAATTCAATATAATATCATTTATCAAGAGACCCCAAAATGTTCATTACCACTAGTCCAATAATTCTTTTTCCAGTGCCTACTCTAAAGGAACTATCTTAGACAAACAAAAAATCTAAAACATACATTCTGGAAAATATTTGCCATCCCTCTCCTGGAGTCTGATATTCAGCTAGCTGTATCTATGTGTGTTGCCCCGTAATGCAATGAGTAATAGGGAACGTATACCTGCTACTTTTTCTGTTTCCATGAGTTTCCTCCAGTAAATGCTATTTCAGAAGACCTGGTGAATTAATTCTCAAATTATTTGAATCTTGACAGCTGGTGCAGCAAGCGGGCATGTAGTCTATCACCAAACAAGTTCTTTTAAAGGGGAACAAAAGACAATTTCTAGAATGGTAGAAGAAGGAACTCAGCAGGAACTCCTCTCTCCCAAAGGTAACAATGAAGAGTCAGACAACCATTTCAAGATTCTGGATGTTAATCAAAAGCATAGAACACATTGAGAAACATTTATATATCTACTGAACTTCACATAGTAACAAGGAATTCTGTGGTGTGTTAGCATGGGACCATTCCCATTCTCCCACCCCATTCACCATAGCTCTGTCAGGTGCAACAAGGTGCCTCCTACCAGATCAGGGCCAGCCATGAAAACTAGAGCATCACTGCTAGAGGGAGCTGAAATGAATTTGAAGAGCACGGAGAAACCCTACATCCCTGGGTGTAGTCAGAAGCAGCAGTGATCTCAGTGGCAAACAAACAGAGAAGTCCAACATAATAGCTGGCTGACATTGAAAACATGGGTGGAGCAAACATCAAATCAGTACACTATTCAGAAATTTAACACAGTTCTCTGGGAAATGAGACCAACAAAGTTGGTCTTGTTAGCCTCCTAAATATCTCTAGTGGTCTGAAACGCTATATGTTACCCTCAGTAGAGAAAGTAGAGGGCCCTAGCTGTCCATACATCCCTGGCTAAATGTGACACCTTACGTATGTGCATATGAGACATGAAAAGGATCAATGGAAAAGGAACGTTAGAAAAGACTTGTAAATTGCTTGAATTATGATTGTGTTCCTCAACTCACACTCAGATTCATGAAGAAAGAGTAGATACCTTAATGACTCCAGGTATTTGAACACAGTGTCTGGCCAATAATAATCCGTATATTCAACACTAAGCTATGCTGACAGAGGAAAAAAATCCTGGGAATCTAGGTTTAAAATAAAACTGAGAATAAAAGATATACCATATAGAGCATTTAGGTGCTGCACCCAATAGAACACAAGAGATACTGACTTTCCAAAATGAGTCCAGACAATGTCCAGTAAACCAAACAAAGAACAGCAATAACAATCTATATGAGTAATTAGAATTCAGTACTGCTGCAATCTATTATATAAAATGTCTAGTTTTCAACAAAATATTACAAGTCCTGTTATCCATACTAAGAAAAAAAGCAAACGTTGAAATTGTCTCTGAACAGGTCCAGATGTTGGACTTAGAAAAGACTATATCATAATTTTTATAAATTGTTCAAGAACTAAAGGAAATCATTTGTAAAGAATTAAATGAAAGTATGTCAACAGTGAATCATGATTTAGAAAATCTCAAAAAAGAAGAGAAATTGTAAAATAAAGTCAAATGTAAAATCTTGAATTGAAAAGTAAAATAACTGAAACATAAAATTCACTAGGGAGACTTAAATATACTTACCATGGCAGAAGTAATCAACAATCTTGAAGATATTTCAACAGAAATAATCTAACCTGAAAAAGAGCCATTTAAAAAAAATCTTTCGAATGAACAGACCCACAGAGATTTATGAGGTACCACCAGCACACCACCATATTCAAAAACAGTCTCAGAAAGGAGGGGGAAAAGGCCCATAAAATATTTGAAGATATAATGGTTGAAAATTTGCCACATTTTATGAAAAAACATTAATCTACGCATTCAAGGAACTAAATAAATAGGATAGGGGACTCAATAAGTAGAATAAACACAAAAACATCCACACGTAAATACATCATAGTCAAACTGTTGAAAGAAAAGACAGAAAAAATACTTTGAAAGCAGTAAGAAAACTGGTTGAACTTCTTGCCTAATGCAAGCCCCAATACAGTAGTATCATGGAAGTTCTCATTTGCTCACAGCTAGTTCTTAATATTTGCACATGGTACAATTGCAGTGATGGGACACAGTCTTTTCCCTTTCATACTTCTTTTTTCTTTCCTCTGCCTTAACACATTTGGAAGTCTGGAAGTCCAGAACACTTTCTGTTAAGTGTGTAGATACAAACCTGGAGTTACTGCTTACCCCGGCTGGCTGTTACTGGTCAACCCAACCACTTAAGTTACTTTATCCAACCACGGTGACGCTGCACTTCTGTATCCAGGTGTCATGACAGTTACAACAGTGCTATTTATCGCAAGTCTGGGAAGGGTGCCAATGAATGCACTCCAACTGCACAGGACCATGGAGGGTGGGAGAGTATAGTAGGGATGGAACAACTTCAGGATCTCTGCCAAGGAGATAGTTCAGGGAATGGGCCAAATGATATGGCTATTTCTGGAAGAAGAAAGAAAGCCTATATTCCCTTGTAGGAAGGGAATATCTGAAACTATTGGAGGTGTAAGATGGGGGTACCTCATTATCTTAATATTGGATCCCTCAGAAGGATTATCACCCAGGTTTCTCTGAATTATTTAGTGGATCTCTCAGAGACAGTGGACTCGTTGGGAAATCTTTCAGGTGGCCAGAGCTGCCATTTAATACTGGATGTCACATGAAGAAAGTTGTTAACCATCCCAGTGTGTCCTGTGGTACCACCCTGCTTGTGGTGCCTCTGGGCCTTCAGATGTACTCTGCTGGGTAACCATGCCAAGTTATCGACTCTATGACCTGTGGCTGAATAAGCCACACAGGACTTCTCTTTCTCTTTCCCCAGGCTCCCTGAACCTCCAGGGTCTCCAGTCTTTGGAAGAGGTTTGAGAGAAATGTTGCAGGTCCTGATTTTCCTTTTCTTGATCTCTGCTCTGGAGTTGTGTTGCCAGCCATGTCCAACTCCATACAATGCTTGTGTTCACCAGTGGGGAACTCAGCTGCCAGATAAAATATCCCTCTCAGACAGTTTCTCCTACCAGAACGGGCCATCTTCCCCTGTCTGCCTCAGATGAACATGAACGCACCCTGGAGTTGGTCACCTGACTGCTTTTCACTGCTCTCCAGTGCTTCCTGCTTCATTGTTAGGGACTAGCCTCACACCCCTTAATGTACGGGCTCGTTTTCTAACATAAAGTCATGTGAGACTTAGAGGCCATCCTTTGAGATTAAGCCAATGAACTAACAAGTAACCGTTAATTTGACTGAACCCTAGTAATCAGGCCTCCCAGAGAAGAAGCTGGCCTCCTGCAGAACTCCATAATTACCAGCTTCAGCCTTATGTTTAAGGTAATTGATTCTGGTTGAATGCTGCAGTGACAGATCAATCCACAGGTCTGCCAGGCCATGTAAATTACAAGTCTTGGACCCCAGTCTTCAAGTATTCCTGTAACCAAGAATGACGAGGTAGCAGAAAAGACTAGTGGCCAAACTTTCACCGTATCACAGTCCTTTGTCTGTAAGGATTGGCTCTCTATCCCCTGATAAAGCCACGGGAGGGACTCCCAGAAGTAAACATTGAGGTGGCAAAATAAGGCAGGAGTTGGGATGCAGTGGGATACAAAGACTTGTATTTATTCCTCCTTCTTTCTCCTCTCCAATGAGAGCTGAACAAGAGTGCCTGATTTATGTCTGTTCATGCAACCTTGTCCATGTAAACCTCATCATGTTAAGTAAGAAAACAAGGTACAATATTGGACATACAATATTTATTATGACTGTCCATGTCTCCCTTGCTGTGGTGGCCCTTAGTTGCTGAGGTAACACAAATGAAAACTAAGACCTTTGTCCAACAGAATCTCAGGACAGTTTAAGTACTATGCCTTGGAGGTTTCAAGAGTACTTCAGAGATGGATGGTTTCACAAAGCTTATACAAATCCTCATGTTGCAATACCTTCCTAAGTGTCTTCCCAGCTGTTCCATCTTAATGGATGTCAACCACTTTCAGTCAAGTGACAAAGAGAAGAGAGTTTGGGTGGAGAAACATTGTCAGGAGAGATATCAACCTTCTTCTTTCATCCTACGAGATCTCAGATCCTATCTACTCCTGTGAGTTCTTGGTGTTTTATGATTTTTCAAACTGTGCACCTTAATCTCAAAACCTCAAAAACTGAAAAATTAAATTGAAGATTTTTTTATAACATAGAGTAAAAAACCTAATTTTTCACTTTCCCACCAATTGACTTACTTATTTGTGTGGAGGTTGATTGTAGTCTACTTCTGAAAGGCTGTCAGCCTGAAATGGTTTTATTCAAACAGAAAAATAAACTATTATCCAAAAATATTCTAGCAGTTAATGGGGAAGGCAGCAAAATCTTAAATTTTTTACACCCTCTGAGACCTCTGCTAAGCATAGTTAATATTTGAGCTCTATATGATTAAGAGACTATAACTCAATAATAAAATGTGCCTTTGGGTGGTTAGAATATAACTATGTAAAAATATTACAGGGAAAATACTTTGCATAGAAAGTAATTAATGAATTTAATACACAAAATTTTTGACAGTTAATTATTTGGGGTGGTCAAATTATAGGCTATCTTTCTTTATTGTATTTTTCTAAATTTTACAGAGTGAGTGTATAGTATTACTAATAAATTTTTTTGAACTTGAGAAACTTTATTTCCCAACTTCTTTATTATAGACAAATATACTATTCCCTGTAATTAGCAAATGTCTAGAAAACTTGACAAATTATAAAACCTCTGGAAGAGTCAGTTTACAAATCTCAATCTGCATATAGTGTTTTTAATGCCTTTATTATGTTTACAAAATAATATTTCAAATTTCAACTTTATAACCATTTCACTGTCATCCCAGTGCTTTTTTCCCCTTTCTTTTTTTTTTCTTGTGTTTGCTTTTAGCAGAAATCTCATGTAATGATATTTTTGAAGTAGTTTCATTTGACAACTGGTACTTGCCCTGCATTTAATTCTATCATGTTTAGGGCTGCTCTGGAAGGCATATATCTATTTAAGGAAAAAGAAAAAAGATAACCCGTTTTACTACAGAGAGAGCGCGAAGGAAAATGTGTATAGCTACAAACAAACAAACAAACAGAAAACCTCAAACAAACAAAACACCTGCAGCTTGTTTGGATCATACATAGGTTCCGATTACTGAGGAATTCCCATAGTCCATTAGAAGAAATACTGCTCCAGGGCTGGTACTTACTACTAGGTTAGTGGTATGATGGCTATGTCTTTATTGTTTAGAATAGCTACATTTTACTTTTTCACCAAGAGGAAAGATTTAGCATGTGCTTTGCATTTAGCTTGTCCAGTGAGCCAAGTATAGTGCCCTACACAGTAGGAGCTCAATGAATGTTTAGAGTGATTGAATGGGGTCCAGAAGTAAGGACCAATGCTTTAGTGATAGAATTGAGAATCAAACAATGTGAAAATGAAGCTCAAATTCTAACTGAGAAGCCAAGTAAACACACTATTTTATGCTAAATACTATAAAAAGATGTGTAACAATTGTGCTGTGATAGAGGTATACAAGTAATGTTATAGAAATACATTAAAAATAAGTTAATACCTTCTATATCACTAGAGCATGCTTCCTGGATGAGGCAATGCCAACCAAACCTAAAGGACAAACCAGAGTTAGCCTGGGGAGAAGGAAGACCCACACAAAGGGAATGACACTTACAAAGGACCCCTGCTTTCATGCTCATAACTCCAAACTCTTTATCTTTTTGCAATAAGCAAATCACATCTGTACCAAATTCCGTTGCTTCAGGGCCACTGACTCTGCTACAAGATGATCATTAAGCTAGACTTAAAAATAACGACCTATATCCCTTAACCATTCCCTCAACCAAATCCTGTGAGGTCAAAAATTTTAACCCAATTTCACAGATGATGAAACTGAGATTAGAAAAGATAAGTCAGAAGACTCTTATTTTCTAGAAGTCCCCTGTTGGAATTGTCCGGAGACTATAGATATATACTTTTAAATATTGATACTAGTATAAATATTTTTCTGATATTTATTTTCAAAGTTGAATTTTCTTGAAAATTATTTAGAATTATATGCAAATGATAATCAATTTGATACATTTAGAATCACATGAAGAAAGTAAAGTTTAGTTCAAAAATCATTAAATTTAAAGATGTTAACGAAGTGTGGTATATACTGATAAAAATGAGATAAAAGAATTTTGAAATGAAATATGTATAATCAACATACTTCGGAAAAATAAAATTTCAACATGTTATGTTTGGCGCTGCTGCACAAAATAATGCATTACCACCTTAAAGCAGCTGTCCTAAGACTAACACACTTACTTACTTCAGATATTTTATTATATATATGTACATATATAGGTGTGTATATATATATGGAGTTATATATATTTTATATAGAGAGATATGTATGTATATATACACATATATAAACTTACTGGGAAATTATTATATATACACATGTATCCACATATTGAAATTATATTAAAAAATCAAAAGTGCATAGATCTATATAAGTGTATTTATATATGTGTGTGTATATATGTATATATATATATATATATATATATATATATATACACACAAAAGAAAGAGAAGATTGTGACTTTTATAAATTAATTCTGCTCCAAGAGAAAAAAAATTCTAGCTTTTGTTTGTCTAACACATCATTGTCATGTGTTTCATGCCAAGATGTACAAATTGACTTTTGTAGAAATTTTCTTGTTGCCTTATGGTATCTGAAAGGAACTTTCATTATTTAATTTATTTATTGTGTTTTAACCAAATAACATGGAAGTTAATTCCAAAGACCAGTTGCCCCTTCCCCTACAATTACGGAAGAACTACATTAGTGAGGTGTTAAGTCTGGGGCTGCAGAGTAGGGTAGATGGTCACCCTTTTTCTCCCAGAAATTCTTAAATGTGTCTAAGCTTTTCATTGAGAAACTCCTGTGGTCAAGAGGAATACAGGAGCAACCCCCAAGGTCTTGAGGAAGTAAACTGATGTGTCCTGGAGATAACCATTACATGTTTTTGAGCCTGTGTACTCTGTGTTAAACCTGATGTGATTTTGGCATTTTCTGCTTCACACATACACTGTGAGAAGGATTAGCCTCTTCTATTTTAACGCATATTGTCTTGAAAAACACTCTTAAAATCAGTGTATCAAATTAACTCAGATTTTAATTCCTCCTCCTCATATTCCCTTTAGCTGTGGTGAAAATTGGGCCCGGTTTTTTTCTCAGGACATTCCCGTTGTCCCAACACAATTATTAATAACACCCTTTATTCTCCAATCTGCCTCAGTGTGGATGGCCTCCCTGCTTTCAGCCCACTGAGGAAGAAGAGTCAGGGTAAGGAATTGTAGTGACAGGAGGTCTCCTGCTTCAGTGTCACCATGATGATGTAAACACCAGGGTCTGACTGGTCGCTCCAAAAAGATAGGCAGAGATGTCAATGTAGATTTTTCTGATGTCATCAATGGAGACTCTCAGAGGCCAGGCCATGTCCTATTTCTCCTTTCTTATGGACAACCATAGTTTGAGATCATGTTCACCAAATTTTTAAAAAGACAGATGAAAGACAGGGCAAAATTGCATAGAATCCAAACAGTTATTTATTATGAATTGACACAGGGCTATCTCAGCCATGGAGAGAACTTCGACTTTATTGCTTACACATTATGCGTAAATTGAAAATAGGGTGTAGATTTATTTACCTGGTGTCCAATTACACGGATAAGAATTTGGCATTTGATGATGGTACTTCACTAATCCACTGAGGGCATCATGTTTGCTAATTTTAATTTGAAATAGAATTTTAAATCAATTACTAATTAATTTACCAATAAATTTTATTTTCTGATGCTTCAAGGATACATCCCATGTTTACACTGTGGATCTGCCTATGTTTTAGTACAATGTTGTATACTCCTGGGGAGGCACATATCCCAGGTTTACAATGCTTATTTTTAAAGTATTTAAACATTGATATATATGACCACTGTGCTGTTTTAATCCTCATTCTCAGGTCAGGGTTTTTGTTTTGTTTTGTTTTTTGTTTTTTGTTTTTTTCCTCAATCAAAATGCACCTTAAGTAGCACTGCTTTCCCCCACAAAGTCTTGTAGAAGTGGTGCTACTATTTTGGTGGAAGCCAAGACACTAATATGAAACTTGTTTCTCCCTCCAGAATATGACAATAGCTAGGAAGTGAAGGTAAAGAGATGCACATCTGGTCACCTTAGCTTTCTTAACAGTTGAACCAGTTTGTTAAAGATCTATTCCATTTTCACTGTCAGATTGAAGGACGTTTCCCATATAGTTTGACCTTGACTCATAATCTGCATGTAAAAGCTGAGGGCCTCATAGCACTTGAATTGTCTTTCCTCTCTTTTCAACTTCAGTTGAACTTTCGTTGTATCTGTGCAGATTTAAGTGGGAGAACTTTTAGGCATTGTTCAAGGAAATTGCCAAAGTCAATAGACAGTTTGTGGGGGATTGGGTGTCAGCCAATTCTCTGAAAACATAGAAAAATTATTTAAAAAGAGCCAATTTTTGTGTGTTTTCCTGGCATAATATAGCTCAATTGGGTGAGAATCAGAAAGAAATGAGAATAGAAGGAGGAGCTACTTCAGTGAGTAAATGTGGACAGAATTAGCACAGAAAAAATGAAGTAGCATGTGAAGCCTTAAATAGTACATCAATCACCTTTCTGAAATAATTTCTCTAATTCTAAACTCTAGAACATGGGAAAGCCTTATTTGGGTGTGGTGGGAAGGAAAAGCATTGTGGGCACATTTAGTTAAATCTCCTTCTGTTTTGTGTTATGTTGTATTATTTTCTGTAATTGATATTCTCAACAGAGTCCTTGCTTGATATCAGAAATGGGGTTCTTAGTGCTGGTTGTGCCTAGAATGACTTCACATATTCTCCATGTCATACACATTAACAAAAAAGAAAGGCCTTTATGCTATTTTCATTATTGAAGAAAAAGTGAGATTGACAAGAAAATGTTAACTAAAAAAATATTAAAAATCTTAAAAGCCACACAATAAAATTTTTCTGGGGATATGATAAGCTAACTACAGAGAAACTAAAAAGAAGATGAAATGATTTATATTAGATTCTGAATATTCTCAATATTCTCAATATTATTCTTAATAACATATATTTTAGATAGTTTTAATGAAGGATAAAAAAGGAAATTAAGCATATATTTAACCTTAGTATCACAAATTATGTTTATCTGCTTGTTTCCTCAGTGTATTTACTTGAGCCATTCGATACTACTGTACTTGTAAATAATATTTTTAAACTTCTCCATTACATTTCCTAATAGACTCCAGTATACATATTTCACAAAAATGCTGTCTAAAAATAGGCAGAAAAAAAGGTTGCTACTGAATTAGGGCAGAATTTTGCTCTCGCGGTTAACAGTTTATTAATTATTTTATTTAAAAAATAATAATTTCTAATTTATTTAAAAATATGAGTAATTATTTGTTTTTTCAAGAATTTAAAATAAGCCATAATATATTTCAGATAAAAGAAAAACAAGATGTTCAAATTAAAACTTTTTAATCCTCTTGGATTCTGTAATTCTTGAAAAATATGTCTGACAGATAAGAAAAAGTCTTTATTTCTTTGGGAACACAAGTAGTAACCTAAGGTACCTCAAGTGACTTAAACCTCATCAAATTTCAGGACCAAATTCTTTCAAAGGAAAAAGACCTTTATCTTTCTTATTCTACCCACAACTAGCTTTTAAGTAGGTGTGACATGGAAGCTAGTGCTATGGATACAAAGAAAATAAAAAAGATGAAAATGATGGGGTATTTAACTTCTAAAGAGAAATTGAACGTAAAAACATTTTGAAACTTGAATGTTCCTATACACATGAGTCATTCTTATTAAGAATAAGTCTACTAATCTGTTGTGTAGGTAAAATCTCGTAGAGCAAATGTGCACAATTAAACACAATACAAACTAGTATGTGGAAAGTGCTGCTAGAGTTAAAAAATATCAGGGGAAATTGAAGGAAAGAATAAGATGAGCAAAGGAAAATATTGATGAAGAGAAAGTTGTAAGAACAGAACATCTGAGAACATTTAATATAAGCTGGAGAAAATATAGAGTATGCGAAAGAGAGAAATGGTCTAAGTTATAAGTAAAGTAATGAGGTAATACACAGAGATATTTTGAGAGGAGTAGTTTTCAGTGAAAATAGAAAAAGTAGCCACATCAAGTTGCAGATAGATTTGGGAGGGTAATCGCTACATATTCATTTGCTGTTGTGTTTGGGAATTAAAAGCGTATTAGGACTCTAAGGAGAGTAAATTCAGTAGTTGGTTAGGGTATATCAAAGTGCAAAGCATTAATGAATAGACAAATAGTGACTAAATAAACATAGAGAATGTTAATATCTTTTTTAAAAAAATTGTATATTAAAAATAAAACAAGAGCCTTGACATAATGACACCCAGTTAATAGATTTGCAAATGAAATATATCAGTTCTGCACATTTTTCGTTTAAATCCGACAATGCTGAACAGGTTGTAATGAATTCCATATTACAAGCAGCAATGACATTGACTTCAACGTAAGTTTAAAAAAAAAAAAAAAGACCACAGGTTTCCCCATTCACATTACTGAATCATTTTAAGATATGATTTAAAAAGAAACTTTATCTTAACACATGTATATTAACTCATGCTAGTTTGCATTAATTTGCATCATATTTGCAATTGGCAGTAAATTTCTCCTATTTTACTTCACAAATATTTTTAAACTAAAGCTATTATTTTTTAGAGAAAATCCTATGGATTATTAGACAGTGATGAAATAGGGTACACTTGTACTAAATCTGAAACAAGACATGTCAAGTATTGCTAATTTAACTTTGCATAATACACCATTTTTTTTTCTGTGCAGCACCAGAAACAACACATCACAAGTCATGCCTAGCACTCATTTAAATGCGACCTCACGGTCACACTGCATGTTACAAATATCTGGGAGCTGTGTGATTAGTTAACATCTTATGCATAACCCTTAAAATTATCACAAGTTCTCTGGAGATAATTAGCTTACTCTGTTTCTCTAATAAAATGTACTATGTTTTAGCAATGACTCTCAGAAATAGTAGCAGGAAAATGCTTTTAAATCAGATAAATTAAAAAATCACAGCAGATAAAAATGGAAGAAAAACTTACTGTAACAGAATATTTTCTTTTCCTGATATAACCAGGCTCTAAGGTAGCAGAAAAATCTGCCTTCAAAAGAAAACTGAATAATAGGAAGCATGCCACTCACTGTCGCCCATGTATGCTTAACTCCCCTACGGTATCTTTTGCTCCAGAATGAGAAAGCTAAGAAATGTATGAGAGTTTAAATTCTTCTTCTCTCTGTTGAACTCAGTAAATGTTAGACTTCTGCATGGGAAAGAGACCTCAAGACTGAATGCTGCTTTAAGTTATAAAAGGGTCTGATTCCAATCAGAATGAAGTAGGATTTCCAGAGAAAACATGCTTCACCTTCACTCATTGCTACATCTTGAGAGCAAGGCAGAGATAGTGTATTCATCATAAGTGAAACAATACTTGAAAGGACGGAGAAGACAGTTGACTATTCACATATCATTCTTCTTGCCAACATCTTACATTGTTAGCTTGCGACCTCAAAATCTCATGACCCAGAAGACAGACACAACAACAACTATAATAAACGAAAACAAAAGCAAAGCTGGAGAAGATCTTTATGTCACATATTGTGCAGGTACATGTGAGAAGTTTGTGAGGCTATGGTGAGATATTTGTGCATATGTGCTTGAGTCTCATGACTCAAGAAGAAGTTGTGACTTTTTTTAACCCTCTAAAAAAAAGATAGGGTTTGACGTAAAACGTATGGATTAAAGTCTGAGTACCATGCTTTCTAGTTTGGTTTCTCATTTTTAAGTAACAAGAATTTCATCATGGTGTCTTTTAGCATTAGAAAGGTGAATACAATTCACACTTAATGGTGTAACACACTTAATAGCACAACAAACAAACGAGTAGACAAGCCTAATGTGAGGGTTCAAGTTACATCAGAATTCAAGCTACCGTACACTCTAATTGCACAACTCTCACTCAGAGGACAGAGTTCTCAGGACACTTAATTTCTAATCAGAACCGTGCTATTTATTTATTGTTCTCCCTCATCCTTCCACGGCATTTGGGACTACCTTGTCATTAAATATACATCCAATCTTTAAAGAAAGGAAACAGCTATTAGGAAGTATTTGAGGAATAAAATAGAACAGGGTTTCCAAACTAAGACCAAGAAAAGTTTTCAACTTGCAGTAAAAAATAATTTTAACCTCTTTAAAAATAAAGGCAAAAACTGACATTTGTCACCTAAGAAAAAATGTATTCCATTTCATTATTTCCTAACCCTGAGAGATATATGACAGAATTTAAAGAATGCTGAATGCCATGGTAGAAAGTGCACCTGATAATAATTTTATAATAGTGTACGAGGTTCTCTAATAATCAGTATAAGATAAAGACAAATAATTAAAGATAAGTTTAGTTAAGATAGTTCTGTAGCTGCCCAGAGTCGTACGTTCATACGCATAGCTTTCTGGTCATGAAGTTTAATAGAAAGGGAAGTATTTGAGAATTTTCAGCAGTAATTACCATACCTCTTGGTCTAATGGTTCTTCAAAATTGGTGAAGGAATTTTGTGTCTTTGTGATATTTTTAATCATCTACATCGTATGTTAAAAATAAGGGCGGTTTAGTGTTTTATCATAGGTCTAGTTCATTTAATTTACTATGATATCTTAGTTTAACACTATTATCTCAATTATTCACATTAAAATGTCTTTGCTGTTGTTGGATTGTGGTGATAGTATATCATAACTTTGGGGTTTTTTTTGTCTTATTTGTTTTTAAATGTGTTTTCTTGGAAAAAGAACACTGATAATCTCATGTTTGTATCCCCTAATCCCCAATAATCTTTGAAATTTCATCATTACAGAAATCCCAGATTCTAGGAAAAACTTTAATGTGTTTCTCTTGAACCTAAACATATCAACCAGGCTTGTAGCAAACAGTAATTACTCAAAGAACAGATATTTTATGTTATTTACTGAAAGACAATTTGTATCCTCTGCACTTGAGAATTTTAGGCAGTAATAAAGTTTTTTTTTTAATTGAGCAGATTGATTTGTACTTTTTAAACTAATAGTCCACCACTTTTACAAAAAGAAGAATCTTGTGTGACCTAATTTTCCTCGCTTTATTTCTGTTGAAGTGTTATAATTAGGTCTCTGCTAAAACTCCAGAATTCAGTTGTATGGGGTATAAAAACAATCTTTGTCTTGATAAATATAAGGACTTTAAAAGAATGACTGAAAGCTGTCTTTAACATGGTTGCTATAAAATTCAATTTTGGACATAACTAAAAAAATAATAAATTCTCCATATCATAGAGGTAGATTTAAGTCATATAACTAAATGTGACAACTTGTTGAATAAGTTTGTTTAGTATATTTTTTCTGTACACTAGAACTTATTTTTCTAAAAGTGCTGTTTATAGGTTTAATAAAAGCAGTGTTTAATTCTCCTTTAAAATGGTTCCCCAGTATGTTCAGTTACTTCCTAAGGCTAATTTTGGAATGTGATTAGAACCATATGAAAAGATACTTGCTTCCTAGTTGCTACAGATATGCGTGTAAATAATTGCATTAAGCTGGACAAGTACTGTTTAAACAGTTCAGAGAAAGGACTAGGATACTTCCTCTATCTGAAGATAATTCCTGACCATCATGATTCTTAGGGCAATAATGTAACAACAATTCTAAATCAATGTTCAAAGATGCAGATTAATATTGAGGTTCTACAACTGATCTTACATACAGTTCCTAGTTCAAAGATAAGATCACTACAACAAATACAGCATGTCATCAAATTCTTGAATACCTTTTTCATTATGTGATACAGACAACAACAAAGGAAAATGATGTTTAAAACAAAAATCTTATCCCTCATGTACGATACTTGATTAAAATTCTATAAAATTTAATTTAGATGAAGTTGGTGCTGAGTTTTGAAGAGTCAGATGAAAGATTGTTTCTGTAACTTAAAGTTAGTAAGGGCTGCTCTTTTGGCAGATGGGCCCAGCCTTCGGTTTCCATGTTGTGGACTTCTAAGGAACATGTAAGTGTTAAAGCGATTTTGAGAATACTGTATTTAAGCTTTGTGAATGCTGAGGTTACCCATAATGTCACCCACGATGGCTGCTGTCAAAATATCCTCTTTTTCCTTAATGATTTGCCCTATTTTTGAACAGCAGAAAAAATTTTTCCTAGAATTCAGGAGAATGGAGAATATCCATTAAATATCCCAGAATCATCTTCAGTAACAAAGAGTATATTCTCTCCAAGAGAAACTTTTAAACTCCTTAATCTACTCATGATCTACACAGGAGAAAGTAAGACAAATACAATCCCTTATAACTAGAGCACTAAATAATTTCTAGTTCAAAACAAACATTTTTCAGAATAAAAGGAGTCATGATAAATAATTTCCCAGGACAGCAGACAACAAACAGTGTTTTCCCAGCAAACCAGAAAGATGGGACAGTGCTTATACTCAATTTAAGATTAATGAGATGGAATTAAGCACAGAATTACTAATTATAACATAACAAATTACCCATTAATAACGATTTAGAAAAATTCATTGTTAATAAATTAACAATAATTAAATAAAATGGATAATTTTCCATGCATATGTTTCTTTTCAGGGTGATTATTCTAAGAGGTATGCTTCCTTAATAAAAACCTTTCCCCGACGCAGACATAGAGAATGTACCTGAGGACACGGGGAGGGGGAAGGGTAAGCTGGGACGAAGTGAGAGAATGGCATGGACATATATGCACTACCAAATGTAAAATAGATAGCTAGTGGGAAGCAGCCGCACAGCACAGGGAGATCAGCTCCGTGCTTTGTGACCATCTAGAGGGGTGGGATAGGGAGGGTGGGGGGGGAGACGCAAGAGGGAGGAGATACAGGGATGTATGTATATGTATAGCTGATTCACTTTGTTATAAAGCACAACGTAACACACCATTGTAAAGCAATTATACTCCAATAAAGAGGTTAAAAAAAAAATTAGTACTACCATATCTAAAACTTTATGTTAGAGTATAAAAATAAATAAATAAATAAATAAATAAGAACCTTTCCCCAAAGAAAATCTTATGTAGTGTTTTAACAAGATCATTCCAAATCCTCACACTTATGACACCTGAACTGTGTCAGTCAGAAGGTATGCTGAATAATGTACAATAGCCCACAGATTGAGAAAATTAATAATAGCAGTTGCTTTTTTGTATGAAGCTGCAAATGGGGGAGGTCCAATTTACCCAACTTTTCTTTCCTCATTGTGAAATAGGTAAATATGGACAGGTAGGGTAGAATTTCAAAACATTAACTTTATTGCCCTTTATGATTCCTTATTGCTTTTCCCATTTAGGAAGCTAGACTATGAGGCATGCACTGTCAGTGAAATATTGTTAGAGGTTAAAATACTAAAAGTGCTCCTGGTTGTCAGTAGCTAGCCTAGAACCCCCAGGGGGTACTCAAAATACTGAGAAAACATGGTAACTAAGATACCAGCCTAGATAAAAACTAGTCAAAATGGGTGGAGGAAATACAGTCATACAGAATAAGGACTATTAAATCCGTGACCAAAGAGAGCTTGGATCGCATGCATGATATAGTAGGGATATGAGTTATTAAAAACCCAAGTAGGAGTAGATCTTAATGCCAAGATGACTTGGGCTCCAATTTTCTGAGGATAGCCCCCAAATTATCAAGACTTCAGAGCAGCAAAGGTCACCTGGTATGTATTGGCAGATGGACCTGAAACAGTCACAGGTAGTTTGCCCTACTCCAAACACGACATGAGAGCAGTGAAATAATGTTTAGCTTTGGAGACTATCACGTGGGCCCTCGTGATGCAGGACCAAGGGCCTGTTGATGCAGCATCACACAGGAACTTGTTTGACTCAGAGGATAAGATGTAGGTGCAAATCGAGAGAGACTTATCTAAAACAGCCTGATGTAATTGGTACCTGTGTTTAAAGCCCAGACTGGAACAAGGACTTAGATCAGGGCCAGTAGTCACAGATGACAGACCCAGACCAGGTAGTCATCCGCAGTGGCTTGGCACTAAGTTACTTTTCACCCACCTCGGAATACCCTTTGAGGAGATGTGGAGGACCTCTAAGTTTATTGAAATTGAATTTCAGCCCTATGGCAAAGTTGGGATTTATAATGAAAATTAGTGTCAGTTACAGAAAAAAATTCTTATAGTTTTATGGTATAAGATTCATTTCTACTGCCTAACAAATGTAAAATAAAAGCATGCGTATACAGAGAATGATGGTGGCATGCTGGCCAACCAATTGTCATATTTTACAATTAAGTTGGATGGAAGAAAAATAACCTACTCGTACAGTAAACCAAAGCTGCCCGTAATGCATCAAATAGGGGAACCAGCAATACCAGCTATCAACTGAGTCTACAGATATTAAAGTTTGGTATTTTTATTTTTCAACTATAACATTTTAATTCTAAAAAGGGCTAAAAGACAACTGTTCAAATTCCCACATTTATATGTAAGGAAAGCGAAGCTCAGAAATAAGGAAAACGATGACACATTAAAACTGACTTTCATAGTTTGTTATTCTAGGTAACTGACTCACTGTCTAGGTTGTTTCTTACAGCTTCTAACAATATCAGGCACTAACCGGGCTAAATTCAGCAACATTTATACCTATTGTTTGAAATGAAAAGGTAGTCTCTGGTGAGTGTTTAATGAGTAAGAAACACTACTAATTATACCCATACTAGTTGACAGAAGACGTGTATTTGATCCTCTTTCTACCATTTACTCTCTGTGTGCCTGTCTCTGACTCTTAACTCTCTTGTTAAAATGATGGAGCTCAGGAAGAGTTGGCATATGTCTCATTAGTTTCATTCTGAAAAGAATAGTAGAAGAATTCCCTAAGTGTTTTATTACATATGGGCATTCAATGTATCTCATATAGAACATTATATATAATATTTCCTTAACACTTACTTGATAATCAACACTTTTTATTGACCAGTTATGCTGATTGACCTTTACCTTCCACCAAACATGGTTCATTGTTTGATGTATCAGGCCTATGTACTACCATTCTATGTTAAGCTATCACTATGTTGAAATATGTATGGAATGCTCTAAAAATAGAAATAGTAACACATGGAGAAAAAAATTTAATAAGTGATATTTGGGCTTTTCCCTAGTATTCCAAGTTTTTAAGTTCAAGTTTGGTATATAGCCCTATTAAAATGCTTGGCTCATGTGGTTTAGAGTACTTTGCTACACTGTACCTCATAAATGATTTTATACACATAAAAATATTCTATTCATCAATATACATATTCTTATGGAACTAAGTTTTTTGGCAATAGAATTCATGTATTTGACCTATGGTTTTGTTTAAAAATGCATATTTGTTATTTCCTTCTTATTATGGCTAATACTTTTTTTAAAGCCAGAGTCAAAAGTTCAAATACTTGGGAAATAATTTTTCTTCTCAGAACTCATACTTTAGAGAATATGACCTTAATCTCTTATTTTTTAAAACATTATTTAAAAGGATACTCATGACCAATATTTACTTTTACTTTATTCTTTTGAATTCCATTCCATGGACTAGTGGACTTCCAATATAGATAAATATCATCAGAAAACAATGAAAATTCATAGACTTAGCTAAGCCACAAAAACAGACAAAACATTTATAGAGAAATATTCTTGTTTTAATTTCATCCTCATTTCATCAAAGAAACTTGGGTTCACAATTAATTAGAATGACTCAAGTCAATCACTTATTTAAAGAGAAGGCCCAATTTTTACACAGTCGAGTAAAATAGAGGAGTCTTCTTTCCCCACTCCCTTAGCAAAACGAATATGGATTTCAGTTCTTCAGTCTAATGCACTCCAAGAGTTAACAATGAGTCAGTGCAGCTGGGGTAGTTTATCATTTCCTATGCAGACTTAGGAAAGACTTTTGGCAGAGATTACGCTTAGCAAAAATTGTCTGTTTTGCATTTTGGGAGTTTTTTGTTTACTTTTTAATAAGTGAGGCATAACTAAAATTTATTGTGCAAAAAAAAAACCCCAGATTGCTTCCCTGTTTATTCTATCCCCGACTTCAAATTCCCCCTACCCCCAAACTGAGAGAGCTTTCAATTATGACATGTCCCAAAGTCCCTGATGGAAGAGGCTGGGGTTTTGCTAATTGCTGGAGTATCAATTTGCTAATTGATCGTATCTGGAAAGGAAGGCCAAGAGTTAAAAGGACAGGGCCTCTGAGGAGAGGAAGTGATGGGAAGATGGCAACATTCTTTCCAGGTAGAAGTTTGAGGAAGACTCATTTCTTGTATGGTCAGTTTCAATGCCTAGCAAGTAATAACCCTCTTTATGACACCCCACTTTTCGCTCATTCAGTCCGTGCAATTTGTATTTAATTATTGGGAATTTTGAGTAATTTTTCATTGGTGTTGCAAGTTCTTACATAAGTTCTATCCTCATGCAAGGAGAGCACCCCATTCCCAAGATCTCTGCTTTGTTCAGAGTCTGTGCTGAAATAGTTTCATGTTTCATGTCACAGTGAAGGGATCACTAGTGTGGTTCACTAAGCAGAACATGAGCTGTAAGGAAGATTGCTTTTCTCAAAAAGAGAATCATAGACCTTCCCTGAGTCCAAGGAACAGGTGTCAAGTTTCCGGGTCACATATGTAAATTATTTAATTCTCTCCCCTTAAACCTCCAACTTTCCCAATCATCAATTTTTCCCTAGTAAGTCATCAAGCTTCAAGATAGCCTTCACTTCCTTAACCTGCTATTACACATTATTTGGAAGCATTTCCATATGCTTTGCATCATTTCCATATGCTTTGCACCATATTCACAAACCCCAGGACAAATGTATCATTTTTCCATCTCTAAGTGGCCAGAAGAAGAAAAATAGATTGACAGAATCTATTATGACCCGGAACAATACCAGACGGCAGGAGAAAGAGAGACACTGCCCCTTGTAGTTAAAAAAACAAATCAAATTCATTAAGAAAAATAATATGAGAAAAGTACATACTACTCATAAGTAATATATTCATATGTAAACATTATGCAAATGATTTACCAGTAAACAATGTCACTTCTATCACTGATCCTTTCATATTTCTTTCCTGTGAGTCTTGTCTGGGAAATGAATTTCAATCATTATGTCTTTGAATGTATTCCATCCTGTAATCATCTTCAATGAAGAAAGAAGTTGCCCTTTTGTCAGTTTCTGTCTTGTCCATGTGGCATGTCTCTACTAAGAGGCCTTTGCTAGAGAAAGTACAGGGTGCCCCTGTGTAATCAGAATCCCTTAGTACATTCCTAAAGCAAAGCAGAACTAACAAGAGGGAAATATCCATATATGATATTCCTAGGGAGGGATAAAAATGCATCAGCTTGTTTTCAAATACATCCTGATAAATTTGTGGTCAAGCCCATTTGAAGAAGCACCACTGATCTTTATTTTCTAGATCTACACACTCAGTCTAATGGCTTTTCATCACTCATTCTTTCACCTGCATTGAGAAAATTGCTTAACTTTTGTCTTTTGATTTTTAACATGCATTAGTCATCTCCCACCTCCATTTTTACTCTTAACACATTTAAATAATATTCTTGTCTTCCTAACCAGGTACCTTTTGTTGTTATGTAAAGAAAATAGACTTTTGGAGGAATTAGAAAACTTTACCAAATCTGTCAACACAATTCTTAAACATTCAGATAAATATTACAGTAATACTTTGTGTTTGAGTATACATAGCTAAAATATCTGGGTAATTAATTTTTAAATTTTCACTGGAGAATGAGCTGTAGAGTTGTCTAGATTAAAAATTATATATGTTAATCTTTTGCCTTCTCCAATGTTCACATAGTCAATTAAACTAATACAAATGATTTACTTCCCTCAAATCATTGAAGAAAACAGGCCCAGAGATTTTATTCACCATGTAACAATAACAACAACAACAACAACAGAAATAAACACTTGGCATTTACCTAGCATTTTCTATGTTTCAGACTGTGTGCGAAGTGTTTTCCTAAACTATCCCTTTTATTTCATTTAGCAATGGCTAAATTAATTAGGTTCCATTCTTTACCCATTTTTCTGAAGAAAAACCAGATTACAGCTGTTAAATAATTTGTTGAACATTACAATAGTGATTAAAGATTTTTTCTAAATGGACTGGAACAAAATTTCCAGTCAGTGTATTTTGTGGAATAAAAGTGAAATAATTTAATGCATATTCAAATTAAAACCTTACAGGCAAAAAACAAACATTACACAAACACACATACTCACACAATAGAAATGCGTGGATGTTTGACACAAACACATTAGAAAACAATGTAGCATTATTTTGTAAAGTTGAACAATGACACATACTATGATTGAGCAAATCCTCTGACAGGTATTTAGCTTAGAGAAATTCTTGTATTTGTGCATCAGGATATGTATAAAATGTTCATAGCAATCCTGGTCATAATAAAAAAAAATGATTAAAATATCTCAAACTTTCACCAAAAAAGAATGGAAAAATAAGCTGAAGCAGTCCCACAATGAAATGATATATAGCAGTAGAAATTAATAAACTCTATCTACATGCAATCACAAAGATTAATCTTAGGTACGTAATATTGATGAGAACAAGTCCAAGGGACTAATACATTATGATACCATTTTAAATATTCTCCCAAATAGTTATGTATTATTTATGTATACTATACACTAAATAAAGGGAACGATAAATACAAACTTTAAAATAGTGGTTACTTCTTAGCTGAAGGCAGAATAATGGGATTTGGGAAGACACATAGCACAGGGAGGTGCATTTTATCTCTAACTATCTAGCCCTTGGGACAAATCTTAAATTCAGGGTGATATATTTTTTCTGATTCATAATATTGCATCTGTTCTTTTTTAAATCATGTATGATATTGGGGGCTGAAGTAGGTGTGGATAAAGATCAAAAATTCTATAAATTTATATAAGGGAAATGTCAAGAAACCTGGGATTAAAAAAAAGGGGAAGACTTACCTCAACATAAGAAAGGGTATATATGACAAACCCACAGCCAACATCATTCTCAATGGTGAAAAACTGAAATCATTTCCTCTAAGATCAGGAACAAGACAAGGATGTCCACTCTCACCTCTATTATTCAGCATAGTTTTGGAAGGTTTAGCCACAGCGATCAGAGAAGAAAAAGAAATAAAAGGAATCCAAATCGGAAAGAGGAAGTAAAGCTGTCACTGTTTGCAGATGACGTGATACTATACATAGAGAATCCTAAAGATGCTACCAGAAAACTACTAGAGCTAATCAGTGAATTTGGTAAAGTAGCAGGATACAAAATTATTGCACAGAAATCTCTTGCATTCCTATACACCAATGATGAAAAATCTGAGAGAGAAATTAAGGAAACACTCCCATTTAAAGTTGCAACAAAGAGAATAACATACCTAGGAATAAATCTACCTGAGGAGACAAAAGACCTGTATGCATAAAACTATAAGATACTGATGAAAGAAATTAAAGACGATACAAACAGATGGAGAGATATACCATGTTCTTGGATTGGAAGAATCAACATTGTGAAAATGGCTATACTACCCAAAGCAATCTACAGTGCAATCCCTATCAAACTACCAATGACATTTTTCACAAAACTAGACCAAAATATTTCACAATGTTTTTTATTTGTATGGAATTTGTATGGAAACACAAAAGACCCCGAATAGCCAAAGTAATCGTGAGAAAGAAAAACGGAGCTGGAGGAATCAGGCTCCTGGACCTCAGACTATATTACAAAGCTACAGTAATCAAACAGTACGGTACTGGCACAAAAACAGAAATATAGATCAATGGAACAGGGTAGAAAGCCCAGAGATAAACCCATGCACATATGGTCATCTTATTTTTGATAAAGGAGGCAAGAACATACAGTGGAGAAAAGACAGCCTCTTCAGTAAGTGGTGCTGGGGAAACTGGACAGCTACATGTAAAAGAATGAAATTAGAACACTCCCTAACACCATACAGAAAAATAAACTCAAAATGGATTAAAGACCTAAATGTAAGGCCGAATACTATAAAACTCTTAAAGGAAAGCATAGGAAGAACACTCTTTGACATAAATCACAGCAAGATCCTTTTTTACCCACGTCCTAGAGAAATGGAAACAAAAACCAAAATAAACAAATGGGACCTAATGAAACTTAAAAGCTTTTGCACAGCAAAGGAAACCATAAACAAGATGAAAAGACAACCCTCAGAATGGGAGAAAATATTTGCAAATGAAGCAACTGACAAAAGATTAATCTCTAAAATTTACAAGCAGCTCGTGCAGCTCCATATCAAACAAACAAACAACCCAGTCCCAAAATGGGCAAAAGAACTAAATGGACATTTCTCCAAAGATATACAGATTGCCAACAAACACATGAAAGGATGCTCAACATCACTAATCATTAGAGAAATGCAAATCAAAACTACAATGAGGTATCACCTCACACCAGTCAGAATGGCCATCATCAAAAAATCTATAAATGCTGGGGAGGGTGTGGAGAAAAGGGAACCCTCTTGCACTGTTGGTGGGAACGTAAATTGATACAGCCACTATGGAGAACAGTATGGAGGTTCCTTAAAAAACTAAAAATAGAATTACCATACGACCCAGCGATCCCGCTACTGGGCATATACCCTGAGAAAACCGTAATTCAAAAAGAGTCATGTACCACAATGTTCATTGCAGCTCTATTTACAATAGCCAGGACATGGAAGCAATCTAAGTGTCCATTGACAGATGAATGGATAAAGAAGATGTGGCACATATATACAATGGAATATTACTCAGCCATAAAAAGAAACAAAATTAAGTTATTTGTAGTGAGGTGGATGGACCTAGCATCTGTCATACAGAGTGAAGTAAGTCAGAAAGAGAAAAACAAATACCGTATGCTAACACATATATATGGAATCTAAAAAAAAATGGTTCTGACGAACCTAGGGGCAGGACAGGAATAAAGACACAGACGTAGAGTATGGACCTGAGGACAAGGGGAGTGGGAAGGCCAAGCTGGACGAAGTGAGAGAGTGGCATGGACTTATATACACTACCAAATGTAAAACAGATAGCTAGTGGGAAGCAGCCACATGGCACAGGAAGATCAGCTGGTTGATTTGTGTCCACCTAGAGGGGTGGGATAGGGAGGGTGGGAGGGAGATGCAAGAGGGAGGAGATATGGGGATATATGTATATGTATAGCAGATTCACTTTGTTGTGAAGCAGAAACTAACACACCATTGTAAAGCAATTATACTCCAATAAAGATGTTAAAAAAAAAAAAAAGAGGAAGAATAAAGAATGAGAGACTTGTTCTGCTGTGTATTAAAATATACTGGGTTGGCCAAAAAGTTCGTTCAGCTTTTTCAGTAAGATGTTACGGAAAACACAAACGAACTTTTTGGGCAACCCAATATTATAAAGCTTCTGAAATTCAAAGTTTATACTATTAGCAAATAAATAACAGATAAGAGACGCAGGACAAGAGTTCAGAAACAGATACATGGGAATAAATCTAGTGATTTATGCATGGAATAAATGGTATTGAAAAACTGTCTGTCTACTTAAATGAATATAAAATTAGATCCCTACCTTTCATCATATTTTTTGAAAAATCCCAAATGGATTAAGCCTATAATGTTGAAATAGAAAATATAAAGCGTTGGAATAAAATAAAACAAAATAATACTTTCATAACCTCCATGTGGGGAAGTTCTAAGAAAGCTAGAAATTCAGCAGCTGTTAAGGAAGATAAAGGAATTAATCATGCAAACATTAAAAAAAAATACTTATATTAAAAAAAGGGAAGACAGAAATACAGTAAAGAAGAGTTTAAATAAATATTTTTCGTTTTAGACCTTAAAACTAATAGCAGTAAATATTTCTACTGAAACATAAAAGTAATGGCTATTCAAGCTTAAGATTTTTATCTCTATTAATACATACATATGTGTATTGATCTCATTAATTAAATGGAATTTTAATCCATAAAGTTGAGCATGTGTAGCATTGAGAGGGAGCATTTCTGAGTGTGAAAATTTTTGAAAATTAGAATATAGTTAGCTGAACTGTCAAAGACTTAATCAAGTGAGCCCTTAGAACAGTTTAAAAAAAGGCATAACATACAAAAGATCCCAAACTGGGTGCCAAATGGTTCTTTTAAACAAAGAGCCATTATGGAGGATGGGTAACTGAAGAATGGGTCATTCTTAAATGGACAATATTATAATGAATAATCACCTGCAATGTTAGCGAAAATACAGGAAAATGGGCAGGGGGGGTGCAATCTGAGATCAGAGCTATAAGGCTGAAAATTTTCAGAATTGCTGCTTGATTTTGGAGGGGCAGCATAAAAACAAATAGTGTAGACATAGACAATGACACCATCAGTTCAAGCTGTGCTCTTACAAGGAATACTCAAATTTCTAACACCTTCTTTTTCACAAGTCAGCTGTTTAAGAATTAGGATCGAAGTCTCTTACTTACAATGATTTTGCTGCTGTAAATTAATGATCAAAGTGATTTATTATTCAGTTGTTCAACTGCTGCTTTATTTCTGTTGATCTTTGTTTTTCTGCTTAATTTCTATAAATTACTGTACAGTTTCCCATAAGGTATAATTAAGCAGAATTGCTTAAGTTTTAATTATTGTGTATTATAGATGTTGAAAGCAACATTAGCACTTGGCTTTTAAAAATGTGATCGTATATTTATAAGAGAGCATTTATAAACACATTTACATATAGTTAAGATGAAAAAGGTATTTGAATTGTAGTCATTAGCATTTCTTCAAACATATGGCAGAGCAGCGGAGGCCATGGGCCATGCCTTCATTAACTGAACACTGTTTCATCAGTGTCTCGGCTTCCTGTTGTGCCACCCTGTGGCGTTCCCTTCTGTCCCCGAGGTTTCAGTGACAAGGGACAATATGTCCCCAAGGTGAAAATCTGGAAAATATAGCAGATTAGCCCTTAGAGAAGTTCTTATGATTATTTAATCATACTTAGAGAGGAAACACACAGCACCGTTAAACCGGTTTCACCGTTTTTCTGTCAGTCTCCATTTCTCCAATGCAGTGGTTGGGTCTGCCAGCCACGCACAGTGAACACAAGCAAGGTAAAATACGACATATTTTTGCTGCCATTAGAAGGCTGACTTGTTTCAAATTTGCCGGTATAATGGTCAAAGCCATCATAGATACCTACAAGTGTCATGGGTTAATTATAATTTGTTGGATATAATGTTTTTCAGATGATAGATAAAAAACTTTCCTTAATGATGTCACTTAGAACACTTTCACTTTACTCCCTATAAAAAACTAGAAAATTAATAAAACACTTCCTGGTAACTGCCAGGGTCACATTTTATTTGTACATTTCTCTGATACATAAGGATGAGAGACAAAGGCATCTGACTCAAGGTATTAGCCATCTTTACATTACATCTGCCAAATACCTCACTTTAACATTGTAGTATATCTGATTTTAGAATATATGTGTGTGTGTGTGTATATATATGTATGTATATATAAAGATTATTAGCTTTTAATTTGAGATTAAAATTTTAATAATAAACTCCTATGACACCTGAAAAAAATATATTTTAAACATGAATATTTGGGGTCATATTTTTATATTATGCAATTGTCATTAAGTGATTAAATAGTTGGGAACATGAAATCTTAGAAAATTACCCTACTTAATGAATGACTGTGAATATTTCACTTGGGAGATTCTTGGGGGCGTTGAAATAATAGCAACAAATGGAATAACTCAGAGGTATCCCAAAGACTGGAGCTATAAAAAAAAATGGAGAAAGAAAGAAAAGAAACATTGATCCTCTACTTCTGATTATATAGGTCTTTAGGAAAGGAAATACTAGTAGCAATCTAGTCTTAAATTCAGGAAACTTTCCAAGGTTATTTAAATTAACAGTCCCATCAACAATACTGCTAATGGCATGAACAGATTCCAAATGTATGCTAGATGTTTGCAGATCTACAGTGAAATAATAATCCCTTACAAGACATTGTCTCATTATGAAAGGAATTATTGTCTTGTTATTTTCGCCTTCTACTTTCACCTAAACATAATATTATCAAATTTTTAAAAATTTTCCTTCATATCTATAAAATCTCTCTGTTTCTGTTATGGTCATTGTATTTAATTTATTTTTCAAGGTAGTATACTGTACTGTAGAGAGAACAAAAGAGAGAGAAAGAGAAATAATAAAGCACAACCCCTTTCTTCAAGGAGGTTATACTCTTCTATAAGACACAAAACCAAACAAGAGGGGATATATGTATATGTATAGCTGATTCATTTTGCTATACAGTGGAAACTAACACAATACTGTAAAGCAACTATATTCCAATAAAAATTAATTTAAAGAAAGGACACAAAACCAAATATACAAGTCTGATGGTTACAATTAACTACTCTGCCCTCCCTTTCAGGCATGGAGTCTTTGCTTTCTTGTCTCTAACCTAGTAGTTAGAGCACAGACGCTGGAGCCAAACTGCCTCAGTTTGAACCCAACTCCACCACAAATCAGGTCTGAGACCCTTAACAAGCTATTGAAGAGTTCTGTGCCTCAGTTTCCTTACAGAAACATTATTGGCTCCTACCTCACTTGGTTGTTCAGGGCATTAAATACATAAGTTAGCTTAATGTGAAGTGTCCAGCAGAGTGCCGGGAGCATAGTCAATGCTTTATTATTATTTAAAGGTTCATTCCCCCACTAAAAGAAAATCTTCCTAGATCTTTCCCTCCTCTAGCCTCCCCGCTATGCACCCCAATTTTGACTGCATCTTTTTCTTCCTTTCCAAAACCAAAGGTTTTAACAGAGGCCACTTAGTGGCTGCAGGCAGTGTGAGGGAGAGGGAATGCAGTGAAAAGTGTAATCATTGATCTTCTGTCGGCAACAACAAATTGCAGAACATAGAGCCAAGTTGGAAGGTCATTCTAGACGCCTCAGATGAGAATTTTGTAAAAGTCTACTTTGACACTGCAAACTCCACCCACTCTCCTTCATTGCCATAATTGCTGGTGTTCTGTGTGAGAGTCCAAGTTGCTAGCACTAAGATTGTTCTATCTGCATATACTGAACAAAAGTGAGGACAAATACAATATAAACAACCAATGGGCTTATGATATTGTTAACTACCAGTATTGAAAAAGTATGTTTAATGGTACTCCTAATACTTGGCAGGATATGTTTAAGTAAAATATTAATTAAATGGGCTATATATCTCTTTATGATGAAGCAGTAAGATACAGTATCAAATCATATAAATATATTTGCTTTGGGGAATTCCCTTTTGGACACTTTTATTTTTCATCATCTCATAGCGTATCACAAGTCCCCAGAAATATGCCATGCTAATATTGCCAACTGAGTTCTTCCAAGCAGAGATGACATCAGCCATCTGTCACACGGTACTAATGCTGGGGAGCAGAGCCAACTATAGAGAAAATAAATACCTTTCATATAGATTAGCCAAATATTTATGTTGAGAATGAAATGATTAAAATCTCACTATTCAAGCTAATTACCTTAAGTGAATATTTGCCTCTGAATGAACAACGTACCAGCAATACACTTGCCCTGTTCTTTCCTAAACCAAATTTCACTGTGAACATGTTAGTACATGAGGGGCTTGTGCCAGACATTGCAAGGTGTTGCACTACACCACCATAGTGATCTTTCAGCCTGCAGGTATATCCTCTGCTGCCTTGGTAGATTCAATCTATACACCGAGCCTCACTGGTTTCCAGATGGCTGTTCTCTTGCTCTGTTTTAAGTTACTCAGTCTCTTCGAGTCTGGTACTTCGGAGTTGATCATTGCAGGGTCACACAATTGGTGTTCGCTAATTCTGATTTGATGCCAAAGCATTTATTTTTCTAGAAGTGCTTATTTAAAGATAGGCTAAGTAGCTACCTGGCTTGATTATAATAGATGATTGCATTATTTTCTAAATTGGGTAACCCTATTCAAAGACACGAGAAATTTTTCCAAAATCAGTTACTGCTATTGTGGTTACACTAAGTCATTCAGTGTCAACAGGGAAGACATTGACCGAACTGCTAATTCACCTTTTACAGATTACAGATGTATGTGTGGGCAGAAAGAATTTGTTCTATATTACATCTAAGTCTATGGAGAAATTAGCTATTTCAAATAGAGTTATCGTATATTTTCCCTTCTGGGAAAGAAGTGAAATTCAGTGTTTTATAATTTGATTAAGTAGTCAAAGGTGCCTTGAGCTCTTTTCCAGGTGATTTAAAGGTCGCAGTATAGAATGCTTCTGTAAACTCAAGTATTTCCATTTAGTTTGGCTGGAAACAGCATCCTTTTCTAAAATAAATGAAACATGATGATACAAAAATATTTTGGGAAAGTCTGCAGCTTTATATAGTAACCAAAGTCAAAGGGTTATGTGACCAATGTAAAAGATCAATTACACTTAAGTCACTCTGGATCGCTTTTCTCTGTGGTTTCCAGGCGAGCCCAAAATACACTTGAATTGAACAAACACTTATTTCATCTACTGTTTCTTTCTAAATATTAACTTCTTCAGATATTTAAAGAATGTGAGTAAATGGATCACCTGCTTAGATATTTGTCCTGGGCACTGAAAATGTCAGAGGAAAATTTAAGGAAGACCTACCTAGGTATATTGTAAAAATCAACTTAACAAAACCGCATATCATTTTGCCTAGGAGGGCACTACTAATTTTCATAATAAGTGCATTCACCTATCATAAAATATATTTGAAAACTATACAGTTTTCACTTTATTACATTATTGTACATTGTCTATTTGTAACAACGTAACATGTATTTCTGAACTAACTGAGAAAGAAAGCAATATTGCAATTGAGAGGCCAAATAATCAGCATTTTTATTATTTTTGGAGAACATATCTTTTGTATACTGAACTACTGCCTTAGGCAAAACCACCATCACAGTCCTGGGAGCAAGGCCAGAGCTGGTCTCCCCACTTCTGCTCTCTTACCCCTCCCAGGGGCAGAATCTGCCTCTGGTGTGCAGATTGGCAAAGGACCTGCTGCAAGTCAGCTGACTTCAAAGATGGAAATGCAAATTATCTGCTGAACAGACCCATTTATTCTTCAAATAACGTCCAGATACCTCCCCTGGGCAGAATGAGTAAGTAGGTGGCAAAAGGAGGGTCCCGCTATTTAAGCATGTCTACACAGAGGAAAGAGTGAAAATGGCCAATAAGCATTCTCTCCTGACATACTACTTTTCAAAATGTGTTAATTATTTCCTCTTTTATATATAGATGGAATAATTTCCTCTTCCTTTAATTACCCAGTATAAAACTTCATGTGCATTTTCCCTCATTCTTCTTTAGGCAAATATAAATGTGTATTGTAGCAGTTATTTTTTGCTGCATAGCAGATAACATGAAAACTTAGTGGCTTAAGTCAATAACAATGTATATGTTCATAATTCTGTGGATTAGCAGTTTGAATAGGACCTATCTGGGTTACCTCCTCTGTGTACCACATGGTTCTGGCTGACCTCTGTCATGCAGTTTTGGTCAGCTTGAGCTGGATTGTCCTTGATAGCCCCACGCACATGCCTGGTTGATTCCTGAGGCTCTTAGTGTGGCTACCTTGGTTCTCCTCCATATGATTTCCCATCTTCCAGAGGTGTAGCAAGCTTCTTTACATGATCATGGAAACATTCCAAGATGGTGAAAACAGACAACAGGAGAGAGAGAAAGGGAGACACAGAGAGAAGGAGAGAGCAAGAGGGAGAGGGAGAGAGAGATGGGTATATTGTTTAATATTTGAGATTGCAAACTCTGAAATCACACTGCTGAAATCTGAGTTTTAGCTCTGTTCCTTACTTGATGTATGATTTCTTAAACAAGTTATTTATCTTCTCTTATTCCATCATGAATTAAAATGAATTGACTAATAATTACACATATGAAAAAACATATGAAAGAAACTATTCATTTTATTAACATTATACTTATATATTATACAAATAATAATATAATAATATATAACACAATACAAGTAGAATATAACATTATATATTATAGCATAAATGTTATATATTATAGTTATATCATTATATAATAATAAAATTGTAAATGAAAAGCAAAGAAGAGATGTACAAGTAATCAGAAAATGTGAAACTATAAAATTGTAAAATATAGAATATAATGAGCCAGAGCAGAGTAGGTGATTATAAGAGATGTAGAAGACCAAACTGAAGAGTTGAGAAAGTGAAACCAAAATAGAGAAGTAGAAAAGAAGTAAAAAGAGAAAAGATAAGTAAAATGACCCCCAAAATGTAAAATTTATTCTTTCCTGAATAAGAAAATTTATGTTCCTGAATAAGAAAATTTACATATAGGGATGTTATACCTTACACTTGAGAAAATTAATCAAGACAACTTGAGAAATATCTCAGTAACATTAGGCTCCAAAAAAAAAAAACAATCCCCAGTGCCTCTAGGCACAAAGACTGAGTCACTAACAAAGGAAAGAAAATCAATGTGATGTCAAGCATTTCTACAGCAACACTGAATCCAAAAAAAGAGTGAAGCAGTATTTATAAGATAGGCAACTGCCATGTCAGGATTTTATGTCCAGACAAACTGTCACCAAATGATCAAATCTACACACACACACTGATGAACATGTGAATTTCAAGGAATATTGTATGTTTGAGTATTTTCTAGGAACCTACCAGATGGTTCATTCAGTAAGGAGATGATTGGGAATTTTTAGCAAAGGACTGATGGTAATTATTGGATAAATTTTAAAATAGATATATTAGTAAAACAAAGGTTGGATGAAGATGGAAAGTTATTTTTTTGTTGTTGACTCCCTAATGTGAAAATGTTGAGTCAAATCTCTAAAACAATGTCTGTACATCTTCTGCATGTATGAAAATAAAGTGTTTTCTTTTAGACATATATGAATAAATAGACCAAGTTCATAGAACATAGAAGGTTCATTATGAGATTAGTGTTATTATAAAATTATATGTTAAGACAGAATATTTTACAATTAATTATAAAATGGTCAATGATTTAATAAAATCTTAGCTAATAGAAATTTTATAATGTTGAGCTTTAGTGGGCTGATAAACTCATAAGCTGCTGAATCACTTTACACCAGAAAGTAACACAACATTGTAAATCAACTATACTTCAATTTTAAAAAAATTTTAATGTCAAAAAAAATTCATAAGTTGCTAAAAATAAGCACAATGAGAGGTTGATAGCAATTAATTTGTAAAAGCCTACAACGAAATCCTAGTCCCCATACTTCTTCAAAGGAACAAACTCTGTTAAAATGAGATAGATAATGGGAAGAAATAGTTCAAAAGTTTTATAAATGCCATAGAGTAGAGCAATATAGAACAGCCTAATAATATAAAGTATTGCTCTTTTTTCCCTTTTTTGTGTTTTCCAATAATTCTCTACTCACATACAAAAGGATGTAAATAAAATATAAATAAAAACATTAAAATGTATAGCAGGTAAAAATGAAACACTAAATTGTAACAGTTTTTATCTTTAGGTTATACGATATAGTTCACTTTTCTTTTTCTTCTGTTGACTTACTCTAAGTTTACAGAATGAGCATGTTTTAATTTATAAAGAAAAAAATTATTCCTATGTTGATTACTTGAATTTTTCCAGCATCCAGTTTGTCCACAATAAAAACATACTAAAATGAACATTTTTCTTTTCTCTTTTTTACTTTTATTTTGTATTGGAGTATGGTTGATTAACAATGTTCTGTTAGTTTCAGCTGTACATAAAAGTGATTCAGTTATACATATACACATACCTTTTTTTTTTTTTTTGGCCATGCCACACAGCATGTGGGATCTTAGTTCCCCAACCAGGGATCGAACCTGTGCACCCTGCAGTGGAAGCACGGGGTCTTAACCATTGGACCACCACGGAAGTCCCTGTATCTATTCTTTTTCAAGTTCTTTTTCCATTAAGGTTATTACAGAATATTGAGCAGAGCTCCCTGTGGTATAGAGTAGTCCTTGTTGGTTATCTGTTTTAAATATAGCAGTGAGTATATGTCAGTCCCAAACTCCCAATCTATCCCTCCCTCCCACCTCTTCCCCACTGGTATCCATAAGTTCGTTATCTAAGTGTGTGAGTCTGTTTCTGTTTTGTAAATAAGTTCATTTGTATAATTTTTTTAAAGGAAGTTGTCCATTTCTTTTTTTTTAATTAACTTATTTATTTATCTTTGGCTGTGTGGGTTCTTTGTTGCTGTGCACAGATTTTCTCTAGTTGCGGTGAGCAGGGGCTACTCTTTGTTGCGGTATGCAGGCTTCTGGTGGCTTCTCTTGTTGCGGAGCACAGGCTCTAGGTGAGCGGGCTTCAATAGTTGTGGCGCATGAGCTTAGTTGCTCCATGGCATGTGGGATCTTCCCGGACCAGGGCTCGAACCCATGTCCCCTGCATTGGCAGGTGAATTCTTAACCACTGCCCCACTAGGGAAGTCCCATTTGTATAACTTTTTAAAATTAGATTCTACATATGAGTGATATCATATGATATTTTTCTTTCTCCATCTGACTTACTTGACTTAGTATGATAATCTCCAGGTCCATCCATGTTGTTACAGATGGCATTATTTCATTCTTTTTAATGGCTGAGTAATATTCCATTGTATATATGTACCACATCTTCTTTATTCATTCATCTGTTGATGGACATTTAGGTTGCTTCCATGTCTTGGCTATTGTAAACAGCACTTCAGTGAACACTGGGGTGCATGTACCCTTTTGAATCATGTTCTTCTCCAGATATATGCCCAGGAGTGGGATTGCTGGATCATATGGTAGCTCTATTTTTATTTTTTTAAGGAACCTCCATACTGTCCTCCATAGTGGCTGCACCAATTTACGTTCTCACCAACAGTGTAGGAGGGTTCCCTTTTCTCCACACCCTCTCCAGCATTTATTGTTTGAAGATTTTTTGATGTTGGCCATTCTGACCAGTGTGAAGTGATACCTCATTGTCATTTTGATTTGCATTTCTCTAATAATTAGTGATGTTAAGCATCTTTTCATGTGCTTTTTGCCATCTGTATGTTCTTTGGAGAAATGTCTATTCAGTTCTATCCATTTTTTGCTTGGGATGTTTGTTTGTTTGTTTTTTCTTGATTGAGCCACATGAGCTGTTGGTAATTTTGGAGTTTAATCCCTAGCTAGTCGTGTCATTTGCAAATATTTTCTCCCATTCTGTAGGTTGCCTTTTCATTTTGTTCATGGTTTCCTTTGCTGTGCAAAAGCCTTTGCGTTTAATTAGGTCTCCTTTGTTTATTTTTGTTTTTATTTCCATTACTCTAGGAGATGGCTCAAAAAAAGGTATTGCTGCAATTTATTTCAAAGAGGGTTCTGCCTATGTTTTTCTGTAAGAGTTTTATATTATCTGGTCTTACATTTAGCTCTTTAATTCAATTTGAGTTTATTTTTGTGTTCGATGTTAAAGAATCTTCTAATTTCATTTTTTTACTTATAACTGTCAGGTTTCCCCACACCATTTATTGAAGAGACTGTCTTTTCTCCAATGTGTAGTCTTGCCTCCTTTGTCATAGATTAACTGACCATGTGTGTGGCTTTATTTCTGGGATTTCTATCCTGTTCCATTGATCCATATTTCTGTTTTTGTGCCAGTACCATACTGTTTTGATGACTGTAGCTTGGTAGTATAGTCTGATGTCAGGGAGCCTGATTCCTCCAACTCCATTTTTCTTTCTCAAGATTGCTCTGGCTATTCGGCATCTTCTGTGTTTCCATACAAATTGTAAAATTTTTTGTTCTAATTCTGTGAAAAATGCCATTGGTAATTTGATAGGGATTGCATTGAATCTATAGATTGCCTTGGGTAGTATAGTCATTTTGACAAGATTGATCCTTCCAACCCAAGGACATGGTGTATCTTTCCATCTGTTTGTGTCATCTTTGATTTCTTTCATCATCGTCCTATAGTTTTCAGAGTACAGGTCTTTTGCCTCCTTAGGTAGGTTTATTCCTGGGTATTTTATTATTTTTGATGTGATGGTAAATGGGGTTATTTCTTTAGTTTCTCTTTCTGATCTTTCATTGTTAGTGTATAGAAATGCAACAGATTTCTGTGTATTAATTTTATTTCCTGCAACTTTACTGAATTCATTGATAAGCTCTAGTGAAATTTCAATTCATTTGGAATGAACATTCTATTCATTTTGAAATAGACCTGTAAGACAACATAGAATGTGGTCCAAAGGAAGTCAGGTAAGGATTTTTAAAGTAACAAAGCAGGAAGAGACAGAGAGAGAGAGAGAGTGTCTCCTGGAATTAAAAAAAAAAAATGGTTCTGAAAAACTTAGCGGCAGGACAGGAATAAAGACGCAGATGTAGAGAATGGACTTGAGAACATGGAGAGGGAGAAGGGTAAGCTGGGACGAAGTGAGAGAGTGGCATTGACATATATACACTACCAAATGTAAAATAGATAGGTAGTGGGAAGCAACCACATAGCACAGGGAGATCAGCTCCGTGCTTTGTGACCACCTAGAGGGGTGCGATAGGGAGGGTGGGAGGGAGATGCAAGAGGGAGGAGTTACGGGAATGTATGTATATGTATAGCTGATTCACTTTGTTATAAAGCAGAAACTAACCCACCATTGTAAAGCAATTATACTCCAATAAACATGTTAAAAAAAATTAAGCAAAACATAAACACCACCAAGAGCCTTCTTTTCTGTCAGGAGCTAAAAGCTAAGGTAGTTAGAGATATATTGTCTTATTTAATTAATCTCAAGTAAGAATTATTAACCTTATAGGAGAAACAATCATGAACAACACATCCCACCAAGAAAATAGATATATAAAAACAAAGAACCACCATCTTACAAGTCTTGCATTGACCTGTGAAGACAGAGTGATAAGTACTGAAGTAAACCTCATGACGCTTCACTACTCTTTAGGGCACTAAGATAAAGTTTTAGACATTTACTTTCCAATAACTTAAGAATACAAAGAAAAATCTTGGAAAGGCCAGATAATTTTCCTATAGTATGTCTATGTCAACATTGCTTTAAGTCAATTATTGGATTATGATCTGTTTGTCACTGATTTATATTACAAGTAACCATAAAATACACAGTTTATTCTCTCTTGGTTAAAACGATTGCTGCATGTTTTAAATGTTATACGTGGCCTAGCTTTGACTCCAGGTTGCCATTGACAACCCTAAGCTAATAACATACTTTCACTGTGACTCTGCTTCCAACTCTATAAAATAGGGATCATTTATTCCTTCATTCCACACATATTTATTGATTATTACACCTGTCAAGATAAGGTGGGTTATGCTGTGGTAATAAACTCCCTAATACTCAGTGGCTACACACCAAAGTTTACTTCCCTGTCCTGAAAATCCACTCTGGGTTTGGGCAGTTCTCCAGAACAGCTGTCCACCATGTGTACACTCAGCATTCCAGGCTGCTTCAATCTTTTGGCACCTCCATATGAACATGAGCTTCCAAGCTCTTCACACGAGGAGGAAAAAGAAGGCTGAAGATTCAAGAGTCAACAATTACAAGCAGCCACCTAGAAGTAACATTCAGCATTTTTACTCACATTTTTTTGGCAAAGCATGTGATATGTCTACCCCTAACTTCAGAATATTAAGAAAGAACTAATATGCCCCCATATGACAGAAGAAGAATGGATTGGCTCTCATTAGGCTGTAAAAGTGCTCACCACCATCAGCTTTAAGGTGTCAGATGCCGTTCTCAACTCAACAGACAGAACAGTGAACAGAAAAGTCCAAATCTTTGGACTTCATAAATCTTAAATTGTAGTAATAGTGGTGGGGGCAGGGCTAAACAGATAATAAAGAGCTATATAATAAATTACAGAGTGTTGATTGTTATGGGTAAATGGAAATTAGGCTAACTTGGATAGCAAATGAAAGGATGAAGGGGGCAATAGGCGCTTAGGATTTTGAATTTTTTATGTAGTTGAAAGGCATGGAAGACTGTATCAATAAGGGGGTGTCTGAGTAGAGACCTAAAGTAAGTGAGGCAGCAAACTATGCAAATATTTGGAAGAGGGAACATCAAATGTAACGGTCATGAGGTAGAAAATGGTGTAGCTTAGAATGTCAAGAAGCAAGTATGTAGCCAATGTGGCTAGAAATGAGTGAGCGGGAGAACAAAAAATGTGAAGAGGTCAGCGTGGCAGAGGTGGAGGTCAGCTCTTGTAAATCCTTGTAGGTCTTGGCAAGTGCATAGCTCTTGCTTTGAGTAAAATCAAGAATTTGGGCAGAGAAATGACATTATTTGGCTGAAATTTTAAAAGGATCACTTTTGCTGCGTGGAGCACAGATTCTGGCAGCAAGAGGAGAAGGTGGGATAGGAAACTGTTGTAATAATTCAGTAAGAGGTGACGGTGACTCATTCCAAGATGAATGGCAGAGGTGAGTGGTGGGCAGTAGACTATTTCTGAATGTGTTTACAAGCTGTTGACCACAGAATTTCCAGATGCATCAGGATGTTCAGGTGAGAGAGTAATGAAAAATGACGCCAAGTTTTGTGATAGGTAAGCTGAAAAAATGGAGCTGTCTTTTACTGAGTTGGAGAAGACTACAAAAGTAGATTGGAAATGATCAGTTCCTTTTTGGACACGTGCTGTCTGACATGTCGAATAGTATCTAAGTGAAGAGTTTGAGTAGGTTACTGGATTTATAAGCCTAAAGTTAACATGGAAGGTCTCTGCTAAAATAAATACATAGAATCACCTGCATTTCAGATAAATCTAAATCCATCAGACTGAATAAGATAACTTAGGAAGTGATTGAAAATTAGAGAAAATGTTTGCTAAGCAAGCCCTCATATACTACAAAGTATAGCAGTATAAGAAGAAATTAGCAAGGGAGTCAAGAGAGAGAAAGAGACCATGTTCCAGTAAGGAAGAAATGGAATGAACAAACAGGGATGTCTAGAATTCAAATGAAAAAAGTGCTTCAAGAAGGAGGTTGTGGTCACCTGTGCTGAATGCTGCTGGATAATGCAAATAAAGGCAAACAGAGCCATCACCAGTAATAACAATGACCAGTTTATAAATATTCTCGTGAGGATAAATGACATGATACACAAATCAATAAGCCTAGTATTTAGTTCGTGGGAATACAATAAATGTTTATTAGTATTACTATTTTGAGGCTGGTGTTATTCTGTTATCAGAGTTCATTCATATGCTGTGATTAATCCTGATGACATTCAGTTGATAAGATTCATGGAACTCAACAACCAGCGTAAGAGACAGAAGAAACAGATAGAGGGGGAGTACCCATCACAGCCTGTCATTTCCAAAGGATGCAGGTACTCCTTACCTTGAAGGAAAAGAAAGTTATTCGTGTGATTTTAGACAGAGGAAAGATAATGAGCAAAGACATCAAAGGTAATAGAACAGGACATATCATAAGATCTAAAATTGTTATAATTAAAGGAAGAGGAAGGTATATAGTGATGATAGGAGAGGAAGCTAGACTGTTAGGCAGGGGCTATTTTATAAAGATTTTTATATGGTTTTACCAAAAAGTTCTAAACTTGTCCTTAATGCAATGAGGACCACTGAAGGGTTTTAAGCCAGAAAAAATCATAACCTCTTTCAACGAGTTACTAAAAATTTACTGTAGCAAAAAATGGAGAATGGATTTACAGTATGAAAAATGGAATCTAAAAGTTAAATATGATTTATTAATATAAGGTGAAAATATTTAGTATTGAATTAAGTTAATGACAACATGATTGAAAAAGACAGGAGGGATTTGAGAAATATTTAAGAGTTAAAGTCAGTTATATTTGATAAATTGGATATAGATTGAATAAGAAAACATGAGGAATCTTAGATAATTTCCAAATTTCTGATAAATGTGTCTTGTTCAATAATAATTCTACTCACCAATATAAAAATACATCAGGAAAAACTGCAGATTTAGAAAGTGGATGAATTCTCTTTTTGATTGATTGACTTTAAAAGAGCCTGGAAAATGAACAGGACACTGTTGTGAATATAAATTATTTCAAGTCCAAGAAAAAAGATATGAATTTGATTATGGAATTAGAAGATATCAACATAAAAATGGTAGTTGAAGCCAATTTTTTTTAAGGAACTTGCCCAGCACCCATAGAGTGAAAACAGAATAATATCAGGGATGGACCCCATTGTTAAATCCTCGCTAAGACAGGCTATCTCATGTCAACTCACATGTTACTTATTGATTACCCCAACATTATTCTAAGAAAAGTGTCAGTTTTTCTTAGGTGCTAGAAAAGTTACTTGATCAATAACTGAATATTCTAGTTAACTTAAGAATTGATGGTCACGGGAAAGGTATTAAGAGTCAAGTGCTCAGTTAATGAAATAATACTGGTATAGCGTGAAATTCAGGTTGAAAAATGAACTATCCAATACATGACTAGAGGGGTCTTATTCAAAATGATGTTTAAAAATTTGGGAATGCCTCCCAATGCAGCAATATTCATTTTGCTAAAATGTATCTCTGTAAGAACTCGGAGGGATAGTCATCTATTTTTAAAGACTTCTCTCTGGCATCGATAAGCTTATTCCATATGTCTAAAATTAGGTGTGTATTTTCTTGTTGGCTAAGGTAGGAAGGTGCATTTCCAATTTACTTCAAAATAATACTAAATACACAAGATATCACTGCTCTAGGAATGGCTATCTGGACTTGAAGAATAATGTGGAAATGGATGATACAAGTGTGACTTTAGCTCTTAATGTGATTATTTTTGCATTATATTGAACAGGGTCCCTTTTGAAAATGTATATTTGTAGAAGCGTTTATTAAAATATTGGGTAATCCAAGGGGTGGAATGTGTTGGACAGTTTTCTCTCCGCCCCCCACCCTGCCCCATAGACACACACATATGCACACATGCTCACACACTCCAAACCAATCAGAATATTAGTTGTCCAGAGGACAGAATATGCCACAATTTAGGCCAGCTGAACAGCGTTTACCAAAATTAGGGCGGTGATGCAAAGGCAAAATAAATAATTCCCTTTCAGGCTGAGGTAAGTCTTTACAGACACAGGGTTCTCACCAAGTTATTTGTTCTATAAACTCACTGTTGTGGTTCATGCTGACTAAGCTTCCAGACGTCCATTATATTTTGACCATTTCTTAGCTTGGAGTTCAACTGGTTTTTGAGGCACCAATATCCTCCTAATAGGTTTCTTTTGCTTAAGTTAGTCAGTGTTACTTTCTGTTCCTGGAAATTGAGACTTATAGCTGAAATATTGCAAGACTAGACATTCAAGTTATTTGCTGCTCTATTGTAAATTTTAAATGATGCATAATCTAATATTAAAAATAAAACTTAAACAGAGGTACATTCCGAAAAATCACTTTCCACACTATTCCTTTCAACTCAATTTGCTTCAGGATGAAAAAGGGGGGCATACCTTACTTTTTTCAATCTCAATATATATTGCTTATTTTTACCATTTCAGAAACTGAATAGGTAATAAAGTAAGTGGGCCAGCCTTTACTATTCAATTGCACAGAAGCTATGCTTTCAAAACCTGTATCCTGATATTAATTGTTATTTCTCTGTTCTCTGTGAAAATCTGCCTTATTTAGAATCAGTTGCATAGCTGAGGTCCTGATTGCTCTAGAGCATCAGCGGTTCCTTGGCTATTTACGAAAGTCTCAGAATGTTTACCTTTGGGAGCTAGGCAGATTTGGTAAAGAGAATGCATCTAAATCCAAATGATTTTCTAGAGACTTTTCTGAACTTTTCCTTTGGACAAGAATTTTTTCACCTCTTTTTGAAGCCAAATTGACCTACAAAGGAATTAAATGGTATTTCATTAGCTATCATTCACAGCAATTGGCTTTACATACTGAGAATTTTTTTTGTAGAGACACGTTATTCATTTAGTTTCCTGATGAGTCTCAGATTTATAAACTCCAAAGATATACTACATATTTCTATAGAGAAAAATAATATTTAGCTTAGTTGTCTAGAGAAACAATTTTTACCCATGTTTTTGAGCTTAAAACTTACTTCCTGGAGTTGGTTTTTGGGGGATGAGGATGGATTTTTGTTGTTTGTAATTAGAAGCATTTTTCATAATAAAGTGATTATATTTTTATCTCCAAGTACTGTATACACTATACCTGTCAGAAAACATTTTTTAAATAAAATTATCTTACACAGCTTTGGTGACAGCATCAAAAAACTAATAACATCATATCTGCAAGTGAAGATGACTTTTTCATTTACTCATTATTCAAAAAATAAAACTTGTCATAGAGCACCTTTAGGTCTGTATTTATTTGGAGAAGATAATTCATCTTAAGTGGAAAATAACACATGTATGTAGAATTCCTCTTTGCTGTGATGATCTGTTCTCAGTTTGGGCATCGTAGAGAATTTTAGCAAATCCCTGAGTAGCAAGGGCCGTACGTAGAGATTAAGTTTTGAGTCACACCATCTTTACTGATAATTCAGAATATTTTTTTTAAATTCCACCTTACATTACCTTTTACTCAAAAACATATATTTGTCTTAACAAAAGACAAAACTACAATCTCTAAAGGGAACTTAAAATCAGTCTTTAAATGGTTCATCAAATTTGCTAACTTCTTGAAAAAAATAAATTTTACAACAGCCAAGCCTCTGTTCAAATCAGGGTAGCTAGCTGCCACAGTAATTAAACTCTGAAATCTCAGGGGCTCAGCTTCTCTCCTGAGATGAATTCTGATATGGGCAGCTGGTCCTCCTCCTGCTTATAGCCATGACATCTGAAACCCATGGCCTCCTCAACTGAAGAAGAGCCTGGTGCAGGAAGCACGGTAGCTCTTAGTTGACTCATCCCAGAAGTAACACACATCCCTTCTCTACTCTTCATTGGTCAGAAGTACTTATACGGCCCCAAACTAACTCTAAGGTTAGCTGGGAAATACACATGAACACATGTAACTGATTATGAGAACATCAACATTGAAAAAGTCTCTCTCCCTCTCCAACAAAGCTCTACCTTCATTGAAAAGTTGTCGTCAAAAAAGAATTTGGTACCTAACTCCACAAGTGCAATTAAACATTGGCAGTTATTGGGGCAAATAAGAGAGAGACAGAAGTATTGAATTCAATATTTTGAAAATACTGCATTCACTAGTTTTGCCTTCATCTGCCTGGAAGAGTAATCTGTCAGTTCTTAAGTCAACACATTCATCATTACATAAACACAATTTACATTACAAAGCTCACTAGAAAGCTTTTAGAATTTAACATGCTACTCAGTCAGTTCCAGGCACTCTGAAATAAAATAAGATTGGGAAACTAAAAAACAAACAAACTAAACAACACTTCAGAAAACTTGGCAAGTCTGTTTTTTGTGCGTTTTTATTTTTCCCACTCAATAGGATTGTCTTCCGTTTGGGAGAAAAATATTTACTTAGGACCACTCAATGATATTGCAACTCAGGCTGAGAACAGTGATTTGCCCAAAGCAGGAATTCCATGATATTTGGGAATGTTGATTAATTTTAAAGATACTGTATAGATACAGTACTCTCTAGTTACCTCTAGATTCTCCAACCGCTCCTTATAATGAGTGGAAAGAGATCACAAATAAGTATGTCGAAGTCTTAATTTTCTCAAGGGGAGGGAAAAGCAAGCTAATATTTACCAGGGTTTTATATGCTGAGCACAAAACACAGGTCTCCTCACATGAACATCACAAAAAGTAGTACTATTCTTATTAGTGTTTTTTACTAAATGAGGAAATTGAGACTCAGATTGAGAACCCTGTCTTGAATTATTTAGTTGATAAATGAGAGAGCCTGAATTATTACCGCAGTTTGGCTCCAAAGTATCTGTTTTTCTACTATTACCTTAATTAGAAGTCTTTAAACTTTTTCATAGCACATGCATAATAGTAAAGAGAAAATGATAGTTTGGATCAAGAATGCCCAGTTATATTTTAACTTCTAAATTTGTATGTATTTCTGCACTACATTATGTACATTATAAAATAAACACAAAAACAGAAGATTAGAATGGGTAAAGAAAAAGAAATAGAGGTTCTAATATTTTCTTCTTTTATGTCGATGGAATATTTTGTGTACTTTTCTATAAAAACAGTCTGGAAAACCGATTTTTTCTTAAACTTTTTATTTTGAAATAATTATAAATTCACAAGAAATTGCATAAAGCAGTAAAGAGAAGTTCCGTCCACCCTTCATCCAGTTTCTCCTAATAACATCTTACATAGCAAAACCAGGAAATGACACTGACACACTACAGTTGGCTAGAGACTACTCATTTTATCCCCCCAAAATACATATTTTATGAACAAAATGATCTCATCCTCCATTTGGAAAAATAATAAAATTACCCATGAAACATTAGGAATGTGCTTTTCAATTCACCAAAAGCTTTGCAGTTGACCAAGCCCTTAAAATATATAATCGACAGCCAAGTGAAAGTTAACAGGTCAGCCAGGGTGTCAGTACTTCTTATTGTCTAAGGACACATGCTCTGCTTAGTAGGAAACCAATATCGGCATTTCTTTTGTGCCTCAGTTTATTCATCTTTATAATGAAGCTAATAACAGTATTCATTCCATGGGATATTAACTATTATTAGTATTATTCTCCAAGTTAAAGATGAAGAAATGTACTCAGAGAGTTCAGTTCAATTACTCGAAGTCAAATTACTAATTATGGACAAAACTGGACTTAAATTTTGTTCTTTTCACCTGAGTGCTATTTCCACCATGTTATTCTCATACCCAGGCAGGGAGGAAGTATAGAATAGAAAATACTATAGCACAACTCTCATTTCACACAATTCTGAATATTTTAGACCTTCGATTCATAGTTTATTCCTTCTTTTTGTTAATTATCCCTACTGAACAACCACAAGATTTTGCCAAATATTCAAAGGTCAGTTTTAGTTAATTGTTAATAAATTACACTTGTAAATAGTGTCCTGGTGGTCTAAAAATCATATGTATTACAAAGTAATCAGATATTAACAATACTTTAATTTCTGGGACTAATTATATTCTCAGAAATCTGGTTTTCCGTTTAAGTAAAAGAGTCTGAATTGTAATTGTCATAAACATTTTCATTTAATTCTTTAAAAAAATGTTTAATCTCTTAGAGACTTTCTGTAAGTCTTTAGCAACAACCATGAATCACACATACAAAAAAATTCATTATTATTTATCTAAGTTGTTGCTTAAGGCTGTCAGGGTAATAGTAGACAGTTCTAAGTTAAAGACGAATTGGTTGCTACAGATCAATATGTAAACCAGAACATTCAGCATCAATTTTTCTTGTCCAAACTTACTCAACCCCAGGTTTTAGGAAAACATCCATATTAAACAGAGACTTTTTCTGTTTAAAGCCACAGTATGAAACGACAGCCAATTTCAGTCCAAGATCATGTGTTGAATATTTTTTTCCAGTCATATGGGAAATTTTTATTTAATTTTCTAACATTTTCTCGAAGTAGTCTTCACATGTGTTTCAATAAATGTAAACATTAACTGTTGCTGTTATCCTAGTTTTATTTTAAAAGAATTATATTTACTATACCTACAAATAGTTCACACGAAGCAAGAAACCTAATATTTATATTTTACAATAAATATTATGAATATCTCTCTCAGGGCAAGAAACTGTTTAGATAATCTGCTTTTCACATAGAAAATCATGCTTCTAAATCTTAGAGACTATAGTTTTTCGTTTTAACTTTTTTCATATTAGAGACAGTTTTTACTGTAAAAGTAAAATAGTGCCTTTTAGCTATAGTTAAGAAACTTTTTTTTTCTGCAAAGGGGGGAAATTATGGAAGCTGTAAATAAGTAATGATTGCCAAAGATCAGAGGAATTTTACATAAGACCAAAGCAATTTAATCTGGTGCTTTGATACAAGTTTGTAAATAATTCAGCATAATGATAATAATGACATCTTGAGAATTCCCAGCAACTGAACTGCCCTTGAAGGTATTAGAAGATGATTAGAAATTGAATAGTTTTAAGTCATGAATTAATTTTTAAATTTTTTTCGATGTGGGGTGAAGTGTATTCTTTTAAATAGTTGTTAACCAATCTCTTTAGTGTAAATACAAAAAATGTTAGTATACTGGTCCTCTGTGTAGTAGAATCCACTTAGCCAGAGGTAGAATAGCTGGCTATTTCCCTAAGAGTCAGGAATTCAAAATCAGTAGGGTTTTGTCTTGTTTTGTTTTTTTAATTTCTATTTCACACAGATTGTTTTCTTCACCTAATTTTTTCACATTTCTTTAGAAATATGCTTTCAGATGTGATTCAAAAAGGCCTGATTCTCCAACTAGAGTAAGCCAATCCCTGTCAGTGGGTCAGTTTTGCCTCTCTTCTAACTAGTTTAGTCTTAGGCAGGTTATTTTTTTTTTTTTTCTAGGAGCGTAGATGTTCTCATGGGGAAAATAAGGAAATTGGACTCTGTGATCTCAATAATCTCCTCCAGTTCTGAAATGCTCCGAGTGTATTGCTTTCTAAATAATTCCGAAAAAGAGAAGGCCCTTCATTACCAGCCCCTTCCTGTTTGTCCAGCCAGTCAGAGAATTACTGATGATTCTGTAGACCCCGGGCTGCTTCATAAGCCCAGGCTGATTCTTGCGTAAGTGGAAAGTCCTTTGTGCTTTACTTCCCAAAGGAAACATGTGCTCATCCTTCCGCACCTTAGTCTAGCCTTGCAGAGTTTATTATTTCCTACCTTCAACCATCACTTTTACTGATATATTTCTGTATTTTCACACCAATCATTCCAGATATTAATATACTTTTCATATCAATGTCCCCAAATAAATGATGATTTCTTTAAAGGTGAGAATCATATTTTGTTTCATAATTCCACAAGCAATGGATTATACAATATGAATAGTCAATAAATTCCTGGTAAATGAAGGACAATTAAACAGTTAATAAGGCAAGAGCATATTAATGAAAAGAAGACTGGGAGACATAAGATTGAGATTATGGCATCAGTTTTATTAATGATTACTTTTTAAAGTTTTTATTTATTTTGTATTAATTTTGGGGGGGTGGTATAGTTGTTTACAGTGTTGTGTTAGTTTCTACTGTACAGCAAAGTGAAGTAGAGTTCCCTGTGCTATACAGCAGGTTCTTATTATCTATTTTATACATATTAGTGTACATATGTCAATCTCAGTCTCCCAATTCATATCACCCCCACCCCCACCCCACTTTCCCCCCTTGGTGTCCATATGTTTGTTCTCTACACCTGTGTCTCTATTTCTGCCTTGCAAACCAGTTCATCTGTACCATTTTTCTAGATTCCACATATATGCGTTAATACTTGTTTTTCTCTTTCTGACTTACTTTACTCTGTATGACAGTCTCTAGGTCCAACCAGTCTCTAGGTCCATCTAGGTTTATTTTTGTGTATGGTGTTAGGGAGTGTTCTAATTTCATTCTTTTGCATGTAGCTATCCAGTTTTCCCAGCACCACTTATTAAAGAGACTGTCTTTTCTCCATTGTATATCCTTGCCTCCTTTGTCATAGATTAGTTGACCATAGGTGCATGGGTTTATCTCTGTGCTTTCTATCCTGTTCCATTGATCTCTATTACAGTTTTTGTGCCAGTACCATATTGTCTTTATTACTGTAGCTTTGTAGTATAGTCTGAAGTCAGGCAGTCTGATTCCTCCAGCTCTGTATTTTTTTTTCTCAAGATTGTTTTGGCTCTTTGGGGTCTTTTGTGTCTCTATATAAATTTTAAGATTTTTTTGTTCTAGTTCTATAAAAAGTGCCATTGGTAATTTGATAGGGATTGCATTGAATCTGTAGATTGTTTTGCGTGGTATAGTCATTTTCACAATATTGATTCTTCCAGTCTAAGGATATTAATGATTACTTTTGTGTCATTATATAAATCACTTCAACTTTGGTCTGGTATCACTAATAATGCAAACATTGCCTATCTTGTTGGATTGGTTTTATGATTATGCTGTATAATAATTCAAATTAAATTACATAAGTAGCTATGTTTTAAATTAAAAGTATATACATGTGTATTATATATGTGTGTGTATATATATATATTTGTGTGTGTGTATATATATATATATATATATATATATATATATATATATATATATATATACTTTAAAACTACAAAGAGACAAACAATTTTAAGGGATTATTATTATATGTGGTCAACCACCACAACACAACAGTGAAAATTTCCTGCTCTTGTTCTATCAGTTACAGATTTTTTTCTTGAATCATCAAAAATGCCTTTTAAACAACTAGGTGGGAAGGCAAGATTCAAAGTTCCAGGTAACAAATGAGTCAATAGTAACTGAAAAATAACCAAATATCCTCTAGAATGTACTTTCCAGCTGGGTTAGTTAACATTGTTCCTTATTAAGAAGACATCTTCTGCACAACATGAAATTGAGCTTTTGAAACATCTGATTTTATATCACTGATGAGCCACATGCCAGTGACTTTTTAGTTTGTTCTTTTTTAACTCCATTTTACATATTTAACTCCAAAAAATAAATTCTGTATAGGAAGGTGATATTTTCTTCTTATTTTTATAAAATGCTGAAGAATAGAAAACTTGAGCATGGTTTGTTCAGTTGTCTCATACTGATTAATGGAAGATATACAACTCCACAAGAGCCCTTCTCATTAATAGCAAGCAGCACAAATGGTCAGAATGTCAATTGTCCAGGAGGTCCAGCCAGAAGACATCTGTATCTTCAGGTTCAAGACTCACTGTGCAGACTAATCATGCAATGTGTTTGCAATTAAAATACCACACTTAAACTCTGCCAGCGCGAGGTTCCCAATATTTCATATCAAACTAAAATTTAAAAGGTGAATATAGATATCATGAAATGAACCAGGTGATTTTAACACATGATTTTTTCTGAGTACCGTCTTCAAGATAATATTAATTACTTGAATAATAGAAACGACTAGGGAGTTACATAAATCTTTGTTTCCTCTTTGAAAAAATAAAATATAGGCAATTTGGAGGTAATAATTTTCCTCACCCAGATGCAGAACATTATGTGAATTTTAAAAATGCTTCACGAATGTGCTCAGGTTATATCTATGAGCAAAGCCATTTAAAAATGCTACTTAAAAGAAAACAAAATGCTTTCTAACAAAATTTGGAAATAATACTCCTTCAAAATTCAAGAACATTCCCTCTCTATGTTTGATTTGCACCCAGTTTCTTGGGTTCATTAAATGGCTCTTCATCATCTAAATATTTTGTATCTTTTTGATCACAGTGTTTCATTTAGAATAAAGATCTTCCTCTGAAATTAAAAAAAAAAATGCTACTTAAAATGAAAGTACAAAAAAAACCTTAATAAATAACTTTCAAGTTAGCAAATATACTTATATATGTGCACAGGTATAGATATATATAGATAATAACTCTGAGTGTAGACTTAGATGTAGTTACTTAAATAAATACGGACATAGTATACAACCAGATATCCATTACTATATCAATATGTATCTTTAGAAATACTATTAAACAACTCCAAGCTCCATCTCTTGTAACGCTCTGCATATATTGTTATGCACCATGTGATTTTCCAGCAGTGCTTCCTTATCCATCCTGAGACCTCTGTTTTCATATCAACTGCGCAACTCCCATATAGACAACACTCTTTCTGATACCTTTGGGAATTCATTTTTTCTATTATTGTTAAACTAATGATGGGCTATGTATCAAGTTGCTCTTGACTCTGCCTGAAAGTCTACTCAACTTTTATTTCCTTCTCCTTGAAAATTTTACACATGGGGCAGATTTTCCTGGTGTCCCGTCTTTGGTCCTAAAAATTACTGCGTGACTGTCTTACTCACTACTTAAGAAATATCATGTATCTGAGAGAAAATCAGTTTTTTTCATTTCTATTTCACTGAAGTGTTACAAGATCTAAATTAGAACCATAAATCACTTTAAGGTATTTTTCACCATGTACCAGCATTTCTGTTGATGGTCTGAGAAAATCCCAGCTTATTTATTTATTTATTTTTAATTAATTAATTTATTTATTTTTAATTTATTTATATTTATTTATTTATGGCTGTGTTGGGTCTTCGTTTCTGTGCGAGGGCTTTCTCTAGTTGCGGCAAGCGGGGGCCACTCTTCATCACGGTGAGCGGGCCTCTCACTATCGCAGCCTCTCTTGTTGCGGAGCACAGGCTCCAGACGCGCATGCTCAGTAATTATGGCTCACGGGCCTAGTTGCTCCGCGGCATGTGGGATCTTCCCAGACCAGGGCTCGAACCCGTGTCCCCTGCATTGGCCGGCTGATTCTCAACCACGGCGCCACCAGGGAAGCCCAGCTTATTTATTTTTAATTTACCTGAGGAGGACATATCAATACTTATTCTCATTTAATAATCACATATTTTAACCAGCAGCACTGTCTATCCTAAATTATTTAAGGGAATAAGAGCAGATAGTTATGAAACAGCAAACAACAGTAGTAAATAAATGGAATTATATCTTTAGCTTTGAACTCAGTGTATTTTTTCATCAGATTTGTCTTCCCAGTTAGGAATTTCTTAGGTTAAAATCAAGCCTAATTCCTCCCTTGCAGAGGAATATACATAATAGGGGACAACTAATGAAATATACTCCACATATACTTTTTTTTAAAAAAATTATTATTTTTATTGAAGTATAGTTGATTTACAACCTTATATTTGTTTCAGGTGTACACATATATTTTCAAAGACGTTCTTTCTCCCATAATGTATGTATGTGTACACATGGGGTAATATATCAGGACTGTGCGCAACTAGGCATATAAACCACTCCAATTACATAAAGTTCACAAATAAAGATCCGTTAGTGTATGGTTGTGGGTCAGCTAAGGGCACTGAGCATTTCTTTTCCTCCTATGATGGTTCCCTCAACTTGGAGTGAATTCCCCTTGCTTAGTCTTCCAGGTCCTCTCAATCTCCTCACTTCCATCTCTCCAGGGGAGACTTGACTTAATCTGATTGGCTGGTTTTGAAGGAGTACCAAGGAGGACCAGCCTTGCCTTTTCTTTTCTACTCTTTGCAGGGAGGGCATATATTCTCCTCTGCTCTCCCATGCCATCAGTCTTACTGGGCCATCTCTGCTCCTGTGGTGCAGAGTCCATACAAGACTGAGTAAGTAAGTCTTTCCAGGTCTAGGGCTTAGTATTAGGAAGCCCAGGCCCCTACAGATATAACCCAAGATTTCCCAAGGTCTAACTTGCCTTGAGAAGTAATTTGGCTTATTTCTTTCAGGTAGTTCAGAACTCAGATATGGAGATAAATGATGATAATTTTTGAACTCCCCAAGAATTGAAATGTGTGCTCTTATTAATTTTTTTAGGCAACTTGTTTGCATTTAGGAATAAATTTTAAAATTATTGAATCAAAAGTCTGATTTAATCAAAATACCTTTATATTTATTTAGATAACTGAAGAGCAATATATATTCTCCACAAATGTAACAGGTATAGTCAATGAAAATACTGAAGTCTTGAGGCTATGAATTGTCATATTCTGCTTCAGTTTTTTAGTCTTGTTTCTCTTTTTTGCCAAACTTGAGTGTGAGCAAAAGACCTAAAGGTCTAAATCAGCTTGACTAAATTTTAGACAGTTTTTTTTCATATCTCTAGGCTCTTGATCTCCCTTTTCTTAGAGCATTTATCTTAGAAAACTTGTAATTGCTCATTCTTTCTCTGCCCCTTTGAGATGTGAATCTTCTCACAGCCTCTTACCAGTTTTACAACACGGGAATATCTTTCTCTAGGACCTGGAATCCATTTCTTTGAACATAATTATTAAAGGTGATAGCACCCCTGTCTCCCAGTCTCTGTGAGAATGTGGGAGCCTGACTTCTCTAAGTGACAATTAGCAAACACAGAGTCTAATCATTTTGACCATCCTCCCCACTTAACATCCTCCAGTACTTTTCCACTGACTCACTCCAGGGCTTAAAATCTCTCCAGCCTTTTGTTTCAGCAGAGTTGAGTTCAATCCCTCTCCCCTATTTCAACAACCTTAAATACAGTCTTCCTTGCCCATTTAACTGGTCCTGTGCAATTTTTCTTCTACAAGTGCCAAAGTGAGTATTCTGCCTTCCAAAGAGGCTGACACGGAGCACTGTAGTGGACATTTATAGATATATTTCTTGAAGGTTTGCAGAAGCAGCCTACAAAATTTGCATGGCAAAAAAACAAATTTAGCCAACAAGAAGATGTTGTGAGATAACTACAGTTCCAGTATGGGACCAGTGCACCCTCTGACCAGAGTAGGCAAATCCAGGAGCTCTGTTGAAATCATGAATCTAGGAGTTATTTGTTAAGCTGAGTTCATTTCAAGTAAGAATTGAAAGATCTCATAGGAAACTTGACTTTTCTTTTGCTTAGGAGAAAAATAGCTCTCAGAATATGGGAGAAAAATTCAGTGATATACACTGAGGGATTTATACCTGAACACAGACCTCCTTCATGTAAATGGTAGAATGGATTAGTGTTCCAACTCTTCACTCCCTCCTTGGTAATAGTATTACGCATCCATTCCTTTGGATATACATGCCTTTGAATGTAATACTGTATATCCTTACATTGCCACATAACTGTGAAGGGACCTGCGATTGTCAGTAGGGTATCTACTGGCAAGGTATCTCAACCCCTTGACTATGGGTCTGGCCATACGACATCTTTGTCCAATGCGTTTAACAGATGTGAAGCTAGTGGAGGCTTGAAGTATGCTTGTGTAGTCAGGCTTGTTCTCTCTCACCTCTGCCACCACCATAAGAGGAACACCCCTCCGGTAGACAGCTGGTAGGAAGACAATGGGAAGAACCTGGAACAGAGCTACTCACTTATGCCCATTAATCATCAGTGACAAGAACAGCTGCCCAGTTGAGATCAGTGCAGATCAGTGAAGCCCCAGCCAACACAAATATTAATGACGATTAATAAACCCTACAAATTTGGGGGTTGACTATTATGCACATGGTATAATTATAACAATGACTTTCTAGCAAAACTCACTTCAGAGGTCATTGTTATAATAACTAAAAGAGCCTTCAGTTCTTTCCCAAGAGGACTATTGTTTACTCTACAGCTGACATTACCATGCTGGATCTCCATATTTTACACTGAAATGGAGACATTGTATGCTATCTACCTTTGTCAACATGACTGTATAAAATGAATACATTAATTCATGCCATACAGCTTGAAAAGCCATAAACAATTAAAGATTTAAAGAAAAATAATGAACTTAATCACAGTTTTTAGTGGCATTTGAAAATTAGAAATGAACAAAATAGGGAACATCAGATGGGGATGGAGAAATCATGTTTCCAGCGGTAATGTTGCTACAGAAATGGGACCTTGAATGACTCACCTAACCTCTCTAGACCTCTGTGAGTTCTATCACCGTTTAATAACGTAATCCTAGGGAATTACAAATGAAGGATTATTAAATATTTTCTCATGTTTTGTCCAAACATGATGAGCAAAAAATATAAATATGTATGTATACATATGTATATAATATCTGGTGCAATATTTACTCATATTTTTCTAAATACATTAAACATTAGTATACACACACACACACATACACACACACACACATATATGAGAGAGATTGAGAGAAGGAGAGAAAGAGACAGATACACAAACACAAATATATTCATTATGAATATAATGCCACAGTGGGTGTCCGAAGGCAAGTTGGCAGAACAGACAAAAAGGGTAAAATTATAGAGTTTTCAAAACTTACATTCTTGGTTCCATCACAGAGGAGGTTTGTGACCTTGGCACATCTTAATCTCACCTTAATCTCAGTTTACTCTTTCATAAAAATGACAATAATGAGGACTGCTCAGACTATCTCATTGTCTGCCTTGTAAGTAAATGAGGCAACATTTGGTTATGTGCTTTGTAAATCAAAGGCAGTAAATTGGTGCTATTGTTTTTAATAATGGGAGTACAATCTAGCTCAGATATGAAATACCATTGGCAAAGTTTTCTGTAAGTCATTCTTTATTCAAGGGCAGAAATAAATCCTGCAAGAAATAGTTGGTTAAGAGGAAGATACTTCCCTTCTTACAGATTTCTCTAAAGAATAGTACAGTAAACATATAATGTTGTAGTTAAGTCTTCCATCCTTGTAGCCACATTTAGTTAGGCTAAAAAGAATTCAAGCCAAAGTAAATATCTGGAGACTCCACGAACAAGACTATTATGAGTTATGAGATTTTTCTCTCAGTCAGAATTCTACAGATTGCACTTTAAAATCCACAACCTTGTTTTCCAGTCAGAGCTACTAGTTACAAATATTTGCAAATGCTTTGATTAGAAATAATTCTCTGTTCATGGAGAAGCTTATAATATAATCACTATCTAATTTGTAGAAGACCAGTGAATTCAAGGTACAAGCAAAAGGACTCTTTCACTGAGATGCTGCAGATAAATTTGGTCTATTCGCTAATCTTACATTTTCATTTTTACTCAGAATTAAGAAATATTTAAAAGTTAAACTTTTAAAATTGATCTTTATTGACTGCCATATGAAATTTTTTCATTGCAAATTTACAACGAACATGTGGTTATGTAAGCATCTCCTCTGGAAATGCATTTCGACAAAATCCTACATGACTTACAAGAGATTTAGATTGTCACATAAACCTGTGATGCAACCACAGATTTCAGAGATAAACATGATTTCTTAGGTGGTTATTTTCACTGTGACATATTTTATATACATAAGTGGACAAATTCAACTTGTTTCCAGGAATCTATTAAGAATTATCCTGTGATATGTTTTAAAGTTTTAAACTAAGTTCACAATGGGTTTAATATTTGGAATGGAGGATAAAGGAGATTAATTATACCAAAATCCAAAGTCTTGAATGGATATTTTTGAGAACTCGGTGCTAACACTTGTTATGATTTGCTAATACTTTAATAAAGCTGCTTTTTATTTTCCAATAGAAAAAGCAATCAGATTCCAGCTACTTAAACATTTATTTTATCTGTATTGAGGACTTACTAGATAGTTTGAATTTGTTTTTGTTTTTAACTGCTTATTAACAGCTTGTCTAGAGAAAAGACAGGAGGTGGACTTCAAGTCAATCAAATTTGTTTGAAAATTATCTGTCTGAGATATTCCTTGTTCACTGGTCACCCTGTTATTTTGGCTGTTTTAGCTGTCTCCCTCAATATTCTTTTTGAGTTCCTTTAACATTTACCTGCTCAGCCAAAAGACATGAGCTTTAAGATAGAAAAAGACAAGTTTTGATCAAAGCTTTAAAATTAGTTAGGTGCCTTATTGATACGAATATGGATCAGGGTGATTCTTCAGTACAACAGATGTTCTTATGGTATCGTGAGACTGCTCAAAAGAAGACACACTAAAAGTTTGCCATTATTAACACAACACCTACTTCAAGTTAGCCCTCTTTGACCAGTTCAAGCTTCAAACAGATCTCTTCAAACAACTACGATATCACATCCATGAGACTCCTAAATATACATTTTTGTGAGTAATCCCCAAATTAAGTGAGAACCAAAGTGAGCTTCCCACTTTTGGGGGGATAGTAGGAATATCAGTTAGACAAGAGAGAGAAAGAGACATCAAGGAAAGAAGAGGCAGATGCCAGGGTTTTTGATTGTTTGTTTTTCCTACCTGCCCCCTCTACTTCCCATACTGCCCCCGACCACTCCACAGGCCTGGAGCCAAGCTCCAGTCAGATAATAGGAGGTGTTTGGAACCATCCAGATATTCCAAGCCAGGAAACTCTTACTTTCCCACACTTGAGGCTCTGGAAGGAGATTACCTTTTAGGCTGTCAGCCTGAGGTAAAACCTCATCTAAGAAAACCTGGTGAATGGCATGGTGACAAAGGGAGGCTTTTTCGTGTAGTTTTACTTGGATTCCCTTAGTCCTGGTAAGCATGGGTCAGATCTAGATACAGCTAAGTGTGGCTGAGGAGATGGCCCAGGGGTATTTTTTGTAAGATTTAAGGTTTCTTTTGGTGAGAGGACACAGCATTCGGATAGATGGAAGGCAGAACTCTTTGTTATTTACAGCTCCAAACAAAAGAAGGCTGCTAGGCAGGGCCATCTAGGGAGTTGTATCTGGGATAGGATAACAGCAAGCCAGAGTCTTTGGGAAGAGCCTATGTATGGCAGGGGGTGTGGAGGGGGAGGTTATCTAGGTTTCACAGGCTCCCAGTAGATTGTCTAATTTGTTGGGGTTTTTTTTTTTTAACATCTTTATTGGAGTATAATTGCTTTACAATGGTGTGTTAGTTGCTGCTGTATAACAAAGTGAATCAACTATATGTATACATATATCCCCATATCTCCTCCCTCTTGTGTCTCCCTCACACCCTCCCTATCCCACCCTCCCTATCCCACCCTTCTAGGTGGACACAAAGCACGGAGCTGATCTCCCTTTGCTACATGGCTGCTTCCCACTAGCTATCTATTTTACATTTGGTAGTGTATATATGTCCATGCCACTCTCTCCCTTCGTCCCAACTTACTCTTCCCCCTCCCCATGTCCTCAGGTCCATTCTCTACGTTTCCATCTTTATTCCTGTCTTGCCCCTAGGATCTACAGAACCATTTTTTTTTTTTTTTTTTTTTAGATTCCATATATATGTGTTAGCATACGCTATTTGTTTTCTCTCTTTCTGACTTACTTCAGTCTGTATGACAGTCTCTAGGGCCATCCACCTCCCTACAAATAACTCAGTTTCGTTTCTTTTTATGGCTGAGTAATATTCCATTGTATATATCTGCCACATCTTCTTCATCCATTCATCTGTTGATGGACACTTAGGTTGCTTCCATGTCCTGGCTATTGTAAACAGTGCTGCAATGAACATTGTGGGACATGACTCTTTTTGAATTTTGGTTTCCTCAGGGTATATGCCCAGTAGTGGGATTGCTGGGTCGTATGGTAATTCTATTTTTAGCTTTTTAAGGAACCTCCATACTGTTCTCCATAGTGGCTGTATCAATTTACATTCCCACCAACAGTGCAAGAGGGTTCCCTTTTCTCCACACCTTCTCCAGCATTTACTGTTTGTAGATTTTTTGATGATGGCCATCCTGACTGATGTGACGTGATACCTCACTGTAGTTTTGATTTGAATTTCTCTAATGATTAGTGCTGTTGAGCATCATTTCATGTGTTTGTTGGCAATCTGTATATCTTCTTTGGAGAAAAGTCAATTTAGGTCTTCTGCCCATTTTTGGATTGGGTTGTTTGTTTTTTTGCTATTGAGCTGCTTGAGCTGCTTGTATATTTCAGACATTAATCCTTTGTCAGTTGCTTCCTTTGCAAGTATTTTCTCCCATTCTGAGGGTTGTCTTTTCGTCTTGTTTATGGTTTCCTTTGCTGTTCAAAAGCAGTTAAGTTTCATTAGGTCCCACTTGTTTATTTTTATTTTTATTTCCATTTCTCTAGGAGGTGGGTCCAAAAGGATCTTGCTGTGATTTATATCATAGAGTGTTCTGCCTATATTTTCCTCGAGAAGTATTATAGTGTCTGGCCTTACATTTAGGTCTTTAATCCAATTTGAGTTTATTTTTGTGTATGGTGTTAGGGAGTGTTCTAATTTCATTCTTTTACATATAGCTGTCCAGTTTTCCCAGCACCACTTGTTGAAGAGTCTGTCTTTTCACCATTGTATATTCTTGCCTCCTTTATGAAAGGTAAGGTGACCATATGTGCGTGGGTTTATCTCTGGGTTTTCTCTCCTGTTCCATTGATCTGTGTTTCTGTTTTTGTGCCAGTACCATGCTGTCTTGATTATAGTAGCTTTGTAGTATAGTCTGAAGTCAGGGAGCCTGACTCCTCTAGCTCGGTTTTTCTTTCTCAAGATTGCTTTGGCTATTCGGGGTCTTTTATGTTTCCATACACACTGTGAAATTTTTTGTTCTAGTTCTGTTAAAAATGCCATTGAAAGTTTGATAGGGGTTGCATTGAATCTATAGATTGCTTTGGGTAGTATAGTCATTTTCACAATGTTGATTCTTGCAATCCAAGAACATGGTATATCTCTCCATCTGTTTGTATCATCTTTAATTTCTTTCATCACTGTCTGATAGTTTACTGCATACAGGTCTTTTGTTTCCTTAGGTGGGTTTATTTCTAGATATTTTATTCTTTTCACTGCAGTGGTAAATGGGAGTGTTTCCTTAATTTCTCTCTCACATTTTTCATCATTAGTGTATAGGAATGCAAGAGATTTCTGTGCAATAATTTTGTATCCTGCTACTTTACCGAATTCATTGATTAGCTCTAGTACATTTCTGGTGGCATCTTTAGGATTCTCTATGTATAGTATCATGTCATCTGCAAACAGTGACAGCTTTACTTCTTCTTTTCCGATTTGGATTCCTTTTATTTCTTTGTCTTCTCTGATTGCTGTGGCTAACACTTCCAAAACTATGTTGAATAATAGTGGTGACAGTGGACAACCTTGTCTTGTTGCTGATCTTAGAGGAAATGGTTTCAGCTTTTCACCATTGGGAACGATGTTGGCTGTGGGTTTGTCATATATGGCCTTTATTATGTTGAGATAAGTTCCTGCTATGCCTACTTTCTGGAGGGTTTTTATCATAAATGGGTGTTGAATTTTGTCAAAAGCTTTTTCTGCATCTATTGAGATGATCATTTGGTTTTTATCCTTCAGTTTGTTAATATGGTGTATCACATTGATTGATTTGCGTATATTGAAGAATCCTTGCATTCCTGGGATAAACCCCACTTGATCATGGTGTATGATCCTTTTAATGTGCTGTTGGATTCTGCTTGCTAGTATTTTGTTGGGGATTTTTGCATCTACATTCATCAGTGATATTGGCCTGTAGTTTTCTTTCTCTGTGACATCTTTGTCTGGTTTTGGTATCAGGGTGATGGTGACCTCCTATAATGAGTTTGGGAGTGTTCCTCCCTCTGCTGTATTTTGGAAGCGTTTGAGAAGGATAGGTGTTAACTCTTTTCTAAATGTTTGTGGAATTCGCCTGTGAAGCCATCTGATCATGGGCTTTTGTTGTTGGAAGGTTTTTACTCTCAGTTTCAATTTCAGTGCTTGTGATTGGTCTGTTTATATTTTCTATTTCTTCCTGGTTAAGTCTTGGAAGGTTGTGCTTTTCTAAGAATTTGTCCATTTCTTCCAGGTTGTCCAGTTTATTGGTATATAGTTGCTTGTAGTAATCTCTCATGATCCTTTGTATTTCTGCAGTGTCAGTTGTTACTTCTCCTTTTTCATTTCTAATTCTATTGGTTTGAGTCTTCTCTGTTTTTTTCTTGATGAATCTGGCTAGTGGTTTATCAATTTTGTTTACCTTCTCAAAGAACCAGCTTTTAGTTTTATTGATCTTTGCTATTGTTTCCTTCATTTCTTTTTCATTTATTTCTGATCTGATCTTTATGATTTCTTTCCTTCTGGTAACTTTGGGGGTGTTTTGTTCTTATTTCTCTAATTGCTTTAGGTGTAAGGTTAGGTTGTTTATTTGAGATGTTTCTTGATTCTTGAGGTAGAATTGTATTGCTATAAACTTCCCTCTTAGAACTGCTTTTGTGACATTCCATAGGTTTTGAGTCATCGTGCTTTCATTGTCATTTGTTTCTAGGTATTTTTGATTTCCTCTTTGATTTCTTCAGTGATCTCTTGGTTATTTAGTAGTTTATTGTTTAGCCTCCATGTGTTTGTATTTTTTACTGTTTTTTTCCTGTAACTGATATCTAGTCTCATAACGTTGTGGTCAGAAAAGATACTCGATGCAATTTCAATTTTCTTAAATTTACCAAGGCTTGATTTGTGACCCAGGATATGATCTATCCTGGAGAAACTTCCATGAGCACTGAGAAGAAAGTGTATTCTGTTGTTTTTGGATGGAATGTCTTGTAAATATCAATTAAGTCCGTTTTGTTTAATGTGTCACTTAAAGCTTGTGTTTCTTTATTTATTTTCATTTTGCATGACCTATCCATTGGTGAAAGTTGGGTGTTAAAATCCCCTACTATGATTGTTTTACTGTTGATTTCCCCTTTTATGGCTCTTAGCATTTGCCTTATGTATTGAGGTGCTCCTATGTTGGCTGCATAAATATTTACAATTGTTAAATCTTCTTGGATTGATCCCTTGATCATTATGTAGTGTCCTTCTCTGTCTCTTGTAATAGACTGTATATTAAAGTCTATTTTGTCTGATATGAGAATTGCTACTTCAGCTTTCATTTGATTTCCATTTGCATGGAATATCTCTTTCCATCCCCTCATTTCAGTCTGTATGTGTCCCTAGGTCTGAAGTGGGTCTCTTGTAGACAGCATATATATGGGTTTTGTTTTTGTATCCATTCAGCCAGTCTATGTCTTTTGGTTGGAGCTTTTAATCCATTTACATTTAAGGTAATTATCGAAATGTGTGTTTCTATTACCATTTTCTTAATTGTTTTGTGTTTGTTTTTGTAGGTCTTTTCCTTCTCTTGTGTTTCCTGCCTAGAGAAGTTCCTTTCGCATTTGTTGTAAAGCTGCTTTGGTGGTGCTGAACTCTCTCAGCTTTTGCTTGTCTGTAAAGGTTTTAATTTCTCCATTGAGTCTGAATGAGATCCTTGCTGGGTAGAGTAATCTTGGTTGTAGATTCTTCCCTTTCATCACTTTAAATATGTCCTTCCACACCTTTCTGGCTTGCAGAATTTCCGCTGAAAGATCAGCTCTTAACCTTATGGGGATTCTCTTGTATGTTATTTGTTGCTTTTCCCTTGCTGTTTTTAATATTTTTTCTTTGTATTTAATTTTTGAAAATTTAATTAGTATGTGTCTTGGCGTGTTTCTCCTTGGATTTATCCTGTATGGGACTCTCTGTGCTTCCTGGACTTGATTAACTGTTTCCTTTCCCTCGTTAGGGGAAGTTTTCAACTACAATCTCTTCACATACTTTCTCAGTCCCTTTGCTTTTCTGTTCTTCTTCTGGGACCCCTATAATTCGAATGTTGGTGCGTTTAATGTTGTCCCAGAGGTCTCTGAGACTGTCCTCAATTTTTTAAATTCTTTTTACTTTTTTCTGCTCTGTGGTAGTTATTTCCATTATTTTATCTTCCAGGTCACTTATCTGTTCTTCTGCCTCAGTTATTCTGCTACTGATTCCTTCTAGAGAATATTTCACTTCATTTATTGTGTTGTTTATCATTGTTTGTTTGCTCTTTAGTTCTTCTCAGTCCTTGTTAAACCTTTCTTGTATTTTCTCCATTCTATTTCCAAGATTTTGGATCATCTTTACTATCATTACCCTGAATTCTTTTTCAGGTAGACTGCCTATTTCCTCTTCATTTGTTTGGTCTGGTGGGCTTTTACTTTGCTCCTTCATCTGCTGCATATTTTTCTGTCTTTTCATTTTGCTTAACATACTGTGTTTGTGGTCTCCTTTTCACAGGCTACAGGTTCGTAGTTCCCGTTGTTTTTGGTGTCTGCCCAGTGGGTAAAGTTGGTTCAGTGGGTTGTGTAGGCTTCCTGATGGAGGGGACTGGTGCCTGTGTTCTGGTGGATGAGGGTGTATCTTTTCTTTCTGGTGCGCAGCACAGCTTCCCCTTGTGTGTTTTGGGGTGTCTGCAGACTTATGATTTTAGGCATCCTCTCTGCTAATGAGTGGGTTGTGTTCCTGACTTGCTAGTTGTTTGGCATGGGGTGTCCAGCACTGGAGCTTGCTGGTCATTGAGTGGAGCTGTGTCTTAGCATTGAGGTGGAGATCTCTGGGAGAGCTCTTGCTGACTCATATTACATGGGGCCAAGAGGTCTCTGGTGGACCAGTGTCCTGAACTCGCCTCTCCCGCCTCAGTGGCTCAGGCCTGACACCTGGCTGGAGCACAAAGACCCTGCCAGCCACATGGCTCAGAAGAAAAGGGAGAAAAGAAAAAAGAAAAAAGAAAATAAAATAAAGTTATTAAAATAAAAAATTATTAAAACTTAAAAAATTAAAAAATAATTAAAAAAAGAGAGCTACCAAACCAATAAACAAATCCACCAATGATAACAACCACTAAAAACTATGCTAAAAAAAAAAAGAAAATAGACAGAACCCTAGGGCAAATGGTAAAAGCAAACCTATACAGACAAAATCACACAAAGAAGTGTACACATACACACACAAAAAGAGAAAAAGGAAAAAACATGTATATAAATAAAAAGGAAGAGAGCAACCAAATCAATAAACGAATATACCAATGATAATAAGCTCTAAATACTAAACTAACATAAACATAAAACCAGAAACAAATTAGATGCAGAAAGCAAACCCCAAGTCTACAGTTGATCCCAAAGTCCACCGTCTCAATTTGGGCATGATTCGTTGTCTATTCAGGTATTCCACAGATGCAGCGTACATCAGGTTGATTGTAGAGATTTAACCCACTGCTCCTGAGGATGCTGGGAGCAATTTCCCTTTCTCTTCTTTGTTCGCACAGCTCCCGGGGTTCAGCTTTGGATTTGGACCCGCCTCTGCATGTAGGTCGCCTGAGGGCACCTGTTCCCTGCCCAGACAGGACGGGGTTAAAGTAGCAGCTGATTTGGGGGCTCTGGCTCACTCAGGCTGGGGGGAAGGAGGGGTACGGAATGCAGGGCGAGCCTGTGGTGGCGGAGGCCGACTTGACGTTACAACAGCCTGAGGCACTCCGTATGTTCTCCCAGGGAGGTTGTCCCTGGAACACGGGACCCTGGCAGTGGAGGGCTGAACAGGCTCCCGGGAGGGGAGGTGTGGATAGTGACGTGTGCTTGCACACAGGCTTCTTGGTGGCGGCAGCAGCAGCCTTAGTGTTTCATGCCCATCTCTGGTGTCTGTGCTGATAGCCGCAGCTCGCGCCCGTCTCTGGAGCTCATTTAGGTGGTGCTCTGAATCCCCGCTCCTCACGCACCCTAAAACAATGGTCTCTTGGCTCTTAGGCAGTTCCCAGCTTTTTCCCGGACTCCCTTCCAGCTAGCTGTGGTGTACTGGCCCCCTTCAGGCTGTGTTCATGCAGCCAACCCCAGTCCTCTCCCTGGGATCTGACCTCTGAAGCCCGAGCCTCAGCTCCCAGGCCCCACCCGCCCCGGCGGGTGAGCAGACAAGCCTCTCAGGCTGGTGAGTGCTGGTCGGCACCGTACCTCTCTTTGGGAATCTCTCCACTTTGCCCTCTGCACCCCTGTTGCTGCACTCTCCTCCGTGGCTCTGATGCTTCCCCACCCGCCACCGTCCACACCTCGTCTCTGCCAGTGAAGGGTCTTCCTAACGTGTGGAAACTTTTCCTCCTTCACAGCTCCCTCCCAGTGGTGCAGGTCCCGTCCCTAGTTTTTTGCCTCTGTTTTATCTCTTTGCTTTTGCCCTACCCAGGTATGTAGGGAGTTTCTTGCCTTTTGGGAAGTCTGAGGTCTTCTGCCAGCATTCAATAGGTGTTCTGTAGGAACTGTTCCACATGTGGATGTATTTTTGATGTATTTGTGGGGAGGAAGGTGATCTCCACGTCTTACTCCTCTGCCACCTTGAAGGTCCTCCCGTGTCTAATTTATTGTTGTTGTTTTGTTTCGTTTTGACTGCGCAGCTTGCAGAATCTTAGTTTCCCAACCAGGGATTGAACCCGGGCCACAGCAGTGAAAGCGCCGAGTCCTAACCACTGGACTGCCAGTGAATTCCCTAGGTTGGCTAATTTGTGTAAGTGTTCACTCTCTAGGTTTTAGAGTTTGTTCCTGTTGTCTGGTGTCTGGTCCTGGGACAAATAGGGCACTGCATAGTGACCTGGAGAGTGAGACTCAGGTAAGGGAAATGGTTGGGCTCTGGACTTAATCAGCTGCTCAAGACGGGGAACTGACTGGTCTCTAGCCACAGCATCAAAACTGGGTCAAGGCAGCATTAAGAAAAAGCTATATTACAGTTGGCCCCTTGAGGTCTTAACATCACTTTTGAGTTTATTTAAAGTATTTGCGTAGCTTAAAGAGTAGAGGAGACTTTTAGAGAGTAGGACATAAATTGCCCTCAATAGCATAGAAAACATTCTATTATGAGAATAAAAAGGAGAACAAGTATTAGGAGTCTTTGGAGGCTGGTCCCATAACCAAGTTCCCCATTTACATGCTATTAGCCAAGAAAAACATTGAAAATGTTCAGGGTCCCTAACAATATCATGGTGAAGTTGTAAAGTGTGTTAAAAGTATGAATTATATTTTTATGGCAATATCTTGGTGTATGCCTTGGATCAAGGTGGAAGATCCAGCAGTTACATTATTGGAGGTTATGAACTTATAGCTCAATAAAGTATATGTAATGGTTAGTGGTTTTTGTTTAAAACAAAGGGGAAAGGGTGATTGTGGAGGTCATGGTCACAGGCACAAGGCAGGTGGTCATGGTGGCAAGTGGGATGAGGCGAGTAGAAGGTACTAAAGAATGGGAAGTCCTGTCTCCAGGGATCAAGGGCTATACCAATATGAGGCAGTTGTCTCCTGAGGAAAGCAATAATCTGCATTAATTTTTAGAACAGCACAGATAATAGTAGTAATAATCTTTAAAGATTTCCCTTTAAGCATGGAGTGTAGTGGTGTATGTTTTAGCAGAGAGCAAGGACCATACCAAGATCATGGGCTAAGCAAACAGCAAGCTCAGGAAAAATAATCACTAACACTACAGGAAGAAAAAAAAAAAATAAATGCCCCATGTCCAATTTGTCAGCGCCTTAGAAGAAACAGCCCATGGGTGTTGGCTGGGACAGTGGTCTTGGCGTTGAGGTGAAGTCAACTCCAGTGCAAAGCATGAAGTCATCTCCAGTGGCAAGGTCTTGGGCTGGGGCTATGTTATTTGGGATGTGGGACTGAGGTATCCTTCCAAGTAAATATCCATTTGACTTGGTGTGGGGTTGTTTTTTGGCTCTGTGTTACTATAGAGCTGCTTGTGGAACTTGAGGGTAACATTGGGTCTGGGAGCTTGACTTAAAAGTACCTTTTATGTCAAGGGGGTTTATGAGTACACACCTGACAAAGGTGATACTTGCATCAGTGACACTGCCATAATTGAACAAATGTGCCAGAACCCAACTGGCATAATTAATGCCTTCATTAAGGGTGATCCATTCTAAAAGCTCCTAACAGTTCAAGGTTTTACCTCAATGAGTGATGAGGGGGCTTTGCTGGAATAGGTTTTAAATGAAACGGTCTGATTTGGCTGCATGGTATTAATAGGGTAGTGGGTTTGCCAATTAAAATGTCTATGGCTGTGCTTGGAGCTCCAGCATTTGTCTGCAGGCAGGTCCTCCAGTTTAGATAGTTTTTATAGGTTCTTTGCCTCAATTGTTGGTTCACTTGGTGACAGGCAAGCAAGCAAGTTCTTTGGGCTCCTGGGCTTGCATTAGCCAAACTCCATGGCATGCAGTCCTCAGAATTTGCCATGTTTGATTGAAACAGTGGCTTATCTGGATGGTTTGAGCCTCTGTATTGCAAACCATTGAAAGCACCCAGACCTACAGTAAAAAGGCCAAGAGTCAGCAGAATGGTGTGTGGCTGCACTTGACAGACTTCGGTGCCTGATGTTGATTTTCCTCTGGCATACAGTATTATCAAGGGGGGAGTGTCTGGTTTCATCATTATGGATAAGGGTGTTGATTTCGTTATTATCTTCAAATATGATTTTTATTTCCTAAGTGGAGTTTTCTATCTCCCTTCTTGGCAGGCTACACTGTCTGTAAAAATGGCCCTGGACTACTAATTTCAATTTAGTGGAGGAGATTAGAGGGAAAACCTAGATTAATTATGCACCCCTGCTAACTCAAACACTGAAGAAGGTCTTTTGGGTGGCGGAAGTTCAGGCTCAAATGGGTCCTATGCCAGATGTGCAGGTGCCTGATCCATGGGACAATCTGTGGTTAATGGGTCCCAGGAGAGTAGATGTCATTGATTTAGCCTCTAGCCCTTACGAGATGGGGAAGAATCAAAGATCTATAAAGATATAGGAAGGCATTATTAAAAGGCCTCATATATAATGAATTTTCATATACGTGGACATGAGACATATCCTCCTTTAAATATAGGAAGGAGCCATAGGAAGGGGTTTTTGTTTTTGTTTTTTTAGTTGGTTTGTGTTGTGAGTCAGCTAAGGGGCCTTGAATTAAGAGAGACTCAGGCCTCAGGCAAGATGGACTTCCATTTAGGGGTCTCTTTGTCTTTTATAACTTAAATAGGAGTTTGTTGAGGAGTCCATTGGGCTCCCAAACTGGCTGCTGGGGGCCTATCCTAAAGATGAAAGTTCCATTGAATGACTTTTTCCAGAGCCCAGCATTGCGTATTCTGAGAAGTGAGATATGTGCCTTGAGGACTCTCAGTGGTATCTTGAACTCCAAAAGGAATATGGAGTGTCCTGGTTAGGCCTTATGTTGTAGCCTTAGTATATGTAGAGACATTGTGACCTTGATTTCCACTTTGCGTATCCATGAGGCAAGAGATTCCCAGGGTTCTCTACCCTGAAGGAGACAACTCTCAGGCCGTGGCCCAAGAGTTTGCACAAATGTGCAGTGGGGCCATTTCTTGGCCAGGGCCTTTGGTGCTAAGATGTCTGCCTGAGGTGTCACCACTTGTGCTGGGCCTGGTGTCCCACCTTTTATCAGGGACATCCTGGTTAAAGGATGGAAAGAGCAACATTCCACTGAGCTCTCTCTCTTATGGATGTCGACACCATCCGTACATCCATAGGGTCTACTGACTCCCATTACTCTCAGTTGACCCCAAGGGGCTCCCCAGGTGGCTAAGTTGTCTGGAAGAAGAGTGACTTCCTCTAACATCCTGACATCTGATGAGGGACTGAAGGTAGAGAAAGTCATACTTCCCTCCAGTAGAATCTGCTAAAGGCCCATCTTGTACCAAGGAGGCCTCAGTAGCTGAGCTTGTGGGCTATTGCTTCCATGATTCAAGGCATAATGGGACCCTCCATGAGATTGGAGGGTTAGAGGCGCAGGGTGTGTGGGAGCCTCTGTTTGCAACAGACCCTAGCGTGTGGCCAGCAATTGCTGTGGTGTGTAGTACAGGGCTGAGTAGGACTTCCTTGCATCAGAAGCCCATGACCAGTTTATGGCCATTATAGGTGGTCCAGAGACTCTAGAACGTGCAAGAGGAGGTGTGGCTAAAACCTCTGCTGTTGAAGGAGTCTCTGAGCATACTAACACGGCATCTGTTGATTTTAGTGTATATAGAGTTTAGAGGCTTTGGTTGCAGAGGGGCCCCATGTAAGTTGGGCTATTTGTAAGTAGCAACATCTTTGAGATTAATTAATATTAGTGTATGAGGAGTATGCTGCCTCCAGGGTCCAAAAAGCACTAAAAGATGTGGGAATTGTATGTCCTGAATGAGTGTATCGAATGAATCTTTTCAGAGGAGGATGTCCTCAATGTAATGTCATACCTGTGCTCCTGGAGAAGGAGGAATGCAGTGCAGTTACTGTCTTATCTGCAAAGACTGTGTGCCATGGCAGAGGTGTTGAGGTATCCCCATAGGTAGCCTAGTGAAAGGGGATTGTGTCCCTTCAGAGATGAAGGCAAACTGCAGCTGAGAGGATGTTGACATAGGCACTGAATAAAACATGTCAGTTAAATATATCATAGCAAAGCGTATAGCAATTATACAATAACAAGACAGTTTCTGGTTACTGATTGGATGGAGCTAGTAATTTTCATGATATCGGGTATCAGGTATGGAGACCTTAATGGACGGGATCACAGCATTAAGGTTGCAGTAATTGACCCTGAGGCACCATCATTCTTTTCAGGCTTAAAAACAGCCAAAACTGGGCTATCAAGTGGAGATGCAGTGGGATAATCTCCCTCTCATTAACTAGATCTTGTATAATAAGTTTTCATCCTTGAAGGCCCTTTAGACCATATCAACTATTTTAACTGGGGGTCTGTGGGTTCACATTTTGTCAAGCCAATTTGGAAATGCAAACACCAAATGATTTTAATTTAATATTCAGTGTGTCAAAGCACCCATGCCCACTCTGGGATATTTTAGGGCAATGAGTACTATGACTATGGGAATGTTAGGCAAGGCTCTAAAGTGAGGCATACCTACTTTTCCTGTTCTATATTAAGTTATTCTCCTAAAATTGTAGGGGGTACCTTGTTTAAATTTAGTGGGAACCTCAGGTATAACTGTAATTTGAGACCAAGTGTTGATGTATTCATTACATCCATGGCCCTTTGACAATTAGTGCATTTAGTAAATGTTAATTTAGAACCTACATTGTAAAGGCACAAAAGCCAAGCAGTGTCCTTTGTATCTTTTCGTTATATAAATTCTTTTAGTAAATTTTGGATTTCCACTTGGATCAAATTATGTCCCTTTGTTTCAACTTAATTTAACATGTATGTATGTGTTGTTGTTATTATTATTATTATTTTCTCCCCTCACATCCAGATTTCTTTGTTTTATTCCTCTCTCTGCTCTCCTCTACTGTATATATATCAGGAGAGGTTCCCTTCACCCTCATCTAATTTATAAATTTCTTCTTCTAGAGAGTCTTAAATCAGTGTTGTCAGGGTTAGTGACCTTCCCCATGGCAGTGATCGTATGGTGTAAGGACCCTAGGCAACTTGGGTTTGAATTTGCCTTTCACTGTGCTACCAAAGTACAACGGCTATTTCCCCTATCACCTTGAGGATAGAGGCTTTGTTGCAGTAAGGCCATAAGTCGCAGAGTTACGCACCGCGAGCATGCTGGGCCCACCATCCAGAGGATTTGGAATTAGACCCATCTGCTATAGCTCTGCCTCCACTCCCGCACCCTTTCCCCGCCCCCCCCCCCCCGTTTTGGGTTTCTATCCTCCTAAAGCTTCTCCAGTGACTCCTACTGTAAAACGTCTAGGCATTTATAGAGATAGAGGGTGAGGGGCCCCAGTGAGTGGCCTGCGTCCTGCACAGCCGTCTCTTTCCATAGCTTCCCAGAGTACCTCGTAGTGACTGGAGTTGGCGCTCAGAGAACCATAGCAGCCTCTCCTTCGGACCAGTTAGCGCCCAATCCAAAGTATCAGTCTCTTCACATGTTGATATGTGCCAGCAATTTATAATGGCCAGAGCATCCTGGCTGGGGGTCTTGTATTATTTAAGGAATTGGGTAACTTCAGCACATTTGGGGACAGGAAGGGAATGAAGGGATGAAATATTCAGTCTTTTGTCCCACGGGCTCCCTTTGGACTAAATACTGGTCTACTGTCTGCAAGAGTGGATCTCACGGTACCCTGAGGGTCTGTGGGGCATGATGTTCGCTGGTGAGAGCAGCAAGGTACTCAACAGCAGTGAAGACAGGTGGGCCACTACCCGCATCTGAGCAAAGACCTGGGCACCATTTCTCTACCATGGGGGAGTCTGACCAACATCTTCCCCTATAGGATTGCCCGAAACACAGGGACAAACCAGGGTTCTGTGCCAAAGAATAATAAACACCGATGCTGATGCAGTGAAATAGGCCTCTGCCAGAGACTGTGCCTGGAAGCACACAGGAACGCCAGACTCCAGAAGGTGTGCCTCAAGTGGCCCAGCACTCCTATTACCATGAGGTGGGCCCCTACCTGGCCTAGGATCCAGCCGCCAAGTTTAGCCAATTAGCACTGTTCACTTTGAATATTCTGACAGCACGGAAATTGGGGTAAGGAGAAACGTGGTAACCACAGGCAGACACTGCAGCAAGCAACACCAGCTGAAGCACAGCAAGCTCACCGACAGCTGACAGCTCTGTCCCAGGTTACTCTCATGGTGGTTTGGAGCCAATCAGTGAGCCGAGAACAGGCCAGCACTAAGCTATCCACGAGTCAGGGGTCAGGGCCACACCGTACTACTCACAGTGCCAGTTGTTTCATAAGATTTAAGGATTCTTGGGGGCTTCCCTGGTGGCGCAGTGGTTGAGAATCTGCCTGCCAATGCAGGGCACACGGGTTCGAGCCCTGGTCTGGGAAGATCCCACATGCCGCGGAGCGACTGGGCCCGTGAGCCACAATTGCTGAGCCTGCGCGTCTGGAGCCTGTGCGCTGCAACAAGAGAGGCCGCGATAGTGAGAGGCCCGCACACCGCGATGAAGAGTGGCCCCCGCTCGCCGCAACTAGAGAAAGCCCTCGCACAGAAACGAAGACCCAACACAGCCATAAATAAAATAAATAAATAAATAAAATTTTTAAAAAAAATTCTTTTGTGGGACGTATATTTTCACTATTGTATATATTTTAAGTTTATTTTTGTCATTGGTATAGAAAAAGTCAATTAATTTTTATGTTGCTCTTACATCTGACCTAATGTGTCAGATAAACTGTGTTATTACTTGGTTATTTTTCTGTAGATTCTTTTGAGTTATCTATTTAGACAATTGTTTCCCCTACAAATAATGATAGTTTTGTATTCACCTTTCCAGTACGTAACTTTTATTTTCCTTTCTTATTTTATTTAGCTGGCTGGGATGGTGTGTATAATGCTGAATAGAAGAACTGTTAATAAGCATTCTTAAAAACTTCATGATTTTACAGGGAATGCTTTAGACATTTCACCATTGACTATGTTTTTTTTTTATTAAACACCTTTTAATTTATATTTTAAGAGTTTTTTGGTTAATGAATGGCAAAATAATTGACAAATGAATTGACAGATGACAAATTGAATAGTGAACCGACAAAATAATATGGCTTTTCCCATTTAGTTAGATGAATTACATTATTATATTTTCTAACGATGTAACAATTTTGATTTCTGGATTAAACTCAACTTAATATTTTAACTTTATGTTTGATTTACTGAAAAATTCATATTGCAGATTGCTAATATTTAGAATTTTTTGCCGTTAAATTCTTAAGTCACTTTATTTTATTTTTTCTCATATGATTTTAGTATCAAAGTTATCTTAAGCTCATAAAATAAATTGGGGTATATTCTTTTTTTGCTACTTTGCATTGGTGCCTTAAGTATTTTATAGAATTTGCCCATAAAATTATTAGGACTTGATATTTACTTTGTGGGTAGATTTTAAATTTGTGATTCAGCTTCTTTACTGATTATAGGAAATTTCAGAGACAGTATTTCTTCATGAGTCAGTTTGATTATTTGTAATTTTCTGCAGTTTTTCTCTTTTAGCTAAATCTTTGCTTCTTTTAAATAATAGTATGCTATTTGTATTTAATCTCATTTGCTACAGTAATATGTAACACCTTTGCCCCAAATCGCTCAACTTCCCTCCCCCCACCTCTTTTCTTTCAGTTTTCTTGAACAAGTTTTATAGACTATTGTCAACGTAGTTATTTCAAAGAATCTTCTTTTGGTTTGTGGATTCTCAATTATATCTTTGTTTTTCATTTATTAGTTTCTGCTCTTATATTTATTTTTCCACCTACTTTATTCAGATTTATGAATAAGAATACTAAGCATGTGAATTATATTCACTTTATTATTTTGAGTTTATGCTAAGTATGCTTAACTCATTAGTTTTTCAGCCTTTCTTTTTATTCTAGTGTACATCATTTACTGTTATCAATTTTCCTCCACCCCACAAGTTATAAGTAATGTCTTTACTGTGATTTGAATCTGAGTGTTCTGATGTCTGTTATGATTTCTTAATTTTTTTCTTGAAACATGGTTGATGTACAATATTATATAAGTTATACAGGTGTACAGTATAGTGATTCACAACTTTTAAAGGTTATACTCTGTTTATAGTTATTATAAAATATTGTCTGTATTCCCTGTGTTATACAGTGTATCCTTGTAGCTTATTTTATACATAGTAATTTGTACCCCTACCCCAATGTTGCCCCTCCCCCCTTCCCTCTCCCCACTGGTAACCACTAATTTGTTCTCTATATCTGTGAATCTGTTCCTTTTTTGTTATATTCACTAGTTTGTTGTATTTTTTAGATTCCATATATAAGTGATATCATACAGTATTTGTCTTTCTCTGTCTGACTTATTTCACTTAGCATAATACACTCCAAGTCCATCCACGTTGTTGCAAATGGCAAAGTTTCACTCTTTTTTATGGCTGAGTAGTATTCTGTTGTGTATGTATACAACATTTTCTTCTTCATTCAGCTGTTGATGGACACTTAGGTTGCTTCCATATCTTGGCAATTGTAATTAATGCTGCTGTGAACATTGGGGTGCATGTATGTTTTTGAATTAGTATTTTTGTTTATTCAGATATATACCCAGGAGTGGAATTGCTGGGTCATATGGTTGTTCTATCTGTAATTTTTTCAGAAACCTCCATACTGTTTTCCACAGTGGCTGCATCAATTTATATTCCCACCAACAGTGTACAAGGCTTCCCTTTTTTCCACATTCTCACCAACATTTGTTGTGTACTTTTTGATGGTAGCCATCCTGATAGTTGTGAGGTGATGTCTCATTGTGGTTTTGACTTGCATTTTCCTGATGATTAGCGATGTTGAGCATCTTTTTATGTGCCTGTTGGCCATCTGCATGTCCTCTTTGGAAAAATGTCTATTCAGGTCTTCTATGCATTTTTAATTATATTCTTTGTTTTTTTGATGTTGAGTTGTATGAGCTGTTTATATATTTTGGATATTAACCCCTTATTGGCCATATCACTTGCAGATAATTTTTCCCATTCTGTAGGTTGGTATTTTGTTTTGTCGATGGTTTCCTTTGCTGTGAAAAAGCTTTTAAGTTTAATTAGGCCCCATTTGTTTACTTTTGCTTTTATTTCCTTGGCTTTAGGAGACAGAACCAAAAACATATTGCTACAGTGTATATGAAAGAGTATTCTGTCTACGTTTTCCTCTAAGAGTTTTATGGTTTCTGGTCTTACCTTAGGTCTTTAACCCATTTTGAGTTTAGTTTCATATATGGTGTTAGAGAATGTTCTAATTTCATTCTTTTACACGTAACTGTCCAGTTTTCCCAGTACCACTTATTAAAGAGACTGTCTTTTCTCCATTGTATATTCTTGCCTCCTTTGTTGTTGACTGACCATAACTTCTTAATTAAATTAACTTAGAGATGTGTTTTTAAATTTTTAAATGACATATTTATTATTATTTATTATTTTATTATTTATTATTGCATCAGGTTAGAGAGGTAGTGGCCGCTCTGTGGGAGGACATAGGACTGATGCTTTAAAATGTTTTGAGACTTGTCTTTGGCTTAAAATATGATCAGTTCTTTGTAAATGACCCACGTGGGCTCAAAACAAATCTGTTTTTTTGATTTTGAGGTTTTCAAAACATAATTATTAGGTCAAGTTTTTTTCATTGTGGCTTTGAATATACTATAATCACAGTGACTGCATGATCTGTCAACAGAGAGAAGGTTGTCAAGACTTTCTACCTTGTTGGACAAGAAGATAGGGGGCCCAAAGATTTTTTAAGTTTCAAACATTCAGCGTCCTTTAATCCAGTTTGGTGACTCCTGCTAGTATAACTCTCTCAACAAACTTACATGACATTTGATCTGTTTGATTAGCTTCATATGCCAATGGCTTCATTCACAATTCTTTTCAAAATATATTTCTCTTTTTAACCTTCATTACAGGTACATTGAACATACAAGCATCCATAAAACAATTATACTTTTAATCTCCTATTCCTGAGCCATTTTTGGCAACTGAAAGAGTTTAATAGGGGCCAACATAACCCTTGCATAGATTTCAACAAAAAATTTGACAGACACATCTTGGTGTGATCTTCTTAATAGGCTGAGTCTTCTTTTTTTTTTTTTTAAGATCTTTATTGGAGTATAATTGCTTTACAGTGTGGTGTTACTTTCTGCTGTATAACAAAGTGAATCAACTATATGCATATGTATTTCCCCTATCCCCTCCCTCTTACGTCTCCCTCACACCCTCCTTATCCCACCCCTCTAGGTGATTGCAAAGCACCAAGATCATCTCCCTCTGCTATGCGGCTGATTCCCATTAGCTACCTCTTTTACATTTGGTAGGGTATATGTGTCAATGCTACTCTCTCAGTTCATCCCAGCTTACCCTTACCCCTCCACGTGAGGACTCAAGTCCATTCTCTACAACTGCATCTTTATTCCTGTCCTGCCCCTAGGTTCTTCAGAACCATTTTCTTTCTTTTTTTAGATTCCATATATATGTGTTAGCATACGGTATTTGTTTTTCTCTTTCTGACTTACTTCACTCTGTATGACAGACTCTGGGTCCATCCACCTCCCTACAAATAACTCAATTTCGTTTCTTTTTATGGCTGAGTAATATTCCATTGTATATATGTGCCCCATCTTCTTTATCCATTCATCTGTTGATGGACACTTAGGTTGCTTCCAAGTCCTGGCTATTGTAAATAGAGCTGCATGAACATTGTGGTACATGATTCTTTTTGAATTATGGTTTTCTCAGGGTATATGCCCAGTAGTGGGATTACTGGGTCATATGGTAATTCTATTTTTAGTTTTTTAAGGAACCTCCATCCTGTTCTCCATAGTGGCTGTGTCAATTTACATTCCCACCAACAGTGCAAGAGAGTTCCCTTTTCTCCACACCCTCTCCAGCATTTATTGTTTGTAGATTTTTGATGATGGCCATTCTGACCGGTGTGAGGTGATACCTCACTGTAGTTTGAATTTCATTTCTCTAATGATTAGTGATGTTGAGAATCCTTTCATGTGTTTGTTGGCAATCTGTATATCTTCTTTGGAGAAAGGTCTATTTAGTTCTTCTGCCCATTTTTGGATTGGGTTGTTTGTTTTTTTTGATATTGAGCTGCATGAGCTGCTTGTATACTTTGGAGATAATCCTTTGTCAGTTGCTTCATTTGCAAATATTTTCTCCCATTCTGAGGGTTGTCTTTTCATCTTGTTTATGGTTTCCTTTGCTGTACAAAAACTTTTAAGTTTCAGTAGGTCCCATTTGTTTATTTTTGTTTTTATTTCCATTTCTCTCGGAGGTGGGTAAAAAAGTATATTGCTGTGATTTATGTCAAAGCGTGTTCTTCCTATGTTTTCCTCTAAGAGTTTTATAGTGTCTGGCCTTACACTAGTGTCTTTAATCCATTATGAGTTTATTTTTGTGTGTGGTTTTAGGAAGTGTTCTAATTTTATTCCTTTAAATGTAGTTGTCCAGTATTCCCGGCACCAATTATTGAAGAGGCTGTCTTTTCTCCATTGTATATTCTTGCCTCCTTTATCAAAGATAAGGTGACCATATGTGCTTGGGTTTATCTCTGGGCTTTGTATCTTGTTCCATTGATCTATATTTCTGTTTTTGTGCCAGTACCATACTGTCTTGATTACGGTAGCTTTGTAGTATAGTCTGAAGTCAGGGAGCATGATTCCTCCAGCTTCGTTTTTCTTTCTCAAGATTGCTTTCACTATTCGGTGTCTTTTGTGTTTCCATATACACTGTGAAATTTTTTGTTCTAGTTCTGTGAAAAATGCCATTGGTAATTTGATAGGGATTGCATTGAATCTGTAGATTCCTTTGGGTAGTATAGTCATTTTCACAATGTTGATTCTTCCAAACCAAGAACGTGGTATATCGCTCCATCTGTTTGTATCATCTTTAATTTCTTTCATCACTGTCTCATAGTTTACTGTATGTATACAGGTCTTTTGTTTCCTTAGGTGGGTTTATTTCTAGGTATTTTATTCTTTTCATTGCAGTGGTAAATGGAAGTGTTTCCTTAATTTCTCTTTCAGATTTTTCGTCATTAGTGTATAGGAATGCAAGAGATTTCTGTACATTAATTTTGTATCCTGCTACTTTGCCAAATTCACTGATTAGCTCTAGTAGTTTTCTGGTAGCATCTTTAGGGTTCTCTATGTATAGTATCATGTCATCTGCAAACAGTGACAGCTTTACTTCCTCATTTCCGATTTGGATTCCCTTTATTTCTTTTTCTTCTCTGATTGTTGTGGTGAAAACTTCCAAAACTATGTTGAATAATAGTGGTGAGAGTGGACAACCTTGTCTTGTTCCTGATCTTAGAGCAAATGGTTTCAGTTTTTCACCATTGAGAATGATGTTGGCTGTGGGTTTGTCCTATATGGGCTTTATTATGTTGAGGTAAGTTCACTCTATGCCTACTTTCTGGAGAGTTTTTATCATAAATGGGTGTTAACTTTTGTCAAAAGCTTTTTCTGCATCTACTGAGATGATCATATGATTTTTCTCCTTCAGTTTGTTAGTATGGTGTATCACGTTGATTGATTTGCATATATTGAAGAATCCTTGCATTCCTGTGATAAACCCCACTTGATCATGGTGTATGATCCTTTTAATGTGCTGCTGGATTCTGTTTGCTAGTATTTTTTGAGGATTTTTGCATCTATGTTCAACAGTGATATTGGTCTGTAGTTTTCTTTTTCTGTGACATCTTTGTCTGTTTTGGTATCAGGGTGATGGTGGCCTCCTAGAATGAATTTGGGAGTGTTCCTCCCTCTGCTATATTTTGGAAGAGTTTGAGAAGGATCAGTGTTAGCTCTTCTCTAAATGTTTGATAGAATTCGCCTGTGAAGCCATCTGGTCCTGGGTTTTGGTTTGTTGGAAGATTTTTAATCACAGTTTCAATTTCAGTTCTTGTGATTGGTCTCTTTATATTTTTTACTTCTTCCTGGTTCAGTCTCAGAAGGTTGTGCTATTCTAAGAATTTGTCCATTTCTTCCAGGTTGTTCTTTTTTTTTGGCATATAGTTGATTGTAGTAATCTCTCATGATGCTTTGTATTTCTGCAGTGTCAGTTGTTACTTCTCCTTTTTCGTTTCTAAATCTGTTGATTTGAGTCTTCTCCCTTTTTTTCTTGATGAGTCTGGCTAATGATTTATCAATTTTGTTTTTCATCTCAAAGAATCAGCTTTTAGTTTTATTGATCTTTGCTATTATTTCCTTCATTTCTTTTCATTTATTTCTGATCTGATCTTTATGATTTCTTTCCTTCTGATAAATTTGTGGGTTTTTTGTTCTTCTTTCTCTGAGTGCTTTAGGTGTAAGGTTAGATTGTTTATTTGAGGTGTTTCTTGTTTTTTGACGTAGGATTCTATTGCTATAAACTTCCCTCTTAGAAATGCTTTTGCTGCATCCCATAGGTTTTGGGTCATCATGTTTTCATTGTCATTTGTTTCTAGGTATTTTTGATTTCCTCTTTGATTTCTTCAGTGATCTCTTGGTTATTTAGTAGTTTATTGTTTAGCCTCCATGTGTTTGTATTTTTTACAGTTTTTTCCTGTAATTGACACCTAGTCTCATAGCGTTGTGGTCAGAAAGGACACTTGATACGATTTCAATTTTCTTAAATTTACCAAGGCTTGATTTGTGACCCAAGATATGATCTATCCTGGAGAGTGTTCCATGAGCACTTGAGAAGAAATTGTAGTCTGTTGTTTTTGGATGGAATGTCCTATAAATATCAATTAAGTCTATCTTGTTTAATGTATCATTTAAAGCTTGTGTTTCCTTATTTATTTTCATTTTGGATGATCTCTCCATTGGTGAAAGTGGGGTGTTAAAGTCCTCTACTATTACTATGTTACTGTCAATTTCCCCTTTTATGGTTGTTAGCATTTGCCTTATGTATTGAGGTGCTCCTCTGTTGCGTGCATAAATATTTACAGTTGTTATATCTTCTTCTTGGATTGATCTCAGACCCTTTCTTTTTCTCTTCTTCTTCTGGGACCCCTATAATTCGAATTTTGGTGCATTTAATATTGTCCTAGAGGTCTCTGAGACTCTCCTCAATTCTTTTCATTTTTTTTTTCTTTATTATGCTCCCTGGCAGTTATTTCCACCATTTTATCTTCCAGCTCACTTATCCATTCTTCAACCTCAGTTATTCTGTTTCTGATTCCTTCTAGAGTATTTTTAATTTCAGTAGTTGTGTTGTTCATCATTTTTTGTTTGCTCTTTAGTTCTTCTAGGTCCTTGTTAAAATAGTTTTTATATTTTCTCCATTCTGTTTCCGAGATTTTGGATCATCTTTACTATCATTACTCTGAATTCTTTTTCAGGTAGGTTGCCTATTTCATCTTCAATTATTTGGTTTTGTAGGTTTTTACCTTGTTCCTTCGTCTGTAACATATTTTTTTGTCATTTCATTTTTTTTTTTTTTTTTTGATCGGTGGTGCTGTATTCCTGTCTTACTGGTTGTTTGGCCTGAGACATCCAGTACTGGAGTTTTCAGGCAGTTAGATAGAGCTGGGCCTTGGTACTGATATGAGGACCTCCAGGAGGCCTCACTCTGACTGATATTACCTGGTGTCTGAGGTTCTCTGTTAGTCCAGCGGTTTGGACTCAGAGCTCCCACCACAGGAGCTCGGGCCTGACCTCCTGCCTGGGAATCAAGATCCCGCAAGCTTCGTTGCACAGTAAAAAGAAAAAAAAGAAAGAAAGAAAAAAAAGAAAAAGAAAAAAAGGAGCTGTACAATATTAAAGAATATAAAACAAAGTAGAAGTAGAAAGTTAAAAATGATATTAGGAAAAATAAAACTATAATTGAAACAACTGCAACAAGGTAAAATAAAACCATAACAGAAAAAAGAAAAAAAAAAAAAGTCGGTGTGGGGCAGGGGGACAAGCCAAAAGGAGAGAACAATAACAAAGTATAAGGAATAAAAGAAAATTAGAAAAATAAAAGATTTATTAGGAAAAATAAAAATAGAAAAGAATCAACAATGCATCAACAAGGTAAAACAGGACCCCAGTCTAAAAGAGGAAAAAAGAAAAAAGAAAAAAAAAAAAAAAGCCCTTTGCTATGGGAGCAGAGTTTTTAGCTGGTGGTGGAACTTAGGCAGGAGTGGGGTTTAGGGTGGGCCGGGACCTAGGCGGGTGGTCGGGTGACGTTTCAGTGTGGGGCGGGGCCTAGGCAGGGCGACAGTCAAGCGTGGGGCAGGGCCCCTTCTAGGACCTGCATGGAAGGGGATAGGCAGCACGCTGAAAGGAGGGCCTCTGGAGTGTGGGGTTCCGGAGTTTGGAGGTAGGGCCCTGAGTGAGGGTGTGTGGGTGGGGTTTAGGCCCAGATTGTTGGAGGGAGTCTCTGAGTGTAGAGGTGGGGCCCTGGGTGGGGGTGTAGTGGTGGGGCTTGGGCTCTGCAGGGCAGGAGGGAGGCTCCTAGGGCAGAGGATTAGGCCCGGAAGCCCAACAGGCTTCCCAGTGCCTAGGTGGACAGGGAAAGCACTGGCCCCGTTCCCTTTTGTTCTTTCGTGCCCCTCCCCTACTGTCTCCCCCAGGGTCTCCCCCATTGCCGCTGGACCCCTAACCATGGTTGCGTCCTGCTGGGTGTAGGAACTCCTCCCCTCCCCCAACCACCCCTCAGGGTTGCGATGCCCGGAGGTCCAGCCTTTACTTTTGCTCCCCCTCCCCTCCCTCCCACTCTCTCAGGACCCCCGTGTCTGGAAGGGGCCTAGGTGGGCAGAGGATCAGGCCCAGGATCTCAGCAGGTTCCCAGGGACCCAAGTGAGCAGGGGAAGCCTGGCCATGCTCCCTTTTGATCCTCTGCCCTCCCAGTGGTTCCCCAGTTTCCCCCTTTGAGTGTGGGATCCCTTCCCCTCCCACAGCCGTCCCTCAGTGGCACCAGTCCTGTCCCACCTCCACTTCTCCTCCTCCCTTCACTCCCCCTACACCCCACATCCTACCCGGTCACTGGGGGTTCCTCCCGTCCCCTTAGGTGTCCGTGGTCCCCCACAGGTGCCTGGTAGGTGCCCTAGTTGTGAGGAGATGCAAATTCCGCGTCATCCTAGTACGCCATCTTGACTCTGCCCCTAGGCTGTCTTAATTAGCATTTGTGCTTAAAGAATTTTTCAGGCTGGAAATGAGAAATAATTATATTTTTTCCCCAGAATTTCCAGATTCTTTGTTTTTCTCTTATCTATATTTTAAATCAGCCTATTATTTCTCCTTTTTGGGGGGCAAGGGGGGGGCGGTACCTAGTCAAATGCAGGCAATAGCAACCAAAGTATGCCCATAGCATTCGGTTTCTCAAGTCTTCCCTTAAAGTCAATGTTAAAATGATCCATTTTCTCTCTCTGTTATTAAGAGAACCACTTTTAGCAAATGTTTTCCCCCAATCACAATAATTGTTTCCTCATCTCTAGCCACTGGCCCTGAAGTCAGTGCATGATAACTTAACTTTTATTATAATAGCATGTGTATTCATCAGCTTCAGCTGCCATAACAAAATATCACAGACTGGATGGCTTAAACAACAAAATTTCTTTTCCCACAGTCTGGAGTCTAGTAGTCCATGATCAAGGTCCTGGCAAATTCAGTTTCTTGTGAGGCCTCTCTTCCTTGTTTGTATATGGCTGCCTTTCACTGTGTCTTGCATGGCCTTTCCTCTTTGCACACAAGGAAAGAGAGGGAAATCTCTGGTGTCTCCTACTCTTTTTATAAGGACTCTTAATCCCATCACATTAAGGCCTGGTCCTCATGGACTCATTTAACCCTAATTACCTCCCAAAGGCCTCATCTACAAATAACATACATTGAAGGTTAGAGCTTCAACATATGAATTTTGGGGGGACACAATTCAGTCAATAACAAAATCCCACTTCTAAATATCAATTTTTATATCAGTGATGTCTACAGTTTGTGTCATAATAACAACTCCCAAATCTTAGCTACCACATCAAAAATTCATTGCTCATTCATGTTACCTATTAACTACCAGTCAACTGTGGTTCTGCTACAAGGCTCTGCTCTGTATGTCAGTACCCTACTGGGGTCCACCCTAAAAGACTAATTCTTATGCCAGTGGGAAAAAGCAATGGTAGTATAACATGACTACTACTCTGGAAGCTTTGGCTCAGATGCCTATACTCCAATCACATTCAATTGGGCCAAGGAAGATAAGTTAGTGTGATGTCAGGTGGGTGAGAAATATATGCACAACCTTTGTGTGTCCTTATATTGACTGATATTCTTTGTATTTTAAGTAGAGTTTAGTTCATTTATATTGATTATGATGCTTGTATATTTGGATTAATTTTGGTCATTCTAGTATATTCTATTATTCCTAATATATTTTAATGTAGTTTTCCTTTTTTGTGAATTCTTTTGAGTTGAATATTTTCCCATTTCCTTTTCTTTCATTACATTTTTCTTCTGAGTGTATTTTTATTCTATCAGTAGCTTTGCTGAAATTGTTAACATGAATGTTTAATCTAAATTTAATATTAATCAGTATTATACACTTTGTGATATAATCCAGGGACCTTAAAATGCTTTGTTGTGCTTATCTCCCTCCCAAATATAATGCTTTTCTGTACAGGATTTTAGTTTGATATCGATTTTTTTTATCATTAAAAATAAAGATCACTAAATATTACGGTTCTTGGTTAAAACAATCGTTGTTTATTTAGGTTAGCTATCAAGTTTCAAGTTTATGATTATTTTTGCTAATATTCCTTTTTGCATCTCAGAACGTTCTTTAGGTTCATTTTCAGTTTCCTGAAATACAAAATTTAGAAGGCTCTTCAGTTGATCTGTTAGTAATATATCCTTTAAATTTTGTTGTTCTGAAGAATCTTGATTTTCTGACATCATTCACAAAAAGTTATTTGACATGTTGTACAATTTTTCAATGACAGTTATTTTCCTCCTAGTTTCCAAACTCCTAATATGCATAGCTGTTGATAAAAATGCTTCTCAGAAAAAAAAAAAAAATGCTTCTCAGTCTAATTTCCATCCCTCTGTTGGACATTTTTTGTCCTCAGATTGCTTTTAAGATCTTCTCTTTCTCTTAGGACTCCAGGAGTTTCATTATAATGTGTCTACGTGTGGGTTTCTTTTTAAACCTATCCTTTATTTATATATTTATATAATCTTCCCCTTCATATTAACTATTCTTTACCTCTTGTGAAACATTCTAAACATTTCTCTTATGTCTCTTTCAGATCATTAAGTCTTCAGCTACATCTAACATGCTACATAGCTATCCTTTTTTTAAAAGTTTTCATTTATTATAGTTCTCATTACTGGCAGGCTTTATTCATTATTTTTCAAATCTACCTAGCCAATTCAGTATTAAATTGATAGCTGCAGGATTCTTTGCTTGAAATGTATTAAAAATGAGACAATTAATTCATTATTCAATATTTTTTCGAGGCTAGAAAAACAGCCAAAGCATTAAAATAATCAAGGAAATAACAAGTAAAACCCTTTAAAAGTGGAGTTAATTAGTTAAAGTTGAATTAAATGATTCAGAGATATAGTTCCTAATTCTTAATCATATTTAATTCTTTGTAATGAAACTAACACATAACATCTGGTTCAAATCAATTGTTCCATTTGTCTTTGTAAAGCGAGTATTTTTCACAAGCTCTACCTCTGAGGGTTGAGCAGAAAACAGCACATATAACAGGAGCTTTTTTATTTTCTATCTCCAAAACTTTCCTTGGTTCTTACATAATGACCATTTAAACAGCTGTATAGAGATTGATGATAAATCTACAAATAAAAACATTGGGTTACTTTGAAAGGCAAAGTGTACTGTTTCTCCCACTTATGGTACTACAATAACAGGGTCATTTGTCAAATGGATTAAGATTTTAAGTTAAGAATGCCAGATATTATTCTTACTGTTAATTATTCAGTTAGAAGTATGGTTGAAATGGAAAACAAAAGTGCTAATTTCTCTATATGAACTGGGAAGACAATCATAATTTTAAAATATATTCCAAAAGAGGAGGGAACATGAGAGTATAGGAGATTACCATTTATTAAGTACACAATGTGTCCTTACATTGTGCTATTATTCTATATATATTATCTCATTTAATAAGTATATTTTTGGTTTACTATCAACAGTCGTTTAATATCATATGCATTTCTGAGGATGCTGTACCCATTCCACAGATTGGTGTATTGAGTCAGTTATGGAATTTAGGAGACTGATGCAATACCCTTGCAGATATTTCAAGCAGTTGGAAATTTTAAGGTTACAAACATAGGTTTGATGGTAGTTATTCTTGCTGTTATTTATCTATTTTCCTTGTTTTTATATAGACATGATAGTTGAAAGCTTAAAAGTTGATAAGATCCTTTTAGAAAAAGAATATATGCAGAATAGACATATGAATTGGAACACATTTGTGTAACTTTGTCCTCCTTTGTCCCAGTTACCAGATACACTTATCTATAGGTCCTTGGCCACTTACTAAAGGGAGAGTTCTTAGCCACTGCCATCAATGCCTCATTTCCTAATACCGCCTGCAGTTTTAGCCTCCCATAGTGTGAACACTGGCCTGTGGTACAGCATCGCCTCAACCATCACAGATGGAACTGGAACAGGTCCAGGTGTGCAGGCTCAGCTTGACTAGACTTATGGAAGTTTCCTCCATCACTTAGGGACTCATGTGAATCACAGCACCATTGCAGTGTGGGAGCTGGCTTACCCAGCATCTCCTAGGGAGAGCACAGCAGCATAAGCCAGAAATGTGGACAATTTAATGTTCTCATGGGAAAAAATGTACCAGTAAGAGATAAGAAACAGGACAGCACTCCTACATGTCTCTCCCTCTTCTCTGATGGTCTGCTCCAAGACACAGAAGTCCAATAAGGTCTTCACAGACATCTAAAATGGCTGAGTACCCAGCTATGTAACGCTGTGATCAGCTTGGTAAAACTCCCTGGTTTTACTTTCCCTCATTTAAACCTCATTTAATTTTTTCCTCTTACCCTTTTTGCTCTAGAATTGTACCCACCATTACTTTGAATGAAAGCTTTGTTTCAGATACTTTGTCCAGGGAATCCAGGAAATATTCATGTTAACGGGTTGGAGGAGGGAGTGGAGAGTGGATGGTGATTATCAAGAATGTTACGTGTAGCAGAAAGTCTTATAGGGATGGGTGGCAACAGGACATTTAATAAGTTGATTAAGAATTCTTTAGTGACATTTGAGAGGGCTATTTTAGTGTGTGTGATATCAAAAGAAGAAGTGATTCAATAATAAAGAATCTAAAGTTGCTTATATTTTTTAAAAATCTTACCTTATATTGTTCAGGGAATTCATCTCTGTGCTACTGCTTTTTTCTTAAATAGTAGAAAATTATATTATTTCACGAAAATGAGATTTACCAAATTTGAAAATCACTTATTGTCTTTGTATCTATATTTTATCTCCAAAGTAACTTTTATTTTGTTTAAACACACACACAAATAGAACTTTTTTCTGATTACACTCAACCAATATGTTTATACTATATACATAAATATATGCATATATATGTGAGTAACTAGCTCCTCTACAAACTAATGTTCATGTTCTCGTCAAAAATAGGAAAATAGGGTTAAGCCACAAATTTATCTAAACAAGCAATACATTTCCTGATTCCCCCCAAAATGCTAACAGAAGTTGAATCATCCTTCAAGTGTCATGTAAAATGTTCAATATTAAATGAAATCATTTTTTTAATATCATTGAAAATCATGTTGTTAGTGCCTAAGAAGAAACATGGGTATGTTCCTGTGATGCTTGCTAAGGGTAGAACTATGATGGTAAAGGCCAGTGCATGTGGCCTTGAGGGATTGACATGTGATGTATCCTCTCTTCCACATTGTGCATGTGGGTTTGCAGCTGCAACTGTTATTTGCAGAGCCTGGCACTATTTATGCCTCTGCCTCGTGTTCTCTTCAGAGCCCTTGTTCTCAGTCACCCATCACTGATTGCCAAATGCCAGGGTGAGCTATCTGCTGCTGCTGTTTTTCCTGGCCACTCACGTCCCTGCTCTGTCTTTGAAGTTGTACTTCAGTGTGTCTTTGAACAAATTCTCTCTGTAACCTCTTTTCTGTCACGACACTTCAACTCATCATGCAGCAGTTACCAGTTAATCTTGCTATCATCTGTCTCCTACACTTGTCCTGCCCACACCCCTGGGCTAACTGCATATTATTTAATATTAAAAATGGAATAACTGCACTTTTCCTTCATATAGTATTTTATGCTGCACAAAGTACTTTCAAATATATTATCATTATTTTTAGTTTGAGCCTCACAAATGTGTAATGTGAATAGGGAATGATAAGTATTTAAACATTTATTGAATATGCAACTAGACACTGTGGTAGGTAATTTCTATTTTGTATATATCACATTGAATTTAGTTTTCCCGATGTATTATCTACCCCGTCCCTTACCTAGTAAGAAGCCAAGAGAATAACAAGACTTATCTAAGTTCACATAGTCTGGAGCTAGAACCCAGATATTCCATCACCAATTTCAGGGCTTCTCCATTGCTCCAGACCGCCTTCTGTGTCCTGTAGGTGATTTGCTTAAACAAGCCGGTTATAAAACTTAAATCACTGGGTTGCATAACAATTTACACGATTTTCCTGTAGTACTTATCACATTACACAATTTTTACTTTGGAGTAGACCTATGTCCTTCTTTGAGTTTAGGAGTATAGCATAGTTATCTTTTATCTATAGCAAATAGAAAGCACACAATAATTATCTGACGAGTAAATGAAAGGATGACTGTGACACAGAGAGCAACATGTAGTAACAATCTACTTACTCTAGTTGGGAAGGGAATTTAAAGTCACACTGACAATCCAATTTTATATATATTGGATTAGTATGAATCAAATAGGGACAGAGAAACCACCCAATAATTTGAAATTAGGAAAGTTTAATATAAAGAAGTATTGACAATAGCAGGCGATTGGAGTAATGAGAGATTGGCTAATAAGAAATAGGGAAAAATCTAAATAATACAGGAAGAGCTGATTATAAGAAGCAGACAGTATCCCTAGGAAGAAACCCCTCCCCACCCTGACCCAGGACCGAGATCAAGACCTTGATGCTGAGGACACAGTCATGACTCACTGGTGACAGAGAAGTCACTATGGTGCCACTCCGACAGGACTTGCTGGAAATCTGCCCATTGGAATATGCGGGGAAATCAGCTCTCTAGGGTACTGGGAAAATGTCCACAGCGGGCTGTCTCACCACAACAAAACCTTTTTAACAAGGTGACTAAGAAAACTTCTGGAATCTGGATATTGCTGGCTGCTGGGCACTGGGGAGGTTGCAGGAGCCTGAGGCTGCCGAACGCCCTCACACTGTAAGAGTCTGATGCTGGAGAAGCCCAACTCTGCACGGCCTTCCTAGTGAGCACACCAGAACCAAAGAGAAAATCCTTTCCTTCTTCAGTGTCTCTCCATCGCCCACTACTGACAAAGCCTAGCATTGTGCAGCTGGCAATGGAAAAACAGTAAAAAGGCCCAAATCCATTTTCACCGAGCAGGCAAAAAGGGTGAGTTGGAGCTTAGGGGCAATACATTGATAATTAGTACAGTCTTCCTGATATCATCTTAAATTATTGTTACATTTTGTTGCCTTAATAGCAGAATTAAGTGGTGGCTTTTCTTACTATTAAAAAAAAAATTTCCAATTTTTATATTAGTCCTGATACAGCTTATTCAATCAAATGATAAAAACAAAAGCTTATGTGATTTGGATTTAAGGAAACTTAGGTTCTTTTTTGACCACCATCTGCAGCATCTTTGACTTTGGCTCAATTAAATTCACTGAACCATACATCATTTGTATAATGAATAACAATTTCTTCGTATTTTTCCCCATAGCTCATGGAGAGATTGAATTAAGAAATCTTTCTAAAGTCTGTACCTAATCCCTGTCACATAATATTCACTTTCCAAAGTGGTTCATAATGATATTTCTAATGTGTTTAGAAGTGTAAGATGAGAGACCAAGTATTCTAGTTAGTTTCTCAAGGACTTTTTAAATCTACTTATGCTCTTTTGTTATTCAGAGAAGTCAAAATATATTTATTACCAAATTTCTGTCTTATGGAAAAAAATAGATTAACTTAGGTTGGGTTAATTTAGACTTCCTTCATTCCCTTGTTAATGAAAAAGAGTCAGAGATATCTTGGGATCATGGCTACATCAGCCAAATCTGTTAGATAACTGGCAGGGTTTAGCATATCAATAAGCCCACATGCTCAGTGACTACACCTCTGAGGTTATGTTGTTCCTTACACCTTTGTTGTAATTGAAATAAAACATGCCTGTGATACCACTGTGTTCCCTAAAGTCATATCACAACTGCATCAACATTTGGTGACTTAACGCTACTTGGGAACTCTTCCAGAAGGGAGCACATTAAAATGTTTGCAACTAATCAAAAAGGATGTGCTACTATTTGCATATAGGTTGAGTCAGATAAACCTAATTTGGAGAAATGGATTTGGAACTGAACATGTAACTTTAGAAAATTTGCTTACACATTCTGAGTTTTCTCATCTGTAAAAGAAGGAAAATAAGACTACCTCTTAGTATTGATATGATATATATATGAAATAACTTACATGAGGCATTTGTAGATTGACTGTCAGACAGTGACAGTTCAGTAAATGGAATTTGTATGTGTTTTTTTCTCATCCTAGTTTCTTAAATGCTTAATCTCTCCCCCAGTGTATGTATGTGTGTATGTGTCTGTCTGTCTTTCTCTGTCTTTTTGTCTCTCTCTGTCTTCTGGCTCTGCCTTTCTGTATCTGTCTGTCTGTCTCTAAATGTATATTTGTATATAATCTATACATATAATTATATATTATATGTACAAGTATGTATATATGTGTATATATATATTATATATATTAAAATCTCATATAAACTGATCCCTGCCTACCTCTTCTTATCTCATCTCATTCAACACTCCTGATCACTCATTGTCTTCAGCCACCACACTGACCTCCTATTCATTCACATACTCAGTTCATTCTCCCTTCCAGGCATTTGCTCTTATTGATCCATCTTCTTGAATTGCTCACTCTCCGGATAATTCTATGGCTGGACCCTTTCTCATTATTTGGATCTAAACTTAGAGATGAGCTCTTCAAAAGCATCTCCCCTGACCGTGCTACCTTACCTAGCTCTCCCTCATTTGCCAGTTACCCTATGTTCAATGACTTCTATTTCCTTCATAGAAGTTACCACTATCTGAAGTTTTTATTTGCATGTTTTGTCACTGTTAAATGTAATGTCTCATTCATTGTTGTATTCACAGTGTCTAGAAAATATGTGGCATAAAATAGATGATAGTTAAAAATGTCTCAAATGCGTGGAGGATTCAGACATCCTTGAAATCTTGTAGAATTTCCCTCACAGTCCTTCTTAAAGAAAAAGTCCATTTGGACAAGTCTTAGAGAATTTATGCAGGGTTATCAGTTTATGGAAAAGATGAGATACATTTACTCACTGGAAGTTTTTAGTTTAAATAGCTGGAGATGTAAACTATCAAAAGCGAAGTGGCCACTTCTCTATTAGTTGTCTATTGCTGGCCAGCAAGCCTTCCCCAAATTTAGTGATTTTAAACAACAAAAAAAAAGTATTATTTCTCACAAGTCTGTGGGTCAGCTGGGCTCCAGTGCACGATCTCAGGATGCACATTACCTATGAAAACAAATTAAGCTTTCATCCTCAAGGAGCCTAGCCAGATTTCTTCATATGGCAGCTGGCAGTGATTTGATAGTGAGCCTCAACATGTAACCCTCAGGCTTCAGCACATTTGCTGATATCTCATTGGCCAAACAAGTCACATGACTGACTAAGCACAGTGTCCACAAGGATATGGATATCAGGAAGTGTGACTACAGGGCAGGGGAAAATGCATCCTATTTCACAGTAACTTCTCCTGGCCTCAGACCTAACATGGAGTACAGCTGCCATTGCTAGATAGGGTCTCATTGCATCTGGGAGCTAAATTCTTGCTTAGCCACTGCTTTTTTATTCTCAGAGTTATGTCACCATTCCAGAAAAATTTATACTATATCATCTATGTGGTTCCATTTAAGGGAATCATTAAATAAATTAGGCTCTCCTAGTTCATGAAAGAAACATATCGCTAGTGAAACTGTATCTTCAGGGAGTCAGGGACAAAAGGATAGAAGGAAGAGCAGATTCAGCGTTCTACTGCCCTTGAACAAGGACTCTGTGTCTAGTTTTCAAACATCTGAAAAACCTGTTATCCACATTTATTTTTCATATGATTATAGTAAGTACATGGACTGTACATTGAAGATATAATTTGTATTGTTGCAATTTGGCAGGTTTCCCATGATTGGAATGAAGAGTCATCTGCACAAATGATAAATGGAATATTGAAGATCATGAAAGCAGTTCTTTCAAGTTAAGATTTCCTTTTGGTCAATTCATTAGACAAGGTTGAGTGTCTAGTAGGTGTAGCAGGCATGATGAAACAAACAAACAAAAACAGCATTGGGTCTCAAGACCTCACATTCTACCTTCTTGGGCATAAGTGGGAAAGTGAGTTGAGAGGTTGGGATAAAATTAAAAAGGAGGACAGCTAGGCCTTGCAATGAACTGTACCAGGAAGAGGGAGTTATGGAGAGAGATAGTCTTCGCACAGTGTCAAAAATCAGCATTATTGCTCTTTGGTAGCAGATTTCATGGATTCCTCAGTTTATTGAAACTGTTTCCTGGACACTTTACATTCCCTTCATTTTTCCCAAATGCAATGATCTTTCAATTCCCATCTTCTTTTATATGTTTGTAGCATTTAATCTTCCCTTTCATATGTAGACATAAGACTGTTAATTTTCCCATCCATCTTTAAAATAATTTTTTATTCCCATGTTTCTTTGAAAATGTGTACCTCTGTTTTTTAATTCCTTTCTGAGTAATACTCTTTTGACTTCTCTTGCTCCTGGCATCTCCCAATCAAATGTACCCAAGTTTAATCCTTATTCTTTTCTCCTTTATCTTTACTCTTATTTCCTTGATATATTCGGCTTATTATTGGTACTTATTAACATTCAACTGTATATAATCATCGTTACTATAATCTCACTTGGAGCAAGCATCTTAACACCCTGGATTTGTGAACACCTAGGGCAATTTCTTGGATACCTTGTTCTTTGGAAGAAACACACTTGGGAGATTTTTTAAAGGTTTCAGATCGATTCTCACATAGCCAAATGTTCCTGTAGCCATAAGCTCTCCAAACTCTTAATTTTCCTATCTGCTCAACTAGCTTCTACTGAGCTCCAAATACCTCACCCATAATAATCACTCAGTACATGTGGTATGAATGAATGAGCTCTATTTCTCTCCATGTTGCTCTTCCACTCAAGAACTGACAATGAGTCCCTAGTACTTACTTTTATGATAGCTTTATGACTTTAAAATTACTCTAGGATATAGTCTCAATATGCTTACTTTTCTTATCTATCTCAGTATAGTCCCTCTACTAGTTTTTGTGGGCTCTCTGCATGTTATAGATCCTATTCTCATTCTGCACTAACAGTTTTGCACATATAGTTTTTGCCACCTCCACTAACCTCTTTTTTCGTTATTCCTTACAAGGATAAAAATAAGCCTAATTTTTAAAGTTTTAACATTTGCCAGGTGCTATGCTAACTAAGAGTCTTAATGCCTCAGCACCTTTAATCCTTGAAACAACTTTATGAGGGTGGTATTTTATTTTTTTACTCTGTTGACCAGGAAATTGAGGCAAGGGAGGTCTGATGACTAGTCCAAGGTTACTCAGCATGGGGGTATCAGAGCCAGTGTGAACTTAGGCAAGAGTATCTCAAAACCCTTTAGTCTTCCCACTGTGCTACCAGCCTTCAAAGATCAACCCCAAACCCACCTTCCCATTGAACTTTAATCCACAGAAGTTTGGCCTCTTTTTCATCTTCTTTCCCAGTGTCAAGGGGCTCTGTCTATCTCACAGCCTAAAAATAATCACCTACTTCCTGGGCTATTAATACAATTCCACCAGAGGTGAGTCTTGCTTGATTCCTACAAGATTTATTGTGAGCCCAAATGTAAGTCTTTAAGAATCACCTCAAATTTGTGTAAAGGTTAACAAGAAAAGAGAGAGAAAGAAACCCTGTTGTGTTTGAACATAATGTGCCTATTGACTGTCAGTACTGTTGGTTAGGATTAGTAATGCCAAAAAGGTAATATAAGGGTGAGAAGAGTCTTCTGTCACGAGGTCCCAATTGAGATGATTTTCTCATGGAGTCTCCATTGTTATTGTGACACACCATTGAAACATTCAGTATTGCGCTCCCCTGTCAATGGTCTGCAGTGAACTATAACATTAAAATGTTGTGTAAATTCTATCTTTCCTTTCCTCCTTCTTTTTATAACCTGGTTGACTGACTCTGAGATTTATGAAATCTGTTTTCACGTACTTTTCCCATAGAGGCTTCCTCAAGCTGGCCTCTTATTTGCTTTGGGATGCTGTTCTGGGTCTCTTCCCAGCTTCCCCCTCTTTCTGTATGTGCCCTTCACTGCTAGCTGCTCGCTTTGAGCAGAGCTCTGGCATTTCCTCTAGCAGTGCAGGAACTTTGCTGGAAGAGCAAGCTCTGCTCATGTGAGAATCCTATCTCCCACAGATTTTCAAAGGAGTTTAAGCCGGAAAAATTGGTTAACTTTGTAATCATTGTTACTACTTCAGGCATCTGTCTCCTAGAAGCTCCTTGAGAATAGGCAAAGATGCTTTATTTATTTACCTGGTTTCTCCATACCTACTACATAACAGATATTCAATAAATATGTGATGGTATGGAAAAATGTAGACTAAAAATTATTTGGCAATTATTTCATTAGCTCAACAGAAGATTTAAAAAGGAAAAAAAAAAAACCTTACTTTTCTAAACCCTTGGTTGGGTTAGATTCTTTGGTCAGATGATCTTTGAGTTTCCTTGTATTGGAAGTTTTAGTGCCTGAGAAAGTGTGTTTTCTGTAGTAAATAAGTATTTTATGGTTAGCCTATAAGTATTACCAAAAGTTATAATTAAAGAATATTACCAAATACACAATTAAAATAATTTACAAAATATTCATTTAGACCAGTATAAAGTGAACAAAAACAGTTTTATCTCAAGAATAATTCTCATGTCCCTAAACTTTTCCCAAAGTGAGAGGTTAAAGAATATCATTGAAGAACCTGGGTTTTGGGCGTCAAAAGTTGGTTTAAATCCTGCCTCCTTTCCTTACTAAATATAAATTTGGCTGAGTTATAGGACCTTCCTGTGTCCCAGTTTCTGAATCAGAAATAGAGAAATAATAACATTCATCTGACAGGCTATTGTAAAGATTAAATCAGATAGTATATGTAAAAAGCATTTAGCACAATCCCTGGCAAATAATAAGGAGCTATTAATTTTTATTAGAATTATATTTTCTCAGAAAATTCAAAATAAACTAGCCTTTTGTAAATCCAGACACTGGAAGTTGACTTCTGATCTCAGCACCCTTTATTCTAGTACTTTTTCTTTTCCATCCTGTTGTATAAGTAGTGTCTGAGGTCTACGAACTGACTCTGCTGTTGATAGTCAGGGCCTGTCCAGCATGCTTTTCCAGGAAGGAAACTATATTTAGCTTTCATTCGTCTTTACATGCAAAATGGTGGCTTGAATGCTTCCTTCAAACCAAAGTGACTTTTTGATTTTTTAGTGTAAGTATGCATGTATGTGTGTATGTGTGTTCTGTTGTTATTGTTTAATTTCAGCTGGATAGGCAATCTTCTAAAAATATTCTATTACAATGGTAGATATGATTTGTCTCAATTAACTTTGGCACAATTATATGAGTGTTTCTCGGTACCTTTTCCTTTCCCTCTCCATGAGCATTATCAACTAAAAACTCTTCCTTTGAAGAAAAACCTTTACTTAGCCAAACAAGTGTTCTGCTCCCCCATCAACTAGGTTCTCTGGCATTGTGCAGGTATTCATCACAGGTCTGCAAACTTAATATTTTGGAAATCCTTTTAGAAGAAATAGAAGAAATGGAAGTATCATCCTTGCTTTCACTAAGGTCGTGATCTACTTGAGGTGACAGCATTGATACAAAAGAGACAACTAACTCCCTGCATATGTGTAGTAATTCTACTTTTAGAGTAATTATGTTCACTGATACTCTTCTTTGTCATCATTCTGGGGGATGTGTCTCTGCACCCCCAGATGCGGACTGTGGGTAGAAATACTTCTCAGATCTCACATTCCTGTTACACTTATATAAATGTATTCACATGTTTATTCAGAAAAATATTCACTAAGCCTCGCTAGGGCTTGTCCCAGGAGGACCTTTGTGCCATATCACATGTCATGTTTTTTATAACAACAGCAACCTGCACCTCTCTCAATGTCTGGGTTGGGTTTCCCACCTGTAAATTACAGCACTTGCCTCCAACACTTGATGGTAAATTCCACTCGTGTTATCTGTCTCCTTCACCAGACTTTAAAGTCATTAAGGGGAGTTTCTCTGCCTTTATGATCATTGTATTCCCAGTGCCTAGCACAGGGCCCGGGATGTAGTAAGCTTCCAGAAATGCCTGATACATTATACTAGGTGATGCCTTCATCCTTCTAAAAGTAGATTCTGGATCAGGCACTAGATCAGAGGTAAGGCCAGCATTCATCTCAGCTGCATCTAAAGAGACTAAAAAGTTCAAAATGATGGAATCTGGCTGCATAAACCATATTTATGTCTTTGCATTCTAAGTTCACTTTACCGGTTTAAAGTTAATTCCTTGATTTTAAGCTGTGTTTTACTTTCTGGCTTTATACTCCTGCATATGTATGCCCCTGTGTGCTTCAATAACTTAAAGTGAGAGTGACACAAAACTCTTGTCTTTAGGCGCTTGAAAGAAATGGTACTTTTCTTCCTTTCCTAAATCATAGTTGAGCTTTTCAAAGCTTTCACTAGAAATTTCCCTTTTTGCTTATTTGTTATTTTGGTCTTGCCAATGACTCGAGATGAAAAGCACACCTATTTTTTGTGTGACTGTGTCTGAGAAACCTGTAAACAGCCTTCACGCTAGCAATTGAATCAATGTTTTATTTTCAGTTTATACCCTTATATTAATTTTGATGATCTCACAAATCGTTAAGTGATAAATAAAGAGTGAAAATATTGGGGATGTTTGGAATAATCTCTGCTTTAAAGTTTGCAAATGCTGATCTCCTTGGGCCAGGAAAAAAAAAACTCACTTCACTCAGACATTTTGCCACTGTTGTTAAGAACCCCGCCCCCCTTCTTTTTAATCCCAGAGATGCCAGGGAGACAAACTTTTTAGGACAAAAAGAAAAACTGACTTGTTTTCTCTGGGTTTTGGCTGTGACTTTAGCCGTTGCTTTGTTTTATTGTAATTGGATACATTGGCATGAAAGTTGAAGTAGATTCCAAGGAGTATATGCTGGGCTTTTTATTGGCATATCAAACAAGGAATCATTCAGGCCGTACGTTAGCAAGCAGCCAAGTAATTAATAATAACACACGTGGAAGAAAATGAATGTTTTGGTTGAGAAGGAGAATGAGAAGTCAGACAAAGGCCTGGGCTTCGTGTCCTTGCCCTCAGCAGCAGCAAAAATAATGTTATGAATAGCATTTAACTTGAATTTGCAGCAAACTGCTGCTTTGATCATAAACAATTGCCAGATGGTATACATTATCTTTCTTTTTTCTTCTTTCACAAAAGCGGCATTAATTGCAGAGCAGCCCAGGGCTCCACTCAGCTCATCAGTGTGATAACACTTCATGACCCTGATTAGCCGTCAGTCTACTCAATTAAAAAGATCATTTAGACATTCACCCAATCATTTGCCTATCGAGCCACCTGGGCCTCAACCAGGGGCTCCATTTTTAACATTCTCCTGCCCTCTCTCATCTTGCCTGGCTTTTTTACATATCTCCAAAAGACGTAATTGAATTAAATAAAGCGTCTCAGGGGCAGCTGCAACATCTGCTGTTTGTGGTATGTCAAGCCTTCAGCATTAAAAACAGTTACATATGCTCCAAATTAGCAGGTCGCCAAGATGAAACAGTCGATGATAGTGTTTTTGTGCCAGCGTGAGAAGTAGCTCACAGCTGTGTGCAATTTACAATTAAAGGCTTTATCAGAGCTCAATTGTACTAGTGAATCAAGTGGTGAGAGGTCAGTTAGTGAATTAGACCAATTAGAGCTTGTACAGTTAAATTATCTGTCTTATTACCTACTGATAAACAGCCTTGTCATATCTCTACTGGAAGGATGGAGCGGAATGAGTTTTATGAAGTGATAATACATGTTCACTATAGTGGAACTTTGTGGTTTGTGAATTTAAAATCTGTAGCAACCAAACGGCTTCATAAATCCTTTAAAACAGCAATAAAGCAGGAAACTTGGAATTGGTTAAAACACTTCAGATTAGGTTGGTTATATCTACTTGTGAATTCTTCTCCAAGGGCAAGGTTTTTAAAAAGATTTTACAGAAGAATGATATATGAATCCCCAAACTTTATTATTGAATATCTTTTTTTTTTTTAATTTTAAGAATTAACTTCAGTGAGAAAGCAAAACTGGCTGGAAAATTTAATGACCATGCATTTCAAAACAGTCCATGAAAAGCAGAGAGTTTCATGGATGTAATAATTTATTTCTTTTGGAAGCACAAATTCATCAATCATCCTCATAATCAGAAAAAGTATGCATAGTTCAGAAGTTGCAAGCCTTATAAATAGAACAAGCCACACCCATTTTTATGTTTCTGTATAGTAAGTTGGGAATCAATGAATAAAAGACTGTGTTTAAATCTTCTATGGTAAAGTCATTGGTAAATTATTTTTATTATGGCTTTTCACTTAAACAGTCTCGTGGCAAATAGTGGGAGGTTTTTGTTAATACAAGTATCATTGACAAGTGAGGTCACTTATATCAATCAGACTAAAAAAGCTAGACCCAGAATCCTTCTTGAATCAATGGTCAGAAAGTAGTCTGGAGAATACATCTTACATAGCACATATTTATGTCTCTTAGCATACTTTTTCCTAGAATAAAGATTTAAATTTTTAATATTGGAAAAAATTCATGAGAGACATTTTAAACAGTGTCTCTGAATTGATTCACTCTTTCCTTAACAATAACTTTTTAAAATTCTATGATTAATTTATTAATTTAACTTTATTTTTAGTAAAGGTACAGAAACAGTTATATTCCTCAAAAAATAATATAACCTTTTGCTTAATAACAGGTTTCTATTTGGGAAGAAAATTTATTAAATCCAGTATTAAGCATTATAATGAACATCTTACTATTCATCAGCTACATATGTATCCTTCTTTAAAGAAAAGTATTCCAAAGTTTAGTTAATAATGAAGACCGAATATCCTATTTATAAAATATGTTTATATTGAAGTGTGATCAATTCTCTCCTCTGAGAAGCCACAACCTTATAAAGATATTAATTTATCTCAAGTAAATCTATGACTATATTGCAATGTTAGTTAAAATCATCAAATTGTTTTACTGAAATGTAGTAGAGTAACTTTAAGATTTATTTAAAATGGGCACAGAGCATCAAATAAATTTCAAAAAGCAGAATTAGGAAAGGACATATTCTAACACCTCTCAGAATGAAAGTAATATATACCTGGCATAGTCATAGGTACAACAAAAGAATAAATTTTAAAAGTACAAATCAGATGCAATTTAAAGATTTTATTAGAAGAAAATGTGCTCTTTCAAAGTCATGAGAAAATATAATTTTTAATATGGGATTATAACAATGATTGGCAATTTTAAAAACAAAGTTAAAATATTTATACCACTAAAATATGATTCATCATACTTATATGATAAAAATACTAAAAAACTTTTAGGAGGATAAAGGCTTAAATATTAAATATTTAAAAAGAAATAATAAACTCACTAGACGAAAATATAGAAGACTTTAAGTATCTTGGTTGTATTGGAGAGTTTCTTTCCAAGTATGACAGTAATGGTAGACAAAGCTGTCAGAAAACAGAATCAGATCTGGTGACATAAAATATACCCAAGTTTCCACACAAAATTTTTTGATTATGTATAAAAACAAAGAGAATGGGAAATTATATTTAAGAAGCAGACATTTCAGTATAATTAACATACAGATATGCATTGTAAATCATATAAATTTACTATTGAAAAAATAAGCCAATGGAAAGAAAAAATCAATTTAAAAATAAATACATATATGAACACACAAAAATAAGTGTGTAAAATATTCGCATTAATAATCACAGAAATATTTATTAGAACAAAGAATAGGTGTCATATTTTAGATAACATAAAGCTCACTGTCTGGTTATATCATAATTCATCTCCTGCATTGTCAGAGAAAACCTACCACGACAGGACAAATATAAAAGGAAAATTTGTAGTAGAACTGAAAAAGAATAGCTAATTTTTATTGAAAACGCTGCAAAGTACATGGCATGTATTTAAAAAACGAGATGGTAATAATTAGTCTCCATATTTTACAAATGAGAAAACTGAGGCTCTAAAAGGTTAAATGGTAGCTTGCCTAAGATTACAAGAGTAGCATGTATATATGTGTATGGGGATTTTATTTTCCATGTATATGTAAGTGTATGTGTGTATTGTTCTTGTTAGAAAATGGAGATAGTTCTCAGTTCATTATGCAAAGCAATATCTGACTGTGTTTCAAGAATGCTTCCACAGTGGTGATTTGGGGTATGCCACACGTGCTCCTTTTGCTAAAAAATAGAGACATGTGTTTGCAAAATACTCATTTTGAAATAGCAAACAACTACCTAGTTGAAAAGATCTGAGCTTCCTTCCCATGTCTTTATTACTTCCGTGAAAAACGTTGAGAAATAGACACTGTAAAGATAGAAGGTTGAATAAAGCACAATGTAGTGAACTACTCAAGAAGCAAACCAGTGTTCATGGGATGATTCTTTTGTGCTTATTGTCCCATTTGTTATAAATTTTTAAAAGTCATTGTTCTGAACCATTTTGATAATTTGACTTCAACCAGTAAATTATTTGAAATTAGATTTTTTTTAATCATTAGTTTTGCCTCCAAACTCTTCTCTGGCTTGGATAAATTCATTTGCTTCTTGGGAGGTACAAGATCAAAGATTCATAGTGCACATAAAAAATTAATTCTTGGTCCATTATTATTTTCAGCCTGTGTTAATAATGTATTAGATGGGCTTATTGCATAGATATGGATGTATAGATGGGCATGCTTTGGGTTAGGCTGGTCAGATGTACTTCTGAGATCACTCTTATTCCAAACCAAATCTAATGCTTATTGGTTTAACATTTTAAGAAATATGACTCAGTTCATAAAAGAGGTTTATTGAAAGTGTACTTATCAAAACATTCTCCTTGTAGAGACTATATTTCTAATATTGATCAAGCCATCTTCCCGTGGTGTACAGATGATTAATTCACTCTTAAATCTTATGAGATGAGTAAGCCACAAAACAACTTTTCTAAAAAACTATAAAAGTACAAATACAGTTGCATAAAAAATACATAAAACCCTCATATACATCTTCCTATTATTATGCCTGTTTTTATAATACATAAAATAAATATATTTAAGATAGAAAATGTTGCACCCAAGTAATTATAACCAAGGATACATTTAGTATATCTATGATACACAAAAGTACTTCCAATTTTTTCAAGGAAATATAAATTTTTAATTCCAAGGAATAAAGCCATAGTTGAAAAATAAGTAAAATAAAAGTACAAGGAAACCTCTAAGCTCTTTAATAATAAACTTCTTACCCCTAAAATTTATTTTAAATAAATCACATGTAAAGAAGTATTTTACTTCTTCTACTGAGTTATTTTGTAATGTGATCAACCTGAAACACATGATAGTAAAATTATATTTCAAATTTAAGTGCTTCTGAAAATCACTTTTTAGAATTTTATAATGTAAACACTATTAGAACAAGTTTAAACCATTTGTGATAATAACTCTCTAATCCATATCTAGGCTTCTGAGTGTTGTGGAGAAAGTCATATATCTATGAGGATTAGTCCGTCTCCATACTTGTTATCTCCAGGAGCCCTCCACATTAACACAGCAGCCCCAAGCCCTCTCTATTCCCAACTGTACCTGTCTTCTTCCTTCCATACACACGGGCTATTTTAAACATATTACCCTCTCCTAAAATACTCAAGGCCCCTAAAACTATACTGCTCTCACAGTTTGGTCAATAAGTTTTTGTCTCTCACCTCCAGAAATTTACTCATGGTTTGTTTCTTACCATAGAGCACACTCTCTCTTATATGACCTTCAACTTCAAACTAATTTAATTTAGAAAGTCTTTAATTCACTTATTCATTCAACAACTAATTCCTGAGCACCTATTATACGCTAGGTATTGTAGTTTTTGGCCATACAGTGGTGATCAAAGTATCCACAACCTCTGCCCTCAATGAGCTTTATCATCTGCTTAAAGAATATAGCATTGTCCATATTTGCCAATATTGAGTTTTCTGGAAATACTATCTCATAAAACATGAGCTGACTGTGGACTTCTTTGGTGGGGAACTCAACTTGCTAGTAACCAACAGAATAGTAGTAGGCAGTTATGCCTTTGACTCTTGGTCCCTCCCTGTTGTCTCCTATTTTACCAACCATGACTATGTGTTCTTTCTACTGTCTTTGCTCTAACTTAAGACTCTCTTCTTCTGTGCAACTATGTCTATGACAACAGTTGGCTAGGGTATGGTATTATAAGTGGATGAGTACAAGATTTCCAAAGTAGAGGCTTTTCTGATTCTCCCATTAATCACAACTACTGTGTAATGGCCTTTTTGAACGGACCTGAGATTGCCAGTCAAGACCTCATCTTCCACTAAACTCTGCTTAGAAATTTACACTCCAGCAGCTTGGAGGCTTTTAATTCCCTGACATCACACATCTGACACAACGAGGTATCTAATTATGCCATCCCCACATCCTACAAAAAACCTTTTTCTTCTTTGTTAACTTATGCCTCAAGACTAATATTGTGTTCGGGGATATTAAGTTCAACTCCAGCCTTGTATATTTTCTCATGGCCATTCTTTAAGGGTGTCTTTCGTGAGTCCTCCATTACAGAGCTGTTGTTCCTTGGAGGAGCCAAAGATTTTGTTTTAATACTTAAAGTACTGTAGTTAAATGACCCCTTTAGAAAGACTCCCCCAGGGCAAGAACATGGCATTATTTACCCCTGTATCCAAGGCCTAGAACAGTGGACACCCAATAGATACATGGTGAACTGAAATTACCATACATGACTAAAGCCAGCTTCACTGAGTTTTAATCACATAATAATGGGGTCAGTTTCTCTAATACATATATTTTATAGTTCTGTATTACATGGAGAGTTTATACTTCAAAAAGTAAATTTGGTGTGCCAGAATTTGAAATTATTCCCTTGATCAGATAATGTGTTAACTTTGTATAATCTAAAAGTAGTGGGGGGGGGGGACCTTCAAGATGGTGGAGGAATAAGACGTGCAGATCACCTTCCTCCCCACAGATACATCAAAAATACATCTACATGTGGAACAACTCCTACAGAATACCTACTGAACACTGGCAGAAGACCTCCGACTTCCCAAAAGGCAAGAAACTCCCCACATACCTGGGTAGGGCAAAAGAAAAAAGAAAAAATAGAGACAAAAGAATAGGGACGGGACCTGCACCTCTGGGAGGGAGCTGTGAAGGAGGAAAAGTTTGCACACACTAGGAAGGCCCTTCACTGGTGGAGACGGGGGTTGGGTGAGGGGGAAGCTTCAGAGCCACGAAGGAGAGTGCAGCAACAGGGGTGCAGAGGCAAAGCAGAGAGATTCCAGCACAGAGGATAGGTGCCAACCAGCACTCACCAGCCTGAGAGGCTTGTCTGCTCACCCGCCGGGGCGGGTGGGGGCTGGGAGCTGAGGCTCGAGCTTCGGAGGTCAGATCCCAGGGAGAGGACTGGGGTTGACTGCGTGAACACAGCCTGAAGGGGGCTAGTGCGCCATGGATAGCTGGGAGAGAGTCCAGGAAAAAGTCTGCGCCTGCCTAAGAGGCAAGAGACCATTGCTTCAGGGTGCGCGAGGAGAGGGGATTCAGAGCACCGCCTGAACGAGCTCCAGAGACGGACAAGAGCCACAGCTATTAGCATGGACACCAGGAATGGGCATGAAATGCTAACGCTGCTGCTGCAGCCACCAAGAAACCTGTGTGCAAGCACAGGTCACTATCCACACCTCCCCTCCTGGGAGCCTGTGCAGCCCGCCACTGCCAGGGTCCCGTGATCCAGAGACAACCGCCTCGGGAGAACACACAGTGCACCTCAGGCTGTTCCAACATCACTTCGGCCTCTGCTGCCGCAGGCTTGCCCTGCATTCCATACTGCTCCCTCCCCATCCTGGCCTGAGTGAGCCAGAGCCCCCTAATCAGCTGCTACTTTAACGCTATTCTGTCTGGGCAGGGCAGACGTCCTCAGGCGACCTACGTGCAGAGGCAGGGCCAAATCCAAAGCTGAACCCCAGGAGCTGTGCGAACAAAGAAGAGAAAGGGAAATTGCTCCCAGCATCCTCAGGAGCAGTGGGTTAAATCTCCACAGTCAACTTGATGTACGCTGCATCTTTGGAATACCTGAATAGACAACGAATCATACCCAAATTGAGGCAGCAGACTTGGGCACAGCTGTAGACTTGGGGTTTGCCTTCTGCATCTAATTTGTTTCTGGTTTATGTTTATGTTAGTTTAGTATTTAGAGCTTATTATCATTGGTAGATTTATTTATTGATTTGGTTGCTGTCTTCCTTTTCTTTTTATATATATATATTTCTCCTTTTTCTCTTTTTGTGAGTGTGTATGTGTATCTTTCTTTGTGCGATTTTGTCTGTATAGCTTTGCTTTTACCATTTGTCCTAGGGTTCTGTCCTTTTTTTTTTTTTTTTTTAAGTATAGTTTTCAGCACTTGTTATCTTTGGTGGATTTGCTTATTGGTTTCATTGCTCTCTTCTTTCTTTCTTTTTAATACTTTTTTATTTTTTATTTTTAATAATGTTTTTTATTTTAATAACTTTATTTTGTTTTATTTTATCTTTTCTTTCTTTCTTTTCTAGTCTCCCTTTTCTTCTGAGCCATGTGGCTGACAGGGTCTGGGTGCTCCGGCCAGGTGTCAGGCCTGAGCCTCTTAGGTGGGAGAGCCGAGTTCAGGACATCGGACCACCAGAGTCCTCCCAGTCCCATGTAATCTCAAATGGTGAAAGCTCTCCCAGAGATCTCCGTCTCAATGCTAAGACCCAGCTCCACTCAGTGCTGGACACCCCATGCCAAACAACTAGCAAGACAGGAACACAACCTCACCCATTAGCAGAGAGGCTGCCTAATATCATAATGAGTTCACAGACACACCAAAACACATCACGGGACGTGGTCCTGCCCGCCAGAAAGACAAGATCCAACCTCGTGCACCAGAGCATAGGCACCAGTCCCCTCCACCAGGAAGCCTACACAACTCACTGAACCAACCTTACCCACTGGGGGCAGACACCAAAAACAACAGGAACTACGAACCTGCAGCCTGTGAAAAGGAGACCCCAAATGCAGTAAGTTAAGGAAAATGAGAAGACAGAGAAATACACAGCAGATGAAGGAGCAAAGTAAAAACCCACCTGACCAAACAAAAGAAGAGGAAATAGGCAGTCTACCTGAAAATTAATTCAGAGTAATGATAGTAAAGATGATCCAAAATCTTGGAAACAGATTGGAGAAAATACAAGAAACCTTTAACAAGGACCTAGAAGAACTAAAGAGCAAACAAATGATGAACAACACAGTAAATGAAATTTAAAATTCTCTAGAAGGAATCAATAGCAGACTAACTGAAGCAGAATAATGGATACGTGACCTGGAAGATAAAAGAGTGGAAATAACTACCACAGAGCAGAATAAAGAAAAAAGAATGAAAAAAATTGAGGACAGTCTCAGAGACGTCTGGGACAACATTAAATGCACCAAAATTCGAATTATAGGGGTCCCAGAAGAAGAGAAAAAGAAAGGGACTGAGAACATATTTGAAGAGATTATAGTTGAAAACTTCCCTAATATGGGAAAAGAAATAGTCAATTAAGTCCAGAAAGTGCAGAGAGTCCCATACAGGATAAATCCAAGGAGAAACATGCCAAAACATATATTAATCAAACTATCAAAAATTAAATACAAAGAAAAAATATTAAAAGCAGCAAGGGAAAAGCAACATATAACGTACAAGGGAATCCCCATAACAGCTGATCTTTCAGCAGAAACTCTGCAAGCCAGAAAGGTGTGGAAGGACATATTTAAAGTAATGAAAAGGAAAAACCTACAACCAAGATTACTCTACCCAGCAAAGATCTCATTCAGATTCCACGGAGAAGTTAAAACCTTTACAGACAAGCAAAAGCTAAGAGAATGCTGCACCACCAAACCAACTTTACAACAAATGCTAAAGGAACTTCTCTAGGCAGGAAACACAAGAGAAGGAAAAGACCTACAATAAGAAACCCAAAACAGTTAAGAAAATGGTAACAGGAACATACATATCGATAATTACCTTAAATGTAAATGGATTAAATGCTCTAACCAAAAGACATAGACTGGCTGCATGGATACAAAAACAAGACCCGTATATATGCTGCATACAAGAGACGCACTTCAGACCTAGAGCTGCATACAGACTGAAAGTGAGGGGGTGGAAATAGATATTCCATGCAAATGGAAATCAAAAGAAAGCTGGAGTAGCAATTCTCATATCAGATAAAATAGACTTTAAAATAAAGACTATTGCAAGAGACAAAGAAGGACACTACATAATGATCAAGGGATCAATCCAAGAAGAGGATATAACAATTGTAAATATTTATGCACCCAACAGAGGAGCACCTCAATATATAAGGCAAATGCTAACAGCCATAAAAGGGGAAATTGACAGTAACACAGTCACAGTAGGGGACATTAACACCCCACTTTCACCAATGCACAGATCATCCAAAATGAAAATAAATAAGGAAACACAAGCTTTAAATTATGCATTAAACAAGATGGACTTAATTGATATTTATGGGACATTCCATCCAAAACAACACAATACACTTTCTTCACAAGTGCTCATGTAATATTTTCCAGGATAGATCATATCTTGGGTCACAAATCAAGCCTTGTTAAATTTAAGAAAATTGAAATCGTGTCAAGTATCTTTTCCGACCACAGTGCTTTGAGACTAGATATCAATTACAGGAAAAAAAATCTGTAAAAAATACAAACACATGGAAGCTAAACAATATGCTACTAAATAACCAAGAGATCACAGAAGAAATCAAAGAGGAAATCAAAAAATTCCTAGAGACAAATGACAATGAAAACATGATGACCCAAAACCTATGGGATGCAGCAAAAGCAGTACCAAGAGGGAAGTTTATGGCAATACAATCCTACCTCAAGAAACAGAAACAACTCAGATAAACAACCTAACCTTACACCTAAAGCAATTAGAGAAATAAGAACCAAAAAACCCCAAAGTTAGCAGAAGGAAAGCAATCATAAAGATCAAATCAGAAATAAGGGAAAAAGAAATGAAGGAAACAATAGCAAAGATCAATAAAACTAAAAGCTGGTTCTTTGAGAAGATAAACAAAATTGATAAACCATTAGCCAGACTCATCAAGAAAAAAAGGGAGAAGACTCAAATCAACGGAATTAGAAATGAAAAAGGAGACCTAACATGTGACACTGCAGACATACAAAGGATCATGAGAGATTACTACAAGCAACAATATGCCAATAAAATGGACAACCTGGAAGAAATGGACAAATTCTTAGAAAAGCACAACCTTCTGAGACTGAACCAGGAAGAAATAGAAAATATAAACAGACCAATCACAAGCAATGAAATTGAAACTGTGATTAAAAATCTTCCAACAAACAAAAGCCCAGGACCAGATGTCTTCACAGGCGAATTCTATCAAACGTTTAGAAAAGAGCTATCACCTATCCTTCTCAAATTCTTCCAAAATATAGCAGAGGTAGGGACACTCCCAAACTCACTCTACGAGGCCACCATCACCCTGATACTAAAACCAGACAAAGATGTCACAAAAAAAGAAGACTACAGGCCAATATCTCTGTTAAACATAGATGCAAAAATCCTCAACAAAATACTAGCAAACCAGCAGCACATTAAAAGGATCATACACTATGATCAAGTGGGGTTTATCCCAGGAATGCAAGGATTCTTCAGTATACGCAAATCAATCCATGTGATACACCATATTAACAAATTGATGGCGAAAAACCATATGATCATCTGAATAGATGCAGAAAAATCTTTCAACAAAATTCAACACCCATTTATGATAAAAAAAAAAACCCTCCAGAAAGTGGGCATAGAGTGAACTTACCTCAACATAATAAAGGCCATATATGACAAAGCCACAGCCAACATCGTTCTCAATAGTGAAAGAATGAAAACCATTTCCACTAAGATCAGGAACAAGGCAAGGTTGCCCATGCTCACCACTATTATTCAACATTGTTTTGGAAGTTTTAGCCACAGCAATCAGAGAAGAAAAAGAAATAAAAGGAATCCAAATCAGAAAAGAAGAACTGAAACTGTCACAGTTTCCAGATGACATGATACTATACATAGAGAATCCTAAAGATGCTTTCAGAAAACTCCAAGAACTAATCATTGAATTTGGTAAAGCAGCAGGATACAAAATGAATGCACAGAAATCTCTTGCATTCCTATACACTAATGATGAAAAATCTGAAAGGGAAATTAAGGAAAAACTCCCATTTACCATTGCAACAAAAAGAATAAATTACCTAGGAATAAACCTACCTAAGGAGACAAAAGACCTGTATGCAGAAAACTATAAGACACTGATGAAAGAAATTAAAGATGACACAAACAGATGGAGAGATATACCATGTTCTTGGACTGCAAGAATCAACATTGTGAAAATGACTATACTACCCAAAGCAATCTATAGATTCAATGCAACCCCTATCAAACTTCCAATGGCATTTTTCACAGAACTAGAACAAAAAATTTCACAGTGTGTATGGAAACACAAAAGACCTCGAATAGCCAAAGCAATCTTGAGAAAGAAAAACCGAGCTGGAGGAATCAGGCTCCCTGTCTTCAGACTATACTACAAAACTACAGTGATCAAGACAGTATGGTGCTGGCACAAAAATAGAAATATAGATCAAAGGAACAGGATAGAAAGCCCATAGATAAACCCACACACCTATGGTCAACTAATCTATGACAAAGGAGGCAAGAATATACAATGGAGAAAAGACAGCCTCTTCCATAAGTGGTGCTGGGAAAACTGGACAGCTACATGTAAAAGAATGAAATTAGAACACTCCCTAACTCCATACATAAAAATAAAGTCAAAATGGATTAAAGACCTAAATGTAAGGCTAGACACTATAAAACTCTTAGAGGAAAATATAGGCAGAACACCCTATGACAAATCACAGCAAGATCCTTTTTGACCAATCTCCTGGAGAAATAGAAATAAAAACAAAAATAAACAAATGGGACCTAATGAAACTTAAAGGCTTTTGCACAGCAAAGGAAACCATAAACAAGATGAAAAGACAACCCTCAGAATGGGAGAAAATATTTGCAAATGCAGCAACTGACAAAGGATTAATTTCCAAAATATACAAGCAGCTCATACAGCTCAATATCGAAAAACAAAGAACCCAATCCAAAAATGGGCAGAAGACCTAAATAGACATTTCTTCAAAGAAGATATACAGATTGCCAACAAACACATGAAAGGATGCTCATCATCACTAATCATTAGAGAAATGCAAATCAAAACTACAATGAGGTATCACCTCACACTGATCGTAATGGCCATCATGAATAAATCTACAAACAATAAATGCTGGAGAGGGTGGGGAGAAAAGGGAACCTTCTTGCACTGTTGGTGGGAATGTAAATTGATACAGCCACTATGGAGAGCAGTATGGCAGTTCCTTAAAAAACTAAAAGTAGAACTACCATATGACCCAGCAATCCCACTATTGGGCATATACTCTGAGAAAACCATAATTCAAAAAGAGTCATGTATCACAATGTTCATTGCAGCAGTATTTACAATAGGCAGGACATGGAAGCACCTAAGTGTCCATCAACAGATGAATGGATAAAGAAGATATGGCACATATATACAATGAAATATTACTCAGCGATAAAAAGAAACAAAATTGAGTTATTTGTAGTGAGGTGGATGGATCTAGAGACCGTCATACAGAGTGAAGTAAGTCAGAAAGAGAAAAACAAATACCGTATGCTAACACATATATATGGAATCTAAAAAAAAAAAAAAAAGGTTCTGATGAACCTAGGGGCAAGACAGGAATAAATACGCAGACGTAGAGAATGGACTGAGGACACTGGGAGGGAGAGGGGTGGACTAGGATGAGGTGAGAGATTGGTATGGACATATATACACTACCCTATGTAGAATAGATAGCTAGTGGGGAGCAGCCACATAGCACAGGGAGATCAGCTAGGTGCTTTGTGACCACCTAGAGGGGTGGGATAGGGAGGGTGAGAGGGAGATGCAAGAGGGAGGAGATATGGGGATATGTGTATATGTATAGCTGATTCACTTTGTTATATAGCAGAAACTAACACACCATTGTAAAGCAATTATACTCCAATAAAGATGTTTAAAGAATAAATAAATATTCAAAAAAAATAAAATAAATTTAGTGGGCTTCCCAGGTGGTGCAGTGGTTAAGAATCTGCCTGCCAGTGCAGGGCACACGGGTTCGAACCCTGGTCCGGGAAGATCCCACATGCTGCGGTGCACCTAAGCCCGTTTGCCACAACTACCTATCCTGCACTCTAGAGCCCGTGAGCCACAGCTACTGAGCCCACGTGACACAATTACTGAAGCCCCCATGCCTAGAGCCCATGCTTCGCAACAAGAGAAGCCAGTGCAACGAGAAGCCTGCGCACCACAACGAAGATTAGCCCCCACTCACCACAACTGGAGAAAGCCTGCACACAGCAGCGATGACCCAATGCAGCCAAAACTAAATTAAAAACAAAAAATAAAAAACTAAAAGTAGTAACTCACTTCCTGGCAGGACTATAGGTTTTCCAAATGTAACTAAACAATTATCCTTTATCTAGACTATGGGATTTCTTACCTATCTCCTCACTCTGAGCCAATAGATGATGGAGTCATTCAAGACCAAAAATATGTCCTCTTCAGCAGATTTGCAGCAATTCTTAATGTGGTCATACCTGTTCTTTTCAGGAAGGGGGGTATATCCTGCTGAATCAGTCAGCTTTCACTGTATTCTCAGCACTGAGTACCTTAATTGTCAAAGTGTTCTATGGCACCTTTATGATAGGGTTGCCAACTTTTTTTTGGTTCTCAAGGACACAGGTTTGAGAGAAACAGTAGGCCTCTGTTTATCTCAATATCATTGTTTTGCACAATGGAATATGAAGGTCTAATTTCAGATGTTTGGCAAATCTAAATGACATTTTAGAAATGTAGAATTATAATTACCAGTGAGTCTCTCTGTTGTCTTAGACAAAAAAATAAATTTATTGAGAACTTTGTAACATTTTATACCCAAGTGGAAGGTTAATGAATACTTCCTCTGTCATTAATTAACCAAAATAACTTAGTTGTAATTTTTGTAGAAAATGAAGCACCAACTCTAGGAAAATTAATTTGTTACTTTGTGTACTTATAGTCCAATGTCTTGTTAAGATTTCCTTGGATATGTTAAAATTCTAATTTGATCCAATATGACTTCAAAAATCACTACTTATCATTAGTCAATCTTTTAAAAACAAAAAACTGTTTTTTGACTCTTAAACTGTAAGCCAGGTTTTGTTCTGGACACTGAAGACCCATCAGTGAAAAAGTTCCTGCCTTCGCAGAACTTGCATTCTAGTGCGGAAGTGACATTATATGCAAACATATAAATTTTTTTTTATACAGCAGGTTCTTATTAGTTATGTATTTTAAACACATCAGTGTATACATGTCAATCCCAATCGCCCAATTCATCACACCACCACCCCTCCCCCCGCTACTTCCCCCCCTTGGTGTCTATAAGTTTGTTCTCTGCATCTGTGTCTCAACTTCTGCCCTGCAAACCGGTTCATCTGTACCATTTTTCTAGGTTCCACATATATGCCTTTATATACGATATTTGTTTTTCTCTTTCTGACTTACTTCAATCTGTATGACGGTCTCTAGATCCATCCACGTCTCTACAAATGACCCAATTTCATTCCTTTTTGTGGCTGAGTAATATTCCATTCTATATATGTACCACATCTTCTTTATCCATTCGTCTGCTGATGGGCATTTAGGTTGCTTCCATGACCTGGCTATTGTAAATAGTGCTGCAATGAACATTGAGGTGCATGTGTCTTTTTGAATTATGGTTTTCTCTGGGTATATGCCCAGGAGTGGGATTGCTGGGTCATATGGTAATTCTATTTTTAGTTTTTTAAGGAACCGCCATACTGCTCTCCATAGTGGCTGTATCAATTTACATTCCCACCAACAGTGCAAGAGGGTTCCCTCTTCTCCACACCCTCTCCAGCATTTGTTGTTTGTAGATTTTCTGATGATGCCCATTCTAACTGGTGTGAGGTGATACCTCATTGTAGTTTTGATCTGCATTTCTCTACTAATTAGTAATGTTGAGCAGCTTTTCATGTGCTCCTTGGCCATCTGTATGTCTTCTTTGGAGAAATGTCTATTTAGGTCTTCTGCCCATTTTTGGACTGGGTTGTTTATTTTTTTAATATTGAGCTGCATGAGCTGTTTATATATTTTGGAGATTAATCCTTTGTCTGTTGATTCGTTTGCAAATATTTTCTCCCATTCTGAGGGTTGTCTTTTCGTCTTGTTTGTAGTTTCCTTTGCTGTGCAAAAACTTTTAAGTTTCATTAGGTCCTGTTTGTTTATTTTCGTTTTTATGGCCATTACTCTAGGAGGTGGATCAAAAAAGATCTTGCTCAGATTTATGTCAAAGAGTGTTCTTCCTGTGTTTTCCTCTAAGAGTTTTATAGTGTCTGGTCTTACATTTAGCTCTCTGATCCATTTTGAGTTTATTTTTGTGTATGGTGTTAGGGAGTGTTCTAATTTCATTCTTTTACATGTAGCTGTCCAGTTCTCCAAGCACCACTTATTGATTGAAGAGACTGTCTTTTCTCCATTGTATATCCTTGCCTCCTTTGTCATAGATTAGTTGACCATAGGTGTGTGGGTTTATCTCTGGGCTTTCTATCCTGTTCCTTTGATCTATATTTCTATTTTTGTGCCAGTACCATATTGTCTTGATTACTGTAGCTTTGTAGTATAGTCTGAAGTCTGGGAGCCTGATTCCTCCAGCTCCGTTGTTTTTTTCCTCAAGACTGCTTTGGCTATTTGGAGTCTCTCGTGTCTCCATACAAATTTTTAGATTCTTTGTTCTAGTTCTCTAAAAACTGCCATTGGTAATTTGATAGGGATTGCATTGAATCTGCAGATTGCTTTGAGTAGTATAGTCATTTTCACAGTATTGATTCTTCCAATGCAAGAACATTGTATATCTCTCCATCTGTTGGTATCATCTTTAATTTCTTTCATCAGTGTCTTATAGTTTTCTGCATACAGGTCTTTTGTCTACTTAGGTAAGTTTATTCCTTGGTATTTTATTCTTTTTGTTGCAATGGTAAATGGGAGTGTTTCCTAAATTTCTCTTTCAGATTTTTCATCATTAGTGTATAGGAATGCAAGAGATTTCTGGGCATTAATTTTGTATCCTGCAACTTTACCAAATTCATTGATTAGCTCTAGTAGTTTTCTGGTGGCATCTTTAGGATTCTCTATGTATAGTATCATGTCATCTGCAAACAATGACTGTTTTACTCCGTCTTTTCCAATTTGTATTCCTTTTATTTCTTTTTCTTCTCTGATTGCCGTGGCTAGGACTTCCAACACTATGTTGACTAATAGTGGTGAGAGTGGACATCCTTGTCTCATTCCTGATCTTAGAGGAAATGCTTTCAGTTTTTCACCATTGAGAATGATGTTTGCTGTGGGTTTCTCGTATATGGCCTTTATTATGTTGAGGTAGGTTCCCTCTATGCCCACTTTCTGGAGAGTTTTTATCATAAGTGGGTGTTGAATTTTGTCAAAAGCTTTTTCTGCATTTATTGAGATGATCATATCGTTTTTATTCTTCAGTTTATTAATATGATGTATCACTTTGATTGATTTGTGTATATTGAAGAATCCTTGCATCCCTGGGATAAATCCCACTTGATCGTGGTGTATGATTCTTTTAATGTGTTGTTGGATTCTGTTTGTTAGTATTTTGTTGAGGATTTTTGCATCTATATTCATCAGTGATATTGGTCTATAATTTTCTTTTTTTGTACTATCTTTGTCTGGTTTTGGTATCAGGGTGATGGTGGCCTCATAGAATGGTTTTGGGAGTGTTCCTTCCTCTGCAATTTTTTGGGAGAGTTTGAGAAGGGTGGGTGTTAGCTATTCTCTAAATGTTTGATAGAATTCATCTGTGAAGCCATCTGGTCCTGGACTTTTGTTTGTTGTGAGATTTTTTTTTTTTTTTTTTTTTTGTTGTAAGATTTTTAATCACAGTTAAAATTTCATTACTTGGGATTGGTCTGTTCATATTTTCTATTTCTTCCTGGTTCACTCTTGGAAGCTTATACCTTTATAAGAATTTGTCCATTTCTTCCAGGTTGTCCATTTTATTGGCATAGAGTTCCTTGTAGTAGTCTCTTAGGATGCTTTGTATTTCTGCAGTGTCTGTTGTAACTTCTCCTTTTTCATTTCTAATTTTAATGTTTTGAGTCCTCTCCCTCTTTTTCCTGATGAGTCTGGCTAATGGTTTATCAATTTTGTTTATCTTCTCAAAGAACCTGCTTTTAGTTTTATTGATCTTTGCTATTGTTTTCTTTCTTTCTATTTCATTTATTTCTGCTCCGATCTTTATGATTTCTTTCTTTCTACTAACTTTGGGTTTTGTTTGTTCTTCTTTCTCTAGTTCTTTTAGGTGTTAGGTTACATTGTTTATTTGAGATGTTTGTTGTTTCTTGAGGTAGGATTGTGTTGCTATAAACTTCCTCTTAGAACTGCTTTTGCTGCATCCCATAGGTTTTGGATCTTCATGTTTTCATTGTCATTTGTCTCTAGGTATTTTTTGATTTCTTCAGTGATCTCTTGTTTATTTGGTAACGTATTGTTTAGCCTCCATGTGTTTGTGTTTTTTACAGTTTTTTCCCTGTAATTCATTTCTAATCTCATAGCATTGTGGTCAGAAAAGATGCTTGATATGATTTCAATTTTCTTAAATTTACCGAGGCTTGATTTGTGACCCACGATGTGATCAATCCTGGAGAATGTTCCATGTGCACTTGAGAAGAAAGTGTAATCTGCTGTCTGGGGATGGAATGTCCTATAAATATCAACTAAATCTATCTGGTCTGTTGTGTCATTTAAAGCTTGTGTTTCCTTATTGATTGTCTGTTTGGATGATCTGTCCATTGGTGTAAGTGAGGTGTTAAAGTCCCCCACTATTATTGTGTTTCTGTCGATTTCCTCTTTTAATAGCTGTTAGCAGTTGCCTTATGTATTGAGGTGCTTCTATATTGGGTGCATATAGATTTATAATTGTTAGATCTTCTTCTTGGATTGATCCTTTGATCATTATGCGGTGTCCTTTCTTGTCTCTTGTAACATTCATTCTTTATTTTAAAATCTATTTTATCTGATATGAGTATTGCTACTCCAGCTTTCTTTTGATTTCCATGTGCCTGGAATATCTTTTTCCATCCCCTCACTTTCAGTCTCTATGTGTCCCTAGGTCTGAATTGGGTCTCTTGTAGACAGCATATATATGGGTCTTGTTTTTGTATCCATTCAGCAAGCCTGTGTCTTTTGGTTGGAGCATTTAATCCATTCATGTTTAAGGTAATTATCGATATGTATGTTCCTATTACCATTTTCTGAATTATTTTGGGTTTGTTTTTGTAGGTCCTTTTCTTCTCTTGTGTTTCCCACTTAGAGAAGTTCCTTTAGCATTTGTTGGAGAGCTGGTTTTGTGGTGCTGAATTCCCTTAGCTTTTGCTTCTCTGTAAAGCTTTTGATTTCTCCATCGAATCTGAATGAGATCCTTGCCGGGTAGAGTAATCTTGGTTGTACGTTCTTCCCTTTCATCACTTTAAATATGTCATGCCACTCCCTTCTGGCTTGTAGAGTTTCTGCTGAGAAATCAGCTGTTAACCTTATGGGAGTTCCCTTGTATGTTATTTGTTGTTTTTCCCTTGCTGCTTTCAATAATTTTTCTTTGTCTTTAATTTTTGCCAATTTGATTACTATGTGTCTCGGTGTGTTTCTCCTTGGGTTTATCCTGTATGGGACTCTCTGCCCTTTCTGGACTTGGGTGGCTCTTTCCTTTCCCATGTTAGGGAAGTTTTAGACTGTCATCTCTTCATATATTTTCTCAGGTCCTTTCTCTGTCTTCTCCTTCTGGGACCCCTATAATGAGAATGTTGTTGCGTTTAATGTTATCCCAGAGGTCTCTTTGGCTCTCTTCATTTCCTTTCATTCTTTTTTCTTTATTCTGTTCCGCAGCAGTGAATTCCACCATTCTGTCTTCCAGGTCACTTATCCGTTCTTCTGCCTCAGTTATTCTGCTATTGATTCCTTCTAGTGTATTTTTCATTTCAGTTGTTGTTTTGTTCACCTCTGTTTGTTTGTTCTTTAATTTTTCCAGGTCTTTGTTAAACATTTCTTGCATCTTCTTGATCTTTGCCTCCATTCTTTTTCCCAGGTCCTGGATCATCTTCACTATCATTATTCTGATTTCTTTTTCTGGAAGGTTGCCTATCTCCACTTCATTTAGTTGTTTTTCTGGGGTTTTATCTTGTTCCTTCATCTGGTACATAGCCCTCTGCCTTTTCGTCTTGTCTGTCTTTCTGTGAATGTGGGTTTTTTTCCACAGTTTGCAGGATTGTAGTTCTCCTTGCTTCTGCTGTCTGCCCTCTGGTGGATGAGGCTATCTAAGAGGCTTGTGCAAGTTTCCTGATGGGAGGGACTGGTGGTGGGTAGAGCTGGGTGTTGCTCTCAACATATACATTTTTAAAAAATCAGTCTTGAGACAATGGCAAGTGCTGTGAAGGGAACACTGTTTAAGTGGATAAAGAAAAGCTATTGAAGAGGATGGTCAAAGCAGCTCCCTTTAAGCAGATGACATTTGAGCAGAGACGTGAATAGCCGCCAATAATTAGAATATCTTGGAAAACAAAACCCGGCAGAGAAAAATAGCAAATGGAAAGTCCCTGAGGAAGGAATGGGTTTGGTCTGCCAAAGGAACAGGGAGGAGGCCACTGTGGCTACATAGTGGGTGTGAAGAGCAAGATTAGAAACGAGGTCAGAGGGAGAGACAAAGATCATGTAGGAAGTTGTAAGCAATGGGAAAAAAATTTGGAATTAATGAAGTAAATTAAAAAACAGTTCGAGAATTTTAACTGAGGTCGTGCTGTGATGTGGTTTGTGCTTTAACTGATAACTTCGGTTGATTTACAGAAAAGGGCTCTAGCAGGACAGGAGTTGAAAGAGGGATTCCAGGGAGAAGCCTATTCCAGTAGCTGGACAGTGATGAGAGGCCTCAGAATAGGGCGACAATGACTTAGGTGCTGAGAAGTAACGTTTCCAATTATATATGACCACATGGCTTTCTGATAACTTGAGGTGTTGAAAATAAGGACTAAAAGTATACGCTTCTGTATACCTTTTCAGGTATGGCCTGAGAAACTGGATCAGTAATAATGATGGAAGAGGCTAAAGGAGAAAAAGATCTGGGGATGGGGGAAAGCAGGTTTGAGATTTCTGCTTTGAACATGTGAAATGTTCATAACATTGCCTTGAGCTAAAAGTTCATAAGATGTCGTCAGAGAGAAACTTCATTTTCCCACAACCACCTCCAACAAACAACTTCCTGTTCAAACACACTCCACGGTTTCCTTTTACCCACTATAAAGCATGAGGGAAAACCATCCCCCCCCCAAATAAAACAAAATAATAAGAGAACAAAAGGCAGATTAAAAGATATGACATATGGAGAGTGGGTAAATGGGAACTTTGTACTTTCTGCTCAGTTTTGCTGTGAAAGTAAAACTGCTCTAAAAAATAAAATCTATTAAATACATGTCTTTAAAAAAAAGTAGTGAGAAGTTTTTAAAACTTTGCTCGTCATTCTCAGATTTAAAAACGAATCCTCTGAGTACTTCGTACTTCACACACACACACACACACACACACACACACGCACCAGGATAATAATCAAAACACTAAACTTCCTTCAAACTTATAACTTCTTTCCTCCCCCACATCAACCCAGCAATGGGAGAATGAATGTGTGGTTGCATTCTCTCTCGTCATCATTCACTCCTCTCCACCCTGGACTGGTTGTGTTTTCTGACATATTCAAGATTACAGAGAAACTGTTATAGCCTCCATCAACTCTCTTAAACATAATTTTCTCCAACCAACAAGCCAGCAAACCTCCTGACCTCTTTCACTTCACCTGATGTAAATCCTTTACGAGAGCAAGTTATTAGGAGACATAAAGCTGTTTTTTGGATACTTGTTTTGTCATCACATTGTTATTTATCACCTTGCTTGGCAGTGAGAGAGTAGTTGGTACCTATTTTCTTGGCAGTTCAACAAAACCAAAACTGAGTCTCGTTTTAACATCTTGTTACACCTTAGTAGAACTTCACATCTGATATATAAACAGATAGAAGAGAGAAGTAAAAGTGAGTTTTCTCTCATCATAACTACTCTCACACTTTTCACAGTGCCTGTCTTCATCAAGTCTCACAACACAAACAGCTGGGAGACAAGAGATTAAGTGTCAGGACGTATGAGTGCTATTCTGGTTTCACCACTTCCTAGTACCATGACTTTGGACAGATTGTTTGACATTTCTGATCCAGTTTCCTTGTTGGTACTCTGGGCCAATAAGCCCTGCCTGCCTCAAAATCTTGTTCAGATCAAACAAGATTAAATGTGTGAAAGCACTTTATAACTATGAATTATTAATCAAATATAATCATGCTAAGTTCTTTGGTTTCTTTCACTCAAACAGAAACTCGGTATAAGAAGTAGCTTTACTCTTCTCTTTGCCTGTAAGTATGATTATATTTCATACTCTTCACCTAGATTCACGGCCGGCAACTAGTTTTTTATGGAATTCTCAAATCATGACCCTCACTATCACTTTCTTATAAGATCATTGAAATGGGATCCGTAATCATTCAAACAATTTAAATAAGATATTTCAGCAAAGGAATTACTGTATTTAATATGTTACCATATCTAATTACTTGATCTACTACAAATGAGAAAGGTACTTTGTTTCCCCCAAAGGGGCACAGTGAATGTTCAGTTGATTGTTACTATCTGCAAATGTTCAAATTCCATGATTTAATTACCTGATGATGTTAAGTTTGATAGATAACTTAGAAAATGAATAACCGCAAGATGAAACATACAATTGCACATATCTTAAGTCTAGTTGTATAAAGTTTCCTACTAGAAATTTTGATGATCATGTTTATTTTAGGTTAACATGCACGGTTTTATTCACAGACCCCCTTGAGGAGTCTGTGAATCATAGTTTAAAACCACTGACCAAGAGTTTCCTATTGCATGTCTTCCTCTATTTTTAAAATCTGATTCATGTATATTTGGCCTTATTTTGTCACTTTCTCCTTTCTAGATTTCTTAAGACCGTCTATAGATAGTTTGACATTTCATTTGACTGTCTTGTCGGAGAGAATTTCCATATGCTAGAAGTTTACACAGTGCTTCTAAAGAATCTGCTTAAATGTAGTTCAAAATAGTGTGCTTAAATGCAAGACCCCATGATACCAACCACTGAATTCGTACATTTAGAGTTCTTTACAAAGTTAACAAGCTACATTTTATAAATTCAATATTCATGTTCTTCTAACTACTTATACATATCATTGGTTTCAAAGGAAATAACATATAAAACCACAACTGATGTTCTTATGTAAGATTTTACTTAGGAGTATTTTTTTCTGTAACTCGAAGCCTCCTTTCTCTCATAAATCCTTTTTTTTTTTTTAATAAATTTATTTATTTATTTATTTTTGGTTGCTTTGGTTCTTCATTGCTGTGCGTGGCTTCCTCTAGTTGCGGCAAGCGGGCGCTACTCTTCGTTGTGGTGCGTGGTCTTCTCATTGCGGTGGCTTCTCTTGTTGCAGAGCATGGGCTGTAGGCACGCGGGCTTCAATAGTTGTGGCACATGACTTTTCCATCCACACTGATCACTAGAGAGACTGAATTTATTGATTAAATGCTGCTTAATTTTCTGTGGTTAATGTTGACTCTACATTGTCTTAGTATCTGGAAAAATCTTGCTCTACTTTTTTAAAGTATTTTCAAGTTTGTAGAATAATAGGAAATAAAAGTAGGATTAGTTCATGTTGTCTTTACAAGCAGTGATTTAAATGAATGGCAAAGTTATATACCTTTTTTGCTGTTTCATTTTTATAGCACAAATACCAATGAATACATTTTTTCCTAACAATGTAAAATACATATAAAAATAAAATGATTTTTCCTTTGAATATTCCTGTCCTCACCCAAGAGGCAACCATACTCAGTATTTTGTCAAGTGTATCCTTGTATAGACCATAGTTTTTTCAAAAATAGAATGCTTTGTGATCTTTTTTATTTTAACACTACGCATAAAAAAATTCATAACATTATATATACAGATCACTGTATCCTTCTTACTGATACTTAGATTTCTATGGCATATGCATATAAAAATGCATTTTACTACTCTCGTATAGATGGCTGTTTAAATTGATGCAATTTTTTTCTTTAAAAATAATTTTGTACCAACCACTTAAACTATTTGGGGTTATTTTTACGTATTAGTTTAAGAGACATCTTTAAAAGCAGAATTAATTGATCAAAGGAATTAACATTTAAACGTTAGAAAATTCAACCAAAAAGTTTTCTAAAAATATTTCACCACTTTTTAGTTTCCTGCTATATGAAGAACTCTCATTTCCCTGAATTTTTGCTAATACTGGGAGTATAATTTTCTTAATCTTTTAGACAATCTCCTATGTGAAAAATAACTAATTGCTTTTAATTTGCATTTCTTTAATTGCTACTGAGGTTGAGTATAATTTCGATGTTTCTCAGAATTTTTTCCTTAATCTTCCTTTATATCCTTTGCCTATTTTTCCTATATAGTTGTCTTTTTAAAATTGTTTTTAAGAGCTCTTTAAGTATTTTGTTTATTAATTCTTTATTGTTTTATCCCAACATTTCAACTGAATTTTATATTTTTAATGATTTTTTTAAAGATTTTGTTTGTTTCTGTGTTTATAAAGGTTTGTTTTGTCTTATAAAGATACACTTGTCAATTTCCTTCTAAATTGAAATATCTTCCTCACAGCAAAAGAAAGAGAAAATTCTCATATTTTCTTTGAATATTTTTAAAGGCGATTTTAAAATAGTTTAAACCTATTTAAGAAATGTGTAGTAAATCTTTGTACATGACATGATCATGTAGCTGTCAAATTACTTTAGGTCACTTATTGAATAATCCATTCAATTCACTCTCAATTACAAAGCTAAATTTATCAAAAACTAAATTACACTGTACAAATAGAAGTTAGTTTCCATACACTTATTGATCTTTGACCTAACATTTTTACCTGTATCTAAAGTACACATTTTAATTGCTATTTCTATGGAATATGTTTGATATCTGATACGATAAATTGTGATTCTCTTATAAATCTATATTTTTACATTACTGTACATTTTCTCCCTCTATTAGAGGGAGAAATTTAGAATTAGCTTTTAAATTTCTTATAAAATCCTCATTTTAATGCAGATCTTGTATGTTTCTTACTAGGCTGGTTGTCGTTGGTATATTAGAAAGCTGTTGCTTTTAAATTTTATTTTGTATGTAGCCAGGTTGTTGAATCATCTCAATAGTTTAAAATTTTTTAGAGTTGATTGCCCCAGGAGACAACTGTATTGTCTGCAAAGTGATAAAAATTGTGCCCTTTCTAGTATTTTCCATGTTTCATTAACCTTGGCAAGAACCTCCTGTATGATGTGATATAGTAACAGCAGTCTTAATTGTATATTATATTTAATAGGAATGGTTTTGATATTTTATCATGTAGTGTGATGTGTGATATCTAATCTATGTGCTGTTAGATATTCTTTATCCAGGAAGGAATATTCTAAAACTTTCTAGCTTCTTAAGGCCTTATATTTTATTTCATTGATGAATTAATAATTATTTCTTTAACTATTAAAATCACCATATTATTTTCCTCCTTAAACATTTTTAATTTAATTATACTATCATGTATCCTTATTTGTGCTATAATTAAATTACATGAATGACACTGGTGTTATTCTAATAATGCAAGCCATACTACTATTTCTGTAAACCACTGATTTTCATTTGGTAATATTTTATTTAGGATAATGCCTTTATATTTAGATGCAAGATTAGAAAGAAACTAATGTATACATAGTCTTTTTTTTTTTTTAATGGGTGTTATGCTAAGAGGATAAGTGTGGAAGTGTGACATATTTTTCTATGTTCTAGATATTTATATATAAAAAATTTTTAATTTCTTGACATGTTTCTATAAAGAGTATGTAACATTGTTTCTTTTTCTTTAGGTTCTTTTAAAATTTATTCAACTAATCCAGTAACGTATTTATTATATTTTAGTTGTTTTTTTCTCTTCCTAACACAGTTTAGATAATTAGTATTTTGCAACATAATCCATATCATTTAGATTCTTAAATATATGCACATAAAATTATATGTTGAATTTTCTGATAATAATTTAAACATCTTCTCTATTTATAGTTATGTCTTCCTACTTTTTATTTCTGCTCTGTGCTTCTTGTTTAAATTGTAAGAATATATTAATTTTGTCATCTTATAAACATATGCTTTAATTTATTTTTTATTTTTTAACTTTCCCTGGATTAATTTTATTATTTTTTATCAACGATTATATGCTTTATTTATTTTGTACCTTATTCCTGGTACAAAATATACTTTGAATAGAAATTTTACTCTGAGTACAGGTCTGTTTGCATCTCACAATTTTCAAATTATAATATACTCTTATACTTTTCTAAATTACTTATGATTTTGATTTTAATATTATCCTAAATCTGAGTTTTATAAATGTGTTTCAATTTTTTCAAGTAGACAGTTTTAGTTATTTTTCTTTTTAATCTTTAAAAATAATTTTTATTAACCTGAATATGGTCAAATAAAGTGATATGTTATTTTTCAAATTTTTAAATCTATTGAAAAGCTTTTATCATAATGCACAGTGTTAGTGACTCTTCTCTTTACATTTGATGAAGTGTATTGTTAGTATGTTAGACACAAAATTCTCTTTTTCATACTCTCTCTCTTTCTCTCTCTCTCTCTTCTCTCTCCCTCCTCTTCTATTTCTCTCTCTGTAAACATACACACCTAAACCCACAAGCCCCCAACATATAACCACCACAAGCTAAGGTGTATATATCAAGCTTATCAATTGTGACATTCAAATTATCAGTACCTTTTTTTTCTTTTAGCCTTTTATTTATTTATTTATTTATTTTATATATTTTTTTTTTTTTGCTGGGGAATAGCATTTTTTTTATAACAGTAGGTCATTGTTGGTTATGTGTTTGAAATATAGCAGTGTGTACATGTCAATCCCAAACTCCCAATCTGGCCTTTTTAATCTGTCCATTGCTGACAGAAGTGGAGGTTCCTTAAAAAGCTAAAAATAGAACTACCATATGACCCAGCAATCCCACTACTGGGCATATACCCTGAGAAAACCATAATTCAAAAAGGGACATGTACCACAATGTTCACTGCAGAACTATTTACAATAGCCCCCCCAGGACATGGAAGCAACCTAAGTGTCCATCAATAGATGAATGGATAAAGAAGATGTGACACATGTATACAATGGAATATTACTGAGGCATAAAAAGAAACAAAATTGAGTTATTTGTAGTGAGATGGATGGACCTAGAGTCTGTCATACAGAGTGAAGTAAGTCAGAAAGAGAAAAACAAATACCGTATGCTAACACATATATATGGAATCTAACAAAAAAAAATGGTTCTGATGAACCTAGGGGCAAGACAGGAATCAAGACACAGATGTAGAGAATGGACTTGAGGACACAAGGTGGGGGAGGGGAAGCTGGGATGAAGTGAGAGAGTAGCATTGACATATATACACTATCAAATGTAAAATAGATAGCTAGTGGGAAGCAGCTGCATAGCACAGGGAGATCAGCTCGGTGCTTTGTGACCTCATAGAGGGGTGGGATAGGGAGGGTGGGAGGGAGGCACAAGGGGGAGGGGATATGGAGATATATGTATGCATATAGCTGATTCAGTTTGTTACAGAGCAGAAACTAACACAACATTGTAAAGCAATTATACTCCAGTAAAGATGCAAAACAATAAAAAAGGAATGTCATTGTTTTTGTCTTTTTAAAATTAATTTATATCAGATTTTTATATAGTTCGAAATGTTATTGGGTACATTAAAGATTCTTGTCCATTTATATTCTTATTGAAGTACTTTTATCAAAATAAAGTACATATGAAATTTTTTTTTGCAATTTTTACAATATGTTTAAATGAAGTTGTTCTTTTTAGAAGTATATGATATTTTAGTCAGAATAATCATGTCTTTTCTTAATTCTTGAGAATTCTCAACCATTTTTCCATTGCAAAATTGCATCTCTATTTATCCTACTGTTTTCTTCTGACACTCCTATTAAAATGCATCAGAACCTTTTATCTCTCATGCCTAAAACAGTTTTTCATATATTTCATGTCACTTGTATTTCTGTTCTGTGTTTTATGTATTTCCTCGGATTTTTTTCTAGTTTACATGGTTTTTCTTCAACTCTACAGAGTAGTCTATCTAATCAATGTTTTGAAATAACAATGACTATACCTTTCTTTTCTAGCATTCTAGTTTGCTCTTTTTCAAATTTACCTGTTCTTTTTTTATGCTGCTTATTATTTATCATGATTTCTAGTCTCTTTAATATACCTTTAAGACTTTTAAGAAAAAACATTTACTAATGTCTTTCTGAACTCTGTTTCTCCAGGATGTATACTACTTTTTGTTGGATTTTCAGAGTTTTTCTCATGGTGATAGAATTTATGACACAGTAATTTACTGTTGTGAACACCTCCTCAGAAGAGATTATGAATATCTCTGTATGAAGAAAGTATGCTTTGGTGCTGAAGGAAACATCTGGGTTTCAATAGTCTTAAACTGGTGTTTAGTTTAATATCTTAGTTTGGAATCCTCTCCTCCTGTTAGTAAAGTACATTTTTACCCCGCACCCATGCCTCACATTGTTTAACTTGAAAACAACATTTTTCCTCATGCAAAGCTGCAGACACATGCCGTTTTTCTTGGTCACTGAGAAGAATAGTTCTAATGTGCATCATACAATAGAAAGGGCAGCTCCTGGAGTCTCCTCAAGCGTCAGCTCCTGGAATCTCCTGGTCCATTACATTCCCCTCCAGGCCTAAAATTCACAGAGGCTTCCAAAGTATCAGCTCAAGCTTGCCATTTTGGCTTTCATTATTGTCCTCAATTCTTTAACATGAAAGTTGCTTGTTCTTGTAAACTCACATAGCTATTTCTAAATTACTATATATTCTGTAATTTTCCTATGGAAGTGGGGGGGGCATTCAAGATATGCTCATGTGAGTTAGCTAAGTCCTCTGTATTGCCAAATATTTTTTAAAAAGAGAATCCAGTAATCCTCAGAGTTGTACAATAATAAACTTGGACTATTACAAGATAAACTCACAAATTTAAGAATTAATAACTACTTTTCAAAAAATCTAATTTTATTCATGAGAGTTATTACTTTGTATTTTATTGTGTACTTGTTTTTTATGTGTTATTAAGTAACTCACATTGAATCAAAAATCACTGCAAACCTCCCTTCCATTTAATCTGGGAAATACAGAGACATATGTTTTCTATTTCTATGACACATTTGGCCTCACTTTTATTCTCTTATAAGATTCAGTTTTTACAAAAGAAAGGTAGATAGATAGATATTGCAAATAGAAGAAAGTTATATTCTATTTCCACAAGGTTGGAAACATAAAAACCATATGAACTATAACAACTTTGGCTATAGCTCTCTTATTTAGAAGCAGAAAATGTCTTTAGCCCAATTTCAGAGTTTTGAAACCTAATGTGTATTGCAGCTGTAGAATATTGAAAGCTTACCATTCACAACTATACTAACAAATTTTAGGATATATCTTTGGCTGTAGCACCTTGTCATTAGGTGAGTCTGAGGGAAAGAGCAGAATGTCAGTAAGAGAAACAACTCCTCTGCTTGAGATTTGACTATATAAAGCATTTACTTTGATTAGAATGATTTATGTGTGAAACTGAGAAAAGTTAGATGCTAATTAAAGGATGGAAATAAATACATTCAACTTAAATAACTTGTGGTTCTATTCACTAGAAAAATCCCAGAATATTAATCTCCTATTTATCAAGTGTATATGTAAAAATGAAGGTAGTTATGCTTTATATCCAAAATTTTAATAGAAACCCCTTTCTCCATAATATTTTCTGGTTCTCTATATCAACTTAACTTCTGCTTTTTATGTACTCATTGAGTAACTTATTGATTACTCTGTTATTACATTCTCTATAGAGAATTTTCTCTGTGTATCCATCTTCCCCTCTAGACGTCCTTGACAATAATGAGTATACTTTGTTCACCTTTCCCTCTTTTGTAGTGTCTTCCAATTGTATGAACACAGTGAAAGCTCTTAATTGAATTAAAATACAATCTAATGTGATTTCATAATGTAACCTCATATTGTTTGAGGAATTGCAAAAACACATTGAGCCATTTTCTAAATTCTTGCCCAATACCCAGAGTTGAAGTAGAAGTCAGTGAGTAATATCTGGTTTTTACATCCTTGGAAACATGTATTTCAAAGCAAGAGAAAATGCAAAGCTCTTGACAAAAATGATACATTGAAAATAATCTACATACATTGACAATCCATGTATTCTCCCAGGAATCTACAGTGCTATAGAGAGAATACATTACTTCCTTACCAGTATCATCATGCAAGAAATTTACATTTTAATAAACCAAAGAAAATATACTGAAGTGGCCTTTTCTTCACAGATAAAATGTTCTTAAACTCACACACATATACTCACATACACACAAACACATACACACATAGCTTCTTTATGCAAATTTACGTCTCTTTTTGGCCATTGCAGTTCTAAAGGGTAGAGTGACTCTCAGAATCAGGATGAATAAAAGGGAAGTCCCTAGTAATGTATATTCTGTGGGAAATACACTAGGTACATGATGATGCTTTATTTCATTGGAAAACAAAACATATTAAAAGCATGTGAAGGAGTTACAAATAATTAGAATGCACTCTCAGTATTCCAACACCCAGTTTGATCCTTACTAGATGAATGAGTTAAGTTCTATTAAAAATTATATATAAACCATTTATTTAGAAGTCATATAAAACCCAAAATATCTAGTCATTTTCTAGGTTCCTTAGGATTAGCAGAGTCTTGAGTGTTACTGATTTCTCCTGCAGATCCTTACAAAGATGTCGAGCACTCAAATATATTCTGCAAAGACTCTTCCCAGTTGGCATTTTATACCTCAGATAAACTTTAATATGATTTGGCGATTCAAACTAAAGTTAAAATACTCACTTAATATAACGATCTAATACATATTTCTACAGAAGAGAGAAGAAATAATTTTAAAATAAAGTTTTAAAAATGTAGCATCAGGAAAATTATTTTAAGTCTACAAATGTTCTTCCAAAGTTCTAATAAAGTATATGAAACCATTTCATATACTGAACCTCATTTTGAAGCTTTTTTTACCTCTTAGGAGATAACCAGAAATAGCGATTTTAATGTGACAGTTATTTATTCTAAGATAAATGTATATCCCAGCTACATTTCTGATAATAGAATATCTAAACAAAATAGTATGTCTAAAACTATCCTCAAATATCACATGTAGCCATCTTCTAACAGAAACTTCAAAGTGAACGGAATAGTGAAAAATCTAATAAATCAAGCGTATAATTTTGGTGCTTATCTCATCCTTATATTTATCAGTTTTTGCCATGGTTCTACAAGTAATTTTAAGAAATGTGTTGAAATATTCTTCCTTGACAGTGAATTTGTCTATTCCATTTTGTAATTCTTTCAATTTTTCTTTATATGTACTTGACGCTATTTTTATTTGATACTTCAAAGTTTAGCATTGTTATCATCTTAGTATATCAGACTCTTTTTATGTAGTGACCCTTTCTGTATATAGTTTTTAAGTTAAAATCTATTTTGTCTCACACTAATATCGTTAACACAGTTTTTTTTTTAACATTAGTATTTACCTGGGACACCTTGTTAATCCTTTTTCATAGATGTTCATAATCCTTTTTCATCGATTAGTGAATCTAATATGAATATTCAGTCTACTTAAAATCACTCATTTTTCTAAACTGTTTCAAAGAAAATTGCCAACAACATATTTTGTCACTGAATTCTTTAATTTAGATTTGTAAAAAAATTTTCTCCCACAACAAAAAAATGAAACAAAGCAAAACATTCAAAACATTATCACACCTGTGATGGGTTAATTTTTTGTCAATTTGGATACGCTATGGTGCCCAGTTGTTTGGCCAACACTAGTCTAGGTGTGTGAAGACATTTTTTAGATATGACTCACATGTATATGTGCCTTTAAGTAAAGCAGATTATCCTCCATAGTGTGACTCGACCTTATCTAGTCAATTGAAGGCCTAAGAGCAAAGAGTGAGGTTTACTTAATAAGAAGGAATTCTGCCTCCGAGACTATAACATAGAAACTTACCTGACTTCCAGCCTGTTGGCCCACCCTACAGATTTCAGACTGAAAACTGTAATATCAACTCTTACAAAAATGTCCAGCATGTCAACCTTCCCTATGACCTAGATGTTACAGAAAACATCTTAACAAGTCAAACAGTTTTAGCAGAAATTTATGATAGCTAATGTCTAAAACTTTGAATTACATCATGTCAGGAGACATATATGTGTCCCAGCATTAGGTACCTAACTAGTTAGAGTAGTGACAGACTAATCTCTTTACGTAAAGTTACATTTTTCCTCTTGTAATCCAAAAATAATCCATGTGGTGTTATGGTGTTGATTTGGCACTATAGGTGTGTCCTATTCCCTTTCATACTTCTAACACTTTTAGCATAGTTATTAGCTTGATGTTCTTCTGTAAACTAGAACTTCTTCTCATTAGCTAGGGTTATATACTTATCCTGAAATATAATTTTAGTAAATTTACATTAATTATAATTAATGGGATACTTAAACATCTCTGTCATCATATTTTTATTTCTATTTCACTGATTTCTATGACTTTTTATTGCCTCTTCCAAGTTAGTTTTTCATTTTAGCTGCCCCATATGCATAATTATTTTGACTTATACCCTATTTCTATTATTTTAATAATTAGTTAACCTTGGATTTTATCAACTGTACTTAACTCAAGAAAGTCTGAAGTTATTGTCCTAAACCCCTTTCCAAACAATTCCAGTGCCTTAGAACATTTTAATAACATCATCCTGCCTCCCATTTACATGCTATCTTTGTCTAATTTTTTTTTCTGTCTTCTGTTGTTGTAAAACAATGTATTAGAAACCATTATTATTCTATGCAGTTATTGTATGTTTAGATTTACAGGCCTATTTATGCTTTCACTCACCATTTCATCTTGAATTTCAGATCTTTTTCCTAAAATCATTTTATTTGTACCTAAAGAATATCCTTTAGAAATCCCTTAAATCTGTCGTTGGTAAGCTCTTAGTGTTGTGTTTGCCTGAACATTTATTTGTTTTATCCTCTTTTTTGAAAATTAGTTTTGCTGGACATGCAATTCTAAGTTGACAGTGATTTTCTCATAATGAAACTCATTCCATTTTTCTACTACTAGCTACTCTTTAAAAGTCTGTTTATTTAAACATAGTTCCTTTGAAACTGATCTGTCTTTTAGCTCTAAACTGGCTAAAATCTTCTCTTTACATTAACATTTTATAGTTTTACTGAATTTTGTCTAGGGTGAATTTTATCTTTTTATTCTACCTTGTCTCCAATATCTACAGATTCTTATCTTTCACAAATTCTAGGAAATTGTCTGCTGTTTGCTCTTCAGATTTGTCTCTTTATTTTCTCCATTCTCTGCTTTTGGTACCCTGGTTAGACATACAGTGGAACTTCATATCTCTTTAAAGTCTTCTACTTTCCATCTATGTGTTTCTCTGTACTACTTTCTGGACCACTTCAGCTCTACCTTCCTGATAACTTATTCTCTCTTCAGCTATATATAATCTGCTATTCAAGCCATTTATTGACACCTCTTCCCCCAAGGTAATGTATTTCATTTCCACTATTTCCATTTGGTTATTTTTTTCAAATTTGTCTTATACTTTTCATCATATCATTTACTTCTATTTGTGATTTTTTTCTTTAAGCATTTCATATATAATTATTTTATATTCTGTATCTGACATTTCAAATCTGCATTTTGGGGGAGTGAGGGTTTAATATTGTTTGGTTTTGCTTAGTCTCACTAATGTTGATTTTTTCCTTGATTGTTTGGTGATTTTTTTCATCAGTGGGAGTCTTGAGAGTTCACCTTAGAGAAAACTTCTCATGGAATTTATTTACATTTCCTTCTGCAAGGAACCATAAAGCATCTTGGCCTTTCTCAGGTTTACAACTTAATCTTGAAATTTCTGGTTTAGCCCTGCTCCTCCTCCTCTACAATAATCAGGTTACAGATTGGTATTGGACAGGCCTTCAAGAGAAATTGACATTGACAGAAGGTCCTGCTCTCATTGCTTTATTTTCAGTGCATAACTTTCTCTGTGTCTTATTTTATGTGAGGAGAGAGAGGAGGCTCTTTTAAAATAATCTTGCCATCTATAAGCAACCCAGCAACACAATGTAAACTAAATTATATGTAGACACTAGTCATTTTGGTAAGGAACAAGTTGTTATAATATCAATCTACCACATTGCTAGTAGCCAAAACTAAATTAACATTTTGGTTAAAAATTATTTGAATATTGCAATCTCAAAATAAGAAACTTTGGTATAAATTATTTATTTCCCCTAATATCTAAATGTGCTACAAATTATATTACCCTATTAACGTTTATATGTTTCCTGATATTTTATTAACTTTTTAACACTCTCTTCTCTCCTATGGAATTATCAGTGGAAAAGTTATTTGTGGACAATTTAACAGTTGTGAAAATTTGAAAAACCATGCATAGTAAAGGCAAGTGATCTTTAAATACCTAAACCTACATAGGCTCCTAAAAATTTCACTCCGAATTACTTCTTTTTCACTAGCAGCTCAATCTATGCTCATAAGCACTGCTTTTTAGAAAAAAAAAAAAAAATGCCACTGATTATAGAAACAAATGCAATGAGCTCTTACTATGGAAACTCCTAAGGACATAAACCTTCTGTATCTCTCATTGTTTCACTGTTGAAATTAAGATATAGTAAAGAGTTCTTTTTACTTACAGAAAGCAATTAAGATATTTTTTGGATCGTTAGTTATTTTTAGTTCTGCCAAATTAGTAAAGAATTAGTTCTTTGGCTATGAAAGAATTAGAGGCCCGTGAAAGGAAGTGAGTGTGTCCCCACCATCCATAGAATTAATTATATGGGATAAAAAGAGAAGCAGTGTCAGAGTTTGGGCTCTGTCATATTAATAGTCTGGAAATAAGAGTTAAGCAATACTGATTTCCTCTTAGTTAATTTTTGCACGGTGAAATTTCCGAGGGCAAAATCCTCTGGCCTTCACTTTTATTTCATTGCTACTTGACATGACTGAAGTATCTGAAATCTTCAGTGTTCTTGTCAAAGAAAATCTTAAATCATGCACATTTGAACAGATTTATTTAAAGGAAGGTATTTTTACCTCTTGCTAGAGTTATATTCCCAATTCAGTAACTGATGTTCAACAGATGACTAATGAAGGTCTTACAGCAGAAATTAGCCTCTACACTATCTTCTGGATTCTGTTGCCCCAGTGAGACTCTCTCAATCTGCCTTATCCATTCAACTGGCTCCCCAGAGAAAGCCGGAACAGGTGCTAGGGATCTTGTCATTAATTCAGATCAGCAATGTCAGTTAATTAAGTGGAAGTTCTTTAACACAGCCTCTAAAGGCAAAGACGGCTAAGGGTCCAGAATGTTAAAATAAAATATAGGCTTCTCTCCATCTCTCAAGTCAAATTTCTTTCTGCTAATTATATTCCTTACATTTTTAAAGTCTTAACTCTTAAAAAATATAAATGTGGCCAATATAATGGGAAAAAAGTTAAGATACCTCTTAATCTACTTATATGTAGAATGTCATCAAAACAGTGCTTTTCAAAATAAATTCCACACATCATCCCTTCCACAGGATGTGAATAGATGAATTTTGGATGGACAAATAGTTGTAAAGCAAAATAACATCAGACATAGTGGTTTATTAAAGATCTCTTTGTTGCAGAACTTTACCAAGCTGAAAATATACCATATAATGTGTATAACTTTGAATCATTGAGGTGGTTACATTATATAGTGCATCACATATGTATGCCATAAACATATACATACACATATATGCATATAACCATAGTATTATTTATTTAAATACAATCTTTCTGTTTTTTTTAATTTTTGAGAATTTTCAGCAACAAAATTTTATAGAACTTAAGAAAACCCTGAAAAAAAAAGAAAACCCTGGATTGTTCTATTTTTGTCCAATACATATATTTTAACTCTTTATTTTTAAAAAGTGTCCCCTGATTACTCTTCTGTGAATGCCACATAAAAGTTGAAGGAATTTCAACGTCTACTTTTCCCTTGGTGCTAAAGTAAACTTCCTGATATGTGTGCTTGTCAAAGCTGAACTGTCCACTTTATTTTCTAATCTATTTCTCAAGTTTTTATCTAAAGCAAAAATACGAAGGCAAAAATAATAAAAGGAAAAATTTCCTCTAGCATTTAATTGAATACTATGAGATTCCTGTGAAGAGTAACCTGGGGGCCTATGTGAAAAATAGAAAGAGGCGTCCCTTCCTCAAGACACTACCTCCAGCTGCTGAAATATGGTGATATATTAGAATATGAAAATTACTGCTATCTTCTGGAAAATTATCCTATGAAATAAATCATACAGTGTGAGTGAGGCCCCTAGGGTTGTGCAGTGCACAACCTGTACACCTCTACTCAGTGGCTCTCAAGCAAAATTAAAAGCATTTAAAAGGGTGCACAGTATTCTCCCAAAGGCCATGCATAAACCTATAGTTTCCTCAGATGTAGCGCAAAGAAAAAGCTACCTGATTTTTCAAATTTGTCATTTTTAGCTTTTATAGTTATCATTAACAACCAGTCTTTTCCATCTTTGAGCCTAATATTACTCACCCATTAAAAATACAAATCTTTTTACCTGTTGATTGGTGCTGTGTGATTTTCTTCACAAATGCCCATTCTCTAGAGTCTAGTAAAAGGAGGCTAAAATGTTATTAATTGCCTTCCTGGATGACTTGCTTTTGTTTTAGGCCTGAGGCTCATGCTAATTTACATTCCCATGGTCAATTTACCTATGCAAAATTATACTTTATAAAATTTTTTTAAAAGATAGCTGGATTTTCAAGATTTTTGATCATATCATACAGATAAGAATTGTTGTGGAATGACTTTGCATTTCATGCAAGAACAGGACTCAATGTAATCAGCTGGAATTTATCTAATCTAATTAACACAGATTGAGAAAGTGTTCACTGTCAATACATTTAGACCATGTGCTGCTGGTCTGGTCTACATTATGGATGCAAAATACCGCTTTCTGCCAGAATCGTATGGTATAGCTCTTTTTTGAGGGGTAGGAGAAAGAAATTCCCACCGTAATATTTGTTGTATGTTTTAACCTGAGTTGTGCAGCCCCAGAATGTTACCGTTTGCTTCTCTGAGTTGCCTCGTATCTGTGCTTCCCCTTCCAATCTATTATTTGCAAGATTCTTATCTAATTTTTTGTTTACATTTCTTTCTTTCCCCATGGAACTCTGAACTTTTGAAAGTAGGAACTCTCTTATTTTTCTTAGTACCTCCTTAGAGAGGACATAAATGCATATTGAATGGATCACTGATAGGACAACAGTTCAAGGTGAGAGCACATCTTTAAAAGCAGAGTTCTAGATATTTTTTAAGAATCCAGAGACAACGTCCCTAATGTTAACTGACCTACCCCATTCTGTACCTTTAAGTCCTTTTAAGTTGTTTTAAGTTTCTTATCGATAAAATATTTATACATTACCTTCATGAGGCCTCTGAAGTGAAATTAATACAAAACTATTAATGTAAATACTATTTTTGACAAACAGGAACATACAAAGTAATACATTTTGTCATATTTGCTTCACAAAAGCCACTGACAGGATTTTTTGAGAAATTAATGTGGAGTAATATCTGCTCAGTAATTTGAAATAAATCTGGAGAAATGCTTTATGATTGTGTTAGGTGAAATGATTTTGTTCTGTTTAAAATTATTCAGCAGTTGAAAAAATCAGTAACATTTACCCAGATGCCATACTGTCATCTGATCTCTTCTCAAAATTTTGAAAATCAGGTTTTCATGTTGCAACACAAATACCTATTTCAAACAGACTTGATTAAAAATAACTAAGTCCTTCACCTTCTCCTTATCATTTGTATGGAATCTCTTTGATGATTTACATTTCAGACAGATATTGATTTCTATCCTCTGCCTTTGCCCTATAAAGTCTACTCTATTTTCAGTCAAGTGTGATCTCATTAGGTCAGCACAAGGATGAGACAAATAAACCAAAATGACATGTTTAAGAAAGCAAAACAAGAGCATCTTCAAAGCACCCCCAATCTTCTGTATCGTATCTTTTGTGGTACAAATAATGAAACTGCAAAATCCAGGTTCATGTACGGCTTACTTGTTTTTACATTTCTAGGAATTCTACATAATTTAATATGTTATGCTTTCTTTAGGCCCACTAAAATTTTTGTTTGTTCTTAAGTGTCATTTTTGAAGGGAGTATCCTGAGGACCAGTAATAATTTCCTAACATTCCAGAAAAAATAATACAGATTGTGGGGAGTAAGAGAAATTCGTTCCTAAAATTTCTTTTAAAATATTTTTAATCTGACCATGCTACATTATGCATGCTAAGATTTGATGTGTTGATCAAGTGAGAGCCAAAGCCATGGGCTCAGCACCCAGGTGTCATGGTCAAGCAATCTACTTAGCAACAAACTTACAGCTCCTTTGTTACTGAAAAGTACGCAGTCTCTTTGAAGGAAGGAAGTGTACTGAAATAGTTATATGTGTTTTTGTGGAGTGCCTACATGAAGGTCATAACACTGCCTTAGGAAGAAGGAAAACATTAGATAAGTAACACAGAATAGGTTGACTAAGAGAAATCTGTAAGAAAAGAAACAGACCTCAGTCTTTCACAGCAAACTCATAGACCTATCAGATTACAAATGCAAGCTTTTTATTTTATTTCAGTAAGTGCTACTTAAATCAAGGTGTCAGTGGTAGGCAGAAGAATGGGCCCCAAGAAATATCTCATTCTGAACCCTAGAACCTGTGACTGAGTATGCTACCTTACAGGGCAAAGGGGAATTAAGGTTACAGGTGGAACTAAGGTTGTTAATCAATTGACCTTGAGATGGAGAGAGAGAGAGCGAGAGCATATCCTGGGTTACTCAGGTGGAATTACTGTAATCACAAAGGTCTCTCTAAATGCAGGGGGAAGACGGAAGAGAGAGAACCACAGAAATGGCCGCAAGTCTTGCTAGCTTTGAAGATAAAGAAATAAGGTCATAAGCCAAGGAATGCAGGCATCCTCTACAAAGAGGAAAAAGCAAGAAAACAGATTCTCCCCAAGAACCTCCAGAAAGGAATGCAGGCCTGGAATCACATGGATTTTAGCACAGTGAAACTCATTTTAGACTTCTGATCTTCAGAATGGTAAGATAATAAGTTTGTGTTGTTCTAAAATGCTAAGTTCGTGGCCGTTTGTTACAGCAGCAATAGGAAGCTAATATAATGTCTAATAGCAAAGTATCAGAACAGACATAGAGTAGGCCAGTCAAGGATAAATGAAATTATTCTCAATGAAATGTGCTATTATTCAGTGAATCACCTTTCTCTTTTTCCTTAGTTTGATTAGATAGATCACTGGTTCTGTAAGGACTTGCTTATGTGATGCCAATATCTGGATCATACAAATAACTAAGAACCTAACTCAGTTGTCCTTTATCTCTTGGGTAAAAGGTCTCTAGAGTCAATACTTTCCCTCAGATACACCAGTACATTTTAAATTTCATTACTTGGTGAATAACAGGTGGCTAAGAGAGGCTTAAAAATGTTACTCATTAATATGGATGGGTACGATGCTACTTTTGAAGAGAAAATAATTGTTTTATAGATGGATGATTGGTAAACATTATCTGCAAGAGTGTTTTGGAAGTATTATAATATAAAAGCTTTCATTGTTTAGGCATAACCATGTCTTGTATCTTCAGAACTGAGTAACTGGGACATATGTATAGTGTGGAATTAGAAAGCTGCAGAGAATTAAAGTCAGGGGTGTTTCCTGACTCTCCAAGAAGTTTCCTAAACTAACAGAAAAGAAAAGGAAAAAATCCTTTAATTTCAGTGGTTTGAGGACCTAACTGCTGACTCAATTGGAGCACGGAAAAAACAGCAGCAAGAGCAAAAGCAAGAGAGCAGAGATATGCTCCCTCCTGAGCATGTACCCTCCTTTTGTACTTCCGGTTGTGTTTTTCCAGAATGAAATCTACACACACACACACACACCCGCACCATGGATTTTACCCCCATTGTTTTCAGGTCTTTTTTTGGGAGTGAGGCTTTTGCTGTTTACCCTCTCTAAAAGTTCAATGCCCCGCTGTGACTTTCCATATCCCCTTTCCCAGCTTCAGTTGTTCTTTTTAGCACTTAGTACCATCCAACGTAGTATTTGTCTCTTATTGTTTTTTTTTTGTGCCTACTCGACATGTTCACTATTTGCTCTGCTCACCGGGGGCAGTAATACTGACTTCAAAGTCACACGACACAGCAGACTTTACCCAGCACCATGCTTATTTAGACTTTAGGAAAATAACTTACAGGCTAGGCAAATCACCATGTTCAGTAACAACAGGGAAAAGCTCTCTTGACTCTTAGGCTGTTTCCAAATGCCCTGTCATTCCCCACTTAGCATGTAAAGGGCCATGAGAGATGATACGGAATGGATATGAACCACCTCAGCTCAGGGAAGACATTGGCTCAGAGCCCTTTTCAGCTTTTGTTCCTTGCTAATGTCCTCTCAGGGGGGACCCGTTAGTTCCCATTCTCTGGGGAAGTTGTATGCATCAGAGATGATCAAATAAACCTGATCTTTACAGGGAGGTACAAATTGGGTGTCAGTGCATCGCATTTAACTTGGACCCTGTGTACGTGTAAAGATTCCTTGAATTAATGTTGCAAGGGAGGTTACACCAAAGATCATGTTCTGAAAATGGAAGAAAGACCACAGAATCAGCTTCCAACATGTACTGTCTCATTGACTAAGGGGCTAATAACCTCAAACTCTGTGGGCATTGGGCATTGGCAGTTCATCATTACCAGAAATATAGCAAGGATGTTTGAGACAACTTATTACACTGTATTTAAATAAAAGAATATACAGAAAGACCTATAAGTGACTCATTGGACCTTTCATAGGAATCCATCCCAATTTACCTAATAAAGGAGAGTCATTTTTAGGTATATTTGTGTTAGTTCCATGTTGTAAGCTTTAAGGAAAATATTTTTACCAACTTTTTTTTTGGTTTTTGTTTTTTTTACCTCTAGGAAATATTTATAGTAAAACTTTTGCCCATAGAAATTAAATTATCCTCAGGGTTACAAAACTTTCCAAAATTTCACATACTTATTTCATGTATCTTACAATGTTTCCAGCTATTAGTTGTAATGGATTTTCCCCTGCTTTTAGAAATACTATTCTCAACTTAAGTATCATTTTGAAAAGAAAATTCTAAATGTTCTTTACTCTCTTTCCTCCTTCTGGGCACACAGGAAGACTTCATTTCCCATTCTCTCTAGCAGTAATTGTGCTGGTGTGTAACTGAGTTTTGGGAATGTGAGGGGAAATGATGTGTTACAACAAGTTGAAAACAATTAATAGCAGTGTGTTCCTACCACAGCTCTTTTCTGTGCATGTGATTGAAAGTGAAGGATCTTGTGATGACAGGGTTGCAAATTGGGTATCCTCGGTTCCTGGACTCTGATTGGAGCAGAGCTGTGCAAGCATCTCTCTGGTTGTGTAAAGGCACTGACATTATGGTGTTTGTATGTTTTGGCAGCTTGTGTTAATTACTCTGAACAGAGTAGCACAGGGGCCAGTTGATTGAGAGGTTTCAGAGAGAGAGAAGACATTAGTCATTGGATATTCAAAGAAACATTTAAAGGATTGCAACATTATTAATCATACTTAGTATAACTATGGCATCATTAAGGGCATTGAAAGAAGTTTTTAAAAATCAGCTTTGTTAAGAAAATAAACACTTATTGCATGCCTACATACATACCTACAGTATAACTATATTAATTAATTGTCATTTTTTGTACTTATTATATAATATATATTACATAACTAACAGAAACCTATGTAAGTAAATATGAATTAATTACTTCATAAAATCTTTAGAACCACAGCGTTTCATAGAGAATATAAAATTAAATCATAATTAATACCTTAGCCAAGATCACAGATAATTGGAGGGCTAGACCTATGATACTAACTTGAGTCTCTATAGTTTACAAAATCCTAATTTTCTCTAATGAGCTATTCTATTTCTAGCCACAAATATGTGTACACACACGCAAATGAAGGGGACATCAATTACTACTCTTGACTATGAATTCAGTGTATCAAGGATCACTATTTCTCATCGGATGTATTATGTTTATATGTTGAAATAACTTTTGGAGGGGATGTTAATAACCTGAGAATATATGAATGCTAGGAGATTTTCCTGTTGACTATTGCTATTATTTTATCATTACATACTCATACAGTTGTGGAAAAAACAGTTGATACTAGTATTTTATATAGCAGGAAACAAATTTTCTGACCCGGTTGGGAGTGTGGGATAGATTGCATCAAGTTGTTGAAAAGACGTTTTCATCAGGGCTGTGAACTGTTTCACAATGGAGTAAGATGGTAAGATTGAATAGATACCGATGGATACCAATGACAATGCCTTCATATTCTATGTCGTTTGGATTTGTGTTTTGTAGGGTAGGGTCTGCAAACTGTGGTCTGTGGGTTGGCCTCCTGTTCTGTAATTAAATTTTTATTAAAAAACACAGACACCTTATTCATGTATGTATTGCCTAAGCCACTGTTGTGTGACAGCGTGAAAGCTGAACACTAGTGGCAGAGCATGAGTGACAGAACAGTAGTGACAGAGCACTGTTGACAGAGTCCCTATGGCTCACAAGCCTCAGACCTTTACTCTCTGGCCCTTTAAGAAAGTTTGTCAACCTCCCTGTAGGTAAGAGGAATTTCCATCAAGTTTTTAGCAGAGTGATGGTAAAATAACAACTATGTTTCAAAAAGCAGACTTGGGGAATTATGAGAGCAGTGGAGGGAGACAGAGAAAAGAATTTAACATGCTAGCACAAGAGTCCAGGGGAAAGGTGATGGAAGGCCTGGCCTTGGTATGGAAAAGAAAATATAAAAAAGAAAACAGCTTGATAGAATCATGGGTGGGATGTATCTGGTCTGTCAGCTTCTCCCCTGATGGACATAATTAGGTTCTCCTGAGTGGGAGCACACCAGAGGGAGGTGCTGGTAGGAGAAGCCCAGCTAATCACCAGCTGTTCCTTCACCATCGCCTTTCAGCTTCCTGCTCTGGGCTGCATGGTCACATTCTCCTTGCCATGCTTCAGGCCTCATGACTATAGGCTCTAGGACGCTGCTCTTTTTTCAGTTAGCTCTTCCTCCGTAAGACAGCCTATTCCTCCAAATGTTCCTTTGGGGACAGAATTTTCCAGCGTCGTTTTGTGTGTGTGTGTGTGTGTGTGTGTGTGTGTCTGTCTCTCTCTCTCTTTTTCTCTCTGTCTGTCTGTCTGTCTCCTTTGCATTCTGTTGCACTCTGTTTGTCTCTCCTAATATCTCTCTGGTAGGCCCAGAATTGGAAATAATACTGACATAGGCTAAATTCACTTTGTTTATATACATGTTGTTTTCTCCAATATTACAGATTTGACAAAAAGCACATCCTTTTAGAATAGGCCATTAAAATTGCCGTGATCTCTCCCACTTCATCAATGTTTTTCTATCTATTGGTACATTCTCATCAGCATAGAAGCATGGTGTCAACTAATGCAATTTATCCAATCGTAGACATACAGACAAAAATCTGGTTCCATCTCTCTCTGTCTGCTGTTCCAATTCTCTGTTCTGTTCTACAACAAAATTCCTCAAAAGAGTTGATGGTGCACCCTGATTCCATTATATTTCCTCCCGTTCTCTCCTGAATCCAATTCAGTCAGATTTAGCTTATGTAGAAAGAGCCCCTGCCAGGGCACCAGTGACCTCCACACGGCCCAGCCATGCTGTGGTCCCAGCCTCATGTGACTCAGCCTATCAGCGGCTGAGAGCGTGCTCTTTCTCCTTCCTTTCTGAAATACATTCTTCTTTCTGAAAACTCTGTGGTTCAACTCTAACCCATTCAGTTATCATTCTGACCCTTCACTAATTCCTTACAGCTCTCTGATTCTAAAACATGGGAATGTCACCCAGGTTCTTATTTTCCTTCCTCAGTCCAGCTCTAGATGATCACAACCAGTCTTTTGCCTTTAAGTGTTATCTCTATGCTAAGGACTTTCACATTTTTATGTCTAGCCAGACAATGGTGCTGAAGTCCATACTCGTAAATCCAACTACTTACTTGACATCACTTCCTGCATGCGGTTTTGTGCTGTGGCAACTCAGCTAAGCTAGTCCTATGCCTCTCAGAATTCTCTTACCCGTATGATTCCGGGTTAGGATTGGCCCCAAGAGAAACTGTGAGATTTGAAAGGTAGAAATGAATCAGTAGTCTCTGCACATGAAAAGTCAGTGTATGTTGCCAGGGCTGCTGCAGCCGGCTCCCCTACCTCCACCAGTCACCATCTAAGTCCTGGGCCAGGCAGCTGTGCATGGCCATGGGGGAAGTGTGCCACCTCCTTTTGCAGGTGACCCAGGTTGAAAGTACTGGGAGACACACTCGGATTCCGGTATGTTCTCATGGGTTCCTGTGTGTCTAAGGGATTTCAGTCTGTCCTTGCTCTCCTCTGCCTCATATCTAGATTTTCTTCCCAACTGCTAGCACTGAAGACCAATGGAGACTTTAGATCCGCCGCCAGACACAAAGGCAGTGTCCTTGAATAGATTCCTTACCAGCGTCACGATTTTGTAAGGTCAAGTATTTCAAGTTAAGTCCCTATAATAAGCCCCTTGCGTCTACATCATGCATAGCAGTTTTCCTTCCTTGCTTGAACGCTAAAGGATATACTCTGCTTTTTTTTTTTTTTTTTTTTTTTTAAGAGCCGGCACCACTTGACGTGGTAAATGCTCAATTGTCTATTTTCTGACTACAACCAGTAGAAGATAAGCTCCATGGTGGTAGAGTTTGTTTTATTTGTGGTAATATCTATAGCATGTATGATTGTGCCCAGCCCACAGTAAGAATTCGATACATACCTGTTTAATGAAATAAATGAATGGATAAATAATAATTGTATATTTGGCAAGTGATTTTTTTTGGTTAATCAGAATATCAGTATACCAAGAGTAACAATGATCAGGGATAAGTAAAATGCTTGAAATATGGTTTTGAAATATTAACATTATGAAAAGAAGCCAATCCAGAAGTGAAAGAGGGAAGGGATTTCTTTTCTCTACTAACAGGTTAAATAGTGAAGAGTCCAAACCTGTCCATTACCAGGCGCTTGTCATGACAACTGGGCAGGTTATTTTCTGAATGTGCAACCTACACAGTTTTGTCAACTCCTAAAGACTAATCAACACTGGTTCACAGTCAGTGACTAAAATCGCTAGAAAGGAAAAGAGCCATCAATTATGCAGTTATGTTTCACTTCAGGAATGTTCTATAGGTGCAAACAGACATTTGGCAAAAGAGTTGAACAAGAAATAGGACAAGCCATTACAAGCATATAATTTTTTTTCTTTTCTGTAAAACTATGGGTTCTGCCTGAAATTTGTTTTGTGAGATAAATCTTCTTCTCCAAGAGGCAATAGTGTTATTAATTAAACAAAGGAAGAGGCAACCGAGGTGGGATCCTGCTAAGCCAAAGTTGTTAAATGAATCTGAGCTCTCATACAGAAAACTTCCCCAGTGGTTATCTAAGCTGTCACCATTTTAGTGCATCTGAGGAAACGTGCTCTAAGATTTGTGTTAGTGTTGGCAAAGAAACGAACTAATTTTAATTCTCAACTTCTAAATCTCACATCAATCCAGAAACTTTGCAGCTAAACTTATCTAAGTTTGCTGCCCAGCCAGCAATTACATTAAAAATATTAAATGAAAAGATAGCAGCCTACCCTGGTGTAAATAGTGAAAGTAAAATTTAGAAAAATATTTATTTTGACTTTTAAAAATGTTCAAGTCTGTTAAAAGTTCTGATTCCTAGAAGGTCATAAAAGGACTCATAGAAGATTTGTTTTCTCCAGTTGCCTAGCTGGCTACAAAACTAGATTACTTCCTGCCACTTCTGCCAAAATAAATATTATTAAAATACTGTATTCCCCAGCTGCCAGTCAGAACCAAATGTACATAAAAAGATGGTGTTTATTTGTATATGTACACCTTTCCCACCACAGAACTCACTTAAATGTTGCAATGCTGGAGATAGTTTTAGCAAAGCTTTTTTAGAGCTGGCTTTCTCACATCTTCCTTCTCACTCATAATAGGTAAAACATTATTGACTTAAAATGAAAACCCTCAGCAATTTATTAGAAATGAATTTTTCTTCTGCCCATGACTAAATATTCAAGTTTTTTAAAAATCACTGTGATATTAAAGGTAAGATTAATTTCTGATTTCGGAAATGATGAGAGACTTAAAAATCTCAATTTTCTTAGAGAGGATTGCCTCAAAGAAGAGGATGCATGCTGGGAACAGGAAAAGATCCAACTGATTTTCTGCTGAAAAGAGGGGTATGATTCAAGCAGATTTTGAGTGAGGGAGAAAAGATCCCGTGCACTGCAATTTGGTGCTGGAAAGAAGCCCCAATTCACATATCATTAGCTTAAGTGATTTTTTTTTTTCTCAATACCTAGGTTTTAAAGGTATGTTTTAAATTCTAACTGTAAAAGAGTTTTTAAAACTTTTGATGGGGTTGCCTTGTGACCCAAGATGTTACTGTTGTTTTAAATGAACAAAAATAAATCTATCTGTTTTTATTGCTATCTTTTGGATTATGCCAGAACTTGAATTTGCCAATAGAGGGCAATAGTCAAACTAAGATAGACTGCATTTATCATTTTTGCAACTTCTAATGAGGTAAAAGGACACATAGAATCCTCATCTGCTTTTATGGATATTGCTGTGTAATTGCAGTGTAATTATGGCACACACAGCTTTAGAAAATTATCTTTCAAGAAAACAGCTGGTTCTCTTTAACAAACCAGGATGAAATCTTGTCAATTAAAAACAAAAAATCCGAAGAAAATTTTCCACAAATACATGCCGATAATAAACAAGCAACAAAAAATGAAATAACATAAAAATTTCAAATGGATAAATCAGAGCTGCTGATATGAAAAATAAGACAAACGTACAAACATAAGAAAATTATAAAGGTAGGAGGTACTTCTGATGTATTGTTTTATATTACAGTGTAAACAGACTTCTTGGAAAGATTTCAAATTTTTTTTTTCTTTTTTCTCTTTTAATTTATTTGTGTAATTATGTAAATGCATGGGTATATCTACTCTAAATATGAGATGCACACACACAAATGCAGATCTAGAGGTTTATAAGAGTTTTTATAACCAGTGCTCCAAAAAAATTACAAAACAACATTGGGCATTTGATACTGTAAATTTGCAGGTTTATTAAACTTTTAGACATGCCAAAAATCCAATAACTGAGTGCCTCCTATAAAAACTCTATTATATACAAAAATTAGAAGATACTAAATAGGTCATTAAGAGAATGATTACTCATTCACTTTGACATATGACTTATCTCAGTCTTACCTTAAAAATCATTTAGCGTTACATAGAGGTGATTGGATTTATAAAAAAAAATTACAAAGTCAGAAACATAAATAAAATTAAAATTTTCTCTTTCTCAACTTGATGAGATATTTTCAGGAGATCTGTTATATTTAGACTCTCATGTAAGCATGAAAAATAAGAATTGGTACTTTCTGTACTCACAGAGTGGCATATCATGACAGTATCATAGCTTTGCCGGCAAGTATCCCTTATGAATCTTACATTTAGGAACTATTTTAATTAACAACAAACACTAACTGAGCTTATATTATTTACAGAATTGGACCCTGTGTGGTTAAAAATTTAAAAACTAAATATAATATATGATATTAAAACACAAATACAGAGATATATACATGTGTATTGTATATGTATATGATATGTATTTGTGTGAATATTTATGAAACATAAGGAGGAAATAATAATAATATTTAAGTTTGTGTTTTTAATCGTGCAGAGTAAGTTGAATATCTAGCAATAATACTCATAGTCGGTAGTTCCCAAAATGTAGTAGTACCTGGACCGTTACAGTCAGTATCCCCTGAGCACTTGTTAGTTCCCACTCTGGCCCCATCTCAAACCTGCTGAACCACAAATTCTGGGATTGGGCTTCAGCGGTCTGTGTTTAAACAAAGTTCCAGGTGATTCTGATGCACGTTAAAGTCTGAGAACCACTTTTCTTGGTAAATGTAAGTTATTTTCATGATTATTATAATTTGGACAGTATGAAACCTAGAAGATCTTCTCCTGTCTCTAGACTTGTTTTCAAACAAGTTCTGCGCTAAAATGTATATAACCTAGGTATAGTTAACGTGTTTTATCAGATAGATTGGTTCTTGACTGTTATTGACTGAACCTTTTAAAAATTAGTCATGTAATTGAATCTTTATAGAAACTTTTTCTTCAATTAGCTCTGGAATTCCAGCTTTAGGAGTTCCTAAACATCACCTAACGCAAATAGAAAATTGGAAAACTAGGAACCAAAAGGATTAAAAATATTTGCCAAATATCAAAAGGTCAACTTGGCAATGAACTTGGTGTCACATCCAAATCTTCTAACTTCTATATTAAACTTTAATCAGACTGGATTGTAGGTTATGGTTTTCAACTAATTTCCTGTATCAGTGATAGGATAGTTGTCAAATGACTCATGAAAGACATTTGAGCAACTCAACACTTTAGCAACAGCACAGCCTCATAAGTATTTCCCAACAGTAGGAAAGGAAATATGCTTAACTATCAGCTATGCATCCTCCTCTTGCTTGTGTGGTGGGTGATCTCTTCTAAGAGATATTGTTGGGCTTTTCCAGGAGATATTTCTGTCATTGCAGCCAGCCAGGAGAATGTGAAATTTAAGTTACACTTGTAGATTTTCTCAGTTATTACCATATTCTTCTAAATCAGTTGTAATTGTATTGTTTTTTGTCTGTCTGCTGGTCTACATCTCTTCTGTAAACTTGTTGAATTCAAGAGTTAGTCTTTCTGTTTTGTTTTGGGGGGGTATGTGTACTTCCTGTTCTGAGAGTTGACCACAGCACCTGGCACATGATAGGTGTCCAACACTGGTGTCAAATAAATAAAATGACTGAGTGGAAGCTCAATAATAGATACTCAGTTTTGCAGCTTTAACTCTAATGAAAATATAATCCTTAGTGATAATGTAATAAAAGAAAGATATAATCTGTGCCTATTATTATAACTCATTTATAATAAAGTTTTCTCAATGCTTCTGACTGCATCTATAGTTCAGAAAAGTTCATTGCAGTTGTCAGTGAAATCAGTGTAGCTCTGGGCCACATAGGTTTATAGGAATTCAGGACCATGATGCAACTAATAGTTATAGTAGTTTAGCTCCTACTTCAACCCCTCAATTTCCAGCCATTGATTTCTAGGTGTCTTTCGTGTGCGTTCATGACCTAGTCCTCCAGGATACTACGTAATGTCAAATATTCTTCTCTTCTGCTCTGATTTTCAACCTACGGGATCCTGTATATTCACAATAAGTTTGCAAAGGCCACAGAATCAGATCCCTGAAACCACAAAGGAATATGGCCCACTTTGTCTTCAGAGGAGGCAGCCGAAAGCAGCTCCATCTCAATCTGTTCATTGTCCTATTGAATTTGCATCAGACCCTGAAAAGCAATATACCCTCTGCTCCCACGGGCAGCATGGTTGGCTGTTTGATATTCTTCATCTTGACCATTGCTCCCCCAATTTTTCCATTAACACTTCCCTGCAAGCAGAGGCAAGTAACATACCTAAGATTTCTTTAGACTTTTGTTCTACCTTTAAAATCTATGCAAATGTTTATGCTAACCCATAATGAAACAGTGTTTTACTATGAAACTAATGCTTTAAATGACTTTACATCAGGTGGAAACTTTTTATTCCAGGAAAGTGTATTACACGCCTTCTGTACTTTTTTCCATTACCATCAAGGACACACTTCAATAGTCTTGTGAGTACTCGTGGCCAGTTTGAGAAATTTAGCCTGGCTTGAATTTTAGTGGAAGAGCTCATTAATTTTTTTCTCACTGTTTATTGGGAACTACTGCATTAGAAGACAGTTATACATCAATGGAAGTTAAGTATGGGAAAATCTGACTAATAAACACATTTGTAATGTTCAAAATTACTCCTCCCCACCAATGATGAATGTTTATCCTTGGAAATAGCACTTGCTCTTTAATTAAGAGGCTAATTCCTTTGGGAGAGACCTTCAGACAGGCTTAATATGGACCCTCAGTATATACTGAGATTTGTTTGAATTTCAAAGTTGAATTAGACTCTTCAACAGGAATTCCTAAAATACCAAGATCACATTTGGAAGCTACCAACATTTCAGTCAAAGACACATCTAGACTTCGATTCTGAGTGTAGTACTCCATGAGTTTGGTCAGGCATTATACTTCTTGAATTTAAGTCTGTTCAGATAACAGACTTCTGATCATAAAGCAATAATCATCACAACATTCTTGTTCGGTTAACCTTAAAATTTTAATAGGACATATAATAGTTACCATTCCTTAAGACTGACAGAAATGTATTTCCAATGAATGTGTAACTAATTCCTTCTTAAAAGGTAATGTACATTTATTACATAAAATCTTTTCACACTTGAGTAACGAGTAACATGAGGATACATTCAAACAAATGTACTATAATAAACCATAAAAAAACATATCAACATTAGTGAAATTTAATATATCAAATTATTATTAACGAAATAGTCTATACTATTCAGAAACTGCAAGGAATTGTTCAAATGACAGGATTTTATCAATATTAGATGGGCAAAAGTGCATGTTATCTATTATGACTCGTTGCCTAATACTGGAAAGTTTATGAGAGATTTCTGAGAAACAGGTAGACGTTGCAATAACCTTACATATCCTTTCTGAGAATGCAAGTTAACAGAAATATTAAGTAGATAAATATTTAATTCTTGTCTAGGGGGTAAGATAAATTAACTAGAATGATAGCCATATGAAAATGCACTTGGAATGATGCATAACAGTAGTTAATCTCACATGAGGGAATATAGGCAAATGGTTTAATTGAACCAAAAAAATAAAATTGCATCAAAGTTCACAGTTCTAGAACGTCTAAACCAAAGTCAACTTTTATTGATATTTAAAGCAGTGAAACCACTTTCATCGATCTATTTTGTGCGGTAGGTGATGCACTATGAGAGAAACATCTATAATGTGCTGTGCAAAGAGTTTTAAGTATTGTTGGCAATAAATTAAAAGTAATGTTGATGTTCCAAACAAGTTTTGACGGATAGTTAAGTTTTCAAGCGGATGAATTAAGGTAGTTTCTGAACTTGTTTCACTGTGGATATCGTATTAAAAGCAGAACTTGCACTCCTAAAAACTGACTCTATTATTCTGTTAAAAAGTTCCTTTTGATGTAGAGTATTAGAAGTAATATTTGCCAGTACTTTGTGGACCAACCTTTAAGTTCCATCAGTGTTAAAAAACGGAATTATTTATTTTGAAGTATTAAACAAATACTCAACATAGTCTTGGATTCAACTTAAAAGGAAAGTTACAAGGTGCATGCGCAAAAGAAATACATATATAATATTAGATGTAAATGCACACGTTATACCTAAGCACATACATGTATGAATAAACACTAAAAATGTTGCTAATTGTTTTTCATCCTTTTTTTTTTTTTAATTAGGAAAAGTAGCACTAAGCTATAATATTAGTTTTATAATGGGGAGAAATAAGGCATAGCCAGATTGTTTCTGTCAATTCATTTTATTCAAACTTCTATATAGTTAATAGATTGATATAATTTTGATTCAATTCAGAAAACATAAAATCACAAAATAAATTTTCCTTTCACCTTGAATTACAACTTCAAAAGCCTTACCCTAAGAAACATGAGAATCCCCAAAAGGGAAGAAAAAATGCTAGAAAACTTGGTTGACTACTGTTAGCATTACTATTATTACTTCACTGAGGGTAATCCTACTTAAAATGGCAAAATGTAAAGATTTAGATTTTGGAGGACTGAGGTTTAGCATTTACCACAGCAACTTTAATCACTGTTTTAGCATGCTCTGTTTTATCACCTGTAGAGATTTGGTTTCTTCCTGAGACTCTGTTTCCAGTTTCCTGATTCAAGTGCTTTTGTGAAAGAATTTACTGTTTGCTTTCACTACTCTTCCTTCTTGAAGATAGTTTCCTAAAGAAAGAAACCAGCTTTAATCCAGCACTTAATTCCGGTTCTCATCTCTTATCTCTTCTTGCTGCCATTCTACAGCTTGTGTTAGTTTGGTCCAGGAGTTTCATAAGTACCTCATATCAAACTCCTGCCTCTGTCATCTCCACAGGGTTCATCTCCTCAAGGCACCCATTCAAAAAGAATCACAAATCAAGTTCCAATTCCCTTTATTAAAAATATAAGCACTTACTGAAGTGTCTTGAACCGGAGGTCAGAGAATTATTTTGTGTAACACAAAGCAAATTTGCTAAAAGAAACAAAGAAAAAGGAGGAGGGAGAAGGAAAAAAACCCTGCAGATATCTGTATTAATTTTCACCTTTGTTATGTATTTCAATATTCCTTTGAACTAAGCTTGGCCCTATAGGTACCTTTTCTCAATTGTTCTGTTGTCAGACTTTCCGGGCTCTTCCACCTCTCCTTCCTTCTTTTCTCTACTAATCTTTTCCTACCACTTACATTTTGTACAATTCACATGTAATCTAAGGTCCCACTGCTATTTGAGAATGACTTTGGGGGCAGAGAAGATGTGTAGTTTAAGGGAAAGCAGCATACGGAAATGAAAAGACGGTGTGTGTCAGAGAACATAGGGCTATTGCATCTTATAAAGGCAGTGGGTTTATAGAATGCCTCTATACCTCTAGGATTTTCTTACAGAAAATCTCTATATAAGCACCTCTCTCCATCATTTCTTCAGGCTTCAACTCTGCAGATGGCCCAACTGGTGAAACATGCCATGTTGAATAACGTTTGCAATGTTGCTTCTCCCGGGTAGCGCATTTGAATTCTGACTTTTTCCCCCTGAAGACAATGAATGAATCTAATGGTTAGTACTTCAGTAGTTGAAGTGGGCCCATTGGAGGGGAAATTAGACTTTTTCCATCACTTCAAATTAGATTTTTATATGATTTCCTCTCATTCCAACCACAAGCATTCACAGTCACTGAGACGGTTGTGCCTACTGTATTCCAAGCACTGTCTCATGTGTTTACACAATTGTCACATTTAAACCTGAATTTGTGAAACTGCAGATATCACCAACCTTACTGTTTTGTCTTGCACTTTCAGATTTTCATCTGCCAGGAGATCACATTTGCCCCCCACTTCTACCTACATTTGCCCTCAACTTTTTTCCCCTGCAAATATCTCAGATTTGATTAGTGCTTTATAAAGTCAGTGATTTGTCTTCTCATTCAAAGTGGCATAACCATGGGATCTACTAAAAGCTCTTCTGTGGTAATTGATTTATCACTCTTATCATTTAATTCAATGCACACAGCTGAAATTTTGGTTTAATAGCTAAGTACACTCAGGAGGATTTCCCAGATTAATGTAGGACTGTGGCAATTTCTTAAAGTTCTGAACTTATAAAACTGACAAAATGTAAGTGCAGTCATTACATGGTGTGAGTTTTCTGGTGGAAATGTATTAATGAAAGATGATATATTAGGTCAGCTTTATTATACTTTGTAAATATCTACAAATGAAATAAAAACATAAATGAATCACAAGAAATAACCTAGTTCTTAAGGTAGTAAAGAAATTTTTTGATTTTAGGAATATGTAAGGAAGATCTAGCGTCAAAAAAATGCCGTCAAGAGTGAACAGGCATTTCAGCATAGACACAGTGAAACGTTCTCATCTAAGTATTTTAAAAACAGAAAATTCCTTTCATCTCTCTGTTCCTTGAACTGCATATGACCATAATACAGGGTAAAAACAATACTGGTAATTCAATCTTTAATAACAGATTATTGCATAGCTCTTTATGGGATTTTTCCTTTTTTTTGGATTTGATATTATGGAATATGAACATTACCACCCATGTTTTAAAAAAATTGAACATCTCTCTTCCATTGTACAAGGGATTAGAAAAATCGTATGTCCTAGTTTGATAGAGCTACCTATTCACACTGTGTATTAAATATAATTATTTTAAAACATACTCTAATTAGACCGATTATTTTTAAACTAGTTATAAATTTGTTTGTAATGGTTTTCCATGTTGTATGTGTGACAGCTTATTATCTAGAGGGACTTTGGGGTGGACAGTATTATAGTATAGATAGCTCTACTACTGGCCTAAAAAGCAGGGTAAAAATGGAGAAATTTATACTCTTTTACTCTCCTGGTTCTGTTTTAGTACTTGTCAGTTATGTAACTGTTCTCTTCATTATTAGCATCTGGGTCACAGAAGAAAATCTGTGTACTGAGTGAGTTAATAGGTAAAAGTACAAAAACACAGCTTTGAAGCTTTACTCATAATATGTCACATATGATTGTTAAAGATCAAACTAGTTAGCTTTTCATATTTACAAAAATAATTTCTCAAAAAGGAATGTTCACTAACAAAAATGATTCTTTCAATAAGAGTTTCTTATTTTAGACAATTTCTTGAAAGTTTAACCTTACTGATCACAAGGTGAACAGTTTTTAAATTTAAAAAAATCAAAGTATTCCTTCAGATACATTTTAGTTACCAAACAAAGGAAACACCTTTTTTTATATTCTTAAATACCTGGATATATTGGAAGAATGCAAAATGATTTTAATATGCTTCTATTTAAATACAAAGAACCAATTCATAGTTTTGTTTTTGTGTTGCTAAAATATGGATTGAAAGGTTAAGACGCATATAAGAGAATTTAACACATTTCCTTCATTTTTATAGCAGCATTGATTATAAGATGTGATAATTTAGTAGCAGTGGCTTAGAGAAAAATTACAATAAATGAACATATTATTGATGTATCTAGATTTCAGAATGTTAAATTATAAACATACATTATCCATAAATATAGACATATATGTACATGCATGTGTGCATATATGTATGTGTATATATACATGTGTGAATACATACACATATATGTATATATGTATATAGAGAGATACACTTTCTTCTACAGGAAGAGGAATATAATCAATGGTGTGTTGATGTGTGTGTGTGTGTGCATGTGAGACCACCAACACTAAGAAAAGGAGCCCTGATTTGTAGCATTTTTCCAGTTTCCATGGTGTAAATACTCGTACCACAGATCACTTCTAGCTACTGCTACTATTATGCACAAACGGGAAGAGCAAGAGATGTATATATACGTATACGTGTGTGTGTATTAAGTCTCCTAGAATCAATTGCTTGTTATTCTAGATTTGCGCCACATTAAGGAAGGAGGAGAAACACTGCTTAGTGTGAGAGTTCTGTGGGTGTGGTCTACACAGTTTCAAAAGTAAAGCACATAGAATGGAACTTAAGCACACTTGCTCTTTGAAAGAACACTGCTTAACATAATGATTAACATTAATTGCACGTTTTTATCTAGAAAAATAAATTTAATATACGGTATTAATGAAAAATTCTCAAATTGGCAGCTTTCTTTCTTTATCAGTGTGATCTTTGAATGTTCTTGTAAGTCATAGAAGTTTGTCTGCTTCTGTATGACCTCAAATGAGTTTTGTTTGTTTGTTTTTTAAATGGGCTTTTGATGTTTGTTCTGTAGCCATGGATGTCTTTACTGGCCTAGCTACATTTTTCAGTTGTTGTTGTTCCCAAAGATTCAGGGTCACATGTCTTTCTGAGCCTGAAACATTCCACAGTTGCTCTTCTTAGTGGAAGGAACTGGATGAAATCAGTGGGCTGGTTGTTGGATGGCTTCCCAACAGTTGGAGTTAAAGTAATATTCCCAACTAAGTGAGGCTGACGACTCTACCAAGATCTTTCCATTCAGGAGCAGAATTCCTCCTGCTTGCCATGGCTGCTATCATACCTTCTGTGACTAGCCAACTCAAAAAATTCCCTTCTGATTCACAGACTACTTATACTTTACATCACCATTTTTTTTTTAACATCTTTATTGGAGTATAATTGCTTTACAATGGTGCATTAGTTTCTGCTTTATAACAAAGTGAATCAGCTATACATATACATATATCCCCATATCTCCTCCCTCTTGCGTCTCCCTCCCACCCTCCCTATCCCACCCCTCTAGGCAGTCACAAAGCACCGAGCTGATCTCCCTGTGCCGTGCGGCTGCTTCCCACTAGCTAGCTATTTTACATTTGGTAGTACATCACCATTTTTTGAAAGTCTGAAGATTTTGCCTTCTGGATGTGCAGACCTAACAGAAGTTTTGAAAGGTTAGCTTTTTCAAGATTTTTGTACAAGTTGAATCTGAATAAGCAAATAAACACAACCCCCGCTTGCAAAAACAGAAAACAATGAAATATTAAAATATGGCAGCCATTTATTTAACAGCGAGTATGGTTTCCTCAAAAAATTAGAAAAGGTATGTCATTACACAGAATTCATGTTCAGTGGATACTATTCCAATGTTTTCTATGGGATAATAGTAATCTAGCTTCTGAAACTTTAAATCTCCTTGAAGATATTTAAAGCTGAAAAGAGACAAAGCAAACAATCAGAAATCTAAACACAAAAAATAATTTACAATGTGCCCCTATCTATAGAAGCTAATGGCTTCTATTACTTAAGAGCCAAGCAGAACGGATTAAGAAAATTAAAAGAATCTAAAGAAGGACTTGGCCATCTAGTGGGTGGGATGGGGGGGTGAGAGGGAGGTCCAAGAGGGAGGGGATATATGTATACATATAGCTGATTCACTTCATTGTACAGCAAAAAAAACACAACGTTGTAAAGCAATTATGCTCCAATAAAAAAAAAAAAAAGAATACAGTACTATAAACATGAAAAGAAAAAAAAAAAGAATGACTTGGCCATCTAGTTAAAAGTCCTTTAAAGAATGATTTGGCCATCTGGTATAATTTCTTCAGATGTTATACTAATTTTATTTTATTTTATTTCAAGATTTTTTTTGATGTGGACCATTTTTTAAAGTCTTTATTGAATTTATTACAATATTGTTTCTGTTTTACATTCTGGTTTTTTGGCCACGAGGCCTGTGGGATCTTAGCTCCACGACCAGGGGTCAAACCCACACCCCCTGCATTGGAGGGCGAAGTCTTAACCACTTGACTGCCAGGGAGGTCCCTAATTTTACTAATTTTAATTCAAGCCCAAAACATTAAATTGCACCTGATAAACTGTATAAATAAAAATTGTCTTTTAGATGATGGAAAATTCTTAATCATGTCAAGTTAAGTGTTTAGGTATCTCAGATTGGGAGCTATGGCTTTATTACCTATATAATCCATTTGTGGATCTGGCTAAGCTACTAGTTCCAATAATATCCTTCATCAGGAAAGTTCTTGGGGTTAATTTTACTTTGTGAAAACCTATTTCCTTCTCCTTGTTTTAAATTGTTGCCTTTCAGTGTTGGTGGATACACTTTCTTCTATAGGGAGAGTGAAATAATCAGTGGTGTTTTGGGGTGTGTGAGTGTGTGTATAACAACCAACTCTGTAAGAAAGGGAAGCCCTGATTTTTTTTAGCATTTTTACAGGTTCCATGGCGTAAATACTTGTACCACAGATAATTTCAAGTTACTGCTACTATTGTGCATAACTGACTAGAGATGTATACATTTGCTCTTGGGAGCTAGTACTTGCTAGCCTCCAGCACACCACTGGATCTAAATGATTGTTCTTTCCACATTATGAAAATATCAATACAAAAAAACTGAACTTGAGAATCTAAGAACTTTTATAAGTTAAAGATTTCCCAATTTTATAATCAAAATGTCTTAATACCTCATGCCTTTTTATTTTCATAGCACTTTTTAATAACTGAAATGAATTTTACTTACTGATGATTGTCTGCCAGCAACACTAAACTGAGGAACTCCAAGAAAATAAGGATCGGATCTGTCTGGTAGACATTGTGTTCCCAGAAACTACAAAAATACCTAGCACAAAATGGGCCCTCCATTAACATTGTTAAATAAGTGTCAACCTTTTAAAGTTAAGATGTTATATATTTCATTCCAAGTTAAATTAATTTTCAGTTAACAAGCCAGTAAGAATTTTACTTTATTAAAAAAATTGGTAATATAGATCTGGGTGAATATATAACTTGTTACTAATCTTTAATCCCCTCTTTTTATGTACATATCCCCTTTGTAAAGAATAGCTTCATATTGAATAAAAGAAAAAAACTTCTTTTATAAGCCACATATACCAATTTGTAAACATATTTTGGTACCTACCTAAATAATATTTTAACAATAATTAAACTCCTGCAGAAATCAAGCTGGACCATGTGACCTTGAAACACAGGAATATAGAAGGGAAAATAAAGATTGAAAATCATTTTTGTTGCCACTTCAGCATAAAATTAATTTGGGCTTATTTTTAAATTTCATCACATTTCAACTATAATAACCATAACCATAATAATTATGGTTAATTATTATAATATAATAATTATAATAACCATAATAAATTATGATATTTATTCCTTTTTTATAATTCATTTGAAATATTTAATTTAGCACTTACCATGTGTTAGTAACTGTTTAATGTGTTGGTTCCACAGTGAAAAACACAGCATAGCAATCTTAGAGTAAATATATTTTAATACGAGAGAATGTAAAGAAGAAAATCACAAAACAGTGATATGGGCCCTGAGGAAAATAAATGGGCTATAGTGAAAATCCCATATATTTTAGATTGGATGGTCAGGGAAGTTTTTCTAAAGAGTGATATTCCAGATGAGAACCAAAGAATATGAAGGAGTGGGAAGGCAAGTGGAGCTGCAGCTACGAATTTGGCTTGTTCAGGGGGCAGGATGAACCCAGTGTAGCTGGAGTAATGTAAGAGGGAAGGATGATGGAAATTGACACCAAAGAGTAGGCCTGGTGATTTCATTGAGACTCCTGTGGGCCATGTGTAGGAGCTTCAATTTTACTGTAAATGTGTTGGGGAAACGTAGGAGATTTGTAAAGAGAGGAGTGGTAAGATCTGAACTAGAACATTTCAAGATTTCTCTATGATGTGGAGAATAGATTGTAAGGAAACATGTAGAAGCTGATATATTATATTATATTAGGAAGCTCTTGCAGATGAGGGAGGATAAAGCTGTTGTCAGAAATAATCTTGAAAACAGAGTTGCTAGAATTTGGTAATGGGTTATTATGAGATATGAAGGAAGAGAAGTCAAAAAAAAATCTAAGTTTGGCCTAAATAACTAGAAGAATTATAGTGTTGTTTACTGAACTGGGGAGACTAGAGATGGAGTGGGTTATGTCACATAGGTATTTATTGTATGAATCTGAAACTCAAGGCGGAACTCAGGGCTAAAGATATATTCAGCAGACTCACTGAGATGTGGATGGTATTTACATCCTTGAAGCTGGATGAGCTCACTAGTGAGTGAATGTAACTAGAGAAGAGGAGAATCCTAAGAACTGAGCACAGGACACTCTACCCTTTGGTGACCCAAGTTACTAGGAAGATCTAGCAAGAAGATGGAGAAGTTGAAGCTAATGAGGCTGGAGAAAATCAAGAGTATGCTTTTTCTAAAAAGCAAGCATAAAAAAAGGTTTCAAAGAGGGAACAACCAACTGCATCAGTTAGGTTGTGTAAGAGAAGGAACACAGACTGAGTTTCGTAATTGGACTGGAGCAATTTCATTAGAGTTGTAGAGGAGAAAACCTAATTGGGATTGAACTAAAGGGAAAGGGAAGGGAAGTAAGTGGATAGAGGCAGTACGTAAAACGCTTCTAAGGAGCTTTGCTACAGAGGGGAGTAGATAAATGGGCCAGACCTGGAGAGGATTCAGATATATGGGTTCAGGAAAGTTTTTTGTTATTGTTGTTTTGTTTTTAGTAAAAAGATATATTGAAGCATATTTATATTCTGATGGAAATGATCTTAGTAGGACATGAAAAAATAAAGAAAATGCATAAGGGAAATACTTGAGTAGTCAAGAGGATATTTAGTGTAGTACACAGTGGCCAGATGTAAAAGCAAAAAACATACATTCATTGTAACAAGAGGAATGGAAACTTGAACTGGAGGTAGAAAGAATAAGGTATGTCTCTCCTGGTTGCTACTGTTTTATCACTGAAATAAAGAGTGAAGCTATCATTTGACAATGGGCAGAATTGAGGCAGAAGGTTAGAGGAAGAAAGTGGAAAATAGTCAACTCAAGGATTTAAGAGTAATAATAAAAGAATTGCTATGGACATTTAAGGACAGCTTAAGATTTGCTTTCATGAATAAAAATGAGACCAGACAGCATAAGGATGCATGTGTGTGTATGTGTGTGCGCGCGTGTTCGCATGTGTGTATTTTGCCATTTTAAGTGCTCAGGTGAAATCAAGAATTTTGAAACACTAATAGAGATGAATCCTTTCTAAATAGTCATGGTGTGTTAAATGATTTGTTAAATATTTTGACTAGTACTTCTGGATACAGGCAAGCTATAGGTAAAAAGCATGTTAAACCTAGGTTTGGACTTTATTAGGAAGAGATGGCTGAGGTAGAAATTCACAAATCTTTTAGACATGAATAAAAGGACATGATTTTAGTAATGGACAATAAAATTTAAGCCCAAGAAAATAAGTGAGGAGATGAAGAAATAACAAATAGTGAAAAAAAAAAACAACTGTGGGTCAATAGGTGAAGTCCCCTATGGTGTCAGTCAATTTTTAGAATGGGATCAGTGTAGGTTGTTTGCAATATGGTCACAAAAATTATTTTCAGCTATGTGTGTATATTCCTTTGCAGTGGCTTTCCACTATACCCATGGAAAGTGGGATCTGTTTTCTCACCCCTTGAATCTGGGCTGTCCTTGTGGGAAGTTTTGACCAGTAGAATGCAGTGAAAATTATGTTGTGTGACTTCTGAATTGAGGTTCAAGATATCTCATGGCTTCTGCATTTGCCCCCTTGAAACACTGCTGTCCCATGTAGAAAAGTTAGGGATGAGAGATCACATATAGAAAGAAACCAGCTGACAGCCATCATTAACTACTAAGACAGTTGCCAGCACACAGAATTATGAGCTAATAAATTGCTATTTGAAACTATTACATCTTTGAATGCTTTTGTCACATAGCAATAAGCAACTCATACAGGGGCATTATTAGAGTATTTAAACTAGAAAACTAAAAGATAATAAGTTGTGTTAATTACTGCTCAAATTTAGTGATAGCTCATCTGAATACTCTGTTACATAAAGACTAAATATTGGGACTTCCCTGGTGGCACAGTGGTTAAGAATCCGCCTGCCAATGCAGGGGACACGGGTTCGGGCCCTGGTCCGGAAAGATCCCACATGCCACAGAGCAACTAAGCCCGTGTGCCACAACTACTGAGCCTGCGCTCTAGAGCCCGTGAGCCACAACTACTGAGCCCACGTGCCTAGAGCCCGTGCTCTGCAACAAGAGAAGCCACCGCAATGAGAAGCATGTGCACCGCAACCAAGAGTAGCCCCCGCTCACCACAACTAGAGAAAGCCTGCGTGCAGCAACGAAGACCCAACACAGCCAAAAATAAATAAATAAATAGGGGCTTCCCTGGTGGCGCAGTGGTTGAGAATCTGCCTGCCAATGCAGGGGACACGGGTTCGAGCCCTGGTCTGGGAAGATCCCACATGCCGCGGAGCAACTGGGCCCGTGAGCAACACTTACTGAGCCTGCGCGTCTGGAGCCTGTGCTCCCCAACGAGAGAGGCCGCGATAGTGAGAGGCCCACGCACCGCGATGAAGAGTGGCCCCCGCTTGCCACAGCTGGAGAAAGCCCTGGCACAGAAACGAAGACCCAACACAGCCATAAATAAAATAAATAAATAAAATTTTTAAAAATAAATAAATAACTTTAAAAAAAAAGACTAAATATTAACTTTCAATTTAACTTGTATAACATAAAAGGAAGAGATAGGAAAGAGAATATAGCTAATATAGAGAATATAAACACAGATTAAAGACTGAAGCTTGATATTTTATTTTTGTAAACACTCAGAGAACTCAGAAGAAATCATTGCGTACCGTGGTCCTTGTATTCCTCAATACCATCGAACCTTCCAGAGCAGGAGCCATTCAATCCTCCCAAAGCTCCTGCAGCAGTTGGCACTTGTCCAAAGCTGATCACTATTAATTGTTTAGCTGTGCCATGGGTTACCAGCATCCCACTTCCCACTGATGAGGAGCTCAACCCACTTTCAAGTCCAAGCATATGACCAAACCTATCCCCAGATTCCATCCTTGAGTGGCTATTTTGGAGGGCCATTCCTCATACCAGTTTCTGTGTCATACACGTCCGGGAAGGAGACAGAAACCACACCAGTTATTTGAATAGAGAAAATTTAAGTAACTGTTCACTAGCTAAAAGGATAAAAAGAAATCTCTAAAATATAAATGGAGCAACTACAGGAAGCAGCTAACACCCCCAGAGTTGAAAGAACACAAGAAAGATACTGAATTCCTTTAAATTTAGAGGAAAGAGCCCTAACAAGCTAATACTCAGACCTCTGAGGAGTAGGTCCCGCTCAGCTGGTGTTGGTATTTCCAAGCTTGGGGGTTCTCATAAGCCTGGAATCTGACCTCTAAAAATAGGGCACCAAGTTAATCAGTGCTTGTCTCTCTGGGAGTGAGACACAATAAAGCTGGTTATTCAAGCTTTAGAGAAACTGCAAACCAGATTCAGCCGCTGGTATAGGAAGAAATTGTTCCTGCTTGGGTAAATAAACATTGCTCCATGACACAGGAATCACAAGCAGATAGGAAGCCCACAGGATGTGACAAAAAACAAACAGGAACAAGCAAGTCTTTCTTTCTCCTTCAGGCTTACAATCTTTCTCCAGAGCAACTTTTTGGAAGAGCCAATCATTGAACCAGCTGGTAGAGAAGAAATGTGTTTCACAGATTTCCAGTTTAAGTATCACAAAATAGTACAGAAGGGGAAGTTTACAGCCAGTAACTTAATAACTTGAACAAAGCCTAGAGAAAAATAAGAAAGAAAGAAATTAAGGTGTTGAAGAGAAAAGTAAGAGTCCAGGTCCAATATTAGCAAGGGTTTAGTGGTATAACCCCTTCACTTTAGGTTGGTACCACATAGTGCTGCGGCCTAAGATGCGGAAGTAGAAACGGCAACAAAAGAAAAGATTGATTATTATGGGGACTGCAGCCCAGGTTAGAAGCATCTCAATCTATAGAATTAAGTTGATTCCAGATTGTTATATCCCAAAGGCACCAATAAGAGACAAATATAAAATGTGTGTGTAATATCATCATAGACATTGTCATTTCTACAAACAATTTTTAATATATTTTTCACACAGTAAAGATTAACCAGGATATGACTAAGATCTGGTAAGGCTATAAAAAGATTATAACTCAATAATGAAAAGGCAAACCACACACTTTTTAAAATCATATATGTATTGCCAATAAGAAGTCGTAAGAGTGTCCAACATAAACCACAATTGGATATTGCAGTGTATGCACAAGAAAAAGTTAAAAATAATAACTGAAGACAGCAAATGTTGGTGATGATATGAAGCAACCGGAATTCCTATACATTCTGGTAGGAAAGTAAAATAGTGCAACCTCTTCAGAAAATCTCTGGCAGTTTCTTACAAAACCAAAGCATACATTTCGAAGTCTAGATATTACCCAATAAAAATGATAACATATGTCTACAGAAACTTGCAGACAAATGATTACAGCAGTTCTATTCGTAACTTCCAAAAAACTGAAACAGCCCAAGATCTGTCAATAAGATAATGGAAAAGCCATCATATATTCATTTAATTGAATACTACTAAGTAATATAGGAATAAACTACTGATACATGTAAAAACATGAATGAAATTCAAAAACATTACCTGAGTGAATGAAGCCTTCTGACACAAAATGCTGCATACGGTATTGTTCTATTAAAATGAAGTTCCCTAAAAGCCACAACAAATATTTGGTGGAATAAACTGGAACATATTTTTATCTCAGAAATGGGGACAGAGATTGACTTGGAAAAACTATGAGGGAACTTTTTGGGGTAAGAGTAATGTTGCATACTTTGATAGGGGGTTGAGTTACACAAAACATCCTTTCCCAAAAAATCTTCAAGTGTACAAATCTATTTTATCATGTCATTTTTATACCCAAAATAAACATATACATAAATATTAAATTCTAGTTTTCATATGTATATCAAAAGTACTATGTAGAAGAGTTATGATATACTTAATATAGTTTGAAATAAATCCTAAAATAGATTGATAGATGTAAGCAGAATGTAGTGGGTAGATATGTGATAGTTGATCAAGCAATAAATTAAAATATTAGTAGTACAATGTAGGTGGCGTGTATATGAGTATTCAAGGTAACAATCTTTGAACCTTGCTCTGTGTTGAAAATTTACATAGCAAAAATGTTTAAAAAATTTGTACAGAGGAGAAAAGTAAACAAGAACATCAACTAGCACAACAAACAAGTGATAAACACTGGCTTACAGGTTTCAAGACTGTGAAAGATCTTAAAGTGAAAGATCTTAAAGAGCTATGCTTAAAACATGCAAGGAAATAAACATGAAAACTAATAATTTTATCAGAGAACTGGAGGGTTTGGTTTTTTTTTTTTTAACATCTTTATTGGAGTATAATTGCTTTACAATGGTGAGTTAGCTTCTGGAGGGTTTTTTTAACTAGCATATTTGAAAGAAAACCAAATAGACATTCTAGACTGAATAAAAAACTCAGAAGATGGATTCAATGGCAGATTTGACTCAGCTGAAGGGGAAATAAGTGAATGGTAAGATATAAGAAAATTCTCTCTGAATTAAGTACGGAGGTAACTGTATGGGAAAAAAAATTCTAGGGAAAGAGAAGATCTAACCTATCACAAACTAAGAGGAGAAATTTGAGCAAAAACAATGTTTGAAAAAAACGAATAAATGGATGATAATTTTCCAAAATTGATGAAAGACATTAAGTTACACCTTCAAAGAAATCTTCTTCAAACCCCAAGGAAGATATGTGCAAAGAGAACTGCACTTAGGCACGTGTTACTAAAACTACTGAAAATGAAATACCAAGAGGATATGTTAAAATTAGAGGAAAACAAGGCAAATTGCCTTTAAAAGATACTTGACTCCCTTGAAAGGCAAGGAAATGATATCTTTGATAAAGGTTAAAGAAAACACATGCCAATGAGTGAATTAAAATAGCCATTTATAAGACAGCATTAGCACACTGAAAGAAAAATATAAATTTTTAGAAGGGAAATACATAACATATTCAGATATTTAAGTTGACAAATGACTGGTAAAATGTGTACCATGTAAAAGTAAACAAGAGAACTGAAGTAGCTATACTAATATTAAACAGAGTGGACTTTAAGGCAAAACCATTTCTTGAGATGAAAAAATGTTCCATAGTGATAAAACTTTCAATGAAACCTGGGTGATAAAGTGAATTACTCTTAAAATATATAAAGCAAAACTTAACATCAGAGAGCTAAGTCTATAATCACACTTGGGGATTTTCCAACATTTCTCTCAGTTAAAGGATATACAAAGTCAACAAGGCTATGAGAAATTTGAGCACCACTGAAAATCTGGACCAAATGGAGATACACAGAAAACTACACTCCACATCTAGAGAAAGCATATTTTTCCTAGTAGACATAGAACATTTATCAAAATTGATCCTATATGAGGCTAGTAAAGGAAACAAATTTCATATGATTTAAATTATATAGAATATGTTCTTTGACCCCAGACAAATTAAACTAGAAATCAGTAACAAAAAGAGCATTAGAAAATCAAAAGTAAACAATACACTGTTCAGTAATCTAAATCTAAATGAGTACTCAATGTCATTAATCATAGAGAAAATGCAAATTATGTTTCTAATGACATACCACCACACCACATTAAAACTTCTATAATTAAGGACTGACAATATCTGATGAGGATATGCTTTGCAGCAAGTGAATCAGAATGGGGTGGGTGTAAATGAGTACAACTGTGATTAACAGGCCAATTGTTTGGCAGTATCCACTAATGCAGAATATACACATAGTTTTCACCCAACAATTCTATTTCTGGGTATATAAGACTGCATAAGTGCACCAAAAGACATATACAAGAATGTACATTGCAGCACAGCTCATAATAGCCAAAAAATTTAAACAACCCAAAATTATGATATATTCATACAATCACATAATATACATATACAATGAAACTGAACAAACTACAGCTATATACACAATGTAAATGAATCTTACAAACTTAAGGTTGAGCAAAACATGTCAGACATAAAGGAGTACATACAATATGATTCCATTTGTGAAAATCTCAAAAACAGTAAAAATTTGACTTAAGTGATAGAAGTCAAAATAAGGATTTCCATATGGGTGAAATGGGGGAGTTTGTTGGGGAAAGTAGGGTATGGGACCAGCATGGAAGAGAGAGAACGTCCAGAGTACAGGATATGTTCTATTTTCAGATCTAGAGACTGATACATGGCTTTGTTTACTGTATGAAATTTCATCTATGTGACAGTTTTTTATGCATCTATATTTATGTTATAATTTATTTTCCTTTTTAAAAAAGTAAAGTTAGAGAGAAAGGAGTGGCATATGTAGACCTACCATGGATGTATACAGCTTGATATAAAATTAGTTTTTCAAATTTACCATGTAGGAAATTCATCTCCCTTCAACCAGTCCTTCACCTGTAGTACATAGGCCATCTAACAGTTGCCAGACAACATTGGCGTATTCAAGAGTGCTTAAGTGACCGGTATTCCAAAAAAGCTAGGAGGTCAGGATAAAGAGATGGCATAGTCTGAGACATCTTGACTTTGAGGCTAGTGCTGAGAACCATAAGTTTCAGAAACAGATGGCAGCTCCATTCGGGTAATAATTCTCACCTGTCCTGTGAGCAGTGACCAGATTGGACTTAGGCCATAGAATAAACCTGTGATTCCCCATCACACCATCCTTACTTCCATAGCACCTAAGTTCTTGACCATAATAGTCTTTCAATAAGTGTTTGTTCATTTGAGTCGTGTATTTAAAAGAAATAACAGTTCTGACTAGAATTTTCAGGTCCTTCATGGTTGTCTTCTCAGACAATCAGGTGAAGTAAAGAAAGTTTAGATGAACAGACACTTTTCTTTCTAGGTGGTAAAGAGTCTAACAAAATATTTAATTGATTGGATGATGTGGTACTTTTGTATTGTAAATGTGCACACATGAAAACATTATAAGTATTATTTTACCTGTTTAAAAAATGTTATTTTCTATACTCTTAAAGACAATTAATTTTCATTTAAAATTATGTGTTAAGTCTTTTGAAATTTTGTAGTTTCATTCTGGTGGTCTCCTGGCTGATATTCAAAGACTTTCCTGCCATTCTGGTCTTACCAGCCCCGAATGCCCGCTGCTTCAAACCCATGATTTCCGTGATAGTCGAAATTGTCTATGCTGTGTTACCCAGCAGTTCTCTGTTTCCCAGGCAATATCTGCTGCTTGAAGACCTTCCCACTTGCTTCCCTTTTAGCTACCTATCTCCACATGTGCCTCTACAATCTGTCCTCATCCTTGCAGTGCTAGGTTAAATTTTGCCTCCCCCAGGAAGCTCCCTCATTCCTCAATCTTCTCTTCTACCTCACCTACTACAATCATAATTGATATCTTATTTCCACATGTTTCTCTAGGAACTTAATTGGTACATTATTATTAAATATTTTTCATAGCTTCTCTTTTATTAAAGTTACTTACGCAAGTTGTTTTCTGCATTTCTAAATCATGAACTCCTAAGATTTACATTAGTTAACTTTCTATCTCCCCCTGCTCCAGAGTGCTTCTCAGGTGCACTTTAGCATAAAATTTGACTAAACTTTTTTGGCTTAACTCAGTTGAACTTCTTACAGTCCCAAACTTGTACATATTTTTGATTCTCAGGAAGCTATAATGCCTTATATCTACATCTGTCATTAAACATCTCTATTCGATTTTTTTCCCCATTTCTTTACTTGACAATGTTACAGTTGGCCAGGAGCCCAGTTACTGAGAGATCTTCTTTACCAACATATGGCTGTATCTGAATGATTGTGCTGGACTTGCGTGCGCTCATTTAAGTCTAATGAGGTCCGCAGAGGTGACTGTATGACTCATGACGTGAGGTCATTTTTCCAATTAGCATTCTGACAAATGCATTAGAAGGAGAACCCTTTCAATAGATTTCCACAGCTGCTGAGGGGATCAGGTGTCAGAAGATTTTCAGCTTTGTTCTGTTGTTCTGTTCAAATAACTTATTTTTACCCAGACTGCCTCTTGATGCAGCTGGTGGTGATCATATATCATCTGAGTCTGAGCCCAGTTTAAAAATGGTCCTTGTTACAGTACTATGACTATAGAAATTTTTAAGAAGGATCAGCTATAACTTTTGACTGAGTCATTCACCTTTTTAAAAAAGTGAGATTATTTCCATATAGTATAATACAAAATAATTTTAAGAACTACCCCATTTCTGAGACAGTGTAAAATACATATTTGCAAGCATAATAAAAAGGGGTCAAGACACTTCTGTTATCCTGTAACAACACCTAATTCCACTTTGACCTTTCACCACCTTTGTATTTAAAGTCAGAACATATGTTCTCCTTCAGATAAAAGTGTCTCAAAATCAATAGCCCTTCTCCAAGCCAATCAAACATCACAGACTTATGGGAATTCTTCTGTGAGTGAAGCCCTGGGGTGCTGCAGGGAAGTGAAGGAGAATACCACTGAGGGAATGGTCTCAATTCTTCAGTGTTTACGCTTAAGGATGTATATTGGTACCTTGGAGAAACTTGAATTACATACTTAAAAAGAGATAAATTCCTCTTTTGTTTATTCTTTTCTTTACTATATAAGTTTTAGATGTACAGCATTGTAATTTGACATCTGTATACACCACAAAGTGGTCCCCACCACAAGTCTCGTTACCATCCAGCACCATACAGCTGACCCCTTCACCCATTCTGCCCAACCCCCTCCCCCTCTGGTAACCACTAATCTGTTCTCTGTATCTATGAAGTTGTTTTCGTTTTATTTTGTTTGTTCATTTGTTTGAGTTTTGTTTTGTTTTTTTAGACTCCACATATGAGTGAAATAATGTGGTATTTCTGTTTCTCCCTCTGACTTACTTCACTTAGCATAATACCATCAAGGTCCATTCATGTTGTTACAAATGGCAGGATTTCATTTTTTATGGCTGGATAGCTGTGTGTGTGTGTGTGTGTGTGTGTGCACGTGTGTGTATGTGTGTGTATACACAGACATTTATATATCTCACATCTTCTTTATCCATTCATCTGTTGCCAAATACTTAGGTTGTTTCCATATCTTGGCTCTTGTAAATAATGCTGCAGTGAACATAGGGGTGCATATGTCTTTTTGGATTGTGTTTCTGTGTTCTTTGGATAGATATCCAGAAGTGGAATAGTGGAGTCATATGGTAGTCTTATTCTTACTCTCCATACTACATTTTATAGTGGCTGCAGCAATTTACAGTCCCACAGCAGTGTATGAGGGTTCCTTCTTCTCTACGTCCTCTACAACATTTGTTATTTCTTGTCGTTTTAGTAGTAGCCATTCTAACAGGTGTGAGGTGATATCTATTGTGGTTTTGATTTGCATTTCCCTAATAATGAGTGATATTTAACATCTTTTCATGTGCCTATTGGCTATCTGCATGTATTCTTTGGAAAAATGTCTATTCAGATTCTTTATCTATTTTTTAACTGGATTGTTTGGTTTTTGTTGTTGAGTTGTATAAGTTCTTTATATATTTCGGATATTCACCCTTTATCGGATATATGATTTGCAAATATTTTCTTCTATAAGATAATCTCTTAATGTAAAATTTCCTAACAATTAAGGACTTCTAAATTATCTGCAGCACTTTGAATATTATCCCTCAAGAAATTCCAAAAAATGAAAAATAATATTAATAAGCTTATTGGCATAAAAGATAAGCATAAATGCAAAAGATGGGGAATTAGCCAACTTTTAGAAAGATGTGATCCTCCGAAACAAGCAGAATTTTATTTCCTTGAATCTCACTCAATAAGATAATGGCTTCCAGTGCACTTCTACAGAAGAATGCCCACATTAAATTTAATTCCACCACTGGTCATATCCTATAGGCATTTGTTTTCAGACATTTCAGGTTTGTGTTTGTTTTGTCACTAAAATCACATTTCAGGATATTTCACGATGATCTAGTGGTGAGAAAGAGTTGCCTGCATTATGTTCCCTTTCCCTAGGATTTTCTGCAATGCTATAGGCATTTATTGTTCCAATTATTCAAATACTACAGTGCCCATATGTAGAAAAGGGAAATCAAATTAATCAATATATTCTCTATGCACTAATATGTGTTCTCCAGAATTAAATATGGGATTTAAATTTAGAACTACTGTTTCCTATTAAAGATGTTAAAATGCACTTGACCCTTGAACAGCACAGGTTTGAGCTGCATGGGTCCACTAATAGGCAGATATTTTCAATAAGTACATATTGTAGCACTGCAGTATCTAAGGCTGGTTAAATCTGCAGATGCAAAACTGCAGATACAGAGAGCCGACTATAAAGCTATATGCAAATTTTCTACTGTGCAGATTGTCAGCCCTCCTATTCCTTGCGTTGTTCAAGGGTCAGCTGTACTATCTACTACGATCTTGCCTCCCCTAGAATAAAACAACTTAATCAATTTTTTAAAAATCTGTTTAAGAATAATTTAAGGATTATCATTCATCTGGTCCTATTATAAAGAAGATGATTAGTAATTCCACTGAGAACAGAAAAGAGGAAATATAATAAATATGTAGCTAAAAGAGTTTTCATTAAGGAAAGAATAGAGCATACTTTGAGCTCTATTTTTCAAAAGAGTATTCAGCTCAAGCTTCATTCTAGAAACAAAAGTATGGTTGTCACATTGCAATTCACATCTAAGACACATGGTTATTTCTTATCATAAGGCATCATTAATGAGCCAAGGGTTTTCTTGCCTTTTATGTAATCCAGACTGTATTCAGGTACAATGAAATACTATACCATTGAAGCTGTACTTGAAAGTATTGAAACATTTTCTGATAACAAAATCAGTACATCAAGATTGACAAACTATAACCCACAGACCATACCCAACCCATGCCTGTTTGTAAATAAAACTTTATTGGAACACAGACACACCCATTCCTTTAGGTACTGTATATGACTGTTTTCTTGAAACAAGGGCAAAACTGAGTAGTTGCACCAGAGATCGAATGGCCCATGAATCTGAAAATATTTACTACCTGGCTCTTTACAGAAAAAGTTTGCTAATGCTTGAAATACATCTTTGATTTGTCTAATTGCTGTGTTGTGAATAGAATTATCTTATTAAACTTAGTTAGGCCTAATTATTAAAGGACTATGGCCACAATATCAAAAGTTACCATTCTGCCTGTGTAGGCACGCACAAATAGCCAATTCATTCATACCATTTAAGACAAGTTGGAAAATATATCAAAAGGAAAGTTAAAAATAACATCTTGTTCACCATGGTTCTTATGAGAAAATGTGTAAATATCTTTCAATACTAAAGATAATAATGGAATATAAATTTTGAAATCTTTGAAATATTATGTAGGTTCCTTGAGGTTATTCAATTTTAGACATGTATGCATACATTTCATTACTTTTATGTGGTATTTACTCTTCTATAATGCTAGGTGCAGAACAAATTTTTGCACCTATGAAAAATATGGTGGTTTGAAAAAATCACTGATAAGTTGAACATTTTCACTGAAAGAATGTTTTCAATGGTAGGGTAAACACTTGGATAAGGACTCACTGCCTAGAGAGAGATCACACTGAAGTAATAAACATCCATGTCTGTCTGTCACCCAAGATAGACCTGTAGGAACTCTCCCTTGACTAGATTTTAAAAGAAAAATTTACAGAACTTGCTTTTTCCTAAAGATGTAGAGAGCACAATATAACTTCAGGCCTCCAAGCCTGAATCAATCATCTGGTATCCTCTTTAGAGTAAACCTACTAGTAGCTTTAGACATTGTTTGAAATAGGAGCTGGAAGGTCCCTGAGAAATTATTTCACAGGAGCCCAATCTTTGCAAGAAAGGGGGAAAATGTAAGCTTTCTTCCCAAAGTGTAGTCCTAGAAGTTAGTAAAAATGTAATTGGGTTATTGAAGCAGCAAAAAGGAGAACTCAATTTAGCCCATTTAAACACATGCATGCGCGCACACACACACCTATTTTTAATTCTGCCTAGACGTGAGGTCTCATTACCCAGGGAAAATGAAGCTACTTCAGCTTATGTCTTATCACTGGCTCCCCTTCTCCCTGAAGCTGTCCCAGCAGAGGCAGAGAAGTGGCTTTAAATCTGAGTTTACTGGAGAGGGAAACCTGGGCAGTGCGGCTAAACTAGATGGATTTTAAGATGATCTTAAGATCATCTTTATCTTAAGATAAACTTGCTGGTTTATCTTATAAGTGATTCTCAGTAACATAGAACAGAAAAACATGTTCAAAATGAGCAAGACAAGATAATGAAATGTAAATTTAAAGACTTAGAGTGTTCATTTTGTGTACTAATGTGTAGACACAAGACAAAATAAGGATAGAAAATGATTCTGGAGTAAATTTTTTGTATAAACCAGTTCAATTTAAAAAATAGGAATTGAATATTGCAGTGTTATAAATTAATTGGATCATAAGATTTTTGTTTCTTTTCACTAACACATGCACACAAAGAAGAATAACGCGCTCTCCGTAGAATGTAGTAACTTTTAGATTTCTTTCTGATAAGAACCTTGACATTAAAAGAAAAGCTACTCTGGCTCCAGAAACTAGAACAATAAATGTGCTTCAGTTAACCACAAAGCAGTTTACTCTCATATTTCATACAGAAGAAAATGATACCTCCATTAAATATAACAGCAAAAAATTAAGAAGAAAATAATAAAACAGTTGATTAGAGCAGCAAACATCTACTATGTTCTGGAAGGTCCTAAGTGAAGGCTGGATGCTTTCCTCTGGCTCAGCATGTGGTGTAGACGCTTCCTTTTTATCACCTCAGTCCTGTCCACAACATTACATTAGGCCAGGCAGTAAGACTAGAATTATTGAGTGGTTTTATGTTTGGAATTCTGGTTGTTTCACTAAATGCTTTTTAACGAATACTTTAATGCACTTCTTAATCTATAGTTTCTCTATTTCGTGTTTTCCCCCACCTAGAGATTAATATTTAAGTAAGAAACAGTACAATTCTTTTAACTGCCAGGTTTTATTTTTAATTCCCTTAGTTAAATATTAATTTTTTAAATAATTATCCTTAGATTACTGTTAAAGCAATATTCTTATAGTCAACATTCCTATGAAAAGGATGACTTATTGGAGGAAGTGATGAAATTTACTAGTACATTAGAGCAGGTATGAATTTTGAAATGGGTTTTACTTATGTCAGGAATACAATGCAAATGCAAATATTCCCCTGTGTAAACTAATAGCAGATGAAAGGAAATGAACATAAACTACTGATTCGACTGATTGCAATCAATGCTAGTAATGATGTAGAAATAGATGGTTTAGAAATTTTCAAGAAAGTTAAATGATACTAATCCACTGTCTTGAGTTATTTAATATGTCTTCAGTAGATTCACATGCTGATAGACCTTTATTTATATCCTATAATTGATGTCCTGTTTAAAATACATGGTTTATTACTTCTAATATTGAAAAAAGTTAGTAGAACAATTGCAAAGTAATTTTTCAAACTTCTCATTTGTGTTTTAATTTTTGTGTATTCCGCTTTATTTCTGCAACCCCTCCTCTCACTTATCAAAGGTTGAAGTTGGCTTCTGAAAATTAGTAGAATAGCATACCTTGAACACATTTAGTTAATAGACTATTGTGTTCTTTAAAAAATTCTTCATAGTTGCATGACATGTTTTACAATTACAGTATTAATAAGAAAAGGTAATACATTTTGGCTTGTATAATTACTATTGATTTGCTTTCACTTTTCAAATATACTTTCAAAGTAGGGCAGTGCTCTGGTGCTACTTCTTATCAGGTTTACAGTCATTTTTGCAAAGTGATTTTGATCTTAGTCATGACTGTTCAAATAAAATGGATTGATAATCAGTAGAAGAAAATTCTACATGAATTATTTTGATCTATATATTGGTTTAAGTATTTGTCCTAATAGCACACTCTCAAAGAGCATATCTGAAGCCCATGTTTCAGTTTTTAAAACTGTACATTAGGAAAGTAAGATAGAGTTTGTGATATATTTATGAGGTGCATAACTTTATACTGACTTTAAATATGGCTTGTGTCTGGCTTCAGAATTCCTTGCTTAATCATAATTAGATGCATTCTTAATGATGTACATATCCCAGATATTAACACATACACTAAAAAATAATGAAAAGAGGTTTTTTTTTTTTTTAATGTAATGAGCATTGGCAGATGGGTTTTGGGACGTGTGACCGAATGAGACCAGACGAATTCTTAAACAATGGGAGATGACAAAAGAGGATAGGAAAATAATATTCTTTCCCCCAGTGAAATTTGACTGCAATCATTTAATGGATTTAAGCAATTGACAGTATAGGATTTGTATAAATTCCCCTCCTTCTGGGACCATTCATTAAAAGGAATTACAGCCTTATTTTTTTGTATGACATGGTTTACTTTTCTTAAGCGTGTTCCAAATCACATTATTGCTACTGCTTAGATTACAGTAAAAAGTTTACCTTGCTTTGACCAAATATAGACAGTGGGATACATTTCTGAAATATTTCTGGGAGTGCTTTCCCCCTTGCACTTCGTCCCGAAAAATACAGTTTTGATCTCTCTAAAGGGCCCTACAAAAGGGCATCTAGTACAGGGGTCTGGGTGGGCTGAAATCCAGTCCATATACCCAGTACAGGCCGTGTGGGGCTCCACTGACTCAAAGGAAGGGAAACTTTTTCTCTACTAATAATCACTGTCCAATTACCAAGCAGTGTATCCAGAGGACAAATCCACTGTATGGTTTCTATTGCATCTACCCAGAGATGGTGCCTTTTTCTGAATTGCTCAAGTGTGACATAGAGATCATGGTTATCACAGATGACTCAAGTGACTAAGCAGTGTGCAATGCCAAAGGGAAAGATGGAAGGCACACAGGAACCCAGGGAGAAGTAAGAAGTTAAATGATTTGATTTTGGATTCAAAAATAATCTTTGAAATTCAAGAAAGATACTGTAGCTTTGAGAGCAAACACTTTGATTTTATGAGCCTAGTCTTTCTGAGTTTTAAAAGGCTAAGACCTGAAAGATCCAAAAAGAGATAGAAAATATATTAGATGGAAAGCTGAACTAACCGAGAAAAGAGGTAAATGTTCCCGTGTTGAAAGAGAAAGGGCTACCTGAAGGGAAGAATAAAACTTAGACGCTAGTAGGGCCTTGATAAGTTACTTCTAACTTGCCCTCCCCTCCAGGCTCTAGTTTTCAGACTGGATGAAAAATGGAATCCTAGGATATTTGGGAGTCCTAAAAAGAATGAAAACATGTGCCTTGACTTCCAGGGCAAGCATAGGGATATGACAAGCCTTGCCGAGTTCCGAGGACACCCAGATGCAATACAGCAGCTATAGAATTGACATGGTGATAATGTACCTCTTCACAGGTGAGTTTAAGTAGACTCCCTGCCTTCCTGCATCTACCAACAAACAGCTTTATAGAATATTCAAAATATTTTCTGTGGCTCTGAGACGGGCATCAAAGGGGAAAAGAGGGAGAGCTGGTGGACATGAGGAGGTGTGAAAGACTATGAAAGAGGTTATAATCTCTGAGGGCTTAATGACAAGACACCAAACAGGTAATGCAAATAGCTTGACCAATTCTAGTTGGGTTAGAGCTCGAGTATAAAAACAACTCAGCAGATGCTTCCCGCACTAGTGCCTGGACTCTATTTTAGCCAAGAAGGATTGAGATGGGTATAGAGAAACCCATTCGACTGTGAAATTCTAAATCAATTACAAATTCCTCTATTTAGGCTTGGGATAGTCTTAAATTTTATTATGGATTTAAATGAAGATAGTTGCATTTTATATACATCCAAGTTTATGGACTATGAAAATCCATACTCTACAAAAGGATATAAAAAACATGGCAGAAGAGAGACCTATAGAGTATTACTTTTAAAGTCACCATGTTGTTTTTAAACAGCCATTAAAATATGATCTTATTTTTCAAGGTTCCATTTACCTATAATATTGGGGGGGGGGGGCTCAGATTTTGTCACAGTTTATTCATTCATGATTGCAACTTGAGGGACTTTATCAATTAGCCAGGCATATCTTCACATATAAGGTGAGAAAGATGAATTGAAACAGATTAAGTGACTTGCCCAATTTGTGGGCTAGCAGGGCCAGAATTTAAGCCTCTAGATTAAGACCTAGTAATGCCCTTTCCAATTTTTTTTCACTTTCCATGTTAAGTGTCAAAACTCATCTTAAATTTCTAACAAATAGCCCTACCTTAATACAACTAGCAAGTAAAGACATTGGCAAAAATAAATCATTTGTCAGAAAACGAGAGCCATTGCTTTGGTTTACTAACATCAAAGAAACAGAAAGGGATTAACAACACATACTGGTTTATATATGGATATAATTATATGAATATTTATCTATATATTATAAGTATGTGAATAACAAATGCATTTTGGCAAACTCACAAATATTTATATCTTTCAGTCAATGTTAGTAATATTTTTCAAGGTTAAGTGTTGGTTAAAAAAGCAAATGATCCTAATCTTTAATGAATCACACTATCACAGCACAGATAAAGATAAAGGAACCAAATTCTTGTATAGCACTGTCCCAATGTGTAAAATGAAACATGGCCTTAGGAATCATCACTGCATATTTTAGAAAATATAATCTTTTTTTCTTGAATGTATTTGGATAGTAAAATCATTTAATTATAATGTGTGAATGTGTATATACAGACTTCAGTGAGAACACAGAATCTCTCAGAAATTTCACCTAGAGTGAGATTGTCGATAAAATACAAGGCATTTTTATGCTGGGTGTGAAAAAGCTGACTAAAATATTTACGTATTAATATCCCATTGCAAAGATCACTGTTAGCTCATTGGCCTTAAATTATTCACTAGGTTCAATGGTTATTATTTTTGGCTGCTGCAGTCAGACCTTATAAATACATTTCTAAGGTCACACACACTACCTTTCATCTAAATCTTTCTCCTTCATCTCTCTTTTAAAACTGAGCATTAAATGAAATTACCTGACATTCAACCTTAGTGAGTCAAACACTTTTATAGACCACAAATGAAGCTACAAGGATATATTTTTTTATATTATTCCAAGGGTGATCTAGAAGTCAGGAAATTGGGGATTTTAGTATCAACTTTAATAAAGATTTTTTTTAAATGGCAATCACAACAGTACTTCTTTTGTTTGAGAACAAAAATTATAATATCAAAACACAGTTTCCAAATAGATTTTTTTTAGATTACTCGGGGTTCATAAACTTAGATAGATCCTTTATCTTTCTGGTTAACACCTTTGCACAACAGATATTTTAAAGAATTCTGTCCATGTTTCTAGTTGGCTATTGACTGAGCTTCGGTGTACAGCTCTCTGGAATGTGGGACTCCCACATCACTGTGAAGCTGGAAAGACCTTTTTATTTTGCCCCACTCAAATTTTACTTTGCTGTGAATTCAAACACAGTAAAGGATACATTCTCTCACCGTCGGGGTGCAAGGACCTGCCGAGCATATCCTGATTCAGATCAAAAAGTCAATGTAGAATTTAGAAACAAGTGTCCCTTTGGCCTAAGAACAAGTTTGGGAGCCCAGGAGATGAAACTAAACTCTTGACCTGTGGTTGATCTTGGAAAAATCAGTTCCCGTTTATGTTTCAGTCAGGTTACCTGTAACGTCAAGTAACCTCGCATTACCAACCATAAGGGAATTTGGTCAATGAACTGTATTTCATCCTAGATAATGTGCAGTACACTTTTCAACTCTTGCTGATTTGGGCATTCTCTCTGAGTCAAATGCTGTATCATTTTTCTCTGCTTCTTCATGCCTCTAAATGTTTATGCCTGATTATGATGCACTTTTTTTTCCTGTTCAACCCTCCAATTCTTATTTAATCATTAATTCATTAGACAAGTATTTATGACTGCTCACTAGGTAGTAGGCATTATATTAACAATGCTTCTAAAGTCCTTTCCAGGCCCAGAACAAGGCCCTCAAACTTGTAGAAATGTTTGCTTCTCTGGTTCAATCCCATTTCTATTTTGAATGTAAAGTTCTGCTTTAGTGCCTCCATCCAGGCCTCACACCGACCTCCTGTCCTCTTATTTTCAACTACCCATGGCCACCTTCTCAAACTTCTTCCTTGGCTCATGAATCTCATTGCTGTTTTCTCTTTGGTTCTCTAAAGAGCCGTAAGACTCTGGCTACCAAATGAGCAGGCTGCATTTTAAGGCATAACTTTAGAAGAATGAACACTTGGTGGATGAGAAGAATTTATGCTAAAAGAGAAATTACTAACATGTATTTTGGAAAGCTGGCAGTAGACACAACATCTATACAAGTGACAGTGGTAGGGTGTCTAGAAGGCAAAGTAGTATTTTAATTGATGTATATATAAAAGGTTACAACTGACCATCAGTGTTTGGTTCCCACTGGGAGAAAAGATGTGTTACTCAATGAAAAAGCAGTATAAGGGGAGACAAGACCGAATGGAATCTAGAAATCTAAAAATAGGAAGAAAAAAGAGGGAGAACATGGGAGTAAATTCAACAAATAGTTATGGAGCACCTACTTTATGCTAAGCCCTAAACTGTGTCCTGGAGATACAGAATGAATAGCCAGGGAATTTAACTTCAACTTGAGTGTCAGAGAATGCTTAACCTTAAAGTTAAAAATTCTAAGTTAACACTTAGACACTTTAAAAGGATTGCAATGAATGCATTGATTTTCTCTATCAATAGATTTTCATGTATTCGTCCATATCTTGGATAAAATATCTCTCAATAATATCTAACTGCATTCACTCTGATATTATGATCATCAAACAACCACATAATTCATAATTATCCTCCAAGATACCATAAATTGTGAAGCAGACACCTTGGACCACAACACAATTATTAGTAGAATTATATATTTTTATAGTTAATAAATTAACATGCTGACTTACGCATCATAACTTTTTGTTAGTTAGGCGAGAACCAGAAATCTGTGCTGCAGAGACAGTATTCTATGCGGATCCCAAGGAGAACTGTCTGGGCAGCCAGCAGGGCTCACTTTCACTCTCTGCATTCTCTAATTTCACTATTGAATACTCTGGTGCCATAGAGACTGAGCACTCCTTTGACAGGTAATATATCTTGCAGGTAAAGAGAGCAGACTCTCATACCAGACCACTTGAGTTCTCATTCTTGTTGTACCATCTAAATGCTCTATCCCTAGGAAAATTAGTTGACCTTTCATTGCTTCGGTTACCTCATCTGGGAAGGGGGATAAAACATTACTTAGGTCTTTGGGCTATTGAGAGGATTAAATGATGTAATATATGAGTTATTTTAGAACATTCCTGTTTATAATATTCAATTATTGTTGGATTTATTTACTGCAAATACGTGTTTTTAAGTCTCTGTCCCCAGTTTTCATATAACCAATTTTTATTTATCCTTTAATGCCTCAGCTTATTTTGTGAGATATATAACAAAGAGTGAATATTATACATTTATAGAGGTGAGCTCCTTCACATTGGTCTAGGCAATAGTTTTTGACACAAAAAGGAAAGACAACAGAAGCAAAAATAAACAAGTAGGACTACACCAAACTAAAAAGCTCTGTTCACCAAAGGAAACTATCAACAAAATGAAAAGGTAGCCTATAGAATGGAAGAAAATATTTGCAACCTATATATCTGATAAGTGGTTAATATCCAAAATGTACAAGGAACTCATACAACTCAATAACAAACAAAAACAACTGGTTTCAAAAAACAGGCAAAGGACCTGAATAGACATTGTTCCATAGAAGGCAGGCAATCAAATGGCCAACAGGTACATGAAAAGATGCTCAGCATCATAATCATTAGTGAAATGTAAATCAAAACCACAATAAGATATCACCTCACATCTGTTGAAATGGCCATCATTACAAAGACAAGAAATAACAAATGCTGGTAAGGATGTGGAGTAAAGAGAATCCTTATAAACTCTTAATGGAAATGTAAATTGATACAGACTCTGTGGAAAACAGTATAGAGGTTTCTCAAAAAATTAAAAATAGAATTATCATATGATCCAGCCATCCCACTTCTGGGTGTATATCTAAAGGAAATGAAATCATTATCTCAAAGAGATATCTATACACCCATGTTCATTGCAGCATTATTCACAATAGCCAAGGTATGGAAGTAACCTAAGTGAAAAGATTTTCATCTTTGTCTAATCTACACTTTAACCCATCCTTTCAGTTACTACAAAAATCATACTTTCTTTCCTACAAATTTGAATTCATTCATCCTCAAACCTACACGGTCATCTTATAAAGTGCCATTTTGCTTGTTCATTTTTGTGATTCCATCTTCTAGTTCTTTAGAGGTTTTCTTTAGACATTATTTTCTAAATTTGTTAATTTCATGACAAGAGATCTTTGGGGGTATAGCTATTACTTCCCTCATTGTATACTTGGTAATTGTTTTTAATAGATTATTTTTAGAGCAGTTTTAGGTTCACAGCAAAATTGAGAGGAAGGGACAGATTTCCTTATACCCCCTGCTCCCACACACGCATAGCCTCTTCCATCATAAATCCCCCTCCAAAGTGGTACAGGTGTTACGATTGAGTACATTGACACACAGTACTCAAAGTCCATAGCTTACGTTCGGGTTCACTCTTTATACATTCTATGGGTTTGAACAAATGTATAATGACATGTATCACCATTATAGTGTCACACAGAGTAGTTTCACTGCTTTAAAAATCCTCTATGCTCCTCCTATCCATCCCTCCCTACTTCTAACCCCTGGCAACCATTCATGTTTTTGTGTGTTTGTTGATATTTTAATGTGAACTCTTATTTATTTATTTTAATCATTGGGAATTCTCAAGACCTAAACTGGGGATCCTTTCCTGCAGACAGAATTTGTGTTTACCTCTGTCGGGAACCAAAAGGATGCTGCCAACGTGGGAACCCTCTGGTTCTCTTCAAGGGCACTGGTTTGTGGGCATCTCGCTTCATCTCTTCCTTATTGCAATTGCATCAAGACTGATTCTCCATATTGCAGGGCTAATATGGGCTCTTTTCATCAGCTGCCCTGCTTTTCACATCTGCTCAAAGCTCTGTGTTATAGTTTCAATTCAGGATTTTGTTTAGTTGAGTTATCCTTGGAAATTTCCCTTAATTCTTTCAAGCCCGGCAGTTGGTTAAAAGTATGGTTTTCCAAGACTATGGTACTTTTTGGTTTAAAGTTCTATCCTAAGCATTTACTCAAATCCACTAAATTTTTCTTCAGCAGTGTCTAACCTACTTAACCCATCCATTGTGATTCTAACTTCAGTTATTATGTATTTCATTTGGGAGTGTTATAAATGGATCTCTTTAAAAACCTGATGGTTCACTTTTGATAATCACTTGTCTTCCCTAATAGTTTCAATGCTTTCCTTTATTTCTTTACTCGTATGTAAAAAGATATTTACATTACATTCTGTATTTGATGTTGCAATTGTCTGTATACTTTGTGGGTTTGAACATGCAGTTTGAAGAGTTTGCTAATTCTCACTTATGTGGCTTGAGACCATATGCTTTGTGATTTTTTAAAAAATTGTGAACTCATGTTTCTGGGAGTTTTAACTGTAGGTAAACTTTGCCTCTTGATTTAGAATTACGTTTCTCCAGGGAGAATTTATGCTGAGTTCTTTTGGAAAATAGGGCCACTCTCAACCCAGGACTATTTAAATTAAGGTTTTCACTAGATATTTATTGGGGCTCACAGGTAGGCAGAATTCTAGCTCTGAATACACTGAGCAGAAACTTGTGGTTAGAATTTTCTAGGGAGGCTGTTTTTGTTTTGTTTTGTTCTATTATGTTCTAACGTCTGCCAAAACCATTCTGCCCACTCTCTCTCTTTCTGTGGGAAAAGTTTTCCTAGAAATCCACCAAAGACAGGGACTGCTTATTTCTCTAGAATCATGTGTTCTTGTATCTGGCTTCAAAGGTTCAGACATACATTTTAAAATATTTTCCTCTTAGTATTATATCCATGTTTTTAGTTTGCCATAAGTAAAACTCTTCTCTGCTACGTCTTTAGGAAAAACTTCCCTAAGCTCAAAACCAGGTAAGATTTCCCTGTTCACTCCACACTTTTCTTTCATGGTATATAGCACAATTTAGGCATAATTGTCTTCCCTTAGAGATTAAGCTCACTGAGTGCATGTAGGACTTTCATTGTGGTTTTACTTATCTGATTAGTAAAATTCTCTTTATTCTCCAACACTCATTTCACATGTCACCATTTCCATGAATTCTTTTTTGAACCTTTCCAAACTCCTTTGAACCTCTGGGAATAATACATTTCAATAATTTTCCCCATGCAGACCCAATTCTTAGAGATACTGCCTCAGCAGAGCCCCCAAAGAGACAGTCCAAGTGATCATGCGACCTATTCTTTCATCACATTTGAATGTATCATTCAGTAGTGGACACATAACACTAGGCGATCAAACTCTGTTTCTGAGGAAAAATTTCGACGCAGAGATAGTCTTAAAATTGTGAGGAAGATAGTTGTAAAGATTTAGGAATGGGCTATCAGGTTTTTAAATGAAATTAACTTCTCTTTCTTCTCCATTTGCCTGACTAGTCATATTATTTTAAAAAGAAGTAAAAAAAAAAAAAAAACAAAACAAAAAAACAGTTGAGTGAAAGTCTAGTGATTAAGAGTATTGACCAAGAATAAGAACTTTGATCTAGTCTTACACTTACACCTTACACTTGTTTAGACTTTAGACAGGTTGTTTAACCTCTTGCCTTTGATTTACTCATTTGTATAATGGGGATAATGAATAGAAGCTTCATCCATAGGATTGTGAGGATTAAATAAGCTAATACATAAAACACTTGGACAGCAGCTCACATATAAGCATTCAATAAATATAAGGTATATTGTTTTTTTAGACATAAGTGTCTAGAAGAGGATGTGGCCTGTAATTCATGGCTCATAGATACAAATTAGTTTCTCTATCTTTTCTATGAGCTACTTATCATTTTGGTCATTGTACATGAATTTATATTTCTGTGCTTTTTTAAAGTACCAATTTTTGATTTCCTACACATAAGTTTACTTTCTCTTGTCATTGAAAACTTCCCTATCAAAAGCAAGTGAAAGACTTAACCAGACTGAGCAAAATAACTGATCTCATGAGTTCTGCACAGTTAACATTCTGTTCTTATAATTTCTAATATTGTCCATAACAATAGTATAGACAACAAGAGTAATAATGTTAAAAGTATTATGACTCTGTGTAACAGATTTATGTAAGATAAATGAGTATACTTCATTTTAGATTATAAAGTTGAATATTTCTCTGAGAATTACATATGGCTTTGTCCACATTAGCAAAGTGATTGGAATTTTTCTCCCTGGTAGACCAGAGAACCATAGAACAGAAATGGACAAAGTGGAAATAATGCATTTGGCACTAATTTAAGCTAATTAAACATATAGTTTTCTAACTGGAGTAGAGTTTCCTACAATTAGATTATGTTATAGTTTAGGTAAACAACTTTGTGGATCTACACATCTACGACTCAAAATTTTATAAGTCAATGAAAAAGTACCATAAAATGGAAATAGATCAATCTTAGGCAAGCTTCCTGTTGATAGATTTTGCTATACCTCTTAGATACAATAAAATTGTGAAATTTTATTGGACTACTTTAATATGCTTTTTAGTATATATGTATTTTTCAACACCAGTAAATTAGTTTAGCATTCTTTCTGCCAAACTCCAGCTGAATTTCAGCAAGGCAGCAAAACACTGGGTGAGTATTGTACCTTTCATTAAGAAGGACTAAAGAGTACAGTGAGGGCTTCCCTGGTGGCACAGTGGTTAAGAATCCATCTGCCAAAGCAGGGGACATGGGTTCGAGCCTTGGTCCGGAAAGATCCCACATGCCGCGGAGCAACTAATCCCGTGCACCACAACTACTGAGCCTGCACTCTAGAACCCGTGAGCCACAACTACAGAGCCTGTGTGCCACAACTACTGAAGCCCGCGTGCCTAGAGCCCATGCTCCGCAACAACAGAAGCCACTGCAATGAGAAGCCCACGCACCACAACAAAGAGTAGCCCCCGCTCGCCGCAACTAGAGAAAGCCCGCGCACAGCAACGAAGACCCAACGCAGCCAAAAATAAAATAAATTAATTTTTTAAAAAAAGTACAGTGAACTAACATAAATGCTTCAGGAACATTTTCTATCACTAGCCTCAGCTAACCTCTTCTGAAGCAGCATGGCTAATCTCTCCCTTAATCAGTCCAAATTTGGGTTCTTTGGAATACATAAAATTCCATGGTAACTGCTATGAAAAGAAAATTAATATCACCACAGAAATAATGTCATACAAAATTATGCAGCTCCTAGCATGTTTTAGTTCCTCAATATATACTAAACAAAGACAGAGGGTTTTTTTTTGAGAAATTGAAAATAAAAATACCTAGCCAATGTTAAATCTCTACTGTAAAATTTTAGTAGATCTTTACTCACTTGCAAAGAATATGCCATCAAATCCTTTGAATCTAAATATTGTTGAATTGTCAGTTAATACAAGAAACTAGAATCTGAAACCCACGTTTATATTATTCAGATATTCTGAGTAAGATTTTTTTTCCTAGACTAAAGATAGGATTTCTACTAAGCAAAAACTTATTTTCTAGTTAGATTTGGAAGGTACAGTTTTTGAATATGAATTGAAAAGCACAATTTGGAGAATTCTGTGACTCAGCTCTAAGACACTTTGTTGCACAGCAGCCATGGAGTGTCATTTAAATGTGTAAGTGGCATGATAAACCTCCCACTCTTCTAAGAATAGAGCTATCACTGGACCCTGTTATCTCACAACCCCAAGGTACAATATGATAATGATACCACTTAACATCAGTGCCGAAGTAAGAAAAAAAGGGGAAAAGCTGCAAGCATTTTAACTAGAAAGAAAATCAAATTAAAATATTAATTTACTGATTAATATAACATTAGCTGACCTATTTTCTCCAGCTTGTTAAATAACAAAGACTTGTGAAGCTAAATTACTGCCTAAAAGATAAATGTTTTAAGAATTTCCAGGGAGATGTTTAGCTCCTTTTTAAACATCATTAAAGATATGCCTTGCATATATCAGGCAGCTTTATGCTTTCTGTGCTGAAACATCCTGTTTACATTTATTAATGCAGTCTAAAGAACTGGGATTTGCTTCGGCGTCCCCCCTCCTTGTTTCAAAACTAAGACCAACATATGTCAGTTTTCTTGCCCTTAGTGACTCACTGTAGAATTTACAAGAATGCAAATTCTTCCAAGAAAGTGAATCAGGTCACACTTGGAAATTTATTTTCTTAAACTGTTCATAAATTGAGATAATATTGATTTTAAAAATAGAAACCAGCAAGCTGCTGTCCACGTGCTTACAGCCCCAGGACCTCAGAAATTCAAGCTGGCCTTCAAAGAAATGTATTGAAAAGAAAGAGGGCTGGCTTTTCTTCTGAGAGAGCTGAGTTCCTAGTACAATTCTGTTCCTAATACGACACACTACTAAACCACATTTTCTTTGTAAAGTTCAAGGTTTTCAGGTTTTCAAGTTTTTTCTAAGTCTTTCTCGGATTCCAAAAATGTTAGCAGTCTGATCGACTGAGAAATAAAATAAAACTCACTTAGATTCAGTGCATTCTGATGCACCATCTGAAGAAACCTGAATGGTTTTCTTAAGCTAATCCAACGTGAAATGTAAATGGTGATTGTGGGGTGTAGTCAATAAAGTATAGATGCTAAAGGCTTGCTAAGAAGATGAAGTAGGGTTACCCAAGTGATAGATTGTTGAGGCTAATGGAAAGACAAGGTCTAAATGATATTCTTAGCCCTTCAGAATATTTTGTTGATTAATTACTCATTAACATAATTTGGGAGATAATGCTGACTTTTTGCTTAACGTTTTTATTGCACCTGTATCCTTTATCAAAAAGAATAATACGGTTTTTTAAAAAAAATTTTTTAAGTACATATTTTTTTTAAATTAATTAATTTATTAATTTTTGGCTGTGTTGGGTCTTCGCTTCTGTGCGAGGGCTTTCTCTAGTTGTGGCAAGTGGGGGCCACTCTTCATCGCGGTGCACGGGCCTCTCACTATCGTGGCCTCTCTTGTTGCGGAGCACAGGCTCCAGACGCGCAGGCTCAGTAGTTGTGGCTCACGGGCCTAGTTGCTCCGCGGCATGTGGGATCTTCTCAGACCGGGGCTCGAACCCGTGTCCCCTGCATTGGCAGGCGGACTCTCAACCACTGCGTCACCAGGGAAGCCCCTAATACGATTTTTTAAATTCAGTTTTCAGTGTTAGGGACTCTTCCAAATGTGTCCTCAAGGGTTAACGAAGGCTAAGAGTCCCTCTCTAAGTTTTAGTGACTGCATTAAACCTATGAAATCTACAGAGTTGTAAGTTTCCTCCCTTTTTTCATTTGGTCTAAGTTTCATTTCTATAACATATGTTTTGAAGACAACATTTTTCTTTTTCTCAACTTCCATAACAGTTTGTTGCTTTTTTGGTAAACATTCCATCCAATTTCAGAGCCTTTGTTCTTTTGGTTCAATATATAGAACCCTGAAGTCCCTCTGAGATGCGAGGTTTTATATCAACCGTTAGGCTGTTTGCAATTGGAACTTCCCTTTCTTTCTTTCTTCTGTGCTCATGTTCCCTCACACACACACACACACACACACACACACACACACACACACACACACACATCTTTTGATAATTGGTTGGAATAGGTACCTGTTATGTATATTATATGCTCCGTTCAACTATTGTCCAAAAAATATCAACAACAGAGACAGGGGTAGAGTGATATGCTAGTAAATGTTTAACAACTTTCTCTGGATAGGAAAATAAAGCCCTGATATTTAATGTTTGCTGGTTTCCCTGGTGTAAATACTCTTACCGTGGCTGATTTCTAACAACTGAAGTGACTTCACTGAATGTGGGTTTGGCACAAGAAGTGCATAATTGGCTCTTGTGAATTGGTAGAGCTGGATGACTGTTCTTTGGCTTAGGCCTCTTCTCAAGGTTGTCCATGCAGCTGCCACCCTTAAGAAATATGTTAATAACTCCCTCCACCTCGCATCCCCTAACCAGGAGTGGGCTCGCTTACTGCTTAATAGAAAGGCATAGATTCCCCAAGCTCAGTGTCCCTGAGCTGTGACAGATACCCACTGTGCATGTAGCATTTATCTGGGCCAAATCATGTTACATCATGTCTCTTTTCATAAGGAAAAGAGAGATAAATGCAAAGATGCTCATGTTCATGCTGACTTCTGTGCCATGAGTAATAAAATCTTTATCTCTTAGAAGTCTCCTGTCTTTTGCCAGCATACATGAAACTGTTCAAATCTAGCTTACTATCTAGATAAGTAGGGTAAAATCCGATTTCATACCTGATGGATATCCTATATGTTAAAACTGATGGAAACACATATATGTGAAAGTCTTTATGATTTTGCAAGAAATAGGAATTTGTTTCATTGATCAGAACTGTTAGTGTGAAATAATTTTACAAGTACAAAAAATTGTTGTTGAGAAACTTCAGATTCTCCTATACAGGTAAATTTTTCACTTTGAAACATTCATTGACCATCTATGTACTGAATTCCACTGGGCTTTTTTTTTTTTTTTTTAATACCTGCTTTTACCTGCCTTATATTGCCATGATGTGTGTTTTTATAAAATTTAGCATCTTCCAACACTGATGCAGAGAATATTCAATTGGAGTCACAGTTTTAAGTCAAAATAGAAAGCTTTGACGATCAAAAAGTTTAAGTACTTACTCTGTTAATATATGTGAATACATTTCTACGGGGTTGAGGGCTTCTACCTATGATCTCCAGAGCCGTATTTGCAACACTAATGATTTGTTGGCAATATTCAGTTATTGTAGATACTGTTCCAGTTATAACAAATTCTGAGTCAAACTTCCTTGACTAAAATATACATATTCAAATGCAATAGAAAGGAGGATTAGATTAAATCAGTGCCAGAAGAGTGACCGTGCTTCCACTGCACTCCCAGGCTTTATCTGACCTGGTGCACCAGAGCATACCATTTTCTCCTTTGCTTCCCTGCCTCTTCCTTTCCTTCAGATCTTCTTCCTCAACAAATTATTATAGATCAGATTTAAGGTTTGAGGTTTGGTTATTATTCTTCTTTTTAATCACTACATACCCTTGAGTAAATAAATAAATCTTTGTTAAATTTTCAAAAGGTGTTACTATTCTGAGGGCGTTTCTAAAGACATTAAAATAAACTAGCATTTCTTTAATAGAGTATTAAATGTCAAGATCTTGATAAAACAGTGCAACATAGATACTTAATAAGCAATAGAAAATGTGCACATATTAAGTCCTAACTGCTGCTCAATTCATATTAACAAAAATTATTGTTAATCAAATAATGTTAGTTAATGATACTGTGAAAAACCTTCATTTATCTCATATTACCAGATGTAAATAGAACTAATTTTATGAAAATAATACAATTTAAAATGTATTAATTGTAGAATATTAGCATTTTATCTAGTTTGCTTGGTATTGTCTAGTATCGTGATCAGAAGTAGTAATGTCATTTTAAGTGACACTACACCAAATAAGAAACGTAAAATGAAAAAAAATAATTGAGTGTGAATTAAAGATAAACAGTGATCTATTTTAAACTTTTTGATGAGTTCACAGAAAGTAAATTCTTCGTTTTGTTTCTTGGCTGACAACATCCTTCTCACCCACACTCAAAACCTACTTGAGTTTCATCCCAGTGCTATGAAAACATCTTGTGGTATTCTAATAGGGCCATGCCCTGTACCCATTAGAGATAGTGTATAGAGAAATGATGCCAAAAATGTGCCAAATAAAACTCTAATATTTATTTCAGTTGTTGTTCGTAATGCATATGAAAAATGCTAGCTCTTAGTGTCCTTTTTATCAGGGTCTTTGTCCTAATACTCACTCACTCTAAGGCTAATTCACTCCTTTTTTTTTTTTTTTTTTTTTTTTTTAAACTCTGTCCAGTTCTATTTGAATCACCCTCCCACATGTCTTAATGGCAGTTAGCCTGATGATATCAAGTGCCATCAGATTCCATACACAAGCTGGGATCTACTATGGAGGGATTTTTTGTACCAGGATTTTAGGAATAAACTGTAGCATGTGCCAGAAATTAATTTTGAGGAAATTATTCAAAAAGAGGAGTAATTCAGAAAACTGTCTTTCCATCATTTGAATATTTTCTTTGGCATTTTCACGCTACTTCTTTTACTCTGCAGAACAATCCTGCAAGTTTGATATTGTTAATCCCATTTGGGACCTTAGGCTCAAGTTCACACAGTTCAAAAGTGATAGAGTGAGACCTTACTAATACTTTTTCCATATCTTTTTTTTCCATTATATTTTAACAAGATTTTTTAAATGGGTTGTTAAATTTGATACTTCTCAGACATGGTGAATCACACTACATTGGAGAACAACATTTAAGGCAAGGTACAATCTGAGAGAAGTTCATCACTAAGCGAAAGCACCTACATTTTATATTTTTGCTTGCTTTTTTATCTTGTGGATAATAATAACATTTATCCATTTCTGTTTCATCTTAGAGCTGTTGTTTTATGTGTGCATTCTTAACTAAAATTCCAGATGTATGATCTAAATTTAATGTATAAATGTAATGTAACAAGTGTAATTACATTACAATTTGTAGTGTAACAAGTAGAAATCTTGTATTTTCATTAACATCTTTCTATTTAAGGATCTGATCTGTATATGCAGCTTTATGTTGCCTTTCTGGAAGAATATATGAAAGATGTAAGTCCAAGCTCATTTTAGCAGCTAAACAGCTCTGTTCTCTTTCAGTTCTTTATTTTTAAAATAGTCTTCAGTTTCAAAAGTGGAAAAACTTTCAACATGTAGTTTTAGCAAATAGAATGTGCACTTCTTATATAAGCACTTTATTCGAGATTATATGCTTCTGTAGCAAATCTATTTTAACTTTTCTAAACCAATTGCGCAAAGTCAAACATTAAGAAGCTGGAGAGTCAGGTCTACTTACTGCATGTGGGTTTGTGAAGTTCATGGTTTCTCACCAAACTTTGGATCTAAAAATAAAATAGAATCCATACGGATTTTTCACATTTATAAAAAGGACTGAAACTGGAGGGTAGGATAATAGGTGTGACACATTTTCATGGTAACTTCCTTACAAAACCAAAACAAAACCTTACAAAAGGGTAAATTTTGCAGACATCAAGACATATCAAGTAATAATACACAGAAAATGTCTTACAAGAACTAGGAAATATTCAGACAAATTTTTCTGTCATCAATAAAGTCATTTTTCATCAAGTTTTGTATGGAAATCAAATATAATTAATGCAGCTGCTTAGCAACAGAAAAGAGCGAGTTTGTGAAAAGAACAATGAGCAAAGGTGTTCACAACTCCCTTCTGCGATGCAAGCTAGGACGCCCCCTTCGTCCGGCTGCTTTTTTCTGTGAGCGCTCCTCCCCCTCCTCTTTCCCTTCCTCCTCCTCCTCCTCCACCTCCTCTTTCTTCACTCCCCCTTCTTTAATGCCTGTAGCTTTTTGTAAATATCACTTAGTTTTACAATAATAAAGTACTGTTTTGTAAAGTTCTGCTCATCACTTACCTATTTTGTCTCTATTAACATAATAACTTAAAGATATCATTTTCTTATTAGACGTTTTCTCATTAGCCTAAGATGCTAAAAATACTTATGAAACATTTTAAAACCATCTCAGGGACTAAATTTGACATGTGACAAGAAGCAGGAAATTATATGTATATCTATTTTAAATGTTATGTTGTGGATATTGTAACATGGCACCACAAAAAAAAATTCCCCTTTCATAATCAATGTGGTTAAAAAGACAAACTGTTAAATTCTTGGAATAATATTTTATATTCTTTATTATTCTATTAATCACTTTTCTATTAATAATTTATATTGTTATTATTATTTTTATAAATTTATTTATTTTATTTATTTATTTTTGGCTGTGTTGGGTCTTCGTTGCTGGGTGTGGGCTTTCTCTAGTTGCGGCGAGCGGGGGCTACTCTCCGTTGCGGTGCACGGGCCTCTCATTGCGGTGGCTCCTCTTGTTGCGGAGCACGGGCTCTAGGCACGTGGGCTTCAGTAGTTGTGGCCCGTGGGCTCTAGAGCGCAGGCTCAGTAGTTGTGGCGCACGGGCTTAGTTGCTCCGCGGCATGTGGGATCTTCCTGGACCAGGGCTCGAACCCGTGTCCCCTGCATTGGCAGGAGGATTCTTAACCACTACACCACCAAGGAAGCCCTATACTTTATATTATTAATTGTATAATATTGTCTGTTATTACTCCCTTATCCCCTTCTCTTTCCTCCTGTCCTATGCTTCCCCCCACCTTCAGAAGTTCTAAACGTTTATTAGGTATTTATTACTTGCCAATTATTTTATTAGGTAATTTATGTATGTTCCCACATGTATTCCTTAAAATCATCTGATGAAGTTGACTTTATAATCTTCATTTTTAAGCTGAGAAGTGTGAGGCTCTAAGAGATTGAGCCATTAATATGGAGCTAGATGTCTCTTCACTCCACCACATTGAAGAATTAAAAAATGGAGATGTGCAAAGGAAATAAAAGCTTTCAAAACGACATCATTAGTATGACAGGCTATCAGAGACTTAAGTTCAAGGAACACATTTCTCTTGCATGTACCCCCAACGTAGTGTTCGTATTCCTGTTGAATGTGGCCATGGCTAAGGGGAGAGGCAGGTGGGGAAAGGTACTCAGCATTTTGTGCCAACATGCCAGAGAGGTATCTGAAATATGACTTAAAAAGGCAATAAAAAGACAGGGATAGAGATGAGAAGCGTATCCCCCTAGTACATCACCAAAGGAATTCCAAAATAATGTGTTCTGTTTAGTACTGATAAATATGTCAAAATTTTCAAATAGACTTTTTTTTTAATCTTTTAGACTTCCTAAAGGTTAGTAGGACTGAAACTAAAAAGATAAGGAAGGCAAGGAAAGGTGGTGCCTAGCTGTTTATGTAAATATAATACATGTCAATGATAAAACTAATATTTAGGTATCATAGTAATCATGCAAAAACAAAGGCCCATAATCTATACTTTTTGATAGGTTTTCATTTTACAAGAGTCTTAGCCTGGAAATCAAATAAGTTATTCCCAGGTATACAGCAACCAACTCACAGGCGTGGCTAACTAGATCAAAGCAGTTGATATGTGTTTCTGTCAAACTGTAATGTTTGTCACAAGTAGAACTCTATAACTCCAGGTAACATCTAGAAATTATCTGAATCATAGCATAGCTCCTGAACTGATTATTAATTGCCATAATTTAACCTGAATTAAAATCTGATTTTAAAAATATTATGAGACCCTGACTTAGTTAGATCCCTAAGTAACTCTTATTAATGGACCAAGTTTATGTGACTTTTTAAAATTTTGTGTTTCTTTTTAGGGAACTAACATGTCATTAAGCACAGGATTCAATGAATAATAAAGTGAGCACATCCATGTAATCACTACTCAGTAAGAGTAAAGCGCATTGATGAACACACCAGAACTCTACTTTAGGCCCCCTCCCAGTTACTCTCTTCTTTCCAACCCAAAAGTAAACACAGTTTTTAACATTATTAATTTTGCCAGTTTTTGAACTATATATAAAATGGAATCATGTTATAAACATTTGTGTCTAGCTCATTTCCTCAATATTATATTTCTAGAATTCATCCATTTTTTTAGTGTAGCTCTATAGTATTTCATTACTGCATAGTATTCTGTTATATAAATATATCACCATTTATTTACCTATGCTATAAATTGGACACTGGTTATTTAGTGTTTGGGGCTACTATAATAATGTTTCTATAAATACTCTCATACATTACTTTCAGTGTCATGCCTACACATTTACGTTGAGTGAAATTGCTTTGATACTGTATCAATCTTGTCAACAAGGCAGAATTTCCTATAAAAGTATTTTAAGTATATTTTGATGGTAAATTGGTGATTCTTGATTATCACAAGTGATTCTTACATGTGGCAGGTCAAAGGTGGCATAAAGGATTGTCTTGAAGCTTGACTCATATAGCACTTTAAATGGAATTTAAAGAAAAAATTAAAATTGTCCCTTTCTCTGGTTACCAGGGGGAAAGGGTTGGGGGGGGGGTGTGGGGAGAGGATGGATTGGGAGTTTGGAATTGACATATACACACTACTATATTTAGAATAGATAACTCACAGGGACCTACTGTAAAGCACAGGGAACTTGGCTCAATATTCTCTGATAGCCTGGCTGGGATGGGAATTTGAGAAAGAATGGATACTTGTATGGGTATGGCTGAGTCACTTTGCTGTGCACCTGTAACAAACATATTATTGCTAATTAACTATACTCCAATATAAAATAAAAATTTAAAAAACTTGTCCCTCTCCCAGAATCAAGTAAGACTGTTGGAAATTGGGGGGAAAGGGAGTGGGAGAGGCCCGTGCTATAGCGTACTTCCCGTCAGCCAGGTAGACTAACACAGATTCTGGAGATTTTGATACTGGATGTCACATGGACTCTGAAATTCTCTGCTTGTTTTTTTAAAACAGGTTTATTGAGATATAATCAATATATAATAAATTGCACATATTTTGTGTACAATTTGACATTTGACATGTACACACCCATGAAACTATCACTACAATCAAGATAATGAATATATCCATCACCGTCAAAGGAGTACTTGTGCCCATGTGTAATCCATCTATTCTGGCTCTTCCCAAACCCCCCTCTTTCTCCCTCCCCCGACCTTTCCCTGGGGATCCACTAATTTGCATTCTGTCACTAAAGAGAAGTTTGAATTTTCCAGAAATGTATACAAATAAAATCACACAGTATGCATTCTCTTTTGGCAGGCTTTCTTTCAACGTGTTTATTTTAATATGTACTTATAAATCAAGAGTTCATTCCTTTTTATCTCTCAGTAGTATTTCATTGTACGGATATAACACAGTTTTTATTTGTTCATCTGTTGATGAGCACTTACATGTATTGAGATTATCTTTTTTCTTTATTGATGTTGTGAATCATATTAATTTTTGAATATTAAGCAAAATTTGCATTCCTGTCATAAAACTCACTTGGCCATGATGTATTATCCATCTTATATAATGGTGGATTTATTTGTTAGAATTTTGTGTAGAATTATTGCATATATGTTCAGAAGTTATTCAGCCGTGTTTTTCTTTTCTTATAGTGTTTTTGGTATGAGGGTAAGCTAGTTTCATGGGATGAGTGAGGAAATATTTCCTTCTGTCTAGTTTTCTAAAAGATTTTATACAGATTTAGTATTATTCTTTAAATGTTTGGTAGAATTTGTCAATTAAACCATTTAGGTGGTGAGTTCTCTTTGTGGGAAGGTTTTCAACCACAAATTTAATCTCTAATAGTTTTAAGGAAACTCAGGTTACCTATTTTATCTTGAATAAGCTATAGTCACTTGTGTCTTTCAAGCAATTTGCCCATTTCATCTAAGTAGAATTTATCGGCATAAAGTTTTTCATAATATTTTCTTATCCTTTCCACAACTATAGAATCTATAGTGATATTATAACCTTTCTCATTTTTGATATTGGTTAAGTTGCATCATCTTTTCCATTTTTTTTTCTTAGTAGTTGAGTAGAGGTGTATGAATTTTATTGATCTCCCCAAAGGACCAAACTTTGGTTTGATTGTTTCCCTCTATTGCTTTTCTGCTTTCTATTTCATTAATGTTTGTTCTTATATTTATTAATTTCTCTGCTCTCTTTACTTTGGTTTTGATTTGTTCTTTTTCTAGTTTTTCAAACTACAGGCTGAGGTTATTGATTTGAGAGCTTCCTTTTCTAATATTGGCATTAAGTGCTTTGTTTTCCTATAAGTACTGGTTTAGCTACATTTCACAAATTTTGATGTGTTGTGATTTCATTTTCATTTATTTACAAATGCTAATTTTACTTCTTATTTTCACCTTTAACTTATAGGTTATTTTAAAATGTTTTTAGTTTCCAATACCTGTGACTTTCCAGATATCATTCTGTTTAGATTTCTGACTCCACTGTGACTAGAGAACATACTTTGGATGACTTGATTATTTGAAATATGAGACTTGTTTTATGGCTTAGAATACAGTTTATCTTGGTAAATTATCCATGTGCTCTTGACAGAAGTGGGTGTTCTGCTGTTGGGTAGACTGTTCTATAAATATCCATTAGGTCAAGTTGGTTGATGGTGTTGTTCAAAACTTACGTATCCTTACTGATTTTTTTTTTTGCTTTTATCATTTATGAGAGAATGATGTTAATTCTCCAACTATAATTGTGAATTTGTCTATTTTTCTTGCAGTTCTATCAGTATTTGTTTGATGTATTTTGAAGCACTTTTGCTAGATGCATAAATGCTTAGGATTTTTTTTTTTTTTTTTGCTCCTTTGATTAATTGACCCCTTTATCATTATGAAATGACCCTTTGTTTCTGGTAATAATCTTTGCTCTAAATTTGACTTTGTCTAATATTATAGTCATTCTAGCTTTCTTTCTACTAGTGTTAGCTTGGTATTTGTTTTTTCATCCTTTTACTTTTGGCCTCTTTGTGTGTGTGTGTGTGTTCTACTAGTGTGTGTGTGTGTATATATATATATATATATATATACACACACACACACACTAGTAGAATATAAAGTATATATATACACTTTCTAGGCAGCCTATGGTTGGATATTGCTTTTCCATCCAATCTAGAATATAAAGTATATATATACACTTTCTAGGCAGCCTATGGTTGGATATTGCTTTTCCATCCAATCTGACAATCTTCACCTTTTAATTTGGGGAATTTAGACCATTTACATTTAATTTGATTATTGATATGTTTACTGTTAAATCTGTAATCTTGATATGTGTTTTATTTGTTGTTTGTCCTCTTTTTTCCTCTTTTTCTGATTTGTTTGGGGCTTGTTGGTTTTTCTAATAATTCCTTTTTTTCCCCTTACATTTGCTTATTGACTATAGATGTTTGTTATTTTATTAGTTATTTTAAGATTTATAGTACATATCTTTAACTAATCACAGTCTGCTTTCAAGTGATTCCAAACCATTTCATGTCTGGTATAAGCACCTTAAAGCTATGTCCTTCCTCTTCTCCCCTCCCAATATATACAAGTTATAAACTCCACATTGTGATTATTTTTGTTTAAACAGTAAACTATCTACTAATAAGATTTAAATATTTTAATATTATATATTTTCCAATGTAATTACCATTTTGATGCTCTTTATTCCTTTTATTGATCCACATGTTCATTTTCTTTGTGCTTGAAGGACTTTCTTTGATATTTCTCAGGATACATTTCTGCTGGTTATGAATTCTTTCAGCTTCTGTATATCTGAAGAATTCTTTCTTTTATCATTGTTTTTAAAGCTATTATTGCTGGATAACAAACTGTACATTCACGGGGTTTTGTTTTTTTTTTTTTTATAAACCACTTTATTGAGATAATATATCACAGAATTCTCCCATTTAAAGTACACAATTCAATGGTTTTTAGTATATTCACAGACTTGTACAACCAACACCAGAACCAATTTTAGAACATTTTCATCAACACAAGAGATAATCTCACCCCCGCATAACCAGTCATTCCTCATTCCTGTCACCCCAGTCCCTGGTCACCACTGCTCTGCTTTCTGTCTCCATGGATTTACCTCTTTGGGTCATTTCATAGAAATGGAATCATTCAATATGTGGCCTGTCGTGTCTGGCTTCTTTCAGTGAGACCATGCTTTCAAGGTTCAGCCATGCTGTAGTGTGTGTCAGTATTTCATTCCTTTTTTTTTTTTTTTTAGTATTAGTTGTTTATTTGTTTGTTTGTTTGTTTGTACTGCAGGTTCTTATCACAGGGTTTTGATGTGTTTGTTTTTAGGGCTTTTACAAATGTTCTTTTGTTGTTTCAATGAGAAGTTAGTTTTTTTCCTATGTAATGTTTCTTGTTTCTCTCTGTGGTTTTATGATTTTTCTCTTTAATGTTTGTTTGGTGAAATTTGCTTATGATTTGTTTTGGAGTACTTCTTTTCATGTTTCTTGTGGTTAGGTTTCACTGAGCTTTTTGTATCTGTGTGTTTACAGATTTTATCAAATTCAGAAAGTTCTTGGCCATCACCACTTCAAATAGTTTCTGTCTTCCAGGGACTCCAATTACACGTATATTAAGCCACTCAAAACTGTCCCACAGCTCACTAATGAGCTTACTGTGTTTCCATTGTGTGTCATTTTAGATAGTTTCTATCATAATTTCTTATAATATTTTTTTTTTGCGAGATTCCCTCCATCGCTACTTTTCTTTTTTAATTTATTTTATTTATTTATTTATTTATTGGCCGTGTTGGGTCTTCGTTTCTGTGCGAGGGCTTTCTCTAGTTGTGGCAAGTGGGGGCCACTCTTCACCGCGGTGCACGGGCCTCTCACTATCGCGGCCTCTCTTGTTGCGGAGCACAGGCTCCAGACGCGCAGGCTCAGTAGTTGTGGCACACAGGCTTAGTTGCTCTGTGGCATGTGGGATCCTCCCAGACCAGGGCTCGAACCCGTGTCCTCTGCATTGGCAGGCAGACTCTCAACCACTGCACCACCAGGGAAGCCCCATAATATTTTTTTATTTGAAAGACTGTTGATTATTTATTGGATATCAGCCATGGTGAATTTTACCTTGCTGATTGCTGGATAGTTTTAAATTTCTATAAATATTCTTCAACTAGTTACTTGAAAACAGTTGATCCTTTACTGGCTTGGTTTTAAGGTTCTTTTAAGTTAGCACAAGAGAATTAATTGATGGCTATTTATTACCCAACACTGAAGGAACCTTTGGGAACCTACCAAATGCTCCATGAATTATGACTCTTGAAGTCTTGTTCTTCTATATATTCAGTGAAGGCAGAATGCCTTATGGGATGGTTGGTGAGATTAAGATATTAAAAATGAAGATTCTTTTACAAATTGAAAAATGTCTTACATAAATATGATATTTTCAGTCTTTGCCAGGTAGATGCTATTGTTTTGTTTTGTTTTGTCTTTTAGTTTTACTTTACTATGTGTTCCACTTTTCCCAAGTGAACAATTTGTGTATACCAAGTCTTTGAAGCAAGGCCCTTAAAAATAAACATTTGGATAGACTTTTAAAACTATACCTAACTCAAAAAATTTTCCAAACATCTTTTTTTTAAAGTTTTATTTTATATTGGAGCAGAGTTGATTAACAATGTTGTGTTAGTTAAGGGGAACATCAAAGTGATTCAGTTATACATATACATGTATCTAGTCTTTTTCAAATTCTTTTCCCATTTAGGTTGTTACATGATATTGAGCAGAGTTCCCTGTGCTATACAGGAGATCCTTGTTACTGGAGAGGCTGACTTTAAAAAAAGAAAAAAAAAAAAAATCCTCGGACAAAAATGAAAAAAAAAAAAAACAGAGAAAAATTTTTTATAAAGTCCCTATGGTAATTTACAAAAAAATAAGTTGATGGCATCACATATAATTACTATATAAATTATAGAAATATGTTTCCATATTATGTATATAATACATCCCATGTGTTGGGGTATTTAGGTTCATTATGCCAATGATACCCAATAATGTTTATACATGGCAGAGGAACTCTGCATTTTGTGGTGACCAAGACAGTTATGCTCCAGGAGACTTAATTCTGGTTCTAGAATATAATCACACAACCACAAAAGCACATGCTTATTTGAGGTATAGTCCCACTTGTGTTAGGAATACTTCACAATTAATTGTAGCCAGACAAAACTGCTGTGTAAATACCAGAAGCAAAGCTGCAGGTACAGCACTCCTTTAGACTGTCTATCAGAAATGTTAAATGTCATAGTGCATAATTGATCAATGCTAATAGCCCTCAGTACAGATCTGAGGGAATTAACCTATACAGGCAAACTATTTATCACATCACAATATATAAAAATGTACTTTTAATTAATAAATGGACGATCTATAGCCTTCATGGATGCAGCTGATCAATCCTTTTTTATCTTCTGCCTACAGTTTGGGTCCTTTTAATGGGTTTTAATGGGTTTTTCTGTACAATTGCACAGCCGAGTTTATGCACTTACTTCCTGGAACAGTTTCTATACTTTGTGGCATAATCTCACAGCCTCTTTGGTATTTTTCCACAGCGATATCAGCATGAAAATCATCATGCTTCTTGGTATTTTAAAATGGCATTCATGACTCTTGAACTGACCTCACTGGCACTAACCTGTCTGAGTGTCATAAAATTAGTATAATGCAGTTCCCATCAATATACTAAGTCTATAAAAGCCTGAGTTAATAGTTTACATGTGCAAAGATTTTTTAAAGTACAGTGGTGCACTAACTCATGAAAAGTCCAGCAAGAAAATAGAATAGGAAAACAGTTTTATGCAAATTTTACCAAAGCATCTATGATATTACTTAACTTATTAAGGCAACTACTGAATTCAATTGTCTATTTATATTTGGCATCAAATCAGATTTAGTAAATTTGATGATACTGACTGATTGTCTCTTCCACATTTACAAACAGGATATGTATTTTCCAGGAGTTTGATTTTAAATTACAAATAGTTACATTATAAAATAAACAATTTTGAAATCATTGATGGTTTCAGCACTTTACAACTTGGACAATCACAAATATTCCTATCTGCAAATAAAAAATAAGTTAAAATAAACAAGAGAACACTCACATGAGTTTTTTTTATATTCCTAACATTCTTTGAAACATGTTGTTTGACTCAGGATTTATACACTTTTGAAAAAATATTTTAAACATTTCCTTTTTTGTATATTGTAAGTTTTAATAAAAGACTGAATAATGAAATGGCAAGACTCTTCCACCCATAAGTAATTTTATTATAATCATTTAGTTTCATAAGGAGATTATTCATTCTCTTGATGCCCTGTCATATCCTTATTTATGCCTTAATACTCCAGTTTTTAAATCCAAATACCAAGGAAGACAGAACATCTTACAATGAGCTCCATATTCCAGATTAATGCACCTGAGCAACATTTTTCCTTATTTAATATCCCTTACTCATTTCCTCTCCTGTTATAGGGATAGCACAGCTGTTTATCTGGCAATTATCTTTGAATCTATTAGTGAAAATGTCTAAATTAATCATAAAAAGACAAGTGCATCACAGAGTGCCTGTGCTATGAATACAGGACCTCCTTGTATTATTTCTGTCATTTTCATTTCACTGGTTCCATATAGCAGAGTTGGTTTCTTGATACTGTAAACTGTAAATATGCTTCAAGTACAGAAACCCATATAGGTTTATTAGGATCTACTACTTACTTCTAGTAAGCCTATCGTTTACCCCAACAATTCAAGTACTCTTAATTTTATCTACATAATACTTCTAAACAATCAACAAGAAGTTGCATATCTGGGAACTGTGGGCAATATACATAATCAACTTAGGTAACATATCCAGAAGTTTGACAGATTGAATATGCAGGTCAGCGATAAGAAAATGAGTTTCATTCAATTTAATCAACACTTGATTGTTGCCTCTTGGTGCTATGGGCAATATGAAGATGAGGGAGGAAGATCAAGAGTGGAAACAGATGATAAGAGGATGAAATAAAAAGTAGAATATGAAGTATCCTAGAATAGAGGTGTATGTAAGTTTATGTCACTAATCCATCCATTCAGTTAAGGAATGTTAGAATTTACAAGATGAAATTTACACTGCATAACTTGTGCAAATATAGGTAAGACATGGCTTTTAAAAATAAATAGTTTCAGGGAATTTAGAGCCTACTAGGGGTGACAAATATAAAGGTATAAATTGTATATACAAGTATAAGTGATATAGTTGTTTCAAGATCAAAGTGCTATAGTAATGCAAAGTGAGGAACCCTTCTTAATTCCAGGCCAAGCTCCATAGACAGGGGACATTAAATCCTGTAGTGCAATTGATAAGATCATATGTGGATTAATATTAAAGGAAAAAAAAACGTAACTCAAGAATTAACCCCCAGGAAGAAAAACCCCCAGCAAAATAAGCTCTTCAGGTGTGTTTAGTCGCATCTCACTAACAAAAATAAAGATTGAGTGGCCTTCAGGGTTGAAAACTCTTCTCTAGGCTCAACCCTTGCCTGATGAGAGCTGAGAAATGGTTACCATCTGTTGTGTGTATTCAGGATTTTAATGTTACAGAGAAAGTGGAAAAAATCCAACTATTCATAATTTTGCACACAGTATCATGATTTACTCTCTTTGCTTCTCATATTCCATTCGTAATTGCTTTGTTTCTATGCATGCCTGACTTATAAATGTAATTGTGCCTGTATTGTTAGTGGGTAAGAGCAGTTTATTATAACACATGAATAGAGAAATGGTTTTACTGCCACACCAAGGGGCAGTGCATGCCAGGAGCCCTATGCTGAGATGGAGTCTGAGGACATGCATTGTAACCAATTAGCAATGAGTGAAAGAAGAGAGTAGCAGTACAGGGGCCCCATGATTACTGGCTCTAGCTGTAGAACTATGAGTGAAGACTCAAGAGTGAGGCAGACTTGGATTTCAGTATGGACTGTGTCATTTACTAGTTGTATCTCTTTAGTTAACCTCATTAAACCACAGTTTCCTTTACTGTAAAATGGAACTATTAGCACCTGCTTCATGTATGCTTATAGTAATAATTATATGACATAACGTAGGTAAAGCATTTACCAAAGTGCCTACCGCATATAACTATTCCATCAATATTAACTTACGTGATTGAATGAGGAACTGTTTGTAAAATGTTGGCATATTATAGAGCAAGATGATTAATAGCCTTAGTATTAATCTAGTGTTAAGCAGAAACTCTAAAACACAAAACATTCTTTTTCCAAAGAAAGACTTTGACATACAAGTCACTGGTATGATAGTAATTCACTCACTCACTCACACATTCATACTACAAATGCTTGCGCACCTACTATATTTTTATTCTAATCTTTATGGGTGAAATCATGCGACCAAACTTTTGCCCTTGTGGTGCTTCTATTCCTATTCTTGTTTTTTGTTGTTGTTGTTGTTTTGTTGTGTTTTTTTTTTTTTTTTTGCTTCTATTCTTACAGACACAGTAGTAATCCCACAATTTAAACCAACCTACATATAATCCAATGCCGTTCCAATGCAGGAAAGAGTAAGTAGCTGTTGTATGTATTACCCTCCGATTGTCTCTGATCAATCCTGCTTCACCAGAGATACTTTCAAAACAGGAATAAGTGTCTTCAACCTTCTGAAATTCACCCCCACAGTAATCAATCAGTTGGTTCTTTGCTCAGAGGAAGAGTGAAACTTTTAATCTCTCCAATCTTCCAGGGGAACCTAGGGAACCACAGTGAACTGTTTCTGCAGTTAAAGCAGAGATCAGAAAGATTTGCTGCAGGAGGTGTTGCGGAAGTTCACAACTGGAATCTAAACTAGTTCCTCCACATGTATGTGCTCCTCTTTTTAGTGCATAATTCTGAAGGCTGCTAGAATTAGGATTTTCTAATGGCTTCAATGTGTATTCATCCATGTGAAGAGGGAGATGGGAGCTTGATTTTTTCTTCCCTCTAGGTGCACCTGATTCAGATAACCAATAGATGCATGGTTTTCTAGGAAGTGGGCTAATGAATTAGAACTTTATTTTAAATTTAACTTTACACTGAATCCCTAAAGCCAGCTGTATATCCTGGTCTTGAATACATGGAGGGCTAGATGCTTCTAAACCTTCACTGTAAATACGTAATTTTTTAAAATTATGCTCACTTAATGGAAGATATACTAGTTTCAAGTTTTACAAGTTTAGTCCTAGAAAAATAGCTGTTTTGATTTTCTCTAATTTGAAAAGGACCATTTCAGAAATAATCCCTACAGATGCTGCTTCTCCACAACTGATTATAACTAAGTATTGATATTGACTTTGTAAACTCTATTTATTAAGGAGTACTATTTGAATTCTATCAAGAGAAAAATAATAGATTTTAAAATTTATTATGCACTGTTTGTAAAAGAATAAATTCAATTACTCAGAAGAAAATCGGGTACAAAGCAGAAAAGATTCATTTGAGTATGTTTCTAATAAAATTACAAATGCTTATATTATTAACTTCCAAGTGTGGATTAAGGCAACTGGATGAACCCTGACTTGTAAATCAATATCAGTTAAAAATAATCATGATCAGACAACTAAACCAAAGTCTGTATTGCTGAAAAGAGGGTTTGCCCTAGCGACAGATCATTGCTACAACCTCTCACGCCATTGGGTGATGTTTACCATATGTCCCATGATTGATAGTCGGATTTAATGAATTCTTACAAGCAATTAAATAATCAAGGTTCCTGCTGTTACATGGCATAGCTTGATAGAACAGTGACAAATGAGAGAATATCTACAACCTAATCAAAGGGACATATTTCCTTGGGAACAAAATAATATTATCCACCAGTGCAATCAAAGGACAAAAGAACATAGAAAGGACACAAACAGAGTAAGATAAATTATGTCCTCTTTTCATTATTCTGACTGCACAGTTTTCCATTTATTGAACCCTATTAAATTAGAAGGAAAATTGGGCTTGTTAAATACGTTTCACTTATATATTGTTGGATGGTGTGTATGTATAAGTGTGTGTATATGTTTATACATTTATATGTACACACATCTCCTTAATCTTTCAAAAGATGCTATTGTTAAAAATCACTAACTAGCAGTAAAAGTATTATTCTTCAGCTCTCCTAAGAAAAATATTTCAAGAATAAAGACCAACAGGCTTGCCAAAAAGTGCAATCCTGCCTTAGGTGGTTTTCCTCAGGTCTTCAATGTTAAATGTTATTCTAGTGGCCCCCCTTGATGTTCAACCTAGATAAATGTAATACAATTTTGTTCTGGTCAGTTTATGAATAGGTGTAAAGTTACAGTAAAAGGATTCATTACCTTTGAGGATTCTCCGTCTTAGTATTATTTCTCTATAGTAATTTCCTATACATTTCAAATAAAATGTCTCTGATGTAAATAGTATTTCATGATATAACTTCTTTTATTTCCCATATTTTTAGGAAAGTAGAAGGTTCCTATTCTATTAAATGCTGATGAACTATGAATTTTTAAGTCCATTCATGATTACTAAATGATCTATAGCTTATACTCCCCATGCTTGCACTTTTAAAATTTAGGTAAATAAGTAAAATAATAAGAATAATAAAAAATGTTTATTATTAACTCTATGCTAGTATGGAATATTTGCTTATTTATCTAAAAAAAAAAAAAACCCATCACATGTATCCCCTTCCATTTTTGGCAGATTGAGACACAGCTTTGTAAAGGGGTCAAGTAAAGCCTTAATCTGACAAGAGGCAGAGTTAGAATTTGAATCCTTGCATCTTCAGTGTAGCTCTGTGGTAAAGACAAATGCTCTGGAATCAGATATGCCTGAAGTTGAATCTGGCCCTGTCACTTACTGGCTGTTTGACTTTGGGAAATTTATTTATACTCTCTGAAACTCAGTTTCTTCAGCCAAAAAATATGAGATAACTCATAGAACATATGTAGCAAATTACTTCATCAATAAATAATATTATGTATTAATTTATTCAAGCATGTATTGGCTATTTAACATGGGTCAAGATCTATTCAAGGCAGTTCTAGCCCTCAAGAAATTCACAACTTAAATAAGGGGATGCATAAGTAAACAGCAGATTAGAATACAGATTGCCTATCTGTATTCTTTGATGAGAGTAGGCACAGTACAATCTGGGCAAACAAAATAAAAAATACAAGAAGCATGACTAGTCTGGGTTGGAAATAGGACTGTTAAGATGGGACCCCCTAGGAAAGCTGAATATTGAAAGAATCTGTAAACATGAGTCAGATAAAGAGTGAACTTAATGTTAGTTCATGCAAAAGGAATCAAAAAGACCTGAAGGTAAGTCAGAGTGTAGTAGATTCAGGGAAGTGAACATGACTTAGCTTGGCCTGGCACAGTACTCAGGGCAACTCTCTAGAAGCAGTGAATGCTTAAACTGAAGAAGAAAGTGAAAAGCAAATCATGTAAAGACATGCCAAGATGTTTGCTCTTTATTCTGAAGACTATGGGGAACAATTGAAAAATGTTAAGCAGTAGAATAAGGAGGAAGCCTAAAAGGGAGTTATCAATTAGAAGTGTGTGGCAGTAATCCCAGCTAGAGATGACGATGAGCCACATAAGCATAGTAGTAACGAGGATGGAGAGGGCTAGACAGATTCAGGAAATTTAAAAAACAAACCAGCAGACAAAACACTATCCCCGGGCTTCCCAGGTGGTGCAGTGGTTGAGAATCTGCCTGCCGATGCAGGGTACACGGGTTCGAGCCCTGGTCCGGGAAGATCCCACATGCCGCGGAGCAACTAGGCCCGTGAGCCACAACTACTGAGCCTGCGCGTCTGGAGCCTGTGCTCCGCAGCAAGAGAGGCCACGATAGTGAGAAGCCCGCGCACCGCGATGAAGAGTGGCCCCCACTCGCCGCAACTAGAGAAAGCCCTCGCACAGAAACGAAGACCCAACACAGCCAAAAATAAATAAATAAAATAAATTAAAAAAAACAAAAAACAAGAAAACACTATCCCCACTACATGAAGATTAAATGGGGAAGGTGAAGATGGATGGTATGTTAAGAAATACAGGAGAAATGGTAGAATTCTGGGATGGGAGATTTGTTCAAACTTGAAAATGTTGAAATTCCTACGAAACATCTCCAGGTAGGAATGGAGAGTATGCCATGAGATACATGGGTCTGCAGCTCAGTAACAAGACCTGGGCATGAGATACATTTTGGAGCATTAAGCATATAGTTGTCAGTTGAAGGTATAAGTAGAAGAAATCATCAGAGAAAGTAGAAGTGAAAAGAGAAGATGACTAAGTATAGAAATCCAAACAATGTTTACGTGGTATGTAAAGGAAAATTCACGCACATAAAAGATCCGCATTAAAGCTTGATGAGGAGTCCTCAAGAGATAAGAGCAGAGTCAAGAGAGATTGGTTTCCTAGAGGTCAGGGCAACCACGAATTTAAAAAACAGACAATGTTCGACCCCATCATAAAATGGCAGAGGGAACAAGGAAGATAATGTTCTACAATGAGTATTTATATCATCTGTTACGAATCACTTTAGATTCTTTTGGCCTCAAAACTGCTGGGACATTTGGCCATTTTTATCTGTCCCAGCCTAGGGCTAATCTGTTTCTCCATGATGTCTGAGCACCTTTCTTGTGGGTACAGACCTTGGAGCTTCCTAGTGACAATGAGGCATGGAACACCAAGTCCTGTGGAGCTCACATGTACACAATCAGGAAGTGCAGGGGAACTTAGTGCTTTGTGGGGCTCAACTTTCACCAGTGAGAGAAAAGAGCTAGTGAATATATTCTTATCTCTTCCTCTTTATGATGGACTGCCGTAAAAAGCAGTCACTTAAAAGACCTCTCAGGAGACAGTCTCAGGAGATTGAGCAATTTGTCCTTGATACCCAAGTGCTGGCCAGGTTGAAAACACATCCTCTTCTTGGCTCTCCCTCCTTCTCTGACACCCTCTTTTTTTCTCTTCTTATCCCTACTCCCAGGACTGCATTCCGTAATGGAGGAGTAGCACTTAATGCTTTGCTTAAGGCTCTGCTTTCTGGGGAAACCAGGCTAAGACAAGTATATACGCCTGTTGTAGTCAGAAAAAAAATCTATTTTAAGTGTAGGTATTTCATGTGATTTAATACCACAAAATGGAAATAATTTCTTTTTCTCTTCTTCTTAACCTAGCATCTGGGATCCTATAGCTAAAAACAGAAATTAATGACTAGGTTGCCTTGAAACAAACAATACAAACTGCAATTAGAAAAAAATAATAATTAAAAAATATTCGGGTAAATTGAAAGTAAGAAAAAAATATTTAGCCAAAAGAGAACTAATGCCACATTTCAAGGAAATTCAGCATAAAAATTCAGTTGTTTGAATATGATAAAGGAGAAAGACGGAAATGAATTAGGGGATCATTTGGGAATATTAAGCCTAAGGTTTCCTCAAGAATTAAAGGCAGATAGCTTAGTCCAATTGACTTATTGTCTAGCTGTGTACTGATAGTTCTCAAAACGTGTTAGCCAGATGAACAGCATCAGCACCACTGAGAACCTGGTAGAACCTGATGGAAAAATTCCCAGAACCCACCCCAAAACTACTGAATAACAAATTCTGCAGGTAGAGCCCAGAGATCTGCCCTCTAGGGCTCCTGATGGATATTAAAGACTGAGAACCTATAAACAAGCAGGATCTATTTCATTTGGCGCAAAGAGTAGCTAAATTAAACAGTGATAGGCCACCTCCTCCATGAAGCATTTTTGATTTCCTCAAATGGAAATAACATTTCCTGCCTCTGAATTCCCAGAGCCTTTACATATACATCTTTTCTTTGCATTCTTAAAACAAGGACAACTTTGGGGGAACAATTTGATAAAATATTCATGACATGTTCAAGTAGTCATTGTGAATCCTAACCTATCAGTTCCCAAAAGGAACCTCGGCAAATAAAGACATCCTTCATAATGGTCACCTGGCAAAGACTAGAATAACAGGCAAGATCACAGAATGCTGTTTTAGAAAATAAGGCAATCTAATTTCTGTAAGGAAAAATATGTCTAAGTAATATTGGAAAATTATACAATGGGACACATGGAGACTAAAGGGTAGATTTAACTTACTCTGACGTTTAAAATGCCTTAGACAAGGTTCTACATAAAAGGCTATTGATCAGATTGAGTCAATAAGGGATAGAGGGGATGTTTGGTTATAGGTAGGAAACAAACATTAAAACCATCAACCCTCCATTAGGTATATGTGGGTTTCCTTGTCTGTTGGTCATGTATATGAAAGTATCAACTCTGGACTACTTATTCTAGTTTTAATTGATGGGTCTCCAAGGAATTAAAGTAGGTATCAATATTCACTAAACCAAAGGTCTTTAAATCTTTTAAGCACGGGAACAACTTTTCCTCTACCTTGATATTTTTCTTAAAATGAAAATTACCCATAATTGCTCTACGTAAAAATTAAAGCAGAATTGTTTTTGCCTTTGCCTTTAATTACCAGCAAAGATCTCTTCTCTTTCAGTAATTTTAGGGTTAGCAGGATGAGAAAACATACCATGCAGCCACTAACTATAATTCTGGGCAGCCTCTGAGTAGAATTTGAGCAGCCTTTCTTTGAATAATTTTATGAGTATATTAAAACTTGAACATTATCATTTTGCAAGTATCTTAGTATTATCCTTGCATAATTCAAATAACATGTTATAAAATAAAGCAGACGCAACATTCTCTGGTTTGTGTTGGATAAATAGCCGTTAATACTGTGCTGTGGTTAGTCACACAATGTAGTGGTATAAAACTGGTTTTCAAATTACATATAATATTTTTCCATACAATTTATTGAAATATTTCACCATGTCAGACCTTACACTACCAGAGCTAACAGAGAGTAGAGTCGGTCCTCTGCATCCGTGGGTTCCACATTTGCAGATTCAGGCAACCAGGAATCGAATTTTGATTCAACCTGCGACGCAGATCCCCCCATACGGAGAGCCAACTGTACTACCCCATTTTATATAAAGGACTTGAACATCCATGGACTTTAATATCTGCTTGGGCTCCTGGAACGAATCCCCCGTGAATAAAAAGGGACGTTGGTATACTAGTTCATTCTTGTGAATTGCATGCCCTCTTAAATGACTCAGAAGCTGTTTCAGTTTTCCAGAGCATAAAAATACTGTTGAGAGACAAGGTATGTGGTTCTTATACAGATAAATAAGACATACACAAAACTAGGAGTTCTTGATAATGCATCTCAAAAGAAGAAATTAACTGAACTATGAAATACCTGAATATAGAATATGAAGAATTTTAATAGGGAGAGGAACAGACTAAATTGTATATTCTTCCAAATACCTATTCCACGTACATTTAGAGAAAAGATAGTTAATGTATAATAAGAGCAGTGCAAAGAGATCAACAGCTAGCACTAAAATATTATTGTCTTTATACAAGATGAACGAAAGGTAAAAATACTAAAGTTCAGTACCACTAAAATCTTTGAATCTCTCAGAATCAATAAGTTCACAAAAATTACGCACCTCATTAAATTCTACACAGATTGCAAAGCTAGCTATAATGTGAAAACAGGCAGACAGTCTGTCTCAATATTATTACAGGAAGGGTTGGTTAAATTAATAGCTCCTCATTGATTAAAAAATCTTGCATTTTACATGTTCCTAAGTTGGTTCCCACCATTACCTTCCAATAACAGAATGAGTCTTTGGAGAAATGTGGTTATATTGAACTACTGAAATACAAAGGTAGGCAAAAGAAGATGTTTACAATATTCTATCATTGTTTCCTGTTATAAAATGCTCTCTATGTGAAAAGCATATCTGCATGCTTCCATATAGTCTTAGTGATTTTTTTATGCTTAAAATTTCCTGCTAAGAATATAATTAGTAATGATAACTAAGCACAAAATATTATTACTCCATCATAATATTCCTAGGTAAGACGTCATTTTGTCCAGGTAATATAGTATCTGACATTGCAAGTGATAATGCCACTGGGACTTTGTCCACTTGTAATCACTATACATTAGAAAATCATTTCTTACCACGTTACAAATCAACTGCGTTTTTCAAATATTGATTCAGCTCCTTTCCACTTTTGCTCATTTAACAAAACGTATTAGTTACATGACTTACTTAGAAAGTTTTTATTACAAATGTTAAATTCTTATTCAGCTTACATGTTGACTTGTGTCCAGTAGAAACCCATACTCTTTTTTTAATGCACATAAGCCTTTATTCTTAATGCAATCTGCTTCTTCCCTTGAAGGCTTCAATAGATAATTTACCTTGGGTATTGTCAAGAGTATAGAAACACATATATTTATTATGTACAGCTAAGTTCATTTATGTTTCTGAAGGTCTCTTCAATCAAAACTTAGTTGATGACATTGTTATTAGTACCTTTGGTCTCATTATTTAATCCCTTTCACTGATCTCTTCAGTTATATATGTGGCCATCTCAAAATCCATTTGTTGGCTCTGAAGCAACATTAAATTATGCTTTCATTTACTAGCCCTATGTAATTTTTAAGTATCTTTTAATATGTATCATAAATTATAATACATAATTAATATAGCATTATTCATATATATTCATATATTTAAACTCTTAGTAAGAGTAACTGAAAACACAAACACTTAAGTTGAGACACGTTTCAAATAAAATAATCTATTCCTTAGTCAGTAAGGAAATTTGGTTGTGAAAGATATATATGTATACATATATATGTGTATGTATATATATTTATGCATAAAGCTATGCAGTGCCACGCTACATGATATCCCACTATAAATCTGAGAGATTTAAATGCAGCAAAGTCAGTAAACAGAAAATATTTTGGTGTTTTTGAGGTTAGCTTGCTTATTCTTACATATAATTATGCTGTACATTTTAAAATGTATTTTATAAACTATTTTTAAGCACTTTAGAATTTTAGAAACTTTAGATTTTCAAAATATTTACCTGCACAGTGTCTGCACACTTATCCATAATCAATTATGATGACATTAAGTTTTCACATTTGGTGATTTTGGAAAAAAATCAACATCACTCCCTCTTTTTTTCTTAGCTAAAGGGAAAAAGATGCTTTATATAACAGGATGACCTATAACCTATGACATCAGTGCTTTACTGAGGTTGTTTATCATCTAATGTGCTGTTGTTTTGTTTCATGCTTTGAATAACGTTCACTCAAATTTATATAAGATTTGAGGATTTCTTAAGAATAGTCGTATAGCAATCCAATAACATTTGGGTTTAATGACAATTATCACTGCTAACTGGTTAGAGCATATGTCAAATCCTTAATAACAACTAAAGACCATCGAGTTCATGGTGACCATGCCTTTTCATAATATAAATAGCTCTATGCATACTTGACATTGTTGTTATGGCAAATAAATGAAAATCTGGCAAGGTCACAGTGAGGTGAGGATGATTATTCCATCATGAAATTCAAGCCTATTTTGTGTTTGCTTACTTGGACATACCTGAACCTAAACTTTAAGATTGTGATCCCAGTGGTATGCTATTAAGTGATGACATTTTTTTACCTCTTAGTGGAAATTCAAAACACTCCTGAAATCTCAAAATAACTTGAATCATTAACGAGATTAATTTGGCAGACAGTATTTATAAACTTAGGTCACTTAATAAAGATATAGTTAGACATTTTTGTTTGTTGTTTTAATAGAAATAGGAGAATAAAAAGTGAACCAAAGGTAAAAAGGCACAATTCTTAGGAATTATTTAATTTTTCAGCTTCCACTGAGGTCATCACTTTAATCACTAAAAATACCTACAAAAGATAAGAATCTAAGGGCTAAATAGAAAAAAAATCACCAATGCCAAATACATACATTTGTGTATAGTTTTTTCTCTTCAAAACACTACATATAGGTTACGTTAGAAAGCTTTAGTAAATAGATTTAATTGGCAAATTAATTAGCAAAAACATACAAGATAAAATTATCTAATTGTCACCATTTGGGACAAATTTCTATTTCTTTGTAGTAAATAATCCTTTTTTGTGCTCTAGTGTTCAAGACAACTTCTGTGTATTGCTGTACAAGAAATAATTCCGTTAATTTGTAATGAAAATGACAAGTAAGAAAATAGTAAATGAGAAAAATGCTTGTCAAAGATTCTGCTGTGTATGCCATTACTGAGGCATCACAAATATTACTTTGGCATATTATTTGTGTTGGAATAATTTTTTAAAACTGTCACACATTCAATATTTGCTATGTTCAGACACCGGCTAAACACTTAAATACCATCAGTGTTAACCCCAACAAAACATATAACATGATATTCTGGTACCCAGTCTATATGGAGAGGGGGCATTGAGACCCAGAGACTATATAACATTCCCCCACATCACACAGCTAGTAAGTATAGGATCTGGGATTTGAATGCTGTTTTTACTCCAGATCAGTTTTTTAACCACTGCTCTGTAGAGAGGAGATCTTAAAAGGATGGTGTAAGGTCTAGTTGGGACTTCCTAATGCCCTGTAAACTTTTGTTTACCAGACCTTTATTTAGTTCTTACAGCTCAATGACACATAATTCCATAGCCCTCTACTCTTCACTTACTCAGAAGTGTTATCGACTATTAACACACTAAAATAAACTAATACTATGATTTACTAATATGATACATATTCATAAACGGACATTAGTGCTCTACTGGAGTTAACCGAGAAGTCCATTTCCACCTGATGAGGTAGGCACAGGCCCACAAGTAGGACTGCCAGATTTAGTGAACAAAAAATGCTCCTGTCATTTTGTGAGGCAACCTTAAACAACACTACAACGTTCCTCAGTGCATATAGATGGAATCCCTGTAATTTTCAGGAAAAATGCATTGTTACTTTTGCACCCTTTTTTATGTTATGAATTGGTTGCCATTTCCAATGATTGCCTTTCTTGCTTTTCAAAAAAAATCTTTATTGAAGTATAATTGAAAAAGACTGAACTGCACGTATTTAAAGCATGCAGTTTGCTATGTTTTGATGTATGTATACACCCACGTACACATCAACACAACCAAGTCAACGAACATCACTCTCAAAAATCTCCTCACGCCCGTCGGTAATGCCTCTCTCCTGTCCCACTGCCCCAACCCCAGTACACAGGAAATGACTGATCTGCTTTTCACTAGAGATTATCTTATGTTTTCTAAAATTGTATAATAATGAAATCAAATAGTACATATCTTTTTTTGTCTGACTCCTTTCATAATTTTTATTTCAAGTGTCAATAGTTGATTTGTTTTTATTGATTTGTTTTTTTTAATTGATATTTTTCCCCCATGGTAAGCTGTATTTTCCTTTTTTAAAACATTTGGTGTCAGACATTTTGAATTTTATCTTGTTGAGTGCTTTCTAATTTTGTTTGCCTCTAAATATCCTTGAACTTTTTTGTGTGATGGGGTTCTTATGAAGAAATACTTTGTTCTGGTTTTACTTTTTCTTTCTTTCTTTTTTTTTTAAGGATGAACACAAACAGCATTTAGCTTAAGGTTAATTTTCCCCTATTGCTGATACATGATCTTGCTGAGTACTGTACCCAGTACCCCCTAAATTAAAAAAATTTTTGGTTGGTTTGGCTGGTGGCAAAGGGTACTATTCCTAGTCCTACGTGAGCAATGCAGATTGCCCCTTCTAATCCTTTTTGATTGCTTTACTTTCTAGATTAGCGTAGTTTCCTCTAAGGCATGTACTGATCAGCTTTCAGCTGAGTACTCAAGAGGACTCTCTATAAGTCTTCTGAGCTTTACTTCTGTGCAACACTTTCCTCTCTGGTATTCTGTCCCATAAACTGTAGTTATATCATCCTGCTGGAGTCTGACCTCTGTCTCCACAGCTCAGGGAAACTCCTGGGCTCCTCCTTGGTTCTCCCTGCTTTTTCTGTGACCTGAAAACTTCCCCAAGCAGTAGTTTGAGCAGTCGTGGGAATCACCATATTTGTTGCCCATCTTGCAGGAATCATTGTCCTTCATTGCCTGAAGTCTAATAATTTGGAAACCATTATTACATATATTTAGTTCAGTTTTTAGTAGTTTGGAGTTTTTTGGTTTTTTGGCAGGAAAGAGGTGATTGCGCCCTACCTGAATATTGGAGTGGAAAGCCTGGTGAGAAACTATAGACTAAAATGGAGGGCTAGGGGCACTAACGCAGGGATTGACTGGAGGGGAGCTTTGTGTGGTGATTTTCTCATATATACAGTATTAATGTAGGAGTGTGATGGGGAGAAAAGAAATGAGTAAATGCTGAGGTACATTTTTTGATGAGGCAAGGGGAAAAATGAAGATGATGGATCAGTAAACTTTCACTATAAATATCCAAATAGTAGATATTTGGGGCTTTGTAGGCCATAAAATCTCTGTTGTATCACAAGTACTCAACTCTGCTGTTGTAGCATGAAAGCAGCCATAATACACAATGAATGAGCAGGGCTGTGTTCCAACCCATGTTTAATTACAGATATTGACATTTCAATTTCACATAATTTTCTGTATCATAAAGTATTGTTCTCCTTTTGATTTTTAAAAGTATTTTGAAATGTAAAAGCAATTGTTAATTTATACATTGCACAAAAGTAGGCAGGGGGAACTCCAGTTCCAGACAAGATGCAGTAAATACACTTCTCCCTATTCCACCTTTAGTTAAGGAGAGCTAAAAGCCCTGGACATCATACATAAAACAAACAAACATAAGAAGAGTCTGAAAATTGGAGAGAAGGCAGAAGACTGGCTAGGGAACTTGGGACCCAGGGAATGACATAGTAGTTCTCTAGATTTTCTTTTTGACCGTATATAATCTGAACTGGGTGTTCAAGAGGCTGGCAATTCAGAAACACTAACAGAGAAAAACAAAAAAGGAGACCCAATAAAGCCTGATCTTTCTAGCCGAAGAACCAGGAAAGAGGCAGCTTAGCAAGATAGAATACTTTTTGACAAATACTGCCCTACTCTGGGCAACACCATAGAAAAAACTAGCCCCCAACCCCATATCTGCCAGCAAAGGAGAAATGGAAATCCTAGACTTCTAACCTTCCTCAAATGTGGTGACGGACCTTTTGTTTTTGCCCGAAAAAAATGGTGTCAGAGAAGGCCAAGTGGAAAGATAGATCTTTTATCTCTGTCCGGCAGTAATGAGATCCCCCTTGCCAGTGGAGCCATGTGAGAAGTAGTAATGAAATGCCTCATTCCCCACATGGTATCAACAGAGGACAAGTGGGAAACCTGAATTTCCACTCCTATCTAGCAGTAATGAGGTGGCGCCTCCCTTCTTTCATTGGTGTAGTGTCAGAAGCATCGTAAACAGAAGACCCAAATTCTCCCAACAAGATAACCAAAATGCCCCCATGATACAATCAAAAATCAGTTATCACACCAAGAATCAGGAAAATTATAACTTGAGTAAGAAAAGACAATAATATATACCAATGTCATGATGACATAGATTTTTGGAATTATCTGACAAAGATTTTAACACAGCCATCATAAAAATACATTAATGAGCAATCAAACATCCACAAAACAACTGAGGAATGGAAAGTTTCAGCAAAGAAATTGGAGATGTAAAGAAGAACTAAACAGAAATTTTAGCATTGAAAAACACACACACACACAAAACAAGAAACACAATGGATGGCCTAAATAGCAGAATAAAGAGAATAGAGGAAAGGATTGGTAAACTTACAGAAAGGACAATAGAAATTACCCAACATGAACAATTAAGATAAAATAGTATGGGATGTCATTCACTTTTCCTACCCCCTTTCCTTTGAATAGTTCCTTCACTGAACTTATTCTTTGAAAATAAATAGGAAGATTAGCTCCCTGTAGGCAAATTTTCCTGAAGGTCTCGGTAAAACAATTTTCTCCCATTTCCATACGTCCACATACATAAACACAAAGCACACCAAGTCCCATCCCACCCTAACAGCCTCAATCAAAGAAACAAAAGATATAGCTACTTTCATGAAAGGAGTGGGGAATGGGGAAATGATTAAGGAAAAATATATCAAGACCAAAACAAAAGGTCATACAGCAATAAATTATTATGTCATGAAAAGGGATACGTGTTTGAGGAGCAACGTGTAGGCAACATGGAGGGAGCAAAAGAGTGCTAAGAAACAAGAAGTAAGAAAAAAGAAGACCACAAATAGGAGAGGGTTTAGGCAAATTGTAAAACTGACTCTCTTTGTTATTAGTATTCTAAATTGTTTAAGTCTTAGATTTTGGCATCCCTCCCTGGTTCCTGGCTTCCCTCCAACAGGGAAAGAATGAATAACAATGAAATGCTCTCTTTCCCAACACCCAAGAAACATACATTGATAAGCCTTGAGCAAAAGAATAGCATGCCAAAAATGATGCTGAACTAGATTCATGACATCTGTTTTTTAGTCAAACACAGACACTAACTAGTTATATCACGTAACCAAGTCTCTTCTTCCCTCTAGGGTTGAAATCCCTTAAGGATTTGGACATTTCTTACAACCTGAAACTTTTAGAAATCTATGCATCTGTTAGTGTGGTCTTTCAGACATCAAGTTTCTGGTTGGGGGACAACAGTAATTTTGGAATGAGATTCCATGGTTCCCTTGACATCACATCCATATTGTGACTAGTCCATTTTACAGTAAGGCTGAGCACAGATTTAGGTGTTAACAGTAATAGAACTGATAACATCATAGTGTGAAGAAGAAAATACACAGGGCAAATATTTAGCTCTGATTTCTCCTATTGATGGGAATTAGTCAAAGCCTACCCAGTGCTGAAGACTTGGAATTCATTTTTCAAAAGAAAGTAGAAGAGATTATTACCATCAATATATGAATAAGAAAGAATGAGAATAATAACTATGATGTGTTAAGCATATATTATGAGGTTTTATGCTAACTGCTTTACGTGAATTATCACATTAAATTTTGAGAGAACTCTATGGGACATTTCAAGTAATTTATCCATTTTTGGATGAGGAAACTGCAACTTAGAAAAGTTAAATATGTTGCCAAAGAGTATGCATCTGGTGAAGAGTAAAGTCATAGCAGAAACTCAGGTCAGCTGATTCCAGAATCTGTGCTCTTAACAACAATAGCTTATTTCTTACGTAATAAAGTGTTCTCACTAGAATTTTGGCATTATCACAGTGAATAGAAAGAGAGCCATGGAATGGAAAAAGAGATATCTTCTCAGCCTTTTTAGGCAAGTAGAGCACCAAACTACTTGGAATCAGAGATATGTTTGCTCAGGAGCTGATGTGTTTATCAGGGTAGTCAGCAGCCCCACCTTTGCCACACCTTTTCTACCACTGATTCCACTTGAACTACAACTCCTATGGCATAGAACAAAACCATTTATTGCATGACTAGAACCACTATTATATAACATTGCTTTAAATTCAAGAGCCCCCAATATGTCTAACACATTGAATTACCTATCCTTTTTTTTTTAATAGGGTTGATTATTTATTTATTTATTTATTTATTTATTTATTGGCTGTATTGGGTCTTCGTTTCTGTGCAAGGGCTTTCTCTAGTTGCGGCAAGTAGGGGCCACTCTTCATCGCGGTGCGCGGGCCTCTCACTATCGTGGCCTCTCTTGTTGCGGAGCACAGGCTCCAGACGTGCAGGCTCAGTAGTTGTGGCTCACGTAGTTGCTCCGTGGCATGTGGGATCTTCCCAGACCAGGGCTCGAACCCGTGTCCCCTGCATTGGCAGGCAGATTCTCAACCACTGCACCACCAGGGAAGCCCCCTATCCTTTTTTTATGAATGGCAGGAGGGCTGCTTTCCAGAGAGGAGATTATGATGGATAATGAAGAACAAAAAGTGGACAGAGAGAGAGAGAAGGCTGTACTTCACAGTAGGAGAACTAGAATGAGAATTGGGGAACCCAGGTGTGCCCAAAATAAACTCAATATTGTTTGTAATTGAGCTCAGGGACAATCCAGTAAAGAGCAATTCCATTGTAAGAATCAAATTCAAAGGCAGTCAGTAAGAACTACATGTGCATTTTTTGGAACCATGATTATAAGGACCTTGGGAATAGATGTGTTGAATAGTTATTCAGACATGAGCAACAAAAGAATACTCTGTGAGCTTTTAGATACGCAGCCACTTGATCATTTATTTCAAAAGAACTTGCCAGAGAAAATTGTGATATTCTCTGGCTGTTTTTTGCAGTTATACCAGTCAGCAGGCCAAGGATAAAGACCACTTAAGTATTATTTGGAAATGAAGTGACTATCTAAAAGGATATAGTTGTATGTTAAAGAGATACTAAGCCATTTGGAGTCAACTAAGTTAGCTCTAGGGCCAAGAATAAATGAATATAAATGTGAAACATTATTCTGGTAGATACAGTACTTTCACAGAGTCTTGTATCTGAGAGTATGGAAAGGCCACTGAGGAGATAGTGAGCTGTCAAATCCCTGTGATAAATGTATATCTAAGTAGTATTTAAGTTGCTTGATACTTGAATACATCAAGTGAAAGATACCATCTTAGGGTCAAAAAAAAGCACGTGGAGTCTAATTGCTCAACACAAAGGAGAATGAAAAGAGAAAGAAAACAGTCAAAGCAGCAGGCTTAATCAAAATAGGGTCTTCAGTTTTGCAGAGAGATGAAGATAAAGTTCAGAAAAATGAATGGGTTTGCCTATTCAAGTTAGAAAAATAAATTAGAGAAGGTGAAAGAGGGGGAAAAAAGAATACAGAAATCTATGACATTAGTACATGAAAAGTGGCATGTACAATGGAAAAAAACAAGGCAATAAAACACAATTGATTACTAACAATTTCCTTGCAGGAACAGCAATAAAATTTTAAAGAGCTTTTAGTAAATATTCTCTTAAGATTAATTTTCAATTACTGAAATCACATCTTTGTAATCTGAGAAAACTTTTTCTTTGACTCACCATGCAGTGGGACATGGTTACCCATCTTATGTCTGCTACATACTGATACCATGAGATTTCCCATTATATAGATAATGTTCCCTGGTTAAATAGGTGTGAAAATAATGCATTCTGCAGACTCACTTCGGAGATTTAACCTAAAAAGAATTAATTATAAAGGAATTTTAAAATCTGGCTTAATCCAGGGTTTCCCAAATGTACTTGGTCAAAGTTCCCATTGTGAAACATCTACTAAATCTCAAGAATCATTAGGATATTTCAATAATGCTAGGTTGGAAAAGTTCATTAAAAATTCTAATTGATCTATTCTTTTGAGGAAGCAGTTTTTAAAAAGTCAAAACCTTACCCCCAGGTAATGAGGGATAACAGGTTTCCTGCCATAAACATCTAGAAAGCTATAAAAAGTTTTCAACACTTCAGAGTGTACAAAGGGCAGCATAGTATATGATCGCTAAGAAAAGGTAAACAAATGATGCAAGCCATATGCTCACCCCGGCTTTATGCATGGTGGCAATTTCTAAACTCCTGCTTAAAGATTGGAACCCAATCAGAGAAGAACACTCTTGAGTGGTTCAGGAGACATACTGTAATTTGGACAGGGTTGGCTAGATTTTGGGACTAGAATTTTAAGAGCGGAATACCAAAGAGAGCACAACTAAACAGGGAAGAGTTCTAGAAAGCTTTATGGGGTCTCATTAAATTTTTAATCAAATACCAAAATGAACATGTGTAGGGTAAAATTCCATGATGCTAATTGATCAAACAATTTCTGTGGAAAGAACAATTACTGATGAGTCTTAGGCAACCAATTCCCAGAGTTACTTATGTGTCATTTAAATTTTCATCATTCAGCATCAAGGGACTTAGTTGAATACGAGGGACAATTAACACGTGCATATATGTGGGTTAGTACACATACGAATACATATCTCCCTCATCTGTCAGCTGAAAGGACCTAGAAGCAATGACACCCAGTAGCAAGAAGCACACCTAGTGCCCAGATCTTAATTTCTATTGCTATTCTCCAATTTAAAAAAATAGAACTTACTAGAAAAATAACTGATTCTAGGATTAGGATAGGAAATATACAACATAAGCCAGAAAATAAGAAAGTGCTAAAAAAATAAAAAATCAGAACCACAATTATGGGGATGTATCAAAGGGATACAGGAGCCAACTGAAAGAGCTATGAGTGGTCAAAAGTGGAACCATTTATCAACAAAATGTATAAAGTAGTATTAGATTATAGCCCAAAGTATGAAATATCTATAAGTCCGTACTGATATAAATTATTGGATAAATAGTAAATGTAGAATAAGTATATGGGTGAGGCAAATTTTCCAGCAGAAGAATTTCATATAATCACCTTCAAGGAGGTGAAGCATAATTCCCCACTGCTGAAGTTTGGGTTGCGCATAGTGTTTTCCTTCTAAAGAGCACAGTATGGAGAGGAAGGGAAAAAAAGTAGCTTTACAGTGGAGACACCTGAAAAACACATCTCAAGTGTGGCAATCAAGGTTAACATCAACAGAAGTAAGTTATATTGATGCTATGAACTCTTGATATTATGTAATAAGAATGACACTTTATCTCTGGGGACTTTTCCCAAAAACATATTACCTCTTTCTAATTATGATAAAAATATTAGACACATCCCATTTAAAGCACATTGTGACAAAAGTACCATACTAATATATTAATAACAGGGTAACTAGATTTAAGTTATATGGGAACTCTGCTCTGTCATCACAATACTTTTGTAAATCTAAAACTGTTCTAAAATTAAAAGTTTATTTAAAAGTATGACAGTGTCTTGTTGGGTTTATAAATACGAAGAAATAAAAGGTATGACAGCAATAGCACTAAGTATAGGAAGAAGGAAAAGGAAGTATGCTATAGTAATGTCCCTGTATTAAAAGTGAAGTTGTATGTCATTTAAAAAAATAACTCATCCAACAGACAAAGACAAAAATGAAAAGTAAAAAAGACCATATGTTTCCAAAAGTAAATAATAGCAAGATGGTAGTTTTAACCCAGGTATATCCATAATTACATTAAGTTAAAAGGATCTAAATGATTTAATAAAAGATAAAGATTTTCTTCTTAAAATTTTTTTCCAGGTTTATTAAGATATAACTGACATAACATTGTGTAAGTTCAAGTTCTATAACGTAGTGATTTGATATCTGTATATACAGTGAATTGATTACCACAGTAAGTTTAGCTAACATCCATCACCTCACACAGTTACAAAATTTTTTTATCTTATGATGAGAATTTTTCAGATCTACTCTCATAGCAACCTTCAAATGTCCAAAAAAGTATTGTTAGCTATAGTCATCATGTTGTACATTACAAGCTTAGAACTTATTTATTATATTATGTACCTTTTAACCACCTTCACCGAATCTCCCCCGGCCCCCCATCACCCCCACTGCCTCTGGTGGCCACAAATTTGATCTCTGTTTCTGAGTTTGGTTTGTTTAGATTTCACAGGTAAATGGGATCATGCCGTATTTATGTTTCTCTGCCTAACAGCATAGCATAATGCCCTTAAGGTCCATCCTTGTCCACGCAAATGGCAGGATTTCCTTATTTTTTTATGGCTAACAAGCTATTTGTGTGTGTCTGTGTGTGTGACATTTTCTTTCTTTATGCATCCAACGATGGACATTTAGGTTGTTTCCATGTCTTGGCTATTGTAAATAATGCCAGAATGAAAATGAAAGTGCAGATACCTCTTTGGTGTATTGATTTTGTTTCCTTCAGATATATACTCACAAGTGGAACTTCTGGATCATATGGTAGTTCCATTTTTAAGTTTTTGAGAAACCTCCATACATCGTATTTCCATAGAGGCTGTACCAATATACATACCCACTAACGGTGCACAAGGGTTCCCTTTTCTCCACAACCTCACCAGCATTTGTTATTTCTTATCTTTTTAGTGATAGCAATTCTAAAAGTTGTGAGGCGATATCTCATCGTGCTTTTGATTTGCTTTTCCCTGATGATTAGTGATGTTGAACATCTTTACATGTATCTGTTGCCCATTTGAAAGTTTTCTTTGGAAAAATATCTATTCAGTTTCTCTAAACATTTTTAATTGGATTGTGTGGTTTTCTGACATTGAATTACATGAGTTTGTTTTATATTTTGGATATTAACCCCTTATCTGATTTGTGGTTTGCAAATAATTTCTCCTATTTCACTGCTTGTCTTTTCATTTTGTTGACTTTATTCCTGTAAAGAAGCTTTTTAGTTTTACCCAATCTACATTTTTATTTTTGATTTTGTTGCTTTTGCTTTTGGTGTCATATCCAAGAATCATTTCTAAGACCCATGTCAAGGAACATTTTCTCTACATTTTCTTCTAGGAGTTTTAAGTCTTTAATCCATTTCAAGTTAGTTTTTGTGAGTGGTGTAAGACAGGGCTGTCCAGTTTTCCCAACACCATTTATTGAAAATACTGTCCTTTCCACATTATATGTTCTTTGCTTCTTTGTCATAAATTAATTGTCCATATATGTGTGGGTTTATTTCTGGGCTCTCCATTCTGTTCCATTGATCTATGTGTCTGTTTTTCTGCCAATACATTGTTGTTTTGATTACTATAGCTTTGGTATAAGTTGAAATCAGGTAGTGTTCTTTTATTTCAGGATTGCTTTGGCTATCCTTCTATTTCAGGATTTTATTTCTGGATTCCTTTTATTTCTGGATTTCTGGTTTTATTTCAGGATTCCTTTGTGTTTCCATACAAATTTTATAATTATTTGTTCTATTTCTGTGGAAAATGTCATTGGCATTTTGAGAGGGATTGCATTGCATCTGTGGATTGTTTTAGGTAATATGTACTTTTTAACGATAGTTTTTATAATCAGTAAGCATGAAACATCTTTCTGTTTCTTTGTGTCTTCTTCAATTTCTTTCAACAATGTCTTATAACTTTTAGTATACAGGCTATTCACCTCCTTCGTTAAATGTATTCCTAGGTAGTTTATTCACTTTGCTGCAATTGAAAATGGGATGGTTTTCTTAATTTCTCTTTCTGCTTTTGTTGTTAGTGTATAGAAATGCAAAAGATTTTTGTACATCAATTTTTTACCCTGAAACTTTACTGTATTCACTTATTATTTCTAAGAGTTTTGAGTAAAGTCTTTAGGATTTTCTATGTATAATGTCATGTCATATACAAATCGTGACAGTTTATTTCTTCCTTTCCAATTTGGAAGCTTTTTATGTTTTTCTTGCCTAATTGCTCTGGCTAGGACTTCCAATACTATGTTGAATAAGAGTGGTGAGAGTGGGCATCCTTGTCTTGCTCCTGATCTTAGAGGGATAGCTTTCTTTTTTTCACTGTTGAGTATAATGTTAGCTGTGGGTTTGTCATATATGGCCATTATTATATTCCTTCTGTATACATTTTATTGAAAGTTTTTTTTTTTTTTATCTTAAATGTGTATTGAATCTTGTCAAATGCTTTTTCTGCATCTTTTGAGATGATTATATGATTTTTATCTTTTGTCTTATTAAGGTGGTGTATTATGTTGATTTTCAGATGATGAACCATACTTGCATCCCTGGATTAATCCCACTTGATCATGATTTATGGTGCTTATAATGTATTATTATATTTGGTCTGCTAAAATTTTGTTGCAGATTTTTGTATCTATTTTCATCCGAGATATTGGCCTGTAATTTCTTTTTTGTGTGTTTTCATTGTCTGGTTTTGGTATCATGGTAATGTTGGCCTTGTAAAATGAGTTAGGAAGGATTCCTTCCTCTTCAGTTTTTAGAAGGGTCTGAGAAGGGTAGGTACTAAATCTTCTTTGAATGTTTGGTAGAATTCACCTGTGAAGTTTTCTGGTCCTGAACTTCAGTTTTGGGAATATTTTTGATTACTGTTTTTAATTTCCCTTACTAGTGATCAGTCTGTTCAGATTTTCTATTTCTTCACAATTCAGTCTTGAAAGGTTGTATTATTCTAAGAATTTCCCATTTCTTCTAGACTGTCCAATTTATTGGTGTATAGCTGTTCACAGCATTCTCTTATAATTCCTTGTAAGAAATTTCATTGTAATTTCTCTTATTTCCTTTCTGATTTTACCTGAGCCTTCTCTCTTTTTTTTTCTTATTGAGTCTAACTAAAGGTTTGTCCATTTTACTTTTTCAAAGAATGAGTTCTTAGTTTCATTGATCTTTTTCTTTTTTTTTTTAGTCTGTATTTCATTTATTTCAACTCTGATTGTTTATTCTTTCTTTCCCTCTACTGACTTTGGGCTTCGTTTGTTCTTCTTTTTCTACTTCCTTGAGGTGTGAGATTAGATTGTTTATCTGAGATTTTTCTTGTGTTTTGAGGTGAGCCTGTACTGCTATAAACTTCCCTCTTAGTACTGCTTTGCTGCATCCCATAGATTTTGGTATGTCATATTTCATTTTTGTTTTCTTCAGGTATTTTGGATTTCTCGTTTGATTTCTTTGTTGACCCAGTAGTTATTCAGTGACATAGCTTTTAGTCTTCAGATATTTCTGATTTTTCCAGCTTTCTTCTTGTAGCTGATTTCTATTTTCATACTATTATGATCAGAAAAGATGCTTGATATGATTTCAGTTTCCTTAAATTTATTGAGACTTATTTTGTACCCCAACATATGGTCTATCCTTAAAACTGTTCCATGCGCATTTGAGAAGAATGTGGATTCTGCGTTCAGATGAAATGTTCTATTTAAGTCTATTAAGTCCATTTGGTCTAATGTTTCATTTAAGGCCAGTGTTTCCTTGTTGACTTTCTGTCTGGATGACCTATTCATTGATGTAAGTGGGGGTTAAAGTCCCTTACTATTACTGTATTGTTGTCAATTTCTCCCTTTAGATCTTTTAATAATTGTTTTATATGTTTTGGTACTCCTAAGTTAGTGCATATATATTAATAAATGTTATGTCTTCCTGATGGATTTTCCCCTTTATCATTGCATATTGTCTCTCTTTGCTCCTTACCTTTATTGCCTTGAAGTCTCTTTTGTCTGATATGACTATAGCTACACCCGATTTCTTTTGGCTTCTATTTGCTTGGAGTATCATCTTCCATCTCTTCACTTTTAGCCTATGTTTCTCTTTGGAGCTGAGTCTCCTGGAGACAGCATATAATTAGGTCTTATCTTTTAATCCATTCAGCCACTCTGTCCTTTGATTGGTGAATCCACTCCATTTATATTTAGGATGATTATGGATAAATGAAGACTTAGTACTGCTATTGTGGTTGCTCTGTATCTCTTTTGTTTCTTTTTCCTTGTGTTTCTGTCTGCCATTTTCGTTTATTGGTTTTCTCTGATGTTTTTCTTAATTTACTCTGTTATGTTTTTAGTCTCTGCTCTAGATTTATGTTTTGTGTATAAAACGTCTCACAGATAAAATTATCCTTTTTCTGCAGATAGCATCTTATCTTCATTTGCTTATATGGGTTCTATCTTATTCCTCTTCCCCTTTTATGTTTTTGTTGTCTCAAATTATCCCTATTTATGTTGTGAGTTTGTTACCAAATTAAAATATCAATAGCTATAGTTATTTTTACTGCTTTTTTCCTCTTTAACATTTATGCTATAACTGTTTAACAACCTATTCTGATATAGATTTGCAATTTTCTGATTCTTTTTGTCTATTTATCATCTTAAAGTTTTGTGTGTTTTTGCCTTTTCATTTCAGGTAGAAGAGCTTCTTTTAGTAGCTCTTCTTTTAGGGAGATCTAGTGTTGACGAACTCCCTCAGCTTTTGTTTGTCTGGGAAAGCCTTTATTTCTCCTTCATATCTGCAAGATACCATTGCCAAATAGCGTGTTCTTGGCTGACATTATTTATCTTTCAATATTTTGAGTAGTCATTTTACTCTCTCCTAACCTATAGAGTTTCTCCTGAGAAACCTGCTGATAGCCTAATGGGAGTTCCTTTGCAGGTTGCTGTCTTTTTTCCCTCGGCCTGCCTTTAAAACAAAATTTTTTTTAAATAAAATTATTTATTTTTATTTATTTATTTTTGGCTGCATTGGGTGTTCATTGCTGAGCATGGGCTTTCTCCAGCTGCGGTGAGCAGGGGCTACTCTTTGCTGGGGCACTCGGGCTTCTCATCGCAGTGGCTTCTCTTGTTGCGGAGCACAGGCTCTAAGCGAGCAGGCTTCAACAGTTGTGGCGCATGGGCTTAATTGCTCCGCGGCATGTGGGATCTTCCCGGACCAGGGCTCAAACCCATGTCCCCTGCATTGGCAGGCGAATTCTTAACCACTGCCCCACTAGGGAAGTCCCATTTGTATAACTTTTTAAAATTAGATTCTGCATATGAGTGATACGATATTTTTCTTTCTCCATCTGATTTACTTGACTTAGTATGATAATCTCCAGGTCTGTCCATGTTGTTACAGATGGCATTATTTCATTCTTTTTAATGGCTGAGTAATATTCCATTGTATATATGTACCACATCTTCTTTATTCATTCGTCTGTCGATGGACAATTAGGTTGCTTCCATGTCTTGGCTATTGTAAACAGCACTTCAGTGAACACTGGGGTGCATGTATCCTTTTGAATCATGTTTTTCTCCAGATATATGCCCAGGAGTGGGATTGCTGGATCATATGGTAGCTCCATTTTTATTTTTTTAAGGAACCTCCATAGTGGCTGCACCAATTTACATTCCCACCAACAGTGTAGGAGGGTTCCCTTTTCTCCACACCCTCTCCAGCATTTAATGTGTGAAGATTTTTTGATGTTGGCCATTCTGACCAGTGTGAAGTGATACCTCATTGTCGTTTTGATTTGCATTTCTCTAATAATTAGTGATGTTAAGCATCTTTTCATGTGCTTTTTGGCCATCTGTATGTCTTCTTTGGAGAAATGTCTATTCAGTTCTATCCATTTTTTGCTTGGGTTGTTTGAGCACAGGCTCTAGGTGCATGGGCTTCAGTAGTTGTGGCTCACGGGCTTAGTTGCTCCGCAGCATGTGGGATCTTCCCGGACTAGAGCTCAAACCCATGTCCCCTACATTGGCAGGAGGATTCTTAACCACTGCGCCACCAGGGAAGCCCCTAAAATTTTTTTGACACTTTTAATATAATGTATCTTGGAGAAGGTTTTTTATGTTGAGATAATTAGCTGTTCTCTTAGCTTTGTTGAATTGTATATCCAATTCCTTCCCCTGGGAAGTTCTCAGCTATCATTTCTTTAAATAAACTCTCTGCTCCCTTTTCCTTCTCTTCTCCTTCTGGGATACCCATTGTCCCTATATTGCCTTTCCTAATGGAGTTGAAGAGTTCTCATACATTCATTTTTTAAAAATTTTTAGTTCTCTCTCTTTTATCTGAATCATTTCTAGATTTATATCTTAGAGCTCACTAATTCTCTCTTCCATTTGGTCTGCTCTATTTACAATGTTTTCCAGTGTATTCTTCATCTCATTTATTGAGTTCTTCAGCTCCAGAATTTGTTTGTATTTTTTTAGAGTTTTAATCTCTTTGGTAAAGTATTCTTTCTGCTCATTAATTTTATTCTTGAGCACATTGAACTGCTTTTCTGAGTTTTCTTATAGCTTACTGAGTTTCTTCATAACAGCTATTTTGAATTCTCTATCAGTTAGATCATAATCTTCCATGACTTTAAGTTTGGTTTCTGGAGAATTGCCATTTTCTTTTTGTGACACCATGTTATCATTGTTTTTCATGGTTCTTGGTGTGTCGTTCCTCTACTGGCTCATTTGAAGTAGTGAACGTCTTTCTTATTTAGGTAAAGCTTTTTTTTTTTTTTTTTTTTTTTAACTTTCTTCTGACAATATAACAAGTTAGTAATTAGAGGCCTTTCTTTTGTTTTGCAGTAGGTGATGCTAGCTCTCATTGTCCCTGCTTGAACCTCCGGGGTCACTGGTGATTTGCTGTTGCCAGTGTTGCTGGCATCATTGTCAGGAGCACCAAGATGGCAGCATCTTCCAGTATTGCCTGAATCACAGGCACAACCATCACAATAGGGGGTGCAGGGTGGAGCTAAGGTCACAGGCATTTCTGTTGCATCCAGGGTTATTAGATTTGCAGGTGTCACCACAGGCCGGGGTGGCCAGAGTTGCGGGCCCTGCTGCTACTGCTGCCTGGTTTCCTGAGGCTGCAGGCACCACTGTGGTTAAGAGACCAGAGTTGTGTGCACTTCCTCCCCTACTGCTACTAGGTTATCTGGGGGTACAGGCTCAGGTACCACAGACAGGAGGCCAGGATCATGGGCACCACCTCTACTGTCCCCCAGTTCGGCCTCCTTTATGTATTCCAGTACACCCACCTTCTGATGTACAGGTGTGGATTTCTGCAGCATCCTGGTGTCTTTGACAGAGGAACTTTTCTTGAGTTATGGCTGTTTTACTAGTAGTTGATTGAAAGGGGGAGGTAGAGGAAGCATCTCACACTGCCTTGATGCTGATGTCAGTCTCTTTGCATACTGACTTTTTTTTTTTTTTTGTGCAACTTTACAGAATTTGTTGATTAGATCTAACAGCTTTTTGGTGGAGTCTTTGGGATCTTCTGTACATAAAAGTATAACAGCTGTAAATAGAGAAAATTTTACTTCTTCTTTCCAATACTGATGGCTTTTATTTTACTTTCTCACCTGATTGCTCTGGCTAGGATTTTCAGTACTATGTTGAACAGGAGTGGCAAGAGTGGACGCCCTTGTCCAGCTCCTTTTCTTTGAGGGAAATCTTTCAATATTTTACAGTTTAGTATGATGTCAGCTGTGGGCTTGTCATAGATGGTCCTTGTTTATGTTGAGGCACATTCCTATACACCCAGTTTGTTCAGAGTTTTTATCATAAATGTTTTATCATGATGTTAAATTTTGTCAAATGCTTTTCCTGCATCTGTTGAGATGATCATATGATTTTTGTCTTTCATTCTCTTACTGTGATGTGTTTATTGATTTGCATATGTTGAACCATTCTTGTATCCCAGGGATGCTTTTAATGTACACAATATTATATATAAAAAACCCTAAAGACTCCACTCTAAAACTCTTAGAAATAATAAATGAATACAGTAAAATTGCAGGGTACAAAATCAATATACAAAAATCTCTTTCATTTCTATACACTAACAACAAACTAGCAGAAAAAGAAATTAAGGAAACCATCCCATTTTCAATTGCAACAAGATGAATAAAATATCTAGGAATAAATTTAATGAATGTTATCATTTCAGTGTACTGGAGAATTCAGTTTGCTACTATTTTCTTGAGAGTTTGTGCATCTATATGCATCAGGGATATTGGCCTGTAGTTTTCCTGTAGTATCCTTATCTGGCTTTGGTATCAGGGTAATGTTGGCCTCATAAAATAAGTTTGGGAGTGATCCCTCCTCTTCAGTTTTTGAAAGAGTTTGAGAAGTATTTGTGTTAATTCTCTAAACACTTGGCAGAATTCACCAGTGAAAACTTCCAATCCGGAGCTCTTTTTCATTGGGAGGATTCTGATTACTGATTCAATCTCCTTACTCATTACTGCTCTGCATAGATTTTCTATTTCTCTCTGATTCATCCTTGGTATGTTTTATGTTGCTAGGAATTTGTTTCTTCTAGATTGTCCAGTTTGTTGGCATATAGTTGTTTATAGTAGTCTCCTTTGATCCTTTGTATTTCTGTGGTATCAGTTGTAATGTCTCCTCTTTCATTTACAATTTTACTGATTTTAGTCTTCTTTCTTTGGTTAGTCTGGCTAAAGGTCTGTCAATTTTGTTTATCTTTTCAGAAAACCAAGTCTTAGTTTTGTGAATCTCTTCTATTGTTTTCCTATTCTCTAATTTATTTCTGCTCTAATCTTTATTATGTTCTTTCTTCTGTTAACTTTGGGCTTAGTTTCTTTTTCTTTTTCTAGTTCCTTTAGGTGTAAAGTTAGTTTATTTAAGATCTTTCCTTTTTTTTTAATTGAAGTATATTTGATTTACAATGTATTAGTTTCAGGTATACAGCATACTGATTCAATATTTTATAGATTACACTCAATTTATAGTTATTGTAAAATATAGGCTCCATTCCCTGTGCTGTACATTGCATCCTTGTATCTTATTTTATACCTAGTAGTTTGTACCTCTTAATCCCCTTCTCATATCTTGCCACTCTCCCCACCCTTCTCCCCACTGGTAACCACTAGTTTGTTCTCTGTACACCTATAAGTCTGTTTCTTTTCTGTTAGTTTATCACTTATTTTTTTATGTCTATTAGGTTAATTTGTTCTATATTGTTCAAATTTGATGTTTCCTTATTGTCTGGATGATATATCCATGGTTAAGAGTGAATTAAGTCTTCAATTATTATTGCATTGGTATATATTTTCTCTTTTGGTTTTATTTGTATTTGCTTTACCTATTTAGTTGCTCCAATGTTGGGTGCATTTACAGTTGTTATATCTTCTTTATGGATTGAGCCCTCTATCATTATATAGTGACTTTTTTGTCTTTTTTGAGCAATTTTAAAGACTATTTTGTATGATATAAGTGTAGCTACTACTGCTTCCCTTTCTTTTCTTAGAGTAATCTTTTTCCATCCCTTCATTCTCAGTCCATGTGTGTCTTTAAATCTAAAGTGATTATCTTGTAGGCAGCATATCATTGGATCATTTATTTTTAAATCCATTCAGCCATTCTGTGTCTTTTGATTGGAGAATTTAATCAATGTACATTTAAAGTAATTACTGATAATTAAGGATTTACTATTGTCATTTAATTGTTTCTGATTATTTTGTAGGTTCATTGTTCCTTGCTTCTCATCTTGCTGCCTTCCTCTGTGATTTTATGACCTTTTGTATTTGCAGGCTTTGACTTCTTTATTATAATTGTTTAATTACCACAGGTTTTTCCTTTGTGGTTACCAAAGGCTTACATAAAATATGTTATATTTATAGCACCCTATTTTACTTCAATAGCATTAAGTTCTATAGCATTTTTAAACTTTACACTTTTATTTCTCTCCCTTCATATTTTAGGTTATTGATATCACAAATTACATATTTTTTATACTGTGTATCCAACAATGAATTTTTGTAGTTATGGTTATTTTTAATTCATTTGTTCTTTATCTTTTAACCTAGAATTGTAGATAACTTATACAGCACCAGTACCATATTAGAGAATCTAACTTTGACTTTGACATATTTACCATTACCAGTGAGTTTTTCACCAACCTTCAGATGCTTTTACAGTATTAACTACCATCCTTTTGTTTCCACTTGAAGAAATCTCTTTAGCATTTCTTGTAAGGCAGGTCTCGTGATGATAAACTCTCTCAGCTTTTGTTTGTTTGAGAAAGTCTTTATCTCTCCTTCATTTCTGAAAGTCAGTTTTGTCAGGTATAGTATTCTTGGTTGACAGGTTTTTTTCTTTCAATATTTTGAATATATCATCATATTGTCTCCTGACCTGAAAAGTTTTTTTGAGAAATCAACAAGTAATAAATGGCCTGTAAAAAAAAAAAAAAAAAAAAAGGCAGAGTGAAAGCAGCAAGAAAAGAAGAGAGCTCCTTGGCAGCCAAAATGATGTGGTACTGAGTAATGTTCTAGGACAGCTCCATGAAGTTGTAAGAACAACACTACCCTCTACAGACAGAAAAGCATGCATCAGTGGAGAGTCTCAACTTTGCGTAGTCTTTAGGGTGTTGATGTTACATTTGGTTTGTCAACATCAGATGATGGATTGGTATAGCCTTGAGATTGGATCATGTCAACTAGGGACCACAGATCATCAAACCAGTGGGAAATGGGGAGGTGGGACACAAATTTTTTTTTCTTATAATAACACAGTAGCACTCATCCCAAATCCTGGAAAGAAAGAAAGTGAGCACATTTGGTCACTGGAGGCAGCTGAAAGGGGAAATTTTAGCCTCTCTTCTCTCTCCACCCCCACAAGGAAAATGCAGTTCTCTGTATTTACTTTCTTCATCATCATAAGCTAGAAAACTCAGATTCCTTTTTGATTCTGCTTTTCTGATTAATCCCCATATCCAAACAGTTACTAGATACTAAGCTTTCTACAAAATGTCCTATCATTATTACTCTTGTCTTTGTTCTGGTCTTTATAATCTCTAACCTATATGAATATATTCCTTCATGCAATCACCCAGTATTTTTTGGTCACCTATCTCGTTTGGACCCATGGTAGTCATGAGAGAAGCACTATGATGAAAAAAGATAGATGTGGTCTGTTCCCCATGATGATTGTCCGCTGTGGTTAATAGTGTCAAATGTTTAGGCAACGATGAGTACAGTGGTGAGAAAGAACAGAGACTTACAGCAGTCCCTAGAAGAGCCATCTATTCTAAATTTAGGATATCAGGCTTCTTAGAAGAATTGGTTCTAAACTAAAATCAGAAGGATACAGCACAAGTAAATTAGTCAGATAGAATGAAAATACCTGGATGTAAAAAATTGTGAAAAAGAGCAGCAAACTGAAAATTATTTTTTAGTATTTGTCAGAATAAAATGCTTAAAAATGAAATACAAAAATTAAATGGTATTTTTTTCTTCTAGGCTTGTGTGTGTGCACACAATACATATCACATATGTGTGTATGTATATCTCCACACACATATACATGATCAAATATATGTGTATATATGACTATATATAATTATAGTTATCTACCTCTTTAGAAACATATATATTTAGATGACTACTTACTGAATTTTACATAGCTGAAACATTCCTTTATATCTAGAAAGAATTTTGGAGGAAAATGAGGGCAAATTATCCACTTGCAGGGACAATTCAGAAGCATATGGAAAGTCAACAAGGTAAATATGGCAGAGTTCTTCCTGTGTTTTCTGACGAGTAACAGGGCAGCACCATATGCTTCCATGTATATTACCCCAGGAGGGCAGTGCCATATGTTCACACGTATGTCACCCTCGTTTGGCCTTCTGTATAAGGCAGTGTCCCAAGGGGTATGCTGAAAGGGGAAAGAGAAAGCAGCCACAACGTGAGTATGAGGATGTGGTGTGTTTCCTCTGCTGACAGATTTTGTTAGACCATCATTCAGTTGGCAAGCACCCAGAACAGCTGCTTTACCCTAGAGCAAAGGTCTTTGTGATATTACAAAATCTCCCCAGTGAGTGAGACAGTGGAGTGAAGGTGATGCGCCCTTTGGAAGTGGACTTTTCCTCCCTAGTGTGACATGCAGAAAAGGCAATAACTACCATCTAAGACTTAACACTCACAGAATTTTGATCTCACTCTCCTTCCTTTGCCAGTAAGTTTTTATAAAATGGATGAACATCTATTTGCACGTAAGTGAAATCCTTCATATTTAAAAGGGGCAGAATAAGAGAATGAGGAATTTAAAGAACTCTGTTGTTGACAGTTTGTTTTATTATAATTTAGTAATTAAATATCTGTGTTGTTTAACTATCAAAATTGATGTCTGACTTCTTAGGTATATATATTAAGTCTGTATTATGTTATAGTTTGGGCCAGATTTATGTTCTGTCTTACCAGAAAGTGGCAAAAATGAGGGAAAGCATTTCACAAACTCCTAAGTGACTCATAATGATTCATAGGCTCTGTAGAGCCTGCTGAAAAGTTACATGGTTTTATTTATCTTGTATACAGGCATCAGGAATAGATGGAGAGCTTATTGTAAAGCCAATCTCAAAATGCCTTGGCCTCTTAGCTATATTTCCTTTATAGAATTTATAGATACATTAATATATGTATATTTAATACTATATTTGGCTTTCTAAACTTAAGTCATTCAAATATATTTAAATAATTAATGAAATACTATTGAAGTTTATATTTACCAGTCGATACACATGGAGAAGATGTTAAAAGGTTCGTAAATCCAGTTCGTACTATTACAATTAATGAAATATAATTAGGATCATTTTTTCAATGCTTTCTTCCACATTTCTGCTTCCATCAAAACAATATAAGGTTAAACCAGTAATAAAGTTAATAGCTCTGTTCAGTAATCGAATTCAAGTTTTGTGTCACAAGAGAAAAGTTTGAATCTCAAAGTAGAAGATTTTCCTCTGTTATTTTTAGGGAAACATAATTTGAGATCTACATTTGGAAGAATCTTTCATTGTTGGAAAACTCTGAAGTAGCTATCTGGGTTTTACCAGTAAAAAAATAGGTATTATTATCCCTTATTTTAAATAGGTAAGTTAAAACTCTCAGGAAGGTTTTATAACTATTCTGTATAGCTAGTAACCAGGCAGTACCAAGCTATAAACCCAGGTCCATTTCACTGCAAAAGAGATTTATTTTCCCACCACACTCTGTTTTGTGTTATGTAAATGGATCAATGCTTCTTCATTTGTTTTCTCACGTAGACAGAGGGACAGCTGTGAGATGCATCTAAGACTCCTTAAAAAGTCCTGAGATATTGAGCCCAGTCATCCGTCCACCTTAATAATAAATTCTTGTGTTTCTTCCTCCTTCCTGTTTCACTCCCACCGTTCTTCACTACTATTATTTGTGATTACTTCTCACAGTACCTTCAAGGAAGCTGTAGTCTCTGGCTCTCCTGTCTTAGATACCTTCTCTTTCCTTTTTTACTCTTTATTTTCTTTCTGGAGCCTCTCAAATGATTTCCTTCCAAATCAACTACTTGCACATGAATCTTTTTCTCAGAGTCTTTCTGGAGAAAGCTTAAAGTAAGTACTTTTTAAAAACTCCCTTTCTTTCATTTTTCTCCTTCTCTTCCAATCCCTTTTTTTTTTTTTTTTAAATAAATAAATTTATTTATTTATTTATTGTTGGCTGTGTTGGGTCTTCGTTGCTGCACGCAGGCTTTCTCTAGTTGCGGTGAGCGAGGGTTACTCTTCCTTGTGGCACGCGGGCTTCTCATTGCGGTGGCTTCTCTTGTTGCGGAGCACGGGCTCTAGGCAAGTGGGCTTCAGTAGTTGTGGCACGCAGGCTCAGTAGTTGTGGCGCACAGGCTTAGTTTCTCCACGGCATGTGGGATCTTCCCGGACCAGGGCCCGAACCCATCTCCCCGGCACTGGCAGGTGGATTCTTAACCACTGCGCCACCAGGGAAGTACCCCCAATCCCATTTCTTATTGGAAGTCTTTCCCTTCTTAATAGGCACTCAGGGTCCTCATGGTCTCTCTATATTTGCTTTCTATTAAAACGTGCCCTCACAAAAGGATATATTAATCTGATTTACTCTGGAGAGTAAATTATCAGTACTAATAAGACTTAGGGTCTTATGCCTCTTTGCAGCACTTGAACTTTAGCATAGGGGCCAGATTGTACCCAATGTTCTAAAACTCTGATCATAGAATTTGTTATCTTTAATACTGGGGATAGAAGCTTTTAAAAGGTTGGTAATGAGGGACTTCCCTGGCGGTCCAGTGGTTAAGACTCCATGCTTCCACTGCAGGGGGCGTCAATCCCTGGTTGGGGAACTGGGATCCCGCATGCCCTGCAGCGTGGCCAAAAAACAAAAACACAAACAAAAAAAGTTGATGTGAGTAGGAGCTTGTCTAAAATCATAGCTAATAAATAGTCATCTATCTTCCTTCTTACAAAATTCTATGAAGTAACTGAAAATTATATTCATATAGCTTTCATCAACATACATATTCCTACAGTTTCATTTTTTTTACATTCAAAAACAATTTATGAACTCAAAACATTATAAAATATATTTTTTCTTAAGCCCCAAAGCCATCTTTTCTCAGCCTACATGGTAATTTTGTTCTGAATGGTTATAGTTTTCACTAGGTAAAGTTAGTTTTTTCATGATACCTGACCAACTGTCTATCATAGCATTCTTTTTGAAAAGAATAATAAAAGTACCGCAAAAAGAAAAGCAACTCACTCAGGTGGACAAAAAAACAGACTCACTGGCATACTCAATATGATTAAATAGCAATAAAAAAAGATCGTTGCAATACACATGAAGAAGCTCAGATGGCCAATCTGATGCCACAATTTGCATGGTGTGTCACAACTCAAAGTCTGAGTGGTAAACATGGCATCAGTTTAGCTATTGGCAAGAGTATGAGAACATGGGAGAAGCTGTTAGATCACACAGCCTGTGATGTTTCCCCACTGCAGTCTGACTCGCTCAGATATCACTGTGCCAGAGTAAACAGGAAATCACTCCAGACAAATATCATCAGAGCATCCTGTTCCTAAAATGCCTACCAGAGTTTAGTACATAGAAACAATACTTTGATAGGCTCCATCCATTGTAAGTCAAAAGGCTTTGACAGTCCCTCACTAATCTCTATCTGGTCTCTCAATAAACCAAATGGAAATCAATTTTCTAAGTTAGAATTTGGTCTCAGAGTTCAAGGAAATATGACACAGATGCTTAGAAAACAAGTTCAAAAGAGGAAAAGAGGATTTAAAATACCTTGAAGATCAACAGGTTCAATGCTTAAAGTAATCTGCTGTGGCAAATGTAAGTTTTTATAAAATTAAACCCACATATGGCAAATTTCAGAACATCTCCTGTATCCTTGCTCTGACTCTGACAAAGAAAAGAGACTTAAGAGAACCAACAATATTTTCTCAGTAATTGTTACAGCTTTTATTCTTAAAATGAAGTGTAGAAATTGATGTAAAAGCGTTGAATTCATCAACTTTAATTTGAGAATTCCTTAGTTTAAAAGAAAACTCCACCCAAAAAAGTTAAAAACTTATGTCAACACAAAAACCTGCCTTCTTGGTGAATGCATAAATAAACTGAGATGCATCCAGACAATGGAATGCTATTCAGTGCTAAAAACAAATGAGCTATCAAGCCATGAAAAGATATGCAGGCAACTTAAATACATAGTACTAAGTGAAAGAAGCCAATCTAAAAAGGTTAAACTGTGATTCCAACAACATGATATGGAAATGACAAAACTACGGAGACTTTAAAAGATCAGTGGTTGCCAGAGTGGAGGGAAGAGATGCATAGAATGAACACAGAGGATTTTTAGGGCAGTGAAAATTCTTTGTACAGTGTTAGAATGATGGATATATGTCATTGTACATTGTCCAAACCCACAGCATATGTAACACCAAGAGTGAACACTAAGGTAAACTGTTGACTTTGGTTGATGATGATGGGTCAATGAAGGGTCAACCTACTGAAAATTTACCATTCTGCTGATTGATTTGGTAATGGAGATGCTATGCATATGAGCGGGCAGGAAATATACTGGAAATCTTTCCCCCCCCGCCCCCCCTCAGTTTTGTTGTAAACCTCAATCTGCTCTAATAAAATCTTCTAAAAATATTGAAAACTATTTGAATATTCAAAATATGCGAGGTGGATCAAAAAAGGTCTTGCTGCAATTTATGTCAAAGAGTGTTCTGCCTATGTTTTCCTCTAAGAGTTTTATAGTGCCTGGCCTTACATTTAGGTCTTTAATCCATTTTGAGTTTGTGTATGGTGTTAGGAAGTGTTCTAATTTCATACTTGTACACGTAGCTGTCCAGTTTTCCCAGCACCACTTACTGAAGAGACTGTCTTTTCTCCATTGTGTACGCTTGCCCCCTTTGTTGTAGATTAACTGACCATAGATGTGTGGGTTTATTTTGGGGCTTTCTATCCTGTTCCATTGATCTATATTTCTCTTTTTGTGCCAGTACCATACTGTTTTGGTCACTGTAGCTTTGTAGTATAGTCTGAAGTCAGGGAGCCTGATTCCTCCAGCTCAGTTTTTCTTTCTCAAGATTGCTTTGGCTATTCGGGGTCTTTTGTGTTTCCCTACAAATTGTAAAATTTTTTGTTCTAATTCTGTGACAATGCCCTTGGTAATTTGGTAGGGATTGCATTGAATCTGTAGATTGCTTTGGGTAGTATAGTCATTTTCACAATGTTGATTCTTCCAATCCAAGAACACGGTATATCTCTCCATATGTTTGTGTCATCTTTGATTTCTTTCATCAGTATCAGTTTGATAAATTAATTACACTATCATCCACATAATGCAATGTAAATTTTGGCATTATCATTAAAATGATAATGAAGATGTACATTTGCTGGCCTAAAAATATGTTCTCTTAATAGTATAAAGGAAAAACTTATACAAAAACCATGCAGTACACAGTCCCATTTTTGTTTAAAATATGTGTGTGTGTGTCTAGGGAAATAATATATATATGGTATTTCTATAGTACGGTTATAGGTTTTTTCAAATTTTTCAATAATATATACTTTTTGTGTTATCTGGATTTTTTTATAATGCCATATTTATATTACAAAAGGTTATGTTTTTCTAGAATGACTGTAATTGGAAAAATAAACCTACTTTGATTTTTAATTTAATTCTTAAAATTAGTCATTCATGAGAGGGAAAAGAAAGAAAATGCCAGTTTCTGAACATTTGGAATAAATACTTTTTATTTATAAATTTTCTCTTTTTTTCCGATTCTTGAGATAAACATCAACTAATCAATACACAGTCACTGGGCTGCTTGAGTGCCTGGATTCATTTACAACCATTTCCGAGGTCTGTAAAGAGCCTGATCTTTTGGCTATCTCAACGAATGTCCTAGAGAAGGATGCTGATAAGTACAGTTTGGGTTATATATCCTCCTCTGGACCCATCAGTTGTAGCCAGGGGGAATTGTACCATGAAAGAAACAAGACTGCTAAGAACTGAACACTTTAGGGAGAGGCAGGATGTTTTCAGACTAAATGGTAGCAATTCACTTGTTGCCCAGGACAGTTATTAACTGCTTTTTTCTTGGCCCCGTATTTGTTACAATGGGGGATAAAGAATAGAACATAGTCTCTGTTTTACAGAAGCTTGTAATCCTGTTAGGGGGAGAATAACTTTAATATTATTAGAATTTTCACCTAAATAATCAGATTTCTATAAAGAGCTCTAAAAACAAACTTATGCAATAATTACCTGGTATTTTATCATGTGTAACAACTTCATTAGAATATTGAAATAGCAGATCTTACCATTTCCCTTATCAATAGTATTCAAGAAAATGTAGAAGGTTTTCCAAGTATAACTTTCTGCTTTTACTGGGATCTGCATAAAGAATTAGCTGTCTGATGAAATGAAATGGTTCTGATATTTGAAACTATAAAACTGCAAATATGTAAAGAGGGATTTAGTTTATGGCCTTCATATAAAATATGCTAAAGACTGAAGTAGTATGACCGCTTATTAATCAATTTCTTAGTCAGTGAAATAAAAATTTAATAACAGTATATACATCCTTTAATGTTTTCTTTGGTTTTGAGTAGGTAATCATTAGCCTTGACTACACATGTAATAAAAACTCCTGTATAATGTTACTTCGCAAATAATTTCCACTCTACTACAGCTTGTGATATCTGTCCTGTCAAAGGAAGAAAGGTGTCTGAAAGTGACTTCTAAAATTTCTGTCCTAAAGCTCAGTCATCATCTTATAGGGTGGAAGTGTCTGACATAGTTTAGGACTAGGCTAATCTAGGTTTTCCATACAGAACTGATTGTCTTTTACCACAATGAACTGTACATCAGTATCAATACACAAAGAAAGGCATCACCCTTCTCTCATAGTAGACTGGGAATATCTTGCCAGTTGGGTCTTTTTTTCTCTGTTAACCCCTGTGTCTGGCACATTAGCTGCCCAATATAGGTTAAAGAAATGATTGTTGAATTTTTGATAAAGTGGTGAGCATACACTCAATGAATGACAATAATTTCTATTGGTGATTTTGTGAAATACCACCTTTAGTTACGCATTGATTCCATATTTACTTATCTCCTTCCTTAGGATAAAAACATGAAGGAGGTGATAGCGCATACTAGACAAAAAAATAAAAGCTATCATATTTACTTACTGCCTCTGCTTAGTAAAATTATAGCTCTGCAGATGAGAAATTAATACTGGGGGAAAAAATTAAAGAGAAACTAAGAAGGCATTGATTACTGGTGTCCAAAGATGTTTAGATGCATGCAAAGAACACGGCTGGTGAATTGGATTCACAATATGTATTTTACTTTATAATAATCTCCAGAAGAAGTTTTAAGTTTTAATGTTTAATGTTTAAAATATAAAAAATATATTTTTAAAAATATATTTTATTTTAAAAAATAAAAAATAAATAATACTAGATTAATTTGTGTTGATATATTCAAAATTGGTGAGGTACTTTAGGAATGAGTAAGCTGTTTCATTGGTCACCTATGGTATCATAATACTACTTTGTATATTCTAAGATTTTCTTCCATGAAGTTGAGACTCTTTTTTTAAAAACCAAAATTTCCCAGGCATAGTAAATAAGAACCATAAACCTATGTTCGGCTTGCTAATAATGAATTGTTCAATTTCAAATTGAATCACATTCAACTTAGTTCCAGCATTTTTCCCCCAATATCAGTGGATTGATATTGGATCAACTAATGGATTGATTATCTGTACCAATTAAATATGAAAATTTGATTGTGATCTTAATTGTAATAAACCAATGGTTTTTTGAAGCATAGCAGGTACATATTCTACTGCCATTTAAAGGATACTATGTTGTCACTTTCCTGAAGCATCAAGAAATGAACTATTTCATTGACTCATACAAATGTGTCTGTTCCCCAAAGAGGTAGCAATCATTTAAGATTAGTAGAGTTGAGAAAACTAGGCAAATGAATTTTTAAGGACCTGAGATTCTAATAATGACCTAGTGATAATCTAATGAAATTCTAGTTATGAAATATGTTGAGGATGGTAAGGAGACTTTCCAGGTGCAATTTCCAGCTGGAAACAGGAAGAGCAAAGGAAACAGTCTTTTCTTGTAACTGCATCTGTTGCTAAATCCTCTGTTTCCCTTTTATAAATGCCCCCAAATCCCTTCCTCAAAATTCTTTGTTCATATTTTAATCCAGGCCATGATAATCTTTTAGTTTAAATGTTTAAATAGACTATCAGCAAAGTGAATCTTTGCTGTCAACCTGTCAAAGCAATTTTTGTGTCACTGTCAAAAGCCTGAAATAATGTATGATGAGAGTATACATCACACTTAGATACCCTCCTCTTTTTTAAGGCAAAGTTCAGGTCCATGGAATTTAGTGAGAGTAGTGATACCAACTGCCATCATTTTAACCTGCACTTTTACTGCCCCTGGTAGTACTGGTGATAAAATCCAATATGATTAACATAGCCTGGGACTAAGAACCAGACTCTGGCATGAGGCCCTTTGGGTTAGAAGCTTGGCTCCTTCACTTATTAGCTATGCAAACTTGGACACATCTCCTAGGCTCTCAATTACTCAGTTTCTTTATAGGGATTAGATTATGTACTTTGTAAAGTTTCATTAGATTTAATAAATTAATCTACCTAAAGCACTTAAAACAGTACCAGTTATAGAGTTAAGTGTCACATAACTAAATGTTCAATACAATAATTAGGATGTTATTTCTTCCCCAAAGTGTTAATATTTCTTAATATAATTTCTATAAAATAGCTGTAAAGTTCATTGATCATGTGACTCTTAAATCAGTTTTTAGTCTTACAACTTGAAGTTTACATATGCGCATTTCATCTGTGTTTCTAGATATTTCTGAATTTTCAAAAAATTGTTTTTGAAATTATAATTATGGCTCTGACAAACCCCAACAATAGCGTACTTTCTTGGATTTTTACTAAATTCAGTCATCACCTGAATTTGAATATCAGTATTCCTCACAATTTATTTGGGTAATTCTTTACTTACTATTTCAGTTATCTATTACTGAGTAATTATATCTGAGTAACAAACCTCAAAACCACCATTTCATATGTCTCATGTTTAGATCTGGGCAGTTCTTCTGCTAGTCTCTTCTGGAATCATTCATAAAGCCGTAGGCATTTGACAGCTCAACTACGGTGTGTAGATCCCAGACGACCTCACTCACATGTCTGGTGGTGCAAATGGGATTTCTAAAACAGCTGGAAGCTGCCAGCTTTTCTTTTCCTCTCTCTCTCTCTGTCTCTCTGTTTTACTTGCACCCTCCAGTTCTTCTTTTCCACGTGGCCGCTCATGTTCAAAGAACTTGACATCCAAGGTAGTCTCAGTCACTTCTGCAACACTCTCTCCATTAAAACAAGTCACAAGTCCAGCCCTAATCCAAGAGCAGGGGAAATGGGCTCTAGCTTCTGATAAGAATGGTAAAGTCATTTTGCAAAGGGGCATGGTAGGAATTATTACAGCTATTTTAAAAAAATCTACCAATCTGCCTTTTGGGCACAGCAACTTGCTTCTTTCCCACTTGCAAAATACACTTTTTTCTTCCAACACAGTCTCCAATCACTTTGTATTCAATTATGACTCCAGGCTGGACATTCTAGTCTCACGTTCTCAATCGGGTCTGAATGTGGATGAGAATCCTCAGGTACAGTTGCTCACTGTGGTTGCTCTTGATCTAGAGACCTGTGGGGTTAAAAGACAAGTGAGCTGACTCTCACGCACCCAACATACAATGAGAGACAAAGAGAGTACGATCTCAGTAACGCTCCATTCCAAAGAGGAAGGAATAAGGAACACATAGCAACCAGAGGTCCATAGCAATTCCGACATCCAGACAGGCACATGCTTTCAGGTGTCTATATTTAAAGGCCACATTTTCTTTCTTGTGACCCAGGAAGCCTTTTCCAGCCACTAGGACACTCCACTTGTAGGTCCTTGTGCCTGCAGATCTCTTTGTCAAGATCTTCATGTGAGTGGCTACTATCCTTCCAATCTTGGGACAAAAGTCAGCTCTGCTTAGAGGTTGATCTTGACAACCCTACTTACAGCTGTATCTCTCCCTCTCATATTTCCTTCATGGAATTTACAACATTCTGTAATTATCTTCAATATTGATGTATTTGCTCAAATACCATATAAATTATAGTTTACACTTAACTATATATTAAATACTAAATTCCATCCATAATAAAAACTCGTAAGAGCACAAACTCTGTTTCTTTCCTATTTACTAAATTACTCCCAGAGTTTAACACAGAGCCTAGTACTTCAGAGGTGATGAATAAATACCTAGTAAATGAGCAAATGAGATCTTACAACCACCCTACAAGACAGATGTTTCACTGTTTTAATGATGAGGAAACTGAGTGAGGCCTGCCCAAGTTAAATAACTTGCCAAAGATCACACACATCTGGTCGAGGGCAGAAGCCAGCTTCCTGGCAGCAACAGGTTATTCCTACAATTTCCCAGTCTTTATAAATGGATAAGAAGTGCATGTCCTTATGAAGGCTGACATTGTTTCAGAATCTTCCCTTCTTGCATCACTTCACCATTTCATGTAACATCAGGTCATACTATATCAGACAGCTCAAGAAGAATGCCAGGGACTTTCACCTTGTTCTCCCTTTCTGTCTATAACCTTTTTAGACACTATATTATTTAATAAGTGAGAAAATGGGAACTGGCAGATGAACCCACCCTACAGTGAAGGAAGAGACAGTGAGCACATGTTGTCTGGCTAATTTCCAATGGATCGGAGTCAGCCTGTGGCCCCCTCTTGGAAAGAGTGTATGTTTCTTTATTCGTTCTCCTTATCCTTAGATAATGCTCACTCATCTCACATCTCTATTTTGATTTCTAACCCTACAATGTGTGAGAAATTTCAAATTTGAAAACCAAATTTTTATATTAGTCTTTCCTTAGAGATGCATCACCGTTTAAAAAAGAAGCCAGTACCGAAACACCATTAGTACAACTGCAAAGAGATTTTAGAAACTTTAGAAGCTAAAATCCCATCTTTCACGGATGAGCTGAAGTTTCAAAGGCAATAATAATCTCACCTGAACACACACAGACACACACACATTCCTGTGGATGCAAAAGGGGAGTGCAGATCTATTCAAATCTATTGTCATCATTAGTAAGTATAATGATCCCGGTACTATTTTTGGTAATTCTTATTGTTTACTTAGCTTTGCAACAAATCTGTCAGATAGGTACCTGCATTCCTGTTTTAGAGGTGAGGACCCTGTGTCTCAAGGGCTAATAAATGTTAGTGATTCAAGTATTTTCTAAAGTTTTATCACACCATCCTAGGAAGTCTTGATATGAAAACTAATGAGATAATACAATTTAAGGCAATAAAGGAAGATCAGAGCGCTGGTGTGCACCAGCTCTAGTTAATGAAGAAGATCAAAGCTTTGTTCTTTGCAATATGTTTTTTTTTTTCTTCTTTTTCTGAAGAAGGGAGTGACAAAGTCCACTCTCCTAAAGGCATTTTTAGGGTAATTACTCATTAGATAATAAAATTATTTAATTAATGCTTACTGTAAATACAACTACCTAATTTTTATTAGACCCACTAAACACTAAACATATAAATTAACAAAAATAACAGTATATTTTTCCCATTCAATCCAAGTAGGCATTTCCACCATTAACATAAACTGTGTAGTACCAGTTAGGATACTTTTAGCAGCAATTCACAAAATCATCAACACAAATTGCCTTTTTAAATGAAGGGAAATTCTCTATCACATATCAGAATGTCCAGAGGTTAGTCTGGTGATGAAGCCATAGGTACTGTATAAGCAGCTACTTTAAAATTTTATTAAAAACAACCAACAAATTATTTTGTTTTGACCTCCACTGAAATGTTATAATTTAGTTTGAATAATTTCTATGTGCCGTGACCATATATTTAGGAAGGACATATATTCTCAGTGGCATCACTGAGTATTTGTGTCATATTGGGTAATATGCATACGCTTTCTGCCTATTAATTTCCTCATCTGCAAATACTAATGGTACATACCTTATAGATCCTTGTGAGTAATTAATAAGAAAATTCATGAAGAGTGTTTACCACAGATCCTGGCAAGTGGTAAGCAGTATATAAATGTGAGATACTATTATAATTGCTTCCAATTTGATTTTTTAAAGCAACTCTATTGAGGTATATTTTACGCAAATAAAATTCAACCATTTCAAGTGTGTGATTCACTGTTTTTAGTAAGTTTACTGAGTGGGTGCAACCATCATCACAACCCATTCATTTTTAATACTCTTACCTGAAAACTTCGGATTCACGTTAAAAATCTATAAAATGGAAAAATAGGATGGTTGCCACTATTAAATGAGGTTTAGTATAGAGATATGTGTATGCATATGTATATACAGTTAGCTCAATAGATAGAAAACGTACATAAATATTACCTAGAACTTAGAAGAATTAGGCAAAATTTCGTCTTTCTCCACTGTATCTAAATTGAATTTGTGAAATAATTAATAGTTTCTTCAATGATTTAAGAATTTCTTTATTCCATGAAATTATAAAATTACTTTTCACTAAGATATGTTCAAAATTGTGTGTGTGTGTGTGTGTTTGTATGCATGCGTGTATGGCAGCAACAACCAACATTTCTTTCCAAAATGAATGAATATATTTCATACAGGAGTAGCCAGAGTTTAGGTTGTGTCCCTTGCAGAAGATCCTGAATATATGTTTGTTACTCCATCCCGTTCCCCCCTCTTCACTTTCTATTAGTCAAAAAACATAAAGAATTTTGAGAAGTAGGCGTGGAAAAAACAGAGGAAGTTTAGGTGTTAAGTTTAATATACATACTTAGGATATATGTAGTCATCAATTACATATTATCTATTAGTATTACTCTATACATTGTTTTATATGTAATATATAATAATTATTTGGAAAATGAAGCAAATGAGGTTGGAAAAGTATTCAGGACCCAAAATTTACAAAAAAACTTTAAAAAATATAGCTGTTTACTTAGTTTTCCAAGGTTAATAATTCTATTTTATGAGACATAGTTGTTTTATACTATTATTACTGCTTTATTGGTACAAGAATATTGAAAAAAGAACATTCAGTGCCTTGTTTCCAAGAAATAATACAAAATATAAGTCCTGAAAAATACAAAATACAATAGTAAAACAAGCGAAGAATCTCACACACCACCCCCTCCTCCACCAGACCCCATTACAGTTCAATTTCACTGCCTGTTTAAAGCTTTCTTTGCATTTTCTTTTGCTCTAAGTTTCTTCTGCTGCTGTGGTCAAAGTCACTAGTTATATTTAAGATTATCTTGCTCAGGCAGGGATTCTAATTATAACTTTGAGTATGTTAAGTAAATACCAACTACATATTAAGGGCCAAATTCTGGCCTTGAATTTAAACAAAGAATTTATACTTTCTTCAATTAAACCTGAACATTTAACACATTTATTACAAAAAGTCCTTAATGTTGAGGTTTGTACACACACACATAATGATAAAGCTGTCTAGAGAAATGAAACATTCTGTTAAGTATGATTTAAACTGGGCATTAGGTGTGACCAAAAAATAGTCCATGAGCATCTTTCTATTTTACATTGAGCCTCTCAATACTAAAATTCCAAGGCTAATGGGATTGACTTATAGAGACCTAAATATCATAAGTGTCAAAACTTTTGGTTTTGGAATATTTTTCCCTTTTTTTCATGTCTTGGGATTCCTCTAGAAAGAGTGAAAGATTAATCTCATAGACAGAAAGGATAGGAAGCTTTTACCAAGAGAAGCTGGCCTTGGCACTGGGGATACTAGCAAACCATGTGGGGCTTAGGAGGGAACATCAGTAACAACAAATATCTTGAAACTCTAGCAAATAAGGTTTAAATATCTACCCATTGGTAATAATCTTCTAGTAGGATATTTATATAAGATGACACAGTTTTTGGTTTTTGTTTTAACATCTTTATTGGAGTATAATTGCTTTACAATGGTGTGTTAGTTTCTGCTTTATAACAAAGTGAATCAGTTATACATATACATATATCCCCATATCTCTTCCCTCTTGCGTCTCCCTCCCTCCCACCCTCCCTATCCCACCCCTCTACGAGGTCACAAAGCACCGAGCTGATCTCCCTGTGCTATGCGGCTGCTTCCCGCTAGCTATCTGTTTTACATTTGGTAGTGTATATATGTCCATGCCACTCTCTCACTTTGTCCCAGCTTACCCTTCCCCCTTCCTGTGTCCTCAAGTCCGTTCTCTAGTAGGTCTGCGTCTTTATTCCCGTCTTGCTCCTAGGTTCTTCAGGACCCTTTTTTTTTTTTTAGATTCCATATATATGTGTTAGCATATGGTATTTCTTTTTCTCTTTCTGACTTACTTCACTCTGTATGACAGACTCTAGGTCCATCCACCTCACTACAAATAACTCAATTTCGTTTCTTTTTATGGCTGAGTAATATTCCATTGTATATATGAGCCACATCTTCTTTATCCATTCATCTGTTGATGGACACTTAGGTTGCTTCCATGTCCTGGCTATTGTAAATAGAGCTGCAATGAACATTGTGGGACATGACTCTTTTTGAATTATGGTTTTCTCAGGGTATAATGCCCAGTAGTGGGATTGCTGGGTCATATGGTAGTTCTATTTTTAGTTTTGTAAGGAACCTCCATACTGTTCTCCATAGTGGCTTTATCAATTTACATTCCCACCAACAGTGCAAGAGGGTTCCCTTTCCACAGTTTTAGTCTTCATACCCAGAAGTTTCAAATAGAATGAGAGATTCTCTTTTCACAGAGCTTAGACTTTAAGAGGAGAATGAGGCCCAAGAGAAGTGAAAACTTGTGTTCACACGCACAAAAACACCGTACACTAATGCTCATAGCCACACTATTCATAATAGTCAAAAGTTAGGGGAAAAAATGTTTATGAAACGATAAATGGATAAACCAAATGTGGCATACCCATAAAATGAAATACTATTAGGGTCTAAAAAAAAATGAAGTACTGACCCATGCTACAGCATGGATGAACCTTGAAAACATGCTATGTGAAAGAAGCCAGTCACAAAAGACTACATATCATATTATTCCATTTATATGAAAGTTCGAATTGGGAAATATATAGAAACATAAAGTAGATTAGCAGATGCTTAGGACTGGTGGATGAAGTAGAAGATAATGTGTGATAACTAATGGGTGTAGGGTTTTTTTCAAGGTAATGAAAAATACTCTGAAATTGGCCATGGTGACAATTGCATGTATGTGTGTATATACAAAAAATCATTGAATTGTATACTTTAAAGAGGTGAATTGCACACGATGTGAAATATATCCCAACAAAGCTTTTACAAAATAAAGAGAAATACAAAAAAGAGAAAGTTACCAAATAACAGTCTAATCTAAGTCTGACTTATAAGAATATCCCAGGACAATAAATGTAGCTCTAGAGTGTGTGTGTGTGTGTGTGTGTTTAGTTGTTATTTATGTTTTCCAGAAGTCTAATATGTTGAATTATTTTAATATAGAGTCTCCATGTTAGAGTCTTCTATTTTTAGACTAGAATCCACTGGAAAAAGAATGACTTTAGATGTTGAATTGCATAGAAATGACCTAAAATGCTTTTCATACATAAATATTTGTCAACATGTGCTTCATTCTATGTAGTAAATTATCCGAATTTAATGCTCTGATCAGTTACACCATGCCAGGCTATTTAAAGCTTGAAGCCCAGCAGGGATTTTTTTTTTTTAATTTAGTATAATTTTAAACATTACAAAAATAGCTCTCTTCCAGCTCCCCTGCTGTGTCTTAGATTGTTGCCAAGGCTTTTTGTAATACCTTATCATCACTAGAGTAACATCCTTCTATAAATACTGCATCCTTGATTCTAATGTCACCCCAAATAGCAGTGTGGTATAAAAGGATACAGAGAAGAGAAACTGAATTAATTTTATTTTTCTTTATTTTCTAATCATTACAACTTCCATATCACCATGCCTTCCCACTTTTCTGCATACCTTCTAAATGTGGAAGTCTCCCATGGGTTTTAGGTTACTTTATTTTCAAGGCCAAAAGACTTTTTCTTAGAAAATTAAGCTCAGTTGGATATCTGATGTGTCAACTGAAAAAAAATGCCATTGAACTTTGTGGAGCACTTAAAACCCTACTAACCAAGTCTCAGATGCTTGCAGATTTCTCATTTCAAGGACCCATTCCACAAAGCAATTTCTTCACTGTACAAGTTTTAAAGACATAAACCAAGAATGTTTTGGATATAGTCTGAATCTTTACATGAATTCCATAGAGAATGGGACTGACATAGTTTGCCTTCCTTTTATTTTTTTACTCTGAAATTTTAATCCTTTATGTATTATGACAAAAATGTAGTCCACATGTAACTAATTGTCAATCATGCTTTATTCATCAAACTGTATTCTAAAAGTGCTACTTGAGGCTCTAACTCAAATAACTTTTGAAATCGACTTTGGAAATTGTTTTTTAATACACTATTAAAATATTGCTCTTGAAAAACAGAAAGTCATTATTCTGAGCCCAGAGTAACAAAAAGACTCACTCAAGTTCAACTTGAAATATTAAACCCAAAATGTTAATAATTCCTACATTTAATAAAACCAATTTGAGTTCCCATTCTAACAGCCTGCCTCTTTGGAACATCCCTAAACAAACGCACATGGTGGCCATGTTTTTTCTTTCTTTAATTAATTTATTTATTGGCTGCATTGGGTTTTAGTTGCAGCATGCCGGACCTTCATCGAGGCACGCGGGATCTTTCGTTGTGGCGTGCGGGTTTTTCTCTTCTCTAGTTGTGGTGTGCGGGTTCCAGAGCGCCTGGGCTCTGTAGTTTGCGGCACACAGGCTTCTCTAGTTGAGGTGTGCGGGGTCAGTAGTTGTGGCGCGTGGGCTTAGTTGCCCCGTGGCATGTGGGGTCTTAGTTCCCTGATCAGGGATCGAACTCACGTCCCCTGCATTGGAAGGCAGATTCTTTACCACTGGACCACCAGTGAAGTCCCGAGATGGCCATGTTAACTGCCAACTGTTGTATGACAAGAAGAAAGTGTTTCATGGAAACTATAGACTGAGTTTTAATCCTTGGGTAATAACCTACTGATTATGTCAGCAGCTATGTAGGACAAAAGTATTCTTCTCAAGATCTCATGGAGCCCCTAAGAACTCTTTTTGTGGGAGCCTGTAACAATTCATTAGCCAAGGTAACCCAAAAACTGCAGCCAGATAATTCATTCTTGGATGACACCATCATTCATTCATAACATTGTACTGAATCCTAGGAGCAACGGTATGCTTATTTGAAGCCCCATCACCACCATCCTCCTACACTTCCTGAAGAATAGTGATTTTTAAAGTACAGGAAACGAAGGCACAGTAGGCAGGGCAAAGTTAGGGGAGAGAAAGGAGAGTGCTGAAAATAACTTTGAGATTTAAAAAAAACACTTCAACTGTAGGCATAAAAAGAATCTAGGCCTGCGAATTGTAGATACATTACACACTGGAGAATTTTTGAGAATTAATAACTTGCTTACAAATAGCAAGGAAGGATATTTCTTGGTTATAGATACAACTGTCATCTCTGAAGGGTCCAATCTAGTTCATAAAAGCAGCAAACCCAGTTTCCTATACTTGCTTGTACCACACTCCCACTTTCTTGCCCAAGAGACAATTCCACGTACATCCTTAAGGATCTTAAGTCCCATGACACTCAAGTAGTTTTTTGGCTTATTTTTTCCCCTTACTTTTGGGCCCTTATTGTTTTTACAACTCATCTTCCACCATTTACTAACTTTAGCGACCTGGAACTCTCATCTCTGAACGTTTCTTGGTTTCTTTGCATAGCTGCACTCCAGGGAGCCCTCAGCGCAGAAGCACCTTGGTAACCCCACTGCATATGCAGGCGTGGATGTGATTTCTAAAATGCCTTCACCTTTCTATATTAGTATCAGTATCTCCAGGCTAAACCTCATTCCCAATACCTACCTTCAGCTCTTACTTTTGGAATTTTTTTTTTTTTTTTTTTTTTTTTTTTTTTTTTTACTTTTGGAATATTGAAATGAACGTCCAAAGTATGGGGAAACATATATACAATGGAATATTATTCAGCCATAAAAAGAAACGAAATTGAGTTATTTGTAGTGAGGTGGACGGACCTAGAGTCTGTCACTGTATGACAACAGAGTGAAGTAAGTCAGAAAGAGAAAAACAAATACCGTATGCTAACACATATATATGGAATCTAAAAAAAAAAAAAAAAAAGGTCATGAAGAACCTAGGGGCAAGATGGGAATAAAGACACAGACCTACTAGAGAATGGACTTGAGGACACGGGGAGGGGGACGGGTAAGCTGGGACAAAGTGAGAGAGTGGTAGTGTATATATGGACATATATACACTACCAAATGTAAAATAGCTCGCTAGTGGGAAGCAGCCGCATAGCACAGGGAGATCAGCTCGGTGCTTTGTGACCAGCTAGAGGGGTGGGATAGGGAGGGTGAGAGGGAGGGAGACGCAAGAGGGAAGAGATACGGGGATATATGTATATGTATAACTGATTCACTTTGTCATAAAGCAGAAACTAACACACCATTGTAAAGCAATTATACTCCAATAAAAATGTTAAAAAAAAAAAAAAAGTATGGGGAAAAGAATAATGCTATTGAAATGAGGTTTCTGTTTCTTTACGTTCTTTGTGAAGAGGGACACTTGAGAAAAATATTTTGTGCTTAAGGAAACCATACCTCTCAGAGTTATATTTTTATAGATGTGAAAGTGCTTGAAACTGCAAAATACGTTACAGAAATACACTTTGGATATGACTGTTCTTGTCTTCACGATATATGCAATTAGTGTCTTAGCTCAGGTTCCCCCTCAAAAACTGAGGCTGAGACAAAATTCACATGCTGATATTTTATTGGGAAGTTGTAATCTCAGGGACACAAGGATGAAAAGGGCAATGAGGTAAAGCAAAAACAAAATGAAGTCTTACGGAGCTGACCAAAGTCTCCAGAGTGGGTTGCTGCATCACACTGATGTCTGTGGTGAAGCGGTATGGAAAGGCTGTTTCTCAGAATGTTCTGTTAGGGAAGAGAGTTGGGAGCATTTATTCCAGGCACGTTTCCATACTGGTCTTTCACTGGTCAAAATCGTCACAGGGCTGTTAACTCCCCCCACCCTTCACCACTGTGTTACCTGGCCCCTTTGGGCTATGGAGACAACATCCCCTGAAAGCAGAGGTGCCATCTTCTTTACTGTGAGTCATAAAGATGCTGAGTGAGCCAGCATGTGGCCCTGAGCCAGTAACATTACTAACCTACCTGAAGCCTGCAGTTTGATGCAACAGAAAGGCACTGAGCCTAGAGGCAAGATGCTATGAGGTCATGACCTAGGTGCCTAGAACAGCTGCTGTGGCAGGTCCAACAGACTGATGGGGTAGAAAACTGCAATATATGATGTCCTCCTTGAAGACAGAGATGTCCCTCAATGAACTTCTCTAACAAAGACCCGTACCTCCTCTTAAGAATTGTAAGCAGCTGGCTTGTCCCAGGTAACCTTCCTAGAAGGCCAAAAGTAGAATTAAGAGAAAGAGATGGCCATGACAAATCTAGAAGGTGTTTGGGGAAGGACTTTAGGAATAAAATATGAGGAAAAATATTTCTAGAAGTTATTTTAAAGACTTTCAAATAAGAAAAAAAATTCTATTGACCATCCTATAAAACTGCAGCTTGATGACTTGCTACCTACCCTCCACTGTCGTCTGGCATTCCTAATCCTCATTTTCCTAGCTTCTCTGTTTGCCCTGACACTTATTACTTGTTATTGTATTATCAGATTGACTTTGTATCATGTGTGTTGTTTATTGCCTGCCTACCCCAGTATACTATAAAGTTCACAAAGGCATGGAATTCTGTTTTGTCCACTCAATAATCCAGGAAACTAAACTAGTCCCTTTAACAAAGCAAACATTCAATAAGTAATCATTAATAAGTTAATTAATGTGGAGAAGGAAAAAAAAATGTTCTATTAAAATCAGACATTTTCTGCTGAAAACAGAAGAAAACCCTACCTAGAATGCTTAAAGAAAATAGGTATTAATTTGCTCATATAGCTGAAAAATCCAAAATAGGCCTGGTTTCATGTACAGCTTAAGGAGGACTTGCAAAGCTGTCACCAGGCTCTGTTTCTGTTAAGAGTCTTGATTCTCCCTTTCCTCGATCTTTCATGGTCTAATGCCTGTAATAGCCCCTCACAACTTCCCAGATCCAACTCCACCATGAAAGATCAAATGCTTTTTTGGTAATACTCACAAGTCCTAGGATTAGCTATGATTCCGGCTTACTCTAGCCTTGACCTTGCCTCTAGCTTTGATCTCTTGGGGCCAGGACAGTGTAGTCAGGTCGACTGGCAGAGGGCTTGGACACATGCCCCACATGCCAGGGAGAGGCAGCGTCGCCAGAAATGCATGGGTTAAGAGTGGTGCAGTGTATATTTGAAGTGTTTTAAATAAAATCATGATTAAGAACGTTAACAGTATAGGAAATGCCTCCCTAGTTAAAACAGGCTACCGTGTATTTCAGAGACTGAGGAGAAATACCACGGAGAACACTGTACAAACAGCAAGGCCTCAACCAGCCCAACCTCCCGTATCCTGGAAGCCTCACGTTTAATAAGTAGTGTTATCTCATATATGTGTCTACAACAGTATTACGTAAAAGTATGACTATCAAAATGCAAAAGAAGTTGTAGAAGAACATAGGATTAGCAATTATAAATGAAAAATAAAAAATTCTATTCAGCCCAGTATTCTGCCTGAGTATAAATATTTACTCCCAAATATGCTGACTAATACTTATTGACATCAAGCTCTAAGGCCATCTGATAATTTGTCAATCTAGTGTTTATAAAAAAGAACTCCCAATTTACCTTTAAAATGTGTGATAAATTCTTAATAAAAATATATAAATGATACATTTAATCCATTTACTATATTTACCTTTTCCTAATAAAAACTAAAACATTTTTGAACAAAGCAAGATTAAACAAATAGCATAGATAATGCTTAATTTCCTGATATGACTCACTATTCCTTCCGTTTTACCCCCTCTGAACATTGTAAGTGTGCACGCAAAGTTAGAATTTCACCCTATGGTATTCTATTTTAAGACAACATAACCAGGAACAGACTGCATCTAAATATAGAGAACAGTTCTATTATATTATCTTTAGTTTAGCTTTAAAACAATCAAATCAGAATTATGAATCAATTAATTCACCTGAAAGAAACATCACATGTCAGCTAAAGAGTTTTCCCTATATAATTATCACATTATAATCAGTCAAACGAGTATTAATTATTTTGGTATTATCTCCCACAGTGAATACTTAAATATAAACCTGTGTTTAAACTCACTGCCCTTGTTAAAGGGTGGTTCTCTGTATATCTCATTCAGCACGTGAGCCCTGGAATGGACCCACAGATTCTCTCACTGGAAATTATTCATTTGACATATAGATAAGTTGTACTCACCTCTAACAGAACTAGAGCTAGAAGCCAATTCTTATAATCCAATGCTATTTCCAACAAACAATATTTCTGTCTATTCTTACATTCTATCACTATATAAATAAGTGTAAAACCTGTAGAATATGTTCAACACTATCCTTTTTATTGAAGTATAGTTAATTTACAATGTTGTGTTAGTTTCAGTTGTACAGCAAAGTGATTCAATTACATATATATATATATATATCTGAAAAAGATTCTTTTCCATTATAGATTATTACAAGATATTGAGTATAGTTCCCTGTGTTATACAGTGGGTCCTTTTATTTACCTATTTTATATATAATAGTTTGTATATGTTAATCCCAAACTCCTAATTTATCTCTCCCCTCCACTCCCTGCTATCCCCTTTGGTAACCATGTTTGTTTTCTATGTCTGTGAGTTTGTTTTGTTAAGTAAATTCATTTGTATCATTTTTTTTAGATTCCACATATAAGCGATATCATATGATATTTGTCTTTCTTTGTCTGACTTACTTCACTTATTAATATGATAATCTCTAGGTCCATCCATGTTGCTGCAAATGGCATTATTTCACTCTTTAAATTTGGTTAGGAGTTTAAAAACAAGAGTACCTACTTGACTGATATATAATCAAATGTAACTCAGAGTTTTCTAGGCTTTTCCAGACCAGGTATCCTAAAAGAGATGATGCTTCCAAGTGCGTAACAGAAGAATTCCACTTACTCTTAAGATCTTAGTCAGCTATTTTTAGGGTTCCCTGGGGTGTCACATAAAGGTCACTGGGTGTTCCTATACCCACAGGGTGTGAGTATCACAGCATGAAGACCACTGTGCTATATGACCACCTCCCCAACACACACACACAAACATACACTACATACTCCCCTACCTTGCTTTACTCTTAGCAGACTTAGAACTTTTGCTTGAATAAATATTGGAAGTTCCTTTTATTATGCCTGTGTTAATGTTACTCACACCTGACGCATGTAGTATATTGTGATGATGCCTTTCTTGGATGAATTTACTTAAGAACAAAACTTTTAAAGTACTTTCTATTGAAGAATAATAGATACACAGCAAAGTACACACATTATAAGTGCTTATCTCAGTGAATTTTTACCAAGCAAACACATCTGAAAACACAGAACCTATATCAAGAAATATAGTACTACCAGCACCCAAGAAGACTCCTCATGTCCCCGCCCAGTCATCACCACCCCAGAAATGGTAATCAGTATCTTGACTTTTAACACCATTAATTAATTTTCCTATGTTTTTTACTTTATACAAATAAATTTATATAATAGGAACTCTTTTGTCTCTGGCTTTTTTCCACTAAATATTACCTCTCTGAGTCCTGTTTGATGTAAATATACTATGTGTTCCATCACAGACATCTACCACAATTTATTCATTCTACTGTTGATGAACATGTTGTTTTCAGCTTTTGGCTATAGCAAGTAATGCTGTTCTGTTGGTTATATGCCTAGGATCAAAACCAAGGTAAGATGGTTGGTGTATGCTTGGCTTTACAAATACTATCAAACAGTTTTTAAGTGGTTGCACCAATTTAAACTCCATTTAGCAATGTATGGGAGTCTTAATTTCTCCATACCTTCACCAACTACTGTTGGTGTCTTCCTGGCTTTTTAAAAATTTTTTAATACTTTTTATTGGAGTATAGTTGATTTACAATGTTGTGTTAGTTTCAGGTGTAAAGCAAAGTGAATCAGTTATACATATAAATATATCCTCTTTTTTAAGATACTTTTCCCATATAACTGGCTTCTTAATTTTACACATTCTGGTACATTTATATCTATATCTAATTGTGGTGTTTTTTTTAACTGAAGTACAGTGGATGCATAATATTATATAAGTTACAGGTGTACACGAAATAGTGCTTCACAATTTTTAAAGGTTATATTCTATTTATAGTTATTATAGAATATTGGCTGTATTCACCGTGTTGTACAATATATCCTTGCAGCTTATTTTATACATAATAGTTTGTACCTCTTAGTCCCCTACCGCTATATTGCCCCTCCCCCTTCCCTCTCCCCACTGGTATCCACTAGTTTGATCTCTATTATCTGTGAGTCTTCTTGTTTGTTACATTCACTAGTTTGTTGTATTTTTAGATTCCACATACAAGTGATATCATACAGTATTTGTCTTTCTCTGACTTGTTTCACTTAGCGTAATACCCTCCAAGTCCATCCATGTTGTTACAAATGGCAAAATTTCATTCTTTTTTTATGACTGAATGGTATTCCATTGTGTGTGTGTGTGTGTGTGTGTGTGTGTGTATACACACACACATCTTCTTTATCCACTCATCTGTTGATGGACACTTAGGTGGCTTCTGTATCTTGGCAATTATAGTTAATGCTACTGTGAACATTCAGGAGTATGTACATTCTTGAATTAGTGGGGGTTTTTTGTTTTGTTTTGTTTTTTCAGATATATACCCCGAAGTGGAATTGCTGGGTCATATGGTAGTTCTATTTTTAGTTTTTTGAGAAAACTCAAAAAACTAAAAATAGAAAACTACTGTTTTCCACAGTGGCTGCACAAATTTACATTCCCACTAAGAATATACTAGGGTTCCCTTTTTTCCACATCTTTGCCAACATCCGTTATTTGTGTTCTTTTTGATGATAGCCATTATGACAGGGCTGAGGTGAAATCTCATTGTGGTTTTGATTTACATTTCCCTGATGATTAACAACGTTGAACATCTTTTCACGTGCCTGTTGGCCATCTGAATGTCCTCTTTAGAAAAAATGTCTATCCAGGTCTTCTGCCCATTTTTAAATCGCATTTTTTTGTTTTCTGGATTTTGAGTTGTATGAGCTGTTTATATATTTTGGATATTAATCCCTTATCAGTCTTAGCATTTGCAAACATTTTCCCCCATTCAGTTGGTTGTCTTTTCATTTCGTCAGTGGTTTCCTTTGTTGTGCAGAAGTTTTTAAGTTTAATTAAGTCCCATTTATTTTTGCTTTTATTTCCTTTGCTTTAGGAGACAGATCCAAAAAATATTGCTAAGAGTGTTCTGCTTATGCTTCTCCTAGGAGTTTTATGGCTACCGGTCTTATGTTAAGGTCTTTAGTCCACTTGGAGTTTATTTTTGTGTATGGTATTAGAGAATGTTCTTATTCTTTTGCATGCAGCTGTCCAGTTTTCCCAGCACTGCTTATTGGAGAGACTAATTTTCTCCATTGTATATCCTTGCATCCTTTGTCATAGATTAACTGACCGTAAGTACCTGGATTTATTTCTGTGCTCTCCATTCTGTTCATTTGATCTATGTGTCTGTTTGTGTTCCAATACCATACTGTTTTGATGACTATTGCTTTGTAGTATAGTATGAAGTCAAGGAGCACGATTCCTCCAGCTCTACTCTTTCTCAAGATTGTTTTGGCTATTTGAGGTCTTTTGTGTTTCCACACACATTTTAAAATTATTTGTTCTAGTTCTGTGAAAAATGCCATTGGTATTTTGATAGGGATTGCATTGAATCTGTAGATTGCCTTGGGTATTACGGTCAATTAATTCTTCCAGTCCAAGAACATGGTGTATCTTCCTATCTGTTTGTACTGTCTTCAGTTTCTTTCACCAGTGTCTTACTGTTTTCTGAGTACAGGTCTTCTACCTCCTTAGGTAGATTTTTTTCCTATGTGTTTTATTCTTTTTGATGCTATGGTAAATGAGATTGTTCCCTTAATTTCTCTTTCGGACAGTTTATTAGTGTATAGAAATGCAACAGATTTCTGCATCTTAATTTTGTGTCCTGCAACTTTACCAAATTCGTTGATGAGCTCGAATAGTTTTCTGGTGGCATCTTTAGGATTTCCTATGTATAGTATCATGTCATCTGCAAACAGTGACAGTTACCAGTAATAAAGTTGAATCGGTAATTTAAAAACTCCCAACAAACAAAAGTCCAGGACCAGATGGCTTCACAAATGAATTCTACCAAACATTTAGAGAAGATTTAACACCTATCCTTCTTAAGCTATTCCCAAAAATTGCAGAGGAACACTTCTGAATTCATTTTATGAGGCCAGCATCACCCTGATAGCAAAACCAGGCAAAGATATCACAATAAAAGAAAATTACAGAAAATCAGTATCACTGATGAACACAGATGCAAAAATCCTCAACAAAATATTAGCAAACTGAATCCAACAATACATTAAAAGGATCACACGGTATGGGGATTTATCCCAGGGATGCAAGGATTTTTCAATATAGGCAAATCTGTCAATGTGATACACCACATTAACAACTGAAGAATAAAAACCATACGATTATCTCAATAGATGCAGAAAAAGCTTCTGACAAATTCAACAAACATTTATGATTTAAAAAAACTGTCTGGAAGGTGGACATAAAGAGACTATACCTCAACATAATAAAGGCCATACATGACAAACCCATAGCTAACATCATACTCAACAGTAAAAAGCTGAAAGCATTTCCTCTAAGGTCAGGAATAAGACAGGGATGCCCACTCTTGCCACATTTATTCAACACAGTATTGGAAGTCCTAGTCACAGCAATCAGACAAGAAAAAGAAAGAAAAGGAATCTAAAGTGGAAAGGAAGATGTAATTGTGGTGGTTTGGTTTTGTTTTCATGGAGCACGACATTTTATTTATTTCAAACAATGGAATACAACACATCAAGGCAAATGTTTGTATGCCCTACAAAAATCAAGAACCTGAAACTACACACTAATGCTGAAATCAAGTGTTCTAAATATGGTGCCCATATAAGTTATTCAAACAGCGGAAAAAGGCCATAAACCAAGGTTATCCTTGATATTTATTATTCATACCCGCAAATTAGATCTTTTCTTACAACATAGTTATTACTGTGAATTTAGAAAAATGTAATATGTAAACCAACCTGGAAAATCTGTAAAATTTCCTTAGAAAGCACTGCAGTTAATTCTAGGAAGCAGCAGTTCTGCCTATTGAATCAACAATAGAGAAATTTTTAAAAACCAAAAACTTATTATTTTTCAGATAAGTATACTGCAATTGTGATTTTAATGTGCATTGCCATGATGACAAAGTTGAACACCTTTTCATGTTTATTTGTGATTTGGTTATCGCCTTTTACGGAACGCCAGTTCAAGTACTTTGGATTTGAACAGGCAAAATCTAATGAATTCTCTCTTTCTTTGTTGATTTAGAAAAGTTCTTTATATTTTCTATGTATGAGTTGTTAAACTGTATGTATAGCAAATACCCCCCTCACTCTGAAGCACGTTGTTTTGCTCTTTCAGTAGTGTCTTGATAAACAAAAGTTCATATTTTAATTCAGTCCAATTTGTCAGTTTTTTTCTTTATGGTTCTTGTTATTGGTTTCTGATTTGAAAAGATGTTTCCATATTCAAAGTTCAGATATCTTAAGTTTTCTTCTAAACAGTTTATTGTTTTACCTTTTAACTTTACATTTCCATGTAAAATTGATTTTTCTTAGTGGTATGAGACAGTAATTAGGAATTCTTCTTTGTCTGTGCCTATCTAATTAATATAGCAGTATTTATTAAACAGACCAGTTTTTCTCTCACTCTTTTCTCAATCGAGATGATTTAAGTATGGCTCTACTTCTGTTTCATTGGTTTATCTGTGTAGTCTGCTGTCCTGCATTTTCTTCATCATTATAGCTTCATAATAAGTTTTGACAGCTGACATTATATATCCTACACCTTTCTTTTTCTTCTTCATGGTTTTATTTATGCTTTTCATCTCTTTACAATTTTAAATCACCTTGTTAACTTCAAAAAGAAAGCCTTCTAAAATTTTTATCAGGATCGTATTGAAGCTAAGGATTGGTTTACATATTGACATCTTTTCAGTACTGAGCTGGCAATCCATGAAAATGGTATATTCTGACATTTATTTGTATAATCTTTAATTTTGCTCAGTATGTTTTATAGAGTTCTTGTGAATCTTCTAAATTTTTGAAGGTTTTAATATTTTTGTTGTTACTTGTATTTTTTATTTTCCACCTGTTCGTAGCTGGGATATAAATATAAACATGATTTATACTGATCTTCTAAATTAGCTTTAGTTTTAATAGTTTGTGCATAGGTTCTTTTGTACTTTCTATTTATACAATCACATTCATCTGTGAATAATGATGATTGCATTTGTTCCTTCTCATCTCTTATGCTTTTTCATTGTTTTTCATTCCTAGTGCTAGCAATGACACCAGTACAGTGCTGAATAAAAGTGGCAAGAGAGGGCATCCATTTACTGCTCCCAGCATCAGGGGGAATTTTTTCAAACTTTTACTGTTAAGTGTGGTGTTTTCTATAGGATTTTGTAGCTACATTTTCAGATTAAAAGTATTTCCTTATTTTCTAGTTTGCTAAGAAATTTTATCTTTAATGACAGTTGAAATTTATCAAGTGATTTTCTGTTTATATTGCTGTATGATTTTTCGACTTTGTTCTGTAAGTGTAGTGAATTACACTGATTTATTCTCAGATGTTAAACCAACCTTACATTCCTGAAGTAGACTCACTCGGTTGTGATGTACTACCCTTTTTATGTATTACTGGATTCGAATAGTTATTTTGGCGGAGGGCGTCCTGAGAGAAAATGTCAAGCTCTGCATTTTTCATAATAAGCTAATTTAACATAAAATGCATATTTTTAAAACTTTTATTGATTCTGTAAGAAAGCCCTACCAGTCAATTGGTTTGCTTCTGCGATAAAAATCCTGTCTTAAAAGAACACAAAGGACTTTTAGCAATCCCAAAGTTACTTTTGCAAGCATATAAAGATTGTAAAGATGAAAACTCTTATCAGTTTTAAACAATTATCTCTTCTCACTAAGATTATAAGTTATTTTAACTCTTGGACACATCTGTTTTCGTTTGCAGTTGGTAAAACTAAGTATATTGAGGCATATATTGAGGCATGATATAAGGTAGAATTCTCGTAAGATTTTTTTGCAAGAAATTTGGTATAAAAAAATTTTTAAGCTAAATTATGAACAGGAAGAGCTCCAAAAGCTAAAACCTTACAGGAAAGATGGATATTTAGTTTTTCACTAGAAATTGTTTTAAATGTTTCTGTGATAAAAAACAAAAAAATACCAGAATAAGTGTCAAAGACAAATTACACACTGGAATATTTCCAGTGTATGTGACAGAGAAAAGGAAAATATCACTCCTAAGGGATAAAACAGCTTTACAAATACATTCTAAAAATTAATCACATAAGTAGAAAAATGAACAGCTGAAATAAATTCGTTAAGACACAAAATAAGAAATTACATAGCTTATATATGTAGAAAATATATTTTTAACAATCAAAGAAATATAAACCAAGGAAAAGGAACACCATTTTCAGCTATCAGATTGAAAAAATTATGTGTCAAACTGTTGACAAGTAGAAAATAGAAGTGAACATGTTCACATTCTTCTGATAGAGATATAAAGTGTAAGAACATTTTTTTGGACCAATTGTGGAAATTTCCATAGAAAACCCTAAGTTTTTATGCATATACCTCTATGCAGTAATTTCAGTTAAAAAACTGATAAGAAAAAACCTCATTGAAACTTATAGAAGATGTTATAAAACCATTAACATAACATAGCAAAAGTATAGGTATTAAAGTAAAAAATACAAATGCTGTATTATTATGTTAAAAAATAGGATGCTATTTTTGTGCTCTATTGCTATGTAACAAATAGCACAAACTCAGCAGCTTAAAACAACGTCCATTTATTAGCTCACAGTTCTGTAGGTCACAAGTCTGGTATGGCAAGACTAGATTCTCTGCTCAAAGTTATCACAGGATGGCTATCAAAGTATTCGATGGAGGCTTTGGGGAAATAACTTCCAAGGCTCACTTTTGTAGATAACAGTTCCTTGTGACAGAAGTACTGAGTCCCCTGTTTCCTTGTTGTCTGTCAGCTGAGGAGTAGGAGACACTCCTGGCTCCCAGAAGGCACCTCCTCCAACTTCTAGACAACAGTGGTGTGTCAACTTATTCTCATGCTTTGAATCCCTGACTTCCCCCCACTCTGATCTCTATATTCAGATTTTAAACCCAAAGGATTATGATAAACTCCCTGTCTTAACTTCAACTGATTTGGAACCTTAATTACATCTGCAAATTCCCTTCACAGCAGTAGACAGACTAGTGTTTGATTTAACAACTGAGAAGTATGTCTACCACTGGCAGAAATCTTGAGGGCTATCCTAGAATTCTGCCTACCACAGATCCAAAATAGAATATATTATGACCTTACTTATATGTAAATGAAGGAATAAATGTAAATTTCCACATATGTGCATACTTTTAATAAAGACAGTTTTAACACTGTTAACAGTATTTTATATATATATATATATATATACACACACACATAATTTACATATTTTAACATACGTATAAAATATACCATAATATGTACATATATGATATTTTAAAATGTGGTTTTAATGTTCACCTTCTAACTACCAGTTTGGGAATTTTAACATAATGGACAGTATTATAATTTTTTTAAGAAGTAAACATACTTTTGCACCCTGTCCAAAAGTTTATATTTCTAGAAATGAGAGAATGTTTTGTTAACATATCTACCTATCAAATGGTGTTACCAGTGTTATGCTTCCAAAACAGAGACCATATTGACAGTATCAGAACAAGCTTATATGGAGGCGCAAAAATACACTTACAAATTTTGCAGTTGGAGCAGTTAAAATCCCATTTTGATGCATGCTCAATTGAGAATTAAAAGTTCAAATATTGATTTGCATAGGAAATTAGCAATTAAGTACCCATATAATTAACTTGCACCTGCCAATTGATGCACCAATTAAGTCTGCAGATACCGTAAAAGAAAATTCTTGAAAATAAAGTTTCTGACATAGACATTTGAAAGTATACAATTCTACAGAAAAGTGTATGTGGTGGCCATGAGAATGTTACCAACTACTGGGAGTGTATGTAAGTGACCAAAAGCCCAGCTGCTGTGGTCTGAAACTCATCAGCACGTCGGCACAGAGGTCAGGTTTCCCATGGGCAGCTCACTGCCAATGACTAAATGCAATAGGGACACAAAGGCAGATCTGTGCTTGGGAGACCCAGGACTTCAACTGATGGCTTTGGCTCAAGGACTATGCAGAGGCACCTACACTTGGCAGAACTGTGTCCCCCCCTAAAAGAAAATATGTTGAAGTCCTAACCTCCAGCACCTGTGACTATGACCTTCTTTAGAAATAGGGTCTTTGCAGATGTACTCAATTTAAAATGAGGTCATACCAGATTAGAGTGAGCCCTAAATGCAGTGACTGGTGTCCTTATAAGGAGAGAGATGTTCAGACACATACACAGGAAAGATGGCCATGTGACAGAAATTACAGACAGATTAGAGTGATGCAGCTACAAACCAAAGAATGCCAAGGACTGCCAGCAACCCCCAGAAGCTAGGAAGAGGCAAGGAAGGATTCCCCCCTGCAGCCTTCAGAGAGACCAGGACCCTGCTGACACCTTCATTTTGAACTTCAAGCCTACAGAACTGTAAGAGAATAAATTTCTGTTTAACTGGGTGTTCACACCCAGTTTGTGGTAATTTGTTATAGCTAACCTAGGAAACTAGTACACCCTTTAACCTTCCTTTCTTCTCTATGTGACTCAGAATCAAATTTATATAGCAGTTTGACAACACTCCCAGCCTCACTCAGCCCCTGCCCCACTTTCTCTTACACAGGTTATTTCCCCTTACACCATCCTTATGTGTTTAATCTCACGGCATCCGTTTCTCAGAGATCCTAGACAAACACAGTCAGTGCACTACACAGAAAATGAAGCAAACAGTATTCAAATGTGTATTAAATAACATTTAATAACATGAATGTAGAACTACCTAATTGGATTTAAAAATTTTATTTGCATTTTCCTAATTCATACTGAGGTTAGGGACATCTACCTATGCTGGTGGGCCAGGAGTATGTGTATTAGTTGTATACAGAAGCGAGGAGCTTAAATCACGGTGGGGACTACCTGGAATGAGGAGTGGAGACACACCTACTAATAGAAAACACTGCAGAACAGATAAAGAAAGAGAAATATCCTGAATTCTTCCTCTCTCTCCATCCTCAGTCTTCTGTCAGTGCCTGCAATTGGCCAATCTACCCAGAGCCTGATATAAAGGAGCAACTTACATAGTTTGCAAGAATAGATCTGGTACAGAAAGGAGATAATCAGCCACTAGACCCTTTACCCATTTTTGTACGGAGTTACTGGTATTTTTTTTCCCTAACAATTTGCATGAAATTCGTACATGTTTTGCCAATGTTATATTACAAAGTTGCAAATGTCCTAGTCTCCATGATTGTCTTTTTTTTTTTTTTTTAGTTTTATTGAGATACAATTGATGTCTAGCACTGTATAAGTTTAAGTTGTACAGCACAATGACTTGACTTACACATATGATGAAATAATTATCACAATAAGATTAGTTAACATCCATTACCTTATAAACTTAAAAAAAAAAAAAGAAAAAGAAAAATGGGATTTTGGTTTTTGTTTTGTGATGAGAACTTTTACGTCCTTCTCTCTTAGCAATTTTCAAATATACCATACAACAGTGTTACCTGTAGTCATCACAGTCATCATGTTATACTTTATACCCCCAGTAATTATATATCTTATTATTGGAAGTTTGTGCCTTTTGACCACCTTCATCCAGTTTCTCCAACCTCTACCTCTCGTAACCACAAATCCGATGGCTTCTTAGGAGTTCGGGTTGTTTGTTTATTTTAGATTTCATACATAAGTGAGGTCATACAGTACTTGTGTTTCTCTAACTTACTTAACTTAGCATTCTGCCCTCAAGGTCTATTCATGTCATTACAAATGGCAGCATTTCCTTCTTTTTATGGCTGAATAATATTTCATTATATTATATTCATTATTTCATTATATATGATATATATGTACACATATACACATATATATAAATCCTGCAATTAACAATGAACACAGGGACACATATGTCTCTTCTACATAGCGGTTTTATTTCTTTTGGATATATATTCAGAAGTGGAACTTCTGGATCATATAGTAGTTCTATTTTCAGTTTTTTGAGAAACCTCCATACTATTTTCCATAGTGGCTTTACTATTTCACAATCCCACCAACAGTGCACAAAGGACCTCTTTTCTCCACATCCTCTCCAGATTTTATGTCTTATCTTTTTGATGATAGCCATTCTAACAGGCATACGGTGGTATCTTGTTGTTGTTTTTTTTTGTTTTTTTTTTAACTTTTTTTGGGGGGGGGGGTTATTTTATTTATTTATTTATTTATTTATTTATTTACTTACTTACTTACTTACTTATTTATGGCTGTGTTGGGTCTTCGTTTCTGTGCCAGGGCTTTCTCTAGTTGTGGCAAGCGGGGGCCACTCTTCATCGCAGTGCACGGGCCTCTCACTATCGCGGCCTCTCTTGTTGCGGAGCACAGGCTCCAGACGCGCAGGCTCAGTAACTGTGGCTCACGGGCCTAGTTGCTCCGCGGCATGTGGGATCTTCCCAGACCAGGGCTCGAACCCGTGTCCCCTGCATTGGCAGGAAGATTCTCAACCACTGCGCCACCAGGGAAGCCTATCTTGTTGTTTTGATTTGCATCTCCCTAATGATTAGTGAGGTTGAGTACCTTTTAATGTAACTGTTGGCCATCTGTACATCTTCTTTGGAAAAATGTCTATTCAGGTCCTTTGCCAAATTTCTTACTGGATTGTTTGGTTTTTTGACTATTGAGTTGTATGAGTTCTTTATATGTTTTAGATATCAGTCCCTTATCAGATACATGATTTGCAAATAGTTTTACCATTCCATAGGTCATCACTTTGATCATTTCTTTTGTTGTGCAGAAGACTTTTTAGTTTGATGGTAGTCCCACTTGTTAATTTTTTATTTTGTTGCTTGTGCTTTAGATGCCATATCCAAAACATCATTGCCAAGGCCTATGTCAAAGAGCTTTTTCCCCCATGTTTTCTTCTAGAACTTTTATGATTTCAGGTCTTACATATAAGTCTTTTTTTTTAATCAGAATTTTCTTTTTAATCTGTTATGATTGCTTATAAGGTTTTGAATGAAAAAAATGTTTCAGCACTAAACTAGATAAATAAACAAACAAATAATGAGTTTGAAAATTACAACTATAAAGCAGAATGAGATTAACAAGACCATGGTGGAGTTCTCCATTAAGGAGAAGTTACCCTTTTAGTGCTCATGGGACTTGAGGATATAAAAGTCAGGCCAGAACATGCCCCTCGTTTTCCAAGATGGGAAAGAGTACTGTAGATCAACGTCCAAATAACTTACTCTACAGATTAACAGACAAGATAAGATATACTGACTTGTTAAACACATTGGGCTAGGGGGCTAATCTCTGCTATGCTGGGCTCTATTGTGTTTGAATCATATGCTTACTGAGAGTTAATTGCACTTTTCCCAGGACCTATAACATCACTGCAATTGTCGTCATAATTATGTAAGTTAAATATTGCATAAACAAATGAGTGAGTATATAGCATCTTTTCTATCAATGCTTTTTACATATAAGTCTTTAATCCATTTTGAGTTAGCTTTTGTGAGTAGTCTAAGATAGGGGTCTAGCTTCATTCTTTTACATGTGAATATCCAATTTTCCCACCACCATTTATTAAAGAGCCTATCTTATCTCCATTGACTTATCTTGGCTCCCTGTCAAATATTAGTTGACCATATATGCATGCATTTATTTCTGAGCTCTTGATTCTATTCCATTAGTTTGTGTGTCTGTTTTTATGCCAGTATCCTACTGGGTTTATTCCTTCAGTTTTATTGAGATATAATTGACATACAGCACTGTATAAGTTCTAAGGTATACAGCATATTGATTTGATTTACATATGTCAAGAAGTGATTATCACAATAAGTTTAGTTAACATCCATCATCTCATGTACTTACAAAAAAAATATGTTTTTGCTTGTGATGAGAACTTCTAGGATTTTCCCTCTAAGCAATTTTCAAATATATCATACAGCAGTGTTAATTATATTTATGACGTTTTACATTATATCTCTAGTACTTGTTTATCTTTTAACTGAAAGTTTGTACCTGTTGACCACTTTCATACAATTCCCCCCTCCCCTCACACCCCCAGCCTCCGGTAACCACAAATCTGATCTCTTTTTCTGTGAGTCTGTTTGCTTTTAAACTATAATTGACCTATAATACTGTTAGTTCCCATTACACAATATAGTGATTCGATATTTCTACATTTCAAACTGATCACCATGGTAAGTCCAGTTAAGATATGTCACCATACGAAGATATCACATGGTTATTGACTATATTCCCCAAACTGCGCATTTCATACCTGTGACATTTATTTTCCACTGGAAATCTGGACCTCTTAATCTCCCTCACCTATTTCCTTCCTCCCTGCATCCCCCACCTATTTGTTCTCTGTATCTATAACTGTTTATATTTTGTTATTTTTTTTAAAATTTTACAATTTTTTTTTTAAATTTTATTTATTTATTTATGGCTGTGTTGGGTCTTCGTTTCTGTGCGGCAAGCGGGGGCCACTCTTCATCGCGGTGCGCGGGCCTCTCACTATCGCGGCCTCTCTTGTTGCGGAGCACAGGCTCCAGACGCGCAGGCTCAGTAGTTGTGGCTCACGGGCCTAGTTGCTCCGCGGCACGTGGGATCTTCCCAGACCAGGGCTCGAACCCGTGTCCCCTGCATTGGCAGGCAGATTCTCAACCACTGGGCCACCAGGGAAGCCCTTTTGTTATGTTTATTCATGTATTTTGTTTTCTTAGATTCCGTATATAAGTGGAATCATACTGTATTTGTCTTTTTCTGACTTATTTCACTTAATACCATCTGGTCCATCCATGCTGTGGCAAATGGCAAGATTTCATTTTTTATGGCTGAGTAATATTCTATTGAATATATGTATCACATCTTCTTTATGCATTTATTCACCAGTGGGCACTTAAGTTGTTTCTATATCTTGGTTATTGCAAATAATGCTGAAATGAACATAGTGTACATATATCTTTTCTAATTAGTGTTTTTATTTTCTTCAGAAAAATACTCAGGAATGGTATTGCTGTATCATACGGTAGCTCTATCTTTATTTTTTAGGAATCTCAATGTTATTTTCCATATTGGCTGCACAGATTTACATTCCCACCAACAATGCACAAGGTTCTCATCTCTCCACATTCTTGCCAACGCTTGTTACTTGTGGTCTTTTTGATACTAGTCATTCTGACCAGTGTGATATCTTATTATGGTTTTGATTTGCACATCCCTGGTAAGTGATGTTGAGCGTCTTTTCATGTGTCTGTTGGCCATCTGTATGTCTTCTTTGGAAAATGTCTACTCAGATCCTCTGCCCATTTTTCAATAGGCTTGTTTGTTTTTCTGAAGTTGAGCTGTATGAATTCTTTGTATATTTTGTATATTAACCTCTTATCAGATATATCTTTTGCCAATATCTCCTCCCATTCAGTAGGTGGCCTTTTCATTTTGTTGACAGTTTCCTTTGCTTTGTAAAAATGTTTTAGTTTGATTTACTCCCATTTGTTTATTTTAGCTTTTGTTTCCCTTGCCCAAGGAGACATACATACCCCCCAAAATATTATGAAGACCAGTGTCAAAGAATGTACTGCCTATGTATTCTTCTACAAGTTTTATGGTTTCAGTTCTTACATTTAAGTCTTCAGTCCATTTTTGAATTTATTTTTGTGCATGGTGTGAGAGAGTAGTCCAGTTTGATTGTTTTGCATGTATCTGTCCAGTTTTCCCAACACCATTTGTTGAAGAGGCTGTTTTTTTCCCATTGTATATTCTTGCCTCCTTTGTCAACAATTAATTGACCATAGATGTGTGGTTTTATTTCTGGGCTCTCCATTTGCTGTTCACTGATCTATATGTCTGTTTTTGTGCCAGTAACACACTGTTTTGATTACTCTAGCTTTGTAGTATTGTCTGAAGTCTGGAAGGCTTAGGCCTCCAGCTTTGTTCTTTTCCCTCAGGATTGCTTTGGCAATTCTGGGTCTTTTGTTGTTCAATAAAAGTTTTAGGATTATTTCTTCTAGTTCTATGAAAAATATCATGGGTAATTTGATAGGGATTGCATTAAATTTGTAGATTGCTTTGGGTAATGTGGCCATTTTAATTATATTAAGTCCTCTAATCCAAGAGCATGGGATATCTTTCCAAATCAATTTCTCTTTCTGATAGTTCCTTTTTAGTGTACAGAAGCGGAACAGATTTCTGTATATTAATTTTGTATCCTGCAACTTTGCTGAATTCACTGATGAGCTCTAGTAGGTTTCTGGTGGTACCTTTAGGATTTTCTGTGTACAGTATCACAGCATCTGCAAACAGTGACAGTTTTACTTCTTCCTTTACAATTTAGAATCCTGTTATTTCTTTTTCTTCTCTGATTGCTATGACTAGGCTTCCAGTATCATGTTGAATAAAAGTGGTGAGACTGGGCACCCTGATTGGGCACCAAAACCAGACAAAGATATCACCAAAAAAAAAAAAAAAAAAGAAAAGGAAATTACAGGCCAACATCACTGGTGACCATAGATGCAAAAATCCTCAACAGAATATTAGCAAACCAAATTCAACAATACATTAAAAGGATCATATACCATGATCAAGTGGATTTATCCCAGGGATGCAAGGATTTTTCAATATCTGCAGATCAGTCAATGTGATACACCACATTAACAAAGTGAAGAATAAAAATCATATGACAATCTCAAGAGATGCAGAAAAAACTTTTGACAAAATTCAACTCCCATTTATGATAAAAACTCTCCAGAAAGGGTCTCAACATCATAAAGGCCATATATGACAAACCCACAGCTAACATCATTCTCAACAGTGAAAAGCTAAAAACATTTCCTCTAATATCGGGAACAAGTACCGTACTATTTGATTGCTATGGCTTTATACAACAGCTTGAAATCAGGAAGTGTGATTCCTCCAGCTTTGTTGTTCTTTCTCAAGGTTGATTTGGCTATTCAGGTTCTTTTGTGATTACACATACATTTTAGGATTGTTTTTTCATGTTTCTGTTAAAAAATGCAATTGGAATCTTGATACGGATTGCAGTGAGTCTGTAAATGGCTTTAGGTAGGATGGATATTTTAAGAATCTTAATTATTCCAATCCACGAACATGGGATAACTTTTCATCTCTGATTGTCTTTCATATAAACATTTTCATGAAATCCAAATTTCTACTTTACCTGACGATTTCCAGAGTTCATGTTTTACTTAAGAATGTTGTCCTGACATAAACAAGTTTTAAAATATTCTCCTCTGTTTACATATAGTTACTTCAATAGTTGATAGGTTTTGGTCCACTTGGATTTTAGTACCCACATGCATATTAGTAACCACATCCTACATACACACAAAGTTATTTTAAACTTTAAAATAATTTAAACTTATTTCTTAAGAAGGATGGCTATGGCAGAGACAGTAGAGTTGTTAACTATTTCCTGTGCTCTCCTACACTTTCCATTCCCCACAACTTGAGTGTTGGCCAATGGACGATGATAGGAAGTGACCTGTATCATTTCTGGTCCCTGTGAGTTAGGACTAGGTACAATTCCTCTGTGCAGTTTTTTTTTTTTTTTTTCCCCTATACAGGAACTTGTAAGTCATATGCTGGGAGAGTACCATCACAAGTTGGTGGAAGCCTGAATCCCAGAGGCAACAAGTCGAATTGAACTTCTGTCAAATCACATTGTACTTTATATAAATGAGAAATAATCTTTTGCTTTATTAGGTCATCTTAGGTCAGGTTCTTGAGAATCAGAGCCTATAAAGGGGATTCTTTTACAAGTGATTACTGAGTGAGTACTCTTGTGTAAAGCCTGTAAGGAAGTGAAGGAAGAGAAGTACCAGAGAAGAAGGTAAAACAAAGTGCAGTTACTTGACATCTACCTTCAGCCTAATCCATTAATGGCACCAAAGGGTTATACCACCCAAGTGCCCTCCATCTTCAGTTGAGAGCTGTTAGAAGCCAATACTCACAACAGCTGGGGTGAGTGCACCATTAGTAAAGCAGAGCTATGCTGTGTCTCTACAGAGTTTATTACAATCTCTAAAATACTGGGGTTGATTTTCTACCACATTGTAGCCTATCCTCTCCCATGCTGGGCAATAAAATTGCTAGCTGTCCTCAAGGCATTAATCTGACTTGAAATAGCACCATCAGTATATAGGAAATCTCACCTGTAAGTAACTGCTTCTCTGGGCTACCGATTTTTTGGTTATTGATCTTTTGCTTATTTATTTGTCAAAATACGTTGTTTTAATTACTGTATGTGTAGAATAAGTTTTTATATCTAGTGAGGTTTTATAAAATCATTAATCTTTCTCAAGAATTTATTGGGGATTAGTAGGCATTTTAACTTTTAAATAAATTTACTCAGACTGTGAAGCTGTATCAAAAATACCCATTGACATTGTATTGAATTTGTAAGTTAATCTGTACAGAAATCACATTCTTACTGTACTGAGTATCCCTATCCAGGAATGTATTCTATGTATTTAGGTCTTCCTTGTAACTTAGAGTTGTGTTATTACTTCCATATGGATCTATCAATTTCTGTTAACTTTCCCTTATTTTCTAGTGCTTATTACTATTCTTTATGGGACTAGTTGCCCAATTCTATTTTTAATTGGTTTTTTGCTAGGTAAAGAAAGGTAGCTCTCCAACTTGTACAGTGACACATCATAGTCATGTGAAGTCCACAGTTTAAGGTAGGGTTAACTCTTGGTGTTATACAGTGTATGGCTTTGGACAAATGTATAATGACATGTCCCACTAGTCTAGTATCATACAGAGGACTTTCAACTGCCCTAAAATTCCTCTGTCCTCCACCTATTCAATCCCTGGAAAGTACTGATCTTTTTACTCTCTCCATAGTTAAGCTCTTTCCAGAATATCACATACTTGGAATCATACAGTATGTAGCCTTTTCACATTGGCTTCTTTCACTTAGTAATATGCATTTACACTTCCTCCATGTTGTTTCATGACTTATTTGATAGCTTATTTCTATTTAGTATAGACTATTTCATCGTCTGGATGTACCACAGTTTATGTATCCATTCACCTACTACTGAAGGATATCTTGGTTGCTTCCAAGTCTTGGCAATGATGAATAAAGCCACTAGAAACATCCATGTGCTTTGTGTAGACATAAGTTTTCCGTTCCTTTGTGTCAACACCATGAAGCAAAACTGCCAGATCATATGGTAAAAGTATGCTTAGTTCTGTAAGAAACTACTAAACTGTCTTCCAAAGTGGCTATACCATTTTGCATTCCCACTAGCAATGAAGGAGAGTTTCAGTTACTCCACATTCTTGCCAGCATTCAGTGTTGTCAGTATCCTGAATTTTGGCCATTCTAATCGAAGTGAAGGGATATCTCATTGTTGCTTTACAGAGCATCTTTTCATATGCTTGTCATCTATATATCTTCTTGGGTGAGGTGTCCATTAAGGTCTTTGGCTCATTTTCTAATTTTTTTTTTATTGTTGAGTTTTAAGAGTTGTATGTGTATTTTGGGTAACAGTCCTTTATCAGATGTACCTTTTGCAAATATTATCTCCCAGTCTGTCATTTTTCTTATTCATTTGACAGTGTCTTTTTTAGAACAGGAGTTTTTAATTTTAATGAAGTCCAGCTTATCAATTATTTCTCTCATGGATTGTGTCCTTGGTGTTGTATCTAAAAAGTCATTGCGAAACACAGTTATTTAGATGTTCTCCTATGTTATCGCTTCTAGGAGTTTTGTAGTTTTACATTGTACATTTAGGCCTGTGATCCATTTTGACTTAATTTTTGTGAAGGGTGTAAGGTCCGTGTCTAGATTCTTTTTTTTGCATCTGATGTCCAGTTTGTTCCAGCATCTTTTGTTTAAAAGACTATCTTTGCTCTGCTGTATTGCCTCTTCCCCTTTGTCATAGATTTGTTGACTATATTTATGTGGGTCTATTTCAGGGCTCTGTACTGTTCCATTGATCTACTTGTCTATTCTTTCACCAATACCACACTGTCTTGAATAGTATAGTTTTATAGTAAGTCTTGAAGCTGGGTAGTGTCTGCCTTCCACCTTTGTTCTCCTTCAGTTTTCTGTTGCCAATACTGGGTCATTTGTCTTTCCATACAAACTTTAGAATCAGTTCGTCAATATACACAAAATAAATTACTGGTATTTTGATTGGGATTGCCTCAGATCTATACATCCAGTTGCGAAGTACTGACATGTTGACAACTGATTGCATCTTCCTATTTATGAATATGGAATATCTCTCCATTTATGTTGTTTGGCTTTGATTTCTTTCATCAGAGTTTTGTAATTTTCCTCATACAGATCTCGTACACATTTTGTTAGACTTATATCTAAGTATTACATTTTGGGGGTGCTAATGAAAATGGTGTTTTTAATTTCAAATTTCACTTATTCATTGCTGGCATACAGAAAATGATTGACTTTTTAAATATTTTATTTTATTTTATTTATTTATTTATGGCTGTGTTGGGTCTTCGTTTCTGTGCGAGGGCTTTCTCTAATTGCGGCAAGCGGGGGGCCACTCTTCATCGCGGTGCGCGGGCCTCTCACTGTCGCGGCCTCTCTTGTTGCGCAGCACAGGCTCCAGACGCGCAGGCTCAGTAGTTGTGGCTCACGGGCCTAGTTGCTCCGCGGCACGTGGGATCTTCCCAGACCAGGGCTCGAACCCGTGTCCCCTGCATTGGCAGGCGGACTCTCAACCACTGCGCCAGCAGGGAAGCCTGAAAATGATTGACTTTTGCATATTAGTCTTCTATCCTGCAGCCTTGCTATAATTGCTTATTAGTTCTGGGGTTTTGTCACTGTTGTTGATTCTTTTGGGTTTTCTACATAAATGATCGTGTCATCTGTGAACAAAGACAGTTTTGCTTTTTTATTACCAATCTGTATACCTTTTATTCCCTTTACTTGTCTTATTGTATTACCTAGGGCTTCCAGTATAATGTTCAAAAGAAGAGAGGGGGACATCCTTCTCTTGTACCTGATCTGAGTGGTAAAGCTTTGAGTTTCTCACCATTAAATATAATGTTAGCTATAAGTTTTCTGTAGGTATCTGTTATCAAGTTAAGGATGTTCCCCTCTATTCCTACCTTACTGAGAGGGTCTTTCATTTGTTTAGTTTTGTTATCATAATGCCTGCTGGATTCTGTAAATTCTTTTTCTGCATCTATTCATATGATCGTGTGGTTTTCTTTCTGGTCTGTTGATGTGATGGATTACATTAAGTGATTTTCAAATGTTAAACCCCAGCCTTGCGTGCCTGGGATAAATTCTATTTGGTACGTGGTATATAATTCTTTTTGTATATTGTTGGATTCAATTAGCTAATATTTTGTTGAGGATTTTTGCATCTATGTTAATGAGAGATATTGGTCTGTAATTTTTTTTTTTATTGTCTTAGCCTGGTTTTGGTATTAGTGTAATGCTGGGCTCACAGAATGAGTTTTGAAGTATTCCCTCTGCTTCTAGCCTCTAAAAGAGAATTGGTATAATATCTTACTTAAATATTTAATAGAATTCACCAGTGAATATATCTGGGCCTGGTGCTCTCTGTTGCGGAAGGTTATTAATTATTGATTCAAAGACTTGACTTGAATAGATATAGGCCTATTCAGATTGCCTATTTCATCTTGTACAAAGTTTGGCAGATTATTTTTTCAAGGAGCTGGTCCATTTCTGTCAATTTTGTGGCATAGAGTTGTCCATAATATTCCTTTATTATCCACTTATTGTCTTTGGGATCTGTAGTGACGTCCTCTCTTTCATTTCTGTATGAGTAATTTGTGTCCTCTCTCTTTTTTTCACACTTAGCCTGGGTAGAGGCTTATAAATTTTACTGCCCTTTTCAAAGAACAAGGTTTTGCTTTTGTTCACTTTCTCTACGGATTTCTTGGTTTCAATTTTATCCCTCTTTAAATCTTATTTCTTTTCTTCTGCTTATTTTGGATTTAATTTGCTCTTTGCTAGTCTCCAAAGTTGGCTACTTTAGATTATTGATTTTTAGATCTTTTTCTTTTCTAGTAAATATATGCACTTAATGCTACAAATTTCACCTCTAATCACTGCTTCCATTCACATCACTCCACACATTTCTAAAAACTGTATTTTCATTTAGTTCAAAATATTTTTTAGTTTTTCTTGAGACTTTGCTTTTGACCCCTGTGTTGTGTAGAAAGTGTTATTTAATCTCCGCATACTCTGGAATTTTCCAGTTATCTCTGTTACTGATTTCTAACTTAACTCCATTGTGGTCTCAAAGCAGACATCATACAATTTCTACTATTTTAAATTTGTTAAAATGTTTTGTGGCCCAGAATGTAGTCTATCTTGGTGAATGTTCTATGTGAACCTGAGAAGAGTGTATATTCTGTTGTCAGATGAAATAGTCTATAGATGTAGATTATATCCAGGTGATTGTTATTGTTGTTGAGTTCAGCTATGTCCATACTGATTTTCTGCCTGCTGCATCTGTCCATTTCTGATAGAGATGTGTTGAAGCCTCTAACTAGGTAGTGAAAACATCTATTTCTCCTTGCAGTTCTCTCATTTTTTTTTTTTTTTTTTTTCTGTATTTTGATGTTCTCTTGTTAGGCATATACATGTTGAGGATTATTATGTCTTCTTGGAGAACTGACCCTTTTATCATTATGTGATGCTCTTGTTTATCCATAATAACTTTCTTTGCTTTCAAGTCTGCCCTGTCTGTAATTAATATAGCTACTCCTGCTTTCTTTTGATAAGGTGTCCACATGGTATTTTTTTTATCAATTTACTTTTTTTTATTCAGAACATACTTTTTGAATGACTTCTTTTTAGGTGGCATAGGAGACACAATGGTGAATATGACTGACATAACTATTGTTTTCATGAGGCTAATAAGGACATAGTAGGAGAAAGCAATGATTTCAGGATTTGTATTGGCTTTTGCAGGAGCCCTGCAGTCAAGATAGCAACATTTAGGAAAAATCTAGAATGAGAGAGACCTACGCCCAGTTACATTTTGTGAATGATATACACAAAACAACATCAGAGAGGAGATCTGAGACTGTTGTGATATTTTAACTTCATATGGAAACTGGACTAGACCCCAAGATGAGAATGTAAGAGTCTGCGTAAAGGAAATTCATACGGATTAGTGATACTAGTAAAACTAAAATCTATGGAAGACACTATTGCTCAGAGAAAGAATTTACACATTATATAATTTTTTTGCATGTTTTCTAGCCAAATATAGGAAAGTGCTTATGCACATTTTTGTGAATTATTTTCTTTTCAACTCATCTGCCTTGTCCCTTAGGTATATGGTCCCTTGCATTTTCCAGATGAATGCTGGCAGTGTCTTATGATAGCTAGAATATAGGACAAGAAATTATTTATAATGTAGTACATTTCAACAGCAGCAAGAACAGCAAATTTTCCTTTCTTTTAAATTTGAAAACGTTAGGTTTTAGTACCTTTGTAAATTGTTGGAATCAATAATTTATTCTGCTTACATATGTTGATGGGCCAAGGGAGGATTTTCCTCCTATAAGAAGAGAAATATGACTTTGATCATTGTTTATACAGCAGTAGTAAAAGATCGTCATGTGATAGAGGGCATACTTTAGTTTTCCCATTTTCTATTTCAATAACATTTTCAGAATCGCTGAAAACACAGTTCTTTAATTTTAGTTTCTCTTTTTTCTTAATTGAGGTATAATTGACATAACATAGTTTCAGGTGTACAACATAATGATTTGATATTTGTATATATTGCAAAATGATCACCACAGTAAGTCCAGTTAATATCCATCACCGTGCTTAGTTACAATTTTTTTTTCCTTAGGATGAGAACTTTCAAAATTAACTCTCTTAGGTACTTTCAATTATGCAATACAGTATTATTAATTGTAGTCACCACGCTGTACATTAAACCCCTATAACTTACATTACAACTAGAAATTTGTACCTTTTGACCTTCTTCCCCCATTTCTCCCATCCACCACCTCTGTTCTCTAAATCTGTGAGCTCTAAGTTTGGGGTTTTGTTTGTTTCTTTGTTACGTTTCACATATAAATGAGATCATAGGGTATGTCTTTTTCCTGTCTGACTGACTTCACTTAGCTTAATGCCCTCAAGGTCCATCTCTGTTATTGCAAATGGCAAGATTCCATTCTTTTTTTATGGCTGAATAATACTGCGCCGTATATATACCACAGCTTTTTAACCCATTTATCTATCAGTGGACATTTAGGTTGTTTCCGTGTCTTGACTGACTCTTGTAAGTAACACTGCAATGAATATGGGATGTATATATCTTTTCAGATTAGTGTTTTTGTTTTCTTGGGATAAATACCCAGAAGTGGAATTGCTGGATTATATGGTGATTCTGTTGTTAATTTTTTGAGAAACCTCCAAGCTGTTTTCCATAAGGGCTGTAACAGTTCCTTTTTTTTTTTTTAGTAACAAAAAAATTTTGTAATATCCCCTCAGCCCTTCCAGAAGGTATGAGGGGATATCTCACTGTGGTCTGATTTGCACATTATGTACTGGGTTCATGGAACTGCTATACATACGTCTTTAGTAATGTAATGGTAAGGTGCGAGGGGAGGGAAATCATAGCCCTGTGATTTGTGAGAAGTCTTCTAGTGAACCTGTACCTCTGGACTGTGAACTTCACAAGAATTTCTCAGTGGTTTTTCTCCTCCCCATCTCAATGGGATGGGATAGCTGGAGTAGGCTGGAGTTGGCTACCTCCCCTCTCTCAGGTGGAAGGCTCAAGCTCTGGGTAACTAGTTTCTCTGGAGGGCAGGCCTTGTTAGGAACAGAGTGCTCTGGCATATTCCAAATGGTTCTTTTTTCCATCCACCTGCTGGAAGCACGCAGGTCTTATCTCCGATGTTTATTATGAGGAGCCGCCTACGGCTGGGTCCCCCTGGAGTTTTTAACTCTCGTGCTTGTCTACGTCGAGCCTCAAGCAATTTGTCACAGTTCAGGTTTTCCTACACTTGCACTGGTTCCCAGGGAGGTTTCCACTTGTTAGTATCTGTTCTGTAAGCCTCAACTACAGTATTACCTGAGTCTTCCATCTTGGGGGCAGCAGTCTGCCCTGTGTCCTCCCCTCTCTTGTGGATCCAAAAAGAGTTGATTTTTTTCAGTCTGTTGACCTTTTTCCTTACTGTTAGGATGAAGTGTAGACGTCCAAGCTCCTTACATGTGGAACTAGAAAACTGCAAGCTGTAATGCTTGTTCAGCAATTTACAATGGGCGAAGCTCCAATGCAATGAACTTCATGTTGGCTTGCCGGCCCACCTCCACAGTCTATCATCATCAATCACTTCCTACTTAAAAAAAAAAAAATCTCTTCAGTGCCCTCAAGGTAAAGTCCACTCCCTTTTAGAGGCTTTTTTATGCCATCATAAACTTATCACAGATGATCTTACAGCTTTGTCTCCTACCATAAGCCTCCCTTCTACATACATTATAATCCAAGTTCTGCGAAGGAACTGTGCATTTTAATACCTCTGGTTTTCTCACTGGCTGCTTTGTATGCCTAGAATTCTCTTTCCATTCCTCACTGTTAATATCTTCCCATCTTTAAAGACCCAGTTAGAATATTTTCTCTTCAGAGCACTTTTCCCATAGCCCTTTGTAAATGTCTGCACCAAGAGAGATTTTTGAAATGCATTACTATCCTTTATGCGTCTATCTGTTCCACTAGGCTATGATCGTCCTATGGTGAGTCACTGTGTGTGTTTTCTCATCTTTTGGCTCACCATTCTGACACGCTTAATGAATACCTGAGTAGATGATGCTTACTCTTATGATCTGGATTTTGAAGAAGTATAAGACGGAAGTGCGATTTGGCTCCTCAATCCATTACCACACCGTGAAGTCAAAGAACAGAGGCTACCTGAGTGTGTGCCCATTACCTGCCTAGGAGAAGCCTTCTATAACACTGGTAACTTGGATGTTCCTGACGTGGGAAGTACAACAGAAGGACAGATAATGATTGATTGACAGGCATCAGATATGACTTCCTAAATGGTTCAGGCATCCTTTGGTCGGGAGGGAAGCAAATGTTCTTTATTAATTTTATTTTTGGCTGCGTTGGGTCTTCGTTGCTGGGCGCGGGCTTTCTCTAGTGGCGGTGAGCGTGGCTACTCTTTGTTGTGGTGTGCAGGCTTCTCATTACAGTGGCTTCTCTTGTTGCGGAGCACGGGCTTCAGTAGTTGGGGCACACAGGCTTAGCTGCGCCGCGGCATGTGGGATCTTCCCGGACCAGGGCTCGAACCGTGTCCCCTGCACTGGCGGGCAGATTCTCAACTGCTGCGCCACCAGGGAAGCCCACAAATGTTCTTTAGAAACAGAAGTTCCTAGTGAATTACTGGAGCTAGCCACGATTACCAATATTATTTGAATAAGAAACTACTTAGAAGAATACTGGTTCTCAAGTAAGTATTCTTCCAATCCCCTTATTCTTGGCGAAGGAGAGAGTGTAACAACAGCCCATTTGCTTTTACTCATTTGCCTTCCAAATTGTGACTTACTGACAGAACTCCGATGGAAAGCTTTCTCTGCCTACCCTGGGCTGAGTTAAGTGATCTCACGTCACTATGTAATCATGGTATTCCATTCACATTGCTGTAACTGTACTTATTACTACTTTGTATTTTGCCTATTGTTCACACACTGTGGGTTTCTCAAAAGAGGTTGCGTTTCAGTCATCCTTTATTCCTACTTCCTAACAAACACAGTTCCAGGCAAATTATCAGCATTCACTAATATGTGTTTGTTAGATGAAAGCATCAACCAATTAACCAATATTATAAAGTTTAAGATCAGAGACCAAGGATTATACAGCCTACCTCGGTGCTTAAACAAACAGTCATGAAAAATTTACTGTATTCCTTTCTTATGTCTAGGATAAAATACAAACATTAAAAAAATTTAGAATCCTCAATGTAAAAGTTAAACTTTCTACCCTCAGCCTTACACAAGCCTATTGTTCATCATTGGCTAGAGTGCTTAAACAGGGTTAAGATATTCTGCTGTTGGGAAACTAAATATTAGAGAATACATGGAGGAAAACAACAAATGCTGTATAAGCCACACTCTCTCTCTCTTTCCTCAAAAGCTGACACAAAGTCACCAACTCGGAAATATTTTTTACAGCTCGCTACATCTTTGAATATTTGATGCACAGTTTAGTTTCTGTTTGTTTGCTTATAGTGCTTTGTTGTTTATACTGTGGCCAGGTTGCCGAGCTCTGAGGAAACGTGGATGCAGCCCAGTGGTCGTGTGAAGAAGCCTTATCCATCAATCAATCAGCCGCACCCCCGTGAAGAGCACAGCAGCGACGGGTGAGTCTGAGGCCTGCCGGAGCCTCCACGCCCAGCCTGGGGCTCCTCTTGGGAGCAGCAGCTAGCTCATGACCCTCAGACCCCGTTCTGGTTCCAAAGGCCCGACGCACTTGGCCTGTCACAGTGCACAAAGCCAGCGGGTGCTGGTCCAGTTGCAGTTTATGCAAAACTGAGGCAGTGAGCAGCCTCAGCGGCCCCACCTGGTGGTCCTGATCCGCATGAGGGGAGAATCTGAGTCAGCGGTCTCCAGGTTTAATATAAAGACAGACATTCTTGTGGCCCCGAGATAAAAAAGAAAGAGAGAGGAGTCTAAAATTATTTGGGCAGAACAAGTATCCTAGAACAGATATGCAGTTTCTATGAATAAGATGATCTGTTTTTAAATCTTGAGTATCCTATCCTTGAAAGAAGAAAATGGCCATGGATTTGATACCGTTGCTTTCAGGCAGACCCCATAAAATAATAATAAAAGAAGTTTGTTCTTGTATGATCCTGTTGAAAGATAAGATAGATAGATAGATATTTTAAAAGTAAGGATCTAGAATCCAAAGATGTGAGTGAAATAAATACTGTGAGGGCTATGAAAACAAGATGCATTACTCTAAACTTCTTGGTAGCTATGACCAGAATATACAGAGTAAGGAACTACTACCTATCTATCTATCAATCATCTTTCACACTTTCAAAGCTAAGAGGAACAAAAACCTCTTCCAGGACATTTCTGAGCCAGCTGATGAGTTTGGCAGGACACTTAGGTACACCTGTTCTCTGTAGTTCTTTTCCCCTCGGGCTCTTACCTAGCAAAAAATAAAATTTTCTCTTTACGGGTTAGTGCACTGTGATATATTTTGTCATCCTCCCTCTAGACCTAGTTAAATGTCATGCTTTGCGTACAGGGAACACGCAACTTTGCTACCTTTATAAAGAAAAGGGTATAAAAGGTTCAGGTTTAAAAGTATTTGAACTGGATGGACTGAAGCCCCAGATCTAAAACTACTGAGCAGTTACTTTCAGGTGGTTGGAATAAAAGCACATATATTGTTAGCAAGTTTAAAAATGATCGGAATGTTTATTTTTATAGACTTACTTACAAGGACGGTTAAAGGGATTAATACTTGTAAAAAGTCACGCACCTAATTAACAGCAGTAGATTCTTGTTATTGTGGACATTCTAGAGAAAGCCTGTGCTAGTCACTTGGAACTCAGAGCAGAAATACAATTCCCCGCAGGAGAGTTCTCTAGAAATGGAGATGAGAAGGACAGGGCCAAGTTCTTTCCTTGCATACCTGAGAGGTACTTGGTTCGCATTTCTGTAGGGCCCAGTAGTAGTCACTTGTGACTCTGATTTACTCTGACATCAATTTGGAAGCTGCCACTCTCAGCTTTCAAGTGGATGTGAAGTAGAGAGATGAATGGTTCTTTTAGTCATGAACAACTTTAAAGATACCTTTACACAGGATAAACTTATCAGGAGTAGCAAGCGATAAATGAGGGTTATAAAAATTTAGGAATCTTTTACTTACCCTAATTGATGGCTCTCACAAGAGGACTCGTAACTTTTTTCTTAGTTGCCTCTTTACTTTCTTCAGTGCCTGAAGTCTTAAAATGGCAGAGAGTTTGGAGGGGGTTTTTGTAAAGTTAATTAATTGTGCCGTGAATTAGTTTAAGAAGTCTGCTGAGTGATGGACCCAGTGAAGGGGGTCGATACCATTTAATGTTCACTAGGGGCTAATGATCATAAAATGGTGCCAAAAGACCAGCATTAAGGCCGTGCAAGAGCCTGTCAGGAACAGCTCTAAAGATCAGTTGCTCGTGGCAATTAAAACAATTGAAAATGACCTGGTATTACGTTATACATGCTGCAACACTGCCCCCAGTATGAACAAACTTTCTTTCCATTAGTGATTTTTCAATCATCTCATACCAAGCACTGCCATTTATTTTTCTTAGTTACCTTACTCTGGCTGTACTTCTAACAGGATATTATTAATATTTATCCTATTATCTCATACAACATGTCATGCTTAAAGCACTTTGCAATCTTAACTAATTAATCTTTATGTTCTGCCTAAAAGGAGAGTAAAAGGGTTCCCTTTTAGAGTTAGGGAAACTGAGTTGGGAGTGGTTAAGAATTGGCCATCAGGAAAACGATCTGATAAATTCCACAGTCTGGGTTTAGGGCTTTTTTTTCCCCTAGCAAGTAAAATTAATGGAACTTTGGTCCTGAAGATCATACTTTGAAATCTAGATGACACTCCCTCCACCCACATAAAAAAAGGTAACTGGAATGATTTTTTAATGCAATTTACTCTTTAGATTAGGCCCCAAGAAGGACTTCTTAAAAATATATCATAAATGAGGAAAGAGAATAGAAAAATTTTAGTGGGTTTTTTTTTTTTTTTAGTGGTTAAAACTATTATCTATTTAGAGAAACCAGTAAACTGAATTTTACTCAATGCACATATCATTTTTTGAAAAATCTGCACGGTTTGTTTTAGAGCAGTAATTATAATATAAAGATTACCTGATAGATACCAGACAAATGTCAGGTACTTTACAAACATGATCGATCTATAGCAGTACTGTGGCAACTGTGGTATTTACCCACATTTACTGATAAAGCAACTGAAACTTAGAGAGTTTATAAGTGACTTGCTAATGACTGACAAGAAAGTGAGTAGAAGACAATTCTAGAATTCAAACCCTAATCTGTCTGTCCCCAGAGTCCTTAGTTTTTACACTACAAAAATGCTAGTTCTCAAGTATAATAGAAAATCTCCCATTAACAAAATCTGTACTTGACTCAACAATGATCTGCTCTTTCTAATCCACTGGAACTCGAGACAGTCCTGAAGGCCACACTACACATCTTAAATGTGCCTTCTTTAGAGTCACCATTTCTACCCTGCAACAGAGATCCTATCCACACCCAACCCTGACCCAGTCAGAACGCACACCTCCCACCTCCCTACATTCCTTCCCCAGAATCCTGAACTCATTTCGGAGCCCTTGCTCCTGCAAATCTGATTTCATCACTGCCAAGGGAGGCCCACCCTAACCTGAATAGGTTTGTTACCTTCTGTCCCATACTCACCATTACTTTCATGAGTAAAGCTGTCCAAATTTTAAACAGTGGACTTAAAATAAAAATTTTAAACTAACCTTATAATGAACTGAAGATGATATACAGATCCAATTATGATGTCACTGCCCTCCTTCCCCTCCTCCTCCATCTCTTCTTCATCTCATCATTCCAGGCTTTTAATGCATGACACAATAATAGGAAATGTTATTTTATATATTCAGAAGGATTCGATTAATTCAGTTTTGTCTGGGTGACTGGTATTTATTCTAAAATGATTACTCTTTTGTATCCCCATTGGAAGTTTTAAATAATGCGAGGCACACTGGGGAAAGGCCCTGCTGCTAGTATGAGGATTTGTCATGGGGAGGCCATGTGTTGACAACGCATATGCTTCACAGGGTAGACAGCTGACCCAGGTGAAAGTGGAGAACAAAATCCATGGTTAAGCTTACTGGTAAGTGTCATGCTTGTCTTAATCAGCTCGGGCTGCCCCTAACAAAATACCATATTCAGGAAGTATATGGTACTCACAGTTCTTACTTCTCAGTTCTGGACGCCGAGAAGTCCAAGATCATGGTGCTGGCCAATACTGTTCCCAGATGAGGTCCGTCTTCCTGGCTTGCAGGCAGCCATCTTCTCACTGTGTCCTCACAGGGTGGAAAGAGAGAGGAATCAAGTTTTCTCAGGTCTCTTCTAATAGGGCACTGATCCCATCATAGCACACTAGCCCCACCCTCATGACCTCCTCTAAACCTAATTACCTACGAAAGGCCCAGTAGGGGAGGAAAATATTTTTCCCTATATCCTTCTGAGTTCTTAGATGAGGCCCTTGTAAGAAAAGACAGATTAACAAGAGAAAAACAGAAGTTTATTAACATGGGAGATAAATGAATTACTCCCCAAGGTGGCCTAGAATTCAGAATTAAATATCATCAATAATAGGAAAAGGGGAGGGAGGATGTAGCCCTCTCAGGGGAGTGTAGTGTCAATGGTTTCTAGGAAAGATGAATAGGCCCTTGTAAGAATGGATGGGAGGTGTGATAGTTTGTGTGTGGTGTCAACACTCAGCCTTCCCTGGTTGATGGCCAGGGAGGGGATTTATGGGGACAATTTCGTTCCTTTTGGAAGATCTGTCTGTAGGCAGATAAGGGGAGTTTAGAAAAAGCCTCTCTTTGCATTTGCTGTTTTTCCAGGGCCTACAGCTGGAAATAATCAATATGCCAAAGTTGCATATATTTTGGGGTATAACGTTCTGCTGCCCTTGAGCCCCATCTCTAAATATCATCACATCGCGGGCTAGAGCTCCAAAACATGAATTGTCGAAGGACACAAACATTTAGTCTATAATAATTCTTACTATCTATTTGAGACAATAAACACCACATTGAAACCTAAAACTACAAACAGTGATTCTAGTAATTAAGAGCCCCCAAGAGACAGCTGAAGTCAGGAACTACTGCAGAAACCCTGAAGAGCAACATCCTTTCGATCCTCCTGACACTTAACACATTTTTTTACACTCTTAAGGCGAATTCAAGAAAAATTACAAGATTTAAATACATGTTTTAGTTTGGGGTCCTCGGGGTAGTGATCCAAATTTTTGAGTCACAGCTTATATACTTTCTGTGGGAAAATATATGTACATTCTCATATCTGTGCTCATGTTCAGAAAAATAATGAGTCTGATGTGAATGGCAGATATGCAACTCTGTTTTGGATTTGGGTTTGCTCTTTTCACCTTCTAGGCTGCGGTAACAGGTAAGTGCCACAACGTTCTAAAAGCTATGATAAATACCCCAGAGTTTTACACAGGTTGAGTCCTGAAAAATATCAGGGCACTACTACTGGAGTATCAGAGTAACCATGTCAAAATGATTTTTCCTAGTTTCTGGATATCTACTAAGAGGTGATTTTGAAGAGAGTGCTCAAAACCATTTTTGATCTAGTTCATGTTTTAGACAGTAGTAAATGATGTATATGTAGAAATGCATGGCATAAAACACCTATTATTGAACCTAACATACTATATTATACCTGATATTAGTGAGGATGGGAGTTGGACATTGCTTACCTGGAACACTGTCAACTGGTATGAGAAGAAAAGTACATGTGCCATCGTTATCATCTATCAAGTCATGGTTTGGGCCTTGTGACACCATCAAAAATCATGCCAGCTAAAGAAAAAGAAGGTAAGTCCCAAGAAATTTACTTATTTCTTTCCCCAGATCTTCCAGCTTGTGTGTTATAGCAAATTATTCCCATATATTTCCTATCAATATTCCTTCATTCAAATTTCTTTTGTAATTCATATTAAGCTACTAGTGTCTATAGATAGGTTTATATTTGATTTCCTACAATCTACTAAAATAGTAGTTTTCTACTATTAGAGATGCTGCTTATTCTAAAGTGCTGCTTGCTTGGAGAGAGAACCAAATAACTTAAAATTTTATCATAGAACGACCTGTAAATTACAGAGAACAAACTAGCAGAACTCATCTTCTGAGTGAATTTGGAGCTGGCTATTTGTTCCTTCAGCAATACCTAGTAATGCACAGACAGCTCTGTATTAGATTATTTGTCAATGTTATTTTATGAAGAAATTTAATAAAGTTTACTACTCTGCAATCCACTGAGCACTTCCTAACTTAATTGTCATATTCTGCATTTCCTGAGATTTACAATTAAAATTGTGACGAGCCAGACATACAAACTACCCCTTGTGTGACAAGACAGGTTATTTGTATTTTACCAAAATTATATGAGATATTCATTTATTTTATAAAAGTTCTATTAAAAATTGATTTACACATCTACAAGTACCTACATGAGATATATTTTAAGTCTGAATAGTTTTTCAGCCCAACTTTCTCTTAATGCCCACCACCACACAAAAGATAGTTCAATTTACTATTTATGCCCATGCCAGATCCAGTTAATAAAAAATAATGGCTCTGACATTTTATATTTTCCAAGGATGATCAAATAAGAAATGGTCTCCAGACCAGAATAAACATTTATTTTGATTAAGAAATGTTTAGTCTTCCTTACGTTGTCACTAGTCACCAATATTACTTCCTAAATTTCTAAAACTACATCAGGCAAGGTCTTAACTTATAATATTTTATGCCATTGTTTTTTTAAACCTGATTTTAATTGCTAGAAAGACCAATAATAGTATCGAGAGACCACATTTCCAGTATTATTGCTATTTTGTGTGCTAAGTATGTGGTTTGTAAACAGAAACAGTGCATAACTAAAAAAAATCAAAGATTTATTTTTACTATATAACTTTGAAGATACATTTATCTTTAAATACTCACTCATGATAATTTCACACTGGCTTTAAGAAAAATAAATTCCTTACTGAATATGGATCCAAAAATCCGTGTTTCTTTGTGCTCATCCTCTTGTTTGTTCTTTCTTTCCAACATCCCGGGTGACTGCAGTAGGAATGAAGAATGTGGAATGATTAATGACTTTGTAAATGATTTCACGAGGCATTAAACTGAAAATCAACTTTAAGAACCATTTGTTTAGTCATTTCACTATACTTTCAACAAACACTTATTGAGTTTCAGGTATTGGGCTTGATGACAGGCTGATGAAGAAAATGATAGCGCTGATAACAACTAAGAAATCTGAGAAGGGGAGACCATTTGCAACTGATGTTGGTAACACGAAGTTTTATTTAAGTCTTTTTGACCAGTTTTAGACTTGCTTGGAGAAGTTTTAGACCTGTCTAAATATCTCTAGGCTTGACATCTGAATGATTTTTGCTTATATGACTTGTAAAATTCACCACTTTGAGAGTAAGCATCCTAAACATAAAAGAGAATTAATACCACATGCCTTATAGAGTACTGATATGGGGGAAAACAAGTATATACGTATATATATGAAGGTGCTTTGTCAACCACTGAGTGAGTTAGTTACACAAATGAAATACATTGCTATTAAGACACTTAACTGGAAATATCCAGAGGCCACTCATGGACATGAAACTTGAAGATATGGCACTGTACATTTATAAATTTCAGTTGTAAAACAAAAGTATTTCAATAGAAATCTTCGGAGCAATTGGCCTCTCCTAGCTAAAAAGTGGGGAAAAGGGGCAGAAGCCAAAGACAGAATCTTAAAATATATATGAACAACACTTACTTACAAGGTAGTAGAAAGAAAAAGAAAAAGAAAAATAGCACAGTGCAGTAGTAGAAAAGAAAAATAGCACAGTGCAGTAGTAGAAGCCAGAGATATCAAACCTAACTGAGGTCAGGTTCACGATGGAAAACCACACACCTCCCTGATGGATCTGGAGGTGCTTCTTTATATTCAAGAGGTGGTTTTCAGCAGAATAATCATGAAGAAAGATTAAGAACTTCAGATGGAATAAGATGTGTTGTTTTTCAAAAGTCTCTCTCCTTTACATCTCTAAATCCAATCAACTTGTTTCTATCTGAACAATTACCTCTTTAATCTACTCCCTCTTTTCCTCTCAATTGCCATGAGCACTTGAGAGGAGTGATACCTTAATGAATGCTTCCTGGTTTCTGATGCCTCAGACTTAGAAAACAGTATCCCTGGAAAAAGACAAAGGGGCAGTATGGAACTCGAAGACGAGAAGACTTTACTTCTAGGTCTGTATTAGTCTGCTCTGGCTGCCGTAAAAAAACAAAAACAAACAAACAAACAAACCACCCAGGTTGGGTATCTTAAACAACAGAAATGTATTTTCTCACAGTTTTGGAGGGTAGAGTCCAAGATCAAGGTGCCATCAGTGTTGGTTTCTGGTGAGACCTATCTTCCTACCTCGTAGACAGACAGCCTCCTTCCTGTTGTTTCCTCAGAAAGAGAAAGATCTCTGGTGTCTGTTTCTCATAAGGACACCAGTCCTGTTGGATTAGGGCCCCTCTTACAACCTCGTTTTAACCCTAATTACCTCTCTTAAGGACACATGGGAGTTCGGGGTTCAACATATGAATTTTCAGGGGGGACACAATCCAGTCAATAACAAGACCTGAGTATATCAAGGGTATATGGTGACTACTGATTAAGGAAAGTTGCTCTCATCTAACATTTAGGAGGTTGGTTATAAGATACTGAATTAAAACTATTTCTCTGTGAAGGAAGCAATTCAAAACAAGATAAATACTTCTCTCCTACTAAAATGTCTAACTAGCATTTCTCCCATATTTTCTGTCTTTGACTTTCCAACCTGTCCTCTACATAGATATGAGTTACCTTCCTAAACTTTAAGTCAGACCTTTCTACTCCTCTGCTTGAAAAATCTTCAATGACTCCCCACTGCTTAATGCATAAAGTTTAACATTTTAATTACTCATTCAGTTCTCAATAACCTGGCTCCAACTTGTATTTTGTGTCATCAATCACACAACTCTTCAGCCACAGAGGACTACTCATTGCTACTTGGACTTTTCATGGGTTTTGATAACGTTATGCATACGCTAACACTGTTTCTTCAGCCTGGAATGTCTTCTCCCTCAAGGCGCACTTCTTTTTTTCTTTTTTTCTTTTTTTGGTATCTTTTAAAAATACCAGGCTTTATTTTTTAGAGCAGTTTTAGGTCTACAGAAAGACTGAGCAGAAATTATAGAGAGCTCTCATTTAGCTCCTCTCCTCCTGCACAGTTTCCCTTATTATTATCTTTCATTATTTTTTCTTAAAGTTTTTAAATAGGCTTTTTTTTTTTTTTTTTAACATCTTTAGTGGAGTATAATTGCTTTACAATGTTGTGTTAGTTTCTGCTATGTAACAAAGTGAATCAGCTATATGTATACATATATTCCCCATATCCCCTCCTTCTTGAAAGGCCCACTTCTACATTCCAGGGCTTCACTGAAGCCTTCCTTGATCTCAGTAAGAAGAAATCACCCCCAAAACTCTTTGAGCATAAGTTAATTGCTTACAAAAATAAACTCAAAATGACTTAAAGACTTAAACATACGACATAACGCCATAAAACTCCTAGAAGAGAGCATGGGCAAAACATTCTCTGACATAAATCATACCAATGTTTTTCTAGGTAAGACTGACAAGGCAATGGAAATAAAAACAAAAATAAACAAATGGGACCTAATCAAACTTACAAGCTTTTTTGCACAGCAAAGGAAAGGAAGGAAGGAAGGAAAGAAGAAAAGAGAACCTATGGAATGGGGGAAAATATCTGCAAACGACGTGACCGACAAGGGCTTGATCTCCAAAACATACAGACACCTCATACAACTCAACAAAAGTAAACAACCCAGTCAAAAAATGAGCAAAAGACCTTAACAGACGTTTCTCCAAAGAAGACACACATATGGCCAGTAGGCACATGAAAAGATGCTGAACATCACTAATTCTTAGAGAAATGCAAATCAAAACTGCAATGAGGCACCACCTCACTGTGGTCAGAATGGCCATCATCAAAAAGTCTACAAACAATAAATGCTGGAGAGGGTGTGGAGAAAAGGGAAGCCTCCTACACTGTTGGTGGGAATGTAAAATTGGTACAACCATTATGGAGAACAGTATGGCAGAAAACTAAAAGTAAAAACTTGTTTTACAAAAATTAAAAATAGAGTTACTAAAAATATGATCCAGCAATCCCACTCCTAGACATAGAGCCAGACAAAGCTATAATTCAAAAAGATGCATGCACCTCTATGTTCATAGCAGCACTATTCACAATAGCCAAAACATGGAAACAACCTAAATGTCCATCAACAGATGAATGGATAAAGAAGGTGTGGTACATACAAATGAACTTATTTACCAAACAGAAATCACAGATGTAGAAAACAAACCTATGGTTACCACGGGGGAGAAGGGGGACGGGATAAATTGAGAGATTGGGATTGACATATACACACTACTATACATAAAACAGATAACTAATAAGGATACACTGCATCACACAGGGAACTCTAGCCAGTACTCTGTAATGACCTATACAGGAAAATAATCTAAAAAAGAATGAATATATGTATATGTATAACAGATTCACTTTACTGTACACCTGAAACTAACACAACATTGTAAATTAACTATACTCCAATAAACAGTTTTTTAAAATACATTAACTAATTTTTAAAAAGATGTGTAGTACATATACACAATGGAATATTACTCGGCCATAAAAAAAGAACGAAATAATGCCATTTGCAGTAACATGGATGCCACTAGACATTATCATACTAAGTGAAGTCAGTCAGAAAGAGAAAGACAAATACCATATGATATCACTTATATGTGGAATCTAAAATATGACACCAATGAGCCTATCTATGAAACAGAAACAGACTCACAGACATAGAGATCAGACTTGTGGTTGCCAAGGGGGAGGGGGGGAGGGAGAGGGATGAACTGGGAGTTCGGGGTTGGTAGATGCAAACTATTACATTTAGAATGGATAAACAACAAGGTCCTGCTGTATAGCACAGGGAGCTATAGCCAAAATCCTGGGATAAACCATAATGGAAAAGAAAATAATAAAAGAATGTGTATATGTGTATAAATAACTGAGTGACTCTGCTGCACAGCAGAGATTGACACAACATTGTCAATCAACTCTCCTTCAATTAACAAAATAAATTAAAAAAATAAGTTAATTGCTTACATGTCTGTCTTTCCCAAAATACTATGAGCTTCTTAGGGCAGAGAATGTTTTATTTATATTTTAACCAGCGTACCTTAAAAAGAAAAACAAACCAAAAAAACCTGTCATATAGTAAGTGCTGAATAACGGCTCAATGATTGAGGAAATTGGAGAGGCTATGTAGAATAGTTATTAGAAGTGTCTGATAGGTAAAGAAAGGTAAAAAATAGAAAATAGAAAGAAGTTTCAGTTTTTTTCTCCAAGAGAAGAAACTGTCAGTATTTTATAAAAAGAAGCTATGAACATGCTGCCAGGGATCATCTATACAGAGTGGCCTCAAAAATGAGAGACAAGCAGACTCTAATTCACTAGGCATTCCAAACTACAGCTTGAGTCCAAAAGATACATATATCCATTTTCCTGTTACAGCAGCAAGAATAACAACAAAAGAGGTAGATATAAGAGGAAAACACTTCAAATATGCCCTAAGTTCCTTGACCTCGTAAAGTAAAAGTTGCCGTACCTCTCTTTATAACCCATGGAATTGTACAAAGTGTTCCATGGACCCATAGTCTATTGGGGGGAAAAAACCATGTTCTGAGTTCACACTGAATAGCTTTTCATAAGAAATTATACAGCAGCACAATTAAAATGAAATACTAATTGCAAGAAGAAAAGATGGTGACTGCAGAATATAACTCAGTCTTAATAGATTTTCTAATGCCTCTCTTTATACCAAAGGGGAGTAAGCCCTTTAGCCAATAAAGTAAATTTTCTGATCTCCAAATGGGTACTTTATCCTCATTCAGGCTGATACTGCAGCGACATCATGAATTTCTCAGACAGCTTTGTGAATCAGCAGAGTATTTCAGAGGAAAGCATTGACTGCTAAAAGCAAAGTCGTTATTTTTTAAACAGCCTTTAAACTAGCAGATGAAACATTTCATTTTGGGTCAAGGATGCATTTGCTCCAGCCACCTAGAGGAGCAGGGAAGGCTGAACCAGTTGGGAAGGAACAGAGTAATGTTGCTGTGTCAGCCAAACCTCAAAGTATACCGTTTTGCAGGTCAAACATTTTTGACTTCTTCTTTTTAGTATCCAGGTCTATAATTCTTATTTCCAAAGAGCTTAAACATTAATATTCCATGAAATATCATCCTATATTTCTAAAGTATCTTTAGAAAGCCATTAACTAATTTGCTCATAATGAACTTTGAGGTCTAGAAAAAAAATGGTTTTCTTTCTCTTTAAATAACCTCAAGAAAGGAAATTCAGACAAGAAAAATGGACGCTTCCTAATACATCCATTCAGCAAATGTTCTGAGTGCTTCCATATGCTAGGCATTGTGTTCGGTGCTGGGAATACTAAAGCAGTATGACACAGTCCCTTTCCTCAATCATATGACAATACACAGTGTTTAGAGGTCAAATTAATTGGACTCAAGATATCCCCACCCTTCTCTTTTCTTTGTTCTGGTAAATTGATGAGTGTTTTTGAAGCTTTCATAGGGTAAAATTGTGATTTAAGTCGACTCACAGTCTTAAATAGCTTAATATAGACTTAGTTTCATCAAATCTTTGGATATGTTTTACTTTGCACTTTTTATTGACATAAATATATCTTATTTGGGGAGTCCTAGCTTCAAGCAAGTTCTTTAAAATGTTGTATTGCATAAAGAATAGGGTTGAGAGTAAAGCATAGGATATTTATAAAAATATGTAATGCTGAAATTATATGTTGAAGAAAAACCTTTCCTTACACAGAACAACCTGTATATTACTGGCAAGGACACTGATTGCCACTGTTATGTGTATCCTTCAGAATTATGTGCGTGCATTCTTGTGTCTATTGACTCTGATAGGTTTATGTGTGTGTGTCTAGTATGGACAGTTTAACCCCGAGATTTCCTGTGGCCACTGATAAGTCTCAGTCTTCAAATCATTCCATGCTTTTACTGTTGCCTACTGCCAATCTTTTAAACTAATATAAAATTGAGAGAGTTTACACTGCAGACCGTTTATTCTTAAAACAGGTTTCTCAGTTTAATTTTATGCATAATTTTCATATCTATGCCTCGCCTGTACCATTATTTGTATATGTCGTTTTCAGCTCACGTTTTAAATAAAAGAAGCCCCATTTCAAACAACCATAGTTTTAAATCAGTTTGGTATCATACATGTGTGTGTGTCATATATATATATGTGTGTGTGTATTATATATACATATGTGTGTGCACACATATACACACATATACTCTGTTAAACAATAACATTAATATAGAACCATAAATATGTGACATTTAAGCCAAGGATCAACAAACTTTTTCTGTGAACAGCCAGGTAACGATTTAGTTTTTGCAGGGCATACAGTCTCTGTACATCTCAACTCTGCTATTCCAGTGCAACAGCAGCCACAGACAGCAATGTAAACCAGTGGGCATGGTGGTGTTCAAATAAAACCATAGTTACAAAAACAGACAGCAGACCAGACATGACCCATGGCCTGAAGTCTTTCAGACTCCTAATCTAGACATATCCTACATCATCAATGATAGGCATATCATTCTATGTGAAACAATGCTTTAATATAATTCTTTGGAGTTATGAGGCTAATGTGTATCTGACTTTTTACTATTACTTGAGTGGCCATTCTTAGCCCCATAAGTATGGTGGGTTTTGGTCAAGTTTTGCACAACAGTGAGGAGGCTGAAAGAACCCATGCTGATATTTCTGGTTAGGAAGGGACAAAGCATGGTTTGCTGATTGGCATTTTGAAACTCTCCTAAGTGTTCCTGCTGGTAGGTTAAGAAAAAGTGGTGTGTTGATACAGAAAACAAGTTTATGGTTCAGAAAGGGGAAAGGGGGATAAATTAGGAGTCTGGGATTAACAGATACACACTACTATATATAAAATAGATAAACAACAAGGACCTAGCTGGCCTACATTTCTTTAATTGTACCAAAATGTTTTTATAAATATTTTATCATAAATTACGTGAACGTCTGATATTTCTTTACAATGAGTTTTAATACTATGCATGTATTTTGAGTTTTATGTATAACTGTCCACCCATTTGCACTTCCATCAGTGGTTCTATATTTAGAATTCTGAATGATGCATATCCCTTGCCTGAAAACGTGCGACTGTTGTTAATTAAGATCAGTAATATCTGGAACACAGCATCAGCATCATGCGACATAAGACAGTCCTTTTTGTCCCCCCTGTTCGGCAAAGAATTAGACATCCGTCCACAAACAAAAATGTCTGTGTGGGAGTTGTGAGATCTAACACCACATGCCAAGGGACACAGAAAGAGTCTTGCCCTCTTGTGCATCTGGTAATAGGCAGACAGACCTTGGTACACACTGTAGAAAAAGCAGAGCAACACGCCTGTCCAATCCCCACTGACCTGGACAGAAAATTAGACCAGAGAGAAACACAAGTCCAGCTTCCTAAAGGGGAATTCAAGTACACTGTTGGAGGCAAAAAGAAAAGCCCACAAATCTGGACATAGTGAAGATCGTAAGAATTTTACCAGCAGCCCTCCCTCCCCTGCCCTCACCAAAGCAACACTGCATGCAGCTGTCTATGCGGGAGTGACGACCTCTCCCACAGGGGAAAAGGATAGCCATGAATGAGTGCCCTGGTACTACAGTGGTGCCAGATGCAGCTGGAGAAACCCACCTCTCTTCAGAAGAACTAAAGCACTGAGGTGGGACACCCACGACTGGGGGGAGGGAGGAAAGCTAGAAAGAGGCAGATAAGAGTATCAAAGGGCATTACAGGGACACAGTTCCTGCTGACTACACTAAGCAGGAACTACACCCATGAGCCTCTGGCAGAACCACATACCAAGGGATCTCCCTAGCGGGACTACAAACACCCCAATGCCCCAAGTGCTAAACCCACACCTCTCCCCACTCTGTGGCCAGCTCCTGGTGTGCTCCAGCACTTTCAAGTGCCGCTGTGAAAACAAACTCTGATAGACAGGGAGTTAGCTCAGGAAACAGGCCAGGGTCTGTGCACTAATGACAAACTACAAGCTTGAGCTATGTTACCACCTTCTGGGAAACAAAAAAGAGACGTTTCCAGTAGCCAGACTGGGAAGTTGTAAGAACGAGAGAGAACATGCAAGCTTAAAAATTCTGCCACAAAATGTATGGAGCAGGTGTATCCACACAAGTACCAGCTATAAACAAGACAAATGAAGACTATCTCCCACCAGAAGACAAGTAAAGATTTGAGGAGTCTACTGCTTCAAATGTGAAAACAGCAATGCAAAGCTCCAAGAACATGAAAAATTAAGGAAACATGTCATCACTAGAGGATAACAATCCTCCCCTCCAGTAACCAAATTCAAAAGCATGCAATTGGCGACTTAGCTGATAAAAAATAGCTTTTTTGAGAAAACATGCTGCAGGAAAACATAGACAGCCAACAAAATCAGGAAAACAATTCATGAACAAAACGAGAAATTTAACAGAGACAGAAATCATGAAAGAGAACCAACCAAACAAATTCTAGGCCTGAAGAATTCATTAAACAAAATGAAAAATGCGACAGAGAGCATCTACAGTAGAACAGAACAAACAGAAGATAGGATCAATGCTCAGAGGACAGGAACTTTGAAATAACCCAGTAGGAGGAGAAAAAAGAAAAAAAAGAGGGACTTCCCTGGTGGCACAGTGGTTAAGAATCTGCCTGCCGAGATAGCCTCATCCACCAGAGGGCAGACAGCAGAAGCAAAAAGAACGACAATCCTGCAGCCTGTGGAACAAAAACCACCTTCACAGAAAGACAGACAAGGTGAAAAGGCAGAGGGCTATGTACCAGATGAAGGAACAAGATAAAACCTCAGAAAAACAACTAAATGAAGTGGAGATAGGCAACCTTCCAGGAAAAGAATTCACAATGATGAGAGTGAAGATGATCCAGGACCTCGGAAAAGAATGGAGGCAAAGATCGAGAAGAAGATGCAAGAAACGTTTAACAAAGACCTAGAAGAATTAAAGAACAAACAAACAGAGATGAACACTACAATAACTGAAATGAAAACTACACTAGAAGGAATCAATAGCAGAATAACTGAGGCAGAAGAACGGAAAAGTAACCTGGAAGACAGAATGGTGGAATTCACTGCCGCGGAACACAATAAAGAAAAAAGAATGAAAAGAAATGAAGACAGCCAAAGAGACCTCTGGGACAACATTAAACGCAACAACATTTGCATTATAGGGGTCCCAGAAGGAGAAGAGAAAGAGAAAGGACCCGAGAAAATATTTGAAGAGATTATAGTCGAAAACTTCCCTAACATGGGAAAGGAAAGAGCCACCCAAGTCCAGGGATCACAGAGAGTCCCATACAGAATAAACCCAAGGAGAAACACGCCGAGACACACAGTAATCAAATTGGCAAAACTTAAAGACAAAGAAAAATTATTGAAAGCAGCAAGGGAAAAATGACAAATAACATACAAGGGAACTCCCATTAGGTTAACAGCTGATTTCTCAGCAGAAACCCTACAAGCCAGAAGAGAGGGGCATGATATACTTAAAGTGATGAAAGGGAAGAACCTACAACCAAGATTACTCTACCTGGCAAGGATCTCATTCAGAAATGATGGAGAAATCAAAAGCTTTACAGACAAGCCAAAGCTAAGAGAATTCAGCACCACCAAACCAGCTCTACAACAAATGCTAAAGGAACTTCTCTAAGTGGGAAACACAAGACAAGAAAAGGACCTACAAAAACAAACCCAAAACAATTAAGAAAATGGTCATAGGAACATACATATCGATAATTACCTTAAACGTGAATGGATTAAATGCTCCAACCAAAAGACACAGGCTTGCTGAATGGATACAAAAACAAGACCCATATATATGCTGTCTACAAGAGACCCACTTCCGACCTAGGGACACATACAGACTGAAAGTGAGGGGATGGAAAAAGATATTCCATGCAAAAGGAAATCAAAAGAAAGTTGGAGTAGCAATACTCATATCAGATAAAATAGACTTGAAAATAAAGAATGCCACAAGAGACAAGGAAGGACACTACATAATGATCAAGGGATCAATCCAAGAAGAAGACATAACAATTATAAATATATATGCACCCAACACAGGAACACCTAAATACATAAGGCAACTGCTAACAGCTATAAAAGAGGAAATTGACAGTCACACAATAATAGTGGGGGACTTTAACACCTCACTTATACCAATGGACAGATCATCCAAAATGAAAATAAATAAGGAAACAGAAGCTTTAAATGACACAATAGACCAGATAGATTTAATTGATTATTTATAGGACATTCCATCCAGAAACAGCAGATTACACTTTCTTCTCAAGTGCGCAAGGAACATTCTCCAGGATAGATCACATCTTGGGTCACAGATAAAGCCTCGGTAAATTTAAGAAAATTGAAATCATACCAAGCATCTTTTCTGACCACAACGCTATGAGATTAGAAATGAATTACAGGGAAGAAAACATAAAAAACACAAACACATGGAGGCGAAACAATACGTTACTAAATAACCAAGAGATCACTGAAGAAATGAAAGAGGAAATCAAAAAATACCTAGAGACAAATGACAATGAAAACACGACGATCCAAAACCTACGGGATGCAGCAAAAGCAGTTCTAAAAGGAAAGTTTATAGCTATACAAGCCTACCTCAAGAAACAAGAAAAATCTCAAGTAAACAATCTAACCTTACACCTAAAGGAACTAGAGAAAGAAGAACAAACAAAACCCAAAGTTGGCAGAAGGAAAGAAATCATAAAGATCAGAGAAGAAATAAATGAAATAGAAACAAAGAAAACAATAGCAAAGATCAATAAAACTAAAAGCTGGTTCTTTGAGAAGATAAACAAAATTGATAAACCTTTAGCCAGACTCATCAAGAAAAAGAGGGTGAGGACTCAAATCCACAAAATCAGAAATGAAAAAGGAGAAGTTACAACAGACACTGCAGAAATACAAAGCATCCTAAGAGACTACTACAAGCAACTCTATGCCAATAAAATGGACAACCTGGAAGAAATGGACAAATCCTTAGAAAGGTATAACCTGCCAAGACTGAACCAGGAAGAAATAGAAAATATGAACAGACCAATCACAAGTAATGAAATTGAAACTGTGATTAAAAATCTTCCAACAAACAAAAGTCCAGGACCAGATGGCTTCACAGGTGAATTCTATCAAACATTCAGAGAAGAGCTAACAACCATCCTTCTCAAACTCTCCCAAGAAATTGCAGAGGAAGGAACACTCTCAAAACCATTCTATGAGGCCACCATCACCCTGATACCAAAACCAGACAAAGATACTACAAAAAAAAGAAAATTATAGACCAATATCACTGATGAATATAGATGCAAAAATCCTCAACAAAATACTAGCAAACAGAATCCAGCAACACATTAAAAGGATCATACACCATGATCAGGTTGGATTTATCCCAGGGATGCACGGATTCTTCAATATACGCAAATCAATCAAGGTGATACACCATATTAACAAACGGAAGAAGAAAAACCATATGATCATCTCAACAGATGCAGAAAAAGCTTTTGACAAAATTCAACACCCATTTATGATAAAAACTCTCCAGAAAGTGGGCAAAGAGGGAACCTACCTCAACATCATAAAGGCCATATATGACAAACCCACAGCAAACATCATTCTCAGTGGTGAAAAACTGAAAGCGTTTTCTCTAAGATCAGGAACAAGACAAGGATGTCCACTCTCGCCGCTATTATTCAACATAGTGTTGGAAGTCCTAGCCACAGCAATCAGAGAAGAAAAAGAAATAAAAGGAATCCAAATTGGAAAAGAAGAAGTAAAACTGTCACTGTTTGCAGATGACATGATACTATACATAGAAAATCCTAAAGATGCCACCAGAAAACGACTAGAGCTAATCAATGAATTTGGTAAAGTAGCAGGATACAAAATCAATGCACAGAAATCTCTTGCATTCCTATACGCTAATGATGAAAAATCTGAAAGAGAAATTAAGGAAACACTCCCATTTACCATTGCAACAGAAAGAATATAATACCTAGGAATAAACCTGCCTAAGGAGACAAAAGACCTGTATGCAGAAAACCATAGACACTGATGAAAGAAATTAAAGATGATACCAACAGATGGAGAGATATACCATGTCCTTGGATTGGAAGAATCAATATTGTGAAAATGACTATACTACCCAAAGCAGTCTACAGATTCAATGCAATCCCTATCAAATTACCAATGGCATTTTTTACAGAACTAGAACAAAAAATCTTAAGATTTGCTTGGAGATACAAAAGACCCCGTATAGGCAAAGCAGTCTTGAGGGAAAAAAAACAGAGCTGGAGGAATCAGACTCCCTGACTTCAGACTATACTACAAAGCTACAGTAATCAAGGCAGTATGGTACTGGCACATAAGCAGAAACACAGATCAATGGAACACGATAGAAAGCCCAGAGATAAACCCACGCACCTTATGGTCAACTAATCTATGACAGAGGAGGCAAGAATATATAATAGAAAAGACATCCTCTTCAATATGTGGTGCTGGGAAAACTGGACAGCTACATGTAAACGAAGGAAATTAGAACACTCTCTAACGCCATACACAAAAATAAACTCAAAATGGATTAGAGACCTAAATGTAAGACCGGACACTATAAAACTCTTAGAGGAAAACATAGGAAGAACACTCTTTGACATTAATCACAGCAAGATCTTTTTTGATCCACTTCCTAGAGTAATGGAAATAAAAACAAAAATAAACAAATGTGACCTAATGAAACATGAAAGCTTTTGCACAGCAAAGGAAAACATAAACAAGACGAAAAGACAACCCTCAGAATGGGAGAAAATATTTGCAAACGAATCAACGGACAAAGGATTAATCTCCAAAATATATAAACAGCTCATGCAGCTCAATAGTAAAAAAACAAACAACCCAATCCAAAAATGGGCAGAAGACCTAAACAGACATTTCTCCAAAGAAGACATACAGATGACCAGGAAGTACATGAAAAGCTGCTCAACATCACTAATTATTAGAGAAATGCAAATCAAAACTACAATGAGGTATCACCTCACACCAGTTAGAATGGGCATCATCACAAAATCTACAAACAACAAATGCTGGAGAGGGTGTGGAGAAAAGGGAACCCTCTTGCACTGTTGGTGGGAATATAAATTGATACAGCCACTATGGAGAACAGGATGGAGGTTCCTTAAAAAACTAAACACAGAATTACCATATGACCCAGCAGTCCCACTGCTGGGCATATACCCAGAGAAAACCATAATTCAAAAAGACACACGCACCCCAATGTTCATTGCAGCACTATTTACAATAGCCAGGTCATGGAAGCAACCTAAATACCCATCGACAGACGAATGGATAAAGAAGATGTGCTTGATATATACAATGGAATACTACTCAGCCATAAAAAGGAACAAAATTGGGTCATTTGTTGAGATGTGGATGGATCTAAAGACTGTCATACAGAGTGAAGTAAGTCAGAAAGGGAAAAACAAATATCGTATATTAACGCATATATGTGGAACCTAGAAAAATGGTACAGATGAACCGGTTTGCAGGGCAGAAATTGAGACCCAGATGTAGAGAACAAACGTATGGACACCAAGGCGGGAAAGCAGCGGGGGGGGGGGGGGGGGGGTGGTGGTGGTGGTGTGATGAATTGGGCGATTGGGATTGACATGTATACACTGATGTGTATAAAACTGATGACTGATAAGAGCCTGCTGTATAAAAATAAATAAATAAATGAATGAATAAATAAATAAATAAAACAAAACAAAACAAAAGAATCCGCCTGCCAATGCAGGGGACACAGGTTCGACCCCTGGTCTGGGAAGAGTCCCACATGCCACAGAGCAACTAAGCCTGTGTGCCACAACTACTGAGCCTGCACTCTAGAGCCCGTGAGCCACAACTACTGAGCCTGCGTGCCACAACTACTGAAGCTCGCGTGCCTAGAGCCCATGCTCTGTAACAAAAGAAGCCACCGCAATGAAAGGCCACTCACAGCAATGAGGAGTAGCCCCCGCTTGCTGCAGCTAGAGAAAGCCTGCGTGCAGCAATGAAGACCCAACACAGTCAAAAATTTAAAAATAAAATAAAATGTTCAAAAAAGAAAAGAATGAAAAGGAGGTAAGACAGCCTACATGATCCACAGGACACTATCAAGTGTACAGATATTAGAATAATTGAATTTCCAGAAAGAGAAGAGAGGGAGAAAGGAGCAGAAAGTTTATTTAAAGAAATAATAGCTGAGAACATCCCCAGTGTGGGGAGAGTTCGACATCCAAGTTTACAAAGCTAGTAGAAAGCTAGTAGATCACCCATTATCTTAATGTAGAAAGACCTTCTAAAACACATTATAATGACACTGTCATCATCAAAGATAAAATTAACTTAGAATCATCAAAGATCTAGTAATCGAAGATAAAGAATTCTAAAGTACCCAGGGATAAGAACATTATAACCTACAAAGTAACTCCCATTAGGCTATCATTGGATATCTCAACCCTGTAAGACCAGGACAGTGGGATGACATTCTTGAAGTGATTAAAAAAAAAAAAAAACTGCCAGCCAAGAATATTCTATCAGGCAAAGATATATGTCAGATATGAAGGAGAAATAAAGAATTTTCCCAGACAAATAACAGTTGAAGGAGTTCATCACTGCTAGATCTGCCTTGCAAGAAGGGCTCAAAGGAGTTCTTCAAGATAAAATTAAAAACACTAATCAGTGAAATGAAAACATGGAAAAATATCCAACACTCTGGAAAGTAAATACATAGTAGTCAGACTTAGGAAACTAATTCTGTAATATGATGATAGGTTAACCACTTAACTATAGCATAAAAGTCAATGAAAAAGAGTATTAAAAACAATTATAGATACTATTATTTTTTAACAAGTATACAGTATGAAAAGAGGTAAATAATGATATCAAAAATACAAAAGGTGGGAAGTAAAATCGTGAACGTTTTGTAGATGATCAAAGTTGCCGTCAGCTTAAAATGAACTGTTTTACCTATGAGGTATCTTACGTAAGCCTCACGGTAACTGTGAAGCAAAAACCTAGAGTAAATGCACAAAAAATAAAGAAAGGGAGAAAAGAGCATGCCAGCAGGGAAAAGCACCAATTTACAAGTGTAGGCAGAAACAGAGAGAAAAACAATTGAAATACAAAATAAACAGAAAACAATCATTATTAAGTCCTTACATAGAAATAATAACACTAAATGTAAATAGATGAATTCAAAAGGCACAGACTGTTTAGATGGATTTAAAAAAACAAGACCCACTTATCTGCTGTCTACAAGAGGCTCACTTCAGCTTTAAGGACACTCAGAGAGAAGTGATGGAAAAAGATATTTCATGCAAGTGCAAACAGAAAGAAACAGGGGGGTAGCTATACTTATTGGACAAAATAGACAATAACCCACAAATAGGTCAACAGAAAATGATAAAAGAGTCAATTATCAAGAGGATATAACAATCATAAAAATATATGGATCAACACTGGAGTACATAAATATATTAAGTAAATGCAAACAGATTTGAAGGGAGAAATAGACACCAATAATTCAAAAGGACTTCAATACCCCACTTTCAGCAATGGTTAAATCATCCAGACAGAAAATCAACAAGGAAACATTGGACATGTACCAGGCATTAGACTAAATGGACCTAACATACATTTATAGAACATTCCATCCAAAAGAAGGTGAATACACAGTCTTCTGAATTACACACAGAACATTCTCCAGGACAGACCATATGATAGTACAAAAAACAGGTCTTATCAAATTTAAGAACAATGAAATCATACCAAGGATTTTTTCTAACCACATGGTATGAAACTAGATATGAACAACAAGAGGAAAGCTGGAAAAATCTACAAATATGTAGAAATTAAACAACACGCTCCTAAACAACCAATGGGTCAAAGAAGAAATCAAAAGAGAGATCAAAAAAAAAAAAATCTCAAAGCTAATGAAAATGAAAGCACGGCACACCAAAACTTATGCAGTGCTGCAAAATCAGTTCTTAGAGGGAAGTTTATAGTGATAAATGCAAATATTAAGAAAATATTAAGCAAAGAAGCAACCTAAAACTAGAACTTGGGAATCAGAAAAAGATCAAACTAAGCCCAAAGTGAGGAGAGGAAAGGAAATAACAAAGATCAGAGTGGAAAAAATAATAAAATAAAATAAAATAAACGAGAAAAACAATAGGAAAAAACTTACAGCTAGTTTTTCAAACAGATGAACAAAATTTACGATACTCTAGCAAGACTAACCAAGAAGAAAAGACTCAAATATATAAAGTCAAAACCGAAAGTCAAAACTACAACTGATACTGTAGAAATACAAACAATCAGAAGAGACTACCGTAACAATTATATGCCAATAAATTGGATAACATAGAAGAAATAGATAAATTCCTAGAGACATTCAACCTACCAAATCTGAATCTGGAAGAAAATCTAAACAGACCAGTAACAACTAAGGAGACTGAATCAGTAATCAAAACCACCCAACACAGAAAACCCAAGGACCAGACGGTTCCACTGGTGAACTCTACAAAAAAATTTTAAAGACTTATACCAATACTTCTCAAAACCTTCCAAAAAATTGAAGAGGGAACCTTCCTAAATTCATTTTACAAGGCCACCATTACCCTGATATCAAAGTCATATAAGGACACTACAATAAAACTACAGACCAATATCCCTGATGAATACACATATAAAAAAATCTGAACTATCAGCAAACCAAATTCAACAAAATACTAACAGGATTATACACAATAACCAAGTAGGATTTATTCTTGGAATGCAAGGATGGTTCAACATATACAAATCAATAAATGTGAAACACCACATTGATAGAATGATAAAAATCATATAATCTGATTTTTGGTCACCATGATGGCAACATAGGTCGTTCCTCACTTCACTCCCCCTCACAAGAAGAACAACTAAAAAGTATTCATGAACGAAACACGACTGAAGGAATTCTAGAATATGGGAGTGAGGCTGAGCAGTGCCCTCCCCCAGGCTGGTGCAGTACCACATAGAGGGGTCTCTTCTGAGTGTATGATTCCTCCAATGAGAAAAGAAAGCCTAGGGGTGATATGCAGCTCCCCCACCTTCTCAGGAGCCAGCACTCTTGTCTTGCCCCATGAGGACTGCAGGGGTATTTGCAGGACTCAACCACTAGGAATCTGACAGTGATGAAGAAGAGAGGAGGAGTCTGCAACAACAAGCACTCATCTCCTGGCAGACTGAGTTCCTACCTGCAGAGCCCAAGCAGTAATCCTAACCAGCAACTTTTCTCATCTGCAGAACTAAGTCAGTGGCACATTGTGACCAGGAAACTATAGGCTAGCACACTACTGAGTGCAACCCCAGCCCTGACTAGCAGGGCTGCAAGAACACCTGGAAGCTATGTAGCCCAACAACACTTGAGCACACAGAGTCCAACAGACAAAGTTGATTACCCCCAGAGAAAAGCCAGTTCTGAGTGTGAAGGGTACCCTGCTATGCCCAGGCAGGGAAGTTAATGCGTAGCCCTACTCACTGCCTAAAATAGCTCCTCTCCCTGGGAGGTGCTTGGAGCTGGCCCATCCTGCCCAGGCAGGAAAGCTGAGTCACAGCCCCACCCACTGCTGAGTGAAGCTCCCAGCCATGCCCTACTATAAAGATTGGCCAAAATACCTAGAAAACTGCATAGTCCACCAGTGCTTGAAGAGAGAGAGTCCAGCAAGCAGAGCAGATAATCTGCAGGGTAAAGCCAGTGGCCCTATTCAGCCAGGGAACTTGGGGCATGGGTCAGGTTGAGTCAAGACCACAAACAAAGAGCTTTACTGGTCTTGGAGATGGTTCTCCCACTGCACCACAGCAGGGTAACTAATTCACAGCCTCCCTCATTGCTGAAGACAGTCTTTAACCTGTCCAACCAGGGAACCTAACCAGAACACACAGGAAGCTGCATAGTATATTCAACAGCCCTGCTTACATTGGCACTTGAACAGAGAGTACAGCCTGTGGTTTTCTACATCTGCAGAGCAAAACTGGTGACCTCACCTGGTCAGGGAAGCCAGTGCACACTCTTACCTGAGTTGGGTCTCCAGACAACAAACTGTGCAGGCCCCAGGCTCCTTCCCTCTGCCTTGCCAGGCATGGAAGCTAATTCATAGCCCCATTTACCACTGAGTATAGTACCGAGTCCCAACTGTCTAGAAAGCCTGACAAGAGAACCCAGGCAACCATGGAGCTTATCGTACAGCCTTGCTTGGGCAGGGAACTGGATAAGCAGTCCTATCCAACTGTTATCAGCCAGTGGCAGCCTCCCCAACATCAGAGTTCAGGTAGCAGCCTTGCCGCTAAATACACCCTGGTAGCAAGCTCCATTTTCTAAATGACATTACCAACAGATATGCCTAGTTACTTAAACTGAGCTGACTGGTAAAGAACTGTCTCTGGGGCTTCCCTGGTGGCGCAGTGGTTGGGAATCTGCCTGCCAATGCAAGGGACACGGGTTCAAGCCCTGGCCTGGGAAGATCCCACATGCCGCAGAGCAACTAAGCTTGTGCGCCACAACTACTGAGCCTGTGTTCCAGAGCCCGCAAGCCACAACTACTGAGCCCACGTGCCACAACTGCTGAAGCCTGTGCACCTAGAGCCCGTGCTATGCAACAAGAGAAGCCACCGCAATGAGAAGCCTGCACACCACAACAAAGAGTAGCCCCCGCTCGCCGCAACTAGAGAAAGCCTGCGCACAGCACCGAAGACCCAACACAGCCAAAAATAAATAAATAAATTTATTTAAAAAAAAAAAAAAAAGAACTGTCTCTGTATCAAGCAATTCAAATTTCTCTTATATGTGCAATGTCATGACTTTTCTCTCCTTCTTGGGAGCACCTCCAGCACCACTAGTGGCATTTTGTATGGGTTCCATGTTGTTATTTAAGGTTGGTGGTATTGCACTAAATGCAATGAAAAGTATGCAGGAACTGTGAGAGAACACTCTTCGCTACTATGTGCAACTTACTCGAGAGATGAACTCCTCAGACGGAGATGACTAGTGTCACGTGGTGCTTTAAGCGGATACTTGCAACACTTGAGTTTGCCACGATAGCAGCAGGAGATGGCTATGAAATTACTACAGTAGTACAGTACACACTACAGTTAATTCTAGGCAGTTATGATTTAATACTGCATCTTTACATTTGATTACATTTCTCTCAGCTGAAGATGGTGCCGAGTGTGGTCTGTGTTTGTGTGTAAATTTTAATAAATTTTAACTTTTTATAATAGGTTTGGGTATATTTTATGGTATTAAATGATAAAATAAACTAGTAACTACAAAAAAAAAAAAAAAATAAGAACTGCCTCTGCCAAAGCAAACCCATAAAGTCTGGAAGAGGAGACCACTTACTTGAATATGCAGATAAAAACATAAGGAATAAAAGGATCATGAAAAATAAGGTACATGACCAAATGGTATACCACCAAAGGAAAGTAATAAGGCTCCAATAACTGACCCTAAAGAAATGGAGGTCTATGAACTGTCAGACAAAGAACTGATAATAATCTTCTTAAAGAAGTTTAGTGAACTACAAGAACACACAGACAAACAAAATTAGGACAACAATGAATTTTAAAAAAAGAGAGAGAGAAGGTCAACAAAGAAATAGAAACCGTCAAATAAAAACCCCCAAAACAAAAAAACACACACACACATACAAACCACAAACACACACAAAAAGATGTCCTAGAGCTGAAAAGTACAGTGACTAAAGAATTCAATAGAGAGCTTCAAAAGCAGACTAGACCATGCAGAAGAAAGAATCAATGACCTAAAAGAGAGGACATTTGAAATTATCCAGTCAGAGTAGCAAAAAGGAAAAAGAATGCAAAAGAGTGAATAAAGTCCATGGAACTGATGGGACACGATCAAAAAAAAAAAAAAAAAAAATCAAAAAAGAAACAATATCCACAATATGTATGGGAATTTCTGAAAGAGTAGAGAAAGAAATGTACAGAAAATATATTTAAATAACACTGGCTGAAAACATCCTAAAGTTTCTTGGGAAAGAATTGAACATCCAAATCTATGAGGCCCAAAGGACCCCAAAGAGTTGAACCTGAATAGGATCACACCAGACACACTGTAATCAATGTGTCAAAAGACAAAGAATTCTGAAACCCACAAGCCACAAGAGAGAAGTTACATAGAAGGGAACCCCCATATGACTGGGCAAATTTCTCAACAGAGACTTTTCAGGCTAGGAGAGAATGGATGATATATTCAAAATACTGAAAGAAAAAACTGTCAATCAAGCATTCTACACCCAGCAAAGCTGTCCTTCAGAAGGGAAGGACAGATAAAGACTTTCCCAAACAAAAGCTTTCCCAAACTAGACCTGCCTTACAAGAAATGCTAAAGGGACTTCTCTGAGTAGAAGTAAAAGGACACTAATTAATATCATAAGATTCTAAGAAAGTAGCATAAAACTTACTGGTAATGGTAAATATACAGCCACAGCTAGATTCTGTAATATGATAATGGTGATGCATAATCCACTTACAACTCTAGTTTAAAAGTTAAACAAATGTAGGAAAAAAAAAAAAACTATACTACAATAATCTGTTATTAGTTACCCAATATAAAAATATGTACATTGCAACATCAGTAACCAAAAATGTGAGGGGGAGGAGAAGTAAAAGTGTAAGTTTAGGAATTCTATCCAAGTTATCAGTTTAAAATAAATTGTTATAATTTTATAATATTTAATGTAAGACTCATGGTATCCACAAGAGAAAAACCTACAGTGATTACACCAAAGAACATGATAAAGAAGGCCCAGGGAGATGGAGAGAGGTGAGGGAACAGCCAGTCAGAACACACAACATATTTATCAATTAAGTTCTCTGTCTTATATGGGTGCACTTCGTGGTATCCTAAAACAATTACAACAGTTACGTCAAAGATCACTGATCACAGGTCACCGTAACAAATGTTAATAAAAATGAAAACATTTAAAATATTGGAAAAATTACCAAGACACACAAAGTGAGCAAATGCTTTTGGAAAAATGGCACCTGTAGACTTGATGCAGGGTTGCCACAAACCTTCAAGTTGTATAAAACACAATATTTGCAAAGTACAAAAAAGCAAAGCACGATAAAATGAGGTATGCCTGTATATATATTGAATGGAATATTATTCAGCCAAAAAAAGGAAATAGTGCCACTTGTGACAACATGGATAGTCCTTGAGGGTATTATGCTAAGTGAAGTAAGACAGAGAAAGAAAAATACTGTTTATGATCTCACTTATAAGAAATCTAAAAAACAAAACCAAAACAAAATTCACAGAAAACGAGATCAGAATTGTGGTTGCCAGAGGTTGGAGTTGGGGCTAGGGGAAATTAGATAAATGTGGTTACAAGGCACAAACATCCAGTTATAAGATAAATAAGTACTCAAGATATAATGTACAACATGATGACTATAGTTGACAATGCTGTATGCTATATTTAAAAGTTAAGAGAATATGGGCTTCCCCGGTGGCGCAGTGGTTAAGAATCCGCCTGCCAATGCAGATGACACGGGTTCGAGCCCTGGTCCGGGAAGATCCCACATGCCGCGGAGCAACTAAGCCCGTGCGCCACAACTACTGAGCCTGCGCTCTAGAGCCCACGAGCCACAACTACTGAAGCCCGTGTGCCACAACTACTGAAGCCCGTGCACCTAGAGCCTGTGCTCTGCAACAAGAGAAGCCACCACAATGAGAAGCCTGCGCACCGCAACAAAGAGTAGCCCCCGCTCACTGCAACTAGAGAAAGCCTGCGTGCAGCAGCGAAGACCCAATGCAGCCAAAAATTAAATGAATGAATAAATAAATAAATTTATTTTTTAAAAAAGTTAAGAGAGTAAATCCTAAGTGTTCTCATCACAAGAAAATATCTAGATACATATTTTGATATATATTTACCAGTTATAATGCTGGTAAATGTATTACAATCAACTCTCTGGGGAAACAGGAAACCCTTATTTGCAGTATTTCCTTTTTTCCATGGTGTAAACACTCTCATCATGGCCTACATTTTGTACAAAATGTTGGAAAGAGATGCTCACAGTTGGGTCCAACAGGAGCCACACCTAGCATATCACTGCTACTCACTAAACCACCAGCCAGTCTCAAAACTGAAGTTTAAAAACTTACAAGGTTTTTAAGGAATAAAAAAAGCTTGAGATCAACTGTTGCATTAGAAAGAATATTAGATGTTGAATCAGTTATATAATATTTCTCATAGAGCCTGTCTTAACATAAATGAAAATATATTTACTCTAGAAGGCAATTTATATTCTCTAACATCAAGTATCACAGTAGCTCTCAATATACTTATTTTCCCCCTTTCCTTTCCTGTAGGTTCATCTTATTTATAACTTCAAAAGTTCTTCACGTTAAATATATTCTAATTTCCATTTAACCTGCTTTTATTTTGATGTTGTAAGTTGATTAAAAACATTTAGAATCTAATGCTATGAAATGTGATTAGCAATGTCATATTTCTTAAGCTTATTTTGTCAACACTTTGCATACTGAATTTTGATCAAGTTATAGATAGATATTATCTTATTTACAAATGTGGGTCTATGGTAATTGTCATAAAAATATAGCTCTAGTTTAAATTAATAATTGATCTAGCAATTGGAGAAACAGCAGATCACTTCATTTGATTATATCCTTCCAAAAGAGCAGATGTGAGGAAATTTTTAAAATGCTGCTTCATACTTCAGGCAATTATAAGATACTTTAAATTTCACCTATTGATTTGCTACTAAAGGCTGATGGACCGGGGGAGGGTACCTTTAGCGTGAATCCTCTAAATAAAATGCTTACCTGTATTCTTTGAGAAATCCACCTATGGAAATAGACTATTCTATTCCTGCAATTCGTTTTTTTTTTTTTTTATAAGCAAGAGATTTGTTGTCACTAGGTCACTGCAGATTAAGATTGGTTACCTGTGTCAAACACTTTCCATGTTTGCAAAAAAAAAAAAAAAATGTAAATCATTAGAGAGTAATTATTATAAAAATTATCTTCTAAATTAGTCTGTACCAAAAGACACTCCAAGGCACTGCCAGTAAAAATGCAATCTTAGAATTAAGATCTCAAGTGTGTGGGTATACAAACCTTTGTTAAGAACTGACAAAGATTTAGGTACCTCATTGAAACTTTCTTCTAGACAACAAGGCTTCTACCTCTCAGTCCAACGTAGAGACGGGCCTTTTTCAAAGAAATTGCCATCTCTTTTGTCTAATAGAATGGACTCTTTTTATACTCAGGAAGTCCACAAAGTTCCTAAGGGATTATACCAGCTTGTACTAAAAGGAACAGTGATCATTCAAAATTAAAACAGGCCTTTGAGACCCCAACTTCCTGCAAGTAGGACACAGCCTGAGAAAGCTAGTCAGCTACACGTGGGATAGCTCTTAGGGACAGGGATGACCCACCTGGGGGAGACGGGAGCCCAGAAGGTAAAGGCAAGAGGCACGGAGAATCAATCCAAGAAAGCCAGAAGGAGCCCTAATCAAGGAACTGGCATGTGCTCAGCTAAATTTTACGATTTCTATGGACCAGTGACTGCTCTTTGCCTCCCTCTTTTTTGAATGGAATGTCCATTCTAAGGTCCTTGTCTCAGCATTGCATATGGAGTTTGTGGGAGTCAGGTAACTTGTCTCCCAGTTTATAGCTCTTCATATCTAGAGGAGCCTGAAGAGCCTCATCTACACTGGGACTTGATTTAGATAAAAAGGTGCTGGACTTTGAGCCTAATGCCGTAATGGGATGAGATCTGGGGGATCCTGGGGAGTGGCTAGGGTATTTTCCATGTCTGATGAATTTATGTATAATAATGTGTAGCTGGACTAAAGATGGCCAAATACTTTTTATTATTCTTCCCATCAATACATGGAGTTTATTTCCTTCCCACTTGCATCTGGGTTGGCCCTGTGACAGCTTAATAGAATGTAATGGAAGTGACAGTGTGCCAATCACAGATATACTTTTTTTTTTAACTTTTTATTTTATATTGGCGCATAGTTTATTAACAATGTTGTGATAGTTTCAAGTTACAGCAAAGTGATCCAGTTATACATTTACATATCTCTATTCTTTTTCAAACTCTTTTCCCATTTAGGTTGTTACATAATATTGAGCAGAGTTCCCTGTGTTATACAGTAGGTACCTGTTGGTTATCCACAGATATACTTTTTAAAGAGAACTTATAGCATCTATTTCCTCCCTCTAGGATTTCTCACTCTTTGAACACTTCTTCCTGGAACTCAGCCACCATGCTGTGCAGAGACCAAGCCACATGTACAGGAAGCCTGTTGATGTTCAATTGACAGTCTCAGAACAACTTCTAGCCACTATGCAGCATCAAATGCCAGGCATGTAAACCATCTTGGCTCTCCAGGACAATTGAGCCCATATACGATGCAGCCAAAGCTGACATTATTGTACTAAGTGAGAAGGCCATGCAGCTTAGCCCAGTCAACACCAAGACTAGCGAGAAATAGTAAAGTTGTTGTTGTTTTAAGCCACTAAATTTTGGAGTGGTGTGTTATACAACAATAGGCAATTGAAATAGGGGTCTCTGCTGTGTGAGAGGTAATGAAGCCATTAGAGTGGATGAGACTTAATAGGCAAATATGTGACATGAAAGAAAAGAGGCTTAGAATAGAATCCTGAGAACTGCAAAACTGCTGGACAGAGGAACAGAAGACAGCAACAAAGTCTGTGCAATATGTTCATAAAGGTAGAAGGGAACAGAGGAGACTGTCCGTGACCTGTAAGCCAGTGGAAGAGGTCAGTGCTAATGAGAGATCAAATAAGATACAGCTGATAATTGCTTGTTACATTTAATGACAAGGAAGTCAAAGGTAGCCTTAGCAAAAATAGATTTGCAAACTGACAGGGAAGAAGCCAGATTATTAGAGGTAGAGCTAGGTGAAGAATGAACAGTAAATGAGTAGAGAGACGATACATGGAAAGATTTAAATTATCTTTAAATGCTGATAAGAAGAAAAAGAGTATAAACGTCACGGTAAGAGAAAATTATAGGTGAATAATATTTTACTCTTTCCAGAAAGGATCCTCAAACCACAGAACACCCGTTTAGGCACTATCTATGTCCCTTGTCCACACATACAGTAACCTCAAAAGAACATTTACTACAAAGCAGACTTTGTAATAACTAGCTAGTATCATGGACCCAAAGGAAATTATTCACTGACATATCAAAATGACCTGTTAAAAATCATGCAATGAAATCTACGGTGGAGATTTAACCTTAAGATCTTATAGCTCAAAAGACTATCTTTTTTAACTTTAGGCAAATTCGTTCTTCTAAGATGAACAGTGAAATTTATCTTTTGAGTAGACCATTCCTTTTGGGGGGAAGAATGACTGGAGTAATATTCAAAACTGTGAAAAATGTCTACTTACTGGTATGAAAGAGAATATACAAAATTTTTTGCTTGATGGGCTTCTGAGGAAGATCATGGGTACATAAGATTGTGGGTAAAGTTAGATGATGCTCTTCCCAAATGCATATCTGTGAACTTACACACATGCAGAAGAGTCTCCCGGGAGTAGAATGGCTTATACCCTGGTTCCTTCTCTAGGTGTTTCAAAGATGTGAAAACCCGGCTGATAAAATGAGTTGCTGTATTCAGGTAAGGCTAAAGAATAGCAAAGAAAAATGGCACTGAAAGAGGATACCAGAAAGGTAAGATTCTAGACTAGAGACTTGGGATCAACACTAGAATGGAATTTCCTGAGAACAACACGTGGCTTGATTCAAGAAGCAATCTTGATCCAGATACCCTACTAGGGGGGGAGGGATCTTGGGGAAAGTAGTTTGAGGGTATGAAGTAAAAGATAACGTTATACTAAAGACCAGAAAGTTGTTCTTCAGGATGAAGGCAGTTTTCCTGGAGAAATCCTCACTGAAAAACATTTACCCTCCCTTGCTCCTTGAGAGTCCTTGTAGTCTGAGGAAATCAGTGTGCTTGAACTTGGGAAGTTGGGTGAGTCAGGCCACTGACCCAGTTTTTTGTTTTCTACGTCCCTCCCCTATTCTGACGGCCTAATTTACTCTTCTTCCCTTGGTCACAATTTTCTTTGCCAACCCATTTTCTCCTTAAATAAGCCTTACAGGAAATCAACCAAACAGGGAATTTTCATCCTGTTCTCTTCCTTATTCCAGAACATGGAATTTTCCGTTTTCAGGAAACCATGAAGCATGGGATAAAATTCTAAGACCAGTTAACAAGACCATATAAGATTGTTTCTAAGATAATCTTATGAGGCAAAAGCACAAACCAGAGCAGGATCTTTCATAATGCGTAAGCAACACTTGCTCAATTCCACCTGCTGCAGTTGAAGAAAAGTAAGCAAAGGGAACATGGACAAAGTAATTCTTTCAAACAATCAAATGTCCTTTCTGATTTCTAGCCCCCCAAATTAGGAAGTTTCCATAAGCTCCAGGAGTCTCCAAAATATGCCTCTGTGCTGGCTCAACTCCTGCCAACTACCACCCTTTCCAAGCATCCTCAATATTTTGACAATAATCGTAGGTGCTTTCAAAATTATAATACCGCATGCATCAAAAAATTATGTGCCATAATGCAATACTTGAACACTTTTCACTAAGTGCCAAAAGATTTTAGTTTTGTGTCCTAATTGTTAACATGGATCAAACACAACAGATTTAAAAAAAAACACAGCTGCAGTACCAAAAACGCCATCTGGTTTACTTAGCACCATATCACCAATAATGAGTGAAAATTTTAAAATATTAACCACCTTCAAATTAAAATTTAGCCAACCACATGAAAAGAGGTTCAACATCACTAATTATTAGAGAAATGCAAATCAAAACTATAATCAGGTATCACCTCACACCAGGCAGAATGGCCATCATCAAAAAATCTACAAACAATAAATGCTGGAGAGGGTGTGGAGAAAAGGGAACCCTCCTACACTGTTGGTGGGAATGTAAACTGGTACTACCATTATGGAGAACAGCATGGAGGTTCCTTAAAAAACTAAATACAGAACTACCATACGATCCAGCAATCCCGCTCCTGGGCATATATCCGGAGAAAACCATAATTCAGAAAGATACATGCACCCCCCCAGTGTTCACTGCAGCACTATTTACAGTAACCAAGACATGGAAGCAACCTAAATGTCTACTGACCGAGGAGTAGATAAAGAAGATGTGGTACATATATACAATGGAATATTACTCAGTCATAAAAAAGAACAAAATAATGCCATTTGCAGCAACATGGATGGACCTAGAGATTGTCATACGGAGTGAAGTAAGTCAGACAGAGAAAGACAAATACCGTAAGATAACGCTTATATGTGGAATCTTAAAAAATGGTACAAATGAACTTAATCACAAAACAGAAATAGAGTCACAGATGTAGAAAACAAACCTATGGTTACCAGGGGACAAAGGGGGAGAGGGATAAATTGGGAGACTGGTATTGACAACATGTACTACTATATATAAAATAGATAACTAATAAGGAAGGACCTACTGTATACCACAGGGAACTCTACCCAATACTCTGTAATGACCTATATGGGAAAAGAATCTAAAACAGAGTGGACGCATGTATATATATAACTGATTCACTTCGCTGTACACCTGAAACTAACATAACATTGTAAATCAACTATACGCCAATAAAAATTTTTTTTTTTTTTTTAAATGAAGCCAGCCAACTTCCCAATTGTAGAAGGTATATAATTAGAGCAAAATCGTTCTCACCTGGCAGGGATTTTGCCTCCCATGGGACAGCTGGCAATGTCTGAACACATTTTTGCTTGGCACAGCTAGGGGGAGGGGTGCTACTGGCATCTACTGGGTAGAGACCCAGGGATGCTGCTAAATATCCTCCAAGACACAGGCCAGTCTCCCATAACAAAGAATTATCAAAACATCAATGCTGCCAGATTTGAGAAATCCTGAATTAGAGTTATCATAAAGTCCAATTTCATCTTCTTTATTTATGAAGCCCCCCTGTGGTTTGTGACAATAAAATCATAACATAGGCCTGTAGGAAGAAATATAGGTTCCAATCCATTACGGTTTTCAGGGAATGTAGAAGGAAATTACTATTGCTACATATAGGAAAACAATACCAGGTCATTAAGAATTTAAGGGGAAAGAGTATCCAACAGACTGGAATCTTTGTACAACTTTATCTATTAGGTAAATTTGAAGCTCAGCAATGCTTTGAAATATAAATAAGCTCTCTAGTATTCTGAGTTTCCAATGAACTTTCTAGAAGGCTCTAAGCATTTTTCTCATGCAAATGCCATATAAGATACTAAGGTACTTAGAAGCAAAGTGACCTTAGATTTCTATAAATGAGTCTAATATTACAATGGTTGTTTAAAGTTATGAAGAAAATTAACAAGTTTAAAGTAAAAGGCATACTAATTAAGTTAATTCAGTTAAACATTATCAGTCGGTACCCATTTCCATTAATTTCCTTTTCCCCACCATTCAGACTTATATGCTAGCTTTCAGAAGCAGCAAAAATGAAGGATACAGGAATTCTTCACATCGATTCTGTGGCAATGATCTCAAAAGGCCCAGTGGGAACAAGCAAATTTAAGGAGGTAAAGGAAGCAAATTGACTCTCTGGGAACTTTATTAGGTAAGAGGCAGACAAGCTTGAAAAATGGCCCTGTGCTGAAGAGAAGAAAAATCTTCCCTGGCAACATTTTCTTTTCCTTTCCAAACATTTTATTTAAAACAAATGCCATGATTAAAATTTTGGGAACAAAGTCTGTGACCTATATGTTTTATCATATGCAGACACCTACCTTAGGAATCCAAATGATAGGCTAAGGGTTAGTCTGTATTGAGCTTTAGCAAGAGTGTAACCAGATTACAAAATTTCAACTATCTTTATATTTTTGAATTTTAACAACTCTACAGTGGATGAAGTCATTGTTTTGAAATACATTAAAATCTTCATTAACAGAGGTACATTTCTTCTGGTCAAAGCCCTATTCTTTCAATGTTATATTAAAGTAAAAACACTCCAAAATGTTTAACACATTGTTCTCCTAACAGCCATTAAAGTTGTAACTTGAATTAATTTATTCAGTCATTGCTAGTAACAGATTTCTAATTTACAGAGAGAGGGGTAATGATTTTTAAACTAGGATGATGAATTGACCCAAAAGTTCCTTTCCTAAGGGGAATCCTTAGAATACTATATTCTTAAGTGGCCACATGGAAAAATAGGGTTCCTTAGAGGTTTGGAATATACTAGTTATGTTAATCCTTCTTTGATTTAAAGAAGCCTTTGAGAAGTACATATTAGAAGAGTAAAACCTTTGAGAAACCTAGTTAACTGTTTCTAGTAAGTTACAAATGTTTTGTTCAGTTACCCAGTGTGGTCTGTAACACCAATTAACATACTTTGGCATTAACGTCCTGAGTAAAATTTAGGAAATAGATGTCTGGGACATGAACAGTTGTGTTGGATGTATTAGCTATCCATTGCTGTGTAACAAACTTTATTTTATCCTAGTTTCCACGGGTCAGGGGTCAAGGAATAGCTTAGCTGGGTTTATTGTTCAGGGTCTCATAAGGCTGAAAACAAGACTGGACTAGGGCTTGGGTCATATCTGAAGCTCAAGAGCTTCTTTCAAGCTGAAGTGGTAGTTGACATAATTCGTTTCCTTGTAGCTATCGGACTCACAGTGGCTTGCTTCTTCAGGGCAAGTAGGAGAGGGAGAATCTGTGCTGCTTCAAGTCTCTGACCTCTAGTCCCTGCTTTAAAGCATTCCCCTGATTAGATCAGGCCCATCCAGAATCATCTCCCTTTTGATGAAACTAAATCAACTGATTAGCATCCTTAATTGCATCTACAAAATCACTTCACTTTTGCCACAACACATAATCTAATCAAGGAGTGAAGTCCCTTATATTAACAGGTCCCACCTACACCCAAGGGCAGGGTGATACAAACACTTGGATACCAGAAGATGGGAATCATGGGCCCATCTGCGGATCCAGTCTACCACATTGGGAAACTTTAAGAAAAGCAATAAACATAGTAGAGAGCCAAAGGAGAGGACAAAAGATCATAACAAGATCTTAGACCCACAATTAGCCTTGTTCCCAAAGGCATACCCACGGCCAGTGTTCCAATAGAAATAATTACCATGTCACAGACTGCATTCTTCAGACTGCTTCACTTAAAAGACAAAGTAGTTAGCTCTACTAAGATCAGTAGCAAAGGAGACCATATGTCTATTCAGGTACCTATTGCTGCAAGTTTTAAGCCAGGTCTAAAATAAACGTACAAGGAAATAGCAAATATTTTCTGGCACCTTTTCAAATTTCCTAAGATATTGTCCTTCTGGCATTTTCTTCTAATAAACACTTAGGCCCGTTAAATCACAACCCAAAGGAGGAAAAATATATTGTGTCAAATCTGGCTGGTAATGAAAAGAATTATCATGCTTTTCTGAAGAAACAGAAAGATAGATCAACCGGTAGATAAGCGATAATGAAAGCCCAATAGAATTTGTCAGAATTAATTTCTAGTGACTAGAATTTAGATTTCTAAGGTCATATTTTGTCAGTTCATCTTCACTAAAAGACTGTAAATTCTCTTCTGATTAAAATCACTTAAATATTTTTACTATCTTGACATTAAAGAAGGCTTTTTAAACATTTGCCTAAACTTTACACTATATTCAAACTTAAGAGGAAGAAAGGAAACAAGTGAAAAAGGAGGAGATAAAATATTTTATCATTAACTTTCTTAAATAAACATTTTTAATTCAGAAACACAAACCATTGAAAATAACATAGAGTGAAGTCTGTCTTTGTTGTTGTATTAAATCATACATAATATGCTTTATAAGTGAAAGTAGAGTCTCATTCCTGTATTTACAATCATGGTTTTTAGCCTATTGATTTAAAAAATATTTTGCTTCTCTCTTCAACAGGAAGTATGAGATCACTGATAAAGCTTAAGCCCATATGTCTTGATAGAGCACTGTTCTCTGTACCAGTTATACTCTGTACTTATTGCATATTTTAAATTATTTATATTTCAGAGGAAAAAGCGTTAGCTAGGTGATTTACGTACTAGTGGTAAAATCCCAGTCCAAAAAACTAGCTATACAGAAGACAACTGAAGCTTACTTCTCAATATTTATAGCTATTTTTGAGAATTACATTATTATTCTAATTCTGCAACTAACAGTGAAAAGCAAGAAAAGTTCCTTTTGGAGAAACAGAACAACAGATCCAAGTTTCCAATCCCACTAGACTAGGACATAAATCAGGTAGAAAGATATAATTTCATACAGAGCTGATTCTCTATTAGAAAGGGGATGTGGGCTCTGGGAGGCATGCACTTAATTCTGACTTGTGCACACCACATTTTGTCCATAGAATTGTACAAATCGCCCTGTGAAAAAGGTTAATCAAATGTGTAGTGTGAACAACAAAAAAAAAAATGTGTAGTGTGACTTAGGAGAAAATGCCTGGGATGGCTGACCAATTCGATTCATAGCTGCTGGTGGAGATCCATAACGTCTCAATTCTTAATTATCTAGTCTTTTGTGCATTAAAAAAAAAAAAATGGCCAATAAAATGTCAGCCAAGAAACACACTGTTCATTCCTTTCACGTTTATTTTAAACCTATTGCACTTAGGCTAGAGTTAAATCAATTTTCCATGAATATCTACCCCGGTAGATTGCACCTCAAGCCAGTTCAGCTCCCCAGAGAATTTGTAAAAAAGCGATTTATCAAGTAACAAGTAACACCTCAGGAAAAAGAAACAGGGTTTTTAATTGCTTTTGTGGTTCCATAATTGAAGGCAGGCACCTTCTTGAGGCACTTGCTGCCAGGAGGAGTGAGACTCCAGTTGGCCCTGCCTAATTAATCCTGTGATACAAACCTTCTGGCTTCAATTTTCACATTTCTGTCTCTTTTTAGAGGTGATAATAAAACTAAAAATTTATGTTGGTTACTGTATGACTATAACGGTGCCAGCGGAACACAAATAAAACCATATGGGCTAAGGAGACCCTGTCTCCCCATTTTTGGTTTCTCCATGGTGTGAGGCACAGGGGCAAGCTTTGTGCTAACAAGACAAGGTAGGGGAAATTCAGGAGCTGGGCAGAAGGGCAGGTCAACTCCTACTTGTGAGTTTGCTCTGTTACGATGACTCATTGAAGCGTATGCCTTTTTTATTGACCAAAAAAAATTTTTCTCAAAATAGAATTGTATGCTCTGAAAGCTCAACGGCTCAGTGACTACAAATCACAAAACTTCACAAAGCTTTTAATGAAAGACAAATTGGACAGCTTAGCCTTTAAAAAAGCTGTCAGAGCAACAAGCACACGGTCTTTTATCTTAATAGCTTACATATTAAAACTGGTATAAAACACTGTCTGTGGGAACAGCAATGTCCTCAGTTGAGCTGTGATGCGTAATGCATCCCTCATCACAAATTGGCTCCATTTTTGACACAGGTCAAAATTATTTTGCTTTCATGGAGAACTTGATTCGTAATGTGACATTAGTGTTAAATGTCCTGTGGAATGATACTTAGAGAAAGAGGAGGGGGTCATTAAAGATGCCCTGTCAATAATACATAGTTAGTCCCAGGACAGAATCTGTAAACACAAAAGCATACGGATTTGTCCTTACATTAATTGTGAGACACGCCATGTGTGTAATTTAAAACATAATACGAAAATACTAAAGCCATTCTATTATTGACATTTTGAGTGATTTTTTCCTACATACTATTTATTCTTCCATCTTGAAATACTAACAACAAGGTTATTTTCAAAGAGCGGAGTAAAAACCCGGAAAGTACATTGTATCATGCTGTTCATATATACGTCATACTTTTTTTTTTTAAAGGGAGAGAGAAATTTCCAAAAGTTATGGAACTTCAATTATGTTTGTATGCTTAAGATGTTCACAGGTTATATCATTGTCTTTAACTGTATTCCTTTTAAATCTATGTTTATATACTTTGAATAGAATTTCCACTCTTTCTGCTGAATTTTTAAAAATATGGGAGCCATCTGGTGGTCAACAATTATATTTTTTTCTTAAAAATAAAAACAATTTTGTGTCTTGCAAAATAAAGTGTCATTCTATTTTCAAATTTAGTAAGCTTTTTTTTTTTTTAGTAGAAGCGTTTTAACAAAGGCACTAATTCTTCTCTCTTATACACCTAGTTAAATGGATTCTGAACGTGAAACTAATTTTTCAAATACTCCCTTTTCACTGGACATGCCATCTATTTTTTATAAATATCATATGATTATTATTTCCATATATTTCATGCATTTACACATAAGTGCTTTAAATTATGCAAGGGGCTGAGGAAAATACAAATATATTGTTAAAAGCTTTATAATATTTGGGTTTTCATACTTTTTAAAATAACACAAGTGATTGTTACAGAATATTCTTCATAAAGGACTACTTAGGGACATAGATTCAGGACTCCATAAATATGTACAGCTGTGGAATAGAATTTGAAAAGGAAAGATTGAAATATAAAAACTATAAAGGTTCAAATTCTAGCTAGTGATATGGAAAACATCAAAACAGAGCTGACGTTAATAGCATTTGCTGACATTCTACATGCCTTGTCCATACCGATTTAAGATAATCTGTTCATCTTTGAAAGTGGTATACTGAATATATATACAAGTATATACACACATACTGTATAAATATATATGTACACACATATATTATAAAATGAGGCCTGATGTGAACATGTTAATACATAATTCCACTCTGATCTCTAACTTATGACTAACTAGGGTTCTTTTTGTTATCATTAGACTTGGTTAGCTCTTTTGTTACTATTAACATGCATTGAGTATTTACTATATGGCAAATTCTTGACTAAAAGCTTTTATAAATGATCTCATTGAATCCATGTAAAACACTACCTCATAGGTACTATATTCTCCCACTTAATGAGACATATGAGGCTCAGAGAAGTAATTTCAATAAGAGTGAGTGGCTTTGACTTAACCTCAATTCTAATTCAAAATACTTATTTTTAATCTATCATTCAAAACCAAAATGACAGCTAGACACCCTAATTACTTGCAGTTTTACTGTTTTCAATAACATAACTACGTCCTCAATCAGCTTTAACTAGTAGGAAAGGCACCTACCCTTAATCTAAATCTGTTCCTTATCTACCAAGTAACGTGGAAAGTAACTTGGTACCAAGGAATTAAAGAACGCCTGTGTAATGGCCACCTATTGTTTTAGTCCATCAGGCACTCTTTCTTCTTCCTGGTCTAGAACAAACTCCTCCCCTTTCATTCAGGCTCAGCTCTCTCTCTGCTCCATCTTAGGGAGTTTAGGGGAGGGTGCCAATCCTACAACTCTGGGAACTGGACGTGTAACCCAGGCCTGGCCACAGTGACACATTCAGGAGAGAGCAGGGGACCCAGCCAGGACAAGCAGAGACATTCCCTGGGATATTTTTACCTTTGGATTGGGAATAAGGATGGTGAGAACTCCTTCCTCTTTCAAATCCCGAAATTGAGACGACATAGGCACAAAGCTATATATACTCACCCTTGCGCCCCTTGCCAACCCCCTCCACACACACACACACACACACACACACACACAAACACGCTTCTGTACTTGAAGACATAGAAGAGAACGAGGTAAACACACATGGAGATACAAAGAAAAGTAGAAAGCCTAGAGTAGATACAGCCTGCTTATCTATCCCTAAGATCCCCAAAGCAGTGTCATTCTTACAGGAGTTCCTTTAGTGTCTGAGCTACCTCAGAATCCTTCCAAGAAACCTGTACTGGTTGTTGAGTTTAGTTTTTGCTGCTGCTCTTTTGGCTTGAGCTAGTGTGAGTTGGGTTTTTGTCGCTTGAACACAAGAAGCCATTAGAATTGTACAACAATGACAAAATATTAAGTTCCCTATGGGAAAAAAACAGGGATAACCACTGTTTAGCCAATAGTGTCTCCTGAGTGTGTTTTAAAATAAACAATTTCCCTAGGAAAAGAGCCAATGTGCCTGCATATGGCAGGGAAGTGTGACACACAGCACCAGACTGGTTGCAGCAAACACAGGAATGAGCCAATTTCCAAAAGCTCAACAGTTTTAATCCCCACCAGCATGCAATTTTCGTTTTTATCTCACCCATATATATGCAAAACCGGACTCAAGATTTGCCCACCTAAGGAAGCACACAAACACACACACACCTTCCTGATTTCAACATGACCACATGCAGGCCCAGGAAGTAATTCCTCTTTGAACTCCATCTTCTTAGTCTACTGATAAATGGCAGACATATTGGAAAAAATACTGTAAATTTGGAGGAAGTCAGAACTTAGCTATTGTGACTAGAGACACAGAATGAAGTAAGCCAAATAACATATGCTTTCAAGTTGTCCCAGCTTTGCACTTACCAGTTATGTAAATTGGTTAGTCTCCCTGAATGCCCATTTCCTTTTCAATACAAGACAGGAATACCACAGTCAATTTCAAGAATGGAGATAATCTCTGAAAAGAACCTAAAATAGATGCTCAATATATGGCAGGTGTTGTTGTGGTTATAGCTTTTCATTACTATTAGTATTATTAAGTCTGTGTATACTTTTGTTAACTAAAGCACTGGAAAAAAGAAAAAAGCTTAATTCCTTATTTACTATTTTGCTTTTTCTGAATATTCACAATAAGTTTCTTCTAAAGGCACTAGTAATCAAAACTAATAGTTGAAAATGTAATGCTGAAGTATAACAGTATTGTCAATTGCAAACATTAAATATTCTATTGCGATATTTTTTTAGTGAATCTTATTGTTTAAGCTTATCGTGTTTTTCCAAATACTCCACTTATGTGCCTTTTGTTGTCTAAAATATGGTGGGAGAAATTTTAGTCTCACAACCCAGCCCCATGACACTCATTCATAAGATATACAGTCTCTACTCAATCATTGTTAGGTATATATTTGGACAGAATTATTAAATGAAAATATATAATCTGAGAAGGATTTATTTTAAACAGAGTGAAGCCAAGTTTGCAAGTGACGCCCGTTATATATGATAAAATAGCTCAGTGGTTCCCAAATCTTTTTGCTCATTGCAATTACTGGGAAACTTGAAAAAGTACTGAGTTTCACTCCCCATCCACCTGCTAGATTTATCATTTAATTGTCTGGGGTGTGGCCTTAGCTTTGAAACAGTTAAAAGACCACATGGTGATTGTATAATATGCAGCAAGTTCAGGAAACACTGGATTAGCTTCCCTACTACTCTCATCATTGCTTAAGTAGTTTCTGTTTCATTTATTTTTCTCTAGGTCCAAGCATTCATTAGAGAAACTTTCATTGAAAAAAAAAATCATTTATTTAAATTAATGTTTCATTCTCCAATAGTCAAAATACTCTGGTAGGGACTAAAGGGTAAGAAAAAAAGTACAAGAGGGCTTCCCTGGTGGCACAGTGGTTAAGAATCCGCCTGCCAATGCAGGGGACACGACGTCGACGTCGAGCCCTGGTCCGGGAAGATCCCACATGCCGCAGAGCAACTAAGTCCGTGCGCACAACAACTGAGCCTGTGCTCTAGAGCCTGCGTGCCACAACTACTGAGCCTGCGTGCCACAACTACTGAGCCTGCGCTCTAGAGCCCACGAGCCACAACTACTGAAGCCCGTGTGCCTAGAGCCCGTGCTCCACAACAAGAGAAGCCACCGCAGTGAGAAGCCCGCTCGCCGCAACTAGAGAAAGCCCGCGCGCAGCAACAAAGACCCAACACAGCCAAAAATAAACAAATAAATAAAAACTTGTTTAAAAAAAAAAAAGTACAAGACACAAAGTCTGTCATAAAATGTTTACAATACAGTTCACATAATAGAACAAAGACACATAAAAATATTAAAAGTCTAAATGTCTCTTCAGGAATGATAATCATGAAAGGAATCAATCACTTAAAGACAGTGAAAATATTTTTTTAAAGGCAAGTGACTCCAGCCATCATAGAGGAATTCCCAGACAATTTTCCTTATACACACCAAAACTGTCTTTGGCAAATGTTATTAAAACTGAGACTGATATCTAGAAACTGCTTTGATTGATGTTCACCCATCTTGGAGGTGACCAGACAGCTACATACATGCAGCCTTTGATTCCTAACAATACTCTCTCGATTCTTTCAATCTGCTAGCCGGTCCCGCGTATGGACACATCAAATGCTTATGCTGAGACTCTGGTGGCCAAGAGGCATTATGATTCGATAGTATCCGTATTCTTCATTATCATACAAAGAATGGAGGGAAAAGTCCACATGTATGCAGATTTCTTTACTGCTTTCTAAAAATCCCAACTACCACCACAGCTTAGCATTACTAGAAGATTTCCAAGTTTTATGTCCTGAGAATGCAATCTCTCCATCAGGCCTATGATGAGGATTAAAGGTGATAATGTAAAAGACAGCACTTAGCACTGCGCCTGAGACATAATAGCCACTCAATAAATGTTTGTTTTCAAAACAAAGATAATGTCCAATTCCGCTAATAATTGTGTTAATTTAAAAAGTGTTCATAAAGTATTCCGTGAAGTCATTTATAAGAGAAACACTATCTCATTTCAATGAAATTAATGCCAACTACTCCCAAATTTACTGATTTTCTTTTTGAACGTGGGATGGGTTTCCCTTAATTGGAGTTCACTCTTTCAAAAATGAGTACGTGTAGACTCCTGGCCTGAGGATATCCAAACCTATTCTTGCCAAAACAGGTTGTGAAATGGATGCATAAATATTTGGAGGTAGAATAACTGTTTACTTTTCTGCCCTTCATTAGGCCTTCACTCTTTTCCCAGCCAAGATGGAGGAAACCAGAGTCACAGAACATCTGAACTCTGTCCAAACTTCAGTTGTTATTTTAAAATTTCAGGTTAGGATGAATAATATATTAATGCTATACAACTTTATTGTGTTCACTTTAAAATTTATATTAAGTAGATTGCTACATTATGGTAATGTACTAAATTACCTAAAGCAAAGTAATACAATGATTAACTGACTATAAACATTGGTTTTATGGTCAGATTATAAAGTATTACAATGATTAACATTATACATTTTCATAACACTAGAAAACTGCAGGATGAAGTATCCGTGGATTGCCTCAGTGCCATTAGGAATAATAAAACAGTGGTATAACTCAGTCTCAAGTTACATCTTGAGAGTAAACTTGGTTTTAAATCTCCTCTTTAAGTGGCTGAGAAATTCATTAATTTAAAATGCCCAAGGCTTGCCAAACACAAGGTAGAGAATGCAAGTATTCATGCAAATGTATGATATTGAGGAAAATAGGGATTAACTAACAGTTTTTTAAAGACTTTTTCTCTAATACTTTGCTATAGAACAACCAGAACACATCAATTTTCTTATGTGTTCTTTCAATGATAAAATAAAATTGATATACTCAAGATTTATCTCACCTTCTTTCAAAAATAGATTTGAATTGGGTTACAACCGTAAAAAATACACTCTCAGATTTAGAGAAGCCTAGTTCATCAGTTCTACAACATAATGTAACAAACTGATTCTTTGTGGAGAACAGACAACGCAGAGAAATAAAGACCTGCAGGAGAAGTTATGGATTTTATTGTTATTTGAAGGTAAAGGGTTGGAATGCAGGTAGGCACCAGCATAAAAGATTTGCGCATCGGGACAGAAGTCTATAGAAAAATCATAGTGATGGACTAATACTGGAGAATGCTGCAGAACTGTCTGGGCTTGAGTTTTATGTTGCCACAAAACTGCTAGATAATCTTGGGCAAATTACCTTAATTTCATTATCTGTAAAATGGGCATACCTCTCAGTTGTTGAATGAATTAAATAAAAAGTATAAAGTGACTGGCACCTAACAGACAATAAATCAGTTATTTTTATTAACATTATTATTAAAATTATTACCAGCTGATTACGACCTGTTGACTATTATTAGATTCTAATGAATAGTTTCAACAGGAAAAAGAGTAAAGCAAAACTGGGAAGGCCAGTTTAAGAATACTTGGCTTGATGAAACTGATACTGAGCTTGGGAAATTGTATTAAGCCCTAAAATACATATGCTGATCATTTTATATTACACAATGCTATTTGCCTACTCCTGGGAGAGGAAGTACAAGAGTTTGAGTCTTTTCTGAAACTGAACTTCTACTACAGATACAGCTTCTTCAGTGGTTAATCGCAATGCAATTACACGTTTTTGTACACTTTTCCCTACAATACGAGCAGTTTTCAAACAGGGGGTCATATTTTCTATGATCCTGGCTCCCAACACAATTATAGGCTTTTAATAGATGCTCAGTAAAGATGGGTTGAACTAACAAGAAATTTAATGAATGCCTAAGGAAAAATAGAAAACTTTCAAATTAATGAAACTCATTGCTGGTGTATATTTAACTAATGTTTTAACATCCACTGGCATCCATATATCTATTTAGCTGCTTGTTTGAAAACCTCTCTCCTGCTTTATCCATTATCTAACATATTAAAAGCACGTATTAACTGAGCAGGTCTATCACACTTTTTCCATGCTGTGTTTCTCAGAATGCAGAACACAGGCGTAAACTGAGTAATATAAGACTTTTCAACAAGGCCACTAATAACATAATGTTGTAGAAAATAATAAAAGTCAAACTCACTGGTTCTTATTGCCTGCAAGAATGTCAATGTAATGCTCCTGGGTTGGGTGGGTTGTGTGACAGGCAAAATGACACAAAGCCATTCTGTATCCATAGAAAGAGGAATTTAATATTCCATGATAATAATGGACCTATATGGGCAAAGAGTTCAGTGTTTTTCTTTCTTTTTAAAAAAAAATTTTTTTAGTTCCATGCCTCTCTATATGGCATCCAAATCCTTCTCGAACTTAATTTTGTTCCATTTTTCTTATCCTTAAAAAATACGGAGAACAGGGCTTCCTTGGTGGCGCAGTGGTTAAGAATCCACCTGCCAATGCAGGGGACACGGGTTCGAGCCCTGGTCCGGGAAGATCCCACATGCCGCGGAACAACTAAGCCCGTGCGCCACAACTACTGAGCCTGCGCTCTAGAGCCCGCGAGCCACAACTACTGAAGCCCGTGTGCCACAACTACTGAAGCCCACGTGCCTAGAGCCTGTGCTCTGCAACAAGAGAAGCCACCACAATGAGAAGCCTGAGCCCCACAACGAAGAGTAGCCCCCGCTCACTGCAACTAGAGAGAGCCCGTGTGCAGCGGCAATGACCCAATGCAGCCAAAAAAATTAAATGAATGAATAAATTAATTTAAAAAAAATACGGAGAACAAATTTTTGATATCGTTATCAATATATAAACTATTCCTAAAACAAAACTCTCTCAAACTGTGGTTTCTTGCCTATTTTTCTTCATTGGTCTGCATGAGATAAGTACAGAAATTTTAATCGCCCACACACTTTCAATGAGTAATGTATATCGGTTTTGTGACCCTCTTTCTTCTCTCTCTGTTATGTTTGCTCTGATCATATTTAAGGAAATTCAATTTTGTGTCTTGTTGAATCTAATAAAAAACTGAGGCTTGAATTGTGTATGTACTGTTTTAAGTTTATTTTCTAAGTAATTCATCTTTATTGCATTTCATAGAAGTGTCGTTCTGTGATAGATTGGGAAAAAGAAACTAGTCCTCTACCACAGATAGTTTGAGAAGCACTGTCCCAGAATATTATGGCCTTTTCCCCTACACAATTTAAAAAGAAAGAAAAAAAAAAAGAACAAAAATAAGTACTTTTAACTTGTTAAATAATTTGTAGTACTTTTTTGTTTAATCTTCTCCAGGTGCTGCATTCCATTTGTTATTTATGTGGATGCGCTTTAACAAACCACAGAGTTGTCAAAATTGAGTTTAACAACAACAAAAATCTGATCATATTACTTCCTTCCTTAAAATGCTTCAGTGGCTTCTCCTTAACAAATATCTTTAATGCTTCTGAAGGCTTAAAAGATGCTCCAAGATCTGCCTGTGATTACTTTTTAGCTTCATCTCCTCTCCAGCCCCCATTCTCTTCCCCTCCCCTGCAGACCAAAGACATAGGCTCTCATCGTCAGGCCTTTGAATGTAAGTTTACCCTCTCTCTGTAACCCTTCTCTCTCTCAAAATACCCCCCACCCCACCACACACACACACACACACATACACATACACACGTGCATAGGTGCATACGCCTATGCACACTCGCTGATATTGTTCATACTTACTGTTTCTTCAGATGTCAGACTACAGGGAACTTTCTCCTGAGTCCTTGGCCTCTTACTGATACTGTTAGGTCTTTCCATTTTCCTTCCATAAAATTTACTACATATGTAAAATGTATTTAATAGCTATATTTTTCATTGGATCATGGCTCTGTAAGGGCAGGGAACTGATTTCTGTCTAGGCTTTTGCATTCCCAGAACCTAGCTCAGTATCTGACACATTGTGTGTTCTCAATATTTATTAAATGAATAATGCATAAAAATGATACAAGAGCTGATGATTTTAAATTACATATTCTCATAAATTCTTCGTTTGCTTCATATCTTTCTGCAATAACCCCCATAGCATTTCGAAGACACTATAATATTAACTTATAGAAAGAATGCTATAATCTTTGTCTTTTTAAAAATCTTACTATTATGTAGGGACTTCCCTGGTGGTCCAGTGGTTAGGACTTCGCCTTCCAATGCAGGGGGTGCAGGTTCAATCCCTGGTCAGGGAGCTAAGGTCCCACATGCCTCACAGCCAAAAAACCAAAACACAAAACAGAAACAATACTGTAACAAATTCAGTAAAGACTTTAAAAATGTCCACATCAAAAAAAAAAAAATCTTAAAAAAAATATATATAAATATCTTACTGTTATGTAGATCTTCCCTCTACAGTATTTGCTGTACAAAGAAGTTTGTTGTCAAAAAATTCAGCTTGTCATCTGGCAGTTTATTTTTCCAACTTGTCAAGGGTATTTAAAGCTATAATCCTTTCCTTACTGTGATACAAAAACTTACTAAGGCAAACATTAACCTAGGAATAGGGGTGGGATAAAATCTCAGGAATTCAGTGTAGTCGATCTTGATTTGAAATTAGATTCTTTATAACTCCATTACTTCTGCTTAATTTACACTAACTTCATCTGTAGCTCAATCTTCAATGTATGCTTTTTCGTGCTTTGGTCTTTTAAAATAACCTATTTTCTTTACTTATGAATTAATTATTAATTTAAAAAGATTTGCTTCTTGCCCACCTACCAGGAGCCAGACACCATGATAAGGACTTTTACAAAGACTTCATACTCACTGACGCCTCTGAGACTGTTGTTATTTCTGAGAAACTGAATCCTAGAAAAATAAAGTGATCTGTATGAAATCAAGTAGCTAAACTCTCGGAGAGTCAAAATCCATACCCAAGCTGACTGACTCCACACCTAGTACTATTTCAAATACTCTTCTTACCGTCATCACTGATAATTTCTAAAAATGTATATGGTTTCTCCAGCAGCTCTTAAGATTATAAAAATCTAAAATAATTGCCCTTGAAAGATGCAACCTAAAACACTTTCAGTACATTCACTGAGCCACTTGGAAACCATATAAAAGCAAAACATAAAGGAAAATGGTTGGCACACAGGGTGATTTTTGGTTCACAATAAGAAATAATGAGTGACTGAGTCCCATGTCATCATGGCTGGCTTGATGGCAAAGGGGCAATCATTCACCCTGTTCATAAGCCACTTGAGTTGGCTTGATGGCAACGGCAATGGGCAAAAAGCATGTCTGTACAATTAAAATTCAAATTTATGGGCTTCCCTGGTGGCGCAGTGGTTGAGAATCTGCCTGCCAATGCAGGGGACACAGGTTCGAGCCCTGGTCTGGGAAGATCCCACATGCCGCGGAGCAACTAGGCCCGTGAGCCACAACTACTGAGCCTGCGCATCTGGAGCTTGTGCTCCGCAACAAGAGAGGCCGCGATAGTGAGAGGCCCCGCGCACCGCGATGAAGAGTGGCCCCCGCTTGCCGCAACTAGAGAAAGCCCTTGCACAGAAACGAAGACCCAACACAGACAAAAATAAAATAAATAAATAAATAAATAATAAAAATAAAGGAATTCCTTTAAAAAAAAATTCAAATTTATTTGAATAATTTTCAAAGCAGGAAAATCTAGAAATCTGAGTATTCCTCCCAAGTATAAGAGCATATCAGATATGAAACAAAGATGGATTAACTTGGTTTATGTTCCTTTCCTAACTGATAATAATTGGCTTTATACCAGATTCATTAACTCTGTTCACTGTTCTACTCAAGAATAAAGGCAGAGAAAGACACCTGTAGGGAATGTGCTTTCCTGTGAAATGCATTTCCAAAGAAAGGCTCAGTCTTCTCCACAGATCATCACATTACTCACATTCCATGATCAAAGAATGTTGGTTGAGTTGCTTAGAACTTACTGCAAATGTGACCAAGCTAACTATCCAATCACTCAGCCATAGAGTGAGTTTTCTCTTACACACCACATAATGTGGCCAGCTGTGTCGTCAAAGTTTGCTATTGATCACAAGTGGGATCGGATATGAGTCTAATTGGCCGCAAACGTTAAGTTAAAACATATGACCTTCGGTTATGTGCCATTACACATGAAAGCAAACCTGATAACACATCTATAGAAACGCTAATAATTTAAGTCATCAGTTATGAGAGAGTCTTTTAAACATGTACCTGTTAATTTCCTTATATATGCTTATATAAATAAATCACATTAGCCTTCATACCAAATAAAAACAATAATTTTAAAACAAAACACCCTTCAAACTAGCAAGTAGATGCTTAGTTTGGAATATGAGTTTTTTTGCTCTCACTGTATAGGTTTGCCTCCCTAAGAATAAAGAATCCTCTTATAAGAAAACCCCATGGTTTATAAACAGGCAACCAGAAATTTAAACCGAGCCATGCTGTAATAAGGAAGACTGGCTGCTAGAAAATGTACAAATGTCCTTCAGAATAGCATTCACTTGAAATGGGTTTTGACTGTTGCTTTGATCATAGGGTTAGAAGCAATGAAGGAGGAGATCTTATCCACTACATAAGCTGAGTGTGGAAACCTGTATTAAGCAATCTGAGAAGCCTGAGTACAGAATATTAAGTCTCTAGAAATGCCTTACACATACAACTGAAATGGCAGAAAACAGAAATCTTCAGCCTTGCATAAATATACTTCCACTTTTCAATTTATAAGAGCAATTACTGTAGGGAAGGATATTTCATGGGGATTGATGACCACCTGAAAGTAATGATTCCTGTCCTTTGGTTAGGCCATCAACTCCCTTCAGAGATGAAACCTAATCAATCTGTCATTATTGAGCTGATGTTTATAGGTACTTTCAAAAACAAAAAACAAAAAAAAACTCTAATTTGATGCCAATAAACTCCTGAAGATAAAGGAACACAGCCCTCTTTAGCAGGACCATCCTGATTGACTTGTCCCAAAAATCTGCAGAGAAATGTAACAGTCTGACTATAAAGCTAAAATATTTGCCAACAGCCACATTCACAGTACATTCAATGAACATTATTTTGGGAGACAATTAAGAGCAGGCACTGTCATAGGAGCTGGAAATACAACTGTGACTAGGGCATAGAGAGTTCCTACCCTCAAGGGATTTTTAGTCCATTGGGTAAGAAAGTCAAGTGATAAAGGAATTTCAAAAGACTGCAAACTCTACTATGGCTGGTGTCTGGTGGTGGAAGCATATAATGCAGTTCTCCATGAAAGGTGACTGGAAAAGTTTATCCATAAGAAATGACCCTGAAATAGCAAATAATCGGGCTAAAATGTGGATCTCCCAAGCAGAGGTTATAAGACAAGCAAACGCCTGGAGACGATTAAATAAAAAACAGCACACTCAAGCCACTGTAAGTTGTCACTGTTTGGCCCAATAATTCAGGGCCTGGGCGATGAGAGATGAGGCTAGAGAACTAAGGGGAGACAAAAGCTTAATGGTCCCTCCTGAACCACATTAGTAGGGCTTACCCTGAACGAAATGGCAAAGTCATTTGAGTTTAGAGTGAAGAGTTGACGTGGTCAGATTTTAGAAGGTTAACTTTGGCCAGAGGGAAGGGTGGATCTGGGTGGAACTCAGCCTCAGCACTGCTGGCTGGAAAACCAGTTTTGCAATGCAGTCAAGAGATGATAGTAGCAGGAGAGAAAGAGAGACACTGATATTATCAAAAAATGAGGATGTAGGAGGTGACATTCCCTAAGAGAAGGTGAAAAGGAAAAATTCAAAGGGGTAGATAAGACTTTCCCTTTGGGACCAGTGAAGTTTTAGGGGACATCCAAGTAGAAATGTCTGTTAGACATGTGGATGCAAAGGTCTCATCCTGAGGAGAAAAAGCTGGGATAGAAACAAAGACTTAGTAATTATCTGAACACACATGCTGATTAAAGCATTCAAAGGGTATCAGATTGCCTAAGGGGCATAGTGAGAAGAGAACAGACAAGAAGAGAGATGAACTGAGAAGTCAGCTAAGTATTTGAAACCATATGAGTGATGAGAAGTGACAGAAGGTACACGAAGGCACAATGAAGTATGTAGATGAGATGCGAAAACATTAGAAAAGTGTGTTGTCATAAAGGCTCTAGCGGAATTTGCGTATTTTTTATTCTCGGCATCCATTCCCTCTTTTTATGGGAAAGCTATCTTAACTTTGATTTGGGTAAACTCTTCATTCCATTCTCAGCCATGTTCTTCAGATGAAATACACATCACTCCTAGGATCCAGGAGTTGAATACGTGAAATAAGCAAAACCAGTCAGCTTATTCCCTTCCTGTCTACAATGACTGGTTCAAGGAGAGGGCAGGGCACAAACCTCAAATCAAGTCAATCCAAGTCAATATGATTCAATGATAGCATTCTGAGTTACTTGGGAAATAGCTTCTTCTGTTGAATGGGTGTTGTGATTCTGTGAGAGGTTGAATAATATAACTTTTCTCCATAGAGTCTGAGAAAGGAGGCAACCCAAAGGAAGGCAAGGAAGATGGATCCTACTAACATCACAGGAGCTCTTAACCAGAGGTATGTTATAGTTTGAAGTTCATTTTTTCTATCTTCCTACCAAGAGTCTCTGTCCCAAACAGTCCCGTGTTTCCTAACTTTCCTATACTCAAGTCTATCCCAAACAGTCCCGTGTTTCCTAACTTTCCTATACTCAAGTCTATCCCAAACAGTCCCGTGTTTCCTAACTTTCTTATACTGAAGTCACGAAACTGCTGCCATATTAACTTTCTTATTTTTGTTATTTTAAGCACTTTCTCCTGACTATAAAAGAAATACAAAACCATGGGAAAATTGAATATTGGAGGAAATTACAACGAAGAGCATAAAAATTAGCACTAATCTCACTACTCAAGGATACCGTTTAAATTCCAACATAAAATAGGGATTGTATATGATATAATGAAAGAAAAACTTCTATCAAAAAAAGAGAAACAGACCATAAGGAAACGTGTTAAAATATCAATTTAGGCTACTTTGAATGGCAAGAATAAAGATGAATTTCTTCTTCTCCCTATGAGAGTTAGCATGGCATCTCTACCTATTATCTTAACATGAAGGAATTTCAGAGATGTTTTTCCTTCTTCCCAATTTACCAGAGGTTCAGTTCTCCCTACCACGGGCTGGAAGGATCCAGAAGTGAGACAGTCAGCATCTATAATTCTCCCTTTCTCCCTGAAGGGGTAAAAATTCTGTGGTTGAAGTTACGAAGACTTCAGAAGAGGTTAGTGTCATAAAAATAAAACAAGTACACTATATATAAAGTAAATATGCAACTGAACAATTCCATGCCATTATCAGGCGTGTGGGATGTGGAAATATGCGACAAAGGTTAGGTATAATTCCAGACCACGTGTTTTAAAATGTTGTTTTAAACTAGTAAGCATGTATATATTTGACCACGTGTTTTAAAATGTTGTTTTAAACTAGTAAGTGTGTATATATTTGTTGACGTTTGAATGGTAACATACAGAACTACCCATGTAATCTTGACAAAATTATCCTGGGACAGGAGTCTGCATCTCTGGGTTTAACCAGGGATCTAGCACCAACCAACATGGGCAAGTAATTTTGTCCACTTTTGTAAAGTCACAAGTTTATTTTTCCTGTTGTCAAAATCAGGCAAGAATTTTTTTTACAAAGCTTAAAATGAGCTCATTCTGTTTCAGGTGCTCAATATTTCCAATAAGGGGGGATTTGTTTTCTTTTTTTTTTTTTACAAATCATGTTCTATAAAAATAATTTAAAAATTCATAAAAAATTACATTGAAAAAAAAAAAGCCCCCGTCTCTTTTCGAGTAAGAAGTTGAACTGCTAAGCAGTGGCATCTTAATTTACATACAACTCTCCATGTAGTTGTCTGGAACTTAATAATGAAATAACATTTGAGCAATAAATAATGTATCAAATGCTTTCTCTTCTGATGCGCCACACTTTAATACAGATTCAATGTGTGCTACCCCCGAAAGTCCAAGTGAGATTTAAGATGACTCCTAGATATTTTAATTCCATGATATAAATTAATGGCCTCAGCAAATATTCTAATGTTACATTTCTCCTTACAAGAGTTCTTTCAGCAGTTGATGAGTCCTAACCAGAGCTGTTATTAAACTCACGCTCTGAAGAAACATAATTTTAACCTGTCAAGTGGTTCAGGCACTCTCCAAGGTAGAACAAGGATTAATTTTATTTAAGGCAATAAAATTTACTGCATAAACCAAAACTTTGTAGAAATTATACGAGATTCGCCCCCTAACTCTCGATTCAGAAATGCCCTTAGCATAAAGGGTCTGTATAACCGTCCTTTTCTGTCTACTCCAGTCCCTACCCACGATCTAGGGATGGGCTTTCTACTAACTAGATGTCTTAATATTTTCCCTCCTTAATGTGTAATGTGTATGCTTGCCTCAACAAACAAAAGAAAGCATTTGTTTTGCATTTTTATGAACAGATGACTAACAACTGTTAACTATTACTCAGCATGTATATTGTGAATTTCAAAACTCCCCAATAAAGAATTCACATTATGTCTTATGCTGCTGTGGATTAGCTCATTTCCAAAAAACGTGCCTCCTCTGCTTTAGATCTTGTGGGCTGAAGTATTGCCTGTGCAGTGGTGGGTTTTTTTTTTTCTTGGGGGGGGGGGGCGGGTGGTGAGGGGGGAAGGGGAGGCTATGAGGGATCCTAGGAAGATGGCTGAGATTTCTTACTTTTAGGGCTTCCTACCTCTTTAAAGCCTCTGGGTATTTTGGTCACATCAGGATTCAAATCATGGTGGGAGGTGGGGGAACAGAGAGGGAAGCGGGATGTATGTGAGTTCCTTTTACCCTATCAGAGTTATCCGGAAACTCTCTCCGGAATTTGACTCCTGTTTGAACTTAGGGAGCAATTAAAACGCAGTCATGCCCAACTCTCAGCCCTAGCCAAATGCTTTACACTTTTCTATTAAAGGAATGTTTGTCTCTGAAGCCAAGATTCCAGTCTCTGTTTGTCCCTAGGCTGGAAAGAGTCTTCATTTACCCAGCTGTTTAGATTAATAAGCAGAGATAGGAGACTGGAGGCCTGACCTCTCACTCACCCTACACAGGAGCCTCTAAAGCACCTCTGTGAAACTTGGGGGCTACATGAAGCACAGAGTGAAAACCACTAGTGTAGAATGGTCTTTCAGAGTCCTTCCAGGTCCCAAATCCTTGGATTCTATATAACCCAAGACAATCAGTTTCTTTGGGTAACATATATCCTTCCTTATTTAGGATTTTAATACGGTCCCTCATATTCAAATACATAAGCAGTTACATTAGGGACCATATTTCCAGTACCTCCACCATGATTTAGGGACACAGCTGTGGAGCAGATAGTGACACTGCATCTCTAATCTATCAAAAATGCCGATTCTAGTTATCTCCCAAGGGGTGGAGTAAAATACTATGATAATAAATGAATATAGGTCAATAGCAAAAAAGGAAGCTTAAAGGCATTTTGTCTGTTGAATATGACAGAAAATTTACATGTTCTTTTAGATTAAGATCAAGATGTCCCCCACTGATACATTGCGGTGCCCTGATACCAAGGTCTAGGACTGAATACTTAACTTTAATCCTGTAACTAGACCCAACATTATTTGTCTGGAGCTGATACTGCCCTCTGGCTGCCAATGTGAATTAAATCCTTACAGAAATAGATCTACAGCTCTTCAGGAAGAAGCACCTTCATTTGAGGAACTGCAATTTTTTGACAGTATTCTCTGAGAGTCCCTCATCTGGGTCACGAAGTCAATGCTCTCTTCATACTCTCCTAACAGTACTGCCCTTCTAAAGGGCTTCGTCTCAGTTCTCTGTTTCAAGCATTTGATATTCCCAAGGAGAGGGAAGTTTTTCAAAAAAATCACATTCTGCAAAAATAAAAATAAACAAACTTCATAGAAAATTACAATGAGACAAATCCTCTAACCGGCGTCTCTGGCTTTCACATGTTTTTGCATAATGAAAGGGCTAATATAACATAACAGATCCTAAACTGTTTTCACAAGGAGTGGAAAAAAGATGTGTAAAAGTATGCTCTGTCTTGCTTCCTTCTGTTCACAATGTATCTAAATAAAACAAATGGTGTTCTTGCTCTTTCTGTCTGTTTCCCAATCTGTTTGGATCGTAGCCACCATTCCGAAGCCAACCATAATATCTGACACTTCCTGACATCATGAAAGCCACCATCTGTCTATCACCAAAAACCCTGTACTTTTTAAAGACTACTTGGCTTGATCCTTAATGAAGCTTCACGTTGAAGGCACAGATAAGTTTAGAAGGGATACAGGGAATAACTGACACAAGGAATCTGTATAAAATCACGTTTCCATTAGATTCCATCGGAAAACACAAAATGAAATATTAAGGTCCCTTTGCAGGCAGAAAAGGGTTGGTTTAGTTTCAATTGTGTTTCATTTCCGATTTGCCTGTGAAAGTTTAGACAGGGTTGGACACCAAGAATAAACCTCAACTAAAACCTAAGCTTTAAATCCAATATTTTCAGTCTTGTAAAATTAAACAGTTAGACATGACTTTGCAGTGTGTATATTTGAGCTATGGAAAAAAGAAGAAGAAAATCCATCAATTACTTTTCCAAGGCTTGAGGAAATCATACCATTTAAAACCGAATCAACTTCTTCTTTAACACCTGAGCGATTATCCAGGAAACAAAAGAAGGCTCTGTATGTCTTCACTTGTAAATGTCACAGGTGAACACAAACAACCGAGTGCTGGAAACGTCAAGTCACTCTTTGTTTTATTAAACTATTGTACCTCTATGTGTGCAACAAGGGACTATGTTAACAAGGGAGACTGAGAAAGAATATTTTCCTAGGTGATATTTTCTTGCAGAAAAAGTAAAGTTTTCCAGGAAGAAGACAGAATAACAAGTTTCATATACAAATTTCACTACTGCACTCCATTGAGGAGTTGATTTTCCACTAATTCTTTTTCTCCTCTCTTCACCCCAATATTATTCCCATGGTTCCTTTAACAATCTCATAAATTCAAGTTGTGTGAAGTCATAGAATTTCCTCTAGCAATCAAAAAAAAGTATATATTATAAAATACACACACAGACTATATTTATATATACGTACAAACATGTATGGTCTACATATAAATATATATAGAGAGAAAGACAAAAAGGGAAAGATATTACATATTTTTATAGTCTCGAGAAGCTCAGTTTAAGTTTGAATCTTAAACTAGGGGAAAGCTACTTATGAAGGTGTATTTTAAGAATCCTTGTGGGAGTTGAAGTTGCATTTCTCCGGAAAATATCTTGGTAAAATAAGGTTTATTAAGTGCTTATTCTATGCCAGCTATAAGGTCAAGCACTTCATACTTGTTATTGTGTTTGACTCTATGTTGGGCACTGTTATTATCCCATTTTGTTGAAGAGGAAATTGAGCTTTAGAGACAGTAACTAACACTCCCAAGAGCCCCACAACTAGTAAATGCTGGATCCTAGATTCAGATCAAGATCTTCTGATTCAAAGCCTATGCTCTCTCCGGCCATGATCCTACATTATCTCTTGGTTAGACTGTATACCCTGATACATTCTAGCTATGACATTATAAAACTTGGAACAGCAGTGGGGGGAGGGTAGAAAAAATGGACGTCAAACTATTTTCATCCATATGAGTGACAGCCTTCAAAATCAGCACCATGAAGGTCTAAACACTTATTCCTGCAAGGATACTAATGCTCTGGAAGGGCTAATGACTCCACACCAGTGCATCCGCCTTAAAAGAAAGCATCTTAGTGCATTTTGCCCCACCTTGTATATACAGAAAGAGCCCTGAGTTCATTAAAAAGCAGTCTCGTTTCTACTCTTTGCCTGTCCAACTCTTCATCAATGTCTTCAAATGGAGAGTGAAGAATGAATTATCCACTGGGAATAATAGGGAGGCAGAATGAGTCACTTGAGTAGCCAGTCTGTCCTAATACTTGACCCTTACTCTGCTTGAACAGAGACTGAAAACCAACAGATGCTCAGGGAGCTACATTCAACACGTCATCCCGGGTCCTTCCTAAATTGTCATGGAAATAGCTATAAATTTTTTTTTCTGAACAAACTCAGCATAAAGCACATATCTTCATATCACCGACTCTTCTACGTTTTGCTCATCAACATACCTATTGAAAAAAAACTTGAGAAGTAAAAATATAAAGCCTTGAGTTGAAACATGCACAAAACCAGCAGTTAGTCCTTTGACTGTGTGTGTCCTGAATAGTACGGTTGTGTAGGGACTCTCAATAGACATTTAATTTTACCCTTCAGTTTAGTAACATTTAATTCCTTCTCATCTGTAACGTACAAACACATATTTATTTCACATCACACTTCCCTCTACCAGGGAAATCAGGTTCATGTTTCTCAACCTGGAGATGGGACATTGTAGTTTCTAGAATAGAAACAATACAGGAGAAAAAAATGAAAGCAGACTGTTTAAATAAAAAAGTGAATAAATTATTCAGACCAGCTGTTTGGATTTGGAAAGAACTTTTCCGTGTTGATTAAAACCTCTTAATTTGTTTTGCGCTACTGTGAAAGAGCAGGGTGTAAATAGACCCATGCCTACCACCACTGAGCTTGCTTTTATTCTTAACTCTTATTATAAATATAATTGTGATAAAATGACTTTTTCTTACCAATGAGTCTCTAAGCATGACTATCTTTTCCATGGAACTGTATTAAAAATCTCTTGTTTACCTCCAATAACTCAATAACCTTTTAACACTACAAAATAAATACATTATTGAATGTAGTTATGATGGTGGTGATTTTTATGGAATATGATCTGATAATTATAGAATATTATTTGGAATTTCTATTATACCTTAGTTCTTCGGAATTTAATATAGGAACCAGCATACAAAGTTAAAAAATGATAAAGGATTTAACTCAAATGTGGTCAAAAATTGAAAATCTCAAATATGTCCATGAACATATATAAAGTATCTGAAGTTGATTTTTTGAAAATGGTCTATTAAGTAGATTGAATATCAATGACTTTCAATACATGTATATGCAACAGGTGCTCGTGTTTCCAATATATAGCCGGTATTCTTCAAAAGATAAAGGATTTTTTTCCTAGTGCTATAACTCAAAATGCTGCATCTTGCAAAATGTATACCAAAACTGTAAGGGTCTACAATGTTTTATACTACTTGATTTAATCTTAAACAGTGAAGCACACGGAGGAACTTCCTCTCCAAATTTTATGTCTCCCAGGTTTTTTTCTTCCTCTAATACTGTTTCATTTTTTTTTTTTTTTTTTTTAAAGCGAATGCCGGGTTTTTCTTTTTTTTATTTTTAAATTAATTAATTTATTTATTTTTGGCTGTGTTGGGTCTTCGTTTCTGTGCGAGGGCTTTCTCTAGTTGTGGCAAGCGGGGGCCACTCTTCATTGCGGTGCGCAGGCCTCTCACCGTCGCGGCCTCTCTTGTGGAGCACAGGCTCCAGACGCGCAGGCTCAGCAATCGTGGCTCACGGGCCCAGTTGCTCCGCGGCATGTGGGATCTTCCCAGACCAGGGCTCGAACCCGTGTGCCCTGCATTGGCAGGCAGATTCTCAACCACTGCGCCACCAGGGAAGCCAATACTGTTTCATTTTACAAAACAACTGCAATGTGGACATCTGCATGGAGACACCCTCGTTTGCAAGAAACTGCATTTACAAAAACAAAACACCAGGAAATGTAAGAGGGAAAAGAGCTGCCACCCGGAGTCCTGTAGGTATGCAACAACGGGATGTCTTCTCTTTGGGAGCCAAATTATCCTATGGCCCCCTGGGAGCTGCAGGGCTCTCTAGGATTTTCATCATCTGCCTTTACCTTAGGCCATTTCTGGACTTTTTCACTTCAGGCAATCAACACTATCCTGTCAAGTTTATGGGGTACGGATTTCCATCTCAAAATTGGTCCCAACAGTCCTCTCGGATGCTCCATTCTTTAACACATCACCTTATGGAATAGGTGGTAGAACTGATACAATTAACATGAATCACAAATATAGGCATCCATGAAAGAGAGCAGCTGCAACGAACGAGGATTTTTAATACAGAAGACGAGTCAATATTTGCTCTAAGTTTCAACGACATTTTTTCCACGTGTAAGTTTCCCAATATCAAACGTAAGGATATTTATACCTAAAATTATATAATTATATATCAGTGATAGAATTGCCTGTCGTGGCCCACCAATGAAACTATTCTCTAGGAGAAAACACCCTAAGCTAAACTCATTTTTTTTTTTTTTTTTTTTAATTCTGGAAAATACCTTTAGAAATGTATACATATGCCAGACACCTAGGACTTCTGGAACCTGGCAAACCACATTTTTTTTTTAGGATCAATGCCATGTTAACAGATGGGTGATAGTGTAGGCGTGCCAGGGAATCAAAATATGCAACACATTCCACTACGAGGGGGCAGAATCTCATCCAGAAATACCCGTCTGTGCCACTGGCTAAAGGAATATTCCGTTTCAACCGCACCTCAGAGCCAGATCAGTTAAAACAGTTTGTAACTTCTAAAGTCACAAAACAGTTTTTTGTTGTGTGTGTGTTTTGGGGGGTTTTTCGTTTTCTGTTTTTTTGTTTTGGCTTTTGAGTGTAAGAATTCACATTCCACTGGGAAAAGTAGGATGGGAGCCATTGTAATGAAATTTTAAGCAGCAAAAATGCTATTATGGCCTATTTCATTTTTCAACTGAATGGCTCACCTAAACAGGAAAACCATTTCGTGGAAGCCAGCATATATGTTTGTTAAATAGAATCCCAGAGATCTTTCTGACTTAATAATTTTGCAGTATTTTTTTCCCTCCCTGAAACCTACAGAAACCCATCTTAATTTGGGAATGAACAGTTTCACCAGAACTGCCCTGCTGGGCAGAGTTGTATCAACAGCCATAATTGAACATGGTGCACAGAACTCATCCCTAGTTCAAGGATGTTCACCAACTGTAGTATTAAGGAGGCTCTTCACAGATTCTCTGGCTTTGACTAGAGTAAAGGAGAGATGTTCCCTGAAAGAATGGAAATTTTGAGCCTTTGTACTTTAGGTTCCTTATCTCTCTTGAGTTTATGACTTCATAACCCCTACCAAAGAATTCGTTCATTGATATCAGTAAATCATTCATGTGTAATGAGTTTTAAGTCTCATCGTGCTGCTGAAACTAAATGTTTTGGTCTTGGGTCATAATGGAAGAGCGGAACCAATATCCATTGCAGACAGACTTCTTTTTTAATTAGGCCTGAAAACAATTTTATCTTAAAATTTGCATTTTCTTGTATCTATATCTGCTTCCCCTACTAGTCAAGATATGCCAGCTACTAATATATTAAATTTGACTAGGTATGAAAAGTAACTATTTTCAATAAATTAAGAGGTCATTAATTAATATATTTCCTAATCATTACTATTAAGATAAATACAAATTTTTATTTTCATTTAAGCATTTATAGTAAAATGTAAATTAAAGTCTTTTAGATACATGGGATCATAGAATATCAAGGAGCATTGTAATCTATATCAATTATCACAAGTCACAGAACCTTAAATGTGACTTTTTGCATTTGCGATTTTTTTTATTAAACTTCTACAGGATTTTTTATTGTTATTGTTCTGAGTAATAATGTTCCTCATTAAAAATACAGTAACAGAGTTTAGGTAGAACACTCATCAGATACAATAAGTAATATAGTGCCCTAACTAATGAAACAATTATTAGCCAATATACTTGGTACATGTTATAATACTACATTTATAAGTTCAAGAGAAAATGAAATCTCATATTTAGAGATTCTCTGATTTTTAAATTAAGAGCAAATCAATGATTGTTGGTGAAACTCCTGAAACTAATACCCCCCCATCAACCTAATTAGTAATTGTACATACTACAGAACTTTGAGAAGTGACATATTAAGTTGTATGAAGTATATAAAGGTATAACTCTACTTTTAAATATAAACAACCCAACTAAAGTTTTTCACAACATTAAGCATAAAAATCACCTGGAGATTAACAGCTGTAAAACAGGACATAGTTTTTTCATCATTTCCCAAACTGGTAAACTACTGTGGAGAAAAAAAGGGAAAAAAAAGTGCAGCTCTCTCAAATACAAAGTTATCTTCCATTGGCCAAGAGAATTATGTAAATGTTACTTGCTTCCATTTGCTCTTCTCATCTGCAAATGAGAGTATGTCAAATGTGCCAAGTTGACTAGCCATTCTATTAAAATAAAGACTACCTTAGCCAAAGAAGAAATTGGACAGATTCTCAGCTTTGTCTGCAAACATGAAGAGGAAAAAATACACTAATGGAAGCAGCATGATTCTTCATTATGGACCCCTCCAGGTCTTGAAAATCATCCAAGGAGCTATCTCATCAAAAGTTGAACATCTTCCAAGGATCCCTTCACACACACCCTTTTTAAATGGTGAGTTCCTATCAAAGATTTTCTCCATTCAAAGAGTTGAGAGGGGCTTCTGCAATGATTCCCATTTTCTGAATCTTGTCCAAGATCTATCCAAGGAGTAATAAAGGATTCAGTATACCTCATTCAATTTTTAAGGATGGAATACCTCTAAGGGAGAAGAAACCTATCGCCATGATTTCCAAGGACATGTCTTGCTTATCATTTGATGGTGGAAATTGTCCAGTTGATTCTGTCTTTGCTTCTAAATATATATCTTCCTTCAGCCCAAGGGATGAAAGTATTCCAAGGTCTCTTTTAGTCAAGAATCTTCTCACACTTACACATATATTACACATATCCCCTTTTTTACTACTGAAATATTTTCAACTAGGAGCCGTAAAGTTGGGGAAAAGGTTTTAATTGAAAAGTAATTGCCAATCGTATCATTTTCATTTTGAAATAACACTTATGTTTCACATACTCTAAAGCATTTTATTTATTTATTTATTTTTATCCAAAGGAGAATTTTCTTTATTCCTCATTTACCAATAGCTTTTTTTTTTTTAAACATCTTTATTGGAGTATAATTGCTTTACAATGGTGTGTTAGTTTCTGCTTTGTAACAAAGTGAATCAGCTATACATATACATATATCCCAATATCTCCTCCCTCTTGTGTCTCCCTCCCACCCTCTCTATCCCACCCTTCTAGGTGCTCACAAAGCACCGAGCTGATCTCCCTGTGTAAAGCATTTTAAAATACAGGATAAAAAATTATATAAGCATCTATCTATATATAGCAGAACTTTAGCAACAACCCATTATAATCTTTATATTCTGTTTCTAACAGTTTTTACATATTTCTTCCTAATACTAAACAAAATTAAGCAAATAATATACAGGTTTCCCCAGATATTTAAAAGCAGAGCGTTCCCAAGAAAGCTGAAAGGGTTTAAAGCGAAGCAGCAATTATCTTAGGACACATCTTGCTAATGGATGCACAAAATAAATTAAGATAAAGCACAGATGCTCACAGACCCAGTTCAAAGCTATGGTGGCTTGATACTGAGATGCCGAGTGCAGTTCCTGGGGAAGGAGCTTGGCGGTGCCACTCTCCCTGCTCAGGAAGCACACTGCCTCTGTAAGAGCTTGCTTCAAAACAAATGCTGACCACTATTTTCCCTTTTTGCTTCTTTTCGTAAAAGTGAAAACCCTCTTCAGGTTTCTTTCAGTTAGTGAAAACAGGTACTAATGTAGGTATTTTGTAAAAGCAAAGTGGCATAAAGCAAACTTCAAAAAGTGGGGGGTACCTGTACCCCCAAAGTAAGAAGCTGAACGTGGGATGGAACCTCTGGATGCAAGAAGTGGAAATTTACAAGTGTCCTGAGAGTGTGGAGCTAGAAGTCAGACTTCAAACGGACCCCAAAGTGTGACTGTTAAGAATGCCAGAATGCGGAGGCTCTAGAAGAGAGTAAAGCCATGGCTGTTCCCTCAAGGTCACTTCCAGAACCACAGTGTGCTTTTTGATTTGACTGCCCTTTGCTGGCAGCAATATGCACTTTGGGTTCTTAATCAACAGTGGCACTTTGCATTTGCACAAGTTACTTTTGGCTCCACCTCTTCCTACGTGAATGTATACAGGTAACAAATTTTGAAGAGGGCTTTCAGAGTATTCAGCTGTGTACAGGTAAAATTAGTCAATTTTGTATGAGGTGACAGTTGGAAGCTGAGAGTATTTGTAACTGAAACAAATCCAGTACCCAACACTAAAGAATAAGTTACATCCTTAAAACACTTGCTAAAACTGTTTTTTTACTGAGATATAAATGAATGTATAGTATACTAGTTTCAGGTATACAATGATTATATATATATATATCAAAATGATCACCACAATAACCACGTTGTGGTTAACACTCATTACCACACATACTTACTTTTTTTTTCTTGAAATGAGAACTTTTAGGATGTACTCTCTCAGCAAGTTTCAAATATACAATACAGTATTGTTAACTGTAGTCACCATGCTGTACATTACATCTTCAGCACTTATTTTATAATTGGAAGTCTCTCCCTTCTGACTACCTTCATCTATTTTGACTACTTCCCCAAATCAAATTTTTCAAAATTGTTTGATATAAACTCTATTTTCATTAAAATCGGGGAAGTCGTGGTCAAATGTACTGTTTCCTTTAACATGGCTTAATTCACATCCCTGGTGGGTAAATTCAGTTATTTAGAGCTGCTCTTTTACTTTCAATGATTATTCAGAGTAAAGCTATAGAAATTTAGAAAACTGTGACAAAAAGAAAAAGAATGAGTCAGAATCTCATTGTCCTAGGATAATCGTTTTGATGTGTCTACTTTCATTAACATATTTTTTATTATTGTAATCAGACTGTGCAAATAGTGTTCTTGACATTTTTTCTACTTAATATCAAAAGCATTTTATATTTAGCTCATTTTTTACAGTGAAATTTTTTAATGACTGCATTATATGCCATTAAGTGAATATGCCACTGGAAATTTAATAATCATTTTCTCATATTTTTAAACATTTAGCTTGTTTCCAGTTATTCACTTTTAATTTTTATTTGTAAATTATTTTTGTAATGATTTTTTTGCCTTGTTCACTTTTTAAATAAACTTTTTCTTCGGGAATAATTTTAGATTTATAGAAAAGTTACAAAGATAGTACAGAGAGTGCCCATATACTCATCACAGCCTTCCATTTCTCGTAATGTTATCACACTACACTGTCACGGTTTATTCATCAAAACTAAGAATACAATATTGGGACACTGCTGTTAACTAAATCCTAGACTTCATTAAGATTTCACCAATTTCTCCAAATAATGTTTTTTGCTTTTTTTTTAAAAGCTCTTTTTTTTTTTTTTTTAATTTTTTAAATTTATTTATGGCTGTGCTGGGTCTTCGTTTCTGTGTGAGGGCTTTCTCTAGTTGTGGCAAGCGGGGGCCACTCTTCATCACAGTGCGCGGGCCTCTCACTATCGCGGCCTCTCTTGTTGCGGAGCACAGGCTCCAGACGCGCAGGCTCAGTAGTTGTGGCTCACGGGCCCAGCCGCTCCGTGGCATGTGGGATCTTCCCAGACCAGGGCTCGAACCCGTGTCCCCTGCATTGGCAGGCGGACTCTCAACCACTGCACCACCAGGGAAGCCCTCCAAATAATGTTTTAATGATGCTGTACATTGATATGGAAAAATAAACAAGTAGACTATGGTTATATAAGGCTATGAGAAGACCAAAAATGGTCTATCAGGTTCTCCTACTAGTTTTTGAGTTGTTTAACATGAAATCAGTTATCACCATTAATTTTTAAGGCCAGCAGATTTCTGCTCTAAAATCTAATAACAGTAAAAAGAAACAGACAATATTAATTAAACATTAAAAGTACAAACAGATATGTTCCTGTTCAAATTAGAATATCTAAAATGTTACTAAGGAGAATATATTCTAGCAATGTGTATATACATTTTCGTGTATGTTTGTGCAGATAGCCAACCTTTCTTGAACTCCAAATATGTGCTCAACCCTCTTCCAAGTGCTGCAAAAGGAAAATGATATATCCCTGAAAGAGCTGACTCTCCCTTCAGAAGCTTAAAAATCCAACAGTCAAGTAAACAACAGTCAATTCATAAAATGGATGTGTAAACATCGTGGCAGTGGAGAGCACAGAAACAACCGCAGAAGTTTTCCTGACACATAATTCTAAGAGAAAATGAAAAGAAAAAACACAGACTAACAAAGTTGTAGGCAAAGTGTCTTGCGGGGGGGAAGAAAAAAAAAAGATTTTTACAGAATTTCTGGCACTCTCTTTGGAGTTACAACAATAGTTACTAATGATCACCAGTGCGACTGAGGCCTTATTACGTACCAAGAACTGCTGGGCAAGTCATTCATTCTCCAAACAAATGGAAGCACATAACCCCACAAAAGCAGCTAACTCAGACTCCCCAGTTTCATGAATTATAGGTCTCAATATAAACCTCTGGATCAGAATGAAACATTGTTTCTGGTGGGCCTCAGAAACATGTGTTGGACAAAACAGTATAATAATAACTAACATTTACTGAGCACTGTTCTAGGCACACTTTTATACACTGTACATGGATTTACACACATAACCCTGACAACAACTCTTTGAAGCAAGATCTAGGGTTAGCTCCATTTGAAGTTGAAGAAACTGCGTCCCAGAAGGTCGCAGAGCATGTGAAAGAATGTTAAAGTAGGAAGCAGAGAAGTGTGTATTCAAACTCAGGCTGCCCCACAAGAGAGGAGAAACTGGGAGGCAGGGGGTTCTAGTGGGGAAGCCGGAAAGAGAAAGCGTTCCAAGTGGTAATCTTTCCTTTTGGTTTTTTAATTTTTTGGCTGCGCTGGGTCTTCACTGTGGCGCGCAGTCTTCTCTAGTTGTTGCACATGGGCTTAGTTGCCCTGTAGCAGCATGTGGGTTCTTAGTTCCCCGACCAGGGATCAAACCCACATCCCCTGCATTGGAAGGCAGATTCGTAACCACTGGGCCACCAGGGAAGTCCCTTTTCCTTTTGTTTTTAATGTGTCTTCTAGGCCACTCTAAGAATGCTCGTGTTTCAAACTCTGTCCATTTGGTCATAATCAAACTGGCCGTGCCCCACCCAGCACCCCCCAACACACACACACACACACACACACACACACACACACACACACTTTGGGGCACGTTTCACCATGCAATTTTTCAGTGCCTGATACAGTGCTAGACCCTGCTATGGATCCACAAGGCAGGGAGTTAAAAGCATGATCTTATCACTGGCCCAGGATCAGCATAATTCTCCCCGACCCAGAGCAATTTTTAGGTTGGCAAATTCTTTCATGATCTAGAAACAAGAGAAACTTTAATACAAGGCTCTGTTATCAAGGCACTCAGTTCCTGCTCCTCCTCTTCTTCCTCCCCTTTGCCCTCATTATGCTAATTTCTTATGATTTTAAATTATGTTTAATATATTTCCTACTAAGTATGATTAAGAAGTTGAATACAAGATATTTTTATAACATCTGATGTTCAAATTTGGCCCAAATTTTACTCCCTGGCTCCATACTGTTCAGAAAGTAGAACACATCATTCTTTATGCCATGTAATTATCATCATCATTATTAAAGCTCACTGAGGGCTTCCCTGGTGGCGCAGTGGTTGGGAGTCTGCCTGCTAATGCAGGGGACGCGGGTTCGAGCCCTGGTCTGGGAAGATCCCACGTGCCGCGGAGCAGCTGGGCCCGTGAGCCACAACTACTGAGCCTGCGCGTCTGGAGCCTGTGCTCCGCAACAGGAGAGGCCGCGATAGTGAGAGGCCTGCGCACCGCAATGAAGAGTGGCCCCCGCTTGCCACAACTAGAGTAAGCCCTCGCACAGAAACGAAGACCCAACACAGCCAAATAAATAAATAAATAATAATTTAAAAAAAAAAAAAAAAGCTCACTGAGAAGGTAACATATGTTTTACAGATACTAATATAATCCTCACAACAACCCTTTAGGTCACTGCTATTATTCCATTCTACACATTGGGCCATAAACTGAGGCACTGAAGCAAAATAAATTGCCCAAGATTACATATCTATTATGAATCTGCTGTGGTACCAGGATTCATCACAGACCTTGTGACTCCAGAGTTAAACACATGGAGTTGAACACATCATTACGATTTTACTCAATGTATAACAGAAACAAGTTCCCTTACTAACAGAGTGATCATTGAAACAATTTACAGAAATATAATATACAAACAAAAAATTATGCACACATTCAGACACAGTGAGAGAGAACAACTTCTAAAAATAGGGGATGTTGAAACTAGTTTTGATTCAGAACCAATTTTATATTTTTTCAATTACCCCACTGTCTGTGATCATCTAGTATCCCTGTAAAACAACTACCACAGGTACCACTGTGAAAGATGTTATTCAAATGCTTGAGTGGGTACATAATGTTCTCAGTGTTTACTTAAGTATTTGATTCCATAATTACAATCTCCCCTGTTAATATTTCACCTTTAGTGTTCTTTATAGGGGCACATTTATTGCTTGAGTACTTCTAATGTTAGTTAGGAAAAATATATATTGCATGTAACTCAAAGTGGCTTCCAACGTGCATATTGCTTCAGAAGCATCAAACGCCCGTATATGCTGGTGGGAAACACACCTGGGATTTATTGACAATTCATTATGTTCAGGTAACTGCAGTCTTATATGTGGTCTTTTTGTTGCTGATATATACTTTAAAGCTAAAATAAAATCTGTTTACTATTAACGACATGGTTAAATGAATGAATGAATATGATTTGTTGTATTTTCTAATAGAATCAACCAAGCCATTACAGATAAAAAAAAGCAAAGACAATAATTGTTTCTAATGTTTGTAATCAGGTAATAAAATACACCACTGTTACTGAAATAAAGTACAAAGATAACACATTTTTATCTCTAATATCTCTGTTGGCTACTCCATGACCAAATTAAAATTTCTGAATAGTTCCTATCTACATAAGAGGTGTTTGCTCTTGGCTTTTTCTTTTTCTTTGCTGTGTTTTGTTTCTAAACTTCCTAGTAATCTAGAGACAGGCAATACACAGGCGGCAGTAAAAGATTTCATAGTGAAAGATAATTGCCAGAGTTGAACTACCTAGAATACAGGAGTTGGGTTGATTCCCATACTGGGTCTCTGGGGTCAGGAGTTCCACAGAATAGATTATCTAAAATAAAAGTCTCTAGAGCATTCTTGCCAGTGATAGTTTAACAACATGGCTTTGATAAGCCTTTGAAAGCCTTTTTTTTTTTTTTTTGACTTTGAAAATACACAGTTCTAACAAATTGGGCAAGTTATCTAATTTGTTAAATCCTCAGACTTTTAAAATTTTTTTAGTTTTTTCATGTATACAATGGTAGTAAAATTGAAGGGCAGGTATAAGAATTAAATGAGATCATACATGTTAAACACCTAGCACATATCTTAGAAATTGGGGGTGGGGGTGGGGGTGGGGGGTGGTACTGTAGTGAAAACCTCAAGCCTTGGCTTTCAGTGTTTGAGCCCAAATTCTTGCTCTGGTCTTAACTAGCTGTGTGACTTGAGGACTATACAGCACTTACAATGCTCAGTTGACACTCAACGGCATCATGACTTCTCCACATTCTACTCATGATCAACAATTTTATTCCACTTTTACTAGTCTCCCCAACTCTTCCCTTGCTCTCCCTTTCCAGAAAAGTAACAAAAATATACAGGCTGATACCTGCGATATTGCCTTATTCCCCTTGAAACGGCCCAACCCTGGCAGTTGTGCCCTATCAACAGAAGTTGTGCAACTTTAATGTCTTCCAATTAGTTCTCCTCTAAATAGCCAGATGTTTTATTTGGCGTCACCACTGGACAGATCAACTGAAAACAGTAAATTCAATCCAAATTCATGGCCTAGGGAACATCACGTGACTTTCAATTAGGAAACTAGTGCTAACTTATAAAGAAATGGCTAACTACTGAATACTGTTTGACAATCCATTTTTAAAAACAAATCCTTCCACATCTATCCATTTCAGCTTCAGATTTTATTGTCAGAGACAATATTCTTACAGATGACCTCAAAAAGAAAAAACTAGCTCTGGTATCTATTTACTCAGAGAAGTGAAATGGTGCATGTAACATCTCTGTTACACAGAACCCAACAGTGACTGACGTTAGCCCTTAAATTCATCTGTCGTTCACTTTGACTGCAAAGTGACCTATGCTAATTTATGTTAGTTTATATCAGATGACACCCTTCAGTTTTCAACTAACACCGAAAAATGAACACATTCTGGTTAAACAAGGAAAACCCAAATTTTCCAAACACCAAAGCAAGAGTTAGTCCACAAATGCCCAGCGTTACGTAAGTTTACAGAGAGCAAGACACCAAATGGCAACCCCTAGATTTCTCCATTACTTGGGCTCCCTTCCCTCATACTTAGTGGAAAAAGTATAAGCTTTGATTCAGTTCATATAAGCACAAATCCCAGCTCTATTACTTAATACTTGCTTAGTCTTTGGCAAAATAGTAAATCTCTTTGTACCTCAGATTCTTCATCTAACAAAATGGAAACGGCAATCATAGTAACCTCCTAAGATAATTGTTAAGAGAGGATTAAATACGATAATACATGTAACACTCTTTAAAGAATGATTGGGATACAGTAAGTGCTCAAGAGATTTTAGTTATTAATATCCTCAATAATAATAGTACTTTAAAAACTTCATGCATTCTACTCACCACAGAAACATCCCTAGCTGATAAGAATAAGAGTAATTTATTAAACCACTGGTGTATATCAACAACTTAATTATTAGTATCACCTAACCAAGAGCCAGGTTTTATGTCTGTATCCTAAAATTGCAACAGAGGTCAAGAATTAAACGTGTGGCTCAGAAAGATCCCTCTGGCGATATCTGAACACCAAACTGAAATAAATCCAGATATGGGATTATGCCCAGAGTCAGAAGTAAGGGTGTTGAAGACCTACATACAGGCAGTAGCAGCTATTATATGAAGAATCGGAGAGCCATGAGATGTATGAAGAAGGTGGAACCTACACAAAAAGATCAGTGATGTAACATGGGTGGTACCAAATAAATTAAACCCTATCAAGTTTTTTCTTTTTAAGTTTCCTAGAGCAGGGACCCATTTATGTTTCTCTAGTATATATCTCATACAACAAGTATTATTAAGCCAAAATTCATCTCAACTTCAACTTTTTTTAAAATAATTATGTCTCATCGTAGAAGATAAGAAGAATGCATATAGCTGGTAAAATATGATTAGCTTCATTAATACGTCAGACTAAACGATCCATATGTTAATCAATATATTTATGTTAATTGCTAATTTTCATGTCTCGCAACAAAGGTGCAAACTGTGGCATCATCTGACCTTCAAAGAACACATGATACCAGGGGATTTGTTTTTTTCTTACTAAGTTGTGCAACTGCTAAAATTAATTGCACCCCAGGGCTATTATATTATGCATGAATTGTCACCCAAATGAATGACAATGTTTGAGAGGGAGTGAAAGAATAGGGATTTACATGTGTTCTCAGTGAACGCTGCCAGCTACATGACAACTGACATGATACCCAATTACAACATCACTAATTAAGGCTATCAAACAAGTCCGTGCATTTTTACCCATCACTACAATTTTCCATCTCGTCCTTTGAATTTTCTTTCAGTAAACGGGGAGAAAACTTTTTCAGAGTAGTTTTTTCTGGCTTTCTGAAACTAGGATTTATCCATTCTGATATGTCATAAAATATGGTAATTTTGCTGTGCCCAATTCTAACATGTAACAAAAGAGCAACAATATGGGTTGATGTTATTTTTCTTATCTCAGCACTCAAAAACAGCTAATAAAGTCAGGTCTAGGGTTCTCCTCTTAAGACTGAGCAATGCCAGTGAAATCTTAAGAGTTTCATTTCATGGGGAATGCAGGACATGTCATAGAGAAGAGAGCCTTAAAGATATACAATTCATTATTTTCTTTATTGGAAAGGAATTTCAGCCAGTTAAAAGTATAGCTTATTATCACTTCTTATAACACTTCCTTATTCACAAATAAGATGAACGTGATGGCTCAAATTTCTCCATATATGAAGTGGAGCCACCTTTCATTCCACAAGGTAATCAATAAACGTCTTGATCCTTTCAATGAAATTCTTAGAAATGCATGTATATGTAGACATATACAATATTGTACTCATTTTATTATGTATTATTTATTTAATATGTATTAATTGTATTACTTTATTATGTATTATTTAATACATATACTAAAAATATACGCAGATATATGCATACTGTTTTGTATATATTTAGTGTTTATATGTATGCGTGTCTGTCTGTTCAAGGTTTAACCAAAGGGACATAAAAATTTGTTTAATATTACCTTGCACAATAAAAGTTAGCAACACTCATACTTAACACACGAAGGTGCACACATACTCACACACAGCACCTATTTAACATATTTAGGGAGTGATGTCAGCACCATGGGAGCGTAAGACATCCCTCCTTTTTGTCTCCACTTTTTAGCAACTAGTTTGGCATCCATTCATGAACAAGAGAAGCTCTGCGTGAGTTGTGGGAGCCAGTATCATACACCAAGGAAATCAGGAGGAGTCCCAATCACCTATGCAATGAGTAATAGGCAGACAGACATTGATATTACTATGGAACCAGCAGGAGCTTGCAAACTGATCACAGCCCCTCTCAACCTCGGCCAGGAAAACCAGGAGAGTGCTGACTTGAGTAGACACCCACAGATGAGAGCGACTATGTAGAAGTCCGGCCTTCCTGAGGAGAGATTCCAGCATCCCACTTGAGGAAAAAGAAAAGAATACAAGTTTGGATGCACTGGAGAGGATTAGAGAAACTTGGCCACCACACTACTTCCCCTGATGCCTCAGCACAGCCCTGGACTGAACAAGCTGGTGGGGACCACACCTGAAGGAAAAAGAGACCAGTGAATGAGTACCTGGCTACCCACGTTGTGCAGGAAACTGGGCTGAAGAAGCCCATTTCTACCTGCAGCACCCAGAGTACTGATGCAGGACCTCCAGGACTGGGGGCAGGGAGATCAAACAGGAGGCAGATACAAATATCAAAGGGCATTAGAAGCATATAGTGCCTGCTGACTGCTTTCATGACTCCAGCAACAATTTCACCCATGAGTCACTAGGAGAACCTCACTCAAGGATCCCCTCACCTGCCATACAGTTACCACCAATGCTCCAAGTGCCAAACTCACACCTCCCCACACTCTGCAGCTGGCTCCTGGTGTTCAATTCAGAGCGCAGCTGCAAGAGCAAGGTCCAGTAAACAAGGAGTCCCTTCAAAAAAAAAAAGGCTGGGAATTATGGGCAAGGGATAAACTATAGCCTTTAGCTGTAGCACCACATTCTAGTGAAAAAAAAAGAGGTTTCCAACAGAAAGACTGGTAAGTTGTAAGAAGCAGAAAAGACAGAAGATTAAGAATTCTGACACAAAAAGGAGTAAAAAGTGTAGAGCAGGTGCATCCACACGAGGTTGGAGAGAGTGCTAGATTTAAGCAGAACCAAAGAAGATTATCTCCCACCAGAAATCAACAAGTAAAGATCTGAGGAGGTGTCTGCTGCTTCATATGTGAAAACAGCAATGCAAAGCTTCAAGGAACATGAAGAATCAAGGAAACATGTCACCAGCAAAAGATAATAATAATCCTCCATAACGGAATTCAAAAGCATGCAATTTTGCAATATAGCTAATAAAAAATTCAAAATAGCTCTTTTGAAGAAACTCAATGAACTCTAAGAAAACACAGAAACACAGTTCAATGAAATCAGGAAAATTTATGAAAAAAATGAGAAATTTAACAAAGAGATAAAAATCTTAAAAAAGAACCAACAGGAATTCTGAATCTGAAGAATTCAGTAAACAAAATGAAAAATGCAGTAGAGTACAGCTACAACAGAATAGATCAAACGGAAGACAGAATCAATGACCAGAGAATAAACAAGTACTCTGAAAAAACCCAGAGGTGAACAAAAAAAAGAATGAAAAAGAGTGAAGCCTATGTGATTAGGGGACATCATCAAGTGTGCAAACATTAGATTAATTGGGATTTGAAAAAGAGAAGGGGGGAGAAGGCAGAAAGTTTAAAAAATGATAGCTGAGAATGCACCAAACCTGGGGAGAGACTAGGACATCTGTGTTCACAAAGCGAATTGATCACCCTATTATCTTAATGAAAAAGACCTTCTCCAAGACACTTTAAAATGAAATTATCAAAAATCAGAGACAAATAAATAATCCTAAAAGCAGCAAAAGAAAAAAATGTGGTAACCTACAAAGGAACTTTCATTAGTTTATGAGCAAATTTCTCAGCAGAAACTCTATAGGCCAGGAAGGAGTAGAATGACATATTCAAAGTGTTGGAAAAAATTGCCAGCCAAGAAGAATACTCTATCTGGCAAAGTTATCCTTCAGTTATAAAGGAGAAAGAAAAACTTTCCTAGACAAACAGAAGGTGAGTGAGTTTATCACCACTAAACCTGCCTTGCAAGAAAACCTGGAAGGAGTTCCTCAAGCAGAAATGAAAAGGTGCTAATTAGTATCATGAAAACATACAAAAAAAAAAAAACACAAACTGTAAAAGTAAATATACAGTCAGATTTAGAAAACTCTAATTCTGTAATATAAGTATGAATTAACCAGGTAACTATTGGTTGGTGGAAAAGAGTATTATAAAAATAACTATAGCCACAATAATTTGTTAATGAATACACAATATAAAGAGGTAAACTCTGACAACAAATACATTAAAGGGATAAAGTAAAAGGGTAAGAGCTTTTGCATACAATCAAAGTTAAGTTGCTATCAGCATAAAATGGCCTGCTTTACCTATAAGATGTTTTATGTAAGCCTTATGTAACCACAAAGCAAAAACCTATAGCGGATTCCCAAAAGATAAAACAGGGGCATTAGAGCATATCACCATGAAAAATCACCCACTTACAAAGGTAGGAAGAAAGAGAGGATAAAAGAAACAGTGATAATGCAAAACAGCCAGAAAGCAATTATACAACAGCATTAGTAATTCTTTATATATCAATAATTACTCTCAATATAAATGGATTGAATTCACCAATCAAAAGACACAGAATGGCTACATAGACAAAAAAACAAAACCCAAATATATGCTGCCTACACAAGAGACTCACTGCAGCTTTAAGGGCACATATAGGCTCAAAGCGAAGGGATGGAAAAGATAATCCATGCAAGTGTAAATCATAAAAGCAGGGCTAGCTATACTTAGACAAAATAAACTTTAAGCCCCAAATAGTAAAGAGACAAAGAAGGTTATTATACAATGATTAAGGGGTGAATTCATCAAGAAGATACAGCAATCATAAATATACATGTACCCAACATCAAAGCACTTGAATATATTAAGCAAATACTAACCAATCTCAAGGGAGAAATAGACCATAATACAATAATAGTGGGGGACCTCAATATCTCACTTTCAACAATTGACAGATAATCCAGACCCCAAATCCATGAGAAAACTTAAATTACACATTAGACCAGATGTACTTAACAGAAATTTACAGAAAATTATATCTAAGAGCAGCAGAAGACACATTCTTCTCAAGTTTACATGAAACATTCTCCAGAAAAGATCATATGTTAGGCAACAGAACAAGTATTGAAGGACACAGCAAACATCGGAACGGAAACAAATAAAATTGAGACCATAAAAACAGTAAGACAAAAAAATTAAGAGCTGGATGTTTGAAAAGATACACATAATTGACAAACCTTTAGCTAGACTACCTAAGGAAAAAAGAAACAGAATAAAATAAATCAGAAATGAAAGAGAAGACATTATAACTCATACTACAGAAATACAAAGGGTCATAAGAGACTACTATGAATAATCATATGCCAACGAATTAAACAAACTAGGAGATATGCATAAACGCCTAGAAACATATAAACTACCAAGACTGAATCATTAAGATATAGGAAATCAGAACAAACCAATGAGTGACGAGATTTAATCAGCAATACAAACCTACCAATACAGCAAAGCCCAGTTCCAAATGGGCTTTTCACTAGTGAATTCCACCAAACTTTTAAGGAATAATGAATGCCAATCCTTCTCAAACTCTTTCAAAAAACTGAAGAGGAGGAAATACTCCCAAACTCATTTTACAAGGCCAATATTACACTGATAACAAAGCAAGATAATGAATACTACAAGAAAATGACAGACCAATATCCCTGATGAATAAAGATGCAAAATTTCAACAAAATGCTAACAAACCAAATTCAGCAGCACATTAAAAGGATCATATACCATAATCAAGTGAAATTTATCTCTGCAAGGTAAGGGTGGTTAACATATGCAAATCAATAAATGTGATACACCACATTAACAGAATGAAAGATAAAAATCATATGATCATCTCAATAGATGCAGAAAAATAATTCGACAAAATACAACATCCTTTCATGATAAAAACCCTCAACAAATTGGGTATAGAAGGAATATAATTCATTATAATAAAGGCAATATACAACAAACCCACAGCTAATATCATACTCAATATCAATAGTGAAATGTCAAAAAACTGTCCTCTAAGATCAGGGAGAAGACAAGGGTGCCCACTCTGAGCACTCTTATTCAACATAGTACTGGAAGTCCTAACTAGAGCAATCAGGCAAGCAAAGGAAATAAAATGCATCCAAGTTGTAAACAAAGAAGTAAAATTGTCATTATCTGTAAATGACATGATCTTACATAGAGAAAACCCTAAAGACTTAACCAAAAAACTGTTGGAACTCACCAACGAATTCAGTTAAGTCACAGAAATTAAATTCAACATACAAAAGTTGGTTGTGTTTCTATACACTGACAATGAAATATCTGAAAAAGAAAAAAGGACTATCCCATTCATAACAGGATCAAAATCAGTAAGATACTTAAGAATAAACTTAACAAAGGAAGTGAGAGAGCTATTACAATGCAAACTACACCTCTTTGATGAAATAAATTAAGGAAGATACAAATGGAAAGATGTCTCATGTTCATGGATTAGAAGGATTAATATTATTTAAATGGCCATACCACCTAAAGCCATCTACAGATTCAATGTAGTCCCTCCCTATCAAGATTCCAATGGTATTTTTCACAGAAATAGAAAACAAAATCGTAACACTTGTATAGAACCACAAAAGACCTTACAGAGCCAAAACAATCGTAAGAACAAAGCCAGAGGCATCACACTTCCCAATTTCAAACTATACTCCAAAGCTACAGTAATTAAAACAGTTTAGTATTAGCATAAAAACAGACACACAGACCAATGAAACAGAGAGTCCAGAAATAAATGCCTGCATTATACGATCAACTAGTTTTTGACAAGGGAACCAAGAATATACAATAAGGAAGGTCTCTTCAATAAATAGTGTTAGGAAAACTGTATAACCACATGCAGAAAAGTAAAATTGGACCCCTATCGTACACCACTCACAAAAATTAACTCAAAATGGACTTAAATATAAGATCTGCTACTATAAAACTCCTAGAAGAAAACATAGGAAAAAAGCTCTTTGATACAGCACTAATTTTTTAGGTATGATTCCAGAAGCACAAGCAACGAAAGCAAAATCAACAAATGGGACTACATGAAACTAAAAGCTTCTGCACAGCAAAACAAATAATCATGAAAAAATAACATAAAATAAAAAAAGAAGAAAAGGCAACCTATGAAATGGAAGAAAATATTTGCAAACCCTATATCAGATAAGTAGTTAATATCTAAAATTTAGAAAGAACTCATTCAACTCAATTACCAAAAACCCCAAACAATCCAATTAAAAAATAGACAAAGGATCTGAATTGACATATTCCAAAGACATACAAATGGCTAACAGGTACATGAAAAGATGCTCAACATCACTAATCATCAGGGAAATTCAAATCAAAACACAATGAGTTATCACCTCACACCTGTTAGAATGGCTAGCATCAAGAAGACAAGAGATAACAAGTGTTGGTAAAAGTGTGGAGAAAAGGGAACTTTGGACAGTCTTGGTGGAAATCTAAATTAGTTCAGCCACTATGGGAAACAGTATGGAGGTTTCTCAAGAAATTAAAAATAGAACCACCATATGATCTAGCAGTCCCACTCCTGGATCTATATCCAAAGGAAATGAAGACAGGATATTGAAAAGATATCTGCATATCCTTGTTTACAGCAGCATTATTCACAATAGCCAAAATATGGAAACAACCCAAGAGTCCATCAACTGATGAATGGACAAAAAGATGGGATTATACATATAATTCAACCATGAGAAAGAACAACCTACCATTTGCAACAACATGGATGGACCTTGAGGGCTTTATGCTAAGGGAGATAACTTAGAAAAAGACAAATACCAAATACCGTAGTGCTATCACTTACATGTGGAATTTTAAAACGTCAAACTCATAGAAACAGGGTAGAATGGTGGTTACTAATGGCTGGGGAATGGAAGAATTGGGAGGTGTTGTTTAAGGTTACAAACTTGCAATTACTAGATAAATAAGTTCTGGAGATCTAATGCACAGTACAGTGAGTATAGTCAACAATACTGTATTACAAATTTCACAGTTGTTAAGAGACTAGATCTTAACTATTCTCACCACAAAAAATGGATGATAGTTATGTGACGTGGCAGACGTGTTAGCTAACACTACAGTGGTAATCATATTGCAATAGATAAATGTACCAAATCAATACATTGTACACAATGTACTCCTTAAACTTACACAATACTATATGCCAATTATATCTCAAAAATAACTATATTGCTATATATAGTATTTTTCTGAATTTCATTGGAAAATGATAATCATACTTACCTCTAGGATTAGGTCTCATGTTCAAACCGGATTTGTACTTTGTTTCTCTAATTTAAAAATGGCTTTCATTTTTCTTGCATTAATTCCATACATCTTAAACTAGAGCCCGGTGATTATTCAAAACAATGTAATTGGTATCTTTTAGTGGACTGCTAGGTCATTTCTTGCCCAGACTCCTTAAAATATGATGAGAGGAGGAGGAAAGTGGGTATGGAAAAGAGCAGAAATTCAAAGGTATAGAAAGGAGATGGACCGCTAGGGAAGCCCTGAACACCTGCATTACAACAGAGGATGGATTAACAGTTGTCTACCAATGACTTGCAAGCAATGCTGCTGTTAACGGTTGGATTCTTGCCTTGTTCTCCAAATAGACGACCCTGTTTTTGATTTTGGCACCCCAGCTCATGACAGAAATCAGCCACATTGCTTCAAACCAGACTAACTGCCTACCTGACCCACAAAATCGTGAGAAATAACAAATGTCTATTATAAGTCACTGAGTTTGGAGGTGGCTGGATAAGCAGCAGGTGATAACTGACACACTGCATTAATCCACTGCGATTATGAGTTGATTCAACAACTAGGTTTTCCTTTCCTGACAAATATGACCAGTAACACAACTGACTCAGCAGTGTCACACCCCATGGCTGAGAATTACCAGCCTAAGTGACAGGCTTAATTAAATACTATAACTGAAAGTACTGTTGGTAGATTTTAATTTCAGTGGTTTAAAAACTGTTCTGGGGACGTCCTGGTTTTCAGGAAAAGCTTCAAAGGCTGTCTTGAAAGAAAGGCCAGTATTTCGCTCTGGTTCTAGGGGACCACATGTGTTAAATATAGGGCTTTCGTTTCAGAAAAGTTTTCATTTCATAAAAAGGCCCACCTGAAAATAAACTTTCCTAAAAACGTGAAAGTCACTAAAATTGTCCAACTGCATTAGAATTATTAAGCCAACACCCAGAGAAGTAAGGTGGTTTGTTCAAGTTCATGAACTTGAAAGTAGGGCTGAGAGAGAAGGAATCCAAACTCCTTTCTCTACCCACCTGACCCAGGGTTTTGTCTCCTGCAACATCCTGAGACTTTTAGTTTGGAGGATGAGGCCTCTGCAGCCCCAGAGGGCCAAGAAATGTCTTAGCATCTGTGCTTTGATTTTTTTTTATATTCAAATATTTACTAAACAACAGTCACTGTCACCTACATGCAGTTCCTACCTTAGGCATGTTTCCCTCTGAAGGAGGAAGCCAACCTACAGTTATAAAATAGCAGGTCTGGGGCAGCATTTTTACAAAGCTCTAAGTCTCATTAGCTACTGTGTATTTAAAACTCGATTCTCTCTCCCTCTTTTTTTTTTCAAAAAAAAAATTCAATCCTTTAGATCTTATGTTACGTATATACACAGCTTTTAATATTGAGTGTTTGCTTTTGGGTAATCCAATAGAAAGATTAGGAACTTTAGCCCCAATATAAGCTATCATTATATTGGATTGCCCACACACTAACGTACAGTTTGAGTATTGTAAATGAGTCCCATTCATTTTGCAAACCAAGAACAAGTCAACAGTGTTTGCTTACAAGGTCAGGATTAATGAGCGCACTGTATTTTTCTCTTTCTTCCACTCTGCAGCAAGCAGTGAGCTCTCAGAATATGTGCAAGGAAATAACTCTTTAGTGTATAGTAAAATCACATATATAAATAAAAAATCCTTCTTCTTGCATAAGGACACTTCTGTCTCAGGGTAAATCCCAAATGTGGTTTAACCAACATACATCTTTATCAAGCAGTCTTTACTAAAAGTTACCATGCCTGTTTCCCTAAGCAGGATAAATGAATATGCTTATGAATAGCAACTATTTACAAACAAGTTATCACATTTATCAAGTCAAAAGAAGCATAATAAAAAGCTTGCCAGAAACCATCATAGATAGAACTGGGCCAGCTTTTTAAGCGTCATACAATAAGTCCTTTGGCTACATCAGAATTGTTAATAAAAGAGCTCGCAATATTTTAGACACATTTTGGTCAGTATGTACCTCTTTGGTGCCGATGGGGACCTCACACATTTCACACTTAATGAAACTGATGTAAAATTACAGCACAACTAAAAATAATCACATTCCTGTCTTGGAAGAAGAAACGGTAAAAAAAAAAAAAAAAAAAAAGGGTTATTGTTTTGATTCAGGTTCAAATACCATTGTGGGACCCATGTGCCGGGCACTTACACTACATTTGATCACTTAATCCTCTGAGTAGCCTGACAAGGCAAACATTATCATCACCTCCTTTCCACGGAAAAGAAAACTGAGAGTCAAAAATATATATGAAAAAATAGTAACTTTGTAATAGAGAAGATACTTGTAGATACTATCTATGACCTCCCCACCCCCAAAAGATATCTACATCCTAACCATTAGAACCTGTGAATATGTAATATTACATGGCAAAGGGGAATTAAGGTTGCTAATCAATTGACCTTAAAATAGATTATCCTAGATCAACCAATGGGCCTGATGTAATCACAAGTGTCCATTAAAAGAGGAAGGGAAAGTATTGATAGAAGAAGATGTCAGCCCAAGGGAGAGTTGAAGATGCTGATATGATGGCTCTGAAGACGGAGGAAGACAAACCAAGGAGTGCAGCAGCCTCTAGAAACTAGAAAAGGAGCAAGGAGGCAGACTCTTTTCTAAAGCCTCCAGAGAGAAAGGCAGCCCTGCCAAGAGCTTGATTTTAGCCCAGTGATACCCATGTTGTACTTCTAACCTATATAGAACTGTCAGAAAATAAGCTCGTGTTGTTTTAAGGTTTTAAGACACTAAGTTTGTGCTAATTTGTTACAGCAGAAATAGGAAACTAATACACCACCATAACCAAGTGCCAAGTTTCACATCACCGGTGATGTCATGCTATGTCATGTGCCCCTGATACAACATGATGAGGAGGACATGTCATCACTGTGATATGCTTCCCCCAAACTCATCACCCCAGTCAAATCATGAAAAGACATCCAATAAACCCAAATGGAGGGACGTTCTAGAAAATACATCAAGTGTACTCTTCAAACTGTTCAAGGTCGTGAAAAACTAGGAGAGACTGAGAAGCTGCAACAGACCTGAGGAGCGTAAGAAGACAAGATGACTAAATGCGATGTTGCATCCTTGACTGGATGTTGGAGCAGAGAAAGGTCATTTGTGGCAAAGGCAGTGAAATGTGAATAAAGTCTCTCGTTTAGTTAATAGTATTGTGGCAAAGTTAATTTCTTAGTTTTGACAATTTACCATGGTTAGGTTACCATTAGGAAAAGCAGGGTAAAAAGGAGGTGGGAACTCTGTACCTTGTAACATTCTGTAAACCAAAAATTATTCCAAACTAAAGTCGATTACAAATATAGTTATATTTTATACATGTATATTATAGATATTTATATATTATTTATGATATATTTATATATAGACCATATAGTACATATAATGTGTATAATATACACCAAAGACACATGCCTTACAGAATCAACTTCAGAATCCATATCTTCTAAGTTCTGTTTCCTCATTCCCTCCCCAAGTATCCTGTTCTGTCTTCAGTCTCAAAATCCACTCAGAGTGAACTCGCCTGACCTATCTATACCATTAATTCAGTTAAAGTCAAAATTATCTGGAATAAAGCACAGGGTTCAATTACTTGCTTAAAATTAGGAACTGAATGGTTAAAAAAAAATCCTAGAATTTTGTGGATTAAGGAACGTCTCTACAACTAACTTTTTCTCAGTTTCTCACTTCTTTCCTGCTTAGTCACAACTATTTTTGTGGGATTTTATTTTGAATCGGGAATAATCTATCTAGTGTAGTTTCTGGTATTGATGTTGGCTTAAAACTCTAGGTGTCCTGAAGCAAGTGCTAATGATAAAGACATCTTATCACATCATTGGGATTAAGTGGGGAATGATAACCATAATAATAGTGAGCACTCACTGAGCTTACTAGGATCCAGCCTTTAAATGTATTTATCTCATTTAATCCACAAAACCTCATGATGTGGGGCTATCTTTACTCATTTCCAAAAGAGGAAACTGAGAGACAGATCAATTAAGCAACTTGTTACATGCCCAATAAGTGGTGGAGGCGGATTTCAAACGTCACCAGTCTGATTCCAGGATTTAGTATCCGACAATAACTACACAGATTTGGGGGTGAAGAGTAGGGTTTAGTACATCCTTATTTTATATGATGATATTAAGAGCTAACATTTCTAACATTTATGAAAACATCACCTCATTTAAACCTCACAACCAAGCCTACGAGGGTGGTATGTACTATCACTGTCACAGAGCAGGTTCTTTGGGAAGTAAACTCAGAGAGAGATTAGAAGGCAGGCAGTTTACGGGCAAGTGTACCTCAGGGCTGTAGCGGAAGGGAAGGAAATGAGATTGGGCACAGGAGGAGCGGGGCTGATAGAGCCACGACACAGTTCTCAGCCATTCCTCCAGGGAGCTCTGGAGCTGAGATGGCCCTGCAGAGCTGTACAAACTGGGGCAAAGGGGCCAGGTGTTTAAACCCCCTCCGCGACCAGTCACTGGATGTGGGCTGCCCTTGGGAAGTGTTGAGGCCTCGGGTGAGAGCAGATGGCAAGTTCCAGAAGGGTGCTCGGCCATGAGTCATCAGCTCCAACACCCCCAGCAGCTAGAAAACAAGCACTTGAGTCCTGGGGTACAGGTGGAGTGCTAGTTGGTGTGCCAGATAGTTACAGATGAAGAGACTGAGGAATAGACAATAAATTAGTTACCTCAAGTCAAATAAATAGAAAGCAACATAGGTGAGGCGGGACTCCAGCTCTGTTGGACTCCTGCACAAGCCCTAACCAGTGTGCTATGCTGCCTCAAGGTACACAAGAACAACTGGGAACCAAAGAAAAGCTTAGCTGGAGTGTGGTAGCAACAAATGCTTCCAGGTCAATACAACTCTAAGGGAGGCTACCTAATTCAGTCCAGGAACTCAGAGGCCAAGGTCAAATGCTCCCGGAGAAGTGACCGAATAAGGCAAGAATGAATTCAGTGTACGTTTTTATTTTAGTTACAGTGATTGTTAGCTATCTTTCTAAAAGGATGAAACCAAATTTCTTTCTTAAAAAGAACAAAAAATTAAAATATTTTTTTAAAGTTTACATGCAAAAAACATGAAAGATTAAAAATGGAACTTCAGACGCATTAGTAGTATAAGAATGCAAGTCCCATACCAGCAATCTCCAACTTTCTGGGAAATTAGGCTTTCTTCAGCTAGAACTCACATATGTGTAACTAACTCTGCTCATAGAGGGCAAGGGAGTAGAACTCTGTGTACAAACGCATTTGTGAAAATTGATATGGTGATACATTTTAATGTATTTACTCCAGCTCAAATAATTTAATGGTTCACCGTCATGGACAACCCTCAGAAATGTTTCACTTTTTCAGCTAATTGAACAGTAACTGAATCAACTGTTCGATTAAACTTTTTTCAAAAGTACAGACCTTGTCTTATAATGCCTTTGCAAGGCTCTAATTTCCAATGTATCAAAGAGAGAATCTTATTCTTTCCATTCCGCGCTTAACAAATGTGAGCAAATTGAGACCTGAAGAGAAGTAACTCCAAACATACATGGGAGGGTAGCCAGAAGAATCAGAAGGAGCAAATTGAGAGGATGAAGGAGGAGGTGGAGAAGGAAGAGGCAGAGATGGAGGAGTTTAAGGTTTGACTGTAGAAACAGTAAATAATCATGAGGTCATTAGAAATGAAAAAGATTTTAGAAACTCTGTGTTCAATGCTCGGATTCATTTATCTCCACAAAACTGCCAATAAGTCTCACTCTTCCCATAATTCTACTTTCATCTTGTCTTCAAACATAAAGACGAGAAACTGTCAAATGCCTTTCCTTTCCAAAATCAAGCTATAATACGTCTATAAGAGCATTCCTCCAGATTTTCCCATCCAATAAACATTGCCTAAAAAGGAAATGACTCTGGTCTGGCATTAGTTCCTAAAAAATGTATTCTATGATCACTGCATTCTTTTCTAAGGATTCACGAAATAACTGTTTATTAATCCATTTGAGAACTTGACCAGGGGTGGTGTCACGCTCACACATCAAATCTATACTTCAGAATCATCCTGCTCTTTGATGTTTGCAAGATTTCCGCCTTTGGCCCCAGGTTGTCAGTGGTTTCCAGTGGTAAACAGTCCCAATGATATACAATCATAAAAGCTATTTTTGAATGAATTTTTCACTATATTGTAATATGAGGATTATTCTCTCTAGTTGAAAAAGACATTTGCAAAATAGCAAAACTTCCATGCACAGAAGTGTTCAAGCAAACACTGGATGATTCCATGTCAGAGAGTTAAGTGCTGCTACTTTCTTTCTGTCATCTATGGCTTCTACAGTCCTTCCAATGTGTTGGTACATCTACCACACAAATGTAATGCATTCATTCAACAAATGGTTACTGCGAAAAACGATTTGATTGTCATGTACTAAATACTGAGCTAAACACTGAGGGGACAAAGAAAAATTAGGCAAAATCTGAGCCTATAAAGTTTACATCCTTCTTAGTATCACCAAAACTCATTTAATTGGAAGACATTAAATAAAAATGTTTTCTGAAAAAATTATTTTTAAATTAAATCAGTAATTTAGAACCAAACAATGATATTCAGTATCACCATTAACACCAAGGACCATACAGATTCTACTACAGGACTTCTCAGCACCCTGAATACGCATTGTGAATTTGTAGGAGCAGAAGAGAATATATAGTGTTTGCCAAAGTATGACCAGGGGTCCCTGTTTTCCCCTTGAGACCTCTTAAGGGAGCAGGGTTTAGCAGAAAGAAACATCCTTTCCAACCAGGGTGGGAAATAATGGCCCCGAGAACTGTGTCTTTAGCACTGCACTGCCTGTTCCCATTCCGCGTCATCACAAAGCAATTCAAAGGCAATTTCAAGACAACTAATGAATAAGTGCGTGACTGAGCAATGCAGACCATATGCGTGAGGGAACTGACATTATATAAAGATCTTATAGGAGAAATAGAAATTTATTTTTTATTCTAAGTGAGTAGTTTCAGAATGTATTGTATACATATGTACATTGAGTCCCAAATTTAAAGACTGCCTATGTACAAAATGAACGGAGAATTTCTGCATCTACATGGCCTAATTTTTCCATCATTCAGATGTTTTTTTTTCTTTAGGAAATCCTTTCGAACTCTTGGGATATACAGTAAAAAAAAATTGTACATTTGTTAACCTTACCCCCCCCCCAAAAAAAAATCGCAATCTCTGGTTGTGGTATCCAAAAATCTATTTTTAAAAAATTCTAGTGATTCTTATGTGTGCCAAAACTGGAGAGGCACTGAACTACAGTCCAATCTCTTCCTGCTCTTGTTCCCTAATTTGAAGAAGCATCTCCTTACAGTGCAACATTTTTAATCTCCAGGGCAATGGGATCAAGGGTCACTATAGGTTAACAGGAATCCACAGGGGAATAAGAAGCACTGTTGTGTCAAGGGTGGCAACCTTATTAAAATCCAAACCTTTCAATGGGGAAAACACAAGAAAAAAATAAAAATGGCTAGTTTGGGATTAATTTCCATCTCACTGCAAATTGGAAAAGCTAAGAAATCAGAGGAAGGCAGATAATAAGCTTGAAGACAATGAGATAATATATTTCTAAGCATTTATAATACATATTTATTTCTTATGAAGTTAAAATAAGTATCTAGAATAGAAAGAAGATTCTGGGAAAAATGACTAAGCTTACATTCCTGGCCTCCCTGTCTTCCCCTCAGCTCCCAGTCAAAGAGGCTTAACCAATGAATTAACCTTGATGATAAAAACTCCAGAAAAAAGCACAGTTAGGTATGTCATTGTTGGTAATGCCTGTGACATAATCAACAGACCAACAGAGCTTAAGGTTAAGGCTCTTGAACTAGGGTTTGGTATGAGACACTGGTAGACTCTGGATTTGGGTAGGGAAGGGGGTTTCTGCTCTTCACTTTCTTCTGAAGGTGGCCTGTTTAGCTAGTAAAAGAAATCTAGAGGAAAATACACTCAAACTGAACCATTTGTGGTCCATTAGTCAAGAGATGCCATTTCTCTTCTGCTTGGTCCTCAAGAGGCCCAAACTGAGAAGCCCTTCTCCTTATTCCCCAGTAGAATACTCACAGTTTTTCCTGCCTGATTCTCGCACAGGTTCTCCAGGATTGCCACAGACCGAGGTCCCAAAATCTGTCTGTGCTGTACTGAAGTTACTTATACCTACGGGCACGCAAAGAAAAATTAACACACCATCAATGTATGCACCATAAAGACATCCACTGGGAGAAAATATTTATATTCCATGCATAACAAATGTTCTACAAATATTTACATAAATAAATTCCATATATTTATCCCATAAATAACAAAGGTCTAGTATCTAAAATACTTACAAAGCATTACAAATCATAAAGGAAAAGTTAAATGACCCAACAGAAAACACGGTCAAAGAATATGAAAACGCCCTACAGAAACACTCATCCCGGAAAAACTCTTGCACATATATAAAAGGAGTCATGTACAGACATATGGATTTCAAAATTACAGAAAAATGGGAACAACCCATTTTTAAATTATTGTTTATTCGTATTCATGGTTATTCGCATAGCTGAATACAAAACTAAAATGAATTAAATAGAAAGAGATTTGCTTCCAAATGAAACAAATGTTTCATTTGTAAAACTAAAAAAAAAAAAAAAAAAAAAGCCAAAAATTATGATTTCAGTCATGTGTTCACAGATGATTATACTATTTTTTCTATTGTTCTAAATGCTGAAAATATGCTTTTTAATGCAAGAAGGATATAAAAAGATCTTAGATGAGTAACAACTCAAGTTTTCAATTTAGAAGAAAATCACCAAATCCCTGTTATGATAAATAAAAGAGACACATATAGATAAAACTGATGAAATAACTAAGAATAAAGACAAAATTTTACAAGCTTTCAGACAAAGAATAGATGAAAACAAAAGAGAGTCAGACTAGAAACAGATTTCTAACCTTCAACTCTAGGCGGCAAAATCTATACATTTATAATCTGTTGTCAGGAAAGAACTGTGATTTCAAAATTCTATTCGTAGCAAAGATATAATTTTTATATGAAAACAAAAGAACTTCCGGTTTCCTGTTCCACAAATAAGGAGCCTGTAAGACGCCATTCCGTCCCAGCAAGTAAAAAGCTGAACACTTAAAAAACCAACAGCTCTTCTTAGACCCATAGAAGAGAGGAGGGCACAGGGCCAACCACTGGCCCCAAGACTGGAGAGAGAGACAGGGGGATACAGGGAGTCCAGGTCCACTGGGCAGAGACTCACCAGTGGAAACCACGCCAGGAACCAATGCTGGGAAAGAAAACTTGAACTCTGATGAATTGCTGGCAGTTCAGTGTGGACAACTCCGAGAGTTAAAAATTCCAGGGGAACTCAGTTATAAGGGGCCCCACAATATTGTGAGATTTACCTCCAGGAGCTTGACAAGCCTCCCACAGTAACCAGAGGAGAAACCTCCCCTCATGCATTGGGCAGGGGGAGGGGAAATGGAACCACTTTTAAATATGTCAGAACACGTTGTTCTTAACGAGGCCTGCACTCAGGAGAAACTAGTTAACCAGAGCCCGAGTTGCTGGCATTTAATCAGAGCCTAACTGACCTGGGAGAAGGGAATATCCAACACCAGCTCCCTTTAGCCTTCGGGTGGGGAGAAAGCAAATACCCAACTCCACCTACTCTAGCCATCCTGTCCCACCTAAGGAGAGAAAAAAACACTGAGAAGCACTGGTGAAGTTCACAGCTGAAAGGTACAGGCTCACTAAGAGTGACACCTGATCACAGGATCAGAGGACACTTCCCCTCTCCCCACACCCCACCGCCACATTACTAACAGCCTACTTAACAGCAGTCCCTTTTACCCAATACATCAGCTGCAGCTATCATGAAAGCAAAAGAAAGACATTTTCTGACATGCAGCAGATAATGTATATACCTTCTATAATCATCCATATACTCTTTGAGGAAAATACTAGACATGCTCCTACCAAACGAGAATTTAATGAGGACACCGTCAACAAAATAAAGGAAAACAAAATTCAATGAGTGGCAAGAGGGCTTCCCTGGTGGCGCAGTGGTTGAGAACCTGCCTGCCAATGCAGGGGACACGGGTTCGAGCCCTGGTCTGGGAAGATCCCACATGCCGCGGAGCAACTAGGCCCGTGAGCCACAACTACTGAGCCAGCGCGTCTGGAGCCTGTGCACCGCAACAAGAGAGGCGGCGATAGTGAGAGGCCCGCACACCACGATGAAGAGTGGCCCCCACTCGCCGCAACTAGAGAAAGCCCTCGCACAGAAACGAAGATCCAACGCAGCCAAAAATAAATAAATAAATAAATAAATAAAATGAGTGGCAAGAAATGATTTTTAAATATATATATAAATTGTATGTAAATACTCAAACTTATGTGACTAGGTATTATGATTAAAGCATTAAGCAATGATTTTAAAAACAAAGATATGACTATAGTTCATAAATAAAAATTCTAAACTGCTTAAATCCAGCAGTTGGAGAAGTAAATGCATTCCAAACATTTTCTGCGGTAGAGATTTTGGGAAACCAGTTATGTGAAATGTTCTGTGCAGGTTTAGACATTATTTAATTTACTCTGATGTAGATATATCTTTACATAGATGGTTACAACAGGAATGTAAGCAGTAATAGGATAAGAAATGCAGTAGTACTGTATTTCCAATTTAAAGTAGGGAGTAAAAGAGGAACAGAAAGACATTTAATCAAGTCAGCATAGAAAAAAACAAGTTGGAAACTGGGGGAAAGGAAACAAATGTACTCAATAATTAATATAAAGTATGGTGAAAATATTAACATTTATTTAATTACAATAAATATGAAGGATTGAAATTATTTATTCAAAGGCGACTACTATCAGACTGAATGAAATAAGGAACTCCAGTGACATGCCATTTACAAATGATACACGTAAAACAAAATCTCAAAGACAAAGTGAAAACAAAGGAATGACAAAATCACAGAATTACAAACAAAAGTAAAGTAGCATGGCTATACTAACATTGGATAGAGGGCAATTCAAGGTCAAAGGCAGGAAAAAAGACTAATCAAAATGGGTACTGCACACTTGCTATTTAGATTAAACCACAAAAAACTGTCATTTTTAGGGCACAAGTAGTCAAATATTGGCAATTTCAAGTGTCAACATATAACTATTGAAAGTCTTTAAAAAGTAATCAAACACATCACTTTATTATAATTCTAGTAAAGCAAAGATTATTCAACATTGGGAAATGTTTAAAATTGTCAAGAAAAAAAAAAGTAAACTCATAAGATTATACTGACAAATGCCAAAACATATTTGCTAAAGTTCTTCAACCATTGCTAACAAAGTTTCTAAGAAAAACAGGACTAGGAAAAAAAAAACACTAAGGTACAAAAAATACTTTAAAAATTAACATCAAATATTTATTAAACAATGAAATGATACAGTCCAAATAAAATCAGAAATACGTGAGGATGACCACTATCACCATACTTATTCAACTTGCTTTTAATAATAAAGGGAAAACAGTTTATTTAAATAGTATATGAAATTGAAAGAAACCAATATTTTTATTGTCTGATTATATGATTGGTTTTAGAAGAGAAAATCCAAAAAATTCTTCTGATAAATTTTATATTTAATAAGAGAGATTTGCACTGTAGCTGAATACATTTGCAAACTCAACTGTATTTCTTTAGAATTTCACTGGGCAGTTAAAAATAGGAATAAAGAGGAAAATCACAATAATAACTGTTGACTACCAAGTCACCGAAGGGACCATCAAAATAATCTTTTTATCAAGCACAGCCAAATTAATCGTTCTGTATTAAGGGAGAACACCACCTCCACAGACTCTTAGTAGAATCTTGGCAGGAGAGATATTTTTAAAGTTTGGGGGATTGGATTTAAGGTGGATCTTCCCATGCAGTGGGGAGGTCTTGATCAGGATGGAACAAAATTCATGATATAAGAGTTTAGGATTGATGGACATAGGGAAATGATAATTTTGAAGCAAGTCTTAAACAGTAAAGCCCAACTGACCAAACTAATTTTTCTGAGAAGGAAGCTGTTTATCCTGATGAGAGCAAGTTGAAAATGTTTTCTTTGAAAAAATGAAATGTCTGAAAATTCCTGAAACAAACATATAATTATGTCCAACTGTTATAATCCTGAACAAAAATTTCTTGGGATAATAATGTTCTGTTAATGCACATAATCAAATAGTAAAGTCACCTAGATGTAGAGTTTCATACTTAATCATATTAATCTGTGACTATTAATGGTTTTGTATCTCATGACCAAAACTGTAAAATGCTGAGGACTAAATTTAATAAGATTAGGTTCAAAACATATAGAAACTTATAAAATATGATACAATGGAGACCTGGGTGGGAACACTTAAAATAATTAAACTGTGTAATTTTCTAATTATTACATAAATTTAATGCACTTCCAATCAAATTTTTAGAGAACTTGGTGGGGAGAAAGGATCCTAAAAATTGGTTTTAAGTTTCTTATAAACAGGTATTTTGTAAAAACTGCTTTAGAAGTTTTGGGAAAAAAATGAAAACTCTAGAAAAACTGTAGAGTGTGGTAAAGTTTATTATTCCTCTTTATTCAAAACTGTATGTAATTGACCCAAAAGCAAATAGCTAGATAAGTAAACAAACTAGAGAGTCTAGAAATAGATTTAAGTGTATTAGGGAGGTTAATGTAAGTGCGGCATTTGAATGAGAAAAAGATCTTTAACTTGCTGTACAGTTCTTGCACAGTAGCTATCCCCACAGCAGCTATTTTAATCTAGATGAAATAAAGTTCTATGTGTTCAAGAAAAAAGTTAATTTAAAAGTAAAGAAAATTTTGGAAAATATTCCTGTAACCTTTAGGTGATAAAAACTTTTACCAGAAAAGAAACTCAAAACCAAAAAAGAAAAAGTTATGTATTTGACTGCTTTTTTTAAAAAATTATATTTAAAAAGACAATTATTAAAGTCAAAAGACAAGAGAGGCTGGAAGAAAACTGTTCTGCAATACATATGAAAACAAAAAAATAATTAATATTCATAATAAGATGAGGAAAAGCCAAACCACCCAAAAGAAAATAAACACAGGATATGGCAGGCATTTCACAAAAGAAGAACGGCAAATAGCCAATAAACATGAAAGGATGCTTACTGTAACTAGTCGTCAGGAAAATGCAGTCAGATACCATTCTGCACACATCAAATTTGCAGAGACAGAAACAAAATGCTCAATAGGCTACATGTGGAAATAGGCCCTCATATTCTGTGGCTAAGACTATAAATTTCCACAACTTTCTGAAAGTCTACCAAGCTAAAAAGATGCACTTTGAACAAGCAAATCTCCTTTTGAGTGTTTATCACACAGATAGAATGTACCAGTTTATAAGTGATTTTTAGGTGTATTTTAGTAATATCATACACTTACAACAAATTACTTATTTCATTTTCCTTACCAGTTTAAAATAATAGAGACACAAAGAGGATAGTCATCAAATAATGAACAGTTGATCACATTCTGGTACAGTCATTCTATAGGACATCAGAAAGCTATCATAGGAGAGGAAAAATTCTCCTCTATCTGAGTGTCTGGCTGGCCCTGAGGATTAAACTGATTTAAGACAGATTAACAGAAAAGAAAGCATACCAATTTTATTAAATTTTTACATGTTCATAGGAGCCTTCGCAAGAGAATGAAGACCCAGAGCAGGAAGCTTTTATACATTTTAGACAAAGATACAATAAAATTGTGAAGAACTGACAAGCCAAAGGGGTTTGGGCTATGGGTAGCAAATGGTGAAGAAGTAGGTAGAAAGATAAGACTTTTACAGAACAACTATATCATCCAAGAGAATGAGTGCCCCCAGAAGCCCCCAATGCCAAAGTAAACCCTCAGCCTACCAGAGGAAAAAACTTGCCAGAAATATGATAGAATATGATAGAATAGTGAAAAAAATAAGTCAATACATGTCAAGATTTTAGTATTTTCTGTAATACAGTCTTCACCAAGATAGGAATTAAAGATAAAGGTAATATACATTTACAAAGCTATTCATAACCAACTTATCTGGCGATTATCTACAAGCATTTTTTTCACCTTGTCAAATGTCATTCTTTCCCTAAATGACATAATATCTAAACTATGAAAGTACTACGATAAATGAGCAGACGTTTGACAAAAAATAGCCCACGGATGTTCCTTTTTCAATCTTAAATTCCATGTATTCAAAGTCTGTTACCTTCTCACTAAAGTGTCTCCACTCTAACGACTCCAATTCTGTGAATCTTCTCAACCAAAAACCTGGAAAATCATCTCTAGTTCTTCACTTTATTTACATGCTAGCTGTTTCTAAGCCCCATTACTTCTTCATTTGAAAAATTTCTTGCATTTATCTCTTCCATTTCACTCTGATAGTCATCACTCTTATCAAAGTATTTATCACCTTACACCTCAATTACAGTTTATACCCAATCTCATGATTCTCTGTTTTGGCACCTCCTCTCCTCAAGTTCCTTTTCAAACCACACATCTACTGTCCTTTTCAAATGCCTACGTTCACCTCTTAATATAACAAATCCCAACAACTCATTCTGCCTGGCTCTTGAGTTGTACGGTACACACTCACTCTCCCCTCTTAGGCTTGGTCTTTTACAATAGCAACCTTCCACTTCCATCCAGAATAAGATCAAGAGCACAACATGGGCAGGGAGACTGTGGGTGCCCCAACCATGCCAGCAATTTAGTCATCTTTTAAAATAATAGATTTTGACTTCCATTTAGAGCAGAGCCAAGTACAGTTTGAGAGAAGGCAGGACAAAGACTCTCTTCTATTGTCACAAGCAGCTTAGCTGTATCAAATTGACAATACCACCCCCCATAAACAAGCCCTGATGCTTGCCAAATCCGTCCTCCACAGACCGAAATTTAACAATCATCCATATTAACTCCCGTCCTTATCAAAGTATTCTTTCCAGAATACAGAATATTCATTCTCTCCCAGAGAAATGATAGGAGACATAATTTTCGCCACCATGTTGTATTTCAGTAATGTTTTTCCTCCTCAGTGTTTTTTCAGTTCCACTTAGAGATAGGTACCAGGATGACTGTCTACAGCTTAATCTACCTTCATGCACGATTCTCTTTCCCTCCATACTTCTGCTCTTTCACACATGGAATGCTTCCCTCTTTCCTGTCCACCTATGAAAATGCAATTGACTCACAAGGGCTGACTCCAATTTCACTCCTGCCTAAAGCCTTTTCTGATTAATCAGAATATATTTTTCCCCCTTTGGCAATTGTTGTTCTGTTACTGTCTCACCTATGTTCATTTTGTCTCCTGGTGGAGACTGCAAGTTACCAGTGATCAAGCACCCTATGTTTTCTTTCTTTCTTTTGTGTCTCTCTAATCACGTAGTACGTACTCAGTGATCAATAGGGATGTGTTAATCAATTAAAAACTGTAAGCCATAATAGCTTATTTGACAGATCAATGTAAAAACAAATTTATGACCAAAACTAAACTTAATTACTAAATAACTTTTTACCTTCAATAATCTGTTACAATATCACAAGAAGTCCTCCCCAAACAATGTATAAATCAAGACACAATAGACTGTTCATTATTTATCAATATATTTGACAATATCAAAGTAAAGTGGAATATTATATACGGGAATCACATTTTCTGCCCCAGAGATATTAATTCAAACAGTCTAAAATTCAAAATTTTTCAAGACGACGACTCTTCCTTTGTACCTGAAGACACCCAACAAACAATCATTGTGTTTCAGTTAAAATAAAATAATACAGCATGGGGAAATGCAGGAGTCTGAGAAATGCCCCATAAGAGAGGAAACAAGGGAAAGTTTCCATTAAGATCCTCTACTGGAAATGTTACTTATATTTTAGATATTCCTAGGAGTGCCGGAAGAGAAGAATTAGACATCAATGATGTTCATGAACACGATGACCTAGGGAATTCATAACAGAGCACACTGACATGCATGTTACATAACAGTTCTGAAAATCCTTCCAGATCTATTCATGTATTTGAGAACAGATGTTTCTTCTTCATGATTTTTTTTTCTTTTCAACATTGAAAAACTGACTTTGAAGCTTGGGATCAATTTACAGATTTCCCATAATGTTAAGTCATTTTCTATAATGTTCTATTTGGAGTAAAATTCATGTTTATTTTTATAGCAATGGAAAAATCTCCCTTTGGAATATAAAATGGGACAGTCAGTATGATTAGGAAGTCAGTTAAACAATATATTTTGTTTGGAGACAATCTGTCTTGTTTTGAATTCTCAGAGAAAAAAGAAAAAAGTCAAATAGTAAAAATATCTGTTAAAATAGCACTAATTTAAAATTAATTCAGGTCCTTATTCAAAAAATTGTTTTAAATGTTTCATCAATTTCCCACAACTCTTCTAATTTAGCTATGCTTGAGTTAATTTTTAGAATCATGTTTCATGAGTGGGCCTCAAAACTTCAGGTTTAATGGTTCAAAAATGGTGAATGTTGAATCTACTAGTTTATAAAAATAATGAAATCAAAATATTTTAGGACAGATACTAATACAAAAAAGCAGGAAATGAATGTAGAAAAGTAATGCAAATGAAATTTTAGCACAAAGTGGAACAAAGCCCACGTCGAATTACAAAACATGGATAGGACAGGTCCACAGTTTGGCTCCCAGTGAAGAGTTTATGTATTTACCAACACAAGTCAGCATTTTATTAAAGATTTTCCTAATAAATAGATGTAACAACGCAAGCAACACGATCTGTATTAAACAAGTTTTGTTTCTTTTCTACAGCAGAGCTCCTCCTTCCTTCCCTAGAACTGTGTTAAGTAAACCTTAAGTTAGAAATCTTTTGTAGTTTGTTTTTAGATATAAAATGTTATGATTATATATTTACTGTATTTTGCTCCCAGTAAGTGAAATCAGTTTTGTTGATTACTCCTCCTTGTGCATGAGACAAATACCTATTATAGCCATCAACCACTTAGGATTTTTTTTAAGATTTTGTTCATTTAATGACCACTGAATCACATTTTAGTTAAGAACTGTCCAAAGTTGAAGCTCAATCAGATGGAGCTTTTAGATTATTTTTAATAATAAGTATCATTAATTTTCCTTAATATTTTTATTTAGTTTTTTCTTTTAACAATATATATTTAATTTTGCAAAAGTAGTTCTAAAGGATACCAGGAAGGTGGAAATTTATGTCAGTCCTAACCACCTTTTAATAATGAAAATCCAGGAATTCGTGAGACTTTTTTTTGCGAAATTAAGCAACAGCTTCTACCTTTGGCTGCTAATTGATCACAACATGAGCGAGGGCAGAGTAAAGATCAATTATCACACAGTGGTACCCGTAACATAAGGAAAACTGCGATTAGGAGCCTTTAAAAAAACCAGATTCAGTCGGTGTATTTCTTCTCTCTTTTCAATGACTGAGAATGAAATCTTCCTTCTCAAACCATGTAAAATTAGTCTTAAAAAGTGACTCAAGTGAGGTGAGGCACTGTTTGAGTTTAACACATTTGCTTCAGAATCTAAAATTTGCTTCATTTTATTGCTAACTTCTCTGGTCCTTTGGAAACTTTACTTCCCTTTTCAACCATATAATCAAACCCATAACCAACCTTGAAGACAGATTTAAGAGAATATATTTCTCATATAATTTTTACAAACATTTTCTCATACAAATTTTTCTCACTATGTACCAGATTGTGACTCTGATAACTATTCCCTTGATCACAGTGCAGTAATTCCATCTAGTCAGTAATTATACAGTTAAAAAAAAAAAAACTTCACCAGGGGAAATATAAATGGTGACAAAGGAACTCTAATTTACCCCCATCCAACCACCCACCCACAAAATATGTAATACTCCTCTCACAGTTCTTATTACTTCAGAAAAAGTACTTACTGAAAGGAACTTGTTTATATTAACCAAAGGCTAATTTAGTGTTCTCACCTTTACATATAGAGAAACACACAGAAAATTAAATATAATTATATTCAAAGAATATGATTTAAGGGAAACACAAAGTTTTATTTTCAAATGCTAAGTGTCAAATCTATTATAACCAGTATTACAGAAACAGTAATCTTGAGCAGCAATTATTTAGTATTTTTATGAAAAGTTTAATAGGAAGATATGCTCACATGATTTTTTTTTTAATTTGAAAGAGTAACAACTAAAATGGAAAAATTGGAAACAAAAAAATTTAGAAAAAACCCAGGCAAGATACACTTTTCATAGTAATAAACATATTTCTGGTGATATAAACTGTAGCCATGTAAAATGTCCCATACACTTCCAGATCTGGAAAACATGTTTGGGCTACGGATTGACAATGAGAATGAGCAAATGCCTTGAGTTTAGCTAAGACACAGGAATTGGGCATATATAAAGGTATAGTTAGGCAAGAAGTAGTCAGCCAAAACAGGAGAAAACTACATGATTCAGTATGTCCATGCAGGTACAGAGGTGAAAAGATCAAAGAGTAAACCTGTGACTTCTGATTCTATTTCCCTTCTTGGAGTGGGCATTCCCTTGCCTAAAAGGAATTGGCCAGAAGCCTATAGTTCAACCCTGTCCCTCAGTGAGGCAGGATAGTGATACTTAGATTCATTTACATTCAACAATTATTTATTGAATGTCTATCAACTATATTTCTGGTACTCTGTGGGGCTGCTGTGTATACGATGGAGGGCAAAACATACATGATCCCCGCCCTAAAGAGCTTACCATCTAGTGACAAAGACAAACAATAATAATTAAAGACACACGTACACAAATAAAGGCTTGAATAGTGTAGTAAAGAAAAAATATAGAGTTCTGTCTTATGTCGGTTTCCTAGAAACAGAGCCTGAGATCAGGATTCTTGTTCAAGTGACTTGAGTGTTCCCAGGAAGACTGGAGTAAGGGAAGCAGGATAAACAGGGAAGAAATTTAAGCAAGAATGTGGACTCAGCTGGAGACTAGTTTGGGCTTGACCCCAGAGGGATCTCTGGAGCATGAACCGCACCACCAAGCTGGTCTCACATTGAGGCAAGGAGGCACACTTTTTGTAGTCGTCAATCATTGGGTGAGGGCTATCAAGTAGAGTAGGGGTGGTGGCGGGAAGGGTACACTTCTTTTGTGAAGATACCCAAGTTGAGATCAGACGGTTATACAGTGTTTGCCTCAGAAAATAGAAGGACCTAGAATATGCAAGGTAGTGAAAGAGGTCAGCAATAACAGGGTATCACAAGATGATACCGGGAGAGAGGCAGACAGGAGATAGATTATGAAGAATCATACAGAACATGTGAAAAATGCTATTTTTTATTCTAAGAGCAATGGACAACTTCCAAAGATTACAAGCAGATGAGGTACTTAATCAGGTACCTGTTTTTGAAAGATTTTTGGAGAAAAAGAATCAAGTGCAGATCTTGGAATATCAGTCAGGTGATAATTGTAGGGATCTAGAAGAAAATAATGATGGTTTGAACTACAACAGTGATAGAGCACATGGATACGTATAATTGGATTAAAGAGTTAATTACCATGTTAAACTGACAGGACGTGTTTATGAATAGGTACCACAAAGAATGCAATGAGGTATAACAATACCATACCACTTCTCTATCTTGTGTTATTTTCTTTAGCTATGCTATACTACCCAGGGACTAGCACAGATAAAGAGGTCAGTAAAGTTCAACCAGATTTGATTATTGCCTGGATGTAATGAAAAGGCAAAGGGATAAGAGAGGTTAGGTCATGGGTGAGAGTGTTACCAAAACAGTGGATCACAGAATTCAAACAGGACCAAGAGATAACAAAGAAACAATGGGGTTACAAGTATGGAGAGATGAGGCATGAGTGAGCTGGAGATATGGACTGGGTAGCATAGAGATTTGTGCTGCCTACTATGTACAGTTAGTTCAATTGTTCTAATTGCGAAATTATCCAAATTAAATAAATTAAATAGCAATAAGCCCCTGGAAGAATGCATAAAGGAAATTAAAGAAAATTTTACCAAGGGAAAAAATTCTGTTCATATATTACCAACGTAGAGATGATTCAACAATGTAATTCAATGGTACTCGAAGCAAATCCGTCACTGATTAGATGGATTTCGAAGCAGTGTGGACTAGCTTGGTACTAGTTAGACAGTACATTCATCATGGTGCTTATTAAGACTGTACAGTGAATTCTTCATTGCAGCACTAAAGCAGATTAAGAGAAATTTGGAAAACCAGTGGAACCATACAAAAAGCAAAGTAAAAATAATCTTAAGATGGGCCAGGGGATAAATTCTGAGGTCACAATGATCTCACTGTTTGATCTGCTTGGATAATTTCTTCAGTTCTTTATTTTTGAATCTATACACACAATCTTTGTGAGTTTTGTGTAGATTTTGGAGTCCTTGAATTCCACTACTGTCAAGTAAATGGAAACAGGAGTGAAATCAGAAAGGGAAATCTGCAGTGTGTTCTCTGGAATGGTTTGGAACTAGCCTGACAGGCTGCCCCAGTTGGCAGTGAGGATCTTGGATCCATGAAAAACACAGCTGTGTAGACCAGGCTGTAGATCAAAGGTTAGAATGCCTATTTTTATTTTAATGTTGTGAAAAATTCCCTGGTCCAAGAACCACACAGATTCTGACATAAAGGCTGCAAAGAGAGAAGTCAAAGGCCTTCAGTTCTGAAGTCCCTTGGAAGGATCATATATTAGTGAATAGGTGGAAATGAAAATGCTCAGATTAAAATAAAATCACGTAAAACTTCAGCATGAATTTTGGAAGTCTAAAAATACCCTTATTGCAAGCAGAATGGATTTTAAAAGCTTCTATACTAAACTTTTACTTCTGAAATTAAACAACACTCTGTTTACAGCAACAGTGAGCTGTTGTTCTGAGATTCTTAAAGGTGATTATAAATGAGTCAAGATGACATTTGGGGCTCCAGAAGCAGTGCTCATCTCATTATCAGAAACTTTTTTGGCTGAGCTGGGACTGCCTCTCTCTTAATTCTAGTAGAAAAATATGGTAAGGCTCTGATCTGTGCTATTTAAAAAACTGTTTAAGCTAGCAGGACTGAATTAACCATTCCATGTCCCTTTTCCCTAATATGGCATCACATCTCCTTCCCACACTGCCTCAAAGAGTCCAGTATTTGCCTCAAAATATATATATTTCTTGAAGCCAAGAAAATCGGCAAAACTGTTCCTGATAACCAGACACCTATTTATCTATATCTGAAACAGGGTCCACGGGATCGTTATCTCCTGCAACTGGATAAGCCCCCACTGCCAAAATACCCTTCCAAGAGCTGTTGAGTTTTTGGGTTTTTTTAACATCTTTATTGGAGTATAATTGCTCTACAATGTTGTGTTAGTTTCTGCTGTATAACAAAGTGAATCAGCTATACATATACATATATCCCCATATCCCCTCACTCTTGAGTCTCCCTCCCACCCTCCCTATCCCACCCCTCTAGGTGGACACAAAGCACCTAGCTGATCTCCCTGTGCTATGCGGCTGCTTCCCACTAGCTATCTGTTTTACATTTGGTAGTGTACATATGTCCATGCCACTCTCTCACTTCGTCCCAGCTTACCCTTCCCCCTCCTCATGTCCTCAAGTCCATTCTCTACATCTGCGTCTTTATTCCTGTCCCCACCCTAGGTTCTTCATAACTTTTTTTTTTTTTTTTTTTTTTTGGTATTAAACTGTGATAGCAGAGATGCCCCAGTCAATACTGAAAGGAAGAACCTCCAACAACTGAATAAAAGAGAACTTCCTACTCCACAAGTAGTTCCCCAAGATTTGAGAGAGAGGGCCAGCAGTTCATAAAATCTACCTGAGTAGCTTTCTGTCTCATTTATTTTTATAGGTTCCTCACTTTCAGCAGGATTTTTTTTTCCCCCACAGTATTTTACATTCCTAGTAAATGCCAGTTCTCAAAAATACCTGGTAAAAAATAAAGAAGTGCAGGAAGATCAATGAAATCTTTTAAAGAGTGTCTAAAAATGTCCTGGGTTGGTTTTTTTTTTTTCCTCTTTTGTAATCTATGCGATAATTTGGGGAAGTCATTATAGCATTTGGACAGCATCTGTGACCTTAACGGGGGTGGACCTTTAATGCATTACAGACATACGTCTTAGCAACTTTAGTATATGCCATGCCTATAAACCGATGGGTGTATTATAAAAGCAATTGGCTTTTAATCTGAATACATTACTATCAGAGCAATGTATACTTAAAAGAGTTCTATCTATAGTTAATTATTTAGCTCAGAGATTTAAAGCCACGTGGTAAATGGGTTTCTCATTTTCTTAGCAGAAGGTTAGATCAATCTTTTAAATGCTATCACAAGTTGGCAGCCAGGAGATCTCTGGTTGGCCTCTATTCTCTCAATTTGTTAGATGCTACCTGCTATCAGTTTCAACATCCAGGTTTGCCAGCTGCCCTCGTGTGTTCTGGGTAGCATCAGGCAATGAAGCTGTTATGTACAATTACACAACCGTTCCCAACCACTTAAATCTAACATTACCCTAGAACAGCAAAGGCAAATAGGTCCAAACCTATTCCATTCCACGAGTGTACTAATGTGTCAAATGATTTTAATAAAGGTTTTATGTCAAATCTCTTAGGGGATTGTGAGGAAAATAAAACTTCACCCTGCCTAAAATCAGAATTGTCTGCCTCTCTCTCACGGTGGGAATATGAATATTCTGCTGAAAACTAGGGTGGCTGTTGCTTTCTGTTGCTCTCTGCTACTCCTGTTTTCCAGGCCTGGGAACAGATGGTGCGCCACCTGACTCGGAATAGTCTAATGTAAGATTCATTGTGCTTCACGGGAAATCAAAGATCAAGCAACATTACAGAAGGTGACGCAGCACCTCGGCAACCAGGAACCCAGTATGATACAGTGGAGTGGCGAAGGAGGAGGGGAGGAGAGCAAGAAATTCAAAGCAAAAACTGGAAAAGACAAAGAGAGAGAGAGTATAAAATCAGTCAACATACTTGGAAAATAAAACCTTCAGTCCTTGAAGGCTAGCATTTGAAAATACTATCAAACTCCATCCCAAATATTTAGCCCAAAACAGTAATAACTCTCTCCAAAGGACTTTAGCTATCTCATCATTGTCAACACTAAGAGATTATTCTATCATATCCTTCAAGATATGTCTTAAATTCGAATCACCTTTAAGGCACAACAGTAGAGGTTGATAGTGACAAGTGGAAATTAGTAACTTTACCAAAACTACGGAGAAGGGGCCTAGGACAGAATAACTTGGATTACGTGAGCTAAGGTGTCCTCAGAGCTATTTTAAAAGAATAGCAAGTGCAGTCCCAGCAATCCCACTACTGGGCATATACCCAGAGAAAACCATAATTCAAAAAGACACATGCCCCCCAGTGTTCATTGCAGCACTGTTTACAATAGCCAGGTCATGGAAGCAACCTAAATGCCCATCGACAGACGAATGGATAAAGAAGATGTGGTACATATATACAACAGAATATTACTCAGCCATAAAAAGGAACAAAATTAAGTCATTTGTAGAGACGTGGATGGATCTAGAGACTGTCATACAGAGTGAAGAAAGTCAGAAAGAGAAAAACAAATATTGTATATTAACGCATGTATGTGTAATCTAGAAAAATGGTACAGATGAACCAGTCTGCAGGGCAGAAATAGAGACACAGATGTAGAGAACAAATGTATGGACACCAAGGGGGGAAAGTGGCGGGGGGGGGGGGCGGGGGGTGGTGGTGGGATGAATTGGGAGACTGGGATTGACATGTATACACTAATATGTATCAAATAGATAACTAGTGAGAACCTGCTGTATAAAAAAATAAATAAAATAAAATTCAGATTAAAAAAAAAAAAGAATAGCAAGTGCAGTAGTGCAAGCATCTGCAAGCCCTCCTCCACTCAACCTAGAAAAGCAGTTAACAAACTATGGCCTGTGCACCAAATTTGGCCCACTCTCTGTGTTTTTAAATAAAGTTTTATTGGAATACAGCCACATCCATTCATTTGTTTATTGTCTATGGCTGCTTGCACATGACATTAGCAGAAATTGGTAGTTATGGCAGAGAACATATGGTCCACAAAGCCTGAAATATTTACTGTCTGACCCTATACAGAGAAAGTTTGCCGAGCTCTGGCCTAGAACCTATTTCCCGCTAATAATCTACACATGAGCATGAACTTTCACCCAATCCAAGAAGTCCATGAAAACCCCTATAATAAGAGCATCCTATATATTTGACTCACTCTCCTTCTCTTTTAGAAAGAAACCAGTTCTCATGGATGTAAATGAGGCAATGCCTCCATCACTAGGAGGCAATGTTGTTTCTCTGGCTCCCCCACCCAGTACCACCCACCACCACCAGGAGTTCAAATCAGCATTAGCAGAAAAGATATTAAGATGGCCTCTCTATGCCTGAATGTCAGCCTCTGACTTCCTTATAAAAAGAACCCTTGTGTTGGGCTTCCCTGGTGGCACAGTGGTTAAGAATCCGCCTGCCAATGCAGGGGACACGGGTTCGAGCCCTGGTCCGGGAAGATCCCACATGCCACAGAGCAACTAAGCCTGTGCGCCACAACTACTGAGCCTGTGCTCTAGAGCCCACGAGCCACAACTACTGAGCCCTGTGCTACAATTACTGAAGCCCACACGCCTAGAGCCCACACTCCGCAACAAGAGAAGCCACTGCAATGAGAAGCCCACGCACCGCAACGAAGAGTAGCTCCCGCTCGCCACAACTAGACAAAGCCCGCGTGCAGCAACGAAGACCCAATGCAGCCAAAAATAAATAAAATAAATTTATTTAAAAAAAAAAACAAAAAAACAAAGAACCCCTGTGTATAATGCCTTTGGGCAACTGTATGCTAATTTGTAGCTTTCTTACCCTTATGCTGCTAAATCTTGTTGAATCATTTGTTCCTGTCAGGCTGTCACAACACAAAAAAGTTTCAGGCCCTAGACAAATGCCACGTGAGGATGTATTCCTAACTTCGTTATCCCTGTTACTGGTTGTAACACAGACTCACCCACAGAGACAGAGTGGCATTAAAGTGCAGTCAAGACATTTACAAATAAATTACTGCCTGAAAAAATCATAATAAGTGAAACAGCATTTCATCCACAAAGAGCACACTTGAAAATCCGTTATCAAAGTCAATTTGCTATTTCCACCCTACATTAGCCTAATACAATGCATACGAGGCACAGTCGGTGGTGTTCCAGCACAGGCTCTCCGAAAAATAAGCCTTTAAGGATTTCAAAATATCTGAGAAACTGCATTACTGGTCAAGATAATGGCATTTTTGTAACAAATGAAAAATAGCAGCTGAAATGCACAAGGGCGTGAGATTAGGCATGAACAATCTGGTTCCAACACAATCCCACCATCTGCCACTTCATGCATCATTCTGAAGCAGGTCAGCGCTTTACCTATTTTATGTTTCAAATCAGTATCAGCCAGAGGGACAACCAGGAGACACAGGGATACCTTTTCTCACCGTCCTTCTCCAGTATTACATTGATAATGAGAACACCACCTTTTGTGCCGACAACCAATCTTCCTCCACCCCAACCCAAAGACACTTTTCTCTCAGAAGAGTGGGACCATAATGGACAGATGGGTGACTAGTTGGAAATACTGAGGACAATTTCATCCTACAGAAAAAACTTTTACACAGTAGGACAAAGAAAAAGTTAAAAAAAATTAATTGACTCATTTGTCGTACATGTATATTCCTCTGCCAGTCAGCATTCACTCGTGTTAAGTAACAAGAACATCAAAGATCATAGAAGAAACGGCGAACCTCCTTGCTTTTCTCTTTGAGCCATTACAGTAGATCCAAAAAGAGAAAAAAAATCTAAAAAATCTATGTCACTGTACTGCCTCCATGGAATCAGGGCTGGTAATAAAGGGGTTTAGTTGCCAATGAGAATCACCCTGCCATGGATGGCAGTTTCAATAATATGCTCCATGACTTACATACATACATACATTACATGTAGTCTTTTGTGTTTCAAATATTTCATAGTAAAAACAGGGAAAAGGCAAATTTTTAAAAATATACTTTGAAAGGCTATGATTTGACTCTTTTAACTCACTAACCTAGTTAAAATGGCAGGAACAAATCTGAGACAATTTTTTCAGCATTACTGTTCTTGCTCAAGTGGGCATAGTAACTATAAAGATTTTTGCTTTTCTTCTTGGAAGAATGATAGTCTATAAACTTTTCAGTCTATATGACCCAAGACCTTCAAGAATATAATTCAAAGAGCAAACTTCTAAATAAGGTAAATCATAAGTCAAATGCCCCATCAATACTGTCTTCTATAGTAAGAGAAGAAACTGCTGAACCTATCAATGCAATCGGGGATAAATCAAAAGTTACCAGTGTTTCCATGACTTTATGTCACTATCTCAATTTATACATTATAATTTCATCTCAAGATTGAGCATACTAAAAATGCTATGAACTTGCCTAGCAAAACTAAGTAAAGACAATTTAAATTATAGCTTTCATCAAGAATTTTATTTTTGATTTTATCTTTGATTCTCCAAATTTAAACAAACATATATATGTAATTTGTAATTTTATACAAATATTTTCTATTTACTCAAATAACAGCATATGAAGCCAACATCTGATGCTATAAAGAGGAACTAATTTCACAAAGTTTGGGAAAACAATTATTCCAAGAGGAGAAAAGAGCTCAGTCTCACTTTCATAGTCCCACACGGAATAAATCAATGCAAGAATATTAATTTTACATTGAACTGAAAATTAGTATTAGTAGTTCTAATATTATGTTGACATGTTTTCAGATGGTCCACCACTTAGATCAACAAAACAAAGTGTAATAATTAATTCAACAAACATTTACTGAATACTTGCTCTACCCTGTAGGGAACAGGAGATAGTTTGCAATGAAAGACTTCTTGAAGAAAATGACATCTAAGTGATTTCTTAGGAATTAGCTAGGTCAAGGATGGAAAAGGAGAGAGTCTTCTCAATAGTGACAGCAAAGACACAGGGCAGAGGAACCAAATGGTGTCAGACAAATATGCAAGCAGTTTGGCTTTGCTGAAGCAAAAAGTGTAAGACAATGCGTAGCCAGAGGTCTGACTGGAAATTAGGCAAGGACTAGATGAGAGAGCTTTTGCCCTGAATTATGAAGCTTGGGAGGTATCTTCTCAAGCATAAGAAGAAATTTAAAGGCTTTAAGCAGAGAGTGTTATATTGTTTAAACCTGCATTTCTGAAGGATCATTCTAGCAGCTGGATTGAAGATGGATTTGACTGGTACAAGAAAGGATTTGACTGGTACAAGAATGGAGAAAGGAGATCAATTAAGAAACTAATCAAGAGAAAGCAGCCAGCCGTGATGAAGAGTGGCCCCCACTTGCCACAACTAGAGAAAGCCCTCGCACAGAAACAAAGACCCAACACAGCCAAAAATAAATAAATAAATTTAAAAAAATAATAATCCGTTAAAAAAATAAATAAATAAAATAAAGGAGTAGACTGAATTGGCCAGTAGTGGAGAAATCACACTAGCCTGTTTAAGAAGTGGTGGTATGAGCAAATGGCCCATAGGCAATTATAATTCATAGGGCCTTCCATCTGTAGATGGATAGAAGTTCTGATAGAAAATCAGTTTGGTTTTGGATAGGTTGAGTTTCAGGAGGTGAGATATGTAGTAGAAATATAGGACTGTCACTTGGGTGAGAGAGGGCTTAAAGTTAAACAAATAGATGTGCTAGTCCACAACATGAAGTCTTCAGACTCTGAGAGTGTGTAATTAATGCATTAAATTCATGAAATATTTTTGTAATAATTCAAAAAAAAAAAAAAAAGAAAAAAAAAAAAGAGAAAGCAGCCAGATGAAAGATAATGAGGACTTGAACCAAGGGGATGACCAAAGGGATGGATTAGAAAAGATGGATTGGGATTTAAAAATCAGCAGTAAACGCACATACATGGCATCTTAAAAAACAGTACTGATGAACCTAGTGGCAGGGCAGGAATAAAGATGCAGACATAGAGAACGGACTTGAGGTCACAGGGAGGGAAGGGGAAGCTGGGACGAAATGAGGCAGTAGCAGTGACATATATACACTACCAAATGTAAAACGGATGGCTAGTGGGAAGCAGCAGCATAGCACAGGGAGGTCATCTCGATGCTTTGTGATGACCTAGAGGGGTGGGATAGGGAGGGTGGGAGGGAGGCTCCAGAGGGAGGGGATATGGGGACATGTGTATACTTATAGCTGATTCACTTTGTTATACAGCAGCAACTAACACAACACTGTAAAGCAATTATACACCAATAAAGATATAAAAATAAATAAATAAATAAATAAAAATCAGCACTAATCAGGGAATTCCCTAGCGGTCCAGTGGTTAGAACTCTGCACTTTCACTGCCAAGGGATCCCTGGTCTGGGAACTAAGATCCCACAAGCTGTGTGGTGTGGTCAAAAAAAAAAAATCAGCAGTAATCTATAATTAATTATATATGGATGGTGGATAAGGGGGAGGAGTAAATTACTTACAAATATCTAAGCAAGTTTCCTGGCCATGATTCCATTCGTGGAGCTAGAAAGTATGGGATGAGGAGAGAAATTTGGTAGGGAAAGACAAATTTGCTTTTTGACACATTACAGGTAAGTTTCCTGTGAGTCACTGGACGGTACCCAGTAGGCTGTGGGAGATATAAGTCTAGGGAGAGGTTTAAAACCATAGAGTTTGGAAGATGAAACTATGAGTAGATGAGACACTCCAATGAGCATGAGAAACTGATGTGGAAGAGGAGATGAATAAGAAGACAAAGCAGCAGCAGCAGTATCAATATAGAAGACTCAGGACAGTGCCTGATCACAAAAGCCCGAGGAATAGGTAACAGAAGGCTCAACAGCAACAGATAACGGCAGATAAAGTCAAAAAATAAACAGTAGGAAAGGCCTCAGTTACGAATTAGGAACAATTAGAAGCCATATTTGAGTGGATCCAGGACTAAATAGGAGGTGAATGTGCAGTATTATTATGATCAGGCAAAATTATTGGGCAGATTCTCAAATACCAGTAAAAAGAAAACAAAACCATCATTTCTAGTTATTTTTGTCAGAGACCAGGTACTATGTTATAATTTTTCCAAACCTCTGAATCTGTGCTTAATGCACATTTGATTATAAGAAAATGAATTTTGAAAAACAGAGAGATACCAACTTTAGGAGTCAGATCACACTGCTACTTAAGAGAAATGACACCTAGGAATAATGGCAGTGAAAAGGAACAATAAACAAGGTAAAACTGGAGCTTGGAGGGTGGCTAATGCCCACATTATACTCTCACAGAGGACCAATTTCTATCCATCCTTCACTTTAGCAGGAAGTGCTTTGTGTTTATACACTAAATGAAGGCCAGCACACTGCTTGCTTGGGGGACGTGTAACATTCTGAATGAAAACGGTAGTAGTTATCAAGACACATTACATTTTAAGCAAATGTGTCCTCTAAAATGTGACCATAAGTTATGCATCACCATATTTTCTCCCCAATTCTATTTTTTATCGAACAGTAATACAGGAAAATAGTTTAAAATCTGATTTGTAGGCAAAAACTGCTTCCTTAGAAAAGAGCCAATTTCACAAAACCACTGATGAAGTTCAGACGATTCAATCATCAACCTCAACTTTAAAGTGAAACTCGTACTTTTCCCCTATTTTGGCCAGAATGTAGTACTGCTGCGAAGCAATTCGCACTTCGCAACTTTAAAGAGAGCAGAAAGGACTAGACTTGCCAGAAGGCACTTGGGCAATTGTCACAGGCAAATTGTTTATTCTACCTAGAGGTTTATTATTATTTTCATAGTATTCTGCAAAGATCAAGCAAAAGTGCTAACAGACTCTGGTGCCTTTTTTTAAGGTGGAGTTTAAAGTATTATAAAGCAATAAACCATCAAGTTGCTTGACAGGTTATACACATAGGTTGTTCATATAACTATATTAGCAGGGAATATACCTTATTTCCATTAATTCCAGAACTGCATGGCCTAACCAAAAGAACAATCTGAAGGAATTTTTAAAATTTTTTTCCAAATTTTTAGCATAGCTCTGCAAGTGATTCAGGGCTAGAATGCAGTAAATCCACAGCGTCTGAAACAGGAATCAATATTAGCACCAGAAATCATGGTTCTGTCCATTTTCAACTTCAAATACAATTGACAAGAATAGTAAAAGTTCAATAACGAAAGCAGCAGTCTCAGAACTTAGGAGGGAGGCAGAAAAGAAAGAAGCTTCCTCTGTGATGACACATAATGGGAAGAAGTCAAGTTCAGATCATGTTTCTTACTATAAAGTAAAATCGGTCAAGCTGGGAACCAAAGAAGCATCTATATTAGGTTCCTGGGGCCTCTGAAACAAAATGGCACAAACTGGGTTGTTTAAGCCACCCAGAAATTTATTCTCTCACAGTTCCGGAGCCTAGAAGTCCAAGATCAAAGTGTTGGCAGGGTTGGCTCCTTCTGAGGAGCTGGGAGGGAGAATCTATTCCATGCCTCTCTGCTAGCTTCAGGTGGTTTGCTGCCAATCTTTGGTGACCCTTGGCTTGTAGACACATCACCTCAACATCTGCCTTCACATTCACGTGGCATTCTCCCCGCGTGCATGTGTCTAAATTTCTCCTATTTGTAAGGACTCCAATCATATCGGATTAGATGCCCACTCTACTCCAGTATGACCTCATTCTAACTAATTACATCCCATGACCCTGTTTGTAAATAAGATGACTTTCTGAGGTACTGCAGGTTAGGATTTCAACATATTAATTTGATGGTGGGCAGAGGGACACAATTCAACTCATAACTACATCCTAGATGTCTCTATCTTTCCACACACTGTTGTCCCAAAGTCCAGTTTCATCCATCTTCAAGCTTCTCTTGTGTTTACCCCTTTCTCTCCAGCTCCACTGTTGCCCTTGCAGCATTATACTTTATCATCGTTGAACTGATTCCACAAAGGCAGGGCCCATGACCACTTTGGTCCTCAGGATATGCCCAGTGACTAGTCTCATGCCAGCTTGCTCTTAATATAGTATCTGTTTAATGAGTTTCAAGTGAAAGACTCCTCATTGATTATTAAAATTTATTTCTAATTAGACTTCCTGTTTTTAAACCTCATCTCCACTGCACAACATTTCTTTTGCTGCTAACAGAAAAATCTTTGAAATATTTATACCATGCTCAAAAACTTTCAGTGGCTTACCAGGACTTACAAGATAAAACTCTCAACTCCTTAGCTGGCACATAAAGAACTTCATCCTTGCTTCAGCTCACTCCTTCAGTCTCATCTCCTCAACTTCCCCTCCTATCCCTTATCCAATGAAAGCCGTAACTGGAGTTCCTTGAAAAATCTCATGCTCTCCCGTGCCTCCATGTCTTTGTACATCTTCACTTTGCCTTTTCGTTATGTGTCTCATCCCATTGACTCAAACACATTCTCCTGTGTGATGTCTTCACCAACCCCTCTAGTTCACCTTTTACGTACATCTATGTTAGAAAAGATTGTATAGTGTCCATTTAAACACTTGTTTTTGCGGCTCACTTTCCACAAGACTCTGAACTCCCTCTGCTTCGTGAGGACCAAATGCAAAACATTTTTTCATCTTTGTATTCTCAGCACATAATATGAGGCATGGGCAGGCACTGAATAAACATGTGTGGAGCAAACAAAGGCATGGGAGAAAAACTATATGGTCCAACGTACATTTACAGAGCCTACTGGGGACACTTTTCGTGGGAAATCTGACTTGAAAGTGTTTGTCGCTCTTCCAAATCAGTAGCCATAGTCAACAGAACACACACTTCAATAATAACCTCACCATTCCACCTGTCAAATCTAGGCAAGCGAGCAAGGACAGAGAAGCTTAGAAGCTCCCTTTCTTAGGCCATGTTAATTCAGCAGGCAGTTACTGACTCATAGCTCAGACAATAAAATCAAACCAAATCTAAAATTAAGAATGCAGGAAAAAGGTTTTGTGTGTGTGTGTGTGTGTGTGTGTGTGTGTGTGTGTGTGTGTGTGTGTGTGTGTGTGTGTGTGTGTGTGTGTCTGTCCGTCTGTCTGTGAAATAGCTTTCCTACATAGCGTGATCATGGCCCACAGAGATTGTTCTGTTTAGTATCAATCTTCAAATGCAGAGGTTTGCGATTATTAAGTGCTTCCTTCCATATGAAGGCAGCAGCAACATTAGCAAAAACTCTCCAAGGAGCTGTTTGATGCTTGAAGGTATGTAACTATGAGGCACAGGCATTGCTACCTTGGACATTTTCTCTTCTATTTCTAGCTTCTGTCATTCAGGCATCACTTAATTATGGGAGCTGGCAGATTAATTTTCCATGCCTCTGGGTATGCATGGTGCACGGTATATACAAGATGATACTGCAGGCACTGAAAATGAAAAGATGGCTTCTCTCCTCAAGAAGGTCGCAACCTACTGAGGGAGGCACCTCTTCAAGTAAGTCATTATGACTAAACGTGTGTCAAAAAGTTTTTCGGAAGGTACACTGGGATCCTAGAAGAAGTCAGTAACACTGTCTCCCTTGTCCTTAAAAAAAAAAAGAAAGTAAATCAGAGTTCCAAGAGCCTTCCTCATTTCTGCACTGTATCACTGGCAACATCTCCCAGTGCTGAAGATGGGGGATGGGCAGAGGAAACGGGTGTGCTTCTGTCTGAGCTGGGTCGAGGTGAAGTACTAGTGGGAAATCGGAGGGCAGAAGGAATTTAGAAGCCCAGTTACCTCTGTCCTTCTCTCACCGTCTGGGGCAGCATATTCAGTGTGGCTAAGTGTCCTCCATAGCCCCACACAGGCCCAGCAGTCCTGCCACGCTTCCTGAATTCCACGTGCCTTGATCCTCCACTTCAGGGACGGCAGGAGCCTCCTGCCGGTACTGATCTCTGTGTTCTCCACCACCCTCTGGCTTCCTAGCACTTTCATCAACTGTGTAACCCATTCTGTATATTTAATTCCCTCTGTTTGGGATGTCCACTTTTCTGTTGGACTTTGATACACATAAAATAAAACAAACCAAACTAAGAATGGAAAATGGGAACTTCTCTCTCCAAATCTGGGATCTTCTAGGTGCAAAGAATTGAGCAGTTAGATACATGACTAATAATTATCTCAGTTCTTAGTTCACTCTTTTATACGTTAAGATTAGCTTTGGAGTCCAAATTACTAATACATTTTTGAAAAATCAGTGCCAGAAATTCTGAGATTTTTTTTTTTTTAATATGGGATGGAACAAGTTAGTCAAATAATTAAGATTCAAAGGCTATGTGCAAAACCTAGCACAGTTCCACAGCAGAAAATAAACAATATTCTAATCTTCATAAATAGAAAATGTTAGTAATTTTCCTTTTAATTTCAAATTTTGCTATAATTTTGATATTAATGACAATAATCTAATTACCCTAAGGAGAGGAACTAAATTTTCTTTATTACCCTGATTGAATAACAATAATACAGATAATATGAAATAAAAATTCAATGTTAATATCAATAATGTTAAATGACTAAAAATATTAATGCCAATAATAATGACATAAAGCTAATACCTATGAGTTGCTTTTAGATGTTTATCTAACTACCTTTAAACATTTGGCAAAGACAGCAACTCTTTGGGCTTCAGTTTTTTCCTGGGGAAACTGAAGAGTTTGGATTAGAATAGTTTTTCCCAACCATTGGTTCACAGGTCTAAAAGTACCCAAAATTCAAGATAATATTGATCTCTACTGAAATTTCCATTCTTTAAATAAAAAATAAAGTCATTGTTTAAGAAATGTTTCCTTTATAAAGGAACACTTTCAGACCCTCCATGCGTCCTCAAGTGGGCATTTTCGGTGTTTGGAGGCGGTTAGGTGAGCTGGCTCATGACTCAGTCTTAATTTCTGACTCAGCTGATAATCTCAGCTAGTACATTAGTTTTAAACAGCACATTGCTTTTTTTTTAAATTCTCAGTCAAATATTGTTTAATTTATATCCATAATTAACCATTCATTAAAGGCAGGAAGCACAAGGCCCACTGATGTTGAAATGCAATAAGGAAACTAGGAGCATAATGATATAATTCTGCAAATTTTGTTCAATTTTCCCTTCATCAGATCAAAATTCTTGTGTATGTTTAGTACTTCAAAAATCAATTTGAAAAGCATAAGCTAATATAATGAGTATTAAATATGGCTTAGCATCATGGGAAATAAAAAATCACACTGCATACAATATGTTATTTGCAGACTTTTCAAATAACAGCTTAAATCTCATTTCTTATCTATTCAGTTAGAAACAAAATGTAAAAATTATAAAAAATAAATCAGTTAATCTTTAAAGTAAAGGGCAAGAACTCTACATATCTGGTCACAATGGTACTTTTTTCTCATAACATGCATTAAAAATATTTTATAGATATTCACAAAATCAAATATGATGTACCCTTAGGTTGTTAAATTTACTTTTCATTAAATTATGGCCTTTAAATGAAATTAAAATAAAAAGCTTTTATTTTTAATGGACACGGTTGCGGTTTATATTTTTATGTATTATTTCTCTTCTTAAAAATAGCATTAAAATATTTTATATTTTTGGATAATGTATTAATCCAAAGCTATATATATATACTTACTTAAAATATATTTATTATATGCCACTCAAAAGTTATTTTAAAAATGAAAGCCGGGGCTTCCCTGGTGGCGCAGTGGTTGAGAGTCTGCCTGCTAATGCAGGGGACACGGGTTCGAGCCCTGGTCTGGGAAGATCCCACATGCCGCGGAGCAACTAGGCCCGTGAGCCACAACTACTGAGCCTGCGTGTCTGGAGCCTGTGCTCCGCAACAAGAGAGGCCGCGATAGTGAGAGGCCCGCGCACCACGATGAAGAGTGGCCCCCGCTTGCCACAACTAGAGAAAGCCCTCGCACAGAAACGAAGACCCAACACAGCCAAAAATAAAATAAATAAATTAAAAAAAAAAAAAAAAATGAAAGCCCTACAGACTATGTGGAATTACACATCCCACTGAAGAATTTTTTCAAGTGAAAAAAAAGGATTTTGAAAATGCTTATTTTGGCTAAACTCAGATCTTTCTAGTTAAGTCTTCATGAATCCAGTGGTTTTGATGATCCAAAGGAGATTATCTTCAAGGGAATCCTAATGTTGTTATTTAAGTCTATAAATGCTAAACTTAAAGATAAAACTGAAAGGAAGGAAAAGAATTATCTGTAAAAGAACCATCCATTAAAAACCTCTTTCAGATGCAAACTATTAGATAGAGAATGGACAAACAACGAGGTCCTACTGTATAGCACCGGGAACTATATTCAACATTCTGTAGTAAACCATAATGGAAAAGAAAGAAAGAATTTTTTTTTTTAAATCTCTTTCACTTTCTTCTCCCTCTCTCATCGTGTCCTCTTTCTGGGCTGAGGGATCCAGTTTTACACAGCCTGACACAAAATCAGGCCTTATGAAAACATTCATGTCATCCGAAATTTTTTTATAGAAACCTACTTTTTTTTCACATTTGGAAGTCAAGGATTTCTGTTTGAGACATTTGAGAATCTGGTGCCTGGTATTCAGGGTGTCCATGTGCTCTCTTCTGCTTTCATTTCTAACTTTGCAAAACACAGAGACCAAAAGAAACTGAGTCCTAATCCTTAGTCATAATGGGACTGAAGTAGGTAGAGGATGGCCTATACACAGATGTGAAGTGTTCTCGATTTGAATGTTTATGTGGAATCCATGAGGTGCACGAAGAGTTAAAAGGAGAGAATTCTCACAGGCAGTATGCTCATTCTTTGGATTCCAGCCATTGTGTTTAAATTATAGAATACCTATGAATGTATACTTGACAAATTTTCTGGTTTCCAACACCCTTCACCTACTCTTCCCGGAAAACATTCAAATGAAAGTATGTAATACTGTGCCTCTAGTGCTGAGAGCCTTTATGCCATGAGACCACAATTTAAATCATGACTCAGATGTAAAACTGTCACTCTTGGGGTTAAGTAAAGACTTGCTCTTGCCTTCTTGGGGGAACAGTGAAGAAAAGCAGCTCAGTTATCAGAAATATTGCCCATGTAGTAGAGACAGTAGTTTGGTTTAACAGCAGGTGTTTTGCACTTGATAATTACTGCCAGCATCTAATCTGATGCCTATCTTTTTTACTGAATAGAAATTAGAGTAATAATTCAAGAAACTGCTGGGAATAGAGTTAAGGTAGTTTTATGGACTGAATGTTTGTGTCCCCCCAAATTTATATATTGAAGCCCTACTATCCAGTGTGATGGTATTTAGAGATGGGATCATTGGGAAGTAATTAGGTTGAGATGAGGTCATTATGGGGGTGCCCCAAGATGGGCTCCGTGGCCTTATAAGAGGAGGAAGATACCAGAGCTCTCTCTTTCAGCCATGTGAGGACCCAAGAAGGCATGCAGCAGAAGTCAGAAAGAGGGCTCTCACCAGAACCTGACCATGCTGGAACCCTGATCTTGGACTTCCCAGCCTCCAGAACTATGAGAAATAAATATCTGTTCTTTAAGTCACCTAATCTATGGTATTTTGTTATAGCAGCCCAAGCTAAGACAGGCAGCATAGAGATGAATTACTTTTTTTTACAATGTGCCTCTTCATAGAACATATTAACACTCTTCTGATGAGTCTTATTAGTAAAATTTCAAGATGTATAAAAACACTGACACTATACAAGGAGATAGGGTTTTCTTGTTATACACATACCAAATTTACAAGGGCATGTATTCCATTAATGATGAAGTAAGATCAAAGTATCTGGATGAAATAAAATGCATTTAACACTAAAAATGTGTTGAACAACTTCTAAAACTTGCAGGTTCCAGAGTCATCATGAGCATATATAATACCACTCTATTGATGTACAAAGTTTATTGCATTTGTCATACCCTTTATTTGTCATGAAGAGAATATTTTTGTAGTGACTCTTTGATTAGTTCAATACCAAGTTATCCAAATATAGCTATAATTGGAGCTGATAGATGAGTCAACTCCTACGATACAGCCAACATTTTTGCAGAGATATAATTCTTTGGATACCTGAAATCCCTACATTCTTTCCATCTTTATACTTTAGCTTTACCTAACATTTAATGTATATCTACTGTAAACTAGGCAAAGCCATAGATTGATGTTTACATAAACATTACTTAATCTTCATAACACTCTTATAGAGTAGAAACCATAACCTTTTTTTTTTTTCAGAAACTTTAATATTCAGAATGTTTAAAAGCCACTCAAATTTCTAGCCCTATACTGTCCTTATTGCTGGCAATTTCATAGAAATGAGCATGTTTTATTAGCAAGAGTTCCCTCTGATTTTCCAGAGATGACTCTAATCAATTTGCTTCGTATTAATATCCTTTCTTGAACCAACTGCTCTGTAAGAGGATGGCACACTCTCCCTGGACAAGCCTTGGTCTTTTGCTTATCCTTAGGCTGGAAGTTACGAGTGGGGATTGCCAGTCTACATAAATCACATGTACTAAGGAGAGGAAACGGATTTTTCCCACAGAGATTCTGAACAGTAGACCAAAATTGAAATATATTTTTATAATGTTCTGTTCCTTGATTGTCAGCATCTATACATGCAACTCTCCCCAAATAAACATTCAAAACTGCCTGGCCTTATATGATACCACTATCCCATATACAACCCAAAAAGGTCTCACTCCATCCCACCAGGAGACAACTCAAAACTGTCCAATTATTACATCCTGATATCCAATAAACAAACCATGATACATGATTAATTTAACCGTCCTCAACATAATCAATATACCATGGTGGAGGGTAAACAGGATATCTTTGATAATGTCTAGAAAGAGGACACAGGAAAATCATAATTAAAATCCAAGCACAGCCTTTGTCCTGAGAATGAGAAGAGCCCTTACTCTCTCCCCTGACTATGAGTAAGTTGCTCAGTCAATTAACTGCATTTCTCAGAATTCTTTTCTCTGATAAAATCTCCCTTGGCCTTTGTTTTTCTTGACGAAATATGAGTTGTACAATGGAGGAAGATTTTCCTTCTGGGGGTTGGAGCCCTTCAAGCAGCCCAGATCCTGTTAAGATGGGTCATGAATTTTGCTTTAAATGCAGAGCAACAATGTGCTTTGTTTGTTTGTCAGTTTGGGAATTTCTCTCACAGTATAATTTCTCAACTCTTTAACTGTTTATATTCCAATTCCTTATAGGTGCTATTTATTTGGGCTTATCAATGACTGTCTTTAATTTGCTTACATTATTTTTTCAACTAAGGATGACAGAGATATAAAAATTTTAAGAGTTAAAATCGCCAAGTCTCAAATCCCTGCATGTAAGAATTTACAGAGAAAACGGGAAAATTTAGAAGTAATCACAGTCAGGATAGAGATCACAAGTGATAATATGATAAAAGTGACAATGCACTATTTTTGTTTTTCTTTTCATTTCAAGCCTTTGATTACAAGTCACTTATTAAACAAAATACTTGATATGGCAATTAGTTGTAGTGTTTTTTAAACCCCAAAATGAACCAAGCCATACTTCAGATCTATAATTAGGGGGTGAGAGACCATGTAGTGATCAGAATAGCAGAGAAAAGTCCGGGAACAAGTAAGATATTTTTAGTAAATTATCTAAGCCCTCTGACTCTCCTGTATTCTCAGGATGATAAATATTGTGGTAATCTTTAGGACTTTCCAAATATAGTCTGACTTTCCTCTAAAGACACAGTAAGATTGTAATTCCCTGCCTCTTTTAAGTTAGGTGTGGCCACATTTAGCGAATGAAATGTGTCACGACTGAATGGACGATGGAAGAGTCAATGGAGAGTGACCTCACCGAGATGGTGGAGTAGGAGACCCCAGCCTCCATTCCGCGTAAAAGATCAACAATTAGACAGCTATCCATGAACAAAAACAGCTCTAGGAGAGCTCGGGAGTCCACCTAAGAAATTTCAGCAACCCAGTAAGACAAAAATCCTCTAAATAATCACACAAAAAGGGAAGGAAGAGTAGCTTCATTTTGCCTGCATTATCCCATCCTCCCAGCTGGCACTGCTCAGCACTAAGAGGGAACTCCCAGCTAGAAAGAGTTTCCCTGAATTGGAAAAGTAGAGTGAGGTGAGTGACTTGTTTCCCCAGTCTTTCAAAACAGAACCCACTTCAGTTTCATTCCACCTAGAGACTGGCAAAGCTGAGACATACACAGAAAGCGAGGAATCAGGATGAATGGCAGGGACTACCAGTATCGGCTACAGGCGTGACCACAGTTCCCAATGATCTGCTCTGCAGAAGACCTCAGCCACTATTGCCGCTGAAGAAACCAATGGCCAGAATGGCTGCCATGGACTCACTGCAGATTTCACTAGATTTCACCCTACAGGTTATTGCATTTGCAGATGTCAGTCACCTGAGTCCCTCCCCACCCCCTCCATCCACTACCAAGGCCTAGGACCCCCAGCAGCTCTTTGGCTGCACCAGTGTAAGACACCAGTCTAGACCCGCATGGCTGAAGTCAACCACCATATCAGCTTGAGGTCAGCCCCTCCAGTTATGCACCTGCATGACCCCAGCCTAACGTGAAACACTGGCCTCCACTGCCACACTTGCCCCTGTGGCAAGACTGCAGCAACGGGAGTGTGCAACAGGAGTGTGCACTGACAGCCAAGGCACCCACAGCTGCTAGTGCACAGGCAGTCCAGCCCAGCCCTTGCTGCTGACCCTGGCCCCTCACCACCAAGTGAGCGTCTGTATTTGGTCCCTGTCACTACATAGACACCTATAGCTGGCCTCCACAGCCAAGTATGTCACACCGCTGGCCCAGGTACCCCTGCTGCCTGCCCTGGTCCCTAGCTGCTGGACTTGAGGGGCACTGCTGAGGACACCAACAGCCCTTGCAGGAACTCAAGTGGACCCCCAGAGAACTCACCAAGAACCACACAGTTGTTGACCTCTATGGCCTGAGCTATGGACACACCACACACTCTTGAACTTGACACCCTGCACCACTGTGGCCACAGCATGCTCCAGCATGCCCCCACCAACAGATGAAGGTAGTTAGTTCATAAAGTCTAGAAGAGATGACTGCTTCTTCAAATGTGCAGACACCTATGCAAGGCTACTGGGATTGTGAAGAATCAGAGAAACAGGGCACGGTCAAAGAAACACAAGAAACTTCCAGTCACTGACCCTAAAGAAATGGAAATACATGAATTTCCTGACAAAGAATTCAAAATAATTGTTCTAAAGATGCTCAGAGAGCTACAAGAAAGCCCAGACAAACATTTATGAAGTCAGAAAAAACAATATAAAACAAAATGAGAAGTTCAAAGAGATAGAAAACGTAAAAAAGAACCAAATGGAAATATTGAGCTGAAAAATATGATTGAACCAAAGAATTCAATAGAGCTTCAACAGCAAAATGGCCAAAGTTAGCAGAAAGGAGTACATAACAAAGATTTGACCAGAAATAAATGAAAAATAATAGAAAACATCAAAACACTAAGAGTTGATTTTTTGAAAAGATAAACAAAATTGACAAACCTTTAGCTAGACTACTACAGAAAAAAGGAGAAAAGATTTAAATAAAATTATAAATGAAAGAGGAGACAAAACACCTGAAACCACAGAAATGCAAAGAGTCATAAGAGACTTCTGTGAATAATTATATACCAACAAATTGGATAACCTAGAAGAAATGGATAAACTATTTTAAAATACACAAACTACCAACACTGAATCATGAGGAAATAGAAAATCTGAACAGACCAGTTACCAGTAAGGAGACTGAATCTGTAATCAAAAAGCTCCCAACAAAGAAAATCCCAGGATCAGATGACTTCAGAGGTGAATTCTACCAAAATTTTAAAAAGAATTAACACCAATTCTTCTCAGACTTTTCCAAATATTTGAAGAGGAGGAAACACTCCCAAACTCATTTTACAATACCAGCATTACCCTGACACCAAAGCCAGATAAGAACACTGCAAGAAAAGAAAACTACAGGCTAATATTCCTCATGAAAGTATATGTAAAATTTCTCAACAAAATACTAAAAAATGAAATTCAACAGCACATTAAAAGGATTATACACAATGGTCAAGTGGGATTCATCAATGAAATGCAAGGATGGTTCAATAAATGAAAATCAGTCAATGTGATACTTCACACTAAAAGACAAAAATCATACTATCATCTCAATAGATGCAGAGAAATCATAGGACAGAAGTCAACATCCATTTATAATAAAAAAGTCTTCAAACAGGTTAAGTGAAATAAGTCAGACAAAGACTAATACAACATGATTTCACTTATATGTGCAATCTAACAAAGTTGAACTCAAAGAAACAGAATGGATTAATGATTACCAGGAGCTGGAGTGTTGGGGAAATGGGAAGAGGCTGGTCAAAGGGCATAAACCATCAGTCGTAAGATGAATAAGTTCCAGTTATCTAATGCACAGCATGGTGACTATAGTTAACAATACCATATTGTATACTTGAAAGTTGCTATGAAAGAACACTTTAAATGTTCTCACCATGACAAGAACAACAAAAAAATGTGTTCTCTGTCCCTGTTTTTGTGATGTCAATGCTCTTGTAAAGCTCCTCCAGCAGTATGGGTCCCTGAATTGGTGCAAAGCATCCCTACTGACCCATGTCAAATATGCTATGGAAACAAGAAACATCTTCTGTTGGGTTAAGCCACTGTGTTCCAGAAGTTGTTTGCTACAAGGATCAAATAACACAACATGTTTAGTTTTCATAGTGCATAACACATAATAGAAGCACATACATATGTGTTTCCTTTACTCCGGTCACAAATATTTAATCTTGTTCAAATGCTGTCTCAGTTTTTCCCATGTATAAAGTTGAAATAATAATTTCAGTTCAATAATAATTCAATTCAGATGTGTACCATGAAGCCCAATTAGCTGATTATTTCCATCAATTCAACTATTTTCATATTTATTCCTCTCCAGTCTAACTGTTTCAGGGCCAGATACTGTCACTGAAAAAATGTTCTCTTCTGTGTGTTTTAGAAAAAGTGTCCTTTTTGAGTTAGTAAAAATTACTGATTATTTTTAAAGAAATAAATCACTAAATTTGAATTGGCATCTTCTCAGTAACAAGACGGTGGCTCCAAGGTCCCTGAAAGATGGCATATTCATCAACAAAATTAACTTCTAGAATGAGCCTGTTGAAGACAACAGTGGGAAAGGGATATGTAATGTCTAAGAACAAGAAATCATCCAGAGAGAACAGATTTCTTAAAAAATAAGAATGAAAAAAGGTAAAAGTATAATATACAAAGAAGTCTCATCCTTAGAAGGATAATTGATGTCTTTTCTATTTAAAGGTAGCCTACATTCACGAAGGGTTTAGCTTGTACTTCTAAACCCTATTTTTTTTCCTGGCCTTTGTTTGTCTTCATTGTTTCAGTGTATATATCCTGGACTTATAAACATTCTGCAATGAGCTTTTAAAACTCCATTTCTGGCCTATAAATAGAGAGTTCTCTTCTATACCTGAAACTGTTGCCATTGTGAGAGAGTGTGGCAAGGCAGAGCCCAGCATAGAAAAAGATAGAACAATCACCTGAAAGCTGGTCAGAGACCATGGTTCCCAAAGAGCCACTATGGTGTACAGTCAGATAGGAGACACTACCATGGTTTTCCCAACAGCAGAATGTGATTTGTAATACGTGTTCAAGTTAATCTGTTTATCTCTTGTAAGGTTTTTCACATGTTAGGCCATGAAACATCAGCTGTATGATCGTATTGCCTCTCTTAAGCTTCTATTCCGCTCTAGTTGCTCTGGCTTTTCTCACTGAAATTCCCTGTTTACAGGGACACAAAGAGCTGTTTTAAATTGGAAGCCAACACTTGGGTGCCAGACAGCATGCTGGTGCCACATCGCATTCATTCCATAGTGAAACTGCAAACCAAGACCTTTCTGTGCTAAATGCCACCGTATCTCCTCTCCTCCTTCATTGGAGAAGACTCCCTCCACGATGCCAGCTGCTTTTCTGGCACCAGACATGAAAACTCAGGCTGAATTATCCTCACTCAAACCATCGCTGGTGTCACTGTGCCAGACGCACCATTCAGACCTCTTTCACCACACTATGTTGGAAGGCACATCTCCTCTGGGGCTGTTTTAGATTTTTTCTAGTTTTCCCTGGATCTTGTACCCTTGTACCATTTTTGTGGGCACTGTGTCAGATAAACGAGCTGATTGCTGTTACTCACGAATGAATTTCACAGCTCTTCATGCAGAGGCTTGCTGCCTTTTCTTCATGACATTCCCTGTAATAAGAATGATGTACTTCAAAGAATCACAAAGAAATAGGAATTAATAGTTTCTATTCAAGGTGAGACAAAAGTCATTGTGTGGTAGGGAATCTGCCTCTTTACCAAAGCGTAGCTCTGTGAGTGATTTTCAAACAGCCCTTGGTGTAAATTACTGGTGTACAGGCGTCACTTGTATTGTGTATTTTATAACCGTTTTTCCAGAAGTAGAAGTACCTCATAATGTCCACTTTTTTTTACATTTCAGCTTCACTGACATATAATCGACAAATAATAATAATGTTCACTTCTTTTTCCAGCTTAAAAATGTAATCCCCTTCACCGTTCTACAATGTTAAGCTAATGGCAGAGAGCAAGGATCACCTTCCTTCGCCAAAGCTGAGCCGCAGGAAAGGGTATTTGGGCACAGGTTCAATGACTGCAAAGCAATCTGTGCACATCTGAGTCTAAAAAAGGGGGGGAGAGGACCATACTGTGTTTGGAAACCTGTCCTCACCTCACAAAAAACTCTATAAAATAAGAAACAGAAAATAAAAGTCAAACTGACTTAAGCAAAAAAGAGAATCTATTAGTGTATATATGTGGATGATGCAGAGGTAGATAGGGCTTCAGATCTGGGGTTGACTCAGCAGCTCAAGGATATCATTAAGACACTTCCTCTTCCCCATTTCTGCATCAACTTCCTAGCATCAGGTTCGTTCTGAGCTGGTCTCAAATGCTGCCACAGTTTTAAGATCCATATCCACAAACCACACCATCCAGAAAGACAGTTGCTGCAGGCTGCAGCCAGCTCGCCTAGAAAGGTGAGGAGCTCTCTCCCCAGTGGCTTAACGTCCACCCATGTTTCCTGGGCCAGGCTCACCCATTCCTAAACCAACTTAATTGACACAGGAATAGCATGGAAAGCTAGGCTTAAGGCGCAGCTCTCTGAAACAATCAGCATAGCAGGAGGGAGGAGATTTTCATGATGGGGTCAATGAGGGCACAGCTGCAGGTGGGATGGGGTCAGGGTGCCTTCCACCCACCCCCCACTCTTTACTCCTACACAGGGGGATGATGAGAGGGGAATATGAGACAATCACAAGATCCATATTCCTCGCAATTACTAAAGGCTTTATCTTGCCCCCAAAAAGCTTTGCCCAGGGCTTCTTTAGGGGAATTTGCTTGACCTAAACAGTATGCATACTCCCCGACCATTATCAATGAGCTCTCTCAGAGCTGAGGAAGCTAAGCTTCTGTTCCACATTCAGGGTACTTTTGAAATGAAATCACAAATTGCCCTAAAATATTTTACAGCCTTTAAAGTACAAGATCTCCTGAACAAGTTGACAAGCACAAAATTCCCTGCTTGAGGAACTATCTTGAGCAACTGATTTGATGAAAATTCAGACAGAAAATAAAAAACAGTATCACCTCTAGGATAGAAGAGTAAACTATGATCCTCTTTTTTTTAAAAAGAGTTGTTACCCAAGGAATATATAAATATATATACATATATACACATGTATGTATGTATATATGTACATGTGTATATATACATATATGTGTACTCACACATATATACTTGTACTCACATATATGAGATATGATATATGTAGATATGAATATGTATATGCATGTGTGAGTCCATATGTATCTGTGTATATAGACAGATATACATACACTTTGATCACCAGATAAATTTTGCCTTTATTTATAAAGAAAAAAAAGGGAAATCTTAAAAGTCTCCTTTAACCATGTGATTCTCAACAGATTCTTGTCTCAGTGTAAGAGTATCCATCAGGGATTATAAACTGAACGTGGTCCACAGATACATCCTGTTGGAAGCCTAGACAGGTCATCCTCTCTCCACTTTGACCAAAGGCCACAACTTCCTGTCTTAGACCAGGTCCAATTCGTAACTTACTGTTAGTCCAGCCTCCAAAGATATTAGAGTACCCTTATCAGAGATGTGGTCAAGATGGGATCACAGCCTGTCTTAACATAGGTATAAAAGTTAAATTAATAACCAGGCAACTCCTTGGTAAGCAAGAAAAAAGAAACACGATGGCACATTCAGGCCAAGGTGAGGACATTCAAAACTACCAGAGATTTTGCTGGGCTTTTTTAAGTTTTCTTATAACATACTTATTTTTTTCTTTTACAGATAGGATCAAACAAAACCGAGTATGTAACAGCTTTAGCCATGCTAAGGCAGCCACCCAAGAACTTAGTCATGAAATTTGTTGTTAGTTGTTTCTAGACTCCTTAGTCACAGATTACGGCTTTAGTCCAGCTATTTCTATAGCTGACTGATCTCAGTTGTTTCATGATGATTGTGTCTAATTTCATTCTCAGAGGGAAACCTTAATCCTAAGAGCTCAGGTTACCTAGTATTACCTCCTAGGTACTAACTACAATCTTCATTATGGGTGTTAAAGTCAAGATTTAAAAATATTGGTCCAGCATCACAACGTGATATTAAATTGATACTGATGAATTCTTTTCGCTCTTTTAAACATTTTCCTAGTTTTCTCTCTCTGTAGGGTTGTTTTCTCTTTAGCTGAAGTATGATAACACATTTTTAAAGCATAGAATTTCCATACATCACACTCTTGACAATCCTGGCATTAAACAATCAGTGTTGGGTACATACAGCATTTGAACCTGGCAGGTCATCCCTCACTTGCTAGGCTACATAAAGGGGGTTGATAAATTGCAAAAACTGACACACCTTTACAAGTTAAGTGATGGTATAAAAATTTTGCGGACCAAAAAGGATGGAGCTACGTTTCTTTCGGACACTGTCTTCTTCGGCATTTTCTTCCCAGCACCTAGAACAACGCCTGGCACATATAAAGGGTTTGATATATATTTTTGAATGAACTAATTAACCATAAAAGTTAGAAAACAAGCCCAAAGAAAACATATTCTCCTGCTAAGTTATTTAGACTACAGGGAGATTTCTTACAGAGAATCTCACTCAGTGAAGTAACAACTGATTCCTCCATCTGAACAACTATTACTTCCAAATTCTATTTATGATCAATATAACTTGTCAAAATTCACAGGTAGAAACACTTGTTTTCTATGATTTGTTTTAAATAAAATCAGATACTTTTCTTTAAGGAGGACACACTGTTAGGAAAAGTTTTTTTGTAAACTCAGCTAGTAAAATAATACTTTACTTCCTAAAGAGACCCTCCTTAAGAGAAGAGGGACGGACCAGCAACAAAAGTAAAACATTTCTCAAAGTAGATATGGATGTTGAGATGTTACAAGGGTTATTTGAGCAGTTATTTTGATTTCTTTAGCTTTGGCATATATGCCAGGAGAGTACACTTTACTTATTTTAAGTAAAATTAAAATTAAATTAAAACCAAGGTTAATACTATTAGCTATAACCTGTTTAGATTATTTAGAAGTTTGGATCATAGACATGCTTCAATTCAAAATAATTATTAAAAGCACTAAATCTTTTTCTGGGTGGTGAAAGTTAGGTGAACAATAATTAGATTAGAGCAACAGGAAAACAAGAGGACAGACCATCACCAATACCACCTGTAACTTTCCTTGGTCTAAGCAATTCAGAATACAACTTTATTTTACTTATAATTCCAGCTTGAATCAAAGCATCTTCTACCCCAAGCATCAATGCTCTCCAATATCTAATTTCACAGTTTTCTTAACACATATCTCATGTTATTTATTATAGTCAGGGGCATCCCAACACCTTTGTCTATTCTTGCTACCTTTTAAATGATTTATCTGGCAAACCATCAATCACAAATCATGAAGCATATTTTAGTCCAAGTAAGATCAGTTAAGAAAGAAAACAAGGCTTGTGTGCCCTAATTGGAAACATTACTCACATCAATAAGTGATAAATGCTTGTTCTGGGAAAGATTTCTCCCTCAGATCTGTCTGTAATGTATAATATGGACAAGATTAAAATCTCCAATCACCTTCTAACTTGAGGCCATAAAGATATTGATAAAAACCACCCAAAGTTTTGTGAAAAGTTTCAAAAACTCAAATTAACGTGCAGAAGATTGCTTTTATTAGCAAACAAGCAACAATATGTACTTTATTTTTGACTTACTCTCTGGTTAAAACCAGAGCTGACAAACAACTTAAAAAAAATAAAATGCCCAGTCAACATATACAAATGTATTGCTGTGTCACAAAAGCCTTGATAAATCTGCTAACTTGGCTTTACTCTGAATGACATGTGCTGGAAGTTTTCAATCATCTCTTATTTGATACTTAAACTATTCAAAGAACTTGTACTGATAATATTATAAAATATATAATTCAGGATTTATTAACATTATATGTAGTATTTTCTGTGTCTTATGGAGGATACCTTAAATATATCCTAGTAAACATATTCTCAAAATAGGAAAGGTCCTAATGTTTCTTTCATAAAATTTTAATTTAAAGGACACAGAGCAGCTCGGGCGGCGGGAGGAGCGGCAGCGGCCAGGCAGCCCAGTTTCGCGAAGGCTCTCGGCGCGCCGCGGCCCGCAGGCACCCGGCACGCGCCCGCCCCGCCGCCACGATGCCCGAGAGGAAGGTCAGCTCCGCCGAGGGGGCGGCGGAGGAGGAGCCCAAGAGGAGATCGGCGAGGTTGTCAGCTAAACCAGCTCCTGCAAAAGTGGAAACGAAGCCAAAAAAGGCGGCAGGAAAGGATAAATCTTCCGACAAAAAAGTGCAAACAAAAGGGAAAAGGGGAGCAAAGGGAAAACAGGCTGAAGTGGCTAACCAAGAGACTAAAGACGACTTACCTGCAGAAAATGGAGAAACTAAAAATGAGGAGAGCCCAGCTGCTGATGAAGCAGGAGAGAAAGAAGCCAAGTCTGATTAATATCACACACCTGGTCCTATCAGTGGCCCCTGTTTCCCTTCTTGTACAATCCAGAGGAATATTTTTATCAACTATTTTGTAAATGCAAGTTTTTTAGTAGCTCTAGAAACATTTTTAAAAAGGAAGGAATCCCACCTCATCCCATTTTTTAAGTGTAAATGCTTTTTTTTAAGAGGTGAAATCATTTGCTGGTTGTTTATTTTTTGGTACAACCAGAAAATAGTGGGATATTGAATATGGGAGGCTTTGATTGTCTTGGGTGTCAGCTTAACATTCCACAGATGGAGGGTAGCTTTTATATCCTATAATACAAAGCATACTAAATGGCAGTTTGGAGTCAGTTGTGCATTTAATGTCTTAAACACTTTAAATTACTTCTCTTCCCACGTTGTTTTTGGTAGAATTGTTTCCTAAAGCAAACCACTCACCCCTTGATCTTGGCTCTCCTGGGCAGAATTTTGTGCACTCTGTAACAACTTTGGTCGTGGTAGTCCAGTTCTTCTCGTAACTGTTAATGTGCTGTGAACGACTGACAATTTGAGTATGTAGTGTATATGATATTAAATTGTGAATTAGTGGGACTTACGATGTAACAGCATATCAATATTTGAAGATATTGGTACTTGATATCCTGCGAAGGAAAATTTGCCCCCAAATTTTAAGCTGGAAAGTCACTGGAATAACTGTTCAGAAAGGAATCACAACTACATGATTTTTTAGGTTTTTGGTACGTATGTTGAGAATTGTGTACAAATTGAAATGTCTGTGTACTGATCCTCAAAACAACCAATAAAATCTCAATTATGAAAGAAAAAAAAAAAGACACAGATGTGCTCACTTACTCCATGAGGTCAATTTCACTACCACCACCACTTTACCCAGGTGAAGTTCATTTTCACGTTACAGGTCATTTATTATAACTGCAGCGCTGTCACAGGGATGGTTCACACAAATAATTTAACTTAGGTAAACACCATTTTCCAGTAATGATAGGACAAAACAAACTTTAGGAGCATTTATGAACAGAGTGACATCTTATTCTCAGTACACATTTGCCGAACGATCTCTGTTGTTTGCAAATGAATTAACGATGGCTTGAAAAATCATTACAGCCATCTGCTTTGATGGTAAGGAAGAACTGCCGTGATCATTTTATTATAGGAGCAGAGACTAGGTACTATTGTAGCGTATTTTTAGCATCATTTGCCTTAAATTTCCCATGCTATGTCAAAAGTTACCAGGAGTATCCATCCTCTCACTGAGGCTCCTTGTAAATCCACTTACTGAGAAACCTCTTTGCATAGGTAACTGTGCAGTTTTTTAGAGATGTTGAACATGGGAAATATCTATTTTTTCCTCCAGTAAAACTGATCATTATGGCTTTTTCAGTATGTTTTAATCCCTCAAGTAAAAAACTGATGAAATTTAAATCAGCTTAACAAATTAGTTCCTCTGATTGTTTTTGAATATAAATGTGCGTTTGTTCAATATATTTCCCTGTTTAAACAATTTATGTGAATGTTATTTTCAATGCTACCAGAATTTGAATAGCAATCTTTCTCACTTGCTTAAAAAGTATCTATCTTTACTTTCCTATCAATCTTTGATTCAGGAACATGTCTGTAATGTAACTTTTAGTATTTGCTTGTATTTGGCAGGTATAAAAAGGGAGGAAGAGGGGAAAGAAAGTTCACTAGTGTTTATCTTTGACGGAAAATTCCCAATAATCACAGAGCTTAAATAATATTTGATACATAATATTAAGATGCATGCTTTACCATAAAAATATCATTTTTCTTCTCTTACGGATGGTGGTGGTACAGAGATGACTGTAAAGGAGGACTTGTTCGTTTTTAAGTGCATTGAATTTAGTTGAATTTCAAGAGCTAAGTATATGTTGAACATATATGGAAGAATGGATGGATGGATGGATATATGGATGGATGGATGGATAGAAAGATACATTTAAATGTATTCTATCTAAAGCTAAGTTAAAAGCTAAGAGAGAAAACACAATCTGCCTATGTACTAAAAAGCAGTCCTCTTTAAACTCAGAAGAGCATCTTTTCTTATCTGGGTTTGCAGCTAACAAGGGAACAAACATATAGTTTTAAGCCATCAGATTAGCTGATTCAAAGTTCTGAATCTGTGGAGTGAGAAATATGCTAAATATATCTTCACTAAAACTGCATACAGAATTGTCTTTACCAATAGGATATAAAAAGGGATAAGCAGGTAGATTTCACACAAGTTTCTCATAATTCTAAATAAAAGTAGCCAAATAGCAGTTACACTTTAGACAGTGAATATAAATGCATATATACTTTACAACTTAGGTTTGTGTATTCAAAATGAAATTTCACAATCTGGTAACTGATTTTGTTTTTATATTATTGAGAAAAACAGCATTACACTCTAGTGGAGGTTTAAGTCAGTGAAGCCAAGCGCTGGCCATAGGCTGCTAGTAAATACTGGCCACTTCCTCTGGCTGGGCAAGCAATCTGACAGAGAACAAGACAGAGGACCCCTGTCTTTTTGCCACTTAATCTTGAAACTAACACCCCATCACTTCTGTGATATTCTTTAGAAGCAAGTCACTAGGTTCCTGTCCACACTCAAAGGAAGGGAATTACAGAAGGGAGTAAAGATCAGGAAATGGGGATCACCGCCTACTACAGCTCCTTAAACCATGTCAGCCCCTTCTCCATTGCTTTATTCCAAGGTATTGCTCTGCTCTGAATTTCAATAATTTATTTTAAATTCAAACCTGATGACAATTAGCTTACCCACAGGTAAGCCATACTTTCCTTCTTCCCATAGATCTTAGAAAAAAGATCTGTTCTTGCACCGACCCTACAGGGTTACTGAAAATGTTAACCATGATAATGAATATCTAACACCTTCCAGAGCACCTATCATATATAGTAGCCCTTATTGGGCCATCTTTATCACCAACATTGTTGCTCGGTGTTAGTTCCTAAACCTCTACTCTGGATCCCATTTCTGCAAGTTCTTACACCATTAAACACTCTCCTGCCTACTTCAACACCAGTAACAGACAATTTCAAGTCACTACCATTTTATTTATTTATTTATTTGTTTACATTGCAAATATTCCTTCCCATATCCGTCATCTTTAGCAGCAACTGCCTTATCTATCTTCAAAGTCAAGTTTCTTAAAGAATAACAGGAACTGCTGAATGTACTTTCTGACTGCATTGCACTCTAGTCCCCCAGGCCCACTATGATTCTCTGCTAAAGACTGACAGGGATCTTCCAACTGCCTAAACCAATGACTCTCAAAATGTGGTACCTCGATCAACAGCATCAGTGCCAACTGGGATCTTATTGGAAATGCACATTTTGGGGCCCTTCCACAGACCTACTAAAAATCTGGGGCTGAGACCCAATAATCTCTGTTTTAACAAGCCCATTAGGCCGTTCTGATGCCTGCTAACGTTTGAGAACCATTGGCTTAGACTACCATAAAAGAACCACTGGCCTAAACTAATGGACTCTCTTCAGTTTTTATCTAACTTTCTTTCTGCAGCATTTAAAATAGACTCCTTTAAAGAAGATGTGGTACATATATACAATGGAATATTACTCAGCCATAAAAAAGAACGAAATAGGGGCTTCCCTGGTGGCGCAGTGGTTGAGAATCTGCCTGCCAATGCAGGGGACACGGGTTCGAGCCCTGGTCTGGGAAGATCCCACATGCCGCGGAGCAACTAGGCCCATGAGCCACAACTACTGAGCCTGCGCGTCTGGAGCCTGTGCTCCACAACAAGAGAGGCCGTGACAGTGAGAGGCCCGCGCACCGTGATGAAGAGTGGCCCCCGCTTGCCACAACTAGAGAAAGCCCTCGCACAGAAACAAAGACCCAACACAGCCATAAATAAATAAATAAATAAATAAATAAATAAATAAATAAATACATAAATGAGGAGAAAAAAAGAACGAAATAATATCATTTGCAGTGACATGGATGAACCTAGAGATTGTCATACTGAGTGAAGTAAGTCAGACACAGAAAGACAAATATCATATGATATCGCTTATATGTGGAATCTTAAAAAATGGTACAAATGAACCTATTCACAAAACAGAAAGAGAGTCACAGATGTAGAAAACAAACTTACGGTTACCAAGGGGGAAAGGGGGGAGGGATAAATTGGGAGATTGGGATTGACATATACACACTACTATATATAAAATAGATAACTAATAAGAACCTACTGTATAGCACAAGGATCTCTACTCAGTACTCTGTAATGACCTATATGGGAACAGAAACTAAAAAAGTGGATATATGTGTAACTGATACACTTTGCTGTACAGCAGAAACTAACATAACATTGTAAATCAACTATACTCCAGTAAAAATTAATTTTAAAAAACAAATTAAATTAAAAAAATAAAAGACTTTGAAAGTCTCATCACAAACATTCATTCATTCTCCTCTCCACACATTGTCTTCTCTTTCGCAGAAACATTCTCTTCTCCTAAACATTTTCTCTTTCTTCCTCTGATAATTCATTCTTAGTGTTCTTTCTGCACTTGCCTCGCCCCACCTGTCCCTAGCAGGATGGACTGCTCCTCAGTTTTCCTCTTGTATCACGATACATGGTTTTCCCTAGTTAATTGTGTCCATCCCATTAATTTATACATGGAGCTGCTAACACATATCAAACTCATATCCCCTGCCCAGACAAATCCCTCGGGTACAGACTTATATTTCCAACGTCCTAATCAAGGTCGTTAAATGTATGTCCTCCGTAAGTTCCAAATCAACATGTCCAAGACTAAAATTACCGTTTCCCCTCCCCCAGTTTCCAAATCTGTTCCTCCTATATTCTTTATCATAATAAAATGTAACATGATTTTTGAGTCATTACATTGAGAAAACTGGCATTCAACCCACAGAGCACCCTCTTCCCGTACTTTCATGGAGTCAATCAGGACTTCCTTCAGATTATGTCTCCTCTTTCATGAGAATCCCTCTCTGGATCTTTACTGCCATTCCTGGCACTGGCGCGTTTCTTATTTTATCCTTTAAAAAAGTTTCTCTTCCTTTATAAATAACATAGTTTTATGAAATATAACTATATTTTCCAACACAAACAAACAGGAAAAAACAGTGAGAACAGTGCTGTTGTTTTAAATGTTTATGAATCTCTTTAATGTCTGGCTTACTAAAATATAACTGGATTCTCATATCTGCTCCTGCATTCAACCTGATATAATATGTTGTACTGACTGAAGTAAATGAAGAAAACCCTGCTTCATATTATTATATAATCGAACAGATGGAGAAGTATTTTAATAACTTTTGCATGTAATTGTGAATATTCCTCTTTGATGTCATAGTAAACTCACCAAGTAGCACTTTCGTAAAGAACAGTTGCAATGTGGTATCTGAAATCATATCAATAAACTTTCTGTAATGTGTTACATTAAAATCCATCGGTTTATCATGCATTTTGAATGTATCTGTTATCACGTAACATCATGCATTGGCTGTTCGGAAAATCGTAATTTATTGAATTATGCAGATCTTCCAACTATTGACCCTGTTTATCACATAATATTTTACAAATCACATTCATTAATATCACCATTAATCTCATCAGAAAAATCTCTAGTACTAGAAAGTAATGGATATGTTTCCCAGAATTCTAATTATCTCTTGAACACTTAAATTTTTTCACTGACGTCAAACATTGTCAGCTGTCTTCCTTGAAGTGATAAGCTCATTTTTTTCATTTTCAAAAAAACGTGTCTACCATCCAAGTCTGAATGGCCACAGTTTTGTCTATGCACCATTCTTTCAAGTGCTCCTGAAAAAGATGGCTAGTTCAGCTTGCACCTGAAACAATCACCCAAGGGCTTTTGAAATAACTGTCCTACCTTAATATTTAGTAGACGTTCTTTGAGTACTTCTCATCTTTTCATACAAAATATTAAATAGACATGAACTCAAACCCTGAGATTGAATAAGATTAATATTTCCATGGCTTGCCCCCCTCGGTGAATGAATGGTGGTAAGGAACACAATGACTGCTAGTACCATTTGGTGCCAAGGCCTTTAGCTGTGCTAAGATACCAGAAGTTTTGTCCACCATTGCTTTTGTACCATGAATGCAACTGTCAACACAATGAAAATAAGTAAATAACTTCCTACTACTATTATTACAGGATTTTAACCTTGCAAACTCCTTAAAAAGATCTCAGGGACCACCCCAATCACCCTAAGGACACCCCAGACAATGCTTTGAGAATAGCTAATCTAAGCATTCTGCCTCCAGGGCCATGCCCCTAATTTTACACTCACTATCCGCCTCATCTGGAGAGTTATTACAGTAGAGGTCCCAGTTAAATGGTCTCTGAGGTCACAATGCTGAGATTTGAATCTGACTGTGCTATTAGCTGTGTAATTCTAAACTATAAATGTTACCTGTAATTATTATTCCAGATAAAGAAATCACAGCTGAGGAAGTTGATAAACTAGGATTTAAATCCATGTTTGCCAGCTGCTGCCTACATTTAAAATCTTACATCCTTTACGTGCCCTTCAGGACTCCCCATAATCAGGTTCTTGTCTCTAGTCTCCCTCTCTGCCTTCCTCTGGTCTCACTCTACTCCCAGACAGCCAAACCCCAGGAGCCCCAGCACTAAACTGCTTGCAGTCTTGACATTTACAAACATATCGGAAGATGTATTTCACATGTATTGACCTATGAATACTCTCTTGGTGGTCTTTCCATCTCTATTACTAATCCCAGTACTGAGGGCCTACATACTTTTATAAGAACATTAGTGCATTTTACTCCACTTAAATGTTTACATAACTGGTTTCCCTTTCTTGTGGGCAGGCATCTTCGTACAGTGGAATGGGTGAAATAATAATTGTTTTTATAACTTTCAAAGACTTCAAAACACAATGTAGGTTTAATTTAGAAGATATAAAAGAAGGGGATTTATTGCAAAGCACTCTCATAAATATGTTGGCTTTCAAAGGAAATTATGAGAAATTTTCTTGCAAAGGGCTGGAAATTTCCTCTTATCTAGAGATCAGTAAGTAAGTAGTCTTAAATGAAATCTGGCTTAATTACGGTATCTAAAGCTGGCAAAGAGCAAACTAAATTATCATGTATAAAGGAAAAATGTGCTGATGTAGAAAGGGTGGGGAGGTGGAGGGAGGCCTTAATTGAAGGACTAAACTTGTCAAGAACCCATGATGGATATCCTGGAACTGTAAGGGATATACTGTAACACGCGAACAGCGTTTTCTTTGGTTGGTGGAATATGCATCCATGATTTTATCCTCATATTTTTCTTTTTTCCCAAATTTTCTACATTGGAAAGATGACAAATTTATAATTTGAAAAAAATGTTATTTTGAAAACTATGTGAGGAAAAAACAATACAGAGTTGCCCAATCACAGTAGATAAAAGTGAAGTTCAGAAAAAAGAAAATAAAGGTCCAGAAAGGTTACCTGTTTAATCACAGAGCTGCAAAAACTATTTTGTGGAACACCAAAGACAGGAAGGGACATTCAATGACATTTAACATTAACTCTTACCAATCTTCACACACACACACACACACACACACACACGTTTTCAAGCACCCCCAATAATATCCCTTGAGATATTTGATCAAGGCTTGTATGTCACAACCACATCTGGTCTCTGTTAATATTTACTGCAAAATGATCCATGAAGTTGAGGGTAGAAAAAGTTAAAACATATTTATACCTGGATTTTCCCATTAATAACGAGAAAGGGTTACTACTGCATCTATTGTATAGAGTTGCTGAAAAGGGCATACGACTTAATTCACAAAAAGCACCTACAATAGTTTGGAAGTTCCCTGACCAATAAATGGTAGCACTTACTGTTACAACTATTATTGCTGTTGTTGTCATTGGTTTTTTAATTTGATACAAGCCGAGTTTTACCTGTATTTACAGAATGGGACAACAGTGATAACCACAGAAATACACATATCTTGGATGTTCATATTCAAAAATGTTCACTGATGGGTTTCACAATCAAAATTTTGGAGATCACTGACATACAGAAAAAAAGACCCAGCTAAATCTCACCTCAACCCAGAGTTTGCCTAAATTCAGCCAAGGTGACCTGCTGTTTCTATATCCATGTAAATGGAATTTCTCCTGCCTGGAATTCTCCTCCACCTCCTCTTATCCGCTTAGTAAATTCTTCAATCCTCAAGTTAACCAACTGTGAACCGTCCCATTCCTATTCTCCTTTACTTCCCGCTTCGTTCTTCTCCTTGCAATTTTTCTCTTGCTATATACATGTCTGTTTTATGACTCCTACCTTGTACTGTAATTGATTATGAATTTGTTTTTCCTACTTGATTATCAACCCCCTGAGGATAAAAATCGTCTTAGCGAACTTCATCTCTCTGGTAACTAACACAAAGCTGGCAGTCAACAATTATCTGTGAAATAAACATTGAATGATCTCCCTCTCTATGTTGATGTAGGGATGGGTCAATTTCTTTCCCTATTGAGTGGTACAGGAGAAACAAAACACACAAGAAAAATCTAAAAAGGGTAAATATTTATATATATTTAATGTGTATTTATATTATACTTCATGTTTTATATATAAAATATTTATATATGTATATTATATATTTACTTACTCTTTAGATTTTTTCGTATTTTGTTTTGTGATATATATGTGTATATCTCACAGATCGCTTTTTCTTGGATTGTTAAAATCTGGTCAGAGGTTGATTCTGCGATATACATCTCCTTGGAGGTGAAGAACTCAGTTTTCCTTCACTTCTGTCTGACTGTGATGTTTGATCAATACGCTCAAACTGCTAACCTGGAGAAGGTTCCTAGGAAGAGCACCCTGTGGGAGAAGGGACTCACTGTCGAGCCATAAGAAAACCTCAGTTTGTATGTTGACTCTGCCACTTGGGAACAGGATAACTTTGAGCAAGGTATGTAAGCTGTTCTGTCTGTCCATTATTTTATCAGTAAGTTTAAATTGTAAAGTTTAATTCATGGATTGCTTTTTTGTTTTTAATAGAATGTAAAATCCTAGACACTATCTGGCATAGGCGGGTTTCCATATACATGGTAGATATCACTACCGACACCCATGTAACACAATCACTCTCTCCTTCTAAAATGGGGCTGGTACTTTAAAATTATTTTTTAATGTTAGATGATTGCCTCATTTCTTTAATATAGTAAGCTCTTTGATGACAGACTCAATCTCTTCCTCTTCTTTACCCATCTCTTCAATGCTAAGCCTGGGACAGAGTGCTTGCTGAATCGGTATTTGTTTCTTGAATTGAACTGAACTGGTGGTAAGATTTCCCTCCAGTTTTGGTTATTTTCAGTGTGTGCTAATGAAATAGATGATCCAAATACACGGTTCATGTGCCCTTGTTCAGTCTGCCAGGCTCTGCTCACCAGCCAATTTTCAGCTGCAAGCCCACATTTTTTTTTTATTCTGGGAAGTTATAAAAATAACAATTCTGCCATCACTTTTAATTCACAAAGTGACTCCTGCTTTCTAATTCCTTTCATTTCTCCTTTATAGGCCTGCCAAAAGCCTTGGCCTTTGCTGGCCTTACATATTTAATCAGAGTTACCAATGCTGATGATTTTTACAGGGAATTAAGTTTGATTTGTTTTGAAACATTTATTTATTCCATATGGCATTTAAAGCGACTGAATTACTTTTGGTTTTGAAATGAGGTTGTGTGAACTAGATTCGAATTTTCTTAAAAAAAAGAAAAAATAAAAAACACAACCAAAAGCCCGGGAGTAATTTTGTTTAAAAAAATCCTGTGTAAAAGGAATTAACATACAACTGAGAGATCAGATCAGATCAGATCAGATCTGGCAAAATCACAAGATAATTGGCTGAAGCTAAGTCTTTAACATCAATTTCCTCAATCTCAGGCCAAGACTTGGTTCCACACTGTAGTAGACCCTGGGTTTTTTCCTCCCTACACGCACCAGGCCAGTGCCATGCTGCAGTACTCTGGTTTGGCTAGCATTGGCAGCGACACCCTGTCTCAGCTCAGGGAATGAGCAGAGAGGGCTAAGTGGCCTCATCCGTTCCATGAAACACCGTCACTCTTGCACAGGTTCAGGGTAGTCAGGGGTCCAGGCCTAAGCCTCAGCATCGGGCACAGTGATTGGTGGTTGGGTCAGAGGTAGGGATGTGACCTAATTCTGTCCAATTAGTAAAGCCTACTCCTTTTTTTCAATAGTTGAGTAAAGATAAATTATTCCAGATCCTGTGGTTAGAGATATACATCCCAACACTTCTGCAGCCATTTTCCCACCATGACTAAACAAACAAACAAGAAACCACCTGAGAAAATTAGAGAAATACAGTCATCAAAAAAGAGATACTGTGCATCAAACACTGCCTAAGTCCTAACCTGGATGTGAATCAAAATATACAAAATATTGCCTTTATAGTTTAAGTCAATATGAGTTGTTGTAGCTTTTTTGCATTCAACCACAAAAGAAAATCCTGATACATAAGCAAAGATGCAGAAAAGCAAGTGTATAATTAGTAAATCCTTGTGCTCGGGTTCTTCTGCTGGGGCAAGTAGAACGTGGTATGTATTATTTCACACATTCCCTTACTGAAGTAAGATTGCCCTTCAGCCCTTAACCATGCTCAGGAGGAAAAGACTGTGCTGGGAAGACCACTGCTTCCAATGTATGTTACAAAGTTAGTGCTAATGTGCATTTTAAACCAGCTAAGTGCACCACTGCTGTTTCCCTTCTCTGGTGGTTAGAGGTGTGAGTCATGCTTCCTGTTAAGCCCAGGGATGGTGCCTCTGTTTGAGGTTTTATTATTTGGTAACAAAATGGAAAGCACTGGGGAGCTGTGTCAGTGAGCTGAAAGCAATCAACATTTACTAGGCTTACACACATGAGAAACGCAAATATGTTTCATTTGCAGGGATATGGGTTGGTGGCTTGACTCAAACAGCTCATATCCCCAGGAAAAAGGAAGTTTAACCACTGGCTTATTCCCTGACTAAATCTTGAGGCATTTAGAACCACAAATTAGAAAATTAAAACCAAAATGTGTTCTGCCTTTCTAAAATCAAAGAGCTAAGCTCTTACTTTAAAGGCTGGTAAATCCCACCACCTTGGCCCATTTCACTTGATTCTTACCCACTGGTTTACTTTTATGGCCTCCTGCCGGCTCTCTAAGGCAGAGCTATGGAATCCTGACTCTCAGCTATGGAACCAGAGACTGGGTTGCAGTTGGGATTGAGAGGGCACCAGAAGCGTCCAGTGAGAGTTAACTGCTGAATTTCTTGGGATAACCTTGGACTGTCTGGAAAAAAAATATTAATCTGAAAACTCACAGCCTTCACAGTTGGTGTAAAAAGTGTGAATTATAAAGTTAAAGGTAGTTTTATTCCCGTAGAGATGATGGCACCAAAAAAGGTAGAGAAGAGGTGCTATCTATGTCATTCAGTATACAAGGTTCTCAGCAAACAATAGTTGATAGTGGTGATACATTTACTTTAGGAAAGCAAGAAAAATAACAGTTCTTTGAATTCATCTTATATAGGCCTAATTTCATTCCACACACCAGGACAGTTGGGAATTTTTAAGAAAATGGCAACAATCTCTGAGAATTGTTAAGTTGAAATTCTTGATATGAAAAAATAATCCAGAGAACAAAGGTTGTTAATGATTCATTTAAAAAATGAACCATTTGCGAGAGCACAGGAATAAACACACGCAGGTACGGTCAGCTTATGCCTGATAAAGGAGCCAAGAAAACTCACTGGAGAAAAGACAGTCGTTCAATAAACGGCGCTGGGAAAAGTGGATATTCATTTGTAAAAGAATGAAACTAGACCCCTATCTTATACCACTCACGAAACTAACTTGAAATGAATTAAAGACCTAAACGTAAGACCTGAAACCATAAAACTTCTAGAAGAAAACATAGAAAAAAAGCTCTTTGACACAGATATTGGCAATGATTTTTTGGATATGACCTAAAGCACAAGCAACAAAATCAAAAATAAACAAGTGGGACTACATCAAACTAAAAACCTTCTGCACAGCAAAAGAAACAATCAACAAAATGAAAAGACAGTCTACGGAATGGGAACAAATATCTGCAAACCATATATCCGATAAGGGGTTAACATACAAAAGAACTCATATAACTCAATAGCAAAAAAGCAAACAACCCAATTAAAAAATCGGTAAAGGACCTGAATAGACATTTTTCCAAAGAAGATATACAGATGGCCAACAGGTACACGAAAAGGTGTTCAACCTCACTAATTGTAAGGAAATGCAAATCAAAACCACAATGAGATATCACTTCATACCTGTTAGAATGGCTATCGTCAAACAGACAAGAGATAACATGTTTGTAAGGATGTGGAGAAAAGGGAACGTTTGTGCACTGTTGGTAGGATTATAAATTTGTACAGCCACTATGGAATACAGTTTGGAGGTTCCTTAAAAAATTAAAAATACAACTAAGATATAATCCTAGCAATCCCACTCCTGGGTATATATCCAAAGAATTAAAAGCAGTATATGGAAGAGAGATGTGCACCCCCATGTTCATAGCACCATTATTTACAATAGCCAAGATATGGAAACAACCTAAGTGTACACTGACATATGAATGGATAAACAAGATGTGGTACATATATACAATGGAATGTTATTCAGCCATAAAAAAAGGAAATCCTGCCATTTGCAACAACATGGAAGGAGCTTGAGGGCATTATATTAAATGAAATAAGTCAGACAGAGAAAGATAAATATTGTATGATCTCACCTATAAGTGGCATCTAAAAAAAACAAAACCTTACAGTAAAAGAAATCAGATTTGTGATTACCAGGACTGGGTGTGGGGGAAGAGGGGAAGCTGAATGAAGGTCGTCAAAAGGTATAAACTTCCAGTTATAAGATAAATAAGTACTAAGGATGTAATGTACAACACGATGACTATAGTTAACACTGATGTGTAGTTAAGTGTGAAGACTGTGAAGAAAGTAAATCCTAAAGAGTTCTTACTTCATGGAAAAAAAACATTTTTTTCTTTTTTTTTTTAATATCTATATGAGATGATGGATGTTAACTAAACTTATTGTGGAAATCGTTTCACAATATATGTAAGTCAAATCATCATGCTGTACACTTTAAATTTATATAGTGCTGTATGCCAATTATATCTCGATAAAACTGGGAAATAATGAATGATATGGAAAAATGGGATGGAGAAGTACATAACTAACTTTGAGAACCTACAACATATAAGTCACTTGACAAACTCCAGTATATTTAATGCTCACAATTTAAAAAAGAAAAATCAAAGTTTCTACTAGTCAGAATTCCAGAGATGAAGCCATGTTAATCTGTGCTTCTACAATGATCCTGAGGTATGCTAATAAATGTTGGGAAGAGTTGAAAGCAATATGTATTAATATCTTTCATTAATTCATTCTGTAACTATTTAATGAATACTAATATAATTGCAAAATATATAGAGCTATGGGGCTACAAAAGTGAATAAAATAAAATTGAAATTTCTGTCTTCAAAAAGGTCATCACCTAGCAGAAGAAAGGCATGGAGCTGTGTGCCCCTCTTTAGTTTTTGGGATGCAAACTGTATCCCAGTTGTCAAGTTTGGAATCTGATTCTATTCCATTTAAAACTGGTAAATTAGCCTATTTATGCTTCATAGACACCAGCAGAAGACAAGAGACCCCTGGTTTAGAACCAAGGACTTTATTAATCATACATGACACAGCAAGCAGCATGAGCGTCGACATGATTGTGTCGATTCCTACTGCCCCACACCCAAGTCCCGGGGGCCGGGTCGGGGGGGGGGGGGATGCAGAGGGCTCAGAGAGATATCTGCACACTCAGTAGATTGTGTTATAGCAGAGGAACACTGAACTAGAGAATCTATTACTTTCATAGTAAGCAATAAGCAAGCCTGCTGCTCATCAAAGAGGGAGGCTTTACCTAATCTGTTAAAGCTGCTCTCTGTGAACACAACCCTGAGAAACAGCAGTCAGGGTCTTGCATTCTTGGTATACCAACAAGACATGCAGGAGTGCAAGGACTCTCACAACACCAGGCAAGATCCAGAGTTCAATACCATAAATGCCATGTGTTGGTCAAAGAAGGAAATCCAATCTCTCTCCCTTCGACAAAAGCTACTTTCTGCATTCTAAATGTGAAAGGTTGCAACAAAGAAAATCATTGGGAGGACTGGGAGCTAAGGTCAGGGAAACTGCTGTCCTCAATCTCAACCTAAAGCACCAAAGTAGATGGTTCTCAACAACTCTGCAGGAAGCTGATAAAATTCTCAAGAATCTCCCGAATGCTTCCAGTCAATATCTCAACCGCTACGGACTGAATTGTGTCCCCTTCCAAATTCACATATTGAAGACTTAACAAACCCAATGTGATGGTATTCGGAGGCGGGGCCTTTGGGAGGTAATTAGGTCTAGATGAAGCTGTGAAGGTGGGGCTCTCATGATGGGATTAGTGCCCTGATACGAAGAGGAAGGGAGACCGGAGCTTACTGTCTACCATGCTCTACAACTCAGACCCACCCCACCCCCGAACACCCACTCCCACCCCACCACAACTGCCACTTGAGGACACTGTAAAAAGGCTGCTGTCTGCAAGACAGAAGAAATCTTTCACCAGAACCTGATCGTGCTGACTTCTGATCTTGGACTTCCCAGTCTCTAGAACTGTGAGAAATAAATTTCTATTGTTTAAACCATGTCATCTATGGTATTTTGTTCTAGTAGTCCAAGCATTCTAAGACATCAACCCAGAGCAGTAAGGTGAATCGTGTCTGTCCACAGGTGTGGCTGCTTTTGCCTAAGAAAAATAATAGCTACTCCTATTCACATTTCAAATTGCATGCAAGGGTTTCATGTGGAGAAACTCTAACCCAGGGACACGCAGCGAAGTAAATTCTGTGAAATATAGTTCCAGCCTCTTCTCTGTGATAAAGAGAGTAGTAATGTGCTAAGTGTATTAGAAATAATCAACCAAACTGGATTATTAAACTAACAAGCCAATTATGTAAGTGCCACGTGGATATTATGAACTAAGTAATGAGTTTGACAGTGATATAGGAGATAAATGTAGTCCTGAACCACCCCAGAGTTGGGGTAAGCTATGACCACCTAGAGCAGAGGACACAATTCAAACTATGATTGACAGCACTCACTAGGTTCTTCTCGGAGAAGGACAGCTTCCTGGGAAAAACTGGAGACTTTGCTGGAACCACAAAGATGGGAGAATCTTCCAGAGGACTCCCAGAAATATCAAGGGGCCAAGAGAGGATGAAAATGTCCAGAAATTGTGGGTCCTCTGTTATCAGGTGGTAGCAAGCATCAAGATAGGCTTTCAAAAATAAAACAATCAAGTCATATTTAATAATAGACTTAATGAACTGTATTTCCCAAAGAATAAAATAAAATGGAGTAAGGATATTCCTGTGGATGATGGGGAATTACGTTGGAACAATGGTTAGGATGGATTCACAGAGGCCACTGAAGGCTACGAAAGATGAACTTTGGTCTGTAGGCAGGTAGGGAACAAGTGAAGATTTCTGAACAGAGGAATGATATGAACAAGGTAGTGTGCAAAATGGGTTGAAGAGTAGACAAACCTGAGACAGGAAATAAGATGAAAATTAGGCCATTGTATTATTTAAACATTTGATGATAATCAAATGTCCGACTACAGTGATAGCCCTGAGGGGATTCCTGGTCAACAGTGTGAAGAAAGAATCAGAATAACCTAGTGACTTGGAAAGAATCTTTTTTTTAAAACCTGAGAATGTCCTTCACCTAATCTTAGAGACCTGTATTCACTGAAACCAGTCCAGTGCCTTTTATAGCCACCTCATTGATCTTCAATTTTAAATCCTCTCAACCATGATCTTGGATTCATTTTTAAGAGGATTCATCTTTAAACACAAGTTGGAAACAGAATAGGCATTTAGCGTTTCTGTCTTCTCACTCATGTTATCTCTGCCTGAATCCTGAGCCTATTCTTGATCTTCTCTAGATCTGAATAGGATTGATAAATTCTTTTGCATCTCCCCTAATATTTTTTTTCTCAAATTACATTTGTTCATCTATTTGTTCTTTAGAGAGTGGCTACTATATGCCAGATACTGTACTAGATGTCAGATACATAAATATTAATAAGGTATAGCCATGCCCTCAAGGGGCTCACGTTCTACAGCTAGGCACACAAGTATGCTGCATAACATAATAAACAATATTTTTAAAGTGTACCGTTAGCACAAAGGAGAGATTAGTGACATGGGCTAAGGGGTAGGCAGTTTGCAAAGGCTTCTTAACACAGGAAGTTTTTCTTAAACCGTACCTTAAAGGATTGGTCAGGTAGACAAGATCAAAGGGAGGGAAATCCAAGCAGCTACAAGGCAAAGAGAAAAAAAGGACCATGGCTTTGGATGTAAAGCATTTATCTGCACATCTGATACTTCACACGCTTCTTGCATACACCACTCTAATTTTCAGAAGTAGGCTGACCATTTTCAAATTAACTGCAGTAAAAAAAAAAACCTACATGTTTTTGAATGAATCTATATTTTTATGAATTGTTTAAAACACCTACATATTAGGATGTGTCTATTACTTGGAACCACATGGAAACACAGTAAATTTGTTTGAGTCTGTTGCAGAGGACGGGCACCCTGATGCTGTATTCCATTACTGGGAAAAGTGAGAGTTCAGCTGAGATGCGAGAGGCAACAATAATAGACTATTTCAATAGAGAGCAATTTTAGCTATTTTTTATCAGGCAATTTATGGTTGTAGATCTAAACTACAGCTCTAGTGTATTTTCTTCTTTGGACGCCATTTACAGAATGCTACATTTGGATGTCATTTTAACTTTGAGAAGTTTACATGAAATCCAATCTGCACTTACTTAGCTTTGGTCTTTAGTTGTATGTAATTACCTCTTCCCAGGTCACCATCACCAAGCCACCAAGTTTAAACCACCTTGTTAATCACGAACTCACTTATCTGTATAGATTTACTCTGGTTTTACACATCCCTGCTTTCATTCTTCATGGATGTCCTGTTAAAATCAGATGTCATCAGACATCTCACTTTTCAACTTTTTTTTTTTTTTTTTTTTTTTGGTCTCTTCCTCCTTAGAAAGTTGTTTTATTTGGAGTCTCTTGTCCCTCTTCATTGTATTATATTTTGGATTCTCTATTCATGGCATCGTAACATCTTTTTCCTGCGAGTTTCTCCATCTGTATCACAGTATTAGTTTGTTAGGGCTGCCATAACAAAGTGCCACAAACTGGGTGGCTTAAAACAAAAGAAATTTATTGTCTCACACTTGTGAAGGCCAGAAGTCCAAGATCAAGGTGCTGGCAGGATCCAGTTTCATGTTTTCTCTGAAACCTATAGGGGAATACTTCCTTGCCTTTTCTAGCTTCTCTTGGTTTGCTAGTAATCTTTGGCGCTCCCTGGCTTGCAGCTGTATAAATAAAATCTCTGCCTTCTTTGTCACATAGGGTTCTCCTGGTGTGTCTCTCTCTTTCCACAGCCGTCTTCTTATAAGGACACCAGGCATATCAGATCAGGGGCCCACCCAACTCCAGTATGACCTAACTTAATAAATTACATCTGCCACAACCCTAAATCCAAATAAAGTCACATGCTATAGTTAAGACTTCAACACATCTGTTTTTAAGAGACACAATTCAAACTCGTAACAATTACTGATATTGAGAAACAATCACACTGACGCTCACCAGTAGGGGCTTTGGAATGAAAAAGCTCTGGTTTCAAAACCTTGCCCTACCACTAACTGTGACCTGAGTCAATTTATTTAATCTTCCTAAAAAGACTTAGTTTTCATGTATAAAGTAGGATTAATGGCAATACCTTGGAAGTTTTTGAGGATTAGATAAAATATCAATACATTAAGGTGATTAGCTCAGTACCTGGCTAGGAATAATGACAATACCTTGGAAGTTCTTGAGGATTAGATAAAATATCAATACATTAAGGTGATTAGCTCAGTACCTGGCTTACAACAAATGCATATAAGTAAATGGCACATAGTAAATATTAGCAATTGATATTATCTTAAAGGATATCAACTATATCTAAATATATTCAGTTATCCCTGTTGTGAATACTATAAAGGGTAAAATAGTAAGGAAGGGCAAAGGAGTCACCAGCTTTAGCCTAAACTGTGTCATCTGTTGGAGTTCAGATATTCTGATAATACCTGTAAAAAGGATGAAGAGGAACTAGAAAGAGAACTATTTGCATGGGGAACTGGGAAGTCTCCAGGGCGTGAACTCATTCCAAGGAAAAAGAGAGCTTTCAAGGACCAACTTGATTACCTACAAGATGTTTGTTTTCAGAAGGGAAAAGTGATTCTCATGTCAGGCTGTCACTGGCCCACCACCATGGATTTCTATCTGGGTCCTAACGGAGAGACAGGACTCCAAGTTTAAAACAAAAGGACAATTTCAGTGAAAACTTTAAAACTGTGGAGCACAATGTGTATTTTTTTGGCATGCCTCTAACAAATTTTAAAGCAAAATGGTGCCACCCTATTCTAAACTGCTACAAATAGCTGTGAAACTTTGGAACTTTGAGGACCTTTGTAATGCCTGGTGGTCACAAACGTATGTAGTAAAGGGTCAGCATGGATGACAGAAACTGTAATAATCCTTGGAAGACGCCAATAGGGAAGCAATACAATAGCATAGATGGAGTGAAAATCAGGAGCAGTGGTGCTTGTAATGCTTAACATATTTAGTTGGTCCTAGCAACCACCCTAGTAGAGAAGGATTATTATTATACCCATTTTATACACAAGGAAAACTCAAAGTTGAAGAGTGGCAACATCTAGTCCAAGACTACAAGGTTAGTAGTCAGAAGAAAAAGTATTTTAACCCAAGCAGTCAAATTTCCAGAGCTGAGAATTCTCTAAAACATATGTTAAGTTTGGAGGTTCCTCAAAAAACTAAAAATAGACTTGCCCTATGATCCCGCAATCCCACTCCTGGGCATACATCCAGAAAAAACTCTAATTCGAAAAGATACATACACCCCAATGTTCACAGCAGCACTATTTACAACAGCCAAGACATGGAAACAACCTAAATGCCCACCGACAGATGAATGGATAAAGAAGATGTGGTACATATATACAATGGAACATTACTCAGTCATAAAAAAGAACAAAATGATGCCATTTGCAGCAACAAGGATGGACCCAGAGATTGTCATACGGAGTGAAGTAAGTCAGACAGAGAAAGACAAATACCATATGATATCACTTATATGGGGAATCTAAAATATGACACAAATGAACTTTTATGAAACAGAAACAGACTCACAGACATAGAGAACAGACTTGTGGTTGCCAAGGGGGCGGTGGGAGAGGGTTGGATTATGAGTTTGGAACTAGCAGATGCAAACTATTATATATGGAATGGATAAACAACAAGGTCCTACTGTATAGCACAGGGAACTATAGTCAATATTCTGTGATAAACCATAATGGCAAAGAATATTAAACAAGAATGTATATATAGTATAACTGAATTGCTTTGCTGTACAGCAGAAATTAACAACACTGTAAATCAACTATATTTCAATTAAAAAAATACGTAGGCCAAAAAATGCATTTTAAGCATCCTTTAGTGCAGAGGTCAGAGATCTTTTTCTGTAAAAGGTGAAATAGTAAGTATTTTCAGCCTTGGGGGCTTAATGATCTCTGTTGCAACTATTTAACTTGGCCATTGTAGTGAAAAAGCAACCGTAGACAATGTGTATACAATGGCCATGGCTATGTCCCAATAAATGCTTATTTCCAAATACAGAAGTCAGCCAGATTTGGCCCACAGGCCACAGTTTGCTGACCCCTGCCTCCTTTTAACTGCTGTGGCAAATGATTTGTTCAGTCATGAGAACACGCATATAGAAACAGCATTTAAGCCTACATCACCTCTTCTCCTCCTTTACCCTTAACCCCTTTAAAACTGTTAGATGTGAGTAATCAGCACTGATTAGTTTCACTTAGTGAGAATAGTCCCCTTCGGTAACAGAGCTAGAAACAGACCCTTGATGTGAATTTTCCATAATAAATCATTAATCTTTGCACCTCTCTTGCTGCACCTGTTCATCGCCTAGATGCTGCTTACTTAGATTTTTACACTCCTCTTTTTCTACACCTGTACGAGCCCATCTCCTCTTTTCCTTTTATTTCTCAGCTAGCTTTTACTTATGTTTCTGAAATTTCACTTGGTTTCTGAAGAACTTTTATTATCTCCTTTAAATCTCTGACTTTTTTCCACTTGCCAGCTGTGATTGCAACACATTTACTTACAGCATTTGCGTCTCTGGACACCATGTAAATTCTATGAGCACTTCAAATGATGAGAGGATTAGCAGTGGGTGGGCAACCTCCCTCTTAAAATTCAAGGTTATTCAAAGGTTTAACTATGTTAATACAGCCTAAAAACACTGAGAAAGATACAGGATGGAACAAAAAGCATCTAAAGCGAAGGTAAACTCACCACATTAATTAAGGAGAGGGTTTATTACAGCTGAAAGGAACAGAACTACCAATACATCCACCACTTTCTTTCTAAGAAAAAAACCAAAATCGAGAAACTTGGAGAAATTAACCAATCTGGTTACGTAGTTTACTGCAAAGCTGACTCAAATTCAAGTCCGCCGACTGACCAGCCACAGGTGTTTCTACCCATGTAAGAACTGAACGGGTGGAAAGAGAAAGAACATTTCTAAAATGTTTTGCCTTCTATAAATCTAACCTATTGCATCATTATTCCTGGTTCTAATCCCTCAGGCAAAATGACAGGGGCTTCTTCCCTCATCTACAAATATAAGGGCCAGAGTTGCTTACATCTTTAAAGAAAGTTCAGTTTTAAATAATCTCAAGTCAAGCAACCTTCTCTTCTTCCTTGCTGACTTCCACCTGCAAAAAGTTTCGGAGCCAGCTAAATCTGTCAGTCTTTCTACCTATGATGTGACGTGAGTTTTCCTAAAGCACAATTCTGAAAGTGCTGCTGGGCTGCCCGCTCCAGAAATACTGGATGCTTCTCACTGTTTCCTCAGACGACAAGTATTTCCTGATCTTCAAATTTTGCTATTTTTTCCCCCTGTGTCTACTACCAAAACAAACCAAAAAAATCTCTCTCTCATTATTCTGGTCAAAACCCTTGTGTTAGTTTGCCAGGGCTGCCGTAACAAAGTGCCACAGACTGGGGGACCTAAACGATGGTAAAATATTGTCTCACAGTGTTCTGGAGGCTAAAAGTCCGAAATCAAGCTTAGCAAATTTCTAGGAGTCTATTTGAAAGGGCTGGTTTCCTTCTGAGGGCAGGGAGGGAGGATCTGTTCGAGTCTCTCCCATAGCTCCCGGTGGTTCGCTGACAACCTTTAGCCTTCCTTGGCAACATAAATCCAACCTTCACATGGCGTTCTCCCTGTGCCTCTGTGTCCAAATTTTCCCTTTTTATAAGGACACAAATCAGATTAGGACCCACCTTAATGACCTCATCTGAACTCGGCTACTTCTGCAAAAACCCTGTTTCCAAGTAACATCACGTTGTGAAGTACTGGGAGTTAGGACTTCAAGACATGAATTTGGGGGTAGGGGGCAAAGTTAAACTCCTAACCACCTGATTTGTGTTTCCAGGCCTATGCAAAAGCAATCTCTCTCATTAAACATTCCCCTGACTCCAGGCTCAGGGAGTATTTTCCCCTGCTGAGTCCCTCAGTGACAATTCCCTCTCCCTACTTCATGACGAGATTCTTGAAATCAGGGATTGTATTTTTCTTAGTTTGCTATTTTATCCCCAAAGTCTATCATGCTGTGTAACATGTAGTAGACCTCCCCAAAATGCTTACTGAATTGAAAAGGTTTCTCCCCTTAAGGGGGGGGGGGCAGGGATTTTTCTGCGGTTGGGAGCCAGGCAAGGGCTCGCCAGCTTCCAGTCACATTTACACCATCGTACTGCGAGACAGCATAATACTGTGGTTAAGAGGTTGGACGAGGCTCAAATACCGCTTTTGTCACTTACGTATGTATGTAACCTGATGTTTCATAATTTCTCACAAATTTCTCTCAAATGGCATTTATAAAGCATGACCTATAGCCCATACCTTGAAGAATCTGACTGAAAGTTGATTAAGATAACACGTGCAACGTTCTCAACAATGGTAGCTAATAATACTATGGTACAGGATGGCTTCAAGCTTAAAAGTGCTAACACGATTCTGCAAGACTTGTTAGAAGTTCTGTGGGTTTTTCTCCCAAAACACTTAAGAAGTTTTATTGAAAACAATAAAATACAGAAACACCATATTCTCATTTTAAAGTAAAACAGCATCTTCCACAACTTTCCTAGTACTACACCATTCTTATCACTATTAAAAAACAAAACCAAATTCCAGATCCAAAATAATTAATGAACCTGCTGATAAACATTTTTCTCATGGGTCTAGCCTCCACTCCACTTATTTTGTAAATTTTACATTTGCACCTTTTCAAGAATGAGTAGCAATTTTTATTTGATTAATATCTGTGAGAACTGGACTTAACTTTCTGCATGTTAATTAAAAAACAAAACAAGGGCTTCCCTGGTGGTGCAGTGGTTAAGAATCCTTCTGCCAATACAGGGGACACGGGTTCGAGCCCTGGTCCGGGAAGATCCCACGTGCTGCGGAGGAACTAAGCGCATGCGCCACAACTACTGAAGCCCACGTGCCTAGAGCCCGTGCTCCGCAACAAGAGAAGCCACCCAATGAGAAGCCCGGGCACCGCAACGAAGAGTAGCCCCCGCTTGCAGCAACTAGAGAAAGCCCGCGCACAGCACCAAAGACCCAGTGCAGCCAAAAATAAATAAATAAATTTATTAAAACAAAAGAAAACAAAACCACACACACCCTAATCAAACTCAGAGAAAATACACATTTGTTCATTAAAGCTCACCTGCTTTAATTTTTTCTCTTCACACATTAGCATAGTAAGCCAATGTTTGATCCATGCTGCAAAAGCTGTAAAAAATGACAAGACCTGTTAATTCCCTAGGGAAACCTTAAACCAAAAGCAAAAGCCTCACTCTACAAAAGAAAAACAAAGCAGAGGCATGGGGACTATGAAGATGGCTCAGATGCGCAGGCACCACAAGGATGAAGACAATTTTTTTTTTTTTTGGCTGCGTTGGGTCTTTGTTGCCGCATGGGGGCTTTTCTCTAGTTGCGGCGAGCGGGGGCTACTCTCCGTTGCTGTGCGCGGGCTTCCCATTGGGTGGCTTCTCTTGTTGCAGAGCACGGACTCTAGTCATGCGGGCTCAGTAGTTGTGGCTCGTGGGCTCTAGAGCGCAGGCTCAGTAGTTGTGGCGCACAGGCTTAGTTGCTCCGCGGCATGTGGGATCTTCCCAGACCAGGGCTCGAACCCGTGTCCCCTGCATTGGCAGGCGGATTCTTAACCACTGCGCCACCAGGGAAGCCCCGGATGAAGACAATTTTTGTACAAACATATGCAAGATAAAGTTTAAAAAGGAGCATCGAACATCCGGTTTCCTGCAGAAATAATGATCATGTCAGATAAAATGACTCCTGAAACAAGTTCTGCTTGGATCTTAATTAACAGAATCTTGTTAGTTCTCTCCTACATATACCCGTGGTATCCGAGCCTTGTTTCAGAGCCCTTCTTTCCTCCTGTTCACTGTACAGACCTGGATCCCAGGCCTGCCCAACAATCCCTATAGAAGACAATGTTAGTGTGTTTGGGTGTTTCTTTGAAAAGCGGTCACCTCTCCTGCACCTGAACACTGGGACTAACTCCAAATTCCAGGCAGTCACTTCATGTTTTTGAGCTGTAGCAGAACAAACTTTTTAGCATGGAGATTTCTTTAAGGCGACAAACTTTACAAGTTGGTCCCATTAACAATGACCTAGAGGCAGGAGTTCTTTAAACGGCATGAATCAAACACTTAAGACTTGCTAGAAGTTTTTAAAGAATTTAGCGTGGCTATAGATCACAGAGAGGCCTCCATACACACACAGAAAAACCTTCTGAGCCAGATTCATGGAGAGGTTTAAAAAAAAAAAAAAAAGGGGATACTTTGTATGACATTAAGGAAACAGTAGTCACTACTGCTCAAGGAGAAGAGACAGCGACTGTACAGAAGTAAGCTCCAGAGCCTACCTTTGACTTTTTAGTCCTGCCACACAATTATCCAGAGGAGATGTTTTCAAATATCAAGGGCAATACACATAGAGTTACCATCATCACTCACTCTTCAAAGCAGTGACCTTTACTTTGGGCTAGTTTCTTTGGCAAGGAAGTTTGGCATGAAACTACTAAAGTAACATTAAACAGCAAAACTCTGTTCTTGCAACTCAGCTCTCTTAATGGCAATGGAACAAAACACCTAACTTCGGGCTCCGAGGTAAAACTTCTTACAATAACCCACCTGAGACTCCCAGGCAGCATATTTATCAAAACAAGTTAAAATCACCTTCTGAGTAATTGCTGTGGAGGTGTTTCAGCACAGCAGACAGGCTGGGTTGAGCGACTGATCACTCAGTTCTAGTAACAAGTGCATCTTGATTCTGGGGTCTTGAAACATGACAGCCTGTAGAAAGACTATTAAAATCGCTTTGCTAACAAAGAAAAATCAATTGTTCTCCACAAGGAGGTGCCCTCAGGCACAATCAATATACACAAGGCTGGGCTGTAAAGCCTGGGAACAAACAGATTGAAGCTTTTGATTAGGTAAAAGTAAAAAGAGTAGCCGTTTTTCATCTCTCTGATGGACTGAGAGAGATAAACATGTATTTTGCTGCAAGTTGCATTTTGGTTTTCCTTCATGCTAAAGGACAACATGCTAAAGGACAGTTTTTTTCTTTCGAGTGTAATCCTTTCTAAAGTATCATTTTACCTGTGTTCAGTTCAAAGTATGTGGGAGAGAGCCAGAGTTGATAAGGGACCTACTTATGAGACTAGTTGAAGAATCAAAATGGAGAGACACATGGGAGCCGTGACACCATCAACTGTTAAGTGCTCTGGTTGAAAAGTATACAGTATTTGTGATTTCTCTGCTAAATGTAAGAGATACATGAGTGGAGATGTGGGTGAGGTCGGTACTTTCTGTGCATTTTTCTACCAACAAATCAATAATCATCTGTCATTTACAGACATATGTTTCAAGAGTAGAAAAGTGGCATTTTCATGGCATTTACAACCTCCATGTATTTTCATAAAGCTTTACCTGTGTGCCAATAATCTTTGAAGCAGGTACAAAATTCAAAATAAAACTCAATTCAGGCTGTTCAGATGTGTAAAAGGCACACTCTCAGTAACAAAACTTTATGCTGAGAACATGAAATGCTTTTTTACTCAAAGGAATGTTATAGTTGAATAGTGCAGACAAAACCCATTGAACAACAACTGTCAGTAACTTTTCAGACTTAGCTAGAATGTGTGTACATTAACAAATTTGAAATTCAGTGTCAAAAAATATTAAATGGTCTTGATTTTATACAATCAGCAACATACATAATTCAGTTTTTCATGGAAAATTAACTATATGAATTGACTGAGCGTAAAACAAAAAGATATTTTGTAATTTACATGGTATTGGGAAGTACACATAAATCAGGAGGTAATTTTTGTTCAACGTGTATCAGCTAGTAAGTATCGTTCAGTAAAACTGCCAGCCTCATGAGTTTGAGTTTAACCAGATTAATCTTGTCCCTGTATGGATGTTTTGGCCATAGAGAAGTCAGGTAGATTGCCCGACAGAATGCAATGTGGTTCGCAGTCTATGTATCCAAAATAAAGATCTGGAAGTTTGACAGTTAGTGTTAGGAACTGCGGCCAAAATTCTAAGACAGAAGAGTGCTGTAGAGTCAAAAACCAGGAGAGGTCTATGAGATTGTTTGCTCTAACAGCCGCCTACATACTACTGCCAACTTTTCAACTGAAATGAATTAGACACAGCTGTAAGTTATCCCTGATCTGCATCTCCAGAAAAGGGCTATGTTCATCTCTGATCAGACACCGTCATTGTCCATATGTTTTGCTCAGTAAATTCTAAAGGGAGTTTATCAGGCAGATGAAACTGATAAAAGAGGGAAGCATAAAAGTGAAGCAAAAGTATTTGAAAGAGCAATGTATTTGGAAATCCATAAGCAAACTTAAATAGTTATTGACAGTATAAAAGAAATACAATGTTTTAAGTTTAAAACATATACTGTTCTAAGATCATTATATTGTCTGGAAAATAGTAAAGGTATTCATTTATATTTGACTTTAATCAGTCAAAAAAGTGTGTTGTAATCTCTAGGGCGGATGGTAATACGTCAAGGAATGTTGTAACAGTAAAAATAGTACAAGAATGTATATAACTAACAAGCTAATGGGTATGGAATTTAACAATTAAATACAAACAAAAGAAGACTTAGAGAAAACAAGGTACATAGGACAGATAGAAGAAATAGAAAACAAATAGGATGGTAGATTTAAACACCAATATATAAGTAAAAACATTAAATGTAAATGAACTAAAATTACAAGATGAAGATTTAAATACTTGAAAACAACTAAACTCAAATAAATGCTGCTTGTAAGAGATACTTTCAATTTTAAAATTCAGAAAAGTTAAAAATAAAAGAATGATAAAAGAATTATAGAGCAACATAAAAGGAAGTTTTTAAAACCACACTAATATTAAACAAAGCATACTCTAAGGAAAGATACACTATTACAGATCAAAGATACATTTCACAATGATAAAAGGGTAAAACCACTATAAAACTAGAATAATTCTAAATATGTACACACATATTAGCATAGCCTCAAAATAGTGAAAAATTTCACAGTTCTACAAGAAGAAACAGTCAATTTCACAGTTATATTGAAAGACTTTAAAACAACTCTCTCAGTGACTGACAGGACAAGCAGATAAATCAGTAAGGATAAAAGACTTGAACAACGTAATTAACCAATTTGACATAATTGACAAATATAGAATATCCAAACCAACAACTGCATACTATAAACTAGTTTAAGCTAAAACTAAAGGGAATCTGTTGATTTATTATAATTTATTATAACTAGGAAGTCTGTGCTTGGATCTTCAGGTTTCAGGCATCACCGAACCAGGGACTGAAAATACATTATGGATGTTTCTGCATTTTTTTTCCTAGCTCAGTTCTGCTTAATTTTACATGTTTGATCTCATTACTTCCTGCTGCAAATAAGCTGTCTTTTTGGGACCTAGTAACATTGACCCAAGCAATTCTAAATCTGTATTATTCTAGCATTGAAATTCCAAAGGCAAGAGACAGTCATCCATAGTACTACTTGCTCAAAAAATATGGGGAGTACACTGATTGACCTGCATTTGGTCTCATGCTAATCCCTGAATTAAACACTGAGGGCTGGAAGATGGGTTAAGTATCTAGTTCTGTAGCAGCCCCATTAAAATTCCATGGAGCAGAAGAGGAGTTTGCCAATTAAACATGTTTCATGTGACTGGATAAGAAGTTCTAAACTTCCATCTTCCAGTACTGTGACCCCAAAGACAGTCTTTGATGCTGGATCATAATAGAAAAGGTATAAGAAAAGTTATGATTGGTCCATTTTGGGTTACAAATTCATCCTTGAGTAACTAAAGCCACCTTTAATAACTTCAGGGAATAGAGAGTATTCTTATTTTCTCCTCTTTCAACTTTTTATTTGGAAATAACTTCAAATTTCCATAAAGGTTACAGTAACATAATAATTAACTCCTTTATTTCCTTCACCCAAATTTACTAACTTTTAACATTCAGTCACATTTTAAAATTTATCACAACGTTCATAACGTGTGTGTGCACGCTTATGTTTCTAAGCCATCTCAAAGTATGTTGCAAACTTCATGGCCTTCACCCTTCTCAGCACTCATGTTCTAAGTACAAGGACATTCTTTTATACATTATAGCATAATTATCAAAATCAGGAAATTTAATGTCAATAAAATTCTATTACATAATATATAGCCCATATTCAAATTTGATCAATCATCTCAATATATTTAACCACTTTCCAATGTTGGATATTTAGGTTCCTCTTTTCTATCCAAACTAATTTTGATCCTATACTTTCTGTACCCCTGTATACGATGGTAGATTATCTACCTTCTGTGTCTCCTTTGTCTTGTTGCCTTCTGCTATTTTCTTCTCTCATTCCTTCTCTGTGTTGCGTCTTTTGAGATCCATACATACAGTTGGTGTTTCCTTCTGTCTCCTGCTATATATAGCAACACCACTGTGTTTATCCCCTTTTGATGTCAACAGCTATGCCTAAGTCTGCATGTACTTTGGGATTCTATGGTTCTATGGCCATAAGATATTATTCACTACAAGAAAAAAAATTTTTTCTTCAAAAAGAAAAAGGAGACAATGTTCCTAGGTCTTTACCAATGTTCCTCCTAAGCCCAGAGTATATTTACATCTCCCTGTAGCTAATCAATTACTCTAATATTCAATAAACTACCCTGAACTTCCAGTCACTTATCTTAACTGAAAAAATTTCATTGATTTGTTTTTGCATGGTTACCTTTTATTCAGGAATATGGCTTTGTTATTTTCTCAAAAATGACCTTGACACAGATTTCCTGCTGGTTGATTAAAACTTCAGCAAAAGTTAAAATAATGCTACAACAGCATATCCTGTGATCCAGTGCTTTCACTCCTAAGAAATTTAACAACAACAACAACAAAACTCTAAGATAAAAATACGAAGATAAATCTATCTAAAATTTGTAACAATACAAAAAACCCCTAGAAGCAACTAAGTGTCCAAATTTGAAAACTGGTTAAATAAATCGTAGAACACCTATACATAACTTTAAAGAGTCACAATGTACAGTTATACTCAAGAACACAGAAAGTCATCCAGGTCAATAAATCAGGTTACAAACTGATTATTCTAGAATTATTCCCAGATTTAGTAGCAAAAGTTGAGATTAGATAGAATTCTTACTCTGGAGACAAAAGGAAAACACAGCCAGAAGCAAAAACTAAAAATGTTCTTGAGGGAAACTGTAGATAAAATACCTGAAACCCAAAAGAGTTTTCTGGGCCAAAATCAGTCTTAATACAGTGTCTTCCATATATATTAATACCCACCAGTAACACTGTACATTTATAAGAAGAGCTCCCTCAAGACCACTTCACTGTCAGATTCAGAGCATCCCCATATTCAGCCTCTGTGCCTGTCAGGGAAGGACTCAATCCAGTACCTTACAGAGCTCAGCGGGAGAGCCAGACTCTCTCAGCAGTGTGTACAGTTTGTATTCCTCTTCTCTAACCCATCACTCTCTTAAGCATGTTAGCCCTCTGGCCTAAGTATAGTGGCGAAACAAAAAATATCAATATAACACAACTATTCCTTTCCCTTCCTCCAACCCGTAGGCAAGGTTGGGATATTTCTTATGCCAGAACCAAAATGACTGGGTTCTCCTGAAGCAGGAAACAGTGGACACATTATAGGCTCTGCAAGTCATGTCTGACACACCCAGTCAACACAGTCCGGGATAATTTCGCACGTGATCTTTATGGCTTTTATCTTCTGCTTCTAGAGGACAGACACAGAGGATAGTGCCCTACTGTGCCACATACAGGGGTAAAGATCGGCTCTAGACTGCCCAGCCCATTAATATCCCTGGTCATGTTCATGTCTGTGCACATAAGATATTTGGAATTCCATTGCCCCACTGTCCCTGTTGTGTTTATCAAATTAGCAATAGGACACAATTATTCAATGTTTGCTTACTATTTTATTAAAATACGTGTCACACAAGGTCAAATTTAAACAACTTATTATTTCAATTAGTTATGAGACACTAATACAAAATACACATAGAATAAGCAAGGAGATACAGTTGGAGGGTGAGTTGTAGAAGACTTTCCAGAGTAAATGCTTACAGGGTGAGGTGTGGGACCAGTGCAGGGAAGCAAAGGGCCTGTGAGAGGATAACTGTTGGGTTCGGTTTGGGACACAATACATTTGTGAGTCTTGTGGAATACCCAGATGTCCAGCAGGAAATCTGAAATTGGGATTTGGAGCTGGGGTTAAGAATTAGATTTTTAGAATACGTCAAAATAAGTGGTGATAGGAACCACAGGCTTCAAAGAGATAATCCAGGGAGAATCCATAAAGTGAGACTAGAAAAAGGCCAAGGATGGCCAGCAGAGCAAGAAGAACACACACAGGGGACTGACAAGAGTGACTAAAAAGGCAGGACAGAGCAATATCGGGAAGGCTCTTAAAGACAGAAAAAGCGGCCAAGTGTTACTAAAAGGTTTTATTTGTCTCTAAGTCCCCCACAGATCAACCTAGAACTCAAATTTCTCTTAAGTATTTTCATGATAACCCACCCTCTCCGTGCACAGGAGAAACTGCCCCTTCTGATCAGAAGCATCTAGTGCTCGATAAGAAGGTTCCTTCCGGTTTTCCTTGGTGCAGTCTACCTATGTGTGTTGACTCTGGCTGTACTCAACTTTCAGGTCCTGTTAAGATCCTTCCTGATGCACTGGCTCCTGCTCACCTTGATGACGGGCCTTGGCCAGATACTCCTTTTGCTTTGTTCCATTCCTTGTCCAGCCCCCATCCACTCCTGTTCATGCTGCAATGCTACCAGACCAGAGTCTACCTCTTATCTGGTTTCTATTGGCATCAAACGTTTTCAGCTACCCTGTTTCTCAGTGCCAATTATTCTAACAGGCCCTAAGTGATGGATGCCTGAATTATATAGGGCTATTTTTGCTCTTTTAACTTTCTGATTTCAATCTTTCACTCTTTAGGACCTATAAAAGGAAGCATCGGTTACAGAAACCAGGTTGATTCACTAGCCTAAATACATATACGTGTGTGTGTGTGTATGTGTGTGTGTGTGTGTGTGTGTGTGTATATATATATATATATATATATATATATATATATATATATATATATATTCAACTACATTCAAAGACACTCTACTCAATAATGCTTTAAAGGCCATCTTCCTCAAGCTGGAAGCCCCAAAACCTCAACCCTGGAATTCTTTTTTTATTAGGATGAGTTGATGGATCATGATAGGTAGAGAATAAAGACATACATGCAAACTCCAATCTTCAGGCTCACACAGTATTCTGCAATGAATGCCAACACTGAATAATTGTTCAAACAGACCTGTTCCTGTAGTCTCTTCTATAATTTATAAATGAGCCACAATGCTACTACTGAGCTGCAATTTGGGGCAGAATTTCAAAGACCCTCCAACCAACTTGTTTCAGGTGCAGGTATTATGCTGGCCTCCCTAGAATCATTGGCAATGTATTTAAAAGCAGTCTCTCCACATCAGGGTACCACTGTTCTTATCCAGACCAAGCCTGCGCTCAGAACCTTCCCACACACCCTTTCTTTCTTGGTTTATTCCTTTCCATCACGTAGAATGTCAGATTTTAAGCTTCTTGAGAACAGATGTGAAGATGATACCTTTGTATTCTCCACAATTTCCTTGTGCTTTTAACATGGAAAGCAGACACTACTGTTGGGTAGGGGAAAGGGAGGAGCATAAACCCAGGGTCCTTCCCTTAGGCTCTTCCCAGAGGAAGTCACAATTTCTAGAAAATGAGGCTCCAGGGTCTAATTATGATCCTCATCCATCTCTTGCCGTAACTAATTGCATTCTAATTGATGAGCTTGTCTCCACTCCAGAGCCCCCAATATACCCTTCACACATCTACAAAAGAACATTTTTTTAAACAAAAATATCACTCTTCATACTTATGCTTAATAGACTTTGATGGCTCACGTTGGCCAAAAGCTGAGTTTCTAAAACTTGCTTTATATTAAGAATCAGTTGAGCCATTTTATTTTATGAATTAAATTACATACCGTAAAACTGAATTTTTTCTACTGGTTTGCAATCCTATGAATTTTATGCAATTCTATGCCTGCATGTTGCGGTAGGCAGAATAGTGGATCCCCATATTTACAGGCCGCATGAACCCATTATCTTTTTTTTTTCTGGTTTTAGTTTTTTGTTTTGTTTTTTTTTTCAATTTTTATTGGAGTATAGTTGCTTTACAATATTGTGTTAGTTTCTACTGTACAGCATAGTGAATCAGCTGTACATAAACATATATCCCCTCTTTTTCGGATTTCCTTCCCATTTAGGTCACCACAGAGCACTGAGTAGAGTTCCCTGTGCTGTACAGTAGGTTCTCATTAGTTATCTACTTTATACATAGTATCAGTAGTGTACATGTCAATCCCAATCTCCCAATTCATCTGACCCCCACCTTCACCCCTGGTATCTACACGTTTGTTCTCTATGTCTGTGTCTCTATTTCTGTTTGAACCCCTTATCTTTCCACAGAAGAATTTCAAGCTCTAGTTTCAGCCTCTCCCAATAACCTCAACCCTAGGCATACTTCCTCATATCCTGTACCCCACATAAGTGAGGTTGGGGGATCACTTATAGTAGAATCACACGGGATTAGGATTCCTGGGCCCTATCCCAGGCCTACTGAATCTGAAACTCAGGAATCTTTATTTTAAAACAAAACCCCAAGTGATTCCAATGTTAAAGAACCCAGCTGGGTGGGTTGTTGATCTACTGGAGAGCAGATCAAAGCATGGAGTGGTGGTGGTGATGATATTCGTAAGGGTTGTGCGTGCATTAGAATCACCTTGGAGGTTTTATAAGAATGAGCGTGTCTCCTGCTTTTTTCTGTTGTGTCATGGGGAGTTGGGGGATGGGGATGCATAGCTTAAGAAAGGTTCCCAGATGATTCTGACAATCTCAGATTTTCTCTCTCTCTCTCCTAACTTGCCAGTCTCTATTATCTACCTGAAATTATCCACCAAATTTATGTGCTTGGGCCCTACATCATTTTATCTATAAATATGTCTCCATATCCACATTCAAGCAAGATGAACTGCTCGCATAACTGTACTCAGATACTTATTAGATATTTGTAATACGAAATTTCACACATTGAATTACAGACAGTGATCACTGTGTCTTTCTTGCCTCTGACACTGACTTCCTCAAGAGAAGCTGTGTCTTCTTTATTTTTGTCATTTTCAGAGCTTATTCAATAAACATATGTTGAAGTAATTAAGAATTACTTGTTTTATAAACACAACAATACACATATCACAGTAACAGGAGTAAGGAAGTCAGTGAGACAAGTTCTGGTGTGGTAATTTTGACCCTCTCATCTCTAGAAAACTCTGCATGGCCAGATGCAAAGCAGTTCTGTTCCATGTCTCCCTAAAATTTTTACTATGAATATCGGTGTAGCAACCATCACCTTGTTTAAAGATGTCATTTCCACTATGGGAAATTTTATGATGAATTCCAACGTTATTTTCCTTGAAATTCAAAAAGAATATTAAGAGCCAAAGACGGTTTGTTTACTCATATTAAATGCCCCTCTCAGCAGAAAAGTTGTATATCCCCATTCTCTGGAACTCAAGCATGGGCAAGTGACACTCTTCGGCCAATGAGTATGAACAGAAGTGCTAGTGTAACTTCAGAGCAGAAGCTGGTTACCATGTTCTTTTTCCCTATGCCATAACAACCATCAATGTTCTGCCTTAAGACTGCACCATCAAAACAAAGTCTGAGACAGGACTGCAGCTGACCTATGGTGGATATGTAGACAGAAAAATAAACTTTATTTTTGTAAGCCACTTAGCACAAGCTAATATATCCTGACTGATACAAGGTTCTTGTGACATCAACCCTTGAATTCCCCAAGCAGGTATGACAATAAACCTAAATATGGAAACCTTAATTAATGAGCTTGCTATGGTGAGTGTGCTTAAACTTTTTTGAACTTTTCTGGGGTAGAGGGTGACATTAGGGGAACTTAGAAATGTGTGTGTGTAAGGGTTTGACTGTTATCATTGCTGGAGGACCTACTGGCATGTAGTGTCTGGGGGTTGCAGATGCCATACATCCTATAATGCACAGGAGTCTTGCTCAAGAATTGTCTGGCCCAAATGCCCACTGTTCTGGTTGAGAAACAGGGTAGCACACAAACCACTTAAAAACATGCAGGTTAATCATACCAAAAGAGAGAGAGAGGGGGAGAGAGGGAGGGAGGAAAAAGAAAAGAAAGAAGGAAGGAAAGAAAGAGAAAGAGGGAAGGAGGGAGGGAGGGTGGAAGGGAGGAAAGAAAGAAAGAATTAAAGAAAGAAAGAAAGGAAGGAAGGAAGAAAGAGAGGGGGAGGGAGGGAGAAAGAAAGGAAGGAAAGGAGGGAGGGAGGAAGGAAAGAAGGGAGAAAGGGAGATAGGGAGAAGGGAGGGAAGGAAGGAGGGGAGGGAGGGAGGGAGGAAGGAAGGGAGGGAGGAAGGAAGGGAGGGAGGAAGGAAGGGACATGCAGATCCAATAGTTATGGTCATAATGGATACATGAAAAATGTGTATTGGAATTTGAATTTTTATTCAAATAAGTTATTGAATCTCTCAGTTTGTCAAGAAAATTCTTAAGTTCTTGGCAAACCCTTGTTCAGAAAGCCATTGCATTTCTCTACAGTAATCAAAACAGCATGCTATTGGCACAAAAACAGACATATGGATCAAGGGAAAAGAATAGAGAGCCCAGAAATACACCCACACACCTACGGTCAATTAATCTTCAACAAAAGAGACAAGAATATACAATGTAGAGAAAACACTGTCTTCAGCAAGTGGTGTTGAGAAAGTTGGACAGCCGCATGTAAATCAATAAAGTTAGAACACTCCCTCTCACCATACACAAAAATTAACTCAAAATGGCTTAAAGACTTATAAGACATGACACCATAATAAGATATGACACCATATAACTCCTAGAAGACAACATAGGCAAAACATACTCTGACATAAATCATACCAATGTTTTCTTAGGTCAGTCTCCCAAGGCAATAGAAATAAAAAAAACTTTTTTAGCATCTTTATTGGAATATAATTGCTTTACAGTGTTGTGTTTCTGCTGTTCTGTGAAGTGAATCAGCTACACGTATACATATATCCCCATATCCCTTCCCTCTTGCGTCTCCCTGCCACCCTCCCTATCCCACCCTTCTAGGTGGTCACAAAGCACAGAGCTGATCTCCCTGTGCTATGCAGCTGCTTCCCACTATCTATTTTACATTTGGTAGTGTATATATGTCCATGCCACTCTGTCACTTTGTCCCAGCTTACCCTTCCCCCTCCCTGTGTCCTCAAGTCCATTCTCTACGTCTGCATCTTTATTCCTGTCCTGCCCCTAGGTTCTTCAGAACCATTTATTTTTTTAGATTCCATATATATGTATTAGCATATGGTATTTATTTTTCTCTTTCTGACTTACTTCACTCTGTATGACAGACTCTAGGTCCATCCACCTCACTACAAATAACTCAATTTCGTTTCTTTTTATGGCTGAGTAATATTCCATTGTATATATGTGCCACAACTTCTTTATCCATTCATCTGTCGATGGACACTTAGGTTGCTTCCATGTCCTGGTTATTGTAAATAGAGCTGCAATGAACACTGTGGTACATGACTCTTTTCGAATTATGGTTTTCTCAGGGTATATGCCCAGTAGTGGGATTGCTGGGTCGTATGGTAGTTCTATTTTTAGTTTTGTAAGGAACCTCCATACTGTTCTCCATAGTGGCTATATCAATTTACATTCCCACCAACAGTGCAAGAGGGTTCCCTTTTCTCCACACCCTCTCCAGCATTTATTGTTTGTAGATTTTTTGGTGATGGCCATTCTGACCAGTGTGAGGTGATACCTCATTGTAGTTTCGATTTGCAAGAAACAAAAATTAAAATAAACAAATGGGACCTAACCAAACTTACAAGCTTTTGCACAGCAAAGGAAACCATACACAAAAAGACAAACTACAAAATGGGAAAAATATTTGCAAATGATGAGACTGACAAGGACTTAATTTCCAAAATGTACAAACAACTCATACAACTCAACAACAAAAAAACAAACAACCCAATCGAAAAATGGGCAGATCTAAACAGACATTTCTCCAAAGAAATACAAATGGACAATAGGCACATGAAAAAATGGTCAACATCACTAATTATTAGAGAAATGCAAATCAAAACTACCTCACACCAGTCAGAATGGCCATCATTAAAAAGTCTACAAACAATAAATGCTGGAGAGGGTGTGGAGAAAAGGGAACCCTCTTGCACTGTTGGTGGGAATGTAAATTGATACAGTCACTATGGAGAATAGTATGGAGGTTCCTTAGAAAACTAAAAATAGAGCTACCATGTGACCCAGCAATCCCACTCTTGTGCATATATCCAGACAAAACTCTAATCCAAAAAGATACATGAACCCCTGTGTTCATAGCAGCACTATTCACAATAGCCAAGACATGGAAACAACCTAAATGTCAGTCGGCAGATGAATGGATAAAGAAGATGTGCTACATATATACGATGGAATACTACTCAGCTATAAAAAAAGAAGGAAATAATGCCATTTGTAGCAACATGGGTGCAACTAGAGATTATTATACTAAGTGAAGTAAGTCAGAAGGACAAATACCATATGATATCACTTATATGTGGAATCTAAAATATAACACAAATGAACCTATCTGTGAAACAGAAACAGAATCAAGGACATAAAGAACAGACTTGTGATTGTCAAGGGGGAGGGGGTTTGGGAAGGGATGGAGTGGGAGGTTGGGATCAGCAGATGTAAACTATTATATAGTGAATGGATAAACAACAAGGTCCTACTAATATAGCACAGAAAACAATATTCAGTATCCTATGATAAACCGTAATGGAAAAGAATATGAAAAAAAGAATGTATGTATATTTGTATATGTATAACTGAATCACTCTGCTATACAGCAGAAGTTAACACAACATTGTAAATCAACTATACTTCAACAAAACAAGTTGATAACCAAAAAGAAAGCCATTGAATTTCTAACTTTTTGGCATATTCAAGTCAATTATTTAATCAAAGGGTGAAATTTGAAGACTTTCTCAGATATATAGTGTCTCCCCTTCTCAAGATTTTAATTTTTTATTAATGTGGTTATAAATTTATTCTGTTTTTTCAACTGTTTTCTTGCTCTTTAGAAAATACTGATTCTCTTTCGCTACTCACCTTAACAGATATTATACATCTGCAGATTAACTGTGTAATTCCTTTTCCTTTTACCAACACTACACACATTTTGGTCTTTCACTGTGAGACTATCCTGCCACTTCATAATCATTTTTTGTTGCTATGCTCTGATTTCCCTCTGTACCTTTTTGTTATTCTGGAAAAGGATGTTTCCAAAGGGAATAAACTCAGTCTTCCAGAAGGGACTTTAGCATTATATTAGAAACTGATGAATCTTTTTCAAACTCATCTAATAGATCAAACATTCTGCTACATCTCTTGGGTGATATCTGACATTGTAAACTCACATGCAAGTTACTGTTTCCTGTCGCCTCCGGCATTTCTGCTGAATGTTTTTCTCCTTTCCAAGCGACTCTTGCGCTATGCATTTGACTTACACATCTCTCAGCTGTGCCAGGACACCAGCTGTAATTTTACTGGTCTCACTGCTTTTAGCAGCACCTCCCAATTTAGCTATCAACTGCGAATTTCATTGGAATGCTTCTACTCCTTCCTATTTACTTAATTAGGTATCCTTTTAACTTGCACCTTGAGGGCGGTATCTAACGTGAAGTCCACACACGGTGGTGGGATTTAAGTCTCCTGAACGCTAAAAAGTCGGGCAACCGAGAGAGCTTGTATTATCTTCTTCATTGATCTTTAGTATAAGGCCAGGCAGACTTATACTAAAGTACAGTATGACTCACCCTACGTAAGAATATGGATGATGTAAAAAACTGGCTCATCTTGAGACACAGAAAAGGGATCAAATAATAGCATCACGACAAAACCTTGGAGCATTAAGTGAATTAAATGAACCAGTGATATAAATAATTATTTTTAAAGGCATCAAAAATGTTTGAGGCTAAGTCTATTTTCTCCTTCCCCCAAATCTGGATTGACCGTACATACGACCTGAAATCCTGGGGTGCATTCTGAATCCTTTATTCCATTTCTTTTTATCAAGGCTGAGAAAGCCGTATGAATGTTAATATGGACTGAATAAATCCTGTGATCGCTGTAGTACCTATAATGATGTGTTCCCAGGCTGCCATATCATGGTTGATTATGACTTCTCTTTGCAATCCTTCATTTAATTTCTATTCCTTACCTCAGTGTTAATATTCCTGACTCTTTGAATTCATTTCAGAGTTCATGAGACGCTGTATCAAATGTTTTGCTAAAATCCAAATGTATTACATCTCCCACTTTGCATTCATCCACTAATCTTGTAATTCAATAAAAAAAGCAATCAGGTTTGTTTGGCATGATTTGTTCTGTGTAAACCCAGGCTGCTTATTGCTCAATGGTGCTTAAATTGTAAGTAGTGCTCAACGCAAATTTCCTCATCTAACTTCTCATTTTAGCCTAGAAAAGTTTATAGTGTTTTTGTTCATAGATTTTTCTCCTAGCACATAGCAAGTTTCTAGGTCTTAAAAACCAGAGAACAGAAACAACATACTAATTTTTTTAGGGTACCACTTCTTCTTCTTTTGCTTTCGTATTACTTATTTTTCCCATTTATCATCCCTACAGTTTCTTTTTTTTTTTGTCTGCACCTTGCAGCATGTGGGATCTTAAGTTCCCGACCAGGGACTGAACCTGCACCTCCTGCATTGGAAGCACAGAGTCTTAACCACTGGATCGCCAGGGAAGTCCTCCTACAATTTCTTATTAGATTTTCATTTTATTATGTGAGTAATCCCTTTACTTCTATTCTCCTATAACATTTTTTTAAGGAAAAGTGTTCACTGGTAGAGGGACAAGAGGACGATGAAAATAAAATTTATTGAACATCTTCATTGAAAATAAAGGGCAATGCCTTGGTTATATTTATGCAATATCTTTATCCACATTAGTCATGTAATATAAAAAAGATACAGTTGTAATTTCTCTCTTAAGCTTAAATCTCACATGTAATGGATAATAATTTCATTTTAATGGATTCTTTCACTTTCGCTTGACCATAACTTGCTACGGGTTGAATTGTGTTCTCCCCCAAAAAGAAACGTGAAGTCCTAACTGCAACAGGTCTGAAAGTGACCTTACTTGTAGATGAGGTTGCTACCGAACCAGGTTCGTCTTACCTGTCAAGTCAAAGCGCTGATACACCGAGGTCTGCAGAGAAGAGAGGGTTTACTCGCAAGGCAGTCCAGCGAGGAGCAGGAGAACGAATCCCAAGGCCGCCTTCCGCCTTCCCTGAAGGCAAGGGGCTCAGGGTGCAGATGGGATAACAAATAGGAAAGCAGGGCGGTTTGAGGCCTGGGGAGCATGGGGAAAGGTGATTGGAGGAAGGTGTATGGTTCTGCGCAGGCGTAACTAAGCTACCGGCCTCTGCCAGTTCAGGTCACGGAGAGGACGCTAGCGCATGCCCAGTTGGAGGGTTGGCGGTCCTAACCAGTCTTCGATTCAGATTGATTTAGAGGCAGCTGACGCCAAGTTCCTAGAAAACAACTCAGGCAAACAACTTATCGTTTAGGCTACCTGCGGCCTGGAGGGCATGCACATCTTAAAATGGCCTTGATTAGTAAAGGCAGGTGAAATGGATTTAACCATGGTTTCAGGGTCTTTACAGAGGTAAGTTAAAGTGAGGTCATTAGGGTGAGCCCTAACCCAATACGACCAGTATCCTGAAAAGGAGAAAGTGAACACAGAGGCAGATGCAGGGGAAAGACAATATGAAGAGAAATGGGAAAAAGAAGAACAGCTAGAAGCCAAGGAGAGGGTCCTGCAACAGATTGAGCCCCATAGAAGATACCAACCCTGCCAAAACCTTGATTTTGGAGGTCTAGCCTCAGAACTTGAGATAATACATTTCTGCTGTTCAAACCACCCTGTTGGTGCTACTTTGTTAGGGCAGCCCCAGTGAACTAATATAGTACCTATCCTTTATGCATATTGGTTTGTTCTCATCGTTATTCCTCTTAGATTATACTCTTCTAGAACTTGGTAAATACGTCCATAGTTCTCTAAGCATGGGTTAGATTAACGTGGGTTAGTCTTATGTAGTTTGAGGGCGGGAATCGCTTTTATAAATCTACTACATCTTCCACAGAGTCTACTTATGGGGTGGGGTAACTTAATTTGGATGCAGTAAGCACACAATCAACTGATTTTATAGCAATGTTTAAGACCAATTTGTAGAAGATTCATAATTGGGGATTTTTGAGGGATGAAATCAATGGATTTCCCAACACGGAACAAATTGAAATGAATAATCCAAAACCTGTTCTAATATGAGTGGATTAATACTCACTCAATGAATAAATTAGTGAGCAATGTATTTCTCCTTTGAGATCTAAATTATCCAAATATTTATTTTCATATTTCTCCTTGTTTTGGAAAACTGCCTCAGGATTTCTACATGATCACAAATTTTTATGAAAATAACAAAACAGTAAATTCTAGGGAAGAATTCTTTTTTCGGTCGATTGTTTCATAACTTTTTAAAAAGATTTATTTATTTTTGGCTGCATCGGGTCTTAGTTGCGGTGCACGGGCTCTTCATTGTGGTGCGTGGGCTTCTCTCTAGTTGTGGCCTGAGGATTTTCTCTTCTCTAGTTGTGGTGCGCAGGCTCCAGGGCACGTGGGCTCTGTAGTTTGCAGCACGTGGGCTCTCGTTGAGGTGTGTGAGTTGTGGTGCATGGGCTTAGTTGCCCCGCAGCATGTGGGATCTTAGTTTTCTGACCAGGGATCGAACCTGGTCCCCTGCATTGTAAGGTGGCTTCTTTACCACCGGACCACCAGGGAAGTCCTTCATAATTTTCGTGATGGTGAGTTTCAAAGGTTGGCATGTGAAATAATTAAAATGGCAATTTTATGGGTTATTTGTTACACCTGCAAAGCAAGCTCTTCATGAAACAAACAAAAATCAACAAACAAATTTGGAATGTTACCACATTTGGGCCTGGTATTATATATCTGAGGAAAAAATAAATAACAGACTCTTATCTCTTCAGATGCTGTGCTTTCAATAATAAACCAAAATTTACTCTATAAGTGAATGATTATAAACAAGTCACCTTGTGATTAAGCACCATATTTCAGGGGACAGATTTTGAAAGGAATACATGAGATTTGAAAAGTCACAGAAAAATATTCAATTTCTGTTTTAATTTAGCAAGTTCTTAGTGTTTGGTGAGGGGGTGGTGGCGTGATGCTCAATGTATCTTGTTAACCTGATTTCACATTAATTCAGTACTTTTATTAAATCTCACATGTTTCTGTTTGGGAATTTTTTCCTAAAAAAAAAAGTTACCTGAAATTATCACTGTATTAAAGAGCATAGCTTCAGTATGTTTGTGTCTTTATGATATGTTAATCAAATCTGTCCATTCAAACTAAAGAAACAAGAGTGCAAAAGATCAGTTCTCTGTTTGATGTAGTTTGTTTTAAGGTTCTGGGCTGTTTTTATTTGTTAACACAGATATAAATAACTGAGTTATCTTCAAGGCATCCAGTAAGCTCCTTATCTAAATGAACTTTTTTTCCCTGCAATCATTGGGACTTTGTAGAAATAGTGTTTGTACATAAAGTTCTTTTTTTTTCTTTAATAACGCTATTAAACTACAGTATGAAATCAAGGCCAACCTATTAATAAAGGACCTACAAGTAATGTGAATTATTAGAAAGCATAAGGTTGCATTTTTTACATTTCTAATTCTAATATATAACAAAGTATCTCCTATAGTATTTTTTTTTAAATACTTTAAGAATAAAATAATCTAAATGGATTGGAAATACTAGTGGTGATGGTTGCACAACACTGAGAATGTAATTAATGCCACTGAAGCGGACACTTAAAAATGGTTAAAATGGCAAGTTTTATGTTACATATATTTTACTACAACTTTTTTAAATAGAAAAAATTTAAAGAATTTAATATTTTAAAATATCAAGTAAAATATTTCTCAAGTATTAAAAGTAGGAGAGCATTTTGCAGTTTAAGATGTAATGTCGAGACTTCCCTGGTGGTCCAGTGGTAAAGAATCCGCCTTCCAATGCAGGGGGACGCAGGTTCGATCCCTGGTCGGGGAACTAAGATCCCACGTGCCGTGGGCCAACTAAGCCCATGCCACAACTACTGAGCTCACGCCTCAGCGAGAGAGCCCACATGCTGCAGACTACAGAGCCCACACACCCTGGAGCCAGCACACCACAGCTAGAGAGAAGCCTGCACGCCACAACAAAAGATCCCACGTGCCGCAGCTAAGACCCGACACAGCCAAAAAAATAAATAATAAATAAAAATTTTAAAAAATGTAATGCCACATGCATTATCTTATTTTCTCCCCATCTTTTTGTGCCATATTTGTCTTCTGTCAATTAAATTTTCTATAGGACAAACAGTTTTACTGGCTGTTCAGAAAATTTAAACGTACGTAAGATGTCATAGTCCCCTCTAAAACAATGTGATAGTTTTTAAAAATTAAGATTTCTTTGGAAAATAGTTGCTGTGATTTCAGTTCTACTTTCTACGTTAAAAATTCATTTGTTGCTTCTTCTGAATCACGTGACTTCAAATCTACCATGCTTTAAAAGTTTTCTGGGCAATCTATTACTTTCAGAAGTCATGTCTAATAGCGCAAGTCATGGGGGCAGTGTTTACAACATTCTGAAGAAGTTGATCTGTCTCTTTGGGGATCATTAAGCTGTATCCTTCTCCAGTGGAAAAACCAAAGTGGTACTTCAATCATTTTGATTTCTAAATGCTTAAAGACTCAAAAAAAAATTCATGTCATGATATTGCTATTGTTTAAGTAGTACTTGATTTCTTTTTCAGATTTTTCTATAAAGACTAATCAAAGATGTTTAAAGAAATACATTTTAAATAAGACTGTGTTTCAGCAACATGTGAGTCACTGTTACATACATTTTTTTTTTTTAGTAGCTAAGTTTTATTTTCTGCAGTAATAAACATTGAAGCATCCCACTTCTCAAGCTGCAGGGAAACAAAACAAGTGAACCAAGAGATACCAAGGGCCAGTAGAGGCAAAAAATTAAACCCAAATAACAAAGTGGCAATTACTCTAAGTTTGAATTCCCTCTGCCTTGCCTAGTAGGGGACACAAGGTTAGGCCTCAGCCCCCTTTTCCTCCGCCTAGCCTTTGGGGAGGCGGGGGCCCAAAGCGCCAAATATTCCAAATCACCAGGGAAAGCTGATCCAGGAAGGAGTTGATGGAAATCAGGAAGAGGACAAGGTCTTCAGCAGTCCATCTAATAGCCAGGGCACTGCCATTCACTGTATATTCCTTATGAATCACGCCTTGGTGGCATTAGGCATCTGGGATCAGAGATCTGCGGGGCATGTCTGCCCCCACCCCTGGGGGGGGGGGGCGGGTCGGAAAGGCACTGAGTGTGAACACCAGCAGTCCACTTCCAGGCCCTACAGCCGCGGGTGCTGCATCTCCACCACGTCCTAGGGCACGTGGTGCCCGCTCACCCTTGGGACCAGCGGCAGCTGCTTCCATCACTGCTCCTCTGCCAGGCCCACCCCGGCCTTCTGGGCCCCGGTGACCACCCTCGCCTCCAGGGCTACCTGAACTACTCTGGCGATCAGGAGTTCCAGAGCTTCGCTGGCCAACTCCGCCCCCTGCCCCTACAGGGCTGTCCCCTGGGGCGTGCATGGCCACCGCGTCCCTCTCAGAGCTGAGGAGAGACTTACATACATTTTTAAGTTATTTAAAATTTAAATCAAGAAAGTAGCTAGGTCCAGGTTACAAAAAAAGAAAAAAAAAAAAAAGCAGCGTTTATGAATTTGCCTGTGACCACATGACATTCTGAACACAATGACATTCTGGTTTTGTCTTTAGCCTCAGCTTCTCCGCAAAGCCAATCAGTGATGGAAGCAGTAACATCTGTCAAGCATGCACGCTGGCTGGCACATGGGAGTCACTGAAATAATTTAGATAGTTCCTTTCCCCAAATTTCTTCCTGATATAGTTGCTGAACAAATTAAGTGAAACAATGTATTTAAAGAGATTAGAACACAGTACTAGAAAAATAGTTATCAGGTGTCCTGGGACCTAAATTACCAGAAAAAGAATAACACGTGGGAAGTGACAGGAGGGCAAAACACTACTCAAGTACACTGGTCATAAATTAAATGATTAAAATGATTCAAAGCAAGTCAACAACTTAGATGATATTTATCAGTTTTACATGTGCCACCTCCCAGAGTGATCACAATAGTGCAATATTTTCAGTTTCTGGGCTTTTATTTTAAATTTTGAGCATATTTATTTGCTATAATCACATAAACTTCATGGAATGTTTTCTCAAACCGTAAGTATAATTTTAATACATCCAAGTGAATTAAAAATTTCTTCTCCATAGAAACATAATTTTAGGATGGAACTAAATAAGAATATTGGAGTCTATATGCAAAAAGAAAAAGAAAAAAAACAACCCTATCTTACATATGAGTTTATAAACCACAGCTAGTCTATGTATACTTTTAATGAAACATTCTAAAATCGTCAATATTTTTCAGTAAAGGCATCCACTACTCCGATCAAATTCTCCTCTTAAACTATATTTTTCCATAAAAAATTTTTTTAATAAATAAATCTTTCTAAAGGAGTCTCATATATTAAAAAAAAGAAAAAAAGCTGAGGCCTAAAAGTATGTACTAGTTGAGTTCTGAGTAAATTGAGCCAAATTCTTCAGTATCATGTCCAACACTGATATCTTATGGAAACTTGGCTTTTATGTAATTCTTATCACAATTGCTCAATATGTTCGTTTGCCTTCTTTAACTTCCTTCTATTATTTTTACCCATCTTTATTTTTTTCTTACAATTCTATTTTTCCCCTTCCTCATATCAAACTGCAACTGGAAAATAGCCCACTCATTTCTTATTTTCAAATTTCAGTTTTTCTCTTTTAAGATACCAAGTAAGAAACATTCAAATGGTCTTCCCCTCTGTAATGTTTTGTCATTATAGGCTCTGAAAATGCTGCCTGATAGAACATTCATTTTAGAAGCACCTATGATCTGGCCAAATGCTAAAACATCTGGTAATAGATTTCTTTCCTTGTCATATAAACATAAGTTGACTCATATTTTAAAATTGCTCTTTTGAGTAACAAACATATTCTATATATCATCCTTTCTTAAACAGTAATAACTTGTAGATGTTAAGGTTGTATAGCAACAACTCATACTAGCACCAAAAGAAATTTATATTAAAAAAAATAATCTGACTTGGATAACATAATTAACTATGCTATAACTCTGTAATTATCACACTATTTCTTTCTCTCATTATGTAATTTTTACATGTGGGGGAATTAAATAATCTAAAAGCTCTATGTGATTATCAGATGCTTTAGTGGAGTAGGTGAACTTTAACACAGAATGCTTTCATTACCTTTTATGCAGAGTAAAGTGAGACCATCTCAATGGTAAACAAAAATGTTCTTCAGTAATTTCTCACCCTAGATCCATCAATAGAACATTTTTGTCCATACGTAAGTCAATCGGTATTTTTAATACACAGTGTCTCATGTGTGTGGTAAGCTGAATAACAGCCACCCCTTTTCCTCCATTCCCCTTACCTGTGTCCTGATCCCTGTGAATGATAACTTACCTGGCAAAAGGGACGTCAAAGATGTGATTAAGTTAAAGATCTTGAGATGGGGAGATTATCCTGGGTTATCTGGGTAGACCCTAAATGTAATCACAGATATCCTTATAAGAGATAGGCCGAGGAAGATTTGACTACAGTAGAGGAAAAAGAGATGTGACCACAGAAGCAGAGATTGGAGTGAGGAAGCCAGGAGCCAGGAGACAGAAATGACAATAGCTTCTAAAAGTAGAAGTAAGGATGGGATTCTTCCCTCCAGAAGGAACCAGCCCTACAGACACCTTGATTTTAGCCCCTTTAGACTCATTTTGGACTTCTGCTCTCTAGAACTAAAATAGGATAAATCTGTGTTGCTTTAAGTTATTAAATTTGTGGTAATTTGTTATAGCATCTACAGGAAACTGATAAAAATCTATAAAAAGGAGTCTCAATTAAGTGACCCCCAAGAACTTTCTATAATTTGAGAAAACTGCTCTGCACTGTCAGCTGTGTGAATTTTTATTTTTAAGCATTTTTATAGGCATAACTTAAGGAAAATCATCTTTCATTAGTTATTGGAGAGGTGACATTCTTTGTTGTAATTAGTCTGTTGGGTATTAGCATCAAAAGGCAGCAAACATGAGGGGAGATAATTCTTTTAGTTTCCTTTGCCAAGTTGAAGGAAGATGTTATGTTGTTGATTTCTATGTTTGAATAGCCAATTCAATTAGAAATTCAAAACACAAGAATCTTGCAGAAATCAGCTGCCAGATTTATTAATCTATCTGAAAATAAAAATACAACCAAACAAAACGTAGAATAAGAACAGAACCCCCCAAAAAAAAATTTAGATACATTTCCCAAGAGTTTATAATGCAACGTCTTGAACCCTTCTGTATGAGAAATATACTTAATGTTGGCCAATTACTTACTTCATTCAGTGAGTTACTACCGTAAACAGCAAAATATATAATTTGTCCTTAAATATTATATAATCAATACCAATTCTTCTTTGATTCCTTAAAATAACTCATAGCCCAATTCTTTCTCACTGTCAAACTAGAACTAGAATTTTTAAAAGAATAAAAGAAAAAGAGAGAAAAAAAGAATACTCAATATAATTTTCATTTAGATCATATTTTAAGGACCCACTTTCAATTTCTCCAAATGTGTCAATTCTCTTTCCAGTAAAACTTTAGCTGAATATTTTAAAATCTGTTTTTATTCTAAGTGCTGTAAATGGCCACATGAGCAAAGTGGGGGAAAAAAGTTCTGATTTTTAAGGCATATTTATTAGCCCATAATGGGCCTAATGCTATATAATATAAATGTAGAACAAGCATTGAAATCACAGGTTACATAGATATGTTGAAATTAGAGTATGTTTTTTTTTTTTTTTTGTAGGATTAAATGTGAGTAGTATTGATTATGGTATGTGGGTTTCCCAATAACTGTTCAATTTAAAGACATGAGTTGTGATCCATGTCATGTTGGAAAATGGGTAGCCAGGAGATCATCTTTCAACAATTTTTCCTGTGTTCATCATGAAAAGCTTTTATAAGTCGATTTTGGCTTTGTGTTTAGGAGTTTTTTAAAATTTTGCTATTGACTCTTTAAAAATTTTTGTTCCTCTGGGATATTGATGGATTGAACAAAATTCGTGTTTCTTTCTTGAATCATTTTAGCAAGCTCTTCAGAGATACTGTAACACCATTTACTTACGGTTTTGTTATACCCTGCTTTCAGTATTTTCTCCAAATGCAAAACAAAACCAAAACAAAAACCTTTGAAACTTTAAATCTTTAAATCTTCTTTCAAACAATCCAATCACATTTACACGAGTGTCCAAAACAAGATGATGGATAGTACCAGTGCCAGCACTATGTCATACAGCAACTTCCTCATATTCTTTGACAGTTTGTAAATAATTTTCCATTTCACCAAAAGTTACAAAAGTTTCCACAGTTTCCCTTAGCAAGCTGAAGCTTACTCTTCTCATTTTGTCAATGTGCATAAAAGCTGCTTATAGCATAGCATGGCATAAGCTATTTTTTAAGCAATAAATGGTTTGAGTCATCTATTTTGTCCTGAAATACTATCTGTAGTTAACTGCTTTGCTTATAAATGGTCATAGTAAATTCAGCATGAAAGAGAATATTACAGAAAAGACAGCAGCAGAAGCATTAGCATTATCTAATATTTATATATGTTTCAACATAACACAGCAGTAAAAGGTTTAAATGCATATCAACGGGTACCATGTCTAAAAATTACTATAGTACCTATTTAGTGTATTGGATATTTTTCTTAAGGAGTGCTTGCTGTATCTAGAACAGCATATTATGTGATTTAGTACAGTTAATTCTTATTGATTAAATAATGTTTTTATGTACTGAAGGAAGCAAAAGGAGACAAGATATTTTTTGCTTCATTGTGATCCCAGATTTAACATTTAAATGAAGATCTCAAAGGACCATGAAAAATATCATTATTTAACTGAAATGAGCGTCAAAATACTTTAACAACAGTATGATTTGTACCTAAAGAGCAAGGTGGCACCAGATACGTATACTGCTACTGGCCTGTGACTCAGTTTGGAGCCAGAGTCCAAAATTGTGCCCCTCATTTACAGTCATGGTGATTACTCAACTTCAGAGAGAATTACCCATTTTATGGTTATCCTCTATGAGTCATATATAAAGCAAAACAAAACAAAAAGCAGCAAATGCAATCTCTAGATGCCTTTTTACAAGAGGTGCAAAAACAGTCATTTCTAACAATTAAACTGCCTTTTACAGTAGTTTTTTTTTGTACACCTTGCAGAGACTCAGAAATGATAGGGGAAAATGCCCAAGGCAAATAGTCTCCAAGTGGATATTTACACAATGTGAATTAACTGTGTACTATAGACACCCAGAGGAAATGAACATTTTCTAGGTTGTTATGAAATCAAATCAACATGATATATAGCTTCATCATACTTAAAACCTGTAGGACCCCATCCCAAGCCTAAGTAAAAAGTAATCCCCCAATCCCCCCTCCCGTTCACCCATTACCTTCCTGTTACACAGAATAAATGTTTAGATTACTCCCACCCACCCTCAAATAAAGTGCACAGTCCATGGCAGACCATAGAATAATGCAACAGGAAAAGCCCCTTTTTGTGTATTATTATTTAAAAATAAAATACAAACAACAAAAATCAGACAAAGATTGAAGAGAATGCGGAGATTCTCTGCATCTTGCAAAAGAGGAGAAGCGCGAGAAGGCCCTTGACTGTCACTTGTGTTAATACACGTAGCCTTCGTTATAGGGGTGAGGGTTGCAGCAGCCCCCTTCTGGCATATAGGCCATGCTCTCGTCAAAGTGGGACAGAGGCACCGTGTCCTCTTCGTTGATATGACGCTCCATGTCTGTCTTCAGCAGTGGGCGCTGATTATCTGGAAAGGCCATGGAGAAGAGGGCTTCTGGATCACATACAAATTTGTAGACGTATCTCTCTCCAGCCACCTAAGGGAAACACGGAAGAGAAATCCCATCCTTATGTGCAGTGCCGGATGGTAACTAGACTCAGTGTGGTGAGCATTTCGCAAGAGATACAAATATCCAATCGTTTTGTTGTACACCTGAAACTAATGTGAGGTTGTTATGTCAACTACATCTCAGCTTAAAAAAAAACCAACAACTCATCTTCACCATCCCAGACTGGAAGGGCAGAGAAAGAAATAAACAAAAACATGATTTAATACTCCAGAAAGGATGAATAACAAAAGAAGAAGCAATTAAGTATTAACAGATAGAAAAATAATCCTCACTTTGTGGGATAAACTACGGTTCAATCGAGGGAAATGCAAAATGTTGATCTTGAGTAATAATTACATTCATTCCAGATATATTCTAGAAAGCTTAGCAGTTTGCTTGTTTTCATGTAAGTGTAAACTTACATTGATATTTGGGGAAAAAAGAAATCAATGATTTCATGCAGGCATCTTCACATTACAATTTTTTCCCCTCTGTTTGAAAAGGTAATATCTATAGTACTTATAAAATAACCAGGCCTTTAAAGTGTAGTGCCTCCCTCCTAACATTATATTTCTGAAACTGTAGAAAAACTAAACTTCCAAACCTTAGAAGAAAAATGTATTGTGTTCCTAATAAGACTAGACTAGTGACTCACTGATTCGCAGGGTGAACTGTTCTTTTTTAATTTATTTATTTTTCTTTTGCACTGTATATTCTCACCTGAAAAAAAAGATACATAGCCTCATTTAAATGAAAGATGGATCAAGAGGGCAGCATTATCCTGGGTACATCACTTTTAAAAATGAAAGCAAGATGCCTTAGACAGAAGTTAAGGATGTATATAAAGTGTCAAATTGAAGTAAGAGGTGTAAAAAGGTGAAAGGCATTTAAAATACACAATGCATAGGGAGGAAATGAAAAAAAGAAATGTGACAGCTGCCTGAAATAAAGGAGAAGTGGCCTAATTTGTAGGAAATAACATGTCCCAAACTTAAATTTTGAAGAGTAATGCTTCTCTAGGAAATTATAAACAATTGAGTGGAACAAATACGGCCCTGCCGCTGCTGCCATTAATAGACAATGCTGAGCTTCTCAAAAACCCAGGGGGGTTGGGCGGGGCGGGAGTGGATGAATACAGTTCTTTGTATTAAGTTTGGCAGTAACTTTTTGTGTCTATGTAGAGTTCAGTAATTTTAGAAAGGTGAAAATTACTCAACTCCTCTGCTACTTGCTGTGTGACGTGGGGATATGGTGAGTTCACAGTTTATAAACTATCTGTGCATGTTTGGGAAGAAAAAAAAAAATTACCAAAGAGCACTGCTGTTCTGGACTCAGATTTAGAATGTTTTTTTGCCCTGGATTTTTTTTACCCTGTAAGAGGAATCAATTTAGAGAATTCAAATACTCTGAATATCCTTAGGCTTGACAATAGCCAAGACTTAGTTTTCATGAATTTGGACATGTTTCTTAAACTGCCCCCAGTTCCCCTCTTTTTTGTGAAATGGAGTCAGGAATGGCTTCTTGGAAAAGCCTGTTGCAAGACTAAGATGGAAGTCTCTAGCACAGGGCATGGCAAACAGAGGAGTCTGGCATAAATTTATTCACTTTAGTCCTTTATAAAAAGGAAATTAAGTTCCTAAAGGTGAAATGGTGAAACTGCCATAAAAGTAAAAATAGACCGTATCAGAAACAAAGCTTAACTATACTAAATCCTCGTTTCCCTTTTTTCTTTGCTCAAAGCACTTTGAGAATAAAAATAAAATAAATGGCCTGCATACCTCAGAGCATTTAATAACCTGCTTTGTTTTGTCTGCAGCCGCTGAGAAGGAGGCATTTGCTTTAGGATACTGGAAGATTTTTTGTACAACCTGTTGCTATTGGTTATAATTAGAAATGATTCGATAAATCACTGTGGGGAATTAAAATGTATAATACGCAATCAAGATTATAAAACCTCTTAAGGACTCTGCCTTGACTCACTGTTTTATTTTCCTTACAGTAAACATATTTAGGGCTACTACTATAATTATTGGACTATGTTAAATGCCACAAAGTTTAGAACAAGGGCTGATAACCAACCAAGGGACAGAACGTCTTCTGTTATTCAGTTACAATATGGAAAATGCTATACATTCAGTATACACAAATTGCAATGCTCAGATAGATAAAACATGAATTTTGAAAGACTAGCTATTTAAATTATGTGTTAACTTTTAAAATTTCAGAAGTAATACAGGGATATTGGAAGAAAATTTTAAATTACAGATTAAGCCAAAAGAAATAATAATCTGATTATATCAACCAGAAATAACCAATGCTTGTATGTATATACTTTTCCCATCATTTCTAAATTTTGAAATTCATACATGTACTGTCTATAAGGTATAATGATCATTACTTCATTTCTTATTTCTTTCATGACTACTAAAATAATCAGGGTTTCTTTGATGTTTAGATCCACTTGGGTTTTATTTTATTCTCTAATCTTTCCATTTAATTTTCTTTTACATACACCACATACACACAGAGTTTTAAGTTCATGAACAACCGTGGTCAGATAAACATTTTCCCCATACATTAAAATATATAATTCTACATCAGAGTTTTTTTTTTTTTTTAAAGAACTGCATAATTTTCCTCTGAATGACTATACTAGAACTTACTTAACCATTATGTTAACAGGTAAAGATAAGAAGGCAGGACATTCTAAAAAGAGTGAAGCAATGAGAGAGTCACAGGTGTGTCAGAGAGTAGCAAGTAGACCGGCTCAACACGTGGAAGGAAGAATAAGTATGTATGTGTGTAAAAATTGTCAAAAGTCTTGATTGTTGTGCTAGTTATAAGTAGACTTCAACTTGTGCATTTTTCACCTCTAAACGACCTGTTTTTCCTTGTATCATATGCAATACCCCAAAAGGCCTGTGATGTACAACATTTTGCTCTCCTATATTAGCTGACAAATAAATAGTTGCTAATAGTTTCCTTTGGCAATTACAGCCTAATAGAAAAAACGTGAGGAGCCATAACATTTTTCTTTGTTTTTTCAACATCTATGCTGTCACTTTGATTATTTGATAGCATCTTGCCTTATTAATTTATTAAAGTAAGAGGTAAGTAAATAGGATATGTGATAACTGGATAAATAAACAGGAACATGGAAGTGATGGTATCAGTAATAAGCGTAAGTTTGAACACCTTTGAGAATATTTAAGACCAGACATGTCATCCTGCAGATACCCCCTCAAACACTGTGTCTAAAACCTGAGGTATGATTAGACATTTTATGATACTTTTTAGCTCTCTGTGACTGCTCCATTTAGTAAGGGACTTAACTGGTCAAGACACACAAGCTAAATATGCCTTGGCTTCGGGGTGTGAGATGCATTCACAGCTACCGTTTGTTGAAGACTTTTGTGCCAGGTACAATGCAAGTGTCCCAAGTACATTATTTCATTTAATAATCACAGCAGCTACACGAGGTAAGAATACCACTGCTTAGTAGCAGAAGAATCTGTTCAAAAAAGGTGATCTAATGAGAAGATAGCATGCAAACCAAAGTCATGACTGCATTTTGTGTAACACTGCCCAGGGGACCTGCAGAGCACCTACTGTGCCATCCCACTCGATGTGCCCAATTAGGAAGATGGTGATGAAAATGAAAAGAATGGGATGTATCTGAAAGGGGTTGGCTGCAAATGGGAGTGGTGGATGAGAGAAAGGGAGGAATTAAAAAAGACTCCAGGGTTGAGATGGAGAAGACAGAGCAGATAGGAACTGGTTTTACATTTTGAGGGTGAGATTCAGGGAAATAGGAAGCAATTAAGAATCTAATTCAGCCTTAACTTTTAAGGATCTTCGAAGTTCGAACTTCCAGGCTGGCCAACTCCAGAGCACAGATTCCCTTTGGTCTAGAAAACTCAATGATGCCGTTTCCCTGTCTTCTAGTAAGTTTCATGGGCCAACTGGTCTAGTTTTTCTTGGCAGAACCATGGTGACATAAAACTATGCCACAATCTGTAATATTCGTCTGTGTCCCCCCAAATGAACAAAGGACGCATAATAAAACTATAATGTAATATTCACGATGAATAAATCCTAAACGTTGTTCACAGTCAAGACTATTAGACTGAATATGCATGCAAGGCTGAAGGATGTAACAATAACAAATACCCAAATGTTTTATCTTTATTTATTCATTTATTCATTACCTTCTTCAAAAATTTTATATTTTGTTCTAGGTGTAATTCATTTGTTTTATCTCACACCTTTTAAAAAAGCTACCTGGAAATATTAAGAGACACTCATTTGAAATAAAATAAATTTAACTTCATTATACCAATGAAATAAGATCAAATACTTATTTTTAATCAATGGTTTAAGATGTTAAGCTGTCAAGTAATGAAATCAGCCAAGAAAAAATGTTTTTCAGAATGAGAACAAGCAATGTTCTGAATGTTTTAAGAATCAGAACAAGAGGGAAAAGGTAACAATTCGGTTAGTATTCAAAATTATATACTTGTGGAGAACGTAGCAAAATATCAACAACTTCTGGGGATATATGCTTGCCATATTAGTACTAAAACAACATTTTTTCTACCAAACACAGGAAAGTGGGGACTTCCAGAAAGTCTACTACTTTGTATATGATATTATTACACATTTGTCTATAATGCCCATGAATTTATAAACAGAAAGGCTTGTAATAGCAAAACCAACAGCTAAGCATACGTTAAAGTGGGCGAAAACCTTGCTTCAGCAGTGTAATGATACGTGGCTTTGAAGTATGACATGCAGATGAATGTGCAACATTTCAGTGAATTTTAATGCTGTATTAGCTGCTCACCTTTTGCATGATTCCTTTCTCATAATAATAGCGGAGTGAACGGCTAAGTTTATCATAGTTCATAGCTGGCCTGTTTTTCTGAATGCCCCAACGCCGGGCCACCTGCCACCAAAACAGAATTACACTGTAGTGTTAAGTATTAACGTATCAACATATCTCATAAAAATTAGTTAATTCATTAATTACTTCCAAACACTCTAAAACACATCCAAATCAAAAACATAAGTAAAGACACAAAAGCTATCATGATCTGCATATCCTGTGTCCTGGTTTGCTTTTTAAACCAGGCCTTCAGTGATCATTCTGAAGCATCACAATAGAATTCTTTGTCACTACCGTTTTAGATACAAAATTAAATGGAAATAAGGGAATGTATTTACAATGGTAACGGGCAGGCTGCAATTCACCAAAATGAGGCATGCTTCGCATTCTGAGGTACCCTGTCTGTTTTTTCCTTCTTATTTTTCCTTTTCAGATAAAAACTATAGGTCAAGAGCAGCTTCGCGATCTCTTTGTAAAGGTGTTTTTGAGGTTATGATAAACCAAAGGAAAACAGATATCCTGCATGACACTGAATAAAAGAGTGAACAAGTGGCACAGTGTGTACAGCAGAGGAAACAGTATACAAGTTAGTAAGCTGAACTGCAAATAATTTTTATTGCCTGAAGCAGCATCAGAATAAAATTGTAGCCAATACTACACTGGGGAATTAAGCATTCATTTAAAGAACAGTAATCAGAGGCTACAAATAAGAAGGTCACCATGTATATGAGTCCACAGACGAAAATCTCTAAAGCAGAATATCCACTTCTGTTGTTTAGTGAACAATCTCCGAGCTTTTTATAATGTGGCTTTGGAGGCGCAACTTCTCTGGCAAAGAGGGAGAATTCTTCAACAGAGCTTCAGCAAAACCTCCTTCCTCAACATATCTGTATCCCCTACCTCACCACTACCCTGGCTAGCTGCAGCATTATCCAGAACAGGGTGGCCCGCTTCTGTGACCCCAGCTGAAGTCACCTTCGCATTAGTTTCCACTTGTGCTTCATCTGAGCAGAAACTGCAGCTGCCATGCGTACCTAGGTAACCCTGAGAGAGCATTTTTAAATAGGGTTAGAGTTTTCCTTCATGTTCACAGAATTCCAAGTTGTTGCTACGTGTAATATACTAAAACAGAATGCTTTGCAAAGAGATCATTCTGTCTCTCTCTACTTCATTAGCAATAACCTTTCTCCAGGGTTTTTTGGTTTTTGTTTTTTCCTCTTTTAAAAACACTGATCCTTGCTATTTTCTCTCTCACTAATTTCTACTTCCTGAATGAAGATACAATGTAATTTAGTCACATATATCAGTATAAATTTTTAAGAGCAGAGAGATGTAACCTCACAGGGACATGACTATATATCAAAACAGAGAGTCACTGTGACAGGTACATCTTAATGTTCCAAAGATAAACTTCATTTTAATGTAAATGTTCTAAGCAATAGCAAAATGGGCGGATGGCAATAAGAAGTGAAAGCAATAATTTCTAAATAAAATATCTTTTAAAAAGCTAACAATGGACATCAGTGAACCTTTAATAGACATGACAACTGAAAAGCCTGCGAACCTGGAGGGGATGTGAAAATAAATTATTAGTATCTCCTTAAACTGAACACCAATTTCTGAACACTTATGCATTTGTAAATGATACTTTTCTAGAGGCTCACCAGGAGGCACCTAGAAAGTAAAATACCTGCAACAAACTTCAAGACAACACAGTGGAAGCCTTTGGGGAGAGAAAGATGTTTTTTTAATACCATAAGCAGAGTTTGACTTTTAGGATGCCAGTTAATTCTCAGCACCATGGGTATCAGTAGACATTTTAAAACAATCAAATTTATTCTTAGAGCTGTTTCAATATCACATTCATTACAAAGTTGAGGGAAATGGGACATACTCATATGCCTGGGAGATGCAGACAAGTTGTGCAAGATGAAGGAATAAGATACAGAAATCTGTTGTACAACACTGTTCCTATAGTTAATGATACTGGATTGAATGCGTAAAAATTTGATAAGAAGATAGATCCCATGTTGTGTTCCTATCATGATAAAAATTTTTTAAAAGATTGAAACTTAAAATTAACAGGTAACATAAATAATTTCCAGGATAGGTTAGACCATCCAACAACTAAGAAAGTCCATTCAGCCCTCACATATGACCCATCAATCACCGCTATATCCAGCGCCACTGAAGGCCAAGGTACCAAATGTAAAACAGATTAGCTAGTGGGAAGCAGCTGCATAGCACAGGGAGATCAGCTCGGTGCTTTGTGACCACCTAGAGGGGTGGGATGGGGGTGGTGGTGGGAGGGAGATGCAAGAGGGAGGGGATATGGGGATATATGTATATGTATAGCTGATTCACTTTGTTATACAGCAGAAACTAACACACCATTGTAAAGCAATTATACTCCAATAAAGATGTTAAAAAAAAAAAGCCAAGGTACCGTCTTCAACATGGAGTAGGTACGATGGTGGCAATACTTCCAGTAACTTCCTTTTAACACTCTTTCAAAAGAAAACTTCGGCTGTTAATGAGGAGAGTGAAAAGATCTCTATAGCACTCTAGCATTTACCCTTATTACCAAATGAATTAAACAGGAAAACGCAATCGTTCAATTATTATTCAATTTATTTTTTAAAATCACGCTTGAATATGCGACAGTAAAGCTAGAAACCACAATCAGGGCCTGGCTATCAGACTTCTCGATAACTCTTCCAGCTCAACAAGCTTGAATATTATCAGAAGACTTCTACTCTGCATCCTACAGATGCTTCGCTATGTCAATAACTCTTCCCTGGAACAATTCCCCAGAACCCATGATTAATTAAAAAATAACATCTCGTTATCTCAAATATCTCAAAAAGAGAGATGTTAAAGATTATGTGCTTGCTAAAGTTATCCAAACACACTGAGCAGATAATCAGCGCAAGACTGCAGTCTCACTCAGTATCATTTTAAACTGCAAGAGGAAATATAAAAAGTGGAACTCATGAGTAATTCCAACAAGGATGGCTTCAGAGCCACCTTTCATGAGCTGTGCTGTCACAGACCCTCAATTAACTGCTGTGTAGTTGAAAGAAGAGGGTGACCATGGGCCACAGAGACTAAAGAAATTTCACAAACATTTTCCAAAGAAGAAATTTAAACATAAACAGCACAGTCATTGCCTGATGGAAGCAATTGTAGCAGTGAGCAATGCAGCAATCAGAAATGGAATGTTTCATTTTGAACAAAGGGCCTTAGGAGACGTTGAGTGCTTATTGCACAATTGCCAGGGAGTTAGGCTGACTCTGAATTCCCCAGTCCTTTTTTACTTTCTGAGTCTGATACAGGAAAGGTGTCTAAATGTTGGTTTGTTGTATGGAACAGAAGTAATTGTATTCCTTCCCGGCATTTAAAAAAAAAAAATCACAGAAATTCATAATTTGATGTAACTTAATGGTCCCCTGGTCAAGTCTCCTATTCTACTTGTTCAAACATGATCAGCTTAAAAATCAACAATTGCTACATAAAGAACTTAATCACATGCCTAAGTATTTTTACACTTCTGAGTGGATCAATAATCACTGACATAATTCAGTCATTTCCCCTATCTTAACAGATAGATGGCAAAAATAAAAATTCTGTTTCTGCTCGCTTTATTTTAATCACAGATGGACGGAAGTAATTGATATAAATCCCTGTTGAATGTCCTCAGTTCGAGCATGAACCAACTCTTGCAGAGATTATTAACATCTTTCATGAGGTAAAGAGCACACATTCCCATCATGTTAAAGGGCTTTCAAATTACTTTACGTTAAGTGTTTCTAGTCTCAATTTTTAGTGCTTCACATTTTTGCGGTTCTTTCACTTACATCATTTAAGTACACCTACATAAAAAACGAATTTCTTTTGACAGCCAAATTAAGTTTTAGATGCAGTACAAAATTCAAACACCCAAACATTTAGCCTATACTCAATAATGGATACTTTGAATTTCTGATTTAACTTGAGCCCTCGAATGCTACCAGCGTATTGATGTAACCCGGAGTACACTTAATTGTGCTAACCATCTCCTCTGATTTCATACTTTATTTAATACATATTCGAATCGGATAATCTCTTAAATCTTAATAAGTAATGTCACCTTATCTTCTGGATATCAAATTAGGACACGTTATCTGATTATGATTAAATATACATGGTCTCATAGAGCAGAAAATGCAAGATGTATAGGCCCATTAGCCTAGTCTAGCTTGTAGATGTCTAGTCTACGTGAAACTAATCACTTTGAGTTAAAAAATAGCTGGATATCTCTCTGAATTTTTTGACTTTTCTGAGGTGTTCAGATCCTATAGCCAATATGATCAGTCATAGGCATGTTAGCTAAAAGTCTTCCATCGCCTTCTCAGCTAACGTAAACTGAAGTCAATTTTAACAGTAGCAGAGAAAGCATCTTTAATAAGACACAAACATTTCATATAAAAGTCACCTTTCTTTTGAGGTCCAAAATGCTATTCAGTAGGTTATGTTGTAATAATAATAGTAGGCTTGGGACCTCCCCGGTGGTCCAGTGGTAAGGAATCTGCCTGCCAATGAAGGGGACGCGGGTTCGATCCCTGGTTGGGGAACTAAGATCCCACATGCCGTGGGGCAACTAAGCCCGTGTGCCACAACTACTGAGCTCACGCACCTCAACGAGAGAGAGAAAACCTGCATGCCACAACTAGAGAGAAGCCCGAGCACGGCAACGAAGAGACCGCCCCGTAATGAAAAGATCCTCCATGCCTCAACAAAGATCCCATGGGCCGCAACCAAAAAAAAATAGTAGGCTTAAGCCTAAAGTTAGCCCTGGGAAGAATAAAAGTTGAACTGAGAGGTTTTTCAGGAAAACACTCCATTGGTATGTGCATGGGGGAGCGTTGGAGTAAGTAAGACAGCTGAACAGAATGAAAGGTGTTCCATTTACCTGTATTATCTCTATCCAGTCTTCTTAGGTATTATGGTGACATTTTAAACTTTATTCCTACCTTCCAAAGGAGCGTACACAGCCCAGCTGATTCAAAACAGACGTCACCAATAATCAAAGGAAAACAATGGTCGTATAGGTCTGTGTCTCCTAAGAAACACTTAAGGAGTGAGAATTTCCCACTGTGGCCCTTGTGTGCCTTTATCGCCCACAGCTGTGTCTCCCCTACACCCTCTTACACATGACTTTGTTCTCTAAATGTTCCTCTCTAACCCTCTTCACAAAAATCAAGATTGTCCAAATAATAACTGCTAATTCTCAAGAACAATTCCTCCATACCCAAAACTAGTTGAACTTTGATAGACATCTCCTCTCTTCCTCAAAGACCATCAAACATGCCCAACTTAGATGCACCTTTAGAGACTTCCCAAGCCCTGCTCTCTTGAATAAAGGATTATGCTAATAATCTGGTTGATTTCCTTCAATTCCTGTAGGATGGTATTCAACTGGAAGAAGCCTGCAACATATTCACGTCTTATTTTAAATATATCCCTGCTTATTTTTTTTTTGGCCCACCTTTTAATTCAAAATGTTTCCCTATAGTTTTAAAATTAAAAAATACTTTTTTGGCATATTAATCAAGTATATGTTTCTTTATATTAGAACATATCTGATCTTCCTAACTAGAATCTACTAAACTCACCTCTTCAGGCTCAATCAATTTAAATTCCATGCCTCTCCCAGTCCAGGCAATGAAATGGGAATTTGAAGGGTCGTCCAGAAGAGCTACCAAAAACTGCCAGAGCTGAAGTGATCCCCGCCGCTGGTACGTGGGTCCTTCCCGATACATTCCTGGCTCTTGTTTTATATCTCCTAAATTAAACACATTTTAAGTTTCTATGATTAGCAATGATATTTACATAAAATTTATATTAAACCAATCACTAAAATGGTTACACCACAACCAATTTAAGGGTTTCTATGAAATATACTGTTACCATTAAATAGGGATTTAAAATAGGCAAAAGCGTGAATATAACCCAGGAATCTACAAATTTACACACAACTGTATATATAAAGGTTACTATAAATGCACAAAGGGCAGAATAAATCCATGGATGTCATTTACTTATAAAAATGCTGTACAACTTTTTTTTCTTTAGATACTATTTTAAAAACTATAGTATCCGATCATACTTCTTTCCTTCATTGTTAATGCTATTACTTACTGCTCTAAGTAACAATGCAGAGGGAGTAATCAATTTTAAGCTCTGTGCATTTTATTTGCACAAATTAAATTTTGCAATTTGTAAATACCTCATTGACCTGCACATGACAAACTAGTGAAAATTTTAATGCAAATACTTCAAAGCAAAGTTAACAGCATCTTAGACTCTGTGAGTTACGTAAAAACTAGGACAATGTCATGGGTAATTCAGGGCATACTGGATTACCGGTATACCATCTTTCTTCCACACCTTCACTGGCACTCTGCTTTCTCAACTGGCAGCAAATGAAAATTCTCTCATTTTTCCTTTTCTCTTGTTTGTATTGCACTTATTTGAGTTTAGCTTGCTATTCTTTTTCTAAAAGTCCTATTTTATAATGTATATACACACACACAAAAAAGAATACACCAGAGTTTTCTGTTATCTATATTTTTAAACAAGAAAGGTTTGTTTGTGCTACATTTATTTGTTATTCATACAAAGTGTAAAAAACTCTATTAAATAGATTACAGTAGCAAAGGTGTTAGTTTCCAATTCTTTGGAATATCTGGCCAGATATTTTGATTTTACCAAAAAACAAGCAAACCAAAAAAAAAAACCACAACTCAGTTTCATGACTACTGATTATTTACTTCTATCTCCAGCAAACTGTCTCAAAAATATGTGGAATTAGTCACATTGGGGATTGAATGTCTAGGGCTCTACAAGCATATCACTTAATATTAATGCATGAATTTCTCTCCTTCACTAAAGAAACAATTCAGACGGAATATATTCGAGCCGATCTTCTGACATTAAGTGTGAATTACAAACCAGACCAAATCACAAGCTTTTTAAAAATTTCCTTTGGTCAAGAGACAGAAATACACCTCTTAAAATAATTACAGAAAGAACACTTTAAAAACCTAAACCAAAATAAAATTATTCACTCAACAGCTGCTAAAAATCGTTATGTTGTTTTGGTCTAAGCTATAAAATATAGAAGTGTCTCTTCATACTGATTTCAATGACAGGTTTATTTATCTCAGTTTTTCCTTCTGAGATTTAGAAATTTTCATGGGGGTAACTGAGCAATTATGCAGATAGAGTGAAACACTGTCAGATTTTCTAACCTTTAGATTGCTTCTGCCTATAAATGTGACTGATCATACACTGGCCTTGTACAATGAAAAAATAACCCTTTGTTCTTCTTTCTTTTGTTCTCTATTCCTTATAAAACGTAAGCCCAATACTATCTTCCCAAAAATATTTTCTTAGTATAAAATTGAGGAGTATTTAAAAGCCAAAGGGAAAAAATAATCAAGACAGTCAGCTTCCTCAAACATGTAAGTGACTTCGACTTTGCCCTGTTAGATTATATCATAATCCTGTCTACAGTTTTGGGCTATTTTCCTTCCTTACATGCCCATACTAATTATCGAGATTTCTTAAAATGTTAAGCTCACTAAGAATGAAAGAAACTGATGAAGGTCATGCCAAAAAGTAGACTTTATGCTTTATCTCAAGAGAAAAAGCTGGATTTTAAGGATTTTGATGCTCTGCGAATGATGCTGAATAAAATAACACAGATCACACCTCTGAAACTCGAAGGTTAAAACTAACATCTATTATAGAGTAAGGCTGAAAAAGTGATCTGTATTGGAGTTTAACCCTGTGACCTTGGCATGAATTTAGCAATTTAAAGGGAGGCTAAGGAAACAGATCTTCCCAAGACTTATATCACCCCTTCTGAAAAGTCTACCTGTAGCGAAAGCCTGGGGAACACAGTAGACTTCAAGCAACTAATTAGAGACTGAGGAGCAATCTGCACATACACTTTGCTGTTTAAATAATGACAATTAAAAACTCCTGAGAGCTACCAGGTCATTACAGCCATGATCCCCAAAGTTTGTGCAATCAGCTAATCAGAGGGCCCCTGCTCGTTTCCTGTTAAACAATCAAAGCAGGAAATATGGAGACCACTCTGAAGAACCACTAAGTCAATCAACTGTTCACTTTTTACCCAAGCCTCTGTGTAGATGCTGACTGCTGCCACGTTTGTTAAGAAAAGAGGATTCTAACTTGACACCCCTTTCTAACGTGTGGGGGGGTGATATTTTCATTTTCATTGCCACAGCAAGTGATATTAAAAGGGTGATGCTTTCCTAACTCCATCTGAAGCAATTACAAAGTAATGTCACATTAGTAATGAACATCTTCCCAGGGAAAAAACAAAAAAGGAGGACTCACAATCACTAACTAAATGGGCAGCTGTATTGTTCCTGTGTTCCATAACGCATCTTTTCATGAACAATAAAGGGCAAGAGCCTGCATTAGTCATCCATGCATCCACAGTAGCATGCCTTCTCCTCTGCTTTGTTAATTACGGGATCAGCTTTCAATAAATCTCGAGCAACAAGCTGCATGTTCTCAGCCGGGCAATGGAAAGGGCCCTCTTATTCTACATAAAGCTCAGCAAGAATGATACTCTGTCTAACTCTAAAAATGGGATCTCTCATAGGACAAAAGAAAAAAGCTTCTTAATGGGCAAAGGAAAGGGAATTTATAAGAGGCAAAGTTTAGCGAGACTTGAGTGCATCGTAAGTGATGGGCATAAAAATCATTAAGTAGCGATGTTGACTGCTTTCAGGAGAGGCGAAGGTGATCTCTCCACGCCCTCTTACAGAAATCAAAACTTGATACACAATGAAAAACCTACCATCGAATTTCTCTGGGACAACACAGGTGTCATCATAAAACTGCCTGGGGCCCTTTTCAAACATGCAGCCTGTGGGGGGGTAAATGAAATACATTTATTCATGACAGAAATAACACTCACAAATAAATCAAAATATAACCATTAATGCAAAAATGGAGGTAGAAAAGGACTCTTCTACTTTTCCACTCCGTGACCTTGGACACATTACTTAACCTCTGTGCCTCAGTCTCCTCATCTATAAAATGGGAATGATAATAAAGCATCTACCTTATAGGGTTGTTGTGAGGATTAAATGATTTAGTATATGCAACTTTAGAACACTGCCTAGCACATGGTAATACATGAGAGTTAGCAATTTATATTATTACTAACAGAAGCATAGAGCTTACGTAAACACTGGCAAACCTGGGATGTATAACGAATCATTTCCTTTTCCATTTTCTTCCAAATTTTGTTATTCAACCAGATGAGAGGGAAATCAGAGTGAATTACTGCCATGTACCTTGCATTATGACCCTGATGAACTGAAACAGGTACGGTTTACCCCCTTACTTCTTTGGAGAAATATTTAGCCAGGTTAACCTTCTCATGTTTTCATCTTCAATAGCCAAGGCAGTAAAAAAAAAACTTTCCTTTTTTGCTGTAACATAACTAAGTCCATAGGAAAAATGCAAAATAAATTGACAGCTTTTCACAATGATTTTCTCCCCCAGATATCCTTGACTGTGGGACCTTCATTTAATTGCTGTTATCTTTCATCACCAGGAAGAAACTTCCCATAGTTTAGTCACAGTTCTTTTTCTCGAAAGTATTGGTCTCTGTGGTAGGTACATAATACTAAAAATAGCAAAAATAATTACATTGCATTTGTGCAAAATTTTTGGTCTCCTATTTTCTGGATTTACCATCTCATAATACTATCCTTTAAACATGGGGATTTACTTCTATTAATGTTATTTAAACAAAACAACCAATATTGGACTCAACCTAGAAGGATGGATGTAAGTCATTCACTGAAGATACATAGTGTTGACATCAAGGACCATGCACATAATTCCGGAAATACTTTAAAGGGGAGTCTACCGAGATAAAATCACTTTCATTCATTACTCTGCAGGTATCGTGCCCATTAGAACAAAACTTTCCCCCCACGGTTACCATAATACATCCACAACAGAAACTCCTTTTCTAAGTCTCTTATGTGAAAGTCCATTCTTAACAATTACTTGTCCCAAAATGTAAAATCTAGGATATTTAAAGGTGAATGTATTTAAATCAACGGTGCTTTATTTCAAAACAATGACTTAGGTCTCTAAAGCAAAACTGAAAATTCCTCAAAGATACATTTCAGTAGAAAGCAGTAAGGTAAGGTGATCTTATAAAAGCACATGTTCTCTTTCAAAAGGATGTAGTTCTTGGCAAAAAAGAACAGAGAAGTCCACTTTTCAGCTGTTTATATGCACATGACTCATGCTAACAACCAAATATAAGAGATCATGACCTGAAAAATCTTCCTTTTACTTTAAAAAGAAAAGTTTTAAAATAATGGTTTAGTGGACATAAGTGATTTTTCCCATGTAATATAATGATAATCTGACAGCATCCTTAGGATGTCCAATTCTGTTGACAGGTATTTACAAGAATTTCAATAGTGGAAAACTTAACTTCTGTTCTGCTGGGATGAGCCAGGAAGCCTTCTTGCCTCATATAAATGGAGTGGCAGCTAGGCACTTCTGCAAGAGGAAACAACATCGGTCAAAGATGTCTGGAGCTGAAAATGTGCTGTTATCAGTGGACAGAGTGCAGAAAGGAAAGTAACAGAAACTGACACGAGTCTCTTGAGGGGAACTTGTCAACACATAGTTAACATTTCAGGCAGGGCCCACACAAGAAACGTAAGGTTGAGAAGCATATCATGGTGAATACTGTTTCTCCTGAACAGGCAGGTGAATTCAAAGTTTTACCCACACCAACCTTACTAAAGTAAAGGTGGCTCTACCAGCAACCCTGCATAAATGTGATTGTGCCCTCAAACAGTGTCATGAGTTAAAAAATATTTCAGGACATGTATGGAATAACTTTGTATACTCAATGTCCTCCAAAGCAAAGATCAATAAAAGACTCATTCATAGTTTATTTCATGAACACTGGCTAGAAATTATTATGAGAAGACGAAATTGTTCTATCTCTTAAAATTACTCCAGCCTATTAAGGTGACTGCTATTTTTTCTTCAGATAGAAACATGACTGGCTTTTCATTTTGTTAAGCCCACAGGTCAGATTCAAAACCAGTGAGGCTATAAAAGAGAAAGCCAACAACTTCATAGCAAACACCATTGTTACCTTAAGAGTGAGGCCTTGCCTGTGTGACCAAGTTAACTCATCCCTGAGGCAATAAACTTGGTTAATGGTTAAACTTGAGTCATAGTGACGGCTGTGTATCTAATGTGTTTAGTAGCTTTAGATATGGAGAAAAGGAAAGATATATAGATTAAGAGACAAAAGATTAAAATTCAAGTCTTTCATTTACTACTAATAAAGCTACATGACTTTAGATAAGCCATTTTGTGTCTAAGTTTATATATAAAACAAAGGGTTGGGTGAGATGTTATCTGAGTCTATTACCGTCCCTAGTTATTTAACTCTGAATATAGAAGTTCACTCACATAACCAGAGGTCTATTCATGGTGAAGACAGTGAAGTTTCAACCTCAAGACCCTCTACTTGCAAGAGCCCTACTGAAATCCTATGCCTAATTTTGTATATGTCATTTCATTTTCTTTTTCTTTCAGAGGGTTCCCCAAATTTTATAAGTTTTAGGTACCAAAAACCTGGGCCCAACCCCACATACAACATATATAGGTTCCACAGGAATATATACACATGTGATTAAGTTGATGCTATCTTCTGTATGTATTACTTAAGTTTTTAAAACAACGTGTACAAAAATAAATGTATAAAATATATATGACAAGTGTGCTATTTAATATAAGAATATATCTTCCTTTCCACCACTTGTAGTAAGCACTTAACTTCTGAACAAGTAATAATAACATTTAAATGAATGGGAATCCAAAGGCCCTTATCTCTCTTTAACTATCCATCTATAGACTTTCATGCTGTAATAGATAATGAGCACTATTTAGCCCAGATGTCATTCTTTCTTGGTCTGGAATGTTCCATTTTTGAAGTCTACCTGATGTTCTAAAATTTTTTCTAGTGATAAATATCAACCAAAATATGAGATATTATTTCACAGAAAAAAGCTTATCTTATGTGGTTTTAGTCAAAAATAGCTTAATGGCGATCCCTAATAGCAGTAATATTGAAAAGTATGTAGCAATCAATAGCTTACAAGCCGAAAATAGTGTAAAACTCATTTTCAAACACTTTATTACACTGCGCCTTCTTTATATAAAGTATTATGTAGTGTATAATTCTGACCCTACAGGGTTAAACCTTGCTTTCTGATATCAGTGCTTACAATAGGGTTGCAGTGGAGTTGATCTTCTGGGTTACCAAATGATTAGCGATGCATTTTATCCCAACTCTTTAACCAATGGTACTTCAAGTTAATTTTTAATGTTATTTTGATTTATTACCAAGGCGTAAGTTCCCTCATGCAGCTGGGCCTGGAAGGGAGAGTGTTAATGACTCTGCCATCAGCTCCCCAGCTGCTTAGAGGCAAGCATTTTGTTGTACCAATGTTGACACCCTGCCACAAAATACTTTTACTGACTGCTGCCCAGCTGGAGTGTGGCTGTAAAAACAGCTGGCTGGCTCTGGAGGCAGCTAGGAAATGTATAGGTTAAACTCTATTATATATTAAGTGTGACTAAATGTAGTTTCCTCCCCAAAGGGGGAGAAAAAGCGGAAGAAAGAAAATGCAAGCGTTTCTGAGAAACCCACTATTCAAAGTTGAAGGGTCGGCTTATAAAAGTGCCCTAACATCATACGAAATAATCATAATCCTGGAAAACTAGACATTTGACATCAAAGATAGGATTTGATGGATAATTTCACTAATACTCATCTATTGAACTAGCTGATTTATTGGTTTTTGTTGTACTTACTCTGTAATATTCTTCATAAATTCTACTTATTATTCTATGATATTTAAAGTATCCTGATTTAAAATTCATCATAAATTCATGACATAAAATATGGCTAATGCCGGAACCTCCATTACATTTCCAAAGGCTCAACTTGTGGTCTAAGTTCTAAACAAAAAAGAACTGAACAGCAATTTAGAAAAAAATGCATACATGAGAATATATTTGTGATTATGCCAGTTCTTAATACTATTTATTACCCCCCAGAGTAAATAAAATTAACATATAGCTCTTGAAATTGAGACACTTGGCCAGCATTGTTTAAGTCCAGTCTATCTTTAAAATCGGTGTCCTCTATATGGTCCAGAGAAGCCTGAAAAAAATATGGCTAGGAGAAGTTTATTCCCCTAAAGTAACCAAAGTCATGTTATCCTAAAGCGATATCAGTTAATTTATGACCATCAGAGTGGGTCAGACTCTAATCAAATTGTAGAAACATTTCCAAAGTGATTATTCAATCAAATGACTAACATGGTTAATTAGGAGCCATAAACATTGCTCTGAAGTTCATCAAAGTAATGACTTGCCCAGAAAAATTACTGCTAATTAAATTGCCTGCTGCTTTCATTTCTACCTTATCTAATAAAAAATCCAACCAATGAAGTTTGGCATTACATTTTAACTTTTGCTAAATGCTCAACTCAGATCCAAACTAGCTAAGTGGCGACTTCAAAGGGAAATGTTTTGTGGCAGGGAACGGAGGCATTTCATACGTATTCGTTTATGTTTATCCATGAAATAAAACTTACATAATTCAGTGACAATAATAAGCTGCAGTTTATCCTATTCACAAACGTTAAGATGACAGCATATTTACACTGTCTTAATATGCATCCATAATTATAATCTTAGGATCATTAGTACAGCAGTGATTACAAACATTCACCTTGTCATCTAAGAGACCTGGTTTTGAATCTCAGTTCTGATATTTTATGGGAGTATAACATTTTGTTAGTTATTTAACACCTCTTAACTCTCAACCTCCACATCTGTAAAATGGGAATAACAGTGATTTCCTTCAAAGGGTTTTTGGAAGACCGTATGGAGTAAGCCACGGGCAACATTCTGCCCACTTTCTGCTAACACTAAGGATTCAATATAAGGTACTTATTATTAACAGAATCTATTTTTAAGTGAACCTCACAAGTATTTAAACTGTGTGAGTCACCGTACTTAAAACTAGAAATAATTACATATCAAAATTATTTTTGTAACTTAATTTGCTATTCTTAAATCATGTATCTATTGAGATGGTTGACATTGCTTATTCGTGTACTTACTCAGTAGTATTCTTCATAAATCTATTAACCTATGATATTTCAAATAAATTGATTTTAAATTCATTATAAATTTATGATTTATAAGGTTTAAGTGAGAAGCTCCATTATATTTTCAAAATATTTGGAGGTACCTCTTTTGAGCTTCTTTTTACAGTATTACTCCCTGATATTTGATGCTAAATGGCTTTAGTCTAAAAAGTTTTAAATTCAATCTGTAAATTGAATTATGTATATTTAATTTAGGGTAAAGGATTTTTTTTATTATTTGGAAACTTATGGATCAAAGAGCTCTTCAGCATGACCTTAGGACGGGGCCAAATCAGCTTGCAGAAACTAAACTGCCTATAATTTGTCACAGATGAGTTCATGGTGATGAAAGCTGATCTAATATGCTGCAAAAATTCAAAGCAGCAAAACACTGTTGTCATTTTAATGCGCTAGCCATAGTCACTGTGGCGGAAGTTAAGAAGAAGTAAACTAACACACTAAACTACCTGATTTGATTAGTCTTCACCTTTAGTAACGCAGTTAAAATTTCCTTTAAATTAAGATAAGCAAGTATGAAACTAAAAAGCTGTTTCTTGACTTGCATTTTAAAACTGTATTGGGGGCTTCCCTGGTGGCGCAGTGGTTGAGAATCCCCCTGCCAATGCAGGGGACACGGGTTCGAGCCCTGGTCTGGGAAGATCCCACATGCCACGGAGCAACTAGGCCCGTGAGCCACAACTACTGAGCCTGCGCGTCTGGAGCCTGTGCTCCGCAACAAGAGAGAGGCCGCGATACTGAGAGGCCCGCGCACAGCGATGAAGAGTGGACCCCGCTTGCCACAACTAGGGAAAGCCCTTGCACAGAAACGAAGACCCAACACAGCCAAATAAATAAATAAATAAATAAATAAATAAATAAATAAATAAGTTAAAAAAACAAAAAAAACCAAAAAAACTGTATTGGGAAACATAATACTGATTTGGAAAGCTTTACCAAAGGTCTGCCCACAAAGTGCAGTTTTGAATTTGCTAGGCACCTTTCTGATTTGCATATGCGTTACCCCATAGTACAGGATGAAGTTTCTTCTTCAAGGCATGGTCTGCCTAAAGTTTCTAGGAGCTGTAACAGGCCGGATCAGAGAGAAACTATTTGCCACAGTTGTATGAGACATCCCTATAATCTGCTGAAATTGTTTGTTATCAAATAGTGTACAAAGCTGAAAACACTTCAGATTGTAAACTCTAAATAAGAGGGAAAAAGCACCTTGCTTTCATTTGATGCTTCTAGTTAAATTCCTGGAGAAACAATCAGTGTGATAACTTAATTAAGCATTCAAATCTCTGAGAGTAAATGAGAAATCCCAGTAAAATAGAAATAAGTTCGATGTTGTATTTTAATGTGATTTTGCTTTCATGTGAGTGTGCACTGCAGAGATGGATTGATTACACACTTAACTAACTCCTTGAGGAGGTGATGTAACAAGATCAAGTCTACCTAAACTTGTTTATGGTATAATGATGATGGTGGAAATTAAAACTCCAGGGCCAAAATGTGTGTGTCAACATACATCTGAAATTAACAGGTACTTGGTGAGAAATGTGTTTGTGTGTGTGTATTTCATTGTAAACACAGGAGTTTAAACAAGTTTTCAAAGACATTTATTTATCATCTAAACAAATACTGAGCTGTACCAAGAACTAAAGGAATCAATCTCATTCAAGAAAGAAGAGCATTATGACAGATCTTGCCTAAGTTTTGTCTTTCTTAAACTTAAGTTTGTTGTTTCTTCTCATTTCCTGGCAAACTCAGTTTAATGTTTAAAATCCAAAGGTTTTCCAGAGTGCATAAATAAATGAGGTTCATAACGATGTATTTAAATGCACAGGTCTTCACATACATACTAGTGTAGCATCCTTGTACTCTGCATTTCCACTTGCCACGTGAAGAGATTTCGTGTTGCTAATCAAGAAAATATATTTTATAAAGTGTTCTAAAAAGGATGCTAACCTGAGGATTTTTTTTTACACCCAAATCTATTTATAGAACAAACCTGAAAGTAATTAACGCTAAAAAATAAGGCCCGGTATTAATATGTCTGAATTCAAGTGTGAAGGCTTTAAGTCAAGTTTTATAAGATCTACCCGTTGTCAGTCACAAAAGCTCTATGCGAATATAACAACTCAGTCACTGAAACTCATGTGAAGAAGGCAGAAAAGCTGGAGGTGGCTGAAATCTTAAGAGAGTGATGCATTTGGTATTACTTCATTCACACTTAGATGGGAGCTCTGTCATTAGGATTTTTAGTAAACTGTGAATATAAGTAATGTAAAATGTGCAGAGATACTTCTTTTGCCACAGATCAGATGTACTGAATCTACTGTTGACAGACTTTGAGGACAGAAAGAGAACTATGTCAGTCTTTGTATGCCTAGAATAGTGCTTGCAAAACCTTAAAAAAGAAAAAAAAAGTAACACAGTTATCTGCATTCAGATGCTTTTAAAACTTAAAGGCTACATAACCTAAAATAACAGCATAGAATTTTACCTAAGAAACCACAAACTTCTCTTGTAAGCATCTGGGTTTTTTTGCTTTTTTTTTTTTTTGCAGGGGACAGTATCCTACACAAATAACCACCACATTCAAAGAGGATTAGCTTATTATGATCTAGCTGGCTCACAGTTTTACAAGTTTTACAAGCCTGTGAAGGTTTCAGTAAGCTAGAGTTGAAAATAAAGGTGAAATGATAGGAAACACAATTGCACAAAATAAGCACAATTTTAACTTTGACTACTTATTAGATATTATTGCACTCTGACAATTAACGGAAGTTTAAAAAAATATATGAGAAAAGATGCCATTAGTTGCCAAAACGGGCCACAAAAAAAATTCTGAAGTGGGGGAATTTTTCATGATGAGCTTCAAAACTGAATTGTTCCCTTTCTGGAACCTACACAATTTGAAACAAATAAATCATGAATTGCTTTGTCCTCTCACTCATTTCTCCTTGGATCACCTCAATATTCAGATGATTTAGTCTACTTGCTTTGAACATGAATAACACTAGCAGTAAGTTCAGTATGATTGTTTCACTACGTCAGAAACAGCATAATTGTACACTATCTTGTTGGCCATGCACAATATGATTGTTTTAACATAAGAATATCTCTCTTGTTTTGTCTTATCCTTTAGCACCAAAGTGTATTTATAAATATTAGAAATAACAGTGGTACCTCATTCAAGAACTAGCAACAGTCTGAGGAAATCTCTAGAAGTTAAGATAAAATCATATCAACAGAAATCCTTATTCTAATTGCCTGGACCCCTAACACTATATTAGCAATTTTACAAACATAGTCATATTTAATCCTTACAAAAACACAAAAGGTATAGGAATTATTTTCCCCTTTCCATGAATGAGGAAACTGAGGACAAAAGAGGTAACAAAACATGCTCAAAATGACATTAGTAGTAAAGAGGTACCAGGTCCAGGATTCAGTATAATGTTTCCAGTGTCATAGCAAGTGGGTGGTTTTATTTTTTAATGCTAAGAATAACAAAAACATGTGGATGAAAACAGTGAACTGTGAGGGCCCACACACTGAAAAGAAGGGTTAGCAGAATGGAATGTTCAAAGATACTTTTCTAAACTTAAGAGAATAGTAAATAAATCATAATGACTTACGCGTGTCATTCTTTCAGTTTTGCCTTGTTTTGTTTTTCACATGTGTTTTTGAATAGCTACCTTTGTAAAATTTTCAAGAGTGTATTAGAAGCAATTAAATAGAAAATTTACACACACATGTACACACATGATAAAAACAATAATCTACTTAATCTGAAAAAAATTCCTTGAAAAGATTTCAATTAAGTTATGCCTATGTTAGGTAAAAATATTTTATGAAATAAAAAGTCTCCCTTTTCTCTAAACTATTAAATAGTTAAATCACTTAAGTATAGAGATCCTTTAAGTGTAAAATATTCTATAACAATATTCTAAACCTAAACATATACACTCAGATATATACTTGTAAAAAATAAATATTTATCTTCCCTCTCTTGTTCACATTTATGAAACACACACACAGAGGGAGAAATCCAAATGCGCATCCTTAAACTGTCTCATTTAATTGCAAATCTTAGTTGCACATATGAAAACATTTGTATGCTCATCTCACCCACTCACAATAAGCAGTTCTGGGCCTAAGCATCCTGGTTGTTTTCTTTAAAAAGAAACTAAAAATCCCACACTAAAAAAGTACACCCCCCTCCCCGTTCTAATTCCCTTTTTTCATGCTCGTTCAACTCACAAGCAGATTATCCCTCCCTTCCCCCTTTCCTGCCTGTAAAATCCAAGTTAGACAAACACTGTGTGGCTGAAATGACATATCTGAATGGAATTCAGACCCACCAGTTCCTGTTTATGTTTCTGATTTGAGAATGTTGTCTTCTCATTCACTATACATTAGGAACACTGCAAGGCCATAAATAGTGTCAGGTTACATGCAGGCAGGACCAATGAGCATTAAATCATTACTTCCAGTCAACCGGCAAAAGCAGCAGCTGATGGAACACTATACCCTTCAGCTCTGTATAAATGGACATTCCAGAGAGTAAGAGTGTGTGTGTGAGTGTGTGTGTGTGTGTGTGTGTGTGTGTGTATTTCCTTTCAGTCTCCATTTTATGAATGAAACTCCAGGCTCTACAGAGTCCATTCATGTAAGAGAAATGCTTACAGGGCTCTGCCCCTAGGGATCAATCAGTCATGGGTAAAACTGATATGATTGGTTTAAGACAGCCTTCAGCCTTCCATTACTGACTTAAAATACAGTCCCTGTCCGTTTGACCTGTGTTAATGCATAAAGAGTACATCCAGACCATAGTCTCAATTCTCAAATCAAATCACTAGCCAATGCCACTTACTGTAACTGTAGATTTAGAGCATACTGAAGTATTTCTTAGAAAAACTGATATAGTGGACCAAAGTACTGTTTGGGGAGATTTGCTATTTTAGCCGAGAACTGAATGAGGAGAACTCATATGAGATCTGCTAAGCAATAAAAAGCAAAGTCAAATTGTGAGCTCTATTATAATAACAAAATCAATTAGGAAGGCATCACCGTCACTTTTCACAATTTAAGCACCTAAAAACCAGAGATTAAGTGATCTACTAGCCCACAAATCACACACTGAGAAAAAGAAAATTATATTTGGATGCTAGAGAAACAGGTAAGATGTTAATTTTTTCTGAAGGATCAATAGCTCACTCCTTTAAATTCCCAAGTGATTCTCCACTTGAAATTCTTGGAGCAATGGTTTCAAAGTAAGGAGGAAAAAAAATCAGCTGCCATGTTTTAGGAGAAAATGTGGCCATAAGCAAATGACGCTTAGTAATGGAGTAGGGCCAAGGCTTGGCCTTTGGGAGTGTTAAATATCAGGTACAAAAAGCCAAAGTTCATGGAACCATAATCATCGCTGTGCTGGAAATTACTAAAGATGGTAATGCTTAAAAATATCTAGAGTTTTTAGGAGGGAAGAAAACTATTTTTTGAGCAATTATAGGAATGATTTGTAAAGAGTCAGTTCAATACCAAACACTGTTAAAACATATAATGGGTTTTATCACCCATCTGTAACTTGGTCCCTGACTCCAGAGGGAAGAAAATACTTTTCTCTTCCAGTGACCTGAAGCCATATTGGGAAATGGTTGCAGTCAACAATCCCTGAATATATCTCTAACTGATTTCTCATAGGATCTTTGCTATGCCTATAGAAGAAGGAATGAGGAGAAACATGAAAAATTCATGGTCTTTGGTTTTAAATGTGTGCAAGATTTTCTACTATGGTGTCATAATTTAATATTTATCTTCCAATTTCTAATATCTGGCTAATAAAATGATAGAGAATAAATCAAGTTACCACCATATTTAACTTTAAACTAAAATTAAACTAAAATTAAAATACTTGACACAGCCAGGAGGGGAGATGATAAGGAATCCTATAATCTATCATCCAGAGAAAACATGGAACAGAGAAAGACCACTGAAGAGTCAACGTACATTCAATTATTAATTCTTAAATAACATTCTCTTTTTTTGGCTTTAAAAAATTTCAGTATTCTTTTAAGAATTAGTTTTTAAGGTGGTTCAAAGATACGTAAGTAAAAGTGATGAAGTAAAGCTTAATATTTCTAAATGTTTTTATTTCATATTTTTAAAAATTAAAGTTATAATTATCAATCATGGGGCCTTCCATTTCAGAAATGAAGAAGCTAGTTTATAGCAAGCCTGGAAGTTCAAAATAAATATCAGTAGCCTTTACTTCTAGTCTCTCTGTTCCATCCAACTTTAATGAGCATTTTTCAACAGTTTCCTTTTCTCATCACTGCATTCCTTGTACTTCTTGAACAATATTTTTGGTTGTTTACTTATGTATAACTCAATTGTTCAGAAAACATGTAAAAACATCTATTATAAAATACATATGAGGTTAGTTTCCCTAAAATATATATCTCCTCTTAAAAAGTAAATAATAAGAAATCATTAAAAAATAATATATCCTGATGACAGAATTGATGAGATATTACTACAGTAGTAGTAGTAACAATCATAATAGTAACAGTTTAGAAATAAACTACTGAGTACATTTTGCCTTCTGAATTTTGGTGTCTTTTGGTTTTTGGTTTTTGGTTTTTTGTAATTTTGTGCCAAGTTGAGCCAGTTGATTGAGGCCCTGACAAATCATCTCCAAACACATAAAGCACTATTTACTCATATTTCTATGTGGCTGCAGAAAACAATTATGTTTTTCTTGCTCTGTTATCTACTGATTTCATCCTATAACTTTAACCTTAAAACCATATTCTAAATTCTGCAAGGGGAATCCCAAGCAATGCTCACTAAGAGCAGCATTAGGAATTACTTCGCTATCTTCTCTGCTATTTAAGATGAGTACCCATCAACACAGCAAAACACAGAATAACATTTACAACATAAAAATCTTCTCTCGCCATTTCAGAAACGCAAAACTATTTAACTCTTATGACTACAGTGCCAGCTTGGACCTATGTGAGTACCAGATATATTTGTCAGCTCTCACAGATGAAAGTTAAACGTATTCCTAGTTTTAACATATTTAACATGAGCTAAGTATTGTGCATTTATTTTATCATTTCTCTGCCTACATGTAATTTTTCTACATGCTAAGTACAGATAATTACTCTCTAAATTTGAAGGTTTGTCTATTGGCCTTCATCCAAGTCCTAAGGTGATGAAGTATATGGAGAACTTGGGAAGGGTTGCTAGGATTTAAAAATGAAAGATAGAAAAAGCCCGTCTTATTTTTCCAAATGTAAGCTTTCCTTATATGTTCTTTTGTTTGTTTTGTTTTTTAATTTTTTGGCCATGCCACACAGTATGTGGGATCTTAGTTCCCCAACCAGGGATCGAACCCTCGCCCCCTGCAGTGGAAGCGTGGAGTTCCAACCACTGGACCGCCAGGGAAGTCCCGTATCTGTTTTAGATACCGCAGTCCTTCATAAGCTTTCTGCTGAAAAATAGATTCAGCTGACAAAAGTTTAAAAATGACTCTTATAGTTAAATTTTAAGCCATCAAGCTATCAAGTGTTTTAACAAAGAGTGAAGTCCAATAAGAAAGAAGGCTCAGACAAACTCAAAGTTTATATAATCAATCAAAGAATTTTAGAGCTGGCTAGGCCATCAATTTGCTACTTTTCCTTCTAATTATTGTTCAGCCTTTTCCAGAAGAACTATTAGGAAAAGTTACTTCTCTGACAATCTCGATTTTTGATAATGTTTATGGTGTATTTTTAAAAAGGAAATAGAACGCATTATAATCTGAAATATCATTTGAAGTTTTATATTTTCCTATCTTACAGCAGTGAGCACCTAACAGTTAGAATAAAATTTGGGGACTGTCTAATGTGAAACAAATACCCCCACATTAGGAGAAGCACACCTTAAGTTTTAATGCAAATGCTTTCTTTGCCCTGGGTCACATAGAGCTTTTAAAAAACATAGGCAAATACTCATTCTAAAAATTAGAGAAAAGGATAAATAATATATTGTTAGATATATTGTACTTTATTTTGGACAATTATATAGAAAGATAGGCTGTGGACTGTACACTAAACTAAGAATAAGAAAACCTTGGTTCTGGTTTTGGCTGTTTCACACAACACCTGTGTAACTGATGGTAAGTTAACTTGAATGAGCCTCGGACATTTTATCTGTACAATAGGGCGTAAAGAAGGAATGCTGAATTAGGTGATACCCCAGAGCTTTCATGAGTTTAAAGATTTATGATTCTATGAAACAGCTATTTGCGTCAATTTCCCAATTGAAAATAATGCTAACATTTACTACCACATAAATGCGACATGCCTCCAAACTGAAAGAAGGCCTCATCAGTACCAGGACTCACGGCCCTGAAAAACACAATTAAAAAACACAGAAACTTTTTCTTCAGAAAACATGATGTCAGCTTTCTCCCCTACCCTCTACAACTACTTCCTCCTCTCCCGAAGCTCCAAGCATACGTTTTCCCCCTTTTTCTTACTTCAGAAACCTTATTCTGTCTCTGAAAGTTCTCTTTCCCCTCTTCCTTCCCAGCTCCTAGCTTAAATTGCTCCACCACAGGGCTGGGAGGTATCTTTTAAACTAATTAAAGTAATAGAATAGGCGCTGAGTGTTAAAAACACCTTATTAATGTATCACCCCCTCCAATCAACTCCTAGGTTAAGATTTTTAAGACACCCCAAAAATGCAAAGGAACGTAATAGCATTAAATGATGGGACTGCAAGGACAGTGCAGGGATGAACCTGAAACCCACCAAGTAGCACATTCATTCTCTTCCCTCTCTAAGGCAGTCCTGGAAACAAACGAATAGAAAGTCAGGTTTGCAATGAATGCAACTATGTCATCCTTAACTTAGCATCCTTTTCACTTATAGGACTGATGTGATTAATTTGGACACTTTTTTTCTTCAACTCTAAATTGGTTGATACTTTAAAATATAATACGTACTCTGATTAGGAAAGCAGTACGTAAGCACTACTGAAAGACAAAGCACTTTACAGACAAAATAAATATTGCCTATAATAGCACCACGCATATATAACCACATTATTTCTGTCCTGAGTCTTATTTTGCATGAGTCGGGCTTTACACTTATAATTTTTTTTATTCAATAGTCTGATTTCACTAAATATTTTTTAAAAACCTGACTTCTAATGGCTGCATAATATTTGTTATTGATAGCCATAACTTACATTACCATTCAATTACTCTGTAATATTCCTCCCCCCACTAAACATTCATCCTGCGTCTCCCCTTCCTTAAGATAATTTTCTGAGAGTGAAAATACCTACTAATCAAAGCACATGAACATTGTGTGCTGATATTTTCTTAAGTCAAACTTTAGTTTCATGTGCCCACCACCTTCCTAAAAATACTACCTGAAGCTATGCAAAACCAAAACCAAAACAAAAGACGAATCAACGAACACGTACAACTCTAATAAAATATGTTGTTGTGAGTATCTAAAATATTTACTTCATTGAGCATTTTGAATCTGCAAAACCTCACATGCGAGCATGAAAATGGGAAAATAGCCACGATTTTATGAAAATGGAGCACTGCATCCATATGAAGCGCACAATGCTTATTCAACGCTTTTTACGTAGTCACTTGGCCATAGGGGCAAAAGAGGGGAATCCGGTTGGATTCAAGAAAAAAACAACCAACCAACAAAAAACCTGTGTCTTGCTTTATGCAGCACCATTAGGCTAGAGAAACAGAGGAGGAAAACAACAATAATAGATGCAATCGGACTGTTGAGAACTTAGTATCATATAATCATGATCACACTGTACTGGTTCACCAAATTGGCCCTAAATATCAATTTTTTTTATCTCCTCAGTGTCTTCTGATCCAAGATGGGTCCTTTTTCCTGAATAAAAATTTCTACTCTACTAACATAATATTTTGCAATTTTTTAGCTTAAATACTCAGCAGTTGAAATTGCATTCCTGTAATTATAATTATAACTAATAGACCTTCCATTTCCCATATCGTAATTAATGTCAGGCTTTATTAGAGCATAATCATGCTACCTTTTCACTTACAAAGCTTCTTTTATTTTCACAACATTTATGTTATATTGAATTAAGCAAGAACGAGCTGTAGAGGCCTTCTTAAAGGACAACCTTTGGATCACAGATGCTGAGCAAATGGACTATGAAATGTTTTTTGCATTGTCTTTAAGTCACATAAAGTACTTTCTAATGTGCTACTTGTTCAACATCAATAAGTGAACAAAGAACTTAATGATTCAGTGATAAATACATTAGATTTCCTAAAAAGGTTATTTAATATTCTGTCAGCAAGGATGAAAGAACTAATGACAACAAAACAAAACATCTGGAGATCGTACTTGTTGACGGCAATGTATGACGTATACAGATGCGTCAACTTAATTGCAGCAATTTGGTGGCCAGTAAAACATATTTTGAAACACACAGGTTAATTTTTCATCTGCCCTGGTTACACAGTAACTACAGTTCTTTAGACCACATCCATCCAGAAGATACAACTTTACTATATTTAACTATTCAAGCGAAACTGAAGTGTATCTTATTGGCAATATTGAAATTAGAATTCAAAGGTGTTGTCCAACTTTAGCAATCTGAAATATAATTTACAGGGGAGAAAGTAACATAAATTAACAGCTTCTCAAATATTAAACAAATATTCCACAAGTCATTTGCAAGGTTTATGGCAACTTACAAAAGAGATGTCCTATGTACCTTTAAAATAGGATACTGGACCGTTATAGACTGAATGATCGTGTCCCCCATAATTCATTGTGAAGCCCTAATGCCAAAAGTGATGGTATTTGGAGGGGGGCGGGGGCTTTGAGAGGTGATTAGAATAAGACTAGGTCATGAGGGTAGGGCCCGCACGGTGGAATTAGTGTCCTTATAACAGAAGAGGAAGAGAGACCAGAGCCCTCTCTCTGCTGCATGGGGACACAGTGAGTAAGTAGCTATCTGCAAAGCCAGGAAGAGAGGCCTCACCAGGAAATGAATCTTCTGGCACCTTGATCTTGGACTTCCCAGCCTGCAGAACTGTGAAAGTTAAATGTCTGTTACTTCAGCTTTCCCAATGATGGTATTTTATTATAGCAGATTGAGCTAAGGAATGGACTATCCTTCTTTCGGTTAGAAGTGACTGAATCTGTGCTTTTGAGGGTCAGACTGTGGCTGACTCTGAAATTCATATTATATATGGTCCACAAATAATGCAATTGAACCTCACAGCCCCAGTTCCTATTTTTTTGCCCTCAATGGATTATTTAAATCTTTTTCTTGTTTGGTTCACATCTTCTTAAGAAAAGTTACACGTCTTCAACATGATGTTATATATAATTTTATATACAATATAAATATAAGGAATATATATATATATACGTGTGTATATGTGTATATATATATATATATATATATATATATATATATGTATGGAAAACCACAGAATCAAGAAAATGATTTCAATGATAATCTTTCTGAGATTATACATATAAAAACATTTCTAAAAAACACCAAGAAATTTCTAAAAATGCTATGCCTTACAAGTCCTTTTGAATCAATTATTTGGGCTATTTTAACTGATTTCCATGTAAAGTTTCTTGAAATCACGATGAATTCAAAAACCTGTGCAGCAAATTAAAATTTGGTTTGGAGCGTAAGGATAACATCAGTTAACAGGACTAGAAACTTGCAGAGAGAAATGAGAAGTATCTATAATAAAGCCCATTGTAGTGCAGGGTTCTTAATTATGCCCGTAAATCATGGACAAACATAAAAGGTTCTGAAGTGTAAACACTATGGTACATTCTAGGACCGCCTCCAAATTACAGGGCCTGGGACAAGCACTCAAGTACAGTCTCTCACACCATATGTTTAAATTTTTAAACTATAAACCAGCCAAACAAACCGATAAATAAATATGTTCTCTCCTCCTATTCGTTGAACCTATAACAAAATAACAACTTGGAAGGCCAGGCCAAACCTAGAATTTGGGAAAATCTCTAGGATTAGTGCTGAACGAGGATGATTATGGAGCCAGTTTTCAGTCTTCAGACCCCAAGCCCACCCCACCCCCTTCCTGCCTCTCTTCCTATCCCTCAACCCCACATTGTTCCACACCATGGGGGCCTCACACACCAAACATATGGGCACAACCAAGCTTCATCCGCATCCTCCCACAAACAGCTGTCCCTTGGCCACCTCCTTGGACCTAGAGGTACACACAGGAACAGTGTGATCTGCCTTCAGAAAACTAGGCCTGGGACAGACTTGCTCAGGCCCTGGAAGTGGACTCATGGCTGGCTGGGCAGGGAATTCATGGGTCCTGGGTAGCTGGGGTACCTTCCAGAAGTAGAGGTATAGCCTCTCAGTGGGCAATTCCCCTTAGTCCTTTTCAACTTCTTGCCCAATGAGGAAGGGTGGCCAGAGGGAGACTCTCAGTGGTAGGGCTTCTTCTTGCTGAGCTTTAAGACCAGTTTATAATAAAACAGGTAACTTTACGCAAGTTGGAAACTTAAGACTAGGAGACAATTTTCTTTCGTCAAGTAGAACCGATAGAAAAACTCAGCAGAGTTATGCCTAGAGAAGCAAGAGTTCCTTCATAAAGAACATCCATAACTTTGCATCCAGATGAAAGGAGGTCACATTGTTTTCAAATATTTTTAAGTCCACAACCATCTATTGACCATGCTTACAATAACGTTAGTAATATTTTGCCTGGTGCCCTTCTTAGAAGCATTAGCTTTTATTTCATACTTTTTCCCCAAATTCCTGAGATTTCTGAGGCAGGTGTCCTGATTTTGAGATTATAACAAGAGAAATGAGCACAGAATAGTTAAGTAATTTTTCTGAGTTCTTAAGGTCAAATATTGGCAAAGTTGGTGGTAACATTAACAATAGACATAAGTGCTTTTTAGTTTCGGGAAACCCCAATTCTCCATCTTGACATACTATTTAGTGAGATCTTTCGGGCTCAGTGAGACTAGAGCTAAGCTCTATTATTGCTATTTTTGCTATTCCTCTCCCAATATGGAAGAATCCTTACTTCTGGACCCTTGGAATCTTGCCACAGGAATAAAGAAACAAACAAACAAACAGTTATAAGCAAAAAGTTACTCAGTACAGAAGAATATTGCTTTCTGTAAATATTGCTATTAAACAGTGCAGCAGGAGCAAATGGAAAGAAAGCCCAGAATCAAGAAAAGAATGATCATGTTACTCTCTTGGGCTGAGAGTGTGCGTAATTTTACAAATTGTACTCTTCTTTGGACAGGTTTCATTTCTAGACACTATTTCACCCATCGGCTCATACCGAAATGATTTGACAGTCCAACCCTTCACATAGAGAGAAAGATTCAAAGAAGGAATAAATCAGAAAGATTCCACCAAAAAATGGTCAGGAGCCACCCAATCTGTGGCCAACACTAATGAAACTGACAAGCAAGTGAAAAGATATCTTAAACATAACTTAAAGCACAGGCCTACCTGAATCATATGCAAAATCTCTGGGCTCCTGTTTGATCATCAGAGGAGGGGGGAAGCTTTGGCTGGCCGCACCACCAACCATGGTATTGTGTTCATACACTGGGTCGTGGTACTCCTGCTTAAAGCCTTGAGGTGGGAAGGGAATGTTTGGCTCAGACATCTGCCGTTGGTACATGGGACGTCCTTCCCTTGGCATTGTCGGCAAAGGAGGAAAGGAATTACAGGGTTCAGAAAGTTGGCGGCGAAATCTGGGAAATAAGAGAGCATGTTTCAAATAAAATAGTAACAAGGAATACCCTTTAAAAATACTGGCACGATTTTTAACTGCTTAGTTAATGAACATGACACCAGCTGACCCGAAGTGTAAATCTTTAACAAAGACTAGATATCTCCTTCCTGGGTCAGTAGCACTGTGCTTTCTTATCATAATACATCTTGTGTTCCCCTTCTAATTAGTTCCATTCAGCACCATTTCAGTACACGACAAAAAGTTAAAGATGTGCTTCGAGGAAGGCTAGGAGAGCACTGTAGTGTTTGCAAGAAATACACACTCTAACAGTTAAAATGCCCAACTAGAAATCAACTGGATCATTTACCAGATTTCCTTATTAAGAGGGTCTCAAATTAATTATAGACAAGAAAAACAAAACAAAACAAAACAGGGGAACCAGAAAGAATCTGATTTCAAACTGCAGCTTCCAACTTTTAATTCTGTTATCAAACTAACCAACCAACAAACAAACAAAATCAACCAAATAAAAACTTCCTTATTGGTTTTCCTTCCCTTACCATCAGTTATCAAGGGAGCAAGAAGGGAATGACTTTCTTCTCAAGTGTGCAGGACTCTTACCTCTTCAACAATGTCCTAAATAACACTGTATTCTAGTGAGAAATTAAACTGGGAAATATTATAGAGACCGAAATCCAAGCTAGTTTTAGAAGACTACTTCTTTACTGTCAAACAGCAACACAGAACTCACTGGCTTCCAAGAGCTTCAAACAAAATATCAGGTTGATAAAAATAAGCATAAAATATTACAGCAGACCTCCAATGATGGAAGGAACACGCATGCATCACATAGCTTTGGGACAGGTCGTGCTGTTAGGTCATAAGGAAGTTCTGAGGCCTTGGCAGAAGGCTGAGAGTGAGTCTCTACGCTCCTTCCTTCTTGGTTATCCTGTGTACTGATTGGCTAATCACTTCCTCGTTCAGTTCTGTGTTTCTCATCCTAATATCATTGACCCACGGCAAAGATGTGGATTAATTAAAGATTTAACAGCTCTAAAAATGCCCAGGAGTGCTTAAAAATAACCTACCCAACATCTCTATGAGCAAATGTAAGCCTATTAACTCCCCCGCACCAGCCCCCAAAAGCATTCCTCAGACTTTAATTTGGAAAGTTAACATTTAATTTTGGTAACGTTAAATGAAAACAAGGTAAAAGCGAAAGAATGGCAAGGCAATTGCTTTAGCATTTCTAAGAACACTCCACCCTGTGATTTAACTCTAGCCTCTCTGGCTGCCATGGAAAGCACTGAAATTCCACCTACACCTGCAGAAAATAAACTTAGAAACTCAGATCTAGCAAAATGGGCTGACTGGCACTGCATTCACTTCCCTTCTCTTGCTTATTTCATTAGCCAAAAAAAGAAACAAATTATCATTAAGAACTGTCAAGGAATGAATCCGAAAATTGTAAGTTGAAGTTAAAAAAAGAAACCAGCTCACTTGGGAAGCCTTCAAAGGAAGATAATAAGACTTCTACTAAAAGCTTTGTTGAAAAATCAAGCCATTTGTTTTCACAAGTCAACATGATTCCAGTTGGTACTCACTGAGGACCACGAATATATCAAACACACGTGCTTCATAAGAAACTACAAGTTTGTGGTATCATTCTTATGACCAATTGTAAAGAGAAAGCGACTCCGGAAGCTTTCTGGAGAGAGTTCATGGGTAAGGAGAGCGTGCTGATGAACTCCTGGGTAAAGAAAAACAGTGTCTTAAGTGGTGGGAAACATTGAGAAAAAGAGACAGGGCTCCTGCACAGTGGGTTCAGGAAAAAGTGCCAAAGGGCTGGCCCAAGGAGCAGAACGAGGCTGAGGAAAGGAAGCGGGGTGCAGCCCAGCTGGCCATGACGCATTCCCAGAGTGAGGTGGGGTGCCTCGGCTGGATGGGGCTATTTGGGGGAAAGGATCTGTTCCCAGAGCAAATTTGCCAATTATAACTGAGGGACTGTCATTTGTTGGCTAGAGCTCTCCAAGAAATCCTCCTCAGAAGCATACGGCTTCAGAGATTTTCCTGGGATCGGCCAGCTGGTGCTGTCCTCAACACTCAGTGGGGGGCAGTGGGAAAAGACCCTGAGCTTCCCTCTCCTGGTTCCGGGCCGGCTGTTCTCAGTCTCAAATATTTGACTTCAAGTAGAGGAACTAAAATGGATTTGGCTACAGCATTTCAAGCTAGGTCACCTAAAAACAGCCATACTGCTTGTTCAGCAGTCACCTTCCATAGGAAAGAACTATTCTGCACAGAGCACCCGACTATGCAATCTCTAATTCTGGCCCTCATCTGAGGTGTGAGACGAGCGATCAAGAACTCTGGGAAGTCACCAGAAGTAGACAAAACAAAACTTGCTTTTCTTTGACGTCCTCTTTTTCCCTTTCAGCCCTGCACAATGTGCATCTGTTGAATGGCCCACCCGGCAATAAGATGTCTTTCATCTGTATTTACAAAACTGTTTACACAGATGCACATACCATTACACTCGGACAAAGTCTCAAGTCCACAGGGTGAGAAGGGAAAGATAATGGGAAGCATTTCATAACTAAAGCACAAGAGGACTCAGGGATGGAAACCAAGGTAGGAAAGTTATTACTTGGTCTCACATTGGAAAGAATGCTTTCATCTTACCTTCATATCAAAAGAGTTACTGAACTTGAGACTGAGTCCCATTAAATAACCTATAAAAAGCAGATCTGAGTATTCCCTTATTTTCAGAAAGTTGCCAGTGGCACATCTTCTGGTTTCCTCTGCTGATCTGGGAGATTCCTCTGGCTGAGTTATTTTTATAATGGTGTGTCAGAGCCAGTTTGCACGGGCTTCTTCTTAAATTTTCAGGAATTCTGGGAGCCAACTCTTAAACACAGCCATTGTTAAGAATTAAATTATGTAAATTTATAATTATTAAAAAATTATATTTAAAACAAAGGCAGAAAACACTCAAAACTCATCACTTCCTAATTCTTTTACTACATTTTACTACTAATTATACTAATTATGCTCTAGAGGTTATGTCTATTGTATCTGTTTGGCAGAGATACTGTTTCATGGCATGTTACTACACATCTCTTTGCAATTCCACATTCAGGGTTATCACAGTGATAGCCTGGAGTCTGCCATGGGGGCAATATTTACATCCAGACTCATCAAATGCTATAGATCAAGGTCTTTGGGTTTTCTCTCATAGAGAGAATGCTATAGATCAAGGTCTTTGGGTTTTCTCTCATAGAGAGAATGCTGTAGATCAAGGTCCTTGGGTTTTCTCCCAGAGAGCCCGTTGTTAACCATTTACCAGCACACCACTCACTCTATATAAGTACAAGGTAGAAGGGGAAGAAAGGATGCTATACATAATTGACTTGTGTTTTAAGTTGTATTATTAAGGCCCCTAAAGGTCCTCCAATATTTTATTTCAATACGAATTTTTTTCATCTCTAGGAGTCGAGAATTACCCACCGTAACATTCTCTCTAGCTCTATGTTGTGTCTTGCCTTGTTCCTTTCTAAGTAATACTAGTTCAGTCTCTACCTCTTTATATTCTCAGTGTTCAGGGTCATGCCTCTACTGACATTAAATATTGATCACTTGGAAAGGAGGAAAGATAGTTCTATCAAATAAGTTTTCTTCTGCAAAACTATGTACAGCTAAACCACTCATCTAAGGTAAAGAACCTAATTCTGTAAGCCACCTACTAAAATTAGTCTCCTAACTTTATAGAAAAAGTACACACATATGCTCATAAAAATGGGATGATCTGATTTAAAGTTTAAGTGAAGCAATTTAATTCAAGCAAAGCGAAAGGGAAATGTTCAAATGTCAGTATATAGATTAATTTTCCATTTTAGCAACCAATTTAAATGTTTATAAAGGAATGTTTATAAATGACCTTCTCCACAAATTATTTATAGCTAAAGATAGGGCAAGCTCTTCCTAAAAATATTTTGCACAGATGTGCAAAATTAATACACTCCCCTTGAATTTACTATAGGTCTTAGAAATTGGTAGCAATAGGAATTTCTTCTACGAATGCTAAAAACAGTTGTTTTTTTGGTTTGTTTTTTGCTTTTTTAAATGGTACTTGCATTTACCAGAGGGTAAGGGTGGGAGAAGGGATAAACTGGGAGACTGGGATTAACACATACACACTACTACATATAAAATAGATAACTGATAAGGACCTACTGTATAACACAGGGAACTCTACCCAGTACTCTGTAATGGCCTATATGGGAAAAGAATCTAAAAAAACAGTGGATATATGTATATGTATAACTTAACCACTTTGCTGTACAGCAGAAACTAACACAACATTGTAAATCAACTATACTCCAACCAAAATTTTTTTTTAAATGGTACTTGCAGTTACCTGTGGTCCATGGGGTAGCTGCTGTCTTGAATGGGCTGCGACGGAGGGAGGTGAGCTGGGAAGGCGCGGTCAGGTTTCGAAGTGTGAGCTGAGTTGGGAGACGCATGGTGCAGGGGGGACACTGGGGTGCTGGATGGTGTTGGGGGGTTGGAGGGCCTCATTCCCACTTGTGGCTTCTGATCATAGGCACTACCCAAGGAATGAAAGAAAAGAGAACATGTGCTTCTTGGGAGCAATTAAAACTTTTTTTTCCCTCAACCCAAGGGAAGAAAAAATATTTTTGGCTGAAGTCTTAAGGAAGTTGGAATTTCGTATTTTTTGGTTTCCATAGCTCTAGAACATGTAATCTTTGAAACTGTCACACACTTAAAAAGAAAATAGGATAATGAATGTATAACTTGGCAACAGCATAAATATAAAACATCTATTTTTAATACACATACAAACAACACAGTATAAGGAACATCTCTGTCAATGAAAGCAGTAGCATATTATTTCCATCTATTCTTTTTTTTAATTATTATTATTTTTTATACAGCAGGTTCTTATTAGTCATCAATTTTATACACATCAGTGTATACATGTCAATCCCAATCGCCCAATTCAGCATCCATCTATTCTTGATATGTCTTCTTAAGCAAGTTTCATAGATCTTTTCTAGCTCATTAAATATTTCTGATATTATAATCCTTCTATATATATTTTTTTAAAGTATTTGCTTATTTATTTATTTATTTATGGCTGCGTTGGGTCTTCGTTTCTGCGCGAGGGCTTTCTCTAGTTGCGGCAAGCGGGGGCCACTCTTCATCGCGGTGCGCGGGCCTCTCACTATCGTGGCCTCTCTTGTCGCGGAGCACAGGCTCCAGACGCGCAGGCTCAGTAATTGTGGCTCACGGGCCCAGTTGCTCCGCGGCATGTGGGATCTTCCCAGACCAGGGCTCGAACCCGTGTCCCCTGCATTAGCAGGCATATTCTCAACCACTGCGCCACCAGGGAAGCCCAATCCTTCTATATTACATAAGATTTTAGAATAAGAACTAACATCAGTTTAACGAGATGCGGATCATACCTGGCTCGCCTTTATTTGTGGTAGAACTCTAAGAAGGCCATGCTTCTGCCTTACTGTCATTTTTTTAATGTAAAATAAATGACGCCTGGCATTAATTTCCTCACATAGGATAATAAAGGTTTATGAGGCAAATTAATAAAGATTTATGTCTCTGATATCTTTAAACTTTCTTGGAGTATAAGAATAGGTACAGGGGGCTTCCCTGGTGGTGCAGTGGTTGAGAATCTGCCTGCCAATGCAGGGGACACGGGTTCGAGCCCTGGTCTGGGAAGATCCCACATGCCGCGGAGCAACTGGGCCCGTGAGCCACAACTACTGAGCCTGCGCGTCTGGAGCCTGTGCTCCGCAACAAGAGAGGCCGCGACAGTGAGAGGCCCGCGCACCGCGATGAAGAGTGGCCCCCGCTTGCCGCAACTAGAGAAAGCCCTCGCGCAGAAACGAAGACCCAACACAGCCAAAAATAAATAAATAAATTAATTAATTAATTAAAAAAAAAAAAGAATAGGTACAAAATAATGTTCTTAAGAGTAAAATCCTGTTATCATCGTCTAACTTCTGAACACAATTACAAAATAATAAAATGAGTAAGCTTGTTTTTATATACATTATGAATTTAAGTTGCTTTCTTTAGCGTAGCTCTCAGGAATATGATTTAACTAATTTTTGTAATCTAAAAAATACTTTATTGAAAACAAATTTTACTTAAGTTTCTGAACAAAAAAAGATGTTCTAGATTAAAATACTGTATTTCATTTTAAAATAAAAAGCATTCATTAATATATATTTTTCTTTAAAAAAGAAACTTTAAAAAAAAACTGACTTAACGTAATAATTTACCCTGTTGCACCATCTATACAACAGAACAACATCCAAGTGCAAAAATACTTTATAGACGTGAAGGAGTATGTGCTGCATAAGTCTTGCTTGCTTTAAAGCAAAGTCAGTGGAACTCATATTATGTTTGGTTCTACCTATTTCCCTTACCAATATTTCTGAATGTGAACCCACTTCTTTTATAAAATGGTTCACCTGTCTCATTCCCACATAAAAAGAACAAAATGATACATCTCCTGTCCTAGAATATTACTTTTTTCCCTTATGAAATGCTGTATTGAGTTACACTGTTTGTATAGAAATGGAAATAACAAAACTTAATCCATATATCACTGTGGGAATTATTGGTCCCCACGAAGAACCTCAAAATATTCAGGTAATTCTTCTACCATTAATTTATGAAAGTCAGATGTGTCTTTCTTCTTCATACGTCCATAAAGCAGCAGTTATTTCATAGTCACACTTCCGATCAATGCTAAAATGCAATGGCAATTCTATACCTATTTGGTTTATTAATTAAAAATTCCTCCACGTGTTAAATAATTACTCTGAGACTACACAGTACTCTTAAGGAGAAAATGCAAAAATTAAAAACACGATAAAAATAAAACTCAGATTGATCAATATTGTTTTATCTGAACTCAGTATGTTTTAATAGTTGGCTTCTACGAGAGATCTGTTTTATAAAGGCTTTGCAGTTCAATTGAACTGCCTCACCATTTCAGGCTCTGGTGAACCTCCTAGAAAAGCAGATATAAAAGACAAGTTTGCAAGAACAAATAGTGATAGAATATCCAAGCACTGGTCAGGTACTGTGAGACTGCACAAATCGAAGTTTCTCAAATCTTAAATATCTTGGACAACAAACTAGTGAATGTAACAAAAAGGAAGCAGACTCACAGATATAAAGAACAAACAAGTGGTTACCAGTGGGGAGAGTGAAGCTGAGAGGGGCAACACAGGGGTAGGAGATTAAGAGGTACAAACTACTAGGCATAAAACAAGCTACAAGGACATACTGTACAACACAGGGAATATAGCCAATATTTTATAATAACTATAAATGGAGTATAACCTTTAAATGTTGTGAATCACTATCTTGTACACCTCTATCTTATATAATATTGTACATCAACTATACTTCAATTTAAAAAAAAAGGAAAAAAAAATTATTCCACAAAAAGAAAAGAGAATATATGTAAAAAAAAATCTGAGGAAATAGAAGACTCCTTTGGATTATAATGTATTATGAACTTGAATCAACATAATTTATAAGACCACAAATATTTGCAATCATTTTTATAAGTTTCTAAACTAACTCCTTTAAAGAACTACGTACGTCTCTACTATAATTGAGAGTAATAACATACAATATACAGAGCCAACTTTTTCCGTACGCAATTAGAGACCGATATGAAAAGCAGTAGAATGCAATTTACTATGAAGGGTTTTTAATGAACATACATGTTATCAAATTTTCCAACAAATGAGCAATGCACTTCTACTGCTCCACCCTTTATTATCATCCGAAGGAACAACTGGCTTTTTAATAGATAATAGCCTCTGCTAAGCCTTATAAAGTTCTAACTTTACTGCAATTGTCCATGAATGCATCTTATAGATCATCTGCAAAACCTGTCAGATAACTAATGTACTGCTTAGACCTGCCAAATGGTTCATTTTTTCCTACACACTCTAGCTAAAGTGCATAATGCTTTCTAATGAGAACTTTCAGTAGCTATTCATGCATGCAAAGTAAGAACCTCTCTCTCTCTTTTTTTTTTTTTTTTTAAGTGAAGAGAGACACAGGAAGCACCTTTCTCTTTTCCTTGTTTATTTATTTATTTATTTGGGCACACCGCACAGCATGTAGGATCTTAGTTCTCCTACCAGGGACTGAACCAGTGCCCCCTGCAGTGGAAGTACGGATTCTTAATCACTGGATGGCCAGGGAAGTCCCCAGACCCGCTTTTCAATCCCATAGTGCATCACTACAGTAGAAAAGCAACTCATGATTTGGATAAAAATGACTGCTTTAAAATGATTCTGGGGGCTTCCCTGATGGCGTGGTGGTTAAGAATCCGCCTGCCAATGTAGGGGACATGGATTCGAGCCCTGGTCCGGGAAGATCCCACATGCCGCAGAGCAACTAAGCCCGTGTGCCACAACTACTGAACCTGCGCTCTAGAGTCCGTGAGCCACAACTACTGAGCCCGCATGCCACAACTACTGAAGCCTGCGCGCCTACAGCCCGTGCTCCGCAACAAGAGAAGCCACTGCAATGAGAAGCCTGCACAACCCAACGAAGAGTAGCCCCCACTCGCAGCAACTAGAGAAAGCCCGTGCACAGCAACAAAGACCCCAAAAAAAAAAAAAAAGATAGGTCTCTGACTTGACCTTTAATTAAAATGATTCTGAAAGTATGTAATCAGACAGTAAATGGTCCTTCCGAGTTCTGCTAAACACATAACCTAATTAGCTTGCTATATGCTGAAGATGTCACTCATAAAATATGACTTGAGATTTTATATTATGCTGGAATTGTGTTTCAATGAGAACCATCAGGCCTTCTCTATACACCTGATTGCTTTACCTGACATTGTACAGGCACTTTTCTCCATAGCTGAATTTAAAGGGCTGTTCTTGACTGCAGGCAGAGCCAAGTTCTGAACATGGACTGTGGGGTTCTTTCTTGATTTTCAGTGGGAGGCCATGAAAAGCCACTAGAAAACAAAACACAAATACCCACAAAAATGAAATACAGTTAGGAATTAAGTACACTAATCTCTTCTACTCCTCTTGGTTAAAATGTCACTAACATTTCATATTAACTTTCATACATAAGAAAAATCACATTGGATGAATTTCATGCAAGAAAGGATTCTGGAGAATCTCCATATACTCGTTGTTTGCTTTTATTGCATAACGAAATGCATGCTTCAACTCTCTCTCATTACTTAAAGTCAAATGAACTACTTGTAATCGGCTTAGCTGATACTGACAATACTAGAAGCTCAGTTTTCAGAAAGTAAGCTTGAAAACGTTTCAGAAAGGTTTCCAATGACTAAAGCAGAAAAAATACAACTGATTATCCAAGAATTAACTGAAGACAGGAACATAATTTTAAGTATTATTGAAAGGAAAATATCTCAAATGCACCAATAGTAATGGTTTAATGGAATAACAACTGGACTATGGGAAAGAAAATCCAGATGCATGCAGTTCTCAGGGTAACTAATGATACTTTGGACAAAAGGACAAAAAACTCGACCTCTTTTTAGGCCAGCGCTCATATATAAAAATACAGATAAAACTATTTGCCTAACTACTTACCAGAAGTGTGAAGATACATTGTGAGAAATATGTTAAAGTTATTTTTCATATATAATCTACCATAAAACAATTATTCTATATGAAATGATGTTTCCTCCTTTTTCATATGACTTAGTGTCATATGTCATTACTGTTCAATATAATATAAAGACAGTATCATAAAATATGAAGAAATACGTATATTTGGGGTGGAATCATAGCTTTCAAACCAATAAATAAATAAGATTATATATTTTTATTCTTCTATATGAAACTGAAAAAATGCATATTAGAGATCCTCAGAATAACTGAAGTTTTAGTATAAATGGAAAATGAATAGAAAGATAAGGGGGAAATAGACATGAGAATGAATTTTATTTTCATACAATTTGCACAGGTATGAATTATCAAGGATAAACACAAGAAGGACACACTGTGAATAGCTACTCCAAGTCCTATAAAACCTGGGATTAAAACAAAATATTAAGTGTATATACTATAAAGGAAGATACTACAAGAGAAACTTGGTGGCTTATGATGCCATTCAATCTTGATTATGATATTGCAGCATTATGAACTTGTACTAACTTGAATGTCATATGTAATTTTAGTATAAGAAATTGATATCAAGAGCTACCAAGCTCCAGGAAAATAAATGCTATTTGTTTATATAAGCACATAATTTCGACAAAAATGTTCACTGGTACTCAAGAGACATCTGAAACACTGTAGAAAACAAATGTGCCACAAAAGTAAACAAATTTCACCTAAATTAGTTGTCTAAGGAAAACTTAATAAATAATAATACAATTATTTCCCTGAGTGGTCTATTTCAAAGTATTTTTTTCTAATTGAATGTGTGTTTAATATACCTACTCAAAGTAGAGAGTTAGAGGAATAGAAACAAAGGGGAAATTACATGTCTCTTCATATGCAAAGGGTACGTATGTTCATTAAATTTGCCAAGTCAGAAAGTTATAATTTATAAAACGTTAAGATAGAAGAGGCTTAAGAACCTCAAGAATCAATTGTAACGTGAGGACTTGTTTGGATTCTGACTTGAACAAACCAACTGAAAGAGACACCTTTCCAACAAATAAGATATATTTCAATGTGGACTAGGTATTAGATGTTTAAGAAATTATTGTTAATTTTGTTGGATGTGATAATGAAATGGCAGTTGTATCAAAAAGAAAGGTTTAAAGCTAAAGCTTCATAAAATATTTACAGATAAAAAATAAGCTCTGGGATTTTCTTTAAAATACTCTAGAAAAAAATGTATGAGGGAAGAATCAAATAGAAAAATGTTGATAAATGTTAAAAGCTGACTGATGGATAGGTGGGAGTTCATTACATTATTTTCTTTACTTTTACCTGAATTTGCAAGATGAAATGTTTTTAAAATGTGGGGGAAAAAATCACAAAAGATTTAAAGTAGTATTCTATAAGAAAATTCTCTCCCTCTGTGTGTGTGTGTGCTACTTCTTAGAATGACAAATATCGCATCATGCAATCTTGTAATATCTTAACCATGCATCTGTTGCTTTCTTAACAAATAGTTTTCCACTGTTTATTACTTACTTGAACATATACAACAAAATGTGTATACCCTAGTTCAGCACTTTAGATTAAGTAGTAGGTTTTATATTTTCCTAAGAAAAAGCAGTAGCAACATCAAAGGAACTCACTTTGTCATTCAACTAAGTAACAAATCATTATACCTGAGAGATGAGATCTAAATTATATGAATGAAAATGGATAAGAACTTAAAAGCTAATAAATTGCTAGTATGATGCAAAGTTTATCATATTTATCAAAATATCAAACATACCAGAGACTGCCATACTCAACATTACTATATTTTAAAAGTCTTTGGGACCATAGAGTAGGAAAAGATTAGTAAACAGGATGCAAAAGGCATTAACCATAAAAGAAAATAATCTACAAATTAGGCGTCATTGAAATTAAGAACTGCTCTTCATCAAGACACTAAGCTACAGTAGACACCAAGAGGATACTTGCTATAGAAAGATCTGACAAAGAAATCATATTCAACATAATAAGAATTGCTACAAATAAGAGAAAACGAGAGACCCAATTAAAAACGGGCAAAAGACTCAAACAGGCAGTTCATAAAAGAAGATACCCAAATGACAAAACAAACAAATGAGCAACAAAGCAAGCATATATGAAAAAGTATTCAGCATCTTTACTCATCAGGAAACTGCAAATAAAATCACATGAGGTTTTCACTATACACCCACTAGAATGGCTAAACTGAAAAAGACTGGCATTACCAAGGTATGAAGAAGACCTAAAACAATAAGAACTGCTTATATATGCTGCTAAGAGTATAAGCTGACAAAAACACTTTGGAAAACTTTTTGAAGTATCTACCAAGTCTCCATATAAATCTCCCCTATGATCCAGTAACTATACTCTGAGGTAGATATCAAAGAGAAAGGATTGAATATGTTTACCAAAGTACATGTTCATAGCAGCTTTATTCATAATACCAAAAACTGGAAATATTCCAATGTTCATTAGCAGAAAAATGGATAAGTAAATTGTGGCTTATTCATACAATGGAATACTCCACAAGAATTAACAAGGAACACATTGATGACACAGGCAGAAACGTGGATGGTCTCACAGATGGTAAGTTGAGTAAAAGAAGACAAACACAAAAGAGTATACAAAGAGTACACAGTATATGAATTTCAAGTACAGACCAAACTAATGGATAGTGAACGAATCTCCTTCTGTTGGTGGATGGGAGTGTTAATGACTGAGAAAGGGCACTAGTAACCTACTACAGAGCTGTAATTATTTTATATCTTGCTCTTGGCGGTGTATATATGAGTATATACCTATGTAAAATTCATCAAGTTATACACTTAAGATTTTTGCATTGTAATGAATGTGTATCTCCATAAAAAGATTTAAAAGTATGAGAAGCATCAAGCAATGCTATACAAATTAAGATGTTTGAAAATGTCTGGTGGCCTCCTCTTCCAGCACAGACATCTGATAATGTGCTTCAACTTCACCTAATAAATAATTCCAGATGACTCACGGGAGGAATGACAAGTCTGGGGTACCATTGGGAATGGTTGCTAGCAGGACAGTAGCCTCCTATCAAAATGTCCATTAATATCAACCTAGAAGCAAAAGGCATGACCCATCCTTGTAGATACACCATCTGGAGCTCTAGTGCTTTCAGACTGGCCCCATGAGTTTCCCGAAGTGACTTTAGAAGAAAGAACATAAGGATTCCCAAAGTGCTATCAGAGGCAAGTAGATCCCTAAACAGGGGACCCCCAAATTCGGCCAATCATCAGATTACCGAGGGAAATTTTGAAAAAAAACCCCAAAAACAGGCATTCCCATACTCCATGTGTTACAGGTTCAGTGCGTCCCCTCCAAATTTTATCTTGAAGTCCTAACCCCACCTCAGAATGTGACCTTATTTGGAAAATTCGTTAAGATGGGGTCATTAGGGTGGGATCTAATCTAGTATTACTGGTGTCCTCGTACAAAAGGGTAATTAGGACACACAGAATGCCATGTGAAGATTAAGGCAGAGATTAGAGTGATGCTTCTACAAGCCAAGAATCACCAAAAATTACCTGCAAACCATCACAATCTAGGGGAGAGGCATAGAACAGATTCTCTCTCACAGCCCTCAGAACCCTGCCAACACTTTCATCTCAGACTTCTAGCCTCCAGCTGTGAGACAATAAATTTCCATTTTTTAAGCCACCCAAGTTTGTGGTACCTCGCTATGGCAGCCCTAGCAAACTCACAGCCTGTTCCCAGAAACTGATTCACTAAAGCTGGTATATAGATCAGGATTCTGTATCTTATAAAATTTTCTAGGTGATTCTCATAACCGGGCAAATTTCAAATCCACTATGATGCTTGGCAACACCTGGATCCAGTGTGTGCTGCACTGAAACAGGTCCAGTACTTGAAAAGACGTTCTCAAAAAAACTAACAATGACTTCCTTTTTCTTAGATACCAGCACTCAAGGATTCTCACAGGTTCTCCAAGAAGTTTAGGGCTCCCCTACTCTCTCCGTGTGTGGGCCTCTTAATCACTGTGTGCCCTTGGAATCATGACTTTTTTTTTCTAATCGTAAGCCAAACGCCAGGATTTTTTTTTTTAAATTGCTGTGTTGAGGGGAAAAAAGAAGCCAACCTAAGATTGTCAATCTTTTGCACAAGAACCAGAGCTACTTTATCTTCCTCATTTTCACTTTTCTGCTTCCTCGAGATTTTAGACCACAAAAATGACTTCTCTTATTTATTATTCTTCAGTAAGGGTAGTACAGAGACTCCCACCAGAGAGGGCTGAGCTGAGACCGTGTTGGGTATTTCATCACAGGGCTGAGAGCCTGAGCGTCTGTGAACAGGCAGTTTTCCAGCTCACTGGCACAGTCACAAGTGGAAGCAGCACATTCATTTTGTGCAATTTGCTTTACCTTCCCACATGGAGTTGGTGCATGTAAAAGGCTGTTAAGTACTAAATTATTCCTTATCAAATCACCATCATCTGGAGTCATGATCAACACTAATTAAATTACTTTCACTGAACATGGCTCCAGCCTGCTGCCGAGGCTGCTTAGGTACATTTCATCTCGCTTACTGTACCGTCCTGGCTGGCTCTGGAACCAGGGCTACAGGCATCGGCATTGTTTGTAGTTTTAATTAAAGTGAATCTTTCCTTCTTCAAGTGTATCAAATCAAGTGAGTTAACTCCTTCATTTCATTTACAAAGAAGTGATGGTTCCCAGTGATATTATAATATATCCTTATCCCTGACTTCAGACAGTTCACATCATTTATCTATGAAATCTGCCGTCTTCCTCAAACACGTTACCATGCAAACTTTTATGACCTGCAACTCCTCTGGACAATCAGATTTTTAGGAGGAGAAGCCAAGAGAACTCTCAAGAGATGCATCTTGCATTTTTTCTTTGATGGAGGCTTGACCTTTAAAACCACATCTTAAGGCTGACTCACAATGACTGAGTTCCTCTAATGGTTAAATGTAAGCGCTCCAAAGTACCAGGACATTAAAAAATGCACTTCCAAAATAAACTTAACCACTTCTTAATTCACACAGTTTACTTGGGGTTATGGTATTCATCGTAAAGTATCTGTTAGATTAGTGATTGTTTTCATTTTAGAACTATGAGGCAACATCTTGGCTTCCATTTTTTTCTGCCCACATTTTTGACCAGAGGCCCACTCTTGTCATCATTCCCCTGGAGCACAGCAATGCCCTTGGCTTTACAAATGCAACAATGCTGGTATACAACCAAGTCTTTGGCTCAGGGTAGACATATAAGTCATATGTGAACACCTACAATATTAGAGATGGAGATAATGAATTTAAAAATTTGCTCATAGGAGAATAATTTCCTAAACAATCATGACCCTGGAGTATTTTTTGGTACCACTAAATTGAAAACAGACCATGTTATGACTTACTGGTTCATGTTAGTCCAGAGAATAAACAATGAAACTTATGAACTGAGTTTCTGTTTATATTTCTATAGTGAACATGATATAAATTTAAGAAAGATAATATGCTAAACTGTGGGTGTTAACATACTGAACTCTGGTTGAGTTTGGAATTAGTGCTAGAAAACACCAACTATAATGCTTTTTTTAAAAAAAGACTCAAATTTACATAGTATTATAAAGTTTTCAAAGAATCTTCACCAACTCTCGATTCTCCTCATTCAAGATAAGGACATTAGCGTTCCAATTTTGCAAAAAAATTTTTTAAAGGCATGTAGAAGCTAAGCTTCATGTCCAACTAAAGACCTAGGACTAACTTGTAACAGGCTAGGAGTTAAAGCCATGGGCTTTGGGCAGCAACTCTTGAACCCTTGAGCATACAATTCAAATGTATTTTTGAATAAGCACACTTAAGTTCTCCTTCATGCATGAGCACCACTACAACATTATATCAGATGTTTCTTTATCCATTTACTTCTTCATTAATTCATTCATTTACTACAGCGCAGACATTATGCCAGTTGCTAAGGGGCAGGGAATGTGGAGCTATAGAAGAAGCTGAACGGTAAGGCACAGTCCTAACCATCAAGAGGTCACAGAAGTCCAATTAGAGCTTTATTTCATTGTTTTTTTAAGAAAAGTTCTAATAAATATATTAGCCAGTCTTCTTTAAGTTTGATCAATTCATGTGTATGCTATGCATATTTCTGTATACATGACCTTAATAATATATTCTTGCACTTGCATCTAAATGAAAACAGAGCATTCATGCTTGCTTTTAGGCATTCTGCCTTCTTTCAATTTATTGCTGGGGCCAAAGGCATTTAAAAATTCACACCACTCATATTCCACTGAAGGAAAAACATTGCTATCCAACATCTAAAGCTTCCCCTTGATTCTGATAACCAAAATGTCACAAGTGATGGGTCCCCTTCTCTATGTGGACCGTGAACGTAAAAAACAGTGATAAGTTGTCTTAGCTCTGACCTTTCACTCTGCTTTCTTCCCAACTCTTATCCTAAGAGTGAAATAGAGCAGTAATTTCTGTGCGTACAAAACAATTACCCTGCAAAGAGAAGCACATCACATTTTTAACCACTTCTTCTGTAAACAAAACTATGTCTTTGAATCACATCTGTAGTTTTTGAATCAATATTAGCTGGGAATTTACAGCCTTGATAAGAGTCTCCTGGGTTTGATGTTGCGATTTCTAGTCTGCTCAAAAAGTCTGTTTTAGAATAGTCTACTGTACAGTATTCTAGAACAAGGGTTAGCAAACTGCAGCCCATGGGTCAAATCCAGCTTCCCACCTGTTTGGAAAATAAAGTTTTATTGGAACACCGTTCTACCCATTCATTTAGGTAGAGTCTAGGACTACTTTGAGTAACAAAGGGATGTTTGTGACAGAAACACTTTGACCCACAAAGCCTAAAATATTTACTATATGACCCTTCACAGAAAAAAATGTCTGCTGATCCCTAGTCTAGATTATGGTCTGCAATGAGAAAGGAGAAAGATCTGGCACAGTGACCCCTGCTAGTGATAGGGAACAGCTAAACTAGTTAACAACGGATATTTAATTTTGCTTCACTAACCCTGTGTTTACTCTGACTGCCAGGATCAAGCGTGCAGCCCTGTGTAGCCAATTTAAAGGGATATACACAAAAAAGATGGTGAAAAAAATGACATGATATTGAGGCTCTAAAACACTAGAAATTTATGTGTTTTGAGGTATTTCAAGGCATTTACTTAGACCATGGTTATGTATAATGCAGAGAGTTTTTTACACTTGTCTACAAAATATAGCTGAGGAAGTCAAAACAAATCATTCTGTGGACACAAAACTGTTTGTAAAATAATTTCACTTGGCTATAGCAGCAAATTAAAAAAAACTCTGTAAAAAGGGGAAAAAGTAAATGGTATACATAAATTAGGTTATTTAAGACCAGATACAAGTATGGCATGAAAAATGCATGTAGCCTTTTATACAAATATATATAGTTGGGAATACACTCACTAGATGAAAAGCATTCACTTTAAGTTAACATCACTTCAATTTCAGGTGATAAATGGGTGGCAGTGACCTCAGTTAGTACCGGGTTAAATTCCAGAAGCAAAGGGGAAGGCTTTTGTACAAATAAAGACAATAGTGTCACATGCTCCGTAAATCCATCTTCCAAGTCTTACAGAAAATCGGCAGGCACTTCTGCTGTATCTGAGCCTCTCAAAGATTCTTTTCCAGTACATTTACTTCTTCCAAGCCCTCCCCACCCCCACTGTGTACACATACCACTCACACATACACACACCGACATCCATTACTAAAGGGCCTAATCTCAGCTATCAGCAGAGTGCCTTTATGGGGCCATTAAACCATTTCTCTTGTTTACAGTGCCCGAAGAAAGATGTGAATTATGTCTGTGACAAAACAAGCGATAACATTTCTAAACTGCTATCAAAATGCAAACTGAAACACATTTAAGGACAGAGACCCTGATTCCACTTTCCATGATTTTCCATTATTTGCAGCATCTGGAAATAGATTCACCTATAATATTTCCGAGCCAAAAATTTAGACCACTGCACAGCAAGTTGATATATATTTTTTCTGAAGGAATATTCTATGAGTAGAGCAGTTATCAAAAAAGATGATACAATGTTTTTTAAAGGAATGTTATCAGTGGGGATAGATCCCATACCTAGTTGGTCCTTTGATGTTATTTTGGCAACACATAGAATGCTGCTCCTTAGTAATCACAAAGGTAAAGTAAGGGAGACTCTCACCTCTTGTTATCAATCTCAGAATTTTTAAATTGAAAACATTAGATGTGATCAAGTTTTAGGGATTGAGCCGGCGTCTGTACTCAGAAACCTCTGTGCTAAAGGAATCATTAAGTGGATGCCCTATGGGTAAAAATATAAACAAGAGGAGCTACTTTAATTGGAGGAAGGCAAACAGTCATCGAACTGCCCCTGCATTGCTCCCAGAAGTAAATGCTCAGCACATGCAAGGAACTTCCTGGGCAGTCTGGAAACCAGAACTGAATCTCAGAGAAGCCACACTTTTCTCAGAAGGGCATATCAAACTTTTTTTCCTAATACCAAACTCCTCCTATCAGTAACAGGGATTGCACGCTCCATTGCAGGGATTCCTGAATGGTCCTGCCAGGGGTGTACATACCCGAACAAAAGAGGGGATGGAGCTTGAAAAAGTCCCGGAGGTCATCCTGCACCTCACAGCCCCATCCAGAATCTGGTGTGGTGTCTACAGACGTGGAAACCAGTGCTGAGGACACAGCCAAAATCAGAAGCCAGGAATCCTCACAGTCTACAGAGTAAAGCCTCACGCAAGACAGTTATTTCTTAAAAGTACACTTCATAATTCAACTTTCTCTACATCGCAGACTACCATTATGCCATCTTAGTAGACAGAATAGAATGGACAAGTATTCTGGATTTGGGCCCCTCCCTCTTCAAAAACTAGTGGTGATAGCGAGATGCAACCAACTCTCACTCATCTGAAGGTCACTTATCTAGCAGTCCTGATGGTCTAAACCAGAGGTTGCCAATGTTTCTGTTTGATTCACATAGTGGCTTCAAATAATTTCAATTAGTTGTGATCATTTAAAAAGCAGCTGAAAAATCTTTTTCTGCTTTAAAAATACAAAATTCTGGCTTCTCTAGAAAAAAAACACAATATCCAGCAACACTGAATCCACTTTCCAGCCTGAAAAATAGGACAGCAGTTGACTGAGCCCTATATCAGCTTCCCCTTTGGCCACAACCCGTGTTTTCCTATTTGTCACAGTTCCCACCATCGCTACCACTCCACACCCCATTATCTCTGGCACTAAATTCACTTCCCTCATTTCTATGCTTGGCATGAGAGTTTTCTACACCTCATCAAACACACAGCTAAGAAATCATTAGTCAGTGTGTTTCCACATGTGGATGTGGATGTGCATGTGTCCAGACACACACACACACATCACCTCTAATCAGCAAAAATAACTATTACAAAACTCATAACACGCTCTGGCTTAGGTACTCAAGTACTCGTTCTCAGGCAATAGGGCAGAGCAGTGAAGGTAATAAGTACTTAAATCTGCCTGGCTTCAAATTTTGCCACTGTTACTTACCAGTTGTAAGACTGGGCAAGCCTCTGTGTACTTCACTTTCCTCTTCTATAAAATGGGCATGATAATAGCACCTGCCTCGTGGAGTTGCTGTTAAGATTAAATGGGACGCTACGTGTAAAGTACGTAAGTGCTCAATAATATTAGCTATTGGCATTGTTATGATTCAAACCCAGAATATTTAGACATGACAGCTAAAAGAGAACACGTAGATCACCCAGAAACATAACAGCAGTGGCTAAGAGCGTGGAGATGAAATTTGGCTTTGCTACTTACTAGCTTAAGGACTTCTGGACAACTAGGTAGCTGCTACAGGATTCAGTTTCTCCCTGTGTAATATGGGGCTTATCATAGACCTTCCTCATGGGGTTTGTGTGAGAATTAAATGAGGTAATGCACAGGAGAACTTTGAATAGTACCTGGCACATGGTAAGAACTCAGGAAACGTTAGTTATTACCATTATTACTCCAAGCACTTCCTTTCACAGAAGAGAAACTGAAACTCAAGAAAGTAAAGTGACCAATGATAGGAATGGGACTTCAACCATCAGAGTGTTACTATACTACGTTTTCTATTTCATCTTGTTTCCAATTTCACATGGAAACTTCACACATACTACACATACTACTTCACAGTAGTCTGTCAAGTCAACTACTCACTCAAGAACAAAAAATGTACACATGGAGAAGAATCTATAAGGAAGGTACCTTGACACAAGGAAAAAGCAAACAGTGTGGCCTGGCAGAATGAGCATTGGATAAGGAGTCAAGTAATCTGTACCTAGTTCCTACCCCACTGCTAACTAGCTGCGTGACCTCAGGCATAGTGTGCAACCTCTCTGGGCTTCTGTTCCTCATCTGCAAAACGAAAGCATCAGACTAAGCAATCTTGTAGTTCTAAAATGTAACTCTGGGTGTAAGTACCTGCTTACTGATGTCAAAGAAAAATGTAAAAATCTGATGCAAGAATTCAGAGGGCATAACATTCTGAGGCCACACAGCTCTAAGCACCTCAATAATCCCTGAGGGCATTACTGCATTTTAGCAAATGGTGGTCACTGAAATTCATAATGAGACTTAATCACCAAGAAAAGGCAAAATTGGGTGTAATCTACTATATTCAAGAAAGGAGGGTGCATAATGCACATTAGAAAGGTGTACATATGGTTAACATTTTAAAACACCTGATGCTTTAAAAGGCATTTCATGGACCACCTTCTTTCCAGCTGATGATGAAAAGTAATGTTATTATGTTGACAAAATAAAAAGCAGAATCAAAAGACAAAAAGTTATATTCCTAGTTTAAAAGCATCACAAGCACCATTAACTTAAAAATAGAGAGACCCCGGACAGTGTTGATTCATTCCTCTAAATTTTAAAGCCTAATCCTACTATAACGGTACTTCAGCAGTAGTGGTGCTAAATGATCCTCACCTTCACAATTTAACTGCCAGGAGAAAGTGTCCTGGTGGGAAACTGGTTCTCCCATCTGGAAAAGGGTAAGAACAGGGAAAAGAAGACCTAATGTAAAAACAATCCAAATCTAATCAGTTTTGCATTCTGCACTGGCTTCAAATCAGATCTTCCTTCCCCTACTGGTCCAGTAGATGGAAAGCAGCACGACACTATTTTTTTGGAAAGAGATTCTGTACAGCGAGCCCAAACAGAGAGTACTTCATATCCAGCTGGCAGGAATCAAACCTGAACAAGCTGCAGCTATTTGAGAAACAGATCTAATAAACTGAAATGAAGTTCTGAATCAAGATGCCCACCCAAACCCACACCCCTCAAAAACTGCCCTACTTCATCGATTGCCTACTTACGACCTTTTATAAATACAGAAGATACCTCTTCTGCAGAAATTGTTCCATTGTGCTTTGATATGGATACTCGTTAAGACCTATACAGTTACAAAAATTAATATTACTTCTCTACCTTGTAATTCTGTAATTTCTTTCAAATAATGGACAATACTGTCTTGGAAAAGGCTGACCAGTATCTATTATTATTCCTAGCTGACTTGGAAGATGCCAACAATACCTGGTGTTTCTCAGTCTAGCATGAAGAAGTTCTGAAGAAGGCCATGACAGATGGGCCCTGCAGAATACCCAGACACCAAGAGTGCTCTGTCCTCGATACCACCCTCTGCAAACTATCTGTATAGATCTCTAACAAGTGGTTCAGAAAAAAGGTGGTAAATATATTCTTTGAAATCTATTGATTAAAAAAAAAACAAAGTAGACAACAGACAGTAGAGAAGAACCAAGGCAGATAGTAGCATCTAAGGATATTTTTACTTAGAAGTAGCAAACGATAAATGTAGTCTTTAATTTTCCTTTTTTATTAAATCACAAATATGAAGCTCCAACCTAAAATTCTACATTAATTACTCTATAGACCATAGTAACATAAAAAACAAAATTAAGATGATATTTCATTGCCAAAGAAGACTGCCAATTACTAACATGCCTGTCATCACTTTGGAATAATAATTAGTAAAAAGACCAGCAGTTTTCTACGATTTGTAAGTCTTACTCACTAAGAACAAGTAGTCAAATAAATAAGTTTTTATGAAATAAAGTATAACCACTTTCTCCAGTATTATTTTCAAAGCAATGAAATAAGTAATTAGTGATGCAAAGACTTGCTTAAATGAATTTGGTGGTCTTCAGAACTAGAGCAGTATAATTCTAAATGTAGAATTCATCTCACATGTAATGGCTTGAACTAGAAAAGTCTTTAAATAAGCCCAGAGGCAAGAGAAATGGTACATGGGCGACAGAGTGAATACCACCACCAAGACAACTGAAATTCCAAATGTATACGTCACACTCCCAAGTCTAACAAAATTCTATTATAGCACCATTTCTTCAATGTTTGGGCTTTACTTCTTTTAATATTCACCTCTTGAAAAGAATCTTTCAATTCTGATTTGGTGACCCGGTACTGCTTGAAAGATTCTATTTTCTTTCAAAATAGTGAATCCTCACTTTCGATTCATAATTTCAACATACCTTTCCTCCAGGCTGTATGTGAAAGAGGCTGTAATTTGCATGGTCCTAAATTGACCACTTTAGTACCAAAATGATACACCGGATAAGTAGGATACAACACTCAAATGGCTGAAGTACACCTGCAGTATTCTGATGTCACTCTCCTGAAGACATGATTGAGAACAATTCAGACATTATTAGCCACTTGGCTCCTTGTTCAAAAAGACACCATCGGTAGACAAAGTTGAAAATATGTTGTGAATACCAGCGCTAGAAAAGTTTACCCCAAAAAGAAAGGCAGCTGGCTAGAGCCAAAAAAAGTACCTTTCAGTAAATGCCAATAAAACTTTACAGGCTGCCAAAATAACAAAGAGTAATTACAAAGGAAACTTTGTAATTTTCCTGACAATAAACACCTTCTTAAAAAAGAAATTATCTGTCACTTGGCCTCAATTGTTACAGCTGTTAATACTAATGAGGATAAATCCCACAAACACATCTTACTTAAACCAACTACTAATTTGGTACAAAATTTTTAGAATTTCTTCCCCAAGATAAATTTGGGGATTTTCTTTAAATATGCCCTGTAACATTTAATTCAATGTACACTAGAGCATTTTCCATGAGAAATTACCATTCTTAAAGAAAAGCTTTTATCCAAACTATTTTGCCCATCTTGAAAAATGGTTATTTAACTGTACCAGATTAAGAACTCTCTCCAAGAAAAGGGAGATTCATGAAATACAAAAGTAAATACTATGACTTGGGGACCACATTTTTAACACCAAAATAGCCTTTATGAAGAAAAAAAATGTTTCATTATTATGTAGAAACATTTAGAAAAGTGCAGGTTATTTTTCATACAGCAGATAATATTGCTGACCAAACTTCCTTATGAAAAACCATAAGATTTTCTTAAAAAATGAGACTCATAGCTAAGTAGAGTGTTTGCTTCCTAAACTGTGACAATACCATCAGCACCTCCAGACGCCAATCAAGCCCTTTTGTCATTTCTTAACAATAAATATTAACTTAAAAAATCTATAACACGAGTGATATCAGTATAACTATAAAAAGTCTCTACTGACACAGGCCCAGCCTTCATAAATAAAATAAGCAAACAAGCCAAAGGGTGATAAAGAAAACCAACCAAGAGAGCTTTGGATAGGCTTAACCATGGCCATGAAATAAACAGTCAAGAGATACCACATAAGCTACAGTATATAAGGAGCTGATTTTACTTTGCAAATGTTTCAGAAAGCAAATGTAAACAATCAGTGTATACACAGATCGCATTTCCACAGCTAAAGGATATCATCCCAAGAAAACTGTTATTGGGATGAAGAGTTTCAGAATTACACTAGCATTGTGTTAAGTGGTTTCTGTGATTTCTTAACATACTTATTTTTAATAGATTGCCTCCAGGGCTTCCCTGGTGGCGCAGTGGTTAAGAATCCGCCTGCCAGTGCAGGGGACATGGGCTCGAGCCCCGGGTCTGGGAAGATCCCACGTGCCGCGGAGCAACTAAACCCGTGCGCCACAACTACTGAGCCTGTGCTCTAGGGCCCACAAGCCACAACTATTGAGCCCACGTGCCACAACTACTGAAGCCCGCGCGCCTAGAGCCCTTGTTCCGCAACAAGAGAAGCCACCGCAATGAGAAGCCCGCTCGCTGCAACTAGAGAAAGCCCGCGCACAGCAACGAAGACCGAACGCAGCCAAAAATAAATAAATAAATAAACTTATTTAAAAATAGATTGCTTCCTTTGAATATAAGTTTTTTAAAAAAATGTATTATAGATTAATTTTTTTCTACAGGAAGACAACTCTAATTTTTAATTGGCATAACAGTTGAGAGTTATGAATCACAAATGAACCAAGTCAGTTTATGGTATTACATAGAGTTTAAGAGACTACTCTTGTCCACTTTCACAATCTTCACAATGAACAGTTGTTGAGAAAGACTTTAACCACGGATATACAACTTTTTAAATATGATTTTTATACCCTGCAGCCCAATTTATCTCAAGACATATTTATATAAATTTACAATTATATGTGACTTAAGTTGCTATGATCTAGGGATATATAATCATGAGAATAGCTGAAAATATGAAATCAAGTATTATACAACTATTCATTAATTACACACACTGATAACCTTAGAAATTTCCTTAATTTTCACCCTATTCACAGTATTGCAGAAGGGCTTCTTAAATGTGTAGAAAATTATCCCAAAATTTTTATTACACTTCATAGAGTTGTTGATGTAACTTCGCAGCTGCTAGTTCAAAGGAAGTCTGTTCCTTTTTTCCCCTACTCTAGAGCCTTCCTACTGCATGATCTCACAAGTGCATCCTTGAGGTTACATTACAGGGGAAAACGCCATGTAATAAGATCATTCTGCTTGGTCCTTCAGGAACCAGCCCTGTCTGATAGGAACCAAGACTTCTCACCAGTTACTAAATTTGGCTCCAGAGCAATAGTGTCATGGCAACTTTCCAATGTACATTTTTTACTTTGACTTGCTAATTGCAAATAAGGGGAAATTAGATTACCACATTAAACATAAAATGTAGAGAATAACTAGGTAGCAGTATTGTACAGGTGTTTTTGGAAACAGAAAATCACAGCACGGAGGCAATAATACTTGTATATTACAAATCTTTTTACTTCTACTTTGGACAAAGCGTTTTGTGGTAACATCAAGATACATATCAAATCATACTAATCTTTGCACAATGCAAGTCTTTATGTTATTCATAATATATAGATGCACTAACTGGGAAATAAATTCTGCACTAGATTATATTTTCACATAAATTTCAGTTAAATAAATATTAGTTACTAATAATCCTTGTGGATTTTAAAAATTAAAGATGTAAGGTATATATAAATGGATCTCCATGCTCAAATGAGGTGGTATATCCAAACAATCAATGTATTCTCATGTTTAGCTGCTTTCTTTTAAAACTGTCAAAACTATATTTACTGCTGTGTCAACCTAAAGCACCTATTTAAAATTTGCCTCTTGAGACGCTTGGATGTTAACAGCAAGCCCATGTGAATAAACGGATATTATAATGCCTACTGTAGATCACAAATTATACAGGAGTAATCATTTTTCTACAACTTAGTGATCAAAGAGGATGACAGACAATGAAAACAAACAGTGTTTTTACAAGCCGCTTAATGTTTTACCGACGTAACACAATGTAGGAAACTCATGAGTAGAATGGACTTTTTTATATTTCTTTTTTATGTTGTATTCTGAAATATAATCTCATTCTTTAGAACACAGAGCCCTACCAATGCATCTGCTATAACTGCAGGTGTAAAGTCAGTATTAAGTGTGTCAAATACTATAGCCAGCTGATACGTTCGGCAGCTTATATTAGCACTTAAACCACACAAAGGAGATTTATACAGCCCTCCTTTGTAATTGACATTTCCAAGAAACTAGAAAAATATGAAGATGAAAGAGGACTCGGCTCTCCTTCCGTGTGTGCAAATGGAAAAGATGAACTTTGGAGAAACACATGGATACCACCCGCAAAACAAGTGTATGATCACAAACAAAACAGGCCTGGTTTGCATTCTCCACCTCGCTCCTTTGAAGTTAACAGAAGCTTTGTAAATTGAGGGTGTGCATAGGGATAAATATTAAGTCAGATAAAGCTTGATTCCCCTCTCCCTTTATAATTGCATGCATATAAGTTCTTAGCCACTGCACATTTCTTCAATTTACCACATTAGATTCCATTGACATAACTGTAACATTTCTGATACAGGTGCATTACTTAGTATGTATCTCTTTTAAATATGGTTAACTACAGTGTGCTTATATGCTGAAATATATGTACAAAAATATATATATATTATGCGCCTTTGTTTTTTTCTCTCCGCTTTCTCTTCCTCAATAACATGACATCTGATTTCATGTTTAGACATTTCCAGGCTGGCCTGTTTGTCCTTAGGAATAAATCCCAAATGTACCTGATTGACTTTTGCTGACTCACAAATGTTGACTGTGACCTATCAAACTTCATCCTCCCACTATCCAAGGCCCACCTGATCTCCAAATACTGCTGCCTTTCTCCCCAAAGGACAGAAAATGCTCAGGCCTTCTTCAGAGAAATTAACACCTGGCCTTCATCTCACCTAACGGGCCCTCCCATCATGACTGGGGAAATCACACAAGTCATGAAGAGTCAGTTGAGGTGGCGGATGCACAGAAGTATTGCAAATTAGGCGCTAAGAAGGATTAAGTGCCTAACTTCTTGGGCACTAAGTACTAGTCACCTTGAGCAAATTGTTTTCCCCCACCAACCTTAGTTTTGGCACAAAACTCTATCTGGAACAGCATAGGATAGTGGTTATGGGTGTAAACTCTAGAGTCAGACCTGCAACTTGGTCGCTGTGTGATCAGAAACAATCCACTCAACCACTCTGTGCCTCAATCTTTCCACCTGAAAAAAAGGAACTAATTGTTTGCAGTACACAAGGTTGTTGTCAAGATTGGATGATGCATGAAGATATATATAAAATGCTTAGAAAAGTACCCAGCACACAGGGAGCACTAAGCAAGTATTCACTACTACTGCCCATGAAGGGTGGATAATCTCTAGGTTCATTTCATTTCATGGATCCTTTCATTCCATGAATCTGGGTTTCTAGTTCCAGGTCATGTTTCATGTGCTTCATGAAGCCATTCTCAACTACTCCAATTTACATTAATCTCTTAAAAAAGCTACAGAACTTATGTAACATTTATTTAATTTGTTAGTCATGCAGGACTTTTATTATTAATTTTATAATAGTAATGGTGTCAATAATTATGAATGCCCTGATTAGTTGCATGCTTGTTCCCTTATTCCACATCTATAGCATCCTTACCATTGAGAGCCTTTTTGTAAGCTGAGGAAATGGAAGTATTGGGAGATTAAGTGACTTACCAAGATCACTGAACTTGAAAGTAGTAGATCAAGGCATGAGCCTAACTAGTAGGACCCCAGAACCTGTACTCTTAGCTGCTATGTTAACTCCTCTCTCTACTGTATCTTAACTATCCCAGGCATATTTCACCCTCTTCTTCCAAACTGCCCACTATGTTATTTGAATTCAAGGATCATGGTTTTGGTTTTTAACATATTTTTATGCACAAGAACTGTATTCCATGTAAATAAAGACTTAAATATTTGTCTATCTTTATCTTGGCACTACATCTATGCAAATAATTCACACAATTTCTAAAATGGAATGACTCTTAACCATGGTTTAAAAATGGCTGGGTCTCAGAATTCTAAATTGTTGATATACGTTTTTTCCTCCACTAGAAATAAACTGAGGGAAAAAGATATTCCACGCAAATGGAAATCAAAAGAAAGCTGGAGTAGCAATACCCACATCAGATAAAATAGACTTTAAAATAAAGAATGTTACAAGAGACAAGGAAGGACACTACATAATGATCAAGGGATCAATCTAAGAAGATATCACAATTATAAATAGATGTGCACCCAATATAGGAGCACCTCAATACGTAAGGTAACTGCTAACAGCTATAAAAGAGGAAATCGACAGTAACACAATAATAGTCGGGGACTTTAACACCTCACTTACACCAATGGACAGATCATCCGGACAGAAAATTAATAAGGAAACACAAGCTTTAAATGACACAATAGACCAGATAGATTTAATTGATATTTATAGGACATTCCATCCAAAAACAGCAGATTACACTTTCTTCTCAAGTGTGCATGGAACATTCTCCAGGATAGATCACGTCTTGGATCACAAATCAAGCTTCAGTAAATTTAAGAAAATTGAAATCATATCAAGCATCTTTTCTGACCACAACACTGTGAGATTAGAAATCAATTACAGGGAAAAAAACCGTAAAAAACACACAAACACATGGAGGCTAAACAATACGTTACTAAATAACCAAGAGATCACTGAAGAAATCACAGAGGAAATCAAAAAATACCTAGAGACAAATGACAATGAAAACACAACGATCCAAAACCTATGGGATGCAGCAAAAGCAGTTCTAAGAGGGAACTTTATAGCAATACAAGCCTACCTCAAGAAACAAGAAAAATCTCAAATAAACAATCTAACCTTACACCTAAAGGAACTAGAGAAAGAAGAACAAACAAAACCCAAAGTTAGCAGAAGGAAAGAAATCATAAAGATCAGAGCAGAAATAAATGAAATAAAAACAAAGAAAACAATAGCAAAGATCAATAAAACTAAAAGCTGGTTCTTTGAGAAGATAAATAAAATTGATAAACCATTAGCCAGACTCATCAAGAAAAAGAGGGAGAGGACTCAAATCAATAAAGTTAGAAATGAAAAAGAAGTTACAACAGACACCTCAGAAATACAAAGCATCCTAAGAGACTACTACAAGCAACTCTATGCCAATAAAATGGACAACCTGGAAGAAATGGACAAATCCTTAGAAAGGTATAACCTGCCAAGACTGAACCAGGAAGAAATAGAAAATATGAACAGGCCAATCACAAGTAATGAAATTCAAACTGTGATTAAAAATCTTCCAACAAACAAAAGTCCAGGAACAGATGGCTTCACAGGTGAATTCTATCAAACATATAGAGAAGAGCTAACACCCATCCTTCTCAAACTCTTCCAAAATATTGCAGAGGAAGGAACACTCCCAAACTCATTCTATGAGGCCACCATCACCCTGATACCAAAACCAGACAAAGATGTCACAAAGAAAGAAAACTACAGGCCAATACCACTGATGAATATAGATGCAAAAATCCTCAACAAAATACTCGTAAACAGAATCCAACAACACATTAAAAGGATCACACACCATGATCAAGTGGGATTTATCCTGGGGATGCAAGGATTCTTCAATATATGCAAATCAATCAATGTGATACACCACATTAACAAACGGAAGAAGAAAAACCATATGATCATCTCAATAGATGCAGAAAAAGCTTTTGACAAAATTCAACACTGATTTATAATAAAAACTCTCCAGAAAGTGGGCATAGAGGGAACCTACCTCAACATAATAAAGGCCATATATGACAAACCCACAGCAAACGTCATTCTCAATAGTGAAAAACTGAAAGCATTTCCTCTAAGAACAGGAACAAGACAAGGATGTCCACTCTCACCACTATTGTTCAATATAGTTTTGGAAGTCCTAGCCACGGCAGTCAGAGAAGAAAAAGAAATAAAAGGAATACAAACTGGAAAAGAAGAAGTAAAACTGTCACTGTTTGCAATGACACGATACTATACATAGAAAATCCTAAAGATGCCACCAGAAAACTACTAGAGCTAATCAATGAATTTGGTAAAGTTGCAGGATACAAAATTAACTCACAGAAATCTCTTGCATTCCTATACACTAATGATGAAAAATCTGAAAGAGAAATTAAGGAAACACTCCCAATTACTACTGCAACAAAAAGAATAAAATACATAGGAATAAACCTGCCTAGGGAGGCAAAAGATCTGTATGCAGAAAACTATAAGACACTGATGAAAGAAATTAAAGATGATAAAAACAGATGGAGAGAGATACCATGTTCTTGGATTGAAAGAATCAATATTGTGAAAATTACTATGCTACCCAAAGCAATCTACAGATTCAATGCAATCCCTATCAAATTACCAATGGCATTTTTTACAGAACTATAACAAAAAAACTTAAAATTTGTATGGAGACACAAAAGACCCCGAATAGCCAAAGCAGGCTTCAGGGAAAAAAACGGAGCTACAGGAATCAGACTCCCTGACTTCAGACTATACTACAAAGCTACAGTAATTAAGACAGTATAGTACTGGCACAAAAACAGAAATATAGATCAATGGAACAGGATAGAAAGCCCAGAGATAAACCCACGCACCTATGGTCAACTAATCTATGACAAAGGAGGCAAGGATATAAAATGGAGAAAAGACAAGTCTCTTCAATAAGTGGTGCTGGGAAAACTGGACAGCTACATGTAAAAGAATGAAATTAGAACACTCCCTAACACCGTACACAAAAATAAACTCAAGACGGATTAAAGACCTAAATGTAAGACCGGGCACTATAAAACTCTTAGAGGAAAACAGAGGAAGAACACTCTCTGATATAAATCACAGCAAAATCTTTTTTGACCCACCTCCTAGAGTAACGGAAATAAAAACAAAAATAAACAAATGGGACCTAATGAAACTTAAAAGCTTTTGCACAGCAAAGGAAACTACAAACAAGATGAAAAGACAACCCTCAGAATGGGAAAAAATATTTGCAAACGAATCAACGGACAAAGGATTAATCTCCAAAATATATAAACAGCTCATGCAGCTCAATATTAAAAAAACAAACAACCCAATCCAAAAATGGGCAGAAGACCTAAATAGACATTTCTCCACAGAAGACATACAGATGGCCAAGAAGCACATGAAAAGCTGCTCAACATCACTAATTATTAGAGAAATGCAAATCAAAACTACAATGAGGTATCACCTCACCCCAGGCAAAATGGGCATCATCAGAAAATCTACAAACAACAAATGCTGGAGAAGGTGTGGAGAAAAGGGAACCCTCTTGCACTGTTGGTGGGAATGTAAATTGATACAGCCACTATGGAGAACAGGATGGAGGTTCCTTAAAAAACTAAAAATAGAATTACCATATGACCCAGCAATCCCACTACTGGGCATATACCCAGAGAAAACCATAATTCAAAAAGACACATGCACCCCAGTGTTCATTGCAGCACTATTTACAATAGCCAGGTCATGGAAGCAACCTAAATGCCCATTGACAGACGAATGGATAAAGAAGAGGCGGTACATATATACAATGGAATATTACTCAGCCATGAAAAGGAACAAAATTGGGTCATTTGTAGAGACGTGGATGAATCTAGAGACTGTCATACAGAGTGAAGTAAGTCAGAAAGAGAAAAACAACTATGGTATATTAATGCATATATGTGGAACCTACAAAAATGGTACAGATGAACTGGTTTGCAGGGCAGAAATTGAGACCCAGATGTAGAGAACAAACGTATGGACACCAAAGGGGGAAGCAGCGGGGGATGGTGGTGGTGGTGTGATGAACTGAGAGATTGGGATTGACATATATGTACTAATCTGTATTAAATGGATAACTAATAAGAACCTGCTGTATAAAAAAATAAATAAAATACAAAAATTCAAAAAAAACAATAAATAAACTGAGTTCCTCATGGGAATGAAATAGAGAATTAAGAAATGTAAAGTACTTTAAAATACACTATTGTGCCATGAACTGTACTTTGTCACTGAGATTCTTCTGTCATTGTGTGATTTTGGAGAGGGCTGGGTTCTTTTTACATGCATTGTTTTCCCCCCTGTTCTCCAGGGAGCTTGTAGTACTTAAAACTGTGCTGAATAATAGATAGTATAATCACTGTAAATTAAATGTGCCTCTGCCAAAAAAAATAAAATAAAATAAATAAAAATGGTTGGGTTTGTCAAACCACCTTTTTTTTTTTTTTTCCGATTGTGAGTCACGAATACAGTGTTTATCTTTCCTACAGGAAAAACTTCAAGCACTGGGCAGAGACAACCTACCACACCAACTAGAGAAAGAGCAGGATCTTCCACAATTTTGTAATGTATACGCTGCTACAGCTGTAGTGTTTCTTCCTTATGGGTTGGTAATGGAGCATAATGGAAAGGAGGGTGAGGTCTACTCTTTAAAGAACAATCTATTCATTATCTCTATCTAGAGTAGGTATATTACCAACAGGTGGTTAGGTAGCAGGAATGACAACACAAACCAAACTTCTTCACCGCTAGGTCAATCAAATGCAGTCATTTTCCATTGTTTTTAACTGTATTATTAGCATTACTATTCTGAAACTGTCACTGTAGCTTATGAAATCCTCTGGCCTCAAAAGAGTATAGACATCGATAATGTCTTACTTCTATAGAGTTACTGAGTTATCAAATACTAACCTGCATGCCAAAATCCTGACATAAAATATCTCATTTAATCATTACACCAATCCATTTACTTCCTCCTCTTACTTACAAGGGTTAAAGAAGTTAAGTAATTAGCCCAAGATCACAAATATGGTAAATTGTGGAACTTAAGATTTGAACCTAAAGCCAACGTGTTGCCTTGTGAGATTATAGCTACTTTAAGATCTTTATTTACTTCAGTGCTGAACAAGCATCCAACGTTAGTAATTCCAGTTCTGTTTTAGGTACAGCTAGAATCAACTTTTCTTAAATTTAGCACGCAGAGTCCAATTCTTAGGTCGAACACAACTGGTAGAAGCCCAGCCGCTGCCAAACTAATTCATTCATCCTATTTGATAAGGATGATCTTAGGTCATTCACAACTTAAGCAACCAATTACTTTTAAATGGGCTTCCAGAGGCCACATCTAAAGCTGAATACCCTTTCATTGCACGTAGTGTTACAGCAAAGGTCCTGGGGATTAATTTTTATTATTTAAATAAGAGAGGATCATAAAATTAGCACCCTTCTAATATAGTTCTCATCTTGATTATTGCTATTTAACTGGTGAAATTTTTTCTTCAGGCTGAGTGAACACTATAATTATTATCGCTTTGCATTGTAAAGGTTGCATCTTAATTGAAAAATCAACACTTTTTTTCCCTTTCAATGAATACATCAACTTCAAAATCAACAAAAAACATTGAAGATGCAGGCAATTTTGCTAGACCCACAAATCAGGGTGTCCTTGATCAACCAGAATGCATAACCCATAATCTTAAACGTAAGATGTTAACTGATCCTATAACCAGGTCTGTTTTTCAAGTACCTAATGTTTCCAGGTCAACTTTCTGTTTATGAATCCTTAGAGTCAAAATGACAGTAGGTTTGAACAAACAACACTTCTGAGTGTCTTCTGACAGTATCACTGTGGATATGCACTGAACTGCTTAGTGTGACCAACAGTAAAAGGTCAAATTGTTCTTATACTATTTTACAATATGTGTAGATAAGCCTGTAAGTTGGGAGGTATAGATAATTTCTGAATATGGCAAAAACAAACAAATAAACAAACAAAAACAACATAGAAGAGTAAGTTGATCAAAATAAATGCATTTCTGAAATATTATAATATGAATTATATATTTTGTGTATTTCATATATATTTGTGTATATATAGAATAAAAGCTTATATGGTGTTTTCTATGTGCCAGACATATACAGTTGTTGCCTAGGCATCCTCAGGGTATTAGTTCTAGGATCTGTTCCCACCCATGGATACCAAAATCCCAATGCTCAAGTCCTTATTTAAAATGGCATAGTAGTTTATTACTCACTGTTTATTACTTACATATTTTATATAAACACACACAAGTGACCCTAAGGGATGGGAACATTATTATCCAGGTTTTAAACAGGAGGAAACTGAGGCACAATGATCTTAAGTTGCTTATACAAAGCCACACACCTAGTAAATAGAGATTTCAACTCAAGCATCCTAGGTCCAATGCCTTGCTCTTATGTAGTACACTGCCCTTGGTCCCCTGAAAGGATCCCATGTTTATGTTACATGGCTTTAGTGTCTATAGCATTAATACTATAAAACAGCATGAATAGACATTAAAAAGTTGTACCAGACAAAATGTCAAATATAATGTTCAATTAATTTCTGCACAATATTAGGAAATATTTCCGGCCAAATTATACAATGCCCAAAGAGAAATAGTGTTCCAAACCAAAATTTAAAAATTCTCTTTTGAGAGCTTCATTATTTTGTTAGTCAAACATTCAGGATTCCTGAAGCTGAAGGCTTATGTATACACAGGACTTAACCATACCTCTACAATTCAAAGTATGAGCATGGTTTTCATAGAGCAATAGGGAACTTAAAGGGCTGTCTACTCCACCCGTGCTTTCCATATATGCTATTTTGTACACTGTTATAAATTAGAAGAAATCTATAAACAGTAAGAAACTTTTGGATGTTTTCCATTTTTCCTTTAATTTATTATATTATACAAACATAAATTTATGTATGTACACATGCAAATGGAAAAAATACTTATGTTTTTTATTCACTTGTCTAGTCTTAGCATTTCAAGGAATGACGGGTTAACACATTCTGCTCAGATGCATATAAGAGAAAATGCTACAAGATGAGTCTTGGTTCTGACATTCACTATCTGTGAGACTTTGGGAATCTCACTAAACCTGTATGACGTTGTCTGCTCTGCCTACATCCCAGGACCACTGCGAGGTACAAATGAGACGTGGGTGTGAAAATGATCTATGAATTCTAAATTGCTAAACAGAGATTAGTATTATCACAAATATTGTTTTTAAATTTCATTCTATAGCACCTAGCATAATGCCTGGCACTATGAATATTTGTTGGCAAAACTTACTTTTCATTATGGAAAAAAAAAAAGCAATGGTAGGAACTCAACCAAAAGAGCAAGCTTCGATTTACCAAAATAAAGCGAAATCTTAAGATTCTTAAACTATTATCTATTTAACTATGTAATTAATATGAAAATAAGAGTATTATTTTTCTGATTTCACAATCACAGCATTTGAACCTTCTTCTACTATATGTGCAATTATTGAAAATTCACTTTAGGGGTTTAGAAGACATCTTAATACCAGTCTTAACAAAAATAGGTTTTATATATTTAGAGAGATAGGGAGAGAGAGGTTTACTGATCAGAATTTGAAAAAAAAAAAATTTAAGAACAGTGAGAACAATATTTTAAATAAAATACAGTTAAAGACATTTTGATATGTGGATCTGCTTCTGTGTACATCACACACACATAAACTCATATGACTACCTCTCAATATACATAAGAGGATTGGGCTATACATTCCATAAGCACATTCTCCAAACCTTCAGAAACTGCCATTTAAAGGCTAAGGGCCTGAATTTCCACTTTGATCAATGAAACAGTTTTATCACAAGATGGGATGACTGAAGTTTATTGATTAGCTGATAACCTTCTAATGCACCAGCCTTTAATCTGCAATAAAACAGTGAATGAACGTAGAGCTTTCAGAAAGGAAAATAAGGTTTGATTACCCTAGAAGAAAACAAGAATGTGGAGAGACTGAGGAAGGCAAAAACATTCAGAAAAAAGGGAGCAATGACATCCAGTTACTTGGCTTTCCCTGCAGCCCTGTCAGTTGAGACAACTGGGTCACCTGACATTCTAGCCCCAGTGCCATGGACTAGAGAATCAAAATCAAATCAACATAATAAGGCTGTTGTGTCCATGAGGACGGAAGAAAACAACCTCAAACAGCAGTAAGAGTTCACTTCACAGCATGACCTCCATTTCAAAGGAAAAGCTAACACTATTGAAGGGTCTGCTTCAATATTATCCATACATCTTGATAGGAAAGAGCCACTTTTAACCGAGTCCAGTTGCCTTGAGAGTATTTGACACAACTTTTCCTGGCAGCTCTATAGCTGCAAGACAATCTAAGAAGAGCATATTATGGTTTAGGATTCAATGTCAGTGTTGAAAAGTTCAGAGGGAAAAGTGGACAGAGCAGGGTATATATTTCTTTCTGATCAAAATGCAGTTTATAGATTTTGATCATACTTAATGTGAAAAATCTAAATAATAGTAAACTAAGAATTATGTACAGACACACTAAAATTGGTAAAGCAGATAAACAAAAGCCTACCATAAAGATGTCTTGAATTAAATTCATTCCTCTATCTGAAAAATACACATTTGTGCTAATAAGGTTGCAGAGTTTAAAAGTACCTTCTTTAATGAGAAAATGGTTGAGAAAAATATTTTTTATTCCAGGGTTACAAACAGAGAATTTGATAAAGAAAAGGTCACATATAAGTGAAAGCATCTAGGTTCATATAATTTTTATTTGCTGTTCTACCTACACACAAGTGAGAGCATATACTCTTTTTAAAATCAGAGACAGCCCAATAATATTTCTGGATTTCAGTTTTTCATCTTTAAAATAAGACTGTTGATATCACTAATCTATAATGTCTCTTTAAGCTGCAGCTTCGGGTTTTTCATGAATATTTACTACTAGTTTGGCAATTCCATGAACACTACTACTGTCATAATTACCCAAACTATTCTTCTCCCTCCGCCTCCTGTGAGGAAAATATGCCAGGTCTGAAACATTTCTGAAGTCAAAACCTGCACATAAACATTAAAATATATAGTGTTGTCATAAACCTCTCAAATGCTGGAAAAGTAAGATAAAATATTTGAGGAAGAGGAAAAAAAGCACTGTAGCCTAGATAAGAATTGGCAATAGTCCCCGAATACCAAGTCTTCCCATCTTGCTTTCCTGTAGGTAATTAGCTCATATCAGTTCACAGAATATCTTTCTTGGGACAAACACCTGGCTCTCTTGGTCTCTGTAAATTTATCACACCTTGATAAGAAGAATTTTCAAACAATTTTGATGTCCCATATGAAGAACATTCTTTTTTAGCAAGGTAGGTTTTTTCCCAAGGGTAATAACAGTTTTGAAATCTTTACAAGTGGGCTAAGGAAGGGCTCTCGGAAGGAAGATTTCCACAGAGAAAGCAAGTAGGAGTTGGGGTCTGACCTCTGTCATATCAGTCATCACATGCTTTACCTACTGAATTATTTTACATCCTAGGTTTCCCTCTGTATAAAATTGGAACAATACCAAGCTACTTCAGAGTATTCGTGCTAAATAGAGATTACTGAGAAATGTGAGACATGAGTCTTAAATAATACTTATCAGAGAGCCCTAATCTGATAACTGAGACTTAGCTCTAATGTTACACAAATGCAAACAGCTTTCCATTATCCTTCAAATAAAAATGAAACATGTAAAATGAAAGAAGATATCTGCGTTAGATTTCAAACAACTTAAGCCACCTGTGCATGAATATGTTTTTAAAAAGAGTCTAAGCACCCAAGAAGCTATTCATTCAATTCAATACTCATTCAATCCCCACAACATGTGACTCATACAAGGATGAGTAGGATATGATCCACCCTCTACAAGCCAATTGAAATAGTGTTTAAATTGAGATGCACACAAAGCATTTATGGGCACACAGGAGTCATTAATCCTAAGATAATTAAGGAATAAATGACATATGAACCGAATCTTAAAGAACGAGTATGATCTCAAAATGTAGAGGTTAATACACTGTATATAGTAATATACAACGTATAGTATTGGCTTGGCCAGAAAGTTCGTTCGGCTTTTTCCGCACGATGTTACGCGAACTTCCTGGCCAACCCAATATTAACAGGAGAGTACATAATTTTTAAAAAGCTGTAAAATATTCTTCTTAGTCAACCATCACAGGAATTTAGGCTTAGGCTAAAGAGGTATGAACACAGAGAGTCATCCACTGGGAAATCCAGTGGCTACACCTTTAAGCAGAGTGCTTTCTGTGGAAATAAACATAAAATTTGAAAAAAACACCTAAGTACATTTTCTTCAGAACATAATAGATCAGAGTCTGAACAGACAATGACTATGAATACACACTGACCCCGATACAATTTCACATCCCTCAACATGGGATGAGTAAGACTTTACCAGTTACATGCAATAAGAACAAAAGCTTCATGAGAGCAGAGGCATTTTTCTAGTTTGCCCACCACTGTATCAGCAATGCCTAGAACAAAGCATGGCATATAATAGGCTCAAAACACATTCGCTGAATGAATAAACTTTTAGTGTCTTATAAACTTACTTAGCACTTAGTTGTGCTAAGTAAGCACAACTGTATAGACATATGTATCAGTAAATAAGTTAAATTAAAATCTCATAAGTAAAATAAAAATGTTTATACTACTAAGATTTATTATTTAAGATTTATTATTCATACTTTAAATAATGAAAGTGAAGATAATGGATATGGCTCACATTTGTAAGCATACATAGCACTCCAATTTTGCAAACAGAAATATGAATGTAATATTTCCCTATAAAACATAAAGGAACAATCACAATTCAAACCTCTTCCACGGGATCTAAAAATCGCTCTTAAAAGCACTGTAAACTCAACAACTAGGAGTGATTATGAAACAAACCTGAACGGTTTAACAATGTAGCATCCATGGCAAAATGAACTCTGCTAACCTTAGATTTAAATAAGATTTAAAGATGGCATACAAAATCATTAGCACACAAAAGTAGTTTTTCTTAAACTTTAATCAGACATTATATAAGTAGGATTTTTAATCTAGCCACTCCTGATAAATTGTCGATAAATACATTCTTGAGTTAACAAAAGCCTCAGCTAATGCCAAAGCAAAGTAGTGCTTGTTGGGGCACAATTCATTAGATGTAAAAATCAACCACATCAAACCAACCATTTTTACTTAGTGAGACACAGCACAAACTCTCATTGGGAGAAAATTCATTAACAGACAGAAGCAAATAAGCACTATGCATATTAAGTAGACGTTTAATGTTATAAAAGGGAAAAAATGGAAAAAAAGAACGATATAAATAAAACCCCATAAGAACACTAAACATACAATTATAACATAAAGATTCTCATGTACTAGTTTAGCTCAGATTACCGCTTCATCTGTCCTTTATATCTGATTTCATGAATTTACATAAATTTGGTGGCCCCAAAATGTACTCATTTTCATGACTGCTTTGGCTTTATTTGCAAATACTAATAAATGTTGTTTTTGCTTTTTTTATTCATCAATATATATACGCATCTGTGTATATATTAAAAATACTAGAACAAAGAACATAACTTTGGTTCTGCAAATACTTTTCCACCTTCATCCCTTACCTAAATTTTCCAGTAAATACTGTTTGGCTTTCAGACTAATAAATCCAGTTACTGCATAATGATATACTTATTTAATATTGAGTAACATTCAGCCAAAGAAGGCACAGATCACTTTTCATTATTTCATTTTTGTTAATAATTATATTAACAAAAATAATTTGTTACTAATTATAGGCAGGCTAAGTGGAAAGCATTTGTTGACATACTCCCTTTGAGCATGTTTCTGAAGTTAATTTCTAGGATAATTTGTTATACTAAAGGCAAAATCAAAGAACGATAAAATAGGAAACAAAAAGCTAAAATCTTGGGTTGAGATACATAATTTTAGCTGTCAGCTATAAGGAAACAACGAACTCCAATTTTTTTTGGAAGGTGGGGTTGTTTCCTTTGTCTTTTGGTTTTCACTTTGGCACTGAGTCTGAACTATCTACCTTATGAAGAATAAACCAGTAGAACCAAAATTTGTGAAAGGGATCTATCTCCTAGAGCAGATCTTAATAAAGTTGATCCAACTGTTTACTTATAAGTACATAGTAATTTATTGTCATTTCTATTTATACATTTCCCCATTAATTATGTTTTTTCTAAAGTCCACTTTCAAATTCAAGCAAGCATTTACCATATTTAGATGTTACCCTTTCCTTTTTTCCCTTGAGCATGGAAAAAGAGTCACAATCACAACGTGGCCTGGGCCTGAGAGATTATTTCTTTGTCATTTTACGGATAAGTAAATACAGATTAAGAAAACAGGCCCAAGGTGTATAATTTAGATTTTCTTTCTTCTCTAAAACTTCGTGGATTCCTGGGAGGTTATCTAAAACGAAAATTATTGCAAGATGCAGCTTATTTTTCACTGGGTTTCTATTTTGGTTTGAAAACTACGTTCCTTGTGAAACAATCAAGCACCAAATTAAATTTCTTTTGCTGAAAATGTGGCTGCTGGACTCAAAACTGGCATAGATAGGGCAGATGTGCACTACCAATGGAAGAGTAGACTATCTAATAATAAGAATCCCTAATGAATGTACTTGGAAAAGGATGGGGCCCCCAATGCTTGGTTCTCTCTAACCAGATTGGGAAAATTCACAATTTACTAGGTAGCCTTCTAAAGCAGAATTGATTCAAGGATGACAGGGATCTACAATCAGCCATGACTTTCTTATAGCTAAAGGTAAGAGAAAATAGTCTTTGCAATTGGAAAACACAAATAACTCAAGTAAAAATGATAAAAATGAAGAAACCACTTCAACAGTATCATTTTTATATAGATTTAATTCCCTAGTATATTTCAATAAGATGACAATATATTACTTAATAACAACTTCAGAAACTGTATCTATTACATAATGAATTGTGTATGAATAGCCAAGTCCATCTTACAACTTAATTGCAAAAAATTGATGCTGCTATCTTTATTCTACAAATAAGTAAATAACAGGATAGTAAAATGTCTAACGTTGTGTTTCTTGGAAGGCCTGCATCAGAATCACCTAACAGCTCGTTAGAAATTACAGGGCCCAATTCCAGACCTAAACGGTCAAACTCTCACAGATAGGGACCATAAAGCTGCATGTGAATAAGCTTCCCAAATAATTCATATTCACACTCAAGTGTGAGTAAGATTACTGGACTCATGTAAAATTACATAGCTGGTGACTTTCAGGAAAATAATTTAAACTTACCCAAAATGATTATCTATCTGAACAGAACAACAAAAAAAACCTAAAACTGAAAAATCAATAAGTTGCAGTACAATTACATTATTTAGTATGTGAGCCAACTACAAAGGAAAAAACAATGGTTGCCTCTAGAGAAGAGAACTGTGAAAAATGGGGAATGACCTTACTTGTGTTTTCCCACTGTATCAATATATTGCTTTGATAAAATATTTAAACTGTAAAAAAAAAAAAAAAAAGAAAAAGAAAAAACAAAGCAACAAACAGACCAAAAACAACCAAAACCACAACAAAAACCATACACAAAGGAATCAACCTTCAAGGGCTGGCAATGGCTGAGATCGTAGACATACGTATGATCTCAGGTAAGAAAGGCAGAAGACACTTCAACCTTGAAATGGATAGTTTAAGTCTGATGACAGTGACATGCTTAAATTTACCTCCAAAAATGTTTAAAAAGAAGACAAAACACAGTAACAAACTCATTTCCTCAAATCTCAGAAACGGAATTCCTCTGTGAATGTGTGCTCACCTTCTGGTAAAAGCAGTTAGAGAAATAAAAGACAAAATCTTCCTGACCAGTCACATCCAAAACATGAATCAGGTAAGAAAGGTTTCAAAATTAGTAACAAAAAGTAAATTTTATAAAGTACTCACTGTCTGTGTAGAAAGGAACAGAATGCAGGAAGGTAGCTTAGTAGAAAGGAAGAAAATTAAGAAACACAAACCCTAAGTGGAACTTTCCAACCCAGGACAAACGCATGTTAATATAAAAGGAATTATTCAGTCAGGGTCTGCATAGACCTAACTTCAGCTTTTTTCAGAAGCAGATTTGTAACATGAATCTGTTAAGGTATTTTTTTTTTTTCCTCCACTTCACTGCAAAAAGCACCCCAAGTGCTATTCTTTTTAAAAAAAATTCCTAAGAAGATGAAGTGCAGCTATGACTTTCATTTACATAGACAACATATCACCCGTGTAATAATGGCTTTAAACAGTTGAGTCAAAAAAAAAAAAAAACAGTTGAGTCTGCACACACTGGTTTGTCTTGATTATTTTCAGAATGGGTCACTAGTATCGTGTTACAAACTTCAGTTAAAGTAGAGAAATTTGCAAACTTTTTATATTTACTTTCATAAATATATCAGAGAAGAGTCAAGGTTATTATTCCTTTAATGACATCATCCTAATTGATTTGCCTTCCAGTGTTCTTTCTCGGGTGTGAAAGAAAGGTGTAGAGTTACAAGGATCTATCCTACTGGGAATTCTGCATAACCCTGGCTAAACCCCTGGGAATGTTCTGGGAGAATGTAAAATGTAAATGTGAATATCATCTATCATGTGAATCACTGTAGAGGAAACATGGAAAGGAACTAATGTAATCAAATGGAAAAGAACAAGTTAGAAAAATAGTAACACACAACTTTGTAAATGAAGAAAATGAGGGGTGGTAGATTTTAAAAGACTACGGTATAACTAAATTTAAAGTATATGATTTAAAATATAAGATTATTGATGTATTGAATTTAAAACACATGATTTACAAAAATTCAGTCTATACACAAATTTGTATCTACTTTGGAAAGATAAGGCTCATCTATTATTCTAAATACTCTTTTAATTCTCTTTTCTGAAGAGATATAATTCTACTTCCTCCGGACTAAAGCGTATCCTAAAGTTATTCTATCTTTTTCCACAGTGTCTGAATTCTGAAAAGATTCATTTCTAAGAAACAGTTTGTTTGAGCCACATAATTGTTTTTCTTAGCCTCCATTCAATTCCTAGGATGCGCTTGTATGATGTTTTTGTGTGTTTTCATTTGTTTTTAATGTCTATACATGCTTCAAACGTCAGCATCCTTCAAAGGTTACCAAACTATAGCATGACATCATTAAGATTCCAGGTTTCCAACATAAAAACTTTATAAATAAAAACAAGAAATGCTCAGGAAAATTTTTAGGAAATACCCCAGTGTTATGGTTTAATTTCATTTTTCAGATTTTTTTGAATGCTCTGTTCACCACTCTTCTACGTATGTTTATACACGTTACAGTCGAATGTATGTTCTGTAATACAGTGCTGGGCAGAAACTTGCCATTCATTCTCCTAACCCACATTTACCAAAGGGCTAAAGCAATAAAAGCAAAAACAGAAGCATTTTATTTGATTGAGGTATATAAGGAAATCTGATTATTCCCACTGGAAAAAAATAGCCCCATAGAAGTTCTAGACGGGCCACACAGAGGGGATGGAGTTTCTTTCTATTCCTAGAGATAGGATCCCTCTGCCCCACTAAGCTTTTCCAGACAGACAAGTATCAAACGTTTGTAAAGGGCATTTAGGAGACAAGATAGCCTTTCAATTCTAATATTTGATAAGCCTTCTCCATCCAGAAATGCTCTTTAGAATCTAATCCATATGCCCTATTCCTCTTTTTAAATTATTTCCCTCTTGTTCCATCCTCAGTGAAGATTGAAATTAGCTGGTCACCATTATCTGAACAATAGTCCTTTAAGTCAGTGAAACTTAAAATAAATCACACCTCCACTTTCTTCTTATTAGACTATTTCAGATTTATTTTTACGTGTATTCATAGGTTTCCCTTTATAATTAGGTGTTTTATTCACAAGTCCCAGAGCCATATTTGTTAAACTGTAAATATTCACTAATTGAAGTAAAATAAAATTTCAGCATTCTGAAAGTGCTTGGCTAAACATTCATGGTTTTAGCGTGTTTTTCCAGAAGGACACTATATATAATGCTTTAAGGCATGATCAGATGTTTCTACCTTAAGAAGGGAATTAGAACTTCGAAAATACTTAGGGGAAAATCAGCACTAAGAAGCTGATCACGGTTATGACAACAACTTTACTTATTGTGCTTCTGAAACATGCCAGGCATACTGACTATGACATGCTCCTAATCCTCAAGAAGTTCACAGCCTTACTGACATGTATCTAAAATATTATAATAAACAGAAGATACAAGATGCTATAGAGTCTAACTCTGCAGGGTAAGGATGCAAAGAAAGGTCAAGAAAGACCTCAGTGTGGTGAACTCGCTGCTGAGTCTGGAGTTGGAGGTACACCAGACTGCAAAGCAAAATTTAAAAAAATTTTAAAGCAAAATGAACACGTGCAAAGGTAAAGAGGCATAAGAGTGCTCACTCTGTTCGGGGAACTGAAAAATTAGAAAGGCTCAAGTTTAGAGAACGGAGAGACACAGGGTGCTGGGATAGCAAGAGTTAAAACTGAATAGACAGCCAAGGCCCAGGTTATAGAACAATGTCCGTACAGCTAAAGAATTAGGACTTTGTCCTGAAAGAAGTTTAAAGAGAAAATTAACAAGGTCACACGGCTGTGTGTTAGTATCATTGCAGAGAGCAGACTGGAAGGAGGGAAACCTGAAGGCAAGAACACCAACAGAAAGGCTGATTCACAAGTTCCGTGGAGGCAGAAAGTGGGTGTGAACTACGGCAGTGAAATATTAGAAATGGAGTCGAAGCCATGAAATTAAGATACTTTTGAGACGTAGAATTAACAACTTGGTAAGCAAAGGGAGGTTAATGGTAAAGAACTGGGACGGACTGAAGATAAATTAAAGGTTTTCAGCTTGGATTGGTGATGCCATCAACTTCGAAAGTCAACAGAAGTTGAAGAGAGATGCTGGGCAGAAAAAAAGTAAAGATTTCACCACTGGCCTCGCTGAGAGTGAACTGTCAGTGGAGCATCACATTGAAAACCGGGGTGGGGGGCTTCCCTGGTGGCGCAGTGGTTGAGAATCTGCCTGCCAATGCAGGGGACACGGGTTCGAGCCCTGGTCTGGGAAGATCCCACATGCCGCGGAGCAACTAGGCCCGTGAGCCACAACTACTGAGCATGCGCGTCTGGAGCCTGTGCTCCGCAACAAGAGAGGCCGCGATAGTGAGAGGCCCGCGCACCGCGATGAAGAGTGGCCCCACTCGCCGCAACTAGAGAAAGCCCTCGCACAGAAACGAAGACCCAACACAGCCATAAATTAATTAATTAATTAATTAATTTAAAAAAAAAAAGCTTCTTTCCTTCTGACCCATTAAAAAAAAAAAAGAAAACTGGGGGTGCTATGTACATGGTATTTTATGCTGATGCTCAGCTGAGGGCGGGGGGGCGAGTCCCGAGGGGCTGCGTTTTTCTAATTTGCACAAGGACCCCAGTGGTGGATCAGGGGCACCAGATGTTCAGTAGACAGGGACAGACTGGAGACCCGCACGAGAGAAAACGACGTAGGAGACATAGCTCGACAGATGCATGCTGACCACAGTAGCCGATAGCCACGTGTGTTCACATAAATTTAAAGTCATAAAAATGAAATAAATTAAAAATTAATTTCTTCCGTCCCATTAGCCACAGTTCAAGTGCTCAATGAGGAATGTGGTTAGTGGCTCCTATGCTGAACGGTACAGACATAGATTATTCCCATCATCGCAGAAAGTTCTGTGGGACTGTGCTGGCATGGCACAAGAAAAAGAAGAGGAAAGGTCTGGGGACAGAACCCTGGGAAAGAGAGGGAAAGTAGATGAGTGACTTGAGAAGCGGAGTAATCAAAGGAATAAAAAAAGAAAGAAAAAATCACAGGCTGTGAACCTACAGAAGTGAGTTCAAGGAGACGAATTCATCAAGAATACGAAAAACCAAAAAGAGTGCAAATAAGAAAAGGAGTAAAAAAATACCTTTAGGCTTTTGGTAGAGTATTAAAATCATTACCAATTTCTTCAGATATAAAATGACTCCATGAGACTAACTCTCCCACTCAGATTGACAGGTTTAGTTTTTAGAAGGAACTCCAGTGCCTCACAGGAAGGGACATGTGGAAATGTGACCATTCTCTTCCCACACTTTACCGAAGAAAGGGAGACCTTGCCCAGCTGTCATCCTTAGCCATCATCCTTCCGGGAATTTCTAAGAGTCTCTAATTAAGGTCTAAACCTTAGCTGAACAGGTTTCTTGAAATCCTATGTCTAATAAATATATCAAACAGTACAGAAAATTCTCTTCTCAGATCAAAAATCAAGCTGATACAACAGCAGTTACCAGGTGCTGGGGGCAGGGTAAGTGGGGAGTTATTTTTTAGTAAGTACAGACTTTCAGTAGGGATGATAAGAAAGTTCTGGAAATGGATGGTGTTGATGTTTGCACAACAATGTGACTGCCATCGAACTGCACACTTAAAAATGATTCAAATTTTCTGTAATATATATTTTACCACAAATGAAAAAAACTTTTTAATGACGCCGAACTAAAATATGTAACACGGGAGAGAATCTGGAAGAAACCTCTTACAACCCTTGACACCTGGGAAATGTAAGATACCAAACATAAAATTTGAAAACATTGCACACGAACATCTGTTACTCAAAGTAACGTAGGTATTTGTGTTAGATTTATGATATTAGGTGTGAAAATATGGGTTTGATAAGTTGTAAGGTATTAAGCATCTGTTGTTGCTGTTGCTACCGCCTCCTGTGAAACCCTCAATAGCTTGGAAAAATGAAACAAGTTAGAGCTTTAATTGGTGCTAAAAGAACAAAAATGTATTAGGTCAGTTTGATAATCAGGATGGCATTTATACCCTTTTCTTTACTATTCACACCTCAGGTCAATAGCTGCAGTTTGCTGATAGAGGCAAACCATAAATATGGGAAGTAAACCCCGAAGCAACCATGTTGATACAGGCAAAATGCTCATTCTGCGATTAGAGGAGGGGAGAACCCCTGAATCACTCCTCTCGCATGCTATGACAGGCCCTGGAGCAAGGCTCCGGGAAAGAAACACAGAAGGGATCCTAAGAGAAGCCAATGGCTACTTGCATTTGTGTGACTGCAACCAGGAAGCAGATAATGAGGCTTAAAATCAAATCCAAGCAGGTGAAAGTTCATGAGTGTAAAATAATACAATAAGCCAGAGGATGTGTGGTCTAAGATTTTTATGTTATACAATAAATCTCATAAGGATTTGAACTACTGACCGTCTCCCATCAGCACACACACTTTTCCTGCTGAACATACTGAAAAGCTGGAAGTAAACACTTGCACGTTCATGGATCACACCCTGTTTCTTCTCCAAGGATATCAACGAAATAGAGAACAGAACCCTCTTTCAATCCAATCAGTTTTCCTAAGCTCTGCTCAGATCCTACAGGGGTTCTACTGATGTCACAACCTGACAAATACAATCACCTCATGACTGTAAGCTAAAAAGGCACGGACACAATGCAAGAAAAGACACTGGAAGTGGAGACCAACCAAAGAGAAAGGATAAAAGCAGGAAACAAAGACAAAGAAAAGTTCAAGAGATGAGTCATACTATACTTACAACTTTCAGCCTGATAGTCTGGCACAAACTGCTCGTCATTGTCAGGTACCTGAGCTGAAGAAAAAAAGAAATGAAAACAAAATTAAGAGAGAAACTGCCAAGGCATAAAGAATGTCAAGTAAGATCTCTCATGGAAGAGCTTTTTAGACTGAGACCAAACCTATGATTATTTGCCAATGAGCTCCTATTTAAAATGGCACTGACAGCAATATTTGGGAGGAGAAATAGAAGCCATCATCAATGTCAAGCAGAAAACACATATGTCAGAAATAAAATGGTGGCAGTTGTAATCCCTGTGAATTTCACCTGCCACATGGAAATAAAAGAAACATGCAAAATAAAAGAAGCTATAGGAATTCCATTAGATGCAGTGCGTTTTTTTTTTGGTTTTTGTTTTTTGTTTTTGCAAGAATGGAGTAAGAAGTATTTCAATTCACCTACTGCCGGTGCTTAAGCGGCCCATTTAAATTAACCACACAATTCTTTCAAATGATGTGTAATTACTACACATATCCCTCTGCTTTTTAGAAACGTCTGCTTTTGATATGTTCGGTCTACTGCCAGTTAGACTACCATAATTAAAAACGTTTGCCCTAAATTTGGCCAAAATATGTGACAAAGTTTTTTACATGAAAAGATTATCATTGATTTTGGTCATATATAATAAAATATTATATCTCAATGATTATGGTCACAATAATAAAAATAATAAATAATAAAAACAAACTCCATCTTTTCATGCAAAATATTTTCCAGCTGACTATTTAGCACTAACAAAAGAATATCACTATTTCATCAGTCCTAATGTCAAATGACTACCCTATTTTTAGGAAAGGAAAAAAATTCTGAAGAGCAAGTACTTAATGTATTCGGCAATCGAAACACAAGTATATTTTTCACTTCTAGAATATTTTCATCACAGTTAATTTAGAGGTCAAAATAACCTATTCCAAATTGACATATTACAAAAATGAGTTTTCATCTGCACACACAAATATGCACACTTACACACATACAAACTATATAAAAGCTGGGTTTATAATGAGTTATCATCCTAATTAACTTTAGCTATAACCTGATTAGCTAGTATTACTTTACTAGTACTATCTAATAGTGAAACTTTTTATCCAATCAAGTCATACTAAAACAGATGTCAATTAATTTTTTTAAAAGTGCCTATTCTGTATGGGGAATTCTTATTAACATAATCAGTATTTGTTGGAAAAGTTTTGTGTTGGTAATTGAGTTAGGAAAAAAAATTCATATAAAAAGAAATTCTACATTTTAAAAATTCTATATAAAAAAGGAACACAACATACATAGAATTAAAATGTCTGTTGTATCAGCTTATTTAATAGGATTTAAAAAAACAAATATTTGGTTGAATGAAATTTATGTTATATTATTAAGAGCGGAACAAATGATAATCTTGCCTATTACCAAGACATATGCAGTTTGACATTCAATTATTTTCTAACAACTTTCTTCTGTACACCAATACTCAAGTTTATTGAAGACAAATTCCATCCTCTGCCACTTAAGGAAACCAAACAAATTAAGCACTTTTTTCCAAATTAGAACTGATACCTATTTGATCAGCCTGTACTGGAGGAAGAGGTGCTTTTTTCTTCCGATTCCACTAATACCTGATACCAAGGTTAACTAAAGGCCAACAAACTTCAAATCATTATTCTATGTTATGCTGTGTAAACTGCGTAACATTATTTAACCTCTTTGAACTCCATTTTACTCATCAGTTTAAGAGTGATAATATAGGTTCTTCATGAGGATTAAATGGAATAGTCTAAACACAACGCCAGACACAATATCAGATACTCAAGAAACGTTACCTCTATTCTTCTTTCCAAACCTCCACCACCCATCCCTTTTTTTCAATTCACACACGAAGTACTACTCAAATCATTACAATGCAAGTTTATTATCATTACTTCTAATGAATTATATTGGAGACGGATCAAAATCGCAGCTAAAATTTGTACATTAGCATTCTCTTAGCTATAAACATTTTTTTGACAGTACAGTAAACCTAATTTTTCTCAAAGACTCACAAATTATAAGTGGAGGAGTATCCATTAAAATAAGTCTTTTCACCAAAAAAATTACAAAAATGTTTTTAATATCTATTTAATAAATAACAGCGGGCAGACAGAATCAAATCTTACACATTTTTCCCACCATATCCACAGGTTTTGGTTTTCCTTTGAAATTAACAGCTAAACCCAGATAACTACTGAGATGCAGAATTATCAACCACAGCAATTACTATGCTTTTAAAAAGCCAACATTTACAAGAATCTAATAAAAACGTAATATCCCTTTACAGGAATAGTTAAAAATAGCGGGTGAGTAACAAAAATGTATTTGTAACAGAATATGCTGGTATGACTGTCCCAAAGGCCAGACTTTTTTTTTCTTACTATCATAAGACAAAGTTGCAATTCAATGATATATATCACTGCAAGAAAGGCGTAAAAATCGATGATGGATAAGCAGTGTATGTTGGGAGATGGGAGTTGGGGAGGCAAAACTTCAGGAGGATAAGAAACCAGAAGTTATACCTCACAAATACAGAAAATAGCTACATACCAACAATTTTGTAAAAAAGAATAAGAACTGCTATTTCTGTTCTAACTCCTTAACATACTGAATAAATACTTCACACTTATGCCTGAACATATTCCAGAATTTTAACAAAAAACATATGACTCACATTTTCACAGAAGCTAATCTTAAGAAACTGAATAGACCAAATGAAGCAGCATGCTACTTAAATAGACAAAAGCTGAAGTCTACCTCTAACTTCAAGTTAGAGTCAAAGGAAAGCGGCTAACGAAAAACACAAGTTGGATCTGGGCAAGGAAAATATGACAAACTATTGCCACACTCGTATCGTACATTTCCTTTTTTTTCCTCCATTCACGGGGAATTCTGTGAAGTAGCAAACTACAGCTTCCTGAAAATTTGCGGCAAGCCACACCAACTCCAAAGTGGAAAATTAACAATAGAGGCCAACCTAAAAATAAATTAGTTTTTTCACTGCTATCTATATAATAAACTCTGCTTGGAATAATCACCTTTGGGGAATGAAAATGTTTCCCCACACTCTGTAATTAAAGAGGAAGGGGAAGGAGTACGAAAGGAGAAGAGAAAGTATATACCAAAAGACCAATAAAAGGCTTTCAAGAAAATGAAGCATGTGGATTTTACTGGTAATAGCTGGAGCGCTTCTATCAGTTCATCACACATTAATAGACAAGTTGCCATCAAGTCTCAGGACTTCGCCTTTAAAAGGGAAGTATTTGCACTCTCAGCTATTTACCTAGATTATTATCCAAAGTTGTTTCTCCTCTCTCTCTCTCTCTCTCTCGTTCTACTGCATCGCAATACATATTATGAGAAAGAAACCCATGAAAATATTAATCACAATCTTGATGTCACAGAATCACTAACCCTTATTTTGAATGTTAATATACTTTCTTAAGTAACATTTCTTGGGCGGGGCTGGGGTGGGGAGTGGACAATTTTTAAACAAGAGTTTGTCTGTCTTTTGTGCTTATTTTAAACCTTCAAATAAAGTAATAATCATTACTTAAGGAAAGGTGAGTGTTGAAATATTTTCTAAGTTTGGCTGCAAACAAGTAAAAACCCCCTTTTTCTTACAAACCAGGCGCCTGTCAGGTTTTCTTTTAAAGCTAGGGAAAAAGTGGAAAAATTACAACTGAAACAAATGTCAAGTTGAAAAGGGGTTAATATTTAATTAAAACCAGTTCTATCCACTGTAACAATGACCTGGAGCCAAACAAGGCGGAAGATGTATGAGTCATTCTTTCTGCCCGTGAATGAGACAGCTGATCTCCTCAGCAATTCCTCCAGACGAGCAGGCAGAGCTGGAGTTCCGCCTCCATTCACAAAAACACAGTCCAGCATGAGCCATGGGGCCCAACCGCAATCTTTTCATGTCACACCCTTCCAGAGAGCTAAAGCAAGTCAACTTGAACTTGCAGTATAAACATACCAGTTTTATTGCTCTGTCTCAAATACAGCTCAAATCCATTAAGGTACACGTTTAAATAAATGACAAAGTTAAATCCATATATGTATTTACATATGTTTAACCCATCCTGCTTTATAGGGTAATTTGTCACAGAAACTTGAATGTATAAAACTAAGAAGGAAAAAAGAAAAGAGGTAAAGATAGACGGATGGATGGATGGATGGACGGATGGATGGAAGGAAGGAAGGAAAGAAGGAAGGGGGAAAAAAAGCCAAACCATTAAAGAAATACCCTATTTTTCTTGCTTATTATTCAAATGCTCTTTTTATCTTAAGATTATAATAGTTTATTGCTGAACTTAGTAGCATTTCACTCTCACAGGGTTAAGAAACAAGTTTCTCTAAAGAAATTTAAATTTTCTTTTAAATAAAAGTAAAACAACAAGAAAATCAACCTTCACACAGTCGTATTTTGTTTAATCCTAAAATGAAGCTTCAGGCCATGGAAGAAAATAATCATGAGGCCACTAAGCCTGGTTTTATACCACATCGCTTTTAACATTAAAATGATTGTACCAATGTATAAGCATTAATTAATGCAGAAGTATAAATACATTTAAACAGATGAAAAAAGGGGGCATTTTCCCCATGACAAAAACATCTTTAATATTGATAAAGGCATTCTTTCTGTATGCTCTAAAAGAAAGAAAATAGTAAGTTTTAGTTGTCTTTAGTCTCAAATCAACTTCAATTTCCTAACTCTAACCTATAGAGAGGCTTGAAAACTTAAGTGTAGCTCAGAGCTGTTGTTATTACCCATATATTTTCTCTAATGCTACTGAGGTCTGACTTCTATTACTATTATCATTATTATTATTATTATTTTAATTACAATGTTGTGCACAGATCAAAGGAAATAAAGTTATATTATGAAATTCAAGAAATTATACATTTTCTGTAACTGAATTAGAAAAGCTCAGCAATATTTCATTAACATGTATTAGGACCCTCTGGAAAACCGATATCTAGGCTACACCAAATCCGAATTCTATTTTTAACAAATTTTTCTATTTTGCAAATAGACCCTAGATGAAAATGCATTTATATACTTCCAATAAATGTTGAGAAATAGAATACATCTACTCTACCTGCTATCCTTTAATCAAGTCCAAACAAGAAGTCTTTGTTTCATAGTTTAGAGTATTTCCTGGTACAAGAAAAAGATGGATAGTAGCTCCCCCCTCCCCCCATACAATGACTCTTGCTCAAGTCTAAGAAATAGTATGAACTTCTGTAATTTAATGCCTAATTCTCAATTCCTTTTTTATTTAAACCACACAAAATAATGTAGTTTTTAAAGCGTTTTCTCCTTACTGCCTCACATTTAAAAAAAAAATCATGAGTACATACCCAATTTATGTTCCGTTTCAAAAAGAAACAGTCTAGTTTTTAAAAAATAAAAATGAGTACATTATGACTACTGTGTATTATGGGTGGCATTATGTATATTGAGTAACAAGAGCACATGTTATTTGAGGAAATTCATAATAAATGATTTTGATTATAAATTTAGTGTCAGCCACTAAAGTGAACTGAGGAGATAGAATGACATCTCTACTTTTCAGCAAACCTGACTATTAATAGAAGGTCACATATAACAAAAGGAAAAAAGCTTATCGGCATGAGGGCATGAGGTAAGAATAATCTTCAGTGCAGAAAGGTTATTCTTGGAGGCACAACTTTGACTCAAGTGTCCTGGCAGCATGAAACTTGACTTACAACACAATTGAAAAACATTCTACCCTGATGGCAGCGAACCACTGTCGACAATTTTCCTTAATATTACTGATGAAAAGAAACCTCAAGGACATCTAGACCAACATCAAAGATAACACTCAAAAGTTGCTATGTATTTATATTAGATACATATGAAATGTATTATTTTTCTTTAAGTTGTGTTAAAGGTAAACTTTAACAAGCAACTTTAAAAGAATGTGATCCTCTTTTAACTCAATTTTACATCCTTCTATTTCTGTCCCCCCCCCCCACACACACACAAAAGGTTCCATTTTAACTATGAATTTCTAGGACGCCCTTCCTTAAAGCACCACTTAAAAAAACAGGACGTTACCAGGATGTTGATAGAATTGATATTTGAACTCATTATTTCATGGGATCAAATAATTGGAATTGCCTTTCTGTCAGTGGCAATCTAATTCAAAAGTCAAAGAATCAATAAAGAGTTGTACACAGTAAAATGACAATATACAGTGGCTATGGCAAAATTTAAAATAAGCACATTCTTCACTTTTTTAACTGCTACTGTGGTCACTGAAAACATTACGTTTTCAATTTTTTTCAGAATATGATGTGATTATTTTAAATCGTGGCGTATATGTTAAAAAACCTTAAAATTGCAGTGTTAGTACTTCAAAAGTGATACTAATATAAAGTTATATTCTTCAAAAACATATTTTTGATCCCTGTTTAGAAATTTGGTGGAAGAATGGAAGCATATTTTTTGGAGAGGACTTTAGTGAACTGAAAATACTGGTTCCAACCCCACCCTCAAATAAGTCCTGCCTTATCTATCCAAATTTTTCCTTGGACATAAAACACATTTCATAATCCATAATAATTTACCTATGAGCAATCCATGTTACACTTCGGGTCTACCTTATAAAAATTTTTACAGGAAAAAAATAAATTAAACCTGAAACAATATATTATTTCCCAAGTATTTAGGGACTTTGATAATTTTTTAAAAATTCATATGACACATTACGACTACCTTGACTCTCCTGCCTAGTAACATTTTTAGACCTGTTTAACTTCCCAGTGGGATTCTTATGGGAGAAACTTGGTTAATTGCCAATGGTCTTTTTAAAAAGGGTCAAGATGGCTTAAAATTCCATGGTCCCTTTCTTGGCGATAAAGAATTATGAAAAGAAATATGTAAAACGTTTATAGTCTGCCAGTTTGGCAATGTTTTAATTTCTGGATGACCAGAAGAACATAAATGAACAGATCTAGCTACAAATAAACTAGTATAATTTTGAGATCTCTTCTTAGCTAATATTGTTCAAGATGTGGGATAAGTTAAAATGCTAATGCAAATAGCATAATTATATAAAATTGCTAAAAATAAATGTGCAGTCCATTAACAGACAATTTTAAAAACCCACCTCTCTTCTTACTCTTAGATTTTTAAAAATAAAATTAATGTTATGCTTATATTATGATAGGATAAATTTGTAAAGTATTCTGGAAAAATGTTTAAATTATCCTAAAATGCAATCTTACTCATGGTTTGTAAATAGGAGCCCACCTGGGTATTCAATAAAACACTCCGAGGATTAATTCCTGAACTTATTTAAGCTTATAAATTCTTTTCTAAGTAAAAGTCCATGTTCTTTCAAATACATCAATCATTTTCTAGGTTTATTTTATATAAAGCTAAATCTTCAGATCTGATTTACAGGTTAAGTTAATTATCATGGGTAAGAATATTCAGTGCAGAGTTTTAAAATAAACTTGGATGAATTACCAAATCACTTATCTGAGGGACAAAGAAACAAAACAAGTCAAAAGTAAAACACTGCACTGAAACTGATTATAAAATGGTAAGAGTCTGTCACAGATTCCACATTTTTAAATTCCAGGAACAGAGTTGCTGTGCACATTCAAAATCTGCCAGCAAGTGCACTGACTTGGAATCAATGAGACTTCAACATCTTAAGAACCAACAAACCTTCCAGAACAATTAAAATAGATATCTGAAGGTATTCTGGATAAGCGAATAAATTCCCTCATAAACATAATGTTCTCACAACATTTAACTTTGCAAAACTAACAGATAAAATTCATGCAAGAGCCTCTGTGCAGATTTTTCTTGAGAAAGTTACATTTGAATATATGGCTTATGTTGCAATAATAAGTAATCTACTGCAATAAGTTTCATTTACAGTGACAAGCAAAATGACCTTTAAATGTAACTAAAACTTTCATTAATACTTACCTTTCATTAACATACAAATACAATCACCCTTGCAAAGGGATACTGGAAAAGCTATTTAACTTAAAAGCTTTATAAAGATTGCAGAAGCCCTTTGGAAGAACTAGAATATCAGCAAAACAAAGAAACTTATTTTACATGCTAACAGCAACTTGATCAACTGCAAGCAAGACCACTAGAAAAAACACAGCAGTCTGCCTCGAAGTAGCAACAGCAATGCTTGGGTTCCATTTAAAGAGACCCTCTCTCTTCTTTGAACCATCTTAAAAATCTGTTCCAAAAATTGCATGTTTCCCATGTAATGCAAAGACAGAAATAACACAACTATACTCAATACCTAAATATCTATAATTTTCTCTTTGTATTTCCCACAAAACACATCGTAGGATAAAATTATTATTTCACATTTAGTATAACAAATCCAAAAGAAAAATTTCAAATTATAGACGCCAACAAAAGTCCCTCAACATTAGACATTTCTCAAGTTGTATAAAGCTGTACTGAAGCAATATCTCCTTGTTCCTATAAAATAAAGTTTCACAATAAAAGATACAATAGACTGCAACACAAATTTTATCAAAAAGCAATCAAAAATAAAAGTAATGCCTTTAAATATCTCCTTGCTATATTAAATAAATCCTAATAAAAGTGTTATAATAGCAAAGGTCAATTTCAACAAACATCACATCATAGTAACAAACAGAAAACATTTTTAAAATCCTCCAATCCCCCCAAGATTTATTTTAAAGCCATGGATTTCCTTAGCGTTGGATACACACCTAACGTTCTGTGTTGTGAACAAGGTGGAAAGAAGACACTTGCACTTAAATCTTGAAGCATCCCGTCCTGATGAACCCAGAGAAACTAATTTCTGCCATCAGAAAAGTCCTCCACCAGAACACCAAATAATGATATGCGCTGTTCTAAAGGAAACAGCAAGCCGAGTTCTGGCTCTAGGAGGTCTCTCGAGGTACAATAATATAAACCTGATCAATTGCAATTAAAATCTGAACAGAGGCTTAGAACTTGAAGTCTTGGTGCATTAGTTCTTGCCAAAAGCAGATGTGATTGTGAGCTGGAAGCAATTTCTCCTGGTAATTTGTGATGACACTGGGTAGTGCAGTCCCAGATTCCCCGAAGACAAACTCATCAGAGGCTCTAATGTATGCATGACACATGAGGTGGCTCTTTTAGAGCTCAATTAATTGGGCTGAACATTAAGACAGCAAGTTCAGGACTTTTTTTTTTCCCCTTCTAGAGTTGCTTTTCCCCTCCTTTGAAAGCAATTTTTTGCCTTACCTTCTGCAAGCCATGTTTCCTGTAATTGACTTAGATCTTGAAAGAGTTCTAAAAAAACAAGTCAAAGACATAAACAAAAGATTGGCAAACCTTTAGCCTACATTAAATGGAAATGTTTGTCATGAAATTAGTACTATAGATCAATTTAATTTGAGGAGGGGCGTCAATATAAAAAGAAATCAGGATTTATAACTTAATTATATCAATAATCCTGCCCATTTTGATGCCTATTAAGCAATACTTCTCAATATCTTTTTTTTCCCCCTTTTTAAGTTAGCTTAATAAATAAGCTTAGGGACCTCAAACAACACGCATACACTAGAACTCAAAAAGGCTGAGGTAAAAGGCATGTCCATCCACAGAAACCTTTCTTAAATATATTCAACGATTGCTAAAACAGTAGTAGGGGAAAAATCAGAATGACTGAAAAACGTTTTATTTCTATCTTCCGAATCTTATATAAAATATGTAGCAGTACATTGTATAATTCTCAAAGTTCTATATGTTTTGAAGTTCAATGCCTCAAAACTAAAAGGGACAACTTTTAAATACAAGATTTTAGAAGAAAATTTCTACAGTAATAGGTTTACAAAAGTCAGAGAGATAATTCTCTGGTACCTGTTTATTATCAAGTCCAAAACTGTGTATTCTGTCATAGTGGGGAGGGAGAGGCATGTGTAATTTATTTATACTTATATGAAGATTTGAGGATGTTTCAGAATTCAATATACCTAATCTAAATGGCAAACTGAACTTTGGTAATTAAATCTAAGTATGGTAAGTTTATTATGAATGCCTGCATAGGGCTGGAATAATTTATAATATATTGACCTCCTACCAACAGTTCATAAAAAGAATCTGTAATCCAATTCCCCAAATAGGTATTATAATTACTAATTAGGCCTTGATTATGATTCATTGAACATTTTAAGGCCTCACCATGTGGTCATCAAAATCATCAATGAAAAGTTTGATAACAGTATATGGTTTTAGTGTAAGGGGATGGGAAATCAAACAATCACTTATATTGCTCAACTTCTAATAGAGGAGAAAAGAGAAATTAAGCAGTGTGCACAGCTGCCTAATTTGCCCCACTGTGTTGGATATTTCAAAATTGTTACCTTAGTGTATGGGATTACTTGTATGCCATATGGACAAAGGTATTTAAACACAAAAGAATGATTAAAAGAAGGATGTCACTGTTAAGTTTTTATTTCCTTCTTGCATTAGTTTGTGACAGAGCCATAAAATATCCCTCATTGCAAACTGTCACATCATGTTAATTGCTCCAAATAAAAGCCTTGGTTAAACGCAGTAATTTGAAAGTGTATTATTCTTAAGGTAAGACTGAAGTGCTTCTCTTCTTTATGAGGGTGGGAAGTATAGGTTAAGAGGGGGGATTCAGCCCAAAATCAAACCTCACCTTCTGAATCATGAGCCAGATCTCTGTTAATGAATTTTCTTTTCCTGACATTTGTTGGTTTCTCGTTACAATTTCTCCCACGCTGATTCTACAAAGGGAAAGATAAAATCCTTTAAAAGAATGTAAACCTCACATGTCACACACACATAGAAATACACATGCATACAAAAGTCTACTGGATCTTCTCCCTAAATAGCAAAATAAAAGTCCATCGTATCAATTCCAATAATCATTTTCTGTGTTCATTTGACAGTGAAAGCTTATGCTGAGAACTCAACAGCCAGGGAGAGTTGCTTCCCTGTGCCGATGGTAATACACTATTTATCAGTCATATATTCATGGTATCTCAACATCAAAACAACATTAAGCAATTACACTTAAAGTCGTTTTAGGCTGGATCAAAGCTAGATTAAAACACAATGAATTTTATTCTCTCTGATACCCCCCTAAAAAAAGAACAAAAACAGAGTGGTGAAATGAAAAATATAAAAGAGACAATGAAAAAAAAAAAAACCCCATATAAACAAAAAGTGTCAGCATTTGTCTCAACTTCATTCTTTTCAATGTGGCAGACAAACCCAGCCAAAAACTTTGAGAGCAGCAGCTGCTGCTGCCCTCCATCTCCTCTTCCACTCATCTTGAGCACTTTAATCAGAAAAAGGAGTCTTAAAAACAAAACTATGCCTTATCCAAATCACTGAAAGGTAAGCTCATTTTGAAGATTGGGCTTCTAGAAGCAGAGTCGCCCTACAGTGGCAACAAAGCAGATAAAGTATCTGCAATCCCAGCCCCCTTGCCCCCTCCCTTCTCATTCTCTCCCTCCTCCCCACCCCACCCCCTCCGTCGGAGTCAAGTTTATAAACAGCAACTTTCGAACTGATCACTCACATTGGTGACCATGTAAGGCACTTGCTGGTCATAAAATCCATCCATTCTGCTGATCTTCGCAAATCTCGGCTCAGTGTTTTATATTTTGAGCATTTAGCTGGAGATTTCCTCGGGATCTGGACTTCTATCAACCTAGAGGGGAACAAGATGGCTTTTAGGCTAAAAAAAAAAAAAAAAATCATGAATGAAGCTCTTGAATTTGCATAGCTAATTACCCTCCGACAGTCCCATTCACAAAAATAACCCTCCCTACACCGCCTCCTTCACCTGGATCCAAAGAGAGCCAAGAGAGTTCACAATTTACATATTTTCGGCAGTAGCAAAAATCCGAACCAGAGGCGATGTATTTATTTACACTCTCGATGTTTCCCTGCGCGGTCGGTGTACCCCGGGCAGCTCTGATTCGCAAACGTGTGCAAAACTAGCAATGGCGATCAACGAGACTTGCTTTGCACCTAACGGGACTAAAGAGACGGAGACACCTCTTTCATAAGGATAGTTTTTGCAACCCACAACCATGCAATTATCTGGAGAGACATAAAAAGTTGTTGGATAGACCCACCTGAAGGCCACGCTAGGCGAACGGCTGCAAAAAATTCCCTCCAATTTTAATAAAAACATTAATTATTGCCCAGCACTTCCCCCTTGGAAGCCGAAAGCGCCTCTGACAGAGCTCAATTCGGTGGTTTTTCCTCTACTTCTCCTCCAGGGGCCTCCAATCCAAACTGATGGATCGCTGCCTCCCATTGGCTCCGCGTCTCTTTCACAAGATCGGATTTCGGGCTGTCAATCAGGAGGCTTGCTGCCCCTGCTCGTGAATCTCCCGCGCCCCTCTGCCCGTACCCGTGCTCCGCCGGCTGGCGCGGTGACCACTGCCTGGAAACGCCACAGAGCAAATCGACTGCCGTCCTAACCAGCTGCTTATTGTTAAGGCGCTCGGGGACACCGAAGCCATGTGTTTCGAGTCGCCAGTTCTCCTTACTGGTGTGTTTGGTCCACTAATTGGGCTGATTTCCTAAAGCACATTCGTTCGGGTCAGATATATACTCCGAAGCGCGATCCACCAAGACCGTGCCTCCTTAGTCTCCCACCACCCCTCCCTCAAGATCTCCAGCCCCTCTACTTTGAACCTGATAAGGAGCCCACCTCACACTATAGCCTCGTTCCCACTAAGTTTTTGGTCCAGGTTATCTTCCCATTTTTCAACACCCACCATAACCATTATGGCGCATCAAAAACATTATTTTTTTAACGTCATCCTCAAGTAAATCTTTCATGGGACAGTAAAATCTATGGGGAAAGCACCTGGGAGAAGCAGAGGAATTGCTTCAGGAGTGGTTGCGTTGGAAGGGAGAACTACAGAGCGATCTAGGTGAAGGAAAGTATTTAAATAAAATTTGTCTCACGTGTGCACTGGGACAAGGTGTTTCCAGTCCCTGGTGGAGGTGGGGAGGAGCAGGGATAGGTTGGGGTGGCTCGGATATCCTAGCGACCCGCACGTTTCCTGAGCTTTTGTTATGTATACACGGAGGCGGAGGGTGTCACTTACTGTACTTGACGCTTTCACTTCCTCTCCAGCTTTTAAACAGCCAGAGCCGGGAGTTGGGGGAGAGAGGCGAGGGGCGTCGGGTTTCAAGGACAATGACTAGGACGTTAAAAAGTGAGGGCTGCAATTCTGAAACCACTTGCCCTGACCCTCCTACGGGGCTTAGAGCTGAAAAGAGTCACTTAAGAAGCCTCGGCCCAACCGGGGATGAGAGGCCTCGGGGATGGGACCAGGGACTCAGTGGTGTTGAAATTCATTTGTGATCCTGGTGGCGACCAGAGCTAGACACCAAACGATGTTTCCGGCAGCTGTTCAGCCCTTTGGGAAACGTGCTGCAGTTCTTAATTTCTAATTGAAAGTTTCCTTCCTTAAATGGAACGTTATGGAGCCGTGTTAAACCGGAGTGTGAGCGCACAAGGCTCAATGGAGGTCATGGGTCAAAACAATTTTTAATATTAAAAAAAAAACTTATTACTGGGGAAACACCCAATAACTGTGGACAGCAAGGACACACACCGTGCGTTCCCTGAAAGTAATAAATCAGAGTCAGCCTGTCCTAAGGCGCGCACCTACAAGCATTTTGAGCGGGAACTGCACATTTACACGAGCCGGGGAGGGGTTCGGGCGCAGCCTGGCCTCGAGGCTGGCATCGTGAGGCTCTAGGGTACTTTCTGAGGGTGCAGTCAGGCGGCAAGGGTGTCCCGCCGCCCAGCACTCCCGGGATAACCCAGCCCCCGTAACCTGAGCAACAGTTTCCAAAGACCTTCTCTGCTGCCGGAGCCTGACGGGTAACGATGGTAACCGGGAGGGGGCGGAGCTTCAGACTCAGCCCCCGCGAGGTTCTCTCGGCAGCCAATAATTTACCGTCTGTTCCCAGCCCACTGTTGTTTATTGCTGACCCCGCAGCGCTCCGCTAGGGGATTGGCCGCTTTAGGAAAAGAGGCGGAGCCTCTCCCGCCCCTGCAGCCACCTTTCGGCTCCATTCACAAAATTCCGGCCTTTCTTGGTCACGTGGTTGGGGGCGTGGAGGGGCAAGGGAAATGACACAATAAAGGCCCAAGTTTTCCAAACCACAAAACTTTTTCTGCCTCGCTACCCCCTCTCTGTTCCGTCAACGAACAAATACTAGAAGATGAGGAAAAGGAGGCTTGGGTCTCGGAGCAACAAAGAGGGGGGGAAAAAAATAAGTCCGAAATTAAAGGAAGACTCACAGGGAGATAATTACGGGGTACATACACTGCATATGAGAAAAGCTGCGAAAGAGGAAAGGAAGAGAATAAAGGAGTGGGGAGAAAGCCTTAAGGACAAGCTAGGAACTTAGGCTTGCTGCTTCAAGTCATTGCTTTTAGACTGTCAAAGAGTAAATGGATTTCAGTTTTCTCACAACTCTAATTTTCATTCCTACCTTAGATTTATCCCATAGTTTGTTAACTTTTTAAAGCTTCTTTCAGGCACGCTGCAGGTTTCACTGGCTGACAGTTCTAGTTTCCATTTGCCAAGACTTCACTCTTTCACAGGCCCCCAAAAGCACTACCCCTACTTCCCACCTACGCTGGACTGACCAACAGAAGCTGAGCCTTAATCCTCGGATTTGACTACGTATTGCAGGGGCTCCATATTTTCCCTTTGGATTCTTTAAACGAACTCAGCTTTTCTAACTATTTGATCTTAACAGTAATTGAATATGATGATATGTGACTAAGCAGACAAGCCAGTCTCGCTACAGCTCAGTTTTGTTGAAACAGCACACAGTTTCGAGTTTAATGTTTCCCTCTAGCAAGTGGACTGTGGGACCATGCTCCCTCCTCCCTCCCACTTTCTCTTCTGCCCTTTCTCTTTCTGTCCTTTTTGTGCCGTGATACTTAGACACTAGCTTTTAGTTTGGCTGCTGTTTATCTTCTCTGCTTGGCGCCGGGAAAAACCAGTAGACCTAGTGGCTGAAAGCATTGGAAGGGCTAAAAATTCGTTTTTCAGAAGTTGTTACCATTGTGGAAAATGTCTACAGAGGCAGCTGTTCTATCCACAGAGAGGAACATCAAAAGTTGCACAGAGTTTCCACTACTTTTGAAAGTGAGTCTTTAAAAATCAGCTTAGTAAACGCTAGTCCTTCTTGAATGGAAAATTTCATTTTGGCAGGATTTCAGGCATAGAATGGCAGAGCAGAGGCCAAGAGGCTTTGACATTTATTTACTTGTATTTTGAAATTCCATTTGGGTTTTGAAATTAGAGCTCTTGAGAGAAAGCCCACCTTCCCCCCTCCGCTCCCCATAAAAATCCATTTCTGAGTTTGGAAAGTTTTTAGATTGCATAAAAAGCTATTTAAATCTTTATAGTTCCTTTGCTGTTATTTAATAAAATAAAATTCATTAGTGGCTTTTCTGCAGTTAACTTATTATAGCATTATGCTGAAAATGCCTGATGTTAAAGCACATTTCTAAAAGCAGCAGAAAGAAACTAAAATGGTACTGATAGTTTGAAATGGTTAATATGATTAAAATTAAATGAAATTTGTTCAAATTGGGTTGATTATTAAGTAAAATAGTAACCTGTATAATTTTTTTAATTCTTTATAAGCAAACTGTTAATGGCCTAGTTTGCACAGAGCTACATCAAATAGATAAGGAAAAGATAGACCATTAAATAGACAAGTGGGCATAGGAATGAACAGGTGAATATAATTTTAAAGGAAAACTTAGAAACCTGCCAGAATAGTGAAAGATAATGAGTGGCTATAGTGGGCTCCCTGTGGGAAGAGAAGCAGGGATTTGAGAGGAGGGTAGACCCTAGGAAGAAGGTAAGGGTATCAAGAAAATTGACACTGTGTACAAGGTGTTAGCTCCCACTCTAACCCTGCCATTCTCAGCAGGAGAATACCTCCAATATTCCCTTGTAGAGGAAATGTGATTTAAAAAATTGTTAACTGCATTGGAAGTCAAGACATTAGTCATTAAAAAAATTAAAAACATCTTTATCCCATCAAGTTGGAAAAAAATTCTAATGTCCAGGGATGTTAGCGTTGGGATAAGGGCACTCACATGTATTGCTGGTTGGAATGTGACTTTCTGCAACCTTTATAAAGCAAGTATCTACTAGACCCTAAAATGTCTAAAGTAAGTATGAAGTCAGTATCTACTAGACCCTAAAATGTACAGTATCTATTAGACCTTAATTAGACCCAATAATCCTGATTTGGGAAATCTATTCTATAAAAATAAAAGCAATGTGCATAAGGACATTTACTGAAGTATTATGTATAGAGGGGGAAATTTAGAAGCAACTTCAATACCCACCAATAAGGACATGGTTTTTAACATAGTATGATCATTTCATACTTTGGAATTCAATTATGGTGCTTATATAGCTGTTAAAAAGTATGCTGTGTTCTTGGTTCTCAAACTTGAGATTACTTAAGAAACTCCTTGTTAAAAATTCAGATTCCTGGGTGGACCCATAGAGTTTCCGATTCAGTAGACCTGAACTTGGGCCCAGCAAGCACATCACATGAAAATTCTGTTGCAGAGGATTTTGTTGTAGTTGGCCTCTGAATCTTTCTGGGGAAACCCTGGGTTGGACCTCTACCAGAAATCCAAAGGGAGACCTGCAATGTTTACTAGTTTGGACATGTTTTGCTTGACCCACATAATGCTGACATGCTTGGACATTTCATCATCAACACGTAAAATTTCGATTTCCACTACTGCTTGACAAATCAGAGAATATGATAACACTGAGACCAAATTCCCAAATAGCAACCATCAGCTGGAGCTTGTGAAGCTCTTGTGAAGGAGCATGGGTTTCAGTTTTGCCATGGTCCACACTCTTCCCTAATCCCTGTTTTTCTTATTTATGTTATGTTATTTATGTTACCCACCTGACCCCTGTAAGCATTTGCATGTGTCAATCCCGAATTACATGTGACATAGCATGTTAATAAAAGCAAGGGAAAGAATATAGAGTATCATATATTCTGTTTTTGTTCAAAAGAAAAAATAGTGTGCATAAAGGTGCCTGTATACACATATAGGAGACATATGTGTATATATACCTATACACCAGTGTTTCTCAACATTTTTTCATTACTGCCCCCCAAAGAGCCTTTGTGGACATTTTTTATTTCTGATTGTCCCCCTCCCATTAAATTTTAATACTACAGATATACTGTATACCTGTTTATATCCTGTAATCCTTTGGAAGGTCACAAATTAGTGTCATATCTAACATCTATCCCTCCAAGAACCAATTTTCAACACTTGGGGGCAATATCACCCCCATTGAGAATGTATAATATATACCTTTATTTTTCTCTTTCTATAGGTAGTGTATTTAGCTAAAAATATTGATTTTTATCATTCCAAAAGAATACACATCCATCTCTTATTATTAGTTACAGGTACCTCTAGTAGGTCTGATTGGAGGTGTGAGGTAAAAGATAATCATAGGGGGCTTCCCTGGTGGCGCAGTGGTTAAGAATCTGCCTGCCAATGCAAGGGACACGGGTTCGAGGCCTGGCCCGGGAAGATCCCACATGCCACGGAGCAACTAAGCCCGTGTGCCACAACTACTGAGCCCACGTGCCACAACTACTGAAGCCTGCATGCCTACAGCCCGTGCTCCGCAACAAGAGAAGCCACCGCAATGAAGAGTAGCCGCCGCTCACCGCAACTAGACAAAAGCCCACGCGCAGCAACGAAGACCCAACGGAGACAAAAAAAAAAAAAACCAAACAAATAAAGAAATTTATAAAAAAAAAGATAATCATATTTTTTTAGCACGTGGAATGGTTTGTTGCAACATGCATGTATCATAGTCATTTTTTAATCCATTTAAGGGGTGAACACATGTGTTAACTCTAACACAGTTTAGAGTTAATTTTGTAAGAACCATAGAAATTTTCATTTATAGAATAACAACATATCTAGATAGTCATGGATCTTAACTTTGAGTGATTTGTAAATTTTAGAACAAATAATGAACAAGGAACAAAACAAATCTTTTACCTTTCTTTGGAAAGAGGACTACTTGCATTTGAAGGCATGGCATTGGTAACATTAAACAGTAAGACATCAGTGGAGTTCACCAATCTCTACCCTTGTAGTTGTTTTCTGGACCACTGTGAGAGATGCAGGTTTGGTGGAGGTGCTTTCCTCATGTAAAAGACAGGTTAGTAACAAAGGGAAAAAATGATTCTAAAAGTCCACTTTAGAAATGGAATTTTATTCTCCTGGAACACAACTTGATTTAGAACAATCTAAATCACTAACAATAAAGTTAATCTTTTATGTGTATTACACATTGCGAGGACTATTTCCAGACTGGCTTCCCAAAGTACCTCCTCTGGGTGGTCCTCCTGGAAATAGTTTGTTTTCCTCAGTTCTGAATCCCAAGGTAGCTTTAGAAGAATTTCTTCTTGTGGCTTCTCAGAGCTGGCATTTTTTCATAGCTCTAAATTCTGTGTAAATGTTAATAACTGTCCTTCATTCAATACTTAGGACCTGATTACAAGTATCTTAAGCCACTGGCATATAGAAGGTGTTTAATGCTTGTTGTAGGATGAATGAATCAGTGAATGGATAGCCTACTACTGAACTGCCTCACTCTACAAATATAAACACATTTCAAATATTAACTAAGCAATGTTGTAGGCAATGACTGTTCTGAAAACAAATAAAAATTTGCTGGACAACTGAAAAGGGCTGATTTACCTGAGTACAAATGGCTTTTTGATAAAAGTTTGCTCTTAAATTATTATCGAAAGAAAATTAAAAGCTGCATTGAGCTAAATATATTTCTCCTATGTATAGGTTTCTTTCATTTTTTTTGACACAGAAAAACATTCTTTGTGATTTCTAAGGATCTGATATTTGTGACCGACAGCAAAGTATCTGAAGTGTATAATTCAGAATCATAACTTGTACCAATGTAACCTTTCTTTCTTTTTTAAATGTATTACATGAAGGGTTTGTAATAGATGCCCTTGAGATCCCTTATGAAAGAAGTCCCCTGATCTTATTTTTAGTCAATGGCTGTGTTAAAGTCACTCAGAAGAAAAAAAACAGTGGTGTAGTGGAAAGAGGATTTGGTATCAGACGGTCATGGATTTGAATGCCGGTCCAACACAGGCTAAATTGTGTCATGTCTCTGAGTCTCAGTTTCCACATCTATATAATGGATATAAAACCTCTTTTCCAAAATTGCTGTGAGGAAGAAATGAGCTAATGTATGTAAATTGCCTCGCAGAGTTGGTACTCATAGAAGTTGCCTTTCTTGTCCTGTGTGTTAGAGCTTTTCTCTGACATAAGACAAAAGATTTCTCCTCTCTGGGTCAGTCCTCCTTGGCCTGATGTCACAGATATATCCCTGTGACCTTCCAGATGACTTTTAGAACTGTCCTTAATACCTAAGAACCGCCAGCCTGACTTCCTGCCCATGTTTAAAATAATTTTCTAGCTTCCCATCAATGTGGAGGTCAATTCCTGGTCTCCAATACTTATCCTGCTCAGGCAGGGGACTGACACATCAGATTCCTCTCCCTGGTCTCTAGTGATCAGCCAACGTGACGCCTGACACCACATGCCAATTATCTTGCAGTTAAGGTCTCCTTGCTGAGTTCAAAAACTCTAGCATAGTAGTTGAAGGAGAGAGAAAATGTTGCTTGACGGCAGTGCACAGCAGAGGAATTAGTCTCAAGAAAGTAAAACAGAAAAGTTGTCCAAACAGAGCAGTTTCTGCAAAGGGGGCAAAAGAACAGCCTCGTATCCATCACTTCCTTAATACCTAGAAAGTCTTCCCTGAATGAGGGTCACCAATGATCCTTAAGTCAGTTTCTTGGTATTTGAAGAACAATGTGTCTTTGAACTTTGTAATAGTGATTTCACTTCTTTGTGATCTTCCTGAATTCTCTTTTATATTTAAAATGTTCCTTTTGTCCTGAATTTCTTCTCAAGTTTAAAAATAGCCCTTTGACTACAGGCATTTCATGTGAGCACATCAAAGAAAGCTACAAATCTTCTTTGGATCTGTATGACACACTCTAAATACAACTCAGGTTTTTATTCTTGGTTCACTTTTATATTCTAAATTGAAATTACTCCCTGTTTCTCTTGTGTCAAATAATATCAATGCTCATAAGTTTATCAAATATATCTTGGAGCAACATGGTCCATCCAGAAAAATAAGTTATTTATGATGAGAGTCTTACCTTTGTTAGGAAAGATTTGTATCTGACACTCTTGACATCATTTGAGTCCATAAAGGAAGGCATTATCAGAAAGGCATTCAGGAAGCAGGTATGTATATGGATGAGACCTAAAAATAATTTTGCATTCAGAATTAAAACAAAGATATTCTTTCCTATACATATACATATTCTCACACCCACTCCTACTGAAATATCAGAATTCTTAAAATAATAAGTGTTATCAGTTAAAACAGAGGAAAAGGCCATGATATTCATTATCAATAGCTCTTGCTATTTGACTCATTCGTGACGTAATGCGAGATATCCGTTCTTGGTTTCTAGATAATTCAGTCTTAGAGCTCAAAGGGGCATCAGTAGCTCATCAAGTTTGTCATCAATGCCATCACTACTCTTCTTATTTTCCAACACATAGAGCCATACTTATTTAGAGCTTATCGATTCTTACTTAAGCCTTCCGTATCTGATCACTGATCAAGAACACTCTAGATCACTGTCTCTCAAATTATCTGCAGTGAAAGACCAGCATTAGTGATCCATCACTGAGTTACAAACTATCTCCAAATTTAACGGCTTAAGTTAATCCACATTTATTATCTCACTATTTCTGTGAATCACGAATCTAAGAGAAACTTAGCTGGGTGTTTCTGGCTCAGGGTCTCTCCCGAGGCTGTAGTCAAGCTGCGATCTGGAGCTAGGAATTCTGCTGCCAAGCTCACTTATGTGGTGGCTGGTGGCCTCAGTTCTTTGGGACTATTGGCCACATAGCTCAGTTTTTCACCATGTGTGTTTCTCCATAGGGCTGCAGATGACAAGGCTTTCAAGTACCAATAATCCAAGAGAGACAGCTCAAGATGGCAATCAGTCTTTTACAACGTAATCTCGGAAGTGACAAACCATCAGTTCTGCCATAGACTATTGGTCATACAGACTAATACAATGTGAGAGGGAGACAGCACAAAGGTGTGAATATTAGGAAGCTGGGATCACTGGTGACAATCTTAGAGGCTGACTATAAGAACTCTTCTCTTTTCAAATGTCCAATCAGTCACAGATTGAACACAGATTTACTTGCCATTCTAATTTATGCAAAATGCCTTCCACAATTAGACCCAAGACTCCAAGAGAACAGGGACTTCGTCTTACTCATGGCTGTATTCCTATCACCTCAGTCATCTCTGAGGGATGACTGTTAAAAGACTTATTAAACACATCCTCTTGTTAAAGATGCGTGTATGGACTGAATGTTTGCGTCCCCCCTCCCCAAATTCTTATGTTGAAGCTCTAACCCCCAATCTGATGGTATTGGGAGGTAATTAGGGTTAGATTAGTTCATGAGGGTAGGGCCCTCACGATGGGTTTAGTGGCCTCATAAGAAGAAGAAGAAGGAAAAGAGGAACTCTCATTCTCTCTCTCTCTCTCTCAAATCCTTTCCCTCCCTCCCCCTTCCTCCTACCCTCCTTCTCTCCCCCTCCCTCCCTCCCTCCCTCTCCACTCACAGCTTCTTGAGCACATAGTGAAAAGCCAAGCCAGGAAGAGAGCTCTCACCAGAACATGACCACGCTGGCACCCAGATCCTGGATTTCCAATCTTCACAACTGTGAGAAAATAAATTTCCATTGTTAAGCCAGTCTGTGGTATTTTGTTGTGGCAGCCCGAGAAAACCAAGAGCCAAAGGAAATCAAGAACTTGAAATTACAACACCATTTAGGGATTTAACGCTTCAGGATTGGGATATGCTTAGTAATAGCTAAACTAAATCCCTTATGCTGAAGTGGAAACTTATTTCTTCTTATTAAATTCTCTGTTCAGCAAATGGAGAAGTGCAGCTGCTACCAGCAGGTCTCAGCACTCATCATCACAGCATAGCAGGCACTGTGTTATATGAGGAAGACACAAACAACATGGCACCCCCAATAGATGAAAAGCATAAGCTAGAAGGAGAGATATCCCAGTCAAGCAGCCTTTTAGAGGGGCCCTCCGTGACTCACCCCATGTTTCCCCTAACTCACTGTTTCTCCGGCATATTAATCTGCTTTATTCATCATAGGAGTTAGCTTGTTTAAAATATTCCCACTTGTTTACATATATGCCCTGGTTTCTGTTTGTTCCCTGACTCTTCCTTCCCCACTACAAGATGTAAGCTCCAGGAAAGTTGGGTGGATCCTGGTGGTCTTGTTGATTATTTTATTTACAAGCCTGCCTGGAATTGTACTTAGCTCAAAGCATTCACCAAATACACACTGAATGAATACAGTTAACTAGAGGTACATTCAAGGCAAGATGGGATCTATTACGCTTTTCAGAAATCCTGTCTCAAACCGTCCGTGACAAGGCCTAAAATTCTATTTTGTTCGTTTACGCTTTCACCTAAGTTCTGGCCTTTCAATATTTTGATCATTGTTTTTTCCCTTCACTGCCTCCTCTTCTTCCAGCTTTTTAAGCTGTGGAGCCACAGTACAAGCACAATATTCCTGTGTCTGTTCAGTGATTCTACTTCATCTTTGGATCACCTAATTTAGTTTGGAATGAAGTGACATCAATGGGAGTTTTGCATGAATAAGGGCTGAAGATGAATCTGTTCAAATTAAATGGAAATTAAAGAGATGTTTTCAAGGGCATTTGTTCTAAAAATTGATCTGCTTTATAATTAGTCTCATGTAAAATTATTTTTCAGTAGTCATGGAAATTGCCAGGTAGCCCACTAATGCAAGATGAGTAAATTTACCATTACCTAGGAACTTATAAAACTGGGATGGGAAAGGATTTTTTTTAATCAGAATTTTTTTTGGTTAATATTTAACTGTTTATTTGTGAAAAAAAACATTGAGTTCTGCTCTGTGCTAAGCTATGCACTGGGCATATTATATACTGCATGATTTCTCTCACTAGATCTTCAGAACAATACTGCAACAGTGGTACTGGTGTCCCATTTTACAGTCTAGGAAACTGATAAAAAAAAAAGTAAAAGGAATCACCCAAAGTCACAGAGCCATCAAGTGGAGGAACAGAGCTGCAAACTTCAGCTCATATGACTCCCAGGCACCTCAAGACCATGAATAATTGGCTGCTGAATAATTGCTCAAGTCTAGTTTGAAGCACTTTCTAATGTGTAGTCGGGACAAATGTGACTACACAATAAACAGAACAGAGTTTCCCAAAGTTTTTCTTGAGGGAAGGACTTGATCTTGAGATACTAATAGATATCTGGAGAGGAAAAAGTTGCCAGGGTAGGTTTGAAAGTTTGAGAAATGCTGAGGGGAACACAATTAAATCAATTTAAGACAAAACAAAAGAACGCAAATAACCCTTTGGCACTTATGAGAACCTTCAACGCACTAATGCTCTGGGTGAATTAAATCTCCATGGTGGTGGTTTAGAGCCTCCTAGAGATGGGGAAGGTGGGGACCTGGATTGAGACAGTACAATAAAATTTCCAGAAGTAGTTGATCATCTAACATTTTTCCCTCTTAGAACATTTTTAGGACTAAAGCCCTATGGGTTACAGTTTGTAAAATACTTGCTTAAATTATTAGAGCAAAAAAAAAGCATCAATTCTGAAGGAGTTTACAATGAGGGCTGCTAATTATACTGATTCAATATTACCACGTGAACACAAAAGATGCCCTTTTCGAATGCTCCTACACTGTTGGTGGGAATGTAAATTGGTACAGCCACTATGGAGAACAGTATGGAGGTTCCTTAAAAAACTAAAAATAGAGCTACCATATGATCCAGCAATCCTACTCCTGGGCATACATCCGGAGAAAAACATGGTTCAAAAGGATACATGCACCCCAATGTTCACTGCATTGTTTACAATCGCCAAGACATGGAAGCAACCTAAATGTCCATCAACAGAAGAATGGATAAAGAAGATGTGGTACATATATACAAGGGAATATTACTCAGCCACTAAAAAGAATGAAATAATGACATTTGCAGCAACATTGATGGACCTGGAGGTCATCATACTAAGTGAAGTAAGTCAGACAGACAAAGACAAATATCACTGATATCACTTACATGCAGAATCTAAAATTTTAAAAATGATACAAATGAACTTATTTACGAAAGAGAAACAGGCTCACACATTTAGAGAATGAACTTGTTTGACTTGAGTCCTAGGCTTTGTGAAATTGACCTCAGCTACCTTTTATCGTGTCTACTTTTCCTTGTGATTGTCAGTATGGGTTTAAAAGTAATAAGTGATATTTGCATGAAAAGGATGATTCTTATTTCTTAATTTGTTTTGGCTGGGAAAAGATAATGGCATGCCATTGCCTGGGAAATATGAAGGATGCTAAATAATAGGCAGATAATTATTGGGGAAAGTTATTTCTACAACAAAACTTAAGAGTGTTTGACTGTGAACTTTATTTTTTAATGAGAGGCAGCATAGCACAATGGTTAAGAACATGGCTAGATTTGACTTCTGTGAACCCTGACTATCTTTGCTTTCATGGGCTCCTTCCTCCATTAAAAATTAATAGTAAAACTATATAATTATATTGTTATATTTTAAGACTGTCTTGGCATAAGAAATCTGAAATGATATATTCAGTGTTATGATATTAGTTACATTATACACTCGATATTATACTTATTATCTACTTGTTATTATTAAATTCATTTTTTGCTTCTGATTTTAAAAGAAACTTAAATTGAAACATTTTTTATGGTCCTCTAAAATATGGTAGGCCCTTGGCTCTATGTCTATGTGCCTAATGAGAAGTCAGCCCTGCTTAAGAATGTAGGTTCTGAAGCCAGACTGCCATGTTGCAAATCCTAGCTTTTCTACCTAGCAGCTGTGTGACCTTGGGCAAGTTATTTTACTTTTCTGTGCCTTTATTTGTTCTTCTGCAAAATGGGGATAATTAAATACCTCCATCACAGAGTCGATAAAAGGAATTATCTCTTGTCAAGCGCTTAGATCAATGCTTGGCACATTCACTTTCTAGTAGATTATACCAATTTATTTTATCAAATTAAAAATAGCTGATATTGGAGTTGAAGCTCTTCTGAATAGAAACAGGCTTCTCCTTGCCCAGGAAGACAAATAATAATAAAGAAATGTGTTGCATTCAGCTGAGAGAAGATGGGAGAGGAGGTGGACATTGAGAAGGATGAATTCCTGCGGCTACGTTGCCTGATTCCAAACTTGCTTCAACCATTTAATAGCTGTGTGATCCTGGGCAGGTTGCTTAATCTCTCTAAGCCCTGTTTCTACATTTTTGAAATGCGGATAAAGATAGCATCCAGTTTATAAGGTTTTTGTTAATTGAAATGACCAGTTTATGATACACTTATAATAACAGCTACATACTATCAACAATTATTTTTATTTCTTAACTTCCTACCAGCTGTTTTGCACTTTAGTTCTCCTTTATTACTACCACCTTTCCTTGGAATCCAGAGTGTTGGCCTCAACTCTATGGAGTGACAGCTGTAGCTGTAGTTGGGGAGCCCAGAGTAGCCTCTTTGATCCGAAGTGTGTAAGGAACTATGAAACTAAGGAAATCCTACAGTATAAGTACACATTTTTTATCATTAAAAAATTCTTTCTCTCCATTTTCTCACCGATCTCCACAAGCACAAATAGTTTCTTGATTTGTATTATCAATTTAGCCATTACTAAAATACAAAAGTGGTGGAGTGTGGGGAATGAGGATGTAAGAGGGAAATATTAAGTGTAACTTCCAATGACATTTGCTGTATACATCATTGGTTCTAAAGAAAATCTCTGATATATGATCATTACCAAGAATGGCTGAAGTGACGTTTAAATGCAAGCTAATCAATCTTTTCAGGGCAAAATTATATTTGGGGACAAAAATACATGTGATGGCCTATGTAAGTGTGGGACCCTTGTCAAGTATGAGTCCCCTCTTGTCTAAGGACAGAACTACTTGGATGCTTCATAAGTCTCTTCTATTCCCTTCTATTCTCCCACACTTTTAAGAATGAAATGGCGTAGGACGCGTATGTATATTTGGTATTCATAACCTCATTCTAATGGTTGGCTTATGTTCAACAAAAGTCTTTAATTCAATGAAATGGCATATCTTTAATGGAAGAATAACAAAGAAGGGCAATTTGCATTTCCTGTTTGGTAAAGTGAATGCAATATATAGAATTTAGGAAGTGACTGCTAATATTGTCAGGAGGTAGTTATATACTATTACAAAAGATTTGTTTTCCAAATAATATCATACATACAGACATAATTTTTAAGTCTTTAAAAAAAAGAGTTGTGAAGTTTACTTATTTTTTTTTAAATTTTTTGACGTGGACCATTTTTAAAGTCCTTTTGAATTTGTGACAATATTGCTTCTGTTTCATGTTTTGTTTTTTTGACCCCAAGGCATGTGGGATCTTAGCTCCCCAACCAGGGATCGAACCTTCAACCCTGCATTGGAAGGCGAAGTCTTAACCACTGGACTGCCAGGGCAGTCCCCATGAGGTGAGAATTTTAAATCAGAGATTGAAAATATGGGTACTTTAGGGTAAGTCTATGTGTGCATAGATAAATATATAAATATAAAGACATTTTTTAAATATGGAGAGAAAGAAAAATATTTGTGACATTTGTCTATTCATACAAGTTTCTACAATTTGACTGCTTAACTTATTTTCTGTGGGTTACAGAAACCAAAGACATGATTTCTTTGCTGTTTAGATGTAAAAATTTTATAGACACTTCACAAGACAGACTGCATTCCCCCCACCCCACCCCCGTATTATCTATTTTGTGTTAGTTATTCGTATAATTTTCCTCTAGGGAATGGGCAAAAACTCATCTTATTGGCTAAATATTCTTGTACTTCAGTAAGTACAAAGTACAGCCAGAAAGTTTTACTGCGAGACTTAATCTAACTTTATTTCTTTTCATCCAATGGAAGATAAATGGCTTACGATTCTTTTTTTTTTTTTTTAACGGAAGTACTGTTGCTGTACAACATTTTTGTGGATTTTCCATTGAAAATTTCAGCAGTTCTGTTGATGTCACATGCTAACTGAAGTCCACATTGATTGCTCTTGATTTCTCGGAGTCTTATATTTTGGTCCTGATACATGAAAGGGGCTCCAGAATGTCTTAATGGGAGGATTTGAGACAACAACCAGACAATAATCTTTCCTGGCTGAGAGGAAGGGCAGTGGAACATGCAGCTGCATTTGCCTCACAAGCTTACTGTTCTTACATAGATTTTATTTAAGGTGTCTTGGGACACTGATCTTCTACTCAGATAGAAAGACAAGAAAAAAAAGGCCATAGTCAATATCAGAGCTATGTTAATTTAAATGTCTTTATTAGTTATATATTTTTCAAAAAAATGACTCGCTGGGTAGCTATTAAGGTACTAGAACTGATAAATGTGTACAGGGTCCTTTTGCAATAAAACTGCCTACGACTTGAAAAAAAATTCTTTATGTTCTAGATTTAACATCACCTCCTCCATAACTTTTGGAACTCAATTATGCCTCTGCTTCAGTTTTCCCAACTATAAAATGGAATTACTACCTTTCTCTGCTTTCTTTCCTGCCCTCAAATCCTGTGGACTCCTCTGAGTATTGAGTTCAAATGAATGCCCTTGTTTTAGTCTCGTTAAAGTATTGCAAACAATTCCCATTGATAAAGGCTAATGTACAAAAAATATGTATGCATATTGTGATTGTGTCATTATTGAGCTGATTTCCAGCAAACATTCTAGACCTTTCAATTCAAAAGAATGCTGGCGCTTTGATATTTTGGCTCTTTGGTTAGCGGTGGGCACATGCCTAACAGATGCTTCTAGAAAAGGGCATTTCTTGAAGAAAATCGTAAATAAGGCAAATATACATTCCTTATATTTAGTGAATTGAATACAATATATAGACTAAAGGATGATGTTTATTTCAAAGACACCTAAAACACATTCAGATTTCATTTGTTGTTGCTGGTATCAATGCTAGCAGCATATTCTTATTGAATAATTTTAACATAAGGGAGTCTTTGAGTATGGATTTTCTTTGAAACAACTAAAACCTTTTGGAGGGCATCTTGTGAATAAAACAAAGTGGGTAATGTTGCTTTGGTTCAAACACTGATGTTAGTTTAACGTACTAGTATTGAGACTCACTCTGTTGTGTAACTCAGATGGACTCTGAAGACAATAAGGCAATTCCAAAAGTGTTAGCTGATGAGAGAATCATTGTAGTGACTCCTTTAACTTTCAACATTAATACATGAATGGCAGTTAAAATGGCAGTTCTCAGGATATTTGGCTAAAGGCCAGGGAAACAAAGTATTTGGAAAAAATTACCATTTTAATAGAAAATTCAAGTTGGCTGAAGCTTTGGAGCCTCTCATCACAATCTTTTTCACTTACAGAGGACACTTTTGAGAATCAGAAGAGTTAAGCAATTTAACCAAGTCCGCAGATGTAAAATCAGAAACTGGGACTAGAGTTAGGATACTTGACACACAGTAGAGTTTTTATTCGCACCACTGCATCATGAATGGTGACAAGTTCACTGGGCTGTCTCTCAAAATAAAAAAGCTTTGTAGAGGCAAATCTCTTGAATGTGTAGTGATGTACACAGATAAGGGCTAAAGAATGCTGTATTTTTTTTATGTTAGGTCTCACTCCTTGAGTTTGTAAAAACAAATTTGAGAGATTTAAATTTTTCTGTGCATTGAAGAGTCCTAGAGAGTTTTTACCTACGAGGATGCATTCTAACAAACAGAACACTACTTTCATTCTATTGGAACATATATGTTTATTTGATATATATAGTTTGAACTTTGCCTTTTGATGTTTGTAGCAGAGGAAAGTAATTCTAATTTAATTATTTAGAGTTATGTTTATAGTTAATCCTCAAAGGAATTTTTATTGCTCAATACTTGCAGCCATTATCATTTTCAGTTTCTAAGTACATGAGCAAGAAATGTCACATTATCTTTCTTGTCGTTAAATCAAATTGCATCTGACTCCAAGCCTCTCCTTGTTTGGCTGGTAAGAGATCCAAATTCAGTCATTTTGGCAACATCCATCTGCCTCTCTAGGACCACACAGAAATCCACGTATTTAACAGGAAGACTGGAACATGGAAGAAGGCCTCAGTTCTTTAGTCAAATATAACTTTAGTGATATGCTCAATATCCAAGCCCAGTTTTTTTCCTAAAAAATAAATTATATTTTAATTTAATTTAATTTATTTATTTTTCAAAAATCTCTCCAATTGTGTATTTTATGGAAGCATTAGTTGTTAAGCTGGTTCTTTATTTTTTTTATTTTTTTAAAATTTTATTTATTTATTTATTTTTGGCTGTGTTGGGTCTTTGTTTCTGTGCGAGGGCTTTCTCTAGTTGCGGCAAGTGGGGGCCACTCTTCATCGCGGTGCGCGGGCCTCTCACTATCGTGGCCTCTCTTGTTGCGGAGCACGGGCTCCAGATGCGCAGGCTCAGTAGTTGTGGCTCATGGGCCTAGTTGCTCCGTGGAATGTGGGATCTTCCCAGACCAGGGCTCGAACCCGTGTTCCCTGCATTGGCAGGCAGATTCTCAACCACTGCGCCACCAGGGAAGCCCTAATTTTATTTTTTAGTCAACTTATTTAAACTAAAAACAAACAAACAGTTCTTTCATTTATCCCACCCCCATCCCCAGCTCTGGCAACCACTACTCTGTTTTTGGACCTATAAACTTAGTTTTAGGTTTATTCTTTTTTATGCACTCACACACACACATATATAGTATGTGTCTTTCTCTATCTGACTTATTTCACTTAGCATAAGGTCTTTGAGTTCCATCCATGTTGTTGCAAATAGCATGATTTCATTGTATTTTATGGCTGAGTAATATTCCACTGTGTGTGTGTGTGTGTGTGTGTGTGTGTGTGTGTGTGTGTATACACACACCACCTCTTCTTTACTCATTCATCCATTGATGGACACTTAAGTTGCTTCTATATCTGAGCTATTGTAAATAATGCTTCAATGAACATGAGGCTACATGTATCTTTCTGAAGTAGTGTTTTTGTGTTCTTTAAATAAATGACCAGCAGTAGAATTGCTGGATCATATAGTAGTCATATTTTTAATTTTTGAGATAGTGTTTTCCATAGTAGCTGCACCAATTTACATTTCCACCAGCAATACACAATGGTTCCCTTCTTCTCACATCCTCGCCAACACTTGTTACTTCTAGTCTTTTTTATAATACCCATTCTAACAAGTACGAAGTTGTATCTCATTGTGGTTTTGATTTGCATTTCCTTGATGATTAATGACGTTGAGCATCTTTTCATGTACCTGTTGGCTATCTGTATGTCTTCTATGGAAAAAAGTCTGTTCATTTTTTCTGCTATTTTTTAAATTGTTTTTGTTTTTGTTTGCTTGAGTTGTATGAGTTCTTTATATATTTTGCACACTAGTCCCTTATCAGATACATGATTTGCAAATATTTTCTCTCAGTAGGTTGCCTTTTCATTTTGTTGATAGTTTCCTTTGCTGTGCAGAGCTTTTTAGTTTGATGTAGTCCCACTTGTTTATTTTTGCTTTTGTTGCTTTTGCTGTTTTTGCTTTCGGTGTCAGATTCAAAAATCATCAACAAGACCTATGTCAAGAAGTTTATTGCCTATGTTTCCTACTAGGAGTTTTATGGTTTCAGGTCTTACATTCTGTAAGTCTTTAATCCATTTTGAGTTAGTTTTTGTATATAGTATAAGATAGTATTCCAGTTTCATTCTTTTGCTTGTGGCTGTCCAATTTTCCCAATACCACACATTGAAAAGACTCTCCTTTGCCCATTGTTTATTCTTGGCTCCTTGTCATAAATTAATTGACCATATATGTATGGGTTTATTCTGTTCCATTGATCTATGTGTCTGCTTTTATGCCAATACCATACTGTTTTAATTACTATACCTTTGTAATACTTTGAAATCAGGTAGCATGATGCCTCCAGCCTTGCTCTTTTTTTTCAGGATTGCTTTGGCTATTTGGGGTCTTTTATGATTCCACACAAATTTTAAGATTTTTTTGTTCTAGTTCTGTGAAAAATGGCATTGGAATTTTGACAGGGATTGCATTGAATCTGTATATTGCTTTGGGTAGTATGGGCATTTTAATAATATTAATTCTTCCAATCCATGAGCATGGAATATCTTTCCATTTATTTGGTCTTCTTTAATTTTTTTTCACTAATGTCTTATAATTTTTAATATACAGGTCTTTCACCTCTTTAATTAAATTTATTCCTAGGTATTTTGTTCTTTTTGATGCAGTTATAAATGGCACTGTTTTCTTAATTTCCTTGAATGTTCATTATTAGTGTATAGAAACACAACAGATTTGTGTACTGATTTTATAACTACAACTTTACTAAATTTTTTATTAGTTCTAACAGGTTTTTAATGGAGTCTCTCAAGTTTTTTAATATATAACATCAGGTCACCTGCAGATAGTGACACTTTTCCTTCTTTCTTTCCATGGGTGTGTTATTTTTTCCTGCCTAATCGTTCTGGCTAGGACTTCTAAAACTATGTTGAATAAAAGTGGCAAGAGTGCACATCTTTGTGTTATTCCTGATCTCAGAGGAATAGCTTTCAGCTTGTAACCACTGAGTATGATGTTAGCTGTGGGCTTGTCATACATGGCCTTTATTATGTTGAGGTATGTTCTCTCTCTACTCACTTTGTTGAGAGCTTTGATCACAAATGGATATTGAACCTTGTCAATTGCTTTTTATGCACCTACTGAGATGATCCTATGACTTTTATTCTTCAATTTGTTAATGTGGTGTATCACATTGACTGATTTGTGGATGTTGGATTATTCTTGCATCCCTGGAATAAATCTCACTTGATTGCGGTGGCGTATGATCCTTTTAACGTATTTTTGAATTCACTTTGCTAATATTTTGTTGAGGATTTTTGCATCTGTGTTCCTCAGGGGTATTGGTCTGTAATTTTTTTTCTTGCGATGTGTTTGGTTTTGGTATCAGGGTCACACTGGCCTTGTAAAACGAGTTTGGAAGAGCTCCTTCCACTTCAATTTTTCTTGGAATAGTTCTGAAGGATTGGTATTAATTCTTTGAATGTTTAGTAAAATTTACCAGTGAAGCAGTCTGGTCCTGGATTTTTGTTTGTTGGGAGGTTTTTGATTACTGATTCAATCTTCTTACTAATAATCAACATCTGTTCAGATTTTCTATTTTATCATGATTCAGTGTTGGTAGGTTGTAAGTTTCTAGGAATTTATCCATTTCTTTAGGTTGTCCAATTTGTAAGTGATTATTCATGGTAGTCTCTTATGATCCTTTGTATTTCTGTGGTATCAGTTATAATATCTCCTCTTTCATTTTTGATTTTTTTAATTTGAGTCTTTTTATTGGTGAGTCTAGCTAAAGGTTTGTCAATTTTGTTTATCTTTTCAAAGAACCAGCTCTTAGTTTCATTGATCTTTTCTATTTTCTTTTTAGTCTCTAAATTCATTTATTTCTGCTCTGACCTTTTATTTCCTTCCTTCCACTAACTTTGGGTTTTCTTCTTCGTTTTCTAGTTCCTTGAGTTGTAACGTTAGGTTGTTTATTTGAGACCTTTCTGGTTTCTTGAGGTAGGCATTTATCTTTATGAACTTCCCTCCTGGAACTGCTTTTGCTGCATGCCATAAATGTTGGTATGTTACTTTTCTATTTCCATTTGTCTCAGGGTATTCTTTGATTTCTTCTTTGACCCATTGGTTGTTCAGTAGCATGTTGCTTAATCTCCACATACTTATGAATTTTCCAATTTTCCTTGTGTAATTAATTTCTAGTTTCATAACACTGTGGTCAGAAATGATGCTTAATATTATCTCAATCCTCTTAAATTTACTAAGACTTGTTTTATGGCCTAACATATGATCTATCTTGGAAAATTTTCCATGTGCACTTGAGAAGAACATATACAATTGACCCTTGAACAACACAGTGGTTAGGGGTGCTGACCCCTTGGTGCAGCCAAAAATTCCTGTACAACTTTTGACTTTCCAAAAACTTAACTAATAACCTACTGCTGATCAGAAACTTTACTGATAACATAAACAAATGATTGACCTGTATTTTGTATATCTACATTTTTATTCATTCATAACATACCTTTTTCTGATTTTTTTGGTATTTCTAGGCTATTTCTAGGCAGTTCACCTGTGAGTTTTTCAAATTGTTTCAAATCTCCAAAAGATTTTCCAATATCTTTATTAAAAAGAATCTATATATAAGTGGATCCAAGCAGTTCAACTCATGTTGTGTAAGGATCAACTGTATTCTCTTGGTTTTGTATGGAATGTTCTGTAAGTACCTGTTAGGTCTATATCATTTAAGGCTGATGTTTCTTTATTGATTTTCTGTCTGGATGATCTATCCATTGATGTAAGTGGGATATTACAGTCCCCTACTTTTACTGTATTGCTGTCTATTTCTTTCTTTAGGTCTGTTAATATTTGCTCTATATATTTAGTTGCTACTATGTTGGGTGAATATTTACAAATGTTATATCTTCTTGGTGGATTGACTCCTTTATCATTATGTAATGCTCTTCTTTGTCTCTTATTATAGTATTTGTTTTAAAATGTAGTTTGTCTGATTAAATATGGCTATGCCAGCTTTCTTTTGGTTTCCAGTTGTATGGAATAACTTTTTTCCATCTTTTCACTTTCAGTCTGTGTGTTTCCTTACATCTAAAGTGAGTCACTTGTAGGCAGCATATAGATGGGTTTTGCTTTTGTTTTTGTTTTAAATCCATTCAGCCACTCTGTGGCTTTTGATTGGAGAATTTCATCTATTTACATTTGAAATAATTATTGATCAATTTATGCTTACTGCCATTTTGTTAATTGTTTCTGGCTGTTTTTGAAGTTCCTCTCTGTTCCTTTCTTCTTCTCTTGCTTTCTTCTTTTATGATTTAGTGACCAAGTCCACTTCTTCTTGAAGGTAGGTAGTGCCAGTGAAAGGAATCTTTGTTAAGTCCTTCAAGAGCAACCTCCCTAGAAGTTCCGTGTACTCAACCAACCTCCCCCAGGTTCTTCCGTACTCTTGGGGTTTCTGCAAGGCCTGAGGCCTGGATCCCTATAAATCAAGGGTTCGGTAGTCTTCCATCCCCTTCCTTTGATGCTTCCTCTACCCTGCATCTTCCTCCATTCCTCTCTCTCGCTCTCTCTGTCTCTCCAATCTCTAGTATAACCCCTCAATACACTGAAAACAAAAGCTGGGGAGTGAGTGTACCTTCAGGTAACAAAAGGAACACAAATTCTGGTCACTTACTGGAATGAGGATGGGAATGTAATAGAGATGTCAAAGTAAAAATAATTCTTGTTCTTTCTGATCCTTCCATAGCAGTGAAAATGAAACACAAATTAATATTTCAATAAATTATCCTATCACACGTTCTGCCATGAACGTACATTGTATTTTGATCATTATAAACACTGGTATATAAAAATAATGGCTAAGCACAATTCTTTACTACTCCAGTATCCTATCATCAGAAGGGACTCTGAAGCTGATACAGTATCAATTCCCCATTTTATAGGAAATGAAACTAAGATCCAGAGTGAGACATCTTCATTCTTACCGTCGTATACTTTGGTAAAGTTAGTATTAACTCCTGGTCCAGCGACTTTGTATTAGAGAAATTCAAACACTTTTCCTTATCAATAGGAATAAATGACTCCAATGAAAACCAAAGAATTTCTTAAAGCACCAACAATGCCAAACTTGACAATAGTTTCAGAGTAATTTGCACATAGCTCTTCCCTGATACAGACTTAAACTCTAGTTAAAACCAGTCAATAGGGCTTCCCTGGTGGCGCAGTGGTTGAGAATCTGCCTGCCAGTGCAGGGCACACGGGTTCGAGCCCTGGTCTGGGAGGATCCCACATGCCACGGAGCAGCTGGGCCCGTGAGCCACGATTGCTGAGCCTGCGCGTCTGGAGCCTGTGCTCCGCAACAAGAGAGGCCGCGATAATGAGAGGTCCACGCACCGCGATGAAGAGTGGCCCCCACTTGCCGCAACTAGAGAAAGCCCTCGCACAGAAACGAAGACCCAACACAGCCATAAATAAATAAATAAATAAACCCAAAAGTTAAAAAAAAAAAAACAAAACCAATCAATAAAACATTGAATAAATGCATAGAAATAGACAATTAATTTTCATTACAAATTACTTCAAATTAGAACATTCTTCCTGCCTCTCCACCCCACCTTATAGAGACAGCAGAAAATCAACATGGATAGGCATGAATAAATGAATTTTTTGTGTTTGTTTCCTCTTTTTTTTTTTTAAAGAGAAAGCATCTTTTAATTGAAACAAATATTCATACAGTATAGGTCACAAAAATCCAGGTCTTTCAAAAAATACAGATAGGAATAGAAAATAACCACTTTTACACGGTCATCTAGTCAATCCCTTTACTGCAGCTGAATTATGAACACATTTATAGGTAGCACCGGTGGTTGTGTTTCCTCTTTAATGATGTAATGATAGTTTGGAGGCCCCACTTTCTTATGGAATCTCCCTTACCTTTTCTCTAACCATGGCAGCTGGGGGCAAATAACATACTTGATGGGTTACCCTCTTCAGAATTCCTTAAAAAAAAGAGAGAGAGAGAGAGAACAGCAATTATTAAACTGTGAGGGAAAAAAAAGTCAGAATTGTTAGGCCCATTTTGACATGAAATTTCTAATAAAACTGGGCAAAGGATTTTTGGGTTGGATAGCCAACCCAAACAAATATAAAATAACTGAGAGTTAGAGAAATTTCAGTATTGAATCTTTAAGTTACAGTAACACCATTTAAACAACTTTATATTTTCAGTTTTCAGACCCCAGGTCTTCAGTGTGAGTGTTGTACAATCATTACTAGTTGCATATTAATTTCCAAGGGGAAAAAAACCAGTTAACTAATCCCTAAATTCTCATTATTTTGAGCTTTCTAAAACTGTTCCACCTTGTATATAAGGGACTTAAAAGGAATTTAAGGGTTTGACCATCTCAGTATTATTAATGAAGAATATAGCTAAATGCATAGTGATAGATCTTACAAAGTATCATGGCAAAGTAGTAGGAATTTTGAAATAAAATTGTATGATATATAGTATTTTGCTTCTCATATAATATTTTGATTAGACTATAGGCAATCACTAGCAATCACTCAGGGAGGCAAAGTTTTGGTAAAATTAATAAATGCTGGATATTTTGTTTAATGATGTCATTTTCACATGGAAGTCAATTTAAATGTGTAAAATATTCTGGAGTGTATCTATATAAGCATGATTCATGAGGTTTCCCTTTTAAGGAAGGGTTGACTGAAACTGATTTTGGGTAACGTGTATCAGAATTAACCTGAGTAATTGTTAAAAGTTCAGATCTTAAGCAATTTTCTCATGAATTTTATTACTGCAGATTAAAAATTGTACCTTTTCATTCTTCTGTTTAGTGCAAACAGAAAACAAAATCCAAATCCCTCAATATTTTAAAACATAGTTTTACTCATTTAAATTGCTAGCATTTAAATGAAGTCATTGTAATTTCTCACACTAGTGGAAATATGAGTAATCAAGAATAATCAGTATAGGCCAGTCATATAAACATTTTTTCAAGTATGAAGACAAAACTGAATATATATATATTTTTCAGTTTCATAATGGAGATACAGAAACTAAATTTCTATATTGGTTAATTTTCATTGATTTTCTTACAAGTTACCCTTGTTACAAGGAATATCTAGAATTGTATCTTTAGAAGTAAACCATTTTGACATATATACATATTTCAGATATTAAATATAAATGTAAACATAATAAAAATTACTTCCTTTGGCCAATGGAATGTGGGCAGAAATGATAGTTTGACAAATCAGAAAAAAAGCAAAACAGCATGCCCTAGGTAGCTGCTGCCCCTTTTGCCTCCCATCAGAAAGAAGACACATGAAGAAAACCTGAACCCAACCGTCAGTCTGTAGCTAAGCCCAGCTGAATTGTAGCCTAATGCAGAATTCAGTGTAGTTCAGCTGAAGACGAGTGGACATCAGTCTCCTAAACATGAGGATCAATTCTTCTTCTTGTATGCCAGTAGAACTCTGATGATTATACAGCATTGTTGAAACAATAGAATAAGCTTATACAGGACACTTATAGAAATGTGAAAAATAAATACATTAATGTATAAATGTACATATATACAAATGAAATAAGTGTATAAATCATCTGAACAGAGAATTAGTCCAATATACTTCTGGATCCAGTGTCATCCTTAACAGTATGATTTGGGCAAGTCATTGTGTTACTCATATTTCTCAACTGTAGTGCTAGTGTTGGATGGGGTAGTTTTTAAGGTCCGTATACAGTCGATAAAGCAAGAACACCCTTGCATTCCAAGAGTAATTAAAAGTGCCAAAGATAAATATTTCATAAGTTGAGAGTCTCTAGAAAACTATTACTGCAAGTTACATGTTACGATCATTAATTCATTCAGTGGTTCCTTTGAAACAACCATCCTGAGTCCAGTATTTATGCCAAGCACAACAAGGGACGAAGAGAAAGAGATGATGATGTGTTTTTTTGTCTGTAAGAAGTGAAAAACTTAATAGGTGACATAATACAAAAAAGAAAAATCTAAGTGTTTTAAGAGTATTACAAACTAAGGGTTTTAAGAAGGTAATCTCTTGCAGCTGAAGAGATTAGGAAAAGCTCTTGGGAGGAAGTGCCATTCACACTGGATCTTGGTGGACATGATTTCAACAGGAAGAAATTTTAAGTCATTTGTTGACTGAAGGAAGGGCACTGAAACAGGGCAGAACTATTTATTTGAAATGCTGAGGTTTTTTTTTTCTTTCTCTTTTCTTTCAGTAGAGTATACTGTGTCAGGGACAGGGTAGATATATGGCTGAAAAGAGAGGTAGGGGCTATATTTTGAGGATTTTGATTTCTATGTTCAGAAGCTTAGACTTTATCATGTAGAGGATGATTAACAACTAAAAATTTTGAAGTGTGCATAGTGAGTGCTAGAAAGTTCCAATGGGTTATATGCAGGAAGAAAAGAGATGAGGAAGACTCAAGGGGAGTTGGAAGCAGTTTTCAATGGGTCTGAGCTAAGGTGAGGGGGGGAGGGAACAGGCATTTTAATTTAATTTTTTCCTCCGGTTTTACTGAGATATAATTGACTACAGCTCTGTGTAAGTTTAAGGTACAGGCAGACTTTTCGTTTTGTTCACTGTGCAAAAGCTTTTTAGTTTGATGTCCTATGTGTTTGTTTAGTTTATTTAATCCCATTTGTTTATTTTTGCTTTTTTTTCTTGTCTGAGGAGATAAATCCAAAAACATATTACTGTTACTGATGTCAGAGAAGTTACTACGTATGTTTTCTTCTAGAATTTTTATGGTTCCAGGTCTTATATTTAAGTCTTTAATCTATTTTGAATTTATTTTTGTGTATGGTGTGAGAAAGTAGTCCTGTTTGATTCTTTTGCACAGCTGTCCAGTTTTCCCAGCACCATTTATTGAAGAGGCTGTCTTTTCCCCATTACATATTCTTGCCACTTTTGTCCTAGATTAATTGCCCATATAAGCATGGATTCATTCTGGCCTCTTTACTCTGTTTCATTGATATATATATCTGTTTTTGTCCTAGTACAGTACTGTTTTGATTATTGTAGCTTTGTATTATAGTTTGAAATCAGGGTGCTTGATACCTCCAGCTTTGTTGTTCTTTATCAAGATCATTTTGGCTATTCAGGGAAGGGGGCATTTTAAATACAAACCCCAGCAATGTGCATTTATTTTCTTTCAGGAAGAAAGCATATTGATAAGATAAAATGGAGTTACTAAAGAGTGACTTTAAACTACTGCCAGATGATAAGAAAACAGCATTTTTAAAAAGGAAATTCAAGTATTAAAGTAATGTTTCTCAAACTTTAATAGAAGAAGTAAAACTATCGCTGTTTGCAGATGACATGATACTATACATAGAAAATATGACACTATCAGTAAACTACTAGAGCTCATCAGTGAATTGGGTAAAGTTGCAGGATAAAAAATTAATACACAGAAATCTGTTGCATTTCTATACACTAACAACAAAAGATCAGAAAGTGAAATTAAGGAAACAATCTCATTTACTGTCACCTCAAAAAGAATAAAATACCAAGGAATAAACCTACCTAAGGAGGCAAAAGATTTGTACCATGAAAAGTCTAAGATGCTAATGAAAAAAACTGAAGACCACACAAACAGATGGAAAGATATACCATGTTTTGGATTGAAAGAATCAATACTGTTAAAATAACTAAAATGCCCAAGGCAATCTACCAATTCAATGCAATTCCTATCAAATTACCAACGACATTTTTCACAGAACTAGAACAAAAAAATTTTTAATTTGTATGGAAACACAAAAGACCCCAAATAGCCAAAGCAATCCTGAGAAAAAAAAAGGAGTTGGAGGAATCAGGCTCCCTGGCTTCAGACTATACTACAAAGCTACAGTAATGAAAACAGTATGGTACTGGCACAAAAACAGAAATATAGATCAATGGAACAGGATAGAAATCCCAGAAATAAACCCATGCACCTATGGTCAATTAATCTATGAAAAAGGTGGCAAGAATATACAATGGAGAAAAGACAGTCTCTTCAATAGTGGTGCTGGGAAAACTAGACAGCTACATGTAAAAGAACGAAATTAAAACATTCTCTAACACCATACACAAAAATAAACTCAAAATGTATTAAATCCCTAAATGTAAGGCCAGACACTATAAAACTCTTAGAAGAAAACATAGGCAGAACACTCTGCAATAAATTGCACCAATATCTTTTTGGATCTACCTCCTAGAGTAATAAAAAAACAACAAAAATAAACAAATGGAACCTAATTAAACTTAAACTCTTTTGCACAGCAAAGGAAACCATAAACAAAACAAAAAGACAACCTACTGACTGGAAGAAAATATTTGCAAATGAAACAACCTACAAGAGATTATTCTCCCAAATATACAAATAGCTCATGCAGCTCTATATCAAAAAAAACAAACAAACAACGTAATCAAAAAATGAGCAGAAGATCTAAATAGACATTTCTCCAAAGAAGACATACAGATGGCCAAAAAGCACATGAAAAGGTGCTCCACATCACTAATTATTGGAGAAATGCCAATCAAAACTATAATGAGTTATCACCTCACACCAGTAAGAAGAGCCATCATCGAAGTCTACAAAGAATAAATGCTAGAAAGGGTTTGGAGAAAAGGGAAGCCTCCTACACTGTTGGTGGGAATGTAAATTGGTAAAATCATTATGGAGAACAGTAGGGAGGTTCCTTACAAAACTAAAAATAGAAATACCATATGATCCAGCAATCTCACTCCTGGACGTATATTCAGAGAAAAGCATCATTCAAAAAGATACATGCACCCCGATGTTCATTGCAGCACTATTTACAACAGCCAAGACATGGAAGCAAGCTAAATGTGCATCGACAGAGGACTGGATAAAGAAGATGTGGTACATATATACGATGGACTATTACTCAACCATACAAAAAGAACAAAATAATGCCATTTGCAGCAACATGGACGGACCTAGAGATTATCATACTAAGTGAAATAAGTCCGAGAAAGACAAATATCATATATCACTCATATGTGGAATCTAATTTAAAAAATAATACAAATGAACTTATTTACAAAACTGAGACAGACTCACAGATTTTGAAAACAAACTTTTGGTTACCGAAGGGGAAACATGGCGGGGAGGGATAAATTATGTGTTTGGGATTAACATATACACACTACTATATATAAAATATATAACCAACAAGGACCTACTATATAGCACAGGAAACACTACTCAATATTCTATAATAACCTATATGGGAAAAGAATTTGAAAAAAAATGAATATATGTATATGTATAAATGAATCACTCTGCCATACACCTGAAACTAACACAACATTGTAAATCAACTATACGCCAATAAAACTTAAGTAAAAGAAAATATACATAAACGTCAATGTTCATAGCAGCACTATTTACAATAACCAAGACATGGAAGCAACCTAAATGTCCATCGACAGAGGAATGGATAAAGAAGATGTGGTACATATACACAATAGGATACTACTCAGCCATAAAAAGTAATGAAATAATGTCATTTGTAGCAACATGGGTGGACCTAGAGATTATCATACTAAGTGAAGTAAGCCAGACAGAGAAAGACAAATATAATATGCTATCGCTTGTATGTGCAATCCAAAAAAAAATACAAATCAACTTATTTACAAACAGATATAGATTCACAGACATAGAAAACAAACTTATGGTTACCAAAGGGGAAATGAGGGGAGGGAGGGATAAATTAGGAGGCTGGGATTAACATATGCACATTGCTATACATAAAAGAGATAACCAACAAGGACCTACTGTATAGCACAGGGAACTATACTCAATATTTTGTAATAACCTGTAAGGGAAAAGAATCTGAAAAAGAACAGATGTGTGTGTGTGTGTGTGTGTGTGTGTGTATATACATATATATATACACACACATTATACATATATATATGTATAATTGAATCACTAGGCTGTACCCCTGAAACTAACATAACATTGTAAATCAACTATACTTCAATTTTAAAAATCGAAAAAAAACTGATTAAAATTGGAAAAAAATGTTTTAATATGCATAAGAATCACCTGGGGGTTCTTGTGAAAAATGCAGATTTCCGGGTCTCAGCCCTAGAGATCTTGAAACAGTTGGTGCTGAGAGAGACCCAGCATTTGTAGTTTAATACGTACCTCAAGAGATAACAATGCAGGTGGTTTGCAAATCATTCTTTGACACTGTTTGGAATATATAACAGTAACAATAAAAGGAAACACTTATTGCCCACTTGGCTAAATGCATGTATACAGTATCTCATTTTACCCTTTTAGGAAGCCTAAAATGTAGCTATTAATATTATTTCTCCAAGTCACAGAAAACCAAGAATTAGAGGGGTTTTACAGCACTTTAAAAGTCATAGAGTTAATAAGTGATGAATTCAGAATAAAAGTCAAAGACTGTCCAACTTCAGAACTCACATTGGATAAGTTCATGTTATTAAAGACTGTAGCTTTTGTCTCTCTTCTTATACTTTCTCTTTTCGAAACTTTCAACTGATTGGGACGAGTGCCACATTTAACAGGATTTTCTGATTAAATTTACTCCAGTAAAAAATTTCATTCCTAAGTAGAGAAAGACCAGCTGGAACATAATCAGTCATCATAGTGGGATGCCCTAGATATGAAGATGCCCATCCTACCAAGAATAATACATATGTGCATAGCAGTAATTCTAAAATAAATATAGGAAATTTCTGCAGCATGTGTTATTGTAACTATTTAAGCAAACACATAAGAACTTTAAAGTAGGACGTTATCATTGCCTAGAACATTTTTCTCTCATTTTTCTTTCCATCTTAAAACTGACAGCTCAAAATAAATCCATCATCTAGAAGTCGAAGCATTAATTGTTGAAAGGAATGGTCCACAATAAAACATGCTAAAAGTCAGATTTAACTTTATTCTTCTTAACTATCTCTTGACCTAAGCTACTTTTTTTTTTTTTAAGACTGAAGGGCCAGTCATTTATCTACATTTCTTATGATAATGGAAGCAGTAGTAGCTTATGGTGCTTGAAGTAAAGGAAATGAGTTAAATATGTTATGTGCCACTATTTGAAGTCCAATCAACCCAGAACAGACTTTACAAACACACTGAGAAAAAGGCCTAAAGTGGGAATCATTAATAGATTCTTTCCTCCAAAAATTTAAGGAGAAATGAACTCAAGAATTTTCCAGAGTTGGAGCAGCAATTGATATGTTATCAGTTGTAATTTTCCAGTTTCAAACCCAACAACTGTTCATTGTTATTTGTTCTTGAAGATGGTGACTGAGAAAAAGGTGATGGTAGTATGTTGTCACTTTAAACTGATAACAGAATTTTTATTTGCTTTTCTTATCAATGATATTCTTTCCGGTAGTTCCCTTGCTCGCAAGTGAAGAAGATAGTGTTAGAAAAATTTCCTTTTAATTTCAGACTTACTAATCAAGGTCCATTTACAAAGTTTTCATTGTTTTTTCTAGGCCATGTAGAGGGAGCTTCTTTTATTTTTTTCTAATAAATCTTTATTGGAGTATAATTGCTTGACAATATTGTGTTAGTTTCTGTTGCACAACAAAGCAAAGCAGTCATATGCATACACATGTCCCCATATCCCCTCCCCCTTGAGCCTCCCCTCACATCCTCCCTATCCCACCCCTTGAGGTCATCACAAAACACTGGGCGGAGCTCCCTGTGCTATGCTGCTGCTTCCCACGAGCCAACTATTCTACATTCGGTGGTATATATACCTCGATGCTACGCTCACTTCGTCCCAGCTTCGCCCTCCCACCCCATGTCATCAAGTCCATTCTCTATGTCTACCTCTCTATTCCTGCCCTGCAACTACGTTCATCAGTGCCTTCTTTTTTTTTTTAAAGATTCCTTTTTTTTTTCACATCTTTATTGGACTATAATTGCTTTACAATGGTGTGTTAGTTTCTGCTTTATAACAAAGCGTATCAGCTATACATATACATATATCCCCATATCCCCTCACTCTTGCATCTCCCTCCCACCCTCCTTATCCCACCCCTCTAGGTGGTCACAAAGCACCAAGCTGATCTCCCTGTGCTATGCAGCTGCTTCCCACTAGCTATCTATTTTACATTTGATAGTGTATATATGTCCATGCCACTCTCTCACTTCATCCCAGCTTACCCTTCTCCCTCCCTGTGTCCTCAAGTCCATTCTCTACACCTGCATCTTTATTCCTGTTCTGCCCCTAGGTTCTTCAGAACAATTTTACTTTTTAGATTCCGTGTATATGTGTTAGCATACGGTATTTGTTTTTCTCTTTCTGACTTCACTCTGTATGACAGACTCTAGGTCCATCCACCTCACTACAAATAACTCAATTTTGTTTCTTTTTATGGCTGAGTAATATTCCATTGTATATATGTCACATTTTCTTTATTCATTCATCTGTCGATGGACACTTAGGTTGCTTCCATGTCCTGGCTATTGTAAATAGAGCTGCAATGAACATTGTGGTACATGACTCTTTTTGAATTATGGTTCTCTCAGGGTATATGCCCAGTAGTGGGATTGCTGGCTCATATGGTAGTTCTATTTTTAGTTTTTTAAGGAACCTCCATACTGTTCTCCATAGTGGCTGTATCAATTTACATTCCCACCAACAGTACAAGAGGGTTCCCTTTTCTCCACACCCTCTCTAGCATTTATTGTTTGTAGATTTTTTGATGATGGCCATTCTGACTGGTGTGAGGTGATACCTCATAGTAGTTTTGATTTGCATTTCTCTAAATTAGTGATGTTGAGAATCCTTTCGTTTGCTGGCAATCTGTATATCTTCTTTGGAGAAATGTCTGTTTAGGTCTTCTGCCCATTTTTGGATTGGTTTGTTTTTTTGATATTGAGCTGCTTGTAAATTTTGGAGATTAATCCTTTGTCGGTTGCCTCATTTGCAAATATTTTCTCCCATTCTGAGGGTTGTCTTTTTGTCTTGTTTATGATTTCCTTTGCTGTGCAAAAGCTTTTAAGTTTCATTAGGCCCCATTTGTTTATTTGTGTTTTTATTTCCATTTCTCTAGGAGCTGGGTCAAAAAGGAACTTGCTGTGATTTATGTCATAGAGTGTTCTGCCTATGTTTTCCTCTAAGAGTTTTATAGTGTCAGCCTTACATTTAGGTCTTTAATCCATTTTGAGTTTATTTTTGTGTATGGTGTTAGGGAGTGTTCTAATTTCATTCTTTTACATGTAGCTGTCCAGTTTTCCCAGCACAACTTATTGAAGAGGCTGTCTTTTCTCCATTATATGTTCTTGCCTTCTGTGTCGTAAATTAGGTGCCCATATGTGCATGGGTTTGTCTCTGGGCATTCTACCCTGTACCATTGATCTATATTCCTGTTTTTGTGCCAGTACCATACTCTCTTGATTACTGTAGCTTTTTGGTATAGTTTGAAGTCAGAGAGCGTGATTCCTCCAGCTCCGTTTTTCTTTCTCAAGATTACTTTGGCTGTTCAGGGTCTTTTGTGTTTCCATATGAATTGTAAGATTTTTTGTTCTAATTCTGTGAAGAATGCCATTGGTAGTTTGATAGGGATTGCATTGAATCTGTAGATGCTTTGGGCAGTACAGTCATTTTCACAGTGTTGATTCTTCCAATCCAAGAACATGGTATATTTCTCCATCTGTTTATGTCATGTTTGATTACTTTCATCAGTGTTTTATAGTTTTCTGAGTACAAGTCTTTCACCTCCTTAGGCAGGTTTATTCCTAGGTATTTTATTCTTTTTGTTGCAACGGTAAATGGGAGTGTTTCCTTAATTTCTCTTTCAGGTTTTTCATCATTAGTGTACAGAAATGCAAGAGATTTCTGTGCATTAATTTTGTATCCTGCAACCTTACCAAATTCATTGATTAGTTCTAGTAGTTTTCTGGTGGCATCTTTAGGATTCTCTATGTATAGTATCATGTCATCTGCAAACAGTGACAGCTTTACATCTTCTTTTCCAGTTTGTATTCCTTTTATTTCTTTTTCTCCCCTGATTGCCGTGGCTTGGGCTTCCAAAACTATGTTGAATAAGAGTGGCTAGAGTGGACATCCTTGTCTTGTTCCTGATCCTAGTGAAAATGCTTTCAGTTTTTCACCACTGAGTATGATGCTTGCTGTGGGTTTGTCATATATGGCCTTTATTATGTTGAGGTAGGTTCCCTCTATGCCCATTTTCTGGAGAGTTTTTACCATAAATGGGTGTTGAATTTTTTCAAAAGCTTTTTCTGCATCTATTGAGATGATCATATGGTTTTTATTCCTTAATTTGTTAATGTGGTGTATCCCATTGATTGATTTGCATATACTGAAGAATCCTTGCATCCCTGGGATTAATCCCACTTGATGATGGTGGATGATCAGTTTAATGTGCTGTTGGATTCTGTTTGCTAGTATTTTGTTGAGGGTTTTTTCATCTATGTTCATCAGTGATATTGGTCTATAATTTTCTTATTTTTTGTGATATCATTTTCTGGTTTAGGTATTTGGGTGATGGTGGCTTCGTAGAATGAATTTGGGAGTATTTCTCCATCTGCAGTTTTTTGAAAGATTTTGAGAAGGATTGGTGTTAGCTCTTCTCTAAATGTTTGATAGAATTCACTTGTGAAGCCACCTGGTCCTGGACTTTTGTTTGTTGGAAGATTTTTAATTCCAGTTGCAATTTCATTACTTGTGATAGGTCTGTCTATGTTTTCTAATTCTTCCTGGTTCAGCCTTGAAAACTTGTACCTTTCCGAGAATTTGTCCATTTCTTCCTGGTTGTCCATTTTACTGGCATATGGTTGTTTGTACTAGTCTCTTATTATCCTTTGTATTTCTGCAGTGTTAGTTGTGATTTCTCCTTTTTCATTTCTAATTTTACTGATTTGCGTTCTCTCCCTTTTTTTCTTGATGAGTCTGGCTAAGGGTTTGTCAACTTTGTTTATCTTCTCAAAGAACCAGCTTTTAGTTTTATTGATCTTTGCTATTGTTTTCTTCATTTCTATTTCATTTATTTCTTCTCTGATCTTTATGATTTCTTTCCTTCTACTGACTTTGGGTTTTCTTTGTTCTTATTTCTCTAGTTGTTTTAAGTGTAGTGTAGATTGTTTGAGATTTTTCTTGTTTCTTGAGGTGAGATTGAATTGCTATAAACTTCCCTCTTAGAACTGCTTTTGCTGTGTCCCCTAGGTTTTGGGTTGTCGTGTGTTCGTTGTCATTTGTTTCTGTGTATTTTTTTATTTCTTCTTTGATTTCTTCAGTGATCTCTTGGTTATTTAGTAGCACACTGTTTAGCCTCCATGTATTTGTTTTTTTTACAGTTTTTTTTTTCTGTAATTGATTTCCAGTCTCATAGTATTGTCATCAGAAAAATGCTTGATACGATTTCAATTTTCTTAAATTTTCTGAGGCTTGATTTGTGACCCAAGATGTGATCTATCCTGGAGACTGTTCCATGTGCAGTTGAGAAGAAAGTGTATTCTGCCACTTTTGGGTGGCATGTTCTATAAATATCAATTACATCTATCTGGTCTATTGTGTCATTTAAAGTTTGTGTTTCCTTATTTATTTTCTGTTTGGATGATCTGTCCTTTGGTGTGAGGTGTTAAAAGTCCCCTACTATTATTGTGTTACTGTTAATTTCTCCTTTCATGTTTGTTAGCATTTGCCTATGTATTGAGATGCTCCTATGTTGGGTGCATAAACATTTATAATTGTTATATCTTCTTCTTGGATTGATCCTTTGATCATTATGTAGTGTCCCTCCTTATCTCTTGTAACAGTCTTTATATTAAAGTCTATTTTATCTGATACAACTATTGCTACTTCAGCTTTCTTTTGATTTCCATTTGTGTGGAATATGTTTTACCATCCCTTCACTTTCAGTCCGTATGTGTCCCTAGGTCTGAAGTGGGTCTCTTGTAGACAGCATATATATGGGTCTTGTTTTTGTATCCATTCAGCCAGTCTGTGTCTTTTGGTTGGGGCATTTAATCCATTTACATTCAAGGTTATTATCGATATACATGTTCCTATTACCATTTTCTTAATTGTTTTCGGTTTGTTTTTGTAGGTCTTTTTCTTCTCTAGTGTTTCCTGCTTAGAGAAGTTTCTTTAGCATTTGTTGTAAAGCTGGTTTGGTGGTGCTGTATTCTCTTAGCTTTTGTTTGTCTGAAAAGCTTTTGACTTCTCCATCAAATCTGAATGAGATCCTTGCTGGGTAGAGTAATCTTGGTTGTAGGTTTTTCTCTTTCATCACTTTAAGTATATCCTGCCACTTCCTTCTGGCCTGCAGAGTTTGCACTGAAAAATTAGCTGATAACCTTATGGGGACTCCTTTGTATGTTATTTTTTGTTTTTCCCTTGCTGCTTTTAATATTTTTTCTTTGAATTTAATTTTTGTTAGTTTGATTAATATGTTTCTTGGTGTGTTTTTCCTAGGGTCTATCCTGTATGGGACTCTCTGTGGTTCCTGGACTTGGGTGGCTATTTCCTTTCCCATGTTAGGGAAGTTTTCCACTATAATCTCTTCAAATATTTTCTCAGAACCTTTATTTTTCTCTTCCTCTTCTGAGACCCCTGTAATTCGAATGTTGGTGCATTTAGTGTTGTCCCAGAGGTCTCTGAGATTTCTTGCAATTCTTTTCATTCTTTTTTCTTTACTCTGCTCCTCAGCAGTTATTTCCACCATTTTGTCTTCCAGCTCACTTATTCGTTCTTCTGTCTCCGTTATTGTTATTGATTCCTTCTAGTGTATTTTTCATTTCAGTTATTGTGTTGTTCATCTCTGTTTGTTTGTTCTTTAGTTCTTCTAGATCTTTGTTAAACATTTCTTGTATTTTCTCAATCCGTGTTTCCATTCTATTTCCGAGATTCTGGGTCATCTTTATTATCTTTACTCTGAGTTCTTTTTCAAGTAGATTGCCTATTTCCTCTTCATTTATTTGGTCTTGTAGGTTTTTACCTTGCTCCTTCATCTGTGACATATTATTTATCATCTCTCTCTTTTTTTTTTTTTTTTATGAGTGGGATTGTGTTCCTGTTTTACTGGCTGTTTGGCCTGAGGCTTCCAACACTGAAGTTTGTAGGCTATTTTGTAGAGCTGGGTCTTGGTGCTGAGATGAGGAGCTCCATGAGACCTCACTCCGATGAATATTCCCTGGGGTCTGAGGTTCTCTGTTAACTCAGTGGTTCGGAATTGGAGCTCCCACTGCAGGAGCTACTGCCCAACCCCAGGCTCATGAATCAAGATCCCGCCAGCCATGTGGGGCAGCAAGAAAAAAAAAAGAGAGAATAACAAAGTAAAAAATAAAATTAGACTAGGAAGCAGATATGTTAGAAAGAATGTAAAAATAAAAATATAGACAAATCAACAACCGGAAGGTACATCAGTACCACAATAGTAAAAAAGAGGAGGAGGGAAAAGACAAAAAAAAAAAGGTGGGGGTGGGGCAGGAAAGGCCTTGGCTGTGGTGAGCGGGGCTAAGCAACAGCAAAGTTTGTGTGGTTTGCGGGGCCAATGCTTAGGACCCACAGGGCTGGAAAACGCCCTGGGAACTGTGGGGGATGGGGCTTAGGCTCAAGGAACAGAAGGGGTCCAGGCGTGCCCCCCACCTCTTGTCTCAGAGGGCAGGGGACCTCACCTGGGAGACCAGCAGGCTTCCTGGGCTCAAGTGGGTGGGGTAAACACCCTCCTCTCCTCTCCTGCTCCTCTGGTCTGGGGTCTGGGAAGTCCCCTCCCACCTGCCTCTCCTGATCTCCCGGGCCACCCTCCTATGCCCCCAGGACCAATGCGGGCGGGGGGGAGAAGGGGGAGCCTTGGAGGGCAGGGGACCGGCCTGGGAGCTCAGCAGGCTCCCTGGGCCCCAGTGGGCAAGGCAATCGCCCTCCGCTCCTCTCCCGCTCCTCCTGGATGTCTCCTCCCACCACTCCTGATCTCCCCGGCCTCCCTCCTATGCCCCCAGGACCGACACTGCCTGGATGGGGCTTTGGAGGTGGGGGAACCGGCTTGGGAGCTCAGCAAGCTACCCCGTCCGAGTGGGCCAGGCGATCACCCTCTGCTCCTCTCCCGCTCTTCCTGGAAAGTCCCTCCCACCTGCCTCTCCTGATCTCCCCAAGTTCAGGGATACCGATCTTGTCTGGCCTCCACTTCTCCTCCCCCCCTCGGTCCCCCTATGTCCTACCAGTTCATTCTGGGGTTCCTCCTGTCTCCTTGGGGGTCAGAGTTCCCCACCAGCGGCCAGCAGGCACCCTAGTTGTGGGGAGACGCTAACTCTGCATTTTCCCACACCGACATCTTGACTCCTCGGGAGATTTTATTTAAAGTTTATTCAGAATCAACTATGTCCCAGACACTGTGCTAAACTATATGCACAGCCCTGGTGGGTACTGATTTCTCTGCTTTCCTTTCCATTTGTATCCAGCTTGCTGTGTATCTTCTTTTATCCTCCAGGAACTTATTAACCCTTCAAGCATAAGGGAAAAATTAAAGTCTACTCAGTACCATGAACAGAAATTTTGATATGTGACAAAGTATGTGTATTCGAAAAATCTATCAAATGAGAGTGGCTGAATTTCTTTAATTCCTTTAAAAGAATCATTCATCAGAGGTGCTAGATATTTGGGGCTGACAGAAGATGTATCAGATAGTCCTTCAAGATCCCATTTTACATATGTCCTCTGGTTTATACTTCAGTATAAACTTTTTGATTACTTGATAATGTGGAGAGAGCCTGGCAGTAGTTCTAGAAACGGAAGACTGACAACAGGGTGCCACAGTTTTTCACTTAGGATATGATTTTATTTATTGTGAGACCAGAGAATCAACTGAAACTGTTTAAAACCAATGTATAAATATGAAAAGCAGATACAAAACGAATACATCTAAATCAATATTCTTACATTTATCAAAAAAAATACATCAATGATAAAAAGAATATCCCACTCCTAACAAAAAAATACAAAGTAATAAACCTAAAAAATGGACAGAACTTATATGAAAAATCTCTAGAAAATTCTCTCTTTATGTAACATTTGCATAAATGAAGAGATAGATAACAGATGTGAATACTCAATATTGCAAAGATGTTGATCCATTCCAAGTGAATCCTATAAATTTAGCACAATTTCACTCAATATCCCCATTAGATTTTTCTTATAAAAATAAATAAGTGCATTTTCTTTTTGATGGAATGACTTTCTATCTCCAACTTTTGTTTCATTTTCTGGCAGCAACTTATATATTCTTTAACTGAATTATCAGCCTGCAATACTCGTTTTATTTTTTTCAGTTTAGAAAAATCTCTCTCATCCTCACGTATTCCACAAGCTACCATTTGTTTCCTCTTTCTCTTTACAGCAGTACTCCACCAAAGATTTGTCTATGTTTTTAAAGTTTCCCTCTAACTAGTCTTTCTTCAATTCACCCTAACTCCCCACCAGAATGCTTTTATCAAGGTCACCAAGCAACATGACATCCAACATCCATGTTACTAAAACTAATTGTCTTTTCCCAGTCCTTATTGTATTTGACCTGTCAGCCTCCTTAAACACAGAGAGTTGAAGCATGTTTTTCTCTTGACCTCCAGGATACCACTCTCTCCTAGTCTTCCTATTTCCTTACAGTCTTCTTCCTCTCAGCCTCCTTCTTACGGATCCTCCTCAGCTCCCTGATCTCTAAATTTTGGGGTGACTCCCAGTTTGGTCCTTAGATCTTTTTCTGCTGATATATAAGTTCTAGGTGGTCTTATCCAAACGCAAGTCTTTAAATACCACCTACAGGTATTCTGAACATTCCCAAATTCATGTTTGCGATTGGTCCCTTTCCCTTGATTATCTGACTCATACATTCAATTGATGACTTGAAGCTTCACTTGGACGTGCATTAGGCATCGTCAATGGACAGTCGTCAAACTCAGCTCCTATATCCATCACCTCCAAACCTGCTTCTCTCATAGCATTTCCCCATCTCTGTAGATGGCCGATCCATCTTGCCAGATACTTTGGAGACATTCTTGACATTTTTCTTTCCGTTTCACACCCTCCATCTATTCCATCAGCAAAGTCTTTTGGCTTTTTCTTTACATGTATCAGATTCTGATCACTTCTTAACACATCCACTGCTGTCACCCTAGATTAAGCCTGCATCTTCTCACCTGAACTAGAGCAAGCAAAAGCCTCTTAAAACTTTGCCATGGACTGCATGTTTGTGTCCCCTCAATTCATATGTTGAAACCTAGTGCCCAATATAATGATATTAGGAGGTGGCGTCTTTGAGAGGTGCTTAGGACATGAGAGTGGAGCACTTAAGAAAGGTATTAGTGCTCTTATAAAAGAGGCCCTGGGGGCTTCCCTGGTGGCGCAGTGGTTGAGAATCTGCCTGCCAATGCTGGGGACACGGGTTCGAGCCCTGGTCTGGGAAGATCCCACATGCCACGGAGCAACTAAGCCCGTGTGCCACAACTACTGAGCCTGCGCGTCTGGAGCCTGTGCTCCGCAACAAGGGAGGCCGCGATAGTGAGAGGCCCGTGCACCGTGATGAAGAGTGGCCCCCGCTTGCCGCAACTAGAGAAAGCCCTCGCACAGAAACGAAGACCCAACACAGCCATAAATAAATAAATAAATAAATTTATTTAAAAAAAAAAAAGAGGCCCTGCCCAACTCTGTAGATCTTTCTAGCATGTGAAGATACAACAAGAACTCAGCAGTCTACAACCTGGAAGAGGAGGGTTCTCACCAGAACCCACTATGCGGGTACCCTCATTTACACTTAAAGCCTCCAGAATTGTGAGCAATATATTTCTGCTGTTTATAGGCCACCTAATTTATGATGTTTTGTCATAGCAGCCTGAAAGTACTAAGATACTCTTCTTCTTGCTTATGTCCTTATTCCCCTAAAATTATTGCCAGTAGAGCAGCAAGCAGAATCCTTTCAAAATGTAAGTCATCACAGCTCCGCCCAAAATTTTGCAAGAGCTTTTCATCTCACCCAGAGAGATAAAAAGTCACCACAATGGCCTATAGGATCTTAAATGATATATTAGTCATCTATGGCTATATAACAACTTACCCCAAAACTTAGAGGTTTAAGACAAGAAATGCTTATAAATCACAATTTTTGTAGGTCAGGAATCTGGGGGCAACTTAGTTGGTTCCTCCGGCTCAGGGTCTCTTAGAAAGCTGTAATCAAGGTGTCAGCCAGGGCTGTTGTCTCATAGAAAGGGTCCACTGTGGAAGACCCACTTCTAGTCTCACTCAGGTGGTTGTTGGAAGGTTTCAGTTCCTTGCTGACTGTTGGATGGAGGTCTCCCCTAGTTTTGTCACAGGCCTCTCCTTAGGTCAGTTCACAACATGGCAGCTGGCTTCCATCAGATCAAGCAAGCAAGAAAGTAAGAGAAGTCAAGCAAATTTAGAACCAGAGTCTTTTTACACTTAACCTTGAAAGTGATATCCCAGGATTTCTGTTTTATTTTCTTTACCAGAAACAAGTCACTAGGTCCAGCTCACACTAAATCATTGGTAGTCAAACACGAGCATGAATGCCAGGAGGTGGGCACCATTGGGAGCCAACTTAAAAGCGGCCCATGACTTAAAGGGGCCCATGACTTAGAGGGGCAAATGACTGCCCCTCTTCCATTACACATTGTGGCTTTTTCTCTTGCCATTTTCATCTCGGTCGCTCTGCTTTAATTACATTGGCTCCATGGATATCCCATGTGTGAGCTTACCCACTCAGGCCATTTGAGCTAGACAGGTTGAAGAGATTTTTGATTTTTAAACGTTGCATCCAAATCCTAAGAAGTTGTCTGGAGGAACAAGGATGGTAGTTATCTCATCTCAGCTTCATAGGAATCCACTGTTGTCCTGAAATCAGGAGCATGTTTAGTATCTTGCTGCTGAGAGTAGGCTATGTGACGTATTATCATGAATTCACAGCATCGTGCATGATGGAAAGTATCTCAGAAATCATATGAAGCTGGCCTTGTGAACTGCAGGATTCTCTTGACCAGTTATGATTTTATCAGCAGGTAGGAAGTGAATCTCAATTATCCCAGAGCTTGTTCATTAGTTAAGATAAGAATGTCATGGTGGCTGCAATGTTCAGAATGATGAGAATGATCAACAGCAACAAACAAACAAACAAACAAAAAACCAAGAGGAGAACAAAACTATTATGAAAGTTTACCAGGTTGAGCTTCACAGGACTTGAAGCGAAGGCTACAGACAACCTAGAAAGCCTGTGAATGAACTGAAAAGTGAATATGATAGGATAGGGGTAAAATATACCATTATTATAGAAGCAAGGCCAGAGATGTGTACCTAAATTGTGACTGTGAAATAGTACACATCATTAATCTGTTCTGATGGAACAGTGAGAGGAAGCGAGAAAGTCTAAAGGACAATAGTATGATAAGAACTCCATTTTGATACAATATCTTGCCTTTGTTCCACCAGCTCTTTCATTAGTAACTCCTTATAAAGGTTGGCTACATTAGCAGATACTCCTTCAGACAAAGATCAGGCTTTGTGGGTTTCCATGGAACTTTACTGATGATTAATAAGTATTAAATAATTAATTTCAACTCAGCAAACAATGACAGGATCTTCAACAATAGCACTACATTTTCCCATTACATTATCTACAGATAAACAAATAAAAAGAAAACAATAGTATGATTATTTCGAGTATATCTTTTTCACTAAGTTGCTATCTCCTACAAAACATTTATAGCGTATTTATTATGAACTCATATTTTCTATTTAAATATCAGGTAAAATTTGAGTATTATAATTACCAGTGTAAGTACCAAACACTAAGAAAGAATACTTAAAGAGAAGTAATTTTACCATAGTATTAAAAGTTCTAGACCTTTTAAAATTCTTATTCTGTAAAAAGTTCACTGTAAGTTAGATTACTAAGGCAAACATTCCCAGTTGCTCTATAGCACATAAACAGTAAGGTTTTTAATATTGTATGGTAATGGAAAGGGGTCATGGTTTAGATTAAATGTTTCTAATGCTAGCTAATCATATTCAGAGTTCTCTTTACCTAACATTGTTTATCTGACATATAAAAATGGGAAGAAATGCATCTAAATCTATACTACACGTTTGAAATTGATAGTTTATATTTGGTAAAAAAGGGATAAAATTTATAGTCCTGAGTGACAATTTTATGTAACAAGGCATGAGAATGTAAAATTCCATTCAAATTCCCCTGTTATCACTATTCATGAAAACAGCATTTCTCAGCTGGGAAAGCTAACAGCGATATTACATGGTGACATTATTTCAGAAGAGTTGTCTACGATGCAGAATATCTAATTTTTTCACACATGAGTAAGGACTATGTAAAATTTAGCATTTAAGTTGCATTCTGTACACAATATTTTAAAGGGCAAGGGTAAGTACTTTTTGAAATAATAACCTAAATTAATTTCAAAACAAAACTTAATATTCATGTACTTCTTTTCTTTCAAGTCTTTCCAAACAGCTTTTCCAAAAAGAATAGTATATCTTGATATACTAAAAATACAAACACTATTATTGCTGCTTTAGTGAAAAGGAAACTGGAGCATGGAATTGCATAAATGATTTTTCGAAGGGAACCCAAATAAAGTATAGGGGTAGAAGAATCATAATATAGCCACAGTATTCCTCATTTTAGTGCTTGATGCTTTTCTTTTAAATATTAAAACCAGTGAAACAGCCTAATAACATCATGTGCAAGCGAGGAAGATGTTAACTGCCCTGTTTTCACAACCTTATGGAATCACAGCTGATGCAAAACCATGCAATTTAATCCCCTGTATTTATGGACAAGGAAATTTAAATTTAGAGGCATTGTGACTTGCTCAAGACCACAGAGTATGTAAATAGCACATACAAGAATCAAACTCAGGTGTCCTTTATCCCTTGTATAGTCCTGTGTCCACTATGATTAAAATGAAAGAATTTATTCGGGTTGCCAGATATCAATACTTTGATCCTTTATGTAATTAGATTAATGGTATACAGAGTTTTGCTTTTGACTTTAGTATGTTTCAAATATAGTCTGCACATGAGGCATTATACTGCACCTGCCTTTTATATTTAAGAGGTAACATAAATTTAATAATCATTTTTACCTAATTCAGAAATAACAAGAAAATATTTGCTACTCTTCACAGCTGATTTTCCACTTATTTATTTTTTAACAAAATAGCCACCAACTCTTATATTTCTGCAACTTGGCCATCTAAAGCAGGTGTCAGCAATCTCCTTCTGTAAAGAGCCAGGCAGTAAATGTTTTTGTAACTACACAATTCTGGTGTAACCCCCAGGGTTTGTAGCATGAAAGCAGCCACAGACAATAGGCGACTGAACGGAAGTAGCCATGTTTCAATAAAACTTTATTCACAAAAACAGATCATTGGCCCATGGGCTGTAGTTTGTTGACCCTATCTAAAGCATGGTGATTGCAGAATGAAGGACCAAGTTGGTGATATGCTATGGCATTTCAGTTCAGGAGTATTTCAAGTTCTGTAATAAGAGCACCATCAAAGTCTGAGAGTTCTGGTTTTCCTAAGTGATATCTAGAGAACTGCTGAGTTGGCATAACTTTTAAAAAATAAAATATCTTAACCTTTCTCAGATTTCTTTTTTTTAACAGTTATCTTAGTGTTATCACTGGCATCCTATTTTTAGGAGAGAATTAGACAATATACAGAGTTTAAACTTTTTTTTTTGGCCATTTTGCGCGGCTCGTGGTATCTTAGTTCCCCGACCAGGGATGGAACCTGCGCCCTTGGCAGTGAAAGCGTGGAGTCCCAACCACTGGACCACCAGAGAATTCCCTACAGAGTTTAAATAACACATTATAGTCTATCTTAATTTGAACCTTTCCAAACCTTTGACCCTCACACCCATTTGTCTCATCACTCATTTTTGTCTCTTCAGAATCCCAGTGAAACGCCAATAAAAGAATTGAAAACAAACTAGTGAATGGAACAAAAAAGAAGCAGACTCACGGATATAGACAACAAACTAGTGGTTACCAGTGAGGAGAGGGAAGGGGGGAGGGGCAATATAGGAGGAGGGAATGAAGAGGTGCAAACTATTAGGTACAAAATAAGCTACAAAGACACATTATACAGCACAGGGGATATAGTCAATGTTTTATAATAACTATAAATGGAGTATAACCTGTAAAAATCGTGATTCACTCTACTGTACCCCTGAAACTTAAATAATATTGCACAGCAACTATACTTCAGTGTTATATAAAGAATTTAAAAAGGTATAAATTCACAAGGTTACTGAGAACCAGAGGAGTAAAATGATGGGCCAAAATTCTAAGCCCATTTTTGGAAGAAGGGAACCAGAGGGAGTGGTGTTGAGTCAGATTAGTGGAGGAAGCTCAGGGTAAAGTACCTGCAGGGGAGGCCCTGCAGGGGAGAGGGCTGATCCCAGCTTCAGGGTGAAAAGTACCGGGAGACTCAGCACTTGAAGGCAAGTATCAGGGCAAGTTGACAAGGAAGTTAAGATGTGAGGCATGGAAGCAAAGATTGGATTAGAGTTTGCATATAAAAAGTGTAGTTGCCTTTTTCCCACTCCCAGGGTCCAACTGTCTCACAGCCTTACGTCCCTTCAATGCCTCCATAATTAGTAGGTACTGGACATTTACTTGGAAGTAACTGAGCCAGAGAAGCTCAGGGCTCAGGGACATCCAGTCTGATGGGGAGCTGGAGAGGAATGGGACAGAAAGCAAGGAGATCAAGCTCCAGTCAGCACAGTGAATTCGAGACCCTCTAGGCTTCGTTGTACCTTGTTCCCAGAACACCAGCCATAAAGCCCAAGGAGACTTCTCCTGAGAAACTAATAGTCCCGGAGAAGAGAAAACAAAAAAGCCTCACTAAAGGACTTCCCTGGTGGCGCAGTGGTTGACAGTCCGCCTGCCAATGCAGGGGGGCCCGGGTTCGAGCCCTGGTCCGGCAGGATCCCACATGCCGTGGAGCAACTAAGCCCATGCGCCACAACTACTGAGCCTGCGTTCTAGAGCCCGTGCGCCACAACTACTGAGCCTGTGCTCTAGAGCTCACGAGCCATAACTACTGAAGCCCGCACACCTAGAGCCCGTGCTCCACAGCGAGAGAAGGCCCCGCAACGAGAAGCCCGCACACCGCAACAAAGAGTAGCCCCTGCTCGCCACAACTAGAGAGAGCCCACGTGCAGCAACGAAGACCCAATGCAGCCACAAATAAATTAATTAATTAAAAAAAAAACCCATTATGTCTTAACATATGAGGGTCTCAGTTATTCACCCTAAATTCTCAAACCTCAGACTAAGGGCAAGTGGATTATGACATACTGGAATGATATGGTGAGAATAAAACATCAAACAATGAAAAATCTGGGTCCTAGAGCTCAGGATAAAGATCATTAAAATTGGAAAAGAAGAATATAATTATTCAATACTAATTAAACACAATGCATCAAGTGGTAAGACAAGCATTTGAAACATGTACATACTGATTTATTCTCAATGACAATCTTGTGGAATGATTATCGTTATCTTCAATTAATCAATTACTAAACTGAGACAAAAAAATACAGGCGAGTTGCTACTGTTATAAAAGTAATTTTTACAGGTTGTATATTGTTCCCAACTCCTTTCCAGTAGAAGGATTATATATGTCTGCTCCTTGCTGTATCGTTTGCAATGCCTCCCTGAGGAAGGAATATACTTTTGCAGATCATGAGCAGCATCATACTTGTTTATATGACTTACCCTAGACATATACGTAAGCTATAATCAATTAGAAACTTCAAGAACAATCACATGAATTTGTTATTGTTCTTTTCCTTTTTCCAGAAGATAGGATTTTCTCCTTCAGCCTGGCTCCAGTATAAATAAAGCACGTGAAACAGAGTAGAATACATATGACATAAAATATAAGCAAGGAAGTAAAATTTTGTGTTGTAAACAAAATTCTCAAACCTCACTTCCCTGTCTCTCCTTTCCAATCTCTCCTCCCCACCCCAGCTCCTCTCAGCTTTTCAGCATTTTATTATTATATGTGGTTTGTCAGCTAAAGATCACCAGTTACTGCAAGAAAGTCTGACACAAAAGAAAAAGACACCAAATAAAACAAAAAAGAAAACTCCAGAATAGGAACCTAGAGGAAACAGACCTAACACAGGAAATAGAAGGATACTTACATTTAATAGCGTCAGAGGTATAAGAATATTTATTACATCTCCAAAATGGGAACGGAATGCTATAATAAAGGAACAATGATAGAATGAAAGGAAATCTCTTAAAGTTAAAAGTATGACAGTGACTATAAATCAAAGGTAGAAAGATAAAAAGAGAAAATCTCATAAATTAGAACAATGAAGCAAGAAGTGAAAAATAAAGAAAAAATAAAATCAAAGGATTGATCCCAAGTGACAAAAATCCAACAAAGAGAGTTTTCTGGAAAGACCCAAAAGAGAAGGGAGTTAAATTACCAAAGAAGCAACAAAAGAAAAATTTTGAGACATTATAAATACTTGAAAAAAATTCATAAAGTGTTGAGCATATTTTAATATTTTCTAGTCTATAGTACTTTTATATATAAAGAATGGTTATAATAGAGATCAGAAAATGTGATACTATAAAATTTAGAGCAGTTTTGAAACACTGACAAATGAAATGAATTACGTATAATGTAGGAGAGGCTAACTTTGATCTATTCTGCTTTAGTCAGATAGGAAATGGGAATACTGTATTCTGTATCATACGTTCAAGGGATAGATACTCCAAGGATGGAGTAATGGAATGAGTAATGGGCAATTTACTGTATCAGTTATTTATTGGTAGGTAGATTTGAAACCAAATCTTTGTGGTTTCAAACAACAATCATTTCGTTTGTTCATGATTCTGGAAATCAGCAATTTGAGCTGGGCTCAGCCAGGCAGATCTTCTGCTGGTCTTGTCGGGGGTCATTCATGCAACTATAGTCATCTGGTCACTAAACTAGGACTGGAGACCTCCTTTATGTGTCTAACAATTTGTGATGGCTAACAGCTGAGCCACTCTCATCCTCCGGGAGACCAGCCCAGGCGTCTTCACACGGATGTCTCAGATTCCAAGAAAGTGAGACTAGAGGCAACAAGACCTCTTTAGGTTTATATTCAAGCCTCTCATAACTTCACTTCTACCGTATTTTATTGGTCACAGCAAGCTGCAAGGCCAACCCGGATTCAAAGAGGTGGAGCAACTCTTATCTCTCACTTCTTCTGACAAGCTACAAAGGCACGCGCATACAGGGATGGGAAGAAGCTGTAACCATTATTTTGCAATCTGCTATATTTATTCCAAACCATGTCACGTGAAGAATGCTTGAAAAAATTAGGCATGACAGTACAGGAGCAGTACAGTACAGGAGCTATGGTCATTATTTTTGACATTTGAAGTGTTATAATGTGGAGGGGACATTACTCTTATTTTTTATGGACGCTACAGATCAAATGAAATACGTATACAGAAGTTTCAGAGAGTCAATTTCCGTCAAATACAAGAAAGAACTCTTTAAAACTTGTGAAATGCTCTATCAACAGGAAGGAGTCAGGTGTATGTGGGATGTAGGTGTTCTTTGGGATGTGGCAGAAGGGATTTGTTATAGGATGACAGCTACATGGCTTTTAGTGTCTCTTCCAATAGTAGACTCTTACCTGTCTTTACAATTTTTAGAGAGTATAATAGCCAGGACTAAATATTGTATTTGGGAGTAGACTGTGAATAAATGACTCACTTCAGTAACCTACGTTTATAAACAGAGAGAAGAGCCAAAGAGAGGCAGAACAGAACATTGGGTGATACTGAAACTCTAGGGAGAGGAAAGAGAAGCAGTGCCAAACAAAGGAGTAGCAGAGGAAACCGAAAAAAAAGATCAGCATCACTGATTTAACAAAGTATGTTACCTCAGCATTTATCTTCACATGTAAAATTTTGTGCTGTATTCAGAATATCTATTTCACCTCATTCCTCTATGATACATAAATCTTTTTCACCTGAAATTCCTATTTGTGAAGTTATTACTCGGTTTCAGAGTTACCCAGAATCAAATGGCTCCCTCCCCTCAGAGTTTTCCATTTATAATAGCATCCTAACTAGCATATCTTTCCTGGGAGGATAAATTACCACAGCTGTGGGTTGAAAAAATCTGTGGTTACCTTCCAACCTCCTGCATTTTTAACTGAGTTTATATTTGGCCTCTTCTGAGAGAAACACAACTAAACAACCAGGAGAAGGTTGCATTACCTAATCCAGTTGTACATTCGTTGCAGGATAAAAACAAACTCTAGCCCCAATAAGCAAGGTAGACAATTTCCTGGAGACTTTTGTGTTTCCTACTTCTCTATTTAGCTCTTACCTGGGACTGACTCTAGTATGATAATGGTGATACAGAGACACCTACATTCTTATGAATCCCTCCCTACTCATATAGCAGCAAGACCTTTATAAATTTAGTAGCTGAAAGACCACAGAAAGAATAAAAGCAAAGCTGTCGATAAAAGATTAATTATGAGAAAGTTTTCAAATAGAATCATGAAGCCTCCAGGTATATTGGAGCAACGTAAAAGAGAGGAACTTAGTATATGCAGTAGAGATTATGCTCAAAGTAAGAATGGGGTTCCTTCCAGACTTCGAGTTAGCACTGGATGTCATTTGATGTGGGTGTGTCCCTTTACTGAGGCGGCTTAAGGAATGAGGAGGGAACTGCTGGGCTGGAAGAATCCATGGATTCCCCCTGTGCTTTGCTCCAGCCTCGCTGGAGAGCAGACCATGATCAAGCAATGTGAATGTATGCTTTCCTGTCTGGGTTTTCCTATCTGGAAATCCCCTGGCTGGCACAATTGGCACTCATTTCCTTGCGGTATTTCTAGCAATGCAGGTGTGTGTCCTACTACACCCATCATTAATTTTTTTCTACATTGTCTAAACTGGACTATGTCTGGGAAATTCATATTCTTCCTTCCAAATTCTTCTGGATTTTACTATGGCAATCTTTTACGACTAGGTAACCCACATAGTGCCCTTTTACCCAGCTTTCTAAATGAATCTCAAATTTGGACATTTATATTTATATAAATTTTACTTAAATATATGTTGTATATAAGAAAAAATTTATATGTATTATATATAAACATTGATTTAGAGACATAAATATATGCCCATATATATTTTCATATATATGCATAATTATTTCCAATTTCTCTTTCTATATCTTATGAGGTTTTAAAAAATCAAAATAAGGTTTTTAGGATACTTTAAGTAGAGTTTCCTTCCTGGCAGATGTTAGCTTTGGCATTTGTCCTCAGTTACCAACAACAAAAATGCCCAGCATTTTATTTATATTCCCAAAGCAGAAAAAAAAAATACTGGGATTAAAGTAATATGCTCACATTTCAACAACTTCAGGTCCTAATGTATTTCTTTTTCCAATAGTTAAGCAATCCTTGCTTAGAACACTTATTGCATATTCCTCAGAATCAGCAAGAACACCCCTCACTTACTTGAGAAATCACTAATTATTATCTTTGTTGATCCATGTTTTTATGTATTATTATTGATTCATATTCACATCACATCTGTGGGAAATAGACCAAGTAAGAGGAGGAAATTCCCTACACATTTCCTCTAACCCCAAGTCTCATAGGCCATTCCTGTTAACTATTTTATGTCCACCAGAAATCCCAGCTCCCACCACTCTGTTCTTTTATTCCTGTCATTAACTGGCATCGTGCCATATGTTTTGATTTTGATAATTATATATCACTGACGTTGTTCCAGATCAACATACATAGCTCTCTCATTAATCTTAATAGCTTACAGAATATTCCTCTATTTTATTTATTGATTTCTTCATTGACAGACATGTAGGATTTTTTTTTTTACCCTATTACAATCAATGGTGCAATGAACATAAACACAGAGGCACAAACTTACACTTTTTTTTTTCTTTTACTATAGAGCATAATTTTTTAAGTGGAATTATTGAGTAATAAGAAACAAATTTACCTGCTAAAAAAGACTGTATCAAATTTGTACTCTCATCAACACTTTTTGAGAGTATCTTTTCTTCAATAATCCATGCCAAAATATTTTTAAATTTTTAAACTATGATGGGTGAAAAATGTTAAATTGGTACTTACTTAATTTTTAGTGGGAATAACAATTGCTACATAACCTTTGCCCATTTTTGAGTTGGGCCATCTTTTTTTGCATTGATTTTGTATCTAATGATTTGGCAAATTTTATATCTCTATATTTATGTCTCAACAGTAGATCTGTTATATTTGTTGCAAATGTTTTTCACCTGCCTATTATTTTTTCCATTCATTTTTCTTTTTTGTTCACATCTTTATTGGAATATAATTGCTTTACAATGGTGTGTTAGTTTCTGCTTTATAACAAAGTGAATCAGCTATACATATACATATATCCCCATATCCCCTCACTCTTGAGTCTCCCTCCCACCCTCCCTATCCCACCCCTCTAGGTGGACACAAAGCACCTAGCTGATCTCCCTGTGCTATGCGGCTGCTTCCCACTAGCTATCTATTTTACATTTGGTAGTGTATATATGTCCATGCCACTCTCTCACTTCGTCCCAGCTTACCCTTCCCCCTCCCTGTGTCCTCAAGTCCATTCTCTACATCTGCGTCTTTATTCCTGTCCTGTCCCTAGGTTCTTCAGAACAATTTTTTTAGATTCCATATACATATGTTAACATATGGCATTTGTTTTTCTCTTTCTGACTTACTTCACTCTGTATGACAGACTCTAGGTCCATCCACCTCACTACAAATAGCTCAATTTCGTTTCTTTTTATGGCTGAGTAATATTCCATTGTATATTTGTCCCAAATTTCTTTATCCATTCATCTGTCGATGGACACTTAGGTTGCTTCCATGTCCTGGCTATTGTAAATAGAGCTGCAATGAACATTGTGGTACATGACTCTTTTTGAATTACGGTTTTCTCAGGGTATATGTCCAGTAGTAGAATTGCTGGGTCGTGTGGTCGTTTTTCCTATGAAAGAACTCTGTGTGCTGTTTCCTAATCACATCCTCTTACCTGTTCCCACTCCAAAGAGATAATAATTGTCTAGAAATTTCTTGTCTCATTTCTTGCTCTTTTTCATAAAATATAATTTTAGCACATATGTATGTATTCCTAGACAACATGGTGCTGAATTTTACTTGTTTTTGAACTCTAAAAACATGGAATTGTACTGTTTATATTCTTCTGTATCTTGCTTTTTTCACTCAATGATGTATTTCCAAAATTGAATTCACGTTGATATTTGTAGCTGAAGTTCATTTCTTTTCAGGTATTACTCTTATGTTCAAAAAACTGGCTAAACGCTATTTTTAATTATAATAGATGATCCATGTACTTTGTTGTGTTTTCTATGTGGGCGATCGTAACACCATTAACTAATGACTGTTTTATTTCTTCCACCCCAACTGCAATCTCATTTGTTTTTCTTCTTTAACTGATCTTACCCAGCCCTCTCTACTAGGTCGTGTTTTGACAAACCAGCTCCCTCCTACTGAGTCCCGCTTTCCCCCTACCCTCTACTCTGAAATCCTTGATTTGTAGTATTTGCCAGTTTCAGTAATGCAAATAACCATAACCATTTTCAAGCTACCAATAGTATCTTGGAGATGGGAAGAGGGAGAAGGCGTACCTAAAGGACTCTTTTTGAGCCTGTACAAGCAGGGTCCACGAGCCCATCATATTGTAGGCACTTTAGTCTGGCCCCTAACTTCTTTTTATCATTGAATCAGATGATTGCTGTAAGTTTTTTTGTTCTTGTGGGTTTTTTTTTTAATAGATACCTTTGATAGGTTAGACCGTTCTTTTCTATTTCAAGTTTGCTAAGAGTTCTCATCATAGTTTTTTAATATTCCAGCAGGTTTTCTGCACCTAGGGAGATGATTTTTTTTTCCTTCCTCCTTGATCTGTTAATATGTAAATGAAATTTAGAAATTTTCTTGTGCTGATACCCTTTATTCCCTTGGTAACCTAACTTGGTGATTATCTATTATCTTCTTTACATAATGTTAGATGTAGTTTGCTAGTATTTTCTTTGGGATGTTGTATCTGTGTACAAGTGGTAGTTTAACTTTATACATACCATTTGGCAATATAATACCCTTAGTTAGTCTTAATGTAGTTTGGGAAGCCTTTCTTCTTTATCTGGGTGAGTCTATACATGTTCTCAGTTATCTGTTCCAGAAATATTTGGTAGAATTTTCCTAAAAAGCTGGTTGAGACTGGTGCCTTCTTTGTGAGAAGATTTTTAATTAATAATTAAATTTAATTAATGAATATAGGAAATTTCAGGGTTTTTCTCCATAGGTTTTAATCACTTTTGCTAAGATTTTTTTCTACGAATTTTCCATTTTTTGTATACTTTTAATATTAATGAAGTATTTCATAGTGTTTACTACTGTTTATCCTTTATTTTATCTCTAATTATGTCCCATTTCTAAATTGTCTTTTTTTTTCTTTATTAGTCTTATTAGAAGATTGTACATTACATAGTTTTCTTCAAAGAACAAATTTTGTTGTTCTTGGTTGAGCCTCTATTGTAAATTTGTTTTTATTTTCTTAAGTTCTGCTGTATCTTTATTATTTCTTCTATGTTCTTTAGTTTTTATCTGCTTTTTAATAAATTTATTCATGGTGTATTTTAACATACCCAAGGTAATAAAAGTGGTATCATATATTTTCTTCCAGTACTTTTATCATTTCTTTGTTGTTGCTACTTACGTATTAAATCCAGTTGGGATTTACTTTTGTTATGGGGTGTGTTATTTTTCTCCCAAACTGACAGTTAATTGTCCCATCAAGGTTTAGTAAATGCTTTCAAAGTTTGATATCCTCCTTTGAAAATCATATATTAAATTCCCCTCTCTGTCTGGATTCTTCATTCCATGCTACCTAGCTAGTTATTTATTTGTCTTGTGGTAATATGCTGTTTTAATGATAATAGCTTTATAGATTATTTTAACATTTAATAATAAAGTCCCCTCTAATTATTTTTGTCATTTTCTTACAATTTTCTTAGCTATTTTCGCACACTTATGTTTCTTGATGAACTTTATTCCTTTTAGGATTTGGTAATATGTACATGTGTTACAAAATTTACAAAAGGAAATACAGAGAAAAGCCTCTCTGTACACCTCTCTGCCAGCTCCTTTAACTTCTTATTGGAGACAATTTCTCTTATTAGAGACATTCTATGCAATAAAAAAAAAAAAACATAAATACATTTTCCTTTTATTCTCATAAAATAATAGCATTTGTGATGTACTTTGCCTTTATTCACTTACTATCTTGGCCATTTTCTCAACATCAGACATAAGGGTTTATGTCTGATGAACTTCAGAAACAATTTGGCAAATTTTCAACCAAGTCTATATGTTCTCTCAAACATATGACCAAATACCATTTTCAAATGCTATTTCTAGCAACTTAAATCAAAGAAAGTAATATTTTATCATGTCATATGAGGTCAATTTTTCAATTCAATCAAATAACAAATTATATCAATTTGTGGATAATATTCTTTAAAAGATGAAATATACCAGCTTTCCTGTTATCACATTGTACTGAGGCAGGAAATGCTAACTTAAATATAAACTTTTATATATATATATATACACATATACATACATATGTATACATATACATATTTTTCATAAATTTGGGCAAAGTACTTATTCTCTCTATGTTTCAATTTCCTCATCTTTTACAGCAAGTATGAATAACTGAGACCTCTTTCAGCTCTAAAAGTCTACTATTTTATTATATTCTCAAAGTAATTACTTCCTGTTAGCTCAAACACAGCAATGTATTGGAAGGATAATGTAATACATCATTGCCTTTTCTGGAAGAGGTGAATCGTTGATATTTTAAAAGCTCTGTGATCATAGCAGCATCAGTGGCCTCAGCAGTAGCCAGCCATGGGCTGCTTAGCAAAGTATTGCCATTGATATGATTCAGCCTACTAAACTTCCCTTTTCCCTGTCTCTGGGTTCAAAATTGCATGTTCTTAGGATGGAGTATCCAGACTAGCTTGACTTGACTTGAGTCTCCAGCCACCTCTGGAACAAGAGGCCAAAAGGAGCAAGAATTGGAGCATTTCACGTGAATTGAAGCTTTTCTGAAAAGAGGACAACACTGTTATGACTTTGGTAGCTGTATCAAGATGTGTTTATTCATCCAGTATGAACGGTACTCTGAGTATAATTCTGTATACTAGGCATATTATAGTTTTTGTAATACATTAGGGAAAGAGTACTGAACACCATTATTAAGTACATATTTTGATTTCACAAGGGCAATTCAATTGTAAACAATAAATTTGCACTGCTTTATTTCTGTATACATAAAAATTCTTGAATTTTCTTTTCAGTTTACTTCCGTCTTGTTTGGGTGTGGGATTACTGCCAAAATGTAAGGTTGATTCCTTAAAAATATTTTAGCGTCTAATAGAAAATGAAGTAGTATTGATTTCACTAAGAAGTCAAAGATTCCTTATTATCTTACCTAATTTCTAAGATAATACATTCATGTTTGTTATTATATAGCTATTTATTTAATGGATATGGCAGTAGACTGAAAATCAAGGCATGTTACTTTATTTATCTACGAACGAGGACTAATAATTTTGACCTATGGAAAAAAGAGACTGTGAGGGTTAAGTAATGTATTTAGAGGAATTTGGGAATAAAAGAAGTTGAAAAGGCGACATTGTAAAGGTTTATTCATGGTCTAGCTTTTCCTCAATAGCTCTACCAGACAATTGCCAGTTTGTGAGCTCTCTAAGGGCTGGAATCAAATCCTTATCACTTATTATTCCTAGAAATTATGGCAAATGATCAATGTCTCTATATTTGATAGAAGGAAAGTGGTACTAGGGGAAAATACAAATGGAATTACAATACAAAATATACTTAAAATGAGACTAATAAAGCCATAATTGTAAAGGTAAACTGGCATAGAAGCTCGACAGGAATGCACACACAGAGGAAACAGAATCAGGGAAAATGGAGGTTATAGCCAGCTGGGCCAGACAACAGGCACACACAGGAGGATGTGGCCAGCCCTCAAACTCTACTACCCTAGGTAACTGTTGATCATCTTCTTGTCCTTGCGCCAGCCTGTCAGTCTCCTCTGATTCTTTGAAACCATACAGATTCTAAAGCCATCCAAGGAATATTTCTCTTTTATGGCTTTGAATCTTTAAATCATATTCGGTTGATATTTGACATACTTGTTGACAGCCTAAATGGATTTTTTAATAGTGTAGCTTAGATAAATCTCTCTTCTATTGTAGGGGAGCCAAAAATGTTTTTATGGCTAACTCTAGCTTGAGAAGCAGCCAGAGCTTTAAAAAATTCAACCATTTAATTTTTAATATGGATTGGTTCCTTTTGGTAATTAAAAACAAACATTTTGTAAAACTGCCAACATATTAATCAAAACAATATAGGGTTATGTACATCAGGCACTTAAATATGTCTTAAACCTTTCTGAGGTGGAACCATGAAATAAAATTAAAATAGATGGAAACAAGGCCCTTTATTGCTTATTCCCAGTATAGACCAAAGGTCATATATAAAGTTCAGTTATGGCCATAATAAACTTTAGTAGATTCTAAGGTTTGCTTGGGGTAATACATATCTAAATGTTGTGTCACTGTATTAACATGTAGGACCAGGAAATAAAAGAACTATATAGCACCTTGGTTATGCAAGCCTCAGAGTTTTTGCCACTAGTCAAGGCTGATCAACGATGATCCAAATCTCTTACATTTTTCTTATTAGCAGCAGTGCGAATATGCTGCTCTTGGGTGAGGATAACAATGTAGCTACAACTTTTTTTGGAAACGTAAAGCTAGAAACTCTCTATTTTAGCCAGAGACCAAATTTTAAAAGCCCCAAAAGAGATGTTTCTTTCTTTTTTTTTTCTGCCTAGAAAGCTAAGTAATTAGTATGCTCCCAGACATAAGGATTATCAAGTATAATTATTTCAAGGGCTTGAAATGGTTGTGCTTTGTGCAGTTCTATGCAGTGTGCTGGCATTTCATTCACTTCTATTATTTCTGTACTGCTGGGGGTGTTCTAGAATTTTTTTTTTGCCATCTAACTGTTATTACGTCAGTAAAAAAGAAATCAAATACTAGTTATCTTACATTGGTTTGTAATAAAAGTCAACATGTTAACACTTTTATCTTAATATTAACACCATGTGTCTTACTCTTTGGCTAATATCTTACTAACTTTCCAACATCAAATCCTGATATATATGTATGTGTATAATATTCCATTATGCCATCCTTGCAGTTCTCTTGGTTTAATCAGATTCTTAGATTATTGGAATATTAAGAATGATCACACAGCATATGGAACCACAGAAGATCCTGAATAGCCAAAGCAATCATGATAAAGAAAAGCTGGAGGCACCACAATTTCTGATTTCAAACTATATTACAAAGTTATAGTAATCAAAATAAGATGGTTTCACCATAAAAACAGACATGTAGATCAATGCAACAGAATAGACAGCCCAGAAATAAATATGTGTGATTTTCAACAAAGGAGCGAAGAATATACAATGGAGCAAGGATAGTCTTTTTGATAAATGGTGCTGGGAAAACTGGATATCCACATGCAAAATAATGAAACTGACCCCCATCTTACACCATACAGAAAAGTCAACTCAAAATGTTTGATTAAAGATTTGAACATAAGATCTAAAACCTTAGAAGTCCTAGAAGTAAACATAGAGGTTAAGCTCTTTGACATTGGTCTTAGCAATGATTTTTGTGGACTTGATGCCAAAACCAAAGGCAACAAAAGCAAAAATAAACAAATGGGACTACATCAAACTAAAAAGCTTCTGCCCAGCAAGGGAAACCATCAACGAAAAGACAATTTATGGAATGGGAGGAAATATTTGCAAACCACATGTCTGATAAGAGGTTAATATGCAAAATATACAAGGAGCACATACAACTCGATAGCAAAAAACCCAAATAATCCAATTTAAAAATGGGCAGAGAATCGGAATAGACCTTTTTTTCAAGGAAGACATACAAATGGCCAACAGGTACATGAGAAAACAACATCACTAATTATCAGGGAAATTCAAATCAAAACCACAATGAGATATCACTTTACACCTTCAAAAGGCTACACCTTCAAAAAGACAAGAGATAACAAATACTGGTGAAGATGTGGAGAAAAGACAATCCTGGTACACTGTTGGTGGGAATGTAAACTGGTACAGCCACTGTGGGAAATAGTATGGAGGTTCCTCAAAAAATTAAAAACAGAACTACCACATGACCCAGTAGGTCCACTTCTTGGAGAACCTAGGGGCAGGACAGGAATAAAGATGCAGACATAGAGAATGGACTTGAGGACACATTTAAAATCACAATCTCAAAGAGATAATCTGTAGTCCCATATTCATTGCAATATTATTCACAAAAGTATGGAAACAACCTAAGTTTCTGTCGATGGATGAACTAATAATGAAAAAGTGATGTATTTATGAATATGAATATGGATATTTTTGGCCTGCCATTTGTGGATGAAACTGGAGGGCATTATGCTAAGTGAAATAAGCCAGACAGAAAAAGACAAATACTGCATGTTTTCACTATACGTGGCATCAGAAAAACATAAAAAATAAAAATAGAGACAGAGATTAGACTGGTGGTTGCCAGGAGCTGGGGGTGAGGGAAATAAGGAGAGGCTGTTAAAAAGTACAAACTTTTAGTTATAAGATGAATTGGGGCAGATGATCTAATGTATAGCATGGTGACTATAGTTGACAACATTGTATTGTGTAATTAAAATTTGCTAAGAGTGGAACTTAAGAGTTCTCAAAAAACAAACAAAAAACACATAAATATGTGAGTTAGTGGATGTATTAATTAACTCGGTGGGAATCGCTTCACAAAGTACACTATCATTTCATTGGTCAATTATACCTCGATAAAGCTGCAGAAAAAAAAAGAATGATCAGACAGATTTGTCAATTCCACCCTTTCAAAAGGTTGAGCTGAGAAGGTCATAAAGTTCTTAATTCTGAACTTAATTCTGAGAAGGTCATAAAGTTCTTAATTCTGAACTTAATGTTTCTCAGTAAATAAAGCTAGTTTAATAGTAAGTGATCATCAATTAAATGAACTCAGTGTAGTTAGTTCAACACACTGAATTCAAGAGAACATTCCCTCTGCTCAAAGACAATGCAGCATCATTAATTTTCAGAGAACTGATAAGTTCCAAGTGCTAATAGTTTGGCCTATATAATATTTACAAGTTTTAAGCACTTTGAAATAATGTGAAGATGCAGATGGAGTTTGGAATGAAACTTGAACTACCATATAGATCTGTCTGCTTCCTCCTGATTGTTAGTTTTTCCATGTACTTTTGCAGAACTATGAAGGTGAAGATCACTAGACTCTCATTTTCTTTATGTTGATGGAACCACTGAAAGCCCCAAATCACCACAAAGTCAGGAAATGTGAACTGTGGTCGCTTTCCACAACCTATTATGAAGTAAAACTGCTTAGTCTTCTTACCTTATGTGAGGTCTCAGATATTGATCTGGAGCATACATCATCAACAAGCAAACAAATGAATGTGGCCCTCTTCCCCCCTTTAGTCTCCATAATAATCAGCCTGATATTATAGCCAGCTACAAACTTCTTTCTGCCCCCCAAAAGATTAGCATAGGCGCGCTACGAAAAAAGTGTTTTTTATTATTATATATCATTAATGTGCAGTTTATTTTTGCAATGAGACTCTAAAATTACCTTTTTTTATAAGAAGATTTCCTATAGCTCTGTGTTTGGGAAATACAAGTATAAACAGTAAGAAATGCTCCACCTGAAATACAATATACTGAATTTTGGCCGTTGGAATGTAAGGTCATTTTATAGATGCCACCATTTCAGTTCATTCACCGAACTGAAATGGTCTTTATTCACTGACCAAAAGATAAGATATATTTTGCCAGTTAATACAGCTCTCCAAGTAAAAACGTGTAGGTTGAGATAAGCTTCCATTTAAAATAATTTTTTGCCACAGTATCATTAAATATGTTCTTTAAACTTTTCATGTTTTCTTAAGAAATAACTTTATCAACTTTCCCCTGAAATAATCAGCCTCATTTGCAGCTGTGAACTAAGATTATTTATTAAGAGACAATTTGAAAATTCTTAAGAGTTTCTCTAAGGCCCCCAAAAGTCTGTAATGCAAAATACTATAGGATTTAAATGTGTTCTTTGTTTTAGTATCACTCTCCGCCATTACAAAAAGTAACACAAATGCAAGCCAAAATCCAAAACTAAAAACCCAAAACAAATTCTGTCATTACAATATAGTTGTGGAACATGGAGAATTTGGAACCCGGTAAACTCAGGTTTGAATCTCAGCTTTCCTGTATTACCTTGAACAAAATATTAGCTTTTCTAAATTTTCAATTTATATGTAAAATTCTGGGCAATAATAGTGTCAATCTTGTGAGATTCTTGGAAAGATTCCATGATATAGTCTGTTTAGCAGAGCAGCTGCCTCACAGGAGACAGTGGTTTTCAGGCAAATGCTTGTTGGCTCTTATCAGACTTTATCTATTGTTATGAGCTGATTTATGTTCCCCCGAAAGTCCTATGTTGAAGTCCTAATGCTCAGTAATTCAGAATGTGACTGTATTTGGAAATAGGGCCTTTAAGGAGGCGATTAAAGTAAAATGAGGTCATATGGGTGGGCCCTAATCCAATATGAATGATGTTCCCTCAAAAGAAGAGATTTTGACACAGATGTGTGAGCACACAGAGTAGAGAGAAGTCAGCTACCCACCAGCCAAGGAAAGAGGCCACAGAAGCAATCGACCATGATGGCACCTTGATATTGGACATCTGGCTTGTATATCTATGAGGATTTAAATGTCTGTTATTAAAGCCTGTGCTGTTTTGTTATGGCAGTCCTATATATCTCCCCAAATTTCTCCTCTTGTTTCAGACTTACTGTGTTGGACAGAAGGGTTGAGCTTATGACTAGGCTAGGCTGTGACCCTAGCACCTTATAACAGCCATAGTCATCAGGTACCCAGAGAGAAGTAAAGGTGAGAGGCAGAGAGAGAGAGTTCCAGAGCTGCCCTTTGATTCAGCAACTCTCTTTAATTTTGTGAGCTTCCCTCCAAATTTTTTTTCTTTTTAAGTAGGGTTGCAGTTACTTTTAGCTAAAAGAATACTGACTATTCTTTTGACTGTTGTTATAAAATTGAACATATGGTTCCATGAGGAAAAAAGCATTCTTACATCAACAGAATTGACATGTTATGGGTTAAATTGTATATTCTTAGTCCAAAAAATAAGATATGTTGAAGTTCTAACTCCCAGTAACTCAGAATGTGACTTTATTTGCAAATAGAGATTTTGCAGATATAATGAGTTAAGATTAGGTCATACTGTAGTAGGATAGGCCCCTAATCCAATATAACTGGTGTTTTTGTAAAAAGATCACCATATGAAGAAGCAGAGACACACAGGGAGAATGGTTGTTAAAGGCAGGCATCATTTCACATTTTTTAATAATACCAGTGGCCTTCAATACAGTAGGTTTTCAAAAACTACTTGTTGAAGTTATTTTCGTATGAGGGTTCAGTTCCATGAGCAGTATGTCTTGTTTCAAACCTTGGATCACTACACTACTGGGTATCAGAAGAGTGTCTACCTCTTAAATTGTTAATTCTGAAGTTAGTCTTTACTTTTTCTGCTATTACGTTATGTTATTTCGCTTCCTTATCTATTTTCATGTTATATTTTCAGTTTCGACATGCTATAATATTAATTGTATGAAATATCCAAATGAATGAGCACATTTCAGGTCTGTACCGCAACAGGTTTTTCTATCTGGGAATATTGTAGTACTGACAAAAATTACAAACATTTCCATAATTCTCTCAGATTCATAGCAGATAAGTTATATCTAATTAAGTAATGGAATAGTCTCTTATGGAATCCTTTTGGCTAATCATTATAACTTTGTTCTTTATGGACAAAAGAAAAATCATAATATACTAGGTTTTGATATCATATAGATGACAAGTAATGATCACTTATCAGAGAAGAAAGAATATACATAATTTCACTGAAATGTTCATCATTTGGGAAAATATTTTAGAAAATCTTTTACATAATGGGAACATAAAAGTCCCTGGACTGAATTTCCGAAAACCAGATTGAGGTTTAACTGCATAGTAATTGTGATTTAGAACCAAATGACTTAAATTCTTAGCATCTCAGCTTCCTTTCTTATATATTATCTTCAAAGCATCTCATCAAGGTAAATAAATGGGAAGCCTCATTTTTCTCGTCTTTTAACAAGGTCTTATTCATACTTGTGTGTGAAGGTTCAGCCCTTTCTTTAAAATAAAAAATTCATGGCACAACTAGTCCTAAGACGAACAGTTAAGCAGACATGCAACTAATATGCAGTAGGGAATCTAGGCTATGGTTTCCTCAGCTAAACATTATGTCCTAGTCATGCCATGTAGATTGAAAAACTGAGACATTTTTGCTTCCTTTCAAACTGGCCACTCAACTAGCATTCAGAGTTTTGCATTTGAGTCAAACAGATGCTAAAGGGTTGGGAAGAAAGAAAAGGAAGGAATCAAATCTACATCCACTGCAAAAGGAATCTAAAAGACTAAATGACTTGTTGGAAGATATTCTAAATTGCAGCTATTACAAGAACGACATTTTAAAATGAAATTCTACATCAGGGGTTCCTAACCTCACATCCACTAACCCCTGGATCCATAAACAAATTTCACGGGCTGTGTGAACTTGTATGAGGAAAAATTACACCTTTATTTTCATTATCCTCCAACTGAAATTTACATTTCCTTCAATTATAAATGCAGGCAACCAAAGTAGCACTACATATAATTTAATCATCAATAGAAATCAGAGATATTTAAAATCATATTACAGTTGTTGGTGATATCACCAGCTATTGTTTATGCTCACACTGTTTTGACAGTGATTTTACATATTGCTAAGTTATTTAATGTGTTAATAGAGTCACACCATTAAAAAAAACTAAAAAGCTGCATTTTAATATAATTGGCTTTGTTTTTTTAATAATCCTATATGCTTTGTTTTATGCATTACAAAACATCATTCTTAGAACTTAGTCAATAAGTGAATACCAAAAAGGTCCATGGCACAAAAAAAGGTTAAGAATCTCTGATAGGTTGATATTCTGTATTAAATTTGTATAATCTGCTAAGATTTGTGTTTTAAACCAATTTCAAGGACAAAATAAAAAGAATTGGGGGAAATTTTCCTTAAAATTATCAAAATGGTATAATAACGTCAATATTAAAAAAGCAATATTGAAGAGAATATAAATTAAACTTATAAGTTTATATGTATTATTAAATGGTGGGAGGGTAAATATCTTCCAATAAAGCATACTAATACAATCCTAAAATGCTGACCCTGTGCCAGAAAAGGAAAGCTTTCTTATCTCTCACACACAATTTCTGTAGTATGAATATGTGTCTGCCAGAGAAAAGACAACACTCACTTTCCATTACTTTGACATTGCCTTTGAAGAGACATGTGTGAAAATTCTCTCACAGAGCTTTTGATATATTTAACATCAACTTCCGTATTGTTTGCACATTTTTGTTGAGAAATTTTCTAGACACTATTGTCCTTGTGACGGAAATATACCAAAAAAACAGGTGTCTTTTTGTAAACCTAAAAGAAAAAAAAACCTTTAAATGTAACATTGGATTTGGATCCCCAAGAATAAGATTTCCATCAATCTTTACTCTTAAGAGCATCTCAACTTCTAGAAAGAGATAACTGAAATTTTTCCATTTTCTTTTTTAATTTCTGAGGAATTATTGAGGTGTTGTTTTTTTCCTTGAGTTTTGCTTTTTTAAGTGGACATAAAATGTCTTTTATGTTACCATAGCATTTGAAAAAACTCTATAGGCAGTGAGAAATCACCAGATTGGTTCCGAAGATGAAAAGGAAGCATACTGACAAACAAAAATAAGCCCCAACATAAATAACAAATTGATTGTGAGGTCAAGGCATTACAAACCTAATTCAAAAAAATACTGGGCTTGAAAATAGGGTAAATAAATATTATTTATTTTAGGAAAGCCATACTCTGTTACATAGTCATTTGCGTATTAGTCACGATTTGTACATGAACATGACCCTAATATCCTCTAATTTCTTTTTCTCTGTATCTATCTTTCTTGAACTTGTGGGGTGAAGTGAAGGAGTGAGGAAGAATGATAACGAGATACTTTAATCTTGCTTGAAAAGTTAATGGTACAGTGCATACCAGCTCTTCTAACCATAATCTAACCATAATACACCAAAATAGATATTATGACAACCTTTAATCTCTCCATTGGGATTGTTTTCAAGGTGTGTTTTATGAGAGGTTAAACCAGAAATATTCCTTTTTTAAAAAATGGGGTAAATTAATTCAGAAATTATGAAACTAGAGCCACAGGTATTCAACAACCATCTAGTTTATATTTATTTTTCCACTTTGGAAAACAACATATGAGCCACAAACTGACAATAAAATATAGAGAGTTGAACAACATGCGGTACCTTCTACGTACCATGAAAAAGATGTCACTTTTTGAAGTGTTACTAGTTAACTCCTTTTTACCATGTCTCTTATCACCAAATAGAAAGGAGTCTTGAAATTGAAGGCTACCCAGTATTCCAGAAAAAACTGACTCATAACTTAAATCTTTCAGAAGTTTTATAGTTGGTCCTTCTATCTATAGAGAGAAGCAGGTTTAAAACAGTAAAGTTACAAGAAAGAACGACTAAATTGATCAATTTTTTAGACCTTGAGTGAACAAAAGGTTAAAATCTCCCTCCGTTTTTATGATCAGAAAGCCTTTTCTCTCTCTCACCTAGGGAAATTTAACTCGTTCATTAACTTGTTAGTTATTCTTTGAGGATGCATCGTAAATTCCAACACAAATAAGGCGAGAACTGTAACTTTTGCTTTTCTTACTTTCTCTAAAACATCTCACAATAATAATGATCCTTGATGTTGGTATGAATTGATTCTTAACAAATGTAAGCTCTCCCTCATACATTATTTTATTCAATTCTTACTAAAACTCAGGAGTAGATACAGCAGTGTTCTGGAGCCAGCCTGTCTCAGCTCCTGAGAACCAACTGCTAAATTTTCAGAAATAAGTTTAATAAAATTAAATATTAAGCTATATAGCTTATAATCACATAAATTATACTTGAAACAAAGGTACTAAATACTCAAGACTCATCATTTCCTAATTACTTTACCACAAATTCTATCAATCAGGGATTTTTTTCCTCTACTAAGTAGCTATTATTAGCCTAACTTTATTAATGGGAAAACTGAATCTTGCAGAGTGGAGAAAGTAAGTGACTTACTTAACACAATAGGGACTGGAGTGGGGCTTCTAACCCCTATCTTCTCACTCTTGTTTTAATTTTTTTGTGTCAGTTCCACAAGCCAAAAATAGTGAGCACTAATCAATAAGTGAAAAGCATTATAACTGGAAATTTACAGGGAAATCCCAACACCACCTCCATCCTTACTCTCAGATGATGACTTTGCTCTCCACTCCATCAAGAACATAGAAAGTCTCAGGAGAGAACTTACTCAAGCTCCCTCAGCCACGTGTGATCTATCTCCTTGCGTCTGCCTCTCATCTTAGGTGAGTTATTTGCATCATTGGATAGTGAGGACTGCTCTTCTCTGAAACACTTCCTTCTCTGGGATTCCAGGATATCACTGTGGGCTAGTTTTTCTCCCTACCTTTCTGACTGCAGTGTCTCACTTGCTTTCCTTCTCATCTCACTGACCTCCAAGGGTTGGGCTGTGACTAGGGAAGCTCACCATGTCTTATGGTTTTATAGTCTGTACATCTGTCTATTTATCCACTTTCTGACTATCTATCAGATTTATATATCTCCAGTCCAGAAAGCTCCCCAGAACTCCAGATCCCTATCTCTCACTGACCTATTTGACATTTCCACTCAGATTTGACGTCTTAAATTTAACATGCCTTAAGCTTAAGACTGAGTTCCTGATATACCTGCCTGCTACCTAGTGCTATATCAGCTCTTCCTACAGTCTTCCCATTTCAGGACCCAAATCTTGATTCTTTTTTTTCCTCACCCCCCCCCCAAATCCACCTAAGAGCCAATTCTTTCAGTAATATTTTCAAAATATACGTAGAATTTGGTTGCTTCCCAACACCCCCGTTGCCACCACCCTGGTCTAAAGTGACCGTTCAGCTCTCATCTCGACTATAGCAAAGGCCTCTTAACTCACCTTTCTCTCTTCCCTTAGGTACCTATTGTCTGTCACAGTAACCAAAGTGACGCTCTTAAAACTTGTCAGAACATGCCACTTCTCTACTCAGAACTTCCAATAACCCACCTCACCTGGAATAAAAGCCAAAATCTGTGCTGGGACGGAAAAGGCTCATCGTGATCTGTGGCTCTACGTCTCACTCCCTCCTGGTCTCACCTCCTCATGCCCAAGGCTCTCTGACCTCATCTCCTAACATTCTTCCCCTTGTTTATTCTGCTAGTCTTTGAAACACTTGGCACTAGGCCTCTGTGTTTGTTTTCCCCTCTGTCTGCCTAGGATTTTCCAAGTGTGCTCATAGTAATGCTCTTATTTACTTAAAGTCTTTACCCAAAAGTAATGGTCTCCCTGTGGTCTATTCTGGCCACTTTCAAATTCAACACCCCGCCTTCCCTACTTCAGTGTTTCATATCCCCTTCCTTTGTCTTATTTTCTGTTTTTCTTAGCATTATCACTATCTTATAAAGTATGTTTAACTTATTCATCTTCTTTACGGAATATCACTTTCTGTAACATAATTTTCAGGAGAGCAGGAATTTATTTTTGTCTTTTTTTGTCAACACCTTATCCTAAAACTTAAAACAGTGCCTAATGTTACTCAACAAATGTTTGTTGAATAAAAGATTAAATGACAAGACAAAAAATATGGAAATTAGAGCCGCAAACTATCCAGTTATGCTTATATTGATATAAAGAAGGGAAGTTCAGCCAAGCTTCTCCAAGTTACGAGGTTGTGATTGTGGGTATATATACCAGGAAGTCAGGAATTCTGAGGTTTATTACCAGGTAATTCCAAGTCAGTTCAGGGGACATGGGCTGTAAGAATTTGTGAATCCTCACTTAAGCACTGAACCATTAACTTGATTCAGCAACTCTGGGCAGGTCTCACCATTTTTTCTCCCATCCTGCTAATCTACTTTCAGACAATGTATTATTTTCTGCATTGTAGAGTTTTAGTCTCTCATGCCTTTGGCTTGAACATAGCCCATGTCCACGCCCACCCCACTTCTGGTTTTATATATCAGGAACTTTCAGCTTCACTGCTGTTTACTTTTCTCTCTTACATGTAAATCGTAAGAGATATAATCCTCTAGTGGATATTTTTACAATTTAGGTAACTGGTCAGTCTAAGAATTGGCTGTCTTTGTTTCAGACACACTCTTAGAATATCATCTGGTACAATGGCAGTCAGTGTCTTATTTTACAAAATGGTTTCCTAGGGACGAACCCTTTTTTAAAAAAATATGTTTAACATGTCAATTTTAATTGGAGACAAAATAATATTCCATTGACTCTCTCAACAAATCTCTATTTCAGGATTAATGGCTACTATCAGTAATTTGGATTTAACATTTTCCTCACATCTTTCAGAAAATAATGTCAGAAATACCGCTATCTCATCTCATGCATTAAGTATAATAATTTTAGGTTAATTCATGCAGTGGAAAATATTTACCAGTATTTATGCAAGAAAATGGAATATACAGAAAACCAAGACTGAGTCTTAAGGACTAACTCTTTAGCAGAGGCTATCAACAAGGAATGGTTGGCATCAAGACCGATGTATTCAGTAAAATGTAATGGCATAAGAAACATCATTATCATGTTAAAAATAGAACAATTATCACAATGCATGCTAGAGTGGTCAGTCATTCAACACATATTTATGAAGCAATTTTTATCTCCATACACTGTTCTAGGCACTATGCCATAGTGGTAAACAAAATCCATAAGGTCCTTGCTTGTATGATACTTAATGCTGGAGGACAAGATGGACATAAACAAGTAAATAAAAGAATTTCTGACGGCAATGATTGCATTGAAGAGAAGTAAAGTGCTGGTTGTTATTCTAGATTGGGAAAGAAAGTCTCTCAGGGATAGGTATTAAGCTAAGATGTAAGTGACAAAATGATACCAGTCATGTGAATATTGGGGAGGGCACAATATTGCAGGTCAGTGTAATAAACTTGGTAAATTTGAGGAAATTTAATGATAGTGTGACTAGAGCATAATGGTTGAGATGTAGAGCCCAGACATTTTAAATTGAGGATTTTGGATTATACTCTAGGTGGGATAGGAAACCACAGAAAGTTCTTAAGAAGAGCAGCAGCATGATCTGATTTACTAAGATCAGTTTGGTTGCATATGTTGTAGGCAGACACAAGTGGAATATGGGCTACAAATCAGTAGACTCTCGCAATTAGCAATCATCCAGGTGAGAAATGGAGGCCTAGACAACGAAGGTGTCAGTGGAGATGGCAAAAAGCGGGGAGACTTAGCATAGTTTTAGGGATTAAGTTGATGGACCATGCTGATGAATTGTATTTACTAAATTAGAACGACTGGGGAGTAAGAAGTTTGGTTGCACCTAAATATTACTTATTGTCTCACAATCAACTCTACACTTTTAAATTGTTCTGTTTTGCAATGACTGAAAACATGGAACCAACAGTACTCCAACTCACTTTTCAGCAGGTACTGATTTCAGGTTTGCCAGTGAGGGATTCTTGTGTGTGGTTTGGAAGGCGGACAAGGAGGAGGCATCGTTAATTTTCGGTGGGAGCTGTAAGCAGCTGCATGGCCGTTGGAAACAGCAGGTACAGAACTTTCCCAGTGACTTTCAGCTTCCTGGGCAGCTAAGATTGGTAACAGTAGTTTCCTGCTTACTTTAATTTCATCCCTCCTTGGGGCTTCCCCAGACTTGGTAATGGTTGTATAGTTCTCTAGTTGCCTGAATTAAGTCATTTCCTGTATGAAATGCTTAGAGTGGTTAATATTTTCCTGAACAAACTCTGACTAATATAGGGAGAACAATCAAGAGTTCTACTTTCTGGATTTCAAGAGAAAAAGATCAGAGCTGGAGATATAGATTTTGGAGTCACTGGTGTTTAGATAATGAACATGGGACAGGACGAGCTTCCTTAGTAGATAAAAGAAATAGGGCAGGGCTTCCCTGGTGGCGCAGTGGTTGAGAATCTGCCTGCTAATGCAGGGGACACAGGTTCGAGCCCTGGTCTGGGAAGATCCCACATGCCGCGGAGCAACTAGGCCCGTAAGCCACAACTACTAAGCCTGCGCGTCTGGAGCCTGTGCTCCGCAACAAGAGAGGCCATGATAGTGAGAGGCCTGCGCACCGCGATGAAGAGTGGCCCCCGCTTGCCGCAACTAGAGAAAGCCCTTGCGCAGAAACGAAGACCCAACACAGCCAAAAATAAAAAAATAAATAAATAAAATTAAAAAGAAAAAAAAAAAAGAAATAGGGCAGGAAAGCATCCCATGGGTTCACATCTGCTGGCATCAAATAAAACAGAAGTCAGAAAAGAATACCGAGCAGGAGAGGTCAGTCAATCAAAAGGATACTCAGATGGGCATGGCATTATAAATGCCAAGCGAAGAAGATGTTTCAACGAGGAGGGAGGTTACTGAAGTCTAGAATGGTCAGGGAAGGTTTAGTAGGAAAGGAAGGGCCTTGAAAGGTAAATCTATTTTGAATTAGAAGGAACAATTTTTAGCTACTTACTGAGGACAGGTAGAAGAGTTTGAGCATGGGAGCAGAAATGCTAGTGTATACAGGGTCTTTGTGGATGGAGTAGGGTGTAAGAAACATGACAGCCAGTAGAGCTGGGGAAAGTTATAGGTGGGGCAGGCTGTTGAAAAAAATAAGGTGAAATAAGCAAGAGGCTTTTCAATAGAAGACATTTAGTAGGTCTTGATGGCATTGATCACTGACATAAAATAGCTTGTTGGCAGTTTTAAGTTGGACTGATTAAGAGTAGGATAATATTATTGACAAAGAGGGAAGTTAGGAGAAGGAACTGATTCTGCCTTATCTGTAAAAGTGGCAATATTTTTTTAACAGAGAATAATTGTCATTCAACAGAATCAGAGTTAAAATTCATTGAATAAAAATTTTACTTGGAAATAAATTGCTTTTCTCTTTTGCTCTCTTATTATAGAAGTTCCAAACTTACCGCAAAGTAGAAAGACTAATCTGATAAATCTCTGTGTTTCTAAAATCCACTTCAACAAGAATCAACACATGCCCGATCTTGTTTCATTAAACTTCCCCTTCAGCCCCCAGATTATACTGATTATACTCCTAGTCATGGTATCATTTAACCTATAAATATTTTATGATGTAACTCTAGAACTCGAAAAAAATCATAACCACGCACAACTAAAATATTAACAAAAAATCCCTTAATGTCAGTCCGATGTTTAGAGTTCAGATTTCCCCGATTTTCTCATATTTCTTTGGTTTGTTTGAATTAGTATCCAAATCATGTGGACAATTCTCTTTGGAAAAAAACATGATGTGATGTTAATACCCACAGAAGAATATACATATAACACGTAGGAAAGATACAAAGCAGATAATACAACACTCTGAACCCCAAATCCCAACGCAAGAACTAGAATTTATCAACACTGATGAAACTATCTGTTCTCCTCTCCACTGTTCAAACCCTGTGCCACTGTATCAAAAAGTAGCACTATGTTCGATTTTATATTTATCATTTCCTTGTTTTACTCCTCTTTAAAAAAATAGTTTTACCCCATATATATGTGTTCTTAAACAATATGTTGTCTAGTTTTACTAGTTTTTAAGCTGTAAGAAAATATTGCATACTGTAGTTTTCTTTTCATGCAATATAATATTTCTAAGTTTCGTCCGTATTGTTTTGCGTAGCTGCAATTAATTCATTTTCACTGCTGTGTAATCCTTCATAGAATGACTATCATGGTTTATTTATCCACTCTCCTGTTTATGAACATTTTGTTTCTGTCTAGTTTTTTTCCTATTATTAACTATGTGTCTCCTATTACACATGTAGAAGAGTGTCTATAATATTAACCAAAGAATGACATTGCTAGATCATAGGTTATCATCACATTCAACTGTGCAAAATAATGCCAAATTGTTTATCAAAGTGATTATACCAATTAATACTCCCACTAGCAGTTTATTAGAATTCCCATTGTAGCACATCTTTACCAAAGCAAGAACTTTTAGAATTCTTAAATATTGCCTGTGTAGTTAGTAAAACCAACATCATCTTGATTTTAATATGTGTTTTCCTGAGTACTAGTGCGGTTGAAAACTTTTCGTATTATTTACTGTGAAACTTCTCTGTGAAGTATCAATAGTAGATCATCTATTTTTGTCCTTTTTCATGGGTTGACTTTTTAAAATTATTAATGTAAAGCTTTAATCTGGTTATCTATAATCCTTTACTATTAGCATGATTTGAAACACTTTCTGCGAGGTTGTGGATTCTATTTTCACTTTCTTTGTGGTATTTCTTGATGAACAGACATTCTTACTTCAGAATCATTTTAGTGTTAGTGATTTTGGAGTCGTTAGTAAGAAATTTTTCTTACCTCAAGCTTATAAAAATTATTTTCTGTTTTCTTATAAAATTGTAGTTTTACTTTTCACATTTACATTTTTATTTTAGCCAACTTTTGTATGGATAATTCTGGAATAAATCAATATTACTTTCTTTTGAAGTATTTCATATAAAACTTTACTGATTATAAAATAAGTACCGTGGGCTAGACTCCCTGGGAAAGACTCTGAGTTTTTTTGACAAGAGGTTAATTTGGGGAAGAACATCTGTGAGGGGTGAGAGTAGCTGGAGTGGGCAAAGGGAGAGGCTGAACGGTGAGGAAATCACAACAGAGGTCTCGGTGACTCCAAGGAGGCACTCTGGAAGCCAGGCCATGCAGACTAGTCCCAGTTGGGTTAAGGACCAGGGCTTTGTTCTGCCACATCAACCAGCCACCAGTGCAGCGGCTAGAGGGGCTATAACTTTAAAAAGGCAGCCTCCTTACACCAAAAGCAGTTCCCAGAGAGGGACTGAGGTCTGGGCATTCAGGGGGCGAAAACCCCTGGCAGATGAGGGAATGATCACCCTGAGGGGCATATGAGCAGCACACAAGAACGTAAAAACTTTAATGAGTTTACAAAATAGGGTAGAAAATTATGTTCCCTCCTTTATCTCCAGTAAAAACACGGTGTCAGAAACAGAGAGGACATCCAATAAATGTTGAGGGAATGAATGTAACGTGAAGTAGACACAATGGGAAAATATTTCTATTCCCCCTAAGCTGTTTTTTATGTATTTCATGTATTAAATAATTGAGTATGCCACACTGAATAGACTTTGTTGAAGTCTACACTCCGATCATCTTAATTGGGAATTGTTGTGTTCAGTTGGACCCTTTGGTTGCACACAATGGAAGCTCAACTTGAAATAGATGATTGCCTGTCCTCCATCCCAACTTATTCACCTACCTAATCTGCCTCTTACCATGTGCCTTCCACTGAACTGACCTTTTACTTTATCATTCAATTAAATAGCTGTAAGATTTTGGTTGGAGTCTTTTTCCTTTCTAATGAAATGATATGATAATAATCATTAAGATAATTATTACTATCTTAAATGATTATTGATAATTATCATTAAGATAATTTTGGAATATTTCATTTTCAGTAGTTCCATCAGGCCATGAATGTTGGTTTCCTCAAATACATGCCTCTCAATTAATGTATATGGAACACAATACTTGCCTGAGATGTTTCCTCTTCTTTACATGTGAAATTGATGTAGCTGGGGGAATTTTTGCCATGTCATTTTTTAGTTTTTCAGGTCGCAGTCTACCTTCTATCACCTTACAGTCTATACTGAGAAGTCATGGTAAAGGTTCTTCTACAGTTGCTAATGAAGTTCTGTATTAGAATTTGAGATAAGTTGGACAAATATGGCTAGATAGAACTTTATTTTCCAAAGGATAAAAAGGGACTTACTGAACTAGTGAGGCTTATGCATTATGTTACAGAGGAAAATACTTCTCTCTTAAGAGAGCTAGCTGCTTTAAACGCGTGATAAATTTTTCAGTAATCTGAATTATACCTTCATTATAAAGCATCTAATTTTAGTCTTAGACAGGTATTGTTCAATTTAGCTTGCTTCTTTGCCATCCTCATTTTAAATTATTTTCTACCTACTAGAGAAAAATATCTACATTATTTGCTTAAGCTTGTTGTGTGTTCAGAAATGATTATATGTATCTTTTAAAAACAGTCAAGAATTCAAGTTTTGTAGTAGTTGAATAGGCTTTCTCCAATTTCTTTGAACTCAGAATTTTTTTTAAATGCCATTCCTTTTTGTGTGTGGGAGGATATGGTAGAAAAGAAGTGATATACTTAGAAGAGTAATTACCAGAGGGTTTTTTTTTTTTTTGAGAATATTTTTATCCAAGATAATCAGAATTTTTTGATCAAGTGAGCATAAGGGGATGAGGACAGGTAGGTGTGATTTTCCAGGTGTCTGACTTCCCTCCATGAGACTGATGGCCAATACTCCCTACTTTCGAAAATTACCTTCTATCCTCATACCTATGGTTACGGGGGGGAGTGGGTGAGCAGTTTGAGATAGTCTTTCTCTGTCTCTCTTGTCATAGTTTATCCATCCAAAAATGGGCATCTGACTTAAGTCTGGTTCTCCAGAACCCTGTCTCGGGATTTTCAGCATTGTCATCCAGAATACTGTTTGTCTCTTTCTAATGACAACTGTAACATGTAAAGTGTGAGCTCTATTTTGGCTGATCTGAAGAAAAGTGAAGAATAAAGCTAACAGAAGGAGAGCAGAGTTGAGAGATGCTGAGAATATCCTGTGACATTTGCATCCCTGTATCTAGTGGTTCCTCTCACCCAGGCACGTTCTTGTTCTTGAGTTCATGAGACATAGTATCTTATATTAATGATCTTTTTTGTTAGTTATGAGAGACGAAATATTGTTGATGTCACATGCAACCAAAAGACTCCGGCCCAGTATAATTACTGTTTTCCCAGCAGGCTCTAGATAGTAGTCAACAGGTTTCATTTTGAATTCCAACTATGGTCCCTATTGGAACTAGCTGCCTGGGATATTGGGTTGAGAGGGAATTTGAGGTATATATACTTGATTGATTGAGAGAGAGAGAGGAGAGAGAGAGAGAGAAGGGGGCATGATCATGTAGAACAGGGCTTCTCGACCTCACACAACTGACATTTAGTGGTGAAAATTTTTTGTTGTCCACTGTGGGCTGCTGTTCTATGCATTGTAGGATGTTTAGGAGAATCTTTGGCCTTTACTCTCCACCCAGTTGTGACAACTAAAAATGTCTCCAAACATTGTTATACATCCCCTAGGAAGCAAAACTGCCCTTGGTTGAGAACCACTGGTATAGAGATATTTGCAAGGGATGGCACAGTAGCAATAAGTAAACCAAATGTTTTCTAAACCAATTTAGATCACATAAAGTGTGCATCCAATTTATCAAAGGGAAATTAATAATGGGTATTTATTTATTTGTAAATTAGCTGCCCTTTCAGTTAAAAAGATAATCACATGTTTACATATAAGCTAAAGAAATCCACAGAAAGAAAAGAACATAAGCAAAACCAAATTTTACACTTCTGTTGCTTTTACTTGGGCAGCTTGACATTTGTCCTCCTTGACATTGCTGTCACTCCTGCGGGCAGCAACCACAGCCTGAAACTGCTCTGACACTCTTTTAAAAACGATAGAAGTCGAGAGTAGTGAGGGCCCTCATGTAGAGAAAAGCTATAGAGGATGAAGCCAACACAGAGGAAAGCTGACCTGAGAAATGGGTAACACCATTTGAGTCTGGAATCCAGCAGGAACTGAAGTCAGTATTTTTCAGATACTTGAGATAACAAATCTCCCTCTCTGTCTTAGACTGATTTTAGTTGTTTCCTTCTTTCACAACTCTAAAGATCCTCAGCAATGCAGAAAGGTACATCAAAGGACGATCAGGATATAATTCTTTCATTATAAATTAACTTTCTTAGATTTATTTTGATGTTTGCGTACCACAAAGAGAAGTTATAAAAGCACTGAAGATGGTGTAGTAAAAATGTTTTATGAGGTAGGAAAATGAATTTTATGAATATGATTTGTAACATATCTAGAGGAAATAAAATATAAAAGTGCTTAGATATGGTTGACTGCTTTCTAGGAAAATTTTGCCATGTATATAATAAATATACACCAAAATTTAATAGCGATATCATCAATCATTATGTCTCTCAGTATGTGGCTCCTCCCCTTGCAATCGATGGGGAATTATTTCTCTATGACTCCTGCTGAAGCCTTTCCTGGGAGCCATGGTTTATACCATGTGATCCAATCCCCAGGTACAGAACCAATTAGACTAGGAATGGTCTCGAGGACAGTTAATCTGTATGCTTAATGATGTCTGGAGCAAAACAATGAACTTTGCTAAACAGATTCCCTCTTTTAAGGACTTGGACACTAGGTCCTGGTAGAATACACCTGTTAGAAATGTAAGTTGAAGCAGAAATGTCTCACACAGAAGGCAGTTAGAGAGACTATGATGAACACATACAAGTTACAATGATAAAGAAGGAACCCAAGAAAGAGGAGAGAAGGGTAGATTTAAGAGAGAGATCTTGAGACAAGACTTACAGTCAGGAGAAACAGAAAAAAAAAGCAACGAGTCCCTAATTGCAGACTTGATTGCTTATGATTTTCTAGTGTCAGTTATAGGTTCATTCCATTCACAATCGTGCCACTTATCACTTGAGTGCCTCTCAGCTCCAGATTCACCCTTCAGTACCTGCTCTGCAATAATGGATTTGATGTCAAGCATTTCTCCCTTACAGGAACACGTAATAGACTGTCAGTAGAGGGCACAGGAGAGGCATGGGGGGAGGAAGAAGGCTGCTGACTCTGGGGTGCTGCCCTTTATTTTGTATTTTATTTTTGGCTCCTGCTGTATGTTCTGTCAGTGGTGGACGTGTAGGGATATCCACTGATACTGTCCCAGTTGCACCCCCAGAACTCAGTGACTCAGGTCCCTCAGTGACCACACAGCCATGGCTCTCTGGTGACCATCTAGGTGGCCTTCTCTCCTGGAACACACCATGTACTTAATGTTCCCTGCTCTGTGTGCTTGCCCACTGGCCTGCGCCTTGGACAGTTTTTCCCACAGCCCTGCCTGTGAACACCAAGCACTTCAGGACTCACGGCAGCCCTCAAGCACTCTGTGCACCTACTCCAGTATCAGCTTGTCTGCACACCTGGAAAAGCTGCTTCCCAGGGCCCTGTCTACGCAGACACCACAGGCTCTAATTCTCCAGTGAAAGCTGCCCCCATTCCCTCTGTATACCCTCACTTAGGAATCTTGGCTAGCTGTGACCTTATATCCTTCTGGACCAGCCGCTGTGGAAGACTATCTCTGACCTAAGTAACCTCACAAACTTTCCAGGAGGCTGCAACCACAACTTCTCCAACAAGATTCAACGCCTACCTTGGAATCCCCTTGTCCAACCTTGTCCTTCACTGCATACTTTTCCTCTGCCCTTAATTAACCCATAGAGTTCTCTGTATATCCTTGTAGTTTCTCCCCTATCTTAATTTAATCATTCATTATACTAAAATTTGTACACACTCAAACTGCTGTGACTTTTTTCTCCTTATTGGACTCAGATGGATTTACCTTCTTTATAGTAAATTCCATTTCTCTCGGGCTAACTTCAATCAATTTCTGTATCTTGTGATCACAAGAGCTGGAATCAAACGGCCAGGACACACCACTTAATTCACTCTGAGATTCAGATGCTTCTGCCCTTTTCTTTGACTCCCACGGAATTTCATGAAACTGACCTCAAGGCCTAGATCTGACTGTACATGCCAAGGTATAGAACACTTAGATCAGTTTTGATGAACACAAGGTTTGACATATTTGTCAATAGTACCAGGAAGAGTTTTGCATGCTATAATATTTAACAACCACAGGAGAAGGGCAAACCAATATAATTAAGGTTAAGGGTATGTGGAATAACTGACTGAGAGAAGCTTAGTGTGTCCTTATTTCTATTTTAACTCTGTTCAGTTTCATGAATCAATGAGCTAAAGCAAAGACATACAGAAAGAATAAATATTCAAACAGGATTTGCTCAAGTTTCCCCAGATGAATTGTTAGTCATGCAGGTTAATGTATCCTTTGAGAAAGCAAGTAATTTTCCTGATATACCCATATGCTCTGGGGCTGCAGGTCAATTCTTTCATTTAAGAAAAAAAATGACAAAATACCTTCAATAATTATCAATGATTGATCTCATTAAGATGTATGCCCAACAAATTTCTGCAAAATTAGATTCATAGACGTTGGTCCACTTTGGCACAGAAAACTTTAAAAGGTGGTGATTTGGAACAAAGCTCCTATAACATATCAACCCTTTCTATTTTTAAATATGCTTAGTCATTAATTACATCAACTAACAAGCTAAAAATTTGCTACACAATTTGTTCTTTTTAAAATTAGCACTGATATAAAAATATTCAATCATTTTAGGAAAAATGGATATAACACAATATTTGGGGGATTTTTATATAATATTTTTAAGTGATGTAGTTTATACTAACAAGGGAGAATTAAAAGTAGTCCGACAATCAATAATTATGTAATAATACTGGAAAGAGCAAAGTACAGTGATTTTCAGTATAGCTGACTCTTTAATTACAGGTAAAACATCTTATAGAATATGAAAAGATGAAGAGCATTTCTGCTTAGAAAATCTGATTAAACATTATAGTGTGCGATCGATATGATATTTGCAGCACATCAAAAATTAGTACCGAAATATTAACTACCTCAAAGAAAATTATGGCTAGGTCATGCCATATTAGAGAGTGACCTTGAAAGAACTCATGAAAAATGTTTTTCTGCATAATTTACTTTTTCATAGTAGAATGTAAGGAAAAAGTTTTTTAAATGCCTTAAAAAATATTGTTGAAATAACATTTAACTGAGATCAACACTTGTACTATCTCAAGATAAAAAGAATAAAGGCATGAGCATTTTTGTTGAGAAGTGGAGTACCAATTTGGATTATCAGAGAAATTATTTCTCCTGAATTAAGCACACAGATATTATTTAACTATATATTTTAAGAACGTACGGAATAATACATTTCTAATGCAAGTACTCTTGCTCTGAAGAACACGCAGTATTTTGTGGGGATATTTCTTAACTTAAACATATTACTTACAAGTAGAATTACATACTTTGGGTATAAATCAAAGGTGTTCAGAAATTTTAAGTGTTCAACAAAATTTAAATTAAAAAGATTGAAAGAAAACTCCCCGAAAAGTAAGAACTACAGATTTTTAGTGAAAAATACTTGAATGCAAAAAGAAAAAAAAGATATTAGGGGAAAATATTAAATGTCTAACTCAGGCTCTAGATAAAAATAAACTTGTGGAAAGAACAAAATGAAAATATATACAGAAAAGTGAAACCCTTATGCCTTGTTTTTTTATAATTGAATTTCTGGAGAACATAGTTCAAGAGCTAATAGATGACTTTTGGAAAAAGAACTCAATTATTCCTTAGAGATACTGAGCCAAAATTGAAATAGTCAACATATGAGTCCAAATGTTGTCCATTCCTGCTCTTTTGAAAACTCTAAAAGCTTTTTATTTCCACAGGACTCTGGAAGGGTAACGTCACATGTTGGTTAAGCGTACAGTTCCACTCAGCTCCACACCTTATTACCTGGCTGAACTTGGATAATTTTCTTAGCTCTCTGTACCTTAGCTGCCACCTGCAAAATGGGAAAATAATACCTGTCTTGTAAGGTGATGTGAGTATCAAATAAGTGCATATAAAGTGGTTAGAACAGTGTATAACTCATAGTAGCCACTCAATATTATTAGAATACAGTCTGATTTATTTGTTTTTTGTTTTTTATCCTGCTCCACGCAGCATGTGGGATCTTAATTCCCCAACCAGGGATCAAACCCATGCCCCCTGCGTTAGAAGCACAGAGTCTTAACCACTGGACTGCCAGGGAAGTCCCTACAGTCTGATTTATTTAGTACCCTTTCAACAGCATTGATTTTTATTCACACATGACACAGTGATAATTAAAGATCATAATTATCGATTCAATCAGCCTATTCATTCCTTCCAGAAGAGTCTTATTTAATTTTTCATCATTCTATTTCACTGTTCAACAACTAATAATGCTTCCCTACTGCATAGGACAACAGAGCTAAGTTCTATTTGGATTCTAAAACTTCTGTAATTGAAGCCCATTTTACTTATTTGAGCTCCTTTCCTTTTTACCCCACATTACATCACATCTGTTGCACTTGAGATTACCCATTCTTTCCTACAAGTAACATGGATTTGTTGATCTGTTCCATTGGCCTAAATCAGCTTTCTCTTTTCCATTCTTTCAGAAACAGTTCCAAAGCATTTCACTGAGTCTTTGTGCTTGGAATTCCCTTCCTCCTCATTCTTTAACCAGGAACATTTGAATACCTAACCTTTGCAAGGCCCTGCTAGGTATAGCAGGGAGTTAGCCAGCATGGTCCAATGATCTTTAGTGACGATCTGTATAGGAGACACACAACGAAATAAGCAACCAGACCATAATCGATCTGCCTAGATTGTTCTTGCCCAAGCTCTTCACAAGACCTGCTCCTTCTTATCTTGGCCTTAGCTCCAATGGTACCTTCTCTAAGATGGCTTTTTTTTTTTTGACCATCCTGTCTAAAAACGGCACCTGTCTTACCTACAGTCAGTATCTGTCTCATTATCTGTTGAATAATTTTTATAGCATTTACATTATCTTAAAATGTCATTTCCACAGATGGATTTACTTGTCAAGAAAAGAGTTGCACTGTCCCCCAGCCCAAACCCCCAATTATCCATTAACAATAGTGTTGTTGTTGCTTGGCACTGATATTCCTCAGCTCCAGTGTGGGTCCTGATGGCCACAAATTCAACAGAATAATTTCTCCACCCTTGCCAGAGTAAATGGTTCAGGAAAGGTCAGTAACCCAGACCTAAGCTATTCAGTGCAAGACATCCTCCTGGCCACAACTGTACTGCTCAGAGTCAAATGTTTGGAAGGGGAAGGGAAGAAAAGATTTCTCTTTTGCTCTGGACGGTATGGTATACACATAAGAAGTCTGGAATTGCTGCAGCCATTTGGCTGCAAATAGGGCAGTTTTATTTTTTCCTTTCCAAACTGTGTGCCTTCTATTTTCTTTTCTTATCCTGCCTCGGTAACTATATCTTCCAGTAATATGTTGAATATGAGTGATGAGAGTGGATATTCTTTCCTTCTTCCTGATCTTAAGAGAAAATGATCCAGTCCTTCACCATTAAGTACTGTGATGTTGGCTATAAGTTATTGTATAGAGGCTTGTTAGCAATTCAGGGGACTATCTTTTATTCCCAGTTTGCTGAAATTTTTTTCCTGAATTGGTGTTGGATTTTGTTAAATTCTTCTTCTGGGCCAATTGATATGATCCATATGATTTCCTTTTCAAACTATTGATATTAATCTCAGCTGGCCTCGGCCTGCAGCGGCTTGAAGCAGGGTTTCAGTTCCCAGCTAGTGACTGAGGTCGGGTCGCAGCGGTGAGAGCACCGAATCCTAGTCACTAGACCAGTGGTCTGTGACAAGACCCTGGCCCTGTGGCTTTGCATAAAAGAATTCCCACAAAGACAGAAAGTAGTGAAATAAGTAAAGTACTTATTATGGGAAAAAGAAGTACACTACGTGTGGATAGACACATGGGCAGGCTCATAGAGAGAGTCGCACACTCGTAGCAGTTTCAATCACTTATATGGGGTATTTCTTCTGGGTTTCCTTTGGCCAATCATTTTGATTTGCCTGGTTCAAAGTCCGTTTTTGGTATAGCTCAGGATTTTCCCATGTGTGTGCGCACATCTCTTAGCCAAGATGGATTCTAAGGAAGAGGCCTATGGGTAGGTTTAGTCACTTGGCATCATTCCCCTTTTGACCTACAAGGAGCCTTTCTGCGCATGTGTAGTCAGGGAGGTCTCCTGACTTTGAGAATGAGGAATATGTGGTCTCTTATCTCCTATCTGGGCAGGGCCCAGCCTCCTCTCTCTATTGTCCTGTTATTCCCATCTTGGAGTATTGGTCCACAGGGAATGAACTCAAACCGTTTGCTCCGGGTCCCGTCTGCCTCCTGCCTCAGTATGATGGATTATACTGATTGATAGTCAAATATTTAACTAGCCTTGTATATTCAGAATAGTTACCACATGGTCATGGAAAAAGTTCTTTTAATACTTGGTTGGGGAAGTTTCACTAATGTTGGTATTGAGGATTTTTATGTAGAAAGTCTTGAGAGACACTGGTCTGTCATTTTTTAGTACTGTCTGACTTTGGTATCAGAATAATTCTCTCATTCACAAAATAGGTTGGGATGTGTCCCTTCCTCTTCTATTTCTGACACAGATAGTGTAAAATTTGTAAAATTGGTGTTAATTTTTCTTGAAGTGTTGGTAGAATTTTCCAGTGAAACCAGATGGTGCTGGTGATTTCCACTTTCCACTTTGGGAGATTCTAAAATATGGATTCAATTTCTTTAATAGTTATGGGACTATCCAGATGATCTATTTCACCTCAGTTCAGTTTAGGTAGTTTGCCGTTTTCCGGGAATTGGTACATTTCTTCTAAGTTGTCAAATACATGAGCATAAAGTTGTTTGTCCTATTTCCTTAATATTCTTTTAATGGCTATAGGATCTAAGGTGACATTCCCTATTTCATTCTGGACATTAGTGATTTGTGTCCTTTTGTTTTTATTGTTGTCAGTCTTGCTAGAGGTTTGTCAATTTTATAGATTTCTTTTGAAGACCAACTTTTGTTTAATTGATTTTCTCTATTGTTCCCTTGTTTTTAATTTATTGATTTCTGCTCTTTTCTTTATTTCCCTCCTTCTACTTTCTTTGGGTTCCTTTTGCTCTTTCCTTTTTTCTAGATTCTCCATGTGGGAACCTAGAAAATTGATCTGAGACCTTTCCTAATTTCTAAAGTAAGCGTTTAGTGCTATATATATTTTTCTCACATGGTTGTTGCTGCATCCCACATATTTTGCTATATTTTAATTTTCCTTCAGTTCTATGTATTTAAAAAAACTTTCCTTCGAGCCTTCCTCTTTCATTCATGAATTTTTTAAAGAAGTTTGTTGTTTAATTTCCACATGCTTAGAGATTTTCCTGTTGTCTTTCTGTTATTGATTTCTAGCTAAACTTACAGTCAGGCAACATACTCTGTATGATATCAACTCTTTTAAATTTGTTAAGGTTTTTTTTTATGGCCCATCTTGATGAATTTCCCATGGGTATTTGAAAAAAATGTGCATTGTGCTCGTTTGGAATGTTCTACATGCATGAACTGAATCTTCTTCGTTGATTGCGCTGCTCAGTTCTTCTATATCCTTGCCGATTTTCTGCCTAGTAGTTCTATTAGTGGCTAAGAGGAGGGTGCTCAAGTCCCCAGCTATAATTGTGGGTCTATGTCTCCTTTCAGCTTAATTAGCTTTTTGCCTCATGTATTCTGAGACTCGGTTTTTTGGTGCATATACATTTAGGATCATACATCATCCTGGTAGGCTGATTTTTTAAAAAATCATTAGATCTCATCCTTCTTTGACTTTAGTAATTTTCTTTGTTCTGATGTCCATATTACTGGATATTTACATATCCACTTCTTTTTGTTTGTTTGGTAAATGTTTGCACAGTATATCTTCCTCTATGCTTTTAGTTTCAACCTAGCTATGTCACTGAACTTGAGATGAGATTCTGTAAATAATAAACAGGCTATTTTTTTTGAATTTTATTTTATTTTATTATTTTTATACAGCAGGTTCTTATTAGTTATCTATTTTATACATATTAGTGTATACATGCCAATCCCAATCTCCCAGTTCATCGCCCAACCGTCCCCCCCCCCCGGCTGCTTTCCCCCCTTGGTGTCCATACGTTTGTTCTCTACATCTGTGCCTCTATTTCTGCCCTGCAAACGGGTTCATCTGTACCATTTTTCTAGATTCCACATGTATGCGTTAATATATGATATTTGTTTTTCTCTTTGACTTACTTCACTCTGTATGACAGTCTTTAGGCCCATCCACGTCGCTACAAATGATCCAGTTTCGTTCTGTTTTATGGCTGAGTACTGTTCCATTGTATATATGTGCCACATCTTCTTTATCCATTCGTCTGTTGATGGGCATTTAGGTTGCTTCCATGGCCTGGCTATTGTAAATAGTGCTGCAATGAACATTGGGGTGCATGTGTCCTTTTGAATTATGGTTTTCTCTAGGTACATGCCCAGTAGTGGGACTGCTGGGTCTTATGGTAATTCTAATTTTAGGTTTTTAAGGAACCTCCATACTGTTCTCCATAGTGGCTGTATCAATTTACATTCCCACCAACAGTGCAAGAGGGTTCCCTTTTCTCCACACCCTCTCCAGCATTTGTTTTTGTAGATTTTCTGATGGTGCCTATTCTAACCGGTGTAAGGTGATAACTCATTACAGTTTTGATTTGCATTTCTCTAATAATTAGTGATGCTGAGCAGCTTTTTTTTCTTTTTTTCATGTTCAGATAATTTTATTTGGTTTTGACATTGTAATAACCAGGATTTTAAAAAACATTAGTAAAATACACATATAGAGAAGTGCACATATCTTTGTTTTGTTTATAATAGATTTTACTTTTTAGAACAGTTTTATGTTCACAGCAATATTGAGCAGAAAGTACAGAGATCTCCTATATTCTCCCTGTCCCACATATTCATAGCCACTGCCACTCCCCTGTCCCAGTGAACATCCTCCAGAGTGGTATGTTTGTTACAATTGGTGAATCTACATTCACACATCATTATCACCCAAAGTCCATAGCTTACCTTAGGGTTCACTCTTGGTGTTGTACATTCCATGGATTTGAAGCAATGTGTAATAACATGTATCCATCATTATAGGAACATACAACGTATTTTCACTGCCCTAAAGATTCTCTTTACTCCAGCTATTCATCCTTCCCTCCCACTATAACCCCTGGCAACTACTGATATACTTACTGTTCCCAAAGTTTTGCCTTTTCCAGAATGTCACAGAGTTAGACTCATACAGTATGTAGCCTTTTCAGATTGGCTTTTTTTCACTTAGTAATACGCATTTAAGTTTCCTCCATGTCTTTTCATGGCTTCATAGCTCTATTTTATTTTTAGCATTGCATAATATTCCATTTTCTGGATGTACCACAGTTTATTCATTCGCCTACTGAAGAACATCTTGTTAGCTTCCAAGTTTTGACAATTATGAATAAAGCTGCTATAAATAACCATGTACAGGTTTTTGTGCAGACATAAGTTTTCAACTCCTTTGGGTAAATACTGAGGGCTAGCCCTGAAGTGTATTAAGTTTTGTCAGAGATTGGCAAACTGTCTTCCAGAGAGGCTGTACCATTTGCATTCCCACCAGCAATGAATAAGAGTTTCCACTGCTCCACTTCCACGCCAGCATTTGGTGTTGTCAGTGTTCTGGATTGTGGCCATTCTGATAGATGTGAGGTGGTATCTCATTGCTGTTTCAATTTGCACTTTCCTGATGACCTATGATGTACAGTTGTTTGCTCCAACCCTAACTGGATGAAGCAAAATGAGAATTGCTCAAACAACTGAAAAATCCAAGGATAAATCTGACTTTAGGCACAGCTGGACCCAAGGGCTCAAACAAAGCCATCCAAATCTAGCTCCTCTCTCTGCATCTCTGCATAGATATCAATCTCGTAAAGGCTCTCCCACAGTGGTTTCAAGATAGCTCCATGGAGGTCCCAGGACTGCAACTTTCCTCATTCATGTCCAGTAGCAAAGAGTGAGAATTCTTGTCCCAGCATTCCCCCCTAACCAAGAATTCATTGTGTCTCATCTTCTCCAATCTGATCTCATGACTTGCTCTGAACAAATCACTGTAACCAGGAAATGTGATATACTAATTGGCTCAGACCCAAGTACATGCTTAATCCGAGATGGACATTGAAACAATACTACCTCGTGGGCTGCTAGTGTTGGAGGGTCTCCTGCAGAGGCAGGGGGTGGATGTGTCTCACCATGAGGACAAGGACCTGAGCAGCTTTTCATGTGTCTCTTGGTCATCTGTATGTCTTCTTTGGAAAAATGTCTATTTAGGTCTTCTGCCCATTTTTGGATTGGGTTTTTTTTTTTTTTAATATTGAGCTGCATGAGCTGTTTATATATTTTGGAGATTAATCCTTTGTCTGTTGATTCGTTTGCAAATATTTTCTCCCATTCTGAGGGTTGTCTTTTCGTCTTGTTTATAGTTTCCTTTGCCGTGCAAAAGCTTTTAAGTTTCATTAGGCCCCATTTGTTTATTTTTGTTTTTATTTCCATTACTCTAGGAGGTGGGTCAAAAAAGGTCTTGCTGTGATTTATGCCAGAGAGTGTTCTTCCTATGCTTTCCTCTAAGAGTTTTATAGTGCCCGGTCTTACATTTAGGTCTTTAATCCATTTTGAGTTTATTTTTGTGTATGGTGTTAGGGAGTGTTCTGATTTCATTCTTTTACATGTAGCTGTCCAGTTTTCCCAGCACCACTTATTGAAGAGGCTGTTTTTCTCCATTGTATATCCTTGCCTCGCTTGTCATAGATTAGCTGACCATAGGTGTGTGGGTTAATCTCTGGGCTTTCTATCCTCTTCCATTGATCTATGTTGCTGTTTTTGTGCCAGTACCATATTGTCTTGATTACTGTAGCTTTGTAGTATAGTCTGAAGTCAGGGAGTCTGATTCCTCCAGCTCCGTTTTTATCCCTCAAGACTGCTTTGGATATTCGGGATCTTTTGTATCTCCATACAAATTTTAAGATTTTTTGTTTTAGTTCTGTAAAAAAATGCCATTGGTAATTTGATAGGGATTGCATTGAATCTGTAGATTGCTTTGGGTAGTATAGTCATTTTCACAATATTGATTCTTCCAATCCAAGAACATGGTATATCTCTCCATCTGTTTGTGTCATCTTTGATTTCTTTCATCAGTGTCTTATAGTTTTCTGAGTACAGGTCTTTCACCTCCTTAGGTAGGTTTACTCCTAGGTATTTTATTCTTTTTGTTGCAATGGTGAATGGGATTGTTTCTTTAACTTCTCTTTCTGATCTTTCATTGTTAGTGGATAGGAATGCAAGAGATTTCTGTGCATTAATTTTGCATCCTGCAACTTTACCAAATTCATTGATTAGCTCTAGTAGTTTTCTGGTGGCATCTTTAGGATTTTCTATGTATAGTATCATGTCATCTGCAAACTGACAGTTTTACTTCTTCTTTTCTGATTTGGATTCCTTTTATTTCTTTTTCTTCTCTGATTGCTGTGGCTAAAACTTCCAAAACTATGTTGAATAAAAGTGGAGAGAGTGGGCAACCTTATATTGTTCCTGATCTTAGTGGAAATGGTTTCAGTTTTTCACCATTGAGAATGATGTTGGCTGTGGGTTTGTCATATATGGCCTTTATTATGTTGAGGTAAGTTCCCTCTATGCCTACTTTCTGGAGAGCTTTTATCATAAATCGGTGTTGAATTTTGTCCAAAGCTTTTTCTGCATCTATTGAGATGATCATATGGTTTTTATTCTTCAGTTTGTTAATATGGCGTATCACTCACATTGATTGATTTGTGAATACTGAAGAATCCTTGCATCCCTGGGATAAATCCCACTTGGTCATGGTGCATGATCCTTTTAATGTGTTGTTGGATTCTGTTTGCTAGTATTTTGTTGAGGATTTCTGCATCTATATTCATCAGTGATATTGGTCTCTAATTTTCTTTTTTTGTAGTATCTTTGTCTGATTTTGGTATCAGGGTGATGGTGGCCTCATAGAATGAGTTTGGGAGTGCTCCTTCCTCTGCAATTTTTTGGAAGAGTTTGAGAAGGATCAGCATTAGCTCTTCTCTAAATGTTTGATAGAATTCACCTGTGAAGCCATCTGGTCCTGCACTTTTGTTTGTTAGGAGAGTTTTGTTTTTTCTTTTAAACATCTTTACTGGAGCATAACTGCTCTACAATGGTGCACTAGCCTCCACTTTACAACAAAGTGAATCAGCCATACATACACATACATCCCCACATCTCCTCCCTCACGTGCCCCTCCATCCCCCTTCCATCCCACCCCTCCAGGCAGTTACAAAGCACCAAGCTGATCTTGTTGGGAGATTTTTAATCACAGTTTCAACTACAGTGCTTGTGATTGGTCTGTTCATATTTTCTATTTCTTCCTGGTTCAGTCTTGGAAGGTTATACCTTTCTGAGAATTTGTCCATTTCTTCCAGGTTGTCCATTTTATTGGCATAGAATTGCTTGTAGTAGTCTCTTAGGATGCTCTGTATTTCTGCGGTGTCCATTGTAACTTCTATTTTCTAATTTTATTGATTTGAGTCCTCTCCCTCATTTTCTTGATGAGTCTGGCTAAAGGTTTATCAATTTTGTTTATCTTCTCAAAGAACTAGCTTTTAGTTTTATTGATCTTTGCTATTGTTTTCTTTGTTTCTATTTCATTTATTTCTGCTCTGACCTTTATGATTTCTTTCCTTCTACTAACTTCGGGTTTTGTTTGTTCTTCTTTCTCTAGTTCTTTTAGGTGTAAGGTTAGATTGTTTATTAGAGATTTTTCTTGTTTCTTGAGGTAGGCTTGTATTGCTATAAACCTCCATCTGAGAACTGCTTTTGCTGCATCCCATAGGTTTTGGATCGTCGTGTTTTCACTGTTATTTGTCTCTAGGTATTTTTTGATTCCTCCTTGATTTCTTCAGTGATCTCTTGGTTATTTAGTAATGTAATGTTTAGCCTCCATGTGTTTGTGTTTTTTACACTTTTTTCCCTGTAATTTATTTCTAATCTCATAGCATTGTGGTCAGAAAAGATTCTTGATATAATTTCAATTTTCTTAAATTTACCGAGGCTTGATCTGTGACCCAAGATGTGATCTATCCTGGAGAATGTTCTGTATGCTCTTGAGAAGAAAGTCTAATCTGGTTAAACAGGCTATTTCAAAAATCTTTTCTGGACTTCCCTAGTGGTGCAGTGGTTAAGAATCTGCCTGCCAATGCAAGGGACACGGGTTCAACCCCTGGTCCAGGAAGATCCCACATGCTGTGAAGCAACTAAGCCCGTGTGCCACAACTACTGGACCTGCGCTCTAGAGCCCATGAGCCACAACTACTGAGCCCGTGTGCCGAAACTACTGAAGTCCATGCTCCACAACAAGAGAAGCCACCACAATGAGAAGCCTGCACACTGCAACAAAAAGCAGCCCCTCCTCGCTACAACTAGAGAAAGCCCGCGCATAGCAATGAAGATCCAGTGCAGCCAAATAAATTAATTAATTAAATAAAATTATTAAATAAATAAATAAAAATAAAAATCTTTTCTACCAAACTATCGTTTGATTGACATTTAGGATAATTATATGTTAGGGCTTAAGTCTTTCATTCTGTTGTTTGTTTTCTGATTCTCATTCCTCTATTTCTCTTTTTCTTCCTTTCTATGGATTACTTGAACAATTTTTAGTGTTTCACCTTATTTATACGTTTTTAACATTGTTCTTTTGGTATAGCTTTCATGGTGGTTGTTCTGGGTATTATAATATATACATGTTATTTAACACAGTCTACTAGTATAAATATTTTACCACTTATTGTGAAGTGTGGGATCTTCACTTCCTCTTAGGTCCCTTTACTTTCCTTACTTTAAATATCACTGCCTAGAATACTGGATGGTATCACAATTTTTGCTTCAATAATCAAATATAACTTATAAAATTCATGAGGAAAGGCTAATCTATTTTATGTACCCATATTTTTGCTCTTTCTATTGTTCTTTCTTCAATCCTAACCCTTCAAGATGTTCTCTTTTATCACTTCATTTCTGTTTGAAGGACTTTCTTTAGACAACCTTAAAGTAGATATGCTGGTGAAAATTTTCTTTAGTTTTCTTTCTCCTGAGAAAATCTTTATTTCCCTTTCCTTCCTGAAGGATAATTTTGCTAGATATATAATTCATAGTTAACAGTTATTTTCTCTCAGCACTTGAAAAATATTGTGTCACTTACTTCTGGCCTTCAGGGATATAGATCAGAAACCATTTGAACTGATGTTGCCTTGAATATAACATGTTGTCTCTCTCTGGTTGTTTTTACAAATAAATTATAATTTACCTTGGTGTGGATTTCTTTGGGTTTATCCTGTTTGAGATTCATCTGATTTCTTAGATCTGTAGGTTTGTGTCTTTTACCAAGTTTGGAAAGTTTTCAGTCATTATTTCACTGAATACTATTTTAGTCTATCTCTTCTCGTTCTTGGACTCCAATGATATTAATATTGGATATTTGTTATTGTCACACAGGTCCCTGAAGCTCTGATCAATTTTTTTCAGTCTGTTTTTCTGCCTGTTATTAAGATTGGGTATATTCTATTAATTGTCCTTATGTTCGCTGCTTTTACCCTCTGTCACCTCCAGTCTAGTATTGAACTGATGCAGCAAGATTTTTATTTCTGTTACTGAAATTTTCAGTTCTATATTTTCCATTTTCTTCTGCTGGTTCTTTTTTTTATAACTTCCTTTCTTTCCTGAGTTTTCTATTTTCATTTGTTTCAAGAGAATTTATAATTGATCTTGAAGTATTTTTATGAACTGCTTTAAACTGAATGCTGGCAATTCCAACATCTGATTTATCTCAGTGATAACATAAGTTGATTGTCTTTTTTCCATTCTAGTTTTTATTTTCCTAGATCATACTATGATTAGTGATTTTTGCTTACACTGTATAAGTTTTGCTTGTACCCTATAAGTTTTTCCATTGTGTTAGGAGGCTCTGGTTCCAATCAGATCTTTACATCTTCTATTTTAGCAATCATTCACTCTGTTTAGCATGCAAATTTCAGCCTAGTTTTGTTCCATTGACAGTTTAATTTTGTGGTTTTTTTTGTTTTGTTTTGTTTTGTTTTGTTTGCCTTCATGGTTTTATTTTGGTCTTCTTGGTTCATCTTATGCTACTGGGGCTCTCACTACTTCTTGCTGGTATTGCCTGGGTGAATGGATGGGATAGGGATTTAACCAAAGCAGTCTCCTTTGTGTCGCTCAGTACGAAAGTCTCAGGCCCACAGGTTCCTGCTTGTGACATTCCACCACTATGGAAATGAAATCCCTAATGGATGCTTGTCCCCCACCCAACTATAATTATACTGTAATAAAGGGACTCCTACTAGGAAAGCACTATAAGTGACTTTTGTTGTGAGAACTGTAGGAAAATGTAAAAGCAGCCATCACAGATCTTGTTTCCCACCTTCCTCATAAGGGGCTTTAACATAATAAAAGGAGACAGCTATTCAGGGCATAATTACATGGGAGTCTCAAGATGGTTAATTATAAATGGTATGTAAAAGGAGAAAATTGACAGTGTGTTCACTGAAAGCTTGGTGGAATTTTATAGGAAATTTAGGAACTTACAAATCTCTAACCTCGAACTTTCTAGGATATAAAAACCTCAAGGCATATATGCTCAGTCTGAGCTTAGACCAATAACTAAGAAAAGTTCTGATGCAGCTCCAGTATTGGTTGTCAAAATGTCCTCTTTTAACATTAACTTTGTAATATAAGAAGAAAATTGACATGAACGTCAGGGTCCCTTGACCCAATGTCCAATAAGTTACCCCAATATTGGGTGCAATGGTTTGAAGGCTGAATAGAAATCTTTAAGCCTATTAGATAAAGGAGTACAGTGTACAGTACTGCCTAGACCTGCTAGTAAGCCTCTTCCAGGTGTAGAATTAATGTATGGGGATATGGAGATGTTACAGTAGTTGGGAAAAATAAATGTCTGGTTAAATTTTGGAATGTATGACAAAAAAAATGTATGTCCTGGTGGCATCTGCATTACTTGAGTGGATAATTGGTATAGACATAATATCTGAATGAAAATTCCTCCTAACCAGGTACACATGAAAAGGTATCTGCCTTTGTCAAATGCTAATTAGACAAGCAAAATTGAATCAGAATTACCCAAGCCAACTCAAATCAGAAAACATCAGATTCAGGTGTATTAGTGCTCAAAAACTCCTTGTATAATAGCCTGGTGTGGACAATGAGGCAAGCCAATGGAATTAAGACACCAACAATAAATTATAAGAGACTCAATAACTCAGTATTCTCAATATCCTCACTTTGTGAGATGATGTACCCTAGTCAACTGATGAATATTTGAACTCTCCCTTATATTGTCACAATCTAATGAGGTGGGACCAAGTCTAATGCAACTGGCAAAATTATAATACACTATACTGATGATATTATAATTATTTCTGAAATTGAGGATCAAACTCAAAGCAACCTTACTATGGTCATAAATCACGTGATAGTCAGGGATTACTGATTAACCGCACAAAAATCCAGAACCCCACATAGGCTGTGAGGCTCTTAAGGATTACTTGGATGGGAGCAACCTATGGCTTATCACAGATCACTAAAAATAAATCGTTTTCACTGCCTGTCTCTCAGTATGAACCATGCCTATTGGAATTTCTTGACTTTTGGAGAATTCATACTCCTTGCTTTGGGATACTGTTGGCTAGAATCCTTAAAACCGTTGAAAGAAAGTCCATATTTAACTGGGAGCTTGAGCAAAAACAAGTGTTCTTAGAACAGCAGAAGGTTGTCAATCAAGCTATTTCTTTATGACTACATAGCCCTAATGTTGAGATGACATTAACAAGTGTTGGCCACCTACACTCATGCCAACTGGAGCCTCTCACAAAAGTCTATACCTACTACTACTACTTAATGGCAACCTATCTAGTCTTCTGGACTAGAAAATTATCAGATGAGGTTCTCTGGCATACTCCCTTTGAAAGACAGTTACTGACTTGTTATTGAGCACCTTTGCAGACAGCCAAAATAAGTAAATGCTTGAGATTGTATTAAGACCTGAAGTACCTATAACCATAGGTGATAGCAGGAAAGCATTCCAACAGAGGGCAACACCTAAAGAAGCTCCCTCATAAGATGGAATGCAAATGGTATGTACAAGAACATGCTTTTTTTTTTCTGCAAGAAATTGTCACTGCATTCATAAGCAAGTAGTCTCATTTCTCCTATAACCTACTGTAGAGCTGCCTGAGGACTTACTGATAGCTACTGCTTAATGGGCATGCTTTTGACCGGGTGCCTAAAGATACCAGGCAATTGGTCTGGTTTAGAGAGTGCAATTCCAGAAGCATGACTGGGTCATGACTCAGTGTAAAAATCAGCTACCCTGCAAACAGCAAACAGTAAAATCCTCATGTAAGAGCTGAATTACAGGCTCTGTTCCTTGCAATGATAAAAGAACTGGAAAAAAAAAAAAAAAAACCCTACTATTTGGGTATACTGACTCTTGGGCTTGTAATTTGTTCTGCAAAATGGACAAAATGGGTCATGAAAAGGACCTTTCTAAGGGATACTACCCTTTGAAAATCTCTCTGGAAATTCTGAGATAAAATCAAAGTAAGGTATGCTGAGACTTAACCAAAACAACCCTATGCCAGGATCTGAAAATGATCACAGTCAAGAAGTTGACACTCTAGTTTGATCTCTTGAAGTGGCAGCTTAGGTCCATGACAGGAACAGACGTAAGGGAACTCAAGTCATGCAACCATGTGCCAAATGGTGATATGTACTGGTAGCCCCCACCAAAGTCAAACGTTTAACAACCAGAAAAGGCAAAGTCTAAAGTTTACCCTTGCCAGCACATAGTGGGCTAGTAGATTACTTTCGCTTTTTACTTATGGCTGAGGGTAGGGAAGTGTACTTAAATGGACGCTGACAGGACTTGATTCATGTTCCAGGTTTGGATTTCCATACCCAGTAAACTGAAGCCAATGCTGTTAATACTATTAAAAGACTGGGGCAAAAAGGAGTCAATGCTAATACTATAAAAAGACTAGGACAAAAAAATACTGTACCAGTTTGGCCTTCCCAGTTACATTTCATCAGATCAAGGCATTCACTTCTCTATCCACCTAATGCAACAGTGGGTATAGAAACATCACTCTCAATGAACATTTCATATTCTTTATATAATAACTGACATGGTCAATTAAAATATCTGTCTAAAATGATTGATGGTGACAAAAGATTAAAGGGCTAGTCTACAAACTTCTGACCTTATATTTTGCAATTTAATATCAAGAGGTCTAATTATGGGTCTTCATTAGCTAAATTGTTATGCATTTGTGGTGAAATTGGGGAAAAGGGAATGAGGGAGGATAAAGGAGCTTATATTCAAGAATTATATTTAAGCACAATTTTTTTCAATGCCAGTCTTAGTAGTTCCTAGACTAGAGCTACTGTCCCAGAGTGTGAAATGCCCAAAATGAGAAATTATATCTATTAATCTGAACCTATCTAAAAAAATTCCAAAGGGATGGGTGGGATGGATTATTTCTTCTCCATACCTTGCCAAGTTGGGGCTGATGGCTGTAAATGTTTTGTTGCCTAGTGAATGTGATAGTCTCATTCCGAGTATTTGTTCAATCTGACCCTCCGTAGGCAGAAATGGAATAAAGGAGATGTTTCATCTAGCTACCAGCAATATGAAGGGTCAGTGCCTGAACCTATCTCAGCAGAAAAGGTTTAGATGAAAATTAATGATAAATGAAAGAAAAAAGAGATTGTAAACTGAGGGAGAAGGAGTCAGTGAACGCATATAACAAAAGGGAAATGCTAATATAATTTTGGTGCCTTGAGAGAAACTTGGAGAAAAATAGCAGCTCCCTTAGATTTGACTCATATGCACTTGGAGGGAAGCACTCTGTTGAAACTTCCTCCTCAAGTAAAGAACTAAGTAGTGAGCTGGATGACAGCCATTCTAACCAACACACATTCAGGAGTTGTCTGTGTGCTCAAAATGGATAAAATGATAGGAGATCTGACTATGATCATATGAAATAATATTAATATGGTTATGTATCTTGATTCTCATTTTCCGGGATGTGTCTATTACCAAAGAGACATGAAAGGAGGAAACTTACAGGGAATATTTACTCAGTGCAATCTGGAGAACACAAATTCATAATAATCTGAATAAACACTGTGTGGCCATTAATTGTGAGGGTGAAAGTTTAAAAAGGTGCTGAGATTTGCTCATGTAAGATTATCTGCTGCATGTCCCAACTGTCATAATATTATATATAAAAATAGGAAATTGCCCTGTTTCTGTGGGTAGAAATTAATACTGTAAAATTTAATAAAACTTAAGATAAAACTGATATTAATGCAACTAAACAACAACAAAAACATGTAACCCAATTTTAAGATTAACAAAGGACCAGAACCGACACTTCTCCAAAGAAGATATACAAATGACCATCAAATATATGCAAAGACACTAAAATCTAATCATTAGAGAAATGCAAATCAAATCCACAATGAGATATCACTTCACACCCATTAGGATGATCACTATAAAACAACAACAACAACAAGTGTTCATGAAGATGTGGAGAAATTGGAATGGTGGTGCACAGTTGGTGGGAATGCAAAATGTTGCAGCCACTATGAAAAATAGTATGGAGGTGCCTCAAAGCATTAAAGATAGAACTACCACATGATCCTGCAATTCCACTTCTAGGTATACACATATATACAGAAGAGTTGAAAGCAGAATATCAAAGAGATATCTGTACACTCATGTTCATTGCAGCATTATTCATGATAGCCAAGAACTGGAAGAAGCCCAAATATCCATGGACAGATGAATGAATAAAGAAAATGTGGTATATACATACAATGCAATATTATTCAGCCTTGAAAAAGAAAGAAATACTGTCACATGCTACAATATCATTGAAATTTGAAGACGTTATTCTGAGTTAAATGAGCCAGTAACAAAAGGACTATTACCATACGATTCCACTATATGAGATACCTAGAGTAGTCAAAATCATGAAAACAGAAAGTGGAAAGGTGGTTTCTGGGGGAATGGGCAATGAGGGGGAAATCGGTATAGAGTTTTAGTTTTGCCAGCTGAAAAAGTTCTAGAGATCTATAACAATTAAATACAGTTAACACTACTGAACTGTACACTTAAAAATGGTTAAGAGGGTGAATTTTATATTTTTCTTTTTGCTACAATTAAAAATTTTTTAAAACCACTGATATTGATGTCAAATGCATGGGTAGATTAAAAGAAAACCTCCCCAGGTCTTTACACCTATGGAGGAGAATTGCCCTGAAGAAGATTCAGATTTGACTACTGATATATTTTTTTAGACTTATTATAGTTGTTAATCACTCAGTAAAACCATAAAGTACAGATAGCTGAAGATCAGAGATGCAAAAGAATTGTCAAGTTAGTACAAAAATACAAGAAAGTTTATGTTAATGTTATGGGATGATTCAGCTGTCTGTTTAAATCCATACCAACTATTACAAAAGTGCAAAATGTAATCTGTAGGACATCTTAATTGTGTATTTAATTATGCAGTGTTGTCAGACAAGGGAACAGTTAATGACTAATGGAATCACTATCACTCCTGAATCTATTATTTCACCATAATACATGCACATTTGACCCAAATTGTATACTTTGTTTCCTACTACTAGTAGGTTTTGTGAAATGACATATACACAGGAATAATTGTCATTTGTGGCCTGTCTTCCTATACCAAACAGATTTCTACTTTTTAGTTCTATTCTTCCTCTAAAGAACAGTACATGCTGATAGATTTTTAAAAAATTTGTTAGATTTTAAGGAATATAGGGGAAAGGTCAATTCCTTTAATCATACTAAATGATTAAAACTGGTATGACAGTTATTTTAAAATCTGATACTTCTTCCATTTATTATATAATTTTTATGACATCAACTGTGGAGTTACAGTATTCAATTATTACTGCCTTTTCTACAGTTACACTGAAGGACTTGTCTGTTCAGTTTATCTTAATGGTTTTGAGACCTTTATCCCAAGTTGGAATAGTTAGTACCATATTGGATAATAAATATTAACTATAACATATTTTTTAAAATGTTTTTTGGTAAGATGCTTATTGAGCACATTGGGGATTTTCAGAACAGTTTTGAGGAAAAAAAGAACTGTTGAGTAAAGAGTGATGTAAACATTTTTACCAGCTATCTTACCACATATAATTATTTGGCTATTTTTAAGGAAATAACACACACGTACATATAGATTTCCAGAAGTGAAGCTATAGATAGTTGTCTATAGTCATTAACAACTCTTTTCCTCAAAAATGGCACATTTTATAAATGTCTCTGCAAATTCTCTGTTAATTTAAATGATGTTATAAATTTGGTGCTTTCCTGTATTTCTATTTTTGTGTACTTTCTTCAGTTCTCTACTTGGTCCATTTGAATAACCATAAAACTTAAAGTTAGGAGAAACTGTCAAAATTCTATCATGGGTTAGCTGTGAATTAGCCTCTGGCAAAGCCCTTCATCTCTAGGTTTCCTTTTTGTTTGTTTGTTTGTTTTTAGACTCCAGAGTGAAACATTGATAATGTCAATGACTTCAATTTTTTTTTTTTTTAAGGTCCTGGAAAGTTCTTTCAAATCAAATCTTACAAAGAAACAATATGCAAAAACAGATGAAAGTCAAGCTTCTCTGATCATGATAAGGCCTAGAGGAACCCTGCTTACTTCTATTATCCACATTTCCCCACCCTTGTTTCCATTAAATCCCCACCCAAAGAGACTCTTTGAAATTACCGGAAATCCACTTACCTCAATTTGAAAAACCTACGGATTCAACTGTTTTCAATTTCATTTATTGACTTAAAATCCCAAGTACAAAACCTAATTTACATGTAAATGATTCACCTAAAATCAGTCTAATATTTTAGCAAATTTCTAATTATTTAAAGGAATTAAATAAGATGTCATTTCTAATTTGTCCCTGCAAGGTTTCAGGACAAAGTAACATAAAAATACAGCAAAGTGATATTTTATATTTCTGTAGTAAGGGGGTCAGAGTTTGAGATACAGTAGCCTAGAGCCTCATAAATTAAAGTAGATCTCATTTTTTTGTGAGACAGCCAAGAGAAAGTATGAGATTCCTAAATCTCATACTCAAATCGTATTTAGTTCAAGTCAAAACAAGACTAGATACACAAAAGAAATATGTTGTCTTATTAAAATTCAGGACTCAGTTTAAGAACCCCAGTTTTATCAAAGCATTTAAATTTTAAATAATTGTTGAAAGGACATTGTTACTTATTTTGTGTCAATGGTAATTCAGCAATATAGAGGAAAAAAGCACTTAGCCCAAGAAAGGTAAAATAAATGCAAAGGTGAAATAAGGTACAGGGATGCTTTGGGCAACCGTGCCATGAGTATTCTGATGCTCAGTTTTCATTTCCTTCATTAGACCCAGATGGTGCAGTTTCTCAACATACCTAGTAAAAAGGCAACAACAAGATGTTTACAAACTATCAGGCTTCCAGCGATGAAAATGTGACTGTTAATTGCAAAGTTCTAGTTCCAGATGTTCAGATAGCTGAGTGCTTTTCAAACAGCAGAAAAAGATTCACAGAATAACTCCAAGAAAGTAAAGTAAGGCAAGAGATTAAAAAAAAAAACAAACAAACACTACTGAAGTTTGAGAAATATGAACCCACCATAAAGGAGTGGATATTCAAAAAATCTTGGTGATGGGAACATCTGGAAGATATGTAGAAGATGCACTAGGAAATAGAACAACCAGTTTAGGCTCACTTCATGAAAGATAAAGCTCATCATAATTTATTTAACTTGAATAGTAAGAAACATAATATACTTCTTTTACTAGGCCATCAGTTGTGAACACCAAGAATTCAACAAGAAGAAAACTAGTATATTGGTTACTTGTTTTAATAAGTAAAATTATTCTCAGCAAAAGGAATATGATTATCTTCTTTTTTTAAAGTGTTCCTATAGTTCATCACTCTTTCAAGAAAAAAATTCCTCCAATGCAGAACATTGCTATATCTTTATTTAAGGACAGCTGCAAATTTCTGTGGATATATATGTCCTATAAAATCAGATTCTACGTATGTATCAAAATTTTTCAGCAAAGACCACTGAAAAGCTTAATTTCTTCTGGATTAGATTTGTGAACATGCTAAGAAGTCAAATATGGGTGGTTTTTGGAGCAGTGTAACAGGATAATTTTCATAAACTGATCTCTAAACACTGCTGATCACATATCAATATTAGTGAAACATTTTAATGTATGTACACCCTGTATATGTGTATTAATTTTGGTAATAAAGAATAAACCTGTACTTTTATTCTAGCATTCAAACTACATTATAAAATATATGTAAAATATATATTATATATAATTTATATCTATATTTTAAAGGATTAAGTGGCTTCTGTGTTGGATGTAATATATCGTGGTACATATAACAACTAAACTTAAAAAGGATATCATAAAGAAAACTAATTTTGAGAACATCAGAGTACTCTGGATTAGCAAAGACTAAGTGAAATAAAATTCCAGAAATGAAAGGGCTCTCTGGGAGAGCTCCAGACCTCTAGCTGTTTCCTTTCCTGGGAGTATTTGCCAAATATTGGTATGAGCTGAGGTTAGCTTGGTTTAGGGAGAGGGTCCCTACTGGGGGGAAAGGGAAACCAGCAGAGCTTTAAACAACTGTACATTTTAAAATTATGGATTGATATTTGAGGAATCTCAAACGCATGACTGGCTTTCATCCTGGGATATTTGCTGACTTCTATGGTGGTGTGGGAAGCTGGGGACTGAGAAACATTTTAAAGGCAGAGTGAAATATTCTGTAGCTTTGTGGTGCTTAAGAGAAAGTTCTCCTAGAGGGACTGCTTCAAATTCACAGCCATCTCTGTCTCTAGATATATGTCATATTTTGAACCTCCACAGGGTAGAAGTTTAAAAAGCTTTTCTCAAAACCTAATAATGGTGGAAATTAATCCCTCCCAGTGTTTCAGGACCAAGGAAGCAGAGATCTGCCCGGCTCTCAATCGAAAACCCAGATGAAGGTCTGACTGAAGGTCAAACTCATCCAGACCCAGCCTTTCTTTTTCTTTCAACACTAAATAAATTACTCCACTCATTTCTTGCTTGCATGGTTTCTGAAGAGATGTATGATGTAATTCTTAACCTCTGCCTGCATAGGTCAAGATTTTCTGTTTGTCTTTGGTTTCTGCAGCTTGAACATGATGTCCTTAGGTGTAGATTTTTTGGTATTTATCTTGTTTGATATTCATTAAGCTTCTTAGATCTGTGGTTTGGTGTCTGTAATTGAGTTTGAAAATTTTTTAGCTCATATTACTTCAAATATTTTTTCTGATTTTTTTCCTCTCTTTTCCTTCTGTTATTCTCATTATGTGCGTATTACACCTTTGTAAGTGTCCCAGTTTTTGGATCTTCTTTTTTTTGTTGTTGTTGTTCTTTTTGCCTCTTTGCTTTTCAGTTAGACAAATTTTATTGACATATCTTCAAGCTCACTGATTCACTCCTCTGCTGTGTTCAGTCTACTAAACAGGCCATCAAATGCATTCTTCATTTCTGTTACAGTGATTTTGATTTCTAGCATTCCATTTTGATTCTTCCTTAGTGTGTCTATTTCTCTGCTTATATCACCCATCTGTTTTTGCATATTGTCGATTATTTTTTCCATTAGAGCATTTAACGTATTAATCCTGTTTTAAATTCCCAGCCTGATAATTCCAAAATCTCTGCCATGTCTGCATCTGGTTCTAATGCTTGCTTTCTCCCTCTAGACGGTGTTTTCTCTAGCTTTAAGCATGCCTTGCAATTTTTTTGTTTAAAGCCAGACAAGATGTATCAGGTAACAGGAACTGAGATAAATAGGCCTTTACTATGAAGTTTTATGTTTATCTTCTAGTGTTCTTGTTATTACCTTTGGGCTTCCATAGAAACACCGTCTTAAAGTCGGTGTCTTTCACCTCTCTTAGTTGTAATCTACTGTTATTGTCTTAGGGTCTGTTGATGTGTTGGTAGGCATTGGGGAGATGAAGTATTCTATAATATTTTGCTTAAATCTCGGGTTTTTTAAAGAGGCCTTAATTTCTGGTATATGATTTTCAGAAGAGTTTCTTAACCATTTTTTTCCTTACTTTATGTAGACAGGAAGGCTAGCATGGCTGGAGTTGTCTAATAGCTCTCACCCTAGGCTAGATAAGGCTTTGCCAAGGTAGTTTGCCTTGAGGATCCACCTTCAATATGGAGACCTGAAGGCTCTAGTCATATTTTGAAATGGTTACTTTCCTCCTTTTGCCATTCTGGAGCACAAGGGGACTTTTCTCTGATCTTTACTATGAGAATCTGGTGAGGATCCTGAAGGTAAAACTCATAAAAAATGTGGGCAATCCCCCTAAGACTGTACCCTTTTAAAATACATTAACTTTTTCATATTTAATAATGATTATACAGTGAAATTGTCCATTATAGAACTGAAACCAACATGTTTAGAATAAAATATAAAAATCCTCTCTTGGTCCCCACCAATTGCCATCTTCTCCTCAAAATTAATCATGTATCAGAGTTTGATGTGCCTTAGATTTCAAAGAAGGCAATCATATGTTTTGCAGTTTTATCTCTTACTTTCTAACATTTATACTCCTTGTATTACACACATCTTACGTGAGGCTTTAGATCCTCTTTCACTCACCTATCTCTAGTCTTGCCAAGGCTCCCACTGTTCGCCCCAGCCACAGACTTCAGTACTTCCTTCTTAATAATGAAGGTATGAAACCCTATTGAGTCTCAAGTATTTAAAAACAAAAAGTTTGGGTGTGTTAGCTCCCTATGGGAGACCAAAGTGTCATAGAAGTCATTGGCTAAATCTTTAGCTTAATTTTCTTCCCAGACGAGACTTTTTAAAGATAGTTCTATGAGACAGAGCAACTAATTGTGCTTGACACCAAGTGATGGTCAGCTCAGGAATTGTACTGGTTGTTTTTTATTTCCTAACTCACTCCTGCTTCCCTATGATTTTTTTCTTACTCTATTACATTGGCCAGGACCTCCAAAAACATGTTAAAGAAAGATGATGATTATATAGATTTCATGTATGTGAATTTTTCTTTTTTCATTTTCATTTGACTTCCTGCTTGTGATGAGAAGCCTGAGGTTGATTTCTTATTTTCCTTTTTTCTTCTTTTTTGAAGGAATCACACACTATTAATTTTTAAAAGATTTTAGAACTCCTCTTTTTTACACATGATTGGTTTGGCCTAGGACCTGGGAGCTTCTTACGTGGCCTTAGATCTTTGTATCACCTCCTACAGAGGGCTACCAGTGCCTTCCCAGGACCTGTTGTGTGGATACAATAAATAGTTAAGATCTCTGTTCCTTTCCATGAAATGGGATGGTTATAGTAATTAAGTGATTTGAATAAGGAACTACATCAGAGGTGCTTTATCCTTACCTGGAACTGATCTAGATGAGATTCTGGATTCTGGAGCTTATATACTTTTTTGGGATGAGAATTTGAGGGATCTTGGGAGGGGATGAGAATATTTTGCCTGTGGAAGTGTTGTGAATTTTGGATGTCAGAGGGTGAACTGTAATAAATAGCCTCTAAGATATTCTATGCTTTTTATTCTGAACTTCCACGTAGTATGTATCTATATATGTTTTTTTCCTTATATTTCAATTTTGTCTTTGATATTTCCTTTCCATTTTAAGACTTGAGTCTTTTCTTCATCTTGGGAAAATGTTTTTTAGCTGTTCGCTCTCTCATTTTCTTTCCTTCTTTTCAAATTTCTTCCTTTGCATTCTGTCCCTTCTAACCCTCTGGGGATGAGATGCTGTATTTCCTGAAAACATTATGTCTTTCGACTTGATACCTAAACTTTTTTTGGTTTCACTCTGTAGTCCAAAAATTTGATTTTATCTTGTATAGTACTATTTATTCTTCATCTATTTATGATTTTACTCTAGTAAATTTTTATTTTGGCAATGACATTTTAACTGTTTCTTGTTCATACATTGAATCTTTCCTACAATCCCATTTTCTCTTTTTTATTTTTCTAGGTACAGTAACTTCCAAACACTCTGAAAATATTATAATTCTTAAATTCTTTTACTTCTTGTATTATATTCCTTTCTGTGGGCTTAACTGTTCTATTCATTCACTTTGGTCTTTCTCTTTTCTGTTGTCAATTTTCCATGACAGATAAATCTTAATCATCTATTTTTGCTTAAGAAATAAATGGAATATATTGACTTTCATAAATGAAATGTCTAGGAATCAGCAAGATCTCTCTCTTCCATTTCTAATCTCCATTTCTTATAGGTTCTTTTTTATTTTCAGGCAACAGTCTCCCAGTAGAGAGATGGCTACAACAACTCCAGGTTAATAATACCACCTTCAGTCCCAAAACACTAGCTTTACTTTTGAAAACTTCAGCAAATGCCCCAGAAAATAATTTGTTTAGCCTGATTTAGATCATATATCTTAAGTCCATTTTTGAAGAATTACCAAGGAAATACATGTTAGTTATAACACATTTCAGTCTAAACATAATATTCTTTTTAAAAATAGACCTCTTGCTCTTATTTCAAACTATAATATATATATATTTTTTCAAAGCTTTGGGTTATATGAAGTCAATTACTTTTTCCAATGACATTTGAAAGGCAAATTCTTCACTTTAAAATTGCTCTTTCCCATGTAACTAAAGGCTTCAAAATTCTGCCTTCTGATACACAATACTATGAAATCATAAGGAAGATTTTCATTCTATTAGAATAAATACCAATAGATTGGACAGCTGTCTTGGTAGAACACAAATGAAAGGGTGAGGCCCTGTGAAAATGTAAAATGTTACTTTTTTTTTTATATCTTCTAAATTTGGGAGTTCATTTCTGAACATATATGGAATATTAGCACAAATATAGAATGTAAAATCTAAGAAGCAATTATTTTTACTGTGATTGTTTCATAAGCTCAAATTTATTATAGTGTTTAGCTTGAGTCCTGTAAATTTTAGAAGACTGCATATAAGCTCAAATTTATTATAGTGTTTTGTTTGAGTCCTGTAAATTTTAAAAGATTGCATATAACTTATGTCCTCAAGGAAAGGTTATTCTGCACAATCTCTTCCATGTACTACCAAATCGATAAATTATCCAAAACACCAGTAGTTATAGATTAAATTGTACTGACATGAAGAGGAGGACTTGCCTGTTGGAAAGAGAAATATCTTAAGTACAAAGAGATCACTACCAACCAGTAAGAAGTAGAATAAAGAACCATAAAGATCAGCAGGAACCTGGGACAACTGCATTGAAGACATGTAATCTAGAGATAAAAAAGCCGATTTCAGAAAAGGATCAAAGCCCTAAGAACAGAGAGAAAAACCGCAAAAGGAAAATTTGGGGAGGTGATCATGGAAATAAGCTCTCTCCTGGGTTTCGGCACCAAATGCTCAGAAATTAAAGTTTTACAAAAAGTGGGAAAAAAAAAAAAAAAGAAATAAGCTCTCTCCTATTGGAATGAACTTGCTCAAATTTTGTTGCCTCATTCCAAAAACACTTTGAATACATCACAGAAGGGTTTCTTCAGAGACTCAATCTATCTAACAGCTAAAAGTTCTTTAGTTGAAAGAGGGAGAAAAAAGGAGTTTGTTATGTAATGTGCCATGCTTGATTTGAAAAACTTTACAGGTCTTGAAATATCTACTGTGTATATATATAGGTTCAGAAAGGGGGAGACGTTCAAGATGGTGGAGGAGTAAGACGAGGAGATCACCTTCCTCCCCACAAATACATCAGAAATACATCTACATGGGGAACAACTCCTACAGAACACATATTGAACGCTGACAGAAAACCTCAGACTTCCCAAAAGGCAAGAAACTCCCCACGTGCCTGGGTAGGGCAAAAGAAAAAAGAAAAAACAGAGACAAAAGAACAGGGACGGGACCTACACCACTGGGAGGGAGCCGCGAAGGAGGAAAAGTTTGCACACACTAGGAAGCCCCTTCACTGGCAGAGACAGGGAGTGGCAGGGGGGAAGCTTCAGAGCCACGGAGGAGAGCACAGCCACAGGGGTGCGGAGGGCAAAGCAGAGAGATTCCTGCACAGAGGCTCGGCGCTGACCAGCACTCAGCAGCCCGAGAGGCTTGTCTGCTCACCCGCAGCGGCGGGCGGGGGCTGGGAGCTGAGGCTCGGGCTTCGGTCAGATCACAGGGAGAGGACTGGGGTTGGCGGGATGAACACAGCCTGAAAGGGGCTACTGCACCACAGCTAGCGGGGAGGGAGTCTGGGGAAAAGTCTGGACCTGCCTAAGAGGCAAGAGACCATTGTTTTGGGGTGTGCAAGGAGAGGGGATTAAGAGCGCCGCTTAAAGGAGCTCCAGAGACGGGCGTGAGCCGCGGCTCTCAGCGCGGGCCCCAGAGACAGGCGTGAGACGCTAAGGCTGCTGCTGTCGCCACCAAGCAGCCTGTGTGCAAGCACAGGTCACTCTCCACACCGCCCCTCCCGGGAGCCGGTGCAGCCCGCCACTGCCAGGGTCCTGTGATCCAGGGACATCTTCCCTGGGAGAACACACGGCACGCCTCAGGCTGGTGCAACGTCATGCTGGCCTCTGCCACCACAGGCTCGCCCTGCATCCGTACCCCTCCCTCCCCCGGCCTGAGTGAGCCAGAGCCCCCTAATCAGCTGCTACTTTAAACCCGTCCTGTCTGGGTGGGGAAGGTACGCTCTCAGGCGACCTACATGCAGAGGTGGGGCCAAATCAAAAGCTGAACCCCAGGAGCTGTGCGAACAGAGAAGAGAAAGGGAAATCTCTCCCAGCAGCCTCAGGAGCAGCGGATTAAATCTCCACAGTCAACTTGATGTACCTGCATCTGTGGAATACCTGAATAGACAACGAGTCATACCAAAATTGAGGCAGTGGACTTTGGGAGCAACTGTAGACTTGTGGTTTGTTCTATGCGACTGACTGGTTTCTGGTTTTATGTTTATCTTAGTTTAGTATTTAGAGTTTATTAGCATTGGCAGATTTGTTTATTGATTTGGTTGCTCTCTTCCTTTTCTTTTTTATATATAGATATATATTTTTTTTTCCTTTTTCTCTTTTTGTGAGTGTGTATGTGTATGCTTCTTTGTGTGATTTTGTCTGTATAGCTTTGCTTTTACCATTTGTCCTAGGGTTCTGTCTGTCCGTTTTTCTTTTTTTTTTTTTAATATAGTTTTTAGTGCTTGTTATCATTCGTAGATTTGTTTTTGGTTTGGTTGTTCCCTTCTTTCTTTTTTTCTCTCTTTTCTTCTGAGCCGTGTGGCTGACAGGGTCTTGGTGCTCCAGCCGGGTGTCAGGCCTGTGCCTCTGAGGTGGGAGAGCCGAGTTCAGGACATTGGTCCACCAGAGACCTCCCAGCTCCACATAATAACAAATGGCAAAAGCTCTCCCAGAGATCTCCATCTCAGTGCTAAGATGCAGCTCCACTCAACAGCGAGCAAGCTACAGTGCTGGATGCCCTATGCTAAACAACTAGCAAGACAGGAACACAACCCCACCCATTAGCAGAGAGGTTGCCTAAAATCATAATAAGGTCAAAGACACCCCAAGACACACTACCAGACGTGCTCCTGCCCAACAGAAAGACAAGATCCAGCCTCATCCACCAGAACACAGGCACTAGTCCCCTCCACCAGGAAGCCTACACAACCCACTGAATCAACCTTAGCCACTTGGGACAGACACCAAAAACAACGAACTTGCCACCTGCAAAAAGGAGACCCCAAACACAGTAAGTTAAGCAAAATGAGAAGACAGAGAAACACACAGCAGATGAAGGAGCAAGGTAAATACCCACCAGACCAAACAAATGAAGAGGAAATAGGCATTCTACCTAAAAAAGAATTCAGAGTAATGATAGTAAAGATGATCCAAAATCTTGGAAATAGAATGGAGAAAGTACAAGAAACGTTTAACAAGGACCTAGAAGAACTAAAGAACAAACAAACAAGGATGAACAACACAATAAATGAAATTAAAAATTCTCTAGAAGGAATCAACACCAGAATAACTGAGGCAGAAGAACAGATAAGTGACCTGGAAGATAAAATAGTGGAAATAACTACCACAGAGCAAAATAAAGAAAAAAGAATGAAAAGAATTGAGGACAGTCTTAGAGACCTCTGGGACAACATTAAATGCACCAACATTCAAATTATAGGGGTCCCAGAAGAAGAGAAAAAGAAAGGGACTGAGAAAATATTTGAAGAGATTATAGTTGAAAACTTCCCTAACATGGGAAAGGAAACAGTGAGTCAAGTCCAAGAAGTGCAGAGAGTCCCATACAGGATAAATCCAAGGAGAAACATGCCAAGACATATATTAATCAAACTATCAAAAGTTAAATACAAAGAAAAAATATTAAAAGCAGCAAGGGAAAAAAACAAATAACATACAAGGGAATCCCCATAAGGTTAACATCTGATCTTTCAGCAGAAACTCTTCAAGCCAGTAGGGACTGGCAGGACATATTTAAAGTGATGAAAGGGAAAAACCTACAACCAAGATTATTCTACCCAACAAGGATCTCATTCAGATTCGACAGAGAAATTAAAACCTTTACAGACAAGCAAAAGCTGAGAGAATTCAGTACCACCAAACTAGCTTTACAACTAATGCTAAAGGAACTTCTCTAGGCAGGAAACACAAGAGAAGGAAAAGACTTACAAAAAAAAAAAAGCCAAAATTAAGAAAATGGTAACAGGAACATACATATCGATAATTACCTTAAATGTAAATGGATTAAGTGCTCCAACCAAAAGACACAGACTGGCTGAATGGACACACGAAAAAGATCCATATATATGCTGTCCACAGGAGACCCAGTTCAGACCCAGGGACACATAAATACTGAAAGTGAGGGGATGGAAAAAGATATTCCATGCAAATGGAAATCAAAAGAAAGCTAGAGTAGCAATTCTCATATCAGAAAAGATAGACTTTAAAATAAAGAATGTTACAAGAGACAAGGAAGGACACTACATAATGATCAAGGGATCCATCCAAAAAGAAGATATAACAATTGTAAATATTTATGCACCCAACGTAGGAACACCTCAATACATAAGGCAAAGGCTAACAACCATAAAAGGGGAAATCGATAGTAACACAATCATAGTAGGGGACTTTAACACCCCACTTTCACCAATGGACAGATCGTCCAAAATGAAAATAAATAAGGAAACACAAGCTTTAAATGATACATTAAAAAAGATGGACTTAATTGTTATTTATAGGACATTCCATTCAAAAAGAACAGAATAAACTTTCTTCTCAAGTGCTCATGGAACATTCTCCAGGATAGACCATATCGTGGGTCACAAATCAAGCCTTGGTAAATTTAAGAGAATTGAAATAGTATCAAGTATCGTTTCCAACCACAATGCTATGAGACTAGATATCAATTATAGGGAAAAATCTGTAAAAAAAATACAAACACATGGAGGCTAAATAATACACTACTTAATAACCAAGAGATCACTGAGGAAATCAAAAAATACCTAGGATCCAATGACAATGAAAACACGATGACTCAAAACCTATGGAATGCAGCAAAAGCAGTTCTAAGAGTGAAGTTTATAGCAATACAATCCTACCTCATAAAACAACAAACATCTCAAATAAACAACCTAACCTTACACCAAAAGCAATTAGAGAAAAAAGAACAAAAAAACCCCCAAAGTTAGCAAAAGGAAAGAAATCATAAAGATCAGATCAGAAATAAATGAAAAAGAAATGAAGGAAACGACAGCAAAGATCCATAAAACCAAAAGCTGGTTCTTTGAGAAGATAAACAAAATTGATAAAACATTAGCCAGACTCATCAAGAAAAAAAGGGAGAAGCCACAAATCAACAGAATTAGAAGTGAAAAAGGAGAAGTAACCACTGACACTGCAGAAATACAAAGAATCATGAGAGATTACTACAAGCAACTCTATGCCAATAAAATGGACAACCTGGAAGAAATGGACAAATTCTTAGAAATGCACAACCTTCCAAGACTGAACTAGGAAGAAATAGAACATATAAACAGACCAATCATAAGCGCTGAAATTGAGACTGTGATTAAAAATCTTCCAACAAACAGAAGCCCAGGACCAGATGGCTTCACAGGTGAATTCTATCAAACATTAAGAGAAGAGCTAACACCTATCCTTCTCAAACTCTTCCAAAATATAACAGAGGGAAGAACACTCCCAAACTCATTCTACAAGGCCACCATAACCCTAATACCAAAACCAGACAAAGATGTCACAAAGAAAGAAAACTACAGGCCAATATCACTGATGAACATAGATGCAAAAATCCTCAACAAAATAGTAGCAAACAGAATCCAACAGCACATTAAAAGGATCATACACCATGATCAAGTGTGGTTTATCCCAGGAATGCAAGGATTCTTCAATATACACAAATCAATCAATGAGATAAACCATATTAACAAATTGAAGGAGAAAAACCATATGATCATCTCAATAGATGCAGAAAAAGCTTTTGACCAAATTCAATACCCATTTATGATAAAAACCCTCCAGAAAGTAGGCACAGAGGGAACTTACCTAAACATAATAAATGCCATATATGACAAACTCACAGCCAACATCGTTCTCAATGGTGAAAAACTGAAACCATCTCCACTAAGATCAGGAACAAGACAAAGTTGCCCACTCTCACCACTATTATTCAACATAGTTTTGGAAGTTTTAGCCACAGCAATCAGAAAAGAAAAAGAAATAAAAGGAATCCAAATTGGAAAAGAAGAAGTAAAGCTCTCACTGTTTGCAGATGACATGATACTATACATAGAGGATCCTAAAGATGCTACCAGAAAACTACAAGAGCTAATCATTGAATTTGGTTAAGTAGCAGGATACAAAATTAATGCCCAGAAATCTCTTGCATTCCTATACACTAATGATGAAAAATCTGAAAGAGAAATTAAGGAAACACTCCCATTTACCATTGCAACAAAAAAGAATAACATACCTAGGAATAAACTTACCTAAGGAGACAAAAGACCTGTATGCAGAAAACTATAAGACACTGATGAAAGAAATTAAAGATGATACAAACAGATGGAGAGATATACCATGTTCTTGGATTGGAAGAATCAACACTGTGAAAATGACTCTACTACCCAAACCAATCTACAGAGTCAATGCAATCCGTATCAAACTACCACTGGCATTTTTCACAGAACTAGAACAAAAAATTTCACAATTTGTATGGAAACACAAAAGACCCTGAATAGCCAAAGCAATCTTGAGAAAGAAAACCAGAGCTGGAGGAATCAGGCTCCTGGAATTTAGACTATACTACAAAGCTACAGTAATCAAGACAGTATGGTACTGGCACAAAAACAGAAATATAGAACAATGGAACAGGATAGAAAGTCCAGAGATAAACCCACACACATATGGTCACCTTATTTTTGATAAAGGAGGCAAAAATATACAGTGGATAATAGACAGTGTCTTCAATAAGTGGTGCTGGGAAAACTGGACAGCTACATGTAAAAGAATGAAATTAGAATACTCCCTAACACCATACACAAAAATAAACTCAAAATGGATTAAAGACCTAAATGTAAGGCCAGACACTATAAAACTCTTAGAGGAAAACATAGGCAGAACACTCTATGACATAAATCACAACAAGATCCTTTTCGACGCACTTAAAAGCTTTTGCACAGCAAAGGAAACCATAAACAAGATGAAAAGACAACCCTCAGAATGGGAGAAAATATTTATAAATGAAGCAACTGACAAAGGATTAATCTCCAAAATTTACAAGCAGCTCATGCAGCTTAATATCAAAAAAACAAACAACCCAATCCAAAAATGGGCAGAAGATCTAAATAGACATTTCTCCAAAGAAGATATACAGATTGCCAACAAACACATGAAAGGATGCTCAACATCATTAATCATTAGAGAAATACAAATCAAAACTACAATGAGGTATCACCTCACACCCGTCAGAATGGCCATCATCAAAAAATCTACAAACCATAAATGCTGGAGAGGGTGTGGAGAAAAGGCAACCCTCTTGTACTGTTGGTGGGAATGTAAATTGATACAGCCACTATGGAGAACAGGAGGGAGGTTCCTTAAAAAGCTAAAACTAGAACTACCATACGACCCAGCAATCCCACTACTGGGCATATACCCTGAGAAAACCATAATTCAAAAAGAGTCATGTACCACAATGTTCATTGCAGCACTATTTACAATAGCCAGGACATGGAAGCAACCTAAGTGTCCATCAACAGATGAATGGCTAAAGAAGATGTGGCACATATATACAATGGAATATTACTCAGCCATAGAAGGAAATGAAATTGAGTTATTTGTAGTGAGGTGGATGGACTTTGAGTCTGTCATACAGAGTGAAGTAAGTCAGAAAGAGAAAAATAAATACTGTATGCTAACACATGTATATGGAATTTAAAAGAAAAAAAATGGTTTTGTAGAACTTAGGGGCAGGACAGGAATAAAGATGCAGATGTAGAGAATGGACTTGAGGACATGGGGAGGGGGAAGGGTAAGCTGCGATGAAGTGAGAGAGTGGCATGGACTTATATATACTACCAAAAGTAAAATAGCTAGCTAGTGGGAAGCAGCCGCATAGCACAGGAAGATCAGCTCAGTCCTTTGTGACCACCTAGAGGGATGGGATAGGGAGGGTGGGAGGGAGACCCAAGAGGGAGGAGCTATGGTCATATATGTATATGTATAGCTGATTCACTTTGTTATAAAGCAGAAAGTAATACACCATTGTAAAGCAATTTTACTCCAAAAAAGATGTTAAAAAAAAAAAAAAAAAGAAAGGTGCACAGGGACACACTTTACGTAATCAAACTTAATGCTAATTCAGTTTCCACTTGTGACATGGGGAAAACACTGCACTCTGAGGTACAGGCTAGAAGATGGACGTAGTAAGAGTAAAAGATATCTTGACACGATACATTCAACACACTGCTTTAGATTCCTGAGTCATTGTACGCATCTGTTTAATATAGCAATATTTACTTTTGCTAATTGTGAGAGTGACTTACAGCCCAAGGCTGATGGACAGAAATGAACTTCAGCTAGTGAGTGAGATGACCACTGAGCACCCACATTCACTGTAGATTTGAGTTCTTGTCTAACATTTATAGTTTATAAAATCCTAACGAAGTGCTATAAAACTGTGTTTTATTGTGAAAAATGACTCTGCAAAGAAATCCAGCTGCTAGTGGCAGATATTCATTAAAAGTATTAACGTTTTTATCCATAAATTAACATTTTGGATAACTTCAAAGTGGATTGCCACCTTACATGTTGGCTTGGAAATCTGAAGTTTTCAAGCCCACCATAAGTTCTACATGAAAACAAGAATAAATGATTTGTGAATCTAATTCAGCAAATGTTCTAAATAGTCCAAAATTTGTTCTTATTGTGAAAGATAAAACTTTAGTAAAATCTGAAAAAGCAATTAACTCCTAGTAAGAAACATGTAACTTCAGAAGGAAACCTGCTTTTGGAGACACGTATTTTAATAGCTGTATAAACTAACAGTAGTCCCATATAACACGTGCATGAAAAGTCCAAAGATATCATTGGCATTTTTCAGTTATATGCCATTGCATTTGAAAGAATATATGCTTAGAGCTGTGTTCTCAAATTTGAGAAAGTCTCAGAAAGCACTTTACCAGAATATGAAGGCTCTACTGTATTTCACTCATAATCATCAGGAAGAATTCATGGTGTAGTGGAAATAAAACATGATCCAAGAAATCTGGATTCTAGCCTTGATATTGGTACCAGATAGATGTGCCATTTTGTTCAGGGCACTTGTTCTTTCCTGGGTTTGGATCCTTTCTCTCTTAACTGTAGGGGTGAAGGGTGGAGTAGTAAACTCAAGTGGGTCCCTTCTAACTCTAGGCTGCCATGCTTCCTCTGATGTTCTTTGTCTAAACACTAAGTACCAAGGTCCCGAAGTATCTGCAGATGATTATAAGTCATTTCAGCTGCTCCTCACTTTACATGCTGGCAGCACTACAACTAAAAAAAGCCTTTCTGTCACGAGATGAGTAAGCAATTGGGATCCATCTACTCTGCGAGCAGCCTGGCTCCTCTTCCCTGCCACACGCCCTCAGAGAGAGTGGGATGTGCCTGCCAAGCCAAACACCATGAAACTGTGGATTTGAACATTAGCCTAAAACACAGGAAAAGTTAAATGCTATGACAACTGTCTATGATTCCATCTACGCTTTAACTATGTATCCAATGATAGTATTCTGTCATTTAAATCCATTTTTATCTTCAAATATTTCTATAGTGTTCCCCCCTGCCGCCTCAGCATTTTATCCTTGAGAATAATGTTTGTGGCATTTCATCTGTGAAGAAATATAAGGAGGGGGAAGTAATGGGTTTCATCATACAAATCACTGAGGCTCTGTACTCATCTGTGACTTTTGTGACAGGGAATTAAAGAGGAGCAAGGCATCTGGAGCTGGTGTGAACCCCATATGGCTTCACCTAAAATTGCAAGAGAGATGCTAAGGTCAAGTTCCATTACACGTTTAATTTTAAAGGGCAGAGATTTTTACCATGTTCCTTGAGAGCTAAGATGTGTCATCACTGGAATAGGCTGGGGTTTGTAGTCAGGCTTCAGGTTCTGTCCACACGGGACCCCCTCGAGCCTTGCTTGCCTCCCCTGAGCAGACTCCACCACTCTCTACGCCCAGTCTCCATGGTGAACATGCACCTTAGCACCCATCACTTCTTGACGCAATCTATCTCCTTAGATGTTTGCAAATACGATGGAGCAGTCCTAGAGCAAAGACTTGTCCATTTTTTCTACTTTAGCAACTAGGAGCCACCTGGCACCTAGGAGGCTGTTACTAAATGCTTGTTGGCTTGACCTATGAGTAATGGTTCCCCAGATACTAGTTACATCCTCTGGAATTTCTTTGCTACAAGTTCTGCAACAGATGATGGCAGAACTTGGCCCAAGAAATTAATGGCCCAAATTTAAGAGGAAGTGAGGTTGCTTTTTTGAAAATGATAGAGAAAAATTTTATTCTAGCTAATATCTATTGTAGCTAATATTCAGGTAGAGTTTAATTCGTGCCAAGCTATGTCCTAAATTCTTTACATATATTAACTAATTTAGTCCTTACTCAACCATAGGTGAAAGATGTCATTATTATTCCCATTTACAGATGAAGAAACTGAGGCACAGAGAGGCTAAGTAACTTCAGCAAAGTCATACAGACGTTGGCAGAGCTGGGAATCAAAGCCACACACACAGACCTTTTACAATGTTCCTCTTCTTAAACATTTATGCTATGGTTCTCTGGAGCTATATTCCATTGTCAGTCAGGTGGAACGGTAATTTTTTTATATAAGTTATTTATTTATTTATTTATTTATTTTTGGCTGCGTTGGGTCTTCGTTGCTGAACACGGGCTTTCTCTAGTTGCAGCAAGTGGGGGCTACTCTTCGTTGCGGTGCGCAGGCTTCTCATTGCGGTGGCTTCTCTTGTTGTGGAGCACGGGCTCTAGGCACACAGACTTCAGTAGTTGTGGCTCACAGGCTCAGTAATTGTGGCTCACGGGCTTAGTTGCTCCGTGGCATGTGGGATCCTCCCAGACCAGGGATCGAACCCGTGTCCCCTGCATTGGCAGGCAGATTCTTAATCACTGCGCCACCAGGGAAGTCCCAGAACCATAATTTTTGAATTAATAAAGCTGATTTAGTTCATTAGAATTGGAATACATCATTCAGAGGAATTCTTAATCAGCTATACTGGTTAAAAATATTCCCTTTGGTGTTGTCTTTATTATTTAAAAAAAAATAACTCTATAGGATAAATGTAAAGGATTGTCCCGTTTAGAAAGAGGATTGATTTTGCAAAAAATCTTTTGCCATCGACTTTGGCTTGCAAATCTGAGAAAGTGTAATTACTTAGCTCTCCCACATAGTTCTAATGTAGCTAAGTTTGTTAAACCAATGAGCAAACTCAAGAAAGCTTTACATATTCTCATATGGCTGGCCACTTGTGATTTTTTTACTTTTCGCATTGCCTTACTGACCTTCCATAACCATATTGGCTGCCTGATGATCCTTGTCAAAATGAGAACAGAAGTATGATAATGTAGACTTCTGTGGTCCAAAATTTGAAAATAATCTAGACAGTCTTAAAAAGCTAGTATCTGGGACTCCCTGCAACCCACACAAGCAGATTGCTGCCTTGCGTTTCAGCAGTGGAATAAATATATTATGAATCTAAGGTTGCCTTAAGAAATAGAAAAGAAGGGGGAAAAAAGGTTAAAAAGTAGACACATACTTGGCATCAAGCCCTGTATTGTAAAAACAAATTTTGAATCTGCTGGGTCCGTAAGTCATTATAGTACTGAGCAAATAATAAATATGCATTTGTAGGGAAAAAAATAGTAGTGTTAATAAAGCTGTCAGACTTGAGAGAGGCATTTCCTAAATTGTCAAAGCATTTCCTGCTGCTTCAAATTCAGCTTCTCTTTGGTAACTGATTATTGTAAAAGAGTATCTGAGGATCTGACAGGATCTATAGCAGTTTTAAGTTAAATTCCTTTTCCCACGTAAGTTACATTTTAATTAATTTCTGTGGTTTTTTTTTTTTTTTTGCCTTTGAAAAAATAGTCACTTAAGGTATATTTACTATACGTATAATAATTTATTAGGAAATGGAAATTTGAATTACTAATCCAGAAAGTTTCACACAAAATTCCAATAGATATTGTATTTCATGCAGAAACTGTGCTGCATAATGATCATGTGTGATGGATTATTTTACTTTACAAATTATTTCTCCACTACTGATGAGTATTTGGAGTTTACTCTAAAAAATTGAACTAGTACCTGTACTGAAAATGGCATTTGCAGAGGGTGATGTATTTTTAAATTGCTATACTTAATTATCTGATAACAGTGTTATTTAAATTACTATATCTGATACAATCTTTTAAAAATAGATTAGGCATACATTGATGAAATTAAGATATATTTGAGTATAGTAGAATGATTTTCAGAAAACCTGAAAATCCAGTAGAGTCTCATTCCAGAAAATTTTGGCCAACTACAGAAGTAGGAGCTATATGTGTCCCATGTCACACAAATCAATTAACACTTTTGAACCTTCTTGCTTATTTACCTGTTGGCATTTTTTTACCTTATTGATTTATCTCTCCCTCTTGTTGTATGACTCTTATGATACAGGTCCCTAGTTGTTTTTCTCTTATTTCTCTGGCTGTTTCTTCTGAGTCTTCTCTTTGCTTTCCCCTTCTACTCAAACTGCAAATGTTGATGTTCTTCTATATCCACAGCACAGACATCTCTCCTGAACTTTTTTGCAGATATTTAATGAAACATCTCCGTCTCCATTTGAATAATTAATTTGTCCTTTTCCTCTTTCAGAAACAAAAACAGACCATGATACCTATGCTCCTGGGGCCATGTTTCCTATATTTGATGATTACACCAATAGCCATTCCATTGTTTAAACCAGAAATGAGGGAGTCATCCTTTTTTATTTCTTTTATCTCTTCTACTCAATCACCTATAACTGTATTTTACCCTTCCAATATTCTTGCATTTGTCTTATTTCTTTTCTCTGCATTCTCCCCTCATGCCATGAGCAGCTTCCTTAAAGAAGAATCCAGAATAATACTAAGAATATCGCTTATAATACTTACAGTCCTATAATTGCATCATATTTTCTATCTCTGCTCATCCCGGTCACGACCAGATGTGGGAGCTTTCCAGGTATTACCATTCTACTTTCCTCTCCATGCTTGGTATCCATTCATCTGACCCAAGCACCCACACAGTCTTCTTCACAAAAACCCCACAATTACCAGTTCACCCACTGTGATTACAAAGCTCCCTAGTACCTTTAACCTCCTCTTGGAATTTTCTTCTCTTCTCCTTGCCTCATGTAAACGCCAGATATCTACTGGAGTAACTTCTTCCTATTCTTCACTTGAGGTTGTTTCCTTTCTCCTCTTTCCAATATTCCTTGCAATCCATTGTTTCAACTTCATTTTTTTCAGATTTATTCCTCTGGATAAATTACTTCATCCTTCTCATTCACACTGTCATCTAACAGTCTTCCTTTCACCCAGCTCATTCATTGAACGCTAGAACTTAGCTAATAATTTTTCTCTCTACTCATGTCACTTTTCTTTCCAACTTCAGTATGTACAAATCCTCTCCCCTGGTCTTTCAGTTTTCTGCCATTCTCTTTTCCAATGACTTTTCCATCCATTTTAGTGCTGCCATTACCTCTTATGATAATATGAATAAACCTTGTTATCACTAGAAACTTTTAAAATAGACTTAAAGTAATCCACCGTGAGATCAACAACTTCATTTTTATAGCTTTTCTATCAAGTATTTCTATGGCTACAAATATCTGACCTCATTGAGACCTCCGATATGTTAACTCCATCACTTTTTTCAATATCCATCTGCTTCCTAGATCAGCCTGGTTTCTATGGTCCATAAATAACATCTCGCTTTTGCAAATATTCTCAATTGGTTGTGCGGCTTTCCCTCTATTTTTCTCAACTAGTAGGTCTGGATGAGCCCTAACAGCTCTCTTTTCTGTATGTGAACTGAACAGCAGAATAGCTATTGAGGAAATCACCCACCTGAGCCAAGGAGATTTTGCTGCACACTTTTGACATTCACATTTACAAATTTAACATGGTTAATTTAAGATGTTTTGATTTGCACTCAGTGTGGCCCCACAATCATATTATGTCACAAATAGACTTATTGCCCCACTACCTGAAATTATTTTATACCGCTATCTTGGGGCAAAAATTGGTTAACTCCTCTCCAAATCGTTTTGGTTTTCTCCAGGACTCACAAGCTCCCCTTGCCTCCTTTGCAGCTGGAAGTAGTCATGTTCCTGTGTTCTGGGCAATGGAATGTAGGCAGAAGATATATCCATCACTTTGGGACCTGGCGCATAAATATCTTCTACATACAATCCTTCTCTTTCTGCGGGCTGAATGCAAGAGCACAGTGAGGACCTAGAAGATGGTGAAGTCACAAGTTGGAAAGAACCTGGGTCATGAGTGACTACGAAAAAGATAACTTGTCTATCAGGAATATTCACATCGGTTTTGCGTACACAATAAACAAGTGGGTTTTTTTGTTGTTTTCAGCTGCTGAGAAGTTGGGATTTGTTTTGTTATAATAACTACTATTTTCATTCTAATAGAATATTATTTCTTCCTAGTGTATTGTCAGGTAATATACAATTCATTAAGAAAAATTGAAACCACTAGAAGCAAATTCTCTCCATTTTCCATCCCTAAACAATCTGCTTATATTAGTACCCATTTTTTCCTTCTTCTCTTTTGTTACAGTGGAATGATTAACCCTCCTTGTTTCCAAGGACAATCACTCTGCTGACGTTCTGGGTTCCATCCTTTATAACCTCTTCAAGGAACATGGCCCCTCACTTAATTATCTCCATCTCACCCACAGCATCTATTTCTAGCTACATAGGATCTTTCACATCAGCATAGAAACATGCTCTAATCCTCTAATAAAAACCCTGCCTTAAGTCTACATTTCCTTTCAATTATAGCATTTTCTCTGACTTAACCAAAGCTTTTCAAATACTTTCTTACATTTACTCATTTTACCACTTTCCTTACATGCATGTTTTATAATTTTTTGACAGTAAAGTGGGGTGAGGGGATTCAGAACACAGCAGAAAAAAACACACAAAGAAGAAAATAATCATTCACATGTCTACCACCCTTAATGCTGACAACATTATGAAATTTATTATTTTACTTCTTAAAATAACTTTGTTTTTCAAAGTGATAAATACAAGTTATAAAGTTTTAAGTTTGGCAGAGAAATTATAAAGATGAAAGATTTGGAAAAAATCTCCAAATACATCTCCAAATACACCTGAAATTATCTTCATCTACACAAAGCAAATGCATATATCATTCAATACATGTAAAAATGAATGATTGATATTTTTTATAGAAATGGAATCATATTGTACATATTATTTTAAATAAGATACTTCATTTGAATTTTGCTATTAATATTTTATATTCTGCAAACCTATGACTTACTTCTTTTATAAAAATAATTATTCTCAATGTTGTTTACAATTGGATTTCTGTGGGTTTTTTTTTTTTTTTGGTTTAATGTTTACCACTAATTATTTTATGCTTTTGTCTTCATTGTCATCCTTCTCTTAATTTTCTGAATTTCTTTGTCAAACATTGTTTCCCTCCAAGAAGGGTGTTTAGCTTGTGTATTCCCTGATATTTTTCACAGCTGAGAATATATCCCTGTTGCCTTTATACTTGACTGATACTTTGGGCATAATATTGTTGGGTCACCCTTTTCTAAGACTGTTGTGGAAACTACTTCATTGTCTTCTGGCTTTGCAGTTTGCTCAGGAGAATTTTGATGTGAGCCTGATTTTCTCCTGTTGTAGTTGAGTTGATTTTTAAGTCTAGATGCTCTAAAAAGACTTCTTTAAAATACCACTTAAATAGCTGACTTATAATATACGTTGGTCTTGAGATTTCTATGTCAAATCCTTGAAGAGGGTTCTCTTTCAATTATCAGATTTAATTATTTCTTTATCTCAGGGAACTCCTCTTGTATTAAATTTAAAAATAATCTTCTGTTCTAATGTTGAGTTTTTCAACATTAAGAGAAAAATTATACTTAATGTCAGCTTATCTTGCTCTATCATCCGTGTCCAATTGTTTCATTCTGTTTCTTTAAGCTTTTTTTTAAATCTGTGATTATTTCAAACACTTCCTCTATGTCAGCAATTTTATTTTTAGTTTTGCCATTTTTGTTCTTTGTTTCTAACTAATTTATTAATTCTATTATGATGCTTTAATCCTCATTCCCCCTTACATTTGCAATTCTTTTCAAACTATTTTTTATCTTATCATTTCCTCTTGGAGCTTTTTTATAGAAACCACATTTCTTAATTTGTTCTACAACGTGAAGCAGTTAGGAAGAATTTCGTTTTGTTCTTCAAGAAATGATTTCCTATTGGATGAGCTCTTTTTCTTTCTTCCCATGCTTTCTTTCTTAAGTTGTTTGCCATAGTGTATTTGCTTAGATGCCATGACAGTTAATTTTTTCTTTCTTATTCCTGGTTGTGCCTATCTAGACACTACATTTGCTTGCCTAATTGTGAAAGTAACTTAGCTATTTTCCTGCAGTATCGAAGCCAGCACTGCTTTATTTTCTCCCTGAGATATGGTGTGAAGGCTGAATAATTGTCTCTATCCAATTTCTGTGGGACAGGGAACAGTCAAGAGGGTAGAGATGGTGGTGTTACTTCTAACAGAATCTCTGCTTTTTCCTTTATGAATTTTTTATGTACACTACCAAGGTTTCCTCTTGTTAGTTATAGGCAAGTGTAAACTGACGTTTAGTGAGCTTATACAAATTTTAGGGCCCTTGTTAAGGAACATAAGGCAAAATTATGAAAATAAAATTAGGTTCAAGGCCTTAAAAGAGACTCACGTAAGTGAGGGAAACCTGAAGCTTAAGCTTTATTACCCTATAGTAAATCTGCCTTAACTAGGTGCTGCCTTAATTCCGTACCCATGTGATTCAAGATTATTTTTCTTATGCAATGTATAGTCCTGATGCCTTTCTCTCTATCAGAGTCATCTTCTGTTTTCTTTCCCCACTTTATGTAACTCTACAGCACTTTCCAGATGCTGTTTCCTTTGTTTCATGATCACAAGAAGAAAAAGAGAGTGTACCACCTTTGGTGGCTTCACTAAACATTTTGCCATATTGCTCGGGATTGTCTGTGTAAATGTCAGCGTGTCTAAGTCAGAGTTCTCCAGAGAAACAGAACCAGTAAGATACATATATTGATAATATACATATGAGGAGATATACTTTAGGAATTGGCTCACGTCATCATGGAAAATGAGAAGTCCTAAGATCTGCTGTCTGTAAGCTGGAGAAAAAGGAAAGTCAGTGGTATAATTCAGTCTGAGTACAGAGGCCTGAGAAATGGGGAGGCCACTGGTATACCCAGAGTCTGGAGGCCCAAGAACCAGGAGCTCCCATGTCTAAGGGCAGGAGAACATGGATTTCCCAGCTGGAGAAGAGAAAGACAATTTGCCCCTCCTTTGACTTTTTGTTCTATTCGGCCCTCAGTGGATTGGATGAGGTCCACCCACATTGGTGAAAGCCATCTTCTCTACTCAATCTACTGATTCAAATACTAACCTGTTCCAGAAACACCCTCACAGACACACCCAGAAATAATGTTTTACCAGTCCGCTGGGTACCCCTTAGCCCAGTCAAGTTGAAACATAAAATTAACCATCACAGGGAGGGACAGGATCCTTACCTTGCTCTCTCTTTCTACTCTGGTATAGAGTCCTATACTTTTTCCTTTTCCCAGTTTACTAATTTAGGTTATTATTGCTTGTTTGACTACTATTTATAAATTTTATCATGGGTTTTACTCTAGGAGACAAGAGATTTTGTGAGGAATTTCTTAGGGTAAAATTCTCCATTCACTCCTAATCCTTCCAAACTGCTCCCATCACTCCTCTGCTCGCATCAGGGGTACAGTAATCTCCTTGTGGAAAAAACAAGCAATTCTTTGAATGTGTCTTTCTTGATCTCCCAACATAATTTACTAAGACTGTCCACTGGCTTTTTAAAAAAATATTTTCCCCTCTGGGCTTCCCTGAAACAAACTGCTCTTAATTCACTGGCGGGGATTTTGCTGTCTTTTGGCTGGGTGCTTCTCCTTGTCTTCTGAAGGGAAGTTGCCTTCAGGCTACAGTCTTGAGCCATCTTCATTTCCTCTGCACTCGTTCATTCCTGGCTACGTACCTATTACCGGGGCTAAGATTTCCAAACTGTTATCTGCAGCATGAACTTCTACTTGGAGCTCCAGAAAATGAATGTCTGTCTGTGCTTAGATAGTTCACAACTATCTGCAACTTAAGTAAACAAAACAGAAGTTTACTTTTGTCTCAGATCTCTACCTTGCATTCCATGTGATTGTGCATTTTAGCAAACATGAAAAATAAATCATAATCTTGCTCATCGATTTACTGTTGAAAAATAAAACAGATGTACAAAAGATATATAGATACATAATATATGTATAATTTAATGACTATTAACAAAGTGAATACATACTTACATGCTACTGACCCTAAGAAATAGATTAATATTAGGAACTTTGACGTTCTTTGCATGACCCTCTCAGATGCATCTCCTACCCAACTCTCCCATGTAATCACAATCCTGACTGCTCTCGATTTTTCTTATGGTTATTGCATGTATGTAGGTGTCTGAATATAACTATATATGTACATGTTTATATACATATACTCACATATATATACACCTTATTTTAGAAAAATTAACCAATGAAAATTCAATAGTGAGTTCTGAAGCTAACACCTATATGAAAATATGATATATAACAAAGATGGTATTAAGAGATCATTGGGACAAAACTATGGAATAAATGGCACTGGGACAATTATGCGTATGGAAAAAGCTAAATTGGATTTCTGTATCACTCTGCTCATACAAAAATCACTGTTTATTTAAAACAAACACATAAATACAACAAGGCTTGGGAAACAGGGGTGGCACCCATTAGAACAGGAAGATCAAAAAAAGATGCCATCCTCTTACACATGATGGCCATTCTCTTCACTGTTCAGCTATGATCAAGATAAGTCATAAAAATAAAAGTAAGGAATGGGTAACTTTAAGAAGGAAATGTGGTTATTAAAAGGAAGGGAAAACGTTCAACCGGTATTAAAGCAAAATTTTAAACCTAACAATTGATTTAATGAGAAAGAGATAACCAAAAAGTAAGACCAGAGACTAAAATTTGGAAAACTATAAGACTAAGAATTTGTAAGTTAGAATAAAATAATACTCAAAATGAGGAAAATTTTAAAAGTCAGGGAGATTTTTTTTTAAGTGGTAAAGTTGAGATACGTCTGATAGCCAAAAGATAAAAGATAAAATTGATAGATTCTTAACAATTTGAAAAAACAGAGTTGAGAGTTAACAGAAGAGAAGAAAAAAAAGTAAAAAAGCATTAGAAGGAGACAGGCATTGTGTATTATGGAAAGCTTTTTTAAAAATATTTATTTATTTAATTTATTTATTTGGCTGCGCCGGGTCGTAGTTGCGGCACTCGGGATCTTTGTTGCGGCCTGTGGGATCTTTTAGTTGCGGCATGCGAACTCTTAGTTGCGGCATGCATGTGGAATCTAGTTCCCTGACCAGGGATCCAACCCTGACCCCCTGCACTGGGAGCACGGAGTCTTAATCACTGTGCCACCAGGGAAGTCCATTATGGAAAGATTTTTGAGGGCTCTCCAACTTCTTTGGGAATATCGTATTCTACTATGTATTTCATTTTCTCCACATTCTTTTTGGAGATGTGAGAAACAGAATCATTGATTGTCACTCCTTTTTATTTTATTTTTCATTCTACAGCACATCACAGAAATTTTTTATTTCTGGTACACTCTCATGCTTATATTGCCATTTTACTCTTTTTTTTTTTTCCTTTCCTTTAGAAGGGAAACCTCAGTTTGTCCATTTCAAGTCACCAAAGTTTTAACATTGTTTTTTGTACAAATAAACCCATGTACAAATAAAACTCAGACAGCAAACTTTTGCCAGGTACTAAGCATAATTTATGTATTTAACAGGTATGTGCTCCACACTCAAGAGCAAGAAGTACCATTATGGTTATCTAAAAGCAAATTGAGATTCCCAGTATGAGAAGTTTGGATCTCTCTGTCACTCTACAGCAGAATCTTTGAGGTTTACAAGGTGCTTGGAACATGGGAGGATTTGCTCCTTAAATCACAGTAAATCCCATTATTGCTGTTTCTCCTTCCAATCACAACTAATGAACACCTTCTCTTCCTACTTCTGTCAAGCAATGATGCCTCTGAGAGGCTCAAAGACGAATCTCACTCCTAGCAGACTTAGCCATAAAGAAACCTGCTGCTGCTCTGCAGGGCTCATATGTCTGGGATCCAGGCTTCCCAAGCATCCTGTCTCCACCCCGCCTCCTGCCTGCCGAGAACAAACAGGGGCCCTACATCATCACTGAGAAAACTACACGAACTTCACCAAAACCTCTTCCCTTCCTAGTCAAGGAAGATGAAAAGTGCTGCCTTTCGGGTCCACCACCTATGCTCAATAGCATCTGCTCACTTCCATTCCCTTCCTACACACACACACACACACACACACACACACACACACACACACGTATAAACTAGATATTTAAATCCAGATGATGGAATAATATTGTTTTAGAGGTGGAAGATCTCCGCTCTGGACCCCTAAAACAATTGAGCCCTAAGGAAAGAGGGTAAAACACACACACACACACACATACACACACACACACACACCCCTTTCATTCTTTCAATCCCTTACTGTGGTGAAATCAACATCTTAAGGAAGAATTTCTGTGTAAACACGGTAGTCTTATCTGAATCCCTTTTGCACTGTGTCCCTTCTTTTGCACTATTGGTCCCACGTCTGTGACTCTCAGTGCCAATGTTCCACAACCGTTTATTTCTGCAATTTCTCAGACTTTGTCACCTATATTTCTATGGTTCTAGCCGCTCTGGATTCTACTGGTATTAGTGACGCCACCTGCGCCTGCATTGTCTACTCTGCTAAAAATTCTCCTGACTTTGACCCTTGGAAAGTATAAGGTCCTTTCTCTTTGTCTGACTGTATCTTTACTTTGAATATTTTCTTTGCTCTCTTCTATACTCTTCTCCTACTCAGAAAAACTGGGAGGAATAGTATGGTCCAGGCTGTCTTTTAGATGAAAGAAAGAAGCTTTCAGATCGCCTTTGACCCTCAGCCTTCTTTGATACGTCTTGAATTGAAGCTTCAAACAGCATCTCCATCCTCTACTCCACCTGAAATGGCACAAAATTTTACAGCCTAACTCTTTCCTGCCCACCGCCCTGTAGGCTATGTCAAGAGATTCTAGTGTGCTTCCATATTCAGCCAAACCATGAAAAGATTTTAATTAGAACTTAGGCTCATCAAGGAAAGCTTCCATTTTATCAGCTGACTTTCTTCTCTTTATGAAAAAAGACATGGTGGCAATGTCTCCTATTAGCAACAAACTCTGCCATTACCTAGTCTGATAAAACTCAGAGAGGGCTTCTCTTGTCTTTCCTAAATCACCTATTCTTAGGTTTTTCTTTCTTCCATGTTAGAAAAAAGATTGGGCGGAAGGAAAAAAACAATGGTAATTAGCTCTTTGGGATTCACGAATTACCTAAGATTTTGAAATTTTTGTTTTTAGGCTAGAATAATTTTCTGGGTGACTAAATTACGTAATTTAGGTAGGCTTTTCTCTCAGAATTTTGCACTATCTAAAATGCATCTTCTGGCAAATGTTCAAATTTTAACTCAGTGATATATTCCTACAATAGTCTGCTCTAGCCCTTTGCTCAAAAATGCTACTATTCTTTTATTGTTTAGAAACATTTGAATGAAAATTTTCAATTTCTCCACAATTGTCTTAAAATCTAGAGCCCTAAAAGAGAGGATGAGTCTAAAAATCCATTAGCTGTTGGTAATTTCTTTTCCTTAAGTATCAAAACTGTCTATGATATTAAACTATCTTGTATTAGAAGGCACTCTGCTATAATACAAGTTAGCACTGCTTTCTTGTTCACAGGTCATTCCTATTCTTGTAAATTGCATAGAATAAACACTGACAATCATGTTGCTTTTCAACAACTGGGATTGAAGTTCTTTATCATCGGAAACCACTGAAAAATTCTTCGAATGCAAGTTGGGATGAGGATATCTACTTTATAACATAACTATGGGAAAATTACTCAGCTGTCTGGATGTATACTAAATGCAGACATTCTTGGATAGCACCTTTCTGTTATTTCTTATTCTATTAGTACTATTTTTGACGTTTCTGACCTTCAGTATCAGAGAAAGTTCTCGTGATGCCAGTATTTGATCCATGTGCACTGAAATTCAGATGGAAATACAACATAAACCTAGCTTGAGAGAAGCAAAGATATTTATAGGTTTGAAAAGTTTTGCTGGTCTTGGCTAAACATTTTAGCTTTCAAAACCTAATTTACTAGAAATTAAATATGAAATATGTTAATACGTATAGTAATTATATAAGTATTTTCTACTGCTTTAGTATGGCTCACCTATGATATTCTATGAAACTCCGAAGTGATATTCAGAGAATGGCTCTCTCAACCCCCCACCTCTGCTCACTGTATAAATTTTACCCCCTTATCTCAAACAAGACATGACATGACATCATCTCTTTGCCTAAGACAACAATGTATCCTTTTGTTATAGAGAGGTTCAAAAAGTTAGCCACACTAAATATGATTCTGGTTTTTATTATGTAACAAATGCCACAACCTGCACTGAAGACAGAGTAACATCTCTCTACTGCAGATAGAAAATGAGAGGATTGGAACTTGCTGTGCTAAACTGCTGAGATCACCGTCATGCATTATTAATTGAAATAAATAAGAAATAAAAGAAAAAATGACTTTTGCTCCTGCTATTTGAAAGGTCTGTAGTGCATTATCTAGTCATCAGTTCAGTTTCTTTTTACCACATCATGCTTCCAGACTTAAACGATGTGGGTGACAAAAATTCTTTCTGACCTTGTCACTTTAAGTTTTTTCCCCCACCCCAGTATCTGTCTCATAGTCATTAGAAACTCGCTTCCTTGGATCTTGTATTCACAATCACAGAGCCTTGGGAAAAAAGTAAAGCTGCTGTCATTGATAGGTTATTTCAAAATAACTAAAAATAATATGAGTGAATCTGTCACTTGGAAAACTTAGAGTGAGTTCCACATTCTGCTGGGTGACCTTGGAAAGAACACGTAAGTTATACCAACTAGATTTCCAAACAGACAACTGAGGTGGCCAACTGAGCAAAATAGCAGATTTTAGAAAAGAGAGGAGGAGCTGAGGAGAAAGAAAGAAAGAAGGAAGGAAGGAAGGAAGGAAGGAAGGAAGGAAGGAAGGAAGGAAGGAAGGAAAGAAAGAAAGAAAGAAAGAAGGAAAGAAAGAAAGAAAGAAAGAAAGAAGGAAAGAAAGAAAGAAAGAAAGAAAGATCAATTTATTGAAAAAGCCAATTATGTTTTAGTAAATTTACTAGCTTTTAGACTAAAGTAATCAGTCTTTTAAGTAAAAAAATGAGGAAATTTTAATCTCCCAAATAATCTTTGGTGATTTAAAAATATTTCTGCAAATTCACTGACATTCCTTTCTTCAAAAGGAGTCTAACTTCCCTACCCTAGGATGTGGGCTGGACTTGTGAACCATTTTTAATAAACAGAATGTGGTGAAAACCAAGGCTAGGCCTCAAAAAGGACAAATATTTTGGTATCACTTCTAGAGGAAACCAGTTGCTATAATATGAGGATACTCAAGCAGCCCTGAGGAAGGTTTATGCAGAGATCTGAGGCCTCTCAGCGACAGCCAGCACCAACTTGCCAATCATATAAGTGAGCCACCTTGGAACTGGATATTTCTGACAGAGTCAAAGACACCAGATAACTTCTCACTTGACCAATATCTAACTACAATATCATGAGAAACATCAAGCCAGAACTGCCCATCCAAGCTGCTCCTGAATTCATGACCCATATAAGCTATGAGAGTTTAAAAGTGTGTTGCTTTTTTGAGACTAAAGTTTTGGGAAACCAGACAAGGACATTACAAGGAAAGAAAATTACAGGCCAATGTCTCTGATGAACATAGACGCAAAAATCCTGAACAAAATATTGGTAAATTGAATTCAACAGTACATTAAAGGTATCACACACCACAATCAACTGGGATTTACCCAAGGGATGCAAGGATGGTTCAACATCTGCAAATCAATTGATGTGATACAACACATTAACAAAATGAAGGATAAAAAGCATATGATCATCTCAATAGATGAAGAGGAAACATTTCACAAAATTCAACATCCTTTCATGATAAAAATCCTCAACAAAATTGGTATAGAGGGAACATATCTCAACATGATAAAGGCCATGTATGACAAGCCCATAGCTAACATCATACTCAATGGTGAAAATTTGAAAACTTTTCCTCTAAGATCAGGAACAAGACAAGGCCCATTCTCACCATGTTTATTCAACTTAGCATTGGAAGTCCTAGTAACAGCAATAGATAATACTTAGCCGTGATATATTTTCATTCTTTAGCATCTACCCTTTGAGTTAATGATGGAGATAAATATATATATATATATATATATATACACATATATATATTCTACTATGAACTTGGTTCTTATATTTCTCTGCTTAAATTGCAAAAGATAAATAATGTAATAGAAACAAATATGAATTCCTATTAAAGATGGCTTTAATATGATGGAATAAATAGTCTTAAGGATAGTGCTAATTTCTCTCTTTTTCTTTTTTGCAGCTAATTCATTCAACAGACATTTATTGAAGTCCAGCTCTGTGCCTGGTAGTGGGAACATAGCAGTGAATACTATAGACACTAAGGACTTTACAGAGAAGTTAATCTGTATCGTATAAAATTAATTTATGCTATAATATGAAGAATTGGCGTGATTCAGCATATTCACATTGTAGCTAGCAGAAAGGCCCTCCACATTTAATCTCTTTGCCTGTGCTACTCACAATTCTTGTCTATGAGGAGGTACATGAGTGTGCCTGAATGGAAATCAACACACTGTTGCCTTCATTGCAAAAGTCTTACTAAGAAAAAAATAGCAACTGAAGTTAAGAGTGTGCCTCATGATATAGGTAACTTATATTCTGGTACAAGCTCCTTATCTCATCACGCACATTCTACCAAGGTCCTTATCTTGCTGCAGACTAGCAAGAAACAGTTTGCAGATGGGCAGCCGGTCTTCTGACCTCACGTTGGATTGCACTGCTCTGGACTATATTCCAGCCTTATTAAAAGTTATCAACTGTAGCTCAGTTCACAAAAGCTGTAATTTGACTGCATGCATAAGGAAAGACTAAATCTTAGTATATAAGGTCCCTAAAAAATCCCATTGAAGAGTATACTCTGGGGGCATAGTGCTTGTTTGTTTCATACCTGTCATGTGTGGTAGATGAAGGCTAAAATTTTACAACTATAATTTTTAGAGAAATGGTTTCTTTTTTAAATTTAATGTTTACCATTTTTCCCTTTCATCTGTATCATCCATTATTCCTTTTATCTTTCTGTTCTAAGATTTATATTGGTTACATATATAATAGGAAATTAGTTATAATGTTGATCATTAAATATCATGGAAATGGTTAGGAGAGAGAAATATCTAGGAAAATGTTTTCCTTTGCCTGGGGTTAGGGAAAGATAATAAATTTTACTCTTTTTGTTCTGTATTGGCATTTATGTTACATTTTCCACTAGCTTTCTATAACAAAAACAATGCTTATTTAATATTATTTATTGAGAGTTCCAATTTTAAACTATATAAACAATTTTCAAATAGTTTAAAGCAGAGTAGTATAAAGGAAAGTTATTACAGTGAAACATTTTACAATTATTTTCCTTGTCAGTAGGTTAAGACACAAATTTTAGAGCCAGGATCTTAGGATTTACCTGGTCTGACCCTCTCAGTTTATACTGTATATATTTTTCCTATCGAAAAATCAAAGCCCAACGAGATTGGGCAAAAAGTGGGGGAAATGATGCTAGAACTCATCTAGTAGAGGTTTTTCCCACTTCTTTATCGTCTTGCTGCTTGTTTGAGACATACTTTTATCAGCGTGCCAAATTTACATTTGATATCATAGTTACTATTTTATTCTCAAAATCTTATATGGTTTTCTTACTTTCCATCTGACTACCCAAAGGAGCATGCTTTTCTCTATCATAAAAACACTATGAAGCTAGAGAACTAGAAATGGTTCAGAAAGACCAGAGGCTGTTCTGACTCTGCGCCCTCGAATCCATCACCTGGGTCACTAGTGCATAGTTGCAGGTGAATAATTGATGCAATCGAACTGTGCTCTGGTTCAGTAGTACCTGCATGTGTACCCGTTATTTCTCCTCTACACCTATTTTCTTGAATGTATAATCAAGTTACTAAAGAATGGACTATGAAAACTTTTTAACTGCTTGTTCCACCGACAATAGGTCATCAGCGAAATCCCTCATATTCTTCACTTTTTTTGCAGAAGTTGAAATCTGCCTACCCTGGAATCGTTTCAAGTGGCATAGGTTTGCTTCTTCACAGACTGCATGTTCCTCTCCCGGAGGTGCAATCAGCCACTTTCCTGCTCCTTATTCTTGAAAAAATCCAGTTTTTACGCCCATGATTCCATGTTATGAGACTATCCTATCAAGCATCCTTCCTTGCTGCAGTTGGTGTTTGGTTCTCTCATCACTCTCTTTCATTCCTGGAAAATTTTAGTTCCTGGTTCATGGTCACTCTCTCCACCACTACTTCTGCCACACTTGTAAAGAATTTCAGTATCCACTTAGATGGTCCTTTCAACATCTTTGCCTAGAGTTCTTTGACATCCTTCCCTCCAATGATGCCTGTGTCTCCAGCTATTCACTTTCAAGGTCCACTCCCTAAAGCTTGTCATAGCCAGGAACTACAGTCCCTCCACATTCCATTCACAAGCATTCTTTTTTCCCCCAGCGACCACATCCTATCTTTCCAGTTCACTTAGTCTAAAATTCCAACTCCAACAATCCCTTTAACTCATGGGTCTATAACCCATTGACTCCACCACCTTTGATTATCCCTCACCCATCCTCATATTTCTACTTCTCTCCTGATTCTGCTTAAATTCCGTGTTCAGTCACTATAACCACTCCCTGACCTCCACCCTTAGCTACCTTGCCTTTCACTCATTTTCTCTGCTCTCTTGACAAAGCCTGTATGCATCTGTTTACATCCAACTTGTCTCATTTTCCAGTCCTGCCCAGACACGTACAGCTGAACACACTGGAGAAAAACATGCCACATGTCTTTAAATATGACTACCAATGAGTTTTTCATGATGCCTGGAATTAACATTGTATTTCCTCAGTCTAGTGTCTCTTCCATTTTCCTAGATAACTATTTCAAATCGTCTTCTCTCTCCTCAAATCTCCAGCACCTACTCTTTTATGCACATTCTTAGTCCATGACATAGCATGCTGTTTTTCTGAGACTAATGAAGCAACAGAAGAGAATTTCAAAAAGCCCCAACAAATACATATGCCTACTATCTGTCCTCGTGCCTATGAACTGTGTCTATTGCTATAAACTGTTTGTGCTCCAAGCAGTGACCAACCTTTCCACTTACGTGCTGGTTTCTACTCAACCACTCCAGCACATTGCTTCGGCCAATCTTCTCCCTCTGCCCCATCATTGTTTCTTCTCTGAGATTTTTCTCATAAACACAAAATATTCTCTATTAACTCTCACCTTAAAACAATTTTCCTTGGAGCGCTCTTCTTTCTTTAGATACTACATCAGAGTTTTTCCATTACTTTACAGAAAAACTTCTCAGAATACTCATCCTCAGTAGCACTCTCTAAATTCTCTTCCTTTCTTCTACCTTGAACTCACCTCATTCAGGTTTTCATGCTTCCAATGCCACTGAAATAACTCTTGTCAGTGTCACCAATAACCTCTGCATTGCTTCTATTCTTAGTCCCCATCTACTGGACTATCAACAGCATTTGACAGAGTTAATGGGTCTCTCATCCTTAAAACACTGTCTTAACTTGGCTTCCAGTTGTCATGGGGTTTCTCCTGTGTAACAGGTTGCTCTTCTCGTAAGCTTTTTTATGCTGGGCTCTCCTCTCTTTGCTTATCTGTAAACTTAGAGTGTTCCAGGGCTCAATCTTTGGACCACTTCTCTTCTTAACCAACATATTTTTTTCCATAAATCTCAACCTTAAGATCATTTAAGTCTTGACGAATTCTAAGTGAACATCTTCAGCCTAGACCTCATCCCTCAACTCCCAACTTGAAGAACAAACTGTCTACTTGACATTTTCACCTGAACGTCTAATGGGAGTCGTCAAGTTAACATATTATAAAATGAACTCCTTAGGTTCTAACCTTCCACAGCGCATTTCCCTGCGATCTTTAACATCACTTAAACCCATTCTTCCAGTTGCTCATGCCAAATATCTTTGGAATCATCCTTTGACATCCTCATTCTATCTGTCAGTAACTTCTTTTGGCTTTACTTTCAAAACATATCCAGAATTTAACCACCTCTCACCACCACTTTTTTTTTTTTAAACCTCTCTAGTCCAAGCCTCCATTATTATTCACTCAAATTAATGCTCAAACCTTCTTACGCATTACCCAGAATCTGCCACGGGCCTTCTCACTCTGTTTTTATCCCAACTGTTAGAATGCTTCTTCTTTTTTTTAAAAAAATATTTATTTATTTATTTATTTATGGCTGTGTTGGGTCTTCGTTTCTGTGTGAGGACTGTCTCTAGTTGCGGCAAGTGGGGGACACTCTTCATCGCGGTGCGCGGGCCTCTCATTATCGCGGCCCCTCCCGTTGCGGAGCACAGGCTCCAGACGTGCAGGCTCAGTAGTTGTGGCTCACGGGCCTAGTTGCTCCGCGGCATGCGGGATCTTCCCAGACCAGGGCTCAAACCCGTGTCCCCTGCATTGGCAGGCAGATTCTCAACCACTGCGCCACCAGGGAAGCCCCTAGAATGCTTCTTATAAGATGTAAATCAGATCAGATCAACCTTCTGCTCATGATTCTTCAGAGGCTTCCCATCTCATTCCATGTACAAGCCAAGTCATTGGAAAAGATCTGGCCTTCTGTTAAAACCTCTGGGCTCACCTGTTACAATCTCTCACTTTATTTAAGCCGTATTAACCTCCTTTCTCTCCCTGAGACAAATCACACATGCTGCCACATGAGGGCCTTTCTTCTTGCTGCTTCCTCTGATGGCGATGTTCTTCTTAGGGACCCATATGTCACTTTTTACCTCCACCAGATCTTGGCTCATATGTCACCTTCCCCAGGAAGACTTTCTGCAACTCTATTTAAAATAGTACCTTCCATGGGCAGAAGACCTAAATAGACGTTTCTCCAAAGGAGACATACAGACGGCCACAAAGCACATGAAAAGATGCTCAAGATCACTAATTATTAGAGAAATGCAAATCAAAACTACAATGAGGTATCACCTCACACCAGTTAGAATGGGCATCATCACAAAATCTACAAACAACAAATGCTGGAGAGGGTGTGGAGAAAAGGGAACCCTCTTGCACTGTTGGTGGGAATGTAAATTGATACAGCCACTATGGAGAACAGGATGGAGGTTCCTTAAAAAACTAAAAATAGAATTACCATATGACCCAGCAATCCCACTACTGGGCATATACCCAGAGAGAACCGTAGTTCAAAAAGACACATGCACCCGAATGTTCATTGCAGCACTATTTACAATAGCCAGGTCATGGAAACAACCTAAATGCCCATCAACAGACGAATGGATAAAGAAGATGTGGTACATATATACAATGGAATATTACTCAGCCATAAAAAGGAACGAAATTGAGTCATTTGTTGAGACGTGGATGGATCTAGAGACTGTCATACAGAGTGAAGTAAGTCAGAAAGAGAAAAACAAATATCGTATATTAATGCATGTATGTGGAACCTAGAAAAACGGTACAGATGAACCGGGTTGCAGGGCAGAAGTTGAGACACAGGTGTAGAGAACAAACGTATGGACACCAAGGGGGGAAAACTGTGGTGGGGTAGGGATGGTGGTGTGCTGAATTGGGCGATTGGGATTGACATGTATAAAGTGATATGTATAAAATTGATGACTGGGCTTCCCTGGTGGCGCAGTGGTTGGGAGTCTGCCTGCCAATGCAGGGGACGCGGGTTCGAGCCCTGGTCTGGGAAGATCCCACATGCCGTGGAGCAACCGGGCCCGTGAGCCACAACTACTGAGCCGGCGTGTCTGGAGCCTGTGCTCCGCAGCAAGAGAGGCCTCGATAGTGAGAGGCCCGCGCGCTGCGATGAAGAGTGGCCCCCGCTTGCCGCAATTAGAGAAAGCCCTCGCACAGAAACGAAGACCCAACACAGCCATAAATAAATAAATAAATAAATTTAAAATGCATTTAAAAAAAATTTTAAAAAAAATTGATGACTGATTTAAAATATATAAATAAATAAATAAATAAATAAATAAATAAAATAAAATAAAATAGTACCTTCCATGCACTCCCTACAATTCTTTCATTTTTTCCAGTAGCACCATCTAATATACTATGTATTTCAAATACTTTACTTACAATCTGCATTCACTCACTAATAAACTAAAAGCCCTGTGAAAGTATGGATTCTGCTTTGTTCACAGCTATATTTCTAGCATCTAGAATAGAGCCTGATGCAGAATATAAATATTAGTGGTATCTATGTTAATTATATTACACAAAGTAATGTTACAAAATGAATGAATTAATGTTGCAAAATGTTTTTTTTTTTTTTACATTCATGATGGTATGAGCAACATATACTAAAAGTGTGTTCCTTTTATTCCTTTAGAGGTGTTTAACATTGGGTGGTTCAATACAGAAATGATTAAGAATGGAGATACAGGGTCTTCTAAGACTGGATAGATATGGCAGGCCAGGATGAAAATGGTTAGAAGGGGAAACATGAGGACAATTAGGACAGGAAAGGAATATTTTCTGTGGCTTCAGAGTTAAAGCGGAGAGTGAATAAATTCAGGTACTCACGTGGTGGGAAGATCAAGGTATGGAAGATAATTTTATGAGCTACCCATGTATCCAGTAATTCAGACCAAGAAAAATGCACAGTTTTATCAACACTTATAAAGTAGCAGGAGCCAGCATTCACCTTTTAAATAAGGTGCTAAGGACTAGCAATCACTGATGGGGGCATAGCTCTTTACTAATTTCAAACATATTTTCACGTGTTCCCTTATTTGACTTGGAAAAAGGCAAAGAGTCATTTCAACTACAGAAATGAAGTTTAGAAGTCATGTGCCATAGGGGCAGGATAGGAATAAAGATGCAGATGTAGAGAATGGACTTGAGGACACAGGGAGGGGGAAGGGTAAGCTGGGACGAAGTGAGAGAGTGGCATGGACATATATACACTACCAAATGTAAAATAGATAGCTAGTGGGAAGCAGCCGCATAACACAGGGAGATCAGCTCGGTGCTTTGTGACCACCTAGAGGGGTGGGGTAGGGAGGGTGGGAGGGAGATGCAAGAGGGAGGGGATATGGGGATATATGTGTACATATAGCTGATTCACTTTGTTATACAGCAGAAACTAACACAACATTGTAATGTAAAGCAATTATACTCCAATAAAGATGTTAAAAAAAAAAAAGAAGTTATGTGCCATAGCTAATGTCATATGGCTTTAAATGAGTAGAACTGGTATCTTTGCCAGTCTCTCAGTTCAAAACACTTCGCTTTGCATCATTCCCAGCAACAAGCCAGGCATCCTGATTGGGCTGAATCTACACAGAGTGGAGGAGGCTTTCATCTCTAGGGCACAAAGTTGCTGCACAGCCACTGGCATGGGACATTCTCTTCCAAGGTGCCAAAAGCTCTTTAGCGTGGCTCGATCCTTATGGAAGCAGGATCCATAACTGCTTCAACATAGGGTATTGCTGCTATATTAGCCATCTACTGTACATAACAATTTATCTCCAAACGTAATGGCTTAGAAAAATAAACATTTATCATCTTTCCGTTTCTTTATTTCATGGATTTGGGAGCATCATGACTGGGTGGTTTTGGCTTTAAGTCTCTCATGAGGTTACAGTCAAGATATCTGCCATCATCTGAAGGCATAACTGTGGCTGGAGGATCTCCTAAGGTTGTTCTCCCACGTAGCTGGCAAGTTGTTCTTGACTCTTGGCAAGAGGCCTCCTTTCCTGGTGACACTTCTTCTCCACAAGGCTACTTGAGTATCCTTCTCTAACAACACCTGGCTTCTCTGTAATCGAGTGATCCAAGAGAACAAGGTGGAAGTCGCAATGTCTTTTGTTACCTAGCTTTAGACACCACATTCCATCATTTTTGCAGTAGCCTGTTGATTGCACATGTCAGCCCCACTTAATATGGGAGGGCCCAATAAAAGTGTGTGTTTATCAGGAGATGAGGACCCTCAGGGACCATTTTGGAGGCTGGCTCCCACAGCTGCCCGTGGGAGAACCAGGTCTCTTATTTCTAGCAAGAGCATTCTATTTTTGAGAGGATGGGTCTAAATGCTGAGGCCTGGATAAATGGACTTTTCTAATGTTAGAAAAGTATTTAACTTAGCTGTTTATGTTTAAAAAATAGTTTTCAGTTCATACTTCCCTGCCTGCATTCAAAATATATCTCAGCATTCAATTCTTCAGGAAGCTTGGCCACATCAATCAGAGCAAGAGCAAAACAGTGACAAGACTGACTCTCTCTGCTCACATCATAATAAAACATCTATTACTGGCACTCTAAGAGTAGTCATGGGTGCGTAATTCTCATTAATTTCACATTAAATGTCCAGCAAGCATTACCTCATCATATAGGTCCTGTTACTATAGCACTATCACTTCAACTGTTTTCTAATCAATTTAAATGTATTTTTGAGCAGAAATAGTGGTGTAACCCAAGTAATCTGTAGATTTATAACGTAATTTTTAGGTTGGAGGAAAAAACACACACGATCCAATTGAACTGGATTGATTAAACTGAGAATTTCATAACTCTCAGGGAGTTAGTGTTGTTTTTTACTTATTAACAGATAAGAACATGATTATCCACATTAATAAAACAATTTGCTCAAGATCTAACAAGAAAAATACAGAATAATCACAATTTTAAGGCATCATGTAAAGTTCAAAATAACCTAGTCCAACATAAGTAACAGGTAGTCAACTAGACTAGCACTCAGCCAACTATTTCTGTAAAGGGTCTGATACTAAGTATTTTAGATCTGAGGACAAGACATTCTTCCACAAGTACTCAAAGAGCCATGGGCAATCCATAAATTAATGAGCATGGCTGTGTTCCAGTACAACTGTATTTACAAAAACAGGCAGATACCTGGATTTGACCCATGAGCCATAGTTTTCCAACCCCTGATTTAGACTATGGATCATACACCGGCAACCCAGGCCGACATGAAAACAATAGTAGTTTCCTTTGATTACTATCGAGTTCATGTGTGTTTTTTGTTTGTTTGTTTTGTTTTTAAGAATGAAATCCATTAAGCAAACGTGTTCTTGGAAACACAGCCATCTTGCACTCTGTTGTTTCAAACGCAGTCAACTTTTAAACACTTGTTGATTGCCCACGTCCAAGTGCATTTGAGTCCAGTTCACATTTGGCTCAAAGGCCCTCTGTATTTGGGATCTCAGTATCTCTTGAGGTAACTCATTAACGGATTGATTGTATTTAAATGAATTAATCACTACATCCTCAGCTCTCTCTTAGTATATTGCATTACTTTATCACATTTGATTAATTTTAATAGTATAGACACTAGTCTCTTCTGCCTGATTGAAACCTCCTTGAGACGTGATATTTCGTCTCATGTACTTTTTTACCTCTGCATCAGGCTCATTGTTCAGCATATAATAAACGCTTCAATGTTTTTTTGTTGCTGTTGAGTATATGTGAAAGTTTATCTTCCCCTTTGAACTTCCTTCCATGGGCCTCTCCTGCCATTGGGAGACTAGTATTCTAGTATCACTTCCAAATCCAAACCGTGTAGTCATGGCACACCACTATGCCACTACCTTCATGTTTTCTCTCAGGCTAAATAAATTCATTTTTTCCGATGACTCATCCCAGGGCATGGCCTTTGGAACGTTCGTTACCTTCATCGTCCATCACTGGATGCGCTCCCACTTGCTGGCATCCTTAAGATGCAATGCCCACAGTAGCACTCTACTGTGCAGTAAGTCTTTATTTAGCACTTACTGCATGCCAAGGCACTGGGCAAGGCACTAGTAAGCCCTGTGCTCTACCAGGGCAAGTATAAGTGGTGCTGTATCTTTTTCTTTGTCTTTTTTCCTTTCCCTTGTAAGTGTTCACAGATTATTTTAAATATTCTGAAATTTAGCTCAAGATGGAGGATAAGCCCCTTGGTCTACCAGCACTGTTTCTGCACAGTTTTCACCCTTTGGCCTCTCCACTGGTCATCATACTGCCTCCAATATAATGATAGGGGCTCTAGGAGATTGATTAGAACCCTTGGATATTACGTTTCTGGACCAGAGATAAAACTTTATTTTGCAGTTTTATTGAGATATAATTTACGTAACATTATGCAAATTTAAAGGGCACAATGTGTTGATTTGATACATTTCTACTGAAAAATGATGACCCCCACAGTGCTAGCCACTACCTCCATCGTGTCACGTGATTACCATTTCTTTTTTGTGATGAGAACATTTGAGATCTACTCGCTTAGCAGTTTTCAAATATACAATACAGTATTGTTAACTATAATCACGATGCTGTACATTAGATCCTCAAAACTAACTCATTTTATGACTGGAAGTTTGAACCCTTTTGACCAACAAGAGATAAAACTTGAAACAGTCACTGCCCTCTTTTAGGCTCATTATCTATTTTTGACTTAAATGCAGCCTGGCAAGTAAAGAGTTTGTTAGGTGCTACTGGGACTCTTTTGGAATACTAATGAAGTCAGATTCCTTCATCTGTAACACACGTGACTGACAGAATATATTAAAATTCTACAGATCCATAGAAAGGAACTAACAATCAGACTGACAGGCAATGATAAGACGATACCATTCACAGAAGAGGAAATGTGCATAGCCAGTGAACCTCCTCAATGATCAGGGAAGCCCTGTAATACATATGTGGACACATGTAGTTACTTTTCACGTGTATCTTATTTCCATTCCCTGGGTATTCATGTACATTAAGAATCTGAAGCTAAAATTTGTGTTCCTGACACTTGTCAGTTTTTTTCTGTACTGGCTACTCTATTTTCTTTTTCTATGTATTTCTTTTTCTGTGAATTTTAACCTAAGCCATCAAATTTTATTTCAATCTTTTCCCTAATCATAAACACACACACACACACACACACACACACACACACACACAGAGTCACCTCTAATTTCTTTATTTCCTTTCCAATCCCCTTATTTCTCCTAACGAAAAGTTCAAAAGCACCAGCAGTGCCCAGGAGACTTCCAATGTCTTATTACAAAGATATGTAAGTTAGGTTTCAGCTCTCTTCTAGAAACATTCCAACCTTCAGCATTATAGAAACTCAATAAATATTTGCTACATTGCATTAAAATGCATGATGTATAGTCTATCTTCATATGAAGTCATAAAAAAGGTAGCAGTGAGTAGAGTTGATATATACCACAGGGTAGAGAGATACTTTCTTACTAGCCCAGCTACACTTGACTCTTGAGTACCATTCACCAATGGGTATTTTGACAAGTTCTCTGACTAAAATGAGAATTCTTCCCCTCTCCCGTCCCCTAAGAATCATCCTTTCCACTTGGTTTCTCCTTCTTCCCAAGGCCTGGATCACTGTTTTACAAACTAATACTAACGAATCAGGAAATCAGTTTACAATTAACATTTCTTAAATCAAGTGATACCTTAGCCGGAGTCCCTCCCATGCCTCTCTCCCCCAAAAGTAGAAGTTGAGTCTTGAGTATATGTGCAAGTGCTTTATTTGGGGTTTGATCCCAAGAAATAGTAGTCGGGCACTTAAGAGTTGGGAAACCAAGAAGAGAAAAACCAACCCCCAGGTGTGTTGTCTTGGTCATTACTACAGGTACCAGGGGCTAGAGCCCACCGGAGTGACTCTGAAAAGCCATGAGTCATGTGCCTCAGGAGAGGCATGGAAGAGAGATGGTTTTCCACCGACTCCCGTCCCCTCACAATCAAAGATACTCCAAAAATGAATTAATTACCTCACACTTTTAGTATCATGCATCAGAATAGTTGATGGCGTTCTCATCTAGTTCTAAGCAGAGGTGGTTGAGAAGCCCCAGGGCAGAAAGCAAGAAATACCTGATGCAACCAAGGGAAATACTAGCTTCTGGATGCACAGCAAAGACCACACAGTAAATAGGTGGAGAGTACTAAGTCACTCCAACACAAGTAAACAGAATAGAATAGGATGGGATGAGATGACATGGGTTAGGATAGGTCAGAAAATACCAGGTATGTCACAGGTAATAATGGCAAGTGTTATTTCATTAAGGTGGTATTTCAGTTCTTCCTCACATGTGTGTGCATGTGACCGTGTGTGTGTTACTGGATAATGAAGTAAAAAATATATTTCTTGGCTTTGGTCTGTGGTCCAAGTTTGAAAGCCACTTGGGCCATGCTCTTCTACCCTTGCACGTATTGATACCCTGACTTTCCTCTCTAGAACCCAGATTTTTTTTTCTTACTTCTTCTGTGATCATTTTATATTGAACCATCATAATGTCTAATAAACAGAACCATACAGAGCACTTCCTACATTGTTCATCCTCTACCATTTATGACTGAGTATTAATTTGTAGTTTAAGCGTCTTGAATTATGTACAGAAAGCATTTGGACTGGACTGTGGTTTCCCCAGGAAGTTAGGCAAAAGTTTTATATTGTACTTTGTTTATAGCTGAGGAACAATGGCTGCACCTGGGAATCTACTTATGAGAAAATCAATCAACTAAAATGTGGGCAATGCATTGAATTTAAAAAGAATTAAACTTCTGGAATTTGAAACTGACCTCTATAAAATGCATCTCATTTTACGCATTTGCTTGATGCCCAAGGAGAGAGAAAAACTAAATAACATTTGGAGGCCTACAAATAAGGTACCATCTTTTTAAAAAAAAATTCAGAGATTTGATTATTAGATGATCTTCCCCGATTTCCTCCTTCATGCAAGGGTTTTAGCTATTGTTAGGATATTTTCAAGAAGTACAATGTTTGAGCACAGATGAAAGCACTGAGTTGGATCTTTCACCTATTATGGCATTTATGTTGAAAGACTGTATTAAGGCATGTGAATTGACAGCTTTGGATAAATTATTCAAAACCCCCTCTATTTTTTGGATGATCAGGAGCAGAGCCTTTTCCTGCAAGGTGTTCTTCAAGGCCTTCCTCAGGGAAATGTTGTAGAGTTTAGGGAAGTGTGTAGCCTGGGATGGAAGTTTCTATTTCGTGCTTAACATATTTGATCTAATTGGTAATTCAATCTCTGTCAAGTAGGCTAAAAAAAGTTCATTTACGACTTAAGTTTTTTCAGTCTTATAGAATAAAAATAAATGTATATACATTTCAATGATCGCCTCATCTTTGTTTGGTTTGGAGCATCTGCTTTGAAAATCTTGTATTAGTGATGTCTAGGTATATAAACATTTAAACTATCATCTCGAGCACTAGAAGTCAAATTGAATTTTCTGCTTTGGATTTTGACAAGCATGCATCATTGGTGTGACATTTTCTTACTTAATCCTTGGCCATCCCTAGCTTTTAAATGAAATAATACTTTTTCAATTTCCATTTTCTACTAGCTTTAATGGCTTGAATGCTATTAAAGAGGAGGGGCCACTTCTTTGAAATGTGTGTTTCTGTTCTTGAAATCATTGACAGCATTACTCATAGACAGCTAACCAGTTTCATTCTAACTTTGGATGTGTTGGTACTTCATCTGGTCTAATATTAAGTCAACTCATCAGAGAAAAGAGCCAGAAGAAGTTTTGATAATGATACAATTCTCTCTGCTGGGAAAGAAATAATAATTTGGAGCTAGATAGACACATGATAGGGAAGCAGAGGTGGTGGGGCGTGGGGAGGGGGATTAAACATGTTTTCTTAAAGTCAGTAATGAGAATCCCGAGCTCCTGATTTTCAGTGGCTCCCTGTGTTGCTACAGGCCCCCAGGAGGAGCACATTTATGTAGTAGAGAATGCCGCTAATAACTCCAAATCCCTAGCTGGTGGTGCATGTTCATAAAGTAGGCTGGACCTTGTGAGAGCTAAGAAAAATCCTTTTGCTTCTTTAAGGCTCAGATTAAGTCAAACTCATACAGTCTACCATGATTTTCCTCCCAAGCTTATATCTGAAGGTTGACTCCCTTCATATGGTAAGAAACCATGGAAGATTCAACTCACAGAAAAAGAATATCTCCCTCCCTCAAAAACTTGTGTGCACAGGCTGCACCTCACCTCCTTTGTGGCTCCAAACCCCACCCCATCCTGCTCAACTTTCCAAAGGCAGAGAATCAGGTCTATGCTTACCTTCCTAGACTCTCCACTTGGAAAGAAACAGAGGAGACGGGGAATGCTGTCCAAATCCATAAAATAAATGATCAACATTTTTTTGGATCTTACCACATGCCAAGTACTGTCCTAGGCTATTTACATTTAATATTTTATTTTTATAACCTAAGAACTACTAGTATTCTCATTTTATAGATTAAAAACCGAGAGTGCTAAGATTTGAGTAGAAGTCCAATGTCAAACAGCTTGTAAGTGGTGGAGCTGGCATTCAAAAGAGAAGCGTGAGGAGGTATCAAAGAAAGACAATGCTTTGTTCACCTCCCTCTTCCCACCTCAAGCCGTGCACCCCATCCTGCATACCACACACCCACCTTTCCTCCTTAGGGCAGGGTAGGGACGGCTGGGAATTTGATTCACAGTAAGCAAGTCTTTAAATGTCATCATTTATTTAACTCTTGGTCTCTATTACTAACAGTCTTTCCTATGACAGAGTCCCTCTAGATTTCCAAGGAGGGAAAGTCCTAAGTCTTTGAAAATGGAATCTGTTGCCTTATGTGTATTTACTGAGGTGGTTCTGCAAACATTTCACTCCTGTTTGATACCAGTGTCAAAACATCCCGGCATCATTTACAGCTCACCATCTAAAATATGTATTCAGAGCCTGTGCCCTTGAGAGTTAGTGCCCTTTGGGATCGCCTTACTTAGGATGCAATTTTGAAGAGGAGAGATATTTTTACCAACTTTGTTTTTACATTTGGTTCACTCTCCTGATGAACGTGCTTTTCCAAATATTCTCTAAGGACAGGAGAAATTAATAGTAATGAGCTCATTTGGAAAGCAGTGGGCTCATGATCATTTTGGCTTTGTTTACTCTGCTAAATGGCTCCTGCTCATTTTATTTGAAGGAGTTTTGCTTAGGCAAGATGCTGAGTGCAGCGAGGTGGTTTTCACTAAAATAAACTTATTGAATTTTGGTGAGCCTCTGGGACAAAAAAGGAAAGACAATTGCCTACAAAATGTGGAAGTGTTATCTTTGGGTGAAGAAGAACAGTAGGTATACGCAGCATCTAAGTGACAAACGTGTACATTCCTAACTTCATTTGTACACCTGCCAAATTTCCCCAGCAGCTTGTCTGCATTACAGCCATCTGAGCACAAACAGAACAAATCCAAAATTTCCCCGACAACATGCATCAAAACTAAACTTGAAAAAAAAAAACTAAACTTGAAAATGGTTTTTCTATCATCAGTTGGAAAGTTTGACAGTATGTATAATATATTTTAGAGTGTAAAGTTTGTGGAGATTTTTATCCCTTTCGTTTTATGTAAACATTATGGTTTCCAAAGACAGGACATTTAATACATGGGGATTAAGATGGCAACAGTTTCTTTCATGAAGCAAACTACCTGACATTGTTACAGAGACATTGGGTAGTAACAGTAACTTGACCCAACAATGTCAAGGAAATGAAATGATCACATATCACAGCTTCCTATTCTCCATTCACACAGTTTTGAATACCTGGTTTTTTATTTGCTTGTTGGAAAAATTTGGGGATATGGAAATGAGAAAATACCCCCTGTTGCTTGAGGAGATTCTCCAAGGTGATGTTCCTAAGCTCATGTGTGAGTATCTCGGGAGTTGGCTTACCCAATGTAAGCCTTGGAAGGTAGACTGTGGAAGCATCCCTGCTAGTTCTGGCTTGTATTCCTGAACCTTCTCTTACTTATTCTGTTGCTTTATTTGTTTTGGCTTCCTGAGTTTACCCATTTGAAAAATAGGGATGAGGACCAGCGTCTATTGTATTCAGTTATTCTAGCTGTTAGACAATATAATGTGTGCAAAGTGCTTAGCATATTACTTGGAACATATTCCTAAAGAAAGGCAATTGATCTTCCTATTCGTGTGAAAGCTGGAGAAGTTTCTTTATGAATCGATTTTCAATGTTCAGAAACTAGGACTCACTTTCAAAGGGCTTATGAAGGGGCTGAGAAAGTGTCCTGAAAGCTCTAATGGGACACCCTGAAAATGGCAGGAGGTCAGGTGTTGTTGTATAGTGAGGCATGATTCTTATCATACAAAGAAAGCTTTGTCTTCCATGAAGGAAATGGGGCAGATGACTCTGTGTCTGTGTGTGTGCATGTGTGTGTGTAGTGTTTGCTTTTGGCATTCGAGAGGAAAAGAGAATTCAAAAGCATGTGAAGTTATAGCAGACAGAAATTCCAAAATTCTAAGTCTGACCTCAAAATTTACAGCACAGGGGAGTTGGGAACAACATTCAGAAATTGATTCTCAGTCTGTTGTTCATTGATGTTGGATGACACATTGGGATGGAATTTGATGTGCTTCTAAACAATGTTTGTTTTTCTACTAGAGGAGTACATAGTTCTCTTTTAGCTTTTAAGTTACATGATCTTTTGGGTTTTGAAGTCACCTGATAGACTAGAAAATTGATAGACTTCAAAACAGGCACAGCTAAATTTGAATTCAGCTTCTCTTATATCACTATGGAGTTTTAGTTAAGTCAATTGCTTTGAACTGAGTGTCCATGATAAGACATTGGGGGGCTTTATACCTATCTTACAGGATTTTTGAGAGAATCAAAGTGACTAATCTATGAAACACCTAGGACCACGCTTGCCTCATTGCAGGTGTTTGAGAGAGATTGTGTTAGTCTCTTTCCCTTTCATAATGGAGTTCTTGATGTTAACTGTGGGTTGCGGTAGCTAAAGAGTTTATGGACATGAACAAGAAAAGATGTTTCATGTAAAAGAGCAATTGAATCAGATAATCTTAGGGGATGATGATTCAGTAAAGCCATTCACTTAGTAACACTAACTGAAACCAAAACAGGTACTAGGTTAGTTTCTTCCATCCATCCTGACTGCCAGTCTGCACAAAAGCCCTCAAATAATAGGAAACATCTTATAAACAAGCAAACAATCTTAGAGACAGCTGGCAGTGGTGCTTATTGTTCTTGTTACATGTAGGAGATAAAACGCAGATACAACCCCCCCCGTACACAAGTAATAAGCTCTAGCTCATTTTAAAAAACTATTATTCTCTAATCTGACTTAAAATGGAAGAGAAAAAAGAATTTTCTGTATTTTGGTTTCAAGTAAGACATTTAAATTACTGACAAAGTTAGATGTTCTTTTGAAGTACTTTTTTTTTTTTTTTTTATAATAACACCTTACTATTAGTATCTTAAACTTGTCTGTGGTACATATTTGTAAAAGGTTTAGAACTTCACAAACCTCCTAAGAGGCAGTAGAGAGGCCAAAGCAGACCACCACAATCTTGGGTTTTCATTCCAAACCTGCTGCAATTTAACTTTCTAACTTTGGCAAAGTGAAAACTTTTTGAACCTCTCTTTACACAATCATTGAAATGAAAGTATGATCTTGATTTTCTGTTACATCTCTTCTCCTTCAAACAGCGTTTCAAGGTCATATAAATAAAACAAACAAATCATTTGAAATGACTGCTCTTTGACATAAGCAAATCACTACAGTAAAGTAGCAAAATGTTTCCCACTACTGTGAAGAATCTGCTGTGTCATTTTGCAAAACAAGCTGAAGTGAATATTTAAGATTATTCATGAGACAATGTTGTAAGAAATACTCAATTAAAATTGTAATTTTATTCAAGTGTTGCAGGTTGGTTATGTACACGTTGACTCAAAATACATGTAAATTTAATTCTTTTATTTTAGACGCCACTGTTGAATAGCTTATCAATAAAACCTTTTCCAAATCAATCCATGTTGTTTTCATATCCTTCTTTGTTTCGATCATGTTAAATGTAGATTTTCCTATATGAGTTGCATATAGTATGAAAATTATATTGTCATTACTAATAATACGTATAAGAACTATTCTATAATCAATTCACTTTGGTTATTGGATTTATTCTTCTACCCCTTGCCAGAAGTAAGCTTACAGCTGGCATTGTAAGACTTTTGTTTAACATTAGAGGGCAAGTGCAATGGTTTCAGAGTTTGGTTATATGAGGGAAACATTAACAAAGAAAATCAACGTGATTCGGGGCTTTCTAGCACTTAGTGGCAAAGTTCACTTCGAACTCTAAATTATTTATGGCACAGAAGGAGACACTCAGTAAATAACAGGAAAAGCTTAGAAATCAAATGCAGATTGTGGTATTTGCTAACATTAACACTTGGGTTCCCAAAACCCAAGCCTAACGATAATTTATTTACTCTGAATTACTTCCCAAAGAACAGTTACATTTCTGGTGGAAAAAAAGTAGGACATTAGCAAATGACTGAAAAAAAACTTCACAAGGGAAAAGAAAAATCATTCTTCTGATTTGATGTTAAAGCAAATTGTACAAAGCTTCCAGGAATCTGAAGATATTTTTTCTTAAAACTGATGAATGCTTGACAAATAGTCTATCTTGTTTCAGTATAAATTAACATGGCATGTGTCCATGAAATGCAATATACCACTACCAGGGCAGCAAACAAATACTCACAAGAAAGTTAGAAGTTTAGGTGTGTGTATAAATTGTTACGTAGATGTAAGTACGTACATTTTATATATGTGTGTGTGTGTGTGTGTGTGTGTGTGTATATATATATATATGTGTGTGTGTGTGTGTGTGTATGTATATAATTTGAGAAAGGTATTGACTAAAGAAACAAAACCCAACAATGAAATCCAAACACTTTGTGTCAACTACCATGAATTAGAGTCTACCTATCCCAAACCAAGTTAGAGTTATAGAAAAATTGATCTCTTGAATTATCGTTTTCACTTAATGCATTTCAGTATCCCCTATGGTATGCAAGTAATTACCCTTAGTTTTAAAGCATTTTCTTTTAATACTTCAATAATTTTTATTTAAATTGGCTTCTACTTGTGGATTTCCTTTGACACCATGAGCTTGAATCCTAAGGACTTGATCAACCTCCTTTTTCATGGAAGGAAACGGTCACAGATGATGCTTCCTTTTATTGAATTCAGTAGCGAACATTTTCATTGGCATCTGCTCCTGATGACATCTGGTTTATTTGTCATGTAACAAGGATTTTTTTTTGTTAAAGTTGAAGTCATCATACTTTTTTCCTGGCATTTCCCTTAAAGTTTCACTATGCATACCTTCTTAAAAATTCAGTATTTATTATTTATACTGCTCAAGTTCATGGCAAACTCCCTTTAAATATAAACACCACATTATTCATTGTAGTTTCCAAGTGGTAGAGTCCAAATACAGTTAATAACTAGAGCATGAGTGCAGCTTTTCCTTTTCTCATTCATCTTTGGGCTCTCGCTCGGTTCCTTATTTTCCTTCTCTCATTATTTTGTTTTTCTTAGGAATTTGGAGTTGAGTCAAGCTGACTGAAAACCCAGTAAACTTTCTGCTACGCAAGGCTGTTTCTCAAAGGAAGCACTTTATAAAAACTAAATCCCTAAATATCTAAAGATGTGGTTATAAACAGTCCCTACAGGCATGGATTGTGTTATCAATTTCTTGATCCCAGAGGCAAGTAAGATCTGTTTCAGTGGGAAACACTACACATTTTTGGTAGAATGCAACCATTTATAGTTGGGATTGGCAAGGGGACCCTTAAAGAAGATGACAAACATTGAAGGAAGGTAAACTCCGCTGAATTTGAAATTTTGACCAAGGCCAGATCAGTATACACATGCCAGAATAAAAGGTGCTTGATCAGGCAGCATTTATGATTGCATCTATGCATGTGTGTAGGTATGTATGTATGGCTTCTCCAAAAAGAGCTGCAGATAAGTAGATATGCATTATGGAATTGTGAAAGGGAGGACCTAGGAGAGCAGGAACCCTACAAAATGGTAGGATAGCACCTCCTGTGACTTCATCATGACGGATTTCCTGAGGTTCCTCACTGGTGACAGGAAAAAAGAAGGAAGCAATAGGTATAATTGTGGGAGATTAGAAATCTTGACCCCCTGGCTCCCTTAAATTTAAAGGTAAAGAGACCCGAGTAGAACAGGATGTTTTAAGAAAGACCTACTGGCAGGGAAAGTAAACTTCACTCCTAAAAGAAAATAGCTGTGAGGAAAGGTAAAATCTAAGCTGGTGTTTAGATTAAGACAAAGATCTAAGCAGTCTTGAAGAAGAGTTGGTGTGAATACAACTTTCACTTGGAGGAGGAAGCATACCCCGGCAGAGCAAATGTTGCATGGCGTTATGTTTTATATCTGGGGAAATGGCCAAACATTGTGAGCAAAGGAAAGGAAGCACAACTTTAGAACCTGTGCTTGGGGTGCAGTCACTCTTACAGCACTCAGGAATGGGCACCAGCATAGGCATCACCTTCAGGAGTTTGTGGACACCCTTTAGCGGTGTCACCTAGTGGCTGAAACAAACAATGGCACAATTGCAGGCATCAAGACTCATCTTGGCCTCTCTCTGTGCCATCCCCCCATGCCTCCTTCTCTTCATACTACAGGATACTGGTGATTCCTGCACCAGAAGGAGGTATGACTTGGTTTTCATGTGAACAGGATATGTGAAAACATGAGCAATCAATTATAAAAATAAATGCTATGTGACTATAGCTGAATCCTGAGTTGATGGAGAAGGTGAAAGATTGAACACATACACCTTTTCTTCTCTATCTGCCAGAAGACTCTGTTAATCCACTGAAAGGGCACGAGCAAGTGATCCAGACACCATCAGCAGAAGAGGAACAGACTAAGAATGCATGTCCATGTAAGCATAGGCAATGGTGGAAGAGAAGGAGACACTTTCCTGTCATTTCCATGCAACCAAAGGTTGACAACAAGCCTTGGCAGTGACTTTGACCTTAATTTAAAATCCATGTTAAGTTGGTAGAGATAAGCTAAAAGTGAGTGCATATACTACAAAATATATATGAGGTATTTACTCTTTAAAGTGTTGAACTAAGGACTCTGTTTTATTGGTAAAATTGCTTCAAATCAGTTTTTAAAGAAATACGTTTTTAAAGTTAAAATAAAGGAAGAAAAGTATGCTCTTCTCTAATCTAAAAATCAAATAATGTTATAACTTTGCTCTTACCATTATGGTTAGATAACATCATACCTGGCTGTAGTGTTTCTTAACCAATTTTTCTAAACCAAAAGAAAAAAAAAAAAAAACCTTGAAAGAATCTGGAAGTCTAAACTTTTAAAATAACAAATAATCAATACTTAATATAAGTATATGCATGATTAGATTCTCTTATTGTTGTTGTTATTCTTAGTTATTTCAATTATAACTTTCAATTACCTACCTGATTTGGGGTTTTGCATTTTACCCAAGACATATTAAAACTCTGAAAAACCTTGCCAACTCCTGTCAACCCCACTCCTCAATTATCCCTATTATCAGGCATTGCTTATTCAGGCGAAGTAAATTTTAATATTTGCCTAATAAAACATAATTATGCAAATTGCCTCTAAAATTAAATATTCTCTAAAGCCAAATATTTTGGAAATAACTATTCTACCATATACTTTTATTGGAGAATTCAGATTTAACTGAAAATCCTTCTATTTTAAAAGTCTCATAGTATTTTTTTTTTTTTTTTTTTACCATTTTGAACTGTTTATGGAGATGGGAGTAGTTTTGGAATAGGTGGGTGTTTTATTCCTAGTTAACTGTGAGAATGTAGCCGAAGAACTTAAGCTATGCAGGCATAATTTTTCAAGGTGTGTTTAATGAGGTCTTCTTACCGCCCTAAATATCTGCTTCTAAAACGTGAGAAGTATTACTGGGACTAATTTAGAGAAATTAACAATATGATAGAAATTAAATGATACTTTTGACAAGATAAAGACATCAGAGAATGAGAATTCTGTTCACATATCTGAAGTACAAATCCCAAGACTTAGAAAGGGAATACATAATTTAAAAACTAAAATGAGTTATTAAAAATTGTTTTTCAAATTTGAAAAAGTCCAATTCCAAAATAGCTCAAAAATGAAATGGAAATTTCCAACAATTTAAGAGTTATAAAATTAGATGCTATTATGCTTTTTAAAAAATATACGGACTAGAAACCAATGGAAGGTTGAGTTTTAGCAAGGAATATTGATTTGATGTTATTGTTTTCTATTTTCAAATGCCTATTACCCCTTCTTTAAAGTCAACAGGTTTCCATTGTAGGAGCATTTATAAACTAGGAGAATAAAATCAACATAAAATCAAAAGAGTTAAGAATTTATTCTTGAATTTATAAATGTTATTGTTCTTAAATGTCAGTACTATGTGTTTAGCAGCAAAGTTATTTGAAACCAAAGGATCATTTAGAAACCTTAATGTATGCATTTGTTAAGCAACAGCACTTTTTTTTCTTTTTTTAAAACCAAAGATCACCACTGATCTTCCAGCTGCATGAACAAAAGGGAACCTCTATTTGGCCTATTTGTTTTCTTATATGAAAATAAATAAACTAACGATTGAATGAGCATTTTCCAATAACATTCAAAATTCCGTTCTGCAATATAAAGTTTAATGCCTTGAAATTAATATAGGCTATACCTGACTCCCCCACTGTTCAATTAGATTTACTCTGCCAAATCGTGTGTGAGGTGGCACGTGTTATGTGTGTGAATAAATGAGAGGTAGACAAAACTTTTGTCTTTCTCTCAGAAGCTCTCTAAAAGGTAGAAGACACATACAGAGAACAAGAAAAAAATATCTATGCTGCAACAACTTTAAAAGAAACGCCAGATATTTAGAGCTGCATACGTTAAGGTAATCTAAAATGTTACAAGCCAAAACCCAACAGAGCTCCCAGCAAGCAGTTACTAGAGAGCGTAGAAAAAGTTACAAATATGTATAAACATTTTGAAAATATTATTTTGCCCCTCTGCAGCTCTTTATAGATGTTAAGTGCTTTAAACTCCTATTTTATCCATTATTTCTTGCACCGATTGCATTACAAGTCACAATTTGTTTAATGACTGGAGGCAGGGAAACAAGTTTGGAATACATCAATGAATTCTCTAATAAACAATAAGATATTAAAAGCCCTGCATTTTCTAAGATTGCAAGGATGTTAGAGGGTAAAGGAAATATGAGGGTCGAGGCCTTGGAATTCCTTGGAGAGCTCCGAGTTGTTGAGAAGACTCCTAGAAGTCTTCTAGGTCAGCTATTATTCAACGCTTTCCTATCTATGTGGTGGTTAAAGTCCCCTCATCACTATCACACACCTAACTCGGCTCTGGATTGTGATTTTGATGAGATGATTGCTGCATATTTCTTTTATTCTCGTTCTTTCCTCCTTCAGTCAAACTAGCTTATTCTAATTCTAGCGAGTAAAGGCATTATCATTTAAGAATTTTGAAAGTATTCACATTTATATGAAAAATAACTTCATTTTATTCAGTATATAGTCATTTTTCGGTATGTTATTAGCAGTGTATCAGCAATATATTGGTGTTTTAGAAAAAACCCTTGCATCGTGTGGTAGGATCATTGAAAGCAGAACAAAGCGAAAGCACATAGATCAGTTAGGTAATTATTGAAAAAAGTTCACATGAGAGGTAAGGACCAAAAGTTAGACAACAGCAGGGGGAACAGAAAAGTAGAAGATGAAGGAAAAGATGCGAAATAAACCAAATAGAAAACCCGGGGTGACTGGTTACATATGGAAGAGTGGGTCGTGTCATTTCCATTAAGTGAAAAAGCAGATACAGGCAGGGGAGAAGGCTGTCACGTGAGAATGCGGAGGAGGCAAGTTTCGGGCACAGTGAGTCTGCGATACCCGGGGAACATCCAAGTAGAATTACCAGGAGGCAGTTGCATATCGGACTGCAACTTAGAAATGAGATCGGCTGTTCATCAAGGTTTGAGTATGGGGCGGTGCTTTCCCCAAAGCATCTTCCAAAGTTCTGGCTACATAAACCAGGGAACTTGGGGGACTATTTGAAGTGACCTATTGCAAACCTTAAGTTTCACTTTAATATTTGTTCCGTTTTAAACATGTATATGGATTTGTGTTGGATTTTACATAAAATTTTTTTTTTTTTTTCCAAATCTTAGGTAAATGTGTGAATCCCAAAGATGCTCATTCTTTGGCACGTTGTTACTACCCTACCTTAAAAGGCATGTATACATTGAGTCATGAAAAGTACTTTGTAGTGATTTAAGCCTATACTCAATTCCTAGGTTTCAGCTATATGACCATAAGGAGGTTATCTTCAGTAATTAAAAATAGCAACATCACGTAACGTAAACAAAACATCTACCATATTGATTTTTTTTGTCCCTTTGCTTTCAGTATGTAAAGCCCTTTCAGTAAAAGTCCTGAGTGAAAATATGAGTCAATAAAAATTGACTGGGAAAATTGAGTAAAGAATGAAAAATTTCCTAAACCTAATAATAATATAATATGTAAGTTACTACTTCTGCTGTAAAATACTTGCTCATAAACTTCCCTAATACAGCCTCATGAAAGTTTCTCATCACAACTTTTAGATATTGCCACTTCAAAGGGCTTACAGAGATGGTTTCACGGTCCCATCAGCTAGAATATAACCCACATGAGGGCCATGGCCTTTATCTGAGTCACGGATGTTTCCTGAGCTCACAGGCATCTTGTGAACAGGTACTAGACTTGTTAAAGGAATCAGTAAGAGACAGACATCATCTTTGTCTCAGTATTTCGGCATATTTCATCTCGGTTGAAACAATTCATGTAAACAATGATGCAGACTTCTTAGCAGAGAAAGGGAGAGTGGTAGGACAGTCGTGAGTCTCATCGTTACCAAGCAGACAAGTAGTTCTCCTTCTGACTGCAGAAGTGACATTTTACAGAGGAAAAGATTCCTCAATAAAAGGTAGTGAGTACCTTTCAGAGCCCACGAGCCGAACAAAATTCACACAAGTGTCTGTGCTTATCTGTTAGCCACACAGCATTTTAAAATTAAGACTTCATACAAAAATCTTAGTTTGCCACTTCTCTTGGCCAGTGGAAGAAATGGCGATGCCGGTGTATAATACCTTTCTCATTTGGTTACAATCTGCTTGCCCCGAGTGGCTCCAGCCCCTATAAAACCACGTGTGAGTGGGCTAGTTCCAACAGAGTTCTCACTGTTATCCGATGCCCACTCACGAGGTTTACCCGGTGGGCTACACTCCTTATGGTACCCTTGTTTAAAAAACAGCACAACAGGCCCCAAATGGAGCTGCTTATGCTGAGCTTCACATCACCAAACCGAGACTTAAATGTAGTTCCGGCTCTCGCAGAAATGGAATCTTAAACCAGTCAGTCAGGAATCTCCCAATCAGCAGTAGTTAGGTAACTGCCTAATAGATCCCTGCCATTCACTCAAGGAAAGGAACCTTGCAATAACCACTGAGCTTTTCTGCCTGGACTTACTTTTTTGTTCCTGCTCCCTTCTGCCTATGAAAGGCTTTCCTTTTGTACAGATCCTTGGAACTCCTTTCTACCTGCTAAATTAGATGCTGCCTGATTCTAATGGATTTTTGCTCAAATAAACTCTTAACATTTTTAACATGTTCAGTTTATCTTTTAACGCCCTTAGGCATTTGATTTGCCACCTTTCCCTTCACCTTTGATATCTAGTTCTCTTTACAAGAGTGGTGGGCTTAAGTGGGCATTAATGCTGTCTTTGTGCTCAAAAAAGCTCCCTCAAAACAAGGTTCCCTCCAAAGCAGAGCCTGAGGTTGGGTGTTAGTTGTTCATCTGGAAGATAATGCCAGGAAAAACAAGTGAGAAACAGGGAAAATTAAGAGACCCAAGACAAGCTCATAAAGGAGGCTACTGCTGTGTGGGCAAATGGGACTGAGTCCCACTGGGAACCCTCTAAGAAACCACACCTCTGAGTTGTCAGACCTAAAAGGACAAGGGAGGCTGGGACACTTATCAGGGGACTTCCATCCCTGATTGGATGAAAGTTGAGTTGGTGGATATTATTGGGCAGCACACACTTCTGGGTAGAGCCCCCAGGACGTTTGCTTCCTTGCAGGAGAGTGTTCTCTGGCAGCGAATGATCAGCGTGTAGCGAACTTTCCAGAGCTGCAGGTAAACTCAGGTAGGATCTGGGGGATATGGCGCTTTTACAACCGCCTGTATTGTGGAATTGCAAACGATCAACGTCTTAAATCTTCGCATGGGCAATAACACTTGTTTCTAATTTCTGATTTTTTCAAATTATTTTTTGATTGTACTTGATCTACATCAGTAGGAATACAAGGTGAATTTCCATAGGGAATATTATTTTATAGGGCTGGAACTTGGAGACAGTCCTTAGACTGGTAATATGCTGCCTATATTATACCAGTTTTCCATTCTACCAAAGACTAATGTTAAAGAAACAATTATTCACTGACACTTGCTAGAGCCTGCTAAGGAAGACTTTACTGGGGGAGGGGCTGGGGGAGAGGTACAGGAACTGTAATGGAGCAGGACCCTATGACCCTTCCTGGGACAGACCTCCCCCACCCATGGCCTCCAGCTGCCACTTGTTTGTAGAAAAACCTTAGCTTCCTAGGCCTCCTCCAAGTCGCAAAGGGTAAATTTAATAAGAGAAGTGACAAAATGCAGAAACAAAGGAAAAGAGTCAAGCAAGACAAAATAATAATAATTTAGCCATTAACAAAGTCAAGGACCTTTACTGCCTCCTCAAGGGCTCTAGATAATATGCTGAGCCATATACTTTGAGCTGCTTTGCAGATACTGAAACCTCCACCAGGTGCGAGAAGTTAATTGCATGTTGCCCACAAGCACATAGACCCCAGACCGGTTGGAACCAGAAGGTTCATGACGTTTTTTAATAAACTTATTTATTTTTGGCTGTGTTGGGTCTTTGTTGCTGTGCACGGGCTTTCTCTAGTTGTGGTGAGTGGGGGGCTACTCTTTGTTGAGGCGCGTGGGCTTCTCATTGCAGTGGCTTCTCTTGTTGCAGAGCACGGGCCCTGGGCGCACAGACTTCAGTAGTCGTGGCTCGCGGGCTCTAGAGCGCAGGCTCAGTAGTTGTGGCGCACGGGCTTAGGTGCTCTGCGGCACGTGGGATCTTCCCGGACCAGGGCTTGAACCCGTGTCCCCTGCACTGGCAGGCGGATTCTTAACCACTGCACCACCAGGGAAGTCCCCATGATGTTGACTCCCAATTTCCTCACCAGCAGCCAGTCAGAACAATGTCCACGAGCTGGTCACACACCTGGTAACTCTGCCTTACCCTGTCATTAAGAACCCTTCCCTGAAAACCATCAGGGAATTCAGGCCTTTTGCCCACTAGCTGCCTTGACCCCTTGCTTGGTGCCCTGCAGTAAAAACTGCACTTTCCTTCACCACAAACCAGTGTTAGTACTGACAGATTGGCTTTATTGTGCAAGCCAGCGGACCCAAGTTTGGTCCGGCAACAGAACAACTGCAGTGGAATTATACAATAGGGGAGAGAGACTGGACTCAATTGTAAATACAGCATGGGCAAGTGGGAATTTACAACTAAGGAGCAGGGTTAGTGGATGGAAAATTACTCAGAGGTGCCATCCAGGGCAAGGGGGCATTCTTGTTGAAGGCAGGCAGGGTAAACAAGTATCACCTGGGCAGTAGTGGGGGATGAGAAACATGATTAGCTATCAAGTGATCAGCTATGGAGTCTGGGGAATCTGGCCAAACTGACTTCGCAAGATTCTTGCTAAAACTGGACAATGCAGAGACAAAGAAGTCCAAAAGTTCAGGCCTAGTTGGAAAAGCATTCAGGGGAGCCTGAAGTTCGAGGAGGGAGTTTTTGTCACTAAAATGTACTGAGACGACCACCGAATTTATTAATTTCTCTCAGCTGTGTGGCTGGCAATAGCGATGTGTGAAACTCACAATAATAAAGACTCTGGAATAGGAAAAGCACTCAAGTTAAAGATATGCTAAGTTTTCATCTGGCTGGCAACCTTCTTTGACTTGGGAAACTCTCATCTATGAATAAGAGGCCCGGAACGTCTTTCACGCTGTAAAATATTTGCCAAGTACCTTAATTGTCCCCTCAAAACACCTAATAATTTTCATATGAACCAGTTTAAACTCATTAGCATTTGCCAAGCACACTCTTCAAAAGCTTCAAACTGGGACAGCAAACCAAAAGCAAACGTAAGGCTCTGACCCAGCAGGTAGGGGCGGCTTCATTAGCCGACTGTATTCAGCTATTGCTCCCGCTGCAGCTGAATTTGCAAAGTGAATGTGCAGGAAAACGTGGGGCAGACATAACATAAATAATTTAACTTGAGAGGAGTACTCTAAACCTCTCATTTACAGTCACCTTTTATTATTTCTTATTCCTACCGGCCAAAGTAGAAAGTGTCTTAAGGTGTCCAGAGGAGAAAAAATAATTATTATATTGCAGGCTGCCACAAAACTGAAACCAGGATCAAGCGTATCACCAGAAAGAAAGAAATTACTGAGATCATTGTCTTCAGCAAAATAGGTCTCATCACAGCAGACGCTTCTATTTTTTTCACTTTTTCCCTGCTAGAGTGGCATCCCTCAAAAACAAATGAACTAAGAAATAACATTGCTCTCCCCTTCTTCCCCTTCCCACCCCCCCCCCCCATCAATTTATATACATAGGGTCCAAGGTGAGACTTGTGTACTGGATTCTGGTAATCCAAATGCATTTAAGTGAGGATTAAGCAATTCAAATGTATCAAGGATTAAAGTGAGAGAACTTTTACTCTATTTTAAAAGGCATCAACTTGTAGCAACAGCTCTGAACATGATTATTCTACTTGCCTACCTCCTTATGTTAGTTTCCTCTTGCTGCTGTAACAAATTACCACTAAGTTAGTGGCTTACAACATCACAAGTTTATTATCTCACAGTGCTGCAAATCAGAGGTCCAAAATGGGTCTCACTGGACTAAAATCAAAGCGTTATGTTCCTTCTAGAGGCTACAGATAACAATCCGTTTCCTTACCTTTTGCAGCATCTAGAGGCCTCCGCACTCCTCAGCCTGTGATCTCCATCCTGCCGTGGATTCGGACGCAGCACTACAGCACCTTCAAATCCCTTTTTGACTCTGACCTCCGACCTCTTCTACTTTAAAGGACCCTTAGGATTACATTACAGGCACCTGGATAGTTCAGACCACTCTATCTTAAAGTCAGCTGATTGGCATTCTCGACTCTATCTGAAACCGTAATTCCCTGCTGCTGTGTAACATAACATAGTCACAGGTTCCAAAGATTAGGGGGCCATTATTCTGCCTATCAGCTCCTCACTATTCCCTGGAGAACAGAAGGCAGCTACACTAAATACAGACTATTTTTTCCTTCCTTTTTATACATTTTCTTCCGAAACAAGCAATGCATTTTATAGTGACTTGGGACTTGTTTCAGTGGCTGTTATTTACTCATTCGAAGATTATTGGTTATCTGATATGGGATGGCCCCAGTAGTGACGAGGACCCAAGACTGGCTTTCAAAGGACTCACAAGTTTAATGAGAGAATCAGATAAGTAACCATTTAAAATACAAGCAAAAGAACTTTAGCATAGGTGTCAGAGTCTTAAAGGAGCACAAACAAGACTCACCAGAAAAACGCATTCTAATGCATTCGAGACCAGGGTGGTTCCAGAAATCCTTCCGAATGGAGGTGAACAAACCCTTGAGGAAGGGAATCTGCCAATGATTATAAAATCTTACAAGGTGCATAGTCATGGAAGAACATGGCATATCTAGTGAGTAAGTAGAACAGTGTAGCTGGGACTACGTTTTGCACATGGGGATGAGAGGGAAGAGGATACAGGAAAGGTTGACAAGGTCCAGCTTATGAAAGCCCTTGTGTACATGAGGGTTTTGAGCTTCTATCATGTAAAAAAGGGTGACCCAATATGGAATATCATCTATTTCTAGAAAAATACAGTTGGCATTGTAGATGAAGGATTGAAGTAGGGACAAAGAGGATTTTCCTGCCGTTGCTACTCCTACTACTACAATTAAGACTATTACATTTCCATTGAAGGTGAAAAGTAATTTGAATGTTTGCCAATAGAAAATGATTTTGAAAATTATCTCTACTTAATCCTCACAGTAACCCTGAAACAGGTCTTATGTTTATCCCTATTTTAAAGGTGAGAAAACTGAGGCTTAGAGAGATTTTCTCCTGAAACATATTCTGTAAAACAAGCAGCTGGGATCAAAATTTATACCTCTGTGCCCAGAACCCTCTTACAGTTCCCAAAGGCAGATTTATCTTGAAGTTCTCACGCTGAATCTTCTGGTTTTCTTACTGGCATGGGCCCATCCCAAAACTTGATGAATAGAGGGAGGAAGCAGCAGCCTGCTCAGTCACATGGCAGAGTCACAGAGCGCTGCTTCACTCTGGGGACCACCACACCCACCCTGAATTCTCTGAGAAACCACCTGGGATGATATCGCTAATATGGAGAATCTAAAACAAAAATGATACAAATGAACTTATTTACAAAACAGAAACAGACTCACAGACTTAGAGAACGAACTTATGGGTACCAGGGGGGAAGGGTGGGGGGTGGGGGGAGGGATAAATTGGGAGTTTGGGATTGACATGTACACACTGCTATATTTAAAATGGATAACCAACGAGGACCTACTGTATAGTACGGGGAACTCTGCTCGATATACTGTAACAACCTAAATGGGAAAAGAATTTAAAAAATAGATACATGCGTACGTATCACTGAATCACTTTGCTGTACACCTGAAACTAACACAACATTGTTAATCAACTATGCTCCAATATAAAATAAAAATTAAAAAAATTAATTCAACCACACAAAAAAGTTACTTTGGAGAAATTACATTGGAACATTATCAATGGGAGTTAGGAAGCCAAAATAAATCTTGAAACAATAAATTAAAAAACTTATTCAACCATCCTAGAGAAAAGATTATCTTTCTATTTGCTCTGTGAAAAATGTTACAAAACTGTTTATCTACAAGGAGAGGACCAAAGAGGATACAGCCAAAAAGTGTAGGGAAAAATAGGGAAGTGGAATGGGCAATTAATTCTCTTTCTAAAAAGATAGTTTGCTTTGTAATTTTGTATTTTTTTTTTTTTTTTTAATGAGATGTCACTAAATTTTATGAGCTTCAGGACACAAAGGACCTGGATCGACCCTGAACTACAATTATAATTTAGGTAGGAAATGAGGATCTGGACAAAGACCATAGGGATGATGAGTAGGGAACGGACTTGATAAGTATTAGGTGGTAGAGGGGATGGGACTGAGGAGACGGGTAGGAGTGGTATTTAGGAATGGTTGAGCCTTTCCCTCAATTCTCACTTCAGAGACCAAACTGGTGCAATTCACCTAGAAATTTGTACAGCAGGTGGAAAAAGATTTGTATTATTTTGGAGATTTGTAGTTCGATATGCCTGTGGGGTACTCAAGAAAAGTAAATAGGCAGCAAAAATATAAACTGAGTTCAAAAACAGTTGAATTAGAGATACAGAATAGGGAGTCCTAGGTGTATAGGGATATTTAAAACCATAAATTTAGGTGATGTTTATCCAGTAAATATAAGGAAACGTATATAATGAGTAAAACAGGGTTGGGGAAGGCAATGATAGATGGAGAGAGAGAAGCCAATGAGGCAGGGCTGAAATTAAAAATATTTAATAGCCTATATAAAAGTATGAGTGGATCAAAATATTTTAAAATTCCCTTTAATTTTTCAAAGAAAATATCTAATTCTCCGAAGATTTCTATCTATGTATCTAATATCTATCTACTCCTCTAATGGAATACATTTTGGTGCAAGTAATCTATCAAATTTTTCCAATGATTTTCAAGTCACTTGTTTCATCTGATGTAGCTGTTGCTAGTTGAATAACTCTGGTCCTTGAGCTGTGCTCTGACATGGGAACAACATCAAACCCTTCCAACAACTCCTTTATACATTTGTAGTCATTAGTCGACCCTGAATGTGTTTTCTCTTAGAGCAACTGACTCAATGTGTTTTCTGAGATCAACTGGATATCTGGATAGAAAAATGGAGTGAGGGAGAGAGACTTTTGAACCTGCTATGACTCTGCTTCCATTTGTAAGATGTTAGACTATATTATTCTACTAGGATTTTTCTCTATTATTCTAGTCCATTATTATATTATGAATTTTTAACTTGTATTATTTTATATAGGTTTTCTATTTAATTTTTATACATTTAGCATTAACACATTTTACAACTAGTATTCTCTATTACTTTAGTTTTCTGTAAGTTTTAGAGAGTTTATAAAATTACTTACATTATTTTAACAAAACTCTCTGAAAATGTAGAATGGCCAGATATTGCTTCGAGGCTTTCTAAGTCAGACTTGGTAGTTGTTGTTGTTTTGTCTCTCCTCCAGAATGAAAATTAATTGACAGTCACTTAATCCTAATTTGGGGTTTTGCCTTATTCTCTCTCCCTCCTTCATTACTTCCCTTCTTTATTTTTTCCCCTGCTTCCCCCTTTTTCATCCTCTTCTCTTGCTCCTTCCTAATAATTTAAAATAAACCCACTATTCAAATGCCTGATTTATGAACTCCCTAAACTTTTAATGAATTGAGGCAATGAAGCACCCAGGACCTGGTTCCTATCCCTATGCCCTCACTCACCTTCTCTGATTCAGGAGCTCCTTCTTTCTCCCTCTCTCTTCATGTAAAAGTCTAGTTACCCTGAAAAGCCATTTACAGATTTACCTTCTCTAGAGAATTTTTAAAAATTCCTTCAACAAATCATCTTTCCTCATTTGAATACGTATCATACTTTGCTTACCTTGGTTCTTACCTTGGTCAGTAATTTACTTAACTCTTCCAATAGATGGAAAGACACTTAGAGAAGAGATTGTATCATTAAAAAAATTCTTTAATTTCTTCAGCCCCTTTGTAAAATACCGTGTACCTAGTCAGTGCCCATGAGGTATTTGCTGAAGTCAGTTACACAAAATAAAATCAGAAATCAGTTTCATCCAGAAAATTCAATGTAAGCCCTTACAGAACCCCCAGCCTAGTCTTTCAGTCCCCATAATTCTATCATCTGGTTTGCTGGCATTCCTGGAATCTCCGAAATTGGTGGAATAATGTTCACAGCAGCACCTTGGGGCCAAAGCACCACAAAGTAGAATGGTTTGATTCTTAATGACAACAAATTCAGCCCCCAAATACCCAGACTCCTTTCTCTCTGACAAAAGACAGGTGGTCTGTCTGGTACCCCCAGTGGATATTCACTGGGGTAGACTGACTGTCAATTTCTTGGAGAGTTCATTTACGGAAAAAAATCAGGGCAAAATGGAGGTAAGGCATGACACAACTGAATGGTTAACATTTTTATTTCAAAAAAGCAGGATACTGTATATAACACTTTCTGAGAAAATAATTAAGATAGTATAATGAAATGAATTCCATGTTTTTAAGCACAATACAGATGTATAGAATCTTTAAAGGTGAGTTTATTCAAACTTTAAATAGAATGCACTTTAATTGAGAGATTTAAGGGGTGATTTCTGCATTTCACAAAATAAAAGTTCTTCTGCAAGTTTGTTTGTTTATTTAATTTATTTAAATTTTACATCCTCAACATATATTACAAGGGCTTAATATTTTAATTTAGAACATACGTAGTGTATTTGAATAGCTCTTTGGACTAATACGTGCCAAGAAAGGTACACTGTCCTTTTTATAACCAATTAAAAACAAACTAACTTTGACACAAAAAGGAATGGGGTCATAAGTTTCGTCTTATTCAAGTAGAATACAGTCTGACATTCAAAACAGATTCTTCCTTGAAAACTGCAGTTGTTTCCCATCCTCCTAAATAAGGAAAAAAGAACAAAATGCAAAAAAATATATGTCATTCATTAATTCTCATTGGATTTAAATTTCCCCCTGCAGTAGAATACACTAAATATCTGAGTCTTTTGCTTTATTCTTGGCTATAATCACATAACCTGTTTAAAAAATAAAAACTTTTAAAATTCTGTTTTCTTCACTTCCTACTAGATATCTTCTCCTGCCACAATAAATTGACCATCACTCTTAGCATCAGATACACATGGTATACACATGTAGGTGGAGAAATACATTTATGTCCTTTAAAATTCCTGGATCTACACAGACGCCTCTTTTCCTGTTAGAAGCATAGATATCCAGGTTTATTCTGGAATCTCTATTTATCTCCTCAGTGTATGGCAATGTTTAGCAAAGTGCATATCTCTTTTCCCCTTTTCCTCTGACCCCCTGCGATCCCAGTCTAATTTTTACTCAAGAGCTTCATCCACTTAAAACTTTGTACAACTATATCTACTGTATTTAAAAGAGGTTGACTCAACAACGCAAACACTCACACACACACGTAAGAAAAGTTTCCATCTTACAAAGCTAACATTATTTAATATTCCTATATACCATGGAGCTTTCAGTTTGGAGTTTTTCTTAAAATATATATCCTTCTCTTGAAGCTGTCATAAAAATGGGGAGAACACCTTCTCTGATTTCAAAACCATCAAAGCAGGTTTTTAAAAACTACTTTCCAAACCCCAGGAGTAGTGTACTCGAAGGGCAAGCTCATCAGTATCTTTAGAAAATGAGTTGGGAAAAGTAAAATTTGATTCCTATTTGAACATTTATTATTGGTACCAATGAATCCTACTGATTGAAAATGTAACTACGATTATCACTAATTATAATATAGCTACAATGAAGTAAAGCTGCATCCCATTATTTCAACTACTGAAGTCTTATAGGCCGGGTTGTTTGATTTCTCTCATCCCACTGTCTATTCAACAGCTTTTCATTGCACAGATTGTTAAAAATGATTCACAAACTGTTGCTGCCTTCAAACTATATACTATAAAAGGTAGCCAAGAAATAACTGTATGTTGTACTGAACATAAAATAATTTGTGGCTTCAGAATATGTTTTTGACACAAAGCCTGCCTGCCCATTGTAGAAAATTTTGTCAATTTATGTGAAAATATTTATTACCTGTAACCATAGATACACAAAATCAATGTGTGTGTTATGTAACATTACATCAGTAATGCATTTGTTACTGCTTTGAGATTTCTTCTGGTCTTGATTACAGCTCTGCCAAATAACTTTTTTTTTTATTATACTAGGGCAAGTGATTGCTGTGCTACATTTGCAATTGTAATGATAATTTTCCTGAGAATGCTAAATTATGTCTTAATTTATTCAAAAGCTTTTATTTTCAAAGCAATTAAACTTATTGTTGATTGATATTTACCATCCAATGTTCCTGGAACACTAAAAGAATACATTTTATACATAATCTTCCATTATAGCACAATGCTTGAGGGTAGCTATTTTATATAACAGCATTCAGTTGAGTCTTCAAATCAAAGAACAAAAATTATAGCAATTTCACTTGAAATCCATAAATCCATGCTCAGGATTATGTTCAACAGAATCACTAAATGCTATTTGTAATTCAAAGATGAATGAATCAATAGAAAAAGAGAACTGATAAATCATTAGTACTTTAATGCAGAGTGGAGAGAGAAACTAATAAATCATGCACTTCAAGCACTTGTTTTCCTTATGGCATGTTTGAAAACATAAAACATACAATGATAAGATGCAGGTCAATATGAATGAACAATACCAAATCTGCTCAGAATAGCATCTCATTTTATATCATAGGCTTAATGAAACAGTATTAAAAAATACTATTCCATAATTTCTTCAAACAATCAGAGAATCCACCCATGCCATGAAATACTTTAACAACAATCTAGGCCGTTATTTCCAAATAAATATTTGAAATGTCACAGAGATGGGAGTAGAGTACGTGAGGGGGAGGGCGCAAATGCATGCATGATTACCTTCAATGAGCTCAATATTATTACAGGTATCAATTTATACTAGAAAGGAACTTATACAATCATTTACTTTCTCAAGTGCACTTAACTGATCCATTAAAAATTACAGACGTCTATACTTATAAATGACCAAAAAAGCAAGAAATCAGCCATTGAGCTTTGACTGTGTTGTACGGCTTATTGTCTGTGAAAAGTGAGAATTTTAATTATAATTAATGGGTAATTCACTCTCTTCCAGAGTTTTAGTCATCACAAAATTGCACATTAGAACCATAGATTTTCTCCACAATGCTTAATTAATTATGCATTAACCCATTTCTCTCGAAGCATCTTTTTCTGAATCTTTGGTGGGAAACACAGTTTATTAGGCACATAGTTTCAAACATCTATTTGGTTACTGTTGTGATTAAGAATTTTCTTCTAAATTCACATGCAGAAGGGAATAAGGCTTGCCATGTTAACACACTTTACTGCCAAGTAACATGTTTTCACTTATGTCTGGAATTAAAAACAAAACCAAACAAACTAAAAACCACTTCCTACTTTTTAGCACAAGAATACTTTATACCTGATATCTTAAATTCCACTCAGAAGCATCAAGATGTCGAAGAAAAACTATTTAGATACAGCAAGTAGACAACTATTTAACAAAACCTTTCAATTAAAAGCTTCTCCTCAACTCACAGGTCAAAGATCATTGATATACTGTTTGATTCTAAAGGGAAAAGTATAGCAATCTGCAATTATGATTATTGTAGCATTATTAAGTAGTGCTTATTAATAACTGGAATCACATTTCCCGTGATATTTCCTTTTTTTGTTGTACAGATTTTTTTTACAGGTTAGTAAATGGAAATTGGAGAAGGAATGGGTAGGAGACAAAAAAACTTATGGGAATGCATGCAACAAAAATAGGCAGTATCACTTCATGTAAACTTCTGCTTTCTTCATGCAAAGATGCTTATAAAAACTGAGACATTAAATTTTCTAATAGCTGAATTTTACATTAGCTCAGTAACAAAAACTGTTAAACCAATTCCATGATTTTGCATGAGCAGGAGACTTGAAATTGTTCAACGATTTCCAGCGTAAGTGTTCCATGGCCCAATTATGCTAATTAAATCTCTAAGAATGAAAAGATACAGGATTATTCCTTGCTTCGGTTTCTTGTTCTTTTGATGAGGGAGCAGAACAACCCAGTTTTTGGAGGAGGGCCCATCAGCATTGGGGCTTGGTTCTTGTGCATAATTTTTATCTAGGAGAAAAAAAGAGAAAGAGGGTAGAGTAATCTCCAGATACAACACCAATTTCTGAGAATCTCTGTTAAGGTTAATAATATCCCCTGAATTACTGAAACAGCACAAGTGTAAAATGTATTTTCAGAATTTCTATTATTTCAAAAATATTTTTAAGGAAGATACGGTATGTATTTAAACTATATTCCAATGCTCAGGGTGCTACCAAGAAATTAAATTTAATTGAAATTACATTTTAAATATCATACTACTTCTAACCTCACTTGTAATAACACCCCCAAATTCCTTGTTTATGCCACATGATTATCTAGTATAATTTATTGACCATTAGTTATGTATTATTTACTTAAGATAGGAAAGGTTGCACCATTATAGTATTCAGAATCCCAGTTATAGCCCAACATCAAGATGTACTTGATATCAAGGCAAGCCTTATTCACTCTGCTAATCAGATTGTTTCTCTCTTTCAATATGAACTGCAAGGCTTAATTTCAAAACAATCATTACGAATGAAAGTCAAAAGTTAACGTGCAAAAAAGGTCAGAAATGATGAACTAGCTTTCTAATTTGTTAATTAATTGGTAATAGAATAGAATCAAATATTGAAAAGCCTGCTTAAAACATTCTGAGAGACTGTTCTAGAGCTACTCTTTTTGATTTCTTTGAAATAAAACTACGAATCACCTTAAATGAGACAACCTTAAAGTAGATGATGTCTGCAATTTTCTCTAATTCAAGTCTAAATTAGAGAAGACATTTTATGAATATATGCTATGCTTAAAGCTAATTGAAAGCAATTATCAAAGTGGCATTTTGTCTGTGACTTTAAGATACATTGTAAGATAATAAATGATTCTCATTATGTAATAAAAAGGTCACATCTTGCCTTTGGGCTAGTGACGCTAAGAGTTTTTCAAAAGCAATCTGAGACATTTTCTTTAGAGAACTGCCACTAAGATAAGAACCATCGCTTATTAAATATCAGTTGTCACCGGCACAGCACCCGCATCAGAGATGAGCATTTCTTTCAAAAAGAAACACCACCTCATTAAAAGCTGCAAAAATATAGCTCTTAAAGTGCATAGCTGACATTTTCAAGTTAAAATGAATATCCTTCACTTGTCATTGACTAATAGCAATGAAACAAAAAAAAAAAAAGTGGATGTCACGTGGACAGGATCATTAAAATCGGCACTGGGGCTGTTGGGAAATGGAGATTTCCTTCACAGTCTAGAAAGACAGAACTATGTTAAAAATCAGGATAAATGAACAACTCTTTATTTAACTCTGTTGGAATCAGGTTATTCTGGGAAGATTCAGTGTTCTTTGTACTGTAAAAATAAATTGCACCTGTAAAAGGCCACCAGGCTAAACCAGCCTCAAACTCTCTGGATATCTGATTTCATTTTATTTTATTTTTCTTATCTTATGAATTGGGGAATCAATAGCCAGATAGCTAAGATGCTAGAATGCACCTATCTATGTAGCTTGAAAAAGATCTCTACCAGATTTTCTCTCCTAATAATTCACTTTTAGATTACGCCCTACCTTATGCCATTGATTTTATACTCCTCTAGAGTATAAAACCTAATACACCATCATTCACTCATTTATTCATTTCACAAAATGTATCAAGCCCCTACTATGCCTCAGACACTGTACCATGAACCTCTAATAAACAGACAAAGCACCATCTCTACTCCCAGTAAATTACAGTCAAGTAAGAAAGAGAAATTTAACAAGCACGTTCAATAGTGTTATAGATGCTGAAATACGAGGCTAAGCAGAAAGGCACTATTTTTTTTTTTAATGCTGAAAATAAAAATGAATCTTTTTATACAAAAATGTCAGTTTAAAATGAGTACCTGACGATGCAGTTAACACATATTACTTATGTAATAACCTTAGATTCAAAGAGAACGTAAGTAGCTAAGGTAAGAAAATAAAGATTTCTGATTCACAGTTGCTGGACTAAATCCTTTAGAGGGTATGATACTATTAGGGCCTTTTGGAAAACAAGATCATTATTAACAAATTATTGTTGTTAAGATGTTGGAAGAAATATATCATTCTAGTCACTTACAAAAGATTAGCATCAATTTATGACAAAGCATAGCCAAAATACCGCAACTTATTGTGTATGAGATTTTGTTTGCCCTTTGTATTTTTAAAGTTATTTGGATTTTGTTTGATCATAGCTATCTTTTTATTAATAATCCCTTTTAAAAGAAATCACATGTTGCTATTCCTTTGAAAAATAGCATAGTATCTCATTCAGTGCTCTTGACACAGTGGGACCCTTAATCCATGCTACTGACTAATTCGAATTCTAGGTTATAGTTTCAAAGCAGGATAATGGTCCTATTTTAAAAATTATCTGTAATCTATCTTCTTGGTTGTTTAAGCACTCCTATGGTCAAGGTACACAACTCTTTCTTTAATTTAACATTATTTCCGTACAAAATGCAATCTACATCTTTCTGTCTGTTATTCATAAAAATGAGAAACAATTGGCTGTTTTCCTCTTAGGGGAGATTACATGGAGGAAACTCGCACTCATGAGATGTCTAGTATGTACCCAGGCTCTGTGCATACATTACCTCATCGGATAATTATAGGTCTTTGTATATTTGAGCAGAGCAAAAACTACTGCATTAAGGATGAGAAAAATTCTAGTCCAGGTGAACTGTTGGTACTGTAGTCACAGAAAGTCCAGGTGAGGTTTCAGGAAGCTGTAGAGACTTAAGTGTAATTTAGGTTCAGATGGCCCGTGCTGGGGGAACCTGGTTAAGGGCGCCTCACCAGGCACGGGATAATGACTCAGATGCCTGTTTCAACTCCACATCCTTATATTTTTATTACTACTCTTTTTGAGAACCTGTTATCTACAAGAAAAACAATACGGAGTAAGGAGCAGATTTTATCCCCCAAAGATTCTATTATATTAAGTCTCAGCAATCTGAAAACATGAACCAAACATGAGGTTCTCTTTGAGTGTTTCCATTTTTTTAAGAGTCAGGTAGTTACTTCTTAGTTGTTTCTCAATACATCAAATATTTATGGAGCACCAGCTATGGGCAAGGCAGTTGGCAAGACTGTTTAGTTTGGAAGAGAACCTGAGATTATAATTGAGAGAGAATTGTGGGCACTCATAAGCAATGGTGATGGGGCTCCTAGGAGCTGGAATGGCTGTACGAAGGTCAAAGAGCATTGCTAAAAATGCAAGAGAGATATTGTCAGAATTAGAATGATGTTCTATTAAAAACTCTTCATTTCTACTCATCATCTATTCCTTTGGAAAACAACAGCAGCAAAAGTCTCATGACTCTTTCTACTTCTATCTTCCTATTTCAAATTAAGATTGGACACATCTAAAAATATAAACAGAAAAAAAAATGATTCAGTTTCCGTTTTATAATTATTCAATATGAAAAAAAATTCACATATAGAAACCAGATGAAGGATTATAAGGCACAGTTTTCTTGTTTCTATGACATTGTCAGGGTTGCATGGTGTGATAGACAGCTCCACCTCGTAATTGTAATATGACCAATAATAACAAGAATAAAAATAACAAGATTTGGCTTTTACTGTGTGCTGAGTATTATGCTAAGTGCTTTACAGACGTTATTCACATGCTGTTTCATCCACCTCTTTGAGGTGCTCTTGACAAAAGTCTACTCCCATAAAAGAAATACTATCAAAGAACATAGAATTGAAAAACGATGTCCTAAAAGGGACAGAAGAGGGGTTTATATCTTACAGTACACGGTGAACAGTGTCTAGTCCCACTAGACTTTTGTGTTCTCTCTGAAGACTTTTAGTTCAACTAAAATTGAGGAAGACTGGAAGGTCTTCCTGCACTCATTCTCCAAGCAGTATTTGGCCCAGCTCATTGCTATTTTCTTTCCTAGCTCCCTGTCTCTCAGCATCAAATATTCCTAATACTCTTCATTGTGAAGAGTAGTTATTTTTCTTCCTCATGTGATAGGAACACCCTACTTAACACCCAGTCCCTGAATGCCACATCTACCGAAGCAAGTGCTCATCAAAGCATCCTGATAAGATCGGAATAAAGGTGGATCTATTCTATCTTCAAGGAATTCTCATACCTAATACCAAAAGAATATTTTTTTCATAATTTTTTAAATATATTATCTAATTTTACCCTCTCAACAACCCTGGGAGGTAGGTGTCAACACCCTTATTTTACAATATAGGACAGGAACTTAGGTTCTGTAACTTGCACTATACCACTCAAGTTGGTAAGGGCAAGAGCTGGGTTTGGAAAGCTGACTCTCAAATCTCCCAAGCACTCCTTGTTAATTCCCACCTCTGCACTTCTGTGTCAATTAGTGCTTTGGAGAACCTTCCCTCAAACTTTGACCCCTGTCCTGCCCAGCTCAAATAACACATTATTTTGAGATTTCAAAGCACAGTGAGATAAAGAAGATTCTAAATGCCCTCTGAGAGGAAAAACAGGTCACTTACAGAAAAATAAAAATCAGCATGGCATTAAGCTTCTCAAAAACAGGAGTGGTAGAAGAAAATGGAGAAACACCTTCAAACCCCAGAAGAAAAGTTAATTTTATCTTAGAATTCTATACTTAGTCAATGGATTGATTAAATGCAAGGGTACAATGACGATATTTTCATTCATAAAAGGATCTAGAGAGTTTACCATTTAAATGTCCCTTAAAACATATTTGAGGGTGTTCCCCAGCAGAACAGATGCGTGAGCTAAGAAAGGTTAAAAAAACAGAGGGTCACATTGACAACACCAAACGCTGGTGAGGATGTGGAGCAACAGGAACTCCCATGCACAGGTGCTGGGAATGCAAAATGGCGCAGCCACTTTGGAAGACAGTATGGAGGTTTCTTACAAAACTAAATATACTCTTATCCTATGATCCAGTGTTTGCACTCTTGGGATTTAACCAAAAAAGCTGAAAACTTACGTCTGCACAAAAACCTGTACACAGATGTCTGCAGCAGCTTTTTGCATAACTGCCAAAACTTGGAAGCAACCAAGAGGCCCTTCAGTAGGTGAACGGATATATAAACTGTGGTATATCCAGACAAAGGAATATTATTCAGTGCTAAAAAGAAATGACCTATCAAGCCATGAAAAGACATGGAGGAATCTTAAATGCATATTATTAAGTGAAAGACGTCAATGTGAGAAGGCTGCATCCTGTATGATTCCAATTATATGACATTCTAGAGAAGGGAAAACTATGGGGACAGTAAAAAGATAAGTGGTTGCCAGGGTTTATGGGGGAGAGTGATGAACAGATGAAGCACAGAGGATTTTTAGGGCAGTGAAAATATTCTTTAGTATGTTATAATGATGGATACAAGACATTACACATTTGTCCAAGCCCATAGAATGAACAACACCAAGAGTGAACCCTAGTGCAAACTATAGACTTTGGATGATTATGATGTGTCAATGTAGGTTCATTGATTATAACAAAGATACCATTTCGGTGGGGAATTCTGCTAGTGGGGAGGCTATGTGTGTCGGGTGGTGGGAGGTATATGGGGAATCTCTGTACCTTCATCTCAATTTTATGGCAAACCTAAAAGTGCTGTAAAAATTAAGTTTATTAAAAACAACAATAACAGCAAAAAGAGTATCCAACTGAGACCCAGGATGAGAGATCTACAAGAAACCTAGCAAGAAATCGGCAGGGAAGGGCTTCTGCCATATAAAGAAGGGAGTGGGGATAATAGATTAATTGATACCATGTAGTTTTTAAAAAATGAGAATTATTATAATGATGACTTTACAAAGAAAAAAGAGATTATAAAAGCTTTATAGGAAAGAAAATGTAATTGTGTGTCAGTACTTGGTTCTACAGTTGACAACATTTTCATAATCTCAATCATTACATGTTTTATATTGATTTAAATAAAATTTTTCTTCAGAAGCAGAACAGCATACTGGTTAAAAATCAGACTGCCAGGGTCCACCACTTCCTATCTGGAGACTTTGGGCAGATGACTATAATTCATTTCTCTCATCAGTACTGTAGAGACTTTGGGCTTCCCTGGTGGCACAGTGGTTAAGAATCTGCCTGCCAATGCAGGGGACAGGGGTTCAAGCCCTGGCCCAGGAAGATCCCACATGCCACGGAGCAACTAAGCCCATGTGCCACAACTTCTGAGCCTGTGCTCTAGAGCCCATGAGCCACAACTACTGAGCCCGCATGCCTCAACTACTGAAGCCCGCGTGCCTAGAGCCCATGCTCTGCAACAAGAGAAGCCACTGCAATGAGAAGTTCGTGCACCACAACGAAGAGTAGCCCCCGCTCGCCACAACTAAAGCCCGCGCACAGCAGCAAAGACCCAATGCAGCCAAAAATAAATAAATAAATAAATAAATAAAATAAAGTTCCATTAAAAAAAAAATACTATAGAGACTTTAATATAGTGTCCATTTCATTGGTTTCTTGTAAGGACTAAATGAATCAGTGTACACAAAATGCTTAGAATGTTACCTGGCACATAAAAATCACTCAGTACATATTAACTATTAGTTAAGAGTTAAATGGAGTAATGTAAGAGTATTAAAAACCACTTTCTATAGCATAAATTAAGTAGAATATACCTAAAACTATTAAGTCAAAAAAATTACAGCAAAGCACGATTGTTTACAGACATGCAGTAAACAATCAGAAGAGACAGCCAAAGAATGAAAGAGTGGACTTCGTGACACAGAAATGATGGGAGAGAGGCTAGCCATTTTTCTTGGAATGCTATACATTCTGGTTTTCTTAATGTGCACATATTATTTTGATATGAGTGTTAAAAAAATTAACAATGAGGGGACCTTCAAGATGGCAGAGGAGTAAGACGTGGAGATCACCATCATCCCCACAAATACATCAAAAATACATCTACATGTGGAACAACTCCTACAGAACACCTACTGAATGCTGGCAGAAGACCTCAGACTTCCCAAAAGGCAAGAAAATACTCACGTACCTGGGTAGGGCAAAAGAAAAAAGAAAAAACAGAGACAAAAGAATAGGGATGTGACCTGAACCTCTGGGAGGGAGCTGTGAAGGAGGAAAAATTTCCACACACTAGGAAGCCCCTTCACTGGTGGAGACGGGGGTGGGCAGGGGGGAAGCTGTGGAGCCATGGAGGACAGCGCAGCAACAGGGGTGCAGAGGGCAAAGCTGGGATATTTCTGCACAGAGGATCAGTGTCGAGCAGCACTCACCAGCCTGAGATGCTTGTCTGCTCACCCACTGGGGCGGGTGGTGGCTGGGAGCTGAGGCTCAGGCTTCAGAGGTCAGATCCCAGGGAGAGGACTGGGGTTGGCTGCGTGAACACAGCCTGAAGGGGGGCTAGTGCGCCACGGCTAGCCGGGAGGGAGTCTGGGAAAAAGTCTGGACCTGCCTAAGAGGCAAGAGACCATTGTTTCGGGGTGTGCGAGGAGAGGGGATTTACAGCACTGCCTAAACAAGCTTCGCAGACAGGCGTGAGCCGCGGCTATCAGCTCGGACCCCAGACGTGGGCATGAAATGCTAAGGCTGCTGCTGCAGCCACCAAGAAGCCTGTGTGCAAGCACAGGTCACTATCCACACCTCCCCTCCTGGGAGCCTGTGCAGCCCTCCACTGCCAGGGTCCCGTAAACTAGGGACAACTTCCCCGGAAAACACAGGGCACGCCCCAGGCTGTTGCAACGTCAGACTGGCCTCTGCCACCACAGGCTCGCCCTGCATTCCAATTATGACTACCGTACCCCTCCCTCCCCCTGAACTGAAAGACCAAGAGCCCCCTAATCAGCCGTTGCTTTAACCCCTTCCTGTCTGGGTGGGGAACAGATGCCTGAGGGCGACCTACACACAGAGGCGGGGCCAAATCCAAAGTTGAACCCCAGGAGCCGTGCGAACAAAGAAGAGAAAGGGAAATCTCTCCCAGCAGCCTCAGGAGCAGCAGATTAAATATCCACAATCAACTTGATGTACCCTGCATCTGTGGAACACCTGAACAGACAACAAATCATCCCAAAACTGTGGCAGTGGACTTTGGGAGAAACTGTAGACTTGGGGTTTGCTGTCTGCGACTGACTTGTTTCTGATTTTTATGTTTATCTTAGTTTAGTGTTTAGCGCTTATTATCATTGGTGGATTTCTTTATTGGTTTTGTGGCTCTCTTTTTTAAAATTATTATTTTTTATTTACAAATTTTTTTTTTCTTTTTTAAATTAATTTCTTTTCTTTTTTTTTTCTTTTGCTCTCCCTTTTCTTCTGAGCCGTGTTGCTGACAGGGTCTTGGTGCTCCAGCTTGGTGTCAGGCCAGAGCCTCTGAGGTTGGAGAGCCAAGTTCAGGACGCTGGACCACCAGAGAACTCCCAGCCCCATGTAATATCAATCTGCAAGAGCTCTCCCAGAGATCTCCGTCTCAACGCTAATACCCAGCTCCACCCAACAGCCAGCAAACTCCACTGCTGGACACTCCACACCAAACAACTAGCAAGACAGGAACATAACCGCACCCATTAGCAGAGAGGCTGCATAAAATCATAACTTCACAGAAACCTCAAACACACCACCGGACATGGCCCTGCCCACCAGAATGATAAGATCCAGCCCCACCCACCAGAACACGGGCACCAGTCCCCTCTACCAGGAAGCCTACACAAGCCACTGAACCAACCTCACCCACAAGGGGCAGACACCAAAAACAATGGGAACTACAAACATGCAGCCTGTGAAAAGGAGACCCCAAACACAGTAAGTTAAACAAAATGAGAAGACAGAGAAATATGCGGCAGATGAAGGAGCAAGGTAAAAACCCACCAGACCAAACAAATGAAGAGGAAATAGGCAGTCTACCTGAAGAAGAATTCAGAATAATGATAGTAAAGATGATCCATAATCTTGGAAATAGAATGGAGAAAATACAAGAAATACTTAACAAGGACCTAGAAGAACTAAAGAGCAAACAAACAAGGATGAAGAACACAATAAATGAAATTAAAGATTCTCTAGAAGGAATCAGCAGCAGAATAACTGAGGCAGAAGAACAGATAAGTGACCTGGAAGATAAAATACTGGAAATAACTACCTCAGAGCAGAATAAAGAAAAAGGAATGAAAAGAATTGAGGACAGTCTCAGAGACCTCTGGGACAACATTAAATGCACCAACATTTGAATAATAGGGGTCCCAGAAGAAGAAGAGAAAAAGAAAAGGTCTGAGAAAATATTTGAAGAGCTTTTAGTTGAAAACTTCCCTAACATGGGAAAGGAAACAGTCAATCAAGTCCAGGAAGTGCAGAGAGTCCCATACAGGATAAATCCAAGGAGAAACACGCCAAGACACATATGAATCAAACTATCAAAAATTAAATACACAGAAAAAATATTAAAAGCAGCAAATAACATACAAGGGGATCCCCATAAGGTTAAGAGCTGACCTTTCAGTAGAAACTCTGCAAGCGAGAAGGGAGTGGCAGAACATATTTAAAGTAATAAAAGGGAAAAACCTACAACCAACATTACTCTACCCAGCAAGGATCTCATTCAGATTCTATAGAGAAATTAAAACCTTTACAGACAAGCAAAAGTTAAGAGAATTCAGCACCACCAAATCTGCATTACAATAAACACTAAAGGAACTTCTCTAGGAAGGAAACACAAGAGAAGGAAAAGACCTACTATAACAAACCCAAAACAGTAAAGAAAATGGTAATAGGAACATACATATCATAATTACCTTAAATGTAAATGGATTAAACGCTCCAACCAAAGGACACAGACTGGTTGAATGGATACAAAAACAAGACCTATATATATGCTGTCTACAAGAGACCCACTTCAGACCTAGAGACACACACAGACTGAAAGTGAGGGGATGGAAAAATATAGTCCATGCAAATGGAAATCAAAAGAAAGCTAGAGTAGCAATTCTCATATCAGACAAAACAGACTTTAAAATAAAGATTATTACAAGAGACAAAGAAGGACACTACATAGTGATCAAGGGATCAATCCAAGAAGAAAACAGAACAATTGTAAATATTTATGCACCCAACACAGGAGCACCTCAATATATAAGGCAAATGCTAACAGCCTTAATAGGGGAAATTGACAGTAACACAATCATAGTAGGGGACTTTAACACCCCACTTTCACCAACGGACAGATCATCCAATATGAAAATAAATAAGGAAACACAAGCTTTAAATGACACAATAGACCACATAGATCTAATTGATATTTATAGGACATTCCATCCAAAAACAACAGAATACACTTTCTTCAGAAGGCTCATGGAACATTCTCCAGGATAGACCATATCTTGGGTCACAAATCAAGCCTTGGTAAATTTAAGAAAACTGAAATCATATCAAGTATCTTTTCTGACCACAACGCTATGAGACGAGATATCAATTACAGGAAAAAAATCTGTAAAAAATACAAACACATGGAGGTCAAACAATACGCTACTAAATAACCAAGAGATCACTGAAGAAATCAAAAGGAAATCAAAAAAAACCTAGAAACAAATGACAATGAAAACACAATGACCCAAAACCTATGGAATGCAGCAAAAGCAGTCGTAAGAGGGAAGATTATAGCAATACAATCCTACCTCAAGAAACAAGAAAACTCTCAAATAAACAACCTAACCTTACACCTAAAGCAATTAGAGAAAGAGGAACAAAAAAACCCCAAAGTTAGCAGAAGGAAAGAATCTTAAAGATCAGATCAGAAATAAATGAAAAAGAAATGAAGGAAACGATAGCAAAGATCAATAAAACTAAAAGCTGGTTCTTTGAGAAGATAAACAAAACTGAAAAACCATTAGCCAGACTCATCAAGAAAAAAAGGGAGAAGACTCAAATTAATAGAATTAGAAATGAAAAAGTAGAAGTAACAACTGACACTGCAGAAATACAGAGGATCATGAGAGATCACTACAAGCAACTATATGCCAATAAAATGGACAACCTGTAAGAAATGGATAAGTTCTTAGAAAAGCACAACCTTCCTGGTTCTTCCTGAACCAGGAAGAAATAGAAAATATAAACAGACCAATGACAAGCACTGAAATTGACACTGTGATTAAAAATCTTCCAACAAACAAAAGCCCAGGGCTTCACAGGTGAATTCTATCAAACATTTAGAGAAGAGCTAGCACCTATCCTTCTCAAACTCTTCCAAAATATAGCAGAGGGAAAAACCACTCTTAAACTTATTCTTCAGGCCACCATCACCCTGATACCAACACCAGACAAAGATGTCACAAAGAAAGAAAACTACAGGCCAATATCACTGATGAACATAGATGCAAAAAACCTCAACAAAGTACTAGCAAACAGAATCCAACAGTACATTAAACGGATCATACACCATGATCAAGTGGGGTTTATCCCAGGAATGCAAGAATTCTTCAATATACGCAAATCAATCAATGTGATACACCATATTAACAAACTGAAGGATAAAAACCATATGACGATCTCAATAGATGCAGAAAAAGCTTTTGACAAAGTTCAACACCTATTTATGATAAAAACTCTCCAGAAAGTAGGCTTAGAGGGAACCTACCTTAACATAATAAAGGCCATATATGACAAACCCACAGCCAACATCGTTCTCTATGGTGAGAAACTGTAAGCATTTCCACTAAGATGAGGAACAAGATGAGGTTTCCCACTCTCACTGCTAGTATTCAACATAGTTTTGGAAGTTTTAGCCACAGCAATCAGAGAAGAAAAAGAAATAAAAGGAATCCCAATCGGAAAAGAAGAAGTAAAACTGTCACTGTTTGCAGATGACATGATACTATACATAGAGAATCCTAAAGATGCTACCAGAAAACTACTAGAGCTGATCAATGAATTTGGTTGAGTAGCAGGATACAAAATTAATGTACAGAAATTTCTTGCATTCCTATACACTAATGATGAAAAATCTGAAAGAGAAATTAAGGAAACACTCCCATTTACCAATGCAACAAAAAGAATAAAATACCTAGGAATAAACCTGCCTAAGGAGACAGAAGACCTGTATGCAGAAAACTCTAAGACACTGATGAAAGAAATTAAAGATGATACAAACAGATGGAGAGATATATCATGTTCTTGGATTGGAAGAATCAACATTGTGAAAATGACTCTACTACCCAAAGCAATCTACAGATTCAATGCAATCCCTGTCAAACTACCAATGGCATTCTTCACAGAACTAGGACAAAAAATTTCACAGTTTGTATGGAAACACAAAAGACCCCGAACAGTGAAAGCAATCTTGAGAAAGAAAAACGGAGCTGGAGGAATCACTCTCCATGACTTCAGACTACACTACAAAGCTACAATAATCAAGACAGTATGGTACTGGCACAAAAACAGAAATATAGATCAATGGAACAGGATACAAAGTCCAGAGATAAACCCAAGCACATATGGTCACCTTATCTTTGATAGAGGAGGCAAGAGTATACAATGGAGAAAAGACAGCCTCTTTAATAAGTGGTGCTGGGAAAACTGGACAGCTACATGTAAAAGAATGAAATTAGAACACTTCCTAACACCATACACAAACATAAACTCAAAATGGATTAAAGACCTAAATCTAAGGCCAGACACTACAAATCTCTTAGTGGAAAACATAGGTAGAACACTCTATGACATAAATCACAGCAAGATCCTTTTTGACCCACCCCCTAGAGAAATGGAAATAAAAACAAAAATAAACAAATAGGACCTAATGAAACTTAAAGTCTTTCGAACAGCAAAGGAAACCATAAACAAGACGAAAAGACAACCCTCAGAATGGGAGAAAACATTTGCAAATGAAGCAACTGACAAAGGATTAATCTCCAAAATATACAAGCAGCTCATGCAGCTCAATATCAAAAAAACAGACAACCCAATCCAAAAATGGGCAGAAGACCTAAACAGACATTTCTCCAAAGAAGACATACAGATGGCCAAGAAACACATGAAAGGATGCTCAACATCACTAATCATTAGAGAAATGCAAATCAAAACTACAATGAGGTATCACCTCACACAGGTAAGAATGGCCATCATCAAAAAAATCTACAAACAAAAAAGGCTGGAGAGGGTGTGGAGAAAAGGGAACCCTCCTGCACTGTTGGTGGGAATGTAAGTTGATACAGCCACTACGGAGAACAGTATGGAGGTTCCTTAAAAAAACTAAAAATAGGGCTTCCCTGGTGGCGCAGTGGTTGAGAATCTGCCTGCCAATGCAGGGGACACGAGTTTGAGCCCTGGTCTGGGAAGATCCCACATGCCGCGGAGCAGCTAGGCCCGTGAGCCACAATTACTGAGCCTGTGCATCTGGAGCCTGTGCTCCACAACAAGAGAGGCTGCAATAATGAGAGGCCCGCGCACCGCGATGAAGAGTGGCCCCCACTTGCCGCAACTAGAGAAAGCCCTCGCACAGAAACGAAGACCCAACACAGCAAGCAAGCAAGCAAGCAAGCAAGCAAGCAAGAAAGAAAGAAAGAAAGAAAGAAAGAAAGAATCCTGGTCAAAAAAGATGATGATTTACTTTAAAAAAAAAAAACAAAAAACTAAAAATAGAACTACCCTATGACCCAGCAATCCCAGTACTGGGCATATACCCTGAGAAAACCATAATTCAAAAAGAGTCATGTACCACAATGTTCATTGCAGCTCTATTTACAATAGCCAGGACATGGTAGCAACCTAAGTGGCCATCGACAGATGAATGGCTAAAGAAGATGTGGCACATATATACAATGGAATATTGCTCTGCCATAAAAAGAAACGAAATTGAGTTATTTGTAGTGAGGTGGATGGACCTAGAGTCTGTCATACAGAGTGAAGTAAGTCAGAAAGAGAAAAAGAATTACCGTATGCTAACACATATATATGGAATCTAAAAAAAAAATGGTCCTCAAGAACCTAGGGGCAGGACAGGAATAAAGACGCAGATATACAGAATGGACCTGAGGACACGGGGAGGGGGAAAGGTAAACTGGGACAAAGTGAGAGAGTAGCACTGACATATATACACTACCAAATGTAAAACAGGTATCAGTGGGAAGCAGCCACATAGCACAGGGAGATCAGCTCAGTGCTTTGTGACCACCTAGAGGGGTGGGATAGGGAGGGTGGGAGGGAGACGCAAGAGGGAGGGGATATGGGGATATGTGTATACATACAGGTGATTCACTATGTTTTACAGCAGAAACTAACAGAACATTGGAATGTAAAGCAATTATACTCCAATAAAGATGTTAAAAATAAAAATAAAAAAATTGAAAAGGAAGAAAAAATAGAGCCACAGACAATAAAAAAAAAAAAAACCTTAACAACAGCAAAAGCAAAAATCCCTCTGCAGTGAACTGTCTTCCTCTCTAATGCTTTGGTTCTCCTAATGTGGTTCATAAACCAGGAACACTGACTTCACTGTTAGAAATGAAGACTCCCAGTCCCACCCCAGACCTGAATCAGATTCTACTTTGTAACAAGATCCCTAGGTGATTCACATGCATGCTTAAATTTGGGAAGCCCTGGTCTATTTGTCATTTACTTCTCTTTCTAAGGGGTAAGACCTATCAGAATCTGACTGACTGACTAAAGGAATGACCAGCACCTTCTTATACTCACCCCCCAAACATATGGCTGAAAGCTAGTATCAGTGGAACCAAATAACCTAATTTAACTCAGGTTTAATTAGCCTTATTGTTAATCTACTAGGTACCAGCTTATTTCAGCTTAGTACTGGCGATTCCAAGTTGAACAGATACTTTTTAAAACATAACTGAGGTGCACCTAGTCAAATGATGGTAACATATGCAGTGGTAGGATGTAACACGCATTGTGCTATGGAGATATTCTCAGAGTGCAATGCGAGCACAAAACAATGCCATTTAGATCATGGGGGAAGAAGAGGACATAATTAAACTGAGTCTTAGCAGCATTACTCTGGAAGTGTAGCTTAGGGGCTGTGTGCCATAACAGAGACAGAGAGATCAGATGGGAGGTGAATAAAATAATCTAGAAAGAAGTAAAATGGATTTTACTTGCAGCAGTGGCAATGGGGATAGAATACAGGGCAGACTTGAGAGATAGCAAGGAGGTACAATCTGCAGGACATGATGGATGTGTGGAGCATTGGAAAAGAGAAAGATTCTAGTATGACTTTCATGCTTTTAGCTTTGTTTGCTGTGTGTGTGTGGTGGTGGTTTTTTATAGAAAGAGATGTATTTTTGGCAGGAGTGAGAACCAGGAAGTTAGTGAACTCTGTTGAGTGTGACATTCTAAAGGAGCTGCTTAGTGTCTTCGGGATATGAAAGTCTGGTGTTCAGAAGGGAGAACAGGTCTCGAGACAGATTTGGGTGTAACAATCCTATAAATAACATCATCCATTGAAAAGAGATTACTAAAGGACAAATGTGTATCAAATGTGAATATCAGACATTAGACTGCATAACGGGGGAACATGGACATATAATAGTGAAGTAGGAGTGAGATACTATGAAAGAATATGCAGACAAGTAGCCCAGGGAGGTAGGAGAAAAAAAAAGGAAAGAAGTACCATCATACAAACATTTCCAATCAATCTTCAGAGAGGCCTATTCTTCTTCTATTAATGAGGGTGAGACCTTCAAATTACATGTATCTAGGCTAGGCATGCCTCCATTTGTCACAATCGTTTGCATATAAGTGATGTAAACTACTAAACTGTTTATATTAATTCTAAATCTAGAAATCATATTTGAGAGTTATATACTATAGGATGTTTATGCAATTTAGGGGTTGGCAAGCATTTTCTGTAAAGGTCTATATGGTAAATATTTTAGGCTTTGTGGTCTATGAGGTCTCTACCACTGTAGCACGAAAGTATCCACAGACTAAATGTAAATAAATGGATGTGACTGTGTTCCAGTAAAACTTTATGTATGGAAACTAAAACCTGAATTTCATGTAATTTTAACATTATGAACTATTATTATTCTTTTGATTTTTTTCAACCATTTAGAAATGCAAAAATATATTCTTAAGTCTTTGACTATGCAAAAACAGGTAGCTGTGCAGATCTGGCCCAAAGATCATTACCTGCTGACCTCTGATGCAATTACAGTCAAATACTGAAAATTGCATCTAGAATTATGAGGCATAAGGTGGAAGAAAGCAATTTTAATTTAAAATTATGACTTAATTGGTCAATAGCTAAAAGATGAATAAAAAGTGGAAATAGTTTCAAATGGCATGTCTTTGCTATACTGAGTGCCACCATTCAGAATTCCTTCTGTGAAAATTCTGAATTAGAACATATACTAGCTTTCCCAATTTTGGTAACATTATCAACTGATCAAATTTGGCTTAAATGTTTAATCCCTTTACTGCTTTGCACCAGGGTGGGCTTAATAATATGGTGTTTCTTAGAAAGTACATCAGCAGGTAGCATTTTCCTTTTTAAATATTCTCCCCATATCTAGCCAAAATTTTCTTCCCTTGATTCACTTCTTTAAGAGTTTATTATCACTGGATTTATTCAGCTACCTTAAAAATGAATGGGGTTTTCAGAGCAAAATAAATGCCATAAAATATCTGTGGGGAAGGAAAGCTTAATTTAGCAATTACCTGGAACATTAAAAGTTACCTAGTTTGATTCTGGAGTAAGACTGTCTCTTTCCAATAATGGAAACCATTTTGAATTCATGCATGTAGCTGAGCCATATGACAGCAGGAATAAAGAGCACGCTAAAATTTTCAGGTCCATAACTGCCAAAAAGCAAAGCAATGAAACATAACAATTTTCTAAAATCCCTGTGCCAGCTTCTTTATGATTCCAGCCATTATTTTCTGGAATGATAGTAATTTCCAAGTTTAATGTCAAAGTCTTTGATCTAACATCAGATTCAAAGAAATCATTGTGAAGATGTACAATAAAATCTCTAACAAATGGGTTTGAGAGGTTTACTTGCTGATTAAATTCACAGGAATTTTAAATAGGTATGGTAATGAGAAAAGAGAAACTTTCTCCTGAAAGTGATGGGCTATTTGACCACACTGCACGGGAAATATTCATACCTGGATTTGAAATCTCTTTTAAGATATAAAGTTGGTTCTCCTTTTATTTTATGGTTGTAAGTTGGTTACCAGGGAAGGTCAATGACATTTTTTAAAATGTTTTTATAATTTTCATGTCTTTACAGAAAAATTATATCCACAACTTTAACACAGTAACTATTTTTCTTTGCCTAGGGTCTCTCCAAATATTTTGTCATGTGGGAAAAAAAGAAACAAAAACTTTAAAAAAGAAGAAAACAATAAAAAAATTCTCCTCTTTGACTACAACCAGAGAATATTAGCAATATATTCACAACTCGTGATTCTGCTTCTTCATAATATTTCATATATCCTTTTTTTCATGGTTTTTTCACATAGCATTGGGGTTAAGATTATGGATTCAGGACATGAGGCAAGGGTTTGAGTACCAGCTTGGCCACTGGCCAAAGGATCTAACATTTTTGAGCCTCAGTCTCTATTTACTAAATGAGGATAATGATACACCTACTTAAAAAGACCACTACAAGTACCAAAAGAGGCTATGCCTGTCATTTATGTGCTTAATAACTGTTACCTATTATTTTTAACATAATTATGTTTGGTCCAATGGAAAACACATTCTGCTAACCTCTCTCCTGTCTGAGACAACAAGGCTTTTGGGATCCCTTGGGTGACACTGAGAGATGACATTTATGGCCAACTGCCTTCTCTCTGAGGAGGCCAAAAGCACCTGGTAGGATTTCAGTCACATGCCAGGCTCCAGGTCTACCCAAAGGAAAGACTAGAAAAAAATCCATGTCAGACATTTACTAACCCACAGAAAGTATGGGTGTTTTAAACCAAGGGAGACCAAAAGCCCATACTGATAAACTGTGAGAAGAAACTTCTTTAATGACCCAATTTCTACTCTCAGCTATATCCTTCATTATTTGGAGCATCACAGCATTGACCGAAAGACTTTCTCATCAACATTAAACTATTTCATGGTAATCTAGTCAACATGTTGACATGTTACTCATAAAAAATTGCAATCCCATAATGCAATGATAATTGATATTCCTAATCATGTGCCTAAGATAGTGATTAGGGAGCATAATTATTTGAATTAAATTGGAGTAGAGAGGACATAACCTGATTACTTTCCAAATTCCCCTATTTCAGATAATTGTTCCATCATTTATTCAGCTGTTCAAGCCAGAAATATGGATCAGCCCTGGCATCTTCCTTTTACCTCCTATAACCAATCTATTACAAAGTCTGAGCAATTTTATCCCTCAAATATTTTCTGTATCTCTTGACCTTTTTTTTGGGTCTTTCTATCACCACCATTCTAAGGCCTGAACAATTGCAGAAATCTCCCAACTGGTTATCTTCCCTTCCAATCTATTCCCCACCTACAATGATCTTACCACCATGCAAATCTGATCACATCACCTTCCTGCTTAAACTCTCTTTAGTTCCACCTGACTCTTAAACTAAAGCTAAAAATTCTTCCTGTGTGATTGAAGGTCCTGCAGCTCAGATTCCCCTGGAATCACCTGCCTTACCCCACACCTCCCTTCCTTCTGTTCCACAGCCATCATGCCATCTTTTGAATCCTTGTACACATCATGCCCCCTCCCACCCATGTTTTTCCCTCTGCATCACACTCTTCCCTCTGTTATGCCTAATCATATGCTTCTCATCCCCTAGTTCTCAGGTCTATTTTGAGTTTCTTTGAAAGTCTTCTTGGATCTCCTCTGACAAGGTCAAATCTCTCTACTGTACCCTCTCTTATTACCATAGTTCCATAGTGTCACAGTTCACAGTACCATGAACCTTTCATTCACGGACCTTACATCTTTCTTGAATTTTTATATTTGTGTGATCCTTTGAGTAATGAATACCCGAAAAGAGTTCAGAGATCATGTCTTTGTTTTGTTTTCTCTCCATTATTAACACTCTAGGACAAAATTCAGCACGTTTATTATAAAGAAGAAATTCAGTAAGAATTTGCTGAAGGAATGGAGAAATCAATCACTGATGTGCCTGACTTGGATTAAATAGTTGTACTCTTATTTACTGATTTCAGAATCACATTTAATAGTAAATATCTGTTTGTTTACCCCATGAAATTGTGACAAGGATAAAGCAATGTATAGGCATACCTCCTTTTATTGCACTTCACTTTATTGTGCTTTGCAGATATTGCTTTTTTTTTTTCTCTCTACAAATTGAAAGCTTGTGGCAACCCTCTATCAAGCAAGTCTGTGCACACCATTTTTCCAACAGCTTTCACTCACTTCATGTATCTGTGTCACATTTTGGCAATTGTCACAATGTTTCAAGCTTTTTCATTATTATTCTGTTTGCTGTGGTGATCTGTGCTCAGTTACCTCTGATGTTACTATTGTAATTGTTTTGGGGCAACATGAACTGTGCCCATATAAGGTGGCAAACTTAACAGATAAATTTTGTGTGTTTTAACTGTTCCAACGACTGGCCATTCCCCCATCTCTCTCCTGCTCCTCGGGCCTCCCTATCCCCTAAGACACAACAATATTGAAATTTGGCCAGTTAATGACCCTACAATGGCCTCTAAATGTTCAAATGAAAGGAAGAGTCACATATCTTTCACTTTAAATCAAAAGCTAGAAATGATTAAGCTTAATGAGGAAGGCATGTCAAAAGCTGAGACAAGCCAAAAGCTAGGCCTCTTGTGCAAAACAGCCAAGTTGTGAATGCAACGAAAAAGTTCTTGAAGGAAACCAAAAGTGTTACTCCAGTCAACACATGAATAATAAGAAAGCAAAACAGCCTTATTGTTGAGATGGAGAAAGTTTTAGCGGTCTGACAGAAGACAATCAGCTACAACATTCCCTTAAGCCAAAGCCTGATCCAGAGCAAGGCCCTAACTCTCCTCATTTCTATGGAGGCTGAGAGAGGTGAGGAAGCTGCAGGAGAAAAGCTTGAAGCTAGCAGAGGTTGGTTCATGAGGCTTAGGGAAAGAAGCCATCCCCATTACAAAAAAGTACTAGGTGAAGCAGCAAATGCTGATGTAGAAGCGGCAGCAAATTATCCAGAAGATCTAGCTAAGATAGTTAATGAAGGTCGCAATACTAAACAACAAATTTTCAATGTCGACAAAACAGCCTTACACTGGAAGATGCCATCTGGGGCTTTTATAGCTGTAGAGGAGAAGTGAACGCCTGGCTTCAAAGTTTCAAAGGACAGGCTGACTGTCCCTTGTTAGGGGCTAACGCAGCTGGTGACTTTAAGTTGAAGCCAACGCTCATTTACCATTCTGAAAATGTTAGGCGCCTTAAAAATTATGCTAAATCTACTCTGCTTGTGTTCTCTAAATGGAACAACAAAGCCTGGATGACAGCACATCTGTTTATAACATGGTTCGCAGAATAGTTTAAGCCCAGTGTTGAGATCTAATGCCCAGAAAAAAAGGTTCCTTTCAAAATATTACTGCTCATCGACAATGTACCTGGTCATCCAAGGGCTCTGATGGAGATGTACAATGAGATTACTGTTGTTTTCATGCCTGCGAACACAACATCCATTCTGCAGTCCATAGATCGAGAAGTAATGTTGACCTTCAAGTCTTATTGTTTAAGAAACACATTTTGTAAGGTTATAGCTGCCACAGATAGTGGTTCCTCCGATGGATCTGGGCAAAGTAAACTGAAAACCTTCTGGGAAGGATTTACCATTCTAGATGCCATTAAGAACATACCTGATTGATGGGAAGAGGTCAAAATAGCAACATTGATAGGAGTTTGGAAGAAGTGGATCCAACCTTCATATATGCCTTTGAGGGGTTCGAGACTTCAGTGGAGGAAGTAACTATAGATGTGGTGAAAACAGCAAGAGAACTAGAGGAACTAGAATTAGAAATGGAGCCTGAAGATGTGACTGAATTGCTGCAATCTCATGATAAAGCTTTCACAGATGAGGAGTTGCTTCTTAAGGATGAGCAAAGAAAATGGTTTCTTGAGATGGAATCTACTCCTGGTGAAGATTCTGTGAAGACTGTTGAAATGACAACAAAGGGCTTAGAATATTACATAAATTTAGTTGATAAAGCAGCGGCAGGGTTTGAGAGGATTGACCCCAGTTTTGAAACAAGTTCTCTTGTAGGTAGAATGCTATCAAACAGTATTGATGCTACAGAGAAATTGACTGTGAAAGGAAGAGTCCACCGATGCAGCAAACTTCATTGTTGCTTTATTTTAAGAAACTGCCAAAACCACCATAACCTTCAGCAACCACCACCCTGATCAGTCAGCAGCCATCAACATCCAGGCCAGACCCTCCTCCAGCAAGAAGATTATGACTCACTGAAGGATCAAGTGATAGTTAGCATTTTTTAACAAGAAAGTATTTTTAAATTTAGGTTTGTACATTCTATTTTAGAAACAGTGCTATTGTATACTTAATAGACTACAGTATACTATAAACATAACTTATAGGCACTGGGAAACCAAAAAAATTCATGTGACTTGCTTTTCTGCAATATTTGCTATATTGTAGTGGTCTGGAACTGAACCTGCAATATCTCCCAGGTATGTCTGTAATATGTTAAAATCCTCTCATTTTTTAAAAGTCTTCTCAAATAAGACATGTGCAACTGTGTTCTGACTATTCAAGGAAATAAAAAAATAAATTATTAAATTCTGTTCAGTGTATTTTTGTTAAGTTTTTTTTCATTCAAATTCTGATTTGAAATTGGTAACCCATCCTGGGAATATCTCTATGAAACACTGTGCTCTGTTAGTGGATAAGAAGGCTTACTCTTTAAAACTTTCAGGGCTTCCCTGGTGGCGGAGTGGTTGAGAATCTGCCTGCCAATGCAGGGGACACGGGTTCGAGCCCTGGTCTGGGAAGATGCCACATGCCGTGGAGCAACTGGGCCCGTGAGCCACAACTACCGAGCCTGCGCGTCTGGAGCCTGTGCTCCGCAACAAGAGAGGCCGCGATACTGAGAGGCCCGCGCCCCGCGATGAAGAGTGGCCCCCGCTTGCCGCAACTAGAGAAAGCCCTCGCACAGAAACGAAGACCCAAAACAGCCATAAGTAAATAAATAAATTTAATTAATTAAAAAAAAATTTCAACAATACAGTACGTTGCCTTTTGAGGAAAAGCTTAGAATATGTTAGCCATATTTTCTAATTATAATACACAAAATCAGAAGAAATGAAGAGCTAGATAAGGTCTTCCACAAGGCAGACTGTGGGAGAAAAGTCAGGCTCAGGCCTTACGATTCTACAGTTTGTAGCCACCAGAAGAGAGACCTCTAACTGCTCTGGAAAGAAATCAAATCTACATACTAGTACGATGATGCACGTCAACTAAGAGACTATTAACTTTATGCATTCTAGAGAAATATATTCAATTTTTAACCAGATGTAAATATAAATAAAATAACTATTGGTATTCTAGAAAGCTAATGACATAATTCTGTTAAGTGCATATAATTTTATCACTTTTAGTGTGTTTAGCAGTCCTGGATCACATCAGTATAAATGCATAAGGTATTATATACTTAGTACATTTCTCATTTCAATTTTTGCCCTTTCATGTCTTTGGACATTGTGTCCACTTTGGGTTAGGAGTTCCTATCAAAGAACATATCTATGAGAGATGCTATTTTCTTTGAGCTAAACTGAAATGAACTTTTCTAAATTAAAACTGAGTAGATTAATTCAGGTTTCACAATGAAAAACAAGAGAACAATGTAGGCTTATTTCATAATATTTAAATAGAATGTATTAAAGAAAAGAGCTATAAAAAGGTAAGTATAATTGTAAACATAACCTGTTTGGGATAACTTTTAAAATATAATATAGTAAGAAAAAATTCTTTAAAATATTTTTGTGTAAAATGCAATCAAATCTAATCAGTTTGGCATTAATTAAGCTCTAATAACATACTTCAGTATCTCTCCTAAGTAGTGTGATCCGTTTCCCCTTCATCCAGGTCGATTTGTGCACATTATGGTGTCATGATAATTTTAAAACATACTGAGAAAATGACAGAGCTGCAAAATTAAAATAAATGATTAATGGTATTTTTTTTCATGTTTTGTACTAATAGGTATTACTGAGTCTTTAAATTAATAGAGCTGTCAAGCTCTTGGGTGTTAACAGATCCAGCAATGAACCAAAATGGAAATTATATATTCCAAAGACACCTAAAGATGACACTTTGGAATATTTTAAATTTTAATTAGTAGGTGCAATTGTTTTGTTCCCTGTAACCACTGCAAATTAATTGGAAATTAGTCACAACCAATCCTTTTTTTTAACAGTCTGAGATGAAGAGGTTGGTGATTTACACCTTAACATTCCTGTTTGGGGGCCAGAAAGCGCATATGCAGTAAATTGCGTTGTCAATTACAAAAAAAAAAAAAAAAACAAAAAACAAAAAACAAAAAACAAAAAAACCCAACTGTTGTGAAATTAGGAAAAAATTATGCACAGGTAAACAAAACTAATTAATGCATAAGTAACAGGGGAACGGAACACACAAACTAATGCCACTAAACACTAACGTGCCAGTCTTTGGGGAAAAAAGGCTTAGAAATGCAAAATTATGTAAGAGTATTTACCAATGAAGTCTTAGGTAACAGGAAGCTTTTACTTTATGTTTTATTTAACTGCTTTTGGAGCCTCACTACCACTCACACCTTAAAAAGTATACCCACCAGAACAGCAATCTGATTATCCAAATATGTCTCAAGATGACAGAAGACTGTTAGTTAATTTTCTGTTCCTCAAAATGTCAAGATTTAGACTCATGGAATAACAAATGGCAGTATTTTCTTAAGATTTATTCTTATTTTGTATTTAAATATTAGGCAAAATGCAATTTCCAGGCATATCAAGAAAATACTCACTGTCTACACCTACCTATTAACAATTTTCCTACTGATAATTTGTGGGTTACTCTTTTTCTTTTATCACTAAAAATACACGTTACCTTGCCTGCTTTTTTCCCCCTCTAAAGTAAGCCATCAAAGCGGCTTATGATTCTTTAAAAATGATGTGTCTGTCATCCACAGGCGCCATGACAGTTCTGGAGGCCAACCAGAAAAGGCCAAAAAGTGGGCAGTGTCCAATTCCTGGAAATCCCCACCCCTTCCCCAAAATAGTTGGAATAATCCTCCTACTCTTTAGCCTAAGAAATTACCCAGCCCATAAAAACTAACCACCCCATATTTCAGGGCTGCTCTCGCCTTTTGAGACAGACCGCATTCTGTCTGTGGAATTTGTATCTCTCTAAATAAATCTACTTCTTACCTAAAAAAAAAAAAAGAGTGCCAATTTTCTCTGATTTCAATGGCTTAAGCAAGTACTACTAGTTCAATGGTATAACTTACTTTGAAAATGCAACAATAACTCAATAGGAATTTCTTATTAATTTATTAATAAATATCTATTGAGGGTTAAAAAATATGGCGTGTCTGCAAAGGCAGCAAGTGTCATGTTTCAATAGCTGTGTAACTTTTAATGAGAAAATAATATTTTTATAAAATTTTCAAAATAAGACTAATTTCCAGGAAATCAACCTGTTACATTAGCTATTATTTAATATTATTTAAACTTAATAGACTTAATGCAAGGGTCTTGGGAGATTCAAGAGTTAGGTAACCTGCAGGTTTCATGCACTATTCTATTCTGCATGAGCTTTAATATAATTTTCCTTTTAGATAATTACTAAAGAAGTTAAATATTATGGTGAAATGATATCTTTTTCCAGTACGAGTTTATCTGTGATTATAGGAAAACAGTAAAAGTCACTGCTACATTTTCTGTAGTACTTTGGTTAAATCTCAAATAGATGTCAAATATTATCCCAACATAAAGTAACATGAGTTTAACTATTTTTTTCCTGTATGATTCAGGATAACAAGAAAGTCTAAACAACGAAAAAGAAGAAAATTCAGGTGCATTATAAAATATAACAATACTTAATATACACCACAAAAGAATTAATACTTTCTCAGTGTTGATACATGTGATGCAAAGTAATTTTCAACAACTCTTCAATACTCTCTTGTGATTTGTAGGTAGCTGGTTTTAGGAATAAGGAAATAGTTCCAAGATTAAGTAATTCTCTGAAGTCCAGAGGTCACTGATACAACAAATATGAGACACTGGATTCTGGCCTTTATTTCTGTTTTCTACCCATTGGGATCTAGTTATTTTGCACAGTACTATTACTAAGCAGTTTTTTCCTCCCCTTCACATAGAAATCCCATAAAACACTGTTTTCAAGGAGTGAAAAATATTTTTAACCTCAGACTACTTTGAATTGCTGCTAATGGGCTAGAGAAGTGGACCATTTTAGTTGTGGATGCCAGCTTGCTCAAACTAACTTCTAAAATATTAAAACCTAGAATGGGTTTCAAATAAAAAGCTGACATACAGAAGCTGTAATAAAATGGTTGAGATTCTATAATTAAAGAGTGGTAAGGTTTTGTAATTTCTAACCTGTTTTCAGTTCCCAGGTCTGTGATCAGTTAATCCAGGTAGTAGGTATAAGGAGACCCACCTGCCATAAAGATAAGCAAATTCTAGCTATTATCCTACTTCTTAAATTTCCCATTCTCCCCATAAATCTTTTAATGTTCTGTTTATATTTAGGATTTAGTAGCTTCTTTTCAGGAAACATTGTTCTAGCCACAATTTGCCTTTAAAAGTATTTACTGTATCTTTAGTAATCAAGAGAGATGTAAGCATATAAACTACGGAAACAAGTAATCTGTCTGATATCCTTGTACTTCCTAATATAATATCATGTGAAATTCTCATTCAAATGGTATTCCCAAGCAGAAAGAATTTTCATGATATTCAGCTTTACAAGTGAGTTGAAAGGGCTGTTAAAACAATCTCTTTCTTAAAATTGCTTAATTTGCTTCTCAACTGTAAGTGCCCTATGCTTGGTTTGCTGTGGTTAGAGCTGCCCGAGAAAGTCTCACTGCCTGGCTGCCTGTTTTACGCTCACTGCTACGCATCACAGAAAATTTCAGAGACCTTGTATTTTCTTCTCTCTCAGCTTTTTATCCTTAGGCAAATAAGCCTAATGAACTGATGACAGGTTTGGGAGTAGAAAAACAAGTTAGAAACAGTCCCAGTTTTATAACTCTTTGCTTCATGACCTTGAACATTCACCTAACCTCACCTCCACAGTCTAAAAGCTTCCCATATAATCACATAACTTACTTGCAATACTCTTAAAATGTTTGCCTACAGACAAAGTAATCTAAAAAAACATCTCGTGTGGTCATCCACATCATTACTGCCTAGAGGAATACATAAAACTTAACTTTATCTTTATAGGTGAGTAGAGAATCTCTGCCTTTTTGGTCAATTATTTTCACTCAAATAACAAGGTAAATGTAGTCTCAACTGCCTAAATGCAGGGCACAAAAATGGGAAACAATTAATGAAGTTTTCTCAAAATGGATAAGATTTATAATTCAAGGTTTAGAGCAGTTCTCAGACTTATTTAGAATTTCTGTAAAATACATGTAAATGGGGACTGTACTGTGAAATCTGTAAGTTGGCAGATAAGTACTTCTGGCTAATAATATACCAATCTGATGGGGACTATTCATGCAGATCTCAAAATGGCCATATACAAAATCTAAGGAGAGTGGTGGTGTTTTCAGTTCTAGTCAAGAAGAAGTAAGCACATGCTACCCTGTCTCTCCCGCTGAAGGCAACTACCAACCCTGCACAGAATGCACGGAGCAGCTAACTGAGGATTGGTGAAAAGCAAATGACAGCATGTAGATTGGGGAAGGAAACCAGAGCATGAAGTGCCACTGAGCCAGTGATGACCTTCCTGTTTTTTCTCCCTTCTCATATTCCCCAGTCTGGAATTAAAGGCAGCTCAAAACCTGGAACAGTACACCAAGTACAGATGGAAAGCTCCAAGAAAAGCCCTGTGTTTCTGGGGTAGGAAATGAAGGACATACAGGGAGAGGTCAGAGAGTGTGAGAGAAGTATCTTGTGTCATCTTCCCCTCCCCCCGCCACCCCAATCTCTCCCATCCCGGTCCCCTGGCAATTCCATAGCAGTGGCAGGTGCCTACAACTCCACTGAAGGAAAGCCCTTCTCTCTGGTCAGTGAAACTACGGTCCCAAAAGCATGGGCAAATACCTGCTGATTTTTTTCTCTCTTCATCCCCTTACCACAGGGCCCTGGAAGCAGATACTATAAGAAGAAGTACATGGCAGTTCAGAGAAATGAAAGCCTTCTATTTCTAGTCAGAGGAGCCCTGGGAGTCAAAAAACATCAGGGAGATCCTAGAGTGGAGAGGGCCTCAAAAAGACTATCTCTTAAAGTTGTATGTGATCTCCTGAGTTTACCCCTGAGCAGCGTATGCACAGATTTGACCTTATGAAGCATACTGACAATGTAGAGAACTGAATTAGGGGATAGACCACCACCCAGGTTCCACATAAGCCTGTGGATCTTGTACATGTAGGATAAATCTAAATAACACTGCAAAAACTTTGAAAATTGAACTGACATTAGAACCACGGCTCACAGGCAGCAGATCTGGATTTGTGGCCTGAAACTAACTGGGTCAGTTACCTGCTAAAATAGCAACAATAACAAATCAACATTCCCCACAAGAATTAAACAACACCTAGAGTCTAATAACATGATTGTATCATTTTTAGGATACAATCCGACATTTTTCAATACATGATGATCCAGGAAAATCTCAAAAACTCCCAAGGGGAAAGACAGCCAGTGATGCAACCTCTGAGATGATAAAAGTGTTGGAATTACCAGAGAAGAAATTTACAGCGGCAACTATAACCATGCACCAAGAAGTAATGGCACACACTCTTGAAATGAAAGGTAAGATAGAGACGGTCAGCTGAGAAATAGAGGATATGAAAAAAAAAAAAAAAAAAAAAGGAACCAACTGAAAATTTTACAATGGAAAAACTCAACGACCAAAATAAAAGTTAACTGCATGGGCTCAAGAACAGCATGGAGATAAGAGAGGAAAAAGTCAGCGAGCTTGAATATAGATGAATAGATATTATCCAATATGAGCAATAGAAAGAACAAAGAGGAAATAAAAAATTAACTGAGACTCAGATACTACAGATACTACAGAAATACCTAAAACATGTCATCAGAGTTTAGAAGGAAAGGAGAAAGACTGTGGTGCTTAAATCAATATTTGAAGAAATAATGGCTGAAAACTTCCCAATTGGGCAAAAGACATAAACCTACAGATTCATGAAGTTCAGAGAAACTAAAACAGAATAAGCTTAAAGAAATCCATGCCCACTCATCAAAATCAAAGTACTGAAAAGTAAAGACAGAGGGAAACATTCCTGAAAGCAGCCTGAGAAAAATGATGCATTACATATTGCAGAGCAATGATTCACATGTGGACTTCTCATCTGAAACCGTATTATGTAAAAGACACTATGTGAGGTATGATGAAGAATTAAGGATGAAATCATAAAATGTTTACAATTAAGTCAGAAGAGCTGGACACATACATGCACTGCTGAAATACAAAGCTGTGCATTGGGATGGCATTAAGAAGATATTAACAGAGAGTCACAGGAGTACAAAGGATCAGGCAGTTATTTCACACAGATGGGGAGTTAAAAGTTTTCGTGAGGAAATTGTTGCTAAGCTTGGCATTGAAGGAAGGGATTTTATTTTATTTTTAGTATATATGTATTTATATCCCATCACTTTCCAGAAAGATTTTGAAGTAACTTATAAAAATATATATATCCCAACAGCACAGGATAATTAATTCAGGCAAAATAATAAACCGTAGGTAAGATTAAATGAAAGAAATGCAAACCATGGGTCCTACAGAACTGCTGGAAGAAACCACAGATTTCCTGGGAGCCTGCTTGAAGGCCAGAAAAAACTTTCTATTTCTAAACCACAAAATAGGGGATGGAGATTGCAGGTACATAATTAAGCAGTATGAGTAGAAAGCCTTTGGAGAGTGCTCCCTATGAAGCATGGTTGGCTGATGGAAGCCTTGGGAGAATGATTTAATGCCATGACAAGGATATTGAACTCTATGCTGTGTGAAATGAGGAGGCAATGAACTTTGATATCAGGGAGTTGGATGATCATAGTTATGTTGTTCAGTTAGTGATTCTGGCAATGTGATGGATAGCTTTGGCTATACTGGGAAGGAAAATATAATGTATTAAGTAAAGAGAAAAAATGTAAATAAGGTGAAAAAGAACTGAATTCTGTTATAACTGATAGAGTTGTAACTGATTATGAGTACAAGCCACTGAGTGAGGCAACAAAGCATCATAATTAAGGGAAAAGGCATTAGAGTCCACTGACTACCTCTAACTGTGTGGCCTTGGTCAAGATGCTTGGCTCATCTGCTTCAAGGTTGTTTTTTTTTAAATTTATGATATGGGAGTTATAATAACTTTACCGACTTCTTAGGGTTGTTTTGAGGATTAAATAAAAATAAATATGAATATACAGAACAGAAACTGGTATATCATGAATGATGCCAAATATTGTTAAGCATTATTACCATGGTTTCTTCCAAACATCTCAACGACATCTCAGTGTTTTGTAAATTCAATTAGCCTTCATCTACATATCACTAAATTCCTGGAACTGGAAAATCTTACACTTATAAAATGTTTATTTTCTATCTTAATGTCCTGAGATTAAATTGTACTTCAGCAAATGATTTAAGATTAAATAACAGTTTACAATTATGATTATTTTAAATAATTACAACAAACACATAAGTACAAATTTAATAGGCCCTGAAACACTGTTCCTCTTTTTAAAGAGCTTACATTTTAAAGCTGTGCTGAATATATTCTCTTTGCAAAAACAAGTGTCAAAATGAAGATAAACTCCAAGTAACTGCAGTGTCTAGGGCCATGGGAAAAAGATCCAGCCTTCCTAAGAGAGGGTACGAGCAAAAGCTAGGCAACTAGCCGATGTCTGAATCAACTAGAAGCTAGAGCCAGAGAAGGAAAGTGGCATGCAAGTCAGAAAGCAGCATCTTATAGAATGGTCCACTCAGTGGAAGTGGGGACTGAAGGAGGCAGTGGCTCTTAGGGCACTAAACGACCAAGTATCTGTCCCAAGAATACTAGGGATCACACTTAAAGCAGTAAGACTACCAGGCTTGGCGGGGATTGGCTAATTACCAGCTCAGGGCTGAGTTGAGTGTTGAAGGTATTTAATACTAGAGGCTGAGACTGGGCAAGTGGGTCAGAGTCCTGAGAAGTATTATACCAAGGAAGGTATTTAAAACAGGCAAAGAGAGACCAAAACACATGTAAATGCCTTCCAGAAGTTGCCTTGACTTCAGCTATCACTTTCATATTTTACCTGTGATCATTTCACCATTTAGCTTATGATCTGTTCATGACTTCCCTCCCATTCTCTACCACATGGAAGAAAGTTTCAGGAATCCTTTCTGACTTAATCATAGACAGAGCACCCAGAGTGATATTGCATTACAACCTGTTTGGCATTACTTTTCATAAAAGTAACACAAGTAATAACTAGTACATGACTATTAATATTTCAATGTATTAACAGAATGTAGCCTATACAACGTGTAAAATGAATACATAATTTATAATGCAGAGGGAAGTGGCCCAAAAGTTTAATCGTCCTATTTCAGGAAACAAAGAGATTAAATCTTTTAATGTTGAGAAAGTATTTCTTCTCCGATACATTCAAAATTCTTTGCTTTGAGAATGTAATGAATAAAGATAACTCAAAATAACTTTTACACGTATGTATATATGAAAAATATGTGAATGAATTGCTAGCCAACCTACATTATGTTCAGTGAAAGATTTAGTAGAAAGCATTTTTAAAAATTATTATACTACCCCAAGAATTATTTAAGAAACTCACAAATTCAAAATGCACATGGTGTTGGCAGCCTAACGATGTGCGAGGCACAGTGCTATGCTCTGCAGGTACAGGGATGGCTAAAATCATAGTGCCTGACCTTAATAAGCTTATGTCTACCCAGAAGCTAGTCAGAAAAGCCGATAACTTCAATTTAGCGTAGTTAGTTCTTTGATAAAGCTATGAAGCACTGGGGCTGAGCTTTTAGACTAGTTGGGGTCAGGGACGGGATAGAGTGAAGGGAGGGGTGATAGTCAAAACAGAATTTATGGAGGAGTGGCAGCATGAAATGAGTCTCAAAAGATGAGTTGTGTAACTCAACTAAAGAAGGAGAAAGGTTTATTTGGGCAAGAGGAAAGTATATGAAAATATGAAAAAGAAGTAAGCGATGATAGCAGTGAAACAGGAAGCCCGATTCAAACTATATTTTATCAGATAGAAAGTAATTAAATGTTTTAATTGGAAGAGTGTCGTGGTGAGATTAGCATTTTATAGTGATCATTTTGGTAGAAAAGTGAAGGATGGATCTAAATAGAAAAAAAAAAAAAGGGGGATGGGGAAAGATTGATGTGGCTATTGCTGAGAATGAGGAGAAATGAAATGGGCCAAATCTAGGACAATGGTGGTAGGGATTAAAAGAAAAGAGTCCAGAAATATGACATATTATCAAGTGGGCACAGTTAGTGAATTTTAGGGTATGGAGAGAAGTATAGGATGACTCTCAGATTTCTAGCTTAGGAAACACTGGGCTCCACTAACTCAATATGGTAAAGGGAGGAGCAGGAATTTTGGAATGTAAGAAAAAGTCATTATATGGTGGGTGGGGAGGAGATGGAAGGAGGTACATGATGCGTTCATTTTGGTTACACTGAATTTGAGGTTTAGTATGGTCACTCCTCACTTAATGAAACTTTACTAGACACCCATCACTCAGAATAAATTGGAGTGGGAGGGCTGGGTGTGCAGATACAAAATGAAATCCGACCTAGTGTATGACCTCCCATATATCACTGCTCTTCCTTGTCTCCTCCCTAAGCTGCTCAGTTTTTTCTCCCCACAATGGGAACATATGGACAACAGAGTCAGTACGTTCGAAGTGGTCAGGAGGAAGGAATGGGGAGGAAGATAGGAAGGGGAATAGAGTTAGGCTCTGGAGTCCACCCTAAAGAAAGGCTCTTCATGAACTCTTTCAATATAATGTCTTCTAGAATTAATTGTGTCTTTAGTTTGTTATGCTTATTAACATTGCTAATTGTTAAATGGTTAAAATCCATTCTCTGTTAACTCAGTGCCTATTACAAAACTGTGAACAGAGGAGTATCTAACAAGTTTCTGTTGACTACTTTATAGTGAGATAATTGAAAAGGTCATAAAAATAACTACAACATGTGAAGAGACAGTTTTAAGCTTTTTGGTTTTTGTTTTTCCTGGTAATTGGAACTTAGGATTAGTGAAATTTGTAAGTAAATATTACCTTAATTTTTTTTTCAATTCCTTTTTTTTATTGTGATAAAATATATGTAACATAGAATTTACCATTTTAACCATTTTTAAGTATACAGTTCAATGGCATAAGTACATTCACACTGTCGTGCAACCATCAACACACCTATCTTCAGAATTTATATTACTCTGATTCTTAAACAAATATTAATTGATGTAAGAATCAAGACCCACTTATCACATGTTTTTCTATTTTATATATTCCACTTAAAGAAAAGCAGAACTTCTGCTGTGCTCTAAAATTATATCTAGAGCAATTTCTTCATAAATTGAGTATCAGCTTAGGGATATTTAAATTCAGCGAAGAATTTTAACATTCTACCATTTTTATGTTCTGTAAGAGAAACGTGTTATTCAGTTGAAGCAAAGAACACTCTTAAGTTCAACCATACCAATGCTATGAATACTAAATATTCTCTTTAGTTAAAGTGAAATTTAAAGTTCAGATCTCCATGTGGTTCTAGGAAAAGAAGAGTATGCCAGAATGTGAAATAACAATAATGAGCCATAGTCTAGTACAGTTCTTGGTCCACTGTGTTGACTGAAATAAATGTTTTAAATGAATAAGAGAGTTTACACGGAGAGAAAACTAAATAGTCGTTACATAAAAATTATTAATTTCACAATTGTTTAGATCATGATAATAGGTGAAATGAATATCCTGTTACTCGCTGAGAGAAAAGTTAACAAAAGAGTCATTAGAAGAGCTTGTGTGAAATAAGCTACAAGTATTATAATGCACTAATTACGTTTTAATAGATACAGACTTTTTAAAGCTAGGGAGAGGCAGTAAGTGATTTATCAAAGGTCATACTCTGGAGCGGAGGGTCACAGGGATGGCCTGGGGCCTTCTCAGGTGGAGATCCAGGGTGGGGAGTAGCCATGAAGAGTGCAGACAGTGGAGCCAGGCTACCTGCGTTTCAAGTTCTACCCTGCCACTTACTATCTGGGTGGAATCAGGCAAACTATTTAACCTTTGTCTGCCTTTATCCACAAAACGAAGCTTATTATAGGATTTCTGTGAGAATTAAATTTGTCAATACAGGTCAAAGTGTCTCAAACTATGTGGCACAAACTAAAAGCTTAATAAATGTTCGATATTTTTATTGCCATGAATCCTTCTTGATTTAAAACATGGCACAGGGACTAAATTTCCCTTCTCCCTGAGAAGAGTGTTTAAATCTTTCAATAGTTTCCTATTGCACTTAGAATCAGACGTTAATTCTTTACCGTCATTTTTTCTACTTGATCTGTCCCCTGCCCATCTTTTCTACTTTACCTCTTACACTCTCACCCAACCTCTAAAAACTTTGGTTCCATCATCCTTCTTACTGTTTAACATACTGAGCTTTTGACCCTTCTTTCAAAAAGGCCTCCCAGACTCACTCATCTAAAGTAGTACTCTTCATACTCCACCCAGTTCCTCTCTGTCATTTTTCATAACTCTAGTAATCAAAAGTTATATTGATTATGCATCTGTTTGTTTATATTTATTAATTTATTTAATCTCTTATTATCAGAATGTAAGTTCCTTGAGGACAATTATATTATGGAATACATTCTATTCCATGTTCTATTATTCCAATGTTTTATTATTGATCAGGTTTCTATTCTTAGTGCCAAGAGAAGTGCCTAGCATATTACTGAAATGCAATAAAATGTTCACTATACAAATGAAATTTAGGGAGATCTAAATGTCTGAGTTAAATAATATCTCGTTATGCAGAGAACAACTACAATGGTAGCTTTTCTATAGAGAAGGAAGACCTCAAATCCCCAAATGGAGGCAAAAGAACAGATGGGTAATAAATTCAGGGAGAATTATGTTTGAAGATCCCATAAATACTTTTCTTATAAGGCATTCTGAAATAAGTACAAGAAAGGTTAAGAGAAACTTTATCAATCTTGTTTAGTTCCAGAGTTTATAATTGATCTACGGTATCCAAAGATTATACTTTTGCTAACACAAACATTCAAATACTAATCATTGCCAAGGGCATATAATGCCTAAAACCTGAACGCATTGGCTCTGTCACATTAAAAAAAAAAAAAAAAAAAAACGGTACTGGGTGATAGGTCCAAAGCTTAGGTATTGTGATTATTTACTTATAGGAGTATGTGATTAGTTAGTTATGGGAATATATAGTATCTGGGAAGCAACATTGAAAGTGACATAGCATTTTAATTACTCTGTACTCACGGTGCATGGGGTCTGCATCCATGGTTCCCCATCGATCTGCATTGGCAGAGACTTGCTAGTCCTGGGGAAAAATATTTCATTTTAAGTTTAACATGGAAATACTTGATACAACAGACTATATGTCCCATAAAAAATTATGAGACCAGGGAATGCAAATATGGTAATAGCTGGGCTCTGCTCTCAAGTTATCTCTTTGAAAGGAACTTCAACTTTTTTTTTTTTTTGCCACACCACGTGGCATGTGGGACTATAGTTCCCCAACCAGGGATCAAACCCGCACCCCCTGCATCGGAAGATCGGAGTCTTAACCACTGGACCACCAGGGAAGTCCTGGAACTTCAACTCTTGATATTAATGAATACTTTGAAAGGTATCTTAGTTACAGGAATGTTAAGAGCTTCCTGGTAACTGTCGTGATATAAACAAAAATTCTGGATGCCAAAAGACAAATGTAGGGTTTACGTTTAATGCCACAATCAGAATTCCTACAGCCAAAAGGGCCTCCCTTGTTTTCATGCAAATCCACATTGTAAACATGGAGAAAAAGTGTTTGACACCTCAGATTTTCCAGTATCAACTTTCATATATATAACACCAATTATATCTGTGCTATAATCTGTGGTTTCACGTTAGGGTAAAAATAGACCTTTTCTCTACAGGTAAAATTTTGAAAAAAATTTTTTTTAAAGATTTAAATGTAATACACATATAAAATCCTACTTTATAATAATACATTATTTAATTTATAGAAGCAATGGTAGACTTTAGTCCATGAAAGAATGTAAGTTAACGGTGCATTAACAGTGTTTTCATTGGGTAATTTGCCCAGTAGATATTTTGATGCTTCAGTAAATTAAACGGAGTGTGAGCCAGATTAGAGGGGTTAGAATTTGTATGTTAGAATTGTATTCACGGTCTCAACAAAAGGGAATCCAATTCCAACAGACATGGTAAGTAATAGTGAACCAAAACTTTGTAAATACTGTCCATTTTCATTATTTTGAAATATATCAGCATTAATCACTGATAACTTGAGGCACAGATAAAACAAACATGGTTATCAGAGTCTTGTATGGCTTTAATTAATTTGTAGTTATGCCATGTCAACCTCCTTTCTCAATTATAGAGAAAGAGCTACCTGATGACCACAGAGGAGCACTGAGCCAGCCGCCGCCCAGCACTTTTCAGTCCTGTGTATATTTGCCCCATCTCCATGGCTCCTTCCAAGCCAACCACCTCCAGCAGCTGATCACTCAGATCTGAAAGAAAACAGAAACCTTGTAAATTACAGTGCCTATGCATATGTGCACAATTTCATGTCACTGGGTGTTATGGAAATGAAAAATGAAAGCTACTTCACAAAGAAAACTTCTCTGTCTTGGATACTCTACTAAAAGTAACGAAAAGATGGCCTACTTTTGAAACTCTCAGTTTAACCAGACCCTGAGGTGCTGTGGAAAAAGATGTGCTGTCAGCTTATTCTAAAACAGAACGGGAAGAATGGATTCTGAGCCAAATAATGCCAAAAAATATACCAGTAGTTTTTAACATCCACAAACTTAACGTTACTCCACATGTATATATGGAACATTTTACATCCCACATCAGACATTTGGCAGCAAATACACATTTCAATACTATAAATAAAGTATGAGGATATGCTGTCAAACATGATTTTGTTAAATTACTCGAAAAAAAGACCTTAGAGATCATGGAATTAAAGTTTCTCAACTTAAAGATAAGACTTGAGGCCCTAAATCATTGAGTGAATTGTCCAAAGTCGTAAGTAAACTTGAGCAGGATGTCAAGTTTTTCTTGAACTTGAAAACAGAAATTTTTTTTTTTTAATGATAAGGAATGTGCTACCACATTCTACTTGGGAGTAGGTTAGATAATTAGCACAATACAATCATAAGTTTTTTTTTTTTTACCAGAGTACAGTAAAAAGAGGCTAATAGCATTACATATTGCTTGTCGAGTGTTTCCTAAGTGCCTGTCACTGGACTAGTCACTCTCTGTATATCACCTCCCTTGCTCCCCCCCGCAAAACCAGTTGAAGACAAATATGATTATTAGAATTTACAGATAGAGAAGCTAAAAATTAGAGAAGCTAATTTATTCATATTAACATACATAGGAAGTGACAGAGCCAAAATTTGAATCCAATCACTCTGAGGCATAACCACAATGCTGTATTTGATAAACGAGCCACACCAAAGAGAGATACTTTTAAAACTTATAGAAATATTTCTTATTTTGGGAGTAAGAGTGTTCTGTGTGAGCTCCAAAGTCCCTTTTCCACCTGAACACTTTCACTCAGCGGGAAAGCAGAGCAAGTACTCACGTCAGTAAACGCCGACAGAGCGCAGTCTCAGCACACAGCCCGTTCGCTTACTTATCTGGCTCAGAATGCCTGAACCTTTGATTTGAAGGTAAAATTCTAGGTGCACATATATGGTCCTTTTCTATACTGATATTTTCACGTAATCCCATGTATTTTCAAATGTCAATAAATTGTTTAATATTGTTTTAGTAGCAACAAAAGCTGGAGGGGGTGGCATAGAGTGGCATAGGGTAGGGCATGATGATTATACAGATAACCATGTAATAGCTAGTCGTAGCTGAGGGTGCACTTGAAGAAAAACCAGCATGTGTGTGTTGTATGTACTCCATTTTGTACAGAAAGCCCTCATTCCCCGCTAATGAATCCATTTTAGCACGAAGTTCAGAAAAATAAACGATATATTTTCAGCGCTGTTCAAATGCGTGGGGAACAGCACTTTGAAATCTCAAAGTTTGCTAGGCCCATGATCTTTGGCAAATTTTATATAGGCCCTGAAAACAAAAAGTGTAACCAATCCACTGTATTTTTTTTTAAGAGAACTGATTTTAGAAAACCTATTATTTTTTAAACTTTAAGCTCTAGCTGCAGCATGAGATTTCTTCACGTGGACACGATCACCCATCTACCAGATCAAATGTTAACAAGTCCTAATAACCGAGAACATTCACCTTGCTGTTCTAAACCCTATTTAGACTTATTTCTCATGAAACTTATTCTGTGTTTCTAGTTTAAATTTATGTTGCCAAGAACAGATGGACAAGGAATGGAAACATATTCTTTCAGCTGTAGCCGGCACTAAAATGTGCTTGGCTCTATAGCCTGGGTGTTAATATACGCATTTTTTAGATACATGTCAACCGGCAAACTGCACTGTGGCAAGCGCTAAAACCCCAGATGTGTGTCTGGTGATATTTATAAAACAACAACCACCACAAAAGTGAAGTTCATATTTAGTATTACATATCTTCCACTGCTTGATTCTTAAATAGGTGAAATGTTATGCTGATTTCTGTAAGGATCAGGGTGATGGAAACTATTCTACAAGAAACGAAATACTTCCTCACAAGAGAGTTAATCTGTATAAGCCCTAACTTCTCCATGAATCACAGGGATTGTCTACACCCACACCATATTGCTACTGTCTACCACCCTCCTTCTGATTTTTTTCTTTCTTTTGATTTGTCTTTGTTTTTCTCCCTGCAAAAATGCCATGAAAATCAATTCTACCATTAATAATTGGTAATGAAGACATTTCTTCCAGATTTAGAAGACCTAGGCTTTCAAACTTTCATGTTCTTGCTAACACAAAGAATTGTAGAGAAATGGTGGTCTATTTACTAGCTCTGGTCAAAGTAAATAAATACCACATTCCTTCTAATTAAGTGTTCAGAAAAAAAAAGAAATTCTAATTTGTGCTGCATAAATTTGCTCCCATAAACACTTCCGACATTTTTTTATACAGAAGCCTGCAATGTCTGTGTACAATTGCTACCTCTTACATACTGTCTTTGAGGTCAGGGTCCTGACTGATTTCAGACAAAGATAATTTCTATACAATTTTGAATTCTGTTTCTACATGCGGTATCATCTAGAAACATCAAAGACTTCCTCACGTCACATTCTAGCTAAAATTTAAGTGCAGGTCCCTTAGGATGTCATAACCAACCAGATTCACCTCCTTAATTGGTCTGCTACCTGGCTATTGCTTTCATACTTAAAAGTAGGAGTAGTGAACTACAGCCCATGAACTGAATCCAGCCCACTGCCTGTTTTTGTATGGCTTGCAAGTTAAGAATGGTTTTTACATGTTTACAGATAGAAAAAAAATTTTAAATGACATATTGTGACATCTGAAGATACATTAAATTCAAATGTCACCAATCACAAATTAGTTTTTATTGGCACACAGCCACTCATTCGTTTAGGTTTTGTCTATGTCTGCTTTCACACTACAATGGCGGAAGAGAGTGGCTGCAGCAGAAATCACATGGCCCAGAAAACCTGCAATATTTATTATTTGGACCTTTAGAGAGAAAGTGCCAAACTCTGCCTAAGAGAAACATTAACTATTTTGGGCCACTGACTTTTTCACTTTAGTACTGCCACGATAAATCCTAATGGCATCACAGTGGCCTGAAAGACATAATGTCCGAGCACTCATTCCTCAGTGTGTGTATTGGTGCGTAAAAGAGCTGCTCTCAACCATGGCATCTCACCACACTCATGTACTGTGGGGTTTCTTATAATCAGTTTGTTATCAATCATGTAATACCAAAGTTTCTAAGTAACTTGGTTACAAAAGAAACTAGAGCAGCTTAACATTCAGCATTATGCTCAGTCATTGCATCTGGTTGGCTTTCTTGCGTGTGAAAGAAGAATCATAGGTAGGAAGGCAGAAGTTGCATCTGGGCCAGGAGATGCAGGTGAGAGCTCCCCCTGGGGGAGTCATCCGCTGAGCACTGAGAAAGCCTGACCTCCTGATATTGGGAAGTGTGTCTATTCCAAGGAAGACAGTGCTTTTGATCAATTAATGATATGAGACATACTTCTAAAGGGGAAAAATAGTATGTTTCTGAAAGAGTTAGCATATCTTTCCAAATTGCTCCAGGGGTACAACAGAGGCAAGAGAATCTGCCAAATTTGGTATTTTCATATTTAAAATAGAGAGTCTAGAAGAGGTACTTCAGAGGGAAGAAACTTAATGAAATAACCAAAACTGGCATATAGTAGAGCAAGATTCTTAACACGGGGCAGTGACTCTGAATGCAGAAGAATGTAACTTTTTCACTAACATGTAATTGAAATTAAGCACTTCTTTCAATTATAAATTTAGGCAATAAACCACAGTCATAGTAGAAATATCTCTGACTTTGTCACTGACCGATATCATAGATATTTCCATATCACATTACATTTGTTGCAATATTTCAAAATTCTATTTATACTAATCTTTACTGACACCTTAATAATTATTGAGCCCCTCCTAGATTTCTAAAGGTAATTTATTAATATGGGAAAAGGATCTAAAAAAGAGTGGATATATGTGTATGTATAACTGATTCACTTTGCTGTATACCACTGTAAATCAACTATACTCCAATAAAAATATTTTGAAAAGAAGCACATATATTACTAAATCAAAACCTTAACAACATTTCAATATAATTGATTTCCTTTCTAATCCTGCATATTTTTTTGTGAATTTGAAAACATTACTCTGAGAAGAGTCAGTAGATTTCACCAGACTGGCAAAGAGGACCGCAACTCAAAAATGATAAGAAACTCCACTTTAGAGTTTAATTTGCCTTATGACTTTGGATATCTTTTCCTGAACACTGTAAGTGCTGCATTAGTGTTACACAGGGAATCAGGGGTATGAACGTAAAATCTGAAAGTCACGGGTGCAGTATAGATTTGAGAACACAGGAGCAGAACAGCTAATAAATGGATAATATTTATTCATAGCTTAGGCTCTTCATTTTTGACAGTTATACCCTGATAATATGTCTCATTATGTAATTGTTTCAGACTGCCATATGTAGGGAACAGAAGAGGATGCATTACAAACACAGACTGAATGTGGGTTGTAGCATTTTGGCATTTCGTTGAATATAGTGTGTACTGAAGGGAGAGGAATGGGGTGGAGGCAGGGCAGGACATACTCCTTCATGCATGGAGTCCAGCAACATGCTGCAACACAGGGAGCAGCTATGTCCTCGGGCACAGTCATTGATTGACTCAGCAAGGACATTTTGTCATCACCTAAATTGCTAATTATATCACCAACAATGAAGTCCTTATTTGGCCAGGGCGAGACGAAGCTAGCTATAGAGTTGTACCTTCTGATTGTGGGAAGATTACATGCCTCCCAGTGATGCTTGTTTTATCTAGCAGACATTTGAAACATGCCTGAGGATCCAGAATAAACTTTTAAAAAGCCAAGGGATGTATGAAATTCCTCCACCAAAGCAAATGCTTCAAGGATTCTTCTCTAACATGTCCATCTATTGCCCGTTGATTTTTTTTTTTTTAATAAATTTATTTATTTATTTTTGGCTGCGTTGGGTCTTCGTCGCTGGGTGCGGGCTTTCTCTAGTTGCGGTGAGTGGGGTCTGCTCTTCGTTGCGGTGCGCGGGCTTCTCATCGCGGTGGCTTCTCTTGCTGCAGAGCACGGGCTCTAGGCGTGCGGGCTTCAGCAGCTACGGCTCGCGGGCTCTAGAGTGCAGGACCAGCAGCTGTGGCGCATGGGCCCAGCTGCTCCGCGATCTTCCCGGACCAGGGCTCGAACCCATGTCCCCTGCATTGGCAGCCAGACTCCCAACCACTGCGCCACCGGGGAAGCCCTGCCCATTGATTCTTAATTTAGATGTACTCCCCATGAACATAAATAGCTGTTTTCTCCTACCTCCATAAGTTAGAAAATGCAATTAGCAAAGGGCCCGAGTGGACAGAGCTAAGCAGAAAGGTATTAATATGAACTCTGTGTTTCACAGTACAAGTATATTTAAAACAAAATTTTAGCACCTCAGGGAGCCTACTATACAGTTACAGGTCTATCAAGAAAATGGAGATTATATATATGGTACGCCTACCATGAGCAGGCTCTCTGCTAAGGGATTTACAGTTATTTTTTCCATTTAAGACTCCCAACAATTCCTTGAGGCTGGTATTATTCTCCCCATTTTATTGATGAGGAAACTATGCTACCTGTTCAAGTCTTCACACATAGCTGAAAATCTGGTTTTCCAGCTAGGTTGCTTGACTCCAAAATCCATGTTATTGTACATATTGACATCAGTAAGAACTAACCAATTAAATGTTATCAGTAATTGAAAGAAAAAATACTACAAAGAAATATATGATACCTTAAAATGGTACCATTAATAATTCCACCAGCAAACCATTTCAGATGCTGTCACCAAATTATAATACAGTATAAAACTCACATTCACAATGACTACTCCAGGTCATGTGTATGAATTATACTCTGAAGAGTCTATAGGAAGGCTGAGAAACACAAAATACTTTTTGAAAGGACTTCTATCCAAACTAGTCAGAAAATAAAAACGAAAAAGTCTAGAATGTAGTACAAATGGATTAAGGAGAGTTATTTGGAAAATCCAGCAGTGTGAAATATCCCATTCTTTGCTGAAATCTGAAAAATAAGGAGTATATACATAAATATATATACAGCGGAATCACATGCCTGACTTTAAAAATGACTTTTAAAGAATAGATTTCATCATCTCTTTTAAAGCCATCTGTTTTTTAAAAACAACCAGCTAGAGCTGACTATAACTTCATGTATTTTCATTCTAAAATTCTGAACTTCCCTAAATGGATCCAAAAAAAAAGTAAAGACCAGAAATCATAGTGTGGCATACTGTCAACACCTCTCTATTGTGACCAAAGTAGTTCAGGGCCTGCAATCACTTTGTTATGGCATACTTGAAAGATGACCTTCACCTCAGGACACACAACCCAAGAAATCGTACGCCATTTCATTCACAAGGCTATAAAGAGCCAGCTTAAAGACTTCCCACAGCAGTCTATTACAACTGGCAACGTGTATTACCAGTAAATGTAAGCAGAGAGTTTATGAGCACAAGCTAGCAGTGATTCTGAACACTGCTGCTTCTGGGATCTTGAGTCAGTTTGCTCTCGTTAAGCTTTGTGGAGGGAGTGAAGGCTGTCGCTTGTTTTCTGTGTGAATGAGCCATTAGTGTGTGAGGGGATGTTTTCACAGCACCATGCCTCCCCTGCCCGCTTCCATAAACCAAGCTACTTCACGTGTCTCCTCATATTAGTGCCATCACTAAACAAAGCGAGTGCTCATGAATGAAGGCTGATGTCAGCAAATTCTGAGTAACTTCTGGAGGGGCATCCTGCATCATAACACTGATGCCTGCTAAGGGGCTAAAGTCACAACCAATCCTTACTCTCCTAAGAATTAAGCAGTTCCAGGGCTTCCCTGGTGGTGCAGTGGTTAGAAATCTGCTTGCCAATGCAGGGGACACGGGTTCGAGCCCTGGTCTGGGAGGATCCCACATGCCGTGGAGCAACTAGGCCCGTGCGCCACAACTGCTGAGTCTGCGCTCTGGAGCCCGCGAGCCACAACTACTGAGCCCATGTGCCGCAACTGCTGAAGCCTGCGCGCCTGGAGCCCTTGCTCTGCAGCAGGAGAAGCCACTGCAATGAGAAGCCCGCGCATTGCAATGAAGGGTGGGCCCCGCTCGCCACAACTAGAGAAAGCCTGCGCACAGCAAAGAAGGCCCAACGCAGTCAATAAATAAATAAATTAATTAATTAAATTAAAAAAAAAGAAAAAGAATTGGCTACCATCTTTAAAAAAAAAAAAATTAAGCAGTTCCAACAATTAAAAAAACAACTTAAAATCCAATTTAATAGAGGGCAGTGCCAATATTATTTTACATATGGCTATGTATGTGATCTTTATATTCAACTTCCAGAAGCACTATGAAAACCAGTTTTTTCTTGAAATGTATTACAGAATATAATAGTATAGATTTACTATCTCCTTATTTTAATTTCAACAAAATATGAAACACACTTGTGAAAAGGTAAAGTTTTTAAAACATGGTAATACATTTGAACTCATTTATAAACTTAAGGCTATAAATTAAAGACAAAATATAATTGTGAAGAATAGTGATTTATACTAAAACTCGTCCTGTATAAAAGAGCTGGTTTTGATATCCAATTATGCCTGGTAACATATAAATATTATACCCCTAGCAAGAGACTGAGGAACTCTAATATACTGGGGTTACTGTGCTTTCTCAGGCCATTTGCATAAAAGCACTGCTGGTCAGAAGTAAATCCTACTCTTCTGGCAGTCTGTCTTCAGAAAAGAGGTTACGTGACTAGACAGAATGAAATCCAAGTAATCTTCTTTGGAACTTTTTGATAGCGGTTAAAATATAGGATTATATCCTGAAATCTGGTGTCCTGCCAGAGGGCCCTTGAAAACCTGCTGAGTTCAAGGCTCTGCACAACAGGAGTGCCAGTTTCTGATGAGAACAGTGTGGGTTTAAGGAGTTTTAATGTTATGCAGGAGCGAGGACTCCACCCCAATCCCCACAACTGTGGACAGGGCACGAGGGCAGGACTGAGACAGGAAGTGTGATGGCCTCGGGCACTAACAACACATTAACATCGTCATTGCCTCGCCGCTTAAAGATGAACGCTTCTTAAACTCATTCAAGTCAGAGAAGACACTGCTTCATTGGGCTTTTCATTCTTTTAGGCTTATGGTAGATTATAGACAGATGGGCCAACATCTCTAACAGGCTACCTGTTAACAAGTTACTATAGATTTAAACACACCTGAATTCTTCTGTTTTGTACATATCCTCCCTCTTTTCTTTCTCATGCTGTAAGAGAATTCTGTTTCATGGCTTTATAGCTACAGAAGAAGAATTATATTACATCTTGGATTACTAAATTGAATTAATGTTGACATAACTAGTTTTATTTGGATGGCATTTTAAAATTAATCCCATTTGTAAATACTTATAAGAAATACAATATCCTTTGTCATGTCAATTACAAAGTTAGCAGAGAAATCCATTCCACACATGAAATCACTCAGAAGAGAGAACTTGTAACCTACTACTGCGTAGATTTTCAGTGTCTATTCACCTCATGACGCTTATTAATCACGTACTGACAAGTTTCCAAAGAGCCTGAATTTTTAAAAAATAAAGAATAAGCCCTTGTTTGTAGACATGTTGAGGGATTCAAATAAGTACAAAAGGTCTCTGTGAAAAAGTTTTTCTTTACATTTTAAAAAGCATGTCATTTTATCTTTATAAAAGAACTACACTGATACTAGTTCATCTTTTAGGAAATACAGCAACAACATTCATGACTAATAGTAACATGAAAAGCAGAAATGGAACATTCAAAGTATGTTCATCCCTAACAACACTTGAGAACGTAAGAGAAGTTCAAATGTAAACTTTCAGATTTCCAAACTGAGAAACTCAGGACTTTATCTCCCCTTTCAAGGAGTACCTTTGGGGGTGGTGGAAGCCAAAACCTCTTTCACAGTACAAAATTTACGAATATAACTCATTCTTCTCCTACCTCCTCATGTAAGAGATATATCCTTTTTAAAAAATAGTTTAAAGTACTACTGTGTTGATCCTCTTGGTACAAAGAAAATTTATTCTATTTAGTAGTATAGTTTTAAAAGTTATTTATTTAAAAGGGCTTCACTGTATTGGTCTTGTAGCCCTTCGTACAACTGAACAAAAGCAGTTCTATGAAAGAAGTCTAAACTTGGACAAATCATAAAAAAAAAGCAAAGTTCCTCTCTGTTTTTATCAAATTTGATTGCTGCAGCTGTTCCCAGTTTCTGTATTTTAAAAATAGCCTTATTCAGTGCCTTGTTGGCTAAAGGCCAGAGTGCCATTAGAACATGCTGTACGGAAAACCTCTATTCAGTTACAGATACAGAAATATATTTAAGATCAGTGGGGGTCATCTGCGGCAAACACTTGGAAAGGAAAATAGAATTTTAATGTGTTTGGACCAATTGCCACTTTTACCCGATAGTTTAAAGCTCCTGTGCAGAACCTTCCTATTCATTTTTTTTCTCTTAGTTGGGTAAAAATGCAGAATGAGTATCAATTTCACTGGAAAAATATTATTAGAAAGTTCTACTCCTCAAATAGTATTTGTATAGCTGAGATTCACATTTCAAAGAATACCTACTAGTGGCTTCTGTTGGACAAGTTGGTAGGTATGCATCCATCCAGTGGAAAGGTACATATTACTGAGCAAACGTTACAAAAGTATTCGCAACTTCTCTCTGATGTAGGCTACCTAACTAAGGTCACTAGGTGTGAAACAGACCAATGTATGCAAGGGAAATGAGTCCAGGGACTCATTCGGGACTGACAAATTCATACTCTTGGGCTTGAAGTATGTGGGGATCAGGTCAAAGAGTTGAATTATTTGGTAGAATCTCAGAGCTGTACTCAGATATTCAGTTCTTTCCTTATTTCTTTTTTTTCTTTTAGCAAAGGATTCAATAAAACTAGCATTTGGGACTAAACAGATTCACAATGGAATGTTAATTTAAGTTGCAAGTAAAAAGACTCTGTTCTGCAAGGATCATCAATAAAAAGAAGAAATTTCTGAAGCCAAGGAATGAGAATAATAAGGAAGAATTAGAGAGCAGGTGTCTAGAGAGAACCCACATGAGAGGAGGACTCTTCATTACGGAATGCTCATCACTGACAAGAAGTGAAGCACCCAAGATTTACCTTTCTTGAAAGCTAACATGTTAGCTTTCCACAATTTGGGAGAGTCTGGCAGAAAACATGAATTTCTGGAGTCAGAGATCCAAGACTTTATTACCCACAACACTGCTGTCAGTCCCCTGAACCTCAGTTTCCAAAAGGTGAAGCAAAGAGCATTTCCACCTTAGAGTCAAAGGGGGACAGAGAAACTAGGTCAGCATTCTGCAGGCTTCTTGGGATAGGATTGGGCTCACTGTAAACCCAGGGGCAGAAGTAAAACCCAGACTCGTGTTATTTCCACAAGGAATGAGGATGAAGAGATGATGCCCCGATGTTTCTGGTGCAAGACACATAGAACCAAAAATTCAGTGGGATTGAACTGGTTTGTAGAACAAAGCTGCACCATAACTGGGTTAGGGGCAGTCTACTGTAAAGAATATCTTTAAAAAAAAAAAAAAAAAAAGAATATCTTTATTACTCTATTAAGTTAATACAATAATTTAACTGTTATTCTTTATGATTTTTGAAATAAAAATAGTAGTGATGACAAAGTATACAATAAAGTATACAATATCTTAGATCTCTGGGTAGAATTATTAGAAAATAAGACATTTGTTATTTACCACATGCTTATTATAATCTCAGGAATAACAAAAACAAAAATGTCAAAACAAAAGATATCAAAGAAAAATTAAAATCATACATATCAGTTGCTAAGCTAGGTGCTAAGTATACAGTGGGTGAGCAAAACATAAACAAAGACTGAATACAATCTTTGGAAAGCAGAAGTTCACATTTCAGTGTAGGTTCAAAAATGAACATAAGTCTGGAACTCCTAGAGGGCAACTTGCCACTACATGGGAGGAGCCATTCTGGTTAATAAATTGTTTGAGCACTTAGATTCAGCCATTCCTGAACCTTGCCATTGATTTTTATTTTATTTTATTTTTTTTGCTATATGAGCAAATATATACACTTTGCATCTTTCAAAATCATTTCAAACATTTAAAATAAAAACAGTCTAGGTTTTTTTCTTTAATAGATCTCTATTGGAGTATAATTGCTTCACAATACTGTGTTAGTTTCTGTTGTACACCAAAGTGAATCAGCCATATGCATACATATATCCCCATATCCCCTCCGTCTTGAGCCTCCCTCCCATCCTCCCTATCCCACCCCTCTAGGTCATCGCAAAGCACCGAGCTGATCTCCCTGTGCTATGCTGCTGCTTCCCACTAGCTAACTATTTTACATTCGGTAGTGTTATTTAGCCAGTTGAATTGGGTTTCCCTCACTTACAACCGAATGGCACCTGAGTGTCATGACTTCCGGTTCTTAGCATTGCCAGATTCACCCTCCTCAGTGTACTCTGGTGATATCATTCTCCTTCCCTGACACATTTCATTGATTTGTATTCACTAAAGTGCAAGAACCCTGGCATTCAGCTAGCCATAATCTTAACTTTATTTTCAATGTTCCTCTATGCAAATTTTCACACCTTGTTCAAACTACTATTTTTCTGTTCCCTAAAATAGGTCCCATTGCTACTACTCTGCTCCTCAATATTAAGGAAAGCTTTTTCCTCTCTTACGTAAACTCTGTTAGTCCTTTAAGGTTCACTTTAATAACACCTCTTCTGTAATGCTTTCTTTTATGTCACCAACCCGCTGCTAAATGTTATAAAAACACTCTATCTTTATGACCCTTTTGACACTCAACCCACACTGTGAGGCAGCAAACAACAGTAGCAAAGATTCACGTAAGGTGGACCTGGAGTGCAAGACCTAGCAGTTAAAAAATGACACATGTCACTTTTCACTTTGGTCATCTCATTGCCTAATGGACTATATATGAGAGCTCCTAACTGTTGAGCATAATCATTACCAATATTTTAGTCCAATTATGATTCCCCCGCACTACTCACAAAAGTAATCCCAATTTTTACATAGCTATTATGAATTTCTGATGATCTCATTTTGTTCCATCCTGATTAGGAATTTTGGCAAGAATTTTTATTTTCCTGGTTTAAATTTCATCTCTGTATTTTGTTATATCATACATATTGTTTCAGAATAACTAACATTCATTGTTCATTTATCCATTCATTTCATACTACAAAATTACACTGAATACCAAATAGATTCTCAGTAGATCAATATATGTCAGGTACTGTGGAAAGCAACTGAGACTGATGTGAATGATGTTACAGTTCCTAACTTCAAACAGGTTAGTATCCTTAAGAGAAAGGATAAAAAGAGTAAAAAAAAAAAAAAAAAAAAAAAAAAACCAACAAAAACAAAAAACTGTAACGTAGTATACTTATACTTAGCGCTACAAAAGACACATATTCTATGTATACATTGACAAAAATGTTGAGTGTTTAATTCTACGGATGGTAGCTGGGGTGGGGAGAATTTGGATAGGAGAAGTTTAGGGGAAGTCTTTCTGGACTGATGATATTGATGGTAAATTTTAGTTTTCTGACGCTGGGTTAAGTGAAGCTCTTCCAGGATAAGAAAAGAGTATGGAAACACAATGGCATTTAAAATGACATGGTATGTTCAGTGCGTTGTAAAAGTCTCCATGTTCCTGGATTGTTAGTAGCACGAGGAAGAATTGTGAGAAATGAGGTAATGAGGACTCAGTCATGCAGGGCCTTATAAACCTTGACTGTATCCTTGGTCTTCCCTGCATTTGACTGAGGGCCAGTTAAGATTTCTCAACTAAGTAGAGAAGTGATTACATTTAAAATTAAAAGTAACATTTAGGGAGTGATGTGGAAGATAGACTATAAAGAAAGGAGGTGAGAAGCAGAGTGGTCAGTTAGAGCACTGCTGAAATAACCCTGGTGAGGGATGACAAAGACTTAAATAAGGCCATGACCACGTGCATGGAAGGGAAAGTTGCGTAGAAGGTAGCCCTGGCAGTGTCATGAACTGGGAGAGGGGGAGTGTTGGAAGGGACGATGATGTCCAGGTTCATACTCGTGACGCAAGCCGACGGCAATGCCATCAACCAAGATGAGGAAAGCTGGGGGAAAGGCAGTGGGAAAGCAGAGAACGTGGTGAGTTTGGCTTAGGATATGCTGATATCATGGTCTCTGTGGGACATTCACAAAGAGCCCTCTGAAAATCCAGAGAGGACTGCTTGGAGAAAACATATCTATAGATATGAACACTTATCTCTAAATTAACTTAAAATCTTTAAGGTTGAGAATCATACACTGTGTTGTTTTGGAGTTTGCTGTTGTTTTGTTTTGTTTTTAGATCCCCAAATGTACAACCTGGCACACAGCAGACAATCAATAAGCATATGTTAAATTAGTAAAAATGTACTGTATTAAGTACACTTGAAGCTTTTCTGATAGTCCTCTAAAAGTCCTCCAATAGAAAGACAGACTCACCTTTGAACTTGTTTTATAAGGAGTACTCGCTGGGGAAAAAAAGGCTCATGATTTTAGAGAAACATTCTTGAAGTGACAACATACTGTTCTTGATTAAAGATAAATATTCATAGATTATCTTTTATGTAGTAGTTCTTTCTTACATGTACCTGGCTCTGTTATGTTTCCCACATTTTTTCATGATTTAATATACTCATAGTATTTAAGAACTATGCTTAAGCCATTGTTAGATGAATTTTTTTAAACTTGCAATGGAAGATTTCTTACTGATACAATTTTATAGAGGAAGAAAAGTCACAGAAGATAAATTAGGGTGTCTAGGGTTCTTCTCAGGATATTACATTTCCACCCTGCATCTCAAGGATACTGATGGAAAGATTCTTTGGAATCTTTGGATAACTGTCAGTTAATAATGTCAAGGTAATTTTCAAAGACAAAAGCTCTTGTTATCTAGCCATTTTGTTTTTGAAAACTCCTTTGTCATTACTAATTCTTCTCAACCTTCATCATGATTCAAAATATTGATAACTTCATTATTTTTACTGACTACTGTAAAGATGGAAATCAATTGGCCACTTTCTTTGATATATGTTAAACAGCATAAGTAAATTAGGATTAAGTCTATAACAATACAATCAAGTGTTATATAACTGCCAACTAAATGTTTTGTTTTCAAATATTTCCAAAAATGATTATAATTTTTTTTAATATCTTTATTAGAGTATAATTGCTTTACAATGGTGTGTCAGTTTCTGCTCTATAACAAAGTAAATCAGTTATACATATACATATGTCCCCATAACTTTTCCCTCTTGCATCTCCCTCCCTCCCACCCTCCCTATCCCACCCCTCTAGGTGGTCACAAAGCACGGAGCTGATCTCCCTGTGCTATGCAGCTGCTTCCCACTAGTTATCTATTTTACATTTGGTAGTGTATATATGTCCGTGCAACTCTCTCACTTTGTCCCAGCTTACCCTTCCCCCTCCCCATATCCTCAAGTCCATTCGCTAGTAGGTCTGCATCTTTATTCCCGTCTTGCCCCTAGGTTCTTCTGACTATTTTCTTTTTATTTTAGATTCCATATATATGTGTTAGCATACGGTATTTGTTTTTCTCTTTCTGACTTACTTCACTCTGTGTGACAGTCTCTAGGTCCATCCACCTCCCTACAAATAACTCAGTTTCATTCCTTTTTATGGCTGAGTAATATTCTATTGTATATATGTGCCACATCGTCTTTAGCCATTCATCTGTCGATGGACACTTAGGTTGCTTCCATGTCCTGGCTATTGTAAATAGAGCTGCAATGAACTTTGTGGTACATGACTTTTTTCGAATTATGGTTTTCTCAGGGTATATGCCCAGTAGTGGGATTGCTGGGTCATATGGTAGTTCTGTTTTAGTTTTTTAAGGAACCTCCATCCTGTTCTCCATAGTGGCTGTATCAATTTACATTCCCACCAACAGTGCAAGAGGGCTCCCTTTTCTCCACACCCTCTCCAGCATTTATTGTTTGTAGATTTTTTGATGATGGCCATTCTGACAGGTGTGAGATGATATCTCATTGTAGTTTTGATTTGCATTTCTCTAATGATTAATGATGTTGAGCATTCTTTCATGTGTTTGTTGGCCATCTGTATATCTTCTTTGGAGAAATGTCTATTTAGGTCTTCTGCCCATTTTTGGATTGTGTTGTTTGTTTTTTTGATATTGAGCTCTATGAGTTGCTTGTATGTTTTGGAGATTAATCCTTTGTCAGTTGCTTCATTTGAAAGTATTTTCTTCCATTCTGAGGGTTGTCTTTTCGTCTTGTTTATGGTTTCCTTTGCTATGCAAAAGCTTTTAAGTTTCATTAGGTCCCATTTGTTTATTTTTGTTTTAATTTCCATTTCTCTAGGAGGTGGGCCAAAAAGGATCTTGCTGTGATTTATGTCATAGAGTGTTCTGCCTATGTTTTCCTCTAAGAGTTTGATGGTGTCTGGCCTTACATTTAGGTCTTTAATCCATTTTGAGTTTATGTTTGTGTATGGTGTTAGGGAGTGTTCTAATTTCATTCTTTTACATGTAGCTGTCCAGTTTTCCCAGCACCACTTATTGAAGAGGCTGTCTCTTCTCCACTGTATATTCTTGCCTCCTTTATCAAAGATAAGGTGACCATATGTGCATGGGTTTATCTCTGGGCTTTCTATCCTGTTCCATTGATCCATATTTCGGTTTTTGTGCCAGTACCATACTCTCTTGATTACTGTAGCTTTGTAGTATAGACTGAAGTCAGGGAGCCTGATTCCTCCAGCTCTGTTTTTCTTTCTCAAGATTGGTTTGGCTATTCAGGGTCTTTTGTGTTTCCATACAAATTGTTTAATTTTTTGTTCTAGTTCTGTGAAAAATGCCAGTGGTAGTTTGATAGGGATTGCATTGAATCTGTAGATTGCTTTGGGTAGTAGAGTCATTTTCACAATGTTGATTCTTCCAATCCAAGAACATGGTATATCTCTCCATCTATTTGTATCATCTTTAACTTCTTTCATCAGTGTCTTAGAGTTTTCTGCATACAGGTCTTTTGTCTCCTGAGGTAGGTTTATTCCCAGCTATTTTATTCTTTTTGTTGCAATGGTAAACGGGAGTGTTTCCTTAATTTCCCTTTCAGATTTTTCATCATTAGTGTATAGGAATGCAAGAGATTTCTGTGCATTAATTTTGTATCCTGCTACTTTACCAAATTCATTGATTAGCTCTAGCAGTTTTCTGGTGGCATCTTTAGGATTCTCTATGTATAGTATCATGTCATCTGAAAACAGTGACAGCTTTACTTCTTCTTTTCCAATTTGGATTCCTTTTATTTCTTTTTCTTCTCTGATTGCTGTGGCTAAAACTTCCAAAACTATGTTGAATAATAGTGGTGACAGTGGACAACCTTGTCTTGATCTTGATCTCGGGGGAAATGGTTTCAGTTTGTCACCATTGAGAATGATGTTGGCTGTGGGTTTGTCATATATGGCCTTTATTATGTTGAGGTAAGTTCCCTCTATGCCTACTTTCTGGAGGGTTTTTATCATAAATGGGTGTTGAATTTTGTCAAAAGTTTTTTCTGCATCTACTGAGATGATCATATGGTTTTTATCCTTCAATTTGTTAATATGGTGTATCACATTGATTGATTTGTATATACTGAAGAATCCTTGCCTTCCTGGGATAAACCCCACCTGATCACAGTGTATGATCCTTTTAATGTGCTGTTGGATTCTGTTTGCTAGTATTTTGTTGAGGATTTTTGCATCTATGTTCAGCAGTGATATTGGCCTGTAATTTTCTTTCTTTGTGACATCTTTGTCTGGTTTTGGTATCAGGGTGATGGTGGCCTCGTAGAATGAGTTTGGGAGTGTTCCTCCCTCTGCTGTATCTTGGAAGAGATTGAGAAAGATAGGTGTTAGCTCTTCTCTAAATGTTTGACAGAATTCGCCTGTGAAGCCATCTGGTCCTGGGCTTTGTCTGTTGGAAAATTTTTCATCACAGTTTCAATTTCAGTGCTTGTGATTGGTCTGTTCATATTTTCTGTTTCTTCCTGGTTCGGTCTCGGAAGGTTGTGCATTTCTAAGAATTTGTCCATTTCTTCCAGGTTGTCCATTTTATTGGCATATAGTTGCTTGTAGTAATCTCTCATGATCCTTTGTATTTCTGCAGTGTCAGTTGTTACTTCTCCTTTTTCATTTCTAGTTCTACTGATTTGAGTCTTCTCCCTTTTTTTCCTGATAAGTGTGGCTAATGGTTTATCAATTTTGTTTATCTCCTCAAAGAATCAGCTTTTAGCTTTACTGATCTTTGCTATCGTTTCCTTCGTTTCTTTTTCATTTATTTCTGATCTGATCTTTATGATTGCTTTCCTTCTGCTAACTTTGGGATTTTTTTGTTCTTCTCTCTCTAATTGCTTTAGGTGTAAGGTTAGGTTGTTTATTTGAGATGTTTCTTGTTTCTTAAGGTAGGCTTGTATAGCTATAAACTTCCCTCTTAGAACTGCTTTTGCTGCATCCCATAGGATTTGGGTTGTTGCGTTTTCACTGTCATTTGTTTCTAGGTATTTTTTGGTTTCCTCTTTGATTTCTTCAGTGATCTCTTAGTTATTAAGTAGTGTGTTGTTTAGTCTCCATGTGTTTGAATTTCTTACAGATTTTTTCCTGTAATTGATATCTAGTCTCATAGCGTTGTGTTCGGAAAAGATACTTGATACGATTTCAATTTTCTTAAATTTACCGAGGCTTGATTTGTGACCCAAGATATGATCTATCCTGGAGAATGTTCCATGAGCACTTGAGAAGAATGTGTATTCTGTTGTTTTTGGATGGAATGTCCTATAAATATCAATTAAGTCCATCTTGTTTAATGTATCATTTAAACCTTGTATTCCCTTATTTATTTTCATATTGGATGATCTGTTCCTTGGTGAAAGTGGGGTGTTAAAGTCCCCTACTATGATTGTGTTACTGTCGATTTCCCCTTTTATGGCTGTTAGTATTTGCCTTATGTATGGAGGTGCTCCTATGTTGGGTGCATAAATATTTACAATTGTTATATCTTCTTCTTGGACTGATCCCTTGAGCATTATGTAGTGTCCTTCTTTGTCTCTTGTAATAGTCTTTGTTTTAAAGTCTATTTTGTCTGATATGAGAATTGCTACTCCAGCTTTCTTTTGATTTCCATTTGCATGGAATATCTTTTTCCATCCCCTCATTTTCAGTCTGTATGTGTCCCTAGGTCTGAAGTGGGTCTCTTGTAGACAGCATCTATACAGGTCTTGTTTTTGGATCCATTCAGCCAGTCTATGTCTTTTGGTTGGAGCATTTAATTCATTTACATTTAAGGTAATTATTGATATGTATGTTCCTATTACCATTTTCATAATTGTTTTGGGTTTATTATTGTAGGTCTTTTCCTTCTCTTGTGTTTCCTGCCTAGAGAAGTTCCTTTAGCATTTGTTGCAAAGCTGGTTTGGTGGTGCTGAATTCTCTTAGCTTTTGCTTGTCTGTAAAGGTTTTAATTTCTCCGTCAAATCTGAATGAGATCCTTGCTGGGTAGAGTAATCTTGGTTGTAGGTTTTTCTCTTTCATCACTTTAAATACGTCCTGCCAGTCCCTTCTGGATTGCAGAGTTTCTGCTGAAAGATCAGCTGTTAACCTTATGGGGATTCCCTTATGTGTTACTTGTTGTTTTTCCCTTGCTGCTTTTAATATTTGTTCTTTGTATTTAATTTTTGATTAATATGTTTCTTGGTATGTTTCTCCTTGGATTTTTCCTGTATGGGACTCTCTGTGCTTCCAGGACTTGATTAACTATTTCCTTTCCCATATTAGTGATGTTTTCAACTATAGTCTCTTCAAATATTTTCTCAGTCCCTTTCTTTTTCTCTTCTTCTTCTGGGACCCCTATAATTTGAATGTTGGTGCGTTTAATGTTGTCCCAGAGGTCTCTGAGACTGTCCTCAATTCTTTTCATTCTTTTTTCTTTATCCTGCTCTGCAGTAGTTATTTCCACTCTTTTATCTTCCAGGTCACTTATCCGTTCTTCTGCCTCAGTTATTCTGCTATTGATCCCTTCTAGAGAATTTTTAATTTCATTTATTTTGTTGTTCATCGTTTGTTTGCTCTTTAGTTCTTCTAGGTCCTTGTTAAACGTTTCTTGTATTTTCTCCATTCTATTTCCAAGATTTTGGATCATCTTTCCTGTCATTGTTCTGAGTTCTTTTTCAGGTAGACTGCCTATTTCCTCTTCATTTGTTAGATCTGGTGGGTTTTTTGCCTTGCTCCGTCATCTGCTGTGTGTTCCTCTGTCTTCTCATTTTGCTTAACTTACTGTGTTTGGGGTCTCCTTTTTGCAGGCTGCAGGTTCATAGTCCCCGTTGTTTTTGGTGTCTGTCCCCAGTGGCTAAGGTTGGTTCAGTGGGTTCTGTAGGCTTCCTGGTGGAGGGGACTAGTGCCTGAGCTCTGGTGGATGAGGCTGGATCTTGTCTTTCTGGTGGGCAGGTCCACGTCTGGTGGTGTGTTTTGGGGTGTCTGTGGCCTTATTATGATTTATGCAGCCTCTTTGCTAATGGTTGGGGTTGTGTTCCTGTCTTGCTAGTTGTTTGGCATGGGGTGTCCAGCACTGTCGCTTGCTGGTCATTGAGTGGAGCTGGGTATTGTCGTTGAGGTGGAAATCTCTGGGAGATTTTCACTGTTTGATATTATGTGGAGCTGGGAGGCCTCTTGTGGACCAGTGCCCTGAACTTGGCTCTCCCACCTCAGTGGCAGAGCCCTGATGCCTGGCTGGAGCACCAAAAGCCTGTCCTCCACACAGCTCAGAATAAAAGGGAGGAAAAAAAAGAAAGAAGGAAAGAAGAAGATAAAATAAAATAAAATAAAATAAAGTAAAATAAAATAAAGTTATTAAAATAAAAAATAAAAAATAATTGTTAAGAATAAAAATTTTAAGTAATAAAAACAACAACAACAACAAAACGAACAGACAGAACCCTAGGACAAATGGTAAAAGCAAAGCTATACAGACAAAATCACACAAAGAAGCATACACATACACACTCACAAAAAGAGAAAAAGGAAAAAAATATATACATATATGTAGAAAGGAAGAGAACAACCAAATCAGTAAACAAATCTACCAATGATAATACGCTCTAAATACTAAACTAAGATAAACATAAAACCAGAAACAAATTAGTTGCAGAAAGCAAACCCCAAGTCTACAGTTTCTCCCAAAGTCCACTGCCTCAATTTTGGGATGATTCGTTGTCTATTCAGGTATTCCACAGATGCAGGGTACATCAAGTTGATTGTGGAGATTTAATCAGCTGCTCCTGAGGCTGCTGGGAGAGATTTCCCTTTCTCTTCTTTGTTTGCACAGCTCCTGGGGTTCAGCTTTGGATTTGGCCCCGCCTCTGCATGTAGGTCACCTGAGGGCGTCTGTTCTCTGCCCAGACAGGATGGGGTTAAAGGAGCAGCTGATTTGGGGGCTCTGGCTCACTCATGCTGGGGGGAGGGAGGGGTACGGATGCGGGGCGAGCCTGCGGCGGCAGAGGCCAGCATGATGTTGTAACAGCCTGAGGCGCTCCGTGTGTTCTCCAGGGGAAGTTGTCCGTGGATCATGGGACCCTGGCAGTGGCGGGCTGCACAGGCTCCCGGGAGGGGAGGTGTGGAGAGTGACCTGTGCTCGCACACAGGCTTCTTGGTGGCGGCAGCAGCAGCCTTAGCATCCCATGCCCGTCTCTGGGGTCTGCGCTGATAGCCGCGGCTTGCGCCCGTCTCTGGAGCTCCTTTAAGCAGTCCTCTTAATCCCCTCTCCTCATGCACCAGGAAACAAAGAGGCAAGAAAAAGTCTCTTGTCTGTTCGGCAGCTCCAGACTGTTTCCCGGACTCCCTCCCAGCTAGCTGTGGCGCACTAGCCCCCTTCAGGCTGTGTTCATGCCGCCAACCCCAGTCCTCTCCGTGCAATCCGACCGAAGCTGGAGCCTCAGCTCCCAGCCCCACGCCCGCCCCGGCGGGTGAGCAGACAAGCCTCTCGGGCTCCTGAGTGCTGGTCGGCACCGATCCTCTGTGCGGGAATCTCTCCGCTTTGCCCTCTGCACCCGTTGCTGTACTCTCCTCTGCGGCTCCGAAGCTTACCCCCTCCGCCACTCGCAGTCTCCGCCCACGAAGGGGCTTCCTAGTGTGTGCAAACCTTTCCTCCTTCACAGCTCCCTCCCAGTGGTCCAGGTCCCGTCCCTATTCTTTTGTCTCTGTTTTTTCTTTTTTCTTTTGCCCTATCCAGGTACGTGGGGAGTTTCTTGCCTTTTGGGAGGTCTGAGGTCTTCTGCCAGCGTTCAGTAGGTGTTCTGTAGGAGTTGTTCCACATGTAGATGTACTTCTGATGTGTCTGTGGGGAGGAAGGTGATCTCCACATCTTACTTTTCCGCCATCTTGCAGCTCCTCCAAAAATGATTATAATTTGATAACATTTTTAAAGTTTAAAAATTCTTTCTTTAAATTAGAAATAGGTACTTGTCATTATAAGATGCTAATCACATCCTCATATTGTTAGTTGTTAGAAGTATTTTATGAATTTTGAATTCTATTAAATGATGATTTATTTTTTCCAGATAAGTCACCATGCGAGAGGCACTTACTTATTACACATGTTTTTCAGCATATGTTGCAAGTTTATTTTAATGCTGAAGAGGCACATTATGATCAAAGCAGTATTCTGCCCAATTTAAACTGTTCCAAGCTATTTTCATACATTCACTCATGTAATACTGTAAGATTTACATTAAAATGAATGCTCCTCTACAATTAAGTGATTCAGTCAACATTAAAAAAAAAGGTGCAAATGTGTGCAACGTGTAAAGAAAAACCAACAGATGTGCGAATAATCTCTTCTTGGGGCCAGTATCAGAAAGAACAGTAGCCAAAAAAAAGTTCCAACTTTTATTCTTTCTATACTCTAAAGTTTTCTGTACCACATTAGAGGACACACACAAAAACATTCTCAGGATTTTCCCTAATACTGATAACTGGATTAGCCAATAATAAATTGGAATGAGGAGCAAATAATAAACTATAAAATCAATAATAGCACTTAGAGATGGATATATATTTTGATTTTATCTCATTCTTATACTCCTCTATTCTGATAATGAATAAATTCCAAGGGCAGCAAATGACTCATCCATGTTTAGAGAAGTTTCATATGTATAAACCAGAATATTTAGCATTAAAGCATTTAAATTGGAGTGAGCCAGCCACGATACAGTAACAGAAAGAAAAGCTTCTGATCCTAGAGGTCACTAAAGGTGTAGGCCAGTGCGTGCAGCAGTCCAGGTTGTATACCACATCTCTCTAGGGTGACCATTCACATCCCTGTCAAGCGAATGGTATCTCCTCAGATTTTACAGAGCACATCCTATACTATCATAAACACTTGGGCGCTGGAAAATGTCGTGAAGCTGTAGGAAATGTGAAGAGGTTTATTTAGATGGCATAAATGAGGTGCAAGTGCTTCATATGGAAACTTGTATACGGAGGCCTAATATATGCAAGCATGTTCAACTCTGACATGACATAAGGCTTAACTGTTCTGATTTATTGCAGCTCTTCTACACATATCTACAAGTAGCCTCGGTAAACTGAACATTCTAAGTGTGTCTTGTGTGTGTGTGTCTATCTAGACAAATACGAGCGAGGAAGTGATTAGCCTGAGGTTTCTGGTTAAGTCACTGACCATACTTCAGTCCATTACATGAGACCCATTCCCCACACACATTTTAAATTGGGAAATATAAAACTGCTGAGAAAATATACGGTTTACAATTCGGTGAAGAGTTAATATGATCTAAATTGTCTCATAAAAATCTTCATTGGCTCTTTGCCCATGAGAACTAAAAGGTTCAAGTTCTTAATGAACTGGCTAAAAGGAGATTGTGTTTTTGAAACGTCATGAGATAGCCAGTTCCCTTGTTATAACAAAAGGGTAGCGATTATTATCCACACAAAAAAGGATATTAAAAGCAGGGTCATGGGTATGGAAGGGGAACATATGCTCAAGTGGATCGATTCAAGGAGAAAAAGAAATATGTCACGTGAATTGTTTCTGTTCTTTATCTCTGGTAGTTATTTTCATGTAACTCTTTGAAATTAGGGGATGTAGTTTTATTTGGAAAAATTTTAATCATTTGAATAAAGCATTCTGTCTGTGTATATATGTGTGTGTATCAGCCCATGTCAGGTGTTCAACAAAAATATCATAGTCTTTATTTCCTGTTAATCAACTTAATTCTGTCTCCATTTTTCCATTACTCCATCTTCTCTGTAAATTTCATCGCAGGTATTTTAAAGAACAATTTCCTCTTTAAAGGTTGTAGAATAGCCAGGAAAATTTGAAAACAGCCTCTCATTCCTAGTGTCATCTTGCCACTGTTATTCACAGCGTACAAGTTTGCATTCTGATGCCATGAACATGGGGGACTGAGGAAACTTGTGGAGACTTGTTCTGGGGCTTTTTCCCAGCTCTTCCATCTGAGGACATCTTACCACCTTCTCAGGACTCTTCCAGGGAGCTGACTGTGGTGCTATACTGTTCTTAGGACCCACCCACAGCAACCCTTTCCCCTGGCTGGCCTAGCAGAACCTCTCCTTTCTCTTTCCTTTCCCCTAAAAGTTCCTCATTCTTTGGAACATCTCATATTATCTCTTCAGAGAGCAAAAGTCACAAACTGTTGGCCAGAAGGCTGAATCTGCTACACAGACTTGTTTGACTCGTACTATAACATGTTCTAAAATTTTTAATTGTTGCTAACATCTTTTATTAATCTCTCAAATTTTTCTTTTCTTTTTTTTTTTTAAACCACTCAGTTGAGGTATAATTGACATATGGAAGCTGTATATACTTAATGTATACAATTTGATGAGTATGGAAATAAGTATACACCCACGGAACCATCTCCACAATCTATGCCACAAACATCCATCAGTTCCAAAAGTTTCCTCCCCTCTTTTTTGGTGATAAGAACACTTAAGATCTATTCTCTTAGCAAACTTGTAAAGTATACAATACAGTGTAGTTAACTATAGACTCTATGCTGTACACTAGATCTCTAGGAGTTATTCTTCTGGTACATCTGAAACTTTGCACCCTTTGAACAACATCTACCTGTTTCCCTTCCCCTCCAGCCCCTGGTATGCTCCCCATTTCTATGCTCTACTTCTATGAATTTGACTATTTTAGATTCCTCATATAAGTGGGATCATGCAGTATGTGTTCTTCTTTGTGTGGCTTATTTCCCTTAGCATAAAGTCTTCCATTCCATCCATACTGTCACAAATAGCAGAATTTCCTTCCCTTTTAAGGTCGAATAATATTCCGTTGTATGTATATACCACATTTTCTTAATCCATTCATCCATTAAGAAACACTTAGGTTGCTTCCACGTCTTGCCTATTGTGAATAAGCCTGCAATGAACATGAGAATACAGATACTGCTTCAAGATTCCGATTTCAGTTCCTGTAGTAATACACCCAAAAGTGGAATTGCTGGATCATATGGTAGTTCTATTAATTTTTGAGGAACTTCCATACTGTTTTCCATAGTGGCTGCACCAATTTTTATATTTCCATCAACAGTTTACAAGGGCTGCCTTTTCTCCACATCTTCACCGACACTTTTTTCTTTCTTTTTTTTAAAGAATAGCCATCCGAACAGGTGCGAGGTGATATCTCACTGTGGTTTTGATTCGTATTTCCCTGATGATCAGTGATGTTGAACACCTTTTCATATACCTATTCTTCATTTGTATGCTTTCATGGGAGAAATGCCTATTGTATTTTTGTTCTGTTTTTGCTAATGAGTTGTGGGAGTTCCTTCTACATTTTGGATATTTACTCTTAATCAGACACATAGTTTGCAAATATTTTTCTTCCATTCTGGTTAACCTTTAAAAAAAAATAAGTAGAGTCCACATAAACATGTAATTCTCAGATTCTTGAAAGATTGGAAGATCCGGCAACACTGGGCTGACTTGCCCTCCTTGCAACTCTCCTTGTCTAGTTCAATCAAGTTCCTGCCCAGAGTGTTTCACTTCTGGCCCCACTTGCCATTTGTGTCTTTGCCTTCTGAGCTTAGAATACTAATTGCGAAAAGTCCCAGGCTGGAATGTGGAAGGGTCTTACTATATCCGTTAAACTGGGAATGGCAAAATACAGGCAGACAAGTCAAATAATAATATATTGTGTATAAATTTTACAGAATGCAGACAGAAAGATGAATAGGCAGATAAATGTAAGCAAGAAAAACTATAGACTTTGAATAAGGTAATTCTTGCTATTTTATACTAACCAGGTGATAATTAATTTAATAATGCACATATTCAAAAGGAAAACGTGTGTACTAAATAAAAGCTGTCAATTCCTTAAAGAGTTGGCATTTCTGAGATGAATTAGAAAGGCATGGTATATGTCCTCATAGAGATTCCAGCCTAATAAAGAGAGGAGGTGGTGTGGGGAATCCATATAGGCAAACAGTTCATTAAAACACCAAATGAAAAAAGGTGACAGGGATTAAGACAGGGCTAATTAGGTAGCTTGTCGGAAGGGAAATCCTTACGGGAAGATTTCCCAGAGGAAGTCACGTGTCAGCAACAACCTGAGAATGAGACTCAGTCAGGCAAACAGGTAGGCAATGGTGGTCTCAGGCAGAGCCACAGCATGTGTAAAGGCACAAAGAAAGGTGAGATAAATCCTGATGCTTAAAATGACTCAGAAATTGTTCAGTATGGCTGCAGCATGGAATTTCAAGGGTTACGAGGGAAAAGGCAAATTAGGTTCAGAAAGTAAGCAAGTGCTGGGCACATGGTTTTATAAACTATCTTAAAAAGCTTGAATTTATGTTGAAGGGCTGTTGGCCCTCCATTGAAATATTTTATGTAGCAAAGCATAATCAGGTTTTTGGCACTGAGACCCCTCTTGAAATCCAGTTTCTTCAATCCGTAAAGTGGAAATAATGTCATTTAACATGCTTGCCTTATTGGATTATTGCAAAGATCAAATAATATAATACATGTTAAAGTTCAGCAAACTCTAAGATACAAGTAAACCTCATACTGAATAAAATTCATTTCTTTCAACTATTTTTGTAGCAAGATCTCTGATGGGTAACTAAATTTTATTATTAGACAACAGTAGTAAAGTACAACTTATAGCAGTTACTAGCAAATACTCAACTAAGAGAAAGACAGATATTTACAGAAAACATAAATATCAGGGTAAAAAAGTGTGAGATGGAGATTAAAGGTGTTGACAAGAACTTTTAATTAAACCTTTTCTCTTATATTGTTTCTCTTATTGGGTGCTGAAGACATTCGTTATGCTCTTTTGTTCCTACCACTTTTAAAGTAATCTCCCTATGTTTCGGGAATATAAAATCTGCCTTTAGAAGACAGCAGAAGCTCACTTGCCCTGCCTTCTTTGGAGTCAGCATATGATTCATTAGCACGTAACCCACCAGCACATGACTGATCTGCATGTGACCCATCGCAATGTGATCCACCACAACGTGATCCACCAGCCCGTGACAAGGGTTTCGCCAGTCAGGTGCACCAACGTGAGGCTTTCGCTTGGAATGCAGTGGCTTGAAGAAGGAGGTGCCAGGCAGAAATGACTCTGGCCAGGATGGCATGGAGATAGTGTTTCCTGTGGGAGGAGTGTCAGAGTGTAGCATCCTGCGTCCTTCATCTCTATGGTAAGGTATTGTACTCCTACACAGAAGCAGTGACAGTCAAGTTCCCTGTGGAAAAGTTAGGTGATGTACTTTGCCTCTGGTTCCTGGCAGTACAGCTTTTAGGCCTGATTCTCTGTCCTTTCGAGAGACTCTGGGGCTACTAATACCATTAAATAAATTCCTTCTTTCTTGCACAAGTTAGACTGAATCCTGTTGTTTGCAACTGAAAATCCTGATATATACGTCAAAGTAAAACTATGATTTTTATCCTGCGAAGGCAACTTTTTAGTGCTACTGTATTATTGTACTTGGGAACTAGGGTGAGAGTGTAAATGTGGAACAAAAGGAGAAAAAAATGCATCCCAACACTACATCCTCAAAGTAAAGTAAAATATATTTTTAAAAATTAGTGGTGTCGGGCTTCCCTGGTGGCGCAGTGGTTAAGAATCCACCAGCCAATGCAGGGGACACGGGTTCGAGCCCTGGTCCGGGAAGATCCCACATGCCGCGGAGCAACTAAGCCCATGCGCCACAATTACTGAGCCTGCACTCTAGAGCCCACGAGCCACAAGTACTGAAGCCCATGCACCTAGAGCCCGAGCTGCACAATGAAGAGTAGCCCCCACTTGACGCAACTAGAGAAAGCCGCACGCAGCAACAAAGACCCAATGCAGCCAAAAATAAATAATAAATAAATTTATTTAAAAAAAAAATTAGTGTTGTCAAAATTTCAACATGACTTATCAACACAATTTCTCATGTGATCCTTGAATATGTCTACAGAATTTTGTTTGTCTTCTCAGTAAAGTTTTTTTAGTGATTAAACATTCAAACCTTGTGAGATCTGAGACCACACTGCTGCTCCTTAAGTTACTAATAGTGTGACTTCGAAAAAAATACTTAATCTTTGCAAGCACCTGTCCCTTTGTTCGTAAAATGAAATAAAAATACCTATAAGGGAATATATTCAGAAGAGCACCATGCTTGGTACAAGACAGGTCTTCAATAGTTTTTAGTATCATTAGCAATAAAAACATTTCATTTAGCTAGGAAAGCATTCCAAGGGTTGAACAGGAATAGTGAGTACTAGTACTTTAGATTCTAGACTGGGAGTGCAGTATTAGAAGGCCTTAAAAAAGTCAAAAGGCACAAAGACTAGTCTAGGATAAAGAAGTACAATACATTCTATTTTATCCTCATTTTTGAAGTAGGAGGCAGGAAGGATTAATGGAGGTTCAAGCTCTACTTCAAGCATCTCCCATCCATTTTACTGGATGACAGCGACTGCCAGAGAGCCCTGATTTCTTCCTCTTTATACATCTTCTTCTTCTTTCTTTCTTTCTTCTAAGTTATGAATTCATGTTTCTTTCTGCCTGTGTGTACACATATGCCAGCATTTTTGTATTGAATCAAAGAGTTCTAAACGGAAATAGTGCACTAATTTTAGAATATTTTGGAAACTGGCTTTTACTGCTTTCTTCTTCATTTTTCTGCATTCTAGCTTTATGTCTTTAATTTTGGAATACAGCACTACTAGGTAACCTCTGCAGCCAGCCTGATTCTCTACCTATTCACTGAATACACTGCTAGTGTTTGTTCAATCCTATCCTAGTGCTCTAAGAGTTGTCAGAAATAAACAAAAGGACTTTCACAGCCTTCTGGATATGACTAGTTTTAATTTTTTTCATTTACTTTCTTTTGCTTCTTCATTCTTCCTTTTGGATTCTCCTCTTCTTTCCACTTCACCCCTTAATTGGCTGGCTTCTTGATAGCCTCTATATTCTGCACAATGAATTCCTAAATTACCAGGGTAATATAATGGAATGCATTGTTTCCCTTTTTCTCTGTGGGCACATGTATAAATCTCAGACAGAATATAATTGTGGCCATATGCAGAGTGGGAAGTAAGCAGGACATGAATATAAACCTGGGAAACTATTACTACTGATGAAAAACACTTTAAAAACCATCACCACTCATCAATTTTTAAAATGTAGCTCATGTTTAAACATTTATTTGTTTCAAATGAATAATGAAAGGCAGTTCCATCTCCCCCTAAACCAAAATTAAGTAGCATTGAAATTCCTTTTCATGGAGAGATATTTCAAAATTAGGTATTTGGAAGGATACAGACACAGCTTGCAACTATAAAAACAAGATCAAAACATTCTGATGCCCTTTCCCTACTTCAGTAGGACAGCAACTACACAAGTCTGTTCTCTAGAGTAATGATCTTGCCTCCCTCCAAAGGTTTTTTTTTATCCCATATTCAGGAGGTCATAGCCAGTCTCCAGCTGCACAGAGCCCCACTCCTGTTAATTTAAAATGGGGGCTTCAGAGGTTCACATACAGGAAAATCCGTTCCTGAAGAGGTAAGCTCTACCAATCTCCCATTTGAAGAAAAAAACGGAGAATTTAGCTTTGAACGAAATAATCTATTTATATAATCTATCTTCACTAATCAGAAATAAAAGCTTCAAAAAGTTAATAAAATATCTTTGCTTAAACATAGTTCAGTTTACTTCCATCTCTTAGTGACGTTTTTACTTTATTATTTTTTTAGGAGGGGAGGGATCTGGTATTGTTATTTTTATCATCATTATCATCATCATCATCATCATTTTGTTACGTTATCTGGCAGATGCAGAAGGTTATTCACCCTATAGCTGTCTCATTTTTAAAAAAATGTTGAGCATTCATTGAAAAGAATGAAAGAAATCTGGTTGAAGATGCAGGTGCACTAATAAATGGGTGGTCTTTGGATTGCAGTATTTATGTGTACTGTGGCAAAGCTGAACAGAAACCTAAATGTTATACATACAAAGTGGTACAACAAGAACATCTGTGTTGGGGGGATTGAACTGGCATGGCTAACACCTCCAGTGCCAGGTGCAAAGGAAATTTCAATACAGCTTGAGTAATCTTGACTGCTAGCATCTGCCTGCATCAGATTATCTCCTGTGTTCCTGGTCCACCACTATCCGTTACAGTATTTATGTGATACATCTGGTGGTGCAATGGCCAAGCACAAAGTAGAGATGCCTCCATTACTGGGGGGCAAATGCCTGACTCTTTAACTCAACACAAAGGCAGACAGGAATTTCTTTTTAGGATCAAGGGCAGCCAGCCAATTCTACGATACTGATTAGCAGACAGCACTCCAGAAAGATGGATGCTTCTGGCCTTTCAGCTTAGTTAGATATGTATCCATGTGCATAATCTGGAGAAGGTTAACTCTTCAGTTTAAATTTCTGTCTCTAAATATTATTGCCAGGAAAAGAACAGAATTTTAATGTGTCGTGAGAATCGTAAGAGAGTTTTAATGTGACTTGGCTCGATGCAGAGTCTCTACATACAACTCATTTCAGAATCAATCAGTACGGCAGGGTGAGGATGGTGGAGATCCTCCATCCAACAGTATCCACAGCACGGAGCTTCACACAGATTATGTCCCTCTCTTCAAGTCTTCAAATCTCACCTACCCTCAAGAAATGACCATGCCACCTACTGCTGAGAAACTAGAAGTCACTAGAGGGGCACTGCTTCAACATTCCAACATTTTAGAGCCTACACAAACCAGCACCCACCCTTTCCCGTTTGCTTCCTGTTACAATAGATTTGTGGGCTCTTTATCTTTATAGAACAAGCCCATTTACACCTGCATCATATCCTCACCTTGACTTGAATTTTCATGCACGCACTCTCTCTCTCTCTCCACTGGATTCCTTGCCATCTGAATTTTAACCCACTCAGGATTCTCTTCTTAAAAGAAACCTCTATAGATGCTTGTTCCTCTATAATGGTCACCTTTCACCATTGCTCTCCTCTTTTTCAACTAAACATTTTTATAAGTTTCCTTACCTTGTTCCCCTCCTACTCACCTCTCAAACCATTCAACTCTGGCTGTTTTCCTTAACATTTCATTAACATTCATCATGTTGATTTCATAAGTCACCCTTTATACTGCTAAAAATCAAAGGACTTCATCATTCTAATAGAGACATTGCAGCGTTTGACATATATGACTACTATTTCTCAGGCAGTCACCTAGCCTCTGCTTTGTAACACACTCTCATAGTTTGTTTGGTTTCCTACATCCCTGGCCACTTAGTCCTAGTTGCCTTTTCTCTCCCGGTTTCCTCTAACTATTAAAGGATGGAATTCTGCAAGGTTTTGTCTTGAGTCCTCTTTTCACTATACTACTTTCTTTAGAGATTCTCATTCACCAACATGGCTTCAGTTACCACGATTTTGTAGCTGACCTACTCATTTTATTTATTTATTTATTTTTGGCTGTGTTGGGTCTTCGTTTCTGTCCGAGGGCTTTCTCTAGTTGTGGCAGGCGGGGGCCACTCTTCATCGCGGTGCGCGGGCCTCTCACTATCGCGGCCTCTCTTGTTGTGGAGCACAGGCTCCAGACGCGCAGGCTCAGTAATTGTGGCTCACGGGCCTAGTTGCTCCGTGGCATGTGGGATCTTCCCAGACCAGGGCTCGAACCTGTGTCCCCTGCATTGGCAGGCAGATTCTCAACCACTGCACCACCAGGGAAGCCCTGACCTACTCATTTTAATTTCCAGTTTTCTAAAGTTCAGGCCCTAACAACAAACTAGTCATTCAACATCTGAATTTGAATGACTCATAAGTATTCCAAACCCAACACTTCTGAAGTTAACTCATCATTCCCATTACCCCCCAAATACTTACTTCTTTTCTAAACTCTTCAATTCTTCCAAATTTCACTACCATCCACCCAAATTAATTAAGCCAGATAACTTAGGCCATTTTTGACACCTGTCTTTCTCCTTCCCAAAATCTAACAATTACCAAGACTTGTCAGCTAACTTTCATAAATTAAACACGTTATACACGAATATGTACTTTATAAAAAATGGCAAAAATGTCCATTCTCCATTACTTCCAATATTTGTCCATCTTTTTCTTTATCTAAAGTAAAATTGTATGAATTTGGCGTATATTCATCCAAATCTTTTGTCTATTCTTATATGTATTCATGTATGTACCAGTTCAATTTCAAATATGATTAGTTTGTATGTCAGTTTTTTACAAAAAAAAAATTGTAACATACTCTGTAATTTGATTTTTTCAGAGAAAAACACGTCCTGTGGAGTTACTTTTGTATATAAAAAATTGTCTCACTTTAGTTAATGCACAAAATATTGCAGTATAAATGTCCCACTGTTAGACCTTCTTCCATCTAAACTTAGGCTTTCTCCTTTTTCAATTATAATGCTGCAATGAGTATCATTGTACATGACTCCTTATATGAGTGTTTCTCAAGGTTGAAGAATAGAGATAATACTCCCAAGTAGTGTCGGGAGACAATTCTTTTCGGATTTCCCAATTTCTGTTTTGTTCTGCGCTATCTTTTCAAGCATAAATAGTGAACATTCTTGGAAGCTAACACGTCTCCCTCCAGAGCAAAAGGAAGGCATGCCTACCCTACAGTATAATAATGCTTTCCCTAAGCGCAGAGTTCTTCCCTATAACTTAACTCATTGCATGGGCAAATGTTATCTGGCCTTCTCTGAGTTGTCCTGTGGGAATTAGGACTTGGGAAACCAATGCAAAGCTGCTGATGTTCTGGCTACTCTATTGTTATGAGTATAAAACTATACTTCATCTGTAATTCAGGATTCTTGTGTCTTCCATCAGCATTTTAATAAAACTGTGGCAATGGGTATATAGTTTATATTCTCATCATAAGGGTATGGAGAATACAATCTTCCCCATATTGTAGCCAATGATTTATAGCTTATAGTTTATTTCCAAACAGGAGAAAAATGGTATCTCACTGTTTTAGTTTGCGTTTCCTTGGTTATTAGTATAGTGAGGTTGTACATGTTTCTCTCTCCCTCTCTCTTTCCATTTGCTCCTTCCCAATTACTCCTCATACTATTTTTACTTTCGTTCTCTGATACCACCATCCTAGTCCAAAGTAACTGTAATAGCTTCCTAACTGGTAGGCTCGCATCATTCGGTCTCCCTCAAATACAGAATGCAGATCTGATCACATCGCTTCCCTGCTTAGACACACTTAGTCTTTCTGATTATCCTTAGGACAAAACTCCAAACACTTGACAGGGCCAACATGGCCTCATATTTTCTTCTCCCAGCTCACCTCTCTAGCTCTATCTGTTGCCATTCTTGTCATCATTTTCTACAGCAAACATAGCTTTTCACTCTCTCGAATATGTCAGTGTTGTTTGGGGGATGTTCACCCATTTACAAAATCAAATGCAATATGCTATTTCAAATTCATGTTTTCAAAGAAATTTATTATGATTTCATGTTTTGGAAATAAGAAACAAAAAATGTGTTTTGGTTGTACATTTAATACAAACAAAAAAAGAAGTACAGGAAGAACACACATGGAAATGCTACATGGCAGTTATTTCTGGGTAATAGGATCAATACATGTTTCTTATTTTATCAATAGTTATTTTAATATCTGTATTCTTCCCTTTTCCGCAACAAACACATTTTACTCTATTAGTTAGAAATATTTTTCTCAAAATCTGTTTTTTTCCCTCTATTTTGTGCTCTTCTATCACATCATTACAACAAAACAATGAAATTTCAAATGTGGTACATGGTTCTACCTGCAAGAACGTAGCACAAATCTGAAAATACCAAGAGAAGATTAAGTGTAAGAACTGCTTCTTTATCCTCACCTAAACTAACTTTAAATTCGTAAGAACTAAGGAAACACAGCACGAAGTTGAGAGAAAATTCTGTCGACTGCTTCACAGGTTTTAGCGCCACATAGTACTGTCTTGGCTTCCATTTATGTCTCCCACCCTCTTGCTCGCACTCCTTTGCTCTTCCTCTCACTCAACACTTAATAATCACTATCCCAGTGCAAGAATGCTGCTAATCCAGTCGAAGGAGTTCATGGTGAAATGGAGGAGTTGATCTATAAACACCTACCCTCACTATGATGGCAAATGATAAAACAAAAACATGAAGGCAATGATTATGATGAGAGGTACTAGTTGAGTGGAGTCTTGAGGAAAATGTGGACACTTGTTTGGTGGCTGAGGGATGCAGTGAGATTTTTCATACAGGGAAAACAAGAAGAATACTGCAGGTTAGAGCAAATAAAAACAACCTCGTAAGAGAGGAACCTGTAGTATCAGTATGCATGCGTGACAAGTTGGTTAGTGACAAACCTGGGAGAAAATTAAAGTTCTGAGACATTTTTCTCAAGAGTAAAACATGGATAATATATTAAAAGCACCTCACAAAGTGCAGGCCCATGGTAAGCATAAATGTTAGTATTCTTTCTCTTCCATCTCTTATATGCACATCTCCTTTCTCTCAAATTTCACAGCAGTCTGTGCATGCAGATGAGCCCACAATAATAAGGATGGTAATGATAACAATATAATCATTACTATTTACAACATTTAATAAGTGCAACTGTTTTATCTCATTTAATCCTCAAATAGTCCTGTAAGGAGGGTACTAGTATCTCCATTTTACAGATGAGAAAACTGAGATAGAGTTAATTAACTGGCCTAGTTAATTAATGGTGGAGCTGGGATTTGCAAGCAGGCATTCTGATTTTGGATTTGAGGTCTTATCTAATACGATTAGTACTAATGTTACTTCTCTGTATACTGAAATCATATATATATATATATATATATATATATGAAAAAAATACTTGGAAGGCCTATATTTTATTCACAAAAGTCAAACATTTTCAAACATATTTGTTTATACGATGCTAAGCTTGTTTTCTCTATAAGTGTGCCACTGTGTACATATGGCCTGGATATTATTTCTTTAAGCAGACTGATTTGCAGATTCACTCACAAATCATTACCAAGCTCTTACTATGTGTCAAGCCTTGTGCTAGGACTTTAAATGGTTGAAAACAATTAGATACCATTCCTGCCTTCCGGGGGTTTACTGTCTAATGAGGATAACAGATTATAATCAATACTATGAAGGAAATGAACACTATGCAATGATGGGAAAGAATAATAAGGGGACAATTTTGATGTTTTTCCTTTACCTTTTTAATCAGGTTGGAAGTTGAAGGTAAGGAATGTGTTCAGGAAAAAATAGAATGACATTGGTAAAATATGGTGACTATTACTCAAATCTCAGCCATGCCTGATACTTTTTGGACTTTAAGCTTATGCTAGTGTATTGGTTATGTCATGAGTGATAACTTTTGTTTAAAATATTATTATAAACACAAATTATAGAATGGAAAAGGTGGTTATGAAATTACAGACAGTATGTTACCACTTTCATCAATGAGCATGTGGAGGAGGGATCTGGGGAGGGAGGTGCATGTTCAGAAAATAATTTGAAGGATTTGTACCAATGTTTTGGTCACGGTTACCTTCGAAAGATGGAATTATGAATCATATTTTGTTACTTTTCAAAACTACATATTTTCTATACATTTTATCAATTTTAAATATTACATTTAATTTAAAAAAATCACACAATGTATTATATAAAAAAAAATTCTTCTGAACCTCTAACCTGGATTCTTATTTCATCTTGCCCACTGAATGAGAACTTGAAGGGGTTGAGAAAGTCATTTTTCTCTTTACATTCCAACGTATGCATCAAACAACAAGAGAAAAGGCTAGAGGGTCTCTAAGGCAACTTACAGATACAAAGCACATTGTATTTCTAAAGGATATACGTGAGGATTCTAAAGTACTACTTGGATATTCAATTTTAAAAAGTGAGAATAATTCAAAGTTTTATTTATAAATAATATCATCTTTTCCAGTAATAATTTTAATAATTGTGAGCAACTGTCCACTGATTTTCTCTACCTTAATTAAATTTAATGCTTGGATTTTTGTTTGCTTCCTGGTAATATGGATTTTTTTCTAGACACCAAATCTCTGAAGCTTGTACTCCAGTTGCAATCTCTACAATTTTACTTTTCCCATTTTCATTAACCTATGAGGAAAGCAATATCACAAATATTCTTTGTTGTTAATCTGGACTAGCAGTCTAAAGTACTGACAAATCTTTTGTGACCACTATCAACTTCTGAAATGATTAAACATACCAAGTTTATATAAAAGTCTATGATGAGAGTATCAGAGTGAGAAGAAGGGTGCCAGGAGTCAAGAAATTCAGGTGCCTCAAGAACCTAGAAAAGATCTATTTTTACATGCAGCACTGAAAAATTTATCAACACACAGTACTCGGCTGAGCTGGAAAAGAGGTAAAGATGGCGGAGTAGGAAGATCATGAGCTCACCTCATCCCACTGGAACACCAAAATTACAACTATTTGCAGAGTAACTATTGATGAGAAAGACTTGAAAAGCAGAAAAGACCTTCTACAACTAAAGATATAAAGAAGGAAGCACAGCGAGATGAGTAGGAGAAGGAGATATGGTAAAGTCAAGACCCATACCTGGGGGTGGGCAACCCACAAATGGGAGGATAATTATAACTGCACAGGTTCTCCCCAAGGAGCAAGGGGTCTGAGCCCCACACTGGGCTCCCCAGCCCAGGGGTTCTGCACTGGGAAGAAAAGACCCCAGAATGTTTGGCTTTGAAGGCCAGTGGGGTGTACTTTTTGGGAGAGCCTAGAGGTCTGTAGGAAATAGAGACTCCATTCTTAAAGGATGCACACAAAATCTCACATGCTCCAAGATCCAGGACAAAAGCAGTAATGTGAAAATAGCCTGGGTCAGATCTACCTGCTGATCTTAGAAAGCCTCTAGGAAAGGCAGGAGGCAGGTGAAGCTCATCTTGGGGACACAGACCATGGTGGCAGCTGTTTTGAGGAGCTTGTTCTACCATGGAGACAATGGAGCTAGCAAGTTCCATTTTAAAATCCTCTTCTAGCTTATGAGTACTGGGCCTGGGCCCCACCCACCAGCCTTTCTACACCAGTACTGGGACAACTCAGGCCAAGCAGCTAGCTGGATGAGAACACAGGCCCACCTACCATCAAGCCAGGACGAACCTGGGACCCCAGAGCCCAGGCCCTACACACCAGCAGGCCAACATCAGCTGTGAGACACCTTGGACCCTGTTCCAGGTCCAGGATCCTGCCCCACTCACCAGTGGGCCAATACCAGCTTTGGGACAACCTGGACCCTGCAGCCAGCCATGTCGGGAACTGGCCTGCTAACCAGCAGGCCGTCACTAGATCTGGGACACCCAGCTCTGCAACCACCCACCTCAGGACCCAGTTGCACCCACTAGTGTGCCAGCACTAGCCCCAGGAACCCCTGGGGCTCCACAGACTTCCTCACCCACCAGTGGCCAGACAGCCTCCACACAAGGTAGGGTATGGCAACCACCCAAACCAGGGGCCAGCCATGCCTATCTGACTGACCACAGTAGTCAGCCTGCTATAACAGAAGGGCCCATGCAGCCCACATAGGGGGCACTCCTAGAGCATACAGCTCTGGTGACAAGAGGGGAATGCACTGCTGGGATGCAAAAGACATATCCTACAAAAGTCCACTTCTCCAAGATCAGGAAACATAACCAAATTACCAAATGCATAGAAATAAAAACAGTAAATCAAGCAAAATGAGGTAACAGGGGACTATATTCCAAGTTAAGGAACAAGATAAAAGTACAGAAGAACTAAGTGAAGTGGAGATGAGCAGTCTACCCAAAGAAGAGTTCAAGGTAATTATGATAAAGATGCTCAAAGAGCTTGGGAGAAGAATGGCTGAACAGAGTAAGAAGTTAGAAGTTTTTAACAAAGAGTTAGAAAATATAAAGAAGAACCAAACAGAGCTGAAGAATACAGTAACTGAAATACAAAATACACTAGAAGGAATCAAGAGTAGATTAGATGATACAGAGGAATGGATCAAGGAACTGGAAGCATAATAGTGGAAATCACTAAAGCTGAAGAGATTTTTCAATCTGCAAATCAATCAATGTGATAGAGGATATTAACAAATTGAAGAATAAAAACCATATAATCATCTCAATAAATGTGGGAAAAACTTTTGACAAAATTTAAGGTCCATTTATGATAAAGCCTCTCAACAAAAAAAAAGCCTCTCAACAAAGTGGGTAGGGGGGGAAACATACCTCAACATGGTAAAGGCCATATATGGCAAGCCCACAGCTAACATTATACTCAGCGGTGAAAAGCTGAAAGTATTTTGTCTAAGATTAGTAACAAGACAAGAATACCTATTTTCACTACTTTAATTCAACAGAGTATTGGAAATTCTAGCCACAGCAACCAGACAAGAAAAACAAATAACAAAAATCCAAACTGGAAAGGCAGAACTACAACTGTCACTGTTTGCAGATGATATGATACCATACACAGTAAATCCCAAAGACGCCACCAAAAAAACTACTAGAACTCATCAACGAATTTGGTGAAGTTGCAGGATACAAAATTAATACAAAGAAATCTGTTGTATTTCTATATATTAACAATGCACTATCAGAGGAATTAAGGAAACAATTCCATTTGTAATCGTTATCAAAAAGAATAAAATACCTAGGAATAAATCTAACTATGGAAGCAAAAGAACTGTACTTGGAAAACTATAAGACACTGATGAAAGACATTAAAGAGAACACAAACAGATGGAAAGATATACTGTGCTCATGAGCTGGAAGAATTAATATTGTTAAAATAATCATACTACCCAGGACAATCCACAGATTCAGTGCAATCCTTATCAAAATACCAATGGCATTTTCCCACTGAACTAGAACAAATAATTCTAAAATTTGTACAGAAACACAAAAGAACCTGAACATAGCCAAAACAATCTCGATAAAGAAGAACAAAGCTGATTTTAGACTACACTACAAAACTATGGTATTCAAAACAATACAGTACTGGCACAAAAACAGACACGTAGATCAATGGAATAGAATAGAGAGCCCAGAAATGAACCCACACTGACAAGAGCCATTAATCTACAACAAAGGAGGAAAGAATATACAACGGGAAAAAGACAGCCTATTCAATAAGTGGTGTTGGGGAAACTTGACAGATATATGCAAAAGAATCAAACTGGACTTCTCTTTCATACCATGAACAAAAATATATTCAAAACGGATTAAAGACTTATATGTAAGACCTGAAATCTTAAAACTTCTAGAAGAAAACAGACCGTTTGCTCTTTGACAGTGGGCTTAGTAATACGTTTTTGGACATGTCTCCTCTGCCAAGGGAAACAAAAGCAAAAATAAACAAGTGGGACTACATCAAACTAAAAAGCTTTTGCACAGTGAGGGACGTTATCAACAAAATGAAAAGGCTGCCTACTAACTGAGAGAAGATATTTGCTAACAATATATCAGATAAGGGGTTAATATCCAAAATATACAAAGAACTTATATAACTCAATAATGAAAAAAACCAACCTGATTAAAAAAGGGCAGAGGATCTGAATAGACGTTTTTCCAATGAAGATATACAGATGGCCAACAGATATATGAAAAGAGGCTTAACATCACTAGTTATCAGGGAAATGCAAATCAAAACCAAAATGAGATTATCACCAGACACCTATCAGAGTGGCTACTATCAAAAAGACAACAAATAACAAGTCTTGGCCAGGATGTGGAGAGAAGGGAAACTTCACATATTGTTGGTGGGAATGTAAATTGGTGCAGTCACTAGGGAAAAGAGTATGGAAATTCCAAAAAAAATTAAAAATAGAACTATTATATGAGCCAGCAACTCCACTCCCAGATATTTATTCAAAGAAATTGAGAATGCTAATTAGAAAAGATATGTGCACCATTATGTTCACTGTAGCATTATTTACAATAGCCAAGATATGTAAACAATCTAAGTGCCCATCTGTAGATGAATAGATAAAGAAGAGGTGGTATATATATACAACGGACTATTACTCAGCCATAAAAAAGAATGAAATCTTGCCATTTGCAGCAACATGGATAGACCTACAGGGAATTATGCTAAGTGAAATAAGTCAGACAGAGAAAGACAAATACTGTATCATTTCACTTACACATGGAATCTGAAAACCAAAACAAATGAACAAATATGACAAAACAGAAACAGACTCATAGATACAAAGGACAAACAGCTAGTTGCCAGAGGGGCTGGGAGTGGGGGAGGAAGAGAAATATGTGAGCAAAATAAAGAGATACAGACTTCTAGTTGCAAAATAAATGTCATGAGTATGAACTATACAGTGTGGGGAATATGGCCAGTACTTATGCATTATCTTTGTAGGTTGACGGATGGTAACTAGACTTATCCTGGTGCTCATTTTGAAATGTATAGAAATACCAAATCACTATGTAACAGGAACTAACATAGTGTTGTAGTAAATTATACTTCAAAAACAAACAACTCAAAGAGATCAGATTCACTGTTACCAGAGGTAGTGGGTCGGGGTCGGGGGAATTGGATGATACAGTTATAAAATAAATAAATACTACGGATGTAATGCACAATATGATAAAGGTAATTAACACTGCTGTATGTTATATATCAATATGAAAGTTAAGGGACTGAACCCTAAGAGGTCTCATCACAAGGAAAAAACACTTTCCTATTTCTTTAATTTTTATCTATATGAGATATGTTCACTGAACTTGCTGTGATAATCATTTCATGATGTAAGTCAAATCATTATGCTGTACACCTTAAACCTGTAAAGTGCTACAGGTCAATTATATCTCAATAAAACTGGAAGAAAAAAAGTCTATGATGAGGTCATAGGGGAAATTCCAAAAGATCTGGCTAGAACATAAATGGAAAACAGCAAAACAGATCTCAAAATAAGCTAAAAGAAATGTATACACAAGTCTTTAAAAATGGCATCATTCCTCCATGTATAGACGTATGAAAATTCCCATTTACAGTTGAAGCTATCAATTTCCTTCTTTCCTTGTGAAGTCACCACAAGTTTGCCAGGTGGACTGAGCCTTGACGGAAAGTTATGCTCCTCTCAAGGCAGCTGATTCTCCATCATTCTTTTTCCCACTTTCCTTTTCCTTTTTCCTCCCTTTATCCATTGAGGTCTAGGTGGTAACAACTTCGCTGCATCTGATCTCATAGTCCTACCCATAGTACTTCTGTAATAAGTCCTTTGTGAATAAACCCACCTCAAGGTATCCTTACTTGAGTTAATCTGTCTCCTGTTAGGACCCTTACTAATGTGCAAATGTTAGATTTCATTTGACTTTGAAATAAGATAAGTTTTATTTGGTAGGGTAGATTCATATAAACACAGATATACCTATCAGACATGGCTTTTTGTTGCTAAGACTGCAATCTTCAAAGAGAATTTGAGCAAAAAGAAAAATCATTTTCAATATGAGCTATTTAATATTTATGTGTTCAAAATAGAGAACAGAAAAAGGAATGTATTGGTTTACCGAGAGGAAATGGAGAAAGAATTTGAAATCTTTTCCAAATAGATAATAAATTTGAGCTCTGGCCTAACTTAGCTATGACACTTGAAATCATATTTACAAGGTTAGAGTTTTAAAAAGTTATAAATCTTGACCAAGATTATGTGTCTCAACATTGAAATCATTTTGAAAAAGCACTCAATAGTTATATAAAAATATCACCCTAATAGAAAAAATTGTGAAAACCACAATGATATTTGCTCAACCTCGTAGGTGTATTTGTTGGTGGTCTAAAGCTGTCTGCCAAAGAAAGCTCTTTTTGTGCTGTAAATTGACCAAAGGCCAAATGCTAATGGGAATGAAGACCTGATCTGCTTTGGAAGTGGCTCTTGCCCATAATGAATCAGAGATGGCTTGAAGGAAGATAAGGGGAAGCTGATCATACTTGTGTCCATTTATGGAGATCCTACACGAAAATATTACATTACATCCTTTGAGAAAGTATTTAAACCACTATTCCTGGGACAGAGACTTTTTTTGTACAGCTTTATTGAAATATAATTCACATACCATACAATTCACCCATTTAAAATACACAATTCAATGTTTTTCAGTATACTCACAGATATGTGCACAATTACCACATTAAATGTTAGAACATTTTCATTCCCTCTAAAAGACACCCTGTATCCTTTAGATATTCTCCCCTTAGTCCCTAATCTCCAAATCTCCTTGTCTTATTCTATCCCCAGCAATTACTAATCTACTTTCAATATCTATAAATTTCCCTATTCCAGATATTTCATATAAATGGAATCATATGATATGTCACCTTTTGTGACTTGCTTCTTTCACTTAGTATAGTGCTGTTAAGGTTCATCTGTATTGTAGCATGCATCAATACTTTATTCCTTTTTATGGATGAATAATAATTCATTGCATGAATATATTATATTTTGTTTATTTATCCAATGATGGACATTTTGGTTGTTCCCACCTTTTGGCTTCTATAAATAATGTTGCTATAAACATTAATGTGCAAGTCTTTGTTTGACCACATGCTTTCATTTCTCTTGGAAACTTACCTAGGAGTGGAATTTCTAGGTCATATGCTAACTCTATGTTTAATCATTTGAGGAATTGCCAGACTATTTTCCAAAATGGAAACATTTTTATAATCCAACCAGCAAGGTACAAGGGTTATGATTACTTTACATCTTCTTCAACACTTATTATTAATCTCACCTTTTGATGTTAGCTATCCTAGTGGATGGGGAGTGGTAGTTCCTTGCGGTTTTGATTTGCATTTCCTTGACCAGCAACGATGTCAAGCACTTTCGCATGTGCTTATTGGCCATTTGTATATTTTCTAAGGAGAAATATCTATTCAGAACCTTTCCTCACTTTTGAATTGGGTATTCAACTTCTTGTTATTGAGATGTAAGAGTTCTTTATATATTGTAGATATAAGTCCCTTATCAGATACATGATTCACAATTACTTTCTCTTATCTGTACGCTTTCATTTCACTTTCTGGATAGTGTTCTTTGAGGCACAAGTTTTTAATTTTGATGAAGTTTAATTTACATATACTTTTCTTTTGCTGCTCATGCTACTGGTGTCTTTTTTTTTTTTAACATCTTTATTGGAGTATAATTGCTTTACAATGGTGTGTTAGCTTCTACTTTATAACAAAGTGAATCAGCTATACATATACATATATCCCCGTATCTCCTCCCTCTTACGTCTCCTTCCCACCCTCCATATCCCAGCCATCTAGGTGGTCACAAAGCACGGAGCTGATCTCCCTGTGCTATGTGGCTGCTTCCCACTCGCTATCTATTTTACATTTGGTAGTGTATATATGTCCATGCTACTCTCTGACTTCGTCCCAGCTTACCCTTCCCCCTCCCTGTGTCCTAAAGTCGATTCTCTACGTCTGCGTCTTTATTGCTATCCTGCCCCTAGGTTCATGAGAACCATTTTTTTTTAAGATTCCATATATACGTGTTAGCATACGGTATTTCTTTTTCTCTTTCGGACTTACTTCATTCTGTATGACAGACTCTAGGTCCATCCACCTCACTATAAATAACTCTATTTCATTTCTTTTTATGGCTGAGTAATATTCCATTGTATATATGTGCCACATCTTCTTTAGCCATTCATCTGTCGATGGACACTTAGGTTGCTTCCATGTCCTGGCTATTGTAAATAGAGCTGCAATGAACTTTGTGGTACATGACTCTTTTTGAATTACGGTTTTCTCAGGGTATATGCCCAGTAGTGGGATTGCTGGGTCGTATGGTAGTTCTATTTTTAGTTTTTTAAGGAACCTCCATTCTGTCCTCCATAGTGGCTGTATCAATTTACATCCCCACCAACAGTGCAAGAGGGTTCCCTTTCCTCCATACCCTCTCCAGCATTTATTGTTTGTAGATTTTTTGATGACGGCCATTCTGACTGGTGTGAGGTGATACCTCATTGTAGTTTTGATTTGCATTTCTCTAATGATTAGTGATGTTGAGCACCCTTTCATGTGTTTGTTGGCAATCTGTATATCTTCTTTGAAGAAATGTCTATTTAGGTCTTCTGCTCATTTTTGGATTGGATTGTTGGTTTTTTTGATATTCAGCCGCATGAGCTGTTTGTAAATTCTGGAGATTAATCCTTTGTCAGTTGCTTCATTTGCAAATATTTTCTCCCATTCTGAGAGGTGTCCTTTCCTCTTGTTTATGTTTTCCTTTGTTGTGCAAAAGCTTTTAAGTTTCATTAGGTTCCTTTTATTTTTATTTCTATTTCTCTAGAAGGTGGGTCAAAAAGGATCTTGCTGTGATTTATGTCATAGAGTGTTCTGCCTATGTTTTCCTCTAAGAGATTTAGAGTATCTGGTCTTAGATTTAGGTTTTAATCCATTTTGAGTTTATTTTTGTGTATGGTGTTAGGGAGTGTTCTTATTTTATTCTTTTACATGCAGCTGTCCAGTTTTCCCAGCACCACTTATTGAAGAGGCTGTCTTTTCTTCATTGTATATTCTTGCCTCCTTTATCAAAAATAAGGTGACCATATGTGCGTGGGTTTATCTCTGGGCTTTCTATCCTGTTCCATTGATCTATGTTTCTGTTTTTGTGCCAGTACCATACTCTCTTGATTACTGTAGCTTTGTAGTATAGTCTGAAGTCCAGGAGCCTGATTCATTCAGCTCCGTTTTTCTTTCTCAAGACTGCTTTGGCTATTCGGGGTCTTTTGTGGTTCCATATAAATTGTGAAATTTTTTATTCTAGTTCTGTGAAAAATGCCATTGGTAGTTTGACAGGGATTGCACTGAATCTGTAGATTGCTTTGGGTAGTAGGGTCATTTTCACAATGTTGATTCTTCCAATCCAAGAACATGGTATATCTCTCCATCTATTTGTATCATCTTTAACTTCTTTCATCAGTGTCTTACAGTTTTCTGCATACAGGTCTTTTGTCTCCTTAGGTAGGTTTATTCCTAGGTATTTTCTTCTTTTTGTTGCATTGGTAAATGGGAGTGTTTCCTTAATTTCTCTTCCAGATTTTTCATCATTAGTGTATAGGAACGCAAAAGATTTCTGTACATTAATTTTGTATCCTGCTACTCAACCAAATTCATTGATCAGCTCTAGTAGTTTTCTGATAGCATCTTTAGGATTCTCTATGTATAGTATCATGTCATCTGAAAACAGTGACAGTTTTACTTCTTCTTTTCCGATTTGGATTCGTTTCATTCCTTTTTCTTCTCTGATTGCTGTGGCTAAAACTTCCAAAACTGTGTTGAATAATAGTGGTGACAGTGGACAACCTTGTCTTGATCTTGATCTCGGGGGAAATGGTTTCAGTTTGTCACCACTGAGAATGATGTTGGCTGTGGGTTTGTCATATATGGCCTTTATTATGTTGAGGTAAGTTCCCTCTATGCCTACTTTCTGGAGGGCTTTTATCATAAATGGGTGTTGAATTTTGCCAAAAGCTTTCTCTGCATCTACTGAGATGATCATATGGTTTTTATCCTTCAATTTGTTAATATGGTGTCTCACATTGATTGATTTGTATATACTGAAGAATCCTTGCCTTCCTGGGATAAACCCCACCTGATCACGGTGTATGATCCTTTTAATGTGCTGTTGGATTCTGTTTGCTAGTATTTTGTTGAGGATTTTTGCATCAATGTTCATCAGTGATATTGGCCTGTAGTTTTCTTTCTTTGTGACATCTTTGTCTGGTTTTGGTATCAGGGTGATGGTGGCCTCACAGAATGAATTTGGGAGTGTTTTTCCCTCTGTTATATTTTGGAAGAGTTTGAGAAGGACAGGTGCTAGCTCTTCTCTAAATGTTTGATAGAATTCCCCTGTGAAGCCATCTGGTCCTGGGTTTTTGTTTCTTGGAAGATTTTTTAATCACAGTCTCAACTTCAGTGCTTATGATTGGTCTGTTTATACTTTCTATTTCTTCCCGGTTCAGTCTCAGAAGTTTGTGCTTTTCTAAGAATTTGTCCATTTCTTCCAGGTTGTCCATTTTATTGGCATATAGTTGCCTGCAGGAATCTCTCATGATCCTTTGTATTTCTGCAGTGTCAGTTGTTACTTCTCCTTTTAAATTTCTAATTCTATTGATTTGAGTCTTCTCCTTTTTTTTCTTGATGAGTCTGGCTAATGGTTTATCCATATTGTTTATCTTCTCAAAGAACCAGGTTTTAGTGTTATTGATCTTTGCTATTGTTTCTTTCAGTTCTTTTTCATTTATTTCTGATCTGATCTTTATGATTTCTTTCCTTCTGCTAACTTTGGGTTTTTTTTTTCTTTTTTTGTCCTTCTTTCTCTAATTGCTTTAGGTGTAAGGTTAGGTTGTTTATTTGAGATGTTTGTTCTTTCTTGAGGTAGGAATGTATTGCTGTAAACTTCCCCCTTAGAACTGCTTTTGCTGCATCCCATAGGTTTTGGGTTGTCGTCTTTTCATTGTCATTTGTTTCTAGGTATTTTTTGATTTCCTCTTTGATTTCTTCAGTAACCTCTTGGTTATTTAGTAGTGTATGGTTTAGCTTCCACGTGTTTGTATTGCTTACAGATTTTTTCCTGTAACTGATATCTAGTCTCATAGCGTGGTGGTCGGAAAACATACTTGATACAATTTTAATTTTCTTAAATTTACCAAGGCTTGATCTGTGACTCAAGATATGATCTATCCTGGAGAATGTTCCATGAGCACTTGAGAAGAATGTGTATTCTGTTGTTTTTGGATGGAATGTCCTATAAATATCAATTAAGTCCATCTTGTTTAATGTATCATTTAAAGCTTGTGTTTCCTTATTTATTTTCATTTTGGATGATCTGTTCATTGGTGAAAGTGGGGTGTTAAAGCCCCCTACTATGATTGTGTTACTGTCGGTTTCCCCTTTTATGGATGTTAGCATTTGCCTTATGTATGGAGGTGCTCCTATGTTGGGTGCATAAATATTTACAATTGTTATAGTCTCTTCTTGGATTGATCCCTTGATCATTATGTAGTGTCCTTCTTTGTCTCTTGTAATAGTCTTTGTTTTAAAGTCTATTTTGTCTGATATGAGAATTGCTACTCCAGCTTTCTTTTGATTTCCATGTGCATGGAATATCTTTTTTCATCCCCTCACTTTCAGTCTGTATGTGTCCCTAGGTCTGAAGTGGGTCTCTTGTAGACAGCATATGTACAGGTCTTGTTTTCGGATCCATTCAGCCAGTCTATGTCTTTTGGTTAGAGCATATAACCCATTTACATTTAAGGTAATTATCGATATGTATGTTCCTATTCCCATTTTCTTAATTGTTTTGGGTTTGTTATTGTAGGTCTTTTCCTTCTCTGTGTTTCCTGCCTAGAGAAATTCCTTTAGCATTTGTTGTAAAGCTGGTTTGGTGGTGCTGAATTCTCTTAGCTTTTGCTTGTCTGTAAAGGTTTTAATTTCTCCGTTGAATCTGACTGAGATCCTTGCCGGGTGGAGTAATCTCGGTTGTAGGTTTTTCCCTTTCATCACTTTAAATATGTTCTGCCAGTGCCTTCTGGCTTGCCAAGTTTCTGCTGAAAGATCACCTGTTAACCTTATGGGGATTCCCTTGTATGTTATGTGTTGTTTTTCCCTTGCTGCTTTTAATATTTCTTCTTTGTATTTAATTTTTGATAGTTTGATGGATATATGTCTTGGTGTGATTCTCCTTGGATTTATTCTGTCTGGGACTCTCTGCGCTTCCTGGACTTGATTAAACATTTCCTTTCTCATATTAGGGAAGTTTTCAACTATAATCTCTTCAAATATTTTCTCAGTCCCGTTCTTTTTCTCTTCTTCTTCTGGGACCCGTATAATTCGTAGGTTGATGCCTTTAATATTTTCCCAGAGGTGTCTCAGATTGTCCTCAATTCTTTTCATTCTTTTTTCTTTATTCTGCTCTGCAGTAGTTATTTCCAGTATTTAATCTTCCAGGTCACTTATCCATTCTTCTGCCTCATTTATTCTGCTATTGATTCCTTCTAAAGAATTTTTTATTTCATTTACTGTGTTGTTCATCATTGTTTGCTCTTTAGTTCTTCTTGGTCTTTGTTAAACATTCCTTGTATTTTCTCCATTCTATTTCCAAGATTTTGGATCATCTTTACTATCATTACTCTGAATTCTTTTTCAGGTAGACTGCCTGTTTCCTCTTCATTTGTTTGGTCTGGTGGGTTTTTACCTTGCTCTTTCATCTGCTGTGTGTTTCTCTGTCTTCTCATTTTGCTTAACTTACTGTGTTTGGGGTCTCCTTTTCGTAGGCTGCAGGTTTGTAGTTCCCGTTGTTTTTGGTGTCTGCCCTCAGTGGCTAAGGTTGGTTTAGTGGGTTGTGTAGGCTTCCCCTTGGAGGGGACTGGTGCCTCTGTTCTGGTGGATGAGGCTGGATATTGTCCTTCTGGTGGGCAGGATCGCGTCTAGTGGTGTGTTTTGGGGTGTCTGTGTACTTATTGTGATTTTAGGCAGCCTCTCTGCTAGTGGGTGGGGTTGTGTTCCTGTCTTAATAGTTGTTTGGCATAGGGTGTACAGCACTGTAGCTTGATGGTCGTTGAGTGGAGCTGGGTCTTAGCATTGAGACTGAGATTTCTGGGAGAGCTTTCGTCATTTGATATTATGTGGAGCCGGGAGGTCTCTGGTGGACCAATGTTCTGAACTCAGCTCTCCCACCTCAGAGGCACAGGCCTGACAACTGGCTGGAGCAGCAAGACCCTGTCAGCCACGTGGCTCAGAAGAAAGTAGAGAAAACAAGAAAGAAAAAGACAAAATAAAATAAAGTTTTTAAAAAACAAAAAATATTATTAAAAAGTAAAAAATTAAAAATTAAAAATAAAAAGAAAGAAAGAAAAGAGGAACCAAACCAAAAAACAAATCCACCAATGATAACAAGCGCTAAATACTATCCTAAAAAAAACAAAAACAAAAAAAGAAACAAAAAAAAAAAACGGACAGACAGAACCCTAGGACAAATGTTAAAAGCAAAGCTATACAGAGAAAATCACACGAAGTCCACTGCCTCAATTTTGGGGTGATTCGTTGTCTATTCAGGTATTCCACAGATGCAGGGTACATCAAGTTGATTGTAGAGATTTAACCCGCTGCTCCTGAGGCTGCTCGTTGAAATTTCCCTTTCTCTTCTTTGTTCGCACAGCTCCTGGGGTTCAGCTTTGGATTTGGCCCCGCCTATGCGTAGGTCACCTGAGGGCGTCTGTTCTTCATGCCCGTCTCTGGTGTCCATGCTGATTGCGGCAGCTTGTGCCTGTCTCTGGAGCTTGTTTAGGCGGTGCTCTGAATCCCCTCTCCTCGTGCACCCCGAAACAACGGTCTCTTGCCTCTTAGGCAGCTCCAGACTTTCCTGGACTCCCTCCTGGCTGGGTGTGGTGCACCAGCCCCCTTCATGCTGTGTTCACGCAGCCAACCCCAGTCCTCTCCCTGGGATCTGACCTCTGAAGCCCTAGCCTCAGCCCCCAGCCCCCGCATGCCCCGGCGGGTGAGCAGACAAGCGTCTCAGTCTGATGAGTGCTGGTCAGCACCGATCATCTGTGCGGGAATCTCTCCACTTTGCCCTCTGTACCCCTATTGCTGCTGCGCCCTCCTCTGTGGCTCTGAAGCTGCCCCCCCGCCACCCCCCAACTCCGCCAGTGAAGGGGCTTCCTAGTGTGTGGAAACCTTTCCTCCTTCACAGCTCCCTCCCAGAGGTGCACGTCCTGTCCCTATTCTTTTGTCCCTGTTTTTTTCTTTTTTCTTTTGCCCTACCCAGGGACGTGGGAAGTTTCTTGCCTTTTGGGAAGTCTGAGGTCTTCTGCCAGCATTCAATAAGTGACCTGTAGGAGTTGTTCCACATATAGATGTATTTCTGATGTATTTGTGGGGAGGAAGGTGATCTCCACGTCTTACTCCTCCGCCATCTTGAAGTTCTCCTACTGCTGTCTTATATAAGAATTCAGTGCCAAATTAAGAAACCAAGATCTACCCCTATGTATTCTCCAGAGAAGTTTATAGTTTTAGATCTTACATTCAGGTCTTTGACTCAAGTTAATTTTGGTATATGGTATAAGGTAAGGTTCCAATTTCATTCTTTATATGTGGGTGGCTTGTCCAGTTGTTGCAGCACTATCTGTTCAAAAGACTCATTTTCCCATTTAATGGTCTTGGTGCCCTTGTCAAAATCAGTTGACCAGAGACAGATGGGTTTCTAATTTCTATTCCATTGATCCATATGTCTATCCTTATCTAAGTGCCACACTGTCTTGATTACTTAGTGCTTTATACTAAGTTTGGAAATTGGGAAGTGTGATTATTCCAGATTTGTTCATCTTTTTCATGATTGTTTTGGCTGTCCTGGATCCTGTGCCATTCCATATGAATTTTAGACTCAGCTTGTCAATTTCTACAAAAGAAGCCAGCTGTGCTCTGAAAGTGATCACACTGAGTCTATAGATTAATTTGAGGAGTATTACCTTCTTAACAATTAAAAAATTTTCAATCTATGAACATGAAATATTTAGAGTTTCTTTAATTTCTTTCAACAATGTTTTGTAGTTTTCAGAGTATTAGTTGAGGTTTGAATTTTGTTTAATTCCTAGTATTTCATGATGCTATTATTATATAAATGAAATTGTTTCCTTCATTTCATTTTTTTGATTCTTAATTGCAAATGTTAGAAATACAACTGATTTTTATATAATGTTCTAGTATCTGACAAGCATGCTCATTTATCAGTTCTAATAGTATTTTAGTAGATTTATAAAAATTCATAAATACAAGATCATGTTATGTAAGAATAGAGATAATTTTACTACTTTCTTCCCCAACTGGGTGCCTTTTATTTATTTTTCTTTCCTAACTGCCCTAGCTGGAACCCCTAGTACAATGTTGTATAGAAATAATGAAAGTGGACATCCTTGTTTTATCTGTTCTTAGGGGGAAAAGTATCTAGTCTTTCACCATTACATATGATATTAGCTGTGGATTTTTTTAAACAGATGCCCTTTATCATGTTGAAAATTTTTATACTAGTTTGTTGAATGTTTTTAATCATGAAAAGATATTAGAATTTGCTGAATGGTCTTTTCTGTGTCTGTTGAGAATATCATGGGATTTTTGGTTTTACTCTAGTGATATGATGTATTACTTTAATTGATTTTCAGTTGTTAAACCAACTTACATTCTTAGGATAAATAACACTTAGTCATGGTGTATAATTCATTGTATATGTTGCTGGATTTGCTCTGCTAGTTTTTTGTTGAGGATTTTTATATCTAGATTCATAAAAGATACTGGTTTGTAGTTTTCTTTTCTTGTTCTGTCTTTGTGTGGGGTTTTGGTGTCATGGTAATACTGACCTCATGGAATGAGTTAGGAAGTACTCCCTCCTCTTTTATTTTTTTGGAACAGTTTGTGAATAATTAATACTAATTCATTAACTGTTGGATAGAATTCACTAATGCAGCCATCTGGGCCTGCACTTTTCTTTGTTTGTAGATTTTGAACATTATTTTAATTTCTTTACTTATCAATTCAGATTATCTATTTCTTTATGAGTCAATTTCTGTAGTTTGTGTCTTTCTACAAATTTATCCACTCCATCTAGATCATCTAATTTATTGGCAAATAACTTTTCATAGTATTCTTTTATAGTCTTTTTTTTTTCCTGTATGGAAAGTACTAATATCCCTTCCTTCATTTCTGAGTCTAGTAATTTGGATCTTCTCTTTTTCTTGGTCAGTCTAAAGGTTTATTAATTTTGTTGATTAATTAAAGAACCAGGTCTTGGTTTCCTTGATTTTCTATTCTGTATCTTGCTAATTTCTGCTTTAACATTTATTTTTTTTCCTTTCCTTTAGTTTGCTTTAAATTTACTTTGCTCTTTTTTTTTCCCACTGTCTTAAGATGGAAGGTGAGTTTATTGATTTGAGATCTTTCCCCCTTTTAAAAAATACATATTCAACGCTATTACTTTTCCATTTTTTTCTAAGCACTGCAACCTATAAATTTGGAATTTTTGTCTTTATTTTCATTCATCTCAATTTCCCTTTTGATTTTTTTCTTTGACCTATTGGTTATTTTGGAGTATGTTGTTTAATTCATATATTAGTGGGGTTTTCAAATGTCTATTGTTATCAATTTCTAATTTTGTTCCATTGTAGTCAGAAATCATACTTCAAGTTATTTCTGCCTTTTAAATTTTACTGAGGTTTGTTTTATGGCCTAGCATATGGTCTATCCTGGAGAATGTTCCTTGTGCTCTTGAGAAGAATGTATAGTCTCTTGTTGTTAGATGGAGTGTTGTACATATATTATATAGATTTTTTCTTTATAGGTGTTTGTTCAGATGTTATATAGTAGCTCATAGCGTTGTTCAAATGTTCTATTTCCTTGTTGAGCTTCTACCTGGCTGTTCAACCATTATTGAAAGTAGAGTACAGATGTATCTGACTATTTTTGAATGGTCTATTTCCCCCTTAATTTCTGTCAGTTTTTGTTTCACATATTTTGGTACACTATGCTACGTGCATATATATTTATAATAATTATATCCTACTGATGGGTTGATCCTTTATCATTATAAAATGTCCCTCTGTATCTCTAATAAACAGTCTTTCTGTAAAGTCTGTTTTTCTTTGTGATATTAGTATAGTCACTCCAGCTGTCTTGTGATCGCTGTTTGTATATCTTCTCCCAGTCTTCTATTTTCAATCTATTTTTATCTTTGAATCTAAAGTATATCTTCTATAGTAGTATAGAGTTGGATTATGGTTTTTTAGTTTGTTTGTTTTCCCTTTCTGACAATCTCTGTCTTTTGATTAGGCTTTTAATCCATTCACATTTAATATCTTTTTTATATAGTTGGATTTATGTTTGCCATCTTACTTTTTTGTTTTTGTTTTTTTGGCATGTCTCATATCTTTTTTGTACCTCTTTACTGCTTTTTTGCAAGTGAATATTTTCGAATATAGTATTTCAATTAATTAAATGATTTAATTACTTCAATGACTTTTCCACTATATTTTCTTGAGTGATGTCAGTATTTGCCCTAAGGCCTACCACATACATCTTTATTTATAAGAATCAGCTTCAAATTTAGTTTAACTCAATTCCAGTGAGCCATAAAAGTATTACTCCTGTAACTCTATTCCCTTTTCTAACCTTCTGTGATACTATTTTCATATTATTTATATTATATATCTATAAATGTTAATAATATTTTAACATTACATTTAAAATTATTACATTATATAATTTACTGTCTTTTAAAGAAGTTGAGAGAAAAAAGGAGAGCAAATAAGTATAGCTTTTGCTAATTAACCTTATTTATAATTTCTGGATCTCTTCATTTGTTCCTGTGGCTCAAGCTACTATTTGGAATTAACTTCCTAGCCAAAACAGCTTAGATTACTCACCTCTGTTGTATTATTTTGCCAAATGTATCACATATGTATATGTTATAGGTCAAACAATACATTACATGTATAATGTTTTATACAATAGCTTTTAAAATCAGTTAAGAAAGGAGAAGAAATATATAAATATGCTATATTATATAGTTACATTATTATCTTTATTATTGTTTTTCATATGTCCATGTGAACTCAAGTTACTGTCTGGGGTCAACTGCTTTCAACCTAAAGATTTTCTTTTAGTATTTCATATCATGTGGGTTTGTTAGCAACAAATCCTCATGCTTTTATTTGGGAATATGTTTATTTTGCCTTCATTTATAAATCACAGTTTTGCTCAATACAGAATTCTTAGTGACATTTTTTTCTTTGGGCACTTTTAGTATGTTATCTCCCCCTTTTTTTGGCTTCCACTGTTCTGATGGGGAGTCACCTATTAATCTTACTGGAATTCCATTGTAAATTAGAGTGGTTTTTCTTCTTGCTGATTGCAAGATTTTCTCCTTATCTTTGGATTCAATATTTATACTGTGATGTGTCTGATTGTGGATCTCTTTGTGTTTATACTCCTTGGAATCTGTTGAGTTTCCTAGATGTGTAGATTAATGTTTTCAATAAATTTGGGAAGTTTTTAGCCATCATTTTTTAAAAATACTTTTTATGCTTCTTTCTCCTTTCCTTCTGGTACTCCTATTATGCTTATTTTGGTGTACTTGATAATGTCTCATTATTTCTCTGCATTGCATCTTTCTTAATTTTTTTCTTTATTCTTCAGATTGCATAATCTTGATCAATCAATTTTCAAGTCACTAATGTAGTTCAAATCTACTGAATTTTTCACTTCAGCTACTGCATCTTTTAGCCCCAGTATTTAAATTCGGTCCTTTCAAAAAACCTAATTTCTACCTCTTATAGACATTGTCTGTGTGGACAAAGAATGTCGCCTGCCATATAGGTAAACAAAGGGTGTTCTGGCCATCAAGCCATCAGTCACTGCAGCCGCCCTGACTGTGCACCCTGAGGGGATTCAGGATGGAAAGAAACAGGACAGTTAAGGTGCATATCAAAGAAATGATTTCAGTGAAGCCCAGAAACTTGCATATTCCCATACATAGAAGAGTGCTAAATTCATCAACTTGAGACATCTGGTATTTCTTTAGTTAACAGTAATCTTTTGATGTTCTGCCTACCTGGTTTTTGTTGCAGAGACTCCTATATATCCCTTACCTCTTTGAAACAGTACCTCAGAGCTATCTGAAAGTCTGTCTCCCAGGCTGAAGTCCTCAGTAAGTCCGCTGAATAAAATGTAATATTCAACTTTTAGGTTGTCCATTTTTTTTAAATAGACGTCTTTATGATGTAACATTGTCATCATACCTTTACTTCTTTTATCATGATTTCTTTACTTATTTGAATATATTTATAATGGTTACTTTGAAGATTCTGTCTGTTGAATCTAACATTTGGTTGCAATCACAGGCAGTTTCTGTTGTCCCCTTTTCCCCCCCTTGTGTATGGATCATACTTTCTGGCTTCTCTGCAGTTCTACTTTTTTTTTTTTTAATTGGAAACTTGACATTTTAGATAATATGCTTTGGCAACTCTGGGTACTTCCCTCTTACCCTAGGGGCTTGTTATTGTTATTTGCTTATTTATTTGTTTAGTGATTATTTCAGTGAAGTCAATTTTCCCACTACTACCAACCCCCCACTCCCACCCTCTAGCATGCAGCCTCTGGTGTTGCTCCTCAGAGAACACAACCTTGGATACACCTATAATCACTCTGGGATGACAATGATTTTTGCAGGGTTCTCTTTGTCTCCTTCCATTACCACAACAAGATCTAATACTTGGTAAGCTTATTTGTGCTCTTATTTTCCCTGAGGCATGAACTGCTTGATGGACTGATCCAATCAAACTTGGGACCATCCAGAAAGACACTTCCTGAGATTCCTGTTTGAAATCTGTTCTGATCCAAGGAAGGTACTTCCCAGATGCATCTATGCCTGATTCTCCCCAGCAAAGTACCCAACTTAAAGTTTAGTCTATATCCCCAATGAAGCTATCAGTCTCCTCCCAACTGCCTTTTATCATAACCACCACTGTTTCTGAGACCATCCTTCACTCTAAACTTCTCCACATTATATTGCAAATGAAGTCAGTTCCTGTGGGAAGAGATGTGGAGCTCTCTATTTTATAACGTGTTTTTTTTTTTTTTCCCCACTGCAAAATCTCTGAGCTACAGCTCTGAAGCAGAAGTGGGGACAATAGGATACTTCTCTCTGAGTAACACCTCCACTTTGTGAGCTGAATGTTCAATTGATGGGGCAGGGCACAGTAGTTCTAGCAGATTTTGTTGAGTGTTTGTTAATTTGTTCATTAAATGACCTGTGTTTGCCTTCCTTAGAACCACTTCAGAGACTCTGAATGTTCCCCTAGGATCATCTCTGGAGACTTAATTTTTTTAAAACAATTTTTATCAGTTTCACTAGGGAGTGAGTCCACAGAGCTTTCTGTGCTAGCACGTCAGAAGTGAAACTTTCATTTTTTCTTTTTTTTTGGTTGAGATTTGGGACTGGATTTACATAATCCAGCCACATTTATTACTTGAAATGTTTGTCCTTTTTTATAGCTTGGATGCAGTCAAGCCACAGAACCAGATAATTATTATATATAGACATTAAAAAGAGAGTGACCAGTAGAATATTGTGATGAATTAGTTTTGATCAGGTTAGCTAAAGACAAAGACAATCACATGATCTATTAAGAGGAAGTGATAGAAATCAAGACAATAATAAAAATGAGTTAACTAAGAGTACAAATTTCTGTTTTCCCTACAAAAAAGGCCTAAATTTATTCTCTGAAGTCAGCCAGGTTCACGCCTACGAAATGTGCTATTGTTATATGAAGGGAATTTATTATTTTAGCAGAAGAATTCAGGCCATTTAATTTTATAATTAGTTTCTCTGAAATGAATTAGAAAAATATTACTCTCCTCCATACTTAATAGAATTTCTATTTATTTTTCCCTCCCCATGAGTCACTGATTTTCTAGTTTCTAGACTAGTCAACTGAGTTTTGGTTTGAAATATCTGAAGGTCAAATTATTACTTGGCTATAGTGATCCAAGGATTGAAAAAATGTCTAATCACAACATAAATAACCTTTCAGAATCCAAACAAAGTATAGTAGAAATGAAATAAGTAAAAATAAACCCCCCCCCCCACACAGACAGAAGCATATCAAGAATTATTACAAATGGTTGAATTTCAGGGAAAAATGCTATTACAAATATGTAATCCCTAGTTTCTTATTTTCCCCCAGATTCTTAGATTTAAAGCCAGATTCCTTCATTATTTCTGACCTGATATGAAACACCATCTGGCATGTGAACGTTAAGAGGATCATATGTAAGCAAAATAGATATTTTCTCTCTTTCTGATTCTAAGACTTTTTACAGGCATGTAGATTATTTAGGTTTGAAATGTGAATTACAACCAAATTGATAAAGAGATAGGATAGTTTTCAGTATCAATTTTTTAAAGTAATTACACATTTAAATATTTTAATTGGCATTCTGTAATTCTCTTTTAAATTTTAGCCTTATGACTATTTTCCTTGAAGAAAGATTTAAAATCAAGCCCTCACAAAGCAAATGATAATGTAAATATTTTTATAATTATTTTATGATGTATACACATGTCAAACTGAATCCATAGTTCACCAAATCTACGTTGGCCAAATTTTCCAGATAGTTAGCAAATATTTATCAATATCCAGTAGTTTTACTTATAATACATGAGCTGAATCATATGTGAAAAACACATTATGGCATTGGAATTAATTTCTATGATTACTTTTTAGATGAGGAATTTCTGCTGTTTTTAACATTTACTTAGAATCATAAACTTTCAAAGCTGGTAGCTAATAGGTCATGTGGTTAAAATATTTAACTTTAAAGATAAGAAAGCTGAGGTCTACAGTTTCCATAATTTATCTAAAGACCTACAGCTATTTAGTGAGGCATCCAGGGTTAGACTACAGGTTGCCAAAGTCTTGGTCCATTCTACTTTGAACCCTACTATGCTTCTTTCATAACCTTGATGAACTCCTGTCCAGAAAATCTCACTTTGGAGGGTTTGAGATATATATGGTTGCTTCATTCTCACTTACACCACACTGGAAACTGAAACTAGATTTACACTTTAAAAAAGGTTCCCTTTTCTTAAATTTTTACTCCATCACAATGGCTAAGTGTTTGAGTTTCAAAACAATTCCGAAATGTGCAAGCTACTAGAGAAATCTATGAGCAAATAGCCAAACAAAACTAGCCAATTTAAATTTAAAAAAATAGACTACAATAAAAATAAACAAAAATGTTTTTTTAAGGTCAATTCACCAGGAAATAAGAGTCAACTGAGTTTCCATTTCAAGTATGGAATAACTAAGGCTCACTGGGTTCTACCCTGATAAAATTACACAAGAAGGAGAGGAGAAGAGGAAGGTGAAAGAAGGGAGAAAGAGAATCAGTAATCTTGTTTGTTGTTCCAGTCCTTTATGCTGGACTCCATGAAAAAAATATGCAAATACCAAATGCATGGAACAAGCGTGTATGATTTATATACATCTCATATAAACATATGTAATATTTATTCATCATTTCATTAAAACAGAAAACCACAGGAAAACCAATGGGACACTTAAAACTTGAAGTTCTGTCAAAGTTTGATCTACTCTTTTTCACCTCTTGCACAGAAGATCACATCTGTCTTCAGAGTTCTGGACAACTATGTGTGCTACTGAAAAATATTAAATAATTTAGCAAATTTCATTTGTTGTTGCTAGTTGTGTCTGCCAAGAATATCATCAGTTAAGACAGCATTGGGCTTCCCTCGTGGCGCAGTGGTTGAGAATCTGCCTGCTAATGCAGGGGACACGGGTTCGAGCCCTGGTCTGGGAAGATCCCACATGCCGCGGGGCAACTGGGCCCGTGAGCCACAACTACTGAGCCTGCGCGTCTGCAGCCTGTGCTCCACAACAAGAGAGGCCGCGATAGTGAGAGGCCTGCGCACCGCGATGAAGAGTGGCCCCCGCTTGCCACAACTAGAGAAAGCCCTCGCACAGAAACGAAGACCCAACACAGCCAAAAAAAAAAAGACAGCATTTATCAAGCCACCGTCTATGCTGATTGGCTACTGGAAAGAGTGATTTAACCACTCATATTCTTTAGGCTCAGAACTCTCAATGTCAGCATCATAGAGAATTTCTGGCTTTGAAGACTAAGGTTATTATGTCATGAGCTTCTGTGGCTCACTAATTCCTCTGAACAACAGGGTTCTTTGTAATTTATTTTTATTTTATTTTATAACTGATGCCTGTTTGCCTAGCGACCACAGGATAGAAACAGCTGGAGTGCATGCTACTGATTATTTCCTCAATTTGAAGGAAATAAATACAGAGGCTGACAACACTGAAGGACAACGACTAAGTTGTTAGTGGACATACTCTGGTACACAGTCCACTTCCCATTGCTAAGTTGTTCTAAGTTGATGTAGAAAATGTACTTATTATTATTTTAATACTTCAACCTTCTGAAGTGGCCTGTCTCTTGTGACTGGGAGTTTCATCTCATTATGTTTTTGTAAAACTGCAGACTCTAATTTGAGTAGACACTAAATTTAGTATGGGTAGTCCAAAAACATCTTTAGAGCTATGTTGATAGCACGCTCACATAAGTGCATGCACACACACGTGCACACACACACAATGTATAATACTACACTGAATGCATCATGATGATGGTTGTCCCAACAGCACTACCCACAATGAAAAGTAGCCTTACTCGTAACAGTAGATCTGAGCAGAAGTATAATTGTCAGATGCTTTTGTCTTTTGTGGCAATCAGAGAAATCATAAGAAAAAAATGACAGTAAGGTTTCCCGGGACAAATGAACATTCAACCTCTGCCATTGTATAGAACGTATTAAACATTAAAAAAAATTTTTCTGTTTCAAAACTCATTACTTCCGTTACTTACAAAGAACATTAAAGCTTAAAACCACCTGACATCAGTTTTCTCTTTCTTTTTTGTTTGTGTGTATGTGTGTTTTCAAATATTTTCCAATGAATAGTGGCAATGAATTAAGAAGAAAAGCATTTAGGGTAACTTATAGTAAATTTGACCACACAAATTTCATTAAGAAATTGAGAAAATGATCAGTTGGTACTGAAATTATATATATATATACACACACACATACATATATACACACATATATATGTATGTGTGTGTATATGTATATATGTGAAATTATACATATATATACACACACGCACATATAATTTTTTTAGTATAATAATGATTTTAAAGGAAGCTTAGACATAATGTAGTCTGGTTCCTACATTTTATAAAGGAGAAAATCAAGGTATATATGTGTAAAAGTATAATTTTATACTGTATATTGCACAAAACAGCAGTATAACACATTTTATATTTATCCCAAATAAATTTAGTTATTTTCTATATTAAAATCAGCAGATTTTATTATTTATTTGTTAAAGATGTTTTCTAATTTTAATCATTCTACATTATTTTACTTGTTCATAAAATTTTCTCATCATTACTGATATATACATATATAATATATATATGGATATGTATATACATACTTATAAATATATCATTCATTTATTTTCTTCTATGAAATTTACACCATGGTAGAAATGCAAGAAAACTAAATCATCCAAGGAGAAGATTCTCTGGGTTAATTTTTACGGACTATTGCTTTATCAATAACTACAAGGTATATTTATCTTTTGTTCAATGACTGTCATTCATTCCCAAGAAGTCTGTTGCTAAGTGAAAAGTTCTTAAATAATTTTAAAAAATTAATTGTAGTGAGATAAATTATGCTGTATTCCATCCTAAGCCAAGATAAACAAATAATTTTCACTATTAGAAAAATATATGAACTGAATAATAGAAAGAAGTGTATATGTAATTAATGATAATTCAAAAGTAAATAAACATTAGTTTGTGCATAAACTACAAGGTAATGAAATTTAATTTTCTTTGCCAGAAAAACAGAGTAACTTTATAGTGAGAGATGGTTGGTGGAGGAGGTATGAAAAAGTTAGTTCTTGGAAAGTTCATTCTTACTGCACCATTTTCTTCCACCATATATATATTTTTAACTCATACGGGCTCATGCTTCTCCTGTACTAAAACTAACTTAAAATAAACTCACAGAGGTTGGGGATTTTTGTTTCCATATATAAGGAGCTAAGATGCCAACCACTCTGTCCTAACAACAAGTAAAAACATGAACAGACTGAAAAAGTCAACTCTTCTTGGATCCCTAAGTGAGAGGAGAACACAGAGCAAATCGGTCTCCAAGACTGGAGAGACAGGCAAATGTAGGGAGTCTAGGCTTATTGGGGCAGAACTTAACTCACAAGCAAAAACTGCTGTGGGAAACAGTGCTGGGGTAGCAAAAGCTAAATGGTAAATGATGAATTGCTGGAGGCTCAGTGAGAAAAACTCAGAAAGTTAAAAATTCCAGGGGCCTCCAGTCATAGGGAGTCCTCTGAATATTGTAAGATTTACCTCCAAGAACTTCACCAGATTCCCACAGTAAATATCAGAGAAAAATCCCGTTGAGCTCTGCACATGCAGTGGGTAAAAGGAACCATTTAAAAATATACCAGAGGATTTTATTCTTTTTTTTTTTTTTTTTAACATCTTTATTGGAGTATAATTGCTTTACAATGGTGTGTTAGTTTCTGCTTTATAACAAAGTGAATCAGTTATACATATACACATGCCCCCATACCTCTTCACTCTTGCATCTCCCTCCCTCCCACCCTCCCTATCCCACCCCTCTAGGTGGTCACAAAGCACCGAGCTGATCTCCCTGTGCTATGCGGCTGCTTCCCACTAGCTATTTATTTTACATTTGGTAGTGTATATATGTCCATGCCACTCTCTCACTTTGTCCCAGCTTACCCTTCCCCCTCAGCGTGTCCTCAAGTCCATTTTCTAGTAGGTCTGTGTCTTTATTCCCATCTTGTCCGTAGGTTCTTCATGACTTTTTTTTTTTTTTTTAGATTCCATATATATGTGTTAGCATATGGTATTTGTTTATCTCTTTCTGACTTACTTCACTCTGTATGACAGTCTCTAGTTCCATCCGCCTCACTACAAATAACTCAGTTTCATTCCTTTTCATGGCTGAGTAATATTCCATTGTATATATGTGCCACATCTTCTTTATCCATTCATCTGTCGATGGACACTTAGGTTGCTTCCATGTCCTGGCTATTGTAAATAGAGCTGCAGTGAACATTGTGGTACATGACTCTTTTTGAATTATGGTTTTCTCAGGGTATATGCCCAGTAGTGGGATTGCTCGGTCGTATGGTAGTTCTATTTTTAGTTTTTTAAGGAACCTCCATCCTGTTCTCCATAGTGGCTGTATCAATTTACATTCCCACCAACAGTGCCAGAGGGCTCCCTTTTCTCTACACCCTCTCCAGCATTTATTGTTTGTAGATTTTTTGATGATGGCCATTCTGACTGGTGTGAGATGATATCTCATTGTAGTTTTGATTTGCATTTCTCTAATGATTAATGATGTTGAGCATTCTTTCATGTGTCTGTTGGCAATCTGTATATCTTCATTGGAGAAATGTCTATTTAGGTCTTCTGCCCATTTTTGGATTGGGTTGTTTTTTTTTTTTTAATATTGAGCTGCATGAGCTGCTTGTAAATTTTGGAGATTAATCCTTTGTCAGTTGCTTCATTTGCAAATATCCTCTCGCATTCTGAGGGTTGTCTTTTCGTCTTGTTTATGGTTTCCTTTGCTGTGCAAAACCTTTTAAGTTTCATTAGGTCCCACTTGTTTATTTTTGCTTTTATTTCCATTTCTCTAGGAGGTGGGTCAAAAAAGATCTTGCTGTGATTTATGTCATAGAGTGTTCTGCCTATGTTTTCCTCTAAGAGTTTTAGAGTGTCTGGCCTTACATTTAGGTCTTTAATCCATTTTGAGCTTATTTCTGTGTATGGTGTTAGGGAGTGTTTTAATTTCATTCTTTTACATGTAGCTGTCCAGTTTTCCCAGCACCACTTATCCAAGAGGCTGTCTTTTCTCCACTGTATATTCTGGCCTCCTTTATCAAAGATAAGGTGACCATATGTGCTTGGGTTTATCTCTGGGCTTTCTATCCTGTTCCATTGATCTATATTTCTGTTTCTGTGCCAGTACCATACTGTCTTGATCACTGTAGCTTTGTAGTATAGTCTGAAGTCAGGGAGCCTGATACTTCCAGCTCCATTTTTCTTTCTCAAGATTGCTTTGGCTATTCGGGGTCTTTTGTGTTTCCATACAAATTGTGAGATTTTTGTTCTAGTTCTGTGAAAAATGCCAGTGGTAGTTTGATAGGGATTGCACTGAATCTGTAGATTGCTTTGGGTAGTAGAGTCATTTTCACAATGTTGATTCTTCCAATCCAAGAACATGGTATATCTCTCCATCTATTTGTATCATCTTTAATTTCTTTCATCAGTGTCTTATAATTTTCTGCATACATGTCTTTTGTTTCCTTAGGTAGGTTTATTCCTAGATATTTTATTCTTTCTGTTGCAGTGGTAAACGGGAGTGTTTTCTTAATTTCACTTTCAGATTTTTCATCATTAGTGTACAGGAATGCAAGAGATTTCTGTGGAGTGTTTTGTTCTTTTTAACAAAACCTGTCTTGGGAAGAGGGGATGGACTAATTAGTCACAGCTTAACCTGCTGCAGTATTATTAGAGCTTAACCGGCCAGCAAAAGGGAAATACCCAACTCCAGCCCATTGTAGCCATCCTGAACCACCCAAGAAGGGAGAAAAAAGCAAAAATACTTCTAAAGTTCACAGTCAAGAGAACTAAGAGACTGAGACCTAATGTAGGACTATAGAGTGCTCCCTTCCCCTTACAACTCACTACCACATTACTAAAAGCCAATTTATAGCCATTCCTTTTACTTGGTACATCACATCCCACTATCAAGAAAATTTTACAAGGCATAGAAAGAGGCAAAAAGCAAAATTTGACAAGAAAGAGCAAGCATCAGAACCAGATAGAGCAGGGATGTTGGAATTTTCCAACCAGGAATTTTAAACAACTGTGATTAATATGCTAGTGCTCTAATGAGGACAGTATGCAAGACCAGAGAACATAAGCAGAGAGATGGGAATCCTAACAAAGAACTCCCAAGGAAATTCTAGATGTTAAAAACAAAACACTGTAACAAAAATTTTAAAAATGCTTTTTATGGGCTTAACTGAACATAATTGAGGAAAGAATCTGAATGAAGACTGAAAAACACAGAACAGAATATCCAAGGACTGTAGGACAACTACAAAAGGTGTAAGATACATGTAATGGGAATATCAGGAGAAGAAAGAGAGAAAGGAAGAGAAGAAATATTTGAAACAATCATGCCTGACAATTTTCCCAAATTAACGTTAGACATCAAACCACAGATCCAGGAAGCACAGAGAACACCAAGCAAGATAAATACCCAGAAAAAACCTATATCCAGGCATATCATTTTCAAATTAGAGAAAATCAAAGACAAAGAAAAAAAATCCTGAAAGAAGGCAGAGGAAAAAAAACACCTTAAACCTATAGAGGAACAAAAATAAGAATCACATCCAACTTCTCCTGAGAAATCATGCAAGTAAGAAGAGAGTGGATAAAACACCCAAATTGCTGGGAAAACACCCCCCACCTACCTAGAATTCTGTACCCAGCAAAATTACTCTTCAAAAGTGAGGAGGAAATAAAGACGTTCTTGGACAAACAAAAATAGAGGAAATATATTGCCTGTACACTTGCCTTGTAAGAAATGTCAAAAGGAGTTCTTTAGAGAGAAGGAAAATAATACGGGCCAGAAACTCAGATCTACACAGAGAAAGGGCTGACCAACAAGAAGAAATAAGTGAAGGTAAAAGAAAAACTTTTATTTTTCCAATTCATAATCAATCTAACAGATAACAGTTTATTCAAAATAATTGCAACAATGTACTCACATATATGCTTATGTGTGCTTATATATGTAAAATAAATGACAGCAACGATAAAAGGGATGGGGGGAAGGAATTAGAATTATTTTGTTATTGTAAGGTACCCACACTACGCGTGAAGTGGTATGGTTTCATTTGAAAGTGGACTTTTAATAACCACTAGAGAAAGTTAGAAAAAAAACACAACTATAACTGATATACTAAGGAGAGAAAATGGAATCATATGAAATGCTCGATTAAAATCACAGAAAGCAGAAAAAGAGTGGAAGACAAAAACAGGAACAAAGAACAAGGGCAACAAGTAGAAAACAGTAGTTAATATTGTAGTTGTTAATCCAACTGTATCCATAATCACTTTGAATGTCAAGGGTCTAAATGCCCCAATTAAAAGACAGAGCTTGCCAGAGAGGATCAAAAACCACAACCCAACTGTATGTTGTCTATGAGAAAACCACTTTGAATATAAGGACACATAGATTAAAAGTAAATAGATGAAGAAAAATATACCATGTTAACACTAATCAAAAGAAAGCAGAAGTAGTTATATTAATATCAGACAGAGCAGACTTTAAAGCACAGAAATTTTTCAGAGATAAAGAAGTGCACTACACAATCATAAAGGCATCAATTCTCCAAGAAGATAAAACAATTCTTAATGTGTATGTGCCTAATAACAGAGTGTCAAATGACATGAGGCAAAAAATGATAGAGCTGCAAGAAAAAAATAGATGAATCCACTATCATAGTTGGAGACTTCAACATCTCCTTCTCAGAAGCAGACAGATCCTGGAGGCAGATAATCAGTAAGGACATGGCTGAACTCAACACTACCATCAATCAACTGAATATAATTGACACCTACAGACTATGCCATTGAACAATAGAAGAACACACATTTTTCTCAAGATCACAGGGAACATCACCAAAGTAGACTACATTCTGTGCAATAAAACACACTTTAATTTAAAAAAAATCTTACTCATACAACGTCTGCTCTCAGATCATAATGCAATTAAACTAGAAATCAGTAACAGAAAGATAACTGGAAAATTCCAAAGTACATGGAAAATGAACAATACACTTCTAAATAATACATGGGTCAAAGGATTAAATGAAAATGAAAACACAACTTATTTCTGGGATTCAGCAAAAGCTGTGCTTAGAGGGACATTTACAGCACTGAATGCATACACTACAACAGAAGATCTAAAATCAATAATGTAACTTTTCATCTTCAGAACTAGAAAAAGAAGACCAAATTAAATTCAAAGTAAGTAGAAGAAAACAAAAATAACTAGAGCAGAAACTAATGAAACGGAAAACAGGAAATCAGTATAGAAAAATCTATGAAACCAAAAGCTGGTTTTTTGAAAAGGTCAATAAAATCAACGAGCCAGGCTAACTAGGAAAAAAGAGACAGGGTGCTAGTTACTAATATCAGAAAATGAAGGAACGGATATCACTACAGATGCCACAGAAATTTAAAGGATAATAGAGGAATATTATGAACACTTCTGTGCTCACAAATTTGAAAACATCAATGAAATGGACCAATTCCTCAAAAGACACAATCTGCCAAAATTCACACAAGAAGAAATAGATGATCTTCCGAAACAGAAAGTACCAGGCCCACATGGGTTCAACCGTGAATTTTACCAAACATTTAAGAAAGAAACTATACCAATTCTATATTATTTCTTTGATGCAGAGGGAATACTTCCTAACTCATTCTCTGAGACTAGTGTTACTGTAATACCAAAACGGAACAGTGACATTATAAGAAAACTATCACCATCTCTCATAAACTTAGATGAAAAAATCCTCAACAGAATACTAGCAAATTGAGTCCAAAAAGGTATTAAAAGTACTATACACCATGACCAAGTAGGATTTATCCCAGTTATGCAAGACTGGTTTAACATGGGAAAATCAACTATGTCTTGCATCACATCAACAGACAAAAATCCAACACCCATTCTTAATAAAAATTCTCGGTAAACTAAGGACAGAGGAGAGCTTTCTCAAGTTGATAAAGACTATCTACAGGAAACGTACAGCTAACATCATATATTAATAGTGAGAAATTCAAAACTTTCTCGCTAAGGTCAGGTATAAAGATGTCCCCTCTTATCACTCCTTGTCAACATCATACTGGAAGTCTTTGCTAATGCAATAAAGCAGGAAAAGGAAGAAATGGTGCACAGATAGGGAAAAAAGACACAAAATTGTCTTTGTTATCAGATGACATGATCATCTACAGAGAAAATCTGAAAAAAATGGCAAAAAACCCCCATGAACTCCTGGAGCTAATAAGCAATTAGAGCAAAGTTGCAGAACACAATGTTAACATAAAATATCAGCTGCTTTCCTATATAAAAACAATGTACAAGTGAAATTTGAAATTAAAAACAAAATACCATTTACATTTGCATCTCCAAAATTAAACACTTAGGTATAAACCCAACAAAATATATACATGATCTATATGAGGAATACTACAAAACTTCAATAAACAAAGCTGACCAACTAAATAAATGGAGAGATATTCCATGTTCATGGATAGGAAAACTCAATATTGTCAAAGTATCAATTCTTCCCTAATTGATCTATATAGTCAATGCAATTCCAACCAAATCCCAGCAAACTGTTTTATGGATATTGACAAACTGAGCCTAAAGTGTATATGGAGAGGCAAAAGACTCAGAAGAGCCAACACAATATCGAAGGAGAAGAACGACTGAAGTTAGAAAACTAATGCTACCTGACTTCAGGACTTGCTATTAAGTCTACAGTGATCAAGACAGTGTGATATTAGTGAAATAACAGAAAAATAAATCAGTGGAACAGAATAGAGAACCCAGAAAGAGACCCTCATAAATACAGTCCATTCATCTTTGGCAAAGAAGCAAAGGCAATACAATGGGGCAAAGGTGGTCTTTTAAACAAATGGCATTGGAAAAACTGGACATCCACATGAAGAAAAAATGAATCTAGACAGAGACCTTACACTCGTCACAATAATTAACTAAAAATGGATCACAGTCCTCTCATCACAAGATGAGAGGACCTAGATGACCTTGGGAATGCCTTTTTTAGGCACAATACTGAAGGCACGATCCATAAAAGAACAGTTGATAAGCTATACTCCATTAAAATTGGAAACTTTTGCTCTGAAAAAGACCACATCAAAAGAATTAGAGGAACCACAGACAAGAGGAAAATATTTGCAAAGGACACATCTGATAAAAGACGGTTATCCAAAATGTACAAAGAACTCTTAAAAATCAACAGTAAAAAACAAAATAACCCAATTAAAAAATGGGCCAAAGACCTTAACAGACACCTCATCAAAATGATATACAGATGAAAAATAAGCATATGAAAAGATGCTTCACATTATATATCATCAGGCAAATGCAAATTAAACAAACGATGAGATACCACTACACACCTGTCAGAATGGCCAAAATCCAGAACACTGACAACACCAAATGCTGACAAGTATGTGGAGCAACGAGAACTGTCATACATTGCTGGTGGGAATGCAAAATGGTACAGCTACTTTGCAAGAGTGTTAGGAGGTTTCTTATAAAACTAAACATACTCTTACCATACAATCCAGCAATCATGCTCTTTGGTATTAATCCAAAGGAGTCTAAAACTTAGGTCTGCACAAAAATATGAACATGAATGTCTATAGCAACTTTATTCATAACTGCTAAAACTTGGAAGCAACCAAGATGTCCTTAATCAGGTGAATGGATATATTAACTATGGTAATCCAGACAGTGGAATATTATTCAGTAGCAAAAAGAAACGAGCTATCAAGCCATGAAAAAACATGGAGGAAACTTAAATGCATATTACTAAGTGAAAAAAGCCAATCTGTAAAAAGACCGGTGGTTGCCAGATACTAGTGCGGCGGTACAAACGAATAGGTGGAGCGCAAAGGATTTTTAGGGCCATGAAAATACTCTGTATGAGACCATAATGTTGACTACATGTTATTATACACTTGTTTAAATGCACAGAATGTACAATACCAAGATGAACCCTAATGTAAATTATGAACTTTGGGTAATTATTATGTCTCAATGGAGGTTCACCGATTTTAACAAGTGTACCACTCTGGTGTGGGATACTGATAACGAGAGACCCTCTGCGTGTGTGGGGAGCAGGGGTGACATGGGAAATCTCTGTATCTTCCTCTCAATTTTTCTGTAAATCTAAAATTGCACTAAAAATATGTTTAAAAAATGAAGTCATAGAACAGGAGCCAGAAAACATTACTGGGACAAAAAAATGTTTAACACAAGTTTGCCTCAAAACAGGAGGATTAGCTCAAAGTATTGTAAAAGATTCTTTCTCTTCAATCCCTCACTTGGCAAATTCACACAATTCAAATTTATTTTGCATGATTTATTTTATTAGAAAATGTGACTTCCCACAAATTGATGAGTGCATTTTTGCCTAAAACACTAATGTCAATACAAAACTTCTTATGGTCTAGTCACATAGTATATTCTTGGGGAAAAAGTCATTTCACTATGATAAAAGAGAAATCTAGTCTGAAAATGTTATATATTTTCAAAAGCTGTTGTGGAAGGTCATTAATTGAAGAATTATTATGTGAGGTAATCTGTAAAGTCAAAAATCTTCCACAAATTAAGAAAAAGGAGAAATTAATGACACCAAGATAAGACAGAACAATAAACTATTTCAATTGAAAAACTGGTATAACCAGAAAATTACTGTAACAGTAACAACTTTGCCACATTTCATATAGCAACATCGATTCACAAGTATTTTAAAATGTTAACTAAAACTTCAGAACAAACTTGCTAGATTAGTAGACCATCCTCACTAGTCTTGTCCCTTTTCATTCTCTTTGATGTTTACTTTCCTTATTTCAGTTCCTATTAAGAACTAGCCTCTCCTCTATGCAGTGTAGCTCTCATACATGCTATTATATCTGTCTGGAAAATGACCTTCTCCCTATTTCCTGCTAAGTCCAAATACTTCAGGGCAGTCTTCCTTCCTCTGCTACCAGATGAGACATGTCCCTAACATGCAGATCTATTATAAATATCTTTACAACAATTAATTACTATGTAATTATTTTTATCTTCATTATTATGCGGTAATCCTCCTGGAGGACATGTATCAAGTCTCTGTGATGTTCATTTTTGGATGACAGATTGGATTAAACAAGAATGTACTTTTTAAGGACTATTCAGGTGATGCCATATTTTTTAATACTATTCTATAAAATAAAACTATTCCATAAAAAAGTAATTTATTAGCATTTTAAAGAACTGACTATATCAGAAATTAATGAAATAACACCTACAAAAGAATACTTTGGCATATTGAAAATTAATTAAATATTATGTGTATATATGTTTGTGTGTATTTGCACATATATGCTATATCTGTGTGTATATACATATATGGGTATATACATACATATATGTGTGTGTTGTACATATATATATATATATGTTTATATATATAGTCTCTTGGTATGGAATGGAAGATAATTTTCTGCTATTCAGGAAAAATATTGCTTTAAACTAATTACTGTGTTATATTCTCTGACAATGCCTTCAGGTTCACTATACCGTAATTCTGATGACAGAAAAACATGGTTACTGGTTTTCAAAAGGAAAAAGAAAAACTTAGTTGATGCGCATTTCTAAGGAGAAAAGTACATACTATTGAAAGTATATCAATAATACTATTCAGTGGGCTTCCCTGGTGGCGCAGTGGTTAAGAATCTGCCTGCCAATGCAGGGGACATGGGTTCAAGCCCTGGGCCAGGAAGATCCCACATGCCACGGAGCAACTAAGCCCATGCGCCACAACTACTGAGCCTGTGCTCTAGAGCCCATGAGCCACAACTACTGAGCTCATGTGCCACAACTACTGAAGCCCGCGTGCCTAGAGCCCGTGCTCCACAACACGAGAAGCCACCGCAATGAGAAACCCGCACACCACAACGAACAGTAGTCCCCGCTCGCTGCAACTAGAGAAAGCCTGTGCACAGCAATGAACACCCAATGCAGCCAAAATAAATAAATAAATAACTTTATTAAAAAATATTATTCAAATATCCCGATGTTATCAAGTCTGTCTTATAATGTTCAATTTGGCTGAAGCCCCATCTTCTGAGTTGGAGAGAAGTTGATGAGGTTTTACTGAATTTTCCTATTAATATTCTTAAGAGTTCTTAGGAATGCTTTCATGCCACACAAATCTGCCAGGTGCTTAGCTCCTGGTAACCAACCACTGCCCAGATTTTTCTGCTGGTCCACTCAAGCTAGCTCTGAACCACTTGTTCAGATTGCTGTATTCCTTCTGCATCCTTCTGCCTCTCTTTTAATTCCCCTCCCATCTATGATACAATTAAATAAAGATTTAAGAGAAGGGAATTAAATGAAGAAAAGTAAAAGGTTAAAGTGGATTTTAAATACCCCCTCTTCCTCCCCAGGAAGTCCAACCTCTGGGCCCTCTTTATCCTCAATCCTTCAGTGCTTGGAAGTTTCAGAAGCCATGTGTCTTCAGTAGACAAATGACTGCTCAAAATCCCTTCCCTTCAAAGTCCAGGGAAGTTTGGGAGAAAAAAAGAAAGCTCTTTCCCTCAGGAGCCCAATGTTGCCTCTCTCTCTCTCTCCCTCTCTCTCCCTCTCTCTCTCTCTCTCTCTCTCTGTGTGTGTATGAAGCTGGTAAGATTAACAGTGTGACTACGCATTTACTATAGGAGAAAATTCCCATCCCACCATACAGGGTGATCCAGACCCTGGAGACAAAGGTAAGTGAATCTTTAAAGAAGACCAATTGCTTCTCAAAATCTGTGTGATTCAGTCTTCTTCTACCTGGCATGTAGCATGCACTAAGACAGGATGAGCTCAAATTCCTAATTTGGAAAGCAAAACAGTAACCCTTTAAGGGCATAGTCCTGCTAAGGAAGCACCCAAAATACATTAAGAAAACTTAACAGTTACTGTGAATTGTCTCATCATTTTACTAGTTTAAGGTTTATCTCAAAGCCATGAAAGGGTACTTGTATGACTGAAAAGTGCTCTGTAAAGTGCAGCTCCCAGAATGATGAGCACAACCGCTTTAAGGACAAATTCCAGGCTCCACTTGACAAGCAAAAATTCTTCACGAGCCCTAAGACGTCAGTTTCCAAGCTCCCAACAATTTTAAGATCTAGACTACATCCAGAGCAACAGGAAGAATCTGCTGGCCATTTAAAAACAGCATTTTGTCCTTGCCACACAGAGACAACTCAAGCTTATTATCCATGCTTGATATTTTGCTTTAGTGGTCTAAAAATGGAAGAATGATTTCTTGAGGTGTCTTGGCTAGAGTTGGAAGACAGAGGGGAACACATGAAGGGAGCTCAAGACAATGGGAGCCTATGTATAAAACAGGCTTGCCTTAAGCTATGAGCAGGCAAAGAAAGAAGAAAAGGAACATAGAAAGGAAGTAGTGGGAGAATGATTTTTTCAGACAATTCTCCACCCTAGTCTGGTTAGCCAATGACAAGTTCGACTATCTGAAGCGACTGAGTGAAGAGCAGTGTAAAAGTCTCTCTGTCTTTCTTTTTCTTTGTACTTTACATCTTAGCCAAGGGAGGATGTTCATATTTGCTGTTTTGTAAAGAATTCATGCCAAGGTCTCTTCTTTCCCATACACTGAGTCCCAGAATCTCCTTTTCGATGTTCCTTTGAGTCCCAGGCCTCAGTTTTCACCACTTCAAGTTGCAAACTTAACAAGATAAATGTACTCACTTGCTCCTTTTGTCCTTTTGTCTTTGTCTACTTAGCAAGTGTGAGAGAGTGTGATTGGGGAAAAATCCTTCCTCATCAGCGGTTCATAAGGCTCAGAGGGAGTAATAACTATTCTTAGTCAGAGAGCCTGAAAATAAATCCCTGAGGTAAAGGTAATAACGTAGACATGCATTCCATCTACTAAAATAATGTAGATATGCATGGTATCCACTGAAATAAATATTCTACGCTCCTCTATAAATTGCTTAAAGATGATGATCATTATCTAAGAATACGAAGTATAAGCTATACGGAGCTGGGAGAGGGGCAGGTAGTCCCCGAGGAAAATTGCCTATATAATTAAGAACCAAACGTCAAGAAACAGGAATCAGAGTAGAGGGAGAGTTTGTGAGGTGCATCCCTAGGCAGATGGAGAGAAGAGTGCCCCCTACCTCTCTCCCTGCCATCCCTGCTCCTACCCCCAGAAAGGGAAAGAAAGCAGGAAATAAACTTCTGTTTGTCGCTCCCCACATCACAACTGCACTCAACTAGACGAAAGGCCTGGCAAGGGCAATTTTAACTGTGATCCTCCGAGTGAGAAGTACACCTAGTTTGGGTTCAAAAAAGGAACCCAAGATGCCTAGAAGGCATGGTATCTTCAAAGCACTCTTTGTCAGGCAAGTAACAGCCCTTGTGAGCTACAAACCTCTGCCTGCATGTTCGTTCTTCTACCTTTCCTTGGGAGGAAACTTTCCATCCTGGAGGAAAAGTAGGGAACTTCGTGATAGACTTTGAAATTCAACATATTACATAAACCGTAAAGAAAAAAAAAAATCCTCTATTCCCCCTCACAAACACAGTCACATGCGTACTTGTCATTGTTAGGTAACTGGGGAATTAAGGATAAGGTGTTAACCACAGATTTAAAAGGAAAATAAATTCCATATACTATTCTCCAAAAGTAAGTATGATTTCTTGAAATTTGCAAATACACGTATGTATTTTTTTGGTTCTTAGGCTATTTGGAACTATCTTAGCAATATCTCCCCAATAAAATATTCCTCTTCTTGAAAACGTGAACCACACAATGCTAAGTGAAATACTTACTACAAACATTTTTCCAGTGTTTTAAATGCTCCAAATGCCAAATAAATTACTAGAAAAAAAGATAATGTTGTTTTGGAAAAATTTTCATGTGAATGGATTGTTTATACATAGATTTAATATCTGAAACAGAACAATGAAATTCAGTTTAAAATAGCCTCATTATATTACACCACCCTATCCAGATTTTATCAATACTTACACCCTTGGAAAGTTACTTCCTATTGATACTTTTCCACTGGCAACAGTAAAATCCCAAAGAAGACAGAAAAGGTGATGGAGGGGGTGTATTCCTAGTCTTATATCATTGCAGTATTCACTTTAAAGCAATGTAATCCTTTTCTGTTTCTGCCCCAACATTTCATAATTATGTCATTTTACAAGAATTGTGTAATTTACATAACCACCTAAATTGTCGTAATTGCTAGAAAGTGCTGAAAAAGCATACGTTAGGCATTTCAGATTCATTTCTGCTCTCTGTTTTAAATGCACTTGAAATGCCTTTTGCATAAAAATTCTTTTGGTCAACAAAAAAGTAACTTGGGTTTGATTTTGAAGGAGCCATCCCTCTGCTCAAGCCGACTCCTCCTCCTCTTCCTCCAGGAAGCCTTTGCCAGGTGGATGCTGAGGTTCCACCTAAGTAAATAACTCTCTCATCTTGATTTTTATGGAAGAGGAAACTGAGAGGCACAGAGATCAACTGACTCCATCTGAGTCTCACCGGTCATCTTCGCAGAGTCAAGGCTAGAACTCACTTTTTTTTGACTTGCATATTTTGTTTACTGTCCCATACTTTTATCCACTGCATTTAGAAAGAGGAAAAAGGAAGGACAGAAGAATGGAATGGTCTCCCCACAGTTTTCTCAGCATGCCATTTCCATTATAATTATCTTAACCATCTGTTTTGCTTGGAACAGGCAAAAGAATTTGATATTAAGAAACTAAACTGTCATTCTGTACAACAGAAGAAAGGCTTCAGAGATGGGACCCTATTTCAGGATGCGGGAGTGAATGTCAATTTTATCAGGGGTTTTATCAACATCAGTGAAGTACAATGCCAGTATTTGATCACTACTCCCTGGAAAACCAGGGGCTCATAATTTCATTAATAAAATTTTATAATTAAACATCATTGCAGTATATGGTGGTTGCTAGAAGTGTAATCAGGAAACCCTCTAAAAAGCTAATCTATCCTTGCATACTTAAAAACAATGTATTAATGTTTAGCTTCCTGAAGCTAATTTGGATGTTATGTGAATCTATAAAATTTTGTGGCAATATAAGTGATGTGCATTAATAGCAAACCACATTTCTGGAGTGTCTACCCCTTGCATGTGCACACATATATGAACACATGCAGTGCACACAACATATAAACATATGCAACTTATGATACTACGAAGTCAGGATGAGTTCTGAAATAAAACAAATAAAAATGAGCTCGTTTACTTATTTGATACTTTTTTTCAAATGTTACTGCAAAATATGCATTTTAATTCTGATTTTAAAATAGAATTTAAAGAGTGATGTAACTATTTTGCAGTTACTGACTTTTCAAATTATAGATATCATTTGAAGAACCAATAATACTTCATAATCATCATTTAAAATGAATTATAATTGTTACAATTTAACCAAGCATCAGAACAAGTAACTATCAACAAAAAAGGCAGCTTATCACTTCCCAAATAAGTAGGGAAGGCACAGCAATTTTCTTAGAAAAGTGAAGAGAGTATTCAGTACAGTTAAGGACGAAAAGTAATAACAAACTATTATTTCTGCTAAAAAACTGGGAAAATGTTAGCAAAGCTAAGAGGAACCAGAGACCCTTTGAACAATCATTATTGTTCCAGAACATATAATTTACCATAATGTCACTGAAGAAGAAAAAAGGAAAGAAATAAAACAATATATATTGTGATAAAAGGACAATTCTGGCTGTTAAATAAAAATCAAATTGAGAATCTAATTTCACGTAGCTGATAAATGTAACACAGTTCCTGTAATTTTAATGAAGTGATTTTAGAAATAGTGGGAAATCTTTATCTGAAAAAAAAAGCTCATAAAATTTTCTAAAAATCAAAGCAATTAAACTTTTCCCAACTATGAACTATGTACGAGAAAGAAGTAATTTAATTCCAGATTTCTCTTTTCTGACATAGTTATTAGCAAAAGATTTATCAACCTTAACTTATCAACTCAACACACTTAAGCCAATTTAGTTCTTATACCAGCAATACTAACAGCTTGATGAAATCTCAAAAACTGAAACTAAATGGAAAAAAGTTTTAACGAAAATAAGCATGTGGGTCACTAAACATTTTCAGAATACTACGTCTTATTTTTTTCCCCTCCTGGTCACTTTTCTTATTTCCTTTCTTAAGTCTTAATGTAATATTTACCCTCCACTTTCTGAACTTTTTCTCAGCATGGTAGAAGACCAATTAATCAATCTGGTATACTAACCCTAGTAATCAGTTTGGGGTATAGAGAAACATCTTTCTGAGATTTCTTACATTTATTCTCTTCTTGTAAGTAAGGTTTATTTTTAAAGCCATAGGTAACATCCTGCAGTCCAGCATTACACTTGCCTAACATTTTTCTACACTAATTACTCATAATAACCTGCTACTCTTTTAAAAATATGTACAGATATAAAATATCTATCTATGTGTATATATTACTTAGGTATAAATATAAACAATAAAGTTGAAATTGACTCCAGTGGAACAAGGAACGTGGACATGAACGTTATGCTCAATTTGTCCATGCTTTCCTCCTTCCCTCTGTCCCTTCTTTCCTTCCCATTATTTTTCATTACTTCCTGGTTTGTATATTGTTTTTTCTTCCTCCAATGTGACCGGCTGCGAAAAACGCTAATAAATGAGGCACTTACTCTTTAAGGGAGTATGGTCAGTCCGCTAATGTGCCTGTGTAGCCACCAAATAGTCACTAATGTGAGAAAATATTGTCTTGAGTAAGTATAAATAATATATACTTCATTTTTTTCTAATATTTTATAATTATTCAAAAGATAACTTCTTAAAATGCCATTTGAATTTCAATTCATATAAGGTTCATGCAGTTTACCCAAGATATTTTGAATAAGAATCAGAAACAGGTCTGACAGCAATGCAATAGTTTATATGAAGGAATCAGCAATGTGATTACCTGAGATGTGGTACAAGCCATCAAAATACATCATTAATTTGGCAACAAAGATTAGAAATTATCATCAAGTTCCCCTTTTAAAGATGATATAAAGGTTTTTAAATTTCATGTATTTTTTTTTTTATAATCATTGTAGTGTTTAGTGAATGTTAATCATTCATTCAATATTAAACACAAACATAGTCAAGAATTCTGTGGTCCCTAGGAGTTTATAATTATTAAAGGCTATTGGTTATTACTATGTATGCCATTGAAACCTAACAAAATAATTTATATTTTGAATATATCTATTAAATCGGTTGGTATCCTCTAGATATACAATCATATAATAAATATCTCTCAGAGGTTGGTGAAAGAAAAAAGTTTCTTTTAAACCCATGAACTTCCTTTTATCAGAAATAAAAATTAGTGAAAACTGTTTTATTTTTGCCTTGGTTTCCATGAATCCCAGGGCTAAGTTTCAGGCTCAACTATAATAACCTTTCTTGGAGTGTATTTTCTGATTTAATAAGAACAAAACTCAGCAATGCTTATAGCAAATAACCATTCTCAAAAGAGTATAGGACAAAAGGTTCAAGTTTTTATCTTCCGAAGGGAGCAGAGAAGTGGAATAGAACCTGAACTCAGGCAGAGCAGTTAAAGGCAACATTCTCTGTGTTGGGTGTCTGGGTGGTGGTGGGTTGGTCCTTGAGTCCTCAGAGGCTTCTGGCCCAATCTCCCTGGATTAGGCTGGTGGGCAGGAACATTCTTGGCATCACCGCTACTGGCCTGGAAGTTGCAGTGAGCTACAAGGCCTGTACTATCCCTGCTGATATTTTAAACCAGAGGAGACAACTGTCTCCAGGTACCAAACCCGACTGAAATACAGAGAGATAAGGATGATGTACCCACACCTGTGGTTTCCCAGATGGGTAGCTGTATAGAAGCAACCAAAGCGACTTAATTAACTTCACAATGACACAATGCTGCATTTTATGCAGTTGGATTCATCACATTATGGCAGGAGTTTACAGAAGTTTTTCTCCTTCTCAACTCTCTACCATTTTAATAAACTCTACCACAGAATAGGTGAACTCAGTTAATCAAAACAGGTAATTCCTAGTAAAAACATATGTCAAAGCAGTAGCTGGGTACTATTTGAGGAAAATATCAAAGTAGTTGATAACTACATATTATACCTATGTATAAATGGTGAGTAACTTTCAAATGCTTGTTGAAGTACCATAGGAATAACAGCCTAAGAAAGTTAGCGTGCTTTGTCTTAGGTCTTAAAATTTTTTTCTTTCTTTTCTTTTTTTTAACTCGTCAAAAGAAGATAGAGGCATATAGAGCAATGATTATATTACAGTGAAGAGGGATTTTGTTCTGTCAGCAATAGAGCTTCTTCCAAGGGAGACAGATGAATGCCCACTCCCAAAGCCTAACTTTGTAACTGCTTTTGCTGTTTGTTTCCTCTCATTCATTTTGCATCCATATTAGGCTTGCATCTGTTTATGTACTTGTCTATTATTCATCTACAGGATAACTGCTCAGCAGTCGTTACTTCCTTTCATATCTTTTCTGCATCTTTTGTTTCCATGGGTTGTTTTGGCAATAAAACTAAGAAAAGGGTACAAAGCTTATAAAAAAGTGCAGTTGGAACATCATGTTTTTACAGCTCTAGGAACGTTATTGCTGATTTCAAAAAGTTTAAAAAAAATGTTAAAATGCATTCAGCGAAGTTTAAAGCTCATAGGTATGATAAATTTGAAAATTTGAGAGAAACGAATTTAAAAAGTGCTTTCTAAAACAGCTCACTATTGTTTGATCTTGACACGGCAGACTGCCTTGTGCAATTTTCTGTTGACTGTACATTTTCATATCAAAATCTCAAGCAATGCAGTCACAGTAATTCCTTACATTTATATAGCATTTCATAATTTTATTATGTGTTTATTCATCCATTATGTCCTCTGAACTTTCTAGGTAGATAATTAGCATCTTCATATTAAGGCAAAAAAGGAGAGTAAGTATGTTAAATTATGTGCTAAGGTCAAAAGGTCAATGAATCTCTGAGCCTAGACTAGAATCTACATTTACCTGACACCCATCCAGCCTGGTGTGGGCCAGGAGAATCCTCACAGTAAAGTTGCCGCAGGCTTCTTGTGTGCCAGTGGGAGTGAAATATAATTTGGAACTCTTAGATTATGTAAGCATAGTCCTTTGTGTGATTTTAAATTATTATTGTGTTCCCAAATTCAATAAGACTCTATTGGTAATTAAAGTCCATTATCCCAGAACACAAAAATTTTACCTTTTATATCAGAGGGATAATGGATTCTCTGAAGCCCTTCCATTCACCCCAGAATAAAAACTTCAACTCTGTATGATTAATTTGGTCTTCTCAAACTATACTGTTTCTTAAGAATCTGATTCAACATGCTAGGTTGAGCCCAACATAATGTTAGGTTATTTACAGAAAAAAAAATTGAAGGTACATAAAACCAATTAAAATAATCAAAAGCAAGACATCTGTATAAACTCATGCATTCAGAATATGCTTAACACTTGTTTCTTTGTGAAAACTTCATATGTTTACATGAGATGATCTGCAGATTATTAGGAGTAATTGCTATTTTCCTTATTCAGATACTTGTTAATCTGTTCAATAAGCCTTCATAACTATGGAGAACATGAAGAACTATTCAAAGGTAACTGCAATGTTATTCCTTCAAATGCAAGGCCCGCTAGTCGTGACAATGTTAAATTCCTTAAATTTTGATAAGCACAATAAAAGAAACAATGAAAATCATGATAAAGTCCTTGTGTACTATTTAGGCTTGCTTGAGTTAAAAATGTTGAAAAAGACACACATAATTGGATCTAACTAGGGCAGGAATTTTATCCGAATGATGCAAAATATTCCATGGTTTGGGAAGCCTAAAGGACTTCTCAAATTGAAAACAGTGCTAATTCTTTCATTAAATTCCAAAGACTTCTACTGGAGCCTATTAAGATAGGTTGTGATTTCTAAAACAATGCTGAGGGCTTCCCTGGTGTCACAGTGGTTAAGAATCTGCCTGTCAACGCAGGGGACACGGGTTCGAGCCCTGGTCTGGGAAGATCCCACATGCCGCGGAGCAACTGGGCCCGTGCACCACAACTACTGAAGCCCGCGTGCCTAGAGCCTGTGCTCCGCAACATGAGAAGCCACTGCAACGAGAAGTCTGCACACCGCAACGAAGAGTAGCCCCTGCTCGCCGCAACTAGAGAAAAGCCCACGCGCAGCAACGGACACCCAACGCAGCCATAAATAAATAAATAATTAAATTAAAAATAAATAAATAAATAAATAAATAAATAAATAAAACAATGTTGAGTTGGGGTCATTGGTGATGAGACCATCCCTCCAGTTGGCCTGATTATTATGAGATTGAAATTTAGTTGGTATAGGGGATTAATATGAGATTGGAGTTTAAAGTTAAATCTATAGAGATATATGCATTTTACCATATTACAGTTTATAGACCCTACAGGAGGAACACATTTAATGTTGACGGGAGATATAATTTTAAAATAATGTGATTACCTGACCAGCCACCATACATAAGTTGTGTTTAAAACATTAATGGAAAGGGAAAAGTGAGGAAGGGGAGAAGACAGCACAGCAGAGGTACACAAATGTTCTATATGCCCCCTCATCAATTATGTATTGCTAATGTACTGCCATTATTCAGAAAACACTTCTATGCTTAGGAGATTTCATTATTAACTCTCTGTTAAATTATTTCAACCTTCTACATCCCGTAGCTGCAAGAAAATAACAAAGCAATCCTGTAAAGCCAAGGTTCAGTTTAAAAGAATTTTTCTTTGGTAACTAGTAGCACTTGTGAAAAATCACAGAATTTTAACAAGCCGTTTGTATTGCATCCAAAATAACCAAGAAATGTCAACTTTCATATAGTTGTTTAATTATTTAAAAAGTTATTATCTTTGGAGTGGCTAATCTATCTTTAAGTGATAAGTGGCAAAATGATTTTATTTTGGCCCGTGATATCCAGGATTCTCCTCAGAAACCTACGTTCATGCTTCCTTATTGTTATCAGTGCTGTCACTGTGGCACAAGATGACTCGTAAGAAAAAATAAACTACTTCCCTCTTTCAGTGCCCTCAACCAGAAATGTCAGAAAGTGCCCCTTACCTTTTGTTCCCTCCCAAAAGAAAGATCCTTGGTGAAAGGGCTTAACTTCTGCCATTTGGGTCTCCTATTTACTTTCAGCAAAAAAGAGACAAAAAGCAAGTGGTGAGAAGAAGCTGCCTTTGCCCTGCCATCTTGCTCTTCTTTGTTGTCTTTCAGTCGCTCAGTAATTAACTCTTGATAAGCTAAGTGACATCTTCAGTTAATGGTTACAATTTAGAAGGATTAATAGAGGTGCTATTTAAAAAAAAAAAAAAAACTTAATAAGCCAAAGAAGTCTCTGGAAATTTTTATATGTGCCTCTTAGTGAATTTGTAGAATCTGTAAGTTAATCATTTCACGAACCTTTGAGAGAGGGTCTCTTCAAGTCTCTTTCAAGTAGCTATGACCACAGATATGGCCTTAATGTCTATGTGACTTTTGTCCTCTTTTTTTGACTCTTGGTAATAAATGCCTACTAGTGATTAGAAACTCAAGCGCCATAAGGAAATCGTCCGAAGTGACTTAACTGCATTCTGACTTAGATCATTAATTAAATGTATGGATCTTTCTTCTTCTAAGGTCACTTCATGGGCATCTAATTAAAGTTAATGCTCATTATTATTACTGTTATAAATTATAACATTAATAATTCCTATGCATACTGTATATCAGATAAAAGCTCACAATATAAAAACAATCAGTAGCCTGATTTTCACTTAGTAGGTCAAACATATAATTTTTCCTACCTAAGATTTTTACCTTAGCGTTTTCTTCCATGGTGATCCATTATTCTATAAAGGCTATCAAAACCCTGAATAACTTTGACCACGTGAAGAGGAGTCCTACATAAATCCTAATAAATTAAAATTACGTATGTGAATGTTACGTTCCTAAACCCAACTCATTCCACTTATGAAAAATGACATATAAGTAATATCCTGTAACACTTATTATGCATGCCCTAAAATTGTCCTTAAGAAATAAGCTGACTTTTAAGCAGCTTATGCGCACTTCAACAAGAAACAGTGCAAATTAAAAGGCTTCAAAAATTTAATTTAATTAAAAATGTTTTGTTTTAGCTAGTTGACTTTTACCTGAAAGTAGAAAAGCAAAATAAAATGAATGAGTAAAAGTGATTTGCCTGAACTCCAGGGAACTTATAAATATATCATGAGAACATTTATGAAGATATAAGAACAGAAAGAAGGAGAGTATTAGAGCTATAACCTGTGAACTCCAGGAGAAAATATTACGAAAGAAACAAATTTCACAAATATTATAAAATGACTGCAAATTAATGATTAAATAATAAAGTATAAAGAAAATTCCTTGCAATAAATTATTTTTAGAGGTAACAAATATAAAATAGCTAGTTGGGACAATAGGACAAATTGCATTAGGTTGCTGACCTGCAGTAATTTATGTATTTCAATACATCTATACAAAAAGGCCAACCTGAAGCAAATCAACATTCTCTGGTCCATATTTACTAGGCAGATGATGCCTGACGAACAAGAAAACCTAAGCTGATTTCATTTGATTCCATGAGTCTCTGACCTGCCTGCAGGCTGACATAATTTTCCTTCACAGAAACCAGTCTCTGGTGGTTACCAGACTTGATCTCATCCAGTGGAGGATGAGTTCTCTTTGAATTACTGGAGCGGGGTGTACCCTAGGATGGATAAATCAGCCAAACAGAAAGGCCTAACAGGGCAAAGAAGCAGTAGGGCACCTATCCTTACATTGTCCTGAAAATGACCTCAAGAATGACTTTCCACGAGGTAAGAGGTAATTCTGTCTCCACTTTGGTGTAGCTTATATCACTCACAGTAAAGGTCACAAATCATGACAGTTTTCTGTGCTTGAGAATCAGATTACTGTTTGTCTGAGAAGGAGCGGAGAGCTGTGAGGCCTGCTTCTCTTAGGAATCTAGGTCAGAATTCATCCAGTAATGCCACCCAAGCCCTTCAAAGCAATATCTTACATTGTGGAAATACTTTGAGCAAATCCTGACGGTTGTTCATAAATTATATTACAACCTGAAGGAAGAAAAAGTTATTCTGTTCTTTTTTTGACTCCAGCTTTTCATAAGGTAAGTTATAAAATTTAATTGGTGACCTTGGAGAAAGGTCATAGTTCTTAAATTCAACTATACCCTTCATAACTTCCAAGTCAATAATAATAACTGAAGATGATGTGTTTCTAAATTCAATAGAAGTGTCAGCAGCAGTAAATATACAAGAACCACATCCAAATATATGAAGGCTTTATATATATATATATATATATATATATATATATATATATATATACACACACACACACACACACACACATACACACACACACACATATATATATATATATACATATATATATATATGAAGCTTTCTGGGTGTTCCTGAAATACTACAAATGTTCAGAATTTGCACTGCATGCAAATAGGAAGCAGACACATATTCCTTAATAAAGGTGACAATATGAAGATTGGCGATCGGAAGAGGATACAATGGAGAAAGAATTGCAGCGATAGAATAATCTTTTTTAAAAAATGCAGTTTCAGACGTTAAATGCAAATAAATGAGAAAGTCCATGAGCATTAAACCTATTTTTAGGCATTTTACCTTTTCTTAGACAAAGAAAAAAAGAGATGGAAAAGAAGAAACTAAAATGGCAAAGGAGAGACTGCGAGAGAAATTTACATGTTGCTCTGAGGCTGTACAAATGTTGCCAAAGCTGTGCCCAGCACCTACTAATGTGTGGGAAACGGAATTGGCACTTAAGAAAGTGTTTGTGCGCTGTGACTCCAAACTCTGGAAACCTATTGCTCCTGTGGACAGAACAGAACTTTTAGTTCCCTCAAGGCACAGGCAAATCAAAGGAGGTGATGGACTGCTGATGAGAAACAAGCAATACGGAGACATTTAAAAATTCCCAGAGCTAGATGGATGTTTTTTATTTGCTTTAAATATCAAGTAACTAACACAGATATCCTGATTTTTATCTTTAGAAGTCAAGTTCATATGCTGAAATCACCAGCAATTCATCCACCTAAGACTTACTCAAAGTAGGGGAAGCACACTTTTAGCTCCTGATACGGCATTTCGGTTTCCAAAACAAACAGATTAAGGAATGTCTTTTGAAGCATTAGCACATCAAAGCACACTGCTATTCAAATACTTCATTTAGACAGAAAATATTCAAGTTGGATTATTTCCTTAGCACACTGCATCTGATAAACAAAAATCTCCCCTCTTAATATTACTACTGTCCTCCCAATAAAACTGAGACTACAATCACCTTTGACTGTAGCTTCTTCCTGAAATTAGCCCATAATACTGGCAATTCTTCTTTCAAAATGGCGCTTACTTTTTCCTTTTTATTTCTACAGGCATTGCCATAATCTGAACCTAAACTGAGAGTCATAATAACTGATTTCTAGTCCCATCTTTGATACTGGTCAAATCTTCTAACTTTACTCTTTATTTATTAAATGGAGGAGTTGAAGATTGCTAAATCTAAATTTCTATTATTGATATTTTCCTTCTACATGCATAAGGTATGATGAGAGATTTTGTGGGTGATAGGGGAGCAGAGATCTACTTTACAAGTGCTTATTATTACATAAAGAGAATAAGGTGACTTCTGGCAAAATGAGAAAGACTGCAGAAGACATAAAGAGGAAACAGAACATGACCCAGGTCTGAATACTGAGAAGAATGTTAAAAAGCTAGAGAAGGAAGTAAGAATGAATTTACCCACCATCACTGTGCTTGTTAATAGTTTTCTCAAAATTATGTTTTCATAAAATCTTTGAGCACAGTGTCACTAAATACCAACCACTCATTTTCCCACAACTTTCATTACCTTTACTCACCTGTAGAGAAAGAGATGTAGGGAGCAATTTTTGAATGGAGGGAGGAATGAGATTCATGGAAATGTCATAGAGGAGTCTTCCCAAAATTTGAAACTAATTTATCCATCGGATTTATTTATACGAGGGAAATACATACATACACACACACACACACACACACACACACACACACACCATGATAATCTTTGGTAATAATAAAAGAAAAGGCTATCTGCTACAGTAAATATCCTACTGAAAACTTTGCTGAAGCCCCAAACTTTAATTATAATTATTTAGGGATAAGGTCTGGTAAAGAAGATTGAAATTTGACTGAAATTGATTAAGTAAAAACAACAACAACAAAATGACATGTTTAATTACATCACACCCTTTGGGGAAAACTCTCACAAACTAAAAGAAAGGAGGTGAATAAGCCAGGTAAGCATAGGGAAAGGGGAATCCTAGAAGCCGGTGCTGGCCAAAAGGTGAGGAGACTACCCAACCGGCCTCCAATGTTCAAACATTACGGTTTTCTTGGCAAGACCAGTGGTTTAATGAGTAAGAGTGCTTCAAGCTATTTTAACTAAGGAACAAGTTTGCCAACAAAAATTATAATAATTTTACTCTCCATTTAATATGTCTTCGTGAAGAAAATGTACTGGCTAGATCAGAGTGAAAACAGATTTATTTGACAATTATATCTCATCCTAAATAAGAACTGACATTCTGGTTATAAATTGGCTTTCCATATATCAAAAGAAAGAGGACTTCTTAAGGGACATTTCTTAGCTGGTTTGTCTGCAATGTTCACAACGGCTTCAATCAGCCCAGGGATCTATATGTAACACTGCTTGAATTTTTAAAAATATCAGTACCTGTTAGATGTTAGAAAAATTAAATCTAAGTGTAATGGCTAATGTTTACTGGGTGATGATTATTTGCCAGGTACTGCTCTAAGTACTTCACATCTAATCTTGAAAATGGCTTTATGTTATGAATTTAAAACCAATCTCATTTTATGGATGAGGGGACTGAAGGACAGAAACGTTAAGAATCTTGCCCACCATCACACAGGTGGTAAGTGGAGGAGCCAGAATTCAGAAGCAGCTAATCAAGCTTCTGTAGGCACATTCATAACCACTGTATCAAACTGCTTATCAGACTACCGAAAATGCCTAAATTCATCTTCTGTGCTGATGGCATATAATTTACTATAAAACTATGTAACAAATTATAATTCAAAAGAATACATTCAGTAGCTTTTAAAATCAAGTTCTATGTTTTCGTTTTTTGGTTTTGTTTTGTTTTGGGCTAAGGAACTGGGAGTAACTTTAAGAAGTGTGGCACAGAGATCAGTCCCGTGAGTTTTGGGCCTATACCCTCCTCTGGGTCCCAGCTGTCTGGCCCTGGCTATCAGCACTGGATTATCTAACATTTCCTCGAAGGCCCATATCATCTACTCGTAATAATTGATTATTAACCACTGAAAGAGCTACAGCTCCCTATTTCTCTATCCTTAATGCTCTTATGTCTGAAGTCTCTCTGGCAACCAATTTTTTTTCCCCCTCCTGCCGGATTAGAGTCTTGAACACGGTAATGAGGACAATGTGATGAAGTCTAAGTGTGGTGTCAAACCAATTAAATTCGTCTTCTCTTAAAGCTGTTCCCCATTGCTGGGCTAAGAATTATTTTCAATCAACAAACTTGAAAAAGTCTTGTTGAAAGATATAAACGTTGCAACAAAGATGAAAACATTCCCATATTAAGCCTTGAAAAAATAAAATAATTTAATTGGAGGTGTTTTAATGGTTAAAATATTTTAATATTAATCACTCTCCTACTGCTACTACACATAATGCAATCAGGAGAGTCAATACATGTATACTCTTATGATGACAAAAACCAAGACACAGAATTCAGTTAAAGACATATCACTCTACTCGAAGCATCTCCCTTGGTCCCTAACTAAGTGGGAAGAAAAAAAAAAAAAGCATAAAAAGGTCTTGAAATATTTTCAGAGACCTGTAAAGAGGAAGCATAGCCAGAGGTTACTTGGAGACCTCTCTGCTGTTGTGAAGGTAAGAGTGAAGAACAAGGCTAAAATAATGCCCTTTCCAAAGACTTTCACACACAAAATAACAGTATGGGTACCAACTTCTAGCTCCCAAACTTACCTCTCTCTACTAATCCCTTCACTGTAGTTTGTGAAAAAGCTCTGCTTCTTTATTGCATTATCCTCCCAGCTTTTTTTCCTTCTCTTCCCTTCATAGCTAAGCTTTTAGCGCAGTGACTTGTGCTTTATTTTCTACACTTCCTCACCTGCCATTCACCCTTCTGTAATTGCAGTCAAGCTTTGATCATGTGCTCTGACCCCACTGAATCTGTGCCTGCAGGGGTCACGGAGGTCCTACTAAGTGCGAGACATAATGCACATATATTTCAGTCCCTCTTCTCTTGACCTTTTGGAGGCTTGTGAACAACTATGTTCCAAAAATTCTCTTGTTTCAATCTCTTTATCATAATGTCCTCTTATGCTGCTCCTTCCTTATTTATCATTCCTTTTAAACCTTAGCAGAGTTTTTTCCATTATATTACACTTTCAAAGGACCAGTTTGTTTTATTTGCTTAGCTATTAAATCTTTGTTTTCTATTAAATCAATTTTTACTCTTACCTTTTATATTATTTCACCCTTTCGTGTTTTTTTGCATTTATTCTATTTTCCTAACCTTCTAAGTTGATTTATTAGCTCATTATTTTCAATCTTTCTTCATTCCTAGTACTTACATTATAGCTAGATAATTTTTCCCCCTACTACTTGAGCTGACACTCAAATTTAACCTATAGCATTTTATATTTAATTTCATTCTAGTATTTTAATTTCATTTTGATGTTTTAAATTTTCCAAATTATGGATATTTCAAGTGTAACTTTTTTATTTTTTTAAGAAAGATTTTAAGTGGGAGAATAAAATGATCTGCTTTATGTGTTTTAAGATAACTCTGGCCTTTGTGGTGATAGTGGATAGTGGCCAGAGTGGATGTTGGGAGGTAAACTGGAGGTTATTGCAGTAGTTTGAGAAAGAATGATATTTTTATAAGGATATACATAGTGAAGATAGAGAAGGAGTGGACAGATACAAAATAAAATTGAAATTACAACAGACAAGGTAAGCAGCGGCATCATGAAAAACATTAAGAAAAAAGTGTGTAAAGGGTAAGCAAGGGCCAGGAGCAAGTACTTTATTTGAGTCCTGCTCTCTGCGTTCTCAATATGAGTCCTTTCTAATTAAATAATAAGAAAGGACTGGGTCATACTGGGTCTAAGGTTTAAGTTATCTGAGCCTGCACTAATGATTTCCACTTTTAACAAAAACACAGATGATATATTTTTTATTATCTTAGTAAACAGACCTTAAGTGATGTCAGTATAAAATAATGACATTCTTTATTTGAAAGTCTCTGAGTAGGAAAAATAAAATAAACCAAAGGACCATGATGAGTATAAGCTGACATGCATAAGAGTAAGAGAACTTTGTGAAAAGTCTTTATATTAATAAATCCTGTTCAACATTCACGTTTTTGAAAACCAGTAAGATTTTGTGTTAGATATCATTTCCTTGATATACTTGGTTGAGGTTAATTTTTAATGGGCACCCAGAATAAGAAGACTGCGTGTTTGTGTTAGGGATAGGAAGACCGTGCTTGGCGAAGGTACTTTGGATAAGAAGAGGAATACAGATTCTTTTTGTTGGTGTCTTAAGATTTTTTTCATAGTCAAGAATTAATAAAAAGTCTGAATTAAATACTTTTTAGACTTGTTGCCCAGAGGAATAACTAAAGATATATTTTCAAAGACAACAGATACAATTTACAGACTGCTGAAATTAGGGTGAAATGCAACAGGACACTTTGTCCTATAGCTTCCTTGCATAATCCAAGAACATTTAATCAGTTCAAATTTGCCTGAATGGAAGAGAACAAAAATTGCTGGAGGGTGAAAGAGATGGGAGGGGACAAACCAGAGATGGCAACTGCAGCTGTAGCTCTCCAATAGCAGCAAGTGTTGTGGAAATACACATAAGCACAATCAAGTCTATGTACAGCAGAAACTTGGTCTTTGGTACAAAGAGGAACAGACTTTTCACAGTTGATTTAATTGTCCCCTTGTTACAAAATGGAATAATGACCCTATAAGGAATGAAAAAAGGATCCCTAGCTCTAGGGTGTGTTGCTTCAACCAGGATCCACCTCTCTAGAAAACATGTGATTAGCCCTAGGAAAATCTGCAGCTTTTAAATTATTATCGGGAGGCATTTATTTTAAACCAAGAAATTTTTGATTCTTAAAGCCTGATTCCAGTCCTGCTAATTTGTAACGTAGATGTCTTATGTATTTGTCTATGACATTTGTTCAACAGGTTTGAAGCAACTATGCTATAGCACAACTTTTTTTTCCCTTGAACTCTATACCATTCCCTGTTGAATGTGGTTTAAGAAATCCCTTGGACACCCTTCCTACCTTGAGAAATCCCCTGGACATCTCCTTCCTACCATGAGTAGAGTACAGATTCACTAATGTGCATTGACGGTCTCTGTCCTACCTAATGAAAATTTTCATTGAAAGGAAAAAGTTAATGCAAATTCAAAAGAGAAAACTACAGCTATGTTCAGTAATCTTTGACATATAAGGGCTATTTTATATATTTATCAACAAGAATTATTTATAAAAAAATGCAATATTGGCAATGTAACAAGTTCTGTTAAGTTAATCCCAATGAGATATTTTTGTTATTTGTTCAAAATACAGTCAAGGTTCATTTAGTTAAGTGAATATATTTAAACTGTTCATTGTCATTGCATTTGCCTTATAACTCTGGAGCACCTAATACTGTCAATGGAAAGCTATGGGTTTCTCTCTTTTGGTGAGTAATAGGAATTTCTGATATTGTCACTGAAACATTAATATTAAAGAAAGTTTAAGTTGTTTCCTCCTATTTCTCTTTTCACCTTTGATCTAATGTTAAATGGTGTGCCTTAATTTCACAAGAATTTTATTATGTAAAATAAATACATTTTAAATTGTTGAGCACTTTTATTTTCTTGGTTGGCAAATATGCATGTCCTGACTTTGAAACTTTATTGCAGATTAAAAACAGATTAAAACACACACACACACACACACACACACACACACACACAACCTTGAATTTGCTTAGGAAAGAAATCCATCAAAATAAATAATTCATGTTGGGATGGACTGAAATCTAGTCTTTTAGGAGGTGCCAACAGATGGTTTACATTTATAGAACGCACACTTGCTGACTTCCAAACAGAAATTAAAATTCATAAAGTATATCATTAGTACTCCTTATAAGCAGCATCATGTTTATGATATGAATTTGGATTTTCCCAGGTGAACAGTTTTCCATCATAATTTTACTAAGAAAAAAAATGAAACAAACTGCTTTCTAGTTACTATTTTGTGTTAGCAAGTTTAAAATTAAACCTTGCTGGTGATCATCCAGCAACACAAGCCAATGGGCTCAGAGCTAGACGAGGCTGTTGTTTTCATGACATTCAAGATTTCATAAGAACTCTTAGACATTTTTCATCATTCAAACAATAGGCATTATTACAAATAATAAAATAAGGCAGCTTCTCTAGCTTTCAATTCTTATCTCATCAGTTAGGTTAGGAACTTGCAACCAATATAATTAAAAGTGAGACTTCAGCTTATTAAAGGTCAGGCAACTAGGCATTTTTAGTTAATTTTAGCAACTCTTCGGTCTAAGTGTGGCCACATAATACCATGGAATTACAGTAACATTTCATTTTTGTGAACCTGACTACTAACCAAAATGTTAACATTTAACTCAGGTAAGGTTATGATTAAAACTTGCTTTAAGCCCACAAAAAGAGATGTTTTATCGCTCATTAAGATTTTGTCTACCCAATAGAAAGGGGAATATTGTCAACTATACATTTAATGCAATCAAAAGTCAAGAAAACCATTATAAAATAAATAGGTCTGGGACTTTATTCACTAAGTGAAGCTAATGGCTTACTTGATTAAATTAACTAAATAAATGACAAAGCTTCTTCAGAATGATTGTATTTACACGTGCAGAATGTAAGAAAATTAACTAAATGAACCGGGCAATTGCTAGATGATTTTAACCATGTTTTAACTGCTTTAAATTATGCAAGGAATTGTTTTCATTCTCTTGTTCAACATGTTGGGTTGCTCGATGCCAAAATAATTTAGATAAATATTTATTTACAGTGGCGAAAACCTGTCATTTCAGTAAAAAAAAAAAGTCAAATATAAATGTTTTGGTATCATAGAAATAAAGCAACTAGTGCTTAGGCTGGATTTGTTACTTTTCAAGCAATGTTTTCAAAATGTATAGCTAGCGCCTTCATATTTTTATGCAGACATAACTAAGTGCTAGCGTGAATTATTTGAAGCAATGTAATATTCTCCCTTTGTAAACTTTAGATATTATATGCTCAATGGTGAAGGATGAGAGACGGAAGTTTGGGACACATCTATTCAAAACCACCTAGAGTTGAGTTGATATTTTTGCTTTTTCAATAATTTGACTTGATATGCTCTTTAGGAATTAAAATAGACATCATATTTAGATTCTACTAGACCATAATAAATTTAACATGTAGTATATACATGATCAAATATAAAATAAGATTGAGCAAGGTCCTCTTTCTTAAAATGGATGTAAGAAGAAACCAAAACATATTTTATAAAGCTATATTTTATTCTAACATAGAATATAACTTTTGATGTTTTAAAAAGGGATACAATAATCTGGTGGTATCTTTTAAATTTTAAGTACCAGGATTCTTTTTTAACTGTCTGTCTGATTTTTTTTCAACTAGACATGTAGTTGAAAAGCTTATATACTATATTCTATATTCTATTATAATTATATTCTATATTCTGTATAGAATACTCTATTCTGTAGTATATTATACTATATTCTTTTTTGAAAAGCAATTGGCATTGAATGTCCTTAGAACACAAAGCAGAAATAAATTCTTCCCTGTAAAGCTTCTTAATTAAACAACTTAAGAACAAACTGTGAGAATAAGATTATGCTTAGTGAAATCGTGCTTTATATGTTACAGAAGACTTTGAATAAATCCTGAGTTTTCTGGTGAACAATTAATAACAGGGATTTATCTTCTCTGGCCTTAGGTTAAGAGAGGTGTAGTGAGGGCAGAGGGAGCCCTCTGGAGAGTAACAGCTCCCCAGATGATAACACAGAATTTGAATTTTCAGCTTCACAAAATAAACTTAATATCCAGTGGTGTTGAGTGGAAAGAGCTCTCTCTCTCTTACCCTGCAGCATGGATGGAACCCACATGTATACAGTGTCCCTGGAGGAATGGCTGGGAAGCCTTCTGGGCTCAGGGTCAGAAACCTACTACAGGGCTATTGCAAAGTATAGTTCAAGCAGATACGAGGTGAAACACCCAGATAGGGACTGGATATGAGGTGATGGACTCGGAATTCTGGCCAAACCAGCTCCTACTACTCAGACCGCATTAAACTGAATCAAACTATAGCTCAGAACACCAACTGGGCAAGCAGCAATGAACCCGACAAGGGTTACTGCCCTCAGACCCAAGGGAGCTAGAAGACACTTCATCCAACAAGTCAAACTTTCCCTTACCATCATGAGGTGAGTTAGGCCGCACCCCTCCCTTCACACGTCCAGATGAGATCTTGGAAATCTGAGGAAGGGGCCAGGTGGCTAAGAACTCTGAGGGGCTGCACATTTTATCTTAGAATAACTGAACATTAGGTAAAGAGATTCATTAAGTGGCATAACAAGCACAGTTTAAAATAGATAGGACTATATGTTTTCTTTCCTGCTACTTGGCAGATGGCAGTAAATTAGACTTGATTAATTACTGGTAAAATAAACTAAATGTCTTTTACATACCTGAGTAAACTGTGAGTTTGCAACCGTACAAAAGCAGGCAGTATTGTTATGACTATCATGTTCTTTATTTTGCAATGACGTATCCTACAACTAGGTGAAGGAGGAAACCATGAAAAGACCAACTTTTTAGTATTCATATATTTTAACAGAAATCTCTCTGAAATAGCCATAACGAATATTCTCAGCTCAGACTTTCTACATTGATGAAGCCCAAAGACAAATGAAAACACCTGCTTCTAGGGACCTCAGTAGGACATCTAGGGATGCTCCTGTTGCTTTGTTTTCCAGGCAGGAATCCTAAAAAGATGTTCCTAAGTCCTGATCGTAATTAAGCTTCTCACTCAGAGTATAGGCTCAACTATACTTGTGAGTGGCAGAGATCATCAAAGAACAGGGCCCAACCCTTAAAAAAGCCAAGTAGCTACTGTCTTCTGCACTTTTGGGAACTCTTGACTCGCCATATAAGAAATCTGGCTATTCTTATGGACTGACTTTTAGAGAGGTCATGTGGAGAATGAGAGTCTCAGGACTACATGGAAAGAAAGAGAGGCCAAGCTGTCCAAGTGTCCCAGCAGAGGTACAGGTGTGAGTGAGCCGAGCCATCTCGGACGTTTCAGCCCATTTGTGCACCTAGATGATCATAGCCCCAGCCAACATCACCAGGAGCAGAAAAACTGCCAAGCTGAGGCCAGTAAACGCACAGAATCATGAGGGAAAAAAATGGTTGTTGTCTTAAGCCACTCAAATTTGGGTTGGTTGATCATACAGCAATACGTAATAAAGCTGAAACTTTACCAGAAGTAGGGTTTTGCTGAAACACAAACCAAAAATATGTGGCATTGTCTTTGTGATGGGGACTGGGCAGAATCTGGAAGGACTTTGAGAAGACTGTTATGAGAGCTGGAAGGCGGCTTCTTTCAGCTTTCCATCCCCGACTCCCATTATGCGGCAGCAACTTCATCTTCCTGTCTCTGGTCCATTTTTTCCCCCCAAGCCAGAGTTCATTCTAAAAATAAATCTGATGACGTCAGATTTAAAACCTTTCAAAGTAACTTCATTAGGAATTGGATACAAATTTTCATTTTCATACCTGGTACTTCATGATTGTGCTTATTTCTCTGGTCCTAATCATAAGCACACACTTTCTGGCTTTAGGAACTTTTCTCTATGTTTGGAATGCTTCCCTTTCTCTTGCATTCTCCTATTTTTTTCTTTCCGCTGTAGTTTCAGTTCAGATGTTATTCATCTTAGTACTTAAACTTCCATACTTCTCTGCTACCCACCCCATACTGTGTTAATTGCTCCAGCTAACACAACTTTTCTAACCTCCTGATATTCATATTCCTTTCATATTGTGCCTTCCAAATCCTTTCCTTGACTGAGCTAATTCCCAAATGTCCTCCTGGTACTTCATTTTGGGAATCTCTCCCCACTTTTCCAAAATTGAGTTAGGATCCTATGATATCCCATCCTTGCCCCAGTAACTGCATTTGTAAACTGTCTGTTTTATATGTATATTTCCCCTTAGATTCCCACTAAATTGAAGGCAAGAGCTATGTCTATGTCTCTCTACCCCCAAGGTTGAGAATAGTATCTGGCACACAGTAGGGTCTTTAAATAAATATATTCTGAATAAATGAATAAGTAAAAATGAATAAATGATCAAGCCAACTACTTTTGTACTTTTTCCTAAATATAATTCTCTTTCTGGCAAAGTAAACATACATAAAACGTCTTCCAATCTGGGGTGTTTATATGAGTTCTAGTGTGCTTCTTGCTTTTACTGCAAGGGGATTATATAGTGAGAATGGTGGTTAAAATAGGGGAGTTTGGGTTGTTGTTGAAGTACCCTCTTGCCCTTGGCCAAGATTAAGTAGGTAAATACTACTGAGTGCATGTTAGTGCTACATAAAAGGCAACCTTTTCTATGGTGGTCTATTCTCTGTGCTCATTCAATTGTTATTTTTACAAAGCAAATAGCTATCAGTGTGTAGAGAAGCCATCAAGTTCTTATAGATGGTTTTAAAATACTGTTTTTAGTTTGTATGCCTTCAAATCGCGCTTAAATAACACAGTTATTTTTGACTGATTGATTCTAAGAATTTTGCTATTACAGCCAAACTATGACATTTTTCATCATATATTTTCAGCATTTTTAAAGAATGAAATGCTTTTCTATTTTTTAAAATGATTTTTCATTTTGAGTTTCAGCCAAATATCTCAAAAATCCATAGCTCCTAGAACTCAGAGAAAATTAGCAAGGCCAAACAAAATATATGTGGCTTACTGCTGCAGCTGTATATTTTAAAGAAAGCTAATATATCGACTGGTTCTTAGAAGCGCATTCATAAATTGCTGTCTTTGAAAAATGTTTGTAGCTATAAAGGCTAGAGATGATGTCATTTTGCTGCTACAGGTAAAGAGGTTTCTGTGTGTTCGACCTTTTAAGTATTTCTATTGAGATTCTAAACACCAATGTACCAAAATATATCCACCATTATTTATCCAACATGTTCAAAATAAAATGACAACATTCCACTGTATCAATTTATATCTTTATATATTTTTACCCTCTGATTATTTTAATGGTTCAGTTGCCTTTTAATACACAAAGAAATATACATTGGTTTAACTAAATGGACAATGCTATTCATTTTAATATAGCCTCATAATTTAAAATCATCATTGTCTAATCAATTTCCTTGATATTAATGATCACCAGCGGCATTACAACACACCTGCACTTAAGCAAGCTGATGTGCTTCAGTGTAACTGAAGTTTTTGTGTTTTAATTTCTTTGTCATATGAACATTACCTTATATTCTAAAGCCAAGTTCACTTGAAATATAGATTATGAACAAGTTGGTTTCCCTCTAGAGATATCTGTTGTATATGAGATATACTGGTGCATAAGCGGATGTCTTTGTGTGTCTTCCAGGGTGTGGCAGATTAAAGATGCCACAATTCTTTGATGTTTTTCCTATCAAGTCTTAGAAGGTTCTGTGACTGTTTAAACTAAAAGACAACAGCAGAAGTGATACTGTGCCAATTCCTGGGCCAGCCCTTAGGAAAAACTGGCATCTTCCACCTCCTGTCTCTTGGAACTACATGGACCATTAGATGGACCCACATCTACTCAGGCTTTCAGCCCTCTATGCTAAGGTGCCAAACTGAAGCCCAGCAAGTGAGCCTGGTCATGCCACAGGGAGCAGAAGAATTACCCACCAAATTACTGACCCACAAAACCATGAGTTTTAATAAATGGTTGCTGTTTTAAGCCACTAAGCTTTGAGTGTTTGTTATAGAACAATAAACAATCAGAACATAGGGTAAATGGTGTGATTCTCTGGGCTGACACTCCATTTTGTGATTCTCTTTCATGAAACTATTTCAGAACTATTCTACTAACTAGGCTACAATAGGCCAAACATCTAAATACCAGAAAATAACTCACTCCACGAATATATAGAAGTATTGAAATAATTAAGTCCATAATTCCAGGGCTAAAGAAAAATAATCAGGGTTTCCAACCAAGTATTACCCGGTTTTTCTATTTGTTTTGGAGATAAGTCAGGTCTGTTAGTTTCTAGCCTGCTGATCTAACCACTGAATAGAACTATCTGACTTGTAGATTTTAAATGTCTATCTTAAACATTAAAATAACACACACAAACACACACGCACTCCAAATACTTCTTTCATATCACCAGATTATAAAGTGTTTTGCACGTAATCTTGTAAAGATTCTGTGAACTAAGCAGTGAATTCACCCACCACCCACAGGCAGCTGCTTCTGGGGAGGAATTAATCTTCAACAGCAATAAATAAATAAATAAAACAATGGAATGAAAAACAACATGCACATTTTAGTACTCATATATATGTATATAAATACAAAGAGATGCTTCAGGCATACGCAAGGTTACTGGTTTAGAATTCAAAATGAAGAGGAGCCCAAAGAATTCTCAGAATGACAACGTAAAAACACGTAAGAAATTCTTCTTCTACTTGGTTTCTTTTAAAATTTAAAAATGAAGCTAGCACAATTTAAGAAATAAAATAAAATGTTAGAGGATGTAGAATCTTTGGGAATTCCTAGTATTACTAATCAGTTTTGGAGAAAGTTAATTTTGCTTTTCCTTTAAGAAAAACATGCAAATCTTCCAGTGGTTGAACAATTTAAAAGTATAACATTCACAAAGTATACAAAGTATAACATATTTAGAACACACACTGAACATCTGGAAAATATGTTACTTTATGTATCACTTCTGATAGGGAAGAGGTTATTGAAAAACAATCTGAATATCAGAACATTAAGCATCTTTGAGTTTGATGGTCTCTCTGTAGGCTGTAAGGGTAAGGTACTAGTTATCTATTGTAGCAGCTTAAACTGCAAGCATGTATAAACTCAAGAGTTTCTGTTGGTCAGGAATCTGGGAGTGGCTTAACACGATGATTCTGGCTTAGAGTTTCTCATGAGGTTGCAGCCAAGCTGTCATCAAGCATCTGAAGATTTACCAGGCTGATCTGCTTCTGTGATGGCTCACTCAGATGGCCATTGGCTGGATGCCTCGGTCCCTCACTGGTTGTGGGCAGAGGCCTTAGTCCCTTGCCCGGTAGATCTCTCCATAGGGCTACTTCAGGGGCCTCATGACACGGCAGAGGGAGGGATCAGAGAGAACGATCAGGGGCTTTCTCTGAATTCACCATTTCTCCAGCTCCACCACTGAGTGCCACAAAAATCAAACATACTCTCTCGAAATGCAACTTCACATTCTGGCAGTGTGGGAGCAATCCAGGTCAAGGTACTAGGCTAGATCAGAGGAAAACAACCAGCACTGAACTGTAGTTCATAGATTTAGAAACTTTTTGTTTAGATGCAATCCATTTTTCTTCTTTGTTTTACTTGTTAGGGAAATTTGGTTTTACTCCTGAGAAATATCGGCATGTGAGTTGAATCTAAAATACATCTTAGAATTAACTACATAGAGAAGGTTTTACGACACGTCTTAAGATAGGTCGCAAATATTTAATTATCTGTATTAAAACTTCTGTAACGTTTCATAAGATCATTAACAGGTAGGCATTGTGGTAAGATGGAAATATACTGACGTTTCTAATCAGGGGTCAAGGAATCCTACGCCTTTAACTAAGTTTATTATAAGGCTTTTATTGTTGCTGTTACAAGAGATGGATATCCATCAATTTACCTCATGGGAAAGGGGTTTAATTTTCAAGATGTACGTGGATAAGAGAGGAAACAGAAAAGCGTAGCCGTCAAATGTGACGCAGCTCCAGCGCCGGGCTACTCTGTCTCTCTCACAGGCTGCACACTCTGTCTCTCATGGCGTTTTCACGTTTTACTGCACATACGCTACATTCTCATCTCTCTCTCCCTCCTAACTAGGCTCTTCTGCTTCATCATAGTTTCTATTCCCTCCCAACTCTAGCTGGCCGCTGGTATCCTGGCTGCTCTCACCCCTCTGTAAGCCATGCATTTCAGCTGTTAAGGCACTCCTCAGCCTAGCTTCTATGTTGTGTAATTTGGGTCAGGACCCCACCCATCCTTTCAATCCGTCAGCTCTGACTGGGGCACACGTGGGCACAGGGGTTGCAAAACGCTGCCTCTTTAGGAAGAGACCTGGAAAAGCTGCTCCTCTCAGTAGGGGTTTTTTGGTAATAAAGGCATTCATTCTGAGGCCTTGCCCAAGTAGTACAATGCTAAATAAATAGGTGGATAAATGAACACAATATTTTACTGCTATCTCTTCTACTACTTTCCTATATGACCTTAAGAAAATATTTTTATGCATGCTTTATCTGTCAAAGAGAAATTAATTTTTTTAACTAAATAGACATACTGAAGGCTTATTTCTGTGAAGCTATGACTAAAACTTGTGGAGTCTTGAAAGATGCTTAAGAAGTTTGTTTACCTTCAAAAGTGATTAATAGGAGGGATGAAGCATGTAAACAAATAAATATGAGGTAGAAAGCGATTTTTTAAAAGAGAGAGAATTTAAATCTATAGCTATTAGGGTTCAGATTAGAAGTAGATAAATCATAGATAATATCTTCCTTAACTCCTTTATAGAAAATATAATATTTCAACTGACATAAAATGGGTACAAGCTTGAAGGGAAAGGACTGAAGGGACAAGTTTTGAAAAGAATAGATTCCTATGGCAACACAGGCTCTCTTATGAGTAAACAGTCATTTGGGAATTGATGACTGACCAAAAATTTTTTAAAAGCTGCCTCGACCTTTGAAAAATATTTTATAAGCCTCTCAGACCTTTTTTTTTTAAAAAAGTCTATGGTCAAATTTAAATTCATTTTCTTAGTACTTTAACAGATATCAGAACTTCCATTCAAAGGGAAAATAATATGAGAAACAGAATATGCCATGGTCCAAGCTATGCTGCTTGCTGTTTTTATGTTCTTGTACAAGTCTTTTAATTTCCAAGGCCTCAGTCTTCCTTAAAAACGTGAAATGACTAGACCAAAGAATTTGAAGATCCGTGTACCTCTGTGATTCTGTTGACTCTGATGCAATTAGTCAAACAGTTAACTGTCATTACAGAGGCTGTGGTGTGTACATTTTAGCACCATACCACAATTTAATAACAGGGCACGGAAGCCACAATGCCTCCTATCCTGTTCCATCGCTAATTTATCAGGGGCTAAAAGCAACCGAACTAAGGATCCCAGGCAGACAATGGTGCCTTTGAGGGGCAAGGGAAGCACCGTTTAAAGGGAAAGCATTACCATTCTAAAATAATGGTAGAGCACATGGCCTGAGTACTGTGAAAGACAGCACTACAGAAAAGGTATTCTCTGCTTAAATGCCCCAAACACAAAAGCTTTTAGTTGGGATTTCTAAGGAAAAAAGAAAACAGCTTCCAATAAATTGGTTTCCTTTTGTTATGTATGCTGGTGCTGAGCAGGTGAGGATATAGGCAAACTATCATTTGCCAAAAATCTAACAATACTATGTTTCTTATTTAGAAGAAAACCTTAACATTTTGCTAATGAAGATAAAGAAAGCAGAAGAGACATTTTGGTGCTCTTGCCTGTTTGGTTATTGAAAGATCATGCATACAACCATACCCCTTCAGTGTGTTAGGTTACATGTCTTTTGGCCTCTACTTTCCTTGGCACTTTGATTTAAAACAAGTAAACAAGCATACAGTACTATACGTGCAGATGTGATTTAATTTAATCTGATTTGAAGGGCAGCAATGAGACTAAAAAGCTAATAACTCTTGTTAATTATGTCATTTATATATTACCTTTCACAAACAACACATGATGATAGTATATTTATTTGGAGAATTAGATGAATTAATGGTCTGTCAATTTAAAGAAATATAAAAGATATATGTGAAAGTAACCTTTTAATATCCAAATCAGGTTGGCACATATAAAAGATATATGTGAAAGTAACCTTTTAATATCCCAATCTGTTCACAGATTCTCAGTACTAAATTTCTTTAATTATAAAGAAATTCTATACAAATGCCAGGCATTATTACTGCCATATACATATATGCAAAATTATTAGTTGGAAGAAAAATCTCATATGATAAAAAAGGAATGTGTTTTCTAAATCTATACAGATGACCATAAACTATGAAAGAACTTTTAAAGATTTAGAACAGAAAAACATATTTTCCAATCACTTTTTGTTGAGATTTATGTCTTTGAAGAAGCTATGCACATAGTAGGTTGAAGATTACATTGTACAGTAGTTTCTTTATCTGCCACATTGTTAGAACCTCCTTCACTATGCCCATTTTCACTCTACTTTTATTGTTTAAACAAGGTGTTATCCACGACTGAAAACGTTTTTTTCTCTGACCCCTTAGTGTCTCCATATAACAAAATAAATCACATAAGAACCAGGAGATGTTCATAGTGCACAATGTTGACATTTAACAATTTTTATCTTCTACTAATGGCTGCTGCCCTAGCATTCTTTTTTTTTTTTTTTTAAGATTTTTAGAAATTTCATGTAACGTCTGAAACATTTATATTAACATATTTCCATACATATTTCCATACAAATACAAATATAAGATTTTTAGAAATTTCATGTAATGTCTGAAACATTTATATTAACATATTTCCATACAAATACAAATATAAGATTTTTAGAAATTTCATGTAACGTCTGAAACATTTATATTAACATATTTCCATACAAATAACCCAATAAAAGTTTAGTATTAGTTGTTTTGTTTGTTTTTTTATACTGCAGGTTCTTATTAGGCATCAATTTTATACGCATCAGTGTATACATGTCAATCCCAATCGCCCAATTCAGCACACCACCATCCCCACCTCACCGCAGTTTTCCCCCCTTGGTGTCCATATGTCCATTCTCTACATCTGTGTCTCAACTTCTGCCCTGCAAACTAGCTCATCTGTACCATTTTTCTAGGTTCCACATACATGCATTAATATACGATATTTGTTTTTCTCTTTCTGACTTACTTCACTCTGTATGACAGTCTCTAGATCCATCCACGTCTCAACAAATGACTCAATTTCGTTCCTTTTTATGGCTGAGTAATATTCCGTTGTATATATGTACCACGACTTCTTTATCCATTCGTCTGCTGATGGGCATTTAGGTTGCTTCCATGACCTGGCTATTGTAAACAGTGCTGCAGTGAACATTCGGGTGCATGTGTCTTTTTGAATTACGGTTTTCTCTGGGTATATGCCCAGTAGTGGGATTGCTGGGTCATATGGTAATTCTATTTCTAGTTTTTTAAGGAACCTCCATCCTGTTCTCCATAGTGGCTGTATCAATTTACATTCCCACCAACAGTGCAAGAGGGTTCCCTTTTCTCCACACCCTCTCCAGCATTTGTTGTTTGTAGATTTTCTGATGATGCCCATTCTAACAGGAGTGAGGTGATACCTCATTGTAGTTTTGATTTGCATTTCTCTAATAATTAGTGATGTTGAGCATCTTTTCATGTGCTTCGTGGCCGTCTGTATGTCTTCTTTGGAGAAATGTCTATTTAGGTCTTCTGCCCATTTTTGGATTGGGGTGTTTGTTTCTTTGATATTGAGCTGAATGAGCTGTTTATATATTTTGGAGATTAATCCTTTGTCCGTTGATTCATTTGCAAATATTTTCTCCCATTCTGAGGGTTGTCTTTTCGTCTTGTTTATGGTTTCCTTTGCTGTGCAAAAGCTTTGAAGTTTCATTAGGTCCCACTTGTTTATTTTTGTTTTTATTTCCATTACTCTAGGAGGTGGATCAAAAAAGATCTTGCTGTGATTTATGTCAAAGAGTGTTCTTCCTATGTTTTCCTCTAAGAGTTTTATAGTGTCCAGTCTTATATTTAGGTCTCTAATCCCTATTGAGTTTATTTTTGTGTATGGTGTTAGGGAGTATTCTAATTTCATTCTTTTACATGTAGCTGTCCAGTTTTCCCAGCACCACTTATTGAAGAGACTGTCTTTTCTCCATTGTATATCTTTGCCTCCTTTGTCATAGATTAGTTGACCATAGGTGCGTGGGTTAATCTCTGGGCTTTCTATCTTGTTCCATTGATCTATGTTTCTGTTTTTGTGCCAGTACCATATTGTCTTGATTACTGTAGCTTTGTAGTATAGTCTGAAGTCAGGGAGTCTGATTCCTCCAGCTCCATTTTTTTGCCTCAATACTGCTTTGGCTATTCGGGGTCTTTTGTGTCTCCATACAAATTTTAACATGATTTGTTCTAGCTCCGTAAAAAATGCCATCGGTCATTTGATAGGGATTGCATTGAATCTGTAGATTGCTTTGGGTAGTATACTCATTTTCACAATGTTGATTCTTCCAATCCAAGAACATGGTATATCTCTCCATCTGTTGGTATCATCTTTAATTTCTTTCATCAGTGTCTTATAGTTTTCTGCATACAGGTCTTTTGTCTCCCTAGGTAGGTTTATTCCTAAGTATTTTATTCTTTTTGTTGCAATGGTAAATGGGAGTGTTTCCATAATTTCTCTTTCAGATTTTTCATCATTAGTGTATAGGAATGCAAGAGATTTCTGTGCATTAATTCTGTATCCTGCAACTTTACCATATTCATTAATTAGCTCTAGGAGTTTTCTGGTGGCAGTTTTAGGATTCTCTATGTATAGTATCATGTCATCCGCAAACAGTGACAGTTTTACTTCTTCTTTTCCAATTTGTATTCCTTTTATTTCTTTTTCTTCTCTGATTGCCGTGGCTAGGACTTCCAGAACTATGTTGAATAATAGTGGTGAGAGTGGACATCCTTGTCTCGTTCCTGATCTTAGAGGAAATGCTTTCAGTTTTTCACCATTGAGAATGATGTTTGCTGTGGGTTTGTCATATATGGCCTTTATTATGTTGAGGTAGGTTCCCTCTATGCCCACTTTCTGGAGAGTTTTTATCAGAAATGGGTGTTGAATTTTGTCAAAAGCTTTTTCTGCATCTATTGAGATGATCATATGGTTTTTATTCTTCAATTTGTTAATATGGTGTGTCACATTGATTGATTTGCGTATATTGAAGAATCCTTGCATCCCTGGGATAAATCCCACTTGATCGTGGTGTATGATCCTTTTAATGTGTTGTTGGATTCCGTTTGCTAGTATTTTGTTGAGGATTTTTGCATCTATATTCATCAGTGATATTGGTCTGTAATTTTCTTTTTTTGTAGTGTCTTTGTCTGGTTTTGGTATCAGGGTGATGGTGGCCTCATAGAATGAGTTTGGGAGTGTTCCTTGCTCTGCAATTTTTTGGAAGAGTTTGAGAAGGATGGGTGTTAGCTCTTCTCTAAATGTTTGATAGAATTCACCTGTGAAGCCATCTGGTCCTGGACTTTTGTTTGTTGGAAGATTTTTAATCACAGTTTCAATTTCATTACTTGTGATTGGTCTGTTCATATTTTCTATTTCTTCCTGATTCAGTCTTGGAAGGTTATACCTTTCTAAGAATTTGTCCATTTCTTCCAGGTTGTCCATTTTATTGGCATAAAGTTGCTTGTAGTAGTCTCTTAGGATGCTTTGTATTTCTGCGGTGTCTGTTGTAACTTCTCCTTTTTCATTTCTCATTTTATTGATTTGAGTCCTCTCCCTCTTTTTCTTGATGAGTCTGGCTAATGGCTTATCAATTTTGTTTATCTTCTCAAAGAACCAACTTTTAGTTTTATTGATCTTTGCTATTGTTTTCTTTGTTTCTATTTCATTTATTTCTGCTCTGATCTTGATGATTTCTTTCCTTCTGCTAACTTTGGGTTTTGTTTGTTCTTCTTTCTCTAGTTTCTTTAGGTGTAAGGTTAGATTGTTTACTTGAGAGTTTTCTTGTTTCTTTAGATAGGCTTGTATAGCTATAAACTTCCCTCTTAGAACCGCTTTTGCTGCATCCCATAGGTTTTGGGTCGTCGTGTTTTCCTTGTCATTTGTCTCTAGGTATTTTTTTATTTCCTCTTTGATTTCTTCAGTGATCGCTTGGTTATTTAGTAACGTATTGTTTAGCCTCCATGTGTTTGTCTTTTTTACGTTTTTTTCCCTGTAATTCATTTCTAATCTCATCGCGTTGTGGTCAGAAAAGATGCTTGATATGATTTCAATTTTCTTCAATTTACTGAGGCTTGATTTGTGACCCAAGATGTGATCTATCCTGGAGAATGCTCCGTGCGCACTTGAGAAGAACGTGTAATCTGCTGTTTTTGGATGGAATGTCCTGTATATATCAATTAAATCTATCTGGTCTATTGTGTCATTTAAAGCTTCTGTTTCCTTATTTATTTTCATTTTGGATGATCTGTCCATTGGTGTAAGTGAAGTGTTAAAGTCCCCCACTATTACTGTGTTACTGTCGATTTCCTCTTTTAGAGCTGTTAGCAGTTGCCTTATGTATTGAGGTGCTCCTATGTTGGGTGCATATATATTTATAATTGTTATATCTTCTTCTTGGATTGATCCCTGGATCATTATGTAGTGTCCTTCCTTGTCTCTTGTAGCATTCTTTATTTTAAAGTCTATTTTATCTGATATGAGTATAGCTACTCCAGCTTTCTTTTGATTTCCATTTGCATGGAATATCTTTTTCGATCCCCTCACTTTCAGTCTGTATGTGTCCCTAGGTCTAAAGTGGGTCTCTTGTAGACAGCATATATATGGGTCTTGTTTTTGTATCCATTCAGCCAGTCTATGTCTTTTGGTTGGGGCATTTAATCCATTCACGTTTAAGGTAATTATCGATATGTATGTTCCTATGACCATTTTCTTAATTGTTTTGGGTTTGTTTTTGTAGGTCCTTTTCTTCTCTTGTGTTTCCCACTTAGAGAAGTTCCTTTAGCATTTGTTGTAGAGCTGGTTTGGTGGTGCTGAATTCTCTTAGCTTTTGCTTGTCTGTAAAGCTTTTGATTTCTCCATCAAATCTAAATGAGATCCTTGCCGGGTAGAGTAATCTTGGTTGTAGGTTCTTCCCTTTCATCACTTTAAGTATATCATGCCACTCCCTTCTGGCTTGCAGAGTTTCTGCTGAGAAATCAGCCGTTAACCTTATGGGAGTTCCCTTGTATGTTATTTGTCGTTTTTCCCTTGCTGCTTTCAATAATTTTTCTTTGTCTTTAATTTTTGCCACTTTGATTACTATGTGTCTCGGCGTGTTTCTCCTTGGGTTTATCCTGTATGGGGCTCTCTGCGCTTCCTGGACTTGGGTGGCTATTTCCTTTCCCATGTTAGGGAAGTTTTCCACTATAATCTCTTCAAATATTTTCTCTGGTCCTTTCTCTCTCTCTTCTCCTTCTGGGACCCCTATAATGCGAATGTTGTTGCGTTTAATGTTGTCCCAGAGGTCTCTTAGGCTGTCTTCATTTCTTTTCATTCTTTTTTCTTTAGTCTGTTCCGCAGCAGTGAATTCCACCATTCTGTCTTCCAGGTCACTTATCCGTTCTTCTGCCTCAGTTATTCTGCTATTGATTCCTTCTAGTGTAGTTTTCATTTCAGTTATTGTATTGGTCATCTCTGTTTGTTTGTTCTTTAATTCTTCTAGGTCTTTGTTAATCATTTCTTGCATCTTCTCAATCTTTGCCTCCATTCTTATTCCGAGGTCCTGGATCATCTTCACTATCATTATTCTGAATTCTTTTTCTGGAAGGTTGCCTATCTCCACTTCATTTAGTTGTTTTTCTGGGGTTTTTTCTTGTTCCTTCACCTGGTACATAGCCCTCTGCCTTTTCATCTTGTCTATCTTTCTGTAACTGTGGTTTTTGGTCCACAGGCTGCAGGATTGTAGTTTTTCTTGCTTCTGTTGTCTGCCCTCTGGTGGTTGAGGCTATCTAACTGCCCTAGCATTCTTAAATGAAAGATTCCAACTGCAAATTCCTTGTGAATAATAAAAGGTTTAAAAGGGAAAGAAGAATATAGTTTGTAGATGGTAGTATTGAGACTAGGCAGCCTATTTTGGGAGGTAGATAGATGAATGAATGGATGTTTCCGATAATAAGATATTTGGTATAGCAGAACCAGGAGATGAAGATAATGCAAGCCAATATGTTTGTCCCCCTATTAGTCTAAATTCATAACAAGGATCACAATTTTCCTCAATAGGAGATGTGATGATATTTCGGCAATCTCGTTTCAGATGAGATTCAATAATAGAGTAAGGCCATGAAACTGACGTGCATGTGTAGTTTATGGATTCAGGTTGACTGCTTGATCCTCGGAGCCAGTATGTTTCTATCAAGCACTGTGAGCTCTCTGGTTTATCACATCGTGCTTATAATGACAGCAAGGCTAGAGTGCTGGGTTTGGGGTTGATTAGGATCTTACCGTTCTGGTGAGCATAGTATAATATTATAATGGTGGGTCTTCATGTAATATGGCATAGAGAACAGATTTTAACTGACTGACAACTCTACGTACAAATGCTGTGTATAAATTTTCACGGTAAAATTCACTTCTCTTGTTCTGAAAAGGCATGTTCCAAAATTGTACAGACGTGATATTACTCGTTTGTTACTAGTAAGTGGTCCTACCTTCCTCTCCTTCCTTCCTTCCTTCCTTTCTTCCTTCCTTCCTTCCTCCCTCCTTCCCTCCTTCCTTCCTTTGTTCATGGTGGGGGGAGTGTGTGTACATTTGTGTAAAGATATATCTGCATATTAGTAATTCCTTTTTGCACCCACAGATAAGCCATAGGATAATATATGGAGTTAATTATTTTAAAATTTTACTTGCAGAGTGATTTTTAGAGGGATTTAAATTATTGGAAGCATATTTATATTTCATCGTATTGTGGAAGACTGCCCTAGATTTGAGCATCTGTGTCCCTTTCCGAGGGCTTGAGCAATGTACTTGGGAGGGGCTTTGGCTAATACGAGAGTATCATGACTTGCCTGCTTGGGTGCAGGAACAGTCCAGGATTTGAAGTAAGAGGTACCTGCCTGTGTGGTCACTGACTGCCTGCTTGCTCCAGAGTAGCTCCCCCCGAAATCTGACAGTCCCATGCTTCACTTTCTTCCTTTGGATTTTGGCACTGTATCCAGATGGTTCCTTGCAGGTAATATGCAATGATCTGTTTTTGGCAATAGCCTCCAAATTTTACCTTACCTTTTCTCTTGTAATAACTAATCCTACCTTCTTATACCTGGCCAGAGTTTTTTTTTACTAAGATGCATACCTCCACTAATCTATAAAAGATCTTCAGTGATTTCTAGTTACCCCAATTCAGATTTGTTGGTACAGCAAAAAAGACCCTTTATGAAATGACTGCTCCCTACCTGACTTTATATTGTTTTTATCACTTGATGCTTTTTCTCGTTAACATCAGACTTCCAGTTTCTCACGCTATGCTGTTTCTGCCTGTGTGTGTGTTACAAATGCAGCTTCTTCTACTTTGAATGGCCTTCTCCGTTGCCTTAGATAAATTTCTCTTCTTTGTTTAAAATTCAGATTAAGCATCACTGCCTCTGAAACTTCCCTCTACCACCTTTGGGCAGAAGTAATTAACACTCTTTACGTTACCATTGCTTTGAATATACTTAACTTCCATAGTTTTGCTTTGTTTTATTCTGTTTTTAAATGTGCATATCTTCTTGAATCTTGAGGCAGACACCACAGCTCATATATCTTTGTAGTCCCAACTCCTCCTACCACACACCCTGACACAGAGTTGTTAATCAATAAAAAGTCTTCACATGAAAACTTGGTGAACTAACATTTAATTATAAGCTTTCTTTTCCCAGCGACAGAACACAAGGTACTTGGTTATAATTCAGCATGAGCCTATGTCTTCAGCTAAACCAGGCTTACGCTTAAATCTTTCCACATTTTTTCCCTTTAATTGCTTTTCATTCAGAGAGAGGAGAGCAACATTTAGCAAGCACTTAATTGCAGCATGTATAGAATGAGTCAAATGAACTCCATGTGTGTAAATTTTAATAGTTTCAATTCATACAGGGTCTCTGCCTCTGGAGCAGCCATACTGTCTCTGCCTCGGACATCTGACAGAAGATAAGAAACAACTACGAAAAAATAGAGTTTCTTAACAAAATCAACTAGCAATTCTTAAGAGCCCTTACCAAATCCACAATGTCAACGACGTCCTGCCAGTAAAGATTAGAAGAATTCCAGAAGTTTGGATACACATCTCCAAAGTTAGTTCATCATGATGATGAAGCTAATCAAATTTTAGGACAATGCCAATTGTAAGTAACAAACTAAACTGTCATTTAATCATGTCTTTTAAAGTGAGTACTTATCTAATTCTTCATTCATAAAGAGAAATTTCTTTATTCTTTATGAATATGAATGCAAGAATTTCTGAAATCTCATTCATAATTTTAGTTGCTAGCCAGAATTCTATACTGTAGTACTAGACCTATTAGTATACAGAAAATATTTTGTTCTTTTTTTTAATACTTAAAATTCAGAATGTATTAAGTTCATGTTTTACTGTGATGTAGTAGTTGAAGCTTTATTGTTTCCTAACTTAGCACAGTTACATCTGCCTCCACTAAGAACTATAGGCTATTTAGTGACAGAAATTTTTTTCATCAATGATACCACACAGCTCCCTATTCCCTATAATAAAGGTAAGTAAACCTGTTTATCATTCTTGCTGAATTGTAGAACTACATATATTTTTATATCCTATCTCCTCCCCTCAAACTTCTTTCAATAGGTAAGGATTCCTTGACAATCCACTTTTTTCCAAAAAGCATTTTTTTAGTTAATAAAGACATGATAAAACGTAAGTTAAACTACAGTAGATCTACATGATAGAATATTAAACACCACTGAAATTCTATTAAAATATATTTATGGTATAAAGTAGATGCCCAGGGTACATTTTAACTGAAAATTAAAATGGTGCTGACATAGGACCTTCTAGAACTTGGTGCCAAGTTGTTATATCATATTTCATTAACATGCTTTTTTAGATCTAAGGCATTTTAATAATTTTATTTTACTAGAAGGGCATCCTGGCCTCACAGAAGCTACTGTGAAGTATATCTGAAAGGTGAGAATTTTAAACACAATTTGATCCCATGGCATTGCCTCATTTGCACCTTGGTTCTTTTGGGGTACACTGGAATATATAATGGGAAGGAAATGGCAGAGGCAGCTGAGGCTGTGACACTTCAGGAATGATAGAAGGTTTCTTTGCAAATTTTCTTAAGATTCTTATGATTCTAATGTTATCAGGATCAGAAATGGAGAAAATGGCAAATACTAGGTCTGAGCCAAGAAGATCATGTTTGCAGGTATATGAGAAATCATACCTTGAACTTCCTGAACTGGTTGGGAAGAATTTGAAGGTGTTAGAATTCTTGACACTCTATAAGTGAGGCCTCTATCTGAGTTTTTACTGTTATAGTCCTAGATGGCTTTGGCCTGGGAGAGAAAGATTATAATACATTTATTTTTGCAATAATTTTTAGTGCCATGTTTGTGGTATATTTCATGCATTGAATTAATATACTAAGTTCAAATTCCTAATTTGAAAAGAACTCACTCAAGAACTGATTGTAAGAATATATTTTAGTAGTTAGGCCTAATTGACAATTGCTATTATTTACTTCTGACCAACTATATATTTTCCCAGGAATAAAGTGCCCCTTGCACTTTTAACCATTATCCTCTCCTATTTTCTTCCTTGCAACTTTTCTCCTGCTTTTCTGTGTTTCCCTCTTAACCGTCCACCTTACTTACACCCTCTTTCTACTCTCTTTACCTTCATTATTTTATCCTTGTAGAGCAGCCAAAGTCAGCCTTTGCTTGTTAGTCAGTCTCCATGGGCAAGTCCCTCAATGTTTTCACTGTTTACATGAAAGCATCCAAATGTATAGCCAATAGACCAGCTGGAAACCTCCCCACAGACAGACGCATCCAAACAGGAGGTTCCTTGATGTGTTGCGGTGGGTCAGGCTGGTTCTGCTACCAGAAAGAACAGCCCACACCCATATGCACTGCTGCTCCTGAATGCAAGGCTTGCGAGAGCATCCACACGGTCTGGGTCTCAGCCAACACTTAGCCCTTAGCACATACAGTGATACAGAAAGATGTGACGACGACAGAGTTTTGGAGTACTGTTTGTAGCATGCTGTTCTTTGGCATAGTTCTTCAGAATTGAAGAACATATTTCTCCTAATTTCCCAAGACACATAGTTTATTATAGAATCAGTCTTTAAAAATGTCTATAGATTTGGACGCCATTGATCGATTTAATATTAAACTCAATACTTATTGTAGATGTCTTAGAAATTGTTTTGAAATGTTGCAACAGAGACTCCTGCTTGAACAAACCACCTAATTTTTAGATTTTTTTCAGAGTGGGGAAAGAGGAATATTAATGAGACAAATATAATGATCTTTGTCTCCAATTGAAAAAATGTGGTGAACATTTATCAACAAATGTAAAATATACTTAAAAACTGAAGCAAATATATTTGAATGCATTTTACAACACAGGCAATTTCTGAACAAAACTAATACAGTTGCATAAGTATGCATTTACATTACATACCATACTAAAATCCTGCTTAAAAATTAAACACTTCTGGCCATTTACACATTCTATTTTGAATATTATAGATACGGGCTAATAAACACACATTTAATCAGTAAATGTTTTGTTAAAAGTGATTTGAAAGATTAATCATTTACAAATTTTTATCTAAGTCATGGTAACATGCCATGACAAAAAAAGGATAATACCATTAAAAAACACTCTCTTAGGTTTAGTTTTTAAAAATACCCCTTTCTTTATTTATCACTATACTTTAAAAATAAAAGAAAAGTAAATAAGAAAAATTCCAAAAAATAAATCTCTAACAAAAGCAATTCTGTAAGAGTAGTGTGGTTAGAGACACATATCTTTAGACTCTTCTAAGTAAATGCCTTGATAAGATATAAGTGGGGCTTTGCAAATCTGTATGATTATCATCAAGGAAAACCCAGCTGTATTTTTCTGTCCTTTATGTTTGTTACTCTAGGGTGGTCAGCCTGAACTACAAACTCATTAATTGACATTTCAGAAATGTACAAAATCAAATGCTATAACCCAATCCAAAGTGTATGTAGCACTTTTATAAATCTGGCATACATTACAACCAACACGGAACCACATGTACGGAAGGATGCTCACAGACACAGTGAAGGAAAGGGAGACTCTGGCTTGACCCCAAAGCCCAACACAGGCACTGGGTGAAAAGCTGTATTCCTTATTCCAAGCAACCTCAGATTTTCAAGGCACTGCATTCCAAGAAAGTGATTTGGAAAATGTAAGAGTGAGCATTACATCTCTTATCTCTCTTTGTGAAAGATATGAAATTGAATTCCAGAGACTGAAAGTTAATTATTTCATCTTCTACAATTTGAACATCTTGTATAAGAATGACTTCTTGGACTTTACTTTTGGCCCTGGAAAACCTACAAACTCTGAGAGATGAATGCTGTACCAGTCAAGAAAGGCTAGGTTATCCTGTTGCACAAAGAACCTAAGGTCCTGGTGACTTACAACCAAAACATTTTATTTTTTATTCGTGCTACACATCCAAGATGAATTTGTAAGTTGGCTGCGTATTTCCTTCAATCTACCTGGAACACTGCTAGTTGTTGCAACAGCGGGGGAGAAAGGACATGCTAACTATACACTGGTTCTTAAAGGTTCTGCCCAGAGGAGACACCAACTACTTCTGCTCATATGCTATTCGGCAGTGACAGTCTCAGGTCACACCGGAAGTCAAGAGGTTATATGAGCAAATGTAACACTTTCTTCTATCAGGGGAAAGTCTGTGAACAATAATACAGTTTACCACAGATGGCATCAGGCAACGTAATTTCCAGGAGTGAGATAGAGGAATTGCCTGCCATGGTGGACTAAATCAGGGTATGTTAGACACTTGGATGGACTGTCATTCTGCGGTCAAGGAAAATGATCACAGATAACAGATCCATTGTGCCCCCCACCCTAAAATATTAGGGAGGAAGTGCCAAAATATCACACTATCTAAAAGTAGACAAATGCTGTTCATTGTTAAAGACAGAGAGATGAAATATTAATTTCCTAACTTGTAAATTCAAAGAATTTCTTTATTATTGGCCCAGGCACATGAAAGAATTTCATTTATGTCTCAAGTAGACACGAGCTTGAAGTGAAATGGGTCCTAAAATGTCTTCTCAGACTTTGGCTCTTTCCTTGGTAATCCCAATTTTTTTGGGTTCAGGAATCTTAAATCCTCCTCAGAGTAAATTCTCCAACCAGTCTTACAGGAATCTATAGTTTTGGTACTTGAAGACCTAGACCTAATGGAAGCTTGAAACTGTCTCTCTCTACCAGTTTTTTAAAAAAAATATTTCTTTATTTACTTATTTAGGCTGTGCCAGGTCATAGTTGTGGCATGTGAGACCTTTAGTTGTGGCAATGCGGACTTCTTAGTTGTGGCATGCAGACTCTTAGTTGCAGCATGCATGCAGGATCTAGTTCCCTGACCAGGGATCGAACCCAGGCCCCCTGCATTGGGAGCGTGGAGTCTTACTCACCGGACCACCAGGGAAGCCCCTACCATTTTTGTTTTGATGAGAAAAATTTTCAGTGTAATTCCTTTTATGTGACCCAGATGAAAGTCCCAATTTTAAAATTTCATTCTCAGAAATTTTTATAGATTTCTAAATAGTAAATAGTAAACGGCAGGAATACATCCAGGTAAATTATTCAATGTAAGCAGAAAATTCTGCCATTACTAGTAAAAAAATCACAAACCCTGTATGTAGGCAACAAACATCTTGTTGCACTAAACGTTTTGCTTCTGTAAGCAGCAGACCACAATGTGATTTTAGACAACAAAGCAAACATTGGCATAGAGAGCCAAGAGCTAATCTCAGGAGTTTCAGATAGACTAACTCCTGGAAATTGCTAGTAACATCTACTATTTACCTTCTTTTCAATGTCTTCACAAAAGAGGCACAACCTCTGAGGGACAAATGCTCACTTTTGAAGTTTGAATGTTATATTTATCAATGCAGTGGAAACAGTAGAAATTATGACAACTTATTCATTCTCTTTGTGAAAGGTCACTTTGGTCTAATATTTTTGGTTTTAAACACTAATTGTGAATGTCTTTTGGGAAGATATTAATTATAATGTTAAAGTTCAAAAGTCCTTCTCTGTGAGAACTTCTCTCTTTCACTGCATTTTCATCTATGGTGGATATGACATGATTCACTTATGTTGCCTTCTCTTTCTGCTGCTGGATCTTCCCTTGCAAAATGGCGTGCCACCGTCAGCACTGACTAAGAATGCAGAACAGGGTAAGCCTGTCTTTCTCACAGTATTTTAAGTGTATTCAAGCTGTGAAAAGTGTCACAGCAATATTCCCATTCTCTGTCAGCTGAACTCTATTTGCTCATATTCATATCTTGGATTGACTACAATTCAAACCTGGTTTTTTTTTTTTTAATAAATTGTCCCAAAATAAAAGGTATATTTCAGCAGTGTTTTGGAACTCCTAAACAGGGAGCCAGTTTTTGGACAGATCTATACCATTCTTTCTCTAGGAGTATCAATACTTAAACCAGCAGGTGAAAAGTACATTTTATTAAATGGCTCATTCAATTCAGATCCTGGGTGGTCTTACTTATGGATGAATTGTACTGCCACCCTGAGAAAACTCTTTAACCTATCTGCACTTGGAGAGAACCTCTGCATACCTTCTATCTGATTTCAAATGATGAGATGAGAGGTTTCTGGTTTTGAAATCAGGTTTCTCAGAGGTGCTGGTCTTGACAGTGGCTCCTACTTCATTAAAGAACGTATAAGATAAGTATGCAGAGCTTTGGCCGCTACTGGTTTCATTTTGGGCCATCTCTGCATGATGCAAAATGCCAGATCAAAAATTAGTGAACTAGTGTTCTGGGCTTTCTGGATGGCCGAATCAAAGACTGAGAAAGTTCAAATGATTGTGTGTAAATCATTCTTTTTTTTTTGAACTAGAATTTATTGGTAATTTTTAAAAAATTTATTTTAATTTTACTTTTTGGCAGCCCTGTGTGGCAAATGGGATCTTAGTTCCCCGACCAGGGATCGGACCCGTGCCCCCTGCATTGTGAGCACGGAGTCTTAACCACGGCACTGCCAGGGAAGCCTCATGTAAATCATTCTTTGGATGAGAGAATAAAAGAAAAAAAGAAAAAAGTTCAGTAGACACCTACTGACGTGTCCCTTTGAATATATATGTTTAAAAAATAATTTTCTTTACATTTAAATTAGAGATATTGTTATTTGTTGAATATGCACATTACTAGTTTAGTACATCCATTAAGCTTAGAAACAGCAATCATTGAATAGTCTGGAAATAAAGGTTCTTTTATAAATTTGCTCACATAAAAATATAAAAACTCCTGAGAAATCACGTCAAGAAAAACAGTTTACCTGAGTTTGCAGGTGCATGATAAAAATATCTCAGTGCCCAACTTCTATTTGTACCTGCCAAGATGAAGGCAAACAGGGAAAACCATAAAATCTTCCCATGGTTTCTGTATTTCATTCCATTGTGCGTTACCCAATGTCATCTTCTTTTCTCTTCACAGGATAGGAACTAATATCTCATATCTGTGGCTGATTTATTCCCCATGTCCTATGCCATATATTGCTATTTTTTTAAGAGTACTTAATGTAAAATGTGCTCAATAAAGAAACTTGTAAAACAGAAAGAAAAAAATAAAAAAGAAAACATATGAATCACCTGACCTGTCACCATTCAAAATAGGTAATGGTAACAAATGGTTTGGCTTTCTAGTACTTTTTTCTTTGTCTACTCCTCATCTCTTCCTGGGCTTCCTTCTCTTTTCTATTTGCCTGTTTTTCTACGTGATATCCTTCTGGCTTGCCTATAATCCATCCTCCACAGAGCAGACTGAGTTTACTTTCTAAAACTCTCTAGTTTAAAACCCTCCATGGTTTCCTACTTCACTCTGAATAACTTTCAAAGTCCTTATATGCTGTTCTGGCTGAATCTTTTACAGCTTTCCTCTCTGACTTTGTACAGTCTGTCTTTCTGACTCTCCTCCCCTTTATTAGCGTTCTATTGCTGAAACAAATTAGCACAAACTCAGTGGCAAGGACAAATTTTTAATCCTTCAGTTCTGGAGGGCAAAAGTCCAAAATGGCTCTCTCCTTTTTGGGGGCTCTAGGGGAGAATCCATTCCCTTGCCTTTTGCAGCTTCTAGACACCATTTGCATTGCTTGGCTCCTTGGCCCCCTTCGAAGCCAGCAACCTTCAGCTGGGTCTTTCTCATGCTACCATCTCCCTGGTTCTCACTCTTCTACTTCCTTCTTCCAATTATAAGGAAACTTGGGATTACACTGGGCCCAACCAGACAATCCAGTATAATCTCTTTATTTTAAAGTCAATTGATCAGCAGCCTTAATTCCTTCTGCAACCTTCCTCTCTTTTGCTATGTAACAACGTAATTCACAGATTCCAAAAATGAGGATGTGGGCATCTTGGGGAGTGGGAAGCATTATTCTGTTTACTACACTCTCAAGCATTTCTTGGAAAGTCAAAACCGGCTACCCACTACCCTCGATAGCATCAAGCATGCAGACCCTGTGGTTGCCCACGGACAGCCACTCCGATGTGAAGAGTGCCATATTGTGCCTAACGAATAGCTTGAAAAGTTGGAAATGTTGGAATACTGCAAATGGAAAGTGGTAAAAGATGAGAAGAACATCAGGATGAGGGTAAGGTTATTCAGCCAAAGTTTATGAGAGATAATAAAAATACTTGTTTTGTTGTACTGATATCTGTTTATTGTGATTTATCAAATAGAGACTTTTCTTTTTATATAATTTATTTGGAAATCAGTGATGTGTTTTATTGCAACTTGTGTTTTGGTGTCTTTCAGCCATTCAAAGATGATTGAAAAACCTATTATCGGATGGCTTTGGGTATATAGTAGGGAATAGGATCCAGGATTCGCTTTCAAGTGACTCACCAGTTCAATGAGAGAAAAAGATAGCGTAAGAAGAACTTAAGCTTAGGTTTCAAAGAATCTTACGGGAGCTCAAAAGAGACTAACCAGAAAGAGTCACCTACCCACTAAACCAGGGAAGTTTCAGAAATTTTTCCAAATGGAGCAGACCAGCTGTTGAGGGAGGGGATTTGTCAATGGTTATATTTCTTTCTTTGTTGTCTTTTTCCTCCCAAGAGCTTCGTGAGAGAAAAAATCTTACTTCTCTTGATCATAAGTGTTTCCTCAGCAGTAGGCTAGTTCCTGGCACACAGTAAGTTCTGTATAAATAGTTAATGAAAATAAGTATAATTACATGTATAGCAAATGGACAATTTTTCATTATGAAAAAGGCACTGTACTGGATGAACTATTTGGTAACATAATTTGCTTTCAGTTAGCAAATATGTCACCATCATTGTCTGATGGCATTTTGGCTAAGATTCAATCCCAAGTAAATGTTTCGTTAACCAGGCCTTTTAAATTAGATTTATTTATTTATAATTATGGAATAAAAACATATAATTTCCTTTTATTTCTTTTTTTTAATGCTTTTTTTTTTAAACATCTTTATTGAAGTATAATTGCTTTACAATGTTGTGTTAGTTTCTGCTGTAAAACAAAGTGAATCAGCTGTATGTATACATATATCCCCATATCCTCTCCCTCTTGCGTCTCCCTCCCACCCTCCCTATCCCACCCATCTAGGTGGACACAAAGCACCGAGCTGATCTCCCTGTGCTATGGGGCTGCTTCCCGCTAGCTGTCTGTTTTACATTTGGTAGTGTATATATGCCAATGCCACTCTCTCACTTCGTCCCAGCTTACCCTTCCCCCTCCCTGTGTCCTCAAGTCCATTCCCTATGTTTGTATCTTTACTCCTGTCCTGCCCCTAGGTTCTTCAGAACCATTTTTTTTTTAGATTCCATTTATATGTGTTGGCATACAGTATTTGTTTTTCTCTTTCTGACTTACTTCACTCTGTATGACAGACTCTAGGTCCATCCACCTCACTACAAATAACTCAATTTCGTTTCTTTTTATGGCAGAGCAATATTCCATTGTATATATGTGCCACATCTTCTTTAGCCATTCATCTGTCGATGGACACTTAGGTTGCTTCCATGTCCTGGCTATTGTAAATAGAGCTGCAATGAACATTGTGGGACATGACTCTTTTCAAATTATGGTTTTCTCAGAGTATATGCCCAGTAGTGGGATTGCTGGGTTGTACGGTAGTTCTATTTTAAGTTTTTTAAGGAACCTCCATACTGTTCTCCATAGTGGCTGTATCAATTTACATTCCCACCAACAGTGCAAGAGGGTTCCCTTTCCTCCATACCCTCTCCAGCATTTATTGTTTGTGGATGGTTTGATGATGGCCATTCTGACAAGTGTGAGGTGAGACCTCACTGTAGTTTTGATTAGCAATTCTCTAATGATTAGTGATGTTGAGCACCCTTACATGTGTTTCTTGGCAATCTGTATATCTTCTTTGGAGAAATGTCTATTTAGGTCTCCTGCCCATTTTTGGATTGGATTGTTTGTTTTTTTGATATTGAGCTGCATGAGCTGCTTGTAAATTTTGGAGATTAATCCTTTGTCGGTTGCTTCATTTGCAAATATTTTTTTCCCATTCTGGGAGTTGTCTTTTCGTCTTGTTTATGGTTTCCTTTGCTGTGCAAAAGCTTTTAAGTTTCATTAGGTCCCATTTGTTTATTTTTGTTTTTATTTCCATTTCTCTAGGAGGTGGGTCAAAAAGGATCTTCCTGTGATTTATGTCATAGAGTGTTCTGCCTATGTTTTCCTCCAAGAGCTTTATAGTGTCTGGCCTTAGCTTTAGGTCTTTAATCCATTTTGAGTTTATTTTTGTGTATGGTGTTAGGGAGTGTTCTAATTTCATTCTTTTATATGTAGCTGTCCAGTTTTCCCAGCACCACTTATTGAAGAAGATGCTGTCTTTTCTCCACTGTATATTTTTGCCTCCTTTATCAAAAATAAAGTGCCCTTTTGGTGTGGGTTTATCTCTGGGCTTTCTATCCTGTTCCATTGATCCATATTTCTGTTTTTTGTGCCAGTACCATACTGTCTTGATTACTGTAGCTTTGTAGTATAGTCTGAAGTCATGGAGAGTGACTCCTCCAGCTCCATTTTTCTTTCTCAAGATTGCTTTGGCTATTCGGGGTCTTTTGTGTTTCCATACAAATTGTGAAATATTTTGTTCTAGTTGTGTGAAAAATGCCAGTGGTAGTTTGATAGGGATTGCATTGAATCTGTAGACTGCTTTTTGTAGTACAGTCATTTTCACAATGTTGATTCTTCCAATCCAAGAATATTGTGTATCTCTCCATATGTTTGTATCATCTTTAATTTCTTTCATCAGTGTTTTATAGTTTTCTGCATACAGGTCTTTTGTCTCCTTAGGTAGGTTTATTCCTAGGTATTTTCTTCTTTTAGTTGCAGAGGTAAATGGGAGTGTTTACTTAATATCTCTTTCAGATTTTTCATCATTAATGTATAGGAATGCAAGAAATTTCTGTACATTAATTTTGTATCCTGCTACTCAACCAAATTCATTGATCAGCTCTAGTAGTTTTCTGGCAGCATCTTTAGGATTCTCTATGTATAGTATCATGTCATCTGCAAACAGTGACAGTTTTACTTCTTCTTTTCCGATTTGGATTCCTTTCATTTCTTTTTCTTCTCTGATTGCTGTGGCTAAAACTTCCAAAACTATGTTGAATAATAGTGGTGACAGTGGACAAGCTTGTCTTGATCTTGATCTCGGGGGAAATGGTTTCAGTTTGTCACCATTGAGAATGATGTTGGCTGTGGGTTTGTCATATATGGCCTTTATTATGTTGAGGTAAGTTCCCTCTATGCCTACTTTCTGGAGGGTTTTTATCATAAATGGGTGTTGAATTTTGTCAAAAGTTTTTTCTGCATCTACTGAGATGCTCATATGGTTTTTATCCTTCAATTTGTTAATATGGTGTCTCACATTGATTCATTTGTATATACTGAAGAATCCTTGCCTTCCTGGGATAAACCCCACCTGATCACAGTGTATGATCCTTTTAATGTGCTGTTGGATTCTGTTTGCTAGTATTTTGTTGAGGATTTTTGCATCTATGTTCATCAGTGATATTGGCCTGTAGTTTTCTTTCTTTGTGACATCTTTGTCTGGTTTTGGTATCAGGGTGGTGGCGGCCTCGTAGAATGAGTTTGGGAGTACTCCTCCCTCTGCTATATTTTGGAAGACTTTGAGTAGGATAGGTGTTAGCTCTTCTCTAAATGTTTGATAGAATTCGCCTGTGAAGCCATCTGGTCCTGGGCTTCTGTTTGTTGGACGATTTTTCATCACAGTTTCAATTTCAGTGCTTGGGACTGGTCTGTTTATATTTTCTATTTCTTCCTGGTTCAGTCTCAGAAGGTTGTACTTTTCTAAGAATCTGTCCATTTCTTCCAGGTTATCCATTTTATTGGCATAGAGTTGCCTGTAGTAATCTCTCATGATCCTCTGTATTTCTGCAGTGTCAGTTTTTACTTCTCCTTTTTCACTTCTAATTCTGTTGATTTGAGTCTTCTCCCTTTTTTTCTTGATGAGTCTGGCTAATGGTTTATCAATTTTGTTTATCTTCTCAAAGAACCAGCTTTTAGTTTTATTGATCTTTGCTATCGTTTCCTTCATTTCTTTTTATTTCTGATCCGATCTTTATGATTGCTTTCCTTCTGCTAACTTTGGGGGTTTTTTGTTCCTCTTTCTCTAATTGCTTTAGGTGAAAGGTTAGGTTGTTTATGTGAGAGTTTTCTTGTTTCTTGAGGTAGGATTGTATTGCTATAAACCTCCCTCTTAGAACTGCTTTTGCTGCATCCCATAGGTTTTGGGTCGTCATGTTTTCACTGTCATTTGTTTCTAGGTATTTTCTGATTTCCTCAGTGATCTCTTGGTTATTAGTAGTGCATTGTTTAGCATCCATGTGTCTGTATTTTTTACAGGTTTTTTTCCTGTAATTGATACCTAGTCTCATAACATTGTGGTTGAAAAACATACTTGATACAATTTCAATTTCCTTAAGTTTACCAAGGCTTGATTTGTGACCCAAGATATGATCTATCCTGGAGAATGTTCCATGAGACCTTGAGAAAAAGTGTATTCTGTTGTTTTTGGATGGAATGCCCTATAAATATCAATTAAGTCCATATTGTTTAATGGGTCATTTAAAGCTTGTGTCTCCTTACTTATTTTCATTTTGGATGATCTGTCCATTGGTGAAAGTGGGGTGTTAAAGTCCCCTAATATGATTGTGTTACTGCGATTTCCCCTTTATGGCTGTTAGCATTTGCCTTATGTAATGAGGTGCTCCTATGTTGGGTGCATAAATATTTACAATTGTTATACCTTCTTCTTGGATTGATCCCTTGATCATTATGTAGTGTCCTTTGTCTCTTGTAATAGTCTTTACTTTAAAGTCTATATTGTCTGATATGAGAATTGCTACTCCAGCTTTCTTTTGATTTCCATTTACATGGAATATCTTTTTCCATCCCCTCTCTTTCACTCTGTATGTGTCCCTAGGTCTGAAGTGGGTCTCTTGCAGATAGCAATGTATACAGGTCTTGTTTTTGTATCCATTCATCCAGTCTATTTCTTTTGGATGGAGCGTTTAAGCCATTTACCTTTCATGTAATTATCAGTATGTATGTTCCTATTATCATTTTCTTAATTGTTTTAGGTTAGCTTTTGCAGGTCTTTTACTTCTCTTGTGTTTCCTGCCTAGGGAAGTTCCTTTAGCATTTGTTGTAAAGCTGGTTTGGTGGTGCTGAATTCTCTTAGCTTTTGCTTGTCTGTAAAGGTTTTAATTTCTCCATCAAATCTGAATGAGATCCTTGCTGGGTAGACTAATATTGGTTGTAGGTTTTTCCCTTTCATCACTCTAAATATGTCCTGCCACTCCCTTCTGGCTTGCAGAGTTTCTGCTGAAAGATCAGCTGTTAACCTTATGGGGATTCCCTTGTATGCTATTTGTTGCTTTTCCCTTGCTGCTTTTAACATTTTTTCTTTGTGTTTAATTTTTGATAGTTTGATTAATTTATCTTGGCATGTTTCTCCTTGGATTTATTGTGTATGGGACCCTCTGCACTTCCTTGACTTGATTACTTCCTTTCCCATATAAGTGACGTTTTCAAATATCTTCTCAGTCCCTTTCTTTTCCTCTTCTTCTTCTGGGACCCCTATTATTCAAATGTTGACGCCTTTAAAGTTGCCCCAGAGGTCTCTGAGACTGTCCTCAATTCTTTTGATTCTTTTCTCTTTATGCTGCTCTGCGGTAGTTATTTCCATTATTTTATGTTCTAGGTTACTTATCCGTTCTTCTGTCTCAGTTATTCTGCTATTGATTCCTTCTAGAGAAATTTTAGTTTCATTTATTGTGTTGTTCATCATTGTTTGTTTGCTCTTTAGTTCTTCTAGGTCCTTGTTAAACGTGTCTTGTATTTTCTCATTCTATTTCCAAGATTTTGAATCATCTTTACTATCATTACTCTGAATTCTTTTTCAGGTGGATTGCCTATTTCCTCTTCATTTATTTGGTCTGGTGGGTTTTTACTTTTTACTCTGCTCCTTCATCTGCTGCGTATTTCTCTGTCTTCTCATTTTGTCTTACTTACTGTGTTTGGGGTCTCCTTTCCTCAGGCTGCAGGTATACAGTTGCCGTTGTTTTTGGTGTCTGCCCACAGTGGGTAAGGTTGGTTCAGTGGTTTGTGTAGGCTTCCTGGTGGAGGGGACTGGTGCCTGTGTTCTGGTTGGTGGGGCTGGATCTTGTCTTTCTGGTGGGCAGGACTGCGTCCAGTTGTGTGTTTTGGGGGTGTCTGTGAACTTATTGTGATTTTAGGCAGCCTCTATGCTAATGGGTGCAGTTGTGTTCTTGTCTTGCTAGTTGTTTGGCATGGGGTGTCCAGCACTGTAGCTTGCTGGTCGTTGAGTGGAGCTGGGTCTTAGCGCTGACACGGAGATCTCTGGGAGAGCTCTTGCTGACTGATATTACATGGGGCTGGGAGGTCTCTGGTGGTCCAGTGTCCTGAACTTGGCTCTCCCACCTCAGAGGCTCAGGACTGACACCAGGCTGGAGCACCAAGACCCTGTCAGCCACTCGGTCGGGAACGTGGGGAGTTTCTTGCCTTTTGGGAAGTCTGAGGTCTTCTTCCAGCGTTCAGTAGGTGTTCTGTAGGAGTTGTTCCACATACAGATGTATTTTTGATGTATTTGTGGGGAGGAAGGTGATCTCCATGTCTTACTCCTCCGCCACCTTGAATGTCCCTCTTCTTTTATTTCTTAAATGTGTTTCAGGGTCCAAAAATGTGTTTGAATTATAATTTTCCAAAGCCCAAAACTGCATGTAGCTAACAGGAATCTGTTAAAAGGCCTGTGTGGTTTAGATTTTTACTTATCTTCATTTTCTGTCTGAGTTCAGGGTTATGGGACCTGCAACTTCACTTATTTTTTTTCTTGGACATGGTTTTCTGCCGTAGTTTATTTTCAATACATGCTCTCAAAAACACAGAGCCTACTCTTGCTTCCCAGTAAAAAAGTATCTGAATCTTTAACCCTCCCTCTACCTTGTTTCATGAGCTTTATGTTCTTTTCTATAATTGGTTATTTTCTAACCAATCCTCATAATTTTAATTTATATCTAAATTTATAAATTTTAATTTATATCCAAAGTTAGTGGAGGTGCTGGCTATGGAAGTAGAGTATTGGAGGAAAGGTAGGTAGTAGCAGGTAGAAAAAGTAAAGGGACATTTTATAATAGTTCCAGACTGGCTACAATGTACAGTTTCCAGGGAGAAAAGTAGAGGAAAAAAGCCCCATGTAGAAAAGCCTAAATAAATGTAGAATTACATTTCTGTAACAAGTCATTTGACCAACGTATCATAATCTTCTGGAGTAGTTTTTGATTCATTTTAAGGACTCAATACTAAAAGGGTGAATGAATAAATTACAGAATATATTAACCAAAGCTTTGGAGAAAAAGCCAGATTAGTTTCAATACAAAAAGCTAAATAAAGTTAACAAAACTACTAATGTGCTTCATTTAGACCAACAACAACTGCAAAGTGTTATCCGCATTTCAACTCATCGTTCATTCTCATATTTTCTTTCTCTCTCCCTCTCCCTTCCTCCTTCTCTCTCTCTGTCTCTCTCTCTCCACACCCACACCCCCACACCATGTTATACCCATGGTGATAATATTTTATGAATCAAAAACTGAGTCACATGGTTTGACTAAATGGATAGGAGAGTATATGAGGGGTTTTGGGAAAGACAGAAAAGGGGCCACAGTTATAAACTCACTTGGGGTTTACTTTTACACTTGCTACCTCTCTTATATTGTGTTACTACAGGTCTCAATGGGGCGTACCCTCCACTCTTCACTCCTGAGAAGTACTGTCTATAGAGCTATTGTTAATCATTTGTGTTATAATTGTTAGTATTACTGAGCCAAAACAGAAACAAAACATCCCCCAAAATCCCTGCATTTACAACCATAGGAAGAATATATTTTAAAATGGCATGATCCCCCATAATACAGGACCATAAGGTCACGATAATCGTATACTAACTACTTCCAAACTCACAGAGAAGGATATAATTGCACTTTTATGATTGCCAAAAGAAATCTACCAAGAATTATAAAATATCTCTAGTGTAATTTCCAAAGTCCACCAATATTTTCAAATCTTATGTGATGCAAATATTTCCCAATAAAATTAACTCAAGAAATGTTTGTTTCTATTTTAGATGTCACCATTGTTTTAAATATGATAGCAAAGTACACCTTATTTGTCCTGTTTCACTTCTTTCTCCACTAATCATTATTATGATATTTCTTAAATGGTCAATGATATGATTCACAGATTGATACATACAATGATACTGTTACAGTTACCCAGTGTATCACTTACTCCACATTTAAAAGCCCTTTGTGAAAATGATCATTTATTTTATTAGTAGTTAGTAATTATACACTTACCCGATAAAGTTAACTCTTCTATATATCTCTCAATACTTCCAGTCAAATTTAAAATTTTCTCTTGACTTTATATTTCTTTCCTATATTAGACGTTTCTTTTGTTTTGTAATACTTGTCCTTCTTGCCTTTAATCCTGACTTTCTTAGACATCCAGAATCCAGTTTTAACAAATATATCATTCATAGAAATGTCTCCTCTATGGCTCTACTCTTTTTTAATTTCCTGGTTTTAAATAGTTTTATTTCTAGTCTCAACAATGAACTTTCAGGTACCTCATTTCAACTAAAGCAAATGGTCGTTGAATTCAACGACTCACTCAGCAGAGAAACTCATTAGACGATAGTTTATCAAAGACTACATTTGTTTTGAACCAGGTGGGTTTTCTTAAGGAAATCCTTTAACTGGATGCAGATTTGATTGGATTTTAGCTTTCCTACACTATTAGGCATCACAGTTTCATATAACACATGCAGCCTGCAATATATTTGTATATACTTGATACGATTTTAATAGCCAAGGTTTTAAAAATACTTGATTGTACTACTCTTTCTTTAGTTTATCTGTTTGTGGTATTTGAAATTTTATTTGTTTTAACACATGTATCATCTTATAAATATATTTCCAAAACCTAAAATCTGAGAATATATTTTAAAAATACAATGTTAAAGAATAACACCAAAGAAGATAATCTCATTTGACTAAGATACCTAGCTGCAGTGGAATAGGAATAGTTGATCCTAGAAACAATTTTCCCTTGGAAGTCAAGCTCTTTAAAACCTCTATTTCCCATATCATACGTATCCTAACAATTGGCAAGTCCTGAGATTTCTACGTAAAGAAAAAAAAATCTCTCTCCACAGCTATCATATCCAGCCAAAGACATCTTCATCTATTGCACAAACAACAGCATTACTGGTCTAGTTTATATCCTGTCTTCAACTCTTACCACTTAAATAAATCCGTTCTCCTTAAGGCAGTCAGTATTTTTTTTAAAATACAAATTAGGGAGACTTTACTTACTGTAATAAGAACTAGGTAACTTGGGCCAATCCTACAAAGAGAACAACTAGCGCTGTTGTATACATATGCATGCATATACATAAACATATTCATGTACATATACACTAACAGATATATGTGTATGTGTGTGCATGTGTGTGTATTATGTATATATCCATCTACTTGACGGCTCAGAAAGCTAATAAGAGAGTAAAGAAACTGGGCCACCATCTAACTACGGATGGAGATCCCCAGGGTGGGTGGACGACTTTTGCCCTGTGGGCTTTCATTCATTCCAGGAGGGGTGGCTGATAGAGTAAAGAGTGTTTCTGTCACACTCATGGGACTGAGTTCCAGGCCAGGAAAGTAGGTGGCTTGGGAAACACTCTTTTTCTTCATTTGGGACCCCAAATGGCAGTACTCTAGCAATAAGAGCCAACTGGAATTAAGCAGACTCTCACAGGGACTCCAGTTCTGTTTTGATTCTCTCAGTCTCTGTAATACTTCATAGCAACAAATATGAACAAACTAAAGCCAAAGACAACAAAACAAGCAAATTTCACAAATATAATCTCGAATAAATAAATGTAGATATAGAAGAATAAAAATGACTGAATTTATTTCAACATGCAAATTAAACTATAATGTTTAGAGATGCATTCTTAGGTATTAAAACTACATGGAAGGGCTTCCCTGGTGGCGCAGTGGTTGAGAATCTGCCTGCCAATGCAGGGGACATGGGTTCGAGCCCTGGTCTGGGAAGATCCCACATGCTGCGGAGCAACTGGGCCCGTGAGCCACAACTACTGAGCCTGCGCGTCTGGAGCCTGTGCTCCGCAACAGGAGAGGCCGCGATAGTGAGAGGCCCGCGCACCGCGATGAGGAGTGGCCCCCGCTTGCCGCAACGAGAGAAAGCCCTCGCGCAGAAGTGAAGACCCAACACAGCCAAAAATAAATATAAAATAAATAAATAAATAAAAGATGATTATAAAACTACATGGAAAATCAAGAAAGCATTTACAATCAAAGTCAGGATAATGGTCTCTAATGCGGTGAGCAGAGGCTTGCAATTGAAGAGAGGACATAAGGAAATTTTCTGGGACGCTGCCGATGTTCTATTTTTTGGTGATGTTTACACAGGTGATCACTCTGTGACAAATCACTGAAGTGTATTTTTTGTTCACACTTGTGTACATACATGAGTGCTACATTTTATCCCAAGACTATTAAAGTGTTTATTAGATCATGTTGTTCCCCACTGAAAACCTTCCAATAATCTGCCATTGTCTGTCTCCTACTCTCACCTGGAAATAGCCTGCTTTCCCCCTGCTCATTTCACTCTAGGCAAAGAGTTCCTTGCTCTTGCTCAAAGAGACAAAAAAAATTTTACCCACATCAGTCTCTGCACTTGAACCTCCTTCTCTTCCAGCAATACACTTTTATTGGCTTGTCACATAACCGTTTCCTCGTTTTTCAGCTTAAAATTAATTGTAGCTTTCTTAGAGATGCATTCTTTGACCACTCATTCTAAATGCAAAGCCACCCACCAATTACTCTGTATCACCTTGTTTATTTCCCTCACATTAGAAAGCTCCATATGATGACACTGAATTTAGAAGTTTTTGTATATATTTTTTATCTTTTACTTACTGTAAAATCTTTGCTATAATTTAAGATCTATGATGGCAGGTATTCTTTTGGTCTTTATTCTCAACATGGAACGAATCTTTGGCCAAGAAAAAATATCTTTAAGATTCTTGAGATTAGGGACTTCCCTGGTGGTCCAGTGGGTAAGACTCCACGCTCCCAATGCAGGGGGCCTGGGTTCCATCCCTGGTCAGGAAACTAGATCCTGCATGCATGCTGCAACTGAGAGTCCCACAAGCTGCAACTAAAGATCCTGCATGCTGCAACTAAACATGCACAGTGAAGATTCCACGTGCCACAACTAAGGCTCGGTGCAGCCTAAATAAATAAATATTAAAAAAAAAAAAAGATTCTTGAGATTAGTCTACTAGACTATGGAAGTTAGGAGAAGCCTAACATCTCATTATATAATTTGGTTATCATAGATATACTGCAAGGCAAAAAAGATATTTATTTATCCCAGCTATTTATCACCTGAGGGCTGAAAAATCTATCAAGTATTAGAGGGGATATGCTATCATACACACAAATAATCTAATGTTGTAATGAAATCCTAACTTAGAAAATGAGCTTCTTCATTCTTATTTTATTTTTTATGTTATATGTCTGTAGTCTATACAGCTTCCTCTTGTAGAATTAGCATCACACACACACACACCACACACACACCACACACACACACACACACACACACACACACTCATACATACACAAACCTTAAGCAAAGAAGGAGGTTGCAAATTTTCTTTTTCAAAAATAACAAATCAACCTGTAATTCTTCACGTTAAAGGTAAGGTTTATGCATTTGCTTCAAGTTAAAATGACTAACTTTCGGATGAATTATCTTTTTTAGATTTTATTTTTTTTTGAGATCTGCCTAGGCTGTCAGGGTTCTACATTTGGCACCATTACACCCAGTTAATGTAAGTTAGCTTATTTTTATAGTGTGGTGTTTTATAGATTTTTTTATTGCACCATTAAGAGCATTTTGATTTCTGCAATATTACCAGATTTTCTTGTCATAATACATAACATTTCACTGTCTCACTTTGCGCTAAGCCTCATAGCATTCACTTACATCCAGTTTTCTGCCTCAGAAGGCCAGGTAATGAGATGAGCTTCGAGAAAAGAAATTGCTGGTTTAGTTTGTTACATTAGAGTCCAAGCAGATTGTTTTCTCTTCAAATGTTAGCCAAAGCTCAGTTCACAGATACTTCCCCTGGTAAGCAATCACTGCCAGTTTAGTGTCCAGCAGTGAGTTCATAAATGTAATTTGACTTTTGATTTTTAAAATCAGAAATAAAATGTCTATTTTAATATACTGTGAATTTTAATGGAAAATTTGTGGAATTTTTCAACTTCTCGATAAAGTAAAAATTTGTCCGTTTATGACACGGTAGGCCTACTTTAAGCCTAGTGAAAACCACTAAGGAATTTAGATTATTGCCACTGGTTAGCTTTGGCAATACTATAGAATTATTTCAAAGATAGAAGCAGCCTCCAGTTTTGAAATTTTTACAGGTTATTACTGTATTATCTGTGACTATTCACTCAAAGTACATACATATCGCAAAAATACTACTTTAGATTCTGAACTCATTTCATTTTTTGTTGTTGTTATTAGCTGTTATTATTTAGTTAACTTAATCTACTTGCACAATATTTTTCTTTCATCTGCTTGTTTGGTGTTTTTTTTTACCTCATTTCTAATGATATTAAGTAGAGGTCTAATCTCTGGTAGTTAGGTGTGAGGTTGACATGGGGGACAGTAATGCAGTCATGATTAGAATGAACTGATTTTAAAGACAGTGACCTCTCTCATGTATGTGGACATAGAGGGTATGTTCGGAATCACTGTTCAAATGCTGAAATTCAAAGCTTTCTGAACACGTTTAACGACAGCATTCATTTATAGATCTAGTGGTTTGTGATCCATCAAATGGCACAGTTGCCACTAGCTTCAGGGACTAGAAGGTCTTCTTGGGAGTGTCCCAACACGTTGCGTCAGTGTAATTTCAAGATCCTGATTTGCTAACAATCTTACCATAGTACTGATCATTATAGTCTTTTCAGGTTTCTTATTTTAAAAGACAAATATTAGGGGCTTCCCTGGTGGCGCAGTGGTTGAGAATCTGCCTGCCAATTCAGGGGACACGGGTTCGAGCCCTGGTCTGGGAAGATCCCACATGCCGTGGAGCAACTAGGCCCGTGAGCCACAACTACTGAGCCTGCGCGTCTGGAGTCTGTGCTCCGCAACAAGAGAGGCCGTGATAGCGAGAGGCCCGCACACCGCGATGAAGAGTGGCCCCCGCTTGCCGCAACTAGAGAAAGCCCTTGCACAGAAACGAAGACCCAACACAGCCAAAAATAAATTAAAAAAAAAAAATAGACAAATATTAGAAAGCAGAAGACTCCATAGTAATTTCCACAGCTTGACAAGATGACTAGATTGCCAGTCTGTTTGACTTTATTTTTTCAGACATTCATGTTTAAACTTTTACCTAAATGATTAATGTCAGTTTGTATGAGAAAAGCAGAGAGCAAAAGCAGATGAACTTTCAAGGGTTAAAATGAATGGATGAGACCTAGCTTAATTCTAGGACTTAAATTTGAAGATTAGATTTATTCATCTAGTTGGCCTGAAATCTAAGTGATGTTTTTTTTCTTTTTCCCTTAGAGGTGACAGTCCCAAGTAGGATTTAATTCATTCTAAAGCAGTTAAATATTTTGAGAAACTATTTACTTATTTGGAATCATTCAGTTTTATCCCAGTGGCATTGAGTCAGTCAGAGTCGCTCTCTCTCTCTGCCCCCCCCATATATATATATATACTATATGTGTATTACATTGTCAGTAAAACAAGATAAAGAAGTTAAACAGACTAGAATCAACAAAAAGCTTAATAATGTACAAGACTAAAATAAAGTGAGCAAAAAGGGAATAAAAGATATTAGGTGAAAAGCAAAATAGTGGAGAAATTAATGATTCTACATTTGGCTTCTAAGAAGGGGCTGTTAATTAATGTAGCAAGAATTTGGCTGTGATTTGAACAGTGATTTTTTATTTTGGCCAATATTTATAAGAATAAAATAGATATTGATATTGGTTATTATATGTTTATATTTCGGCTTTCATCAAGTGAAGTGAATTTTTTTCTCAGAATTTTTGGCTGGCTGTGTTGATAGAGCAGAGAACTAAAGTGAAATGTTCCCTGGATCCGTTGGCTCCATACTTCAGAACGAGGCCTGTGTTTTTGCTTTTGTTTTCTAAGAGTTATAATGTATACTGGAAACTACATTGGCTTTGGATAGAATTGAGTTCTTAAACTCACTTCACTATATAGCCAACTTTATAAGTTTGAAGTTTGAGCACTATTTTAAAAGCTGCGTCAGTTGCATCACCTGTAAGGTTGACATTGAAGTATCCTGTGATGTGCACAAAGTTTGTCCTCAGCTTCATGGGTTTCCAGTTCTCCCCTGGTTCCGCTGTTTTGTTTTGTTTTTTTCCCCACAAATAATCATTGGGTTACTAACTGTGTACCAGGAACCAAGCTCAGTCCTGGGGAATACAAAAGGAAACAAAAGAGATATATTCCCTGCCCTCATAATTTTTACGGTTTAGTACGAGAGAAAGGAACACAGTCCAAGTCATCAGGCCAATAATTAGCTAATTCTATTGTGACTTCTTGCTGAATGTCTTTAGCTCTTCAAATGTGTCCTCTTGCCCCACCAGAAACCTAGAATAATACAAACATTTCTCTCCCTCTTTGGGTACCTAATTCATTCTCATTCTTCAAGTCTCAGCTTAGTATCATGTATTTTCTAACTTCCCTAATCTCTTCCACAAGCTTTGTAGCTCCTAGTATATATTTCTATCACCAGTACTTACCCCTATATACATATATAATATGCTTTTAATGGCTATGCCATGATTAATATAACATTTTCCCTAAATTTGGACATTTACATAATTTCTCTTTATGAAATGAATGTATTTAGATACAAATCATTTCTCTGCTTATTAGCTTGTAATAGATTTCTCTAATAATGTTTATTAAAGGACCTAAATCTTTTTTATAGTACATTGTTAATATTAACATGCTATTTAATGGTATAAAAATATATGTTCAGAGAATAGCAACATAGAAATGTAATTTCTCTTTTAATCACAGACATCTTTGTTGAGTCTTGTAATAAAAGAGAAAGTAATATTGAGGTCTAAGCATCTTTTTTAACATGTATGAGGTGAGGATATGGAATTAGTTACAAGATGACAAACATTAAACAGTAGTTTAAAAACCATCAGGTAAACCTAGAAACAAGTGTGAAACTGTAAATCTTAACGTAGATAGAGGGGAAATGTATGGGCTACGTGAGGGAGGAACAAGGGAATATTAAACCTGATGGGACACTTAAGGGGAGAAAACCCTTAGAGGCTGTGCCAGGGTAGAATGAGGTCTCGTTTCTAGCATAAGCTAAAAATATGGGACACATTTTTCTCAGTTCCACAAGTAGGTCTCTAACAGTCTCTATGCTCTCTATTCTACTATAGATAAATGATTTGAGTTTCTTCATCTTAAAAATTGGCAAAACACTGCTTTCTTTGTAGGACTGTTGTTAGGATTAAACGAAATGATCTGCTAGAGGCAGAGCACTCCCTCTCTTGTTCATCATGTATACTCAGGGGTTAGCATGTAGTAAATCTTGCATACAAGTTTTTTAATGGCTTAAATGAAAGCAAATACCATACTGATTGATCACCAATTCCAGGCAAAAAGTGAAAGCCAGAGGGCTTCTTTTGCAAGATTTAAGGAGATCTAACCTTCTGTAGCCAGAGAGCAAGGAGAGCAAAGGACCAGGCCTGGCACTCAGTCATGAAAGCATCGGACTCCAGAGAAGTTTGGTCTCCTATTGCATGATCAGAACCCTGAGACCTGCAATAGTGATATACGGTTACCTGGACAGATGCAATTCAGAAATTAGATCTCCTAGATTCTCTCTGGGCTTGTAAAAAGTGGCTCTATGTCTCTTTTTACTAGATACTACTCTCCACACCCCAACTTGAAGATCATGTAGAGACCTGATAAGAGGCAGGTTTCTTATAAATAATCCTCCCTTCCCTCAGGATTTGCTGACATTAGTCCCCCTGACAACCAGACAAACGTTAGTGGTCAAATACCAGCACAACCAGAACAGAGATGCTATGGGGCTGCCGAGAGAGAAGAGGGGCTATCACCGAAATTGCTGAAGGATCTGCAGGAGCTGGGAGAGTATGCACAGCGTGGGTCTTGCGGTCCTTACCAACAGGTGATAAAATCTACATTTAGATACAGTAGTTAATTGATATGAGAGCACTCTCCTGTGATACAGAATTTAAAACCCTGGCACATATCCTAGGAGGTGGTGTTAACAGCTGCCAGGATGGTTCTTGTAAGCCTGGAAAAATTTATGACCTATGCTAAGTGGGTGGAAATTCCAGAACTGCCATGGGAGATGAAGGAGGAAGAGATCAAAAGACTCAGTGCACTGGGCATGCCTGAGAAAAAATATATACGTAAGGCTAGAAACCCCACCAGCTAACTAGAATCTACAGGATAGCCCATCAGACACCCCATTTACCAAACAGTAACGAATGTGCTATGGAGAGGGACACATCACATCAGTATCACTGAGAAGCTCAGTGATAGCTGTCTTCTGTAGGCAGGGTAGGAAATGACATTGCAGAATTGGGATTCCTCATAAAAAGGGGAATGACAGAATCTCTAAATAATAAATACCAAGAAGTGGCTCTTAATGGCCAGCAGAAAGGTAGGTGCAATCATTGCAATGAACAGGAACATAGGAGTGACAAACCTGGGGTATAACCTTAAGAAGAAAGATAGAGTAAATAAATAGAATATGGAGCCCCTAAATCAAGATAGACGGGCAGGGTGTTGCTCAATTTATACAATGAAAATAAATCCTTTCTCTGTTCCTCCCTCTATCCTGCTCCTGCTCCCCAATCACTATCTCTTGCCCAGTTTGTAGATCTGAGTTGAGTCTCAGACTTTTGTTTGAAGACTATTTACTGAAGGACAGGGCAGATCTCTAAGACAGAGTACCTAGCAATACCACGAGAGCATGGGGCAGTAATTCCCCCAGTCCTTTCTGAAAGATACTAAAGGCCATTTACTCAAGTGACTATGCACTAGGTAAAGAGAAATATCCAGAACTTTTGAGGACTGTTAATTCAGAGTCAAAATTAAAACTGATACACTGAGGCCCAAACTGATTCAACAGTCTTCCTAATAGAAAGAAAGCACACGGGAGGGAGCCAGATAATAAATGGAATTCTGGCCTGCAGCTGGCACATGGTAGTCCACAGACCCATCAGGTGGTCTTTTCCAAGACCTCCCAATGTATTGTTGGATTGCACACCCTTGCAAACTGGCAGATCCTTCACATTGGTTTCTTGTCCTGTATACAACAACTATCAATTAATGCCATCCACAAAGATTTAAAGAAAGCAGAGGGAGTAGTCGCTGGCATATTCTCATTTATGACACCAGTCTAGACTTATTAAAACTAAGGGATGGATTATGGCATATGACAGTGGAAAACTAAACTTGACCAAATAGTAATCTCAACTGCGTTTGCTTTACAAGATACAGTATTTTTCTGGAGCAGAGTAACACAGCCTTCAGTGTGAGGTATGGAAAATGCATTCATTTCTATCTCTTTCAGAAAGAAGAATCAAAATAAGTTTAGATCCATGTGGAATAGACAACAGTAAACTACAGAGTCTTAGTCTGGGGCCCTGTTAACTCTCTTGACCTCTGTCATAATGCATATGGAAGGACCCACTGAGTCATAAGCTCAGAAACCCATTGCAAGATAGAAGTAGTACACCTGGATCAGACCTGAGTAGGGTCAGAAAGTACGGAAAGTTGCATGAAAAGGTGGCTCTGTCTCTACCACTGCCAGACCAGCACCTCTCCTTCAGCTCCCTCCTATAACTCTTAGGACTAGATGTCAAAGAAGGAAAAAGTTTAAGCAGGTTTCATGTATGGTTTGTCTTGTTATGTTAGTATGCATCAAAATGGGCTGCTGTTCTACTAAAATGCTTCTTAAGGACGGAGGTAAAGGGAAATTCTCCCAATGAGCAGAGTTCTGGGAAGCGTACCTCATCATCCTTTGTGTGGAAAGAGGAGTTGTGGAAGGCTAGAATTTACATGGACTCATGTATATCTGGACAAGGAGTTCCAAAGACGCTTGTGCATAGATTTAAAGGAATGGGAACAAAGTCTGAAGATCTCTGTATCATAGGTGAACACCCACCACAGAGGTTCCTCTACAATATAACCAGACAGACAGACTGACTCAGCTACCTGATAGGGGAAACTAATCACACTGCCAAGGGGCCCCTCTTTCAGCAAAGAAGTAGAGCAGAGGGCATATTATTGTGGAATACACTAGTCCAGTTACTTCAGCTACCAAGAAAATGCTGAACGGATAGAAAAATAGAATGCTATTTGAAGACTCAGCCAAAGTACCAGTCAGTAGATGATACCCTGCAAGGATGAAGTGTCACCCTCTAGACACAGTATACATCCTAAATTAATAATTATCTTATGGTGCTTTGCTCCCAATACTTAGAATGCATGGATCTGGGAACAAAAGAAAGAAAGCACAAGTGGTCTTATTTACCATCCCTCCTAACGACCCACCTTGGGAATCTGTGCTTCTCATCCTTGCAGCTTCAGGCTCTATGGATCTAGAGACCCTGGTATCCAAGGGGAAATGGATGCTGCTACACAAAGGGAGCAGGGAACAATATGTCTGATGTTTAGGTTACTACGGGATTGTATCTTGATGCTTCCGTGACCCGGTTTAATGAAAAAGGGCTAAGTATAGCAGCCATAGCCCAGGAAAGACGAGGATCTGAGCAAATCCATCGGATAAGCTGCCTAGTTCAGCAGAGGTACTAGCTGAGCGACAGGGCGCTAGAATGGTGGTGGTGGAGGAGGAGGAGAAAAATTATTGTGGCCTTGAGATCAACTGCTGCAGCAGAGACTTTTGTTAATCTCATTAACACATCTCTTGTAAGTTCCCCAGGAACTAAAGTCTGCCTTGAATCCTGGAGAAGTTGCCCGTAAGTGGGGCAAACTATAAGAAGCAATTTGAATGAGTGGTTCAATGGGTAAATTAGATATTCTGTTGTTCCATGCAAATCTGCCTTATGTCATGACCAAAGCACCCAGCTCCCATCTTCTAGGAATAATGGCTGCTGGCCACTTCATAGCTGCACCCCCATCCTGGGATTTGTCATCTATCCCAGGGAACTGACTCAATGATATCTACTCTCCCTTTCAGGAGGCATGTATTCAGAAGGAGGTTGATGGAAATATTCAAAAGCCCAACCGTCGATCCAGGACAACTCAAAATGGCTGTCCCAGCTCCTGGAGGATCACTCTGAGGTCTCAGTTGCAATACATTTGTGGATCTGCTCTTCTGTCTTCCCAAACCTGACTTCCTCACTTCTTACATGTGTCACTCCTGAGACTCTTCTCCAGGAAACTTTTTGCATGAAACTCTCTGCCTCAAAGTCACAGTTTCCAAAGAATCCAATCTAAGACATCGGTACACCTGCATTAAACAAAATATATAGGGAGACTGATAATAGAATAATATTTAAGGGGATTGAAAATATATGTATAATTAAAATGTGACAAAAATATCACACAAATCAGGTGTGTCAAAAATTTTCTGTTTTTGAGAAAACAAACTTAATTGCATGCTGCTCATAAGAGACATACCTTAAAATTATATAAAAATGTTGAGAATAAAGGATAGAAAGGGATTTGCCATGCAAAGATAACCAAATAAAGCTGTTTTTATCTATGTAAATATAAGGCAAAATCGTCTTAAGGTAAGAAGCATATTTACAATAGGCGAAGAGGGATACATCATAGTGATGAAAAGAGTAAACCAACGAACCATAAGAACAATGAAACTTTCTAAATATGCATGTCCAAAATATGTATGAACCTAAAACATAGCACTGACATGAGTAAAAACCAATTGACAAAACTGTAAGGAAAATACATCAGAACATCACCATAGTGAGAAAATACCTCAATCCATAGCTGATAGGAATAGTAGATCAAAATCAATATAATTTTAAAAAGCTCTGATGAACACATGTACGTGAAATATGTGCCCAAGCTGATCATGCGGTGGGTCATAAAGCAAGTCTGGTCACATTTCAAAAGACTGAAATCTTTGACAGTATATTCCTGACCATAGTGATATCAAGCTAGAAGTCAACAATAAACAAACAAAAATTCTCAAAGCTATTAGAAATAAAGCAATGATGCACGAAGTGACCATGGGTCAAAGAAAAAATGAAATTAGAATTAGATAACAGGATAATAATAAAATATCAAAATCTACAGAATCCCACTAGAGCCATGCTTAGGAGGCAATGCAGAGCCGTCAATGCATATATTTGAAAAGAAGAAAAACTAAAATCAGTCAGCTAAGAAGTCACCTAAGCATGTCAGAAAAAGAACGGCAAGCTAAAACCAAAGAAAGTAGGAGAAAGAAAAAGATATTACAAATGTGAGTAATGAAAAGTTGTGTCATTAAAGATAATATAGAGATGAAAAAGAAAATAAAGGGATATCTGGAACAACATTATAGCAATATATTTGTAAATGCAGATGGCATCAACAAATTCCAAGGGAAAGAAAAAGTTCCCAAACTGACAAAAGAGTAAATATGGAAAATTTATATAACGTTATATATATTTTTAAGATAATTACATTTTTAAACATCATAAGAAAAACTTTGGGTGCAGATGGCTTCAAGAGAATACAGTAAGATAATATACTCCTTAACGTGTATTACGAAGCTGGCATAATACTTTAAACTAGTTAACCTAGCTAAGTAGCTCAATCTGGTTAACCTTGTTAATTCAACCTAAATAATAACATTATAAGAAAGTAAGTAGTGATGATTTTCATGAACATAGATGAAAAATTCTAAATCTATTAGTAGTAAATTCAATACAGTGCTACGTAGAGAAAATAACACATCATGCCAAGTTAGATTTATTTATGGAATACATGGTTGCTTTAAAATTTGAAGGTTAAAGTAATTCACAGAATGAAAAACAAAATTTGTATGATTTTCTCAATACATACAGAACCAGAATTTGATAAAATTCAACACCCATTTATAGTAGAAACTTAGTAACCTAGAAATAAAGGGGAAATCTTTAGTCTAAGATGTATTTATAAAAGTATACAGCAAACATCAGATAAATGGTGAAATACTGAAATCCACCTCTTCACCCTCCAAAATCAATATCCATTATCACCACCCGTATTCTGTGTTGTACTGTCAACCTTAAGCAGGGAACTAAGAAGAGGAAAATGAAAAGGTCTAAGAGTAGAAAAAGAAGAAATAAAACTGTCATCACTTATATCTGACATGATTACAGATATTTAAAATCCAACAGAATCTATGCATATACTATCAGAACTGATAAGTGGCTTCAGAAAGTTTTGTATCTGTATACAGTGACAATTAGAAAGTAAATATTAGAAAAGATACTATTTAGAATAGCATACCCAAACATTAAATATCCAGGCATAAGACTACTACATCAAAAATTATAAATCATTACTATGAGAAAGTTTTTTAAAAAGCTAAATCAATGGAAAGAGATAGTATGTTCATGAATTGGAAGGCACAGATTGTAAAGGTATTAATTTTCCCTAAATTCACCAGTGCAATTCCAATCACAGTCCCCGCAGTTATTTATTTATTTACTTACTTATTTTTAGATTGGAGGAACTAACATGCTGATTCTAAAATGTGTAAGAAAGATTTAAAGGAAATGTTCTTCTTGAAAAATAAGACATTAATTAGGACAGTGTAGTATTGACATAAACGTTGTCAAATAGACCAATGGTATAGAACAAGTGTCAGCAAACTGTAGCTGTGAGTCAAATCTGGCCTGCTGCCTGTTTTTGTAAGTAGTTTTATTGTAACACAGCCATGTCCATTCATTTATGTATTGTCTTTGACTGCTTTTGTGCTACTGTGATAGAGTCGTGTAGGTGCGACAGAGAGCATCTGACCCAAAAATTTAAAAGATTTACTATCTGACACTAGAGAAGTTTGCCTATTTTTAGTGTAGAATATAGAGTCCAGAAATAAATCAATACATAAATGGAACCTGAAATCAAGATTATGTTACCACCAAGCAATGGGGTAGGAGCCTTTTCAACAAATAGTGCTATGTAAATTGAATAATGATATGCAAGAAAAAATTATTCCTGACTTCAATCTTAAACCATGCACAAAAACCAATTTCATTTAAAAGTCAAACAAATAAAGCTTCTTCAAAGTAACACAGATGTTAAAAAGACTTGTAAAAAACTAACTGCTGATAAAAAGCAATAATCAAAAAGGAATAAATTAATACACTAAACCTCAATAAAATCAAATCAAGATGTTCTGATTTTCAAAAGACATCATTAATAAAGAGGTAAGCCATACAGTGGGAAAATATGTTTGCAACCTATAGAACCAACAAAAGACTCTAGTTCTTTCAAATACAAATACATAGTGAGCTAGCTAGATCGACCCAGTAAGAAATAGGCAAGAGACTAGAGGATATCCAAATAACCTGGTCACATAAAATGGTGTTCCACATCATTAGTCAATCAGTAATATGCATATTTAAAACACAATAAACCAGAATGGCCAGATTAAAAAGACTCATCATACAAAGTGTTGGTGAGGATACAGAGCCAATTGGAAGCCTTGCCTGCTGACTGGAGTGTAAACTGGCACAAAACCACTTTTAACAGTATCTACGAAAGCTGAATATACACATACCCTATGATCCAGCAATTTTCATTTCTTAGTCTATACCCAGAAGAAATACATACCCACATCAAAAGACCTGTACAATAATGTTCATAGCATTAGGGTTTATAATAGCTCCACACTGGAAAAAAGCTGTATACTAATATAATGAATACACTTGAATAAAGAAAATAGAAATTAAAGAGCTAGACATAAATGAATATATGCTACATGATTCTATTTATATAAAATTTAAAAACAGGCAAAACTTATTGTTTTAGAAGCCAGGATATTGAGGAGGACATGGGCTTGTTGGGTAGAGTTCTGTGGGGTTGGTAATACTATATTTCTTGATCTGGAAGAGTAGCTACATAGATGTGTTCACTTGTCAAAATTCACCAACTGTACAACTATGATGTTTACAATTCTCTGTACAAACGTTATAGTTCCATAAAGTGTTCAGATTTTTAAAAAGGATAACACATAGTAAGGCAGGGAGTAGGGAGTGGGAGGGGATGGCATGACATTTTAGATATGTGGTCAGGGAAACCCATTCCCAGGGGAGCATATTTTATCAGTAATCTGAAAGAAGCGAGGAAGAAGCCACGTGAAACTATGTGAAGATCTAAGGTAAGAATATTCCAGGCAGGGCTTCCCTGGTGGCGCAGTGGTTGAGAATCTGCCTGCCAACGCAGAGGACACAGGTTCGAGCCCTGGTCTGGAAAGATCCCACATGCCGCGGAGCGACTAGGCCCGTGAGCCACAATTGCTGAGCCTGCGCGTCTGGAGCCTGTGCTCTGCAACAAGAGAGGCCGCGATAGTGAGAGGTCCGCGCACCGCGATGAAGAGTGGCCCCCACTTGCCGCAACTAGAGAAAGCCCTCGCACAGAAACGAAGACCCAACACAGCCATAAATAAATAAATTAATTAATTAAAAAAAAAAAAAAAAAAAAAGAATATTCCAGGCAGAGGGAGTATCAGTGCAAAGGCTCTGAGATGGTACCATGCTTGCTATATGCGATGAGCACCAAAAAGGTCAATTTGGCTTGAGTGGAGGAAGTGAGAAAGAGATAGTCACAAATCAGATGGGCTGGGCACATATTAAACTACTGAATGAGTAACTTATGTGCATATTGACACTTCTGGTCTTAACATGATTGTTCTTTGTTATCTGTCCGTTAAATATACAGAGCACATTGTAAAATGATTTTAAAAACCCCATCTACTAACCTTAGAAAAACAGATTTAAAATGAGGGTAATAAATGTGCTCAATTTAAGAGCTTATTCCTGTTTCATTCAATCTTTAAAGTATTGTCCATCCTACACAATTCCTAATGAAGACAGAAACCATCAGTTAATCAAGAAAATAGCTAGATTGAGAAAAAGTGTTGATAAAAGCATAATCTGTTCATTCACTGATCATTTATGGAAAAAAGGATTATATGCACATTCTATACATACATATGAAGGGCTGATATAGAGATAATGCTAGATTTAAGACCTGACACCAGCAATAATGGAAACAGAAAAACAGAAAATCATTCTTTAAAGGGACATATTATTCTTAAAGACAATTTATACTAGGGTAGTCCAGGAAGATCAGGCAATGACATTTGAGACAACTGAAACTTATTCTGAGGGCAAAAGAATGTGAACAACGATTATACTTTCTACATTTTATGAGAACCTACACATCCCACACTCCAACTCTGTGAGAATTTTTCCTTTTTAATTTAAAAATTTAAAAATACTAGTGTCAACATTACCAACAACGGTAAAACAACACATGCAAGAACAACAAAATAAAAATGCAAAGTCTTGAGACCATACAAAGAGCTTCCCTGAGAATTGTGAATGGCCTGCAATGAGATTATACCCCTTCTGCCTAGAAAGAGTTGCTCAAAAGCAGGAGGCTTTAAAGAAAATCACAAAACTCCGACCTTCCCCTTCTTACTGAGTCTATGTTAAAGGGCCGTAAAACTTGTCAGTTCTTGCCACATCTATTGGCACACAGTACTGGCTTGACAAGAGTTTTGCAGCCTAGCTGGGGCCCATGACCTGTCCCCTGTACTCTCTTAGAATTTATTTTCACCCCAGCAGGCAGCACCTCACAACATCGGTAATTTGTCAGGCAGCTTGTACTCTCCAGTACAGCCTACTTAACAGAGGGCTCTTATAAACATCTCTGTGAATCACGAGTAATGCCGCCAGGAGGGAAACCGAAATTTCAGAGCAGTGAGTACAATCTGAATTGATGGCAAAGGTGACTTGGTCTTGGCTGCAAAATCAATGGGGAGTGGTCGTGGGGGAATTTGCTTATTTGGTTCCCAGGGAATCAGTGCCGTGGCCACCACAATCTTAAGATCTTTGTGAGAAAGTGAGAGATGGAAGGTGTGCAACCAAAGGGAGTGCAGAAAGCAAACAATGTGTTCCATGATTCACCATGAGGAAGAGAGGAAAGAATGGGCAGACGAGACACCAAGAAACTAAGCAGCATGAACAAAATATTTCAATCATCCCAACACCTGGAAAGAGTGAACTGTATTTTAATCAACTTTCATTGGCACTAATATTTTAATAGGAATTGCCCCTTTCTTGGGAAAGGATGATAAATAACTGTTTTAATTCAAAGTTGGATCAGAATGCAGTCAGTATTATATTCCTCATCAGATCTCATTTAAAGATTTCAAGTACTGAGAATTCTACTATTTAATCATAAAATAGTTTCCCAGGAAAGGAAAAATTTGTTATAATCTGAAGTAAGAGTTCTATTTATTTTTATAATTCTGTGGAGTCAGGATTAATTCTTAGAAGGGCTATTTTTTCCATACCTGGAGAATGACCCCTTAACCTTTGCCTCCTCTCTCGCAAATGTGGGCCAAATGTTAGAAGTGCTTCACATAGTCTAGTGTGATAGCTTTGTGAATATCCTTAAGTTGATGAAATAAATATAAGACACGTTCCATTTCTATAGTAAATTATATGAAATGTGTTAAGATCCACAAATCACTCCATAAGGTAAAAAAAAAAAATCCGAAAAGATTATTTTCCCTTATATACAGGTTAGGAAACAGACTTTGCCAAGTTAATACTTGGTCTGAGGTCACAGACTTCTTTCTCTTTTCACCATAGAACTTATTATAACCATATTCCTAGAGTCCAGAAAACTAAAAACTAAAGCCTATCTCTAAGAAATCCACTGCTGGCCTACAATGTCCACGTCAAAAGTCTTTTCCCTCAGGGGCTGCTGACTTGAAAAGAAAGTAGGAGGAAGACAGCCTGGATTGGGAGAGAATTCTGTGTAAGACAATTGGTGTGATATTATTTTGCTTGGTTTTTTTCTTGCCATGGAATATAACTTCTTTTTATCATACACCTCATGGGAAGACATAAAACCAAAAAAGAAAAAAGTCAATACAGTAGAGTCAACAACATGGTACTATGAACTTCAAAGTTGCTAAGAAACTAGATCTTAATTATTCTTAACACAAAAAAGAACTGATAATTGTGTGACATGATAGAGGTTTAGCTAACACCATGGTGGTGATCATACTGCAAAATATAAATGCATCAAATCAACACATTGTACAACTTAAATTTACACAATGTTTTATGTCAATTATATCTCAACTTTAAAAACGAGAAAAAGAAATGTCAATACTGTCTTGGTACACAATTTTCCTACAGACCTCCAGAAGCTACTGTCTTCTGATCCATAAGTAGGTGTAAATGTGCTATAAGGATCGATCAAGAGTGAGCTGCTTTAGCAGGGTCACTCTGGGATGGGCCTTCTCATCTGAAGGAGGAAGAGTAACGGAATCTGAAGAAAGCATTATTCCCAAAGGATGACACGCAGCGGAAAAAAAGGAAAGGAAGGCAGAATGAAGAACTCCCTTCTACCTATTTTCATCTCTTTTTTCCCTTGAAAAATGGGATAATGATTTGTATTTTAGAGAATACTTTGTTCTATCACACTTCTCTCTACTGCTATTAAAACAAAAATAAAATTCCCCTTCCTTTCCTAAAACAATGCTTGGGTTCCCCTGGTTTTCGTTCTGATTGGGACTTTCCAGAATAAATTGTGTTTAAGTGATGCTTTGCTTCCATGCATCATTTTGATATCTGCATGTCCGTATGTTTTTCCCCGTAAGTGAAGTCAGTATATATACACACCTGCACAGATACACACTCACACACACAAACTCTGTCACAGCATATACATGATCAAGGCATTTTATCTGAGTACTCACTAGTAAATACACTCTTCTATAAAGTCTGCCAGAGGTATTTAAAATGTCAGATTTAAAAAAAAATTAATTCAATTTTTATGCCTAAACTAACACATTTATTTCATTTTTTTGGTTTGCAATTTTGGATAACTTAATTTCTTGGCTTGCAATGGAAGTTAAATTTCAGTATCTACCATAAACAAAATATTCATTCCCTTCCTCAAGAATGAAAACACCTATTATAATTCCTTGTTAATTCCTAACTGTTGGATGAACATTTGGATGAAGAGTTTACAAAGAGTACATATATAAAATATTCAGACACCAAACAGCAAAAATAAAAATGAAGCCAAAAAAAGCAATAGAAATCTAAAATAGTCTATCTTAACAAAACAAAAAAGATGAAGACCTATATAATCCCTCTAGAAGAAACAGGTTTCATTAATAAAAAGGACAGAAAATATATTAATGAAGAATTGTAAAATAATACCTAACTACAAAATTGTACAAAACCTCATATTCAACCTTTGACTCAAAATAGCATTGTTAATATGTCAGCATATTTTAGTTACATACGTTTAAAGTGAGACATACAGATTAACTCGTTTCCTAGCTCTGAGAGTTCTTCAAATCCTACACATGTTTAAAATTGCTATTTAAATTTGATTCAATTACTATCTTTAAAAAATCAAACAGCATCTTTCATACTTTTATACTGAATAAAAGATGCACTGACTCCTTGCTTCCCACTAAGCTCACTAGATATCCTGTACTTCATTCAGTCTTAGTGAGTTGGCCTGGATGATGTTAAAAGACAACATAAGAACTCTTTGGAAGAAAGTGTTTATCATCAAGTATAGAAGGCTTGGCAAAACCATCCATGATTAATATTTTATTACTGCTCAATTACTTACCAGACAGATTTAAGATGAGTTAAGGTATTTACTTGCATGTGACCATGGGTAGGCTTATTTCACAGCACCAACATGTTCAAATATGAGGTGATATGGCTTAGACCTATTTTCTATTGAAGTCACATTTTTGTGCATATGAATTTGCTTTTAGTTTTGAAACGACATTTAGTCACAAATCCCATGAATCTTTCTTGCAGTAAATTTAAAAATGGAATGTTCTTTGATATTGGTTGATTTTCTACCTCTTACTATTCTAAAAAGATATTCTGAAAATGTGAATGACACTTAGTAAGAAAACGTATGATGTAATATTTTGGATGGAGAAGTATGTATTTTCAAACATCAGTAGGGAAGAAGTCAGTGTGCTAAGGGCTTTAACTATCCGAAGAGACATGGATTTAAATCATTGTACATAAAAGGATTCTTAAATACTTTTTGTTATTTGATATTAAAAAAATGTTTGTTTCATTCACAGAAATTGAGTTCTACAAATAGCAGCTGATTCTTTCATTAAATCAGAACCAAACTGCTAATTTCATTATTAATGGTTAGCTTTGACATGTTTAAAAAGGGTAGAAGATACTTAATAGACTTGTCTTCGACCTTGAAATGAACAACTGTTCAGGGAAATGGAATTGTTCAAAGATACATTTTCTTTCTGCCAATCTGTGAAATATAATTATTCTCTTAATGAATCTCTCAATGAGTAGCAATCGTTCAGATCTTGAACAGGTAAAATATAATGATAATGGGAGCAGCTTTATAAATAAAAGGATAAAATGAGGTTGTTATTTTATACCATATTACGGGGTGATTAGAATAACAGTGCAGCATTCATCAGGCATTTGAACTGTCTCAGAAAAGCTCCCTGGGGGCTCATTTAAATTAGTTATGTTTATCCATAGAGATTTTTAGTCTTATTTCAAATGACTGTCACCTTACAACACTCAAGCCTCAATCTTTAGCTTACTCTAATTAATAGCTGTACTGTACAGTAGCCAATAGACACTGCCTAAAACAGACACTAACCCCCACCCCAGTTTATAAATCTACAATTTATCAAAGGAAGAGCAACATAACTATTTTTATTAAACCAGGGGAATAATTATTGAGTTTGGAGGGAATGGTGGTCTATATGAATCTCTATCAATTTCCACAAGAACAGAGTTGGCAGGATACTGTCCAAGAAGCTATCATTTCTATGTTAACTAGCTCTATACAATAAAAGACTGTATGTGTAAATACTAAATTCATGGCAATGGAACTCTAGTGGTTAGTTGTTTTGGTTAACTCAAAGGCACATACAGCTCAAAGATAATTAAGTAGATGGTGGGATTTGATTTTTTCAAGAAAAAAAGTCTCTTTGCTCTCTGCTGGACGCACCTGGAAGCCTTTGGTAGTAAGACAAATGAGTGCAAGGAGTACCAGGTGCTAGACTGTGGTGTTTTCATTACATCCATCAAGGTACCCAGAAAAAAAAAAGACATAAATAAAGAGGGGTAAAATAAAAGTTCAATATCTCTCCTGGCATGACATGAAATCTCTAAATAAGAAATCACTCCAAAAGATGGTGCAATTAAAGTATCATTCTCAATAAGATTATAGTTTTTCTTGGCTATTTTCTATCTTGATGGAAGAGAAAACATGGTTTTTAATACAAATAGAAAAAGATAGAATCATGACTTATATTTAACAATTTATGTAGCTGATTTCATGTCTTTTTGATAGTTCTTTCATGTTTACTCTTTTAAAAAAAAATCCTGCTTAAATTATTTTCATACGTCCTGATTATAGGAAAATTATTTTAACTTCCCTGGGACACACCTATTACCTGAGCTCCACACCATCACCCTCAATTGACAAAGTTACTACAGGGCTTTATATTTAGGACACTTCTGTGATAGCCCTCATATTTGGAAACTTTATGTGAGTACTATTTGAAAGATGCTCTACAAGTGCATAGTTGAGGCCTATATAATTCAGCCAATATTTATTTAACTTGGAAATATGTTTTATATTTCTACCATGTGTAGGTTAAGTTTACTACAAATTATAATGCAGTTTTAGCCTGTGTAAATGACCTGCCATTATCTTCGAAAGACTCAGGACTGGATATTACGTTGGATTGGATATTACAGAAACAAGTAAGATGGTTGTTTTATCACTGATATTAGACATCAGCCATCATAGAGAAAATGACCCATTAAAGCATTTATATTTTACACCTTTCTCTGAAGTTACAATTAAAATCAATAGTTACAAATGTAGGAGAGTCTCCGAATAGTATTAGCATTTTGAAAATACAGAAGGTATTCTGCCTCAGAAGTCAGAGAAGGTTAACAGATGAGCCTTAATTTAAAACCTCAAGTAAACAAATTCCTTTCCTTCTTCCCTTGCATCTATTAAATCGATTGCCAAAGCATATATTTTTCAAAATGCAACTGCTACTAAAAACTCATTTTTTTTTTCAAGTTTTCCCAGATTCATTAGGTGAAAGCAAGCGGCTCCTTGTTCTGCCATTCCTACCTACCTGTTCTTTGAACTTTCTCCATTTTCCTAACTTCAGTTTGCTTTCAGGAATACGCCTTTAATTTCAATGATCTCATTCACATATTAGAAAACACCACTTTCCTGTTTAAATGATTACTTACTTACTATATTATATCCAAAATGATCTCGTGGCCTTACCAATTTCACTATAAGAAGTCGAGAATTGTACTGCATGTCAGATTTTGTTTCTAGAATTATACTGTATGTCAGATTTTGAAAATCTGACTGTTGAACATGGGGTATTTGTCAATAATCCTAGCCACAGAATGGTATTCTATATAGCTCCAGAAGGAATATAAGAATATTCTAAAGACTGTCATCTGTTTTGCTACTAAAATATTAATTTATTCATATTTATGGTTTCTGTTTTCAAATCTCTAGGAGGCTAGCAGTTTCTGTGAAGTCTTTATAGTGTCATGACAAATAGAAATTTCATAAATGCTTCATCAAAATATATATGGTTTTATAGGACAGCTAGGCCAAATATAAGAGTACATGATCTTATATTTTGAAAATATATTTTTATTTTTACATACAAGAAATATGTCCTGTATTTTCTAATTTCTTTTTACTGCTGTTTTATAAACTTTAAAGGCATGCCTTTTGTAAAAAAAAAAAAAAAAAAAAAAAAAAAAGAGCGAGAGCTATCACATTAAGATATCCAGGTTATGATGCAATCTTCAAATGCAAACAGAAATTTTGATATTTAGATAGCTTTAACAAGTACTTGCTATTATTTGTATTATCCAGTCCTGGAAAATTTCAAGGAAGGTAGTTTAAAAACATACAATTAGAAATTCATTTTGAGATATCTCCGTAAAGGTTACTAGATAACAAATGTTTGGATCTATGTATTTTCAACTAATGAAATTATCACGGTATTAGTATATGCATATATTTCTGTAAAATGCAACATCTCAAATGCCATGATCTTTTTTCAACAATTTTAACTTCCAGGTATAATAATGTAACATGAAATCCTTTTCTTGCTTCTAAATTTAATTGATTTAATCACTGAATTTAAATGCTTGGAAATTGTTCTGCTTGCTGGTGTCTGAATGCCAAATACATTATCTACAGTTCTAAGATGAATGTTGCAGTTATATTTAGATAACTTAAAACACTGCCTTCTAAATTACCCTAAATAACCCACAGAAATGTCTAGAAAAATTGATAATAGTGCATGACAAATGTCCATTACCACCAACTTTCAGGTAAGTATAACTTTCACAAGGAGTAGAAAGTGTTAGACTCTTACTATTTAAATGCTCTTTGTGCAATTTTCCAGGCAACAGAATGGACAGCACACATAAGTTAATCTCAACTCTTCCAGAACTCACAATCTCCATTTTAAAGATGAAGACCTTGAAGTCAATAACCTGATTTTTCTTCAGCGGCAAAAGACATTCATCTTTGGCCAAGCTTTCATAGACATCAACTCATTTGTTCTCTTTGATCAGTTTGGCTTGGATTGACCTTTTTTTTCTTCCTACTTCTTCAGCGTTTTCAAAACAATAAAGTCATTTGATATAGACAGAGTCCTTGACAGTCAATCAGATCTATAGTCTCTCCCCTCTAGCTCCTAAAAAGAATCAGGATTTTAGTCTTCCCCAGTACAGAGCACAGACATCAAATAAGGTGGGGTAGGGGTATGTGCAGTGTAAGTTTATTTGGGGGGAACTTATACATAGTACATTTTATGCAAGATAATGAAGAATAAAAATAATGTGTTCACTAAGTATTCAAAATTGGGGCTATGCAAATTATACAAAGTGGTGGAATCTGTACTGTTAGCCTAGTGGAGTTTTCTATACTTTAGCCTTTCTGGTCCCACCGTCAAAAATTTTTTCCATATCCATGTACTCCTCTATTATTTTTTAGTTTTGGCTTTTACTCTATTTTTACTTAAATAAATTTATTTCAAAAATAAAATTATTTAAAATTACAAACTAAGAAAAAAGCATTCCTTACCATAAAAAGAAAACAATTGCAATAGTACATACAGAAACTGTCACACTTTAAAATATGCATCTGTGTACTGCTTAAAGCAGCTCAATTTTCCATCAGTGGAGTGTATACTACACTTTGAGAAATTCTGCCCAAAGAAAAGAATTTGCATTGGTAAATGCGAATGAAATCACTGAAAATTTCATGGACAATATCATATGTTAATTAGTTTTTAAAATAAACTTTTCTATCTGTATCCGTATGTGGAGTAGACATTCACCTAGTTAATGAGGTTTCAAGCAGGAAGTCCAGCTGTTCCCGACGACTGTACCTCCCTTAGCTTCTGGCAAATGTTTGAAATTCTACGGCTTGAATGTAATTACTTTTGCTCAGTGGTTTTCAAACTTTTTAAAGCAGTCAACCTTTTCTGTTTTTCAAATGCAGCAATATTTTTAAAACCAGTAAATTAAAGAGAAAATTAGAATTTTATTTGTGCAAATATACTTTAGACGTTTAAATTGCTAACACTTGTGATATAGTCAATCTATGAGAATAACAGAGTTATTTTGATGAGGATAGTTGCAGTGTTATAGACATCCTATTTTTCAATGATCTCTGCAGTCTGTTTTTATTGTATGATATTGGGAATATCCTGATCCAGACAGATATGTAATCATAAATGATACGAACTTTTTACATCTCACTTGGCAGTCCTGCACCATTTCTGCATTCATTACTGGAAAATGGTATAGTTGGACTTGTATCATCAAAGCTTAAAACCATTAGAATGCCTAAAAACTGCTTGTATTACTTGAGAGGTCCTCACTGTCAAAAAGCACGTTCACAGGTGTACTTTTAATATAGTTTTTCAACTTTGTCAATACAAATTTACTTGCTGGTTGCCTCAGATGTTAACTAGAAGTTTCAATTAGTCAAATTTACCTTATGCTGCATATTTAGCTGAAACTTCGTTTCAATTTTATCACTGGTTCTTTACCAGGAGTTGTGAGCGTGTTTATATCCTACATCTCTGTTAAAAGTGCACTTGATATACAAACTAGTACAAGCCTGTTATTTTGGGGAGCTAGTTCACTAATGCAATTTTTTATGAGCAAAAACTTTTCTAAGGAGTGATTTCCATTTTCATAACAAATATTAGTATTGTCACCTTGTTTTCACTTCCATTGATTGTTATGCACTCTTTATTGCTTGTGTCAAACAAAAGTACCTGAGCTTGAGGCCTTTTAATTCCTTGTGATTCACATACACTGTGGTGGTAATGTTCCCCTTGGTACATCATGAGATATACAAAGATGTATTTTAAAATGACCATTGCAGAGCTACAGACTTTCCAACTAATGTCATAGTTATTGAGTTGTTTATTTAGATGTGTATATGTTTACAAACACATGTGTGGAAAGGTATAACTATCATTTTATCCATCTATCTGTGGATCAATCCACCCATCAGGAGGAAGAAGAGGAGGTGGAAGAGGAGGAGGAAAGGAAGTTATTTTTGTCTGGTAACACAATTTGATGATTTGGGAATTGTCAATATGACAAAATGTTTTTATAGAACACACTTTACAGTGTTTTTCTTATAGGTTTTTACGTTATTGTTCCAAAATATGACAGAAATGAATCTGAACCAAGTTTTTACAGAAACTCTGAAGAACTGCAGTTATAGCTCAATGGAACACAGTTTGAAAAATAATGGTTTATCTGAAGGCTTTTATTTCTTTTAAAATGCAAATACCTCTACTTTCATCTGCAATCAGTCATTTATATATGTATGTGAATAAATTTATTAGATATCTTTCTGAGACTTGGATTTAATGCAGAAGAAGAGGAGGCAAAGATTAACTCAGCAACTGAAAGAAATGGGAAAGACTGAATATTAAGGCTAAGAGCACTGAAGATCTACTTTGCCTACTTTACGATTTTGCTTAAAGACCATGACATCTACATATGATACACTCATTTGTATTTCCAAAAGAAGCAAAACAAAACAGACAACAAAAACAAAAGAAAAAGACAAACCCACAAAGAAAGTGTCTGAATTAGATGAATGTGAGTATGTGTATGTTTCAGAACTGCATCTGTTTTAGAGTATTTTGCTAGAACAATAATGTAATTAAATTAATTACTTATAATTTTGATCAACTCGAATTAAATCAACTGTAAAATTTCCAACCAGTTAATTTATTAATTGAAGATACTCTGATCTTATGCTGTGAATGTCCTCAAAGACTGCAAGCAAAAAAATTGTGCAGGAGTTCCAGTTTATGTAGGGTGAAGTATAAATGAGTATGTAATGCTCCAGACCTGATCTTGTACCTTTGATCTATGACATTTTAAAAACTAAAACAAACTTGTAAACTTTTTCTGAATTTAAATCCTTCTACTAAATTAAAAAAAATTATCTTTACTTCAAGAATCTATAGTTAGGTATGCTTTCCCCACTCTCCCCACCACCAAAAGCTTTCTAAAGTTTATGGAAACAAGCATCCATTCTAATATAGTAAACATTCAGTTTAAACTTCAAATTTTTACAGAGCTATATCAGAAAAGTTGCTAGTTAATATTTCAAGAAAGTGCAACTTAAAAAGAAGAAATTTACATTATTAGTTTGTTCATTTATTTACTTATATTTTTCCAAGAGTGAAGTTATTAATTTGAATCTGGGTTAAGAAAACTTGTTGGACTAGAATTACAGTTCCTGTTATTTCATTCTAAAGGCCATACCTGTAACCATTCTGTGTAAATTTGAAAATATATTTAGATTTAAAATACTGATTGACCCTTACATTTAATACTATTGTTTTTGTGTCAAGAAATTGAAAACAAGATCAAATGATAGAAACATTTACCCATTTCGGGAAGGGATACATGCAGATATTTTAAGTAGTAAATTTCTTTCATTTCTGATTATTAAGTGTAACATTTAAGAATTAACAGAATAAATGTGAAATCAAAACTTTGAAGCATTTTGAGATACTTTTAGCTATTTTGTTGCAAAATATATCAAAATGAAAAAAATCTTGATAAAATTAATAAAAGACTGATTAATATAGAAGTCTTTTTAAAATATTCAGCTGATAAAGTCATTTTAAGCATTCAATTATACTGATCTTGAAATAAAACTAAACCCAAACTTACAAGCATAGTTGGTTTAGAGAGGGAAAAAAAAGTTGAGCCAAATCAATTATAAAGCATGCTTTTGTTATTACTCATACAATGACCTTCAAAAACTCTGATTTCTAATGTTCTTCCCAATCTTTGTACTGACAAAAATGTATCCCTAAGTCACAAACCCTGTAGGTTCTCACTTCCTTCCTTCTTCTTTCCCAAGTTTATGGAAACTTGGTCCCAATAGTTTCATAGTACAAAGCAAGAAGACAGAATGGGAAGAGAGACCTTTTCCTAGGGTTATGGGCACTGACAGTCTATACAATACTTGGGGCTGATTTGTGTGTGCTTCATTCCAAACGTGTATTCCTCAGCTTACAAAGGGGGATGAGTGAGGCCAACAGACAGCATGTCTGCGGTAGCTCCGTAGTATACAGACACTTTTCCTGGTGGAGCACAGCCATGAGTTTTACAAACTTTAACATCTCATTGGGCGAACATAGTTGGCAGCTGAGCACCGAGAATCAATTCAGATACATATCTGAAATGTCTACATGCAAAGGACATGCCAAGTATTAATAGGTAGTGACCAAACAGAAAAATAAACCTAGAAATTATCATTTTATATATATGATATATGTAAAACTATTTTTTAACTATATGGACTATATTACTATATGTACTCATTGCTTCCCTAGGGACAGAAGCAGAGATTTTTTTAGGTTTGGTCTTAGTATGGTCCTTGAACTAATTTTTAAACTTAGAAATTTTTCAGGAATCTTTTTAGAAATCTGCATTTACATTTAAATATAAATGCATTATTAATGTCAATAAATCCTAGAAACTAGTAATTATACCTAATTCCTCTCATTTTAAAATTCATATAGCACAAACCTACTCATTTTTTCTATATACTTCTCCTTCAAAAAACCATTTTCCTCCATGTTTTCATACAGTTATATTTGTTCTGAATAGAAATAGAAAGCATCTTAATTAATTTGGTATAACTTTCTTGCATTAAATTACACAACTCTTCAGGATTTGCCTCTTTAGGATCACCCATACATTTAGTGGGCATCAAAACCTTCTGTTATTGGCAGGCTGTAGTAAGCACTTCTTTCAAGAGGATACTTAGTACTCCTTCATGGTCACCAAGTTCCATCTAACAGAAGTCACTGCCTGCTACTGAAACTTGAATCAGATACCTTCAGATACCTGAAGACACCAAAACATAAAGCTATTTCCTACCACTGCCAAGCCTATCAACCAGCCTCACATTTTATTTTCTTTATTTAAAAAAATATTTATTTTTATTGAGCCCATAGGGTTGTGATCTCTTCATATTTTGCCTTTGCTACACTGAGCTGAGCCAATACGTTTTCTTGGCCATCTGAATGCCATCAAAGGTATTAGATAGATTCTGGAAGGTTAAAAAAAATAGTATGGATACTATAAATTGGGGCATGATCAATTATTATAATACCAAAAGATTATGATACCAATTTGGTATCTTTGTACAATCTATCAACAAGAATTAGTTGTCACGTCCCAATGTGAAGTATAATTCAATGGAGTTGAAAATTGATCCATAGTTATTCTACCCTATTCTGTTAGTCCTTTGCCCTTTTGTTTCCCAGGTATTCTACTTTTTACTAAATTTCTGGAAAAAATAGAAGCAGATAACCAAAACTGATCGTGGGATACTTTAAAATGCCATTATATATAATATTTAGGACAACAGTTTCACGTAAGATAGCTTCCTAATCATAGCCTGACTGAAGAAAGCCAAAAATAAAACTTGCAACACACCTCAGAAAAGCCTTAACTAGGCCCTTGTTATAGCAACTCAAACATCTGACCAAGATGATCACATTCCAGAATTTAATGTACAATACATCCTATATTATTATCCACTAAATACCCATGTATATTTTATTTTCTGTGTAAAGAGCTATACCCGCAAAAAGGAGAATAAAGGAGAAAAAAATCCATGAAAATATAGCCAGTTTATACATGATTTTAGAATCTATTATAAGATTAATTTAATCACACTTGAATATCTGATATAAAAAATACGACTGCATAAATATATAGAGCAGAGTGCAATGGAAAACTCTTTCATTTAAAGTAGTCTTCAAGAGCCGATTAAGAAGCAACAATTAAATGTTAGAAAACTTACCTTGACTTGCAAACTTCAACTCTTTGGCATCTGTGAGCGTGGTCCTTTTGTCAGACCCTTTTTTCTCTGTTCGGCGGTGGCTTCGTCTTTTCTTAGACTCTCCCCAAAGATTGGACCCTCCATGCATGCTTGGTATATTCAAAATAGCAATTCCTTCCAGAGAGATGTTTATTAAATCAATCTGTACTCCATCACACTGATTAGAAATATGAAAAGAACAGAAACAATTTGATTTCATCTTCTGTATTTCCTTATCTTTTAATAAGAATTTTAAAATCTATAATCTTGTACTTTCTAAATAAACCTTTCAAGAACACTTAAATAGTTACCCTAAAGGTCAATATAAAAGATAAAGCAGCCAATAACATTTACCAGGCATCATAAATAGTCTTTAAAAATGATCAAATTAAGGGCTTCCCTGGTGGTGCAGTGGTTGAGAATCCACCTGCCGATGCAGGGGACACGGGTTCGAGCCCTGGTCTGGGAAGATCCCACATGCCGCGGAGCAACCGGGCCCGTGAACCACAACTACTGAGCCTGCGCGTCTGGAGCCTGTGCTCCGCAACAAGAGAGGCCGCGATAGTGAGAGGCCCGCGCACCGCGATGAAGAGTGGCCCCCGCTTGCCGCAACTAGAGAAAGCCCTCGCACAGAGACGAAGACCCAACACAGCCAAAAATAAATAAATTAATTTTAAAAAAATGATCAAATTAAATCATCAGTGTATCTTTGTTTACAGAAAACCTTTGGAAGGGGCACAATTTAGTCTCTGCATATATAACCAGCTGCAAATTTCCAATGTGTTACAAAGAGGTTGATTCTGGGAAGTTTTGTCAAATTTCAGGCAGAAATTTTAATGACTGCTCCTATTTAGAACACACTGCAAGGTACTATTGGGGGAAAATAAAGAAACAGAATTCATAATTAGGGTCTCATTTTTGGGAAGCAGAGAAAGAAATGGCTTAAGAGACTTTTGAAAAAAGAAAAACAGCAATTCAGAGAGATCTGAATTACAATAAAGTGGCCAAGGATGGTTTCTTGGACTAGATTAAGTTCCAAGCACAGTGTCAAAGGCAATGAGAGGCATGGTTATCTACATGAACATGGAGAACCAGGCAGGCTGAGTGAAGGAAATGCCAAGAGCAGCGGCAGCAAAAGGAATCTCCAACCCATCATGACTTTATAGCTGCTTTAACGAAAAAATGAAAAGTAAAATCAGTCAGCCAGATTTTTTTGTTTGCCTGGTGACAAGACACGCTTTGACTATGCAAAATATGGAACACTCTACCAGACAATGCTTTGCAATACTCAGAGTGGTCACTTTTTACTTTTTTGAATTTTCCATACATTTCTACTGATGCGCATGTGTGGAAAGTGACAAGGCCATACTGTATTTTTGTAATTATGATTTATTCATTTGCTTTGAGTTTTCTAAAATGGTACTTATTATAAATATAGCCCAGATACTGCCCTCCCATTTTCAGTTAGATGTCAATATGAGCAGAGATGTCAATATGTAACACTATGCTTTACAAACAAACTTTGTTAGGGATATGCATTTCATCAATTAAAGTATATCTGCAGTGGGATTGTTTTATTTGCTGTATGTTTCATTACAGTAAAAAAAAAAAAAAAAAAAAAAAAAAAAAAAGGTGGATACAATTTCATCATTCTCTTTCTCACCGTAATCATGATTTTTGAAACTGGAAGAGATAATCCTTCACCAAAATTATAAAAACAAAAACCAAACAAAAACCCTCTCTTTTTCTACATTTTCCTCATCATACTGAATCTAATACTGTATCTTGTTCACTAAAATATAAAAACTGTGAAATAAAGCAACACATCTTGAGCCTACTTGGCAGGGCTAGAAACAAATTCTAGAGAAGGTGCCAAGTTTTCATTCAATTTATTTCAACGAGGGTGAAACCAAGGTCTGGATGATGCCTTTTTCCCCCCCTAGAAACAACGGATTTTTTTCCCCTTCTTTTCATGTATTAAATTAAGATGACTTCTTTTTACTAAAGAATTCTGCTCATGTGTATACTCACTTACTGCTATATATTCTAGATAAACAGATATTAATTTCATAATTAAAAGTAATCTTGTGTAAATACCCTGCAGGCCTCAATGAATCAAACACATACTGTGTGTCAGGCCTCCCACTGTCTTCAAGTGGAATGTACTGGCTGGATAATTAGATAGTACATATTTTTTAACCTTATTTGCATGCATATTATATCTTTTGCACACTGACAAGCAGCAGTAACAACAAAAGTCAGATTACCACAGGGAATTCCCACAAAGAAGTCTTCATTCCTTATAATTTGCAGCCTAAATTAAAATAATTTGATCTTTGACAAGGATGAAATGTCAAGCAGAAGGGGGTCCTCTACAAGCCACGGCCTGTGGCTTCTGAAATCTGCCTAATTTATGTCAGTCACTTCTTAATACATATTTAAGTATTACACGAAAAAGACGATAAATATGCAATCTGACACCTTTGGTATTTCCCTGCTGTTAATTTATAAAGGTCTGGCTTCCCCCAAACTGACTAAAATCATTTAAATAACAGAAGAATTGTGAAATAAGCTGGAGTTGGGACCTGGCTTCCATTTTCACTCAATATTGAACACAGCAGGTAGTACACTAAGACAATTATTTGACTAGGCCTTCGAACCCCACTGTGACAAGTTACTTTCAGAATTAGTGAAGGAGTATTCCTTTGTTCATCTGCAAAAAAGCAGAGCATGTTGCAAATAGGCTTTTTTTTTTTTTTTAAACTGAATTAGGGGAATCACATGTGACAACTGAAAAACATCAGTGCATACTATTATTCATGTTTTCACTCTTCAGAGTCTTGGCACGTGTAGTTTTAAGGAAACAGTAAGCAGCTCTGTGAAAAGTGAAAAAAATCCTTAAGAAATTCCAAAGAAGAAGGACCAATGAAGAACACTGAAGTTCCTGTGAAAGGAGGACAGTGTACTTACATAAATACCTACTTATTAATAATTTGTTTCCACTAGTTTTTGACCCCAGGCTACCTTCCTCTGTTTGCTTTAACGTTATGTTCGTTAGTCTGGAAATTTCCAGTGCTGGTTCTGATGAAGACCAGGAGTTGTAGCACACCAGCTGAGTGCATGGAAATAAAAGCTGAGGTGAAGGCTATGAAATATAAACAAGTTATAATACTGTGTCAGATAATATTTTCATCCACTTTGAAGATTTATGATTTTTAAAAAGGTAGCTACAGAGGAAAAGAATATAAAAGCTTAAAAGCTAACAGCCTTGGTTAGTCAATAAATCCTGAATATTTTTATTATGTTGAAGAGAGGTCGTTTACGCATACTACTATGGGAGCTATTTTCAGAGTGCAATGTTGTGAGGCCATTGTCCACTCTTTTCAGTTTTGAAATGGAAGATCTTCTTCTAGAGACAAATTTACCTAAAAGAATATGGTTTAAATTTTTCTTCCAATATATTTTAATCCTAGTTTATAAATATACCCTGCACCACATTATACAGAAGTGTTAAAGACAAACTTTTATATGTGAATTTAGTGTTTTAGATTCAGTTAACGTTATCACTTGACAGAAATATTTAAAACATGTGAAGAACTTTGGAGAGCCATAAAAGTGTGGATAATAAATCTGATGAGATATGATTAATGATAAACTGTAAATATTTTTTCATAGTGAGTCTAATTCTATGCCCAGGTCAGATAAAAATTATTCATAATTTTACTTAACGAAACATAAAAACATTGCTTTGTTCATTGTTTAAAATGGTATGGTGTAAAATGACTTAAATATACCTGCTTTTAGAAGAGTTTCTGCAAATTCATACGTAATTCATAGGATAAAATTATTCATGTTTTGCAGAAAACTACAGCAGCAAACCTACAAATTAAAACGTACATATAAATGGCTTAATGGGATCTCTTCTGCTATTAGAAGGCCGTGGTACTCTCTATATTTTCCCAGTGATTAAGCTCCGTGTTTTCTGAAATGCATTTGAAAAGTATTATCCACAAAACACAGTGTGATATAGGGACTCAGAACATGCCTTTTAGGTGATTTTACTGTTAGCTGGCAGTCCAGTGATGGTGACAAAAGTGCTGATTGCAGATAATCGCAAGATTTTTTTTAGAGTGGAATGGGAGATAACTGGTAAAGGAGAGGAAGATGGAAGCACACCTGGAAAACAGGAATATTTGAAACTGGTACCATGTATGCACACACACAGTTGCTGAACATGTCGATAGCAACAATAACACTGCTGGTTCAAGATATCAAGCATTTGCCGTAAGTATCAGCGGAAAAGCACTTTAATTTTACATGTTTCTCTCTTTCAGGAGATTCTGTGAAAGCCAGAAATTATTGCTGGAATATTAAATTTCTTACCAAAAGTTATCTCATTAAAAATAACTTGTGGTAACTATAGAAGAGAAATTTCACCTTTGGTCACCTTTCATCTGTCTCATTTCTTCCTCGCTCTCCTCAGTAAGAAAAATTATAATGTATTTATCTTAATGAAATGGTAACAGTACCTCAACCCCACATTTCTTGTACTTTCCTGGAACAGGGAGGTATTTTTTTTGCTTTGGACTTAATGAGTCCAATTTTTGTTTACTAGGACCATCTTTGTTGAGGTCCACACCTTTAATGTCTCCCTTCATCATTGTTTCTAGAATTTCATTGCAAAAAAAAAAAAGAAATCACCTGGGAAGCTTTAGAAGAGAGGGAAGATCTTTCGACTGTTCTTATCACACATGCGCGCGCACACACAGAAAGAGGGCAGGGAGATACTTTTGGAAGTGACGAAATGTTGATGGCTTTGATAATGATGATAGTTTTATGGGTATATTCTTTTCTCCAAACTCATTAAGTTGTCTACATTAAATATGTACAGCTTTTTGTAGGTCAACCCTCAATAAAGGGTTTAAAAAAGAAATGTTCATTCACACGTTTCATTTCTACTACTCCAAGATGGTGTCTTGGTAGGGGTAAGGATGGGCTAAGGTTCTCTAAATACATACTGAGAGATCATCCAGGATGATTTTGATATAGGTGGAGCACAGACTAAGCTGTGAAAATCTGCCCTACTGCCTTTAATAACTCTGTGCTTTCCAGGTTACTGGGCAATCAGAATCTTATCTTTAAAATTCTGCTAATTTATTTTGTGTCCCTGACACTCTTCTTGCAATTTGTTAATTCTTGAGCTCATTTAGCTTTTGTAGAAATACTTAATCATTAAGACAAAGGTCAGTATCTGAGGATGGAAATTCCTGACCTTAAAATACACCACCCTCCCAAGTCTTACCGAATACCAAAAGACTCAAACACTTCGGAGAATGGGCCATTTTATTCTCTCATGAACTTTGCCTGGTACATGGAACAAATTAAAAACTCATGAACTTTGTAAGCTTCAATCCCAGATGTTGACCTGAGAGTCTCAGGTACATATCCATGCCCCAGGTAGTTTAATACAAACTTTGCTTTTAATATATTATCTTGTAACTTTAAAGCTTTTCATTTTATCTCCTTTTTTTTTTTTTTTAATTTTATTTATTCATTTATGGCTGTGTTGGGTCTTCGTTTCTGTGCGAGGGCTTTCTCTAGTTGCGGCAAGCGGGGGCCACTCTTCATCGCGGTGCGCGGGTCTCTCACTATCGCGGCCTCTCTTGTTGCGGAGCACAGGCTCCAGACGCGCAGGCTCAGTAGTTGTGGCTCACGGGCCTAGTTGCTCCGTGGCATGTGGGATCTTCCCAGACCAGGGCTCGAACCTGTGTCCCCTGCACTGGCAGGCAGATTCTCAACCACTGCGCCACCAGGGAAGCCCTATCTTTTTATTTCTTTATCTTTTGTTACAAAGTTAAAAGATAACTGAAATTCTTAAAACTAAAAATTTCACCTTTGTTAATCTCTCTATGTATATATTTACATTTCCATTCTCCAGTCGATTTGTTTCCTTAAACATTTTGGCAGCAAGCAACACAATTCTTGTGTTTTTTTTTTTTTTAAATCATGAAAGAAAATGCTCATATGTGTGTCTCTGCAATAGAGATGCAACAGAATCTCTCTAAATCATAGGATTTTGAGGAAGACTAAGTCAGGTAACGGACGTGCATTGCTTAGCACCAAGCATGAGGTATATTTAATAATAGATAAATCTTAGCTATTATTTTCATCAACTATTAGCCCGTGATATTAATATTATTCCAAATATACACCTTTTTCAGAAAAAAGCTTCCTAAATGAAAGAGAGATATGAAGTAAAGGGTCACACAGCAAATGCTTTGTTTGGAAGAAGCTGTCATTAAAACATATATCCATTACTTGAGGTACACTTGTACTGTAGTGGTTTTATTCTCTCATATATTTTCAAACCATGGTTGGTATAATTTTAGGCCAGGAAGCAACAGCAAACAGAATCAAATTTCCAAACTGCTGTTTTTATTATATTTAATTATGAAGTAACCTTGAGGGTAGAAAGGCATATTCTGCTAATATGATAGACTGGATTCATTAAAAAGTGAGTAGAGAAGCAGATTTTACATTACCATCCATCCACACACACACACACACACACACACACACACACACACAAAACAAGCTTTAGAATTAAGATAAATTCATAAAATTATAACAGTATTTCAAGATATGCAACAATAGAATGGGGAGTGCACAGTGCTGTCTCTGATTTATAAATGTCACTCCAGTGGTGCATAGAATAAGGCAGTAAATGCAGAGCTGGGAAGCCAGACTTAGAGGGCATGTAGAAACATGACCCGAAAGAGTTTTTCTCAAGACGTAAAGCTCAGTGGAACAAAATCACCGAATTTTATCACTTGTAATGTTAAAATCAATGTTTTCCATACCTAGTTTTATCACACGTCTTTTGCTATATGACACAAACTTTTCCTTGGACATTTTTCACTTTGTGACATACATAATATTATACTATAGATCGATGTTTGTTTTTTGTAAATTGAGACTTTACTTTTTAGAGCAGTTTAAAGCTCATGGCAAAATTGAGGGGAAGGTACAGAGATTTCCTGTATACCCCGTCCCCACACATACACAGCCTCTCCCATTATCAACAGCCCCACCAGAGTGGTACATTTGTTCCAACTGATGGACCTACATTAACACATCATAATCACCCAAAGTTTATAGTGTCCATTAGGGTTCACTCTTGGTATACATTCTATGGCTTTGAACAACTGTATAACGACCTGTAGCCACCACCATTGCATCACATGGAGTATTTTTATTGCCCTAAAAATCCTCTCTGTGCTTTGCCTATTCCTTCCTCTGTCCCCCCGCTTAATTGGCAACCACTGATCTTTTTACTGCCTTCGTAGTTTTACCTTTTCCAGAATGCCATATGTTCACATCATACAGTATGTAGCCTTTTCACATTGCCTTCTTTCACTTAGGAAAATGTATTTAAGGTTGCTCCATGTCTTTTCACAGCTTGGTAGCTTTTCAGCACTGAATAATATTCCATTGTCTGGATATACCACAATTTATTTTCCCACTCATCTACTAAAGGACCTCTTGTTTGCCTCCAAGTTTTGGCAATTATGAAATAAGTTGTTACTAACATCCATGTGCATGTTTTTGTGCTAACATACGTCTTCAACTCCTTTAGGTATATACCAAGGACTATGATTGCTGGATCATACAGTAAGGGTATGTTTAGCTTTGTAAGAAACTCCCAAACTGTCTTCCAAAGTGGCTGCACCATTCTGCATTCCCACCAGCCGTGAATCAGACTTCCTATTGCTCCACATCCTCACCAGCTTTTAGGGTTTTCAATACCCTAACAGGTGTGTAGTGGTATTTCACTGCTGTTCTAATTTGCATTTCCCTGATGAAATATGATATGGAGTGTCATTTCAGCTGCTTATTTGCCATCTATATAGCTCCTTGGGTGAGGTATCAGTTAAAGTCTTTGGCCCAGTTTTCAAGATGGTTGTTTATTTTCTCATTGTTGAGTTGTAGGAGTTCTTTGTATATTTTGAATATACAAAGTCCTTTATCAGGTATGTCTTTTGCAAATATTTTCTCTTAGTCTGTGGCCTGTTTTCTCATTCTCCTGACATTGTCTTTCAAAGAGCAGACATTTTTAATTTCAGTGAAGTCCGACTTATCAATTATTTCTTTCATGGACTGTGCCTTTGGTGTTGTATCTAAAAAGCATCACTATATCCAAGGCCATCTAGGTTTCCTCCTATGTTATCTTCTAGAAGTTTTAAAGTTTTGCATTTTACATTTAGCTCTGTGATCCATTTTGAGTTCATTTTTGTTAAGGGTGAAGAAATGTGAATAGATTTTTTTTTTTTTTGCCTGTGGATGTCCAGTCATCACAGCACCATTTGTTTAAAAAACCTTCTTTGCTCCGTTGTATTGCCTTTCATCCTTTGTCAAAGAAGAGCAGACTGTATTTATGGGAATCTATTTCTTGGCTCTATATTCTGTTTCTTCGATTTGTCTGTTCTTTCACCAATATCACATTGTTTTGACTACTTTACAGTAAGTCTTGAAGTCAGGTAGTGTCAGTCCTCCAACTTTGTTCTTCTCCTTCAATATTGTGTTCGCTATTCTCAGTCTTTTGACTCTCAGGATAAACTTTAGAATCAGTTTGTTGATATTCACAGAAAAATTTACTGGAAGTTTGGGATTATACTAAATCTTTAGCTGAAGTTGAGAAGAACTAACATCACAACAATGTTGAGTTTACCTATCCATGAACATGAAATACCTCTCTTAGATAATTTTTTTTCAATCTACGTTCAGTGGTAGGCGAAAGTAAGGAGAGGTGCAAGAGGCTTCAGGGTATCCACCCTATATTCAACCAGAAGCCATACCTTAAATTTTTTTTCATTTTTGTCTTTTGCTGCAGATTTTCTTCAAGCATCGGTTTCTGAGGGCAGAAATGCTCAAAATCTACTATATAATGATTTCTTAAATAATGAGCTTTGAAGGTAAAGGGAGATCTTAGATGATTTTTATAAATATATATGTACATATAGCTGTATAAGTATATATATACTTATATATATAAATAACATACACATATTTATCATCACAAATAGCAATCACAGTAAGTGCCTATGGAGCCCAAATCCTTCACCTTTTGTGATTATATCCCTTTTCAGGGTTATGATCTGATTCAGTCATGAAGGGCCTTTTCCGTTCCATGACAATCAATTCTACCCCTAATACTTCAATTTATTTGTCACTCATGACGAGGAAAAAGTCCAAAAAGATTACATTCTGAAATACTACCACTTTTGCTGTTATTATCATTAACAGTAAGTTAGAAAGCTGGGATAATGAAGAACCTAGCCAGACCATTATTATGATTCTCTGTGGTCCATAACTACTTTTGTCTACCAAACTTATTACCCTAATATTTGCCACTAATGACTTAGGTCTCAGTAGACAAGTTATTTATTTCTTTTTAAAAAGAAAAGTGTTAGAGCCAGTATTTCTCAATTCATATCAGCTAGTCATTAGATGTCCTTGTTTCATAATTCTGTTCCTTTGATTTGTCTTTACAACTTAACAAAATATAACTTTTCCCTTTTCTTTAACCCCTAAAAATCTCTCAATAAAACTAACTCATTTTCTATTATAACTTGTCTCCAAAATTTTTAGTCCTACAATGTCTATATTTTTGGTAGACGTTATTTGCTCTAAATCTTTTTAAAGTGTATCTTCTCCTGCTATCTTTGCTCTCTTTCTGGGCTTTTCCACTTCCTACAAATGTAATGGGGAAACGGCAACCTCAGGAACTGAGAAAAAACCTAGTTAATGAATGGGAATGGGAATGGAAAAGTATATTTTTAAAACTTTATTCATAAAAGTAAGTACAATTTTAGTGAACTGTGTTTTAAAGGTTATAAGATATTGAGACCTGAAACTAATAAGTTTTAAAAAATGTATTTTGCAACTTTTTTTCTTTCCCTTCAAGTACTTTCATCTTACATTTTTCTGTCCATACTATGCTCATTGATTTCTAAAGTTGTGTTCCACCTCTCATTCTTTTATGCTGTATTAAACAACTCATATTCAAACTTAACTTTATATTAGTATTTCAGATGTGCCAGATTCTCAATGAGTGACAGAAATGATGTTTTAGAATCTTGGGTAAAGCTATATGAGTCACTAAAATTCTAACTCCTTCCATGGGCTAGCACAACATATTAATAATCAAACTCAAGCCATTTCATAGTATTATAAAGATAATTCATCTTCTTACTTCTATTTCTACAGATTCATGTAGCTTCTTGCAGGTGGCTGAGAAAGTTTCAGATGTGCCAAACTCAAAATACCAAAATTTGTTCTTCATTCTGAAAAAGGAAAGGAAGAAGCAACTTAGGCAATTATCAATAACAGAAGGGATTTTTAAAAATGGGGTAGGCCTGTCTTGTATTATAAGTGATAGAAAAGGTTTGAGGACACGTACCATCCATTATGTAATAGATGGTCACATAATTTTCAGAGTTTAACTGTTAGCATCAAATTATATGATTGTCCCGGAGGGGATTATAGGAATGTATTGATCTGACAGATTCAAGTTTATCTTTGCCTTTTCTATAATATTGGTTGCTCAGATTTTGAAATATGGTTTCAGTGCTTATGATTCTTAGCTTGTTCTTAGACAACTTGATTTTAGAACAGCCACTCTGTAATCATAAAGAGAGAGGAAAAAAAAAGAAAAGTCTAGGCTTTTCATGAGGAAAAGGAGACCAAACTTAAATATGCTCAATTTTTCTAGATGTCTATGCATTCATTAGAAATTATCATTATTGGAAAGTATATTAAAAAGAAAAAATAGTAGTTATCCATAAAGATAAAATTTAGTAATTTTTGGATAACTATTAATTATTCTTTAAAGATACTGTCCTCTTTTATATGAACAATAGTGGGAAATTATGATACAGCATGAAAGAACTAAAGAAGTAATATATTTTATCAACATGCAGTTACAAAGAAAATATAGTTTAAACTCTTTCAGTATTTAATCTGGAAGTAAGACGCTCAAAATTTATTTTCTCCCACAACTCAATGACTGTATCTTTGTTTCTTTGTACCAGATAATTAAATTAATGATCATTTAATGTGATTTTACAAAGGCTGACTAGATTTTTATATTAGCCAGTAGTGGACTTAAAAATTCATTCTCACGAAAAGCTGCAGTTTTTAATTATACATAGTCTAACAAGCTATCACGCCCTCAATTAGAAGAAAATACAGGTAAAATGGGATACATGCTTTCTCACATGAAGGCAAAACAAAAAGAAATTTTTATAATGATATTCAAATATCTCTCTCACAACAAATTATTTTTTCCTTATAAACATGGATATGTACTTTTCACATTAGAATGTAAAACATTTCAACAATTAAAAAAGACACTTGGCAAGGACCTTACTGTTTAATGCAGCCCTCTTACTTGTTACGTAAAATGACATGGAACCTAATACAGTGCTTATTATTAAGCTGTGTTGTATAGAGTTCTCTGATATAAAATTACAAACTATAGAAGTAATCTTATCTATCTAGACATACCCAGTAATATTTAGCCTCATACAAGGTTTTATTTGCTTACAAAATTTTCACTAGCCCTTCTTGCATTAATCACCATATTAAGGCCAATAATCTGAAAACCAAGATAAGTTTTATAGGACTCTAGCACCATGAATCATTATTCTTTTCTGGAGAATATCTCCTTGGATTATGGCCTGATCTAATATATCTGAGTAGACAGAAATAGATGATAGCTAGTTAGATAGAACAGGGCAAACATTTAACAGTAAGATCTGTGGGCCTGAGTTTACATGTAAGTTTATATTAAATTAATGCAAATAATGTACTTTATAGAATAAATGTAGTTTTACAAATTTATACAATGGCTGAAGTTAATGGAAAATTTAGTTTATGGAAAATTAAAAATATTTTCCTATTGATTCATCATTATCATGAAAAATATATCATTCAATAAATTGAGAGGAAAATATTGTTCTGTGTGAAATGGTCTCCAGACAATCAGAATAATACATAGTATATGTTTTATGACTGTTTGAAATTGTCTTTCTACATTCAACAAGTTTTCTAATAATATTTTTCTGTTGGCCTTTTATCCAGACCTTCCTGGATTCATTTATTCATCCAGTCATTCATTCAACAAATGTTTAGTGAGAACATTCACTTCCATATGCTGTGTTTAGTTCTAAAGATACAAATATGAACACGATTATCTTTGTCTCTAAGGAGCTCAGAATGGTTAAGGTTATGGGCATATAAAATCATTGAAAAGTTAATTCTCTAAATTAAATATGAGCAAAATATTGTGAAAAAACACTTCAGTGAATCACCTGCTTTTACCTCGAGCTTTAGAAGAGACGATAGCATTATAATGGATAAGTAGAAGGCAAACAGGAGGAAGGCGAGACAAGTTCTGGTGTTTTTAGGAGTGCAGTGTGACTTAACAGATTGCCTAAGTATGGGCTAACTAGGGTCTTTTTCAGAACGGGTATGCCAAGTTAAGGGGTTTGGACTTGATATTATAGATTTGTAGGATGTCTGAAAGAAGTCTGTTAGCAGTGAAGCGACATAGCCAGCTTTGTTGGATAAATAAAACTCATAGAAATGAATAATTGGGCTGGAATGGCGAAATGTTGGTGCTGTGGACAGAAATGTGGCTGTTGGAATAGTACAAATGAAATAGAATTCAAGGCCTAAACCAAGGGGCAAGGAAAATGGAAAGGAGAGGCTGAATTTAAGAGACATAAATGAGGGAGAATCAATAGGAACTGGTGGTATTAGATTATACTGATTTCTGCCATACCTAGGTTATCTCTAGAGGTATATGTGGGAATATCAAAGCATTACTCCAGCAAAGAAAGGGCTATGAGTTTACATTTTGACAGGTTCTGTGATGTAATGATGTAATGTACACTGTATTACAGTTTGAAAATTATATATATACATACACACACACACACACACACACACACACACACACACACATATGGCTTCCAACTGCATGTAAATGGTTACTCCCTATTTTTTTTTTCCATTCTGTCCATCAAAGTTCTTCATAGCTTAACCAGGATGATGAGGAGCTTGTATCAGCTAACCAAGATATACTCATTTTAGCAAACACATCACAAGAAACAGAAATTCTGAGAATTTACATTCAGTCTTTATTCACCATATTAGTTAGCATTACTGCTCATGTGCAAAAGCTGCTTTAAATTCTCCATTATTACAACCATTTTATGTTTCACTTAGATAAATATATGGAGGTAATAAAAAGCACATAGAATCAGATTCCACATGACAAATCAAAAGCTGTTAAATTTTATTTTTTTTCAACCAAACTGGTCTTTAGGTTGTAGCAATGCAAAAAAGCACATTTAAGCATGTATGCTATTTATTTTTATGGCTCACATTAGAAAATGATCCAAATAATTCAAACTCAGATTTGTCAGAGAAAACATATAGCTGTGGATTTTAAGAACAAGGTAACTGGACATTTAACCCACTATGAAATGTTCACACCAGAGTCAAATTTATTGTGTTCTTATACAGGTTTTGTGATTACAGGTATGATGACAAATGTGCTACAAAAAAAGTTATTCATACTGTTATAATTTTAAGTCATTAATATACTAAACCGTATTTCAATGAATTTAATTGTAAGTCTACAGGCTTCAGTTTAATATGTAAAGTGCTTGGCTACCAGATGGTCAGGTAAAAATAAAATTAGCTCCCATTTACCAGGCGTTTTCTTACTACCAGTAATTCTGCTTCTTTTATATATCCTCAGGAAAATGTGGTCAGAGATATTGCTCAGGTAAAAAAATTATTCTTGTCATAATGAAATTTAGTTAATATTTAGTTCTACAAGTTCTGTTCAAATAGGCATTTTAATTTCTAGCAATATATTTTCCTTGGAACTTTTCTTCCTGGTTTACAAAGGTTTTTTGTTTTTTTTTTTTAAACTTCGTCTGCTAAGTAATATTAATGCAGCAAACATAAAACAAAACAAACAAACAAAACATGAATTGCCAGTGCATTTACCAAAAATAATACCAAAGAACCTAATTAGATATGACGCTCACTCCTAACAAAGATGCAACATAAAAAGGGTGAAATTGCCTCATTTACCTTACTGTAGAAAACTCTAAAGTCATAAACACACAGAAAGTTTTAATGCAATGAAATTACTCTTAAATTAAATGTCAACTTTTTCTCACAGGTGTGCTTCTTTTGTTATTTTCATGTATTTAGTGGTGATATAGCAGCTATTGGAAGACCATTTATATGTGTATAAAACTGAACTCTTCTAATAGACACCTGAATCCCTTTTCAAGCATCCTTAACTGATTCTATCTACACTGTATGAATAACATGCTCATCAGATAATAAAATCCTCTGACCTTTGCTTATTATTTAATTTTTTTATAAATTTATTTATTTATTTATTTTTGGCTGCGTTGGGTTTTCGTTGCTGCGTGCGGGCTTTCTCTAGTTGCGGCGAGAGGGGGCTACTCCTCATCGCGGTGCGCAGGCTTCTCATTGCTGTGGATTCTCTTGTTGCGGAGCATGGGCTCTAGGAGTGTGGGCTTCAGTAGTTGTGGCACATGGGCTCAGTAGTTGTGGCTCACAGACTCTAGAGCGCAGGCTCAGTAGTTGTGGCACATGGGCTTAGTTGTTCTGCGGCATGTGGGATCTTCCCGGGCCAGGGCTCAAACCCATGTGCCCTGCGTTGGCAGGCAGATCCTTAACCACTGAGCCACCAGGGAAGCCCCGACCTTTGCTTTTATTTTATTTTTAAAATTTATTTATTTTTTAAAATTTATTTTATTTTTGGCTGCGTTGGGTCTTCATTGCTGCGAGCAGGCTTTCTCTAGTTGTGGTGAGTGGGTTTCTCATTGCGGGGGTGTCTCTTGTTGCGGAGCACCGGCTCTAGGTGTGTGGGCTTCAGTAGTTGTGGTTCGCAGGCTCTAGAGTGCAGGCTCAGTAGTTGCAGCGCACGGGCTTAGTTGCTCCACGGCATGTGGGATCTTCCCAGACCAGGGATCGAACCCGTGTCCCTTGCATTGGCAGGCGGATTCTTAACCACTGTGCCACCAGGGAAGCCCCAACCTTTGCTTTTAAAATGAAAGCAAAAACATAATGTCCTAAGTAGCTTAGTTAAAATGGACTTTAAATGAATATTTTTTACTCATTAAAGATGTTTCAAAAATCTCATCGTTTACATTAGTTTGCTTTCATTTTTGTCCTGTTATGAAAGCGTTTCAACAGTCATTTCAAAACTGGTTTTAAAATTATTTTCTCATGGAGAACAATGTTTCTAACAATTCAATAACTTTAATACAAAATTTAGTCTTACAATTTGATGGAATACTCTAGAAACACAGCAGGAATTTTGAATTTGGCTAACAATAGTGGTGATGAGAGATGTGTCACTGTTGACTTACAGCAATAGGGTAAGTGTTTAAAATGGTACATTTATGGGCTTCCCTGGTGGCGCAGTGGTTGAGAGTCTGCCTGCTAACGCAGGGGACACGGGTTCGAGCCCTGGTCTTGGGGGATCCCACATGCCGCGGAGCGACCGGGCCCGTGAGCCACAATTACTGAGCCTGCGCGTCTGGAGCCTCTGCTCCGCAACAAGAGAGGCCGCGATGACGAGAGGCCCGCGCACCGTGATGAGGAGTGGCCCCCGCTTGCCGCAACTAGAGAAAGCCCTCGCACAGAAACGAAGACCAAACACAGCCATAAACAAATAAATAAAATTAAAAAATAAAAATAAAAAAAAATAAAATGGTACATTTATATCATAGAACTCAATTCAGTTTTGTTTTTCATTGCCAAGAGACGTTACACCAGACATTGGTTATAGGGTTACTCATTTATTCCTAAATGTAATGAGGTATTAGTCTTAATATGATTATATTTTATAAAAAGAACTACATTTTATTGAAACCCTCAAATCTAGGTTTTTTTAAAATAGCAATTTATACTCTCCCATAGCAAAAGAATAATGTTGATAACATTATTTCATAAGGAAGGAACATGGCTGTAATGACTACAGTGGAGACATTTTATATTCACACCAAAGACAGCAAACATTTTTCATGTTTGCACACAACAGGTAAAGATATGTTTTTTTAAATGACATATAAAAATGCTTGTATCTAATGTTCATTCTTAAGGTATGCTTGTTAAGCCCTCAAGGGACAATGAAACAGGCTACAGAAACTTCAGACAGAATCATAAAATATTCCACCTTAGTATGTAAAAAGAGCTGGATAGTCTTATGGAAAAGTACAAAAGCAGTACTAATGCCATATTGCAGAGTCTAAAGAAGTATACATACATAGTAAGTCCCCAAAGAACAATGATAAATTAATAATTATATGAAATATAAAACTAAACCTATAAAATGTTTAAACAGTGTCCAAGATGTTTAGACCTGAATATCTTTCAATAATAATTAGATCTCTATTATTAAAATAAGTATTTCATAATCATAAAAAGTTATTTAAGAAAACTGTTAGGGAGATTAAATGAAATTTGTGATAGCCATGTTTTCTGTTGTTACTGAGCATGGCACTGTCACAGGTGAACCCAATGAGGTTTAGAAGTCACTCACCCAACATCATATGAGAAGTAGCAAAATGCAACTCAGAAATTCTAGCTTTTTTCCCATACTGTCTCTCATTAAATATAATAATGAATGCAGCATCACATGAAACTTTTCTCTAAGCCATAAGGGAAATGTTATAGGTCAGATAGGTGATCATCATTAAATGGTTCTTTTGTTCATATTTCTACTTCAGAAGTATTTTTAATTCCCCTCTCCTGAAATAAGTCAACTAAGGATGACAATGTAATCTAGCGCTGACAAACAGGACCTGAGAGATTTTCCATTCTGAAACAGAGACATGTACAATGGGAAAGCTAGGTCCATTCTTTCCCCCGTTTTTCAATGCTGTCAAGGAAGGAGATTCTAACTGGAAATGGAGCAGCCATCTTACCACCATGGAAGGGAAGGCAAGGGATATCCAGAGATGCTGACCCAGATTCCTGAAGAGAGTTGAACTTCCTAATCAGTCAATTCTGAAACAGTCCATTTCTGGATCTCTACTCATGTGAGATTTATAAATAGACTCATTATTTGTTTTGTGTATTCTGTTCCTTGCAGCCAAAAGCACACTGACAGCACTGTCCATTATAGTTCGAAGAGAATTTTCACATATATTATTATCAATGAGATATTTGGAAAATCCAAATGAGGTGATATATTTGTTATACAATACTATTTTTCTAGATGTGAAATTTGGTGGTAACTGAAATAAAGGAGTTAAGGTAGAGAATTTCTGTTCAGCATAATTCCCTGTGCTTATCTTGTGACTAGATATGCAAATATCCCTGAATATGCTTTCCTCATCTGACTTGCTATCCCCTGAATTTTTAAAGAATTATTTCCATGTTTATATACTTGAAATAATCTTGGGAAAAAACTCACAAAACATCCCTTTTTGAAGTGTCCCAAATTTGCAACTGATGCTTGTATCAGAGTCACATACTAGTTAGCAGTTGGTAAGTTCATACTTCTCACCTTCCCCTGTTCCATATCCAAAAACTTAGAAATAGAGTCAGTGGGTGATATGTGAATTAATAAAATATACCATGATGTCTGAGATTATGTACAGAAATATTTAAGGTAGAGTATTTCTCACTAATATAAATAGACACATGTAGAACCTAGCCAAAATTGATAGTGAAAATGTAATGAAGGTTTGTATGCATCAATATAAAATAAAGCTCTACTTCTTTTAAATGGATTATTGTATTCATAAATAGAAAACGTCCACAACACAAAAACTCTCTTCCGTATGTATAGAAACAAAAAGAGGAAGGCACCACAAATGCAGGAATTAGCAAGTCTCCACGCCTAACTCTGAACGTCAGGGGAAACTAGACTGTTCTCCTCTCTAGTGGTAAAGAAATCATTTATCCAACGTTCTGAGCACCTACTCTAGACATGGTACTGTGGTAGGCAATGGAATTACATTTGTACATAGGACAGAAGCAGCCTCTGCTCACATTATGCTTAATTTTTAGTCAGGAAAAAATATACGAAATGATTTAATATCAATTGCGATAAGTTCTCAAAAAGGAGGTTTATAGGATGCTGTTAAGAGTGAACACAATAAAAGGGAAGAGCAAAATTTCTTTAAGGAAGGAAATTGGCCAGATTTTTCAAAGAGTCTAGGTAACAGAGTTCCTTAACCCATCCTCCTTCCTTTGCTCTAATTCCACAGTTACCGAGCAATGTGGAGTTAATTTTGCTTTCCATGGATGTTGGTATGATGTCCTGAACTATGGAATTGTGGGTATTCTACTCTCTGGAAAGGAATCACCACCACTTTCCCCCCATTTTAAGTGGTATATATAGATTTTACTATTTGGTAACTTGAGCAAGTGATTAAGAGCCTGATCACTTCTGGGTGCCATGATACAATGATGTTTTTCCATTTACTAAAAATGAGGACGAGACTGGACTATGTTCACACAACTCAACATACTGCTCCCTAGGAGGACAGCTGGAAGGCCTTCACAGGCAGCTGGGACAACTAGCTGGATAATGAATTGAATATGCTGACCTAGACTGTGAAAGAATTGCTTGCGACATCCCCTCTCTTTCTACCATTTACCAATTGACTTTCTTGGTTATATTTGTCTCTCTCTCTCTGTCTCTGTCTCCCTCTTTTTTTTTTGCTCTGTCTTTTTTATTTGCTTTTACTGAATGTACTAAACCAATCAATTATTTAAGCACCAGATATAAGCATATAAAGGTTCTTTAGTGTTAATATATAGCCTGACAGATATTGAAGGAGCACCTACTTAGTTTCAGGGAAGTTAATTAAATGTAATAGTTCAGGTACACTTATAGTAAAAACAGCTCCAGTTTTCTGACCTGACCCATGGAAAACTCTTTACAACTAGAATATGAATTAACTGGTAACTTTCTGCATTTGACTATGAGAAGGAGTCAACATTATTAAACAAGTAACTCTGTCTATCGGCATTTGCTTTGCATGTTAAAATATTAATGACATCTGAAATCACTACACAAAGTGGTTTCAAACACAAGGAATTCAACATGTGAAAAAGGAGATTATACAAATAGTTTTGAAAAACTCATCTACTTTTCATCACTGAAAGGCCAATTAATTCTTTTCTATTACTACCCTCAGTGTCATAGAATAATTTAAAATCAATAATTATGAATCATTAGAACATATTATACCTTGCGACACTTTAAATGTTCCTCCTAACCAAATTTTAGATGTTATGTTTTGTAAAACTTACAAAAATAAAGAAAAAAATTACACCTCTCTAGCTACTTCACACATCATTTTCCTTACCTATATTCTGTGACGACTAACACAGCTTCACAACTTAAAAAAAAAAAAAAAAAACTTCTAATAAAACTTGTTTCTATTCTTTGAAAATTAGTTAAGTGTTTTACCTTTTGTTTTTCTTCACACATCAGCAGTCCTTTTCCAATTTTGTAACAAGAACCACAACTTTGCATTTTGAAAATGCTGTTCACCTTAAAACTTCTCTCACACTAGAATTAAAAAATGGGGCAATCCTCCTTTTCCCAATCTACGGAGGAGTGGTTTTACACACACATTAATTATCTTGTATAAAAACGATAAGGATAAGAATCAGACTACTTGAGTTATATTGAAAATATTGATATTTTTAATCAAACTGAAGTATTATATAGTCTAACATACGAATCAGTAAAGCCATTATTATTTAGATTGCATTTTTTGTCACTGATTTATATCCTGAGGGACCCAGATGACTCCCTGAAATATCATGATCTGTTTTTGTTTCCAGTCAAGATGCTATAATTTATATAAAATATTCAGGCTGACTTGCATATAAACTAATTGACAGATGTAGGCATTATTATTTGGAGATTAATCATTGTGCTGGTACACTCAAGTACATGTTGGGTAATTCTAAGAAACATTTCCTTTCCTTTTCTCTCTAGTATTATTTATTTTTTATTTTAAAAATATGCCTAGCCCATATACTATTTTCTCCTGTTTGAAATTATGCCCAGATAAGCAGATGATAAATGGAGATGAATTATAGTTGAAGATATTTTATAAGAGAAAACCTTTATCAATTTGCATGACCATCAACAAATCAATAAACCAACATTTTTTGCTATATTAATATACTTAGCAACACGTTTCATCGCTTTCCAGAACTTAAATAAAAAGTCATCTGGGGCTTCCCTGGTGGCGCAGTGGTTGAGAATCTGCCTGCCAATTCAGGGGACACGGGTTCGAGCCCTGGTCTGGGAAGATCCCACATGCCACGGAGCAACTGGGCCCGTGAGCCACAATTACTGAGCCTGCGCGTCTGGAGCCTGTGCTCCACAACAAGAGAGGCCGCGATGGAGAGAGGCCCGCGCACCGCGATGAAGAGTGGTCCCCACTTGCCGCAACTAGAGAAAGCCCTCGCACGGAAACGAAGACTCAACACAGTCATAAATAAATAAATAAATAAATAAAAGAACGTGAATTTCTTTAAAAAAAAAAAAAAAAAAAAAAAAAAAGTCATCTGTATTTTTCACTTGAGGAAGAACAAAATGATACTCTTGTTCAAAAAAGTAGTATATAATCTGAACCTAGATACAGTATCGAAGTCATTTCATCCAAAATATTATTGGATATTTACAGTCGCTCATTTAGGTTAGTGACTCAGAGATGTTTCCTATTATGAACAGATTATGGAGACTGCAGAGGATAACTCCTTGTTATTTTTATCTATCAGTACGAAAACAAAATCTCTTGGAGGCTCTTTTTAGTAAGTCATCAAATGTAAAATAATCATAAGATTACTCATACCTACATAATATGTTTCAGTGTTGCTAAATCTTGCCAGAGTTCATTATTATGGATTCATGGAAATACGTATGTGAGCAAGAACACTACTTTTCATTCAGCTATTTCCCCCCAAAATTTAGAACCTCATCATTTGAGACAGATGAAAACAAAGAGCGACTTCCTTAGGAACATAAAAGGGGAGGCCAAAGAAAGGGATGCCTATTATTTTTGCTCATTCATTCATTCAACAAATATTTACTGAATACCTCTTACGTGACAGGCACCATTCTAGTTGCTGGCAATTCACTAGTGATTAAGTTCCTGCTCTTATATTGCTAATAGCTTTTATTTGTTTAAATGTGAGATTAGATTGCCTATTATCACTTAGAATTGATGAACCACTCTCTCTCCATTTCTTCTCATTCTTAGAGCAGAGCGTATATAAAATAGAAATCCAAACAAACACAAAACATTATAAAACATTTATACCAGCCAATTCCTGGACTAGTTTTCAAAACTAAATTATAATTGCGTTTATAATTAATTAAATTATTATTGAATACAGCGGTAGATTGTTTAAATGGACACAAATTCTTCCCAATCCTGTATGCAAGCCATTATGAAATGGGACTATGCCACATCTCCCTTCCAGAGGCAGATCTCTTTCTTCACCGCCCTGCATCTGGACTAGCCTTAGTGACTCTGACCAACAGAACGTAACAGAAGGGATGCTGTGCAAGTTCCACAGCCTAGGCCTCAAGGGCCTTGTAAATGCCACTTTCCCTCTCTTGGAGCACTGTCCTGAGAACTCCTTGTTGTGAAGACATCCAGAGTGGAAAATGACGTGAAGAGGAAGATCTAATATCCTAGTTGAGCCCAGGTCCAGCTCATCCACTAACTTATTGCATATGAAGAGCTGCCTACTTCACCCAAAGAAGTAAGAAAAATAATAAACTGCTGTCATTTTCAGGCGAAAAGTTTTGGTGTGGTGTGCTGTGTAAAAATGGATGAAAGACACACAAATTTATTATGTATCTTGCAACATGCTAACCACAACAACATATACAGAAGTCAGCAAAAGCTTCCATAAATTCTGCCTTATGGACTCTGCCCTACAGTGCAGTGGGAAAGACAGTAATTCCTCAAGCACGTAAATATTGTGAAATTGCTATGGTACCGTGGGAAGGAGGAAAAGTGGAAATATTTCATGAGAGGTTATAATTCCTGGGAGGGGAGCACATTTCTGGCACAGGTGACTGTCAGCACAAAGGCCCTGTGGCAGAAAACATACCTAAAGCCATGTTAAGGAGGCCAAAGAACCTAGAACAGAGAGAATTTTAGCTCAGTGTGAGTAAGTGCTGCTAGATTAGGGCCAAACACTTCATTGCAGAGCATGTTTGTCTTATGATGAATACTGGTAGTAGCAGTGCTTATACTGAATTTGTATTTCTTTATCTATGTGTATTATTTCTTTTTGATGCAACTATTTGCTGCATGAGCATTCAGGAAATGGCAACACAATATGTTCCTAAAAGATCAGCAGAGCAATGCTTGAATTTCATTGTTAAAACTCCTTGCATATCTAAAGCCTCAGAGCTGAAACTAAGTAACCTAAATAAATTTAATGATGGAAATGAATTAGAGAGAAAAGAGCTCTGATAATTGTGGTTGTATTCATCTTTCAATTGAACAATTTAGACTTTTACATAGAAGAAAAGGAATATGATAGGTCAATTAAGTACGGTAATAACCAGGCAAATCAACAAGTCTCTGTTGTACACGTTGACTCTGTACTATGTGGTCATCAATTTTATTAATTCAGTATAATATAAAGAGTATGCAAAGTTCTGAAGGGGAGATACAAATTCTCAAACTCTTATTGTTCACATAAAAGGAAAGTGTCAAGTGAAAAAGTAACAGTCAATTATTTCCAGTCAGATAAAACTACTGAAATATTTCTGTTGGGAACAAAGTCTTGCTTTCCTCTCAGCTCAAAAAAGACAGACATAGCAAATTAATATTCCTGGAGTTCCCCTCCTTTGCTTATTAGACTCACAATAATACTGCTCAGAAGGATGAGGAGGCATTTGGGGAGATTATTGGTTTAAGCAATAAGCCCTTAAAGCAAGGCAAGCAAAAAGAAAAAAGAAAGAAAAGAAAAAAATCTGAATTCTTTTTGTTACATTCAATCATCACAATAGAGTAATTCTGTCTCATCCTCTATAAATCTATCATCCTGCTAATACTTCGGTAAAATCATTTCATTGTAGCACATAATATATATTAATAAGCTACTAGACTTTTTCTAATAATCTACTTTCCTTTCCACTTTAGATTTAACAATCATATTAATAATCACTCTTCTGCTTGCGAATGAATCATATGCAATAGTAAGGAAATAGCTAAGAGGGAGATGCAGCCCGTGAGAGATTTAATCATAGGAAATGGCTGACTTTTTATTTCCAATAACCATCTGCACTCGTGGTAAATCAGGTGCTAATGAAGCTCAGGCCCAGGCTGCACGGGAGCATAAATCTCAAGAACCAAAAGTCACGGAGCAACAGACTTCAGAAAAACAGAATTTTCTACGGAAATGTACCAAGATTATCATATAGAAGGTCACCATCTGCAAATGTGTCACATAAATGAAAATATTCGGTAGTCCTAATACCACTTTATGACACTGGCTATAAACGTCAAATATATACATTTCTTTTGAAACTTGACCACTCTAAACTATTATGTTCATTTATGGTTCCCTCCTAGAGAGTCACCATTTTAAGGATTGGAGTTCCCCATGCTAATTTCATTTTAATCTTCTTCAAAGTGACTTAGAAGTACTCAATACTTAGAAAATCAATGATGGAAATAAACTGATTAATTGTGGAATCTCACTTTTAGAGCAGAAAAGTACTACGGATTTTTTTTCCCAGTGAATGAGGAAGCCAGATCTAAACTGGGTAGAATTTGTGCCAGACATAGGATTAGACTCAAGTCTTTTGAGAATTAACCAACATGACAATAGCTTCTAAGACTTTCTGTTTCTGTCATCATAATCCTCCACTTCATGCCTCACTCAACCACTGTTGGGGTAATATCCACAATATGGATCAAGACAGAAATAGAGGGGCAAGGACAGCCCACCATCTACAGAATCAATCAAATTCTGTCACAAAAAAAGGATTCAAGTCTTCAGCACTTGACAAAATATTGACCTTTTTCTATATGTTAGTGTAAAACACGGATCGTATCTATCCCCATGATTATTAATGATTATATTCTTAACCCTTTGCAAATAATAACTAAAGCAAGGACCTGGAATCACAGGTAAAAATGAGGTGTGGGATTTCTAGCAACACTTGAGTCAACCTGAATTCCCTACCATCCCCAGCGTAACATGGCTTCATCATTCTCCACTTGTTACCACGTATGCAGGAATTCTAGTGAAGTGCTAAAAAGTCTTTTCTCTCACTTTTGTAAAAATAAATTAGAAAGCACTAAAAAGAAATCTAGACACAACAGCCAATTAGTCTGTAACTAGCTTTATGAATTACTGGGGTGGATACAAAGAGCAATGGTTCTTAATTATCTGTGGGTCATGGATACCTTAAGAATTTGATGAGTCATGAACCTTTTCCGAAATACACACATGACACACATGTAAAGATTATGCCTAAAATTTCAGAAGTTTTACAGTCTTCCTGAATTCTACTCACAGTGCCCAGAACTATGTAAATTCAAGTTAAAAGTTATAACTATGGTCATATTTGCAACCTTGAGAACTGACAAAAATCTTAGGTAGTATGTATTGTAAATGACAGACCTTAAATGTAAATTTTTTTTTTTTTTTTTTTTTTTTTTTTTTTTTTTTTTGGCTGTGCCGCACAGCTTGTGGGATCTTAGTTCCCTGACCAGGGACTGAACCCCGGGCCAAGGCAGTGAAAGCGCCAAGTCCTAACCACTGGACTGCCAAGGAATTCCTTGTAAATTATTTTAAATTTCTTATTCAAAGTTATTTGGTACCAGCATGTTAGATCACAAATGCAGTTTTCAAACTGTGTTTTCCCATTATCTACATGAAATAAATTGATAGTTGTTTTCATTTAAAATTGAGAAGACAGGCACATTTTACTATTTGGTAGATTTGAGGACATCATATTAGATATGTAGTTATATAGTGTTTTGCTATTCTAACAAGAAGTCACAAAATTAGAATTGATTTCATTTTATGAGTGGGTTTTAACCCTCAGTCTGTAATTGTGTCTCACTCAAATTTACATTGCTGTATCCCAAATACATTGGCATTTGACTTATTAGAACCTAATGTGCTGTTAGAGAGGAGCGTTGTAAACATGTCGTATTATTTCCACTTTGATCTGTCTTTTTCTCTCATTTATTTTAATACATAGCAAAGAACCGACTAATAATCTTTGTTTCATATTACAAATTATTATACCTGAAGCCAAATCCTAGTCTAGTCTCAATTCCACAAATAATACGAAGTGCAAAACAATTTTATGGCATCTAATGTTGTAATTAGGAACATTTTAAAAATAATCAATTATTATTAAAGAGAGATGATAGTAAAAGCTAAATATTAGTTTTGAACTTAAAGTTTTCTTCAAAGATTTCCTCTAGAAAGAAATATACTTTTATAATTATATCCCTGATTGTGTTAAAAATATTAGAAATTCTTTAAAGCAAAATGTGAAGGAACACAGAGTTGGTGATACAGCCTATAATGCAAGTACATCAGAACTTGTGGCAACAAGAAGCAGAGAGTTCACAAACATGCCAAAACATGGCAGTCAGAAATATTTGCATCCCTGTTACTTTGCTTCTACTTGTTTTGTGGTATCTTCACCATTAGAGCAATGTATATATAGGAAGAATTAAAGATAATGACAATTTCCTAAGGCATTTCTTAGAGCAATTAGAAGGTAACAAAATAAGTTATGAATCTATTACTTTACATATTCACATTGTTTTAGGTGCCTATATACTACCTTAGACAAAATATAAATGGTAAATATGTTTTAAAAACTATGGCTCTAGAAGAATTTATTCAAGTATATCCTTCAAATCTGGCCAGTTAAATTTTATTTCTATTACTTTAAGTCATTATCATCAATTGCCTTATTTCATCCCACAATTTGATAAATATTTTTCCTTTTGGGAACAAGTTGTAATTATACTTCCTGGCCCCTTTATGGTGGGATGGGGCCATGTGGTGACTTCTGACTAATGAGATGTTAATGAACACGATGTAGGTCATTTCAGGACTGGAACATTTAATTGCCAAAGTAAGCTCCTCTGGAACTCTCTCCCCTTTTTTGCACATTGAATGACAAAGTACAAATACATGGCTGTGCTATCAACTTGGATCCTTGACTGAATAGAGTAAACAAAGCTCCCCTGTCCCTGCAAAGAACCTGGAACGTGATGGAGAGGAATCTTTTGTGGTTTTCAGTCACCCTTAGTTTGGGGTTATTATCTTAGCATAATACTTCCTAACATGTTCAAAACATGCTCTAACACATATTTTCAAACATGTTGTTCTACTCCCAAACTATTCTCCAAAAAGTAGCCATGTTTTTGCTCATTTGTTTCAATTTGTGAAACAGTAAACTGTTATATTGAATTAAAATGATTAAAGTGATGTTATCACAGAAATTAATTTCTGACATTTGTCTTTAAATTTATTCCATAATTAGTTCTTTACTCAAAATAAAGTTTTACTTCATTAATTAAAATGCTGGTTTCATCAAGACTCCTAACTTAAAGTGGAAATTTCTTCCCAGCCATAGCTAGTGGCTGGTGTAAGCAGAATGCCTATGGTAAGGGAAGGGGAGGCAAATTCTTCACTCCTTTCTGACCTAGGACTTATTCTCTTCCTGCCCTATCTTACTACCCCGTTCTCTGGCCTTTCTGATTTACAGCATGGAGCAGGGGAAGAGGTAAGGAGAGTAAGATAGTTATTAGTCGATTTGTACCACAGTGGGAAAACTTCCACTAGTGCTTTCTAGTTCTGTCATAGTTTAAAAATTCGCTTCTCCCTTCGGCCCTTGCTTTCATTCTTCAGAGATTTCCCCCAGCCCTGCCTTCTACCCCTTCCCCCCCAACCCTGGAGATATTTCGACCACAGTCCCCTGACATGGTCAAGTGCATTTCCACTCCAGCTCATCTTGCCCTCCTCCACCATCCTCTGGATGGCTGTCCATCTAACTTCCATTTCCTCGTGCTGACGCCACTGTGTCCTTTTTGAAGGATCTAAAACCATCCCAAAGCAGCTTCTGTTCTCCCCTCTGCGACCCCTCCTCCTGTCCTCACACAGCGCACATATCTCGCCCTCAGGCTGCACGTTTGGCCCTGGCGGACTCGGAGACCACAACGCTTCTCACACTGCAGCCCTCTGCTCTGCTATCCGTAGCCCCTTCAGTCAGTCTCCTGCCCTTTACCTCTCTCAGACACGAATCACACACACCACGGCCTACAAGGAGGCAGAGACACAGAGAGATCTCCAAGGAAGCTCCTGAAACCTACCCTCCCGACGCTAGGTTAGGTGGGTTTTGCAGGGGCTGACTTCACGAGGCGGGTAAAGAGATCCTGACAGCGTATCTTCCTCCAGAGAAGGAAATCCGCCTCAAAAATCTTCCAGTTTATACCCACTGGCTCTTTTATACTTCGGTGTGGTAGACTATTTTTAACAATTCACAAGTTGGTTCTGTATCAGCACCTCTCTTTGGACTGAATGTGCCTCAGCTGAAACTCCCATTATAATAATCTGTTCTGAATATAAGCCGAGTTTTGCCAAATCCACCTGCTCCTCCACAACCTCATCCCACCCCCACCCCCCAAATACTGACTAAACTCCTTCAGTTTACAATCTAGTTAAGCCTATAAAGTCCTGCGTGACTGCTTGTCTTAACCACGCTGTGATAATAAGAGCTAGTCATAGGGGGCTTCTTTTATTCTTACATGAGAGCACTTTCTTGCCCTACAGCAGCGTAAGGGCCAGATCATTCTTTGTTGTGGGGATTGTCCTGTGTGTTGCAGAATGTTTAGCAGCAACCTTGGCCTCTACCTATTATATGCCAGTAGCATTTCCCCCTTGTGGCCGTCAAAAATGTCTCCAGACACGGCTAAATGTTGCCTGACGCAGGGACACACGTCTACCCATTGCCTTAGAAACTTCACATAGGATACTTTCTTTGCCAAGGTTTCTTCTTTTCATTCTTCACCTAGAAAATTCTTACTCATCTTAGACTTGGCTGACCCAAACTAAATCAGCTCTTCTTGTTATAAAGCATCCCGTGCTTCATTTTTCCTTTGTGACTAGATTGGTTTTGTTTTTTTTTTTTTATTTAAATCATCTCCTCCCCTTCCTGGCCACTTTTCAATGGTTGGTATGTGGCATACACCACACACCAAGGTGAGAACAACAAAATGAGGCCATTGCTAATGCAACTGAAGGCTGAGGAGGAAGCCAAGACTCTGCTGGGAGAGCCTTCCAGGCCAGCGTAACAGTCTTAATTTTCTTTTAGATACGCAATTTGCTGAATCCAAAGCTTTCACTAATGTTTCCTTTTGAAGTGGGATAGATGAAACTGAGTAAGCAATAATAGTAAGAGCTAGCATTTATTGAACGTACACTATGCGTCTTATGTCAAATGATACATTCAGGTCTCACAGTGATACTGCTAATGGTATTACCTTTATTTTACAAAAGACAAAATTGAGACACAGAGAATAAATTATTAGTTCAAGGTCAGGCATTGGTTTCATTGTTGAACTTTGCTCAGGCCAGGCAGAGACTTTTCTTCATTCTTTATACTCGCTGTTCCCTCTCCCTGAATCTTCTTCCCCCGAACAACCACATGCCTTCCAGGTCTCTATTCAAATGCCACCTTCTTAGAGAGAACTTCTTGGCTGCTCTGTTTAAAATTATAATCCCTGACCCTAAACTGGTATTCCCTGTCTTGCTTTCTTCTATAGCACTTCCTACCTTCTGAAATACTGATGTTGTACTTGTTGATTATCTGCCTCCCCAAATAGACTAGAAGTTCTTTGAGGAAAATGATTTTGTTTCACGACTATATCCTCAGTGCCTACAACATGTCTCACGTTTGTTAAGTTCTCCAGAAATATTTATTGAATAAATATACAAATACATTTCCAGTTCAACATGGGGGGTCTTAGTATTTGAACCAGACCAGACAGCACAGAGACGTGGGTTAAAATATTGGTTCAGACTTGTTTCAAGAATGACTTCCTTTCAATTTTCTACAAATCAGGATACCGGCTGTACAAATATTATACAGAAAATCTAGGATGGGAGAGAGAAGAAGTGGCTCTCTTCTACCTCTCTCGTTTCTGCCCGGGGAGCTAGGCTCCTAGGCAGAAAGCAGGTGGGTACCGGGCTTGCCCTTGTGGAAGGCTGCCGCCTGAGGTGGGTCTCAACTGACACAGAAAATCCAAGACAGCTGTGGCTGAAATTGGAGGTGGACAGAGAGAATTCTTCATAAGGCACCAAAGTCACTTACTATGACAATGCACCATAATAACCATTCATATTTCTCAAAACTCTCTTTAATTTCATAGGTAACCTAATCCATCATGCAGGTTTTTAAATATATTTTCTATCTTTCCTGTCACAAAGATTATGAAAACAGATGTATACTTTCATCACAAAAATAACCTTACATCGGATGAAGATTTTACCAGTACCCCCCCTCAATTTAAGAAAGTTACTAACTATGCAATTTTTCATTTTAAATTAAATCATAGGAATAATTTTCCTTTCTCCCTAAACCCATTAAAAGTCCAATACTTTATAGCAGAGATAACACTGAATGATTCACAAATTAATGAAACCATTGTTAACAGTGCTCTAAACTTTAGGAAATAGAATTATAAAAGCCTTATAAAAACCAAGACTGTCCCTGCCCCCTGCCCCTTTCAGCAGTATGTGTGTTGCTTATTCAAATCTAAACTTATGAAGACTTTTGTGCTAAATAATTTTCTAAGGTGATAAAGAAATACCCAGATATTTCCATGCAGGCAGATTGGTGAGAGGTTGATCGAATACTCAAATTGTAATGTTTCTTAAAGCAGAAGTGGTCTTTCTATAAATGACCAAACTTGGAAGAGAAAACTGCAGTTGGTATGATAGTCCGGGGCCTCTTCCTGGCCCCCAAAGCCATGGGGAAAATTTCCAGGAGACCCATGGCACAAGGCCGCCCATGGCCTCTGTAACTTAAGCCAATATTTAGGAAGCCTAAGTGCATGATTGTCTGCATTTTGCAGGTTCAAGTAATGATGTTATAGCACTTGGGTTACAGTATAGGGGGTTCTGAACCACAAGAACCCCTAAATTTGAGACAATTTTGTGCCATGATATTCTGAGTTCTCTCTCAAGGGATTTTATCCTTTGACCCACTGTACAGAATTGTTTCCTAATTAGGCTCTTTCAAAGCTAAAAGGGACAAAAATAGGGCCGAGCAGCCAGCAGCCAAATGCACCTTTTATAAATCTATCTCTAAACTTGTAGAGAACTCTAACAAGGGTTTCATTAATTTAGCAATCACTCAATGTCATATCTATTATAATGTACTAAGCTCTTAAGAGAGAATGAAAAAAGAAAATTGTTTTATTCCCATGATTTAATTTAAAATGAAAGATGACAAATTGCAATGATGGTAGTCTTTTAAACTTTTTTGATTTGCTTGATGATTTAAAGTAGGGACTTGCTTTTCTTGAGGGCCATGCTTTTGTCTTCCTCAGTGTATAGTCTTATCTTTCTAAGAACAGCTACGAAAACACTTAAGTGACTTTAAAAAAACCTGGTAATATGTATTTCAAACTTGGGAACAAATGCAGCCCCAAATGAGGCATATAAAAACAGTGCATATCAAAACAACACACCTAACCAGGACCCCAAGTTATCGGTGGTAACAACGAAGCACCTTGTCTCCCATCAATAATCATGTACCTTACATTGGCTGGGCCCCTCTCCCGGATCCCTGGGATCTTCCGGAGATTCTTGCCAAATCCAGTTCCCGGCTCCCATGGTAGCTTGTGCTCCCCTTGCCATGTGCAAAACTGTTCACAGCCAGGGATTTTCCCTCTGAAGTGTCTCTGTAGATAGTACAATACTTTTCCTTCTTCACAGTGCTCCTTGCATGATGTCCTAAAATTTCTGTCTTTTCAATCCACAGAGGGCTTTCCTGAATGGAAATGTATTGGATCTGCCAGACTACTCAGTGCCTCCTGTGATTCTGCAGTGCAGCTGAAGAATCTCAAAGTTATTCAGTCAGACAGTCTCAAGATAGTTTAGATTTTGCTCAGAATGGCCCAGCCAAAATTGTGTAAATTGTGTAGCTGCACAGGAGAAAGGCTTCTACTGAAAGCAGAAAATAATGAAAGACAAATGAATTTAATTTGACGCTCATGACACCCCTTTTCCTCCCTACTAATTTTGAAGCTGACCTCTTTATGAACACTGATTCTCTTTGGAGATTCAGTCATTTCTAGGGGAAGAGAAGGACATTCTAATCCATTTGCATATATAAACACAGTAAAAAAAAAAAAATATATAGTAATGTTAATTTCTCAGTTTGGGATGTTTACTTCTTATTTTGGCAAATGTATTATGACTACCTAAGATGTTAACTTTAGGGGAAAGTGGGTAGAAGGTATATAGAAATTCTCTATGCCATCTTTGCAACCTTTCTGTAAATCAAAACTTTTTCCAAAATAAATATTTTACTTAAAAAATTATTTAGTGATAAAAGTGATCTCCAGTAATTCAAAAAGTCAAATACACACTAGGGAATGATGCAATCGGTCCATATAAAGGACAGAAAATTATCTAATACCTATCCTAGATATACTGACTGTTTTCATTAGAGACTAACATCAAAATCCTCAACGGAAATATTTCTGTATAACACACTCAAGAGATCCAGGGGAATGCATGCAGCGGGATACGGACTGAAAAGTTAAAAACTCAAAAGGACCAAAACCAACTCTTATTTTAAATAAACTGTGTACTTGAAAACATTTACCTACTTATTTTCTTCAGACCTCCTTTTTACTAAGTGATTATGCAAACAGAATTAAGAAGGGGAGGAAAAAAAAAAAACCCCTGTATTTGTTCTTGCCCATTGTAAATATTTACACATTTTGGTGAAGTAGAAAAACAGTTGTTAGCAAAGTTGGCTTGAAAGAATAGGAGGAAATGTTGGTTAAAAATAAAGCATAATGACATTGAGGAAAATGTCATCTGAGGAAGAATTTTTTTTAATTTTTATTCTTTACCAACATCCTTTTTGGAGAGTACTGGAGACAATTATGCCACATACACATTTTAAGACTTTTTTTCCCATTACAATAGATATCTTCATTTTCTAAATTTGTTATTTGTAAGTCAAATTCATTTCATTGGCTTCACTTTCTTGTCTCATTAAGCCAAATTCAGTGAGTGAGTGTTTTGAGCCCTCTTTAAATAAGAGCTCTTGTTTCTTGTCATCATCTGTAAGTCCTCCATGTACAAAATCACTTTCTTCGCACCAACTTTCCTATTCATACACCACAGTTACTAGAAAGTCTAAGATGAAATCCATCATTAGGTGCCTCAAAGAAGTTATGGAGTTGTTTTTTTCCCCACTTTCATTTCTTCCCCATACTTGGAAATTTGATGATTCAGGGAAAGAGGAAAGAGAGTGGGGGGAGTCCTGACTGATGTCAAGTGTCTGGCTAGTTGATGACTTCAGCTGGCTTTAAGCAATTGATTTTAGTACAATAATTCCTCTTTTAATCTCTTCCCAAATAGACCTATGCCTACCTCTAGAGACTGGACACTCCCCTCTCCTGATGACAGAATGTGCAGTGTGCACCCTTAGGCTCAAGGGTTGTCCAAGGGGATGCCGTGTACAGGAGGTATGTGCAGACTGAGGTGTCCTGTAGATGAAAGCTAAGCTCCTTATAATGCACCATGGAGCTGGGCGTGGGAAAAGAAGAGGAAAGGCCATTGCTGAGAGCTGCGGCCGGGGCCTCATTCTCTCTGCGCTGTCATCTCCAGGTGAGAAACGTCAAAGAGTTGGAACCTGGCCCTCTGTATTGTTGTACCAAGGTAATCAGATACAGCCTAGTTTACTTAACATCCATAAACAAGTTGATGTTAAATAAAATAGATTAGATTGATTAGATTGGTTGGATTGATTTAAAACTTTTAAATATTTAGATATATGTATGGTATGTGGACCTCCATTTTACTTTTCTTCCAGGTCCTAAAAACCTCAGGTACAACCCTGAGAATAATAATTCCAGCGACTAAGACTTACTGAATGGCTTCTATGTGTCAGACACTATGTAAAAAGTTCTACGTGTACTATTTTAATTCAGATAACAACCCACTGAGATAGGAACAATTTGTACACACGTTTTAGAGATGAGAAAATGGAAGTTATAGGAGTAGAAATCTATCTTACGAACAGATTTTCCTTTTTTTTTTTTTTTTTTCAGATTTTCCTTTCAGTCACAGTTTGTAGGAATGCTTCTTTTTTGGCATTCAGGAAGTGGATGTCCTCCTCAATTTCTTCCTGTATTTAGACATGGCCTAATCACAAACTTTTTCCCAAAATATATTGGTCTTAGAGGATTGGTGATGATGTTTGCCAGTTTCAATTTCTTCTGTGCTTGAAGTGGGAGAGCATCCAAACTCAAGCAATCTTTAGCTTTAGTTACTGATTCTGCCAACTCTTTGTAATAATGCAATCTTTTCATTTTATCAGCGTGATATCTTTCTGGATCCTGAAGTATGTGTTTCACATGGGTTCAAAGTCAGCCATCTTTCTTCTCCAACTAATTTTTACAAGACAATTTAGCCTTAGACTGCAAACAGCCTTCATATCAGATTTCACCTCTGACAGTCTGGTAGCAGCTGCCTGAATGGCTCTACAGACAAGGACAATGGAGTTGCACATGGATGCAGTAGGAAAGAGCAATTTAGAAAACGAGTGTTGGAGTACACTGTCTACGATTTTCTTATCCACAATTAATACAGTTCTCGCGCACAGATACACAGAAGGTAGCATTTTTGTCCACCAAAGTGTTATTCAGTGAGGCAAACACAACATATAGAGAGGAATATGCCTCTTATTCATTCATATATACTTTCCTTTTACTTTCTCATCAACCATCCCCAATGATCTTTTAAGTACTTGTGTGTACATATGCACACACGCACTCACACACACATAAACACACACATCCTAAAACATAAAGTATAGGTGGACTTATGCGAGAAAAAGGTTTGATCCCGTTCACAAAAGTAATTTCTATACGTTCTATTGATAGGTATGATCAGTTAAGAAACACTTACTAAGGGAGTATTAAAACCAGAAAAACAACTCTTAGGAGATTAAGCATTTGAGAGGACCCAAAGGTATTTTTTAAAAGGAGAGTGTTTACAGTAGGAAGGATCATAAAGCTTATGAGTTTTTATTGCCACGGGCTTTCCTCTGTAGTTAGAGATTGAGGAGAAATAACAGAAGGTGCCTGGGGGTTCTGGGACATGTTTCTGCGTCTGAACGGACAACGGTGGCGACTCTCAGCTAGGTGGCTTATGCAGCAGCCACAGGGCCCAGTGGGCAGTGACTGTGGAATGGGCAGTGACTGTGGAACGGACAGTGAAGAAGAGCCAAGAGGGGAGCCTTCAGGAAATTTAAATTATGAAAAATATAATAACAATGTGCTGGTCAGACAGGAAACTGAATAATCTCATTCCTGTTCTGACTGCCAATTTGGTAACATTTTGGTAGTTCTTGGCAAAAAGAACTTCCTTCTCCTTTTCTTTTAGAGTAGCCTGAAGAGTAAGATCTGTGGTAGAAACAAAACTCAACAGCAAAGTTTTTTTTCAGTAACAGTTCCTATTTATAATGGCTTATTTCACTCTCGGGGAAGAACATCTCTGGAGAACACAGGGTTTCTAAATATCATTTCATGTCTCCTTACCCTCTTTTCTTTTGGGACTGATGCCCAGGTAGTTTATCTGAGGTATACCAGTTCCTAAAGTACTCAGGAAGTCAGAATTTCACACAATCATCAAATGAATATTAGAATCATTTTCACACTTATGACTAATTCAATCAAGTATGATATTTTAGAGCACATAATATAAAACCCAAAACCACATCAGTTTAGAAAGACAGGATTTTGTTCATTTTTCATGTAGCAGACATCAGGAGGTACATAGTCTTTTGTGCTGGCTTCTCAGTGCCAGCAGGGACCCAGATTTCTATCTTTTTGCTCAGCCATCATCAATGTGTGGTTTCTACGCCCATTGTCCAGCATGGCCTCTATTGCTCTAGCCCTCATATCAACATACCAGGCCAGGAGAATGAAGATGCCAAGGAGAGCAAAAAGAGGCTCCTTGCTAGTCAACGTTTTTTGCATCCGTCCTGAATGTCCCATACAACATATCTGTACATGTCTCATAGGCCATAACTTAAGTCACACAGTCAATGAAATTGCAGAAGAGGCTGAGAAATATAGTCTTTTAGCTGAATGCATTATCACCCTGAATTAAACTCAGGGTTCTAATTCTAAGGAGAAAGGGGAACATGGCTATGGAGTGGTATCCTTTAACATAGGCTGTTTATAGAGGACATGCTAATTGGCTTTCATACTGATGTTTTAATAAAGCATGTAGTCTGTTTATAAGAACCAAGATGGACTATACTGTGTGGCAGTCTTTGGTTACCATCAATCATGGACTGAGAGGCTTTTAAAGATGAGGTATGCACTGCCTAGCATTTCTGTAACAACCCACTTACTCATCTCCACCTTACTTTCAAGCACTAGATACCTAAATGTTAACAAATCTGTGAGGAATAGGCCAAACTGATCCATTAATTTATGTAAATAACCTTTTAGATAAGACACAGTGTCAATTTTGAAAATCAGTGTGACTGAATTATTAGTTGAATGTATATCAGATACATAACAGTTTCTTAAAAAGCATCTTTCCTTATTCTAGACCTAAAATTAATAATAGTATTTAAAGGAAGGGTGAGAAATATATGTTGCTGGCCAAATTTGGCTTACCATGTTTTTGCGTAAATAGAGTTTTACTGGAACACTCTCAAATGTTTACATATTGTCTGTGGTTACTTTCACTGTACGATGGCAGAACTGAGCAGCTGTGCCAGACAGTCTGACCCACAAGGCCTGAAATATTTACTGTTAGACTGGTATAGAAAGAAGTGTGCTAATCCTGGTAAAGGCATAACAAAATAAATAACAGGACGTACTGAATTTTCCTCACACTTAGAAGAGCCCACAGAACTCTCTTGAAAAACTGCTTATATAGCTGTATCATTTAATTATACAGCAGATTCATCAGTTTTTACCTTGACTCTCACTTGCTCTTAAAGAATGACAAATTCCTTCCTCTTAAAGACGTTTACTCCAGTGGTTCTCAAATGGGGGCAATTTTGCCCACCAGGAGACATCTGGCAATATCTGGAGATGTTTTTATTTGTCACAACTGGGGCAGGGAAGGGTGTAAGACGCTGCCACTGGCGTCTAGTGAGTGGAGGCCAGGGGTGTTGCTAAACATCCTGCAACGCACGGGACACGGCAGCCCACCATAACTCTCTGGCCCTACCTGTCAGTAGTGCTAATGTTGAGAAACCCGCTGGCAAGTGAGAATGTGAACACGTGGTTGCCAATTAGCAATCACGTCCCTTGAAAGAAAGTGTCCTGCGGTAGTCTATCTCAGTGGCGGTAGCGTTGCTATGTTCCCTCATCTTTTTTTTTTTTTTTTTCTCTCTGAACTAAAACACCAGTTTTACTTGCACTTATCAACTCAATGTTTTCCATTCATCACTTAAAACGTTCTGACACAATGTTCCTCACAAAGGGTATCGTGTTAAATGCTAGCTCCTAAGTTCTGTTCTGAAAGAGAAAAGGATTCCATGGCCAAAAGAACTGGGGGAAGGATGCTAATAATATCACAATATCACCACCTTGGAGATTCACCACATACAAGGAAAAGGCTCTGAGAAGTCCGGTGGTGAAGAAACCTACGAACTTTGGGCATGTGGATCCTGTTGAGGCAGCCAGTTATGGACAGAGCTCTAGAATAAATACAGTAGATCAGTGGAGCAAAGGGCATGCCAGAATTTTCTAAACAGAGTTCCCAGGATGACTCATTCCAACTTGGTCATCAGTGGGAAAAATAAGGATTCCTAAATAAATAAGTTTGGAGATTACTAGGTTAGACACAGTTTAATAAGTTTATTTATATTATAGCAATGGTTTTAACCATTTTTATGTGACAAATCCTTTTGACAGTCATAGATCCCTTCTCGGAATAATGTTATTAAATACATAAAACAAAATGTATAGGGCTTCAAAGGAAATGAATTGTATCGAAGTACAATTATCAAAATATAAAAATAAATGTGTGGCATATTAACGCAAGTATTTCTTTATTAACACATCAAATAAGACCTAGTAGTAGGTCTAATAACTATGAACATTTTGAAATAGGCTTGAGTATAAACAGCTTTTCATAATAGTTACAACAACTATAATTTGATATGAAAACATCTGTGATTTTTAATTGGAGACAAAGTCTCAGGCATGGCTGTTACTACTGGAGTTTTTTGTCTTCATGCGAATTGAAGGAAATACTTAATTTCCGTGAGAAGTAAAAACTAAGATATAAAACATCACAGAGCCTTTAAAATGTTATGTTGATTGTGAATTTCTCTCAAGAGTGAGGGGTGTAGGACTTATGTGAACTTGTATATGAATACAACAATATGGGAACTATTAATTTATTTCAAAAACACAGTTCCACATGGCATGTGGGAAATTCTGCTCTGAACCTGGAAGCTTCTAATGTCATAATGCAGTACTGCATTTACAATCATTGTTTTAAACTAGCATTTTCAAATCCAGTTCAACTCCATGATAACAGCTGTTGTTTTCTTTACTATTTCACTTTCAGAAATAAATTTTTAAAAATTTCTTTGAGCTTCACAGTTGTTCGTATGAAGTATCTCCATTTAAACTCCCAGGATAAAAGGAAAAATGAGTTGTTTCACACCTCTACATTTAGGGATTCTAGGCTGATTGTGACCTTTTGCCCCAACACATGACTACGTATCAAAGATGATTCCTTTCTAATTCAGTAACCTCATTCGTCAAGAAAGATCTGTGGTGAGAAGGTATTTTTTGGCACACGAATTGTGACACAACTATGGGCCATTTGCTGAAACAGTTGCACAGATTTTAGTAAAAAGCAAAAGATAAGTGAGAAAGAAAGTGTAAATTGTCAGTCCGTGAATTACTGCTGCCCCTGGTCTACAGTAATTACAGCAAAGTGGTAGCTGACTGTCCCTCTGGTGAACTCCAGCAAGCATGGTTTTTTCAAGCTTATCAGCTTGACATGCTTGTAAAGCTCCTCTCCCAGGAGGCCCGGTCTCTTTTAAATGATCAAATATTTTGATGGAGGAAATAAAGGACAAAAGGGCAGGGGGAGAGAAACAAAAAGATTATGAACATTAATTAGATTTTTGCAATTGTTATATTTAAAAGGTCTATCTAATAGGAGGCTTCTATTTTTTTGATTTCTCTAACTGGTGCTTGCCATTTTAATGACAACTGATAGATATAACAGAGAACAGGCAGGGAGCTAAATTTTATACTGTGCAATCAAAATAAATAAAAAAATCAGAGAAAACAGTTTTTAAGCTACAAACTCAAATGACTGATCACCACCGTTATGACGTTTTAAAATATTTTCATCCTCTCAAAAATCTCACGCGGTATGTTTTCTGCTATTATTCCCATTTTACAAGTTATTATTGTCAGATGGAGAAGTGTCCTTTTCAAACACCCACCGCTAGAAAACGGTGGAACTATTATTTGAAGGAAAATTCTTTTACAGATTATATAAAATGCTCTTGAAATAATGTTGTGAAACAATATGCAGTTTTTCCAAATTTTTGTTTTTAATATTAGGCAAATATACATAAAAACCTAGCTCCCCCCCCTCCAAAAAAACAGACGGAAAGGGAAAACACTAAAAAGACAACAGTGCTTAGTCCAGGCTGAAGGAATTATGGGTGATCTCTTTAATACTTAACATTTTATGTATTACCTAAATTTTCTACAACATGTAAATATGGTTTTATTGTCAGGAAAAGAAAACATTATAGAGATAATTGTATCTCTTTGAAAATTATAAGAATAAGTAGATTGATGAATGCAAAGTTCTCAACTGATTTTTTTTACTGATAATATGATTTTTTAAATTCTTTCAGTAAGGTGGGGAAAAAAGAATCACTGACAACTTTCCCAAACAGCACCATTTCAAAAAATTTAAAAGACGATGGATATGGTGATGACAACTAAGAAGAGCACAGAGATGAAATCTGAAGCTTATTCAACTCTTTTCTCCCTCTGCTGCCAACACAGAATAGAGAACTTTCACACAGAATTTCAACTGTTGTCCTTCACCCCTTTGTTAACTCATCCTAAACATGAAGGCAAGCACTCTTGGGAAGATCATTTAAAACGCTAACTGCCTTTTCATTACGGCGTTGTCACACCTTGCCAGAGTGAACAGCAAAGTCACAAACCATTTTTTGTTGTTATTGTGGAAGCATGTCTTTCAATATTACGACTGATTTAAGAGTTGACATCTTTTTTAAAAGTCAGACTAACATGGTAGCGTTTGGGATGAGCCCTCTTTCGTGTGTCTGCTTCATTCCTTTGTTAGAGTTCCACAGTTTCTGTGTGTGGGACTGAAGAATCATGGAAAATTGCCACTTGTGTGATAAATTACTGTTTTCACCCATCAAACTTTGAAAATGCTCCATGCGAGCCTTGCACACCATTATGTTGTCCCATCTAGGACCCTCTGAAAGTCAGCAGGGTGCATCTGGCTGAAATTCAGCCAGGCGATTAAATTTATTCAAGCTTGGTGAACTTGAGAGCTTTCAAAAGGAGAGTAGCTGAAGGGATGAGATTATAGTCCTGACAGCGCTCTGGAAAGGTGTCTGACATCTGACTGCTCCTAGTGAGGCATGATACCTGTTTCCATTGATTTGCAACAAAGTCTTTCTCGATAAGCGTTTCCACTTAACATTTCCTCTCAGGGAACCCATGCAGTTGAAGATATGTACGAGTTGCTTTCAGCTTAAAAGATAAATCACCTCTAATCCCTCTAAGCGAAATCAATCAAAAACCTGTAAAAAATGGACTGGTTGTTTGGTCCATCCAGGCAGAAAAGTAAACAGCACTTCAGCTTTTCTCCGCCATTAAGGCCTAAATGGCCTAGAAAGTAAATCAATATTTCCAGTCAGCCTTCTGGCTATTGTTTCGCCAGTAGATACCGATTTGCTCTGGCTTACTGCTCTCCTTCGGGACTAACCTATAATCCTCCGAGAGGAATAGTAAGTTCGTTATCTAGTTCAGCTCTCTGTTGTACATTTAAATGGACCACATCCATCAATGGCCCTTGTTAAAGTTAAAAGATGAGGCATGCCATTCAAGCCCCTTTACAGTGAAACACTTCCAACATATATAGGGGGACATTATAACTGGTTGGCAAATGACGTCCAAACCCTAAGTGGGGTGCAGGTAGCAATTTGAGTGTGAGGAGACATATATCACAGCTGTTTCCAGAGAGAAAACACTACGTACCCATCTCTGAGTAAACTATGATACACACATAAAGCTATATGGTAACAGAATCTTTCACTATGCCTACTAATGTTTCTTCAATATTTCTATTTAAATACTGGTGTGATTCCAAATGGTAAGAGCTATTCAGAACTTCCTTCCCGGCTGATGCTGCAACCCAAACTAGCTCCCTGTCCTCATGTCAGCAAATGAAAATCTCTCATACTTTTATTAATTTCACTTTAACAATTTGTTTTAATAGCTTGATAATAAAGTTCTTGAGGATTCTAGAAGAGGAGAATCTTGGGGAAAAGAGATTTCCTTGAAGAAATTAATTTTTACTTGTCGTTTTCAGCTTGATAAACTAAAATTCTCCTTTAAGTGCCATCCATGGCTTAACCTGAGAAAGTTATAATGAAGGAATAATTTTTCTCTGAACTATTTTATACACTTAATTCTTATGTCATTGTATTGATTTCTTGATAAGAACCACAAAGAAAAACATGAATTATAATCATTTGAAATTTCAAACATAGATATTTAGAGTGCACAAGACATTTCTTCAACAAAATGACAGCCACAACAACAAAACAGAAAAAATTCGGGGTTATTTTTCATGCATCCAAGAGTCACAGGTATCCTTCATTATATCTTGGTCTACATTTCATTTAGACATCTCTTCCACAATTTTATTTAAGTAAAATTATCACAACAGAATTGAGAAGGGGAAATACAATTCTTTGAGTAAAATATTGCAGAAGAATTTAGAAGATGGAATAAGCATGGAAAATATACTCATTTAGGAGAGAAAGTGTACCAATTAATCGGTATCGATTTAGAGGAGGTAAAACGACTCACTCTGAGGAGAGGTCTTTGCTGTTCCCTTCTTTAAGAACACACCTCTTCAATTTCTGGAATGTTTGTTTTAGCTTCAAATAAATTATATCTTAAATTAGACAAAATATTTAAGTCTTTAGAAATTTGTTTTTAGTAAAAATTAATTCAAGAAAAATCAACATAAAACCAGTGTATATTCAGTTTGACATATTTATTATCTCTACTTGCTAGTTAAGAGGTATTTCTGTGATTAAAATATTAAATTTAGTAACAATATCACATTAATTCACTTCTAAGACTTGACAAAATTAATTTTGTATGGAAATGTATAAGTTTATCTATTTTGTTTTTTGCTGTGTTTTGTAAGTCTATGGTAAGAGTCTGACTGAAATGTTGCCACTTGAAAGTTGAGCCCACTTTCTCTCCCCACAACCTTTCATATTCTCCATCCCACTTGAGCAATGATGTTCTAAGGAGGATAGAAGAAGGTAAGTTGAAAGATAATGAAAAATGGCTGTTTTGTGTCTTTCAGACATGACATATGGATACCTAAAATTCATACTTCTAATTCTTTAGTAATATACATATGCTAAAGATAAAATGATTGAAAAATTCTAACTATGTTCTCATTGCAACATTGTATTGGAAAGATATAATACTGAGAAACTCTAGTAAACATATGAATGAGAATTAGACAAATAATTGATTTAGAAAATTGCGTTGATTTTTATCTCTAACTGTACTTGAACATCTCTGTTAAAATAGAGTTATATTAAAATCGTTTGAAAATATACATAAGAGCAATACCTCCTAGTACATTTTTAATATAAATTTCATGTGCTTCCTCAAAGAATATGGTATGAATAGCCTGACAGTGCCAAATTTCATGTGCTTCCTCAAAGAATATGGTATGAATAGCCTGACAGCGCCAAAGGGTACCTGACCACATTTTGTTTGTCAAGAAAGTTTTCTCTATACTTTTGATATTAACTGATTTAGAAATTTTAAAGCATGTAAATGTTCTACTTTTATTTGCTTCATTTTATTCTGATGTCTGAAAAACTAATTCATATAGAAAATACTGCTATATTAACATGGTTGAATACGTCAGGCAAAACTTTTTAAGATTATACGATTGTAACCTTTATCTGGGAACTGTGAATACTAGAGAACAGTGCTATAAAAAGGTAGCAAGGGTCTAGTTTACTCTGTTATGTAGTTAATATCATGATGTAATCACTCGTCTAACAAAAATATTCACAAAATATCTGTGTCCTCATAATTACCAGTGAGTGGGACAGTCTATGTATTCAACGTGACTGTTGAAGAATATATAAATAATTAATAAGTAAATTAATGTATATAAATATAAATTAACAATTATTTTGTTTCCGTAACAGAAGCTTAGGCCATTTATCCATGGACCCCTTGGGTTTCACTTGGGCATCAAGAGACACTGAGTGAATTCAGCAAGTGAAACAGATGTGGTGCTCTTGTTTGCACTCAGGGAGTGAAGCGTAGTTGAAAATAAATGATTTGGGTCAAATTCTATTGGACATTCCAAAACACATTGGCAAAAAGTGGTTCCGATACACAATTACAACTAAAAAAAATAAGAATTCAAGGATATTTGATCACATTTCATTGACCAGAAAAACCTCTATTCTACACTTTAGGTACAGATCTACTTTGGAGTACAAATATAGATATTTTAGATAACTTTGGGCTAAGAATTTACCTAATTTTCCTATATAGGAGATAAAACTTCTACAGATATAGCTCTACCCTGTAAGTATTTTAATAAAGGTCTTGGCAAATTTTGGCTTACAGATCAAAACAAATCTGTTTCTGTATAGCCTGTACATTTGCAATTGATTTGATGACAAGGAACACATAATTTGAACCCCAATAAAGCAAAGTGTTACTCCCTCAAAAGAGAAAATCCATTCTTTTCATTAGTAAACATGTATTACCAATATAGCACTCAATAAATATTATATTTTAATGTTATCAGTAAAAATGTATGAAAATTTGTTTTCTTTCTTGCTACTTAATAATGTATATAAAATCCTTAATTTTGCATCTTGGCCTGAAACCCCTAAGTATTTACCATTTGGCCTTTACAGAAAAAGTTTGCCTACCCTTTTTTCAGGATACTGCTCTACTCCCTAAAGATCATAAAATATTTACATTGCTAATTTACCTGATACAACATCTTTGGGCCTTCATGATTTCTGCGTTTCCTTCACCACTTATGTACCTGTCTTATTGCTCTACCAGTTGCTTATGGAGCAGCCAAGGATAATGTTTTTATAGTTTCTAATGACTTATTTGTTTCTAAATCAAGACAGGAAACTGTGACTACTATTCTGTTACAGAAAAACTATAAGCAAGCTCTCTGAAGTGATTTATATAATATGAATCTTGTGTATACCACCTCAGAGCCACATGACTAAGAACAATATGAGTCCAATGACACAGGCCAAAAGGAGATTATAGACACAGCTCTCTGCTGAATCTTCTAAAAATGTAAGCACTTGTAAGTTCAGTTCATTTCTTTTTATCTCAAATAGCAAAATTAACCGTTTTTCATTTAATTCATAGTAGTATCTAGAAATCAGTGATGGAAAAGAAGATCAATTAGGTCATTTAGTTCCCTTCCAAGGTTCCAATTTTCTCATTCAGCATAATAACTTTGGCCTGTCCAAATTTATGTGACTGAAGAGATAGGTTTCCACAACTTAACTTGGGAGATATTTCTAAATCAAATTCATCTGTACCAAAGCATCATTAAAGACTTTGCTATTAGAATTATACTAAATTGTTCTATGCTTAATTGCATCTCATTTTTCCTTTATTCCCCTTGGCTACCCAAAGCAAACTATTATTTTTTCTTTGACTATATTTTACACCAGCTAAGTCCACATATATTATTGATAAAGAATGTATCAGTAATGGTTTCTGTTTATTGTGTTGTTGCATAAACTTCTGTGTCCCTTTGCTCAAACTACTGCAAAAGGGAGACCCCTTTGTATTAAAAATTACCACATTTCATAGGAAAATTTCTTAAATTCAGCAAGCATTCCAGGGGCTTATATACAACCTTTTCTAGCTTTATTTTTCAACACGTCAAACCATGAACACCTATGTAACTTGCACTTTCTTATACATGTGCACTTTCCTCCTGCTATCCATTTCCCCATCAATGCTCACGTTTTGATTTTCTGAAACCTCAATCACATTAAGTGTTTCTTTTTCTGCAGTAAAGCACAGGCCCGCTACCCTTCATTGACTAAGTCTAACTCAAGAAATTCTGAGGATGCTAGGTTCCCCAGCATATCGTTCTCTTCTTCCTGCCCAATTGATGGATATCCTGTAACACAACCTTGAATCCAAAAATTAGCTGATTAAAGAAGTATTAAGAAGATCCATATATATGACTAAGTCAATCCATCAGTGTTTTGTTCAGTAGGATCACCTTTTTCTCTATAAAATACCACTGAGAAAATACCCCTGCCAGGAGATAGTAATGAACTATGACCTCTGAGAGTGTTGCAACAGGAACTAATAACAAGGAAACATTTGCTATTAGAGCAAATAGACTCCTAATCAACATGTTATCGATTCTTCACTTTTGTCAAGGTCATTTTGTGCTTTAAAAAATGATCCTACAGTAAGGCTTTAATAGGAAAAGTGGACTAATTTGATTTAAACAGTAAATGCTATTAATTATGAAAGACAGTCAATAAAAAGCTTGTTCTTCCAAACATAAAGGCAAATCTTACAGTGCCTTTGATTTATGGTAATGAACACAATGATTTTCACTAGCACCTCTTACTCACGCCCATCCCACCATTTGCTCTTTTCCGTGCTCACACATTAGAAAAATCTTTAATCTTTGTAATTCAAAGGAAATTTTGGTTAAAATTATTTCTTCATAATTTTATTACTACGCTTTTTTATTTACAATAGATAAATCTATTATTTAATAATTTGATAATGTTTCTGGAGTAAATGTAAGAAAATTTAAAAATCTGATTTTATAAAGATCTAGGTAAAGTTTTTAAAGTAGCTAATTATAAAATGTTGATGTTTGAATTTACCATGTAAGATTTAAACAAGAATTGCAGCACTCTGAAATCCAGATTAAAACATTTTAGAGAACCATCGTGTCTAAATAATATCTTACCATATGTACAAATATGTACCTTACCATATGTATAAATATGTACAAATTCCAAATATGCAATATTTTAGATACTTGGATCTATTAAAGTCATTTTTAGGTTTAATTAATTTATTATTCACATTATCTGAAAGAAACCAATATATAAATTATTTAACTGATAATAAACTCAGTGAATTTAAGATAAGTAAAGTCCTAGAACATTTAGGCCCAAACTATTGAATTTCTCCAAGAAAAAGGGCAAATATTTCCCCCTAAAAATGACTTCACTGTAAGCAATACAAGCTACTCTATATATCACTTCAATAACATGAAATTTCTTGGTTATAAAATATGCATTTGAAGAACTACCTTCAATATAAGTTTTCCCATTGTGAGTCAGCAATATATGAAAGTTTGCTCTCCTAGACTGTAATTATGTGACTATGTCACCAAAGGTAGAGCAGGTCAACCTTACATATCTGTAAGGATGCTATTTTCTTCTTTATATGAAGAGTAAGTTTACTGTTTAGGAAATAATATATTTTAAATATAATAACTAAATGAAAGTAAAAACAAATTCCCAGAGTCTAGTCTGATTGCAAAATGTTACCTGAGAAATCCCAAATGTTATTCTAAATTTTACTGAAGATTCATTTATTTGAAAAAAAACAATTAGTGTCAAGGTGAAAATACAATAGCATATCTTATAGGAAATAAGAGGCAGAGAAGTCTAGCTCTGCATGGTGTTATAAGTGATCAAAACTTTACATAGAACAAATATTTTATGCCATTTTTCTCAATTATTAAAAGATGATCTTTTCTGAGTAAAGTATGTTGGCTTACCATTAGGAATCTCATTAGTTATGGATTCAGAGGCATTATTAGTTAAACCTTACATACCGGGATCTAGTACAAAGACAATACTCCAGCTCACCCCAAAGCAGGAAGAACCCCAGCTCTATGTTGTTATGGGCCAAAAGGCTGTTATGAGCTTTTGTTTGTTGATTGGGATTTTTCAAATAGCATAATATTTAACAACATTGATGACATGTAGGTCAAAGCAGAGAGCACATTTAAAAAGAATCAGTATTTTATTTTCAAAATGCTGTACGAACTGTGCTTTATAGTGCTTCTTGGTGCATTTCATCCTAGGGTGACAATATGCTTTAATTCACACCCAGCTCTTCCATAGCGGAAGCTGCCATGCTATGCAAATATCTACTAAGTTGATAGAGTAAGAGAACACTGAAGACCAAGGAAAGAATAAAACCATACAGGTTTTTCACTGAATAAAAGAGGCAGAATATGTTGCCCTGTTTTCTACATCTGACTGACTCAGGGCAGGGAGAATTCCCAACTCTGAACTGGGTTGAGAAATTGTCTACTAATCAATCCCCAAGCTTTTTATTGTAAAAATTATGCTACATGAAAATATTGGAGGAATATAATATTCTGTACAAGGAACTTTTCAAGTTTTCTGAGTTTTATATTTATTTACACAAACTGGGGGACAGAAATCTCCATAAGAATTATATGTTTTCTTTCAATTTTGCATAGGTAGTCAGAACATGACTTAAACTTTCTTGATGACAGAAGATTACCTTACTAGCATTAATACTTGTATATAAGTATTATCCCCTGAAGAGGGGATAAGAACTGCCAGTGCGTTAGCTGTGGACGTTTGCTGCCCTCAGACTGTTTAACCATAGTGGTTGGCCTACTTTTAACATGTAGACTATTTGGGGGGCACAGAAGTTCTTGCACATTTACATCTTTCCCCCTTTCCATTACCCAGTCATTAGAAATAATCTATGGGTGTATCTTCAGGTTCTAATGTGGTTAGTTAGCTCTTTGCTCCTCTTCTCCTTTTAAGGTAGCTCACCTCTAGGCTATGCTTTCCTTGAGTTCTGGAGTCCAGAACCACTGTTGCCTTCTACCAACAAAGCTGCTTTTCCTACTGTGCCTCTTCATGGTTCATTTTCTTCAGCATTACAGTCTCATTCACCACTTCCATCACTATCATTGACCTGCATCATTACCACGATGGTCCAATGGACACTTCTTTGCTGTGTGTCCTCCCTTTTCACTACACATTTTCACTTTTATTTGGGTATGTTTTGTTTAATGCTGCTACTATTTTGCTTCTTAGCTTTCACGTGAAAAAAGTGGATTGTTCTCATCAGCTAATCAAAGTATTTACTATTTGGCTGCTTTCTTATATCATGTGTAATCTTTGAGTGTTCCACTTCTTTTAGATAACTTTAATTGTTCCTAGTTGCCCAACAATTAGACTTTGTTTTCAAGGAATTGGAAGCTACATGTATTTGTGTTCTTTCAAGATGAATGGGGGAACAAGAATTCTGGTTACAGATAGCCAAAATTTGACTGCAATCTCTGAACACTTAGCATTGATATAAATATTGGATTCACTTCAAAGAATGCTTTATGCATTGCAGAAAATGTGACATTAGCACCATAAATTGCTCACATACTGCATGCAACTACCTAAATATCTACTTTGATCTCATCCTCTTGAATGATTTTGATAAATGATAATGACTGGTTGAAAGCTTAAAGATGGTAAAAAGAAGAAATGCCCAGTTTTATGGTATCCATTGTGAAACATTATGCTAAACGGCATTTACCAATAAATAGTCTCCTATGTTTCCTATGAGCTGAGGCTTTGAAAATGTCCTTGCAAATACAAAATGTGTAATTAGGAAAATAGAAAGACACCTTATAATAAACATCAGTATGATTGGTACATGGTTCTAAAGGTATAATTCATTCAAAGGATGAGCAACTGACAATCAACGCTTTGAGCACAAATTCACATTTATGATTTTGACAAATTCACACTATCATTTTGAAAATGAACAGTGAGGCAGAGCTACGACTACTTTCATAAAAAGAAAAACTAACTGGCATGTGTGAAGGCAAAACCTTGGACTCTGTTTTTATTACCATTTTGTTCTTCTCAAATAAGAAAATCATCTACCGAAGTAAAAGACTTAGTAGTAATTTATCTCTGATGAGCTAGAATGAGGGTGCAGACAGAATAGTGGTTAGAAACACATCATGGGAATGGAATTAGAATGAACACAGGTTGACATTTATTATCTGGAATCATCTATGAAGTAATGTGAGCTTAGATTCTAACCCATAGCCTATGACTAAAAAAATGCAAGAACAAAAGATAATGGTCTCTGAAAGGCCTTGATTTTGAAAGTCATTTAGGTTTCTAAGCTGGCTGTCAGTGGTGGGCCCAGTCTGAGGCTAGGTAAGATCTAGGGACTATTTCAGTACAACTTTAGCAAGTCGTCCTGAAACATGCCTGCAAATCCTGCAGATCCAGGAATCCTACTCCCATTTACACCTGGTGGACACAGAAGAAAGGTATGATGAAATTAGTAAGAAATTTTGAATCAAGAAATATGAATCTAATGAGTTTGCCCTGCAATTTATAAAACATATAAATCTAAACCAATATTTTAACTTCTCTAAGCCTCATTTTCTCACTGGTAAAATGGGAATACCACTGTTATCATCACCACCATTACTACTCCTGAAACAAAAGTAGTCTCTAGCTTTTGAGAATATATTTGAAAGCACTTTAGTACATAAAACAGTATATTAGTATCTATTATTATAAATACATAAGAAAAATTATATATCCACCATGTTTTTGGATATGGATCTAACTATGGAAAAAAAAAAGAATCCAGCACTCCACTTGAGTGTTCAGTTCTTCAATAATTATCTATAGCTCCATTTTATGCCATCAACCTAAATGTTAGACAGAAGTATTTATGATATTAGTAAATCCAGAATAATTATATTTTATCATTAACACTTACGATTACTGAGTACCTCAATTTTAAAAAAAAGGATATTTCTATAATGGAAACAAAAATGAACATTTAGACTCCATATTGAACCACACTGTAACCTTTAACTAATTCCACAGCCAAGCACCAAGGTCAGAGAAAACAAGTAGATTGATTACCATGATTGTACAGTGACTGTCCTATACATTTACTCCCATGAAAAAGTGAGCTTTGATTTTGGCTGAAGAAAAGAGAAAACTTAAAGGTGACAGTACTTTAACTGAGACAGACTATGGAGTGACATTCAAAGTATGTGTTTCTAGAATGGCAAAGAAAATCTGCTTCAACATGGTGTTCTTTGAAAAATCCATTTCTCTTGAAGTTCTCAAAGAGAGACAGAACACGAAACATTATTTTGAAGCCTTTGTATTTAAGAAAATGAAAAAATTTTTAACAATGCTCAGACTGCCAATTTTTTTCCCTTTTAATAGGAGAGACACACGATGACAATATGAACAAAAAATTTAGATTATTATGAAAACAACCATGAATTCTAACAAGAATACTAGAATTTCTTTTCAATCTATTTTAAGGGAAGGGCTACACAAATATTTAACAGACTATCAAAAAAAAGCATTTGTACACTACAGTGTGTATAATAATAGTTTTCTAAAAATCCATTTTGAAATACCATATAAATCTCTTCAATTAAGTTGTAAGTCTAAGATAAAAACACCCTTTATGGTCTCCCTCAGAGTCAGGATCATGATTTTACTTCCTTCCAACTGTCAGTAATGCCAAACATAATGCATATTCAGTAAACAGTCAGAATAACCCACAGATTTCCTTGCATTATGTTTAATAATTTGTGACTCTCAGAGAAGTAAAGCAGTGATTCCTTAGAGAAATCACCCAACTAATCCAGTCAAAATTTGAGTACTTCAGGCCTCTTCTGCTGTTTCTACACTGGCCAAGTACAAGCGTCTACTCTGGCTTTTGGACAAATACTGGTGCCTGTACAGAAAGCGCCATATTCTCCAGATATCTGGCAAGTAACAGACTTCATCTTGCCAGTGTAGAAATAGCATTAGAGCAAGACTAATTGCTGGAAAGCCTGTTCAGAAAGATTTGTCATTCAGGATGGTAAAAATAATCTCACTTTTCAGAGTACATTCAAACTTTTTTCTTAATTATCCAGTATTTAATAGAGATCAAAACATTTCCATTTCTACAAGTGAATGCATTTTATGTAATACAGTTACTTCCTTTGATTTGAGTTCAAGCAGGGAAGCTAAAATGAAAAAAAAAAAATTGTCTAGACTTACCATGTTTGTTCCTTGTGTAAGATGAAATTTATTAAGCCTGAAATGTGTTCCATAAATATCTTATTGAAAAGTCGCAATGCCAAGAGGGAGAGATATTTTAGATATACACTTGAAAATACAGTAGAGTATAAACAGGTTAGACTGAAGTGATGGCTCTAGAGATGCACAGTAAAGGGAGTTTCAGGGAACCGATGTGGCAGGCCATCCTTGACCACTTCTTAACTCAATTTGCTGCCCTGTACTAGAATGTGATATCTTGTTACAAAAATTGCCACCAAAAATGCCTGCTTGTATCAGCAGTAGCCAGCACCTCTCCTGACTTTAGTAACCTGATTCTGCCAGTGGCCACATCTCTAACAAAGCCCATTGCCTCTGATTATTTTACTTGTGGGTTCAAATTTCTGATTTTTAAAAAAATGTTCTCCCCTAGAGTTACAATCATAATCCAAAATGTCTTCCGTTGTGCTGGGTCAAACTACCATAGTCTTATCAAAACAAAGTCCAGATTAAGCCAGTTTCTTTACTCTTAACCTTTAATGGTGATATGACCATAGTTGTTGGATTTCCAGCATTTAGTATCCTTATCTACCATCCCATGAACCTAAGAAAGCATATCTCTGATTTGTAACACAAGAGAGCCAACGTAACCACAGTAAATAAAAGAGAAACATGTTATGATGTTAAGCCATGTGCACTGCTTGGCATTCATTCAGTTCACTGTAGCTGAAAAAATAACTGTGAGGCTCCATATCCCATTAACACAGTGTTAATTATTGTCATTGTCTCATCAGTGGTTTGTTTATGACAGCTCTGGCTGACAGGAATAGTGGGATGTTCTGTCAAGGCCATCACCTGATGAGATTTTTATTGGCAAAAGATCTTTCTTTCCTTTACTCAACTACATTAGGGGAATCAGTGCTTCATTAACTCCAAACATAATCGCTTGCATTAGGCCAGTTTTAAAATGTTTTAAATAATTGGTATAATAGTCTCTTTCTAGCATTATAGTTAACCAATTCACTCTCTAAAAATGGAGAGACTCTTCAAACTTTCTCAGCTCAAAAAAATTCAACTCCATGGCAGTGAAAGGGAAACACTGCCTCACTGGGGGAGACTTTTTAAATACTGATCAAACTTTTTCTCCCTTTATGTATGACACCTGTGACTAAGAGCAATTCCATAGGGGGAAAAAAACCTATCTCAAGTGGGAAAAACCCCAGTAATTTATATACACACACACATACACACATCCTGTTCAACTAATATGAATCATTGACCTTTTTCTTTTTAATTGTGGTGAAAAAACTTTTAAATCTCCCTCAATGGAAGGGGGACTTCAGATTCCTTTGCAGGGACTGATAACTGCCACTTTCTCTTTAATTCTCTCTCTCTCTTCTTCTCTTTAGACATAGGTTATCTGAGAGAAGTAGATCTATTTCGTTTCTTGTATGATTTTAATGTTTTTCAAAAGAAGAAAAGACAGTATCATTCTCATCATCAAAATTGTTTTATCACAGTTTACCAGTTTCTGTAAGTGAAAATATTTCAAGCTAAACTGAACTTGCTTACAAATCAAGTACATAGAATAATGTTAATTTAATGATAAAGATGACACTCCTATCCACATCAAATAACACCTAATTTTAATTCCAAGAACATATTTTCTTACTAACAATTTTTTTATTGGCTGCTAATTATATTCTTTATGACACTGGATGTGAACTTCAATATAAAGTTTAAGAATTTTATGTTTTTAATGATTCTGTTTCCTTATTTGTGTCAATGGAGTCAAATTTGCTTCCCTGCTTAACTTGCAATAATGTTGTCAGAATATGCAATGTATGACTGTGATAGTATGTAAAAATAGTTATCAAAATGTGAGAGGTTATTATCCATAGCACAGACCTGGGCCATAAGTAGGTACAGTAAGTGTGCTAGTTAATTTTATATGTCAAGTTGGCCAGTCTATGATGCTCAGTCAAACAGCAGTTTACATGCTGTTGTAAAGGTATTTTTTAGATTGACATTTAAACCAGGTGACTTGGAATAAAGTAGATAACCTTCCATAATGTGGGTGGGCCTTATCCAATCAGTTGAAGGCATTAAGAGAAAAGACAAAGGTCTCTGTGCAGGAAGGGATTCTGCTCTCCAGATTGCAACACAAATACTGCCTGAGTTTCCAGTCTTTGGATTCATGACTGCAATGCCAACTTTAGCCAAAATTTCCAGCTTGCTAGCGTGCCTTGTGAATTTTGTCAGCCCTCACAATCCAACTGCTTGAGTTAATTCCTTAAAATAAATCTCTTTCTCTCATATATATACACAACATACATATATATAATGTACATATATGTAATGTTTTTATGTATTTTATTACATATGTTACATATATATTATAATATACATCCATCCTACTGGTTCTATTTCTCTAGAGAACTCTGACTAATACCTCTCTTATAATCTGAGTTCAGAATCTCTTCCTTGATAAGAAAATGTCTGACATTTTGGAGTAAGGTCTCTCATTGTATCACCATCATTTCCTGCTCCTAGAGAGGAGGACATTTCTGCCAACAGGTACCACGTCCTCCTTCCTCTAGCCTTATGCAAGCATGAAAGTAATTAATTCTCATGCCTACTTGAGTTTGGTTTGGCTTCGGCACAGCATGCTTTCCCTAGCAAACCATAATTGTTTCTGAATAATTGATCAGTGATGAACATTCAGTTTTCTTTATCTTCTCTTCCTCTCATTCTCCTATGATATATTTTCATTGGGGAACCATTTTCCACTTCAAAAAAAAAAGCCCCAAATGTAAGGCCTTTTAGTGATCAAATCAATTTATGATGCTTTCTGCCAATTCACATCAACTCCAATGCAACTCCTCTTGGAGAACTCTTAGGGAACACTAATTAGTGTCCCATAGTATCCATTAGTTTTCAATAAGGAAGTAAACTCACGTAAAGACCTTGGAAACTATTTACATATGACTGCTTTGCCATCTATCTAATCACCATAGTGACTTGCTCTTTTCAAATATCCTTTGATAAAGATTGTTATTTAAACCACTAAACCCTACATGAATCATGGAATCTGTCAGGATAAAGACACCTCAAATCAGGACCAGTGACACTCATCTAAGCTTTGTTAATTTGCTTAGTGATTATATTCTTTACTTTTCTCTTATGTAAAAGTAAGATTACATTATAGTAGCACCCCACTTATCTAATTAGTTTAATTCTTTAGCCAGGAGAATGAGACCTCCTTTTAAGAAAGAAGTAAGAGATTCCTTTGAGGAAGATAGTTTTCAGAAAGTTCATCCATTTTATCATGTCAGAAAGAAGAGGGTGGCTTTTTGGCCAAAGGCATGCTTATTGTGATATGCAAAGCTGATTTACAAAGGTTAAATATTTAATTTCCTCTTAGAGTCAAACACAGATATTAGACCAAAAGTAAGAGTAGAAAAGGCTAGAAGCTGCTGAATGCTGATATTGTGAGTTGCATCCACACGCACTCTCAGATATCTCCATTTAACCTACTGTTTCCTTCAGATGCAATGCCCTTCCTTCCTCCTCAAACATCTGAAACAAAAATGTTACCATTCCCTTTTCTTTACTGAATGCTATGCTATGTCATCCATATCTTTCCAATGTGCTGTAACCAAGTGTTTAAAAGAGCAAATCCACAAATGGACTTTATTTCATTATTCATTCTCCCTAAGAGCAAATTAGCATATGTATTCAATTGCTCACTCTGCTATAAATTATTCCTCAAATCAAATTGTAACTCAATATTCAAGGCAATCTTTGTTGTGTGAAATTAACATTTACTGGGTAGTCTCTATATGCCAGAAACTGAGCCCAGTGATGAAAACAGAGGTGCAGCCTCATTTCATTAACAAACTTCCCAATGCAGTGGTTAAGATGAGACTTAAAGGAGAAAGAGCTCTCCATGAAAAAAGTGAAAAAAGGCATTCTACATCAGAGCAATAAGAAGAACAAAGAAACTGTGGCAGTAAAGAAATTGCCATCTTTTAGGAATAGATGCAACTACAAACTGGGACTGGCGAGGCAATGCAAGATTAGCAAGAGCAGTTAAGTCTCTACTACCTCTAACCTGCAGGGACAAAAAGGAGACACAGGATGACCAGAGCCCAGGCAAAGGTTCACTCTCACCATAAGATGGAATCTGAGGTGGTCTGCCCAAAGGAAGCTGGAGTCAGTGAGGAAAGCCACTTGCTAGGGATGCTGACTCAGAAAGCGGGAAGGAGAGACTGCTTTAAAACTCCCCTTCACCCCTTCCTCCATTATCCCATTATGAATAAAGTCTCCATTATCAATGACTTGCAGTGGCTGAACCAAATCAGATGCCAGGTGACACAATATACCTTAACAATTCAGCCCCCGATACACCAGCAGAAAAAGCAAAGGACAAGGAACTGATCTGAGAACATGTTGGGCCAGAAGTGGCATAAGATTCTTCAGGTCATTAAGGCTCACCTCATTTAATACTTTGGGAAAAGGACCTTACTGTGAAGGGAAAGAGGATGGATCTGGAAATATTACATTTTAAAGAAAAATACTGCCTATCCCTGATATAAGAAATTGGGAAACTCAGACAAAAGACTGGGGTCTGTGAGTTGGTATACTCCTGGTCAAGACCACACTTACAGGCCCTATCTGGCTGACTTCCAGAAAGATGAAAAACTAGAAATAAATTTTGATGGTGACCTTTATTTCTTTAAAAGAAAAACAAGCTCTTAGGGTGCAGACGACTGGCCCACTTTGGGACTGTCTAAACCATTTCACTCTGGTAAATGCACAGAGTGAGAGAAACCTCCAGAAGATGCTAAACTTTCTGCTATTAAGCTAAGTGACATCTTGAATAATTCATCTATATGATATGAGATATCACCATATTTGCATCTCATTTTGTGGAATTATTTAAGTTACATACAATTTCCCAAGTGTTATATTACTAGGCTGCATGAAGAAGTAAAGAGGATAAATTGTGGCTTGATCTATGTTTGCAGTTTTCAGGAAAGATATATAGCAAATGAAAGAGGAACAGATTGCTTGAGGATACAGTCAAGTGAGTGACTATGGGTTCGGTACTGAACAGAAAATTTAGTTCAAGGAGATGCTGATGGTTTTGGGAGAAAATGCAGGAGTCAAGTACATGAGGTCTTTACGAGGTCAAAGAGCAGTTAAGAAGGAGTGCAGGAGGGAGAGAGCTGAAAGGATAAGAAAAAGAAGTCGGAGAGTGAGGGCAATGATATAGTTTACTGTATGAATATGACAGGGAGTAGATGAACACCATAGAAAGGAGAGTTCTTCTAGTTCATAGGTTTCAGAAACTATAATCTTAGGGAGCTAAAAAGTTGAATCCAAATGGATTTGGATTCATCAAATGTATTACGTGTTTATAATGTCTGATTACTAAACAATCTCAAAAGTCTCACTGGTATATAATAAACATTTTGTCTTAAGCCCATGTGTCTTCAGTTTGACTGTATTTAGTTGATCAAGGCTGGGCTCACCTGGGCTACTCTGCTGCAAGGTGCCTGTGTGCTGGGGCTTTGCTCCAGTATCTAGGTCTCCTCCATGTTGTTCATTCAAGAGGCCAGGCTGATGGAAAAGAAGCTACCTGGGCATGCTCTTCCCATTTTGGGTGACAGGAGCACAAGAGGCAAGCCTAACCATACAAACAAATTAAAGCCTTAACTCAATTAATATATGCTAACATTCCACTGGCCAAAATAAACTGCATGACTCAAACTGAAATTAATGAGGTGGAGAAAAATAATCCACTTTTTCTAATGAGTTGTATTACAAACTGATAAGGCAAAATCTGTGATTAAAGACAGTGAGTGAAGAATTCAAACGATGATGCAATAAGAATGAAGACAAATACTATAAATCAGGTGCCTTGATGGTTCCTTGAGACTAAAGGGAAGTGAATGAGAGGTCAACACACACCACCACCAAGGAGAGATAGAATAAATAGAATTAGGTAGTAAATTTCAAAGATTACCCCTTCTCACCCTCCTCTAAAAGAAAACAGAAGAATAACCGTCTAGATAGAACAATAAGGCAATGTTAAGAATAGAAGCTCCCATCCTCTGGGAGGCAGCCAGAGGGTGTGTGTGACTAACTTTGTGTTAACTTTGTCCTCTGTATTTTCCTCGCAGGTATATAAACAGTATATGATCAATAGTATATACTTATTGAAAAGGATGGGTATTGACGCAGGTAGATGTTAGAGGGGAGAAAATCATCAACTCTAAAGTAATTTTGCACTGAACACAAAATCCAACAAGTCTGGAAGACATCATTTTTCAAGTCTTGGAGTCCATATTGATAATTATTAGTAACCAGGAGCTAACACTGTATAACACATACTCTAAGAAGGCAGAACACATTTTAGCACATAAAGTTGTGAAGAAAGAATACAGTGGTTCTTGACAAAGTAAACATATCCCTCACCCAGAGTGCAGTGATCATTTGAAGTTTTGGTCTCTGAAGGTATGAGTGTTAGAGGAACTATGATTGGTTGGGACTTTGTAGAGCTAGGCATTATTAATAACCTCTGGGTGTCAGAAGCATCTGGGGACAAGTCAATTATCATGGAAGTACTCCGAATTTTATCTCGGGGAGAGTAAGCACAGATATAAAGAAATTTTTCAAAGCAATAAGCAAATAATTATATATTTATTTACTACTATATGACCAGTATGGTTTAGTTACAATAGGGAATATGGAAGGATTATAAAACAAAGCATTCACATTCACAGGTTACATCAGAGTGAAGTTGACGACATCATTAAAGTTACCAGGCATTTAGGTGAACAGGAAACGTTTAGATTATTATACTGAGGGGAGGGCAAAATACTTTGGGGAGGTACACCTACTAACCTTCAAAATTTATGGAACAATTGCCATTTCTAACTTATTTTATAATCCTATTCTTCTAGTTCACTGCATTTTTTTAGTTTTAATTTTTAAACATTTTGCATTTTTGTTGTTCATTATTGCAATAGTCATTGAATTTCAACAAACACTATGATACTACAATGAACAAAATCCCATCCATATGCAAATCCCTTAGCTATTCTTCCATCAATTTTTCTGACATTTTAATCACACCAGGGCTGTTTACATACATATATATGTATACATATATACACATATACATATATATACTTTTTGAAAATAATCTTTCAGCAGAATCTTTTAACAGATTTAAAAATGTATAATAGCTGTATATTTTTACAAAGTCTGGTTATGGGTAACTTTCTATTCATTTTGTTCCAAATTCATTTCATGTGTACATTCATTCTATTTCCAAAATCTTTTGCTATTCCTATCTCTAAGACATTTTTACTCAGCAAGACACATCTAAAATAAATTTCATCTACATTCGCTTATATAACCAACCATATTTATAAAAGCACATTTCTTTCAAGAATTATTTAACCTTTATCCATCATCAAAATGTTTTCAAAAGTCACATCTTGAAAATGATAGAAGCATAGTTTTAAATTATTTGGCTAAACAAAAGAGTAAAAATGACTGCAACATTAAAAGTACACACACACGCGCACACATATACTATATAAACAGAATTAAAATTGACAAAATAGGAAAATACTTGCAATATATAAGGTACACAGTTAATGCCCTTAATATAGAAAGAGCTTTGAAGAATGAATCATATTAAAAAATTATACCAATAAAAATGATAAAAGACTAGACAACTCAGAGAAAGATACAAATATACTGAACCTCGCTTGCATTCAAACATACAATGATGTACTAAAAATAAATTCATATATCTTTAAATGGAAAAAATATATTTCCTTAGTAACAACAGAAAGAGCAATAGTAATGAGAGCACAGATACAGAAATAGAGAAGTATAGATTAATACAAATTCTCTGAGGGCATGACGATAAACATCAAGAAGCTTAAAATGAGTATAGCCTATTATTAATAAGTCTTAGTGTAATCAGACAGTCTAGGACTCAAATTGTTGGTCTGCCATTTGCTTGTTATATAATCACAGTAACGTACTTTGTGCCATGAGTTTTAACTTACCTTTCTGTGTAATGGGGATCATAATAACACCTTACAGGATGGTTGTCAAATAAACAATAAACATATAGATCTGACAAACAATAATTACTCTTCAGGTAAAAACTGCTAGTATCTCATTATTCTCCTCTATCTCCTTATTTTCCTCTGGAACTAATTACAGATACAAACAGAGCTTAATATACAAAGATGTTAACCAAGTTATTCTCTCTAACAGTAAAATAAGAGGATGTTGATTTAATACATCTTGTTGCATTCATATGGTGGGATAATACACAGCCACTTCAGTATTACTACAGAAAAAATAATAAAATTATTTAGTAAAAATAGGCCATATTGGTATAACAAAAATATCAGATTGTATAAATAATATGTTTTATTATCACAATTTTGTCTACGTGTGTATGGGATATGGGTAAGAGCAGGCATTTATGTGTGTAGGTCGTGTTTGGACATGATATGATGTGTATGCATATGTCACAGTGTGTATGTATAAGCACAGAGAAAAACCAGATGTCTATAAACACTCATTTATCCAAAAATATATAATGATACCACACTAATTTCTGGTGATAAAATTCTCAGAAAAGACAAACACAAACACAAACTTGTATAACAGCAAACAATATATTGAGAAGACAGATATTGTTAGAATAATCTCATGAAAAGATTTCAAATTGTAACTAGAATAATGCTACAAAGACATATAGAAAAGCATGTAACAGGGACATTGACTTCTAAAAGGAAGTCAGATCAGGCTTCCCTACTAAAGACAGAATGAAACTGAAATCTGAAGGAAGAACAGGATATACACAGTAAAAACTGGATGAAAGATAGCTCAGAGAATGCCCCGAGCTGGAAAAATGCAAGGGACTTCAGCGTGGTTTTAATAGATAAGCATGGTATTCAGTGAGGCTGGAGGGTCAGGTGAGTGACAGATCCCACAGGGCTTATAGGCCGCTACTAAGATTTAAGGAGGTGTTCATATAGATGAAATGATCAAAGATCTGTCTGAAAAACATTACTCTGGCTACACACTGAAGGTGAGCAAGTCAGTGAAGAGAACTGTGAAGTTATCTGAGTAATGCAAGGAAGAGATTACAGGACCCTAGATCAGGAAGGGGTTGGTAGAAATAGAATGAAGTGATGGATCTAGAAGTCATTTATAAGGCAAAACTAAAATTATATAGCAATGGACTGGATACGGAGAGTACAGAGGAAAGAAAATTATAATATCTTCCTTCTGGAGTTACGAGAAATAAAAAACAATAAGTCACTTAAGTGCTCAGTACAGGGCCAGGCACAGAAAGGGACTGATTCTGAGTGTGAAGGAGCCCATGAAGGTGGTTTATAGGACCCTAACTTGCATAGTGAGAACAGTGCTACCATTCACGAGCTGGGAAATGTTGGAAGAGCATCAAGTTTCAGTAGGAAAATTATTAATTCAGTTTTACATATCCTGACCTTGAATTACCTTCAAAATATGCAAGAGCAGATGCCAATGAGGCAGTTGGATAAATTAGCCTCGTTCTGAGGAGAGATCTGGATTGTACATAGATTTGGGAATTACATAAGGGGTCAATCAAGTAAAGTTAAAAGGGCCTAGTAACAAGTCTTGAGCTATTCCAGATAAAAGGAGAACAATCTTGAAGAAGTGATAGAGCAGAAGTGGCTAGAGATATGGTATCATAGTAGCCAAGTAAAAAAAGAAGTGTTTCTAGAAGTATCCAACTGTAATGAATCCTGCAGAGAGCTCATGTAAGAGGCAGTTAAAAGAAATCTCACTGAAGAAAGTGACATGAAGGTCACTGGCACCCAGAGCAAGAGAGATCCATGTAGACAAGATTGGATGAGACTTGACTAGTTAAAACAGAAAACGTAGACAACACCTTCAGCATTTTAGCTATAAAGAAGAGAGGCAATAAAGAATATTAGCTAGAAGGGCACACGCTATGCAAAGAAAAGAATTTGTTTTTTAATGACGGAGATTTGGGCATATTAAGAATGGAGATTTGCTCTTAGAAGTTAAAGGCTAAATTTACAGTAATCCAGACCAGAAATAAGCTCCTTTGTCGCCAATTACTCTACGACAAAGGAGCAAGAAGTGCAATGGAGAAAAGACAGTCTCTACAATAAGTGATGCTGGGAACACTGGGCAGCTACTTGCAAAACAATGAAATCAGAACATTCTCTAACATCAGATACAAAAATAAACTCAAAATGGATTAAAGACCTAACTGTAAGACCAGGTCCTATAAAACTCCTACGGGAAAACATAGGCAGAACAGTCTTTGACAAAAATTGCAACAAGAGGGCTTCCCTGGTGGTGCAGGGGTTAAGAATCCGCCTGCCAATGCACAGGTTCAAGCCCTGATCCGGGAAGATCCCACATACCACGGAGCAACTAAGCCCGTGCACCACAATTACTGAGCCTGCGCTCTAGAGCCTGCGAGCCACAGCTACTGAAGCCTGCGCGCCTAGAGCCCAAGTTCTGCAACAAGAGAAGCCACCGCAATGAGAAGCCTGCACACCACAACAAAGAGTAGCCCCTGCTCGCCGCAACTAAAGAAAGCCCGCATGCAGCAACGAGGACCCAACACAGCCAAAGATAAATAAATTGAAAAAAAAAATCCCAACAATATATTTTTGTATCCATCACGAAGAAAACAAAAGCAAAAATAAACAAACGGGACCTAGTTAAGCTTAAAAGCTTTCGCACTGCAAAGGAAACCATTGACAAAACCAAAAGACAACCTACTGAATGGGAGAAGATATTTGCAAATGATATGACCAATAAGGGGTTAATATTCAACATATATAAACAGCTCATAACTCAACATCAAAAAAACAAACAAACTTATTAAAAATGGGCAGAAGAACTGAATCAACAGTATTCATACTGTTTGAAATAGATTGTACATATTTTAAGTTTACAGGGTTACAATCTTTCACAGGTAATTCAAGAAAAAAAATTAAATAAATTCTAGTGAAAGATATTTCAATACCTAACAATAAAAAGATGAAGTAGATGAATATTAAGGACTAATGTGTATCCTTTCCAAATGTCTAGAGCTTGGAAAGTGAAAGCTCACTCTAAGAGACTGGGATGGGACAGGTCAGAGATAAGTTGAGTATAAGGAGTATGAAGGGGGTTAAGCAAAGTTTATTTACCCTCTGAAAGAAGAACAGAGCAGACTTTGGAAAGATTTTTAAATGTATTTGAACAATTAAAAGACAGATGAAAAGAATCCCATGATATCAAGAAGGCAGTTTCACTACTATGTGACATCCAAATTGTTCTGGAGATGGTACAGTACGGTACAGCTAAACGCCCCCCCCCCCCAAAAGTCAGGTACAAGGGTTTGCTCTGGTCTCTGCCAACAATAATGAGGGGCATTTGTTTGTCATTTAATTAATCTAAGCTTTAGTTTCTTTACATGTGTAATTAAAGAATTTTCCTGTATTATCTGCCTCTTACAACATTAAAATTCTTTACTTCTACTACCAAAAGAAGAGTAAAGGTATGCTGCAAGAAAACAAAACAAAACAAAAACAAAAAAACACTGGCGTAACCTTAAGGATCTGTATAGCATGATATTATCAGAACTTTTTATTGTAGGTCCCTGTGTAACTGGGAATAAAAGCTCCACACATTGCTTGACTTAATTCTGAATAGAGGTGTTAAATGATATTCTCCAGACTTAGGGATGTGTGAAGGGCACTTCACATTTCTGACAAGCTGAGTCATTTGACTTTATCCCTTGTGTAACTTTATCCATTAAAATCCTATCTCTTGTGCACATAATTTTACAACTACATACAATTTAAATACTCTGAATAAGACAGCTAGTCATTTTTTTTTTAATTTTTTATTTTTTTAATGCTATTCTTGTCTGCTTACATTCTTTTTATTTATGTATGTATGTATGTATGTATGGCTGTGTTGGGTCTTCGTTTCTGTGCGAGGGCTTTCTCTAGTTGTGGCAAGCGGGGGCCACTCTTCATCGCGGTGCGCGGGCCTCTCACTATCGCGGCCTCTCGTTGCCGAGCACAGGCTCCAGACGCGCAGGCTCAGTAATTGTGGCTCACGGGACGAGTTGCTCCGCGGCATGTGGGATCTTCCCAGACCAGGGCTCGAACCCGCGTCCCCTGCATTGGCAGGCAGATTCTCAACCACTGCGCCACCAGGGAAGCCCCAGCTAGTCATTTTAAGACTTTTTTTAATGTGATCTATGTTTAAACCAACAAAACGCTACAACAGAGTATCAGTAAATAATGAATTTAAAAAGCTAACACATGTATTTCTTGAAGTAAACATGTTAAAATAAGCATGTAAAAAATACTGAATGGATGACATATAAAGTAATTATAAGTAAATACATCTATTCTTCTTTGGAATTTTTATTTTCTAGTAAGTATTAAAACTGGTTTGGCTTTATGCATGAAATGATTAACTTTGAGAGTCACATTATATTTATGTATTTTTAAATAGGGCTTTACTTTGATTTCATTATATATAAATGAATAAAATTCTGTCGTGCTTCTTCTCAGCTATGTTTCATAGAACTGGGTAAATTCTGAAATTTTGGAAGAGGAATCCACTTCCATTCTTAACAATTATCTCTTAACTTTGTAAACTATATACTGTTTGAACGTATATACTTTAAAATTTTCTTAAGATTATGTATCAGGACCAGAATCTTGCTCTTAGCCTTAAATTCGTTCTTGAAGAGTTTAAATTAGTTCACTTCTATAGCTCCAAGTAAATTTACTCAACATTTCCTCTGGTGACCCACTGAAAACTTTTCTAAGCTGCAACTCATGCCTTTAGTGGTCAAGGCTATGCTCTGCTCACCAGGCATCACTCATGGGATGACTTTCTTCCTTCATGCTAAGTATCCGATACTATTGCACTGTAACAGTTACTATGCATATCATTGATATGAAAGGTACATATATCTAATGGAAAGAACTAGGATCATAGGAACAGATATTATATTTTAGTTTTTCCAATAAAGCACTCTATGACCTTGGGGAAGACATTTAAGTTCTCTGCTCCCCTACTGTTTTTAGTAAAGATTAAGTGTTTTCTGAAATCCCATTCCCTCTAAAGTTATAGGATTCTACATTTTTGAGTATATTATATTTATGATGATTAATTCCATAATATCAAAGATTTCCTTGTTTACACGTATTTTGATGTTGTTATATGTAGACACTGTACTAGAATAAAACAAAAACTGTGAAATAACCAGCAACTTCAATATTCACATACAACACTTCAGGTAACATAACAAAACATACAGTTATCTTGGTTCAGTGAGATAAGCTATGAAATTTTTGAGTGGTAAGAGCCATTGGAATTAGGAAGTATCTACTAATTCAGAATATAAAAATTTTGATATAGTTTCTGAATGTTTTCCTTGTTTACTTCACTTGGGAAACATTATTTTTGAACTTCAACAAAGAGGTTTGATAAATAACATTTACAATGATTAAAAATCATTCACCATACAAATGAATTTATTTACAAAATGGAAGTAGAGTCACAGATGTAGAAAGCAAACTTACGGTTACCAGGGATAAGGGGAAAGGGATAAACTGGTAGGTTGGGACTGACATATACACACTACTGTATACAAAATAGATAACTAATGAGAATCTGCTATATAGCACAGGGAACTCTACTCAGTACTCTGTAACGGCCTATGTGAGAAAGGAATCTAAAAAAAAAGAGTGGATATATGTATAAGCATAACTGATTCACTTTGCTGTACACCTGAAACTATCACAACATTGTAAATCAACTATACTCCAATAAAAATTTTTAAAAAATCATTCACTCAATTTAAGGAACTTTATAAATAATGATCTACAGTTCAATTTTGCTGAAAATTCTGCATCGGCATGTGACAATTGGGACTTATAATAAATTTTTCTGATAATTATTTTACTTTTTTATGTGCATACTATACATTTATCCTGCCAAGAATGCTAGGAAGAAATTCAAAGTAAACGTCAGTAAAGCTATCTTCTCCAGAATTTTGGATGAGTAGGATGGTTTGGATAGCTGTGTCTTCTGGATATTTGAGGGTATATAACATTCAGCAACAAAGGAAAGAAAACAAAAAACTTTTAACCTAGTTTGAATACAAACATTGAATATATTATGTACTCATTTGATGTTTTTTGAAAAATCAGGGAGTTACAAACATTAAGTAAACTTGGGCTTGATTATGCCAAGTCATCTTTGTTTATGAATGAATGGAGCTTTCTGCAGCACAGTGGTGTTTGTAGCACCCCGTGTAGGTCTCTATGTCTCCGCATTAAGTACAGACTATAATGCTTCCAGATGTTTCCTTAAAATATGTCTAAATTATATATATATACATACATATAAATGTACATATACATGTATGTGTGTGTGTGTGTGTGTGTGTGTGTGTGTGTGTGTGTGAATATACATGGGTAGGGGGGACGGAGCAGGGAGGGAAAGATCTCTATGTTTCCTTTATGTCAGGGTATATAATCTCAATTCCCTCTAATTAAAATAATAAAGCATACAATGCAAAGCGAAACAGTGTCTGATACACAGCAACTACTTTATAATTGTTGGTTATCATTATTACTATTAAATAACTATGGAAAGTTTATATCAATCCACTCATTTATTTTTAATCTATTGTTCTGCTGTAAATACAAATAAACACACAAACAACTCTGAACTATGTTGAAGATGACTAGTTTTGGAGTAAAAAAATCCTGGGTTTAATGCTGGGTATGTTAATTACTAGCTGTGTTAGATTCATTATCCTTGTTATCCCTCTGAACTTCTGTTAGATATCAAATAGGAACAATAATATTTACCTCACAGATTTATGAGAAATAAATAAAAAATCAATGTGATAAAAATACATGAAATGGTCTAATAACATAGAAGGCATTCAATAACAGCTAGCTGAACCTGAAATCAGGAAATAAGGTTGCTTCTTGAACTACAAACATCTGTAAACATTCACAACATTCCAGGTCATATGTTCTGCATAGCTCATCGCAGAGACAGGACCCACCTCCATTAAGAAGCCCATAATTGAAGCCCATAACTGTAACTGAGACAGCAGAGGGAGGAGTATATTAGAATCTACTCTGGGGCAAGAGACTGTCTTTACTATTCTAAAAATTCATTTACATTATTATAATAAATAATTTTGCTTGAAAAAATAAATTCATTATATCTAATAAAAAATAAATCTCTGCAAAATTCTCTCTCCTATGGAAAAGGAAAAGAAAATAGAGCGAGACAGTAGCCTGAGTAAACTCTACAGTTAATATGATAGACAAAACATTTCTTAGTTCAGAACCTACTGAAAAGGTGAATAAACTTATATCGCAATTGCTGGGAAAGCTGGACAGCCCCATGTAAATCAATGAAGTTAGAATACTACCTCATACCATACACAAAAATAAACTCAAAATGGCCGAAGGACTTAAATATAAGACATTACACCATAAAACGCCTAAAAGAGAACATATGCAAAACATTCTCTGACATAAATCATAGCAATATGTTCTTAGGTCAGTCTCCCAAGGCAACAGAAATAAAAGCAAAAGTAAATAAATGGGATCTAATCAAACGTAGAAGCCTTTGCACAGAAAAGAAACCATAAACAAAATGAAAGACAACCTATGGACTAGGAGAAAAGAGTTGCAAATGGTGCAATCAACAAGGGCTTAATTTCTAAAATATACAATCAGCTCATACAACTCAATATCAAAAAAAACTAATCAACCCAATCAAAAATGGTCAGAAGACCTAAACAGATATTTCTACAAAGAACACATACAGATGGCCAAGAGGCACATGAAAAGATGCTCAACATCTCTAATTATTAGAGAAATGCAAATCAAAACTACAACGAGGTGTCACCTCACACCAATCAGAATGGCCATCATCAAAAAGTCTACGAATGAATAATAAATGCTGGAGAGGGTGTGGAGAAAAGGGAACCCACTCTCCTACACTGTTGGTGGGAATGTAAATTGGTGCAGCCACTACGGACAACAGTATAAAGGTTCCCTAAAAAACTAATAATAGAGCTACCATATGATCCAGCAATCCCATTCCTGGGCATATATCTGGAGAAAATTCTAATTCAAAAAGATAACATGCACCCCAAAGTTCACAGCAGCGCTGTTTACAACAGCCAAGACATGGAAGCAACCTAAAAGTCCATTGACAGATGAATGGATAAAGAAGATGTGGTGTGTATACACACAACACACACACACACACACACACACACACACACACACACACAATGGAATATTACTCAGTCATCAAAATGAATAAAATAATGCTATTTGCAGCAACATGGGTTGACCTATAAATTATCATACTAAGTCAAACAAAGACGAATATCACATATCATTTATATGTGGAATCTAAAAAATGATACAAATGAACTTATTCACAAAATAGGAAAAGACTCACAGACATAGAAAACAAACTTATGGTTACCAGAGGGGAAAGGGCAGGAGGGGAGGGGAGGATAAATTAGGAGGTTGGGATTATCAGATACAAACTACTACATACAAAATAGATAAACTACAAGGTCCTACTATAAAGCACAGCGAACCATGTTCAATATCTTATAATAAACTATAATGGAAAATTATGAAAAAAAATATACATATAGTTATAAATATGTATAACTGAATCACTTTGCTATAAACCAGAAAGTAATACAACATTGTAAATCAACTATACTTCAATAAAAAAAATAAAAATTAAAAAATCACAAAAATGAAAAAAAAAAACACTTTAGGAATATATACGTAGACGTTCTACAATATTTTTTATCCAGTTCTTGTCAACTATAAAACTACTGAGTTTGGGAGACACAAACTTCGGTTTGGCAAAAGCTCAGATCATAATTCCTTTTTGGCTTTTAGTCGTAATGAAGGAGACTGTAATCATCTATTTGTTGATACTTGCTATGTGACCAAAGACAAAGTGAAAAAAATGTTATTTGGTTTGGGCTTGGTGATCATCACTAAACTGGATGTTCTCTTTGAAACTGTGTTGAAATTATTCAAAGGAAAGATATTTAATTTGAAAACAACATTGGAGAAGCACTGATGGTGTTCTACAAATTTTAATGAAACCATGACCAGGAAGTGGTTCACTAACAATTGAATTAGATTTAGAGGCTCCTAATTAGCTCTAAAAAAATGGCCCTCTCCCTATCAAGACACAAAGTATGTGAAAAAAGAGTGCCAAATATCAAATAACAGTCCAAAAAGTCCTCCCTGTGCTCCATAACTGTGGTCTATGTGTTGACAAAGAGATACATACTTGGCCAGATCAAAAAATGAAATGGACATTCTACATGGTACTTGGAACATGGGGTGGGGGTGAGGGAGGAGATCATGCGACTTCTTAAGTAATGTCGTGTTCTGCAGCACTTTTACTTGACAGATACATTTTACACTTTAAATATATCCACACTGAAACTTCAAGGGACAACCATCAATATTTTTGCTTATTTTATATATTAAAAAAATTTGAACTAAAATGCAGCCCTAGGCACAGAAAACTGGTGTTTAAAAAAAGGTTCATATTCTAGACTTGCTAAATGAGAGTAAAGCTCCTAAAAATGATTTCATGGGAGAAAAATATATATATTATCTACTCTATATCAAAGATGAATTTAGGTGGCAATATTTTCATTGTGATATGACTAAAAAATATATTTTGAATCTTGTGAAGAATCCTTTTCTCACTGACCTTCAGTCTTTCAAAGATAATATGCAGGAGGGTTTTCAGATTTCAGTTTCAATTCATTTGCCAATATATATTCTAGAAAATCACTTTAGAGAGAATCTAGGTAAAATACCTGTCTGCTTACTATAAATTCAGTGAGCAGACTTTTGGGGTCTCTGTCTCATTTATACCAGTACAGCTTTCAGAATGTTTTTTCTCTGTATTTCTGAACTGAAAAATGAATCACCCCGGTAGATTTGAATGTGAAAGTGACTGCACTGTCCTTAATGTTCTACCTCATCCATGATATAAATTCAGAAGCCTCAGGTAGAAATTCTCAAAGACATTGCATACTGCACACAATTTCATTTACCTTAAACTTTAAATTTAGGCTTCAACTACATATGGCTAAGATGTTGATTTATTTCAATTCAGATATTAAGTAACTAAATCCTTATCTAGCTGATGAGAAAGAAGCCAATCACTCATACTTTACAAATGTATATGCTTGTTTTAATTTTTAAATTAGTGTCTCAGAATTTACTTGTTCAGTCACTGAAAAGTTTCATGGTATTTTGGAAAAGTTAATACAACTCTAAAGAACAGGGACTCTGATATTCAAATGGCTTTAAATAGTGAAGCCTTGTATCTGGTAGTTACTAGCTGTTTCGCCATAAACAAATGACTTTTATAGGTAGATAGACAGGTAGATAGATCGACAGAATGATAAAGATAACACATTAAACAGGAATTTGTTCAGGCTTAATAAAATAATTTATGTTAAAAGTACTTAGTAAACTGTAAACTATTACATAATTTATCAGTTGTTATTGACCTTTTTTTTTTCCAGTCAGATAAAGTAGAAAGTAGATATTTGTTCTAAAATAAGTTATTCAAATGTCTTGGGTCAAATGTCTCTAGAATTTCTGTTTAAAAAAGAAGGAAACATTTTGCCTTTCAATCTTTATCAATGGAAAACATTTCACTCAATCTCAAAATATAATTTCCACAGATATTTTATTGGGTAGAGTATATTTTAAAAGCTCTAAAATAAGAATATTGTTGTAATGGAAAACAATGTTTAGTATCAACACTGAATAGGCAAAAGCATACTCCTGTAATCAGACATACTTAGACATGCAGCTAAAGAAAATATACCTCTGGGAGAAACTCTGACTGCTGTTACTATTCTCAAACAAATATGGAACTCACAAGTACCTATTTCAGTGCTGATATTAAATGTCTCACCATGTTCCCATTATAAACCCTTCTTTTAGGAGTTTATAATGGGCCATAAAAATTCACTTCAGGCACTACTTAGCATCCAAAAAAGCTATTACAGCCTCCTGGGAAAATAGTAAGAATATTTATAGAATGTATACATGTAAATATTGATATATTACGTTTACTTATTTTTAAAAATGCACTTGTGACAACTAATCTCCTTTATCAATTTGCTGAATCATATTACCTTCTTCAGTTCCATTAACCTAAAAGGAAAAATACAATTAAATTCAGTGTCCTTTCAATTGTTTCTAAATATGATTAATCTAGTGTTAACAAAGTACTACTTCAGAATTTGCTTTCTGGCCTCTAAAAAAATCAAGAGAAGGACCAATCCCCTTCAATGGGAATAAACTCATATATTTTTTTTGAAGTTTATTTTTGTGTCGTTATTGTTGAGCACTGCCGTTGCAAAACTTGTATGCAAACAGAAACTCTGCTATTCTATTAAATAAATGAAGAGACATAATAGGAAGTATATATATTGTCTTTAGATGATTGCTTTAGAATCAGAAAAACTTGAAATCCATAAACATTTTATTCAGGTAAAAGACCATCCAATTTTCCCACAGTCACTCACATACAGCACCAAGGTAACAAAGAGAACTCCCAGGCTTTATTTATTTCAAATATCAAAGGACCCTCTTGAAAAGAAAAGGCCTTTGTTGTATTTTATTTGATAGTACAGTTTTAAGATTCTACTTCTCTCACAGGATATTTTTAATCTTAACTGCTAAAAAGTTCTCCCATTAAGACATTTTTAGTGCTTAATGCCGTGTTATTCATGCATGAGTTTGGGCCATTAAAAATTCTATGGATAGAATAGAATCTTCAAAATCTAATAATAATGATGATGATGATTAATAACAATACAAGGAATACTAATAGCAAGCACCTTTTATTGAGTACTTTCTATATCTCTGGTACAGTGTTAAAGTTCTTTATATTCATTATCTCATTAAATTACCAAAATAACTCTATGAGGTCAATGCATATTTTGATGGGAAAACGGGGCTCTAGGGTACAAAATGACTGATACAGTATTGTATAGCTAAACACTGGAAAATGCTGGGACTCAAATTTTATTCTGAGGATAAAGCCTGTATTTTATGATCATGCTCTACCTATCTCTCTTCTAGAAGAACACCATTATGATTTGGTAAATTAAAGGTCCTAACAATAGGAACAGTACAGCCGATCCAAGTAATAGATGGATAACTAGATGACAAGATAGCCAGATGGCCAGACAGTAAATAATACATCTCTTTGTGATTTTCAAATTCATAATATATTTTCGTCATTCTAGAAATCAGTCTTTAAGTTTATTACACACCTTTGTATTCCAGTCTGAAAGGTAAGATGAAAAAAAATGGCCTATCTTTAAAATAACTGTCGAAAAGAATAATGCTATTTACCTTTTGAAATCAGCAATGGAATATTAATTACATGAACACTAATAAAATTATCTGACATTTAAGAAGTTTTAAATGGCTTCATAACTCTTACACTTTTAGTCTTTACCAAATAGGTGCTCAAATATCATCTGGTCCATAATTAGTATATAAAAGCCAGTGAATCTAGTTATGCATAAATTTTTTATTTAACTGTGTAATTACTCCTTAGTAGTTCATTAAATTGGTTTGGATATATTTTGAAAGAATTAGTAATAGGTTTGCATCTTTCAACTCACAAGAATGTTATTCCATATAAAGCTGAACTAAAATTCAGAAAGGAGAATTTCTGAAAAAAGTTAACCGAAATCGTTGACATTTCACACAATGATGATTACAGCTAAACCACTGACATACATTTAACATTTATAACTGCTCCAATCTTTGAATCTGGTACACGGAAATAAATTGAAAATAAAACTCTTGATCTCTTCCTCATCAATCTGGTTCTCCTATAATATTCTCCCCTTAATAAATGGTTCCTCTACTCTTCTAGTTGTTCAGGCCTAAATTTTAAAATTTACTACTATTTCTCTTTCATACCCCACATATAATCAATCAGTGAATCCCATTAATATCACCTTCAAAACATATCCAGAATCCAGCCTCATCTCATACCCTTCACTCACCACCATCACAGCTTACTCCAACCAGCATCACTCCCTACCTAGACTTGGTGACAGTCTCCTAACCGGTCTTGCCACTTAAATCCTTACTCCCATTCAGTCATCATTCCATGCAGAAACCACAGTTGACCTGGTACAACCTGCCAAACCCCACCAATCAGTAAAACCTAATCCTCATCACTGTCTATGAGGCCGTAAGTGGCCTGGATGTCTGCTCTTCTGTCCTCATTCTCCCCACCCCCATTTTTCCTTTTGCTCACTCTGTTCCTACCTCATTGCCCCCTTGCCTTGAATATACCAAGCCTGGATTTGTTCCTGGACCTTCATACCAGTTCTCCTCGCTGCTCAAAATACTCTTCCCTCCAGATCTTCTGTATGTCACATCCCCTTCCTTTTTCTAAGTTTCTGCCCAAATGCCATTTAGCAAAAAGCCTTCTTTGACCTCCCTTACATAAAAGAGTTAAGCTCCATCAACTCTCTATCTGGAAGCTTTATTATATTAATATTCCAGGCACTCTGCTAAATGTATTATTTACACTATCTCATAATGTTCAGAACAATTCGAAGAAGTAGGTTTTATTCTTTCTCTTTCAACCAGAAGACTGGAGAACTTAAGTAACTTTCTAAAATTTACACAATAATCTAGACATGCGGCTAAGATTCAAGCTGGGTCTCCAGATTCTTCAGCCCTTGCTCTTTATCAACTACCCAATCCTGTTTATTCTTCAGAATTCTCCCAGTTTTACAAAGAGGGGCATGACGGTGAAGAGTTTAAGGTAATTGGTCAAGATCACACAGCAAGTAGATGGTAGAAAAGGGATTCAAACCCAGGTTGAACAAACCTGGCAATTACTCCCCTGCATCACACTGCCTTCTTAAGGAAAAGGAGACTTTGTCACTACTGGCAATCAACATCTAAAGATAAAATGTGTTCACTCTGCACGTTTTCTGGGCTTTTTACTTACTTACCCAAGTCTCACGTAAGTACATGATTATTTCAGTTCTATGGTTTGGTTGTGGTAGAAATGTAAGAAAAGTATTCATATTATAAAGAACATTACTAATACTGACTTTATCCCAGAAATTATTTAGAGTTGAGACTTACGATTCCCATTGGTTTTTCCTTCTTTTATTGGCTAATTCATTCTACCCCCTGAATAACATAACTGCTAAACTTCTCATTTTTCAATGTCCATACTGGGCAACTGAATTAAAATTTCTCTAAAATAAAAACTAGGAAACCCTTTAAATACACCTTTAACCATAATATAAAGCATATTCTTTTAGAATCTTTGTAATGTACCACCGGCATTAAGGCCATAACACAAATTATCTTTTATTGCTTGTATATTTAGTGAAAGATAAAGATCGATTGTGCCATACATTTGTTTTATACATAAACCAGCCTTTACATATTTCATTGAATTTAATAATTATCATGGGTGAAAAATCCCATTTATAACTAGAATCAAACATAATCCAACAGAAAGGGCATACATTTATAAATTTATACAAAGATATACTGAGATGTACCTGGTCCATCTACATCCAACACACAGAACCAATCAGCTACAAACAATAATCTGATAGTCCCTATTACATATAAAGTCATTAAACTAGAACTTGGTTACAAGACTAGTTATCTCCTGCTTTCTCAACATTTATCCAATAGCAGGAGAAAGAAGACAAGCTGTCTTGTGACAACATTCTGCAGTGTGTCATTAACATTATGCTGTAATCAGACTTGCATTAAAGATGATTACAAAAAAAAAAAAAAAAAAAAAAAGATGATTACAGGTGTCTTTGGTGCCTAATAAGTATAGTCCCATATCAGCATACAAAAAGGAATATTTTACATCACTTTAAGTTAGTATTAGTAATAATAGTTTTACTCCATTCCTCTCCAAGCATCCCAAATAACAACATTTTCATCTAAATATTTCTGCAATAGTTTGAAAAAAAAATACTACAAGTATTTACGATTACTGAAATTGGACTTTTATCTTAACCTCAAACTCCTTTTGTTGTTGTTTTTTAAATCTAGATTTAAGCCACCATTGTGGACATATATTTATATAAATAGAAAAAGGAGTATTTGATTCAAGAGGAATATACCACAGACCAGTTTCACGTGTAGTCCTCGTATGTAGTTTCATGAATTACCTAACCCAAATTACCTGTAGGCATTTGAGAAGGTTGTTCAGTCTACTTTTGGCAATACAAGCTCACCGCAATAGAAATTTGCTATTTGTGTATTAAAGGGTAAAACTGGACTTAGAAATCTGTATACTAAGCTAAATGATTTGAAGCCATGCAGTCTGCATGTGCGATATATGAAATCAAAACCTGATGCTTTACTGTATAAATAAATAAACTTCCCCTAGAATACAGTAGGAGGTCAATAAATGTTTGTTAAATGAATGTATGAATGGATGGCATGACTTCATCACATAAGAAAGCCATCCATCACAATAATTAAGGGCACAGAGGGAAATAACAAGCCTTTGCAAAATGACTTGACTAAAAGATCTTACACCTTACCCCATCACCCCTCTGCCCTGCCTCAGATTTAAGTGATTTCTTGATAATGAAGTATTCCAGTCATTTCTCCTCAAATTATGAGTAAAGACAAACTATTAAGCAGATTACAGATCCTCATGACAGCTATCACCGAGCCTTGAGTTTAAAGATTGTTGAATCTAGTACAATTACTTCTACCAACTCTGTATTAAGCAATACCACTATTGAAACTTTATTTTTACTTAAGGACAGTCATATCTCTAAATCTGTTTGTTTCATCATTGTTTTATTGTTTAATGACTGAAAAATTACCTGACCTTTTTTTATAAAAAAGTGATTTGAAACAAACCTATCTGCAGAAAGAAAAAAGAATGTAGGGATTCAAGGCCTGAAATAATTAAATATTTCTTATATCACTAAAAGGTATCATTTAAGAGTCTTCCCAACTTAAGGTATTTAAGCCTTTTCCTTATTCTTTATTTTACTTTAATTTGATCTATTCAAGTTTCCATTAACTTGCATTTGTTTCAGCTTGAATTGTTTTATAATATTTTATTTCTGTTTGACAGTTTAGTTTGAATAACTCACATATCTCCAATGTGAAAATTAAAACTGACCATAATGTTCATATAAACACTAAAACAATGGTTAATATAAATCGGTGACCACTTTGCTGTTTCTAATGATAAAGTTGTCCCTATGAATTATTCTATTAAGCATATTTACATGAATCTTGACATCTTAGATCCAATTCTTCTCAAATAAGGATTGATTAAATGCAGCTGGCTAAGACAAAGGAACTAAGTACTTTCATTTCTCAAAAGCACTTATTTGAACAACTTTCTTGAAGTCTCTGTATGAAGACTTTTCTGACTTGCTTATGATTTCAACTAAAATTTTAACTAAGATAAATTAAAATAGTTAAGCTTATAACAAATTACTTTATATACTATAATAAATAATAATAAATGTACTTCATATATTAAATAAATTTATACACCTATATTTCCTCATTATTTAAATAAAATTGTTAAAGAGAAACAAGTGACCCAAAATGGAGTCACTTATGCTTAGCCCCATCAAGACTTAATACCTAACCTAATTGCAGTTTTGTTTTAGCCTCTCCCAGTAGAATTTTAAACCTATCAGTCTGGAATTTCCTGACCCATATCAGTGAAATAATCTGCCTGATAAGACCCCTGTACTTCCTGTTCCCTAGGGGAAGGTGATCTTGTCTGAAACAATCTGTTCTTTACTTTGGCTAATACCCCTCTTGTCCCACCCTGTTTCTGCCTATAAAAACCTTCCATTTTGTATAGCACCTCCCAGTGCCCTTCTACTTGCTAGATAGGATGCTGCCTGATTCATGAATTGCTGAATAAAGCTGATTAGATCTTCAAATTCACTCAGCTGAATTTTCTTAAACAAAATCTATTAACTTTTCAGCTTCTATTTGTTTTTATTTACATTTTCATTTGTTTTATAAATAATATTTACAGAATTTAATTATCAGTCTTATTAAATTACTTGTATGCAACTTGTAGTTCTTTCATTATAGTATTGTTAGGAATGTTTTTTGCATGTTCAAAAATATTTGTGTCCGAGCAACATTTTAGCTGGTTAAAAATTTGGGGGCTCACTCTTTACATATTTAAGAATTTTGTAGGTAAATTTTCCTACTATCTTCTAAAAATGAAAGCTTTTTGTGACAAGTCTGAGACCAACCAGAAATCTTTAGGATCAACTTGAAATTTTTGGCCCAGATACTCCAGAGAGTCTTTTTCTATATTTCAAACCTAATGTAATATGATATGTTTTAGTGTCGGTCATTTCATTTTAAACTGTCTTTAAACACATTTGGCCCTTTAAAACTATAAATTCAAATTTACATTCATTTCTGGAAACTTTTTAAAGTATATATTTGTATTAATTTTTTTTTATGTATGCAGTTGTTTTCTTTCAGAACATCAATTTTGTATTGGTTTATTCACTTGTTCAACTGGCAATTAGCAAGAATAAGGACTTACTGTTGTTATGCACTAGGCACTGACTGTTCTAGACTCTGTTTTATAACCTTTTCTGTGTATGTATGTGTGTGTGTGTGTGTGTGTGTATATATATATATATATATATACACATATACATATATAAATATACATATATATATACATGATGGAAAAACTTTTCACTACAGTCTTATTCAGTTCCACTTTTATTTCATTTCAGTTTGCTTTACTTAATCAATTCTGTTCTCTGCATCCCTTACTCCTTCCATCAGTGCCTTTTTGTGCTACTCTCATTTTGGCTTCATTTCTGTAATTGTTTTATATACATCTTCCATGCCTTTCTTAATTTCCCTCTTCCAGTTCAGATTTTATCCTTGTACATCCTGAGATATTGAATTTTTCCCTTGACTTGTTGCACTGAGGCTTTTGACGGTCCTGGGTGAGTGGATGTTTCATGATAATAAGACAGATGTGATTACTTTCTGCTCATGCAATATTTTCCTGGTGGGTTTTCTCAGCCTGTATTTTTCTCCCTTTTTCTATTCCTGTATCATTGTATAGTCTGTACTGGTACATTTTCTTCATTAGTCATCTTAAATGAAGTATTTACTTCATTTGGACCATGGGGATGAGTTGCAGATTCCACTGCAGAAGAGCAGAGACCTTTTTGTCCTGATTTAGAGAAAGCTTGTTAGGGCAGAAATAGATATTTGTGTAAGCGTGTGCATGTATGCATTTGTGTATTACATTATAAACCCCCTCCTCCTTTAATCTTGATAGTTACTGATTCAGATTAAGGGAAGACCTGAGAGCAAAAGAAATTGAGCCTTGTAGCCAGAGACCTTCAGAGAATTAATAACCAGGACAGTTGTCTTGGGAAGGAAAAAATCTATTTTGATAGGAAAAATAGGAATTTTTGTGTTATTAATGATAGTAATTTATGAATGCTATGGATATCTTTAATCCTTGTCACATGTAATAAATATCTTAAAGATATTTAATATACATATTAAAGATATTTAATAATCTACACTTTAATCTACACTAAAAAACCCTGGGATTTTTCTACTTTCTGATGGGTTCTAGAGTACATAAGAAAACCTATTTGGGGGAAATAACGGCAAGCCTACTAGTTTTAACACATATTGTTCTGGCTTCCCTTAGTAAACCATTGGTTTTACTCATTCTTTGCCTTTTCTACACTTTTTACTTTCATTCTTTCATTGTTGGGTTGGCTTAGACTGTATTTTGTTGTTAAAGTATGCGAAGTCCTTTTTTTGGCTGATTTTGGCCCCTGGCAGGATGATGGTTAGCTTGCACTTCCACATATCAATGGCACCTTTCTGAGCAAAATGAAGTAAGACTCAGGACAAGACCTACGCTTTTATATCCTAATATACACTAGTCTTTTAAAAATATTTCACGTTCCTACCACTTCTATTTAACATAGTATCAAAAGTCCTACATAGCGATCAGGCAAAACACAAATAAAAGGCATCAAAACTGGAAGGGAAGAAGTAGAAGTGTCACTATTTGCAGATGACATCATACCATATATAGAAAACCCTAATGTCTCCACCAAAAAACTATTAGAACTGATAAATGAATTCAGTAAAGTTGCAGAATATAAGATTAATAAACAGAAATCTGTTGCTGTTCTATTCACTAATAATGAACTATCTGAGAGAGAAAGACAAAGAAACAATCTGGTTTATTGCATCAAAAATTTAAAAACCCAGGAATAAACTTAACCAAGGAGGTGAAAGAAAGACCTGTACTCTGAAAAACTATGAAAAACTATAAAACACGGATGAAGGAAACTGCAGATATAAAGAAATGGAAAGATATCCCGTTTTCAAGGACTGGAAAAACTAGTATTTTTAAATGTCCATACTACCCAAAGCAATATATAGATTTAATGCAATCCCTAACAAAATAGCCACGAAATTTTCCACAAAGCTAGAATGATCCTAAAATTTATATGGAACCACAAAAGATCCTGAATAGCCAAAGCAATTTTGAGAAAAAAGAAAGTTGAAGGTGTTACCCTTCCTTACTTCAGACTATTCTACAAAGCTATAGTACTGGCACAAAAACAGACACATAGATCAATGGAACAGAACAGAGAGCTCAGAAATAAACCCATGCACCTATGGTCAATTAATCTACAACAAAGGAAGCAAGCATATACAATGGGGAAAAGACACTCTCTTCAGTAAGTGGTGGTGGGAAAATTGGACAGCTACATGTAAAAGAATGAAGTTAGCACATTTTCTCATACCATATACAAAAATGAACTCAAAATGGATTAAAGACCTAAACGTAAGACTGGAAACCATAAAACTCCTAGAAGAAAATGTAGGCAGAACACTCTTTGATATAAATTGCAGGAATATTTTTTTGGCTCTGTCTCCTTAATCAAAGGAAACAAAAATAAAAATAAACAAATGGGACCTAATTAAATATAAATGTTTTTTGCACAGCGAAGGAAACCATTGACAAAACGAATACACAACCTACTGAATGGGAGAAAATATTTGCATAGGATATGACCTATGACCAATAAGGGGTTAATACCCGAAATACATAAACAGATCATAGAACTCAATATCAAACGAACAACTCAATTAAAAAATGGGCAGCAGACCTGAACAGACATTTTTCCAAAGAAGACATACAGATGGCCAACAAGCAAATAAAAAGATGCTGAACACAACTAATCATCAGAGAAATGCAAATCAAAATAACAATGAGATATCATCTCACACCTGTCAGAATGGCTATCATCAAAATGAACACAAATAACAAGTGCTGGTAAGGACATGGAAAAAAGAGAACCTTAGTACACTCGTGGTGGGAATGTAAATTGGTGCAACCACAATGGAAAATAGCATGGCCATTCCTCAAAAAACTAAAAACAGAACTACCATATGATTCAGCAATTCCACTCCTGAGTATACATCCAAAGAAAAGAAAATACTAATTCTAAAAGATGTATGCACCCCAATGTTCATAACAGCATTATTTACAATAGCCAAGATATGGATGCAACCTAAGTGTCCATCAACAGATGAATGGATAAAGATGATGTGGTAAATATACACAATGGAATACAACTCAGCCATAAAAAAGAATGAAAATTTGCCACTTTCAACATGGATGGACCTAGATGGTACCGTGCCTAGTGAAATAAGTCAGAGAGAGAAAGGCAAATACTGTATACTATCACTTATATGTGGAATATAAAAAATAAATGAATGTGGACGTCCCCTGCAGTCCAGTGGTTAACACTCCACGCTACTCTCAATGCAGGTGGCACAGGTTCGATCCCTGGTTGGGGAACTAAGATTCAACATGCTGCACAGTGTGACCAAAAAAACAACAAAAAAGAAATCTTTGGTATGGCCAAAAAATTAAGTAAAATAAATGAATGAATATAACAAAACAGAAATAGATTCACAGATACAGAGAACGAACTAGTGGTTACCAGTGGGGAGAGGGAGAGGGGAAGGGGAAGGGGCAATGTAGAGATAGGAGATTAAGAGATACAAACTACCATATGTAAAATAAATAAGCTACAAGGATACATTGTACAGTGCAGAGAATATAGTCAGTATTTTATAATAACTTTAAATGGAATATAATCTATAAAAGTATTGAATCATTATGTTGTAATTAAAAAGTGAAAAAGTGGCTGAATAACAGGAATTTAATTGGATCAACCTAATCTTCAGGATAGAGGTAAACTGTGCTGCTGAAAATGTTTGGAAATTCAAACTACTCTACTTCAACTCTCTGAAACCATTTCATGAACTAAAAGGAACAATCTGATAGCTCTTACATAGTAGACTTTTACATTATCTTCAGATAACATTAAGTACTTACTTTCTTTAAGGCAATGCTGTAGCAGCCTTAATCGTTAAGCTTTATCTGTAATTATTAACCACATATTTTCTGAAAATATTTTAAATAGTTTTATACTTAATCCAATAATTAAATTGATTAAGTTATACATATATTACTAAAGTATTGATAAATTCTTGAGGAAAAAGATGTATATATTGATTCATATGAGACTGCTCATAAAAATTATACTGAAGCAAAAATAATTTATATGCATGTAATCATGGGAAGGCCACATGAATACATGGTATGAGAGATCATGTCTTTATTATGCTCTTCACTTGCACATTTATATTATTACTTATAAGTGTACATTTTGCAATGTCTTGACATTTGTTAACTGTGAAAGGCTATGCCAGATATGCTTCAGTGGAAAATGCAAGTGCTTGCCCAGAAATATAAAAATGATGATGTCTCTTCTCCTAATAGTTACATATTTTTATTTCTGTTGATAAAAATAGACTTCAATATGCTTTCAAATATGCATGCAAAATTCCCAGTTTGCAAAATCCCTTGCAATTATTGGTTTCTCGCTAGTAGGTAAAGAAATTGCTACCATCAAATCAGAAATATTTCCCTTTGTAACTTTCTGTCCTTGTTGTTGCACTATGGCTCCTATAAAAGGTTCTCTTTGTCACTTTGACTATGAATTGATACAATTTTCAAAAGAGAAAGTAATGAGAAGTCCATATAATAACCCTTCCTTGAGTCATGTACTCATGTACCACCACCACGTCCTTTCAGTGAAAAATCGGGCTGCAAACACTACCAATGTGTGTGGCAGTCTTTTCCAAATGTCTTTGCTCTTTCAGGAAATACTTGTAAATTGATTCAGCCCCAAACTGTTTCCAACTCTTCTCTGTTTCTTATTCGTGATTCGACTACGTCCCCAGGTTTGGTCTGTGGCTCTCATGTCCCGAAAGATTTTCAATTCCCCTTCATGGCCTTTGGCTTTAATTCTACCCACTAGATTTCTTGGCTTGCTACTACTTTTAAAAGGTATATACAGAAATTGACCTCTAAGAGCCAGTCAATTAACCATAATCACCCAAAGAAGGAATTTCAGGAGTGGTTCCCATGTGCCTCCACCCACTGCCAAAGTTTTGATTTCTTTAGCCTTGCTCTGATTTCATTTCCTCCATTTCCCTCACCTCATACTTCCCTTTCCATCTCTCCTCCTCCTTCCTTTTCTACAGTCTGCTCCAGAGCCATTTTTCTTTCTCAAGTGACACATTCCAGATGTGCCATCTAGGAGGTATAAGGAAATATGAAGCCCAGAAACCAGTCCTAGAGAAGAAAATCAAATGCAGCGAATGGAAGGAACTCCAATAAGCACAGATAGAAAGAGCACATGAGTACAGTGGATGTTTTGGTGATCTTCCCAGTTCCCACCTTTGAAGACTAAAGTTTTCATTCCTTTTTTTTTTTTTTTTTCAACTTTAACCATTACCTTCTTTCATGTATTTATTTTTATTTTTTTTAAACATCTTTATTGGAGTACTATTGCTTTACAATGTTGTCTTAGTTTCTGCTGTATAGCAGCTGGAAATAGTGACAGCTGACAACAGCTGGGCAGGGAAGAACCTCTTAGGCCTACATCATAGCTTCTCCCAGGGAAGAAGATAACTGGTCAATCCAAGACAAAAAAGTTTCACCCTTTGTTTTAAGAATGATTCTCATGGGCCATTCCTGCTGCAGAGCTCTCCATGGGATCAGCTGAAGCCTTTTTGAGATTTAATTAAAATTCAACTCTTCCCAATCCAATTTCTTTTGTTCCCCCACCAATGTTGATACCAATGCATTTCCTGTAAACAAATCTCCATTTCAGAATTTTTTTTCCTAGGGAACTTGACTTGAAACTATAGGCTTTGGGGTCAGAGAAATCTGGGTTTGAAACCAAGCACTTTTAACTTGCTCTGTGACCTTGGGCTTTTTAGTTTCCTCAGCTTCTATCAACAAAAAATGGTAACATGAAGGCAATGGTATTGTATTTTATGAGAATGACGTCATGGACTTGTGTAACCTGACTATCTGAAAAAAATGACTTAAGTGAAAAATTAAATAATATATTCAAAACAATCATTTTGCAGAAGCGATCCTCAATAATTAAAAAAAAAAAAATCCCTTTCTAACTTTAGAGAGGTTGAAGAAAATCAGAGGGCAATCAAACACATATACTGATAGTTAATTAAAAACAACTAATTACAATTTTTGGAATATAAGATAAGATAGTCATCTCAGAATCAAAAAGATCTTCAGTTACTTTAACTGGGCCAATAAACTAAAGCTAGACAAGCAGTTTGACACTGCTGAGTTATCTTTATTTTGACCAGGAAAGCTTACTCTTTGTATCAGGCAGAATAACCCCTACCTTCCCCAAAGTTGTCCAATCTTTTTATGTCCTCACCCCCTGAATCTATGAATTTGTGACTCTACTTAATGAAAAGAGCTTTGCAGATATGATTAAATTTAGGACTTTGAGATGGGGAGATTATTCTGGATATCTGGGTGAGCTCACTATGATCACAAGAGTTCTTAAAAGTAGGAGGCAGAAGAACATCAAAGGGATATGTGACACTACAAAAGAGATTAGAAGATGTGATGTGAGAAGAACTCAGCCTGTCGTTGATGGATTTGAAGATGGAGAAACGGGGTTATGCTGGAAAAGTCAGGGAAATGGATTCTTCTCTAGAGCCTACAGAAAGGAATGCAGCCCTGCCAATACCTTGTCCTTAACACAATGTGTCAAAAATATCTGACCTAGAGAACTGCAAAATAATAAATAATAAAGCTTTGTGTTGTTTTAAGCCACTAGGTTTGAGGTAATTTATACAGTAGCAAGAGAAAACTAATACAACCTTCATGACTCACGGTAAGATTCTCAAGAAGTAAACCAGGTCTAGGTCTGTATGCAGGGACTAAGGTTGGGAAAACAGTGAAAGAACAACATAAATGACTGGACTAAAATATATTTGTTCTACGCCAATGGTTGAATAAAATCTGCATCATACTTTTCCCACTCTAAGCTTGTTTGGCCAGTTCCATTCTCTTGCCCTTCCAATGTGCCCTCTTCTCCCCACCTCCCTTCAAATTCACACATACACCAGAAAAGTGATGTTGTTCCCAGTCTATAAAACTATCACATGGAGGAACATCAGAAAAGTTTATTTCCCTACTTTTGTTTGTTACTTTACTTATTTTGGGGGGGGGCTTAATATCAGCAACCAGTTAATTCAAATTAGCTCTTGATCTAGATTTTTAGCTCTTATCAACCCCTACCTAAGTTAACTTTTCTCTTCATATTTCTCCAGAAATAAGCATTGTTCTCACTTCCTTTTTGTTGTTGCTTATTCGTATCAAAAAGAAAAACTATAACCTTAACCAACCACCTGTTGATCAATCACAATTAAAGAAATCTCTACGTTTGTATGTGATGTGAACATAAGACAAAGTTCTGGATAAGGAGGCAATATGCATAGGACTAAGTGAAGTCAGACAGACCTAAGTTCAGTTTTTGCTCCCCTGTTTGGTCTATCTGATGTCCAGAAGTTTATTTCAATGTCTAAGTCACAATTATCTCTTCTGAAAAGCAGGATGCACTGACCCAACAGGGTGATTTTGAGTACAGTAAATGCAATTAAAGTACTGTGGCAACTAAATAGAAAAATAAACTTATAGTTTATTAATAAATGATTTTTAATTATTTTTTATTATAAGAATCAATGACATTAATAAATAATGCCTTGACAATGCTCCCAACATGATACTGAATGTCATATTATCTTCAATGGTTTATTTGCTCATGTCCACATATTTTTCTAATTTATGCTATTTCCCTTGTGCAAGAAAAAAAGTGAAATTACTTGCTTTTATCAATTGGAAAATTTAATTATGTTTGAAAATAATATTCAATTTTCTATTGTAAATCACGACAGAAAGCGAGTTTTGTGAATTTACTTATGAGAGCAATCTCTGGAAATGTATTCCAAGCTCCCAAGAATAAGGTATAGTTGTAAATTTTTGACACATATTGTACTAATATTTCTTTTCCGGAAATACAGGGCAAATGAGTATTGTTATTGATTATGATTTAGAAAAATATCAAAGAAAAGATCAACAGAAATTATCAGTGTTCTTCAGGCAGAGAGTATTTCAAATGGAATTTAATGCCTAACTGTCCCCATTACATGTATTAGCATATTATTTAGAAATTGCAGAATTTAAAATATTAATTCCCAATACCAATCATTATTTCCTATTTATTTTTAATAGTACTGAATGTTTAACTCTGAGCAAAGACCATTATAAAATAAATAGAAGCTAAAAATGAAATTCATCAAACTAATATTTATTACAATAGTTGGATTTATTTAGCAACAGAATGGATATCACGCCTCCTGTTTGGCTGAGGACTAAGAATTCTTGCTCCCTGTCTTCATAGGCATTTCTGACTCCTTGGATAGTTACATTGGCATGTCATCCACCTGGGGAAAGGGTGCCATAAAGCCCTGACCGCTCTCTAGCCTTCTGTCAGTCAGAGAGGCCACCCTTTTTAAAAAAAATACAGTGTTTTGTTTTTAAACTAAGTTTTTCATTTCACTCAGTGACTTCCTAGTGATTCATCTGCAAGTTGTATACCTATTTCTACAATAAAATTCATTTAAGGTAGTCTTGCCTTAGCTCAAACTCTAGGAGGCTGACCTTTGTTTTAAGTAGAGGGTTTGCAGAATTATATTATAAAAAGTACTGGAAAACAAAAAAGCGAGCATAATCTTTGAAAATATTTAATGGAATCTCAGAGTGAAATTACTTAAGTGAACTATTAACAACTATATCATTGTTAAAATGCTTTCACAGAATTTACTAAGACAACTAATTTCACCTTCCTTGATGAACTTAACTCAATTTGCATGTAGGCTTTTCTATCTCTTTTCTGATTTTCTTTTTGCTTATTTGTGTGTTTCTGCAGTAAAGAACTGCAACCTCAGCAAACCATAAATTTCACTTTTATACACAAAACACTTTTCTGGGAACCAAGACACTATGATTTATGGAGATGCATTTCATTTTTAAATATACAAGGGAGCTGAAACGATAACAACAGAAAAAAAACCCTTATATTAAGACCCAGAAAAAGTGATTGTAATTAAAAATTAAGCTGGATTGATTGATTCAGTAACCAAATCCATGAGAGTAGAGAATCAATTTTTACATTACTCAAGTATTGCAGAATTAACATAATGACTTTGATAATCCTAAAACTATTCATACTGTAAAAAAAATAGTAAAAAAACTATTTTATACTGATTTCGAGTTCTCTCCACATTTACTGGTTTCTGGATTAGAAAAGGAAAATTTAGTTTAAGCTGAGGAGCAATATTGACTCTACAGAAAATATGTTCCACTCTTAAAAGTATGCCAAACATCTTCCTAAAAGTTTCTCATTAGAAATTATTTACTTACCAAATGTGACTGCACATGCCAGCTTTCTTTAACTGATTTATTATTTTGATTGCGTATCTCTCAAATACGCTTTCAACTAAGATAATTATGTTAATTGGCATCTTTAAAGGGAATCTTCAAGACAGAATTGTCTTTAAGGTAATCTCTGGGGAGTTAAAATATTTTCAACAATTTATCATGATATTTTCAAAAGTTAATTCCCAACTTACTCTATAACTCCCCAAATTGCCCCTAGCATTCTCCTTTAAGCCCTTCTTAGGAAATAAGAAGATTGTGCCTTAGAGAATTCTAGGGAAAGCATTTTAAAGGCAGAATTTATTGGCCTTTAAGTAACTGAAAAATAAGACAAAGAAATTGAAGCTAAGAGTTTAATATTTTCCCCTCAGCATAGGAAAGATGAAATTACAAAATTAAATCTTTTATTGCAAGATACCAAAATGACTAAAACCATTAATACGTGATAGTACCTAGATGGCAAAGCCTTATTATCAAGCCTGAAGTTTGTGAAGTTTTTAAGTATTTTATTCTTTAAGTATGTACCTAAATGAAATAGAAACTCAGGGATACTAGGACAAATTAATTCAAATTTGACAGATTGCTGATCCAACTTGTCAGTCTAACACTAGAAGAGCCAGGATTAAGAAAACGGGGCTCAAGCTCTCTGCCTTGGTATCAGGTTGTACCCTGTCACTGCTGCTTAGTGAGCCTGATGGAGTCACATTAGTAAGTCAAGAGAGCAAAGGCAGTCTTTTTTTTTTTTTTTTTAAACAGTCTAACCAAACATGTGACATTTGGAAGAGGACTTAGTAGAGAAACCATCAAAACACTGTTATTTTTGTATTAATGTTTTAAAAAGCAAAAAAAAAAATGTAAATGCAGACTCTCTTATTAAAGGGATACTATCAAGGGATACTATTAAAGGGATACTATCAACGGATACTATTAAAGGATACTATCAAGCTAGACTTATGTGTTACTGAGAACAATTTACTACCCAAACCCATTATACAGTTAACATAGTAATTTAGATAAAAACCAAAGTGTAGTGAATCTTGCTTCCTGGAGTGACAGAGGTTGGGGCATGCGTGAGATTTCAATGAACTACACTTAGAAGTGGCCATGAATTATAGATGACAGCATAGTTAGATGCATTATTTTATCTCAAATTAGAGCTGACATTGTGAAGCAAGATGTCCTTCTAGCAATCTAAGTAAGTGTTGGCAGCAAGAATAGGTTTCAATCTAGAAATATATTCCTTAAAGAAACAGACAATTAAGTATCACCTAATTATCTTCTCTATAGCTTTTGAAAGGTTAACACTTCCATGTTCTAAAATCTAAGTAATGAGAAAAAAATACAGTGACCTGAATATACTCTCTAACCTTTAACAATTTCTAGGATTTTTAAAACATTTCAAATCCTATAATGATGAAGAAATTACATAATAGTAGGGAAAGCCTTACTATTCTTTTTTTTTTTTAATCCAGGCCCTTTCCAAGGCAAGAGTGCCTTATATTTCACTGAAAACATAGCCAGATGAGACTTCTCCCACTAAAGTGTGTTTAAGGGAAACAAATATGAAAGAGGGGGGGTGTGGTTTTCCTAAGGTAGGCTTGCTTTTATTACATGTACTTATATCCAAACTGCCTCTTTATATTTATTCTTCATAACACTCATTCCTGGTATAAGCTGATGTACAGTTAATATTACTCCTACTTCAGTAGAGAAGAAAATGAGGATTTTACGGCATTTGCAAATGTTTGTTAAAGAAGAATTTCAATATAAAGGCAATAAATATTTTTATTTCTATTGAAAGATTATCACAGAATATTTCAGATATAAAATGATAAATGAAAATAATATGAAAATACCTGTGTTCTCACATAGTTCCCCTCGTCTCTCCACATAGATAACCACTTTCTTTAGTTTGGCATTTGTCATTTCCATGAATTATGCTATCTCTATACATGTATGAATCTCTAAAACATACAAAAAATTTTGCAAGTTTTAAAACTTTTCTGAAAATGTTATCAGAGATATGTATTTTTCTGTACTTTGCTATTTTAAATCCAGCACTGGGGTTTGTGAGATATATTCAGGTTGACAGATGTAACTCAAATTCTTTCATTATCATTGCTGAATGATATTCCATTGTTCGAATTTGTTACCACAGTTTACTTATTGACCTACTGTTAATGGCACAGTAGGATGACTCGAATTTATCTTGCAAGTATAAACAGTGCAAAGAGTGACATTTTAAAACAAGTCTCATGGTATACATATGTGAGAATTTCTCTAGAAAACATAGCTAGGAACAGAAGTGCTGGGTCTTAGCATATGCACATCTTTAACTTTATATCTAACTGAAAAACTGCTCTTCAAAGTGTTTCTATCAACAAAAACATGATAGGCAGTGTTTAAGATTTGCCTTTGCTCCTCATGCATGCCAACACTTGGTATTGTCAGACTTTTAATTTTAATTATTCTGATAGCTATAAAATGGTAGCTTTTCATTTCCTTTTTCTTAATTGAAATCAATTGAATAGTTTTTCTTGTGTTTACTGGGTATTCATTTTTCCTCTTTTAGAAATGCTGTTTTCATATCTTCTGCTCATTTTAATTAAAAAAACTCACTTTTCTGTTTATAACCACAGAAAGCCTCTTCATATTCTAAATAATAATCCTTTGTCAGTTATAGACTTACAATTATTTTCTCCCTAGATGCAGCTTATCTTTTGAAGTTATTTGATATACAGAAGTTTTCAACTTTTATGAAGTCAATTTTATTAACTTTAAACTTTTTAAAAGTTTTGTGATATGAAAGAGAGATCTGATTTACTTTTTTTTGAAATAGATTAAAAATCTCAAAATACGATTTAAATAATCTCCTCTGATTTACAATGCTATTTCTGTCATATATCATGCTTTCCTATGGAGGGGGCATGTTTCCAGGCACTCCTTTCTAATAGTATTTTTCTATGCTTGCACCAATGCCACATTCTATATTGCCTTAATTATCATAGCTTCATCATATATATTGGTATTTGGTAAGAAAAACTCTCGAACTCTGTCTTGATTGTTTTTAAATATTTGCCTTCCATATACATTTTAAGATAAGCTTGCCCAGTTCCTTTCAAAAAATACTCTTTTAGGATTATAAATGAATTAAAAATTGAGGAGAACTGACATTTTGATGATACTGTTCTTACTAATGAATAGGGTTTTAACACCTTTCCATAAATGCATCATTGTTTTGTTCTTGAAGGTCTTATGCAACTTTGTTAGATTTATTCCAATGTAATTTGTATTTTCTGGCATATTTGTAAATAGGACCTAATTCTCTTTCCTTTCAATTATATATGATAACTACCTGTTAAATATCAGATGGCTCATATTATTTCTAATAATTTGAATGTAGACTATTTAATGTTTTCCAGAGTCATGTATATGACAGACGACAAATAAGGACATTCTAGTTTCTTCTTTCCCAGTCATAATAAACTTTGTTTTGTTTTACTTCATGTTTTTGACTTACTGATCTACTGATAAGTTCCAGTACAGTGTTCTACAGAAATAATTAGACTGTAAGCATCTTTGTATCATTCCTCAATCATAAGGATATACCTTCAATTTTCATCATTATGTATCAGGCTTGTTAAATTTTCTAATATTTATTCTTCATCTTTTACTTTTATTCCCAGTTGCTAAGAATTTTAATTAGTAGATACTTAATTTTATTTACTGCCTTTCTTTTTTCATTTTAATGAGCTATTTAATAAATTATTTTAAAACATGTTCACTTTTGATATATGTCTACTATAATATCCTAATTTTGAACCGTTCTTGTATTCTTGGGATAATCCAACTTGATTATGATGTAGTTGATATTTTAAAACATATTTGTTTTAGGATTTGATTTCCATGTATTTTCTTAGAATTTTACATCTATGTTAATATTTGAAATTAGATTTAATTTTCCCTTCTCATCCTGTCTTAGATTATGTTTATCAATATGTTCAAACATAAAGTGAATGGGTAAGAGTTTCCTCTCATATACCCTCTAGTTGGTATGCATGCTATTTAAATTAACACTTCCTTGAGTATTTATTCAGTTGTTTTAAAAAACATCAGTGAATGAAGGGTGTATTAATTTTTAACTACTGATTTAATTTCTTTATGTCTAATAAATTTTCTTTGGTTAACAGTTTCAAAAATTGTATTATTCTTGCAAATTGTTCTTTTCTTCAAATGCACTGTAATAAAGTTCTTTACTATAATATTATTTTATATTTATTATTTTTATTTCTGCATTTTAATTCTCTTATAAAATTCCTGAAATTCTTTATTATTTCTTTTTTTAAAAAAAATTAGTTAATTAATTTATTTATTTTTGGCTGTGTTGGGTCTTCGTTTCTGTGCGAGGGCTTTCTCTAGTTGCGGCGAGCGGGGGGCCGCTCTTCATCGCGGTGCATGGGCCTCTCACTGTCGCGGCCTCTCTTGCTGTGGAGCACAGGCTCCAGACGTGCAGGCTCAGTAGTTGTGGCTCACGGGCCTAGTTGCTCCGCGGCATGTGGGATCTTCCCAGACCAGGGCTCGAACCCGTGTCCCCTGCATTGGCAGGCAGATTCTCAACCACTGCGCCACCAGGGAAGCCCTCTTTATTATTTTTGTGTGACCTATCTTGCTAGAATTTTTGTCTTTTCCATAAGCAAATATTTAACTTTTTTTTGAATTTAGGTTTTGTTCTATATCTTTAATACCATCTCTTACAAATATTTTAAGATATCTTCAAATTTATTTGAGTGTATTCTAACTTTCTAAGTTAAATGATTGGCTCATTAATTTTCTGCCTTTTTTTCCCCTAAAATAAGCATTTACAGCTATAACTTTCCTTTAATTACACAGTAACTCTATCACAAAAGTTTTAATATATATTTTCATTATGCTTCATTTCTAAATATTTTCTACTGTCCATATGACTACTTTCTTTGATCTATAATTTATGCGTAAGTGTGAATTTCTAAATAAGGGTTTTACATATTTTCTTTCTGTTCTATATGGTAATTGATTTCGATGATTAACTTTTTGTATGAAAATAGTTTACATGATAATGATTCTTGAAAACACAGCATCATTTACATATTGGTCAATTTGATAAACACAAATTACCAATCCCTGTTTTGTATCTGTCAAATTTAAAATGATATGTTGGATATGCCTTTGTGTCTTCTATTTTTATCGCCTTTTCTAGGGATCTTTTACAAATCCTGTTACCTTCCTTTGCTTTACTTGACATTTATTTCCTTATTTTTTCCTTTACTGGTTTGGAAGTAGGGTTCTACTTCTAAAGCATACGGTAAACTTAGAACCTTTAAATCCCATCATTTCTCTCTCAACTCATACGTTTGAATTATACTTTGTTGTCTACCTCTCTGTTAGACATTACTGATTTATTCATCCAATGCTTATTTAGATGTGTCTACTTTTATACAAATTTCTTTTCTTCTCATATGCTAAATCTTTTATTCTGAGAATAAATTAAATTGAGAACTTCCTGAAATGAAAGTTTATGCAGATAAGCTCTCTTATCTTTTGTAGAAACATGTTTTCATGTGCCTTCTGGTGCCAAAATGTTAAGTCAGCTGATTTTCAAATCATGGGTTGACGATTACTTTCTCAGAAATGTGAAGACATTCTGCAGTACTATGGCTTTTACTGTTGATGTTGAATAATCAAGTGTCCCTTGTGTGGTGTTCTTTTGAAGATAATTTGTCCTTTCTCTCTGGCACTTTTAAGGTTCTCTCATTCTCTCTGTCTCTCTTTCTCTGGTACTCTGTAGTTTTAACTAAGATGAATCTGGAAGTTTTGTTTCTTTCTTTGTTTTTGTGTTGTCATTATCCTGCGAAGAATTTATTATGATTTCTGGATTCAGAATTTATGTTCTTTGTTAACTCCACAAAATGTTTTTGCACTATCATTACCAATATTAGTTCTCTCACCTCTTTATTATCTACTTCTAGAATCCAATCACATGCTTCTCTAGTTAACATTTAATTATCTCTCATTTTTAAAATCTGTTTCCCCATGTGTTGTTCTATCTTCCATTTCACTAATACTATCTTCAGCTGTGTTCTAATATGCTTATTAATCCTCCATTGAGAATTCTTTTTCAAATTTCAATAATCATATTTTACATTTATAGACATTGCATTTAGTTTGTTTTCCAGACTGATTGGTATTTTTTTAAATAATCATGTTTCTTTCTCAAGTTTTTATTGTTTTTAATTGTTAACCTCTAAAAAATACTTTTAATTTCTGCTAATTTTAGTATTATTATACCTTTTGGGAGTTTTTTTTCTTTTGGTATAAATCTGCTTCGTTCTGTTTCTTCTGTCTTTTGTTCATGACAATTTATATATCAACCACTTCTAAATTTTCTATTGTGACTTCTTATTCATTGAGGCTTCTTCTTATTTTATGCGTGGGAACTGTACAAGTCCTACGTTGAGAGTTAATGTCTCCAGGTAGAATTTGCTTTTGGCTCTGCAAGGTAACCAGTGGTGATATCAACCCAGAATTATTTTAAATTCTCACCTTGGGTTTTTTTCATACCTCCAGAGATAGCAGAAACTTCAGTTCCAAATTTGCAGGAAGTTCAGTCTGTGGTTTTTACTTCTACATGAATTTTTACTGTACCAACTTTGCGTCCAGGCTGAAACAAGTATCTTTTATCATTTCTTCTTGCCGAGGATGGATTTTTCTTTCAACTCTGTCTTTTCATTCAGTTTAGAGCATTTCAAATGCTTAGCTTTGTGTGAAGGTAACCTTCTAACACCAAATTAAAGGGGCTGAGGATCTTGTCTTATGACCCCAATGGAACAGATAAAACAAAATATTTGAGAAAACTAAATTCTGTAGACATGCCCAAAGCAGCTTTGCTTCCAGTTAAACTTAGATCACCAATTTATTCCCTCTCAGTTTTTTTTGTTTTTAAACAATGGACTTTAAGGCTTTATCTGGTGTTATTTTATAAATTTTTATTTATCTATTTATGGCTGTGTTGGGTCTTTCGTTTCTGTGCGAGGGCTTTCTCTAGTTGTGGCAAGCGGGGGCCACTCTTCATCGTGGTGCGCGGGCCTTTCGTTGTCGCGGCCTCTCTTGTTGCAGAGCACAGGCTCCAGATGCGCAGGCTCAGTAATTGTGGCTCACGGGCCCAGTTGCCCCGCGGCATGTGGGATCTTCCCAGACCAGGGCTCGAACCCGTGTCCCCTGCATTGGCAGGCAGATTCTCAACCACTGCGCCACCAGGGAAGCCCCCTCTCTCAGTTTTTGAACACTGAGAAATTCCCTCTTACTTGCAACATAGCCATGCATTTATATTTTGCATTTTATCATAGTTAGGCATTTATATTTTACCCAGCATTTTTAAGTGTTTGGTTTGAGGGTTTTCAGGACATCTATCCACCACAATGCCAAGAAATAAAAGACTATATTTAATTATTTGCATTTTTGACTTTGGAAAAGAAGTTTATAAACATTGGCTATCATATCATTATTAAAATAATAATTATTATAAATAATAATTATTATATTATTAAAATAATTATAAAATAATTATACTTTATACATATAATTAAAAATCACCTCATTCACTGCAAATACTCTCGTTTATATGCATATATGTTAGATGATGATGTCAACAATTTTGGTTATCATACTGCCAAATTTTATAAATCCTTTTTATAGGTACAACTGTAGCAATCTGATAATAATGGTTCTCAACAATATTCATAATGATTACTCATCTGTAAGATGTAATAAAGTCACATGAGATTTTTAAATTTTCCATCCCCAAAATTTCTAAATTTTTGTGTCAGATTTTGATATTGTATATGGTAGTTATAATTTTTAGTATTATTCAGTTGGAATGTATTAGTACTATTTTTTTCTTACTGATAATTCTATACTATTTTTCTTAGTAAAACTTAAATGTTATAGCAATATCATGTGTGACAAAAAGATAAGGTATGTGTTCATTAACAACATTATAGCATGGTTGCCAAATGCATACACTTTGAAGATGGATAGACTTTAAAGATGGATAGATAAGAATTCAGATGTTGTATCCAACAATACAAGTTTTACAACTTACCCGACCTCTCTTACCTTCAGTTCCTAATCTGGAAAATTTGGACAGTAAATATTGTAGCATTAAGTGCTAAAGTAACAACAACAATAACAACAACAACAACAAAATAGGTAACACTGGACATTTACTGAACACTGCACTATTTGATATTGATCAGACATTTTCATCTTCACAGGAGACTACAAAGGAGGTCCTATTGTTACTCCCACTTTACAAATATATATGATGCCTGTAAAGCCCTTAGCCTAATACTTACTACATTATAAATGCCCCAACAAATAATATTTGTTATTCTTATGTATTATTATAGCTAGTATTACTAAGTTTAAATCTCTACAATTTCCAGATAAACTCATGAATACTGCGTTCTTAGGAGTGCTATTTAAAAAGGCATAAACACAATAAATAATATATTATCATATCTGAAATGCCCTAAACCACCACTGAATATACCTGTTTATTCCCTGTAGCAAATTCATTTGAGAAATACAATAATTAACTCTTTGGTTACTAAATTAAAAATGCTTCTTTTCCAATTAATGAGTGATAGAGACATGGCATTAATCCTTAATCTATTTCAGACTATCAGTACTACTATTGTCTCCCACACCTCTGTCATTTGTATACTTTTAATTCTTCCTTTACTAGCCATCATGATGGTTCCTTTCTCTGCCTATAAGATCCAAGACTAATTTCTTTTCTGATCATTATGGTTACCTGATACCAATTCCTAGGTTTTCTTACACTAACAAAAAAATGAATAGCAGAGTATATTTTGAAGGTCAAAATAATAAAAATCAAGGAGAGAAGTTAAGACTAATCTTATTTTTCTAAAGGATAGGGTCTATAAATTAGGATGATTTTTATAAAAAGTATCATCTCATATTTTCCATGTTATAAATGAAAAAGGACTGTATTTATTGTTTTTCCTTCACTGAATGAGTTTAAAATACTATAAAACGTATCAAAACAAATAACATATCTATTGGTTATAAAATGAAGGTATTTAAATTACAAAACATGGAAGACAAAAGAAAATAAAATTTTAATTAGAAAGATTGACTAATACATAGGATCACACATCTGAAGAATTTAAAAACTTATCATAGAAAACAAAGCAACTATCAACAGTCACTCACAATGTTAATCCTTGAATGATTCCTTACTTTAAGATCATATAATCATAGAAACTACACTGGATCTTCATCAAGAGGACTATTTTCAGGGAATTGTCCAAAGATAAATGAGCATTTAGAATGCTCATCAGAAGTTATTATGGCCAATTTAATAAAAAATTCATTAAACATTTCCAGGAAAAATTTGTGAGGGCAAATTTTAGCAACATCTTTTTAGCAGGTGACTATTCTGTACAGACATTTAATAGGAAAGAAAATTGGGGAAAAGTTTCCAAGTACTAATGCCCCAGTTGTACAAAAACTCTGTTTAACATCAACTCATTACCTACTGTAAAATCATTTCAGAGAAAACAGTTCTTAAAAATTTGAACTAATCTTTTCCCTAGCTTGTTTCTTAATTCTTGCTGTTTTTCTTTGTGGTACCTTGTCCTGATGTTGTCTTTTAAAACCTGCATGTCGGGCTTCCCCGGTGGCACAGTGGTTAAGAGTCTGCCTGCCAACGCAGGGGACACGGGTTCGAGCCCTGGTCTGGGAAGATCCCACATGCCGCGGAGCAACTAAGCCCGTGTGCCACAACTACTGAGCCTGCGCTCTAGAGCCCGCGAGCCACAACTACTGAAGCCCGTGCGCCTACAGCCCGTGCTCTGCAACAAGATAAGCCACCACAATGAGAAGCCCACACACTGCAGCGAAGAGTAACCTCCGCTTACTGCAAGTAGAGAAAGCCAGTGCGCAGCAGCAAAGACCCAACGCGGCCAAAAATAAATAAATAAATTAAAAAACAAAAAAAACCCTGCATGTCTTCTAGGATGACAAACTGTGAAGAAAAGAAGTAAATCCTCTGATCTCTTAACTTCCTGTATCTTCACAATATATTTTGGATACACTGTCTCAAAGACTGCCCACATTCCATTGCATTATTATGTGCAAGGTGAAATTAGTAATCATTATTAAAGCAAAAGTTGATCTATACTGAAAAAAAAAATCCAAGTAGAAATATCCCAATTTTGCTATAGTCTTTTTTCTTAATTTGTCAACCATATTTCTTTTTATTTTTTCAAATTATTTAACGATGTTTTACTAGGACACACAAAATTCAGAAATATACTTAAATAAGAAGAACCAGCACAAAGGAAATAATGGAGAGAAGGCCATAATAATGGAGACCAAAATGAGGTTAAAATGCATGAATTTTGGCTTTAATTAACTGTGATTACAAGACTAGATAGATCATTTTTTATCTTAAAAGGTGGAACCTGTTTCCAAGGATCATAAAGAGAACCCTGCATCTTAAAAGGTAAAGTATCCCTAATGACATATATACATTAAACACAGCCACAAGTTTCATGTTTCTTATAAACCAAGGCATCTATCAAAATGCTATTTTTTTTTTGGTTAGAATTGTGATTTTCCAAAAAAGCAAGTCCTAAAAGTAAAGCCTTCTGTGAAACTCAACTACTTTTTGCTGCAGAAATTCCCTAGAGTTCAAAGTCCTATCAGAAGAGGATGTCTACACTGAATTGTTGAGGCTTTTTTCTTTTTACTTTTAAGTTAAACTTCAATCACCATAATTTGTAACATGAGGAAAAGCCATGTTTCACTGACTTCCTTGGCTGTTTAGCCTGTCTTTTATACACATCACAACCAAAATTGTCTCCAAACACTTCTAGCAGTCTCCTGTTTAGTAAAGGTACAGGGTCTCTCCATACTTCATGGAAGGATTCCCTTTGAAGTCAGTTTGTGCTCTAAAAGGCATGGAGAAAATCCTGTCAACAGTGGACCCAAGAGCGATACGCACTTTTTGTGTTTTGAAAAGCTTAACTAATGTTCCACTCAAACAAAATGTGTTCTTTTCTAGGACAGTTATTTGTACATCCTTAAAACCACTTCTAAGATCCTCATCAAACCTTCCTGAGAACTTAGGTAAATTGGTTTACTTAGTTTTCTATCAGCTGCTCTATTAACTCCTTAAGAGTGATACAACAGGGAAAAGAGGTATAGTTTTCTTTAATAGAAACTTGCTTTGTTAGCTTTTACACACTCCACATATTACTTTAACACATGGCATGCAGCCAGAAACTTGAGTGTTATCATGAATGCCAATTTAAAAAACAATTCAACTAAACATTGACAAATGATCAGATCTTTGACTAATGCTATATACAATAAATTATGATAAAACACCAACTTCTATTCCATGTGTTCTAAGAGCTTTCTATATTTCTCTCTTACCCAGCTTAACATTTGCTCAATTTGTATCTAAGGACACATGTGAAGTCCCTCCTCCAGGGTTCTGGGTAAGAATTTGTCCAAGGACATGTAGAGGGTCAAATAAAAACAAGCTCATAGATATCATCTCACACAGGTCAGAATGGCCATCACCAAAAAGTCTACAAACAATAAATGTTGGAGAGGTTGCAGAGAAAAGGGAACCTTCCTACACTGCTGGTGGGAACGCAAATTGGTGCAGCCACTATGGAAAACAGTATGGAGGTTCCTTCAAAAACTAAAAACAGAGCCACCATATGATCCAGCAATCCCACTCCTGGGCATATATCCAGAGAAAATTCTAATTAAAAAAGATACATGCACCCCCAATGTTCATAGCAGCACTATTACAATAGCCAGGACATGGAAGCAACCTAAGTGTTCATCGACAGATGAGTGGATAAAGATGTGGTATATTTATACAAGGAATATTGTTCAGTCATAAAAAAAGAATGTTGCAGCAACATGGACGGACCTAGAGATTATCATACTAAATGAAGTCAGACACAGAAAGACAAATATATGGTATCACTTATATGTGGAATCTAACAAAATGATACAAATGAGCTTATTTACAAAACAGAAACAGACTCATGGACATAGAAAACAAACTTATGGTTACCAAAGGGGAAAAGTTGGGGAAAGGATAAATTAAGAGTTTGGGATTAGCAGATACACACTACTATGTATAAAATAGATAAGCAACAAGGATCTACTGTACAACAAGGGAACTATATTTAATACCTTGTAATAAACTATAATGGAAAAGAATCTGAAATATATATGTGTACTGATGTATATAAAACTGAATCACTTTGCTGTACACCAGAAACTAATGAGATGGAGCAAGGATCCTGTAAGGGTCCTCCCTGGTACAAATTCTGTCCATGTCCCCTGTTTCTTGTCTATAGAAAATAAGCTTCATTCAGCCCCCTTGACCTTTCCTGCATTCTAAACGGCAGATTCAAACAGTTGCTAATCAGGGAAGGGAGGAAATGCAGAAAGAAAGGAGGAGCAGTCAATTACAGCCTTGGCGCAGGGTCCTGGTTCCTCCTGAAGGAATATACATAATGTTATCTTTGAGCTCTTCTGTAGGAACTAAGGGCCCCACCCTGGTGGAAGATGGTAACTTCAAGCTGAACACAGTGAACACAAGATTCCTGGAACACCACCCTGTTACCTCACCACCAGCCAATCAGAAGAAAGTCACACACCCTGCAGCCCTCACACCAAATTTTGCCTTTAGAAACTTCTCCCTGAAAACCATAAGGGAGTTCAGGGTTTTTGAGCACAAGACACCTAGTCTCCTTGCTTGGCCCTGCAATAAACCTTTCTCTGCTCCAAGCTCCAACGTTTTGGTTTGTTTGGCCTCACTGTGTGTGGGGCACACAAACTTGGGTTCAGTAACACTAACACAACATTGTAAATCAACTATACTTAAATTTAAAAAAAAAAAAAAAAAAAAAAAGCTCATAAATTTGGCCTCATTAATGCCAGGCTCAACTCTAAAAGCTTCCAAAATGTGGATCATGGGTCGGGTACATCAATATATTACAATGGGTCTGAAAATTCACATATGCAGAAAAACAACTGTAGAAATACTGTGTTGCACCTGTATACACTGATAATTTTCAGAGATATTTATTTTAATTAGAGTATAAGATGCACTCATTTTAAAGCACTGGTATATTTATGTTACTTTGTATAACTTTATATTTTCTCAGTCACTGGGCACTAAAAGTACAACTACCTACACATCCAGTTCTCAGACTTGAAATATTGAAAACCCTTCTAGATATGAACAGACCTATGCTGATAATCATGCAATGGCTACCACAGCTGCTTCTGTCATAGCACACCCACTGGCATTCTAGAAGATAAAACCCATTAGCTGTTTCTAAGCTTCTATGTGTATTAGAACATTTCCCTGACTTTGGTCATCTCAAGCAACACTAATTCTGTGCCTTCACTGGAAATTTTAAACTATGTATCTGATTTTTAGTAGGCTCTTGACTAAAGAGATATTATCTAAAGCCTGACAGAGTGACACTGAAATTCCAAGAAACTTAGACCATCTAATCTCTTTAAAACACAAGAAATCCCTTTGTTGGATACTCCAATTTATGCATGCATTTACTTATCTGCTTATTCATTTCCTCATTCACCATATACTTAGGAGCACCTTTTGGGTGCAAGGATATACACTAAGTGTTGATGCTATGCTCTTCAAGAATTTAGCAACTTAGCTGGAGAGATACTATGAATTACAGAAACACCTTAGTAACAACTTAATGTTTTTATATGTGTAGTTTAGGCTATTAGTGTTGGAGGAACTTGGAAGGGGAAGAACACATAGGAAGAGTGTGAAAAAGAAAACCATTATACAGGAGCTGGGTTAAAGGAGACATGTGAATGTTGTGCCTGATGTAATATATAGCTTGTGGGTGGATATGGATGTAGTATTGGAATGCTGATGAGCATCCTAGTTTGAGGAAGCTACAGGTTAAAAGGTGCAAGCAAGAAAATACAAAAGGAATGGAATACTGACACTAGAATGCTTGCCTGTGGAAACAAGGTTGGTTAAGACAGGAAAATCAAACACAGTTGAAAAGACCTTGAATGCCTTACTAAGAATTCTGAACTTTCTGTTATGCAACAGGGAGTCCTAAAGTTTTCTGAGCATGATCATGACCTTTAGCTAAACACTTACAGTACACTTGTGAGGTGTCCAGCATTGTTTAAAATCGTTTGCAAATAATAACACATGTATTCTTCACAATGAAACTGAGTAGGACCCTGGGCACAGAAGCCCTTTTCTGTGTGTCCCCCGTTTCTTGTTTGTAGAAAATAGGCTTCAGCCTCCATGATCTTCCCTGAGTTCCAAAGGGCAGGTTCAAACAGTTGCTAATCAGGGAAGGGAGGGGATGGAGAGACAATGGAGGAGCAGTCAAGAAACAACAGTGCAGCCTTGGGGCAGGGTCCTGGTTCCTCTGCAAGGAATATACATAACAATACCTTTGAGCTCTTCCACAGAACTAAAACCCCCAACAAATGGAAGACATTAACTACTTGATGAAGCCTTCTTCATTCCAGAGAGAAGGTCACAGTTTGATAACCCTGAAAATCACAGAAGCTCATCAGGAGACAACCCGAGTCCAGATTAGAGGAATGCAGGCCCTGAACACACCCTGATCCTTATGAGCAACCCTGCCCTCCAGCCACTGCTATAAAACTCCTCACCAAATCGCCCCCAGGTTGGGACACACAGTTTTTGACGGCACAAGCCCTCTGCGTCCCCCTTTGCCTGGCAAAGCAATAAACGTATTCTTTTATACTTCACTCGAAACTCTGTCTCCGAGATTTGATTCGGTACTGGGGCACAGAGGCCGAGTTTTCCGCATCAATAACAACTCTGGGGCTTCCCTGGTGGTGCAGTGGTTGAGAATCCACCTGCCAATGCAGGGGACATGGGTTCGAGCCCTGGTCTGGGAAGATCCCACATGCCGCGGAGCAACTGGGCCCGTGAGCCACAACTACTGAGCCTGAGCGTCTGGAGCCTCTGCTCCGCAACAAGAGAGGCCGCGATAGTGAGAGGCCCGCGCACCGCGATTAAGAGTGGCCCCTGCTCGCCGCAACTAGAGAAAGCCCTCGCACAGAAATGAAGACCCAACACAGCCAAAAATACATAAATAAATTAATTAAATTAAAAAAAAAAACTCTGTAAGTTAACTAATTTTATCATCCATGTATTTGATACATAGTTAGAGAGCTAAGAAACTGAGAAGTTAAGTAAGTTGCCCAAGGTCCCAACTAGGAGAGGCAGGACTGGGACTCAACCAGGTTCTGTGTTCTCACCCATGACTTTATCAAGTGAATGAGCACAACAAATCTTTAAGAAAATCAATCTGAGGGCAACATAAAGGTGTCTTTAAAGAACTGGAAAGGCTGGGAAGGGACTTCAGTTAGAAGAATTTTCAGCAGTACCTGCATGGGGTAATGTGATTTAAACCAGAATGGGGGCTGTAAGTAATGGCTGAATGGGATAAATTCAAGAGTCCTTATGAACTCAAAAAACTGAATAAATGACTATATGATACGTTAAACCATGTCATTTCTCAAAGAATCTATGTGTACAAATATACATAAAAATATTGGAAGTTAATAATCATATCTTTTAAATGCTTGATAAAATCTGTTCTTTTAAAACTCAAACTCAGAAGTAGTTTTAGTATGGTTTTCCTAATTAGGAAATTATTTTCTGTTGAAAAGCAATAGCCAAGTGTTAAATGTGAAAATACTGACCATGGTTTGCTAGGTTCTATTTTATGTGGCGTTAACTTTCTGTTTGTGTAACTCTGCATTTTACTGATTCCTTACAGCCGAAACTGTGTCTTTGTGAATTGTCTGTACGCTTTGTGGGATATAAATTCCAGGTTATTTTGAAGTTATGCCTGTTTGTATCATTCGCCCACTCAAGATATCACACATTCTTCCAACCACCCCCTACACTTGGAACAGGCACTCAATTAATATACGCCAGGCAGGCAGGCCACCTTGCTCTTCTCCTTCAAAAACTCCTAAAAAACCATCTGTTCTGGGAGGCATTCCAGCTAAAATAACCACCTACTACTTTCAGTTGCCTGTAATCTCTACATCCACTTTCTTGAGCACAGCTGACATATTTTACCATTACAAAATCCCCAAGACAAGATATTTTCTAAATATCTTATAGTGGTATTTAACCTCCCCTCAAACATCTACATTCCCTTAATGCATATTCTTGCAAGCTTTTCTTTCACGACAGATTAAGGAAATATCAGCTTCAGAAGAGTAAGAGAATTAACTTTGAATTTGTGTGTGGCTCTTGGATCAAAATGTTTAGCCAACCCAGTTAGTTATTCTGATCTCGGTGTTGTGCCAAACTCTCATGGAGAACACTCAGTGCAACTATCTAATTGGATGCTTCATGGACATACTATATAGCGTAGAAAGTAAACAATGTAGTAAATTGTTTAATTAAATCAGTGGACTTCGATTTTCAAAGTTCAGTATGGTTTACTTTCTAGGCAACAACAACTAATTGTGACCTTATGATATTTTTGATAAACAGTTTCATAGAATAAAAAATAAAAATTTGATAAGAACACATTTTATGATTATGCAAAAGAGATACAACAGAGAATTTCTTCTAATTTTTGAAATATGAAATTCATGTATTGTCATGCTGGCTAATAACAAAATCCTGAATGCCTGTGAATCCCTACTACTTATGTAAATATGCATAACTTTGTGGGGATGGCATTATCCAGGTAATAATCTAATCTAAAGACATGTATTGGGCTTCCCTGGTGGCGCAGTGGTTGAGAGTCTGCCTGCCAATGCAGGGGACACGGGTTCGAGCCCTGGTCTGGGAAGATCCCACACGCCGCGGAGCAACTGGGCCCGTGAGCCACAACTACTGAGCCTGAGCGTCTGGAGCCTCTGCTCCGCAACAAGAGAGGCCGCGACAGTGAGAGGCCCGCACACCGCGATGAAGAGTGGCCCCCGCTTGCCGCAACTAGAGAAAGCCCTCGCACAGAAACGAAGACCCAACACAGCCAAAAATAAAAACATAATAAATAAATAATAAAGACATGTATTTTTGACTTTTGCAAAAATCAGGCCTAGCTGAGAGATAAAGGGCCTTCTTTGTATTTCCACAGCTGGGATTTACAGATCAAGAGACAGGTGCCAGAAAACTGAGAAGAATTAATGCATGGAAGCTACAGAATAAGGATACACAGTGGGGATTTCTGCTAAACTAGAAGGGCAAAGCCCTGGTATTGCTGGGTGGTAGTGATGGGTGACAAGATGCTGGTAATGGAAAGACAAGAGATTAGATGTAAGTGTTGGCCCCCTCATTCTTCAGGTCAACCCCTCAGAGTAGAAAAGGAAAATACCTAAGTAGGTATTTTCATAATTCTGTGCCCTACATGGCATAGGCTCAGTGAAGTAGCAATGGTGAAGGCGGTGTCCAGTCAAATGGATCTGGAGAAAGCCCCTGAGGGTCACAGAGACCTTATTATGGTGAATAAGCATCTTGGAATTATAAGACCCTTCCACAACGTGGACTCCAAAGCGTTAAGAGGATGAAGGAGGAGGAGCCACAGATTTAGGACAAGTTGGTGGTTGAGTGTGGACCACTGAGAAAGAAGGCACTTACACAGTCCACAGTCATGAGGAGCAGGTATCAGCCAGATGTCTAAACTACCAAGTGGGTCTCCACAGAGGATACCAGGGGAAGATGCCCAAGGACCGCCTGACTTCTGCTACACTTCATCAGAGATAGAGATCGCCTGATAGAGAGCAGAGAGAGAGATTTTTCCTATGTTAACAGGAAATGTATTATGCCCTTTGCATCCAAATATTGTTCTGGGAAGGTAAACAGGCAGGGCAAAGCCCGTGAATAGAGAATGATACCTAGAAAAACTGGGTTGTTAAATGAAAGAGAAAAAAATTTTAAGTCAGAAAAGACAAGCATTTTAATTGACAGAACCAATTGTTTATTCCATCAGTGAGAATGGGGACTCAAAAACAAGATGAGATCAATAATAGAAATTAAAGAAAGGCACTCTTTTGCACATGTAGTTTATGATCGCTTTATATTTTACTGCTTGTATTAATATGGCTATTGCCAAGGCTTGTAATTTTTATATAATAATGTGAAATTAACTTAGCTACTCTTACCATTACCTCTAGCCCACAAATATTTAGAGATCATTAAAACTTCCACTGAAAGATAACAAGAGAAGTTAAAAATGTGTATCATTTAATACCCGTTGAATATCTACTGTGTGTTAGGCACCTGATAAGCAGAGAAGATACAAAGATGAATAAAGCATGATTCATCTTTAAAAATTTAACATAGTAATTATTTCTAACAATATTCCTAATTTGAAGACTTTAAAGACAATTTCTACTTTTTTAAAGTTCTTTTTGAAGTCTTTCAACAAGTTTGTTTTGAAATTTATTTGGATTTATTTGGAAAGGTACACCTGTTTTCTGACTGTTTCGAAAATATTAATTATCACCATCAATATGCTTGCAATATTTCCTGCCAAATAGAAAAGAGCATGCATGGCATACATCTCTGTGCTTAAACATCTCAAGATCACATAAAATAATGCATAAAAAGCAAATTTAAAACTGTAAATCAGTAGGCACATGTGTTTTATTATTTAAACAATAACGATAAGGGTCAAAAAATTTTCTTAGAACACAAAAAACAAGCAGATAATTACTTAGGATATGTTAACAACTTTATTCTCATATGAATGCCAAACTATTCCAACTATGCATTACAAGATAATATTTATTTTGAAATTAAGGAAAAACCTGTGACCCTTGATTTGCAAATTGTGTCCTTTAGTACAAAAGTATTTATGCTTCACTTCATTTATTAAGGCCCCAAAGAAATATTTATATAGCAACTAACATTTGGATAACTATTGTTTGCAAATCATTTTATAATACACTTCCGTAACTGAAATTTTTAGATAAGAGTCCATTTGTCCAAACAGATATATCTATCTGAAGGTAAATTTAAATCAGAGCCCTATGAAGACAAAAAACGGACCAAATGAGACTGACTGAATTCACACTACACAATGAAAATCATAAATAGTAAATAAAAATGAAACAGCTAACATAAACTAATATATGCATGTGCATAGAAATGGAAGTAGTAATGGTTCATGCATATCATGGTTACTACATGCCAGTCACTGTTCTCTGAGTTTTACATTAACTTACATATTCCTTTCTACTCTCCAGGGTAGGAACTACTGTCATGCTTTTTTTTACAGAGAAGGAAACTGAGGCACAGAGAGGGCTAAGCTGTTTGCCCAGGGTCACCCAACTAGTAAGCAAAGAAGCCTGGATTTAGATTTAGGCTGTCAGGTTCCAGAGTGTGTCCCTGTCACCACTGTAGCCATTTCAAAGATCAAATTAAATGGTTCTGGTATATACTGCTTTTCCTAACAAACAAATAAACAAAGCTGACACAGATACGGACTGAACACTCAGGATTATCTATTTCACACATTGTCCTAGTTCACAATTTTGTGTAACACACATAGATCTGAACTAGAACGTGTCACTTTTTGCAGAGAATCTCAGTTTCTCCACAATTGCTCAAATTTCACACACTACTTAAGATGAGAAGTCTACTTACATTCCTCATCCACTGTACAAGTAGCCCCCACTTTTTGAAAGTTTGCTTTATGTCACTTCGCTTTTGCAAAAGACCTATATGAGTACCTGTTTTCCCTAACCTAAAGAAAGACTAAGAGGATTTTCACTTTTACAAAAAAAAGACAAAAGCAAAAATAGCGTTCAGGTTTGTTTTGCAGCAAGAAGCAGGCACCCTAGCAGCAGAGTAACACCTCCAAGCTCCTTCCCTGGGAACTGAACTCAGCATCTCAGTATCAAGTCACCATAGCTTTGAACTGTGTGCGTGAGCATCTGTGCTTTATCTTGAATTATTTTGTGCATCCACTAGCAAGCCTCTTCGCTTTACACTATTCTGGCTTACAAAAGATTTCATACAAACGGTCTACTTTTGGATATCGAGGGAAACCTTTATTTCTCAATTATATCTATTGTTTATGTCCCTATGTTCTAGAACTTGAGGTTTCCCCTCCTTTCATACGCTCTGGTATCTGTCCACACTCTTTTGAACATTTTCTCCATAGTTACAGTTTTCCATATATTCCAGCGGGTAAATTTCTTCTGTAAAGGACCAGATAGTAAATATTTAGGCTATGAGGATCACGTGGTCTCTGTCACAATTCAACTCCGCCCTTGTGGTTTGAACACAGACATAGAGAGCAGGAAAACCCATGAGCTTGGCTGTGTTCCAACAAAACTTTTTTCACAAAGCAAGCAGAGGACTGGAATTGGTGTGTGTACCATAGTTTTCTGATCCCTGATCTATCTTGCTATGCTACATTGGGAAGTGTTTATATCTTGTGCTGCCTTTTGGGAGGGAAGTATAATTTGAAAATGCTCTCCCATCTAGAGAAGCCACTTAATTCTAAGCATTCCCTGTATGTCTCTATCAAATTTATCTTCTCTTTTGACCATGATTTTTACTGGAAAATCATCTTGGGCCAGTTCTTGGATAGCCTGTGTTTTCACAAACATTATCACACTGGATAGCTACAATAACCCTGTGAAGTGCCTGACCAAAATCATTCCAATTTACAGAGGAGTTTACTCCCACAATCAGGAATAATAATATAGCTTCTTAATCTAAAGTCTCCGCTCTTGTTACTATAGAGCATACTTTTTGCATTACATAGAAAAATCGTATGTGATTATTATCAGATACTTGCTACCTCTTAAATACTAAAGTGGTGTTCAAAAACTTCCTACTCCATTTTCCACTTTCTACAAATCACTTAGTATTTGACCTGCCTTCCTAAATTCCTAAAGAATTATTGGCCCCTGTAATGAGGACATCATTGTTCCTCATGCGCTTCATTCAAATGATAGTTTTGACAGTACCTTCTGATGGGGATAAAAAGGAAAGAAAATGGTATTACTTTAGCTATATCCTATGCATTATTCAATTTAATGTTATCTTATAACAACCCTGAGAACTAGGAATTCTGTTGTTATTCTGGAAATGCTTCTGTTGTTACAGGTGATAAAATGGAGGTAATTCTAAATAATTTGCGCAAAGTTTCAGAGCTGGTAAGAAGCAGAATCAGAATTCACACATTGTGTGCACTTTGTATGACATCATGACATACCAGTTCCCAACTTCCAAATCATCAATATACTTTTTCTTACGTAAACTCTGCTTAGAATTCTCTATATTTCTTAATGAGGACCAGGAAAACTTGCTTGTGTCATTTAAACAATAAAGTTAAAAATCACAGAAATAACTTCAATATGAGTTTTATTACTGTTTATGAGCTAAAGAGCTTGAAACGTTCGGAATGAAATTAAAATGCATTTCACTGGTGTGGAATCATGAACATTTGTCAAGTTGTTTTGTACAAAACTCTAGGTTTTCACAGCTATATAAAAGCTCCCTCACAGAAATAATTGCAGAATGAATAAAAACAGATGTGGCATTTTTGCATATTATCAACAAAAGTATCTTTTTATTTTATCTTGCCAATGTCTTACCATAACTGCATTTATGTCGTAATTCTGTACATAACATGTACAAAGAAAGTACATGACATTTGCAGTACATGTAATGGTCTCCAACAAGGTTTTCTGGTTACTTACAGTGTTCTAGAGATTACCTTTGCACAGGAACTAATTCTGTATGTTTCCTAACTAAAACCCCACCTTTCATGCTGTGCACTCAAAGCTACACCAAACATTCTCCACTCTATTAAAAGTAATCGAATCAGAACGTTTAAAGGTATTTTAAATGAATGTGCACCGAACAGTCTCCAACTTGGTTCAGGAAATAGATTTAGGAAAGTTTTTAATACCCTGCAAATTTTAAGAGGAAATTACCTTTCGTTATTTAAAGCTAGAGAAAATTGGGCTTTAGAACTTTAAGACAATGTGCTATCATCAAGCCCAAGGCAATGAAAAGAGTCTTTCTTTTAAAAAAGTCACTTAGTGTTTTGCTTTTGTAAATTGTGTTTTCACTGTTGGAAATTCAAACACCATAGAGTATTTTTTAGACTCTTACCTGTGGGAATGAGTTAATTTTGTGTAATATAAAGCTAAACTTGAAATGTAATCATTTGTAGTATCTGACAGCAATTTAAGCCCTCAACAATATTAGAAATTGAGGCTGCTAATATACATGCACAAACTGATTCTATGTGACTTCTGAAAGATTAAACTGCACACCCTTTGTGGACAGAGCAAGAAATTAAATTAGGATATGAATGAGTGCAGTTTTACTACGTAGATGTTCCAGCAAAGCCTAATACTATTGCTTTACTTGAAAAGTTAATCACCTCTCACATTATTTTTTCAATTGCTAACCTTCCAATGAGTCATGCTAGCTTAAAATTAACTTGGTATATTAGCTGTATTCACCTGAAAGTTCACATAGGAAAATATTTTACAGCTTTTAACTGTTTCAAGTTTATATAAAGGATTAAATATATTTTAACAAGCATCTACATAACTGACACGATTATTTTATTCTAATCTGAAAACCTAATTATCACCTTATTATGGAGGACAAGGAACAGCTTTAGAGGCAAATTAATGTATCCCATCAGTGGGACAGTTTGTCACTTTATTAAAATAATCATCATCTTGGCAAATAAAATTGTTATAAGCTTCATCAAGCGAAGAAAAGAGACGGGACCCCCTCACACTATTAAACATTAAAATTAACTTCCCACAGGTTTCTAAACAGTTTACTACACTTTCACTGTGTTGGATCATAAAGTAGAAATGACAGCATTAAGTTCACTTTACAACATACAAAGCAAACATATTTCACAACAGCTTTTAAAAGTAAACAGATTTCAGACACTACACAGATATGTCACATATTTAATTGTACACAGTTTAAAAGTATGCTGCATGTTACAATAACAAGAAATCATCATGTACTAGTAAAGATGGCATGTAAAAGGGCCTGCATCATTAAAAACTAATTGATATTATTAAGCAATTACCTAAAATACACAGTTGCCAATAATTTCTGTGCATTAAAAAGCTTCTATGTGCTTAACAAATAACTGTTTTCCTTATTTTCTTATCTAAATGGAAAATTTAAGAAAATTATAATAATAAATATATGTAAAATAAGAGATTTGCTAAAATATATTCTGAAGAAATATAGTATTACTTTTTAAAATATTTATAAAATGAAATTTTTGCAAGATCATTAAATATTCTAAACCAAAGAGGTATGTTGAAAAAGTCTTATAAATAATTAATGTATTATATCATAGTAATGTTATTATTCCTAGCTTTAATTATCTAAGAATTTTTTTTAAATAAGAATTTTTTCTTAGAATGCCCTCAGTTCCAATAAGAAAACTGTTACAGACATTTTGGCTTTTATTTAATGAGTAATGCTACAATTAAGAAAGTATCAAAACTCTGACTTTTAGTTTGACTTAAGTAATGTCTTTCCCATATCAAATTAAAACTGGTCTTGTCTGTCAAATGTGATCAAAACCTCCTTAATTAGTTAGCAGGACTATGGTACACAAATGGCCTTTGACCTCTCAACACAGATTGCTCAGATTTTGGCTTTTTGTAACAAACTCTCAAGTGTGTTGGCCGGCATTCAAATACAACTCAAATTACACTTTGCTAAAAGAGATGCGTATTTACACAAGAGAAGGGCTACTGGTATAAATATATACCTTCTGCCATTAATGCAACACTCAGCAAAACAATTACTTTGCCAGTGTGCTTATTGAGAAAGGACTTCCTGCCTTGTCTTGATCTCAAGGATTGCTGCAATGACTGAGTGCATGTAGGCCATCGCCCTCTGCTGGTTGGATTCTTCAGCTTCTTTAAAGTACTTAGAGAATCTTTTCAAGACTTGCTTATAATGATGTCCTAAAGCTTCTTTCTTTCTGTAATTAAGGATCTATGGAAACTATATAAGAATTTGAACTTTAAACTTAATTCCAAGAATTCTAATAAAAGGACGCTTTCTGTGAGGGTCACAATAAAGGTAGATTCTTACATTCCTTATCCTAAAAGTTAAAGAAACAATTTAATAAGTTAATATGCCTAAATAATAAATAAATGCTTCTGATAAAACAGTCTAAATAAGCAAATAAATAAAACAATCTAAATAAATGCTAAATAAATGCCTCTGATAAAACTATTAATAATAATATATGCAATTACATATATTACTATAATTATATGTAATATAATTTTATCTCATAATATATGAAAATATAATTCACCAATGACTTAAGTCAGTGTCTTCAAAAAGCATAGCTGATTATAACAAGTATAGTTCAAAATAACCAAACCCAGTTTTCACTAACCTGGATTTTACCAATGCTCCAGTTTACAGATGATGGAGCAAAAAAGACTCTTTTTATTTCACTAGCTCTTCATCTCAATCCCAGACATCCCACGTAATGCCACGTGCCAGTAAAAGGATCTACTGTCTATGGAACTGACCTGGATATTCCACAGATAGATACCTCACATTCGACAAGCACAGCATCAAATTCATAATCTTCCGCCCACATACCACCTCTTCTTCCTACATTCACCTCTTGGTTGGTGTTGCTACCATTCTGCTTTCATTCACCATTCCCTTCACATCCACATTCACAGCCATATCAATTACTAAATTTTATAACAGTAGTCACTTTTCTCTTCTAAAAATCCATTTCCTTAGTCTTATGTCCTTGTTTTAAACCCTACAGTTGTTTCATATTACCTCAAGGGATATAAGTCCCAGTTTCCAATGGGACTATTCAAGTTCTCTGTGATCTGAGTATGATCAACAAATCCCCTTCAATTTTCCATTTCTTACATTTCAAACACTATCTATCTATCTATCTATCTATCTATCTATCTATCTATCATCTCTCTATCATCTCTCTATCCATCTATCCATCCATCCATCCATCCATCCATCCATCCATCCACCTACCTACCTACCTACCTACCTACCTACCTACCTACCTACCTACCTACCTGGAACTATTTATGGTTCCCACCACATACTGGTATGTTTTATGCTGCTTTACCTTAATACATGACATTGTTTCTATTAACTCCACAGTCACTTGTAAAGCACCTAATCATCTTTTAGAACCATGCTCAGGAATTACGTTTTCTACAAAGCTTTCCCTCGCACCACCACACCACCACCACATGAAAATTATTCTCTCCTTTGTATCCTTAGGTATGATATTCTGGTTACTGCATTCATCTCACAGTACTACACGTATTGTTTGCATGTATCTTTCCCCTAGTAAGCCACAAACTCTAAGAGGCTGGAATGGTATCGAACTCATCTGTTACCCTGAACAATAAAAATATTTTCTGGTTAGTAGATATGTATTAAATGACTGTTCATCTGGACAGAATGGTTAGCAACTTGCTGCACAGGTAACCTAGAGAAGTTCCTTAAAATTCTAACTCTGTTTTCTAATCTACAGAGTGGGAATAATAATAGCAACCATCTCCTAGGGTTGTGTATGACTTAAATAATACAAGAAAACAATTTGGTAGAGTATCTGGAACATAGTGCAGCCTTTAAAACATATTAGTGATGAGTTTTATTATAGTACATTGTTAGAAAAGACAACTATTAGATTTATAACTACTAGGCTACAAGAATTCATAATGAAAATAAGATGGGTACTAACTATCGTGACATTATTTTAAGGGGTCATGGTAACCCAAAGTTTTTTCCTTAATGAAATAATTTTTCTCATAAAGATTGATAAGATTAACAGATAGAGAGCAATAGAGTTTTCATTAGACTTTGCATTCTTTCCCTCATATAATAGTTTCAGTTAGTTTATGTATAGTTGAATATAGTTTAGATCATTAAGCAAATAAAAAACAGGCTAAAACATCTAGTTTGAAATGTAAAAAAGCTGATAATGTAAAATAATTGAGTATGAATGTAAATATATTTCATATTAATAAATTCACAGATTACATGAATTACAGGACATGAATGTTTCTGTACCTTAGAAGTTACAGAAATTACAAATGACCTTTGTAATTTGAATATGTCTTAAAAATTAAAGCAGACTGAATTAAATAAGAAAAAAGTGAATGAAAATAAATATGCAAAAACTGCATGTAAAGAATTGATTAGGTCTGTGTGTAAAAACAAAACAAATTATGCCATCACAGTGAATAATAAACTTATCAGCAAGTTAGAAGGGTGGCATAAGTGGCATGTGCCCTGCCTAGAAATAAATGGACATATAAAGATTTAAAGTTACAAAGGTGATAAATGTGGGACTGACTGCTTGCATTACAAACAGGTTTTATTATATAACGTTTTCTCATAGTATCTGTAAGTATTTTTACTACATTAAACAGATGCGATAGAAGATGAGGACCACAGAAATTTAGATGTAAGTGGCTTCCTAAACCCAAGAGAGTGAACTAAGAATCCTAAAGTCTATGAACAGCCCAACTCACTTTCACAGTACGTGACTATTTTGGCAGAGACTGCTGCTCAACTTCCATTTTCCTTTCTTTCTGTGTGTACTAGAGCCTCCCAGGCTTTAGGTGGGCCCATGACCCCACAGTGGGAGACCACATTTTCCTGAGCTCTTGCCTTTCAGGATGGCTGCTTCACTAAGTCATAACATGAGCAGAAGTGACATGTGTGACTTTCAGTAGAGGAACTTGGTGACGATGCTGTAAGCAGTGGACATGGGTATGAGAAGACTATCTTTTGGGGGGGATAGCCTCTTTCCTTCTCACCTCAGACAGAAATAGACACGTCCTCCTGATAGCACAATGTACTTAATTTTGCACTTAACTTCAGTGATAGTTTTTACCACATTTTATTGTGATTACATGTTTGGTTTGTCTTCCCCACTGGCCTGAAGGTTTTCAAGGGCAGGAAGGATATTTAATTATTAACCTTATTTATCTTCCAAGCACTTTTACATTATAGGCCTGCCTGTAGTAAATATTTCTCTCATGTTACACGCTAAAAATAACGGAAAAATTTTGAAATTGTGTTAAGGGTTTTTGTGTTAAAGTTGTGGGGTTCTTTTGTTTTTCAAAATTTGGTAGTAATCATTTTGTTTTTATAAGTAAAAGGATATAATTGTGTAAAACTTTAACTCTTTACTGAATAAATAATATATTAGTATTCTTAGAATATTAAAACATTGGGCCATAAACTAAGAATTGCTTAATTTTCTGAGGTCAATATTTGCCTAAGAAAATGATACATATTTGATGTGTATGCCTGAAACATTTCTATTTTGGTTATATGGTAAATCTATTTGATGATTAAACAGTTTCTTGAATACTTATACTCAAGTTTCCCTCAGCACTTAGAAAGATTTTCAGAGAAGAGCAGAGCAGAAACCTACTTTTAAAAGATGTGTTACACAGCAAGTCAAATAAATATTAAAATAAAATATAAGCTATAAACAAAAATCAGTGTTGAATAAATACTTCTTTTTCTGTTCCACATCAAAGACAGAGAGGAGAGACAGAGAGAGAACCAGAAAGAGAGATCAGGAAAAAAAATCAAACCCAAAGAATACACATTTACTTAATTATTTGAAGATCCACATTACCTAATTATTTGCGGATCCAGGTATGCTAGACCCTATCCAATGCCTTTTATAGAATAAAATTATTTTAATGTAGATCGTAACTGCTTTTAAATTTTCAGAAAGTTTACAAGTACTTTTATAAATGAGCTTAGGACTTGGACAGATATTTATATACCAATATTCATAGTAGCATTATTCACATTAGCTAAAAGGTGAAAAGAACCCAAATGTCCATCAACAGATGAATGAATAAACAAAATGTAGTATATACATACCACAGAATATTATTCAGCCTTAAAAAGGAAAGAAATTCTGACTACAATACACTACAAAATGCTACAATATGGACTAACCTTGAAGACATTATGCTAAGTGAAAGAAGGGACAAATTTGAACGACAAATATTGTATGGTTCCACTTACATGAGGTAGTCAGATCACAGAGACAGAAAGTAGAATGGTGGTTGCCAGGGACAACTGGAGGGGGGGAGAAAGGGGAGTTATTTGTTTAAAGGGTACAGAGCTTTAGTTTGGAAAGAAATAAAAGTTCTGGAGATGGGTGGTAGTAATGGCTACACAGCAATGTGAATGTACCAAATGCCACTAAACTGTACACATAAAAGTAGTTAAAGTGGTATATTTTTTGTTATATATATTTTACCACAACTAAAAACAAATAGTTAAAATACAAAATATCAATCAAATTTTGAAAAAAATTCCCTAAAGCAAAATAAACATCTGGCTTCATTCCTATGGCTTTAATAAAAGCCATATAAATGTGTCTACATAAATAAAAAGAGTTTTTATTCTGCATAAAGAATTCTACAAAGTTGTTAGGTTTTGTATATGATGAAGCTTACGTTAAAAAACTGAAGTTTGAAAACTTTGAAAATTTGGAATTCTGAAACAACCATAATCAGATTTAAAAAGTAAAAATAGAAAATTCTAACAACTAGAGAGAACATTGGAAATAGCAATCAGTAAGATCTTCTTTTATTTTTAATGTTTTTATGGCCTAACGCAGTTGGCATTCTTCCCTGTGCACCACCAACTCCAACATTAGTTTCCTGTTTAAGTACTTTGCTCTTTATTGCCAAATTCCTTTGAAGGGTCATAAAAAATACATACATTTTTTAAATAAAGCTTTTCTATTGTTTGAGATCACTTCAGAGACTCTGTAATATGAAAATTATGATTATAACATAAATTTCATGCCCTGAGTCCTTCAGGCCTCCACTTTTGATATTCACAAGCCAGAATTGTGAAATTTTCAAATCTACTCTCAAACTTTTTAGTCTCTGACGTGAATTTCAAGTCTTTTGAAATTTAATAACTGAGAATTGTGATCCCTTCCTTTTTAACCCTATCATGAAGTAGTAGTTGCATTAAAATACAGTTTGGGAAAAGGAAAGGCCAGGAAGTTAAATCAAAATTCTTCAAGGAGGATTTCCCTGCTGGCGCAGTGGTTAAGAATCTGCCTGCCAGTGCAGGGGACGTGGGTTCGAGCCCTGGTCTGGGAAGATCCCACATGCCGTGGAGCAACTAAGCCCATGCACCACAACTACTGAGCCTGTGTGCTACAACTACTGAGACTGTGTGCCACAACTACTGAAGTCCGCATGCCTAGAGCCCGTGCTCCGCAACAAGAGAAGCCACTGCAATGAGAAGCCTGTACGCCGCAACGAAGACCCAACACAGCCAAAAATAAATAAATAAATAAATTTATAATAAGAAATTTTTTTCTAAGGATAGCGAACGATCCTTAGGAAGCAGCAATTGAGTGGATTCATTCTAATGAATAGAAAGAGCCAATCTAAAACTCAGGGAAGGGCAGAAACGGCAAAGGACAGAGAAAAGGTCAAAAGTCAGGCCAGGAACCAGATCTTAGATCGCCTTGTAAACTACTAAAGTTTGAGAAATTAATGAGTTTGATAAAGGAAGGTAGGTTAGCTTTATTAAAAAGATCACTCTCAAAGAAATTGCAAGAGACTAGAGAAGAGAGTGTAAACTCTTAGAATTCTGAGGATCGCTAACCATTACGGCTTGGTTAGACAGCAGAAGCAGCCATAAATAAAACTAAAAACTTAGTAGGAGTAGGTAAGATGGTGTGTTTTATGGATTAAGACAACACAAGGTTTAGAAAGAGAGTAACTGACAAATTCAAAGTCAATTTCTGTAGAGGTAAAAAAAAAAATCTATATATTGGATATAGTAACTTAGAGATCTTCTGTGACCTTAATGGGAACAGTTTCCCTTCAAATGGAAAGAGAATCCACATCAAATTGGTTTTCATAAGGGAATGAATGGACAATGGGAAAGTGTATAAAACTTATTAAAAGAGTTTGGTTATAAAGAGATTAAGCTGGATCAGGTAGAGCTGGAAAAAAAGGAAGATCAGGAGACTGATTTTTTTCTCTCTCTCTCTTTTTTTAAGTATAAAGAGAAAAGCTAGGTAGAACTTGATGGGAAGATGTTAGGAAAGAGCTTGAAATAGTAGGATATAAAAGATCTGGGAGAGAGGAATAAAGTATGCTTCAAGGTATAGAGAAAAAGAAGATGGTGGTGGTATGGAAGAGATATGGCTCACAAGAGGTAGGGATTGGCCCTAGGTTAATGGATGGCTAACTTATCTGTTACGTTAGAAAGGATGAGGGAAAGATGGATGTTGATGTAGATAGACTATTGGTTTGTGATTTGGGAGTTGGGTTAATCACTGTTTAACTTGTGGTTTCTATTTCTATCAATATTTTTTTCATTGCAGTATAAATCAGAATCATTACCAGGAGGAAAGGTTTGTATAGAGTGAGTAATGTTGGAAATGGGTGGTGGTGTGGAGATGGAGAGAAGGAACTGGATAAGCAAATAGATGTAGGATTACCATTCAGTACTGAACACTCAGATAAGTTTGGTCTTGTTTTGTGATTTTCTGCAGTAAAGTTCAACATCCCAATGAGTTATAGGGAAGGGAGTCAACTGGGTAAATAAAGAGCTAAGCTTTCGCCAATGGAAGTCAGCAGAAGAGGAAATAAGTTTAGCTTATTGGCAACAGTGGTTGAAATAATAAACATGTAAGAACAGCATCAGGTATTTTCTAGTGAATGACACTCTCAGACCAGACTCTGTAAGGTAGCATTAAGATTTATGTACAAAAGAACAGGTTTAGAAAAAGTCAAAAAGAAAGTAAAAATGCTGTAACATAAGGATCCAAGCTTAGTAACTGATGATTATAATTGCTTATTAGTATGTACAGTGAACACAGCAGCATCTATTTCCCAATCCCCAATCACTCTGTTTCCATCTAGAGATCTGCGTGGTTCTAAGGGAAGTGATTTCCATCCTCTGGTGAAAGTGACCGGTCCAGCGGCAGGCATGTAACAACAGATGCAGAGCCAATAAGAGTGACAATCAAAACTTCCTTTCTCTCTTTCTCTCTAGACAGTGTGGGTTTGTAGATGTAAATCTTGGAAATATTTGACTACTATAACCTAAGTCCATCTGAGGACTAAGTTAACATATGAAGCAGGGCAAAGATCAGAAAATAAAAGAAAAATGAAATTAGGACCTAACAGTTTTATTTATCTTTGGATCAAACTTGGCCTGAAGTTCAGGTAACTGAACACAGACACTAAGAGGTGCCGAGCATACGTGTTGCAGGGGTCCAGGTCTGGCTTTATTAGAGGCCATATTCCTTGCCATTCACCAGGAATAGGAGTCTGCAAGAAAGGCCTTGAAGGTAAATTCAGACTCTCTAAGAACAATCAGAGAGGCGAGGTGAAGAAAGTGTGAGAGAGAGCGCTGACGTGTCCTGTGGGAGTTGTAGGCAGTGAGTGAAAAGGTCATGAATCATAACTGCTCATACTTATCAGGAACTTGGTATTCACTAGTCACTTTCAAAGTGTTCTTCATCCACTGTTTCTTACCTAGAAACAACCCCCCACAACCAGTACTATTAGTATCAATCCTCGTTACGTGATTAGAAATTTGGGGCACAGAATGATGAGCAGTCTTTCAGAAGTCACACAACTGATTTTTGAACGGGAAGAGCCAAGATCTGAAGCCAGGAAGACAGGCTCCAGAGCTCTAACTAGCACACATATATGTCTGTCTGGGGGAGAAAAGAATTCGGTCAAGGAGATCCACGTATGGCTTTTCATTAAGATTCCCTGCTTATTAGTTCTAAGTGCATGGTGAAATACGGCTCACTGCTTCATATGATATATAACGAGTGCCACTCCTAGCTGTTCGCATACACCACAAATATTAAGACTTTATATGAGACATTATCCACGGGATTTTCATGAGTTGGAAACAGACGTTTGGATGTTCACACAAGCTGGCCTAAGGACAGAACTGAGCCATCAACTGGGAGAAGACCATGAATAAATGCACAAGGTGGCCTCAGGAACCCTGAGGTCGATCTTTTCCATATAGCTCTCCTTTAGATCTTACGGGTTTGGAGAGCTTAAGTACCATTTCCAAAGAAATATTCTGAATAAACAAGGTATTATTATTTAAATTTTAATTATTTCAGCTCCAAAGCTACTTCCAGGGACCATAAACCCAAGGGAATTTAAACCAGGCAGGAGTTGTCAGTGGTTAGGTGGACAAAGAATAGGAATGAGAAAATCAAACTGGTTTCATCTGTCAGTAAGTCAGTCAAAACATATTGCCAAGTTCTGATCCAGTGCCTACTCTGGATATAGCAGGTATCCATACAGCTGAGGTCCAAACTTTCAAACAGCAAATACCACATACGATGGTGTTTATACACAGAAGCTGGATAAATTCTGCTTGGTACCTTATTGCTGTGATCAAGCTAATTTATTTTGAACAGTCGAGCTACAGAAGTTTCTAAGGAGTAATCTAAAGTTGTGTTCCTTAAAGAGTAGCTCTTAGACCATGTCTTTCACAATTTCTAGATTTATTTATCAAAAATGAAGACTTCTGGACAGTATCTTAAACCTGTTAAATAAAAATATAAAAGGACAAAAACTTGTATGTAACTATACTATATATTTACCTATTTATATCTTATAATTATTATATACAGATCTACATAAACTTAAAAATTTATTATATGCTTATTTTTGACAAATATATATTTATTTTAAATTTTTATTTATTTTTTATTATCTATATATGATTTATTATAACAATGTTTATTTAGATAAAATATAAGTAATATATAAACATATGTATACATTTGTATTTATATAAAATATAATGTATATTTTTACCCCAGATGATAAGACAAAATGGCACCAATGGCCACAATTTACATGACAGAGTCATGCTGGTGGAACATCTGACAAAACAGGATTAGCACTGATGTGGAGGAGAGTTGTTCAGTTTCTGGAAAGACTCTATGCCTAGGATCACTGAAGTAGTTGTTCCTTCTTCAGAAGGTCTGAGATGAAAGTCATTAACCCAACACAGTTGGGGATAAAGTGCCAGTAATTGCCCCAAAATAAGAAGTTGTTTTTTAAAATTTAAGTTGTCCTTTAAGTTACAGTAGCCTGTTTTCCAAACCAGATCATTTCAGTTCTGTCTATAGAGATGAATCAGTTTCTATGTCATTTATATCATCTATCTAAAGATGATTATACATAAAATCTAGCATTCCATTTGCCACCCTCACCAATCCTTAGCAAATTATAGGCACCCGATGATCAGGCCTAGCACGGTGAGGATATGGGTGCACAGGACAGGTCTCAAGGTCAGCATCAGTGTTTAGCAGTAGCTGGTGTTAGTGAAATGCAACCAGCATTAAGATTACTTAAATGCTACCAGATGCAGAGGGACCCAGAAAATGAAGAAGACAATTGGGAATTCCAACAGAAGCTTTAAGTCAAGAACCAAAAGAAAGTAAGTGCCATAGGAACAACGGCAGGACATGGAGAAACAAGGAGACATTGTAGAGGCACAGTTTACTCCTGACTGTGCATATGTATTAAGAGCAAGAGCTTCTGGTTTCCCTACTATGAAGTATTATGTGGACAGTATTCACCTCCATAAAATGAAAATAGCAATTGTTACAGAGTAGACTTACTTTGAGGATTAAAGAAGACATCATACGATAAAAATGATTTAATGATGTGGAAGTGTTATTCCTAAATAAATAGTAGCCCTTATTATAATTGTATGTTGCAATATGATTGCCATTAAACTCTAAGCTCCTTTGAAACAGGAACCTAGTATTATTCATCATTGAATCCCCTCTGTGAACGTTACAGAACATGTTTTAACAGTCCTCTGATTGAAAAGTGATATCTATGTCCCCTCCCTTTGAATCTGAGGGAGCTTTTGACCACTTCAATCAATAAAAAGTACAGTGAATATGAAACTCTGTGACTTCCAAAGCTAAGTGAAGAAAATGCCATAGAGCTTTTTTCCCTGTTCTCTCAGGATACTAACTTTTGGAGGCCTGAGCTGCCATGTCAGAAGTCTGGCTATCCTAGGCCACCACACTTTGAAAATGCCTAGGCCACATGGAGAAGCCATTTTGTAGGGACTTGTGATAGTTGATTTTACGTGACCATTTGGTCACAGGGTGCTCAAATTAAACCTTATTTCTAGGTGTGTTTGGGAGACTGTTTCTGGATGAGATTAGCATTTGAATTGTTGGACTCAGTAAATTACCCTCCCCAGTGTGGGCAGGCATCATCCGTGCTGTGAAGGGTCTGAATAGAATAAAAGGCAGATGAAGGAGGAATCTGCCCCCTTTCCCCTGCCTCACTGACTGAACTGGGACATCTCAATCATCTTCTCTGACCTTCCAACTGAGATGAACACCATTTGCTCCCCTGGTTCTTAGGCCTTTGGACTCAGACTGAATTACACCACTGCTTTCCTGGGTCTCCAGACTGCAGAAGGCAGATTCTTGGACTTTTTAGTCCAGCACCAGCCACCAGACATGAGAGTAACCAAGATTCCATCCACTAGCTATCAGATCACTTCCAACCAGTGAGTCTTCCCAGTTGAAGGCCCAGACATGATGAAGCAAAGACAAGCCATCCTTGCTTCACCCTGTTTGAACTGCTGACCCACAGAAGCTATGCATGTAATAAAATGATCGTCTTACATTGTCAAGCCCTCAAGTAGTTTATTATTTAGCAATAGTAAGCAAAAGAGATTTTGATATGTGGAAGTGAATGGCCGCCACAACAAAAACAGAAAACATGTGACATTTGCTTTGGAACTGAAGGGTGAGAAGAACCTGGAAGAGATAGGAGGATACTGACAAGCCTTAGCATACTGCTAGTGAGGCCTTGAACAACACAGGGACAATGTTTTGGGAGAGGGGAAGAAACTGAACTCATTATATGGCGGCAAAAAGCTTGTTATGGAGCAACAGTAAAGGGAATACCTTGGCAATTAGCATATTTTTGGCCCCTTATAAGTGTGTGTCAAATAAAATCTTTAAAAATACAATAAAGTTATAGCATGTCTGCTATTTTTCTTGCTAGAAGCTGAGGTGGGGAGGAAGAGATTTTTAAGATATTAAAATTAAAAATTCATAATAAATCAAGATTTTGTATTTCTACTTTCTAAGTCTCCTCAGAAATTTACCCATTAAGGAAATATTTTCTTCATATTTTAGGGCTACTACATAGAATTATGAGGGTGGCTTAAATAAGATTGCCTACTTTGTGAAAACACTGCTCATGTAGAAATACAAAGCAGAAAATACAAACTTCAAAATGCGGCATATTCAAGAATATTATCTTTCTCTTCAAAGAAAAATGTATGTGAGGAAGCCTGTTTTTAAAAAGTAAACCTACCATTCAAGGTTAATATTTTAGAATTATTATATTCAGTCAGAAAATAATGCTGAACATATCCTTATAAGAACATGTATTCTAAAAGGAAAAGCATGAGTAACTAAGGCTTAGGTGGAGCAAGAAGCGATGGAGGGCACCTAATTAGTTCCAATTAGCCATGCCAGAGGATGACTTTCCAGGTAAAATTACCTTATAATGAGGTGATTAACCTCTTTGGAAAGAGTTCAAGATAGACTTACTTTATACTTAATATATCCTATATAGAAGTGGTATAACAAGGGTCCTCAAGGTTCCATGCCAGGGATAATTTCTAACAAGAATCAATAGATTTTATTCTAGAAGAACCCAAAATACTTACATTATTGATGGACTAAATGGTAAAGCATCTAGAGACTATAAATTAGGCATTTAAACTTCATATCAAATTAACTAACTTATATGGAACTAACTTTATACTTAAGAATGTAACAATTGCACTCTAACGAATTACAAATGCTAGCCTCTAGATTATCTATGAACATCAAAGGAAAAAACATTTCTGTTGTTCACACTGGTCAGTGTTACAGGCTCATTCCCCAAAGTCAGCTGTCCACTGTCTAATTATTTTAGTGGATCCCCTCAGCCCCCAGAGCACACCTGGTTCTTGTTACAGTTAGAGAGACTAATGCTAAGCCAGGGAGTAGGCCTGAACACAAAGGAAACAGAAGCTTCAGTGTTTTTAACACAAAAACACTTGGTAAATTGAGGACAGGCTTCTTAGAAACAGCAGCTTTAACTGCTGGCTAAGTTTATCTTTGGTTTTTCCCTTAGAAGTGATAATTCATTAAGGACTACTTGAAATTATATATCTATATATCTATAATATGTATAAATTTATATATTCTATATATATTTGCTGTCAGCTTATAATAAACAAGAAATAATTTACTTTTAATTTGATAATTATTTCCTGTAAGTTTCCATGTAGGCATAGGACCTATAATAATGAGCAGAAATTTTTTTCTTAAACTGCCTTCTGTTTAGTACTCTTCCCTATAAGAAAACACTCTATATCTTGGATTATTCAGTTGTGATTTTTCGGACATTTCTGAATTACCTGCTGTTACTTCACAAATCTTGTTTCTTAATTTGGTATCCTAGGAAGTGAGTGTGTATGTGTTTGTGTATGTGTATAAAATTTTTGCATAAAACACTTGCAAATTCACGTAAAGCAAAAACACAAATCCTGGGAATACAAAGGCAAAATCAAGGAAGAAAAAATTTAGAATATTTGCCTGGAGATGATACTAATAAAATGGAAGTATCTTGCAAACAAAAACTAGAAATAAATGTTTCTTCTTCGGCTAAATCAGAGAATATATAAGCAACCCTTACTTCAACATATACCCTTTAGAGCTCAATGCTCACCTTAACTTAGGAGTTCCAGAAAATATCCATCTGTACAGTTACAATGTAGACTTTTCTTCCAGTTTACATTCTTCTGCAGAACCTATAACCATCTAAGGTTTCTATGTAACCCCAAATTCATTTTCCTCATTTGCCTTAGAGAGTCAAAAAATACAGTGTCTAGCTGGATGCCCATCATATAAAAAGAACTCCTTATTAGATGTCTGCAGAATAATCAACCAAATCAATAGCAGATAGCAATGTTTTATCCAAGTTTCAGGACCTTCATTGATCATTTTGTTACTCCCCTGCAGTGTCAAAAATAAAGGAAAGAAAACAAGAGAGCAGGAATAAGAAATCTGGAGAGAATGAAGAAAAGACGGAGTGAGAGGCAAAGAAGGAAGAAAAGTTACTGAATCTCTTCCTAATTTATCCTCCAGTTCTCACGCACTCTATTCCAAAGAGTTATCTTACAAACATGATTTTGAACAGCTCGGACTTAAAAGTGAGCATTATGGTTTAATGACACCAGGAAATAATACAGAAAGATTCAGGTGAATTGAATCCCTTGCATCAATGTGCGCACAGCTCTCACTTAACCATATTTTCATCTGCTCAGATCAGACATATTTAAATGAGTCTCAACATACAAATGAAACTATATGGAGAGGATAGCATAGTTAGTAAATTATTTTAAAGGTCTTATATTAGAACTGTATTGTAGCAAGAATACATATAATTATGAAAAGCTTACATAAATATAATATGAAAAGCTGAAACTCGTAGAAAATATATGTAGCATATACATACACAAATAAATAAATCTATGCATCACAAATATATATATGTACACACATGTATAAATCTATATATTATCTACCCATCTATCTACACACTATATGGCTTATATGACGATAATAGTTTCGTCATCTGGAAAAGCTGACTTAATAATGCTTACACAAAAAAATTCAAGAAACGTTATTTAAAGGATATAATTGAGTAGTCATGCTAAGTGATAATGAAAAATGAGTAAGTTTCATTTTTAAAAATAGACCAAAGTTGGGTAGGTACACAGAAAATAAAGAAATAAAAAATGCGTTAGCTCATGGGAGTCTCATGAGTATATAATTTTGTCCAAAAGGTCCCTGTACAATGTGAACAATTCTAATGAATATAGATTTTATTCCAAATACTAAAAATGACAGATGTTTAAACTCTTAATATCAACAGTGCCATTTCCCTAGTTGGTTTATAAAAGATGGTACCATTTACAAATGTGGAAGTTTACAATGAAGCATAATTTACATTTTTAAATAGAAAAAAATGCTTCACTATACAATAATGAAGTTGTCTTGACTAATGGATGCAAAAGTGAGGTCAAATGCCTAAAATCAAACACCACACAGAATTTCAACACTGCTTGTGAAGCTTTGAACATTTATTTTGTTGAATTCTAAGAATATATTGCGACCTGTTTTGACTAATAAATAATTAATAATTGTTAAGAATTATTGCTAACCTATAAAGTTGATAATACAAGTGCTAAAACAAATCTGTAAGTAAGCATTCATTAGCAAGGCATTCACAGAGCTCAGGGATTTATATTGTAAAGTTTTTGTTTGTTAACACTGCTGGCTGGGGTCCTTGGATATTAAATACAAGAATATCAAAAAAACTTTTAGTACCTAAAAGAATAGTTATTTAGAATCAAGACTCATTCTAGGCATATTTCAACTCTCTTTCTATTATCTTTTTTGGCACTATAAAAAGCACAAACTATAAAAGTAGTAAGATATTTCGAAAACAGATATACCACTTACTAATAAATAATTTAATGAATACATTTAGCAAGTATCTATTGAGTGCTCATTATATTCCATGCACTGTGTAGATACTAACGTCCCAAAGAGAGTCTCATTCCATGATCTCTTAAAGCCTATTGTCAGAAAAAAAAAAAATCAAGAATCATTCCACAGAATGAGTGTGATCTTAAAGGCATAGGCAAATTTTCTAAATTCATGTAGACTATTAATTTCTTGAGTAATGTGCAGAGCACAGAATCTTTTCAAAATTAGGTTTTATTAATATAGTAACATCAAATTAACAGTCTGGAACACCAATTTTTCAGTTTTGTTTCTTCTCACACATTTAGAAGGCAAGGCCCTCTGTCATATCTTCTATCACTACTTAGATTCTGAGTTAAACTGCCTTATTTAAATTTACATATCCATTTTCAGTTTTCTAGTTGTAGATGTCTTCACAAAAAAGCAGAAAGTAGTACAGAAATAAGGCACATACCTCTTGAACAGGGGGCTAAGAAAACGATCTTTGTTTCATTCAGGGAGTTAGAGACCAGATAGTTTTAAGTGATCAATGTGACAATGAAATAGTACCTTTGTGCAGTATTGCTAGCCCTCAGTGTTTGCTAGCAGGTGTATTAAATGTTGTGTATTAAGAATTTGAACTGGTTCTTTAAAAACAAGCTATGACTACAATATTAAGAAATCTTTGTAAACCACTGATACTTTTTCTATAGTTAGTTCCATTTTGCATATTACCTGTAAGTCCTTGTCAATGTTACACAGATTTACACATGGAATTCAACCATTTTGCATTTTCTCCAAAATTATTATAACCCTTCATAATTATCATGTTAATAGATAGATATTATAGTGTGTTTATGTACAATTGTTAATATCTTTTTTTAAAAAAAGCAAGAACTTAAAATGCTTTTACTAAATAAAACCCGGAAAGGGGTAATATATTTGAATTATGAGCATCAGTATGATGGTAAATAGTAATAGTCAAGTTATATAAATATTTTAAACACCAATATTATATAATAAATGGTTTTAAATAATACTAGCATAGATACTTTAAGAATTATTTTTTTCCAGCTTAAAACAACAGAAATATTTACTTAAATTCAGTTTGAAGACTATCTTAAAGTTCAGAAAGTTGAATAGCATATTTCCTTTTAACAGTTAACTTAGATTTACGTAGAAATTTGGAAAAGAATATGATATAAACCTCTCAACTAGCACTCTCTTAAGCACCACCGGAAAAATCATTATCTTTCCCAGTTCTTTCAATTTCTGTCATAAGAAGCATAGAGAGCAGAACTATATATTTTGGTAATTAATTTCCTTAAGATAATGTTAGAAACATCATGTTCTTTAAAATATAAATGAATTTCAAGGTGAGCATGCTAGAGGATAATATTAATGGCGTGTGATTTATTGTGACAAGAGATCTGATCTGAAACACCATTATTCGGAGTACTTAAAAAAAATCCATTTGCAAATTCCTGAAAATATGAAAGTGCTATAGCTGAACCTGTCTCAATGTTGAAATCTGGAAATCTGTCCTTGTAAGTATGAAACTGCTTGTGCACAATATCTGGCATGTCTTCCTCATAGAAATTTATTAGAACATTTTCATAATCTGAATATGTTGTATTGCAGTTTAGAGAATTACCTAAATGCTTGTAGCTCTGAGTGAAGACAACCTACAAAAGTACAGACTGAAATGTATACGGATAATTAACTTGGTGATGTATATAATTTTAGGGCTGATTGTTATCTTAAAAAACAGTTGGCAATAATTCACTGAGCATCTACTGATATACCTGGCATTCTTTGAACTCACAACAGAAACATGTGACCTGTAACAATCTAGAAGGTGTTTTCTATGTTATTACTGTTCCAAATGAAATATCCCCTTTAAACTATATAAGCAAGATCTACTTGTGACTTAAATTTACAAGTAAGTTTCACTAAGATGTAATTTTACATCTTATAAATTCATCAGGGTATATAAACACATTGTAGTAAATGGCATCTAACCACATGTTGGGCAGTGAGCAATGTCATAAATTAGTACTGCAATTGATAATAAAAACTTAAATAGATATATGTAAATAACAGAAGTCATTAAAAAGAATTAAAATTATTCTGGAGAACAGAACTGATTACCTTTTATACTTGAGGGAGGATCATAAGTATTGGCATTCTTAAATATAGGCTGTCAAATTTGAGCATCACCTAAACATACTGATACACTACTCTATATTTTTAATTCTCCTTTCTCCCTTCCCCCTCCCCCCTGTCTCTCTTTCTCTCTGTTTCTCTGGTTTTCTCCCCTCCCTCCTTCTCTCTTCTCTCCTCCCTCTGCTGAATAAGTTTGGGACAAAAATTTTCCCCCTTAAGCATTTCTTAATTCCTTTAATGGGCTTTTAAACTGTAAAACTCCTGGTGGGGCACACTGCATGCAGCATTTTTCAAATAGCATTTTTTTTTTTGCTAGAAACCTATTTTAATATATGAATATCAACACATGAATGCTTCACAGAATGGCAGTGGGGTAAGCATAGGATAGCTGATTCTATAATATGGCTTTATGCGCATTAATAAATATGTTCATTTCCAGAACATTCAAGGTGGGTGGGTCATCAAGTGCTGAAATATACTACAAAGTGAATATAATTTCATTGTTACGTCAATTTTTTTCATAGATTTCATGAAATAAAATTAAATCTTGTAAAACGAAAGTGTCTATTCTAGATATAAAGAAAGCAGGTGCAAAATTTTAATGAAATTACTTTTGACTTAATTTTGTAATATACGTGGCATAAAATTCAAACAGTACAATAAAAATTCAGTATCCATCCCAACCACTTGGTTCTCTTTTCCAGAAGAAACCAAAGTTAAAAGATTTTTGTGAATCCTTCTAAAGATATTATGTGCACATACACATATTCATTATACACTTTTTCCATTTTCCTTAAAACAAAAATCATAGATGTCTGAACTATGAAAGAAAGAGCAAACCATAGCATCATGATTTATCATTAAGGCAATACCTAAGGCACATTTTACAAATAAGTTTTCATATGTCTTGCTGAAACATTTAAATAGATCAATATAATGAAAAATCAGATAGGGTCTCACTAACCATGAAACTATTTAATATGATTCTTGTATAAAGTAGTACACTAAAGTCTATAGTTAAGAAAAATCTAAAACAGATTTAAAAATACATTTTAACAGCATTTATTTATTATGAAACTACATGGAAGAAAACTATGTCAATCTACTAGTGTATGACAAAACTGAAATAAACATAAGAATTTCCAGGAGCAGTTGTCTTATGTGTTCTGTAACATTTATGGTACAATGTCAATCTAGCCAAATACAGAGACCATAGGGCCTTTGACTTTGAACATTAATATATACAGCACTTAAATAACTGTATATAAATGCTGATTATGATTTTGTACCTCTGTGAAATGAACAGAATACAAATGGGTATAACTGAAGCAAAAGATGATTCACTGCTTCTGCCCAATTTTTCCTGGGTAGTGGGGTGGAGAGAGCCATATTTCCTTCTAGAAATGGGGAAGATAACAAAGCCAAAGCTTTCTCTACTTCCCTGAATATCAGAAAAAAGTCAACATCTACATTTTAGAGGAAATAATTTCTGCATACTTTGGTTTTCAAGGCTTTTTCACTGTGAAGAAAAAGTCTTTAAAAGTAGTTTTTGTCAGCATTGATATTTCTCTGGTTTATTTTCCATTTAGCTGAGGCCAACATAGGACTGATAGTACAAAGATTAGAGGTCTTGTATGATACCTACGTAATGTACAGTTACTCAGCATGATCCAATCAGAGCCTCATGTTTTTCCTTGGGATTTAGGATGATCACTCCTCACATATTTAGCCATGTAAAGACTTCCAGTATATCTTAATAAGGCACTATTTTCACCTTACACTTGAAATCTTTCTTCTCATCACATAAGAATGGGCTTAGATATGACCACACTGTATTCCTCATTATAACCTCACTAAAACCTAACAAGAAAGATCAAATTCGTTTACACTTTTGTCTTAATACTTACACATACACCAAGCCTTATTCAGTCATTATATGTAAAATGCTTTATACCATATAGTGATCCTTTTTATGACATAGTTCATCAACAGCAACCATAATTATAATATGTTATCTTACCTACTATTGAATTTTTCTGGGTGTTTTTCTCTCATGATGTGGAATCTGTGTGCAATGGAAGCATCCTAAGAAGAGAAACAGAAACAAAAAACAGGACAGTTTATGATCCTATTATCTTGTGGAAATAACGATTAAAAGAGAAAAAAATTGAAGAATAATATTTTAAATTAACTTTTCCTAAACAATGTCACTGCAAAGAAGATATTCTGCAATTAGGCAGAAATGTGTAATCCACATAAATTCCGTGCAAGTGTGATTTAGTTACCATTGGTTATTTTTCATATTTACTTCTAGGAATTGATTTCTATTTAATTTATATATCTCCTTTAATAACTGGTTTTGGCCTCATGCTTAAAGTATGTTTAAGATAGTTCATATGAACATAAATGTCAAAAAGTAGTTGAAAATACTGTTACACAAAAACTAGAAGAATGGCTTAAGTGGAGAAATGATCAGGTGGAGAAGCTCCTAGTCCTTTGAGATTAATTATGGGTGAAAATATAATTTGAGGGTGCATGTCTAGTAAAGGTAAGTATAATACGTGGCTTCAAAGTTGGCTAAGAGTGTACTGGATGTGTAATTATTAACTGTTCATTCCACAAGCTACTTTCTGACATATCTTGCTTAATGGAGAAAAACAACAAAGGGAAAAATTTATTTTTGGAGAATTGGGGGCAAGTGTAACTGAACTCTGAGACCTCAAATGCACCAGTTCTGCACCCTAATGGATGTTTCTCCCTTTTAGGAAATTCATTCAGAGTTTCTATGATACAGAATCACACAACTTGTGAGATTGGTAGAATACTTTGATTCAAGCTTTTCAAGTACAGACTGTTCTTGCTGACTTTTAATAGTTGGCCCTGTTATTCCAAGCAAGGAGATAATTTCCCATTCTTCATCTACACGTGATTAATCACTCCAATGAGAAACTAATATGTTTACCAGTAATCTCAGAGGAAATGGGGCTATTTTAGCGATTAACGGTTAATTTCGTTTCATAGTCGAGATAAAAGAAAAAGAAAAACCAAACACAAAGGAAATAAAGAAGTTGTGTATTTGAGAGAATCCTGAAAACACTAATCAAGGATTAAAAGTCTAATGAATGAAATGAAAAGGCTAATGTGCTTACTCATGCATAACAAAGCATGAGGCACAACAAGAGAGGGACCAATGCCCGCCGCAGATGGCAGACCGGGAGCTGCTTTTCCCTGCAAGATGGAGCTGTGATAGAACTCTAGTGTTTTCTGTACAATTTTAGCCTCTAAAAATTGTTGAGTAATTGAATTAATCCACGTGGAAAGGACACAACGGTATAGATAGGTGCGTACTGAAACAACACTTGTAAAATAAAAAAGTTATTTAAAACTTCTATGGTTTGATATCCTAAGATATAACTCTGTTATATATGTGTGGTCAATTTCCTGGTTTGCTAAGTAAGAATATCAAGGTGTTCACCTTTATTGGTTCAAGAGCTCTCAAACCCAGTCACAGAGTTTCTTCCTTTTTAAAAAATTCTCACTAATAAGTCATAAATATACTTTTTTGAGAATGTGCAGTTGTCTTACTGTGGTATGAAATTATAGAAAAAATCTGAGTATGGTATATTATGTGCCATTATCAGTAATTTTAAAAATCACTTATTTTGACTTTATCCCTAATCTGGTTCAAAATCAATCTGGAATACCTTATAATTAAATGCATACATCCAACAGACCAGTTGAACAACAGTAAAGAAATATGAATCAAGCACTAAGAATGAATAATCAATATTAGTTATCCACAGGGAGACTATCATTGAATTTACCTCTGCTTGAATTATTTGTTTCTGTAAGTTATAGCACTGAAACTTTTAAAAGTAGATTGTGTCGGATAATTTGCTTTATAAGCATACACTTTTGCAATAACAGATCTCTTCCTTTCCAAAGCAACACAAATAGTACAGAGAGACGGAGAAAGGAAAAGACAGGAGGAAGGAGGAAAGACAGAGTATCAGAAGAAGACCATTTATGTAGACTGGACTATAATTGCCTAAATTCCTAGAAATACGAAACACCAAATAGCCAAAGATAAACTTAACCTTAGCTCCTCTATCTCCAAGATGCTCTGGCAAAGAATCACGTAGGAAAGAGAGGGGAAAAATAAAAACTAGTGAGGAACACTGGTATGCCTTTTCCTTGTGTTGAATGGGTCCCACCACAAAGAGAGAGCTGGCCTTGCTGACTACAGAATGGATAAGGAACAATGACAGCAGGTGTTCATTTGGATGAAAATTCAGACCAAATTCCCATGGGACCCTGTCCTTTTGGCATAACCCCAAGAGGCTTGAAAGAGAACTGCCAAACCCTGCAAACTTATCCAGCAGCCATATTTCAGGGGCACTAACGGGTCTCTAAAAAGAGACCAAATAAGAAAAAGCTAAAGTAATGTTGGTTTTTTACATAAACTTTGCCCTTTCGGTCTCTATGCATTGCGGTTTGTAGGAAACAGAAATTAAACTGGCATCACTTTCATATCCTAGAACGGATAAACCTTGAATTCGGACAGACTTTCACTTCCAAGACTTGTGATTGTGAGCAAATTGCTTATTTACCATGAGTCACAGCTTCCTTATCTTTAAAAGAGGATACTGATACCCCTTTATAGTATTGTAGTGAGATTTTCTGAGATTATTCTGTACAGCAATTGCAGTAGTGTTCTGTTATAGCTGGGGTGTTCATATATTCTATATCCATACTAGAATGTTATTTAAAGTAAAAAGAGGGTGCTAAAAAATAGCTGAATTGCATAAATTTGAAAGATGTATTTACTGACTCTCAAATTGGTTTTATTATTTCCTGAATTTATACTTTCATTTTAATTTAAAAAATAAAATCAGGTCGAAGAACTAAAACATATCCATCTTTATTAAAGCAAAAAAAAAATAAATCCCATTATGTTCATTTTCAAAGTAGTCTGTGTAGTAATTTGTATGTTAATTTATATATATGCAAATATGTACATATGTGTGTGTGCATATACACACACACACACACACACACACACACACACACACACACACAAGTATACATGTATCAGAGAATCAGCCTCTTAGCCACATCTGCCTTTAATACTCTGCACTGGTATTTTTCTAAAGACTGATTTTTTTCTTTTCCTGTAAGGGCTTATCATAAACTTACCCTAAATCCCCAAAGTTGCATTTTAAGTTATTAATTTGAAAAACTTTATTATTTTCTGTGGATCATAACATTTTAAATTGAGAAAATAAAAGTGCTGAGATACCTATATACAGCGATTTCTACTAAGAGGAGGACATTATCAATACTAATCTTTTTCTTGAAATGTAAAATATATTTGCCTAAATATGTCATAGGTACTATATTTTTTAATCCATTTAAAGAAACTTTCTCTGACAAATATTTTTACAAAACTTGCCAAATAATTTGTATTTCTGGAAACTGCATTATTATTATACCAAATTAAATATCTTCTCAATTCATTCCATTTTAGGATAGAATATAAATCTAGCTGATTACAAATAGGTCTTATCAAGAATTATTCCAAAATGCAATTATGGAATTTAAAATTAAACCTTGTATGCTAGATGAATGAATTTTCATTGATTTCTTGAAATAGTTCAGTTCCTCCTTACTTTTGGATGGATAAACCACAATGTCTTCCTGTGTGTGAGCTTTTTTTCCTTTAATAATTGCAATTTGCTAAAGAGCTTCAAAAGCTGAAGTTTGTGGTGTTTTATTTGTTGAATATTTTTAAAGATTTCCAACTGAATTTTTGAGGTATTATTTACATACAATAAAGCAATTGTAAGTGTACAATTAAATGTTTGACAGAGGTATCAATAACAACTTTCATAATCATGATACAGAAAATTTCCATCACCCCCAAAAGTTCCCTAAGGGCCTTTGCATTTATATACACATAGACACACACACACACACACATATGTGTATATGCATGCATGTGTGTGTATATATATATACACACACAAACACTCCTCCACCCTTAAAAATCATTGATCTGCTGTCATTATAGTTTGCCTTTTCTAATATTTCCTATAAATGGAATTTAAAAGTATTCTCTTATGTCTGGCTTCTTTCACTTACTATAATGCTTTTGAGATTCAGCCATTTGTTCCAGTGTCAGTGGTTTGTCCCTTTTTATTGCTAAGTAGTATTCTATTAAATAAGTATACCACAATCTGTTTATTCATTAGTTGCTGACATTTGGCTTTTATGTATAAAGCTGCTATGAACTTTTCAGCACAATCCTTTTTGTAGACATGTGTGATTATGTCTTTTGGGTAAACACTTAGGAAGGAGACCGCTGAGTTATATGGTATGTGTATATTGAACTTTATAAGAAACTGCCACATTATTTTTCAAAGTACTTGTACCATTTGCATTCCTACTAGTAAAGTATGAGAGTTCCAGTTACTCCACATCTTTACCAACACTCCACATCTACTCCAACTCTTGACAGTCTTTTTAATTTTATCATCCTAATAAATATGCAGTGGTATCCTTTCTTGGAACCTTAACCCTTATGAGCCAGCACCATCTGCTTCGGCAGAGAGGTCTGCCAATTCTGATGAAACTATACAATTCGAAAGTTCTGGTACAGAATTAATAAATGTTCCCAGCTCCATCCCAACTGATTCATCCTCACAGCTTTTAGTATATTTTCTCAGTTATGCTGTCCAACAATTCAAAAATAGCAATGAGCAGTCTCTGGAAATCCATTTGTGCATTCAACCCCACACTCACCCCACGCACAACCTCAAGGGTTTCAAAGAATTTTTTTTTTCTATTAAATTCCTCCAAAAGATATTCAGAGAATATGCGCTTAGGGTCTCCCTTGAAGAACTCTGAGCTCTCAAACTGATTATGATCTTTTTCTTTGGTTAAACTATACTTTAAATAAAAGTAATGTTAAAAAAATTCAATATATATAAAAGTATATGAAATGAAAAGCGAGTCTCACATTTCCCCAATTTTAATTCCTAGAGATAATAACCAAGATCCTTTCTCATGCATCATTTTGAAAACTGTCTATATATAAAGTATACATGTATGAAAATATATATGCACATATGTATATTTACAAAAATAGGTTTATATTATACAAACTGTGCTGAAACTGGGGGTTTTTTCACTTATAAATAAAGCTCAGACATCTTGTTATATCAATAAACAGGTATTTTCCTGAAGTTTTTAATGTCAGCAACCTCTTCCCTTTAATGGATGTGCCATTATTTATGTAGCTATTTTCCTACCGGTAGTGGTTTGGGTTTAATATTTTGCTACCAAATTTGATGTTGTTTAATATTGTGATACCAAATTCTATACAACCTTTATGCGGCTCTGTGAATATTTCTTTACAACAAATACTCAAGTGGAATTCCTGGCTAAAAGTGTATGTAAATATTATATTTCATTATAGAGTGAAAAATTATTCTCCAAAAAGTTAACATATTCCCACTAGTAGTGTGTAAGATGACTGGTTATCATTAAGTTTATCAGTTTCTGAATTTGATGGGCTAAAAGGTACGTCACAATTCTTTAAATAAATTTTCATTATTGTTGATTGAAATTGACTATCTTTTCATATGCTTTTGTTCATATTTATTCTTATGTGGACTACCTATTCAAGTACATTATCCATTTTGTCTGTGTACATTAAGGAAACATTTATTTATATTAATAACCATAATGATAACAATGAATAATAATTAAATATTTACTACTGTTAAAGCACTGTTTTAAAAGCTTTACATGTAGTATTTCATTTAACCTCATACAAAATTTTATGAGCTGTCTATTGTTACATATGTGTTATGAATGAGAAATCTGAGGATTATGGATCTTAGAATCATTCTAGACCATACAGGAAGAGGTTGTGGAATTAACAGTTCAATACAGGAAACTGCCTCTAGAACCCAGGCATTTTATGCTTTTTACTAGTGTAGACAAAGTCATGCATTGCAAATATTTTACAAGTTTGTTTTTTGACTTTGTTTTACCTTGTAGAGTTTAAAATGTTTATATTTCAGATATATCAACATTTTCTTTCTGAGTTTTGAGTCATGCTTAGAAACATCTTTCTTTTCTCCAGAATTAGGAATATTACTACTTTTTGTATGTTTTGGCCTTTATGACTTCATATTTTACAGTGTAATATTTGAATCATTTTTTATTATTTTGGCATAAAAGTAGAAATCTTGCCTAATTTTTGCCAAAATACATATTATGTGTATTAATAGGAGTTTTTGAATAATTTACCTTTCCCTCTTTGTTTGAAAGACACAATTTATTACATAATAAATTTCCATCTCTGCATCTCTGTTACTCTGAACCAGTATACTAAACTATTTTAAATGTAGTTTTGTAATCAATTTTCATATCTGGATGGGCAAGAGTCACATTCCCCATTTATTTCACTCTTTTAAAAAGTTTTATGGTTATATAGAAGATTTGTACTTTCTGGTAAAATTTGACATCATTTTTATTCAAATTACCTTGCTATGAATACCCAGGCAAAATCCTTTGGTACTGCAATTAGATCTGATTTGATAGATAAATTTTGGGAGAACTGGGATATTTTATAGTATCAGGTCCTATCTTTTAAAAGATATATTTTCCTGCTTACTGTGTTTTCTCATATGATTCTTAGTGGGCGCCAAAGTTTCCTTCATATTAAGTCCAATGTATTTATTTATGTTAATTTCATACATATTTATCTTACTTTTGTATTTACTGTAATATACCCCTCTTTTATTTTATCTTTTTAACTGGCTTTTTTTTTTTTTTTTTAAATCTTATGTGGCCAATTTACTAGTTTTTATTTTATTTATTTATTTATTTATTTATTTATTTTTTGGCTGTGTTGGGTCTTCGTCTCTGCGCGAGGGCTTTCTCCAGTTGTGGCAAGCGGGGGCCACTCTTCATCGCGGTGCGCGGGCCTCTCACCATCGTGGCCTCTCCTGTTGCGGAGCACAGGCTCCAGACGCGCAGGCTCAGCAATCGTGGCTCACGGGCTCGGTTGCTCCGCGGCATGTGGGATCCTCCCAGACCAGGGCTCGAACCCGTGTCCCCTGCATTGGCAGGCAGATTCTCAACCACTGCGCCACCAGGGAAGCCCCTGGCTATGTTTTATATAGAAAACATTTTGATTATTATTAATCTTTTAAACCTTATAATTCTGTTATTTTATGGTTCCTTTCAATTGATTCATTTTTTTCTGGGAATACAGTCCTATCATCTATAAATAATGATACATGCTCTGGCTCCATTCAAACATTTCCATCTCTAAGTCTTTTTTTCTTATCTAATTGCTTTATATAGTACATCCAGAACAATACCAAATGGAAATGCTGGTACACTTTTGCAGATTTAATTTAATGAGACTGTATGCAGTATATTATTATTAATCAAAATGCTGTCTTTACTTTTGAGAAATTAAGTTTTTATCAGGCTTGGAAATGATTCATCCAGTTATATTTTATTAGGAGTTCATCTCCCTTTCTTGATATATTTCTCCATATCAATTACCATCTTAACATACAGCATGTTAACACAATCTGGCATGCTATGTATTTTTCTTTTGCAGCTTTTTAATCATCTTCTCCTCTTAAGCTTTGTGTAAGGTTATGTAAGCTCTATGAGGACATGACATGTTTTATTCATTTCCATATCACAGAACTAGATATCATATCATTTCACTAGCCTAGGAAAGACCAAGCACTCAAATTGTGATTGACTGAATGAATGGACAAATGATTAAAATGACCACCAGATACTGAGTGACAATGTGCATAGCAGAGAGGTTAAGAACTTGGACTCTGGAGTTAAAATGTCTGGGTTCAAGACCTGGCTCTAAAATTAACTGGATCTTTGACCTTGCAAAGTTGTTCAGGCTATCAGTGTTTCTAATTTCCTATCTTTAAAATAGGAGTGAAACTAATAGTACCTGCTTTATTATGAAGACGTGATGTTCTAATACCGGGAAGATAGCTAAAACAGCATCTGGCATGTATAAAGCAAGGAAATAAATGTTAGCTCTTATTATTATAGAAATATAGATATCATTTTGAGATTCACATGATTTTCTCTTTTGGTTTATTGATATAGTAAATTAAATAAATTCCTATGTGCATTGGATGAAGTACCTAGAGACAGCTGTGCTTTGCTATTTAAAACTCTGGGGACTTTAAAAAGGCTATACTGTGCATATGTGACACATTAAATAACAAACCCAGAGGGAACAACACACTGTAAAATTCACATATTTCTGTACTAGTACATACGAATACTGACTTAAAGAAAGATAAATAAACGCTACAAAGAACATGTCAGTTCTGGTTACATATCTCACCAAATAAATAATGGGAAAAAATTGGTTTTGAAATTTTAAATATGAGATTAGAGTCCCATAATATATTTCCCATCTGCAATAAACAATCTTTGCTCTCCTGACAATCTTTACCTGAATGTCCGAATTACATAATGTCCTCTCTGTTAATATATTATTTAAGAAAATTACACCAATAGCTACAAATGGGATTGTTTCATAGGCAGATTTTGTCAGATATTGATATTTATTGTGTTGGCTTAATAAAGGGAATCAGAAGGTTTCCATTTTTATGGTTCAGAATAGTTAATAATGCATAGGATTTGTTCTTTGAAGGTTTTAAAGAATCATTTGTGAATTGCTGGCCCGGTGGTTTTTGGAAGCAACATTATGACAATTTTTAAAAATTTCTATGATTTATTTAGGTTTTCTCTTTATATGTAAGTTAATATTTTTCATGATGTCATCTGCAGTGGGCTGAATGGTGGCCCCCAAAGGTATCAAAACCTAATCCTTGGAACCTTGTAAAGTTCTTGCAGATGTGATCAAGTCAAGTATTCATATTGCTTGGGGCCGGTGACTCCTTTCTATCTTACTCTTTCTTTCTTTTAGAGTAGGAATGTCTAACTGTTATACTATGCTTGTTTCATCACTGTTTAAAGCAGATAACTTGTTTTCTAGTTTTACAAGTTCACAATGAATAATTTTTCCTCGGAGTGTATAATACTGAGTCTCACCTATAACTGATTTTGATGATTTAGAAGATAGGATTTGGGACTCTGAGGTGATGATATTCAGATAAGACTTTTGACCTGAGTTGATGATATAACAGATTGAGACACTGGAGCTACTCAGATGATGTGAAAGTATTTTGCAAGTGGGACAGAACTGAATCTTTTGGGGTCAGAGCGCAGCCTGTAGTGGGATGAATGGTAACCCCTAAATATATCTGTCACTAGTCCTTGGAACCTAGAAATGTTACCTTATATGGTAAACTTTTTGCAAATGTGATTCAACTAAGGATCACGAAATGAGGAGATTATTCTGAATTATCCAGGTGGGACCTAAATGCCCTTACAAGTGTTCTTGTAAGACAGAGACAGAGGGAGATTTTACAGACAGAAGAGGATGAGGCAGAGACTGGAGTGATACAAGCACAAGTCAAGGAATGCTGGCAGCTACCAGAAGCTGCAAGTGGCAAGGAATGTATTCTCCCCTACAGCCTCCAAAAGGAGCACAAAGCTGTTGACACCTTGATTTCTGCCCAAGGATACTAAATTTGGACTTCTAGTCTCTTGAATTGTGAGAGAATAAACATCTGTTGTTTTAAGCCACAAGTCTGTGGTAATTTGTTACAGCAGGCATAGGAAACTAATACATCGTCTATTCCTACAGGTTTTTTGAGAAAAGCATTATCTTACAATATTTTAATTTTGTCTGAATCCAGTTATTTTTATTCTCTCCATTCTAATTGCATTATTTTTTGTATTTAACATGATGTTTGGAACCTGTAATTTAGCAAAAAGGCATATGAGAAGATTCAAATAGGCATAACAAATTCTGTATGTCAAATACATACAGTGGGATGAAACAGTCAAACAGAAAAATCTTAGAAAAGCAGAATCTCTTGCTTGGACAAGAAAGAATTCAACCTTAGAAAACCCTGATTAGTATTTATTAACATTGCATTGGAGGTCTTTAGAAATGCAACAGGTCAAGGAAAAAATAAGAAAAGGTGTATGTATTACGAAGAAAGAGAAAAACTGTAATTATTTATAGATGACATAATACCCTATATAGAAAATCCAAAGGACTTATTTGAAATCCACATAAGTTAAGAGTTTAAAGAGTTATCCATATACACGAATAGCATATAAAATTAGTAGAACTGACTACATTAAAACAAAGTAAGGGAAAATTATCCCATTCACGACAACAACAATTACAAATATCAAGGGGAAAAAAAACCTACCACTGCAAGTCCCACAGAAGAAAATGAGAAGTACTGAAGGAAACAGAAGAACAATCAATGGAAATGCATACCATCCTGAGTTGCAATGACTTAAGGAGCTGGGGTTCAAAGATGTGAGGGGTGGTAAGTTTCTTCTGAACTTGAGTATCAATGGAAACAGGTGGACTTTTCTCTATTAGATTGCATTTACTGTCTTGGAACTGGTTTTTAGTATGTAGGTGTGTGCATGTGCATATGTGTATGTGATTCCAAAGGAACTCAGAGGCATCAAGTTGTGTATCTGCAACTTATCCTGCTGTGAGTACTTTAGATGGAACCCATTGTGGACCTCTGTTAGTTAGCTTTGGATTACATTCCTGGGACAACCAGGGCATTTTTCTAGAATTAAAAACTCAGACTTAGAGATATACATGACTGAGAGCAAGAAGAAAGGTCTTAGAATAAAGTCAGTCCTTGGGGTAGGATACAGGATTTGCTAAGTGGCAGACACAGATTCAAAAGCAGAGTTTTCAATGGGAGACTTCTGCAAAAAGTCTTCACTTTGAGCTGGCGTCTCGTGAATTGCTTAATTTTTTAAATTAAGAAATTTCTTTAAATTACTTTCTCTTGGATGATGACAAATGTTAAATTTAGCATTTAGCTTAAATTATTGCATTCAAATTTTATAATACTCTTTAGTTTAGTTTTCTTTTTTTTCCCCAATCATTTAATGAAGTTGGAGAGAGTCATGCCACTCTAGGTGACCCTGTTGCAGAGGGAGGTGAGACTTGGAATTATAAGTGAGATGAGGCCCGTTCCCACTTCAGCATCTTTCCACTCTGTCTCCCATTTATGAAGAGACCCTTGGGGAAATGGCAGCTTTACAATGAAAGAAAGTGCATCGTCAGCATTCCATCAAAAAAGAGATGATACACACTAATCTGACAAGGTACATTTATCCTAAATGAAGGAAAGTTTATTCTCACTAAATGATTATCAAAAAGTCTTTGGAAAACTAACAGCCTCATGCAGAATACTGGGATAAGTAAATGGAAGCTGTTACCACACCTAAGTCCTTCAGAAAATGTGAGGAGGCAGTTACCAGACCCAGAAGAAGAGAGTTACCTGGAGAAGATGGCCTTGAAAGAAAAAGACATCCAGTTGCAGGTGAGTTTTCATTGAGGTAAGCAGGAATATAAATACCCTAACCGTATTTTCCTCCCATCCATCTCTCCCTGGGGCTTGCAACTGGCCAAGCGAATCAGAAGAGGGCAAAAGGAATCTGATGTCTATATAGGATACTGCTCAAGCAGAAAGAAAGATGGAGAAAGGCAGAGAGAGAATCTAGAGAGGCACACAGAAGCAGTCCAGAATGGAGGACTTAGTCCTAAAGATTCAATGCTTATAGCAGAATGGAAAACTATGTGTAAGAACATAGAAGTCTAAGAAGCATAAGCACCAAATATATAAAAAATAATTGATAACTAAGATGTCCATTGGACTATAGAGTATAAATTGTGTCTATATATGTATGTATATAATATACATATAATTACAAAATGATATATAAAATTTTGGGTTAATTAAATAAAATAGTATTACATGGTACCTGAAAATAAACACTAAACTTTCTTTTTTTAAAAAGTCACATGCCTGGCTTTATCAAAGAATGATGTATTCCACATAAATATATTACCACCATATGTTATACACTAGACTTTTAAATTTTATTAATTTGGGATAAAAAGTATTTTATGAAATATATAAATTTAACTTATAGATTAATTTAGTATTTTATCTCATTGAAATTGATATATAGCATCACCTTTAAGCTACTCCTAATGGCTAGGGTCACACTATTAAATATCACAGACCTTGGGTGAAGGGCTGTTCACTCTACACTGAATGACTCCAGACTGCTATGTTGTGGTGTTTCCTAGTTTTCTTAGGATTTTTCATTCCTTTCCTCTTCCATCATGTTGAACTATTATCTTTCACTCTTTGCTCCAAAAAACATGCCTGTCCCTAGCAGTTTCCTTCTGTTTCATAATCTCAATTTGCATATTTTGAGAAGAAATAGAACCTTAGAATTTTAAATATAGAATTAACCTTAAATACTGCTCATAGCCTAGATGAGCAAAGTAGATTAAACAAAGCCAATACAGGTCTGGAATATGGTCAATAAGGATAAAAGGTGGTAGAAGAGTCTATAGTGTTCTCCTATAAGTGAATTTCAGGAATTCTGTGCATGAAATTACAGCTCATTATTATAACTATTCCTAAGCATTTTATTATACTCAACTTCCTAGATTGCCATTTTATTCCAAAAAGCCAAAGCTATTTAAAATTATCTTTGATAAACATTACTGGAATGTAAGTATTATATTTTTCATCTCCTATAAATAAAAATCTGTTAAAATTGTAATAGATTTTGACAAGAGTGAAAGAAAAAGTACAAATGATTAGTCTGAGTTTAAATTCCAAAATAGAACACCCATACCTAAAATCATGTAGTAAAATGAGAAGATTTCATCTAAATTTTAACAATCTTACTGAAAATTCCTCTTGTTTACATGCATTTAATACAGAAGAGCTCATGAAACCAGACAGACTAGATCAGGTTACTGGAAAGAAGATCTGACTCTAGGGAATCTAGAGAGACATGCCAAGAAGAGAACTTAAATCACAAGTCCTGATCCTGCTCTTTGTCACCCACAATACATGGGATTAGCAGTGCCAGAAAACTTCTAGAACAGTTTACATTAACCTTAAATTCTGTGAACAAATTTGTAGAAAGAATAATAAACTTACTATACACTTACTAGTATCACAACTGTATGATTTCTATGGTCAAAATGTTCCCTTATATATAATTTTGTTTTACTTCGCCAATTCCTGACTGGTTTTTAACTGAAAGAAAAAAAACGAAATTTCTCTCAAAGTGCTTCTTTCGATTAAAAATTCCTAAGTTTGAAGGCCAAGAAATCTCAAATTTAGTAAACAGTATAGATAACATAATGGTGATTGAAGTGTAATCCAAATGATTGCTTTTATAATTTCAGTTTGATTCCTAACAGGAAATGATACAAGGAGATCTTGAAAAATCCACAAAAACCATAATTCGAAAAGATACATGCACCCCCAATGTTCACTGCAGCACTATTTACAACACCCAAGACATGAAAGCATCTAAATGTCCATCGACAGATGAATGAATAAAGAAGATATGGTATATTTATACAATGGAATATTACTCAGCCATCAAAAAGAATTAAATAATGCCATCTGTAGCAACGTGGATAGACCCAGAGATTATCTTACTGAGTGAAGTAAGTCAGACAGAGAAAGACAAATATCATATGATATTTGCTTACATATGGAATCTAAAAAAATGATGCAAATGACCTTATATACAAAACAGACATAGACCCACAGACAGAGAAAACAAACTTATCGTTACCAAAGGGGAAAGGAGGCAGGGATAAATTAGGAGTTTGGGATTAACATACACACACTACTATATATAAAATAGATAACCAACAAGGACCTACTGTATAGTACAATAGTTCGTAATAACCTATAAGGGAAAAGAATCTGTAAAAGAATATATATATTATATATATATTATATATATGTATATATATATAATATATATATATAATATATATATAACTGAATCACTTTGCTGTACACCCAAAACTAACACAACATTGTAAATCAACTATACTTCAATAAAAATCCATGAAAGCCCAATTAATAACAGTTTTAGTAACAGTTAATCATTAGATCAGGAGCTCTCTTTCTATAGAGCCTAAGATGAGAACTAAAGAAAGAGTGTGCAGTTTATATAATAAAGACACAGAAGTTGATACCTAAGTAGCACAGGAATATTTAAATCAACTTTCGTAGTTTTGGTGATGCCCTGATTAAATTACTCTAGTAGAGAAAATCAACGTGCCTAAAACCTGATGTAAACCTGAACTTCTCAAGAGGTACTGTAGTGTTACAGAGCCGTCCTGGAAAGGGAAACCCTAGATACTCCCTTTCAGAGGGTTCAGATGGAGTCAGAGGGGACTACAGAGGGGAATATGAGTTAGTATAATAGGAAGATACCCTCCCCATGACTGACAAGAAAGAAGCCAACCCTTGTTTCACAGTTAAGGTGTAGGATAGGACCAGAGTCAATGAAAGCAGGCCAGGACTCCAGGACATGAGAACCTGGAATACTGCACATGATGTTACAGCATAAGGACACAAGACAGGGACCATTTCCATAATATCTCAAATAAGGAATAATTCTTGCATTTGCAAAATAAATCTAATTTGACACCTGGTGTATGATTACCAGTAATGAAACTGAACGTGAGAATGACCAAGCTGATATGAGTGCAACAAGAAAATTGGAGTGAGATGGGGTGAAGGAAGATGGAGTGAAATGGGCAGGAGAAGGAGCTGAGGTGGACACGAAGGACGAGGGGAACTGAAGTTTAGAAAACAACAGGATTTTTATTTACTGTCTGTAAGTAGGGAAGAGAGTAGTCGTCAGAGGTGAGGGTGGAAGTAAGCCTGCATGTAAAACAGGAGGTGGGGGGAGTCCCCCGGAGGACAACACTGATGCTGGGAGATAAGCAGTTTAACAAAACCAAAAAGAGAACTAGGATGATTTTCATGGAAAAAGTATAAAAGTAAGGCTCTCTATAAAACATTCATAAAGTCAATGAATGCCAATAGTCCCCGTGATGCACCAAGCATTAAGTACAAGGTGCAATTATATAGTCTTTATCCCATTTAAATCTATAAGGTAAATACTATGATTAAAAAAAAATACTGAAGGGTTCATCAGTTTGTATAACCTATCATAAGTCTTCAAGTTGGAGTAGCCATACATACGTATATACATACATATACAAACACAAACACACACACACATACATATAAATAGTTTATAGTCATGTAGTCCACTGTCTCTAAAGGCCAATTGCTTCCAAAATCATTCTAGCTTTATTACAGGAATGATTTCCAAATAAGATTATATTCTTTATATCTGAAAAATGATGATACTAATAGTTGGTTGATTTCAATAAGGTATTTGAAAGTGACAGCATATGTTTTTATTTGGTCTATCTTAGGGGAAAAACTCATTGAAGAGTATTGCACTACATTTCATTCTCTTTTCCTCTTTCCCACTCCTGTCCCTCCACCTTCTCCTTCCTATCTATCTGTCATCACATAGGAAAGTTCCTTAGATAGATTTCATCTTTTTTTCTGTAAAATATTCCTTTCCTAGAACTGTATACCTACCCAAGGGATTTTGGTTCTAACAGGGTAAAACTGGGCTGTGGCAGATGCTGCTTGTTGCCTTCCCAATATCTATTTCCCTCCTCTTTTTAACCAACAGAACTCTTATTTCATCTGGCCAGCCATATACCCAGCTAATAAACAAGTAAGCAAGTAAGCAAACAAACAAACCCTAAGTCCTCAGGGCTCCTCTTTATAGCAAAGAATGGTGATATAGATATAGTTCCTATCTACCCACCATCACCACCACCACCACCAATTTACTTGCAGGAAAGTGGATGTAATTCCTAAGAGGTATAAGCAGATACCTTAAGGATAAAGGCCACTGCTGAAAACTGCAAGGGAAAAAATAAGGAGCCTGGTCCTTTAAAACATCTTGATGGCCACAGTAGCTCTGAAGTGACTTCCTCCAGTTGTCCTCCCAAGAAAAGAATCCCCTAACTTGTAATTTTGTTATTGCTCCATGAAGCCAAACACAAAATAACGAAAAAATAGGTAATAACTTCCCTAGCAACTCATTCCTCTGAAAACACAAAGTCAGGGAGTCTGCAGATTCTGTAATGGTGATTTCTGGGAAATATTTCACTCAATAATTTTTCCTTATGCTTAAAATTACAATGTTATATTTATACAGAGACATGTTTTCTAAAGGATTTCTGGAAAATTTTCTGTTTTCACCTGATTACTTTTGCTAAATTAGATATTTGGATTTTTTGACAGAAAGAGACAGATATTTATATCTTTATTTCAGAATGAAAAGATCTGTCTGGGTTTAATGGACTTTCCTGAGGTTATGCAGCTCTCCAGAAGGGCAATCCATGGCTCAGGGTGTGACTCCCTTATTTAACCCAGCAATATGGATATTCACTTAATGTTCCTTTTGATCACGTTCTTGTCAAGAGGTGTTTCAACATTAGCTGCTGTTAATGCCATTAGCATATCATATTTCCTAAAAAAACTAATATTATTCAGAAAATCAGGAGAAGCTGCTTGCATCCATAATTCTATTTGTAATCTAATAGTAGGTTTCATTTAATTAATGATGTATTTCCTAGGTGATGTTGGGAAACAAAATGATGTTGATTGGTAATTGTTAAATAAATACATCTGTCCTTATTATTTGTCCTCAAGAACAAATATAACGTTAACTGTCCTTTCTTGTAATCATATTTTCTCGAAGAGAATAAAAAATCATATTTTCTCCTTGAAGAGAATAAAATCAGTAAGTCAGTAGCTTGAGACCATAATCAGAGGCTCCTAATTTATCTAACTTAAGTTAGAAGAACTTGACTCCAAAATCACTCAGCAAAACTACCTCAAGCCTTGATGCTACAAAGAACATCCTACAAAGTGACTACAGAACTCCCACATCAGTAAACCAGTACTTTAAAGAGGATAAAGGGCTATATACATCACGCTATATACATCACACTTATGAATGAATAATATTGGTAAGTGAATTTGCAAAAGATTTCAGAGATAAAATTACTTTCCTTCTAACGTAATATAAAAATTAAAGTCTACTCAGTATCTTGAAAAAAATTAAAATTATAAGGGAAAGTAATTCCTATCTGTCTGCTTTTTACAACTCCAAAAGAGGGCTGTAAATAGTCTATTAAGGGCCTTGTGATGGGCAGCAGAGAAAGGGGCAATCTTTTCAACAGGTTTTATTTACTGAAGGAAGGAGCAATCCTACTGGGAAGGAGGGGGGAGCTAGAGTCTGGGGCAGAGATGATAGCTCTAGTTGAAAGCACCAAAGGAAAATCCATAAATAAAAATAAAAGAACACATATCAAAATTGCTTCAGTAACATTTAAACTATTTGGTCATGCTTTTCCAACCTAAAAGTAAAGGCCTAATCCTTATGCAAGGGAAAGTATCTTGCATTTTGGCTTGTTTGAAGATAAGTAAACACAGTTGTCACATTTATTAGTGTATTACAGATTACACAGATGTATAGAATTAATGAATATTAGAGACATTACTTTAATCTCTGCCTTGCACAAATCATGAACCCCTGTGAAGTATTCCTGGGATGTCCATAAGAAGAGAGGTAGTAAAATCTCAAACTCCTAAATATCTTCCACATGCCATTCCTGAGCAGTTATTACACATGATTCAGTACTGTGTGTCCTACAAGATTTATCAAAGTGGCAAACAAAGACATATAACCCTTAAATGTTATAATGTATACAACACTATTTGTGATAGAACACAAACTGTTAACACACAAGGACTCACAACTTCCTCCTCTGCTGTTTGCGCACTGATTTTTTTTCCCTCTTCCCCTATCTACTGCAAAAAGAAAGTTCAGATGCCTCTTAAATTGACTTTCTGGAGAAAATCACTATAAAAAAAATAATTACATTTCTTATGAGATATCTAAAAGAGTCAGCGTCATAGAATCAAACAGTGGAATGGTTGTTGGCAGGGGCTGGGGAGAGGAAAAAACAGAGTTATTAATTAAAGGGTATAAAGCTTCAGTCAAACAAGATGAATAAACTTTAGAGATCTGCTGTACAACACTGTACCTGAGTCAATAATATATTGGACACTTAAAATTTTGTTAAGAGGCTGGATCTCAGTGTTCTTTCCACAATAAAATAAAATAATAACATAAAAATAACTACTATCTCCAGAGGGGGAATACAATACATCTGAATGGGAATATAACACATCTGAAAGGGAATATAATACATCTGATGCACACCTTGTGGGGGTGTGTCATCAAAAAGAGTGAAAAGATCAAGAGAAGGCAACATAATGGAAGGGAAACCAGTGAATGCTCTTGGAATTGGAGAGTTTAGAGGTGCTGGAGAATGGGAGTGGACCAACAATGTTCATATGAGTTGTGTTCAAGGGAAATGTGAATATAGATGAAAGATTCTGTTTGGGTCATCCTTTAAATTAAACTTTGCTCCAAAATAAGCTAGTTGGTCAATAGTGTTTCACACACAGACTTTGACTTTTTGGACATATTAGACTTTCTCACTCTTTTTACACCTGTGAAGGTGACCTCACCTCCATCACAAACACAAACACAAACACACACAAACAAACACACACACACACACAGCTAACCAAAGGAACTTTCCAAACATACCTGGTTCTCCTTCCCTCTGTTACATCACAGGTCCCCTTCCTCCATTCCAAGACCAGTCCCCTGACCCGTGCTTGGATCCTATCCCTTATCCATCTCTTAGGAATCACAATACATTAGGAGTTTATATCCTTTCTCTCCAGTACTTCATCCTCTGCTTCTTTATAGGCTCTTTTTCCATAACATTAAGATTCTTCAGGTATCTATAATGTAAACAAAAATCCCTTAACCTTCTGTGCCTGCAAAATATTGGCACTCTCCTTTTTATCTTTCACCCAAACTTCTTAAAAATACTGACTAGAATTTCTGACTTCACTTCCTCACTCCCTCTGACCCCATTGAAGTCTGGCTTTCTACATCACAACTTAAAATTTTCAACTATGATTTCTCTCTTTGCTTTCTCTACTAACTTGTACTCCTTATCCTACTGCCATCTAGAGTGTAATTTATCACTCCATTATAACTGATATCCTCGATCCTGAGGCAAATTTGACTCTAATTTGTTTCCCTCCTTTCTTTAACACTCTCTTTCCTTGACTAGGATCAGACCAACTCCTAGTTTTCCTCCTATTTTCCAGGCCATTTCATCTCGGTTTACTTGGTTACTCTCCTGCCTATCTCTTCAATAATGGCTTTCCTTGGAATTCTGTCCTCATACTTCTTTTTTCTAACTCTACACAAGTGGGTCTGAAAAGGAAAGGCTACTCATGTTAGGGAGATGAGACCTGATTCTAAAAACAAGAAACTACAGAAATGTTTTAAACAGCGCATCTTATTTGCATTTTAGAACAATCACTTGGACACTGTATGAATGATTTTTTTGGTGGGCTCAATGTTAGGAAGATATAAAATAACTGCTGAATTAGAACAGTAGTAGTAGTAGTAGTGTGGATGGAAAGGAATATTCATGACATATTTAAGAGATAAATACTGGCCTTGATGATTGATTGGGCATTGACTGATTGAGTGCTAAGCAGGAGGAAAGTATTAGAAATGACTCGCTGGTTTTGGGTTTGAGTAATTTGATTGATATGGTGCCTCCAAGTGAGATAGAATAAGAATTGGAAGTTCATCAGAGATGACAAAGTCTTCTTTGGTCACATTGAAGCTTTTTGCTCAACTTTTCAGTGAAATTTAACATCTAGTTTAAAAAAGTGTATACAATGAATAAATGGACACAACTGTGTAACCAAAATCCAGATTGAAAAAAAAAAATAGCACATTTGTGTGGTCTCCAAAAGTCCAGTCCCATCATAAGAAGTTGAGTTTTAGTCCTATAACATTTTCTAGTGAGTCTTGACTTGACTCAAGTGTAGATCATACATAAAAATTACACACACACACACACACACACACACACACACACACACAAACACAAAGAATAATAGCCTCGCCTAAATATTATGGTAAAATATGAGATTTGACTAGAGTCACTGCCTATGTCTTTGAAAGGCTGAATGGCTAAAAGCCTATTTAAAGTTATGTCTGGCATTCATGAACTTATGTGCAATTATAATTATGTGATGGTGTGTGTTAATATCTTTTAAACAATGAAACAAACAGTGGACTAGATCGATGGTTAATGAGAATATTTAGAGAGTCTGTGTTAACTAGATAATATTAAGAAGAATATTAGAATCTCAAATCAAAACTTATGTGATATGTTGCTATGATTTAACAAAGTGATTTCTTTCTAGAATTTATCTTCCTTTTGAAAATTGGCAATCATCAATATTTAGATAAAAATTTAAAATAAAATATGTGAATAAATTTATGGAATGTTTATATGTATATGATTATGAATAATTCAGATTTTACTACTTCATTATTCCAACAGTGTTTATTCTTATATTATTTGATATAGGTTAAATAGAAAATCATCCAATTTTTCACTGGGGAAAAAAAAAATCAAACATGATTTGGAATAAAATAATTCTTACTTTAAACCTTTTCTCTGCCATTTACTAGCAGTGGAATCCCGGGGAAATTGTTTCTACTCTTTGAAGTCATGGTACGCAATAACATCTTATAGAAAAACCCGAACGAACTTTTTGGCCAACCCAATAGTTTGGTGAAAGAATCAAGCTAATACCTGCAATACAGAAAGTACTCGATAATGATAATTATTTTCTTTATTCATCATATTTCGATTTGCTAATGTAAAAGTGGTTACTGGAAATTATAAGAAAAGTGTAAGATTTCTAACTTCATAAGATTTGTAAATACATACATGTATTATTATCTTTTAAATATATCAATTAAAAATACTCTTCACTTGCATGTTGTATACAATATATGGATCTAAATTTAAAAAAATAAAATGTTTCCTTTAGAAAAGTAACTTCATACACGAAAAGTTGATATAATTATTGGATTGTCCCTGGATCTTCCTTATCTTTCCACAAATTCTTAAAATTTAAGCATTTAAAAATATGCCACATATTTGTTTCAAGAACTTTGTTGAGTGACACTGAGACATATTTCACTGACAGTTGTGATGAGAGATCAAAGTTATTAGAAAGTTCACACAACATGAGAAAATAACCCCAAGTCACTGAACTCCAAAGCCTTTTTCAGGAATGTTCTCCTGATCCCTGCAACACTGCCTTCTACTTCTTCCAAATTCATAGTCTGAAAATCTCCCCACCTTTGGTTACACTCTTTTCTACAGCTTTCAACTATTCTGATAAAATCTAGTTCAATATCTGCAGCCTTGACTGCTCTCTTGCTATTCAGTTCCATGTTTCCAAATCCATATTTTATTCTGTCACGCAGGTGTCACGCTGAAAATTCAAATCTAACATCATCTTTTCCCCAAAAATAGATCCAGTTCAAACTGTTATTTCCATCACTGATGTCCTCATCCTACCCCTAGCTACCCGGGTTCAGAGTTCAAGATATTTCGGATTTTTCCCTTTTCTTCCACTTCTAAACAATAACCCGTGCTGTCAATCTACTTGAAGCTTTTCATTTCTATTGTCCTCATCTTAGTCCAGGTTTGATCACATCCCACATAAACTACTACAAGCGTGCTCCAAATGGTATTTCCTGCTAATAAGATGACACACTAATACGATCCATCCTAAGTACCAGTACACATTCAAACGTGATAATTACTCTACGCCCTCAAAGTTCCACATCTGAGGCTTAGTTTTCAAGGCCATTCATCCTCTGCCCACTCTAACATTTAAAACTTTAGCCTCTAGGAATCTATTCAATATTTACAAATATTTAAATATAATCTGTAAGGACTTCTCTGGTGGCGCAGCAGTTAAGAATCCGCCTACCAATGCAGGGGACACGGGTTCAAGCCCTAGTCCGGGAAGATCCCACATGCCACGGAGCAACTAAGCCCGTGCACCACAACTACTGAGCCTGCGCTCTAGACCCCGTGAGCCACAACTACCGAGCCCAAGTGCCACAACAACTGAAGCCTGCACGCCTAGAGCCCATGCTCCACAACAAGAGAAGCCACCGCAATGAGAAGCCTGCGCACCGCAACGAAGAGTAGCCCCCGCTCGCCGCAACTAGAGAAAGCCTGTGTGCAGCAACGAAGACCCAACGCAGCCAAAAATAAATAAAAATAAATAAATAAGTTTGGAAAAATAAATAAATAAATATAATCTGTATACTTCCACTTCCACAACTCCTCTGTTTCCAATTAACAAGTACTTATATCATTATGCCATTATAAAGTAACTTCACGAACACAAAACTGTTTTGAATACCCCATGTAATTATTGACCCTGCAAAATGAAGAAACATGGGTCACCTCAAAAAGAAATAGGTGACAGGAAATTTAAATCACCTGGATATTTCACATTCAATAGCAATAAAAATCATAACAATTCTATATTCATAGTACATGGAAATAAACTTGAGTTGAAAAAGTAAAAAAATGTTAATTATATTCTTTGTATGTTTAATGAATAGTAATAACCACAGTCAAATTTTGCAGAAGTAAAACTATCACATATACAGACATAACCATTTTCAATACATCTACTTTGAATGCTTAACCTATGCAAACACTTTTAGAGACATATTTGCTTAGTTTGCTACTTCTGATAAAATCGTTTTATATCAATGTGTTTAGCAAAATGGTTCTATGATTAAACAGACAAATAAATGTTCAATTATGTTTATTTGAATAAATTATGGATTAAAAATGAGCTTCATGTTCCACATTGCTGTTTGAAAACTAAAAAGAACTTTCTATGTCTCTGGACTTATTCACCATGAAAAGTTCCACATATAAAACTATCACTTTTAACTCCACGTACAAAAAAAATCATCACAGAATTACATATTGTGGCTATTTACTCATCAGGGCAAATAAACAGAAATGTGATCTTAATCAAATGCCATAATCCAATACAAGATCTATAAATACATGAATGGGCAAAAAGTTCCATAGTATTTTGGCACCAACATATTAGTGTCAATCTTTTAAGGGCTTTGAAGGTTCAAACATATAGAAATGTTCTTCAACTAAAATTATATATTCTCCCTGCTTAGAGAAGATGTATGACTAAAATGTACTGTCTTATAAAAGTTTTCCTTTAAAGAATGAATTTTCTACTACATTCAGTATTTTATCTCATTTAGTATTTACCATTTAATCTTATATGGTAATGTGGCATTTTAGTTTATTTAGTGCTTTATAAAATGACAAGATTTTTGATGTCTCACTCAAAATGTATGCACAGCTTAAGACAAACCATATTTAATACTTCAAATGGGATAATTTTTTTCCTGCTTTGTGCTGATCTTAATTCAGGACCCCACTATCTAAAAGAGGTACAAAATTTCTCAGTTTTTGCCAATATAAGAATATAAATTTAATCTAAACTTTGTTCACCTCTTTTCAAATAAATATTTATAAAAATGGTTTTCAATTAAGAATTATTACCACTTAAACTTAGTCTCATAACCAAAATATTATGGGGCACCTTGGACTGAAATGTTTTGCTAGGCAAAACATCACTGACTCTCTGACATCAAATATGCAAAGTGAACAGAAGAATGAAAGCGCGTATGACTTTCTAAAGATATTCAAAATTATACATTTGTAAAACAGTACTTTGCTTCCATGATTTAGTTAAATCATTTTCTGTATGTCAAATTATATGCTATTCTTTCGCTCTAATGTGAAATGAAAAAAAAATACAGACACTAAACCAGTATCTAGTACTACTAGCGTTTGCAAGCCTAGTGGATGTATGTGATATGGCTTCACGATAAACAGTTATCTTCCCATAATTAGCAATACTGGTTCAACAAACAAACAAAAAACAGCTCTTGAGAAAGGCAAAGGTATTAAGAGGTAGTTTAAGTCAAATTTGATATTATTCTTGATATCTACCACAAATTATTTATTTTTGTTGTTTAAATGAAAAGTCCAAATACATTCCTATTATATTTCAAGTTGACCTGTGAACATCTAGATGCTGTTGCCACTAATTAGTGGCACCACAGAATTCAGAAACAAGTCTTTCCTGATACACACAATGGAAAAGACTTTAATAAGTGAATACCTAAGAATCTATAATACCATCACACAAAGAGAACTATAATAATAGTCAACAAATGGCTTTTTAAAAATGTACTATTTGTCGCTAAATACACTGCCATTATAACAAAAAACCTTTTGTGCTTTAAAAGGGTATGTTTCTCTCAGTAAAATATTTATGCTTTTATAAATTACCAGACTATATAGCTCATCCACAACAATTTCACTGTTATTGCATAAAATAGTAAATTATTTCTTTTAAATTATTAATTCAATAGAAAAAAGAATTTTTCAGGCTTATAGTCTTTTGAAAGGACAGAAAAATAGATGAAACAAAACCAAAATGACAATTTCAGCATTTAAAATTTACAAATGATAATTCAAACAAATGTTATGACATTTAAGATAATGAAACCCTTCATTTATTCTGCTATCTGGTATGAGTTTTATTTCACATATAAGGAGTCAGAACAGATGTCCAAATATTGTAATGCCAAAAGAGAGTTAGGGCATATCTTGATTAATACCCTCAGAGCAGCCTGTGGTGTCTCTTTAAAACTGGCATGCATTACCTCAAAACAACTATTTAAATCCATTCTAGGAAATATAGCTAGACAAAGCATTCCCGAGACAAAAAGAAAACAACAAAGCTCAGTATAATCCTTTTAGCAATGTGAGCTGCATATTATTGACAGACCATTCATTGCAATCAGCAAATGATTAATTGCAAATTTGTTGCTAAATTGACCACACTCAAAAAAATAGACAAGCTTCAGGCTACTGTTAAAGAGGAAAAACTTATGTTAAAAATGATTGGAGACTTTTTGCAGGGAATTAATTCTAATCAATATGCTTGTTGACTACACAGTAGAATAGACTTCCTTAAATAGGAGAGGTACCCATTATTGTAGACATTGAAATTAATATTTAACCCACTGACTTGCAATTTTTTTAAATTTATTGAAGTAGCATTTTGTTGCTTTACCTTTAATAAATAGTTCATGTTTTATCAAACATGTGCAAAAGATTTGTTTTCCTATTTCAAATGTAGATTGCAGACGTAATGCCCATATGGTCAAACTTATAATAACTGCCTGAAGCAATTTGTTCTTGGATTTTTAAAGATAAACCTCAGTGGCATATTAAAAATATAAAAGGGGATAAGATAGTACGATGGATGAGTATTTGTCTCTCAGTTACAAATGGCTTTTATTTCTTTACAAACAGAGCACCTTTCGGGTTCTTTTATTCACATCAGAGTGTTTCAGGCAAAAAAAGAATGGTGCAGTGGTATATTATTATAGATATTTTGTTCAAAATGACCATTTTCATAAAACTAACTTTCAAAGTCATTTCTTGAATAAATATTTATTGAGCACCTACTATTGGCCAAACATTGTGCTTGGTTCCAAGTTGACAACATTAAATACGCTTAGACCTGTGCTTAGGAAAATCACAAAAGTTGTAAATCTCTACTTCCCTGTCTTATTTTTCTTTGAGCCCCACTGGGGATGCAACAGTGACAAAGAGGCAGGAACAATACTCTGAAGTTCTTGGGAACAGTAGAAGCAGTATTTTTTGCAATAAAACTGAAAAAAGAAGATGAGCAGAGTTGCTTCAGATATTTACAGAAGTTCAATTACTACTAAAATTATGTCGGTGATTATGCAATTCTATTTTCAGGTAAGGCATCAAAAATCAATATACCTAATAGGAATGTATTTCTAAAAAATGTGTGAGAGTGCTTCAAGATATAGACTGTACAAGGCAGGAGAGTGGTATGAAAAGTGAAAATCTTTAGTTTTCAACACTAGCCCTCCATGTTGACATTACATTATTCTTTTGGGAAAACTACACCAAACTCTGAATTACATTCCCCACAATACAGAGAATGTCTTCTTTGGTCAACACTATGCTCCTGGGTTCTTCAAACAGGGCAACTTAACACAATTTGTCACTATATTCCCTAGTACACATCTAGACAGGTACAAGTGAGCTTAAAGAGCCTCTGCTACATAAGAGAACACCAAATGACCCAGAGCTTATAGGCAAGAATTGGAACTTGGCAGGATCACTGAGAATAATAACCAGAGAAAACCATAATTCAAAAAGATACATGCACCCCAATGTTCACTGCAGCACTATTTACAATAGCCAGGACATGGAAGCAACCTAAATGTCCATCAACAGAGGAATGGATAAAGAAGATGTGGTACCTATATACAAGGGAATATTACTCAGCCATAAAAAGGAATTAAATAATACCGTCTGCAGTAACATGGATGGACACAGACATTGCCATACTGAGTGAAGTAAGTCAGAGACAAATATCATATGATATTGCTTATATGTGGAAGCTAAAAAAAAAAATGGTACAAATGAACGTATTTACAAAACAGAAATAGAGTCACAGATGTAGAAAACAAACTTATGGTTACCAAGGAGGTAAGGGGAGGGAAGGGATAAATTGGGAGATTGGGATTGACATATACACCCTACTATATGTAAAATAAATAATAAGAACCTACCATATAGCACAGGAAACTCTACTCAATACTCTGTAATGACCTATATGGGAAAATAATCTAAAAAAGAGTAGATATATGTATACGTATAACTGATTCACTTTGCTGGACACCTGAAACTAACCCAACATTGAAAATCAACTGTACTCCAATAAAAATTAATTTAAAAATAAGAATAAAAAAATAATCTACTGAAGGTATCGAAAGTTGGATATTACTATACATATAGTTGAGCAAACTGACGTTCAACAATGTTGGGTACATCATGCAATGTTGCAAAATCAGTATCTGGTTTCAAATGGTATTCAAACTCAGCTCTCTTCTAGGAGATGGCTGGTTATCTTATTTACACGATATCACTGAGCGCTGAAAGAACTGCTATCACCAAATGCCACTGAAGGAAGGACAACTGACGTTCTATCACTACTAAACCTCAAAGCAAAAGTTTGGTTGCACATTTAACTTTATTAATAAAAACATATATTTTTACTTATTTTAGATTTTTACATCCCATTTGTACTGAATTAAATTCTTATACTTTTAAAATACATGGGAAAATAATCACGTTTTACTCTATTTGAAGGGTTTAGGTCAGTACAGGAATATTTTCTATCAAAAGGCATGTAATTTATATCTATTCCTCAATTTGTGAAAAGTATCTTTTAAAGCAAATAAACATTGTCTCGGTAAAGCAAATTTGCTGCCTCACGCATTCTCCTTCATAGCATTTGTTGAAGATGCTTACCTTGCTTAAATGTCTTTAAAGCTCATTAAAATACATTCACAAATATGTGTTCCATTTTTAAAAACTGCTCTACTAATGATGCATTAATATAGCTAACTTAATTAACACACAGTTTTATAAAATTATAGAGATACAAATTGAAAAGAAAAACAGCACAGGTAATAAGCCATTGAATTCTAAAAACTTGAAGAGTTTTAAGAGATTCAAACTCAGAGATTCAGAGAGTAAAATAACCTGTCTAAATGTTAGTGCTGAACCAGGAGTACAACAAAAGTCTTCTAAGTTAAAATGCAGGCATTCTTTCTATTTTACATTAAATCATCTGAATTAGTCATTTAATGTAACTTCAGGGAATTATCAATTTGTTGTGTTTTGGGGGTTTTTTTGCCTCAAAAAGTGTAAAATTCTATCAACGAGTACTAGGATTTATCCGTAAGCACCTGTCAGCTTTTTGCTAGCAAGGACACACAGGACCCAACTAATTTGGATTGTACAATGAGAAAACATTCACCCCAACAGACTGAAAACGTCCAAACTACTAATTACTTTAAATAGTGATATATCTATTTACTTGCCTTAATTAATACTTAAATGTATTAATTGCTCCCATGTGGGAAACAAATTATAATTGATAGGGAAGGAGAGGAATCACTTGGAGATGAAGCTAGAAAAAAACTGGATTTTGAAGAGAAAGAAAAGACATTTGTGTAAACATGAAAGGCTTTGACAATGTGAAGGTAGAGTTTTAATTTGATTTGATTGATGATTGAGTCCTCATCATAATTTCTTGAACAGAGGGAGGGAAAATGTATATCTTAGAGATGGGCCTCAACCTAAAAAGACAGCTGTGATTCTGTTTTGGAAAGCTTACCTTATTAATACATGAATAAAAGGTTTTTACACGTTTCTGAAGCGGTAACATGTAGCAAATAATGCTCCAAATGTATTTATGCTCAGACTCATTTTCTGTCCTTTTTACTGGTTTTTGCCCAGCAATATAACTCAGTTTGATCTGAGATGGCATGAAGTAGTTGTCTGAGGCAGAGCATTACTAGCTTTGGTGGGACGCAAGGCTTCATCTGATTAAAATAATATATGGTTCCATCATGATTTTTACTGGCTATCAATATCAGTTCTGAAAAGATTCATTTTTGGTTTGACTCCTCTGTCTTCTGGTCCAAGTCTTCTTGAATACCAAAAACGAAATTAAGATATCCCAGATCAGGGATAGATTAACTGAATCATAAAGATGTAATCTCGGGGCTTCCCTGGTGGCGCAGTGGTTAAGAATCTGCCTGCCAATGCAGGGGACACGGGTTCGAGCCCTGGTCTGGGAAGATCCCACATGCCGCGGAGCAACTAGGCCCATGGGCCACAACTACTAACTGAGCCTGCGCGTCTGGAGCCTGTGCTCCGCAACAAGAGAGGCCGCGATAGTGAGAGGCCCGCGCACCACAATGAAGAGTGGCCCCCGCTGGCCACAACTAGAGGAAAGCCCTCACACAGAAATGAAGACCCAACACAGCCGAAAATAAATAAGTAAATTAAAAAAAAAAAAAAAAGATATAATCTCACAGATCAGCTTGTTTGAGAATTTCTTTTACAAGCAAGAAAACTGAGGGAAATGCCCTGAATGGAATGATTTGCAAATAGTTAATGAGCTGTGGCAGAGATAACTGTCTCTTGATTCCTAGTGTACACCCTTATACTACATAATCTAACTTTAATGCCTAGTAGTAAATAAATAGATCAAATACCTTCTGAAAAGTGAGTGGCAGAAGTTGCCCAAAGCACAGCTGAGTGCAGTTAAGATAAAGGATAGAACAATTAAATACTTTTCCACATACTGAAAACAGATAACCTAAGAACTGTCAAAGTGGATCAGACACCCAGCTCATCCCAGTATTTTCTTTCTGGCCGTGGCAATAAGAAGAGGACACATTTCTTCTCCCACAGGTCAATCTCAAAATTGGAAAATAAGTTGAATTGAGATTATAACTCAACAGCCTGTCTGCCCCTGGGGAGTTATTATTCATGAATTTGTTCTAGCTTTTTTGGATATTTTTATATATTTTTGTTTCCCAATTTTATATGCTCCTATAAATATTCTTGACTGTTTATTTGCTATAAGTCAATGTTAACTTTTAAGACTCAAACAATGGCTTATTTTCTTGTATTTTTAGTTTGATTAACATCTTTGCCCTTATAACTTTACCGACCTAGACTACAAGTTATCTTAAACTTCATCTTTTTGGATAAAAAGTTCATAAGACTTTCATATTTTTATTGATCAACCTTTCAAATAAAATTATTTTACCTTTCTCTGCATTTAACAATTGCTCATTTTTTACTATTAATTCACTTATTCATTTAATTTTTAATAAATGTTTGGAACCAGAGTAAGGGCTTGAGATAAGAAAACAGACATGATTGAAAAGCTCCTTGCTTTCCTGTTGCTATCATAACTTTCCTAAAGTGGAATAATCAGAAGTGCAAGAAGTAACTCTAGTAGCATTTCTGCATACTTTGTAAAATCTCAACTCCACCCTTTTGATTTTACTATTATTGTTAACAATAATATAAATTAAAACTAAATGATATATACTACTCCTAAACATAAGCAATCTAGAGGTATTGTAAGCATTTTGCCTGGAAGTGTTGGTCTGGGGACCGGCTGATGGGCAGACGCTCAAAGGACATCAGGGAGTCTACCGGTGGGGATTTGAATACAGTGCGGAAAATTTTACTGGGAACTGCAGAAAAGAGGACCTGTGTTGCAGAGCGGTAAAATGTCTAGCAACATTTCTCCTTCTTGTTACATGTAAAATAGGAATGGTATCTAATAAACTCATGAATACAGCTGCGAAAATTTCTAGGCAAAATGTAAAAAACAATTTCACGTCTTCTAGCTGCCTATAGTAAAATGCAAGACAGAGAGAGAGAGCGAGAGAACGAGAGGGAGGGAGGGAGGGAGGGAGGGAAAGATGGATCAAATAACAAAGGAACTTAAGTTTTAAAGCAAAATTTAAAGAAAAAAATTAAGGAGCCAGGACTTGATGGGTTTGAAAAAACTGTTTCTCATTTTCAGCCCCTCCCATCAAAAGATTCTCAAGAACTGGCTTCAGAGCAGAGGGAAGATAAAATCCAGGCACTACAAATAACACGTGAACTCAGGCTTAAGGTCACCAAGTTGTTACTAAGATTGTTTGTTAAGACCTAAAAAATTTTAAGGTCTTGCTTAGTGGATCTTCTAAAGAGTATGCTTTATAGACTTTCAGTTAATAGGGTTTTTAAGAATCTTAAGGGAATCCTCCCACAGCAGGCTCTTAGGCAACCCAAGTTAGAAAAAAGTCTATCAGGAAGATATATAGGGGTATGGTCTGTTGTCTAGTGGAGAGGATTTATAATTTGACACACAGGAAGCATGAAAAGTTTTTAAAGGAACTCTTCCAATTGGACTGATGGAGACAGAGACAGTACAAAATGAAAAGAAGTTGTTGAAGCTCCAACCTACTATGGGAAGGTAGCAGGCTGAGAAAACTGTTTAGCAGAAAACATGGGCTATTTTTTTCTCAGACAGCAGAACTAAGAGTTAAGAGAATCATCTCCAGGAAGCTGAACTAGGTAGTAAACAAGAAACTGACAATATGTGCTCTGCTGAATTTCAGAATTATTAAGAACCAGTAACTGGTATGTACTTTGCATTTCCTTACTTTTTGAATGGAAGTGTCTATGGCCTATTATCCCATGCCACTGTATGTTGGGCGTGTATAGAGCGTAGAGATAATTTGTCTCTTTAGTTAATAGATCTTTATTTCAAGATAAATCATATTTAAGGAGCTGTACTAGAGGAAGTGCACTCAGGAACCTCACCTATGCCTGCACCTGATTTAAATAACAAGCTTCTGGAATTTGAGCTGATGTCATAGTCGATGAGGTCTTTGAGGGTGTTGGGAGATAGTATATTTTGTGTGTGATATGGCCATAAATTTGGGGGGGGGGGAGAGGGTGAATGCTGCAGCTTCTCTCAATAGCAGTTGTCAATAAATTCTATTCCTATCTGATCACACGTCATACCCCAATGAAAGGTACAGTCTATTTCCATCTTTCTGAACCTGGGCCTAACTGACAGAATGCAGTGGAAGTGACAATCTAGGCCTTGCAGCTTCCACCTTTGTCTCTTGGAAAGCTGTTTCTGAAATGTGTGCTTTGCAGGGGACCCACCCAGCCTCCAAGGAAGCTCAACTAACCTGAGACCTCCATGATGTGAGAAGTGAGAGAAGAGGCCTTCCCACCCTGAAGGGAGAGAGATAAGTCAAGCATCCTGGAGGGAGAGAGAAAAAGTCAAGTACCAAGGTACCAGACATGTGGGTGAAGAAACTGTTTTGTAATTGGATCCTCCAGTCCCAGCTGCCAGAGCTAATGTCCATGAATCGGAGATAAATCACCCACTGATCACTTTCCAAATCCCTGCCCTACAAAACTGTGAGCAAGATAAAATCGTCGTTTTAAGTCCTTACAGTTTGAAGTAGTGTGTGACACAACAATAAATAACTCAAGCCAAACACACCTATTGTATTCATGTATGATTCTGAACTACTTTTGGTAATAGTTGTTCTTTCGGGCACTAAAATGTAATTTATAAAAGTTGGAGCCTTAAATGCAGTTGACAGAAATAAAAAGATCATAAAATTTGACATTAGATTGACAACTTAATTCAAAGTTTGGTTTCGATTGTCTTGGGTTTTATAATTGCAGTTAAAATGCCAATACACAGTCCTTGAAAATACGATACGACCTATACCACTACTCCCATCACGGTGCGTCCCAACTGCAAAAACCCTCTTGGTGCCTGTACTTATCATTCAAAGCCCAGCACGATTCCTACCATCTTTGAAAAACCCTACCTAGTATTCTGACTCTCAGACTTCCTTTCTCCTTCACTTAAGAACTTTCTACTACCCTCAGCTTGAACTCCTCCAATCTTCCCTTCAAGGATCAGTTTACTTATAGAAAACGAGAATCAATGAGAGCACCACTAGACAGCTTAAGATTTCAAAGGGCTTGTGCTGTTCTTTTGATTTTTTACTTTCACTCCAGCAATTAAGTTCCTGTCTTTTTTTCCCTTGTGATTTTGTGCCTCTCCAGGATTTAATTTATGTAAGTGACTGTATGTTGTTGTTAGTCCTTGCTTTAGAAACATCTGCATGCTTGCACAAACTCCATATTTGTGTGACTATCTCCTCCAGGAACTGATCAATCCTTATATATTGTGTTACCCTTAAGAGGAGATGAACAAACCTCTTTCTCTCTACTGTAACACTGCATGGATTACTTACATATACTGATTTTTCACATACTTTGAACTCACGATCTATATTTTGACTTGTTTTTGTTTAAGTAAAAGTGTTAATCATCTTATTAAATTGGGAGTATATTTTAAACAAGAATTACCTGTGGTATTCTTATTATAGAGTGATTTTCAAAGACTAATATAAATAAGATCATCTCCTAGACTTATTCAGGAGATCTGGAATGGGGTTAAAATCTACACTCCAGATGTTTCTGGTCCACAGACTATACTATAAACACTGTTCTGTGCAATGAGGATGAGAGTCAAGACAGTTTTCTAATAGTAACATAAAGCGGTGAGAGACTAGAGAGCAGGTCCAGTTAGAAAACCTTTGCAAAAGTGCAAAGGAGAGCCACCAGAAGGCTGATCTAGACAGTGGAATTGGGGATAGAAAGGAGGGGACAGATGGAAGCTAAACTAGCTATTAATACGTTCCTGCAACTGTTTTCTATTAAAGCTGCCTTTAAAAAATGAAAATGCACTGTGGTAAGCACTAAAGCAAACACAACCAAAAAGATGTTTTCCTAACTGGGAAATTATGATGTGCAGTTATGTTTGGTATCTAAATACAAATTCTGCATGTAGGCTGCATTTATGGAAGAACCAAAAACAACCACAATATACTGTATCGTCGCAGAAACAAAACAAACTAGCTGTACTTGGCATAGTAATGATAAGCCCTTTAAATTAAATCTTTATGCAGATTCTATTTCATACTCCAAACTTTTCATGGAGCCTGTGTAATTCTGATATGTAAACCAACAAATAGATATGCTCTGTGTATTGAGTAGCCGGTTTGGGTACCAGCTGGCTTGGCTGTATGCCTTTCTAATGGTAATGAAGTCACACAGCTGCTAGGACAATCAGCTGGAGTTCAGATTATCTCCAGCTAAATGGATATCCATTGACTAGCTTCTTATCCGGACTCATTAAAGTTCAGTATTGACAAATGAAGAGTGCTTAGAGGTTTATAGCTAAGAGGTATCTAGAAATGAACTTGTTGACTTTTTTTCCCTATAGCTTTCTCCTTGTGATTCACAGGGTATCACTCATCTATTTGAGATGTGTGATTACTAATGTACTATAAAATTTTAAGTACTCTTCCATTACTGTTTTTAAAGTGAACAAATATTCCAAAGCGAGTAGTCACATGCATCAATAAGAAGTTGTCAGTATATGAAAACAAAAGCATCACCCAAAAGTACTGTTTTTCTTTAAACCAAACAGAGAAAGACATGATTCTCAGAAAAAGTTTACAGTTGAACTGAAATTGATTTTTATTTAAAGACTCTTCCTTGCAAGTATTGTAGTGAATAATTTCCAAGATTTGACTGTAGCTACACTAGTTTACATGTCACTGCAAACTAAAGTTCTTTCAACCTAACAAACTAGATAAAGTGTATCAGTGTAAGTTAGTTAATTCTGTATGTAATCATCCCTTGAACATGCTAAAACTTTTTCAAATCCTCAAGGTAACAAGAACTTGAATTCAATACCTGTTACTCTCTAAAGATCAGAAGCAGAAAACAAGCCTTCACGTTACAGTAAAGCTCTCCGATGTTCTTCCTTTACCCCCTGCTGCAGTCAAGGCATAGAGCTCAGAAATAATATCCTATGTTTTGAACTGGTCAACTATTTATTTCATGCACTCAATTTTTTTGTTGCATTGTTTCAGGATTGCCTAACCTTATTTCCCACACTCATCCTCATCCTCCCTTATCCTGTAGACTACCTTCTACTTGCCACAAGTTCACTGCCTTTGTGAAGATGTTAAAAATGCTTAGTCCATGTTTTCCAACTTCCACCTCCAAAAATCAGTTTAAAATTGCCTCCTAAAAGTATATGTATATAATTATTTGCTTTGGAGTTTGATTAAATGTCCTTTAGACTCTTCCTCTTCTTGAAACAGAAAACAAATCTTTAGCAGACCTTCCTCAAGATATGGAAATAGAAAAGTGCTGGTGAAGTACAAATGTGAATGAAGCTCAAAACCCCAGTTTATTTGCTGCTTTACAATGTCCTCATATAAATTCTCTATCCTCTCTCTGATCTGCAGTGTACTTGTTTAATTTCTAGATCTCTTTACTGCTGATTCTAAAGACAGAGCAACATTCTTCCCCTGCCAGTAGTGTGACTTAAAATGCTTTCGCTTTTAGCTACAGCCAGATACTTCTGTAGGTCTGCATCATATTTTCAAGTGTAAGTGCTACAAGGCAGGACCTATGGCATTATTAAATGCATATTCTCTAGCTTACAGTGTGCACTAACACTACGACCAACCACACTTCCTGGTAACTCGGAATAAAGATTTTGGCAGAATCCTCTTATTAGGGAAGAACAAAATTCCAGGCCTTCCCCAAACCAATAAATGTAAACTCACCACAGGACGGATGTTGTCCTGACGCCACAGAGCATGCTCAGAGCAAGTCCAGACCTCCACACAAAGTACATTTTGGGGAGGCAAAACGGCAGACTCCTCCAGTCAGCAACTACTTCTTAATCGTCTTTTAAACTTCTTAAAGGTAACAAGTATGTCCTCTAGTCTCAAAACATTTACCCAAAAAAAAAAAAAAAGGTAGAAAATATGCAAATAAAGTGTCCCTATATTGGCACAGTGTGACACCGGGAGTCAGAAGATCTGCTTAAGTCTGGGAATTTACGAGAATCACTTAATTGCTTTTGATTACTAAAATAGGATTCAGATTTCGTTCATTCACAAAACAAAGATACGCCATAGGCTGTGCAAGGCACTGGAAACACAGAATTAGAAGTCCAATACACAGACCTCTGAGGAGATCACACCTGGGATGCCTAGGGTACCTGAAAATTCAAGATTCTGTTAGTAGGTGAATGGGTAGGAACATCATTACTCCCTTGGATTTTCCACACAAAAAAGATTTACTGCTGACATCCTCTGCTATAGAAGTGGCTGTTGATATTCCTTGATACTCTGTTCTCTTCTGTATTTCCTAGCAGCTTAACCATTGACTAGTTCTGGCCAGTAGATGGTAACTGGAGGAAACAGGGGTAATAAGTATCACCTGTAGCCAGGAGTAGTTACCTGTCCAGGATTCCTTCTTTTTGCCCTGTTTCCCACTCCATCTGTAGGCCAGATGATGCCAAGGTGACACTGTACTTACAATATAGCACAGGTACTTGCTGCAAGTACCTGGGCTATTTAGAGGACAACTACCTAACCCATGGACAAGATATAACTTCTATTGGGTTAAGCCATAGAGATTTAAAGGCTTGTTTTTTTGTTGCAGCATAACCTAGCATAACATGCTTAATTCAAACAATTATATAATATTAAAATTCTCACTCACGGACATAAAAAATTAAGATCAGTCAGTGCTCTTCATGACAATTCCAAAACCTAGCATCTTATTCTCTGGCCCTCAAAACGTAAGCATTTAAGTTCTGATATTTTCTCCAAGGAATACTGCAATTTTAATGGAATACATAACTCTCCTGAGCATACTGTCAGAGATGCTCCTGAAATATTAAATGTGCCATGTAAAATCCTTAATGGTCTATTACTAATCAGCATTTTCATGGAGAATCCACATATGACTTAATGTTAAATATGTCAAGCCATAAGGTGTGTGAGGATGTTTTCATTTTGTACTTGCACAGAGATTTTCACAGTGTTCTTATTTTTGTTGCCATTTGGGAGTATCTGTGGATTCCATGTCTTTGTTCACCCTTTCTCCTCAGGTATCCACGGAAGGCCGTATGTTGAACCAACGTGGTACCCCCTGAAGTAAGTTTTCCTCTTTAAAATGCTACATTTTGCAGCATTCTACGTGCCATCTATCTACATTCCATTATGTTGGCACAGGTCTGACCAACTTGCAAGCAGGCAGAATGCCAAACACACAGATGGTATGGGGGGAAAGAGCCAAAAAAAACATGTGAATCAACTGTGGGTACTGATGGCATAATTCCCAGACATGAAAGTCCAAACACTTGTCCATCCTAAGCTTACAGTACATACTTACAGACACGCAGATTTGTCAACAATAATCTAGCACTGACAGATTAATTTTATATTTTTTAAAGCCACCTTTGGCTGCTGAGGATAGCTACAAGGCAATAACTCCACAAAGCTTGGTGTTCAATCTTTTGTCATTACCTAGGTGACTCTTCAAAAGACAAATAGGCAAGACATTTAAAAAAAAACTGTTTCTAGCTAAATCAGTTTTAAATAAATGGAAAAAGTGTATCCTGGCTTTATTCATATATACTGTGCAATAAAAACAGAAGACAAATGTCAATAAACTATATGCTAGGACCAAAGACTGCACAGCAGGCTTCAAACTGTGGCTGTTAAATACTCATCTTTGACCCTTATGTCTGTGTGATCAAAACTGTATTGTTTTAAAACCAGTAAACTTTATTACCAGGATTGGACCTGTGAGCACAAGAAATGGACAGTACATGACTGGAGGATCTTTAAATGGACCACCCACTTAAAGAATGCCTTCCCTGCTGTCTTGGCAGTTTGCCTGAAATTTCTTAAATTATTGCCACTTAGTTAGGTTAAGTTACTTTATCTCCTGAAGGTGCCTATTAGAAGGAAAATGTTTTGTTAGGGAAAGTAGAACAGAAGACTTTGGATTTGGGGGATAGATGAGGTGTAATTATTGCAGCAAAGGCCCTCAGGACCTAGTGGGAAAGACCCCCAGAATCCCTTCACCTTACTCATAAGCTATACTAAGGACAATTCCTATTAAATTGGTTTTAGAGAGAACATCTATTAAATAAGTTGATACTGAACTTCTTGAGGTTGAAAATACTTAGAAAATTAATTCAGGACCTAGATAACCTATTTAATATGTTCAAAGTGAGTGAGTAATATATTTAACTCAGGTCTCTTGAGCCCAAATCCAGTGCTATTGTTATTATCCTATCATCCTGCCATTTTACAGAGTTGACCTAGTTCATTTATTTGACTTTTAGAGTTTAAGATGTGAATAGGAATATTACATTCAATTTTCAAGAGACCATTTATTAAATGACTACTAGCATATAAGTGCAAGATTTCAAACGAGCAGGGAGAAAATAAACTGTCCTTTCTAAGTGGCTGGTTAAATCATGTTACATTTCTGTAATTTTCTTAAATTCCATAGCATACAGTACACACAGACATGTAGTCTCTTCTATGATTAGACATCTCACTACCGTTTTAATCTTGATTCCAGGTCAATTTATGTCCATTGCCTATGGATGTATTTTGTTTACCAAATAATGAATACATACTTCCAGTGCAACATATTCATGTTTGCAGAACATCAAACATAGTCACAGAATCTGGTGTTTGAGAAGTCTACTTTAATCCTTACTTTCCTACAAGATGGAATTATTTGGCTACATTTGATTACCAAAGAGGATTTGTATAAGTGACATATATTCAGAGCCTACCCAGAAAGTAAAATTTTCGCAATCATAACTTTGTTTTTTCTTAAAAGATACTAAAATGTTAAGAAATAGGTTTACTCTTGAAGTTTACTTGGATATGAGACAGGATTAGAATGCCCTAAGATTGCTTGAATCTTCTACAATTTCACCCTGAAAACTCAGTTTCTTTTATTTTTAATTTGTCTTAAAACATTCCTATAGATAGCTCAGATTTTTGAAAGTGGCTTACAGCCATTCCTCAAACAAAGAAGCTAGTAGAGTACTTTACAGATTTCTCAAATTATAATTAAGGTATACAACTGGTAAAAACTTACTGTTTCATCAATTTTCCCTACTAAATGTAATTAAGAGACTCCCTGTCCATTAATATATTGCAGAACTCAATTGTAACACAGCTAACCATTACAGAGGTTCTGAAAGACCACAAATCATAAAATCTCCCTGACAGCAGAAGTTTACACACCAAAACCTGAAAACAGTTTATTTGAACTAAACAAAGAGATTTTGCTCTGTGACAATTCATTTATTCTTTTTTCTTCCTTCCATCATTCAATCATACGGCCATTTATGCAGTCACCAAGTAACTGTTGAGCATTTATTACATGTCAAGAACTGGGGCAGTTATTGAATACAAAGAAAATACAGTACGTAGTCAAAAGAAAATTCCTTTGGTACAAGATTCAGAATTGAAAAGATTATATAACTTCTGCAATGAATACATGAAAGGAGATGAGATTTTCATTCAAGGTAGAAAATGCCATCCATTACAAAAGTGCTATTAATAACAGACCTTTAATATTTAATAGAGCAGAGTGATTAAGACAGAATCCATACTTTATTATTCTATCTTCTACATGTATTAAGTAGGTTTGACCACATTTGGGGGTATTACATGTAATTAAGAATAAAACTAAAAAACATTTTTAAAAATCTCTATAGGACATAGTAGATGTCTGTGTCCATTTAGAGCAATCATATTTATGTCAACAGCTTATTCTGCTTTTATTGAATGCAAATTTGTTGTGTAATTTTCACTTTCTCACTAAAAAAATAACAAAATAAATTAGCTCTGTGAGCATGAGGGGACGTTTTTGGAGAATGTATTCACTTTTAAGACACAGTCACACAGTCTAATTCTGGAAGCAGTTAAGACAAATAATTATTATCTGTATTTTCCTATTATACCAACACAATGGTTTTACTAAAACAAGATTTTTTCAACAGACCTACTGGATTTTAAACACTATAGTTGAAGCCCAATTTTTTATCATGAGTGTTGTCAAAATTTTATATTGAAATACATTTTTTTACTAGGTTGTAACTGTTTTTACAGGTAGAACTACATGTTGTTCATCTTTGTATACTCCTTGGGACATAGCATAATGTTTCATTTAATAAAAGAGTGTTAGAATGAAATTAAAATGGTGAACATATGGATGATTTTCTAAATATAAAAGTCCTCTATGCAGTTACTATGTTCCACTGATTACTCGTGGTTAAAATGTTCTACCTGCTATTTTGTGCCTAAATTTGTTGGTTCTGCTTTTGGGCTACAGACATTTCTAGGCAGTTAATTACCAAAAAGTAATCTGATTCTTGTTTTAAAGTTTCATTTCTTTACAAGGCAAATTAAAATCTTTAAACTCATGAGATAAATTATAAATGTTAAATGTATAAAAGTGCCAATGAAAACCCTACTAATTAACATGAGCACTGATTATATTTCAGATGCTATTTAAATCACGCTTTTATAGTTCTAGCCAATGAAATACTCCTATAACATCTTTCTAAATTGTGATGTAAATAATAAACCAAACTTTGATCTTCTTTTTAAATTATGCAGGTATCCCTCCCACCGTAAAAAAAAAAGCTGTTTTCCAAAATTCAAAAATTTTAGTTCAGAATTGACAAATGAAAATATATAAGGATCACATTCCCACCTGAAAATAACTTAAAAAATAGGACATTAACTTGACTTTCTTAAAAGCTATACACAAGTAGAACTATCAACTGCATTATTTGCACAATGTATGGATATTTCCAACTATTACTTGCACTCCACAGAATCTGATTATAACTGCAAGTAATCTTTTATTTAAATATCTGAATATAAAATGTATTATGGATTGGTAATCTAATTATAAAACAAGTAATTAAATATTTATGAGCAAAACGTGCTTATCAGAATCTCAAAGATACTAACATATTGAGCTATTATTTTTTATCAAATGAACCTATTTTTAATTTTACCCTGTATCAAGTATAGTAATAAAAAGAATGCTCTGAATTAATTTTTACTACAACTTTACAAGAAAGGTGCTACTGACTTCCCAGAGGTGGGACATTCCCTCAACAATAAAGATTTCTTAACTAATGGTTCTCATGTTTAGAGCATTATAAAGTCAGTTAAAATATAAAAATCCGGTAACAAAAATAAAAAATGGGAACACTCATTATGACATGAATATATTGTTTCATTTTTTTCTATTTCATTAGCAATTTCAGGAAAATTATTCAACATCTCTGAGGAAATTGATTATAGCAGATTCTGTGACTATTTGCCAGGGAAATAATGAAATCAGCAGTGGCAGTGTTCAAGATCTCAAAATACGGAAGGGAGTTGTTTGCTTTGAGATGGACTGTCTCTTAGGTGCTCCTGACAGGCAGATCAGACACTCCCCCACCCACCCCATTATTATGAACAAATCAGAAACTGATTCAAACAAGCTAACATGTTTAATAATTTAAATTTATTAAACTATCTTTTCATTAGTCTATTAACTAGAATATCATTGTTTTCCAAAAGGACTTAGGCACTTTATCAAAAAATGTATGCATGGGGGAGAGGGAAAAATCTATAAATTTCACATTTCAAGTGTCTAATACCAAAGTATTCACACAGCATTGCTACAATCTGGGCAACATCTCAACCTTCTGCCTTTTCATCTAGAAATAAGAACTTTATCACTAAATTCTTTGAATAATTACCGTGGCTATTTTTCTTAAAGCTACTTAGATTATAAATAAATGACATGGTTACTGCAGAAATGTAAGAAGATTTCTCATTTCAAATTGCTACCACAGAGGTCCTATTTTTTTTAAAGGCAAAACAACTGTTTTACAACACAAGTAAAAAACAATCTATCCACTCTAGGAATAAGTAAACTATTATTGAAATTCCTGGGACATAAAACAAAAAGTAATCCCCCCCTAAAGAGTACATAATTTGAACAAAGTCATTGAACTAACTGAAAATACAGCTATAAAATCAAGCTCTACATATTCTTCCAGAACCATTATAACAGTACTGTCTTAAAAATACTTTCTTGCATACTTGAAGAATTCCATGTACTTTCCAAAATCTGTAATTTGCACCCAAGTAGTTTGGGGTTTAATTGAAGATTAAGAGTAAACAAATTAGACCCAAATAGGCCATGCAGATAATGAAGGTGCATGAAGAAAGCTGTGTGGGACAGATGCACACTGAAGAGCCCATTTTGTCTCAAGGGATACACAGAATCTGCTCAGGCTCAATACTGCCATGTAGGGAAGACCAGATGAGTACTGCCTCATCCTGTGATTTTCCAAGAGAAACATGAAATTTAGAATTTTATATGTAATACTTCTGTTTAAAAAATGTTTGCCTATTCAACGTTTCAAAAAAAAAAAAAAAAAACAGCTAAAACTAGCATTTGGGTTGCAGGGACTCAGGAGATATGAATTTTTTCCCAAACAAAGAGACAACCACACTACTATTGGACTAGGAGGGTATGTGGCTCCCAAATTTTAGCATGTAGCAGAATCACCTAGAAGCCTTGTTAAAAACACAGATTGCTGCATCCGTTGCCCAAAGTTTCTGATTCAGTAGGTCTGGGGTAAGGTCTGATACTTTGCATTTCCAACAAGTCCCCAGGTGATGGTGCTGCTGCTGCTACACTGATGTACATTGTCTTATCTTCTTTTTTAATGAAAAGTAACAAATCATAAGACTCCGTTAAAATTTTTAAATGTTACTGAAGTAAATATAAATACAAGTATTCACATGGACATAACTTTCCATTTCCCTTGAATGAATTAAATTTTTAAGAAACTGCCTAACTCATGGAAAGTGGCTGTTTCACATAACCCATCAGAAATTAATGAGGGTTTCAGGTTTTGCATATTCCCTCCATCACTTAGTATTATCTGGCTTTTGATTACAGACTTCCTAGTGGGTATGCAGCAGTATATTACTGGAATTTTACTTTGCATTTTCCTAATGATTAATCATGTTGTGTTCTTCATCTGCTTATTAGCTTTTTGAAATAGCTTTTTTGGTGAAATGTCTATTCAAGTCATTTGTCCCTCGTATAAATGGAGTTGTCTTATTATTCTTGGATGATAGTTATTTATAGTATATGGATAAAAGTCATTTATCAGACATATGATTTGCAAATATTTTCCCCACTATAGCTTGTCTTTTTATTTTCTTAATGGTGTCTTTTAAAGGGCAAGCATTTTTAATTTTATTGGACTCCAATTTATCAATTTTTAGTTTATGGGTCATGCTTTCACTACTGTGTCTAAGTACATTTTGCCTAACCCAAAGTCACAAAGATGTTCACCAGTTTTCCTCTATAAGAATATATTTTTAGTTATTATTCTGGATTTTGGTAACTTGTATCTTTCCTCATATTTTCTTGGTCTAGCTAGATTTCATCAGTTTTGTTCATTTTATCAGAGAATAAATCTTTGATTGGTTTCACTGATTTTTTTCTATTACTTTTCTATCTTCTATTTCATTGATTTCTGCTCTAATATTTATTATGTCATTCCTTCTGTTTGCTTTGGATTTAGTTTGGTTTCTTACGGTGGAAACTTACGTTATTGATTTGAGACATTTCTTCTCTTCTAATATAGGCATTTAAATCTATAAATTCCCTTCTAAACACTGCTTTGGCTACATCCTATAAGTTTTCATATGCTGGGGTTTTATTTTCATTCAGTTAAAAATATTTTTAATTTTCTTTGTGATTTTTTCCTTTGATCATGTATGATTAGAAGTGTCTCATTTAATTTCCACTATTTGGGAAAATATTTTCCCAGATTTCCTTCTGTTGTGGATTTTTAATATAATTTTGCTGTGGTCAAAGCAACGCCTTGTATGTCAATATTTTTACATTCATTGAGACTTGTTTTGCAGAACAGCAAACTGTTTCTACTGTAAAATGTTCTGTGAGTGTGTGAGTGAGTGAACAGAATGTGTATTCTGCAGTCATTTGGTGGAGTGTTCTCTATATGCCAATTTAACATAGTTGGTTGACAGTGTTGTTGAAGACTCCTATATCGTTGCTATTTTCTGTCTAGTTTTCCTATAAATTATGAAGAGTGGAGTATCGAAAAATTCCGGCAATGTTGTTAAAGTTTTCATTTCTTCTTTTAATCTTTCAGTTCTTGCTTCATATATATAGGGGTTCTACACATTTAGAAGTGCATGTACCTTTACATCCTATATTCCAAGGGTGCATGTACATTTGTAAGTTTTATATAGTCCTGATGTACTGCCATTTGTCATCTTTAACACTCCAGTTCTCTTATGGTTACTGTTTGCATGGTATTTCTTTTACTATTCTTTTACTTATAGCCTATTTGTGCATTTGAATTTAATGTGAGTCTCTTATATATAACATATAGACAATTGGATTTTTAAAAACTTTATTTATTTAATTTATTTTTGGCTGTGTTGGCTCTTCGTTGCTGCACGCAGGCTTTCTCTAGTTGCAGTGTGCGGGGTTCTCATTGCAGTGGCTTCTCTTGTTGTGGAGCATGGGCTCTAGGTGTGCGGGCTTCAGTAGTTGTGCCTTGAAGGCTCTAGAGCTCAGGCTCAGGAGTTGTGGCTCACGGGCTTAGCTGCTCCACTGCATGTGGGATCTTCCCAGACCAGGGCTCGAACCCATGTCCCCTGCATTGGCAGGCGGATTCTTAACCACTGCGCCACCAGGGAAGCCCTATATAATTGGATTTTTAAAATCCAGTCTAACAATCTCTACTTTTTGATTTGGGTATTTAGTCCATTCCCATTTAATGTAAGTATTAATAAGGCTGAATTTATGTCTGCTATTTTGTTACTGTTTCTTCTTGTCTCATGACATTTTACTCTTTTGTTTCTCATTTACTGCCTTATTTTGTGACAAATATTTTCAGTGTATCAGTTTAATCTCTCTGCTGATTTAAAAAATGTTACTTTTCTCAGTGGTTTTGCTAGCGATAACAATATGTATCTAAGCTTATCAAAATCTAATTCAACTTAATTCTGCTAAAATACAGAAATTTTGCACCAATATATCTCCTTTTCCCCCTCTCCATTTTATGTTATTATTGCCATATATATTTTTATGTTATAATCAATATATTACAATCTCTATATAATAATGCCATATTATAATAATTGCTTTATGCCATATTATGTATTTTAACGTAATTAACAGAAGAAACAAGAAAAACACAAATTTATAGAATCTTTTATATTTACTCATATATTTATCATTTCCAGCAGTCTTAACTTCTTCCTGTAAATGAGTTATTCACTGGTGTCACTTTCTCTCACCGTGAAAGACTTCTTGTAGTACTTTTCGTATGGCAAGAAATCCTATATGAAATCTTTCAGTCTTTGTTTATCTGGAAAGATCTTTATTCACATTTATTACTAAAGGATAATACTGCTCAATATATTACTCTTGTTGATGGTTTTTTTTTTCTTGCAGTAGTCTGAATACATTATTCCACTCTTTTCATCTTCATTGTTTCTGGTCAGATGTCAGCCATTTTCTGTAGTCATTCCCCTGTATGAGTTGTTTCTCTCTTGTTACTTTCAAGATTTTCACTGTCTTCTAACAGTGTGACATATGGCATGTCTCAGTTTGATTCACTTAGTATTTATCTTATTTGCTTATTTGTTGATTTCCAGGATCTGTAGATTACTCTTTTTCATCAAGTTTCGGGAGTTTTCAACCACTGTATCTCAAATTACCCCTGCCCCTCTTTCCTCTCCTTCTAGGACTCTCATTACCTGTATATTGGTATATGTAATATTGTCACAAAAGTTTCATACTCTGTTCATTTATCTTCAGTCTTTTTGTGTATTCAGATTAGAAAATTATTATTCATCTGTTTTCATGTTCACTGGTTCTTTTTTCCTTCTCTTTTTACATAGATCTGCTATTGAGCCCTTCTAGTCAATTTTTCATCTTTGTTATTGTACTATTCCACAATTCCCACTGCTTTTTTAATAATTTTTTCTCCTTTGATATAATCTATTCACTGAGTCATTATTTTCATATATATTTTAATTCTTTAAATAAAGTTTATTTTATTTTTTAACATATTTATAATAGCTACTTCAAAAACTTAGTCTACTATTTTCAACATCTGGGAAAATTCAGGCACTTTCTACTGACTTTTTTTTCCCTAAGAATGGGTCACATATTATTTCTTTGCACATCTCATAATTTTGTTGAATACTGAACTTTTTAGATAATAAAACAATCATGGATTACGCCTTTCCGTCCTTAAGGCTATTGTTATTGTTGTTTTGCTAGTTTGTTTAACTAACTTGCCTGGACTAAATCTGTGAAATCTATCTTTCCAGCAATGTCTGATGTCCTATAATGGACCTTTCAGTTTATTTGTTTGTTTATTTTAAACTTGGCATTGTAATAGTCACCTTTGTGATCATATATCTCAGTGTTCCAATGAAGCTTGGTCAAAGTTTGTCCTCACCTACTTCAACCATTAAGTTTTTTATTTTTTGCTGATGGATCTATTTGTGACCCAGATAGTACATTTAAACTTTAGACTGTGTTTACAAGTTTGTCCAGGGTTTTACTTCTTATAAGGCTCTTAGACATTTCTGCCACACAGACAGAGGCTCTACAGGCCAGACTGTGGGTCACTTAGGACTATTCTGTTAAGAGTATGCACTTAAGTTTTTGTCAACTTGTGATACATAGCAAGTTTACCAAGCCCTTTATGTCTGTCCCTCTCATACTTCTCTGTCAAGTTTTTGGACAGTCTACTGGCCCTGCATATGCCATACGGGCTTGCACACTAAGTCTTAGAAAAGTACTAAATCATCCCTGTTCATTTGCTACTGAGCACTTTAACTGACTACACTTCAAATTAAATGAGCCACATTTGGCAGTGGCAGCAAGGCAGGCCCCTCCTGATTTAACTACCAGATTGATACAGCTGGGGAAGGGAGTGATAGCATATCCAGGCAATAATATGATAGACTTGAATTTTTCTTGCCTGAAGTTCAAATTTTTCATGAATCAGCACCCTTCGCTTTATATTTTTGGTTTAATCCTAGAGCAAAGAACTGTTTGCTATTAAGTTCATCCAGCCTTATACTTGTTTTGGGGGTGAAAGGATTTGCTGGCCCCTCACTTGGTCATGCCATCCATTGACTTTTGATTGATTTATACAGGATTACTAAAAAATAAAATAAGTTTTTAAGATCAAGAAACTGACCTCTTTTTGTGCAGAAGAAGAAATTGAGACCAAAAAAAGTATAAAACTGACCAGATCTGAACTAAAAGTTTTTGACCAAGTTGAATCTAAACCCAACTTTGATTTACAGCCCCATACCATCTATCTCATTATGCTTCCTGAGCCAAAGGAGTCAGAACTATTATAGTCGATAGCTGTTGATGCTAAAATAAAAGATAACCTTCAATGATAGGAAGCTGTGAATCCAGATCAAATGGATAACATCCTTTCCCCTCTTTGCTAAATAATAAATTCTCTTTAAAAACATATTTGAAGGTAAAAACTAAGTTATCAGTCACAAGTTCTCTAAAAATCACTTAATTTTGATAACATCTCCTTTGACAGAAGGTATCATGGAAACCATCTGAGAAGAGAGACTTCCATTTCCCTTGTTCATGAAAGTTGTTTAAACTGAAGAGATTAGTCTTTCTAATAGCTGGTACAAGACATTCCACATGCACGTTTGTCACAGGTACAGCCTTCTTGATGGACAAAAAATAGGTTATTCCTCTGTTCTGAAGAACTGCTTCCTTTATACAGTTAACAGTCCAGAAGGTAGACTGACTTACAGTAAGCTCAGGATCCCTGAGAATATCTGTGATAAAACTACACTCTAAATCAAGGCTACATACAAAATATAAATGTTTATATATTAGAACATAGTGTAATATGAATAATATCAATAAAACAGTCATATGCCATCTTGTTTGGATATAATTATTACATACAAATGTTCTCTGCAAATAATTATGAGTCATAAGATATCAAACTGCTGCTGAATATGTTTCATATGAAACACTGCATACTGTAGTAGAAAGACCTTGAGTTTCAGAGTCAGACTTATCAGCGTTTGAATCCCAATTCTACTACCTATTAGCTGGGTGATTTAGCCCTTCTCTGTTTTAGATTCCTCATCGTATTAACAAGGATTGCAATATTATCTATACTGTATTTCTCTAATAACTAAATGATATACTACACTATATAGAGATATTTATTAAAGTATCTGACATATAGACCAGAGGTAATAACTGCCCTTCTCTCTACATCCCCCAGCTCTGAATGGAGGCATGTAGGCATACTGAATAAATCGATTGTTTTGTACCTCCTCAAATAGCCATTTTGGAAATATCTCACACTGATTTAATAAGAGCTGAGAAATGATTGTCTATTAAATTTTTGTACTGTATATTTATTGTGTTATATTCAAAATATAAGATGCATTTCACATTCCAAAATAGTTTCTTAGGAAACAAACAAGCAGTTTAAATTTAAGTTTGAAAAAAAAAAAAAAAAAAACAATGTTCTTGGGAAATAGCATTCCCAGTGAATTGGTTATAATTCCTTTCTCTGAGTGTAGGTAACTGTTCTCACTCCTTTCTGAATTCCAGACAAGGGAATTGTAAAAACAACACTCTTTTCCCAAACATGAGCCAGGCTATTTGTTACTTGTGAAATCCCCAGATCCCACCTACATATTTCACAATAGTTCATTCATTAAACTCTACTTTCAATTACTCCAATTTGAATGGTGCCATCTGTTTCCTATTAGGATTGTTAAAATATTAAGGAATTATTGTTAGTTTTGTTAGATATGATAAATGTATGGTAACTGTATAATAATGCCTTTAGCAGTTAGAGACACATACTAAAATATTTACAGGTAAAATAAAGATTGGCAAGACTCTGATAATTATTGAAGCTGCTTAAATGTACATAACCTTTATTATACTTTTCTCTCCATTTTCTGGTATAGTTGAACGTTTCCAGAGTAAAAAGTTAATTTTTTTTTTTTTTTTTCCCTATGGCTACTTTGTTTTTCTTTTTCCTTTTTTTTGGTAACTATTGTTTCTTTGAATCCCTTTGATAACATATTTTTAACATTATCTCTGGTTTGGTGGTCCTGCCATGAATACAAACAGAACAACCATTTCTAAGACAAGTAGGTTAGTAATTTCCTCTTTTGTCCACTCTGTAACCCTGATATTGGTAACTTTCTCCCACTCCAGTTAAAAATTTCTTTGTGTCTGATTCCAAACTTCATATTCATTGGTTTCAGGGTAGCTCTAAGGTTCATTTGTGACCTTAGAACAAGATGAAAAAAAAAAAGACATTCCGAGCAGTTTAAAAGTTAGACTCTTCTAGAAACAAGAATGACTGTTCTGGAAATTAAACTCTTTTGCTACATTTCTACCATGTCTTGAAAAGAGTGTTATCAAGTTGTCTCCCTTAAGCAGCATAGGAAAAATCATTTTGCCCAACAAGGAACTCTCTCTCATTTGGGAACTCTCTCTCTCATTTTAATGATTGGGTACATACCCTTGGCAGGTCACTTAAGTGACCTGGTCTGTTGACCTTTAAATTTTTTAAGCCATAACATTGTTCACAGAAGGCAAGACTTGATGATCCAATTGCTGTAATGGATGTAGAGACATTGACAACTTGAAGGAAATAATCAGTAGGCAGAGTAAAATAGTTTTATATGTGCAATAGTAAAAATATTTCAATCTTATTTATTATTTACCATGTTAACTACCTAACTCAACATACTTTCCAGGAGTTACTATCTCTATTATAGCATCATAACAATTAGGTACACAGTTTGGTTATGAAGGAAGTATTTGAAGAAAATTAGCATTAAGAAGGGAAAATTTTAGAATTTTTATGTCATTTAAAATAATGATTTAGTATAGCTTTTTACATATGCTAAAAAGTATCTGCCCACTTCCAAAAAGCTAGGCAGACTAATTTTTACTTTACATTTTATGTAATATTTTTTTCAAACTCAATTTCATGTAATTTTTCTTTCATCTGTGTATGTTTTAAATAATTATGAGCAAAAAAAAAATCTGCTAAAATTCCATAAGTTTAATTCTAAATTTTAAGATAAATGTACTCATTCCTTTAAAGCAGGGCTTTCCAACCCCGGGACTATGGAATTAGGGCTGAGTAATTCTTCATTATAGAGGGCTGTCTACAGCCCTCTACAATGAAGATACTGTAGATATTGTATTGTTGGATATTTAGGAACATACATGGTTTCTACTTAATAGATGTCAGTAATATCCCTCCTACCAAGTCTATGATAACCAAAAATGTCTCCAGACATTGCCAGATGTCCCTGGGGAGACAAAATTACCCACTGTTGAGAACCAATGCTTTAAGGTGCATATTGCTTTGCATCTACCTAAATTCTAATTACTACCAAAGGATTATAAGTCAGAAAATAGCAAGAGTTAAACAAGAATAAGAAATGAAGAATTTTGAGAAAGGCGTTGCGATAAGAAATAGCTTTTCAACTAAAAACATTTCTAAACAAAATAATTTCAAGTAATGTGTACTGAATGTGACGATCTGTAAGAGAGCGCCACAATGAGCTGTTGCTTGAGAGTCTAAGTTGCTTACAAAGCCCGGGAAATAGTAGGATGGCAAGCAATGCATTTTTCATCAATTTGCTTTGATATACCTTCATCTAGAACAGTTCATCACAGAAAAGGAATGAATTTTAAACCTTCATACATAAAAGCCAAAATTGGTCACCGGTAAATACACAAACACACTTCGATATGAGTAAACTGACTTTTTACTTACCTAGCATTTCACCTGTTTCTCCCACCATCCTTTTTAAAATATCAAGTGATAATGTTAAATATGGTTACTTGAAGAGCTAACTGAACTTACTCTTATGTATTTATGAATCCTACAAGTAATAACATATTCAATTCATTTATTTGGCTTTTGAGGATCTTTATCTTATTCTAAATATACTCAACATTTATGTTCAAAGATAGCCTTGAACTACCTTGAATATGCTTGCATATCTTAGCGTTGATCTCTGGTTGATTTATTTCATCTCTACAACTACACAGGAAGCTCGTTTTGTTAGCATTGTCCACTGTATAAAGAAAAGCACTGGGAATAGAATAAAGCCTGAGTAAATACTTAAGACTTAAATTGAGGAACATTTTTCCTGTTTTGTAGTCATCTTAGCTTTTAGCGTCTCCATGAAAGAAACGCCAAAATTAAAAAATAGTAAAAGTAAATATCCACAACTGCTGGTGAAATAGCAACTTTTGGCACCAGCAAATTAAGGTTAGAACAGATTTCAACTCAAAGTTTTCCTGGAATTTTTATACATGCCTGACTCTGTCTGAATTACTTTTGGGAGTTTCAAAGAAAGTGCAGGACAATATTACCGTAAATGTTATAAGTTTGGTTCGGTTTAAGATATAGTTTTCCCTGTTAACACCAATAATGCCAATTTCTTTTAATCAAACATGACTGTAATTAAAATAAACATGTAGAAAATAAAGCATTACAGAATTAAAAGAATTACATAGTTCAGTAGGAAATTCAACCATGTAAATCTATTTTTAAAGCATCAACTTTTATTTAACTCTCAAAGTGGAAAATTATCAATTCTTGCCATGCAACAACTCAATAAAAAGAAAATGTGCTAACTATGATCTTTTGCTGAGTGCCAGGTGCTGGCACTTAAAACTTCTTGCTATAAGAAAGTGAGATGGAAATTTTTAGTGTGTGAACCTTGTACTGTGTAATTTAAAATGGTCTATTAGTAGCCTCCCAAAAAGCATCTTTGGGTAAAATGAAAAGAGATACTTTAGCAAAAATGACTTGCTGAAAAGAACAAACTGATGGACTACAAAAATTTCAACAGTTAATATAAACTCTGGATTTTCTCTTTCTGTACATATTTGTATTTATTATCCATGTCAAAAATCTCAAAAAGCAGTCACCACTACTTTACTTTAATAGGCTTTTCTACTGCACTGCCACCTGCTCTCGCCTTTACAACATGGCCCACTCGCTCAGGCAGTTCTTCCCCAACGCAGCCTGCAGTGACCTTTCCATGCCTGAGTCATAAATCGCTAAACATAGGGGATGAAATCACTGACATGCTGCCTTACATATGCTGGTGTGAATGCACTACAATAATTGCTCTGTAATTACATGGTAATTACTGGCCATTTAAGTACATTTAAGAACAGGGTGAGTACTATGTAATCAAAGACTAATTATCTGATTATTTCTGTCTTTTAAACTGTAGGCTTACAAGATATAAAAATTGCGAGTAACATGATGATTAGTCATTGAGCTACATGCTAACCTGAAGTATAATTATGAAGTAATCTGTAGAAATTGTCTTTGCATTGTGGTTCTCAACAGTAATTGCAGAATACCTATATTGTAATATACATTCTATAAAGGGATGACAGAAAAAAAATCAATACTTTATACTAATAGAGCATAAATATGGGTAACCAAAAATATTACACAACTCATTAGAAAAACATGTGAATGAGGACATATATTTTACAAGATAGGTAATCAGTCTCTGACATAGGAATTGTTATGGTTTACCTATAAAATACAGAATACTATTGTATCTTTTAATAGCCATTTTTTTAACATCTTTATTGGAGTATAATTGCTTTACATTGTCGTGTTAGTTTCTGCTGTATAACAAAGTGAATCAGCTATACGTATACTTATATTCCCATATCTCCTCCCTCTTGCGTCTCCCTCCCACCCTCCCTATCCCACCTCTCTAGGTGGTCACAAAGCACCGAGCTAATTCCCTGTGCTATGTGACTGCTTCTTTGCACACGACTTCAAAAAAATGTGATAGGGCAAATAACTGAGACAGGGATAGAGAAGTGGAATGAATACTATTAAGGTCAAAGGAGACAAAGTTAAGAAATTGATCATTTGCACTGGGGTTTAGTGGCTTAATCCAAATGAAGAGTGTAGCTTAAATTCATTACTAACTGGTAGGACCCACGTTGGAATCATTTATACACCCTCACTGTCTTCTCTTCCTGAAATTACTAAGTGACATGAGAACTGTCTGGATAACTATTTAAAATAGTACTGAAACACACTAAAGGTATTTACTTAAAATTATTTTCAAAGCTTCAACTTTAAGTTTGGAAAGGGAATAATAAAGGATCCTCTCCTGAAAATTTGTCTGATATAGGCTGAACTCAGAAACCTAAACAAATACAAAAACTGTGGCGTGGCGAGGATATATACCAGGAGAAGGATTTCATGGAATATGGTTTACATATGTGTTTGCTGAGGGTGAAGATCAACTATTTCGCTGAGGAATGGTGCTAAAAATTAATAATCTGTAAAACCATTTAAGTAACTATTTCTTCTTTAGTAATATGATTAAAAACCCAATAATATGAGCCCTGAAATAAAGATCATGTTGATTCCATTACAAAGTAATTATGATGACATTTTGTATGTAATGTTGGCACGGAGCTCTGGAATGTGTTAATACCATCATTTGCCATGAAAAAATGTCTTTCAGCAATAGATAAAAATTCCTTCTCTAAAGGAGAAGGGTGAGTTGACAGCATCCAAAGAAATGATAATGCTATCAAAATGGAGCTTGGTTACTTTCAAATTCTTTGCTAAATTTTTCAACATAGTCTTAATGCTACTATTTTTTAGTATTTTTCTATTTTATGCCACAGCCCCATGAAATACAATATATACCTTCAAGTATTTTTGCGTGGTTTATTTTAGATTAAGCCTTGATTTATATTCTTTTGCCTGCTATGTTGCTACTCCAAGGAATTCTACACTACAATAAACTGCAATCTGAAGTACTTTCAAATACTGTCTTGTATAATTAGCCAGATACAAATGCATAGTCAAGTGAAATGCTATTAGTAGTCACTTATGAACTTGTTAATCTTTTGACCTGAGCAGCTAATCATAAAGTGAAATCCAAAATGGACTGGGGTAGATTTATTTGATCAGCATCGATTAATTCTCATATCATTAATGAAGTATTTTCTTTGATTGAGATCTCATTAAAGGTTTCTGTCTTATATAAAAACGTCAACAATCCTTCAAAGACAGGAATGCCATTTTACTGAGGCTATATTTTCTCATGTTGTAACCAAAACTTATTTATAATTGCTTTTCCAAAGTGAATCGTTCCACTATTAATTTTTAAAATAAATTACTATACACTGTTTCATGAAGCATAAAAAATTGGGAGGTAATAAATAAAGATCATGCATTGGGTAATGCCTTTGGTTAGGCTGAGGAAGGGAGTTAGTAAGCAATTAACATGGCTAGCCATTCTGTGTACACAATAACTCATCTCAAGTCGCCTTCTTCCTTGATCACTTGTCAACTGATACAGCCTACAATTTAAAATTCCTGTCTCCTTTATGAGAAAGGAAAGTTGAAAAGTGAATGGCATATATAAAATATGAAAAGATGCTTTAAGTGAGTTTACCATACAATACTGGGCATCTCATGAACACATCCATGAGATCAAGCTACCCACTACATTAAGTTCCTGAGAAGAAATGTGCCATCATACAAAAGACAGCAAAGGTGGCTCAAACTGACTTCTTAACAATCGCACCATGAATCATTTATGTAATTTACCATTAGACTAAACCTCTTCTTTGTTTTCATTTTCCCCTACTAATTCATTGCTCTAGTACAGGATGGCGTTTCTCAGAAAACAAAGAAGCTAGCAGAAAATGTCATAAATGGATACAAAGTTTTCCAGCTCATTTTATCTAGGCTGTTTCCTCTATAAAGTATCTTAAGAAAATATATAGTAGAGCTAAAGAATCTAAATCTAAAGCAAACCATATAAAAACCTGCTATATAATATGGAATAAAAAGAAAGTAATTTTAGTCTGTTTAATAATATTATCAAATATTGTCAGAAAAATTCTGCAATTATTTCTACATTTTTATATTGGCAAACATATATAAAGGAAAGTTTATGTCCTGAAATACACTTGAATCTATCCCTTGAAAAATTGCTACACTAAATGGAATATCCACTTTCACCACTTATATTCAAACATTCCACTGGAGTTTATAGCTAGAGCAATAAAGAAAAGAAAGGAATTACAAACATCCAAATTGGAAAGAAGAATGGAAAACTATATTTTATTTGCAGATAACATAATCCTGTATACAGAAAATTCCAATCCAACAAGCCCAACAATTACTAAAACAAGATACAAAAATCAATCTAGAAAAATCAACTCTATTTCTATATACTAGTAATGAACAATCTTAAAGTAAAATTAAGAAAATAATTTTATTTATAATAGTTCCTAAGACTAAATTCTCAAAAATACATTTAATAAAAAGGGGAGAACCTGTACAAAATATTGCTAAGAGAATTGAAGAAAGTAAATAAAGTGAGAGATAGTTTACGTTCATGGATTGGAAAACTGAGTATTGTCAAGATAGCAATTTTACAGAAATGTCCTATAAATTTAATGAAATCCTTATCAAAATGCCAGTAGGTTATTTTGGAGAAATTGACAAGATGATCCTATAACCTATGTGGAAATAAAAAGAACCCAGGATAGTCAAAACAATTTTTAAAAAGGAGAAAATTGAAAGACTTAACACTATCTGATTTCAGAGCTTACTAAAAAGCTATAGCAATGGGGAGTATGGTATTGGTATAAGGATAGGCATATAGACCAATAGAACACATTTAAGAGTCCCAAAATAAACCCTTACATTTATAGTCAATAGAATTTTGACAAAGACATCAAATTAGTTCAAATGGGGTAGAGGACAGAATTTTTAGCAAATGGCAGTGGGATAACTGGATAACAATATGCAAAAAAAAAAAAGAACTTAGGCTTTTCATTCAAAGCGTATACAAAAATTAACTGAAAATGGATCCCACATCTGAATAGATGAGTTAAAACTACCAAACTTCTGGAAGAAAATATAGGAGAAAATCTTCATGGCCTTTGGGTTGGACAAAGAGTTCTTAGACATGACACCAAAAAAACAATGATCCACCAAAAAATTTTTAAATTGGACTTCATTAAAATTAAAACTGTTGTACATCCAAAGATACCATTCAGAAATGGAAGCCAAGTCACAGAATGGAAGAAAATATTCAAACATATATCTGATAATGGGATTATATCCAGAATACATAAAGATCTCTTATAATCAACACTAAAGACCCAAGTTTTAAAAATGGAACAAAGATTTGAGTAGATTTTTTATCAAAAAATATATATCAATGGCTAACATGCATGTGAATAAATGATCATCATCATTCGTCATTAGGAAAATACAAATTAAAATCATAATGAGATACCACTACACACCTACCACAATGGCTCAAAAAACGACTATATCAAGAGTTAGCGATGATACGGAGAAACTGAATTGTTCATGTAAGCAGGTGGGAATGTAAAATGGCACACAGAGCCCCTTCGAAAAACAGTTTCACAGTTTCTTAAACTGTTCAACAGGTACTTGCCAAACAACTAAGCAATTCTACTCTTAGGAATCTATCTAATAGCAATGAAGATATATGTCTACACAAAGGAATGCATGTGAATGCAGCATTATTTATGATACTAACAGCCCAAACTGGGAATAATCCAAATACACATTAATTAATGAAAGGATGTATACTACTTGATATAACTATATAGTAGAACACCATTCAATATTTTAAAAAAAATAAACTACTGATGTATGCTGTAATATTAATGAACTTAAAACATTATGCTAAATGAAAGAAACCAGATGCAAAAGACTGCATATTTATGATTCTAATTTTATAAATGTTTATAGACATTTTTCCAAAGTAGACATATAGGTGGCCAACAAGCACATGAAAAGATGTTCAACTTCACTAATCAGCAAGGAAATGCCAATCAAAACCACAATAAGATATCACCTCACACCTGTCAGAATGGCTATTATCAAAAAGACAACAAGTAACAAGTGTTGGCGAGGATGTGGAGAAAAGGGAAACTTCTTGATCTATTGGTGGAATGTAAATTGGTACAGTCACTATGGAAAATAGTATGGAGTTTCCTCAAAAAATTAAATATAGAACCACCATAAAATCCAGCACTTCCACTCCTGAGTATTTATCCAAAGAAAACAAAAACACCGATTAGAAAAAATGTGCACCCTTATGTTCCCTGCAGCATTATTTACAATAGCCAAAATACAGAATCAAGCGAAGTGTTCATCCATAGACGAATGGATAAAGATGTGGTGTGTGTATATAATTTATATACATATATACACATAAAAATATACGCATATATATAATAGAATATTACTCAGCCACACAAAAGATGAAATCTTGTCCTGTGCAACAACACGAATGTACCTAGAGGGTATTATGCTAAGTAAAATAAGTCAGACAGAGAAAGACAAATACTGTAGGATTTCACTCACATATGGAATCTAAACAACACAAAAAATGAACAAATATAACAAAATAGAAACACAGTCAGATACAGAGAATAAGCAGGTGGTTGCCTGAGGGGAGGGGTGGAGAGAGGAGAGAAATGGGTGAGGGAGATTAAGAGGTACAAACTTCCAGTTGACAAAATAAATGAGTCATGCTATAAAATGTACAGTGTGGGAAAAATAGTCAATAATTATGTAATATCTTTGTATGGTGACAGATGGTAACTAGACTTACTGTGGTGATAATTTTGAAATGTATAGAAATATCAAATCACTATATTGTTTACCAGGAACTACCATATTGTTGTAGATCAATTATACTTCAAAAACAAACAAACCAACAAAGTCATAGAAAAAGAGATCGGGCTTGTGGTTACCAGAGGTGAGTGTGGGGAGAGTGGGAATTAGATGAAGGCAGTCCAAAGGTACAAACTTCCAGTTAAAAGATAAATAAGTACTAGGAATGTACAACATGATAATTAACACTGCTGTATGTTATATATGAAAGTTGTTGAGAGTAAATCTGAAGAGCTCAGCACAGGGAAAAATTGTTTTCCTCCTTTAACTTTATATCCATATGAGATAATGGATGTTCACTAAACTTATTGTGGTCACCATTTCATGATGTATATTATTCAAATCATTATGCTGCATGCCTTAAACTTAACGCAGTGCTGGATGTCAATTATATCTCAATAAAATGTCTAGAAAAGACAAACTTATAGAGACAGAAAGTATATCAGTGATAGCCTGTGACTGAAGATGGGAGTTGGTAGTAACTTCAAATGAACACTAAGAAACCACTGAACTGTGCACTTAAAAAAACTGAATCTTAGACCATGTAAATTATATGTCAATTGCTATTAAAAAAACATTAGAGGAATAAAAATGATACAGAACAGAAATCTGTTAAAATCCAAAAAAAAAAAAAAGAGCAGTAAACGAGGAACAAAGGAACAAAATTTCATGAGACCTACAGAAAATAAAGACAAAATGGCAGATGTGAAAACAACCATATCAGTAATTACAGAAATACGAAAGGACTATCACTTGCATCAAAAAGTAGAGATGGTCAGTCTGGATACAAAACAAGATCCAACTATACTCTGTTTACAAGAAACAGGCTTTAGATTCAAAGACACAAATAGGTTGGAAGCAAAGGGGTGACAAACAGTTATACCATGTAAATAATAACCACAAGAGAGCTGGAGTCAACATAGTAATATGTAAGAAAATAAACTTTAAAACATGAAATATTGTTAGAGGCCAAGAAGATGAGGTGTCACATTGATAAACTGTCAAACATAAGGAAGATACAATAATCATAAAGTATGCACACATAACAATAGATCTCAAGATACATAAAATAAAAAGTGACAAAATTGAAAGAAAAACAGACAATTTAACAGTTATATTTGGAGAGTCAAATACCCCACTCTTAATATTAGGTAAAACAATTCAAAAACAGATGGCTAAAACAACACTACCAACCATATCGACTAAGCTGACATTTCTTGAACACTATACCCAACAGAAGCTACAGATTCTTTTCAAGTGCACAAGGAGTATTATCCAAGATAAACTATACATTAAACCAGTAAAAGGTATCAACAATTTTAAATTTACTGTAATGGACCAAAGGATGCACTTCCACTACAATGACGTGAAACTGGAAATCAACCACATAAAAAAAAAAAAAAAAGAGAAATCCCCAAACATTTGTTAAACACACTTCTAAATACCCACTGAGCTAAAAGGAAATCAAGAAGGAAACTAGAAAATTTCTGAACTGAACACATATCAAAACATTAAAAACAAAGTATGGGCTGCAGGTAAAGCAGTGCACAGAGGGAAACTGGTATCTAAAACTATCATTTCTATAGATACAGAAAAATCATTTGATAAAATGCAATAAAACTCATCAGGATAAAAATCTATCAACAATCTAGCATTAACAAGGAACTTCCTCAGCTTTGGAAAAGACACTGGAATTTAACTGCTAAACTCAAATTTAATTGCCAAGGACTGGGTGTCTCTTCCTTAATATTGTATACAAGGAAAGTATACCTACTCACTGGATTCTAGCCAGTGCAATAAAGTAAGAAACAAAAGAGAGAGAAAGGAGACTCATGGCTGCCTAAGGTTGGAGGTGGGAGCAGAGACTGACCGCAAGAACACGAGGAACTTCGGGGGATGACAGAAATGTTTTACTACTGTTTTATGCATATGGTTGCACAATTATATAAATTTAATAAAAATCACTGAACTTTACCCTTAAATGGGTTAATTCTATGGTGTGTAAATTATACATCCTAAATGTTTTTAAAATATTGCTGAGATATGAAACTTGAGTAAATTACTTACAACTATTATCCACAAGAATTTTTAAATTTTTCATTTTTAATTTCAAAAAGACTCATGTAATGCTCATTCTTCTTGACAGCAATAGTAATTCAGTAATAAAAAGCTCAATCCTGGAGTTGCTATCCAATTCCTCAAACAGCACACTAAAACGGTTTATACTTAGGACATGTCTTTCGGTCACCTTCAATTACTGATTTGCTTCTACACTTAATCAAGATCCAGAGATGTATATTTGACCATTAAATAGTCACAGTATGTGGATTGACTGTCTTTCAGGGTTAACCCCTTCAGGGTGTAATACTTAGGCTTTTAAATTATTGATCACAATATACTTTTAATTCTCTGTAATAATTTGTAAAATAATTTTGAATAATCTCCTATAGCATGAATTTTCATGTGATAAGCAGAAAAAAACATCGAGCCCGTTTCCCTTATCACATCATTGGCATCACTTAAGTGAAATATTTGATAATATACAAAAACCCTGGGTTTGCTCTTGCAAGGTGTAGGTCAATGACATTATGCCACAGTCAACAGTATCATTTGATAAAGGAATTTTCCCATACATCATTTTTGGGGTATAAAATTTACTAACCTTGCAGATGTTGTTATAATACTCTCAGCAACCATGTGACATATTTACTATGAAAATGTGACTTTAATGATGCCTTTGAAATGTTGGTCTTTTCCTTGCCTTTGGCAAAAGTAATAGTAATCAATTTTGTAAACACTGTATTATGATTGTTCTGAAATAACTCAATTGGTTTACCAGAGAGGTTATTGTGTTTTGTTTGAAAATTAAGCAAAAGTTCATACCCCCAATTGTCAGAGACATCTGACCTAAAAAGCTCTAGGGTGAGCTAAAAAAAAATCATTAATACAATAAAATCTAATTTTAAAAGATTTTTATCTTCATAATTCCTATCATATCATTTTCTGTTTTGGCTACTTGTGCAAAGTCATCACACTTATTAATTTGCTTCCCTGAGAATATTCAGTTTTACCTTCTACACCTGTAAGAGTCTGGTTCACAGTTTGAGTTACAACTTCATGACTGATTTCATCATATTTATATTCGAACGGTTTATTTTGAAGCTTTGATTAATTTCCAATGAATTGTGGATAAAACTCAATGTAACTGTAAAAATGACAAATGCATGTTTAAAACACACAAGCAATAAATGCAAATAATATGAAAATATTAGGTGAAAGGAAATTTACCCTGTTATCCGAACATGTTCTAGGATAAACTGATCAACACTGTCCTTTTAGCATGCATATACCCTTTCAAATGCAACTATTTTTAGTAGTATAAAAGGGTATCTATGAAAATAGTAATTAATCTTATTTTCAAATTTGTGCAATACGTGTGAAAAAAACTTCACTGTGGTTTCATCGAAGCCACCAGACACCTGGTTGACATTTGATAGGTTATAAAGATCCACTAGTGGTCCATGGTTTACACTTTGAAAAATACGGCATTAAAAATGTTGTGTCTCTTTTCTTCCAGATAGACTCATATTACAAGCAATAACCTGTCCAAAGATTTGTGATATTCCTTCATTCATGGGAACAGACAATAACTTAAGTAAAGAGCAATTTACTTGAGAATTATGAAAACGATGATTCTATGTTAATGAACATTGAAATAAAAATGATTCACAAACATAGGTCAGTTATAGTACCATTTCACTTGTGAGGCACAGTGAAGTGCTTCCAAACTGGATTAGAAGATTTGGCAGTGCCTTGGAAAATGTAAATGTGGAACTGTAGGAAATATACCTTGCTACTTGTTAAACATAACAAATGAAGCAAGAATGAACTGAGCCCACTGAGGGTAAACAAGTAATAAAAGATAAAATATCACTGATATTTCCCCATGAATACATGTATGGAATAAGTAATTATTTGTGTTTTAGAGTTCTTATATTAAGAAACAATAGACTGATATTTAAAGAGAGCTATACAGAAGCAACCTAAAGATTTAAAAATTTCCCAAAGTACGTAAATGACTTATTGTCTGTCGTAGGCCACTTTCTATTACATTCTACAGGATTTTCCCAATCACATCCACATTAATCTACTCTCAAATTTTTACCACCACATCCTCTTTTGCGTTACGGACCTGAATTTCCAACTCAATCAGTACCAGAGTGTTTCTGAGGTCAAAACATATTTAATAGCCATGTCAACCTCAATTCAGATCCATCACCAAAACTTCTCAATTGTTCCTGTGGTCCTTAGCACAGTCTGATTTCTAATATTCCCATTCTAAATATCCTGTTCTGTTTCATCACATCATCATTGCATACCATGGAAACTGCTAGCCTCTGAACTCATTACTGGCCTCCCTGCCAGAGCTTTTAAATACATTTTATTGGCTGAAGTCAGATTATTCTTCCTAAAATACCATTCCTTTCAAATGTTTTTCCAAAATCTTCTAATGGTTCTTTATAGACTACATCTTAACTTCCAAACTCCTTATCAATTTTTTCATGGTGAACCAGACTGCCGTTTTTGAACCCTCGTATGATCATCTACCTGCAAACACCTGTCAAGTCACAGTGGTCACTCTCCCCTAAACATCGTTCATGCTACCTAAATTCCCCACTTCATAACTTTGCTCACATCATTCTTCTTGTCCAGGAAACTCTTGCATACTTTATTTTCCTATTTAATTCCTACACGCCCTTGAATAATCCAGGAGAAGATTTTCCATATAATTTTACCAGTTTTGCATTTCACTACTTTGCTTGGTCACCTGAACCAAGCTGTAGCTGCCTCTCTCTTGCAGAGGCAAAAGATTCAGATATTCAAATATGAATATAACGCTTCTGCCTGCCAGTGGTCCAGGCACACAACTGGAGGATTTTCTGTTGGGGAAGATTCTGCTTGGGACTATCTTCCTGAGACGTCAATCATGCCTCTCCTCCCCCAGCAGACTGCCAGCTAAGTTACCATTGAGGTCAAGGTACTTCAGGAGATTTCGGTGCGCAAATAAAATGCCGTCCCTACAGCTAAACTGCTCCCAAATCTGTGTTTATCTGACTTTGCTGTGATGGCTTCGAAAAAAGTGTGGATAGGTCCACTGGAACTATTTAAGGAATCTGAGATAAAGATTTATTTGCACAGTTTCATGCTATGGGCCACAACACATTACAGGTCCACATCATGTTTTATTCTGTCTTAAAAAGATCAGAAATTAAAATAATTTCTAAATACACAATGATGAACAAATTTCCATTTTATCAAGGCTACGGTACTTTAAAAGGATTTGTTTACAAAGAAATAACTAACTTTAGAGTTCATGGAGTCAGAAAACCTACCTGAAAGAATGGAAAAAAAAGACTGAATTTTGATATTGCCCTCCCCCTTACCAGCTGCATGAAGATGGGTAAATTGACCTCCCTGGACCTCAGTTTTCTCATCAGCAGGAACGAGACAGGAGTAGTAGTGACTAGCTCACAGTGATGTGGAGATAATTAAATGAAGTAAAATTTGTAAAGCATCTAGTACCAAGTACGCTCACGTATAGTAGCAGCTCAATAAACAACAGCTCATTATTATGGCAATAAATTTAAAACTCAAGATATCGCTAGCTCAGAAGGTAATGACTGGTTGTACATGCTAGAGAGAAAGCTCCACAAATTCTTTCTGGACACAACTGCATACACCTCAGGGATCTCAAAAGGACACAAAGAACATTTTAAGTGTAGGACACCATAAGCATTTTTTTAAAATTCCATCTTGATAAAAAAATAAAGATATTAACTAAAATTTCTTTTTAATATATTATTAAACACATTACATTGCTTTCAGGATAGAATTTTTACTTCTCTATAATCTAGCCATTAATTCTGAAATTTCAAATGACCTTGAGATAATTAAAAAATATTCAAGTTACAGTTATAAGATAACCATCAGATATGTAATCACATATATTTAGGAAATTTCAGCAGAACATCAGAAGAAAGTCTTCGTGTTGGTACAGGTTATAACAATGAAAGAAAAAAATTCCCTCTATTTAGGTGCAGTCACTGAGAGTATTAACTGACTAACCTCATCTAATAAAAATTACACAATATAAATTTTTATAATTTTGTATTTATAAATATTTAGCTGGTGGAAATGTAAATTGGTGTGGTCACTATGGAACAATATGGAGATTCCTTAAGAAATTAAAAGTAGAACTGCCATATGATCCAGCAAACCCATTTCTGGGTATATATGTCACGTAAATAAAAACAGGATCTTGAAGAGACATCTGCACTGCCATACTTACTGCAGCATTATTCACAATAGTCAAGATACAGAAACAGTCTAAATGTCCATCTAAAGAAGATATGGTGTGTGTGTGTGTGTGTGTGTGTGTATATATATATATATACTTATATATATATATATATATTTATATATATATAATGGAATGTTATTCAGCCATGAGAAAGGCCATTCTGCTGTTTGTGACATGGTTGGACGTGGAAGGCATTACACTAAGTGAAATAAATCAGGGAAAGACAAATACTGTATGATATCACTTATATATAAAATCTAAAAAAGCCAAACTCATAGAAACAGAAACTAGAATGGTAGTTACCAGCGGCCGAAGGGTGGGGGAAATGGAGAGACATTTTTCAAATAGTACAAATTTCCAGCTATAAGATGAATTAAGTCCTGGGGATCTAATGTAGAACATGGTCATTATAGTTAATAACCCTGTTTTATATACTGAAAGTTGCTAAGAGAGTAGATCTTAAATGTTCTCACCACAAAAAGAAATAGTAATTATGTGACATGGTGCAGGTGTCAGTTAACACTATGGTGGTAATCATTTTGTACTATATAAGTGTATCAAATAAACATGCTGTACATCTTTAACTCTGACAATGTGATATCATTTATATCTCAGTAAATCTGGAAAAATTTATATAATTTTGTATTTGTAAATGTTTAGTAGAACAGCAGTGGTTTTCATAAGCCTTGAAGGTATTTGTCAAGTGATATATGCTTATAAAACAAAGTGAATAAACCTAACATACAGAATCATTTAAACAATACAAAAATCTTCATGATAGGAATTTAAAATTCATTAACACAAGTTTGGAGTCACTCATTTTTGTGTATAAAAAATGTCAATAACATCTTTTATCCTCATGGACCCCTAACATAGCTGATACGCAAGCCAAATTTTTGTGTCTAATGGAAAACAATTCAGGTTAGTTTTCAAAGAATATCCAGATTATCTGGCACATTTATTATTTGGATTATACAGATAGTCAAAAATACTGGGGCATGAAAATAGTAATGATGAAACTTCACACACTGTTTTTGATGGGAAAATTCTTCTAGGACAAGGGTGTTAATAAATTCCTCAGTAGTGGCGTTTTCTCTTTTATAGAACTCCATTTTTGCTTTTCAGGCCTATCACACTATTTTTTCCCCCTATAAGTCAGTTCTTTCTTTGCTTTCTAGGCTTGCTCCCAAATGTCAATTTTCCCTTTCATTCACTCCCACTTGTATTTCTACTGTCAGATGCTTCTTCATGTTCATGCCAAGATATGCATTTTTTTTCAATTCAGCTTTTGAACATTTCCCATTTCCTTTATACCTGCTATTCTACCCTTTCTATCACAATCCCCTCTAACTCCCTCTATTGCTAAATGTTTTATCTCTTTCACAGATTCTCCTTAAACTGCATTTACTTCTACTCCTCTTTATGCATTCATGCTAGGATAGTCATTAGGACTGTTTATCCATATTTCAGTCTCCTTTCTCTGGGCACTATCAGAAATTAGCAGTGGACACGTGACTTGCTACAGGAAAAAAATAGTAAGTGAACCAAAGTGATACATATCACTGTCAGTCAGATCCCTTGAAGAGCCTGTGTGTAATTCACTCTATCTCTTTTTTGCTGCCAAGGCAACCATCAACTTTCCAAGTTGTGGAGACAACATTCAATTATGGTCCATGAATGAGGATGATATGCATCAGAGAATCCTGGCAACATATGCTGGACACACAGATTGAATGAAAAATAAACTGTTTTTAATCCACTGAGATTTGGAGGGCTTTTTGTTACCACACTGTAACAGAAATTGTTATCTTATGGAGGATGTTATCATGATTTTTTAAGTAAAGAAAAAAAAAACCACATATGACATTGGCTTAGCCGTTAGGCATAGGATGCTATGTAGTGAGGAAACTATTATCAGAGGTGGTAGGACACAAGGTGATGATTCATATTATACTTTGGTGAAAGTGAAGTGGATCATGTACTAAATATCTTGAGCTACAGGAGAAAAATTTTAAAAAAATATGTAAGTACAGTGTGTCAGTTGCCACTGCTGGTATTTGGCAAGGTATTTCAAGGAAGAAATGAGCACAAAAAAGAACTGGAGCTTTTCCAATGAAGAATAAAAGAATATAAAGAGAGAATTCATTAGGGCAGGAAGAGGAAACTTCTCAAACGGTACAAGATAAAACTGAGACAGCTTTAGAGACACAAAAGCAGATTAAAACTCAGCTTTTGTAAAGAAAAAAATATGGATTTATAGCTATTATTAAAAACTTTCAATTTATTAAACTGGCTCAGGATAAAGATGTGACTCAAGTTATTGTCTTCATCCACATTTTTAGAACCTCTGAAAGATTAACATTCATTAGAGAAAAGTTAGGCTAATGTGTGTGGCACATAGTAAATTCTTTTAATTGCAAAAGATGGCTCGAGGAAAAAAAGATTAAGGTTGAATGTCTATAGCTGAAGTTTATATAAATAAAGTACCCCCAATTAAAGGGAACTGTGGGTGTAGGTAGTACACCATGTTGCTGACTGGAATCGAACAGCTAGTCAACTAAGTAGTCAAAATATTTTAAAAAGCATGAGCTAAAGGAGATAAGTCGAGAAGATTGAGATGACCCATGAGGCCCCAACAATCTATGAGTAGAATCTGTGCTGAGAAAACATATCATCTCTCAAGAGAGACCAGTTTCCAAATGCCTATCCCAGGTGTAGACAAAGAGGACAACGAAAAAGACTAAAGCAAAGGGAATGTGAACAATGGACAACGGGGTCCCCGGAAAGCAGAAAAAAGGTTTAATTAGGTTCCATTACACATTCCCAGGGTTGGAATCCTCACAGTTATATGCTCAGCAACCTTTAAGAAATGCTAAAACTCAGGCTCAGCTGGGTGACTTCCATTCTTTCCCTTTCTGGGAGCATGTACTGTGGTTATCCTGTTCCTGATTCACCATATATCACGTGAGAAAGAGGGCAGACAACTGTTATTTTTAATTCTACGTTTCTAACTCAAGAGAGGTCACCCAAAGAACTGAGGTAGACTACTTTCTCACCTCCCGAAGAAAAGTACGATTAGGCAGAGATCGTGGGCTCCGACCGGTTTGGACGTGCCTGACCAGGAGTATAGGGTTGGCATCCTTGATCAGGGCACGAGTGTACTGGGTGTGGGGCAGAGATTAAACTGAGTATTTTCTAACCAAAAGACCTGATTCTGATAATCACTGGACATATCCCTCAATATTCTTGTTCTTCTAATGGGTTACGGTAAAAATAAACTCCCCTGCCCCCTTGTAGTTACCTGTGGCTGCATACTTCCCTTAGTAATAAAATGTAAAGCTCTTCTGTGCCAGCTTTGGGTAAAAGCCTTTAAAATCCAATACTGAATTTACCATTTCCCCCTGTCATAGTGAAAGGAGATGTTCCGGAAGGGGAAGACTCTATCAGTCTGAGTCCCCTGAATTAGCAGACCCATAATACAGTGCCTTCTGGACCATGAGGGATATATAACACATTAGCAAGAAACAAACCTTTGATTTTTTTTTTTTTTTAAGCTCCTAGATTTTGAGGGTTTGTTTGCTCAACATAACCTAGTCTATCTTGGCAAATACACATATTACTTTTATTTAACTTGTTACTCTGCTTTTACCTAGTAAGCGCATCTGTAAAAAATTAAAGTCAGGGCTTCCCTGGTGGCGCAGTGGTTGAGAATCTGCCTGCTAATGCAGGGGACACGGGTTCGAGCCCTGGTCTGGGAAGATCCCACATGCCGCGGAGCAACTAGGCCCGTGAGCCACAACTACTGAGCCTGCGCGTCTGGAGCCTGTGCTCCGCAACAAGAGAGGCCACAATAGTGAGGCCTGCGCACCGCGATGAAGAGTGGCCCCACTTGCCACAACTAGAGAAAGCCCTCGCACAGAAACAAAGACCCAACACAGCCAAAAATAAATAAATAAAATTAAAAAAAAAATACTAAAGCCACATTGAAGGGGGCAGATGAAATTAATTGTAATGGTACATTTAAAAAAAAAAAAAAAAGAAAGAAAAATTAAAGTCAAAAATAACAACTCAATTTTTTCATAGTTTTTCAAATCTTCTCAGCTATATTGCAATGTTCTTTAGAGGAAATATCACTTATTATGGTACTTAAGTAATATTCTTACCAACTAGGACAATTACTTGCATGTATATAGAAACCAAGGATTTGAATTAATTTTTACTTGAATTAATCTTTCAGTTTCCTTCTTAAGTGACTTCCCAAGTTCTTAATGACTTCTGGTGAGCATATATCTGGCTTTGCCTATCAAATATCCCTTCCTTCTTTTTCAGAATAAAATGTCTCTTTATAATGGACAACTTATTCCTTGTGACTCAAGTAGAAATAAATTCATCACCATCAGGACTACCCTTCTTTGATGCAATAGTACCTCAGGACACAGTAATTCCTTTAGGAATGAGTCTATGCAGGGCTGGGCTTCAGGGGCATAGGACTTGTGTAATCAAAAGGAGCCTCACCAGCAGGACGGCCTTTCAATAGGTCCTACTGCTTCATTCTTGAAACTCTTTAACTTTTGAACAAGTTAAGCTCTTTCTTTTCATTTTACACTGGGCCTTACAAATTATGTAGCCCATCTTCAATGTATGTCCAAAACTTTTTCAGTCAAATACTTCCCTAGGGTTTGCTGCTGGAACTGTGAGGTAAGACTGCACCTTTCTACTATGGATGTAGAATTTCAGGAAGTGATTTCTTCCACTAGATGGGACGAGTCTGAAGTAAGCAGACCCGAAAACAGAGAAACTGAATCCAGACAATACTGTTTGGACCCAAGCTAGAAAATAAATCAAAGATCAACTGAGCCTAGGGACAGAATAAGTAATATGGTATTGATGATCGTGTTGAGCCTCCAAACCCAGCTTGAAGCCTGAAACACTCCTGGATCAGTTATGTGAGTCAACATGTTCCCATTTTAGCTTAAACTAGCATGACTGGGGTTTTGGCCATGTGAATCCCAAGCAGTCCTTACAAAACATGTTTTATTTCTGTGTTGAGTCTCCTTTGTTTTCCTAATTTGCTAAAATGGTCTTGGAAAAGCACTATACTTTGCATAAAGTAAGCTCTTTCCTGGTTAACTGATATCCGTAACAATCACTGAATGCCTGAACTTGTTATAGATTCAGGGCTCAATATGGAATGATACGTATGGAATAAAAATCTGGTTATGGGTTTGAAAAGTCAGTAATTCCTTACTTTATTTCTTTGAATTTTTCTTACACGTACTCAGTGCAGACTGAATACGATACCTCTGCTTTAATATTTATTGTATATATCTCCACATTCTCAAATAATCCAAAATAGACCTGATGCATGGAGTGCAAGTGAGAACTAACCTAATCACAAGAAATCAGGCTTTATCTTCAATTTATTCATTTCTGTACATACAATATAAAGAATAGACATCTACTCCTGCCTTTCAAACAGAAACGGTAAATGGAATAAAATGCAAATGTATGACAATTATATTATGATAATATGACTAAAGTATTAAGATGGATTGTTAATCATTACTTAGCAAATTACCACTTTCATATGGAGAAAATAATACCTTACATATATAATGAATAACATTACACTTGGACTAATATGGTTGTAAGTTAATTATAGACTACACAGCTGATTTAGTTTCATTTACCTAAGGAGCTGTTCTGACCCTGCTGCAGATTAATTACATCTTCAAGAATGCACTCTCATTTATCATTGTCACTTGCAGCATTATAGCTCTTAGCGAGTGTGTAGGGCTTTTTTTTTTAATATTAAAAAAAATTCCTTAGCTATTATACATTTTGCAAGTTTAGTTATTAAAAGCACATGACAGCTAAAACCAGGTGAGATTAAATTAGTTATGGAACATTAGGAAAGTCCATGTCCCAGAAATTAAATGACTGTAAAAAATAAAATAAAATAAAAATCCTGTTAAAAATCATTCAAGTCAGACAAAGGTCTCTCCTACGTTTATAGCTTTTTTGAGAAGATCCCACGCTTTGAAATATACATACAGAAAACGTACAGCACATTATGAATTCCTTTATGCACATTAAGCAGCTTTTCAATATTCCTATTTTCTAAAATTGTTAGAAATAGTCAAAAGAATAACATACTAACCTTTCTACACATATAGAAAGTTTTGTTTAAATTACGATGGAAATTTTATAATGCTTGCTTTTCTCTAACAATGAGAATGTTCTTAATTAAATACGAGCGAGAAGAGGAACCAAAGAGATCTGTGTGTAGCCTGGAAGAGAGTGGAACATTTATTCATTCACAGTAAATGATCATTTAATTATCTATTGGGAAATGCTGTATGCTAATGTATGTGCAAAGAGTAGGCACACTTGAATAACTTACATTCCTGATCTCAAGGTGCTCAGATTCTAGGGAAAGAAAGACAAACAGATGACTATAAAAACATGAAAATGTGATTAATGTTAAATAAAGATCTGTGAAGAGTAACATGAGGTACCAAAAAAGAGTGGCAAACCTACTTTGATAGCTCAGGAAAGACTTTTTAAGGGAAAAATAGCCTGAGTTGATTATTCACAAGTGGACAGCTGCTGACCTTATAATTTGCTAACTAGAAAAGGGTGGATATATTTGTGAGAAGTTAGTGGTCGGGGCCAGGGGAGGGATGAAGGGGATCGGTTTCACCCAGACAGACTTGATGACATGAGTCAAACTACAGATCACAAAGAAGCATTTTAGAAACTACTGGCAGTTTCCAAAATGGAGATGAGGCTGAAGGTGTGTCAGGGCCAGAACATGATAAGGAGCTTGGAATTCATCTGTATGAAATAGTGGGCCACTAGAGGCATGGCTGTTTAAGCAGAGCATGGACCTGAAGAATTAGGACTGGAGGCAGAGAAGAACCACGAGGAAGCACTGCAATAGTGAAAATTAGAGGTGATAAGGGTTTGAGCTCCTTCGGGGCTAAAAAAAGGAAAAGAAAATACTTAGAGAATATTCAGATACAGAATCATCAGAAGTCCTCCATTAGGTATGGAGATTTGTGAAACTCCAAGATGAGATCTATGTGAGTGGTACAGAGAATGCTGGCCTATTTTCCGATGTTTGAAATCATGGGGAGGAATGAAATAACCCAGGCAGATATGGAGAGGAAAAGAGCAGAACTGAAAAACAGTCCTGGTAATCATTCACAATTAAAGGGCAGATGAAGTCAGAAAAGCACGTGAAGGTGACACATATTCAGCAAGGTGGTCAGAAAAGAATTATAAGTTTCGAGAGGGTATGGGGTTGAGGAAGCCAAAGGAAGTGAGAAAAGAAATTCAAGAAATAGAAAGTGATTCAAGGTTAAATGAAGCAAAATATTGAGAAAGATAGTGTTACTGAACTGGTACATTTGAAGGTCAAGGGTAACAACAGAAGGAGAAGTTTCAGGAACGTTAGTATGTGAGACAGTAAGTAGCAAGATACAAAGCCAGCTTGCATTGGTTCAGCAAATGCGAGATGAAGTGGGGACAACTAAAATTAATTGTTTTGGACTCAGAAATTTTCTAGGAATAAATATTTCCTTTTTTAAATGTAATGTGGGTTTTGCACTTTCTTCTTCCCCCAAATATTTTACATTTTAATTAAATATTTTAAATTAAACACTGCATTGTATCATCTTCAGAGATCAAAAGTTTGCGTCAATAATCAAAACCCACTATAAACTTTCTTGAGTGATAGAGAAAGTACAGGAAAAGTAACTCAAAAGTATTTGTCTGCACATTAAAAAAGAAAAAAAGAAAAAAAAAAACCCAGAATACCTGGTGGGGAAAAAAAAGACAATTGGAAAATATTGCAATCAGTTGCTTAATGAAAGAGCAATACTTGAAAATTTATTAATAAAACATGAACAATTTTGTCTCAGCTTCAGATTCAAATTTCTAGTTTGGGGTTTTTGGTTTTGGTGGTAAAATCAAATTATAGTATTCATTATCGGTTTTTATATGACGGCTCTGTTTTGAAAAAATTCTCAATATTTTGCTTGATCCTTAATGAATAACTTATTTATCATTCAGTAAAGAGTAAGTTCATTATTTTTTAAATAATTTACTGAAGAGTTTAATGTGGCCTAGCCAATAAAAGAGAAACACTATGTAATTGTAAGAAAATGGTTAGAACTGAATTTACATTAAAATTTTGGAGGTAAAATAAACTGCTGTGAGGTAAAATTATCAAGTATTTGAGATTAGTAATCTTTTGGTGATTGACAATTTATTCAAATACCGTGAATCTTTCTTAAGATAAATAACCTATTTCAGAAACAAATGTCCTATGAAACAGAATCTTCCAATTAAAGTATGAAGTAGACTATCCAGGAAAAACATATTATCCAATACAGAATTAATGTCATTATAAATTTCTTCTTGTCATAAAATGGGAAAAATACATTTGAAAACAATGTCTTTTTATAATGAGAATTATAGGCTTTACTTGATTAATGTTTTCAATTTCTCAAATGTATAATCCAAGTTCCTCACTTAGGAAAACACATAAATTATTGTTGGCTTAATAACAGAATTATCTTTAGACCAACAGAATTTGGCCAAAACATATTTAAAGTTAAGTAATAAAAGGGTGGTAGCTTAAAAATTATATGTTTATAATAAAAACGTAGATGAAGTGGATACAGAAAAGGAAATGAGATTTAAAAAAATAGATTTGATCATGTCCAGAGTCTAATTTTATTGATTTCAGGACCAGACCAAACGCTCTATGTTCTTAACCAGCCTGTGATCATAACTAAATTTATACGGTTAAGATACTTCCTTTGTATTTTCAGTAAAGGCACAGGGAAATAAGTAATGTAAGAAAGGGCTAATAACTAAAGGAATTCTGATTGCTAACTATTCCTCTAACTTGAAATTTATAGTTATGAGAATTCAGTAGTCACATTTTTCCTACACTGGAGGAGTAAGAGGCTTTTAGTGACTGACTAAGGCTGAAGGATATTAAATCGTAACTGTGCAAATATCTACTTGATAGGACATTTGGGTGGTAATATAAATGGTGCACTAGAAGTCCACTAGTCTTTGTCAGGTTTCTTCCAGACTCAGAGAGTAAATCCACAGACAGCACAGACCCATTTCCAATTTCAGAAGTACTAATATGGAAAAGGTTTTAAATTTCATGTTGGCCTTCGCTTTCTACACAGCGTGCGATACTAACTTGTTTCTGGATATGTTCTACAAAAAATTGAGGACCTTTCCAGAAGCCTTTGAAATTCTTATTGCCTTGCTTGTTTCTGCTCGCAGTGCTGACGTCTGTGTTGAAGAGTATCCAAATTGGAACTTACTGGGATGATTAACAGCTGCTACAAAATCAATACTCTATGTAGGGAAAACAGAATTGGGCTGAGACAATCTTACATGAGCACTATTCTGTGGCCGAATATCTATCGATGTCAGCAAGCCAGATATAATTTATGTTAGTAGAAGCATTTCCATGGATATAATCCATGGGCTTTTCAGAGTCAGCCTCAGAGACCTAGGGGGTGGGGATTCATAGGTTTTAATTATGCATCATTATGCATATTCTCAGTTGCAAAGATGATCACTGATATACTTAGTGAGAAATAGGTTTACTTAAATCTTTTATTCTTTTCACATTTATTATGGTTGAAATACTATGTCACACTATTGCTACTGCAGTCTGACTCAAAATGAGTCTTAAAATTTTTTCTCCACAAATTTAACTGAAAGGTAATACAGATGTTTGTGTATTTGGTTTATTATACACGGATGCCCCAATTAACAGTAAGGTAATGGCTGACATACATCCTAAAAATCCTTTATATCTATTCTTCTAAGGCTAAGTATTCTTTATAATAATTATGCTCTTTATAATAACTTCATATCATAAATTTAAAATAACAAGATAAATATGCTGACAGTTTAAAGGGACAAAAATTAATTCCCTGAAACGTTACTTATTTGTACCTCTTCTAGCCACATTTAAGGGAAGACGCATGTGTGTAATCTTTTACGTCCAATATGCTGGAATTCACACTTCTTTCTGGCATGATGTTAATCTTTGTATCCACTGTTAACGCTTATCCAGGAATTACAGCAGGCACTGAATAAGTATTTGTGGAATAATCTAATAAATGAACTCTTCTGTGACTAAAATACTAATCAGAACTATAGTACTAAATGACCACGATGACTCAATATTTTAGAATTTTTTATATTAATGTAAGTACCGTATACACCATCAGAAGTTAACAAATATTTATTCAACAACGCCATTTATAAATCCTGGTAAATGGCCCATAAGAGGAATATTTCGCTGTTCTGTTAAACTGGATCCTCCACTAGGAGTACCTTTGTGTACTAACACTCTTCCTTCCCTGACATTACACATTCATACTCTCCTTATTGCAATACGGCATGTGTTGCTTGGGTGGGTGATTACTCACAGGACAGGAAAAAGTTAATGGTTAAAGGGACTTAAAATGATCCTTTGTGTATGTGAGGCAGCTATTATTAATTTGAACTATACCCTTTGCATTCTAAATATATAATCTCTCTTGCTTTCTGTACTGGTGAGAAAAGTGAATGTTTTTCAACAGGGAACTCTCATGGAGCCTGGGTTCTACAGTTCCCAGATGTTCAAGTTTCCCATCAGTATCTTTTCCAGAAATTGACTCTCCAGCTCAAAGCCACAAGGACAATAACATGAGAAGTCAGGGTCAGTGTAGTTATGGACTGGGAAAGTCACAGTTATCAACAAAACCAGAAAGGTGAAAAATAAAATTAATGAGCCAGTGGTCTTAAGGCTAACAATGAGGGCCTTGATACCTTTGGGATGCATAAGGCCAAATCGGCAAAGGAGAGATGGTCAAATCGGCAAAGGGGAGATAGCCAAAGAGAAAGTGGAGCTGTTGCAATTGGAGAAAACACTAATTTTAAAAGATACATGCACCTCCAAGTTCATTCGTGCATTGTTTACAATACCCAAGATATCGAAACAACCTAAGTTGGACTGATGGATGAATGGATAAAGGAGATGTGGTATATGTGCACAATGGAATATTAGCCATAAAAATAAAGAAATCTTGTCATTTGTGACAACATGCATGGACCTTGAGAACACTACGCTAAGTGAGATTAAGTTAGACAGAGAAAGACAAATACTGTATGATCTCACTTGTATGTGGAATCTAAAAAAATAATAGAAACAAAACCAAGCTCATAGATACAGAAAACAGACTGGTAGATGCCGGGAGAGGGGATGCAAAACGGGTGAAGGGGGTCAAAAGGTATAAACTGCCAGCTATAAAATAACTGTCATGGGAGTGTAATGTACAGCATGGTGGCTACAGTCAGTAACACCACACCGCGTATTTCAAAGGTACTAAGAAAGTAGGTCTTAAAAGTTCTCATCATAAGAAAAGAAAAGAAAAAAATTGTGTAATTGTGTATGGTAATGGATGTTCACTAGACTTACTGCCATGTTCATTTTGCAGTGTATACAAATATTGAATCACATTGTACACCTGAAACAAACGTAATGCTATATGTCAATTATACCTCAATAAAAAAAGAAAAAAAAAAAAAAAGAAAGAAAAGAAGAGGAAGCAAATGCAACAACACTTGAAACAGAAGCATTTGTTATGGTCTGGTACAGGGAGCCCAGTACAGATGAAATCACTGTGCAAAGTGCACCAAATAATATCATACAAAACAAAAAATATTTTTCATCCAGCAGTGAAATAAAGACCATGCACACTCTTAGTCACTTTCTATCATAGTACCTTGCATCTTTTCCTTCATAACACTTACCACTACTTCAAATTCATTTGTTTGTCTCACCCCCCATGAAAATGCAGATTGAGCAAGAACTGAAGTTATGTCTGCTCTATTCCCCAATACTGATTTTCACTATAGTACCCAATGTTTAAAGAATGTCCAGCACACAGTGAACATAAAGAAATTAAAGGAAAAGATGAGAATGTATGAAACAAGAATCAACAGAATAGCAAGTATAATTTAGTAAAGTCTATCCACTTAAAATAAGCAAATAAAACCACATCAAATCTCAAATCATTATTAAAACAATTTTTTAAGAGGCAGGGATATAGAACTGGTCAGAGTGAATATTTGAAGGAGAATTTAAGCATCATGGTAGCAGGTTTAGAGACTAGATACATTTGAATAATCCTGTGAAATTTTAAAGATTACCCATGGTCTTACAATATTTTGAATCATATTAATTAGAGAAAGTTTCATTTCCCTTTTCAAATCCCTACATAAGAATGTTAATATTGTTAACATTTTGGCATATATGTTTGCTGACTCTTTTGTATGTTCTTAGAGACAAAGCTACATAAAAAACCATTCATATTTTATCACCATCATCAGTCTTAACATTTATTAAGCATCAGCACTAGATACTGTTGTAAGAGTTTTAAGAGTCCCTAACTCAACCCCCAATACTTCCTTAAGATAGCTATTATCCTCATTCTCTAAAGAATAGGAGAAAGAGTGCTTAATTACGGACAATTTGCTTTTGTGATTTACCATTATAATTTTGAGACCTCTTTTCCTGTTCAAATTGATAAACTTTTAGGTTGTTCCCAATTGTATGTCACTAAATATAATTGGTACAGTTTAGGCTTTTGTATTATTTACTTCTGCAGAATGGATTCTTAGAAATGGGACTGATGGCTCAAAGGGTATTCACATTTTAACAGATACGATCAAATCACTCTCCAAAAGATTAAATTTATAGACCCATCACACAATTATGAATGTGCCTATTTCTGTATACACTCATTGACATTAGATACTACCACTCTTTGTAATTTTCAATAATCTGAAATAAGATAACCCATTGTATAATTTTTCATTTCCTTATAAATTAATAACAGGAATCTTCTTATCTGGCTAGTCATTGTAATTTTCATAGTCTTAGTCTACTTTTTTATTAGATGCTTTTTATTAAGAATTCCATATTTTAGTTTATTAACACCATGTTTATTACTTGTGTTGGAAATATTTTCTTTGACTTCTGTTAATGAGTTTTAATATACTTTTTTAAATGAAAGATTATGAAAAGTAATTTTAATTTCCTTTTCTTTTATGGGTTCTAAGTTTCTGGTTTGCCTCACACAGGTTTCTCCTACCCTAAGCAATATACTTTGATATTTTCTTCTAATATCTTATAAATGTATTACTTATAAGATATTATTATATTAACATTATCTTATACTATATATTAATTTATAAGATATAATTTGCATTTTAATGTAGTGGATGTATATTTCACATGGATATGAATGCAAATATAAGTTTATTTTCATTCAAAAGAGGAACCAATTCTGTCACCTAATTTATTGTGCACTTCATTTTTAGCCAATGATCTGAAATTTCAACATTTTACAAACACTAAATTCTCTGCATATCTTTGTCATCTTTTTGGTCTAATTTTACATTCTTTTCTATTTATCTATTTTTGTACTATCATATTTTAGTTACATTAACTTGACAGCATTCTGCACATGGCAAGGAAACTGACCATTAAAGGATATTAATTATCTCAAAAATATAAAGGCATTTTTGTATAATTGTAAATTATCATTTATCAAAACAACTACCGGTTACCCTACTAGAATTCTCAGTAGCAATGAACTAAATTTATAAATCAATTCGAGGAGTCTTGATTTCTTCCCATATAGGAACAGGAGACAACTTATTCAGGTTTTATCTTATAACTTTGTATTAGTTTGCTCCCTATAAGCTCGGTGTCTTTCTTACTAGATGTAAGCCTTGATACTTCATAGTTTTCTGATATCATTAACTAAATTTATATTCATATTAACAGGTAATTTTATAAAGGAAGGCTTCAGGGTCATTTTTCTGTATACTTATCTAGTATTTGGCACCTTAAGTTGATTTACTAGTTTCATTTTTAGTTGATGCATATTTATTATATACGTCATCGTATCATCTTCAAATAACAATAAGCTTGTCTCTTGTCAATATTTATGACATTTAAATTTTTATTATTATTAGCTCACTTTTCTGAAAGTGATAACTAGAGTGGTGATAGAAAAATCCCTGTATTCTTCCTGATTTTATTTGGGATGCCTCTAGTATGCCACTATTACTATAATATTAACTATTAATTTGCAGAAAATGTTCTACACATTTTCAGTAGTTTTTAATTATAAAAGATAGCAAACCTATTTTTTATTTAAATAATTATACTAACATTGACCCATTTTGACTTTGTTGAAATAAACCCTACACAGTCAATAGGTTTTAGTCCTTAAATAGAATACCTGAATTTATTTGTTAATTTTGATGTTTGCAACTGTTGTATTTATATACACATATGTATGCTCTTTTTTGGGGTTGTGTTTGAGGTATTGATGCTGAGGTTTGCCAGCTATGTAAAAAGAATGGGAAGACATTCCATCTTAACCTATATTCTGGAAAAAATTTTTAAATATAAGAATTATTTGTTCTATGAAAGATCATTTGAAATGATAATAGTTCTTTTACTACATTTTTACCTCTTCCTCTTTGGCTATGTGCTTAGAGAAATGGTTCTCAAAGTATGACCATAGATAGGAAATATTGGGATCACCTGGGAGCTTGTTAGAACTACAAATCCTTGGACCCCAGTTCAGACCTACTGAAAGCCTGGCTCTGAGGATCATCAATCTGCATTTTAACAAGCCCTTCAGGTGATTCTGATACATGCTTAAGTTTGAGAACTACTGCCTTAGATTTCCTACCCCTTCCTCTTCAGCATATTTCAGCTTTCTTCAGCTTTGGCAGACAGTACTCAAATTTCTTCCACATGATAAAGTTTACTAGCACAGATGCACAGGATATACTCTTATAATTATTTAAATATTTTCCATAGCTGTGGTTATATTTTCAAATTTATTATGCTCTGTGTTTCTTTTTGTTTAAAAAAGAAAATTCTTGGAGACACAAGTCAGCAAGATGGCGGAAGAGGCGTTTTCAGCCATCATCCCCCCACCCCCCCCCCCCAAACGAACATAGATTTTGACAGCCACTAAGGAATAGATAGTAATACCTTTGTTGGGAGTCAGGGAGTCCAGCGGAGAAATTCCAGCACACCACTTGAGCAGAAAATCCGAGATCAGACCCACTGGAGGGGGTAAGAACACTTTTCCCTTTACCATGGCCTCTCCCCGAGAGCGGCATAGCTCAGTGCCAAGAGAGGCTCCACTAAGCCCGAGACTTCCCCCAGGGGTGGGGAAAGTGGGAGCGTTGGGAGTGAGTGTTCAGCTTCCCACGCCTCCAGGACGCTGCCCCAAAGGCCACTTCCTTCTTGCCTCACCGGGAATAGCGAGGGTCTCAGCACAGCTGGGGTGTCGGGAGAGGCTGGGAGCAGGTAGGCGAGAGGACGACTCACAGCCACAAGGGCTTGGACCTCAACAAGGGGCGCTGGAGCCTACAGAGCCTACAGACCAATGCACGGACTCCTTCAGGAGGCTGGCCCACAAGCGGCTCTGGAAGCTTCAGCTGATGATTTCAGCGTCTAGCCCACCTGGCGCCTGCAACGCTCTGCGTGCCTCAGCCCTCCCCGCCTCCTGGCTGACGCGCCATGCGTGCGCTATGCGTGTGTGCCGCGTGGGAGGCCAAGCCCTTGCGGACTGCTGGTGAGCACGCGCAGACGGCTGGCTCAGCTCCGCGGGATTGTCCGAAGTTCCCCGGATTTGCGCATTTCAGGGCTCTGCCCTAAGGAAAACACACAGAAGGCTTTCAGCACCCACCTTGGCTTTGGGGGATGGAGAGAAAGCAAACGATGTTAAGAATGCCTCCCCCAACCTTCCCAAAGAGGGAACAAGAGGTGGGGAGTGCTTGCATCTATAGAAAAAGTCTGATAGAGCCTCAGAATCCTTAGCTGCGCTGACAAGGTGTTTTTATGCCCAGGCGGGTCAGTAAAGACTGGAAAAGGTGACTGCTTTGTAAAATGCGTACTATGGATCTTGAAGCACCCGTGTAAGCTGGCCTCAGTCCTTCTTAGCAGTGGTCCCAGTGATCCTGTCTCCTCAGGGACCCAGAGGGAGACATGCCCATCTACATCCTTCCTATTGCCCACTGTGGACAGTGAAGCAGCCTGTAACTCAGTTCCAGCCCCTCTCAGCTACTACATCTGGCAGTGTTTCCACATTTTGAGGTTTACACTTACCAACAGTCATTTGTGTTGTTCCCAACACTGTTTATGCCAGTTTTAGTCTTTATTATATCATTTAATTACCTATGATATAAATGGAAAATATGATTGCAAAAAGAAAGTATTTTATATGAAAACAAAGATGATTTGGGAAGATTTGATATAAATGCAATTCTAAAACTGCTATAGAATTATATATTCTTTGTTATAAAATCATATGTAAGAAAAATCATAAAAGATTTTTTAAACTATTATAGAAATCTAGAAGGATTTTATACTGATTGCTTCACAAGTATCTTTTGAATTTTTGTTCCACTTAAAAGAAACTAAAAATGGAAATCACAGATGGTTTATTATGGAATGTGATTTATACAAGCAAACTTTGTACAACCCCAGTCGATGATGCACGTTCAAAGAAAGGACATGAGCTGGACCTATAAGAAAAAATTCGTCAATTCAATTATATTTATAGGTTTTAGGTTAACTGAAATATCCAAAGCTATATGTATCTTTTTTATGACACTTGTTTTACCTTTTAATTAATGTCTAACTATTACCTCTGGTAGACGAACTCCTGCTGTACATAAATTGGACTTCATTTCCTGATTATGTTCATTGAATCATTCAGTGGCCTCTCTTAAAAGACAAACACCACACCTTGGCTTCCAAGTCTTCAAGACACGGCAGCAGCCACTTCTACTACTGCCTTCTTTGTCATTCATTCCCACGTTCTATCTTTATGTTCCAGGCACACTGACCTTATAGGTCTTTGAACACAACGGGCCTTTTCTCTCCTTGAGCTTTTCACATACAGTTATACCTGCATGGTATGCTCTTTCCATCTCATTGGTGTCCACCTGACTTACGTGTATTCCATAGATCCTCTCTTAAATGTATCTTCTTTATATAGGCCTTCCTTGACCATGAGACCTAAAGTTGTTGTCCCTTATTCTAGCTCATGGCAACTTTTGTTTTCTTTCACAGTGTACATCATAATTTTCCAAAAAACTTGTATTTGTGCATTTGTTTTTCAATGCTTTTCCTACCATTAAACTCCAAGTTCTAATAATGAGGCGATCTCTTTTATTCACTTCTATAACTCCAGGGCCTGACCAGAAAAAAAAGGTACTTAGTTTTTTTGTTTATTAAGCAAATGAATGAAGAATCAACAGTGAGGATAAAACTAATGGGCATGTATGAATTTGATGGTGATGCAATGGGTGAACAATTTTCTAACTGTGATTTTTGAGATTATCTATAGTTATTAAAGTGCAAAATCAGAATGAAAGGTAGAACGTAGCAGTTTTTCTTATTAATTTCTATAATCTATATTTCTAACATCCAGCTGTTAAGTCTCTCATGAGAATTCTCTCTCACCTCACAATAATATAAGTTTAGTGATTACATAGACTTTTTCTCTCCACTGCCAACCCTCAAATGGTATCTGGCACATAGAAGGTAATAAATAAATGTGCTTTTATTTAAGGATCACCACTGTAGATGAATACCTATTCTCAGATTTAATTATGATTTCAGAATTATTTCCAATTGTTCTGGCTAAAAGTGAAAGGCATTACAAAAAGAAATTAGCAGAAACTGGCTAGTTATTCACCAATTTCCCTTCTCTTCTTGGGCAGACAGAATTCCTTTCCCAGCTTCCTTACAATTAAGTGCAGCTAATTGATTCGGATATGGCCAATGGGTTACAAGCTGAACATCTTACAGGCCTGGTCTATTAAAAAAAACAAAAACAAAAAAACAAACAAAAAACACAAATGCCAATACTTCACCCTCTTTTGTTGCCCAACTGTTGAATAGAGAGGGCTCTGTGTATCAAGAAGAGGGTGGAGCCACAAGATGGAAGGACCCTAGGTCAATGACTGACCAAATGGAGCAGAGCCTGTCCTCAAAAGTCAACCCCTGCTGTCCTAACATGTGAGGGAAGAACTAATTTTTAGTTGTTGTCAGACCACTAATATTTTGAGGTTTGCCTCACAGGTTCTCTAAAAATTTGAAGGTTTCGTGTACACTGTAAATCACTTACAGTCAGTATACAAAAGGCAATCATTGAAATAATGAAAACAACACTGACAGTAGAGTCAAGTTTTGAGACCACCTTGTAACTAGGAGGTAGGAGGGTTCCTAGAGATAATTTCAAGTACAAATTATGTGCCATCTTAAGCTTTCTCATGCTGGTGATAGCAAAAAGTTGAAATGTCCCCCTTATTCTTTCAATGCTCCAGTTCTACTGTTTCTAATATATTCAGGAAGAGCTTGAGGTACACAATTCATTTCTTTTTGTTGTTTGCTGGATTCACTCATTGGGGTAGAGGAATATAAGTTGCTAAATAGAAGGTGGCCTGGCTGAGTGACAGCCAAAGCTTGAACTCTCTATAAGGTCTACCAGTCTGATTGTGACCCTGAGTGTTGATCCTCTGTCTTGCTGGGACAGAGGCAAATATTTCAGGGAATGATGCTCTCCCTCTCTTCACACCTCTCCTTCCCATGTCAAACTCAGTGAAAGAGGCTCCAAGTTAAATGGAACAGGACCCTTCTAAAGAAATGCAATCAAAATCTACCTTGTTTAGTTCTGTTCTACCTTAAAATCATAAATGAATGCTATTACATGTTCTTGAATTAGGTCCTAAACCTTGCATTTCAAATTTAGTACTTCAATATATCTAGTAATTGCCTATCTAATGTAGAGTTCTAACAAAATTTTCTCCCCCTAGGAAGGTAGTTTTTGAACACTTATCAACTAAGCACCATTAATTTTCCAATGAGATTTTGGGCCACATCTAGACTGAGTTTCGATATGTGTCTCTCTACTTCTCCACTGAGTTCTTCCTCTATTCATTCATTGCACTATTTTATTATAATTATCCAATTCATTTGTAACATGTCTTATTTGGTAAAACAGTTCTCCATTTCTTTTTATTAAAATTGACTGAGCTACTTTGTTATATATATTTTGGAAAAAGTTTTTTAAATTTGTCATAAAATCCAACTCTAATTTTGATTACTTACAGGTTAAAGGTATACATTAACTTGCATATTACAAATTATTAAGCTATCCCATCTAAGAATAGAAAATGTCCCTATTTATTCTGATCTTTTATGTCTTTGTAGAGAGTTTTAATGTTTCCGTTTTTAGGTCTTGTATATTCTTTATTAATTTCTGGATAGTTCTAATTTTTTGGTTGCTGTTTTTGTAAATGTATAGATTATTGCTTATATAATGGAATAATATTGAATAAGTTGATTTTATATTTAGTAACTTTGCTACACTTCCTTATTTAGCCCTAATATATTTTCAGTTGGGATATTATGTTTTGTCTTTATGGGGGGATTTTTGGTCTTTTTTCACTCTATATTATTTATTTACAATTCTCTTTACAATATTTGTATAAAATCAATTTTGCAGTAGATTCGATTAATTACTTTCAATAATCCAGTTTTTGGTTTCACTAACATACTCAATTTTTTTTGCTCTTGTTATTCTTTGCTGTATGTCCTGTCTTATTTCTATTACAGCTTTCCTTTTCTTCATGTGTTAGCTATTTCCCCTTTTCCAACATCTTGAGTTTTGTAATTAATATTGGTTTGTTGATATCAGGTTTCTCACCCTCAGCCCTATTGACATTTTGAGCTATGTAATTCTTCCTTGTGTGTTTGGGGGGCTATTCTATGAACTGGGAGTGTTTATCAGCATCCCTATCCTCTACCCACTAGCTTCCAGTAGGAATCCTCTCTTAGCCATGGCTATCAAATGTGTGTCCAAACACTGCCAAATGTCTCCTGTGATGGAAAGGAAATAACTTCTGTTGAGGACCACTGAAAATTGATCAAAGGCACATAACAAACTGAGAACTATTTATTCAAGAAAAACTACTGAAACTAAGAGAAGAACACTGGCAATCTGTGATGTTTCAACCTTGAGCTGCTACCTTACCCTCCACCTCCATCAGTACTATAGATCTACCAGGGTGGGGCAAGTTATGAAAGCAAGCAACTTTACTGTCGGGGGAGCTAACATGACTTGGAGTGGAAGCTGGAAAAACTCCATGACCCAGAGTTATCCAAAATAATAGTAATCTCAGTGGCAAACGTAGCAGCTTGCCTCAGTTTGCGAAAATGATTAAGGCAAGCAACTAACCAGCCAACTAGCCAGATATTCAAGGAGATCTTGAGAATGAGACAGCCATAATGGGCCTTGATAAGTTGTCACATATTCCTGGCTGTCTGAAAGGCTATATGCATGTGCAAGGTCGCACATATGTTCAGGAAAGTCCAAAGAGGGCCATAGTTATTTATACATCTTTGGCTAAGTGACAGGCCTTCTACATGAGCAGAAGAGACAAAAAGGCCAGCAGATATTAAAAGCTGAATCAGATTAATAATTGCCTGCAGTCTGTATGTGTTCCCCCATGAACATACAGATTCAGTGGCAAAGGGGTGCACTGTCTCAAGGTGTTTAAGCACAAACTTTGGTCAATCATGCTGACACAGGAATGATCCCTAGAAGCCAGGATTAATATAAAAGCAAGAAGAAAAAACAAAAACAAAAATACTGAGGCATCAGTATATCCATACACTACAGGGGAGAAAGGCTCCATATAATTAGTGGAGGGAAATCCCTAAACAAACACAGGAACAACCATAACCCCCATGGGAGAATGCAAATCCACAGTTGTTACAATATATTATATAAAATCTCTTGTTTCCAACAAAAAATTAGCAAACATGCAGAGGAATGGGAAAGTGTTTCACATACTTTGGAAAAAGCAAACAATGTCTCTGATGGACTCTAGATATTGGACTTAGCAGACAAAGACTTCAAAACAGCTACTATAAATTGATCAAAAAAACTAATGTAAACTATGCTTAAACAATAAGGGAAAGTGTAAGAACAATGACTATTCAAATAGAAAATATCAATTAAAGGCCTAGAAATATAAAAAAGAACCAAATAGAAATTCTTGAGTCAAAAAATACAGTAGCCAAAATAAAAAATTAACTATAGGGACTCAAGACAGTGGCATTATTCGTAATATCCAAAGACCAGAAGCAATCTAAATGTACATCAACCCGTGAAGAGATAAACAATATATGATATATCCACACAACGGGATACTTACTACTCAGCAATAAAAGGAATACAGTGTTCATGTAGTTCATATAAGTGAACTTCAAAACATTATGTGAAGTGAAAGAAGCTAGATGCAAAAGACGATATATTGTATTATTTCTTTTATATGAACTATCCATAAAAGGCAAATCTTAGAGGTAGAAAGATTAGAGCTTTGCTTGGAACTGGGGGAAGGACCCAGAATTGACTAGAAGTGGGCATGAGGGTTCTTGTCTTGGTGATGAAAACGCTCTAATATGGGATAGATTTATTAAATCATTAAAAGGTTTACTTAAAATGAGTGAATTAGGTTGTGTGTAAGTTATTTGCCAATAAAGCTGTTAAAATATTGTTATTCATATCAAATATAAATAGAATTTTAATGGATCAAATGCATTACATTTTTCTTGCAAATAATAATAATCATTATCATAGTATTAGTAAAGATTGTATATTTAGCCTTCATTATGCATCATTATATGAGGCCCTTTAAATGTATAATCATATTATTTACAACTATGAGAGAGAAAATAATAACTACCATGATACAGGCAAATGAATGCACACTAAGAAGAAAAAAATTGCTAAAGGTAGCTTGACTCCTAAGTTCATGGACTCAACCAATGCTTTTTATAGTTTGCTAGTTGTGTCTGTGTGTGTATGTGTGCACATGCACGTGCATAAGAGAGAAATGAGACGTGATGTAAGATTAATATTGGGCAAATATGTTCAATGGAATGTAATGCTGTAGATAATATATTTTAAGACTTCATAATTACTGGGTAATATATATAAATACAAGTAAAATTACTGTTAAAATTATTAATTTCTTAGGGATTGAAATTTCAATAACTCTTTAAATTGCCAAATGATATTTTAATTTCGGTCTCAAATTTTTCAAGAAAGTGAAAAATTAACCTTTTGACTTATTAACCACTTGAGAATACTAGCAGCATTTTTCTTAGACTTTACACTAAACCATAAATTTTAAAATAATGTCTGTAAATAAAAACCTAATAGGTTATGATATTATAATGTAGATTTCAAAATAAGAAAAAATTTGATGCGTTGTTTTCACATTTTTAGTAATGTGAAACTGTAGCTTATACTCTAAACCTTATAACTACCTTATAAACCATTCTAAGCTTCATTTTATTAACACAAATGGTCAAGCCAATTACATAAAATATAGTTTCTTTCCTTTGTTTAACACATGAAAAATTCATCACTGATTCTCTGACTTTAAATAAATTCATAAGCTTTACTATTACCCATTAGAAGAGGTGTTTTGCTGACACAAAGATAAAATAAATTATTTATAATCAGTAAATCTTCATAGTATAAGAGTTTACATCAGTGATTATCCAGAACTGGTAAAAAAAGAATGGTTAGTGGAAAATCTTACCACGCCAATGGAAAAGTAATTATTGATGATACTGTAAGGCACTGGGTCTCCCTTCTCATCTTTGTCATTAGGTATGACTTCAAACTTCCACCTGTCCAACATGATTTCTGTGCTGTTTTCAATGTCTTTTAAGATTTTCATCAGATTCTCACCTTCATAACCTAATGAAAAAAAAATTATCTTGAGAAAAAAATAACCAAATAACAAAAGCTATAATTATATATGCTTAAGCGTGTGAATATGTGTGTATCATTCTAAAGCTAAATAATGCATTTTAAAGCAAATTCTAATACAGGTTGAAGAATTAACTATAATCTTATTATACTCATACCAATATTTTATCTTTAGCTTTAATTTGTAACTCATATTTTGCTCCTGTGGGACAAATTCTCAGTAGAGCCAACTGCCAAATGAACATCTCCAATGCATACCCCTCACAAAACTTTTTATCAATGTATTTATTCAAAGTGGAATTAATGATGTGCTTTGGTATCATCCTCCTGTGAACTCTCCCTCCGAAAGACAGTTGACTTTCCCCTCCACCCAGTTGCTATAGTAAAAAGCCTGGATGCCACGTTAGACTTGTCCCTTGTTTCTACTCCCTCTGCAGGCTTTATATTTGATAACACTTTTTTCCAGAAGCCACCCTCCCAAAATAATGGATTCTGTACAGTACCACAGCACACAGTTCTCAAAACTAGCCCTACCACAGAGCTAGCATGGTGCACTATAGTTATTTTCATTTTTCTCCCCACAAGTTCCTTTTACCAGGTGTGCCCTACAGTAAATGTCCAACAAATCCATTTTTAAATAAATCTACTATAGATAGTCACCATGGCCAGAAAAGAAACTTGTTGCTTAATATTATACTTTCTCTTAAATGTACCTTTAGTATCTAACATTATAGTTAATTAGGGCTGTAGCCTAATCCTGGCTGTGTTATTTACTTCAGTGTCTGCTTTTAGCATTCTAAACAGTTTCTTCCTCTGTAAAAACTTAGGTTTGGTGTGAGAATTAAGTGAGAAAAAAAATGAGAAAATGCATAAAAGGTCTTAGTATATAAGGCAAAAGAATAGAAAGTTTTCAACAATATAATAATACTGACGATGACATTAGAATTTGAAATGTTATACTAAGTTAAATAATCTTTCTAACTCTATACACATTCTTACAATGATATTTTGAGTAGCAACAATATTTTCATAGATTTTTTTCTGTGTCCAACTTCATTCTATATTTTAATAATTTATTTGTTGAACAAGAAAATGCCAGAGGCTATGAGTCCTCGTTAGATGTGTTAGCACACATAACTCTGGAAAAACTGATTGCATTAAAAGAAAAGGGAATAGGCACTGTAATATGCCAACATTAAATTACATTTATGGTGTATTTGTTGAATTAACTATCAGAGGGGCAAAGCAGCCAGAAACCAGGAATACGTATCTTGGAGCCTACCATCTCTTCTTACCTTACACAGGTCTAAAAACTAATTATACACCATTCAATACACAGAGCAAAGAGTACAACAAACAATGATTACACAGATATAAACATTAAAAGTATTAAAAATCATTTCAGTAAATGTCATACCATATTTTATAGCATAATTCAAAAATTATGAACTTACATAATATACATATAATTGTACTCAGTGATAAAACACTGAATTGTTTAAACTACAAGACTATAGTAATTAAGCGTACTTATTTTTCAGGTGTTTCTTAATAGTTCCACCCTCACTCCCAATGTTTATTTTCTTTTTAATTTTTAATTTCTTTTAACGCCTCCAAATAAATTATATATATATATATATATATATATATATGTTTCCCTATTGCATTGAATTAAAAACAGTTAAATATATTCACCTATTCTCCAAATTCTACTCTTGTTTGAAAATAAGTATGATGGTTTTAGATATAAATGAATTTATATACGTTAAACTAATATTGTATAATATAGTATGAAAATATACTATATTTAATATATAGTATTATATACAAACCCACTCAGCAGAAATATGAGTAAAATGATAATGCTCTAAAACAAACATTGAGCTTGTCCTCAGCTACATCTCAGGTTAACAGAAGCATTGTTCAGCATAACACTAGAAAAATGTAGGAATGGCAACCGACCAGGAGACAACATAATAGAATTGAATTTAATGAAAGAATTAATACAGCTAGATTAAGTAGGGTCAATTAACTTAAATTCTTTAGCACTGGATAGGTTCTCAAAGTTTTTAATGGCTAAGTATGAAAAAGGCTGGTATCAATCAGTCTTCTAGCCAAGTAAAAATGGAAAGAGAGAGGCAATAAATCTATTTGGAGAATCATACCTGCAGTTCAGTGCTAATTTGCAAAGGTGAAGAATTCCAAATTGTAGCTCCCCATTTAACAAATATCTATGCCCTACTTGTTTAGATTTATCTGTGCTCAAGCTTGTTTAATAATGATCCATAACTATAAATAGGATTCCTGAACTCAATAAGATCATATTTTTTTAAAAAAAGATAAATTAAACTTATTAAATATGCAAACAAAGCTTGTTCCAGAGAAGAATGATGCTATTTTGCTTCCATTATTTTGATTTAAAGCCTATAATCACTCTAGGCTAAGAAACCAAATGAAAACGTAATTAGTATTTATCTTCGCTTTAATGATATGATGTTATCATAATGACTGATTCTATCTAAAATGTCACAGAAATTTTTACAAATTTAAAATCACATAAAGAAAAGCAACAACATATATTTGTAAGAGTGTGCTCTATGTAAAATTCTGCCTCCTACCCCCTTACTCTTCACAAAACAACATTTTTCTTGCAATAAACTTCAGAATTTTGTTTGAGAGATTAATCATTGCCAGAAAAATTGCAAAGAGGATGTAAATTAAGTATTTTTTCAAATGCCCTACAACACCTTATATTTGTACAGTGTTATGTTTTCCAAAATATGTAAATATACTCATAAAAATTAAGCTTCCAGTCAATAGATTCCAGCGATATTACGTGAACAAAATGATTATTGGTTGAATAAAGTAATTTCTTTCCCAAATGTTAAGCATAATGATAATTACTATAATTACAGGAAGGACTCAGCCCAGACACTGGGGAAACAACTTGATAGTTGGGTGTAAGAACCTCCAAGGCAGACACCATTATTTTCTTCAAGTTCTGATGAGGAGTCTGAAGCACACAGTTGTTAAGCAACTTGCTCAAAGTTAGACACCTGACAAGAAATAATCCCACCCCAGAGCATGTTTCTTTGTTAGTAAACTCTAGCAGATCGTACCTCCATTTTCCTAATTGCTCACCTTGGGCATCTTGCAGTCCCCCTTGATACCTCACTTTCCCCAAAGTCCCTACCCAATCCATTGGCAAGTTGTATCAGTCTATCCCTGAAAATGTCAGTCTGTGCACTTGTCTCATTTGTACTACCACCGCCCTAGCCCAGCCCATTTATCCTCTAAATACAATGGTAATCCAAATCCTCTTTTCAAAAACTATGCTTCCCCACATTGCCACATTTTCTTAACAGTCTTTTATGTCCCCAAATTAACCTATTTTGAAAACACAAATGTCACTGTGCCACTCTGCTTCTGAAACTCTTCCAAAGTTTCACTGTGTGCTTCAAAGTCAATCACATAAAATTCTTACCATGACCATTAAGACCTGCATAATCTGGCTCCTGATTATCTCTCCAATGTCATCCTATTCACCTCCCTGAGGCCATACCTACCCACTGCCCCATGACCTCTTAGAGTTACATCAGCCTTCCTTCAGTCCTTTCAGTACAAAGAGCTCGCTCTTTCTTCCTCATATTTTAAATCCAGCTTAAATGTTACTTCCTCAGAGAGGTCTTCTTGACCATATAGCTGAATAGTTCCCCTCGGTTATTCTCTGAAAATACACTCTGATTCTTTCATATCCTTGACCTTATTTTGTAATTATATATTTCATTATTCAGTGATTTATTGTCTGTGTACTCAATGAAAATGTAACCTCCAAAAGGGTAAGAACCCTTTATTTATTTTCTCATTTAATATCCACCACCTAGAACAGTGCCAGCACATGCTAGACATGCACAAAGAGTTCATCATCAATATACACTTTGACATATACTATAATCCATGTGTCTTTGGCCACTGATAAGAATATCTTTAAAACTGTTTATAAGGAAATAATTAGAGGATGCCCTGAATGGAACTTCTATATCAATTTTGAGATTTAAGTCACTTGCCAGCTTGAAACCAAAATAAAATTATTAATTTTCAAATATCAAAAATATTTCCAGAGGAATACGTAAGAAGCCGCATGCATGATTCTCTTCCTTTTAATCAATACACATATATTAACACTGGCAAATATGAGCATCTCGTAAGCAATGGTTCATTCTATCTATCTATCTATCTGTCTATATCTATCCTTAGATTCTATACAATTTAACTCAGTATTTTATAATATTCGTCTACTAAGTTATATCTTTAATGAAAGTTACAAATATATCATATACCATGTTTTTAACTTGGTTTCAAATCCTGTCAAATACACAAATATATGTATATACATCTTAGAGTTCACAAGTTGCCCAGGTATTCATGGAACAATTCTTCTCAAATTTTGTTGTAAATCAAGTTACTTAGGGAGTTTGCTTAAAAAAGAAAAATCAGCTGCCCGGGCCCCATCTCTAGAGATTTCCATTTAGCATATTTGAAGTAAGGTCAGTCCACTATATTTTTAACAAGCTCCCCAAGGGCTTCTGATTTACACTGTCTTAGTAGACACTTTTCAAACTTCTCTGAGTTTAGATGCTAAAAATATTTAGGATTAGGTTCTTGTTTCTTTAGCAAAATATGGTTTTCTTTTCTTTGATATCTTCAGGTAAGTTTAGCCTGTTAATGACACTTCAAATTATTTTAAGATCTCATCTTGAAATATTCTCCCCTTACTCACCTGTTCCATCTACACTATTCCATTTTCAGTTCCTTCAGTATGTCAAATGCCTTTGTATCTCTGGGCCTTTGGACTTGATGTTCCCTCTGCCTATAACATCCACCCCCAGTTCTATATGGCTCTGTCATTATCCACCTATTAGGATTCTTCTTATGTCACCTCGTCAGTTCCTAGGTGAGGTCGTTCATTATGTTGATCATCATCTTACTTGTCAGTAGGAAGTCTCACAATTTACACATGACTTCATGTTCCACTAGAATTTAAGGCCCCTTTGAAAGCAGATATTGTTTTCTTTCTATTCTTAACCCTGTACCCCAAGTGCAGAACAGACCACCTGGTGCAGAGTGGGTCTCAGAAAATGTGTTACCTCTTGTACTTACTCCTGGACAAGTCATTTGTTAGCCTTTCAATTTTCTTCCTTTGTTTGTGATTTTTCTCACACACTCAGAGATTACAAATCTGAACATTATTTTAGAGTTAACCCATGCTTATCTCATTTCTTAAATTGGAAACCCCAAAACCAAAGAGGGTTGGAAGCTTGCCTGCCCCATCAAGTATATAATTAGCACTCAGTCTAACTCTTGGTCCACTATTTGTTTCTCTACCCTAGACTATTGTTCAAAATTATACTACATATTTGACAGCAATTACGTTTGCTGAAATCACATGGCAGCTGTCATGCAGTGAAGAAATGCTGGATTTAGTTTTTTGGGGAAGGGTGCTCTGTACTATATCTCTGTTTTTTAAGATTTTTGTTGTTGTTTTAGCTATTTTACCTCCTCCCCATCGCAGGCATCTTGCTAGATCATTGCCGGTCCCGAGAGGCAGAATAGCCACTGGAGGATGCTTGACTACATTTGCCTTTTCTGTAGAATTGAAAAATTGAAATAAAATAAATTTTTGATCACAGACAGAACAACAATGAAAAAAACACAGCTTGGCATGGAAGGCATTCCACCAGGTACTTATAAACATAAAACGTTCTATTTTATAGTTATATACAATTATAAATTGATTAATTTGTATGTATTTCTAGCAATTTATAAAACAAATAAATACCAAAATTCACAGTGACAGGAATTTTCAAGACTTATGCATGAGGAAAGCCTTTTAAATATGTTAATTCAGTTAAAAATTGTAGCAAGTCTGAATTAACTCCTTTGAAATTCTCAAGGATGCAGTTATATGCAACACAGGAATATTCATACAAGGACATAAGCAGAGTGGAGAAGTAGCTTCCTTTAAAAAGTCCCTCGCAACATCAACTCGAGGAACACTTTAAGGAATAAAATATTTTGAAAATAGTGGAATTCTAAAAGTTACTAAAACGCTAACAATGGTTGTGCTGTTCTGTGTCAGAGTCAACGACGTAAAAGGTTACCAGGTTTTGTTTGAGGTTCAACATTATACAACATAGTGTTTGAGTCCAGTAAAGACATTTGCCACTGAAATTCCACATGCTTTTGTTTGAATCACTGAGCAAATCTCACAAACATATATTACTTTTCTTTATTTTTCTCCCTTCTCAGCCCTTCAAAGTAAGCATATGTGGGTGTGTAGGAATGGGGAGGGAATAGATTATGTAGGGATGTGCCACAATGTACTAACCAAGGCTTAGATTTTGAGGGCTAATGCAAACCAACAATATCCTCCTGTTTTCACTAAAATTCTTACAAGTTCTCAGACATTGTTCAAGCAACTCCTTAATTTTTGCAGTTCTTGAACTCTGGTTTTCTCCTTAAATATATTAATACTACTGACATTGTTTATTGGAAGGCCAAAGAATACAATTTTCCCTGTTTTTCCTTTTTTAAAAATATGTTAGATTAAAGTCATTATATGCTTACCAAAAGTGTGCTGACAATATGTATTCATTTTTAATTTGAATATTTTTGAGGGTATGAAAAGGTAGAATATTCTCAACTGCATTGACTAAATAAAAGTTTGCTTCAATATATATAGATAGTAAAACTTCTTTTGAATCAATCTTTCCTTTTTATGAAGAGGCCTATTTTTAAAAAAGATTGGTCAATGCAGATCCAGAAATATTTGAGGGCTTATTAAATTCCAAGAGAAATGAATGAGAAAAGAAGGATTTCTAGTTACTTGTAAATTTTTTTGTCAGTTAAAAATTTCAAATATAGAAGAATAAATTAAGCCAGTAAACAGTGTGTAACATTCCAGATGTCTAAGTGTATCACTATGTATTTTGTTTATTTAATGCATCCACATCCAAAGATATGGATGCATTAAATAAACAAACAAAATACACAGAATTTAAGGTTACCACTCTCACCCCAGCTACGTTAAATGTGTGTCTTCATTACCTATGCAGTCCAAAATCCACCCCACAGTTCCATCTCCACCGCAGGCTAACACTCTGAAATCAGGAACATCACGGAAAAAGTTTAACCTGAAAAATAAGCATGTTATGGCACATGATTGATATTTCAAAATTAGGACATTTTTAGTTTTGTATATTTAGCATTTCATCTAATGAAAGATTTTGATTTTATTGAAAAACATTAAATTCTTATGTAGAATGAAATTCTAAAATAAAAGTATTAACATGTCCTAAGTTAAACATTGTCATTATAAACTCTATATTCTATAATAAATATATTTTTTCTTTTATCAACTCTAAAGTTAAAAAAATAAAGTTAATAAATTATAATAATTTTCACTAAGATATACTCCCATATGCGGTATGCAGTTCACATAATGCAGAGTGACATATACAAAATTGTTTCATTTACTAATTTTTATTGATAAACAATTTTTTTGAATAATTACATAAATGTGACCAATAGGTCAGTAAATATGTCTTTGAGAGTTTTCTGCCTTCTCCATTACTGGGAGAAATTGATCAGGCTGTATATGAGGTTTTAGCCAACTGTATTCAGTGTTTCCTTCTGACTGAATCTGCAACTAGAAGCCAGGCTTCCCCCTGTCTTTTGACCTGGTTGGCAGTGTTTGCCACCCAGGAATACTCAAGACTAATTGCGGGGTCAGCTGTGATAAATGTCCACTGCTTCTGCTGCTACTGCATGCAGTGTGCTTATTAATGCAACCTACCTTGGGGAAAATTACAAAGGCAGGTAATGCACATGTATTATACAATCATACATGCCTATTTTCTTGCAAAAAAAAAAAAAAAAAAGAATTGAAATAGGACAGAATATTTAGAATGTGTCTCTTCACCTTTCTTGCCCCAATGGTAACAGTATAATACAGTTGGCCCTCCCTATCTACAAGTTCCACATCTGCAGATTCAACCAACCAGGGATCGAAAATCTTAAAAAAAAATCCAGAAAGTTTCAAAAAGCAAAACTCGAATTTGGTGAGCCGCAACTATATATTTACAAAGCAATTTATATTGTATTTACACCTATTTACATAGTATTTACATTTTATTACGTACTGTAGTAACCTAAAGACGATTTAAAGTATGCGCAAACACTATGTCTTTTTATATAAGGGACTTAGATCATCTGTGGACTTCGGTATCTAGAGAGTCCTGGAACCCATCCCCTGCGAATACCGCAAGAAAATTTTCTATAGGATTACATATATAAATGTACACATGTAAATTTTATCGCACACGTTTTTAACATAAATGGGATTATGCTATACATCCTTTAAATTTACCCGTGTGCATTTTTTGACTTAAAAATGTCAGAGATCTTTCTGTGTCAGTGTATATATAAAGATTTATTATAAGTGACTGTATTAAATAGGGTGTATATTCTATGATTAAATAAGTAATTTCATGTACTTTTAAACTCTTTAGTGTTTCACTATCACAAAAAAACAGGTATTGTAGTTAACATTATTTGAATACATTTATGTGAACAAGTGCATTATGTTCTGAAAGCTAATCTTCTATAAGGGAAATATTCCACTACAACATTATGATACCCTCTGAATGGCACCCACTGTAGAAAATGTAAGGGCCCACTTCCTTGAAACTCCAAAACACTACATATAAACAACTTTATGATGTTTCTTCAATAAGTGAAAAATACCATGGTGCTGTTATTGCATAATCACATGCCTGTTTACTAGTGGGTTGAACATATTTTTGTAGGTTTACAGATGTGTGACCTCCTTTGTGAACTGCATCTTTAAAGCCTTGTCCTTCTTTTCCATAAGTTGTATTTTATTATCTTATAAACTCTAAGTATTATGAGTGATATTCTTATTTAAATTAGCATCATTAGAAAAAACCATTTGGTTAATGTAATACAAACAGTGTGCAAATATAATAGAAATGTAAACAAATCAACTAAAATCCCATCCCCTGATACTAAGAGCCACAAATATTTAGAACATGAAATTTTCCTGTATTTCCTCATGCATTGTATTGTGGGCATTTACCTTTCGTTAGACATGTTGAAATATTTTCTTCCAGACTATCACTGGTTAGTTTGCTGTTATATAAGCAATATAATAAACACCTACATACCAGTTGCCCAACCCAGAGAGTAGAATATTCCTAATAACTTACATATACTTGCGTTCTTTCCCTATAGCACCCCCTTCCTCGTTAACAAAGGTGACCACTATTCTGAATTTCAGGTTATCATGTGTATGCCATAAACAACATTGTTTGTATGTTGCTTTTTCATCTCAGCATTGTTACTAACATTCCTCCATGTAGCAGGTGAATTTCCATCCACGTGTAGTTGAAGAGTTATTTTATTTCTACTGCTGTGTTTAATACCATTTATGTGGATATGCTTTTTAAAATCCATACAATGGATATTTGGATTGATTAGCTTTATGTTCTCATAAAAAATGCATTACTGGACATATTTTCTAGTGCTCATGGACAGTGACCACTTTTGCAACTTTACAAGATCATGCCAAACTGTTTCCTATAGAAGTTGTACCAAAGTATGTATGCAAAACAAGGTGGAGGGCTTCCCTGGTGGCGCAGTGGTTAAGAATCCGCCTGTCAATGCAGGGGACACGGGTTCGAGCCCTGGTCTGGGAAGATCCCACATGCCGTGGAGCAACTAAGCCCGTGAGCCACAACTACTGAGCCTGCGCGTCTGGAGCCTGTGCTCTGCAACGGGAGAGGCCGCGACAGTGAGAGGCCCGCGCGCCGCGATGAAGAGTGGCTCCCACTTGCCACAACTAGAGAAAGCCCTCGCACAGAAACGAAGAACCAACACAGCCAAAAATAAATTAAAAAAAAAAAAAAATGTGGAAAAAAACTGTGCTGAGCCCATCCTAACACTTGTAATGTCATACTTGTTAATTTTATGTGTTTCCTCGTTTGTGAAATGCCTTTTCATATCTTTTCTCTACTCCTTTTTTACTTGTTGATTTGTAAAAATTCTTTACTTCTTGATTTTAATCCTTTTGGGTTTTTTTAATTTTTTTTTTTGGCAATTACTTCCTATAGGTTTAAAGTTTTTTTCTTTTACTTTCCTTAATGTATATTTTAACAAGTAACATTTTAGTTTTAATGTATTCAAGTTTATCAATCTTTTGATAAATGGCTAGCACTTTAGCTTGCTTTGTGTAAGAAACAATGTTTCCTCAGTGGACAGAAGAAAATTCACATTTACTCTCCTAAAATTTCAGTTTTAATTTTAAAAAAAATTATTTATTTTATTTTTGGCTGCGTTGGGTCTTCGTTGCTGCACGCGGGCTTCTCTAGTTGTGGCGAGCGGGGGCTACTCTTCGTTGCGGTGCATGGGCTTCTCATTGAGGCGGCTTCTCTTGTTGCAGAGCATGGGCTCTAGGCATGCGGACTTCAGTAGTTGTGGCACATGGGCTCAGTAGTTGTGGCTCGCGGGTTCTAGAGTGCAGGCTCAGTAGTTGTGGTGCGCGGGCTTAGTTGCTCCGCGGCATGTGGGATCTTCCCAGACCAGGGCTTGAACCCGTGTCCCCTGCATTGGCAGGTGGAATCTTAACCACTGTGTCACCAGGGAAGCCCCTTAGTTTTAATTTTGACATAGAAATTTTATGTGGTGATGTAAGGTAGGATGGTGTGAGTTATTGGAATAGAATAGAATATATAATATATATAAAATATCCACAATATTCTAGAGTGGTTCTGTCTAGTAGTGATCCCTTTCTTCTTTTCCCTTCTTCACTGCCTTCTTTCATCCCTCTGCCCTCCCTTTCTCTTTCTCCATTCCTCCCTTTCTCGTCTCCTTTTGGGTGTTGTGCAACAATTTTTCTTTTCATTTTTAAATCCATCTTTTCATGTTTTGGATAATTCAGTTTTCTATCATGCAAATCCATTATAAATCAAATTTCCATATGTGGGTATTTTTCTTTTTAGACTCTGTTCTATTTTATTCATGAATTTGTCCATCTCTGAATCAGTACCAGACTCTTACAACACTATAGCTTTATAGTTAATCTATGTCTCATTGAACATGAAATCTTAGCTATTATTTTTTTCTTTGCTTTACTGTATACATATTAAATTTAACTTGTCATATCCCATAAGGGTGAAAATAAAAACACACACAAAAAAATAATAAATGTTTAAAAAAATTGCATTACATGAAGTCTATTGATCAATTTTAGGAGAAATAACATCTATATGGTGTTAATTCCTCATCCATGAATATAGGATTTTTCAATCAGCTTAGATATTCTTTAATATCCTTAAATAAATTACAACATTTTTTTGCTTGCAGGTCATTGTTAAATATATTCTTGGTTGTTTTAAAGTTTATGTTGGTATCTTAAATTTTTAAATTGTTTATTAAAATTAATGTTTTTGTTGCTGGTATATATAAATATATTTGACTTTTATATATTGATCTTACAAACAGCCACATTACTCCTCTTTTCTATTGCCTATATTATGTTTGTAGATTCATTTGGATTTCTATGTAAACAACTGTATCATATGCTAATAACAATGGTACTATTAGTGATCTTCAATCCTTATAATTGTTATTTCTCTCCCTGGCTTATTGTGCCGGCCAGAGCGTCAATACTTTATTGAATTAGAGTATTTATACAGAATATCCATATCTTGTCCCTGAATTTAAATGGAATACTTCCAGAATTTCCCAAATTAGGATGATGTTTGTTGTACGGATTTTCTTTTCTTTTTTGAGTGACACCTTTCATACAGTTAATAAAGTTTTCTTCTATTTCTGTTATATAGAATTTTTATTATGAATCAATGTTAATATTCTCTGCACCTTGTGAGATATTGAGATGATTTCATTTCATTGGTAATGTGGGCATATACACTTACATATTTCTGCATTATTAAAATATTCTTATAATACTTTCATATACCCAAACTGGACACTGTTTATTAATATTGTTATAGAGAATTGGTTTTGCTTTGCTAACATTTTGTTTAGAAGTTTTTCGTCTACATTCATGAACACAATAGACTTACTATTTTTCTTCTTCATACCACCTGTCTAACTTTTTATCAAAATTTTTCTGTCTCATAAAATGAATTGTAGAATATGCCCTGATTTTCCAGTTTTTGGAGGCATCTATATAATTTTGGAAGTTCCTTAAAACTGGTAGCACTTGCGTATCAACTATCCAATTTCTAGTGAGTCTTTGATTTCTTTTTTTTTTAAATTAAGAGGTATTAAATAATTGTTTCAATTCCTTTAGTTATTACTGAAAAAGATCCTATTTTCTAATTCTTTCTAAATCAGTTTTTACCAATTACATTTCGGCTTTAATTTGTCTATCTCCTAAGTTTTCAAAGACCTTGTCACTGAACCCTACAAAAGCTTTTCAAATTATGCCAGAAGCTGAAAAGTTTATCACAGAGCTGAAAAGTTTACCATAGTTGTTTCTGGTGAAAGCCTAACCATCCACATGACTCACCATTGCTCTTCCATCCATGATGATGTTTCATCTGTTTTCTTTTAAAATTGTCATCTTTGGTTCTTCAGCAGCATCCTAACCCCAAACATAAACCCCATGTGACTGTCAGATCAGCTTACTCTCTGTAAGTTGATTGCTAAATGGATTGAAAAATGGACTTCTCTATCTTAACTTCTTAATCCACTGCATCCATGCAGTTTTCCCTGGAGAGTCATTCATTCCTTGAATAGTAGCCTTGGATAATTATTTAATCATTATGAGCTTCAGTTTCCTTATCTTTAAAATTAAATTAATACCACCTACTTTGTTGGGCTGTTTTAAGGAATAAACAAAGGGCGTACGTAAACTGCATTGTACTATCCAGAGGTTATTATTAATTTAATTATTTTATCTTTATTAAAAGTAGTAAACATATTTCATAGGTCAGATTGCCACTCCTCTATTTTACCACCTCTCCCACCCACAGCATTCTGGCAAAATAGTCAGCAAGAGAATTTTCTAGCAAGCAAAGCTGGATGGGCAGTGATGAGAGTTCTACCTCCAAGCTGATACTATTAGGAGACCTATTTATGGCACTGGGGACAGTAAGTTCAGAGGAAAACAGCTCTGATTGAGAACAAACAAACGCAAGAGACGTGGAAAGAGTCAAAATGCAGGGCTTTATGTGACCATTGACTTTTCATTCATTACGCTGCAAAGACCAGCAGATGTGAGGCTCCCACTTCATAAGTCATCCTAACGATGGGGAAGATGAAGGCATGTGGAGTGTCTGAAAAGACTCCCCTTTGCGGAAACTTTAGTACTGTATACTACACGTTTCACCTAACAATTTCAACATTTCACTTGAAGAACTAGTAGGTATGAACATTTTGTAATGAAATAATCATTCATGGCTCCTGAATTTATTTTTGCCATTTTATGGAAATTTTAAAAAATTAAAACGATTGTTAAAGCAGATAATGATTCTTGAGTCTTCAGTGTTTGTAATTATAGCACTGGTTCTCCTAGAGAGTTTTTTAATTTATCCATGATAGCTAAATTTGAAAAAAGAACCTATGTTAATGTGTGTTTAGTAGCTCTGTGTCCAATGCCTTCTTATCACATATGCTCAACAGCCACCACTATAGCACACACTAAAAAAGAGTGGGTGGTAAGATTATAATGCTTAATACCACTAAAAGCAAATCAAAATATTTCATCCAAGATTCAGAAGTCTACTTTCCATTTTAAATAAGTTTTAGGATAAAACTGATACAGAAAAATTAGTGCCTGACAATAGTATCTAACAAGTACGCTAGAGCAACTCGTTAAGACAGAAGAAAAACTGCAGTACTGATTCCATTATCTTGGAAAGTGTCTTATAACGACATTTCTTAAATGACAATGTGTAGGAATTTCTTTTTATTCCAATAGCACATTTTATTATTCAAGGAAAATAAGTGATACCTGCCATTTATATCTAATTTTGATGTATCAGATTGAGCATATAAATATAATAAATGTATGGCTACTAAAGAGTGTACATATTGTACATTATATGTTATAAAGTTATATTCTTTGATACTTAAAGGAAACCAATGTGCGATTGATAAATACTGTTAGCATAATACTCCAGAGTGAATGCTCATTTAATTGTACATATTCATTCATTTGTATTAAAGAAACACAAGGTTGAAGGATCAAAAATGATTTTATCATATGTCATCAACTCTCTTCCTCTTCTTCTTCCTCCTCTTTGTTTAGAAATAATAGTTTACTTAAAGAGCTTGCCTTAAGAAAGGTCTGCATTTTGATTTAAACATTTTGAGCCAGATACAGCATACTTATCTCTTATTATTCAGCTCAATTCATAGTCATACCTGTATGTACACAGTTATATATTATTCTTACAGTTATAGGATTAGATGGCTTCACAACTGTCTCACTAAAATCAGGCAGAATTTTCTGGTCTGTGATGTTGCTATTGTTTTATAAACTTTTTTTTTTTTGGTCTAGAAAATCAGTTCTTAATACCTTCCAACTCGTTTTCTAATACCCAAACTGTATCTATACATACCTTGGTGTCATTGATATTATTACTGCTGCTGCAGCCAATCTGACAAAATCTATGCATGAAGCAACTATGTCCCTCAAAGTCTCTCTATGCTATATATTTAAAAAGGGGGGGGGGGTATATGCCATCTTTTTCTGTGGATTTTGATAATGTCAGCTTCAAAGTGACAACTCATCAACTGTAATGTACCTTCCCCATCATTTCAGCTTAAAGTAAAACTAATTATAACTATGTCCTGCCATCTCGTATCTATTTTACCAATAAATTACAAAGTTTAGGTAAATAAGGAAGTTCACCTGTTTCAACAAATTTGGCTAGTCTTTTGAGGATATTGTATGAAAGATGAATTTATACTGTTTTGGGGGGGCATTTAATGTAAACAAGTGGAATGGTTATAAACAAAATGTTATTTGGACTCATCATTATGAACCCAATAAAATTTAATGCTGTTCTCATCATATTCAGAAAAACTTTCAGAGTATTTGAGAAAATATATATCCCAATGAGCCATTAATAATTGAAACATTAATTTCATTATCTCTGGAAATCTCAAAAACATCTCGTACGCGTATGTGTATTTTAGAAGAAAAATGGAGAGAGGCAGAGAAAAATGACAAAAGATGAGAGACAGAAAATGAGTGAATATTTACTCCTGGGAAACCTATGATGTTATGTCATTAAATAACTTCATTATTCTCCCTAGTGTAATACAAAATAGAAAGAAGTCAGTAAATAAGCTCTGTAAAGTAATCCAAATATTTGTTCCTTTTTTGACTGGTGCACGTAATTATTGGAAAAATAATGTGTTAAAATGAGTATCAAATGCTTTCAAGTCATTTTTGAGTGAATATATATAAACAAAGGAATACTTAGTGAGTTTTATTTTATATGCATCAGATCATTCCACCAAGTTAACTTTAGAATGTGAAGTAAGAAGTTATTTTGAATTAGGAAATACATCTACACATCTATTAAAAAAAAATTACTTTGACTAGAATCAAATACAAAAAAAATAGCTATGCCTAAGAAAGAGAGATACATTTCATGGAAAATCCATATACCTAGAAAAGTAATTTTATGAATGGTATAGCACTTGCATCAATTCACTTACTTAATACGCATTTATTAACTACAACTGTGTATCAGGAACAGCGTTAGAGTCCAGAGACTCAAAAGCAAGACAAGAGTCCTTGCCATCAAGTATCTTAATTGAGAAGGCAGACAAGAAAACATCTGATTCACATTGCTATGGGATGTTTTGAAACAGTTAATGCAGTTAATGCAGAATAACTAGAGGAGAATAAATGCATTGTCAGAGGGGATGGGAAAGTGAATGGTCTTTCCATTCATCAAGTTAGTGAATAAAGCTAGTGAACAGGTTTAGAAAAGGGTGAGAAAATGAGTTTAGTATTAGAATGTGAAATTTGAGATACCTATGGGACGTTAACATGGAAATGTAGACTAAGTAGTCAAATAAACCTACATGGACAGAGAAATCTGAGATGGAAGAAGATGGTCGGAAGCAATCCGTGTACACTTGATGATCAAAATCATGAAAAGAGAATAAGAAGAAGGAACATAGAGTTGTGTTGAAGCAAACGAAACCATAAGGTTCCTTAAACAACTAAAAACAGTGCTACTATATGATCCAGCAATCCCACTCCTGGGCATATATCCAGAGAAAACCATAATTTGGAAAGATACCTGCATCCCAATGTTCACTGCGCAATATTTACAATAGCCAAGACATGAAAGCAACCTAAATGTCCATTGACAGAGGAATAGATAAAGAAGATATGGTACATATATACAATAGAATATTACTCAGCCATAAAGAAGAATGAAATAATGACTTTTGCAGCAACATGGATGGACCTAGAGATTATCATACTAAGTGAAGTAAGTCAGACAAAGACAAATATCATATGGTATTACTTATATGCGGAATCTAAAATAAATGATATGAATAAACTTACTTGTAAAACAGAAACAGACTCACAGACTTAGAAAACAAACTTATGGTTACCAAAGGGGAAAGGTGTGGGGGGATGGATAAATTAGGAGGTTGAGATTAATATATACACACTACTATATATAAAATAGATAATCAACAAGGACCTACTGTATAGCACAGGGAACTCTACTCAATACTCTGTAATAACCTATATGGGAAAAGAATCTGAAAAAGCATAGATATATGTATATGTATAACTGAAGCACTTTGTTGTACATTTGAAACTAACACAACATTGTAAAAAAACTACACTCCAATATAAAACAAAAATGCTGGAGAGAGAGTGGAGAAAAGGGAACCCTCCTACACTGTTGGTGGGAATGTAAAGTGGTACAGCCACTGTGGAAAACAGTATGCAAGTACCTCAAAAAACTAAAAATAGAATTGCCATATGATTCAGCAATCCCACTCCTGGGCATATATCTGGACAAAACTATAATTTGAAAAGATACATGCACCCCTATGTTTATAGCAGCACTATTTACAATAGCCAAGACATGGAAACAACCTAAAGGTGCATCGACGGAGGAATGCATAAAGAAGATGTGGCACATATATACAATGGAATACACTCCACCATAAAAAAGAATGAGATAATGTCATTCGCAGCAACATGGATGCGCCTACAGATTCTCATACTAAATGAGGTAAGTCAGAAAGAGAAAGACGAATACCATACGATATCACTTATATGTGGAATCTAAATTATAACACAAATGAACTTACCTATGAAACAGAAACAGACTCACAGACATAGAGAACAGACTTGTGGTTGCCAAGGGGGAGGGAGAGGGATTGATTGGGAGTTTGGGATTAGCAAATGCAAACTATATATATATATATATATATATATATATATATATATATATATGTATATATATATATATATATACATATATATATATATATATATCTGAATCACTTTGCTGTACACCAGAAACTAACACAACATTGTAAATCAACTGTTCTTCAATAACTTAAATTAAAAAAAAAAACGATCATGTTGCAGTACAACAGACATGGATTTGCTCTTTTATGAGACTAAAACCTTGAGCAAATCTTAAGCTCCCTGATCATGAGTTTGCTTATCGGCAAATGGAGAAAATGCTTAACTCATAAAGTGATAGTATTTTGCATATTCCCTAGCATACAACCAACAAATCACTATTATTATAAAATTAAGAAAGCATATATACATGAAATGAATGAAGTTGAGTGTGAAATTCTAAGAAAAAATGATATTAAAAGAAGTGACTAAGGAGAATGTATCCAGATATATAATAAGCAGCACCTTAGAGATAGGAGACATTGATTTTCTAATATCCAAGGGAGATGAGACTTTTAAGGTAGGTGAAAACAGCTAAAACTACATGACTTAACACTTAGCAATTTATCAGTGACAATAGCAATGTCAGTGGAGAGTAAAGTCAAAACCCCAACTGCACTGAAGAGGAGATGGAAAAGTGAAAGAATAGCCCATTTTATTAAGAATGTAGTTGTGAAGAGACAAAAGAGTTGAGAAGGTAAGTAGCTATACATTTCCATAGAGATTTTTCAAATTAAAAATGAGAGTATCCTCAATTTCACATGTTGCTCATGTTTTTGCAACTCCGCAATGACCTGGGAATTGTTTTTCTGTTTTCCTTTTGGTCTTGAACCTCTATCCTTTATCCATTCCTGTTGTAATTTGTGATTATTATAACACTTTCATCATCGTACATGTTTTCATAAACTAATCCAAGTCATTTTAATACAGAGTAGTCATATGTTAAAAAGGGATTACATACTTGAGCTAAAAAGCCAGTAGAATAGGAACAGCTCAAGATGTAATAATAAGAGGGTGGGAATAATAAATTAAGTATCAAAGAACCAAGAGGAACAGGGACCCAGAACAGAAGTTGAATACACCTTATTTAGGAGGAGAGACGCCTCATCCAGTGAGAGGGAAGGAAGTCAGGATGGGTATGAATATCAATGTGTTCGTAAGGGTAGGAGTAAGGAAAATAAGTTAAGATAATTTACTTGCCATGGCCTCTGACTGATAAATTAGGATCAGGGATGAATATTGATTTTGTGGAATGTGATGTTTAGAAAAATCTGAAACCTTCTTTAGGAAAAAATATGCAAAAAATGTATATAAATTTAGGTTTAGATAAATTATATATAAATATATAAATGTAACATATGAATATATACATAAATAGTTATTTAAAATAAGAAATCACAGCAAACTGAAAATTTAAGATAGCTCACAGATATGACATCATATGATCTAGAATAAAAACATAATAATTAATTAGCTTGATATACTTAAAAACTTTCCATTTATTGGCTTTTCATATGAACAATTTTGAATAACATATTTATGAAGAGATAAAAAGATGAGATCAAATTGTAGATTTCTGTAAACTCATTGCCTCTATATCAAATTGCCTTAAACTTTCATGCTTCTTGAGTTTTGGAGTTTTAAATGGAAGAGCAGGGCATAATTTGAAAAAGTCTAGCTGGTATAGTATTATCCATAGAAATGTTAAAGACTTCATTACTTCAGTGACCTAAGACTTGAGTCTTACTTTTTTTTCCCCAAAAGGTCCCTTAGCACCTGTAGGATCAATAAGAGAATGACTGAATAATTTGTGAATGTGTGTGTGTGCATGTGCACATGCATACAACTTGACAATTAAGGCCTTCATTGTAATTCATAGACTATTAAAGTGTCTTTGAAAGCAATTATGATTTATGTGCATACTAAAACCAATGCAAAGCATGTATTTTTATCTGTATGTTTCTTACTTTAGTAAAACACATATTTTGGTCATGATGATGTGCTCCACCAAACTCTGTATTCCAATTATCACCATAGGAACAAATAATTGAATCCTAAGCGCTGAACTTTTTAACTAAGTCTGTGATAACATGATCAATAATGTCCAATGCTTTACCATCATCCAAGTGAACTTCCAAAAACCTGACTGGGGGTCCACAAGTTGCATGCACTCAAATCATTATTGCAATAAATGAATTTTCTATTTAAAACATTCTGATCACTCTAATGTAAAAATGGCATTACTTGATCTTTTTAAAGTTCTTCTTTTGCTAGTGGACCAAAATCTTAACAGCTATTACTTCACTTACAACACACATAAGAAAACTTGAAATTGAAAATGTACATTAATTTAAAAGTCACATTTGATCTAAATGAAAAATTATGCTTAAAAGAGTGTTATACGAAGGGATTTTCTGCAGTTTAAATGACTGCCTTCAAGCAGAGAATTCACTATTAATTTGAGGCAGATACTGATGCTTCTTTAGCATTTTTGTGTTTCTGGTTTCCACATGGTCAGTGATATCACTAGAGTTCCCATCGCTGATGGTAAAGATTGATAAATATTTCATAGAAGTTATGTATTCATCATCAACACTTTTTAAAACAAAAATTCATAGAAATTCAGAATTTAATTTTTCGTTTAATAGGCATTTTCAGTTTTGAGATATATTTGCTGAAAAGTTTTATTGAAAAATAAAAATGCATAATATAACACAATATTTATAAACTACATGTTTAATTTGTAAGACACCAAGGAAGAGTATTCAAACTTCATTAAACGTTCTTGGCAGGACTTCTCATCTTCTCTTCCTCACATATATTTCATGTACATCTAACCCGTGATTTCCCACATCTCCACTGACAATGCTGATTGCTATATTTGTTCCCATTTGCATCTCACAAGGAGAGGAGAGGCACAGGCCACAGCATAATGGACCGGCATAACAAGTATACCAGTTGGCCAACAAGGTCTTTCAGTGAACATTTATTTTTGTCTTTGAATTCTCTGTATACTGTATTTCAGAAGAAGTTGTTGCTTGTATGTGGGAAGGATTGGGAAGAGAAAGTTGTTTTGCTTTTTTAGATGAAATGATTATAGGTTAAAGTGAGAACTGTGCTCACTGGACATGTGTGTGTCTTACATCTGACTAGAGGATAACAGCAGAAGCGGGAGGTGCAAATTAGCTCTCAAACCCCTCAAGTTTATTATAATGTACCCATTAATAATAATAGTTAAACTAAAAATACAAAATTCTTATGCTAATACTAAATTGAGTTGGATGCTGGGACACCAGGAATAAACCAGAAGAGTCCTGGGTAAACTTAATTATTATGGTCACAGTAGTTGTAAGACGCTATGTGATTTGGCCCGCCAGTACTATTCTAATATGCTATCTCTATCCACTCTGCTCCAGCCACGCTGGCCTTCTTGCTAATGCTCCCCAATTGTGTCAAATATTCTCCCATCATGATGCTTTTAGTCTTGTTCCTCCCTCTGCTTTAAATGTTATTCTATGTGATGACCAAATGGCCTGCTTGCTTCCTCATCTCCTTCATGTCTATACTCAGTGAGTCCTTCCCTGCTCAACCTATTTAAAATAACCATCACAGAACACTCACTACCAATGTACACTCTGTTTACCTTCCCTGCTGCCATGTGTATATTTTATTAGTTTAATGTGTGCCTTCCTCCACTAAGACCATGAGAGCAGAAAGTGATGTTTCTTTTGTTCATAGTGGATTGGCAGTACTAAGACTTTTTCCTGGCACCTGGTAGCCACTGAATTAATATATGCTGAATCAATTTATATTACTAATACTATTATATATATTTACTGCTGTTGTTATTGTTAAACTACCATTTCACTTTTTACTTAGTTGTTGAATCATTATTCTGTTTGAGTGTGGACTACATTCAATAGTCCACTGTTATTATTTCTAATTAAATTATAGGAGTAGGTTACTACATTATCATTAATAAAGGATTCTGAGATAATCATCTGCTATGAGTTTTCTTATTTTCACTCATTAGTAAGATGCTGTTAGTTGACTCCCTGGAGCTGATGGTAAAGTTGTGCCAGGGAGCTTGCTGGACAGGCTTAGATAATAATAGCAAACTGAGGATAGCCAAATAAAATAGTTTATGATACTTATTAGAAACTTGACTTTTGTAGAATAAAAGTCAATAAGAAACAGGTAGAAGGATATACACAAATGCGTTGGTTATTTCCAATAGCCAACTTAGGAGAAAATGTTATTTTTCTAGAGTGTTCAAGGAATTTGGATAAACAATCACCTCTAAACAATAACACATGGATCTATAGTCTGTTATTGAGCTGTTCTTTTCTCTGTGAAATGAGTAACAAAAGTTCAGATTTTTCAACATCTTTAAAGTAATAATCGATTTGTTGATGTTTGTGGAAAGTGACTATAGACTTGTAATGCCCAAAATTCTTTCGCGAGGCTAGAAGTTATAGGACTATTAACTGTAGGAGCATGTTACATTTTGTTACTTGTATTTAACATGTTGATCTTTAATACAGACGCATATATCGTTTCTCAAACTCAGTCACTCCATTGATCAAGGCAGAGACAAAATTATGCTCACACATTTAATTGGGGGGGGATTGCAAAATCATCTGCATCATATTTTATGATTTATCATTAGGATTGAAAGGGTCAATTGAGTGCTTTGTTTTTACATTAGCAAAGCAACGATTTTTTTTTTCCTGGAAATTTGCAGTAGAGCTGGATTGAATTTTGATGAACATTTTCTTAGCATTTTGAGGATTTTGTTCAGCTCTCTGACACAACAAGATTTCATAACAAGAGACATATGTAATATGTCATAGTTCTGATTCAAGAGGGTTCTTATTTAAGTAAAATATGGTAGAAACTTTGTTATATAAAATGATATTTTAAATTAAGAAAGTAATGAAATCTGTGGAATGTGTTATGTGTTTTCTAAATTACAAATTTATTTTAACAGGAGAATGTATTCCAAGGCTTTACTATGGAAATATGTGTGATACTTGGAATATGTGAATCTGTATGTTGACTGTTAAATTTTATTTTTTAAATTATATATGTTTTACATTTAGATCAGGTAGATGAAACCAAAGATTTTTTTAAAGCACCTATTTCACAAACAATTCATTGTTGTGATTGTTCACTATGCTGAACAATCTGGAAAATAATTTAAAAATATTTATCTTATATATTTTTTCAATTCAATAAATACTTTTTATTTTTTACTTAAATATTTTAGGGATGATATGAGAAAAAGCCATCTGTACTTTCATGAAGCTGATAGTCAGAAGGGAACAACCAACATCACGAGTATACAAAAAACTTGATACTAACTTTTCATAAGTCACATTAGCATATGCAGTTGGTATAACAGCTAGAGATGTGCATATTTATTTTAATGTTGTGAAGGAAAAAAAATCTCATTCTGTGAAGACCAGTGAGCGATATATGTTTTATATTTCATTTTTGCAACTAATTTATACCTCAAAACCATTCATTCAATTATATCATAATATGCTTCATCAGGAAGAAACAACTTACATGATACAGACTCCAGTTTCAGATATCTTTAAATAGTCATTATCAGAGTGAGAGAATTTATGTAAAGAGATACAATAAAGACAAACAAATAAACATCTATATCTATCTTGAAAACAAAGATAAAAAGGGAAGTGACCGGAGAGTTTTGGTATTTACTAGATAATTTACACTAGGGATTAGCAGAGTTTCGATACATCAACAAAAGTCTCTAAACAAAATGTTAGAAAAGAAGAAATAAATAAAGATAGGATGAGAGAAGAGAGGCATATGAAAAGATCTAAAAATTTGGTATGGTAAAGAGGAACAATGGGGAAAAAAAGGAAATTAAAAGAATGAATAACTGCAGGCTCAGGGTGGCAGATAAAATATTTATTTTTTAAAAAGTGTATCTATAGTAGCATTGGAAAAGTAATAAACGAGGAATAGAAATGAAATTAAATCACAAATTAGAGTAGTAAAGAGACCTTACAGAATAGAACAACTCAGAAAGCAATACATTGAAAGGGAACTGCTGCAAAAGGCACCCTCTGCCCCCATGGCTGACCCAGGATCAGGGATGGCACAGCTAGAAACAGGGATGGGAAGAGTTACAACACGTGAGGCCAGCTATGGGATTAAGTGAAGGATTACAGCATAGCCTGGCCGGGGTCCCATTTCAGAAGAGCTACCTGGGGCGTTTGCCTCCTGGCTAACAACTGAGGAACGGTTCTCTAACAGAAGTGCACATCTACCACTGGGCATGCAGCCTGGGCACTGGCATCAGATATAAAACAGGGCATTCTCATAGTTATCGAGATGAAAGTAGAAATTCAATACAATTCCATTCAAACTCATACTTTAAAAACTCAAGACAATAACAACACATTGAAGAGAGTAAATGTCATTAAATTTTGAAGGAATAATTAGGGAGTTACATTATATAAAACAGTCTCCAGTGAGAATCAACAAATAGATCCATGAAGCAAAGGAAAGGGCAGCAACAGTCTAACATATATATTATTTCACCATATATGAAGTACATCAAATCAGTGGTGAAACAGTGAACAAATAAACAGCTTTCGTTGGGACAGCTAGATTTCAATCTGAAGGAAAAAAATGTTCCATGCCTACCTCATCCTAGTCTGTCAACGCACCTCTAAGAAAAATGTAACCTTTAAAGATTGAAGGTTAGAAATTGAAAACAAAATGAAAAATTAATAAAAGATATAAAAATATTTCAGTAATTTTGGCTTGAGGAAAGGTTTTTCTAAAATATAAAGTTGAGAAATCATTCAGTGTAGAATTAGCAATGAAAATTTTATATATTTATATGGACAAGAAAAAGAACAAAATATACAAACTGAAAGCACACAGAAAAAATGAGAAGAAAACACTTGCAACATATATAAAATGATGATAATATTTATACAATAAGATTTAAAAATGAACACAAAAAAGATAAATCAAAAGGAAAATAGGCAAATAAAAGAGCATACGTGTAAAACCGATAGCTAGTGGGAAGCAGCCGCATAGCACAGGGAGATTAGCTGGGTGCTTTGTGACCACCTAGAGGGGTGGGATAGGGAGGGTGAGAGGGAGATGCAAGAGGGAAGAGATATGGGGATATATGTATATGTATAGCTGATTCGCTTTGTTATAAAGAGGAAACTAACACACCATTGTAAAGCAATTATACTCCAATAAAGATGTTAAAAAAAAAAAAGAGCATACGCTTTACATAAGAAATCAAAAGTTTAGTATATATAAGACAAAATGCTTGTTTGGAGCATCTGTTGGTTTTGCCTTATTTGACTGTGGGCAAACATGCTGCTGAATACAGTTTTGGTATGTCTATCAAACAAGGAAACCAACTGCATTGACCCAAACAATGCGGTAGGCACGTGGCCAAACCTAGGCCTATGAGACACTTCTTTTCTAAATTTGAAAAATGTGAAACACAAAGATCATGATAGGTTGCTGGTGCAAAAAGCTAATGCTTGTCTAAGAATTTAAAGTAATTATTATAAATTTAATGGGGAAGTTACCCTAATTGTAGCATATCAATATGGCCTATAATACCTATTATATAGTAATTAATCTACTAAATCAGTGGTTCTCCATGCTGTCTCCACATAATCAGCTGGGGAGCTTTTAAGAAATTGAAGTGCCTAGGTCCACCACTCAGATATTCTGAATCTGGCTATACTCCCAACCCCTCCTTCAACCCATACCTATGCCCTCATAGGGAGTTCTCCATTTTCACTGTTTAAGGATAAAAAAACGGATTTACCAGTGCCTCTCCATGATATATCAGAAGTAGCTGGTGGTAGGCTGCTATGGCAGTACAAATAAACTGGGAATAATTTGAGGACAGAAAAGAATGCCATTTGACCTCTGGGCAGTATCTCAAACAATAAAATGTCCTGTTTACCTTTTCTGGACAGAGAGATGTTTAGAGTTTAGGAAACATACCAATTCAATAGTACTGACTAACAAATATTTCTCACACTATTAAGGACTCGGAAAGGATAAGAATGGAGAATTAGTGATGGAAGCAAAATTTATATAAGTGAATTTCTCAGAATGGACCCATAATTGGGAGTATAATTGCTCCAAAGAAATGCCAGTTAGCATGTGTTCTTAGTCACTTCCAGTGAGTGTTCAAAACACTCATGTTCATGTTGGTAGGGTTGGAAGCTTTGGAAGGGATAAACAACATGAATTTATCTTCAACAAGAAGAGTAGGTACTGACTCTGGAGTACTCAACTGTCATCAAATGAACCAATTAGTGAATTCCAATATGTTGCTATACCTCAAGGGAACCTAAGCCAGCTACTTAAGGGTAGCCTAAAATCCCTGGACCCTTTCCATAATGCAACTGCAGCCATTTGTCCTCACTAACTAGACATTTGTTCTAGCAAATGGATTTACTTTTCTTTCCCATTATGCCTGTGTCAATGGTCATAGCAAATGACTTACTGAATGCCTTAACCACTATCATAGTGTCTCACATATCGCTGTCTCCTTTCAAGGAATACCGTTCACAGAGAAGGAAGAAAGACAGTGGGCTGATGCCCCTGTGACATAAAGGCCTTCTTATATGTTTTATCAGGGAGAAACAGTCGTCCATAGAACACTGAAATAACCTACTAGAGACTCAGTCACTGAATAGTGGGAGCACTTAAATGGTGTATGATCAAACAGCTGTATCATGTGCTCTGAACTATACGATGCTGCTTTACCCAATTCAGAAAACATGGTTCTGGAACCCAAATGTAAAGCTTGGTGATGAAACTTACAATTACACTTAATACTCACTGTGAATCTTAAATTTATGTGTCAAATTGGCTGGGCCACGGATGCCCAGAAAGTTGATCTAGCATTATTTTGAGTGTTTCTGCGAGGGTATTTTTAGATGAGATTTAACATTTAAATCAGTAGACTTCATAAAGCAGACTGCCCTCGCTAACGGGTGACCCCCATCTAATCAGCTGAAGGCCTGATAGAACAAAAGGCAGACCCTAACCGAAGAAAGAGAGAATTCTCCAGCCTGATCACCTTTGAACTGGGATGATGATTCTTCCTAGTTCTACAGCAGCTTGCCAGCCTTTGGACTCAAACTGGAACATCAAATTACAGATTTGGATTCGTCAGCCTCAATTAGCATGTGAGCCAATTCCTTATAATAAATTTCTCTCTATACATATATACTATTGGTCTGTTTTACTAAAGAACACTGACTAATACATTCACTTTCAAATATTTTGCTTCACATTCCCTTGGTTTTGAACTCTTATGGTTGAGATGTGTTAACACCAAAGAGGAATGCTAGCATATGAGACAGTAAAATTTTCATTGAATTGAAGCTAACACTTGGACATTTTGAGGCTCCTCATACCACTAGACTAACAGGCAAAAAGACAGATAGGATGTTGACTGGTATAACTGACTCTGATTCCCAAGGAGAAATTAGGTTTGCTGCTATATAATGGGAAAAGGGAGTACTAATAGGACCTCTACTCCGATCATTGGTTTAGTTGTAAGGGCTAGGTTACATACAGTCACAAACAACCCAAAATCTTCGTGGCATAATCTTACAGAGGCTTCTTTATCATCCCCTCTACAGGGACGTGGGATAAGCGGGGCTGGGGGTAGGGCCTCTCTCGCGCTGTTTTCACTCTGGCATCCAAGCTAACCAACAGGCCAATATAGAATACTGCTGGTCACTGTGGTAGAGGAAAAGAAAGAGTGGAAAATTTACTTTCTGCTCACAGTTTATTGTAAGAGAAAGCCATATAGCCACTCTTAGTACCTAAGGTGAAAGGACTGAAATCAAGATCACGTGCCTGGCAGAAGGCCTGGAAATATTTGATAAACAGTACTAATACTGTCAGGTACTACCATGCCTGTCATTCAAGGCACACGAGAAACAAATTCAGCCCTATACAAGCAGTACTACCAAAATCTCAGACCTATCAGGTAAAAATATTTGAGTCACTACGCTGGGGAAACATTTCCAAGAAGCTGACAAATGTTTTATGTTTCAGCTACAGTTTTCAATCAGTAGTAAAACCAGGACTATAGACTTTACATATGTTTTATTCTTTGTATTATTAAGAATATCATTTAATGAAATTCATATTTATAGTTAAATATGTAATTTTCTCATTACATTTCTGTATACTGAGACCAAATGGATGAAGGGAAAGGAGAAAATAGTCATCTCCAGAGATGTTTTAGAGAACCAGGACTTGAAGCTGGATATAGAAACAATATGAGACTTGGAGTTGTCTACATTTTAGGAGGATGTGTATTTTTGGCTACATATTTAGCAGTAGCAATATGTTGATTGGTATTTTTCTTTTTCAACTTTTATGTTCGGAAAAGAAGAGCTATTGGATAACTCAATGGTTGGACCGTGGTGAACACCTATTGTTTATTCCCACCAAGAATTCATCTTTCATCCTCAGGTTATATAGCATCCTCATTTGGCTTTGAGGAGACAAACAATTTAGATAATAGTCTTGACAGGACTGTTAGTCAAGATGCTCAGTCCCAAAGTAGCCAATGCTGTGGCATGGGAAACAAGAGAGGCTAATAAATATGCTTCTCCTGGGGATATAAATTTTGAATATAGAAGCAAGAATACCAGAAGCAATTGGAATCAATTTCTCTTAGCAGTAACTCCTATGGACTCTGTCTTTTTAGTCATAATTTCCTCAAATTGTCCTGATTCCTATCCTTTCTGAAACATAGTTCTTCATTTTTCCATTAATTATATGAGCTACTTCATAATTTTCCAGTAAACTCTATTTGGGATCATAAAGCAGATTATATTTCTGTTGTTTATAGAAAAGTCAATCTAACTAATGCCATATTCAACTTTATAATTGATTAGCCATGCAAATAAAAATGATATATTTTCACCTAGTACATTTAACAATAATAAAAATTACTGACGATAGCCAATTTAAAGGAGGGCATGGGAAATAAAACATTATATATTGCTGCTGGGATTATAATTTGATACAAACTTTTTGTATAGTAATTTGGCAGAACCTGAGAAATAAAATTGAAAATATTTGAATATGCTTCTAAAAACAGATAAATTGATAGACATTAACTTAAATTATGCCAATTATTTAAAAGTGCAGGCAATATAAATATTTCCCAATAACAGAATAGTTAACAAAACTATGGAATACTGTGCAGCTCTTAAAAACATTTAAACTGATCAATATCTACTGAACTCAAACAATATCCACCATATGCTTTTGAGTAAAAGGAAGCAAGTTGCAGAGTAATAAAAAAACTACAGTCTAAGTTATATTAAAAAATCTATTTATCTATGCAACACATATATGTGTGTATCTATATATGAAAACATTGTATATATATGAATACATTCTATACATACAGTAGTTTTTATATTTATAGAAGTTCTTGGAGGATACGCACAAACAATTCACAATAATATCCTTGAGAGGTGGTAGTGCTTAAAGTGGGGCCCTTAACTTAATTTCTAAATAATACTCACTGTAGCGTGGAACTGTACAAGTACACTTATTACTTTTATTTTTCAGTATATTAAACTAGAGAAGATAATAGGATGGCTAACAGTTAAAGAGTAAAAGGAAACATGTAATACATATTTAAAGTGGAGTAGGAAAAAAAATGAAATGAGAAAACAAGGCTAAAATCAAGGTTATTGCAGTAAATTTACATAGAGCTACAAAGTGATTATGTTATTGATTATTAATTAATAAATGATATTGATAACAAATAACAGTCATCGAGGACACATTATGTGGCAAGCACATTTTCATATGCTTCATGGGTAACACCCAACTTAATTTTATAACTAGCCTATGAGGCAGGTACTATTCCTTCATTTCACGGAAAAGACCATGACAACACAGAGTGGTTAAATGATAAGGTTTATAATTAGCAGAGTCATTAGGTATTTAGTTTAACTATAAAATACAAGCAAATCCTGGATTTACTTGGTCTGGTGGAGCTACAGAGGTCTTGGAGTAGCTAAACTTCTTAATGCAAAATTCCTTAATCCTGCAGATTAAAAGCTACTTCTTTGAAGTTCAGAGAATATTAAAGAACAAGAAAAAGAGGCATCCTGACTGAGTTTCTGTGTGAATATCAAGACTTTACTTTTTTTTGTCTTTAACTAGACTGGAACTTCCAACATGTGGCTCACCTAGCCAATAATCTGATCATGATCCTCTACCTGGTGGAGTCTGGAGTTTGACAAAGGCAGTGTTCTGAACTAAATTCCTGTGGTGAGCCTGCCTTCTACAGCAAGGAGGTTCCACACATCACGGCTCAGCATTTGGGAACTGGCCCTGCACAACAGGTAGCAGGCAATGGAAGAAAAAGATGAGTATAATTGTGGGAGCCTGTGCTAATTAATTGCATATTATTTACATTTATCTAACATGAGATACGATGGCATAAATTTTATGCTGAGCATTTAAAAGACAATTTTAACATTTGGTTTCTCATTTCTGAGAATAACCTAGAAGACTTATTTTAATCATACTGATTTTTTTTTTTTAAAGAAGTTTATTTTTAGAGCTTTTCTCTACTTCATCTGGTCTAATGTTTACTATCATGTTGATAGAGAGAAATCAGATCAGTGGAAGAAAATGACATTACTTAGTTAACTAGGCCAAGTTAACAATGAATTATTTCAGTGCGTACTTGTGATATCAAAAGTATATGGTATCTGTTGAAAAATAATTGTATTTCACTACATCTTGCCTATTAATAAAGTATCTTATAAAAGAGTGATATGTATTAGAGTTTGTAAGTAGTAAATGAAAAAATCATTATGATTTCCATTCTTTGTTAACCAGAAGAATTAAAAATTAAAAAAAAATTTTTTTTATTCTGTAGTAGATCCATGTCCTATATTTAACAAACGGAAGGAGAGCAGTTTTTCTAACACATAGATGGTTCAGTAATTTAAGGACCCAGCTAATACATGTGTATGTTTGTGGTGTGATTATTCTTATTAACATTACTACTAGCAGTATGAGAATTACTTCACAATATTTAGAAAGGAGGAAAATCTTACTGAAACAGGCCATTTTGAAAAACAGCACCTGCATTAGTTTCTCTTATGTAGTTGATATTCAATGTTGTTTTGTATACTAATCTGGCTGCTGTATTTGAATAACATTACTTCTAGGTTTGTCTGGCTGCTTATTTAATTAATCAGTATTAAATGAATTAATGGTAATAATATATATAGGCTTACCCTGGCATTGGTCCATGTCCAGCAAGACTGTAAACCTGACGAGGATTTAGTAGATATTGGAATTTTCTGTAAATTCTATAAAGATGAAAATATGGAAGGAAAAAATAAAATTTAGTGATATCTCCAAATTTTTATTCTAAATATGCACATGCATTTAGAACACTCTCTATCCTGCTTTTGAATATTATTTAGCTAATAAGATTTCAAATAAATATTTTAAAATATCAGTATACAATTAGCTAAATATCTTCTCTTAATAGATCCTTGGGAAATTTACAGATTATTGGGCCAATCTAACAGAGATGAAAGTTATTTATCCCATATATAAAATGGGATTGGACACTGTATGCATGAAAGCAAAGACTGTGACTTCAGCTGCTTAATTATTTCACATAAACAATCATCTTGATGAGCTAGATCAAAAAATTGCTAAACTATTTCTACAGGCACATATTAAACATTTCATTTTTTTCTGAAAGAACTCGATCTTTGCATAACAAGTGCAACAGAAATGTTTCTAAGTACACACACATCCCATATCAGAATTCTGAGACAAAATATTAAAAGTGAAGGAATATATTTAGTTTTTGAAATTAGTTTTTATATATACATGTGAAAATATTACTATATATCTTAACATATTCATATTATGTGTACTGAAACTCTCCAAATATCTACTTATATCCTTCCACTTTCTTGTGCAATACCCTCACATTCTAGATCTTGAATAATGATATCACCTACCGTCTCAAGAATGATCTTAGAGTCATTCTCAGTACTTCCTTTTCCCCAGCACCTGAAATCAAGGACAATCCTGTACCCTCTAACTGAGTAATGTCTATCATACCTGGTTATTCTCACTGCCTTACAAGTTCTCTCACCAGCTCTGTAAAAGTCTTGCCTATTCAGCCTTCTTCCGTACTTCTATTTAAGTACAGTCACGTTGTTTCCATGATGAAAAGTTCCTGCCAGTGGCAAGTTACTTATAAAATATTTTATTATATTTAAAATAGTTTATGTCTCGTCTTTCTCCTCCTTCCTCTTAAACTTCAACCTCGCTGAATATCTCCTGGTTCCCTACCAAAACACCACACCCCCTTCCACACATCTGTCTTTTTTCTTCCTTCACCTGGCAAACATCTACTTAACCAACCAACTCAAAAGCTAGACTTCTGAGTCTTCAGACAATCATTTCTTCCTCTGAACTTCCATAGCACTTTTATTTTAAACATTCCTAGCTTAGCTTTTGCCTTGGGGTTACTGTAGTAAATCTGTTTACGTGTCTGCCTCCCTGTATGACTGTGTCTTCTGTCTCATCCCCAGTTCCTAGTAGAGACTGGATTCCCTCAAGTGTTGCTGTCTGAATGATGTGTGAACATTTTCACACCTGTTGACTGGTATGGGAAACTATGTGTGAATATACAATTCTGTTACCTTTTTCTGCTTATCTAATACATCAAAGAAGAAAACCTACATATTTTGAAAGGAAAACCCTGAATAGAATTCCATTATTTGTGAAAGATGCTTCTTATGCATTCAGGAGAATTTATGACTGCATTAATAATAGATCTCCTTTAAACATATTTACAATTCTTTTGACTTTGAATGGTCCCTGTTAGTGTATAAAGGACAAAGCATAAGTGGGTGTGCATATAGGAGCACTCAAATATTCTCCCTCCCCCCCATTAAATTTAATTTACTGATGACTTCAGTGTATCTATCTGTAGATATATATTTTTTAATTTAAAGAAAATTATTTTTATGTACTGGGAGAAGAGGGAGGCAGATATTCAATTAAGGGTCATTCTACATGATTAACTTTATCTTAATTTGAGGGGAATGTTTCCATTTGAAATATATTTTTTTTCACTTGATACTTCATTTGTTTCTAATTTCCAACATGAATTTAAGTCTCATCTAATGCTTTGTGAAGAGCTTACTTCTTTTTCAAGATATCCATAATATATACAACTAACAAACTGTGAGTAGGAAAGGAGAAAATAATTTTAGCATCATTATTTAATTATTATTTTATATACCTAAAAGTGAGGCAACTATTCTCTTTAATAAAGCATTGTAAATAGTTTATATTATTAAGTCACTAGTTATTTAAAATAACTTGTCTTGTTTAGCAGAGTTAAAAGTATAACTATACGGTGATAAAAGGGAAAACTTTTTAAGCAGAAATAATATTTCGTTGAATGGAAAATGACCATTCTTCATTTAATTGAAATGAAGCTGGAAAGTTAAATGGTAGGAAAGGAAATTACTTTACAAAATTCCTTTATTCATGGAAACATTTCAATTTCATTATTTGGTGAAACCACAATGTAAATTTCTATTTTATTATCATAGCGTCTGTGTGAGTGCTTTTATCTGATTGCTCATTTTTTGGCTGGAATTAGTAAAGAGTTCTAGAAATTATTAAGACAGGTACAACTGCATTCCTGTTTCTGACACTCCTTCTTAGAAGGACATAAGATTTACTCTTCAATGTGGTGACTTTCAGATTTTTATTAAATATTATGATTTAATCGTTAATTTTACAAAAAGGAAAATTTTTTGTTGTCCACATGAATACTGAGATACCTGATAATGCAGCTCATTATTATTCTGATTAAATATACTGTGCTTCTCCAGGATATATGGCATCATGTTCTCCAAATGAACATGCAGAAAATCATTATAATATATTTTGTCTAGAAGCTGGATATAAATTCTGTTTCTAACTACTGGGCAATCATTTACCTGAAGTCACCTTGTTGACCATTTAGAGAACCAATTTTCATTCAACAGTATTTATGGAGCCATGTTGTATGCAAAGCTCTTTGTTAATGGCTAGGGGTGATAGGCAGGGTAGAGAGAATTCAGACACCTGAGATATGATAATAAAAATATTTACAAAAGGCCATTATTATATTAAAATTTCAACTGTAAAAACAAGGAGAGAGCATACCAATATACATTGTTATATAGAGATGATAGCACCACTTATTTCACATTAAAATTAGTGAACCATGAGGGATAATATTTTTAAATGTTTTTATACTATAAATTTAGTTTATCTTTTTACAGATATATAACATAGTAAATAAATGTGATTTTTAAAAACATACCGTTCTCCTTGCTTCCCACCACTTTTGGGGTTCACAAAAACTAAAAGTGGATGAGTACCAGGAACAGGAGTGATCTAGAAGAAAAGTTGAATATGTGGACAAATTATTTATATTAGATATAAAGAGAACCCCCTGTTATTTCTAAGTCATGAAATGCCAATTAGCAAATTCAAGAATATGGTTCTTTTGTTCTGTAATGTGGAGAGATAGAGGATAGATAACAGATCTAATTAGCAACATTATTAAATCCTGTGCTTTGACTCCATATATATCAAAATAAATACCCACTCCACTAAGAGAGGTGATTTTCTAGCTAGGAATAGGGCAGAGGGGAAGGCAGCTATGAAAAGGGAATAACCTCTCAATAGCTATGAGATGAAAACAATAGGTACAATTCGTGGGATCGTGAGTAAACCATCCAGAATAGAGCAGATTATGGTGGTAAAAAAGATTAGAAAAGAAAGGGATCAAAGTATAAGTGAGCCCTACTCTTATAGACAATCCCTACTTTAGAGCTTTATAGCACATTTGGAATCCATCTTCCCAACCACTTGTGAACTAGAATCTAAATAAGATGGTTTGAGGCCACTGTCGGTCAGAGTCCCCATCTATACAATGTTTCCTCCATGCTTTCTTTTCCTGCTTGAGAAGAGATGCCAGTTAATCCAGTCTATTTGCTAAACAGGAATCCATTAAATTGATTGTGTCCCTATATGCCATGCCCTGCTTTCATCACTATACATTCTTGATTTAACCAAAAAAAAGTGCCTGTCCTAGTGGAGCTTATATTCGGGTGGAGAAACAGACAAGAAACAAACAAATAGGGACTTCCCTAGTAGTCCAGTGGTTAAGAATCCACCTTCCAATGCATGGGACACGGGTTCAATCCCTGGTCAGGGAACTATGATCCCACATGCCACAGGGAAGCCCACGTGCCACAACGAGAGAGAAGCCCGTGCTGCAGGGAAAGACCCCACATGCTGCAGCGAAGATCCCACGTGCTGCAACTAAAACCCGACGCAGCCAAATAAATAAATATTTTTTAAAAAGAGAAACAAACAAATAAATATACATTTAGTAGTGAAAAGTATCACCAGAAATAAAGCAGGTAAGATGCTAGCACTTCATCGGTCGGGGGCAGAAATTGTTTTTGATAGAGTGGCAAAGGAGAACACTTGTATTTTACTTGAATTCAATGTTAAGAGGTAAGCTGTTTTAAATAAGAGTATTCCTATTCAGTGTATACCTATGTAACTCCCATCTAAACACAGTTTGATAAAACAATATTTTAATAACAAAAATATGCAACCAATGCAGTCCTCTAAATACTAAGTTGAAAAGTTTTAGATCAATTTACTTTTTGAAAGTAGAGTCAAAGTGTCCTTCATTGCTCTGGTATTTTTCCCTTAGAAAGTACCTGAAATATTTAATGAGAATACTAAAAACAACCATTTCACCATATCATGTTCTTCCTTTTGTTTAAACAATATAAGTTAAAATACCTTACCAACATATTTTCCTCCAATTCTTGTGAAATGCGATTTTTCTAATGAGTATAGGCACTGGGAAATTGTTGAAATCTTCACACTATATGAGAAGGTTGAGTAAAATATTCTCAATTCTTATACTCTTACCTACCTTGTTCCCATTACAATCTATTCTTTCTGACTCTGTTTTACTTCCTCTTGTAAAGAGGACACATGGGTTTTGTGCCTTATTTGTCTCTCATTCAGTTGGGAGATGAGATGGATGAGCTGGATCTGTAGTAACTTCTCAGCTCTTCTCCCCAGAACTCCATGTGCTCAATCAGTTACTGGACAGAAAGTACCTACTAGCTTAAGACATTGTGCTATAAACTTGCAATGTGACTTCCCCCTCCTCCCATTAAAATAAACACCAAAACACACCTCTGACTACTAGTGTTCAGTTTCCTTTACTTCTCATTCTATTACAAAATCAGAGAGAACTCCTGAAGTTTTCACATGCAAAAAGTAAGACTAACAAACGTGGATTTTAGTTGATTTTTGCATTTAATTTGAATTGTTATTCCTTATTTTTAAAGAGAGGTGAGATTCTCAAGGTAAATAAAATATTTTAGCAAAACATAACATCTGAATCCAAATACTAATTAGGATGATCATCCCAAAATTCAATATTCAGCTTACCATTACATGAGATTACATTAAGTTCATTTGGGCAAATTTTCATATTCATTTGAAAATATATTTTGGAGTAAGTTTCAGAAATATTTATTAATTGAAATGTTTAAAGGCATAATTATGATTTATCAAATAAAGGACAGTACCACGCTATAGAAAATTGTGTTCTGAGGAAACACTAGTACAAACAAATAAAGATCCCACTAGACTATATTATAGTCTGTAGAGGACCTGAAAATATAAAAACCTAGATGTCATTTTTAGGGCTGAGTAGATGGATAATTAGATCAAATGGATTAGAAAAATAGGAGAGAATCTAGATAAAGAATTTAGGATAACGATGATACTCTACAAGTGATAAAAGTCAAGAACCCAAAATGGAAGTACTGGAAATAGTAAAATCAAATTAGCAAACTTTTCCTCACTTATCCCCTTAACACAAATTATGCTTGTAAAATAAGACTGTATAAAAATTAAAAATTGGAAACTTTAGATATTTATTTGTAAGTTATCAGGGACTGTGGAATAGTGCCCCTTTGACAATGATTCTAACAGATAAAACACCTGACCTAATGTAGCCTCCATTTAAGGAGTAGTATGTGATTCAATATCAAAACCACTAAAACTCTGGTGTTAGGGGATCATTTAATGGTGGTATTTATACAAGAAATGTCAAGGTTTCAGGCAAATCGGCATCTTTTTCAATGCTCATTCAAAAAGCTTTTAAATTCTGCTAAACTTTGTTACTATAAAAAGAAGGTCAATCGAGCAGAGTAAATTTAGGTGCCAGGAGACCAAAGGCGGCGTTTTTTAGATTTGAGAGCCAAAGACCTACAGTACTGCATAGCCATTTTCAAATCTACAAGTGAAAAATAAACAACTTCTGTGTTCACTAATAGTCCTGAAATAAGAAGCAGCATCTTAGTGGTAGAGACTGCAATTTGTCACTTAATTCTCGTATTCCTCTTCATCCTTAGTAAAAGAACCCTGAGTTTTAGGATTGTCTACATATGAGTACATTCTCTTATGTAAACATAGCAGGGCCACCAAAATAGAGAACTTAACACGATTCTGGACTAGCTTCTTTTGTCATAAAAGCCATTATTGAGACAACTGGTGAAACTTGAACGGGATCTAAGGATTAGATAGCACTAATGTATCAATTTTATATTCAAGTTCACTAATTCTCTTTTGAACTGTATCTAATATAGTCTTTAACAGGACAAATTTTGTTTTGTTTACTTTCATACAATAATTCTGAAATAAGATGTAAAACTCAGTTATTTTGGAAAGTGATGTACTGTCATCCTAAAATGTCATATGCATTTTGTTATAGATTTTAGTGGGATGGGAAGCAGTTAGACAAAAATACAAGTATTTTTAAAATTCTGTTAGCCTAAAACTATTTGATCTTGGAAGTAAATATTTTTATAGCACTTGAAGTAATTTTAAGTGGAACAGTATATAAACCAGATGAAAAGCAAATTACTATGTCTGAAGTGTGAAAGAACCCTGAACCTGTTCTCAGCTTCCCATCACCCCACTCTTGTGCTTGAGGCATCTCTACAGAGTCCTGGGCTTCTCAAAACAGTTTTTTTAAAAAAAAAACATCGGGATAGGGTAACATAGTATAACAAAGAAAATACTGACGGTGGGAGAAAGTGTTCAGGAATATTTTACAGCATGTGTGGTACCTGAAATCTTGCAGAATGGTTATAAATTAGGTGTGAAGGACACTGCAATAGCAAACGGAATGGATTCTCCTCTATAAAGAATAGAGCTAATCACGTGAGACTGTATTTACTCACATAAAGGGGCAGTTTCAATCATACAGAGTAAACATTGAAGAACAGGACTTTAGGGTCAGACTGGTTTGGGATCCCAGTTCAACCATTCGTTTCTACAGATACGCTCTCCCTTAGTGCCATCAATAGGCCTTTCACTCCCAAATTCATATCCGTCCTCACCCCTGAATTCTAGATTCACATATCTGTCTGCCTGCTTGACATTTCCATTTGGATATGCAACAGCATCAGAAATTTTGCTCCAAACTTTATTCATCCAGACCCTTTTCCATCTCAGTCAATGGCAACTTCATCATTTCAGTTCCATGGGCCAAAGTTCTTGGAGATGTCCCTACTCTTCACTTCTTAATGAGGCCTAATCCCACTATCTGACTTAAAATTATAGACAACTCCAACTCTCAGCCCTGACACATCTTATCTTATTCAGTTCCATTTTTTTTATTCCATTTATAACCTAGCACATTATATGTATGGAGACATGGACTCATTTTAGAGGTTGTTATATACTCAAAGTATAGAATAGTAATTCTGGACTTAGAGAGGGAGTTAAAATGACAGTGAAGAGCTGATTATAAGAATCAACAGGCCTGAGGATTCCAAGTGGGCATACACACACACACATATCATCAAAGAAAAGGAGTTAATTTTATATACACTCTATATATTTCTGTATAGTACGTATATGTATGTTTACAGTATTGAGAACTATAAGAATGAGATATTACAAATAATAAAGACAGTAGGGATAGAGAAAAGCAGTTGTGGTGGGGAAAACACTAGTTCAGTTTTAGATATTTCAGTGTAAAAGTTCCCCTTTTTATCTTTTGCCAAGAGTATTACAAACTAGACTTTTTGGTTTGCAAGTGATGCTTATGCTTGGAAACTTTTTTCAAAGAATAATTAGGGACAAGGTAACGTCGGCTTAATACAGTTTAAACAACAGTTCTGTTTTTTTACTTATTTGTTCACATGTGGATAATCATCTGTATTTTCACATCTATTGCACGTTAAGGAATTGTAGTTTCAATTACATTTGATCATCTGTATTAAGTGTAAACCTATGGTATGAGCGATGACAAAGACGGAGTACCTAACCACCTCTATTTGAAGTCCCCTAGGACTCGGGTTAATTAATGAGACTCATCCTAAGGTTATACATGATCTATTACTTCCTCTAATTAGAAATAATAATCCTGATCATTATGCTGGTTAGCTGGAAAGAAGTAAGATGAATGTGCTTAACTATGATTAATAGTCTTTAAGTAGTGTAGATCTCTTCTGTCACTGAGTTATATGCAAACTGGGCTGCAACTCAATGCTTTTTTATGATATACATAATTTTTAAAACTTGCAGAAAAAATTAATTTTCTACAAGATCTTTTTACCTTTTATGATAAAGAATAAGCATTTTATTAGTTTAAAATTGATTACCACAACAAAAATTACTTATTTTTCCATTTTGTATGAAATGGCTATCCAATAATTTTATTCTCTTACCTTTTAAATATTTTCTCCCAAATTATGTGAATACCTATGTGCATCATATTTTAGTCCATTCTGCTGAGGTGAAACAGACCACTGCATGTGATTATATACCAATTTTTTTAAATTTAAAAATGTTAATGATGATGATTACAGTACTTACTTACTGCTGTTTTATAAGGGCTGACGTCTTCCCTTTGCTAACTGACAACTTTACCTGACACTTCTATATGTCAAAGAAAGCTATGAAAAGTTATTATCTGGTTAGAGAAATGAAACACATCCACAGAGAAAGTTAATCACCTATCGTTTTTGATGTGACTAATTTAGTTGTAACAAGACTGAAAATTTTGGATCCTTTCTGAATAAAAAAGAAAACACAACTTACCTTGCTATGTCAGTTTAAAGTCTTTACAACACTCTGCATGCAACATTTAATTTTGGTTCTGATGTCTGAGTAGAGTCAGATGTAACTATACAAATCTTAGGAAACTGAGACTAAAGCAGTTATAATTCTAGTGCATTCATGCTTTTTATTTCAAACTTTGCAACAATGTAATAGTACATGGAAGAGCAAGGTGGTCAGAAATTTAGCATTTCTAGACCTGTTAAAATTTGTTAACCAAGGAGACAGGGATCTTAGGAGTAAAACACACAAACTCTGAGTCAGATGGTCCTCATTCACACCTCACTAACTGTTGAGGCCCTAGGAATAATTTGACTTCAGAACGTCAATATGCTCATTTTTAAAGTGGTAATAATAATATTTATCATGTGTTGGAGAGTTAAGAATTCATAATTATCTCATATGTTCATTGAGAGGTGTCACTTAATACACATAAAATATTATCACAGTGCCTAGCATATACTGTTTAACAAATGATGCGTGTTTCCCTTCCATGTTGAGAAGTATGTGTCGAGCCATATGTAAAATATACCTGAATTTTAAAATTAGGTTTCCCTTTTGTTATTTTCATTGCAGGAACCCAGAGCGACTAAAGATTTAAACTAATCGATATTGTCAATTGACTTATTAAAACTACAAACGTTGATTATTTTCCACTAAAAATTTCACAGGATCACTTAACAAACTAAAAGCTTTTGCTATCAAAATTATGAATAGATTTCATATTTGGCGCTTTCAATGAGATTGCTTAACACCCAAGTATGCCTTTCAAAAGGTGTGGACGGGGCTTCCCTGGTGGCACAGCGGTTGGGAATCTGCCTGGTAATGCAGGGGACACGGGTTCGAGCCCTGGTCTGGGAAGATCCCACATGCCGCGGAGCAACTAGGCCCGTGAGCCACAACTACTGAGCCTGCGCGTCTGGAGCCTGTGCTCCGCAACGAGAGGCCGCGATAGCGAGAGGCCCGCGCACCGCGATGAAGAGGGGCCCCCGCTCGCCGCAACTAGAGAAAGCCCTCGCACAGAAACGAAGACCCAACACAGCCATAAATAAATAAATAAATAAATAAATAAATAATTTAAAAAAAAAAAAAAAAGGTGTGGACGCTGATTTTCTCTTTCGATAATTAACTTCTATACTCTCTAACCAATGTAAAAAAATTTATTGTTCCAAATTTCCTCTTTCTACATTTGAGTTTAATAATTAATGAATAATATTCTATTCACAATGTGTTTTATTACATCAAAACAAAGCAGTAACCTGGTTATTAATATTTAAGCAATTATTAAATTTTCAATGAGATATTCAAAACAATGAAGAAGCAAGCATTTAGGCAACTACTGTGTGCTCTCAACTGTGCTTGTAAATTAAGAAATATAAAAGACATAATAACCCACAGAATCACAGACACAATAATAAATGAAAAAAAGATATAAAATCATGTATACTGAACACAAGTATGTGACATATATCTTTGTGTGGTAAGAAGTTGGTAAATTTTCTTGGAGAACATAAAACTTGAAGCATATTCTTAAGGAAGGGAATTAAAAATTGGAAGAGAGAAACGTATAGGTAGGAAAACAAAACAAAACAAAAGAACTTAATCCATAGATTAAGCCAAATTCTTTGTGTTCACGTTTGAGTGAGAAACAGAGGCAAATAATTACAATAGATTCAATCTGTAGGATGTCTTAAAATACAGATGGAAAGAAATGTTACTTTTGATGTCAGAGACCCTAGGGGTAATTTAGAGGTTTTTAAAGTACTCAAAACATGATTTTGAGCTACCTGTGTTAACTTAAACTAGAAATATACATGGAGTTTCAACTTCAACTTAAAATATTGGAAAATATGGATAAATTATAATAGATTTTTTTTAATAAACTTTCTTTTTAAAAAAATTAATTTATTTATGGCTGTGTTGGGTCTTCGTTGCTGTGCACGGGCTTTCTCTAGCTGTGGTGAGCGGGGGCTACTCTTCGTTGTGGAGCATGGGCTCTAGGCGTGTGGGCTTCAGTAGTTGTGGCACTCGGGCTCAGTAGTTGTGGCTCGTGGGCTCTAGAGCGCAGGCTCAATAGTTGTGGCACGTGGGCTTAGTTGCTCGGAGGCATGTGCGATCTTCCCGAACCAGGGCTCGAACCCATGTCCCCTGCATTGGCAGGCGGATTCTTAACCACTGTGTCACCAGGGAAGCCCAGATTCTTTATTTTTATTATTGATTTAGAAAAAAATTCCACACAAGTAGAGTTGATTTTATTATTTTCTGAAGACATTTTGTGAGTCAAAATCACTTCCAAATAGATATAATAATATGTACGGAGAACGTATACTTGGAAATTAATAATGCATATGTATATAATAAAGGTGTATATTTAGTAATAATTTGCAAAAACTTCAGATTGACACAAGATCTCTTACCAAGTTGAGTTTAAATGGAGATAACATCATAAATGACTAATCCAATCAGAATGTCACTCTGTCAGTCAACTATAAAATTGACATCTTGATAAATTAATAAAAATGTTTCTGAAATTGTCAACTGAACAAATTTGCACATTAAATAAACATGTTGATAGCTGGACATATGCCCTTCTAAGAGCATGGAAGTAACAAATATGAAAGCTACAAACATTTGGATTAAAAAAACCACACCTGTAGGCCTTGTCCATCCATAGTAACGGAGTTGGCTCTTTGCATTTTGTTCTTGTCAATCACTTTGTTTGGCTGCTGGGAACCACCCTTTTCCTTTTTCACTGTTGCTTGTCTTTCCTGTAAGGAAAAAATCTTTTATAAAAATACTGAATTGTTTCACTACAATGGGCAACATAGAGAAGAATTTCATGGCTACAAACTTGGGCCCAGGTTCCAAATTTGGGGTTTCTAGTGAATAATATGAAAGCTAATGTTTTCTACTGGCTCAAAATATATGATAGATGTATGATCAAAATATCAGTTAAAGAAAGGATGTGAAAGAAAACCAAACTGTATTATCCCTAGGTACCCAATTATGACTATGTTAAAAGTTATTAAAGAACACTAAAGCTAATCATTTTCATAAACAATGGTGCAGATAATAATACAGGATTGTAATGTAAAGGATTTGGTACTGAGCACTGAAAATAATGCTTAAAAATACATGCAATATTGAAAATGAATACATGATGGACCCTTAAGCTACTATTGATTATCAAGAATGGCACATAACTTAAAACACACATTCCATCCCAGCTAATTGCTACGCTCACCATAATAGAAAAATTTTTTATAGTGGTCTTCTTCCTGTTTCTATTTCCTCTCTTTTCACCCTTTTCAACACAACCCAATAAACTTTTATCACCATTAATCCACTAAATCAGCTTTTATTAAAATCACCAATGACCTGCTCATTTGCGCCTCACCTGTTGGTCAGTCTTCATCTTCTCAATTTTTAAGCAGCGTTTGACAGAATTGACATCTACCCTCTAGAAAACATGCCTCAGCTGGGTTCTGGAACACTTCTTTCTCTTAGCTCTCCTCTTACTTGACTAACTGCTCCCTCATAGTCTTTTTTGTTGATTTCTCCTCCAGCTTTATAACCTGTAACGTTTTAACACTTGGCCTCTCCCTTGGACTGCTCATCTCCACAATCTATACTCACTCCCTAGGTAACTTCATTTAAAACCAAGGCTTTCAATTTCACTTTGATAATGAAGACTTGCCTACCCACCTTAAAAATGAATCCCAAACTAGACGATTATTCACCACATCCATCATTACATGGTTTAAGCACCCGTCATCTTATTTGCCTTAATTATCGTAGCCATCACCTTAATGGACCAAACAGCTTCCATCTTTTGTCTTCCTACAGTCAATTTTCTATATAACAGCCACACTTATCCCTTTTTACTCCACTCCAGCTACAACTACCTCACCTTTGTTTCTTGATCACAACATTTGTGCTCTTAACACAAAGATCTTGCAACCACTCTGAACTCTGCTGGACTGTTCTTCTTGCTCCTGGTCAAATGTTACACAGGTTACTCTATTCCTCTGTGTGTGTGTGTGTGTGTGTGTGTGTGTGTGTGTACTGTTTCACATCAGATCCTAGATCAGTGCCTGATAAAATCACCATAAATGAATGCGGAAATAAATTAATCTTAACACTAGAAAATCAAAAATTTTAAAGTGCCTGAAATATTGTGTTGAGAAGGACTCCTGGGGCAAGTCTACGTTTGTTGTGAAAAATTGTCCTGATCAATTAGCAATGTCTGCCATGTGTGCTTAAAAGTTTGAGTGCCACCTATTTCCTATCACTTATTCAGATATATATACATTTCTGTTCCTATATTTACATGTATCTTGTCGATTACTTTTCAATTACTGTAATTTAGGAAAATATTTTTAAGTGGAAATATTTGAAAAGTAAAGCTCTTTTAAAATATATTAGGGCCAGATGGAACAGAAAACGTCTCAGACCAAAATAAATGCTAATCAGTATAGTCCTTTTATAGTCCTTGCAATTTCATGGTGCAAAAATACTGAATATATTTTTTGTGTGGCTGAAAATGGATGGTGTAATAGGATTCCTGAAATTCAAATTCTTTGGAAAATGATGTACTTTCATATAAGCATAATTTCTGGCAAAAATATTGATATTTTAAAAAATAGATCATTTTTTCTAAGCTTGCAAATAACATTTTGTCCATAGATAGTTAAGGGTATAATGCATAAATGAGTGAATTATAGGATGAGGTTTGGAATCAGACATCCTAAGTGGAATCCCACCTCTGCTACTTAAATACTATGTAGACTTAGAGAACGTACTCTTATTCAAAATGGAGTTAGTAATACCTATTTCTCAAAGTTGTGTATGGCTTGACAGAAAATGTATAAAGTTCTAATATTGTGCCTATATTAGTGTATGTGCTCAGTAAATGAAAGTTATTGTGAATTATGTAAAATAGGTATGGTTCTCCTATTAGGGTGCTCATTAATGTCACCATTATGCAAAATGTTTGTTATATTTCCAAATACATATATATGAAAAAATCCACTAGTTACAACAGGCATATGTTTAAATAAGTAAAGCTCAATGTTTATATTAGAAAATCCATAGCAGCTTGTGCTGAGTGCAAGCATGTGACACTGTTGGTGGGTATGGGAATAATTTTTTTCTGGGTTCTAGCATGCAGGTAAATAAAATAAAACATGGGAACAATGTTCTATAAAAATCTACATTTTTTATAGAAAGAAAAATTTTATAGAAAATTTTATAGAAAAATCTACAATCTATAACTATAGAAAGTTATAACTTAGCTTATATGTCTTATATTCTGCCATGTAATCCAACAATTGTTATTTAGTATTTAATTCCTAAATGCTTAGGTTATAAGAACTAAATAAAATTTAAGTTCTTAGGTTATAAGAACTCAAATAAAATTTTAGTCACATTGGAAATTGGTATTTTTGACCAGACTATTTATAAACGTAATTCTGGACATTTAAGACATGTAAGTATATGTCTGTAAAGAGTTACCTAATTATCTATTAATATTATTTTATTCTTAGCTATGCAGATGGCTAGGGAGAATCCTGTGTGGTGAGAATCTCCGGCTAGCAGATAGCACTTGATTAAGTGGTTTCATGTCTCTCCAGGGAGTCATCCCTCTGAGTAAATTGTGGATTAAACTAAAGTAATGCTTTCTAGTAGCAATTGTGAAATATAAAAAGAAATTTTAAAACTCTAAATTGTGTTTTCAATTGATAAGATTTTCTTTTTGAAATCTAGACTCATAAGAGGTATATACCAAGTTAATAAAAAAATCTTCAGTCTATCCATTGGCAGGTGAATTTTATTATATAATCTGGATAATACTAAAACTTACATTTGTTTAAACACACACACACACACACACACACACACACACACAATCAAGAAAAGCAAGTGGTTTCTTTGTTTGAGGGAAATATGCTTAGTGGGTAGAATTTGTGGAATTAATCAAGGCTGACAATTTAAAAACAGGAGAGACTCATAATCATTTAATTTTTCCCATGGTTTTCTTTTTATTATACTCATTTGTTTTATGTTTATTTCCAAATTGTATGGAAGTCTCTCTGAGCTATTCACTATTTTACTTAAGCAGCATAAGCTAACAGGAGGGTAGTTGGATACTTTTTCCTATTTCCACTAAGAAAATCTTTACTTCTTTCCTATTTTATATGAGGGACAGGAAGGGTGAAGCAATTGCATCTTTGAAAAATCTGATGTTCACAAAAATTTCACAGGCCTCTTCTGGGGGTTAATTCACCCTGACTGACTGAGTTCTATGATGATATTTAAGAAAGTTACTTCCTATGTTGAAGTTATTGAAAAGTTTCAGGAAGAGCTCACCAGCATTATTTTGCACCTTTATTCAGGATAAAATTGATCTCTGATAATAGGGGGCAGTGCTTATCACTTCACCATCAGTTCTTTTCTCTAAGTTTTTGGGCTCTAAATCACAAAATAAATTACTTTGTTATAATTAAGGCAAATTTTCTTCTGCTAGATAAATTATCCCAAATATAAAGAGTTGGAAAATGATTGCTTTAATCAATAGAAATTATTCAAACACTGAAAAGGGTTACTCTAACAAAAAAATCATGAAAGAATATAGAACATATAACAACAGAATATAAAATACAGTTATTGATATTTCAGCATTTTCAAATATCAACCATTTGTGTTTGCTATGCAGACATTTAAAATACAGAATTCAATGTTTTGTGATCCTTAGACTCTACAAGTAGCACAACAGATCTTAACTGGGGAATATATTGTATTAGAATTCCAAAAGAATAATCATCATAATGAACAGAGAAGAAAAGCTGAAAGGCCATTCACAGAAAACAGAAAGATGAAATAAATGAAATAAAAAGATGTCACTTTAAATATGTGCTCTAAAAAAAGTCTTTTTCTATATCATGCTGATTCTCAGAAGTAGAGTATTTGTAAGTTGTTGAAAAGTGCTTTCACAAAAGGGATGCTTACCACGATACTTAAGCCTGCTGTTATCGATCCCTCACAAACGACAAGCAGCAAGTCATGATTACCTCAAGCACAGGGTTTTCTTCTTTTTGTCCAACCTCAGCATGAGAGACGGGCAGCAGCAAAGCACCTCTATTGGTACAAAGCCACAAAGGGTGGGGGCAGGCGGTGCTTGGCTGCCACGAGCATCCTTTACTGGAACCCTGGAACTTGCTTTTTCTGCTACTGCACCGCTTGCCCGAATGGAGACTTAGCCCATTCAGCCACTGGAACTAGGCCCCAAGAATTTCCCAGGAACCCTAGAATTTTAACCTGAGGAACACTTGGATATTCACAATATAAAAGATCTTCCTGAAGCAGGAGTGTTACCATGTTCATCTGGGCTTATACAAGTTACGAGCTCCAAGAAACCAACTTAGTGACAGCTGCACCTTTAATTATCGTAACCTTATTATGGGATTTGAACATTTTCCTGCTGAGAAACATTAATTCATTTCAAAAATGGCAAACGCTCTAAATCTACTAGAAATCCTTAGAAGTTGCAGCGAAACATGGCTGAGTAGCAAAGTAGTCTTGATTTTTAGAAATACTTTTATAGAGTTTTAAACATAACTATAATAAATGATATAAAGATTTCCATTTCTTTTTAATCAGTTAAATAAGTACTTATTCAAAAACAAAAACAAAAATTACTTTGGGCAGAGACAAAAATATGGGCTTGGAGGCCAAATTCTAGCTTTGTCTCTGTAAAGACTTGGGCATGTTATTTACTATCTCTAAGCCATCATTTAATTAATCTATAAAATGGGAGGGTTCATGTGATGACAAATTGAGAAAATGTCGATGAAGGTACCAGAATCAATTAGGCACTCAGGAAATGGCAGTAATTTTTAAAATATAAAAGAAATTGGTATATTTTATCATTAAGTTTAACACAGGTACACTGCTTGGATTATAGTAAAGATAGGTGTTGTGAAGAAGTACTTTATTTACTTTATAGTATTTTATTTGTTTGTCCACTATGTCACCATAACTTGGGATAATTGTTGTGATAATCTGAGTCTTTTGTAGGAGGATAGAAGACAACAAACTAGACAGAGTCAATCCTAGTCTTAAAGTACCTGCAGGTGCTACTCACCAACTCAGCCTGAAGGTATAATTTATATCTTGATCCACAGCCCTGGTTTTCATACATCACACATGATGTGCATATTCTCTCCTAGGATAATTTCATACTGAGTGTGAACCACTTACAAGATTTCTGTTCAAGAAATCCTGATTGGAAGAAATGAAATTTAGGAATGGGAAGGTCCATGTCAAAATCATTTATTTGGGCTGTGTATACTAGCATGTGGTTGGGCCACTATAAAATTATGTGTGAGTGTATGGACCTCAACCTTACTCACTCTCCATTCCCTTTGTAAACCATAATAATTGATGGCCAAAATAAGCCGAAGCTTAAAAGCCAAGAGGCATCCCTCTTGTATATTCATACTCATCATCTCTTTCTGCCAGTTGAGTTAAATGCTTAACCTAGTGATTTCTATGTAGTCCCCAATCTGTTTATGCAAGTTCTAAGTAGAATTTATTTTATTATTGGTACTGTGTCATTTAATTAGCACTCAAACTACTGAGTTTTAAATGTAAAATAAGTTGTTTCCATGAAAAATTACTTGCATCCTTTGGAAAGGCACAATAAAACAAGATGTGTGTGTGTGTGTGTGTGTGTGTGTGTGTGTGTGTGTGTGTGTGTGTGTAGGAAGAGCAGTCAAGTTGGGCTGGACACATGACAAATGACTAAAAGATTTGAGAATTAATAACAGAAACTGAGAGATATTTATTTTACATTCAAATTGCTTTGCAGATGCCTGTGAGTTTTTCTTATACTTTAAAACAATTGAAAGTAATTGAAAGCAGTTACTTTCATTAATAAACAAATATCTTTTCACAAAATAAGGAATGCTTTTGTTATACTTTAAAACAATTGATAATTGAAACTTATCAAGGGTGTTAAGGCTGTGCTATATGCAAGAAAGGGTATAGCCATTTCCAAATAATAGATGTATCCACATAGAAAAGCCCTTGATCCTATGTGAAAAGTTTAGCCAATGAACATACATTTACATATTTTAAGTAAAATGTTTAAGGTATATACACATTTTTCTATAAGTTCCCCCACATACACTTTAACCGCATTTTCAATTAACCAAAAAGCAATTGTTCTTGATGGTGGTATATAAGGCTTCTTGCGCGCGCGCGCGTGTGTGTGTGTGTGTGTGTGTGTGTGTATTCACACAGTCACCCATGTATATATCTATACATGTGCTTAAAGAAATTTTTGGAACAACATAGTTGAAAAAAGCTTATATAATGATTTCGGACATGGTAGAAAGTTTAAGTTAATGTAAACCAATACAGCTTGCCAAAACAAAACAAAACAAACAAACAAAAAACAGTATAGGAAGACTTTTAAAAACTTTATAGCAGACCAAAAAAAAGGTTTTTTTGATAAATAAAAAAAGCATGTTTTGAAAACAGCAGTTTTGTTCTATTTATTCAATCTATAGTAATACAAATTATTTAACTAAATATGGGAGACATTTTGAGATTAACAAGTCTAAAGAGAAAACTTTAAATCTCTCAGTTAATCATTTGATGAGCTATGATAGGGGCAAAAATAAACTCAAGGATCTTAACATATAAAGTTAATTCTCTGACACTTAAATAATTAGCCTAAATAATAAACTTTCCTAATACCTTTGTCACCTGAGTGTGTAATTTAACATGTCTACTTTATAACAATCATGATAATAATGGTATCAACTGACTTAAAGAATATAAAAACAGTTTAATATCTCTCTTAGAGTAGAAACATTATATTTCAAGCATAGCTCCTAGTATATTTGTAAGTATATCTATGGTTACAAAATGAAATTTTAAAAAATTTTAATGAGGCAGTCTACACTGATTAGGAAACGTTTTAGGGGGAAGGAAGAGAGGTTATTACATTTTTGTGCAATTATGCTATCCTCTAAATAAATCATACTCATATAGTATTCTGATATTATGAGTAATATTTTCTAAGCAAGCAGATTCAAATTATAACTTCAAGCGAAACAATACCATCTGAGGATATCCTTTAGAGATAACAGCAACTGAATGGGATATTGTCACAGAACAATGTGGAGGCTTTGCTTCATTAATTAAAAGGTAAAGTTAACACTTTACTGAAAATAAATGTTGCGGCAATGCCTACATTTATTTTCAAAATCAAAGTCATTTACTTTGTGACTATATTTTATTTTTTTTATTTTATATATTCCAATGACTTTCTATGCAATGTCATATGCTAAGTGATTAATGTAGATGTACTCTTAAAAGTGACGAGGACTTCAAAGTGAGCAAGAGTTTCTCAATTTACTATCATGGAAAGCTACATTTTAATGGCTTAGAGGAGTGAACTGTTTGGGTTTTCTGCAAGGTTTAAATGTGACAAAGAGGAATAATGCTATTCTTATACACTGGTCAAAACTCTGCAAAGTAACCTTTATTTTTTCCTGCATACTTTGTGCCATTTAACTTCTTGTTTCCCTAATGCTTGTCACAAATGTTGATTATAAAGGCTGCAAGTCTATCCCATCATGAAAATACAAAGATCCCAATTCCAAATATCAAAATATGACAAAAAATAAAGCATACAAATTAATATTAGTATGTCACTGATACAGCCCAAAATGTTCTTTATAACAATACGAGATATATAAATGACCTATAATTGCAAGTGTGAAAACCTTTGCTTACGCACCTCAGGGACTGAAACTCCTGAAGTGGGCAGAGTCTGCTGAAAAAAGAGAAGTTCATATTAAAGCTGAAAAAAAAAAAAGTCAAACTGAAAACAAGTACCAGTGAAGGTTCTTATATCACTACACACGTATGAAATAAATGAATACATTACAAATACATTTCCTTGTCATATTTTTCTGCTTACTTTCATTAATAAACCAAAATCCTTTCATGAAATAAGGAACACTCTAATGCAGAGGGGATTAGACTGTAGAATTACTTATCCAAAATACAATTTCATATACTTAAAGTAGACTAATCTTTGGCCACCTTCACAGACCTCTCTACAATAATACTGATGTATTACATTCGTATTTTGGAATGAGAACTCATCTCCAAGTTCCATTATCCTTCATAAACTATTCTTACTAATTTTTTAAGTTGCCCATTTACACAGCCCACTATTTCACTTTCTAGTCCAACTTTCAATCCTTTCTACAAATACTCAGTGTCTTTTGATGTAGACATAGCTTATGGTGCTGATTTTATTTTGTGATATTCTGGAAATAAAAAATATATATTCCATTAATAGCAGTAAAAAATAAAAAGATAATTAAATAAGTAGCAAAATTCTACTTGAGAGTAATTATTAAAAGATTAGGTTAAATACACTAAAACCAGTCTTCATGACAGCATGTCTTCAATTCCCCACCACCCTTCCTTTTCTAAGTCACATTGGGAAAGTTTTTTTCTGGCAAGAAGCAGAGAAAAGGTTACCAAACTCCAAAAGCCTGTGTCCTGTGGGACTTCATAACATAAAACACAAATTTGGAAGAATAGGTGATAAATCACACTCAATACTAGATAAAGATTTTCCTTGGTTGCGGGGAGTAGGAAAGGTGGAGGGGAAGCTAGTCCTTAGATATTGTGTGTCTCTAGAAAGAAGAGAGCAGTCAGTATATTTGAGTTTCCTCTCCTGGACCAAGCTATGTGTGTGAGACTCCCAAAATGAGAATGAAAGATCTGAGAGCACAGTTATTAGTTTACTCCCTTACCCAGTAGAACTCCAGGAAGGGAACAAAACCCAAAAGAATAAATAGCTCCATGTGAGGCTTCATGGCTGCTTGTACAGAGATGGAGTAAAAGGATCCAATGCACCCAAAAGTGGAACAGACCCTACAGAAAATTAGTGTCCAGGAATACAACTCTATTTAGAATATATTTCCATAATATAAGTAAAAAATACTGCAGCAACAGATTTTTAGTAAAAAAAATCATGAAGTCTGGGAGGATGAACCCGAGTCAACTATCCCATTAACAGGAGAAGCCTATGAGGGCCATTGCTGTTGTTTCTCAGATGCACTGACAACAGGTTTGGTAGAACTTTTCGTTGAAAGCTTCTGATGTCAGTAATATTCTCGACTTCTGAGTCCAAGCCAGTCTATACAACACCTGGGGCAAAGGGTGGTGGGGAAAATGTCTGCGTTTGCTTCAGTGGGGACCAGCTCAAAGCTGGTCAGCCTTCTTTCTTTCTTATTTCTTGGTTGAAGTTTAGACCTAAATAAACATTTAAAGACATGAATGTAGCCCTTCCATCTTTATCATAATACACAAATATTTGATCTCCTCACATCCAGATTAAGTGCCTTATCCTATCCTATGCCATTGACCAGGGACTCTCAAGCAATCAAACTAAGATGCCCATCAGGCAGTTTCTAGGGCATGAGTCTCAGATGCCTTCTACCTTGGGAAGCGTCAATGCTCACTGTGCATATGTCTGTACAGAGCAAGTCAATAGAAAGCCAAGTGAAAAGACTATAGTTACCACATTATTCAGACTAACAACCAATTGCGGTGCAAGAATTTCAAATAGCTCCTGTCCACCCCACCACTACCACCAAAAAAATAAAATAAAATAAATCAATAAAGGATACTTTTGAGCTAATTATGGGCATATGAATATAGAAAGAATAACTACTGATACTGTGGAATAGTTAATATTTTCAGGTGTGATAATAGTATTGTAAATGTATAGAAAATTGTTCTTATCTTAGAATGTGCCTACTGATGTGTCTTACTACCTGCAATTTACTTTCAAAAGGTCCAACTTAATAAATTATATATTATGTGTATATTGTAAAAATGTATATACATGCATACATAGTCATATATATATACATATATATAAAGAATGATTGAAAAATAATAATTACTTCATATAGGTTTGGGATATACTGTATTCACTGTATTTTGTTTGAGAATTTTTGTAATGAAATTTGGGAGAAAAACTGATCTCCCTTTCTAACTTTTTTATACATCCACTTATTCCTAAAAGAGTGCAAAAATGTTTCTACAACGAAATAAAATATGTGTGTGTGTGTGTGTGTGTGTGTGTGTGCGTATTGGGCTGGCCAAAAACGTTGTTCGGGTTTTTCCGTAACATCTTATAAAGAAATATAGGTAAGCATCTAGGTTGCTGGGAAAAAGAAGCAGAGAGAGACAGAGGGGGACCATTTCAAGATAAACGATAAAAGGGGTTCCTTAAAAAAATAATGTTTCAGATGAGGCAGAAGTTCATATAGTCAGGTATCAGCCTTTTCCAAATCTGTTCATTTTGAGGGAGTGTCTAATGATGGAAAAAGAGTTCTGAGTTTGTATTCACAGGGGTTTCAAATGCAAAAATGTACAGGGGCCAAGACGGTAATACAAATGGGCCCAATGCCACAAAAGGCAAAGACTGTGCCAAGTTGGATAATAAAAATCCCACTGTAAGGCATCCCCCACAGAAACACGATGGGATGAAATTGAAGCCTGGCTGCCATTTTGCTACCACTTTCATAGAGAATCTGTAATTTACAGATATTCATGTTTGCAGGCTTCGTTTTTCTCAGAGTAGTGGTGATATGAGTTATCTACGGAGAGAGCGCGAAATTGGCAGAGAGGTAGCAAGATGAAGAAAGTAAGAAAATAGTAGCGATTTTGTCACTACTTCTCTGAGAATGGGAAAGCAGCTGATGAGTAACAGGATCAAGTGAAATTAAGGGCTCAGCTGGAACTAGAAGTAATAAATATGTAAGAGAGAAAGCCACCAGCTCTGAGAATTTCTCCAGTAATCCTCAGCCGTCTGAGAGCAACACGAGAAATTCATTCCAAGAATAAGGGGGATGAGAAGAACATATATATGAGCTCACTTTCAATCAACATATGTAGGCAAAGAGTATACATTAAATTAACCTGCTCTTCAGTAGCCTAACCTTGAGTTACAATACGAAAACCACGGCATCTGGGCAAAAGAAAAAGAAGCAGGTTGACAGAAAACAAATTCAGAAATTACATACTTCTTTTTTATTCTTCCGTGTATAATTTTTAAATATCAAGGATGAACAGAGTAAATGTTTCAGTTTTTTGAAAATTATCACGAGTGTGTAATTCTAAATGTAATGTATTTTTAATCAGAATTAATATAGGAAGTGTGTATTTTTTTATTTAATCAAATGTGAGGTGTGACTACAGAGGAATGTGATTGATTTTATTTAATCAGTATCATTTTAATATTAAATAGAATACACAGTACAGATAATTAGTTTAAAAGATGCATTTGCCTTCAGGGCACTTATTAAGTTTAACCTAATATCAAGAATTTTTAAAAGTCCTATTATTCTTAAGTATTGAGATATCTCTTGTCTTCATATTTCCTAACATGTAATCATTTTAAATTGACAATTTAATTCAAATTGTCATAGGACAAAGAAAAAAATCTTTGATGGAGAGATTATTAGAGGTTTGACTTAGTTTAACTATAATAAGAGTATAGTACTCACATTAAAAGGGTCATCAGTTATTTCAAGAAAAATTAACAGAATTATACCTTCTACCTATATAAAGATGTTCATATTTTTAAAAAATTGCTTTCATGTTTATGGTCTCATTTAATCCTCCCAGTAAAACAAGAAATCCCATTTTCCAGATTGGAAAACTGAGAATCAGAAAGTTTAGATGACTAGCCAAGAAAATTAAGTTAGTGGCAGAATCCAAATCTATTGCTTCCTTTTGCAGGCTTCATTTATTAAAAGAACAGCAGGGTTCAACAAGAACTTTTTTTTAAAAGTTTCTTTTTAGCCATGTCTCATTTTTTAAGCAAGTTGGAAATAAAATTAGTTTAAATGTTGATGAACACTCTAAATATTTAAAAACCACAAAGTATTACCTGTTCTGACAGGCTTGGATATCAGTATGGAGTAGCTGAATACAATAACTTCCAGTGTCATGATAAACAGAAACTGGTCAAATAAAACTATGTAAAGTAGCTTCTTTTCCTTATATAACTGGATATCCCTGGCATTAAAAAAAGTGAGAGACAGAAAAGCAGGTTTGGGAAAAGAACAACTGTCTTCCTAAAATGGTGCACTGCCTCAGTCTAAGAGGGGAAGCTGTTTCTTCCTCACACGTGATAATAAAATGTATCCAGGACATCTCTAGGTATAGAAACTAAATACATATTTGGTTTCCATGAATTTTATTTTTACATTGAAGCTTCATAATTTCTTTAACCTTTTATGATTTCGCACATCCTTAAGTGTGTACACTCACACATCTGAACACAATACAAATTTTAAAAGGAAATGGATCAGAAGTGATTTTTATACTATTATTGCATTTATTAACATCTTTAATCAAAGGTTATTTCAGTGTATGACAAGTGTATCAATTAGAAGAAACATAAATTGTTTTTCTTTTCAACTGGTCCTTGACATATCTAATAAATATGTGCGGGGAGGGTTGGATTGGGAGTTTGGGACTAGCAGATGCAAACTATTATATATAGAACAGATAAAAAGCAAGATCCTATTGTACAGCACAGGGAGCTATATTCAATATCCTGCAATAGATTGCCAACAAACACATGAAAGGATGCTCAATATCTCTAATCATTAGAGAAATGCAAGTCGAAACTACAATGAGGTATCACCTCACACTGGTCAGAATGGCCATCATCAAAAAATCTACAAACAATAAATGCTGGAGAGGGTGTGGAGAAAAGGGAACCCTCTTGCACTGTTGGTGGGAATGTAAATTGATACAGCCACTATGGAGAACAGTATGAAGGTTCCTTAAAAAACTAACAATAGAACTACCATACGACCCAGCAATCCCACTACTGGGCATAGACCCTGAGAAAACCATAATTCAATAAGAGACATGTATCACAATGTTCATTGCAGCACTATTTACGATAGTCAGGACATGGAAGCAACCTAAGTGTCCATCAACAGATGAATGGATACAGAAGATGTGGCACATATATACAATGGAATACTACTCAGCCATAAAAAGAAACGAAATTGAGTTATTTCTAGTGAGGTGGATGGACCTAGAGTCTGTCATACAGAGTGAAGTAAGTCAGAAAGAGAAAAACAAATACCGTATGCTAACACATATGTATGGAATCTAAAAAAAAACATGGTTCTGATGAACCTAGGGGCAGGACAGGAAGAAAGACGCAGACGTAGAGAATGGACTTGAGGACACGGGGAGTGGGAAGGGTAAGCTGGGACGAAGTGAGAGAGTGGCATGGACATATATACACTATCAAATGTAAAATAGATAGCTAGTGGGAAGCACCTGCATAGCACAGGGAGATCAGCTCGGTGCTCTGTGACCACCTAGAGGGGTGGGATAGGGAGGAGATATGGGGATATATGTGTACGTATAGCTGATTCACTTCGTTATACAACAGAAAGTAACACAACATTGTAAAGCAATTATACTACAATAAAGATGTTAAAAAAAATAATAAAATGGAAAAATATTTAAAAATAAAAATGCTATTTTAGGACTTAAAAACAAAATCCTGCAATAAACCATAAGGGAAAAGCATATGAAAAAGAATACATATATTGAATATATATATTCATTATACATAAGGAATATATATGACTGAATATATATATATATATATATATATATATATATATATATATATATATATATATATAACTGAATCACGTTGCTATACACCAGAAACTAAAACAGCATTGTAAATCAACTATACTTCAATAAAAAATTGTTTTAGAAAATACACATATTGTAATCTTATCCAGTGTCCTTTGCCTAACCACTTCTCACTGGAGCCAAATTTTGAAGTTTGCACCAACATAAATTTAAAGATAAAAAACATTTTTAACTGAGATGATTTTGCTACTCTTATAACTGTTCACAAAAATGTTCTATTCTTACTCTTGTTAATGTGATTGTTTATGCATATTTGCAGAGTTTCGTTCAGGAGATACTGAAGAGAAAAGGGCGTGTGAGGCTCCCTCTTTAATAGCTCCCTCAACATTCACGCCTCTGTCCAGAAAGAAAGCACATTGAACCGTCAGGGAAAGTACAGTGGACGTTTGGAGACTTAAGTGGTGCCAAATGTTTTCAATAAAAATGTTAAAAATATGTTTAATAGCGATATTAAAATCATTTCAAACACAGATTTCTACATATAAAAGCAATCAGCAAGAATAACGTTATTGTCTTGCCTACTTGATTATCTAGTGAAATAAAGCCATTAGAAATGTTATCCTACTTGGTTAGGTCTCGTAAAATTATCAGAAGCCAATATGGTTACGGAAGTGTTCTTCAATTTCTTTCTGGCTGTGATCCACAATAAATATTTGTATATTTACACACTTGTAAAATAATTTCACAAAGACCACTTACGCAGTGTGCGCCACTCTCTGATCTATTATTCTCTTTTTTCATTTCCATTCTCCTCTACTTTACTTCATTATTTTTCTTCCCATTCCTTTTTTGAAGGTCTAGATCCCCTAAATTTATTTCATAGCTCACCAATTTTGGGGGGGCGGCAGCACAAACATAAAAGATAAGTTTAAAACATGGGATTCAGGGTAAGGCAGGTATTGCTTCTGACACTTGCAGGTGGTGTGACTCTAGGTAAATTTCTTAATCTCTCTAAGCTTTTTACTCTCTTCAAGTGTAGAGGCAGTATCATAATTATACCCACCTTTAGAATTAAAAGGATGTCTAGCAAATAAGTTCTCAATAAATGGTAATTGTTTTATTAACTGTAGAACCCAAATATTTCCACTGCCTGCTTAGGGCTCAGCAAGAAAGGACTGACTGCACTTTCTTCATCTGAAAATATTTTTGTTGCTAATAAGGAGGGACCCAGCAGATTTATCTTTTAATGAAAGCATCTATGTGAGGGCTATTAGAAGAGACAGAAGGAAGGAAAGGGAGGGGGTGGGGAGAAGAGATCAAAGCCAGGAAGCAATGAACCAAAAGGAGAGGGGGAGCGGAGAGGCTTAGAAGAGAAGAGGGTTGGAAGAAGACAGTGTCCTTAATCTTAGAGACCGTCTCTTCCAAAATCTGAGCAAAGGAAACAACGAGTAAAGGAAGGATGGGAGTCAATATTTAGACCATGGCTTTAGTTTTGTGTTTGAAGTACTGCAAAATTCTTAAATATCAGATTCAAATAATTCCAAAATGCATTTCAAAATGAAACATACATGTCTTATTATTTTTTCAGATTATTCTTTGGAACTCTTACTTTACAAATAGATAATTAAGAGTTACCTATTTATGGGTATGTGTGTGTATATATAATTGTTTGTGAATTTTGGGCACAGGAGTCCAAATGCAGTGGGTGGTTTGAAAAAAAAAGCACCCTAATAGAATAGATTAGTACCTACTGAATTTACATTCATAAAATGAATCAATAATACTCCCTGCTATGCCTATTTTTTCTCTCAACAAATATACGAACCTGTTCTAGAAATGTACCATTGTATCGTTAGTGTACCACTGCTTTCTAAAATACAGAAAAATCACTGAAGGTAATGAAAGAATATTAAAAATAATATTTAGAATTAAAGTATTATGCTGCTAAGTTTTCATTTTCATCAATCTTGGAAAAGACCTTGAATTTAAAAACTAATAAGTTATAATGAGATTTGTTCTCATCCTTCGCCCCTCTAAATATCCACTGATCTCACACCAAAGCATTTTCTAACCGGGTTAAAGTCCAATTCTGTACTCACATTAGGCTTAGATTCAATTGAGTTAAAATTTTACACTGACTGCCAGTCAACCTTATCATGAACTTTCATTATGTGCATGTAATTAATTGGGTCCAACGAACAGTATCAGTACTGAGTTATAGACTCTTTTCCCCCGACCATATAATTAGAATATAATTACCCACAGGATAACAGAATGATGCAAAACCTTTCCTCTAAATGCGCCCTCATTAGGAAACAAGTCTCAATGTACACTTATTCAATCAGTGTGAATTAATTAAAATGTTACTGAAATAAAAGAGGGCAGCGATAAAGAGTATCTGATATCTATTAAGAGACTATCACTTGAGATCTGCATGCACAGTTTATATTTAAACCCATTTAGCTCAAGTAGGAACTTTGCCATGTAATGTTACATATATCCAGTATGCTAGGAAATCTGAGTAAATGAGTCAGTGTGTGCCATTGTTTTTGAAGAGAACATAATACACAATGAATACAAACATCTTAAAGAATCTGGGTAAAATTCCAAAGGCCTCACCACTCCCTGATGAATCTACAAATCTGTTACCATCAAATGGAACATATTTGGTGGACAAAAGTCATTTTTACTTGAAGTATTCCGGTAATTAGTTGTTCATCTCATACCTTTTTATTACAAGTCTGACCTATTTATTCTGATCTGGCTTAGGACATAATGGTTGGGAAAGTCTAGACTTACCAAAGCACTAACTACTTTTTTTTTTTTAATTGAGAAAATAGCCTCAATTACTCAGGCTAGATCAAGTTATTTCAATCGCATATTTTCTTTAAGCAGAAGATTCCTATGCACCTAAGAATATATTCTTTTTAACAGTATGCATGGTATCATACCACACATTCCAATTACACAAAACATGGAAAAAATTGTAAATGCATAAGGAAGCCATAGGACATATGATCCATGTCCCATGGGAAGCTGCTGATTCACATAAAATCATTCTTCCTAAAAACTATTTATCTTGGTTTCTTTAAACCTGTCATATTGTCATATGCAATAACATTTTATTGAATAAATTAATAAATAACCATAATACAAAGGAATACTCAGCATTATTCAAGAGCAATATCATAAACAGTAGCAAAAAATTTTAAAGCTATGTGGCATCTCTGTATAGTAAGATATACAGAGAATTTCAAACCTTCTGTGTTGTTGCATAATTCTTCAGACATCTTTAGCTTTAGAAGTAGGTTTTATAGAACTTTATTCTGGTAATCAAAATTTGGTATTCATACTCATAAATAAATATGCGGTGGAAATTTTAATGAGCTCTAAGATAAATTAAGCCATCTACAAATTGCTCTTTTTAATATATGCTTTAGAAGCAAACTCCAACCAATCTGTCAATTATTGCTAAGTTTTGCTTGTGTTTTTAAGAAATTTTAACTCCATAAAATTGTATACTCTTAAACGTTCTGAATGTATGTTATATTTACAAAATGGTATAATGTTTCATTCAGATATTAGATTGGTCTTAGGCAAGACCAAAAACTGAAAGAAATAATGAACTCACTCTTGCTAAGCAAGAAGGGAGATTATTGCAGACAGGTCTGATTTATTTTGAACATGAAAAGTTTTTTTAGAACTTCAGTAACAAAGACATGCAACTATAGTTGCTTGCTGAAAATGCTGTGATCTGAGTAACATTGACTAAAACACCACATTTACTAATGGTAATCACCACAAGAAGAACAAAAAAAATTCTAATATAATACCAACAGTTTTAAAATTGCATCTTGTAGTAAACATCAGTTTTCATTTTCTGAGAATTAAGAGAATATTTATAATATTTCACATGGACTACTGTATTACTTAAGCTATATTCGTAAAAATCTGATTTTAAATATAATTTAATATCCAGAGGAAAATGTCTTAATTCTCCCCAGAATTTTGAACTGTTCGTTTAAACTCTCTACCTGCAATATCACTTTATTTGAAATATTAGGCATTTTACAGTACCATCTATTGGATACTTTATATTACTGCAACAATATAACAATCACAAGCTTTTCAAAATTTAGTAATAAGTATAAAATACTTCAAATGTTACTCCAGAAACTAAACACAATGCTAATTTGACATTCATTAATATTATCTCATCATTATACACTTTAAACTCAATTTTATTAGCCTATAACAATAAGATTCAATTATCATGGGTTATCAATGATTTAAAAAAAATAAGCTTCCCTGTTGCATATTCATTTTGATTTGTATTTAATATTTATATCACTGTCTGATGTATTTTCTTCTTGACTCAGGAAAAAGAGTGATGACTGTTGGGAGTAAAAGAGCTGACTAAATGTTATTCATTAACTCAGGAAATATTTGTTGAGCACCTACTACATGTCAAGTTGAATTAGGTGCTAGAGATAAAGAGATACCCCATTTTAGTGTTAGTGATAGGAATGACAGTGGTATTATTCCATGAGCACAGGGAACAGTTCAGCAAGAAACAGGTTCAGTACGGTTCCTGGTATGTTGGCTTTCAGATCTCTGTTGGATACCCAAGAGGAAATTTACAACGTGATGCTGAGTATTCGGATCTGGAGGGTGTAAGGGAGAACAAGCTTAGATATATTCAAAGGTGGTAGTTGTAGTCATGAAATTGGATAAGGTAATTTATACAGAGCATAATGACATTAGAATAGAGTTAAAAAATGGAAACCTAAACATGTTTAAGAACAGAAATAGCAGTAGGAATTTAGCAATATGGATAGTGTGGCCAAAGAGGTAGAAGAAAAGCTAGTAGAAATGTCTTAGATGACAGACATGTGAGGCCAGACATTTCAAATACTGTCAAATGCTGCAGGGGATTCAAAAAAGATCATTCTTGGAAAGGGTGTCTAGTAGATGCTGCTGGTAGTCCAAAGCAGATCCTTAGTTACCTGGCCAGGGAATCTATCCTCAGCTGCTCTGAGTGTCCAGTGCTGAGAACTCCCATCTGTCCCACTTTCTGCAGAATTAGCCTTTGTTCACTGCAGCAGGCTCTCCAGGGAGCACCACCTATCCTGCAGGAGGCCACGGCTAATAAATGACAGATACGGGTTACAAAATGCCAGCCCCTTGTTTTAAGTTAAGAAAAATCCTATGGTATGATTTTGTGCCAGAGCCCCCAAGGTTTAGGCCAAGGCTTAAACTCTCTCTGTGACCACTTCTTTGCTCAAAGCCTGCCTCTTTCCTCTTCTGCTTCCTCCTCCCTTAAAGATTTTCTTTTTTTTTAATAAAGAAACATTCCTCTCTTTACATATCACACGTAACTAAATCCCTGGTTCACGTTCTACTCCTTGGGAATCCAACTAAAAAGAGTGCCGTTGGATATAGGATGGATGGCCAGAATAGTTTTAGACTCATTTTACAGTCAGAAATTAGAAAAATGTGGGTTGAAGAGGAAGGAAGAAATTTGACACAGTGAAGGTATCTTTACACCTGCATATACTTATGGCTACATTAAGAGGCAGGCAAAGACCACATCATACACAAATATGTAAAATAACACTATACAGGAGAAAGAACAATTCTTCCTCTGGTATGGGTTCTTTGACAGACAAGTAACTAAGGGTATAAACAGAGAAGTTCAAGCACTGGACTCAAATTACAGTGCTGTCAAATGCTACCTAATATGCGCATGTTGGACTATACCTTGTTTGAGTTTTTTCAATTGGAAGCTCACAGATCAGTATATTATTAGATTGTGACTAATGCCATAAAGGGAGAAAAATGGGGAGTTCTAGGAGAGAGAGGGGCAGAAAATGCTCAAATGAAAGAAATTGGAGGAATGAAGGCCTTGGATGACTCAAGGATGTTGGAGAACTGGTAACCAAATGAAATAATTTGAGAATATTGGTGGTTGGGATGAAATAGGAGTAACGTCATAGGGAATAGAACACTAGGTGATCAGCTGTATTCCTCCAGAATTTGGGTTTCCTTGGGCAAATGAGAAGGAATTGGTAAAAGCTCCTATGAGTATTAGGAACAGAATTTAAAATGATAGATTTTATCCTCTAGACTGGATAGCAAGGAGTGGGCATGGAGGTCTCCCACAGAACTAAACTATCCTTATTCCATATAAAGGGAAAACAGGTTGAACTAAGGAATGAACACAGGATTGAGTCAAAAATCACTGCACTATGCATGAAACTGCTGTATGGAGAAAAAGTTATATATATATCAATTCTGGCTCAGGTTTCAAGTGAAATTTGAGAATAGACAAGTTACATTTAATAGTAAAACAGAGGAAAGCATGTATCTAAATACTTCATGAGCACCACCATTTCATATGGAATGATTAAAACCACAAAGGTTACCTTTGCAAGGTAGAATTTATTCTTAAATGTCTAGTGGTGAAGGGTCATTTTTACCGAACTCAAAATTAAAAACTTAGAAGATGTGAATGATATAAAGCATTTATTTCTACTGTAATGAAACCAGATCTGGATATTTGCCCTGTACTAACCTCAATATTTCTTTGGGGGGTATAAGCAGAAATATCAACACAAAGGTATACTTGGGAGTTTTTATGACAGTTTGGGGCCATTTGGTCTTACCAATGTTTAATGAGAATAGCCAGTTTTGTACATCCTTGCCAACACTGAGTATTACCATTTTAAAAATCTTTGCCAAAATGGACGGAAAAAGTTTATTTCATTTTTCAGTTTGATAGTCTTGAATATTTTTAAGCTTTAAGTTTTAAAACTATTTTTTAGTTATTTGCATTAATATTACAAAACAGGGCTTTTTTTGCTATAATGCTTATGTCTATCTTGATTTGTAAATTTTGGTCTTTACCATTTTCTAAAGAAATTTTTGATTGACCAAGGCTGTCAACCTTTTATTTCTCTTTTTTAGGAAAAAAAGATAATAAGGTCTTCTAAAGGCAAAAATTAAATCTTCAGTCCATGTTTGGTTTATTTTGGAATAGGTATAAAGCAGAATTTATCTTAATTTAGTTTCCCATATGGTTATACAGTAATCTCAACACCCCTAAACTCCACTAGCCCCTACCAGATTTGATATGCGACCTTCATTATATACCATACCATTACGTAGAGTTCAATATGTTTTAGACTTTCTACCAGTTCTTTGTATCTCCTAGAGCCACTATTACATCATTTTGATCACTGTAGCTTTAGTAAACATATTCTTAAGATTTGTTAAAACAGGTTTTTTCCTACTACTCTTCTTTCTCAGAATTTACGTTTGTGCACATTTATTCTTCCAGGCAAACTTTGGAATCATTTTGTCAAGCAAAAATTATTACATGGAAATTGAATTAAGTAGATGAGTGAATGTGAAGAAATGTAGGTCCTTTTTAGTGCAACTTGATTTTCTTCAATATACTTAGACTTAAGAGAATACTTCTAATTTTTTGTTTAGGGGTAGCAAGGTCTCCTTCCACCTTGTTGTCATTCTCCTTTGCACTATAGGAGATTTTCTTAACCTTCTCCTCCAAATACTGATTCAGTTGTTCTCAATGCTGATTTTTCCCTATGCAGATACTGATACATTTTAGTTTCTGATAAGGCTTTACTTTTTTCTCTACATATTTTCTTAACCTTCTTGATGTCCCTTTCAAATCAGTATACTGTGAAAGAGATGTTTTCTTTACTATTCTTGGTCATGTAAATTTATTAACATTTTCATCTGCTTGCTGCAATGAATCTTCATGTATGACATCCTTCTAACTTTTCACTGCTATGCATGTTTCTTTGTTTTCTTGTTGCAGAATTATTACTATTTTATTTTGGCAATAGGTACGTATTTACACTAAAATGCACTTTGGGCATAAGCCATCAGTCTGCATAACAGTTGTTATAAAAAAGCAAAACCAAAGGAACAAATACTATACCAGTTATAGCAATATTATTGAAGTGTAGTCCCGTACCAATACAATTTCACATGGAAAAAATTAATCTTGGGTCTTAGTAATAACAGTAACAAGAAAAAAGTGTTCCTCTAAGTGAACGGTTTGTTTTTAAGTTGTGAGTCTTCACAACTTAAAACAATTGTCAAGCCAATATTTCCCCCCTTTTCCAAAGGCTACTAAGAAACTCAGGGACAAATTTGCAAAGCACCTCTGTCAACTTTTTAGGATACTGTGATATGAATTTCTAAGTCTAACTTAATTTTGGCACAAACTTATTATGTTTTATATTGCTGCTTATTGTATATAAGCTGCCTTGAAAATTGTTGGTAATAAGTTGTAGAATAACTCACTAATAGATAATCTTGCATCCTCACTTTTAAATCAGACACATATATGATATTCTTTATTTTGTTTGAGTCTATTCCATAGATTTTAAATTTTGAATATTTTTAATCCTTCTTCAGATAATGTTATTTGTGTCTACATGTTTTAGATCTCTATCAGATTTTCACTTAGCTGAACTTCCAGTTTATGTCATATTAGCCTTTTGTTTTTGACCTTCTGTAAATCATGACAAAACCAAGAAAGTACATGTTTGTTTCCTTAAAAAATTATTATAACTTGCTCTGGATACAGCAACATTTTAAGCATAAAATATCACAGAAACTTGTAGGAATATTTTTTTAGCCCTATTAAAAAATAAACTAAAACTTCTACTTAGAGTCCTAAAAATAGAATTCTACCATATTCATTAGGTAAAAAGTATCATTAACCATGATATATGAACTTTTACTTTTATATTAGACCCTGCTTATGGGTATACATATTCTATATAATATAGCCTAGGTTAGCATAAAGATGGGTTATAAACCAATAAAACCAATCTAATTAAGACAATGTAACAGATAAATGGTTCATCTCACAATGCAGATGATGGGATCATCACTTAGTGATGCTGGGGCGTTTTCAGATTTCTTTCACTATGTGCCTTTAAAGTATATGTACATGGAAGATTATGCCCAACCTAAATGGATCTACACATATTTTAAAAACATTATCGCTGTCTAGTGCTGAATATATCCTTCACTGGATTTTTGAAGCAGAAAATCATAGGCAAAGAAATAGAAGAACATTCAGAATTTAATTCTACATACTTAAAAAAAATAAATAAAAAGCAGGTATCCTTTATGTATAATACCATGAAATTGAGTCTGAGTTAGAGTTTCAAAATATGGGGAAAAAATGAGATTCCTTCTTGCCTATCATTACTCTGATGACAATTATGAATTGATCTATAATGAATATTAATTAAATGAATATTAAGTAATGACATTGATGAAACATTATTGAGCACTGACAATGTGCTTTATCCCACTCTTTAGACAAAAAAGAAAATTGCATAGGCACAAACCCATGGTACCATACATAAAGAATTTTCAAGAAAATAGATGACTTCAGTTACTGTGGTTAAGGTTAAAGAGGTAAATGGAAAAGAAGGGTGAAGCAGCTGAAATGGATGTTAAATAAAACCTGAAGCTCAGTGCAGCAAGTCACAACCTTAGCCAACTGTTCACACCTCTCCACCAGGCTCTCCTCACTTCTGGGAGCTCTCTAACTAGGTCAGGAAATAAGGTTACTGAGAATTCAATATCCAACTTTCAGAATTACAGAGAATCCGAATATCTCCCTCCCCCTTTTAATTAGCTGATGTTTGGTATTGAAGTTGTCATTATTAACTGTTGCTCGGTAGGGGTAAGTGAAAGATAAGACAGGAAGAGGCCATAATCCTTGGACCGTGAGAAAGAAACGCATGCTATACTTCCACTCCCTAACAGGCCCCTGACATCACTGAGGAGTAAACACATGCTCGAAGGAAAGATTTAACATACTCTATGCTATTTAAGACTTACCAAATCTACAATGCATAATTTAGTAGAATTCTTATAATAGTGGAAGAGCAAGCAAGATCGGAAGAAGAGGAAAAGTTAATGTAGACATATGGTTCTCTGAGGGTGTTATACCTAGAGATACATAGATTGCTGCTTCAGCAACACCATCACTTGGCCAAGTTTACAGAGTTACAGTAAAGAAGAGAAAGAGGTAGAATTGGAACCATTTGAATCAGATCTAAAGACTATGCTTAAAATTTATATTTTCTCAATAGTTTTGTTTTCCTTTCTCTAAGCTAACAAGTTTTATCATTTATCTTGCTGGCATTCTTAAAGGTTAATTTAAGGTAATATAGGGTATTATAATAAGAGAAAGTATTCCAGGAAGAACACACCACAATTGGACCAAAAGAAGCACAATGCTGAACATATTCTTTGTTTTATATCACTTCCTGCCAATGAACACTATATTTACTGTATATTCTGATAATATTATGTCTGTTTAAAAGTAAGATAAAATAATCCCACCAAATTAGTTTTTTAAATGTTTAAATAATTAATAGTTTATTGTAAAACTAACTTTTGGCTTTAGGATTCATTTCAAGCACTGTGTTCCTGATTCGGAGATGTGTTTATAGTACAGAAAGAACTAAACAACTGTGAAATCTGACTCATTTGAACAACCAAATAAGTACATTTTGGGAAAAAATGATACTTTCCAGTATAGATTAGAGAGTAACTTGGGGAAGCCACTCCTCATAAAGATGTTCACTAAGGTGTTACTTATGATATCAAAATAAGGAATTGCAAACATGCTAAATATAAACACTGTTTCAACTGAATTATAATATCTTCAACTAATGAGATATTATGCAGCCGTTAATAGTGATGTTACATAGTATATAGAAATACACAAGCACTTAATGATATCAGTTTAAATGTAAAAATAGGGTGTCACATGATATGTCAAGTTTAATTACAAAAATGCCAAAATATACATTTAAAAATCAAGAGGTAAACTTTAATAGTGGTTCTATTTATACATTAATAATGGTTCCTAGGGGGCTTCCCTGGTGGCGCAGTGGTTGAGAGTCTGCCTGCCAATGCAGGGGACACGGGTTCGAGTCCTGGTCTGGGAAGATCCCACATGCCGCAGAGCAGCTAGGCCCGTGAGCCACAATTACTGAGCCTGCGCGTCTGGAGCCTGTGCTCCGCAACAAGAGAGGCCGCGATAGTGAGAGGCCCACGCACCGCGATGAAGAGTGGCCCCCGCTCGCTGCAGCTAGAGAAAACCCTCGCACAGAAACGAAGACCCAACACAGCCATAAATAAATAAATAAATAAATAAATAAATAAAATTAAAAAAAAAAAATAATGGTTCCTATATAACTGTTTTAGAGATTTAAAATTTTTTTCCTTTTCATTTTATATTGTTTCTATAAATTTTATTTAATAAATGCAAAGTTCTCTTTTAATAAAGAGTTAAAATTCGCTTTCTGGTTCAACATAATGCTTACAATGGTAGTAATGATGATATCGACTGAGAACTTACTATATTTAGGCATAGTTCTAAGAAATTTTCATGAATTACTTCACTTAATTCCATTTTCCAAATGGAATGCATAGGGACAAAATGTTAATAACTTGCTTCATATCATAAAACTAGTGAAAAAGCCAGGACTCAAAAACAGACAGTATACTGCTAGCATTAATTGGGTTGAACCAATTCACTCTCACACTTGCAAAGTATGAACAATCTGATTGCTTCATGTCCTTTCCAAACTTAGGATTTTTAATTATCTTAATCATCCTGATGGGTGTGTAGTGTTATCTCTTGAGATTTAAATATGCACTTTCCTGACTAGTAAAGATGGTGAGCATATATTCATATGTTTATAGGTGATTTGTGTATATATATTTTATTCAAATGTTTCTTTAGATCTTCTGCCCTTTTGGATTAGATTGTTTGTTGCTTATCATTGGTTTATATAAATTATCTTTATATTCTGGACACAAATCATTTCTCACCAGGCTGTAACCAGTTGAAATAACTTGCCTACAAATCTAGAGTTCATGTTAGAAACTTAAGTTTCTGGTCTTCTATCCTTTCTGGCTATCACCATCCCATGCTTACTTCTGCTTTCTTTCTCTTCAATTGATCTTCCATACTTCATTTCTAAAACTTTTCACTGGGGTCTCTGGAAACTTTGCTCAAAATAAACAAATTATCCTCTTTCTTTCTAAGTCACTGCCACTACCCCTATACCACTTCCAAGGTTGCTCATTCTCTCAAACATTACTTGTTCTATTTTTTTGATCATTTTGTGTTTGCTTGTTTTTGTTTTGTTTTTTATGGACTAGCTTGGCTTTGCACTAAAATCATCATTCTTCCAGCCCCAAAGTAGAAATTCTTATCATTTGAGACTCATGGAATCTAATAGTTCTCCCCTCTACTCTTATTCATTACTGTGATACAGAACCTTTCCACCAAGACCCTGTAATTATCCCAGGTGGTTTTATGGACAAGATAAAATAGACCATGCCCAGAGTTCCTTGACTTCCTAACACCTAGTGACCCTCCTCTCTGCAACCAGCTGAACCACCCAGATCCACGGCTGCATAATGGACTTTACCATCCTCTGGAACTAATCTATTCTGAAATCACATCAAACTCTAATATTCTGCTCTCTGCTACAATCTTCTCTCCTGTTTCCCTCATTTTCTTCCTCTGTTGGTGTTTTCTGATTACTTGCCTCACAACCCAGTGATTATATTCTCATATCTCCTCTGCTCCCTGCTTTAAATTTATTGTAATTCGCACTGCTAGCCGAATTATCTTTCTAAAACACAAATCTGATCATGTAGTCTCTTATTTATACTGGATAAAGCCCAAATCCTTGACAAGAAAGGTCAGGCTTTTCACCATCTCAGACCTTTTCTTGCCTGTCTCTCCACACCTCACCTTTACTCATAAGACTTAATAAACATTTTGCCATTTCAAGATCTCACTCTGAACTCTTATTTCGGAGACTATTCATATAAAGTTCACTTTGTATTTGCTGGCAAAATCCTTGTTTTATTCAAGATTCAGCTCAGGCATCATATCTTCAAGAAAGTTTTCATTTACTCTTTGAATTACCCTCAGGATAGATGAAGATTCTCTTCACTAAAGCCTCAGTAAGTTAATACTTACTTCACCATAATATGTAACCTGCCTGACTGTCTTGCCCAACAGACTCGAAATTACAGTAAATAAAAGAACTGTTCTTATCTGAATTTTTAGCTCCAATACAATGAAAGGAAGGAAGAAAGAAAGAAAGAAGGAAAGAGAAGAAAAAAACAGAAGGAAACTGGCACTGCAGATATTGTAAATAAAAATAATGTACATTGAGTATCAGTAATGATCTTAAAAATTCTTTAAAGGCATAGTCATAACAGTTATATGAAGAGTGGATACTTAAATGTAAAAAACCCAAGTTTAAAGTAATCAGCATTACATGATCCCTATATTTTATCAACTTTACTAATATATGTTGATGTAGAAAATTATTAACAATTAACCCCTTATTTACAGAATAGAACCTTGCTTTTAAATTATAATGTAAAATAATTATTTTATAAAAAGAAAACTAAATCACAGAGCTAAATATAATAGAAATGATTTTAATGATGATCTGCTTTTGCTGTTCAAATATAAAATTTAAAAAGCTACTTCTTCATGAGACATCTCAAGTATTCATTTGTTGACAGTAGCAGAATTAATTGAATAAAAGCCTAACCCAAATTGAAGAATCAGTATAAAAACACGTGTAATCACAGAGACCCAGTTAGCCTGATAATTAAAAAAAAAACATAAAATTTATAATGAATGTAAGACTACACCATAGCTCTAGAGAAGTTGATCAAATATACAGCTTCCACTATAAAATGATTCTGAGAATCAGAGGGACTCTATCTAGCTTTTTCCATTGATTTCTGGAAACTAAAAAAATTATGTACTGGCAAAAATAGTTTTAAAGTACTAAATGAGGCTAAATTTTTCTTATAGTGAAGAAAAATTTATGAAAAGGACAACAATAGACTTCTAGATTAGCACACAGAAATAAATACACATCCCATCATCATGTTCAAACGTCAGTATAAATTGAACTCTACTCTTCTTAAGGATAGAAGATAAAACATGATAGTAATAAGGCTCATAGGGTTCGAAAGATAACAAACCATGATAAACAGAGCAGAGAGGGACTTCTGTTAGGTAATGAAGGCATCTCCAAAAACATACCTTTTTTGTTACAATGAGGGAATTTCATATAATTTTTTTTAAAGCCTTTCAGGGCAGGTTGATGACATAATGGTGAGTCCAAATTTAATTAAAGCAAATCTGTGAGGGATTAACACAACATGGACCAAGTCTGTCTTGAGTTAGGGGTAAACTGCATGCTCATCAGGTCATGTTTTGTATGAAATTGTTACAATTTTTTGCATTGACATTTGATTGGGATTGGACAGCAGAGATTTCTGGGTGTGATCCAAAACAAGAATCAGGAATGCATTTTTGATGGAGTCCATCAAAGGCAGAACATCTGTTTTGACAATCAATTGGTAAAGGTTAATGGCCTTTTCTGGAAATTAAGTTGTTGATCAAGAGTCCTGACTGATTGCATTAGATTCACTTTCCACTTGTTTGGAGGTGGGATGAGCTATGCAATACCTTTGTAAACAGTTCTGAATTATCTTCAATATGGCAGTAAATAGACTGTGGTTCCAATCATTTTTTGCTGGAAAATTCTCAAAGAAAGCATTTTAAGTACCTAAACATGGTCACAAAGAATCTTGATAGATTTTAAGCAATGAAGCTTTTTGTGACAGTATTCTAAAATATACTAGAAGCCAAATGCAACTCCAGAAATCCATGATTATATTTGATGTATGGAGTCACTGATTATATTTCTATTTTAATTTCAGAGTAGTTGGTTTTAATCCATTTTTATGGCTATAAGCACCATCGAGACAAATTATTTGTGGAATCCTATTTAATTATTTGTGGAATCCTATTTTAGTGCATGCTTATAAAAGCATGTCATCAGTGCAAAGAAGATGCTGACCTTGCTAATCTTCATAACAGGTGAGCACGTACGTATTGAATCACTAACTTAAAGTTAATAAGTGTTGAGGAGGGATTGAGGGCTGAAAAGAGAGGTACAGAAATTTTAAACAATAAATAAATAAAAATAATACCTGAAGAGATGTTCTAAAATATAAGAAGGCTGCTGCTATGGACCTCGACCTTGAAGTGTGTCATTAAAATGCTTCAACCAGCAAAAGGGATCTTTAATGAGTTTATATTGCTCATTGAATAACCAATTCCTGACCACAGGGTCAAAAGCAAGGGATAAAAAACTTCAATAAAATCTTATGTCTTAAGTTCTTCATTTCGTATTTTCTGGAATGAGCTAGAAATGATATTGATGACCACTTTGCAATAATTGAGTTTGAAACTCACCTGCTCTTCTTAGAGACCATGATCATGAAAAACTCATATTATTTGTGAGGACTAACGATTTTCTTTCAATGAAATTTTAAAAATTTACAGCAGGTGATACAGTGTGAAATCATTCCTGGGAAGTTAATGAGAGTTCACAAATTGAAAAGCCTCCGAGCCTATCAGTTGTAGCATATTAAGCAATTTTGTGTGCAGAACAACTTTATTAATTTGTTTAAAGTTTTAGTATTTAAACAGTTAATGAGTTTAAGAGTCAATGTACTTATTCCATGATTGGAAAGTAAACTTTAATTTCTACTTAGCAAGGCAGCAAGGTAAAGTGATTTAGGTTAATTTATTGACATGTGCAAAACCACAAGGACTTCAAAGAGCAGGTGTACTTAGAGAATTACAAGCAGTTCAGATCCTTGATTCTAGTGTGTAAGGTGGTGTGTGAGGGATTAGGCGGGTTGATCCAGTTAAAGAGCCTTGTTTACCATGCTGGAGAGTTTGGCATTGATTTAAAATACTTTACATATTTAAGAAGGAAAATATTTTACTGTATTTTTGAAAGTGGATCCAGGGAGTAGTATCGAGAATGCAAAGAAAAGAGGAAATTCAGAGATTATACTATTAGTACTAGGAGAATTCTGGAGAACAGTTTTTGGGTGACATATGAGACAGTTACAGTTGGGCTGAAGAAAAGAGAAAGAAGTAAGAACATCAGAATAGGCTGTCTAATGATTAATTTGATATTCAAGATGAGGCACCAATTATAATTCTTAGGTTTCTGGCTTGGGAAAGTTGGGGAATGAAGGTTCTAGATAAGGCAAATAGGAGAGGGCCTATATTGGGATCTGGAGAAAGGGCAGAAATGATGAGCTCAGGGTATAAGCTCTGGAATGATCGTTCTTGATTCCAGTCCTGAATTCTCACTTCTTAGCCATGTGACATAGAAAATTACTTAATCTGTTTCTCAGTTTCCTCACAGGTAAAATAGAGAGAGTTACAATATTTACCTTATGGTGCCACTGTGATTATTAAATTAATTCATACAAATCATTACCAATAACTGCAAACCCTTCAAAATCTCAATTGTTTGTTACCTCACTCATTCTTGTAACTTGACACCAATAACCTTGATTCCAACAATCTTTGATTCCATTGTAATCCACAATGTATTTTCCTAACACCCCTTACTGTACTTCACTCTTCATGTCCTTACTTCCTTGTTTCCCAGCTTAAATTCCATGGCCAATCCCTATAATTACTCCCTTGCTCATACTCTCAACTCCTTTGCTTCTCTCTCATTTCATCATATTGGGCAAAACACAGTCTCATTAAGGCTGGCTGGCCCATGCCTATTCTACTCCTGGGCCTAGAACGTAACTGGAGAAATATGACTGAATATGACCAGAGAACTATACCCATCGAAGCTTACTGATCTTGTTCTAAATCCACAGTTATTAACAGGAAGAGACTTTTCATTATTCCCTGGCAATCATATGGTATTTCTTGATCCACGTAGCTGCCACTCTCCCAGGTGACTCGTGTGTAACTTATTACTGATCCTCAAAACTCTCATACCATCTTTGCTCTTAGCAATGACCCACCTTCCTACTTTTCTAAGAAAATCTACGTGTCATATCTTTTTTCCATTGTCACCCCCTGAACACACTAGTTAGATTGATTGTTCTTTTAAACATGTAAGTCAGATCACTCTCTCTTTTGGCCAAAAGCCTCTAATGGCTTCCAACTTCTTTCACAAGAAAAGCTAAAAACCTTAGAATAGCCTAAATTGTCCTATACATATGAAAATCTTAAGACATATTTCACCTTCTCTACTAGTATTCCCCCTGCAGAACGAAACCCAGTCACTAATTTCTTTGATGCACTTCAGATATGTCAGGCTTCTCCTGCCTCTGAGTCTTTGCTTGTCCTTCTTTGGTGACTCCTCTGTCTACAAAGTTCTGTCCCCAGAGAGCCACATCGATGACTCCCTCACATTCCTCAACTCGTTACTCAATTATTTCTTTGGTGAACTCTTAACTACTTCTTTTATAATTGTAGTTCCAGCATTTCTTCTCTTCTTTTCCTACTTTAATTTTGTCCTTTAAGCTTTACATACCACCAGTAATTTAATATAACCAGGTACTAAATACTGTACTTATTGCTTTCTTTATTGCCTATTTCACTCCACTGGAATGAAGACTCTATGAAGGCAAAGATTTGATTTGGGTTTTTACTGTTTTTCCTTCTACTGTTAATACTATTGGGTACATACTAGACATTCAATAAATACTTTTTGAATGGATTAGTATATTTAGCATAGTAGCTGGTATAGTATATGTGCTCAGTAAATAAGTTACCGTGATTACTTATAATAATGATAACATATCAGGCATGTAAACAACATGGAACCTCCAGGTTGCAGCACTTGAGATTCAGAAGAGGAGGATGAATTTAATATAAATTAATACGGTAATGAAATAAATAAATAAACAAGATCCCGCTGGGAAAAATGTTAAGAGCAGAAAGCTGTGGCATGTGAGGGCAGGGCGTACGGATGAGCCAACATGGGGCAGGTTGAAATCTTGAAAGCTAGGAAAGATATTAAAAGGAAGTATCCAGAGAAACAGAAGAAGAGTAAGGAGACGATGGTATAATGGGTGTCAAGGTAAGGTAGACACTCCTGAAAGATGAGGTGGTTAACAGTGCCTAATACTTCAGAGTATATAGTACCAAGGAAATGATAACGTAACAAATGTCGAGATACAAATCATGATAAATACTGTAGGAAGATTTAATGAGTGAAAATAAATCTTCAGAATCAAAAGTATCTACCAAAGCAATGAAAGAGTTTGCAAGGTTGTTAGAGACAAGACTATTCATTTAACCCATGTTCTTTACCTTTGATTCTCTCAAAGAAAGAAAGGATGGAATAATAAAAGAATGTATCTCGTGTTTGAACTTATAAGACCAGAGGTTGATATAAGTAGGCCAAAGAAGTAGTCTCATTGAATTGAATAGGGCTTTATACCCAGATAGCTGGATAACAGAATGACATAATAGATTTCTTCTTATAGTTAAAATCTGAGCTCAAGGATACATCTAAACCAGTAAAATTACTACACTTCTTAAAGAGAATGCAAATATATAAAAATTTTATAAGTTCTTTCTCTTTAAGAAAACACTACAAAAGAACATAATACCAAAATTCGTCTAAAGTGTATTTTAATATGGCTCTCATTATTTTTAATTAATCTTACATACTACAGGATGTATAATAAATCTTACATGAAGGAAGGAAATTTAGAATTAGTTACTGCTCTCCTCAGCCCCATGGAGGTATTTACTTCTGCTTTATATTTGCAGTTTGAGAAGAGAGTTTTAATTTTTTTAAATAAAGGAATTTAAATACAACCAGCATTTTACAGATAATTAAAAAATGAATCATAAGTGGGTGCAAATTGAGTAATTTGATTAATTTCTAAGTTGACCTTTAGAAAAGTATTTGTCTAACATTTCTTACTTGTTGTATTTTTATTATATCAAACTGAAGTTCCAGCTAGTTAACTTCCATGTTGTTTTAAAAAAATGAGAACTGCGTTATAGATATGATAGTTTGTTTTGTAAAATAACTGTTTCACTTTAGAAACAATTTGGATTTTGAAATGTAATATGAATATTATCTTTGAATAGCTGCTTCTCTTTCTATCAAGACTTGTTCTTTTCAGGATTACCTCACTTACACATTTTTCCCTTGTATATTTATTAAATCAAGGAATTATTTTGCAGGTAAATTTATTGTTCACTAATAAAAGATAAAATACACCTAATGGCAGTGCGTAACTCTCTTCAAGGTGTGTGTTCTCATACTAAGTAGCCTCTGACTTAGGTGAAAGACCTCCCGACTGCAGATACATAATGTGCATCTCCAGCAAAATTGTCCATAAGAATAACTTCATTATTCTGGGAAGCCAGATCTATAAAACACGTAAAATGTGGAAGTGTTCTGCCCATACAATTTCTGGTAACTACAGCATGACGAAGTGATAAACCCTGAGTCAGCTTCGGTTACAGCATACCTTACTAAGACGTTTATTGTGCCATGAAGGATAAAGGAAATATAATGGGCAAAGGGGTATTTTCTGAAGCCATGAGGTATTTTAGGTCTATTGAGTTCTGCCTTGATCAATGGAAAAATGATCTCTGGAAGCATTGAGTGGTAGAGTGTACCAGTTAGTCACAGACACCCCAAGTTACAGCAGAATGATGAGAAGGAAAAACTCACCAGTACCACTGGACAAATTGTTGTAGGTGGTAAAATATGGTCCTTCAAAGGTCCGCAGTCACATTCAGGTTTCAGATGAGAAGCACATTTATTATGCAGCTAGGAAAGGAGAAAGAGGACACTATCAAATTTTGCATGGCAACAGCAAACATGAAGCAGATTATATTTCGCCCGAGATACAGCAAATATATTTAAAGAACTACAAGAACAAACCAACAGGATCATAAAGGGATTCATATTACATTTGCCCTTATATATATTCTACCTTAAATAAACTGTTTAGCAACTTCCGTGACCCAGCCTATATATTTTCCAATTCTCAGAAATGTTTATATTAGAAATGTGCTTTAGGGTTTCTACCAAAAAGCCTGATTTCTTTGACAAACACACATTATTGTTCATTACAGTCCTTCCTTTGCTTATCTGTTAGCATCATCTTGAAACTACTATGCACTGTGGATGCTTTTTTTTTTTTTTTGACCCTCCTGTTTTCTCAAAGTCATTCCAAAGTGCACAGCTCAGTATGGGGCATAATTGATCCCATCATTAGTTTTAACTTTCTAATTCAATATGTAAATGTAACCAGAGATTCATCTCAGTAGGAGCAGGATATAAATATAAGAAGACGATTATGATTATAAAAATTCCTTTATATTATATTTATCAGCTCTACACTATGTGTATAATCATGTAACATATTATTTCCTTTTCTACATGTAAGAATCTAAGCTGATGTTTTTATCAACCTTGTCACATGTTTAAATTAAGGTGTTATAACATAGTACATTAAATACTATTTTTTTAAAAATTGAGATGATAATTCTTATTGGAACCATACAGAATTGCTAAAGTAGTAGTTGTTTAAAGGCATCTACGGGTATATCTGCCCCCTACTCCCTATCAGTTTAATATGAAATATCCATACTTTAGAACAATGGTACATATTAATAAAATGTCTTGTTCAAAACCAAAAAGGAGCTGCTTCATTTTTCAGTTTTGAACCAAAAGCCACTCCGTTTATGTCATGATTACATTAATTTCCGCAACAAACCTACCTTTGTAACAGTTAATTAACAACCAACCATAGAAGTCTAATGGGGTTGATCTGCTGTTAGCGATAGTATAGCTCACCACTACTGAAGGGGTATTTCTGTTGTCCTTGAATCTAAAACATCTATCACATCCTGCCTTGGAGATAAGGCTACTTGCACAGTAATTAACTCACACTAGGCCACATTACATGAAATAAAAGTATCTTTACACATTCATCAATAATTAGCAGTTCTGCTTCTCCGTGGCATGGAAACTACTTTTTAAAAAGTGGTTTAATCTTATCAGGCATTGCTGATCTTTGTCATGAGGCAGGAGGTATTGAAGATAAAGAAGCAGTTGAAGTCACATGCAAAATAGGAATAAATTAACAGACACTCATTTGGCAAATGCAAATGCATAGTTTCCTTGAAAGAAAATCAGTGACTGGTTTAAATATATTAATTTATTGGACTTAATTTTCGTAGAATAAATCATGGCCCTGAAATTTTGGATTTAAACAAATAGATTACCAAGTGTTGTAGATTAAATTGGTCTTTCCCCAATTGATTTCCTAAATCCTAGTACCTGTGAATATGAACTCATTTGGAAATATCTTTGTAGACGTGTTCAAGTTCAGTTGAAGTTATACTGAATTAGGTTGGGTCCTAATCCAATGACTGGTGTCCTTATAAGAAGAGAGAAATCTGGACATAAGGAGACATATATGAAGGGAAGAAAGCCATGTGACAATGGAGACAGAGATTTGGTGATGGAGCCACAGGCCAAGGGACACCAAGGATCGCGGGCCACTAACAGAATCAGGAAGAGGCGAGGGAGGATTCTTGCTTACAGCCTTCAGAGGGAGCCTGACCCTGCTGACATCTTTATCTCGGGTTTCTAGCCTCCAGAACTATGAGAGAATAAATTTCTTTTCTTATTTTGTGGTATTTTGTTATGGCAGCCCTAGGAAACAAATATACCAGTCATTATGAAAACTGAACCCAAACCCAAAGACAGGCTGTGTGTCTGAAGACTCTTTTGTAATGTGGTGTCACAGAGAAAAAGCTTCTGCTTTTTGATCCTGTACCACCTATTTAAAACTGACAATGCAAGGCTCTACGAAGCCTCTACAAATAGAGAGATGTAAGAAAAAAATTCTGTGTGTACACATTGAGGAAGTACTGATTTTCACTCTTGACTGCAGTTAGTGAAGCTTTACATGCGACTCTGAAGGACAGAGATGCAGGGCACTGACCACAGGCACATAAGCTGAGGGCCTCAGCCTCCTCCATGCCTCCAAACCATGCGTTTCTAACAATCTGCAACTGATATGATAAGGGATGACTAACCTCTCTATACAGTTATTTGAGGGTTACCAGATGTAAGAAAGGATAACAAAGATAAAATGAATTTAATGACAGCTTTTTGGCATTTAGGCTAGTTTCCCAGGTGGAGGGAAAAAAAAAGGAACTGAGGACTCAGGTAGAATCACACAGTTGATAAGCCAAACAGAATGTGTGTGTAAAGGGTAACTCTTCGTAATGAGGTTTGAGGGTTTCAGAGCATAGGTACCGGCAAATGGTCCTATGAAATACTGCTCTCTGCAGAGCTAAATAAAACCAGCATGGCATTGTCCAGTTTGATTGTCACGGGGTCCATATTCCTGAGCTTTGTCTAGGCAGCTGCAAGGCAGTCTTGCAAGAACATAGGCATATAGCAGGGTCTACAAGGAGGTCAGTAACCATATCATCATCAGTGAAACAGGGAGACGCAGTGCAAAATAATTCTCCTCCCCAAGAAGCCTGTATTAACTAATAATGTGCAAGGTACTTCATACTTTTATGAAGATTGGAATCTGGCAGCTGCTAAATATAGTTGGATGTCCATCAACATCATGAGATTATCTGTAACCAGGAGTGTCAAACCAGAGGACACCATGTTGGAAAATACTGATCATTCCACAATGTGTATAGCAGGTCTAGTGCATTTATCATACTGCTCAGAGACATACTTGAGGACAAAATATAAAATGTGAAAGCCAATGAGAAAATGCTTATAGTTCCCAGGACTATTTATCAAGATTAATAGTGAACCTCATTTTTGCTGTGAAACTAAAACTTCTGCATAAAGCCTCTTTTTTAAAAAAGAGCAAATATCAACAAAATAGAAACCATATAATAGAATTTAAAAGGCACTTTCCCCCAAAACTACCCCAAAACGGGTTATGTTCTGTTTCTTGATTAGGTGGTGCCTACACAGGGTACTCATTTGTGGAAAACTCATTGAGCTCTACCCTTAAGATATTTATTCTTTTCTGCATGTATGTTATTTTTCAATAAAACTGTAAAAAGGAAAAAAAAAGTGAATATAATCAGCAATAAAAACAAGTTGCTTAAACTCGTCACCATGACATTTTACAGAAAAAGATACAGCACAGCTGAGTCCTTCTCAGTGTCAATAAGATACTGAAGTCTGACAATTGTCTTAAAGATAACCCAGATCCCAAATCAGCAAAACAGAAATAGCCTCATCAAGAAGAGAAATAAACTAGAACATTGATGAATCCTGCCTCTTAAATGAAATGGCCAATGAAGCCCCAGAGAAAGGAAATCGTTACCTTTTTAAAAGTGTTTTTATTTTTGTTCACAGTTACCTCTGCACTTTTAAAGAGTAAGGCATAAAAATACTCAGGTCGTTATTTTATTGTATGTACAGAAACGTCCATTCATGTTAAGGGAATCAGTCCCTTATCTAGGAAATTCATAAAATATAAACCAGCTATTCCTGGAAGTGAATTAAACACTTGGAAATAATTTCAGAGTTTATGACAATTTCCAATAGCACCTAATTTAGAGCCAGGTCTATGTTTATTGAAAACAGCTGTCTCAATTTAGGAAGAAAAAGAAAATGTGTGAATGAGTGTGTGTGTGTGTGTTTAATGGATGGAGTTGAGAAAAGAGTGAAGGCATTGTATTGAGAAGAAAGCAATGTAATCTAAGAAGTCAAAAGGGAGAAAAATAGAAAAAAAATTTTCATAAGAATTTGGAGTCAAAAAAGAAATAAATCATTTTCCTACCGAAAAATGAAGAGACCAGATTTAGAGGAACATTTGCTGGTTTATATACATTCTTTTCTCTCTAACATTTTGCCATTTCAGGGTGCTGCCTTAATGCTGGCATTGGCCAAAGCATGAACCTTTCTATTTTAAAGGCATCGGAAACCGTTAAACATTATTGTTAGGAGTTATTATTTTTTTATTTTTTGGGGGAGATATTTGCCTCACTTTATTTTTTATTTTCTAACATCTCTATTGGAGTATAATTGCTTTACAATAGTGTGTTAGTTTCTGCTGTATAACAAAGTGAATCAGCTATATGTACACATATATCCCCGTATCTCCTCTCTCTTGTGTCTCCCTCCCTCCCACCCTCCCTATCCCAGCCCCCCAGCTGGTCACAAAGCACCAAGCTGATCTCCCTGTGCTATGCGGCTGCTTCCCACTAGCTATCTATTTTACATTTGGTAGTGTATATATGTCCATGCCACTCTCTCACTTTGTCCCAGCTTACCCTTCCCCCTCCCCGTGTCCTCAAGTCCATTCTCTAGTAGGTCTCCGTCTTTATTCTGTCATACAGAGGGAAGTCAGAAAGAGAAAAACAAATACCGTATGCTAACACATATAATATGGAATCTAAAAAAAAAAAAGAAAAAAAAATGGTCATGAAGAACCTAGGGGCAAGACGGGAATAGAAATAAGGAGTTACTATTTTAAAAGAAGTAGGAACCCTACATGATACCAAAAGTCAATAATCAATAGTCCTCGTATAAGCTTTCGTTTGCGAAGCTCAAATGACTCCTACCCTGTGAGTCCTGCCTGACCGCGGGTATTTTACCGCAACCGGCGCAAATGACAACATGTTTTTAATACAGGTTTTCCATGTCAAGAAAATATGTTCATGGCAGAAATGAACAGGTATAAACAGTGCAATCTTAACAATCAGAGAATGTAAGCAAGAGGAGGAGGAGAGAAGCAATGATGACATTCAGCCCGGCTGATTGAATTATAAAGCCCAGGGGAAATGGCTGCCCAATGTTAGAAGGTAGTTTATACTGCTTTCTTAGGATTTTTCTATTTTTTAAGTGGTTAGATTTACAAAAGGAGATAAAACCCAGTTCTAAGAGCCTAACATTCTATCTACATAATGGCAAATAGTATTATATCAAGAAGCCACAGGTTCTGAATAAAAAAGGGGTGCTAAAATGGATTTTTTTTTATCTTTAAGCATTTGTTTACACTTGTATATTTGATGCAGATTTGAGTATTACAGGATGATTTTTTTAAAAATTTAAATCATGCAGTTAAAATTGACTATTTAGCGGTAAGAAGAACAGTGTTATCAGTCATGAAGGTGAATTATCGAGGACCTCCTCTAAACTCAGCACTCCATCAAGATTCAGGGTTATTAGAAGAAAAATGTGTATACTGGACCCGGAGCTGGATGAGATTGTAGTCTAACAGTGTAGACAACGTTAGCATGCAGATGTGACACTGCTGGACAGCATTTCAGTCTTTCCTTTGGTGTGGAATAAAAGTCTAGAAAGTGTTTAGAAAATGGCAAACATTATTATCAAGGAAAATTTCAAGGAAAATATGGAACTTAGTTTGATTCCTGAGGTATAGTCAGTCAAAATTTGAGGTGGGTGCATTCAGGGCAATAATAGAGTAAGCAAAATAGGGGGGAAGCATGGCTTTCCCAGAGACCTGTCAACAGACATGCTCGGCTGCAGCAGGGACTGGGCATACGGGGGCTATTATATATGTCTTGTGCTTAGGTTTGGGTCAGATATTTGGAGAAGTGAAAACCAGGTTGAGGTAGGAAGAGGTGAGAGCTGCATTTATTATCACAGAACTATTATAGATTGCTGAAGGTGGCATATGATAACAAACTAGTATTTTCAGAAGATGACTCTGGAGGTGGTTTGCAGCCTGTGTTATAGGAAAAGTACCTTCTGCTAGGGAGATAAGCCAAGATTTCTGACTCTAATCTAGTTAAGAGGTGCTAAGAGCCTGCACGCGGGCTGTGAATGGTGAAGACAAAAAACTCAAATCTGAGAGAGATATTTTAAGGGGAAAACTTAAAGTCTCAGTGATAGGTTGAATATATGAAATAGGGGTGAAAGACAAGGATAAAAGAGATTGACTTCTATTTCCATGATTGCAAGCATGATGTTACCATGTCTGATAGAATACAGTTGGAAGAGCTGTTCTTTGTGAATACAAATAAATCAGTTTAGTCTAGGATTGAGTGATATTTGGGACCACATGGTTCTGGGTGCTTTTAGAATATGCAGGTGCTATTCTTAGACTGGGAAACTACAGATCCTTCCAGAAGTGAGTAAGAGATGGCAGGAGTAACATCCATGGAGTGCCCTCTGTGAGCCACGGGATGGGTTTTGTGTCCTCACATGACATTTTAGCTAGTTTTCACTATGATAATAATTGTCCTTCCATAAGCACTAGTATGTATGGGGCCTTCCCTAAACACATTGACATAGATTTTTTTTAAAAATTCATTTAATTCTTATAAAACTCTTACAAGATAGGTATCATTAAGTCCATTTTACAAATTAGGAAGCTGGCCAAAGCTTTTCACATACTTGGCCCAAGATTGTACAACTACTATCTTACTGGTTGGACAGAGACATTCTTAAGAATCTGGTCAGTCTAACTTATGACGAAGTTAAAACTCAAGCCATTTCCAAAAGTCATATGTACAAAGGAAGTGATGGCATTTGGAAAACCACTGAAATGAAGCCAGGTTTTGTTCTCTTTGTTTCTCTCTGCAATCTATTCCTCACGGACTCCGTTCAGATGGGCCTTACTAAAGCTGAGCTTTGATGGTGCCATATCCCATCACGACTTCTGCTAGTTCTTTGCTATATTAATAGCACTTTCTAGGAAGCATTAAGACATAAGAAAGTAGATTCAGTTTGTTTAAAGGCAAACAGTAGTGTAAGTGTCAGTCAAAAGCAGATCAACTTCATACTAAAATTTTCATACAGTAGTTCAGGAAGAAAGTAGAGATTATACTAAACACATAAATGTTTGGAGGTAAATATCCTCTGTTTAACCTAGGCAAAAAATCTATAAATTAATAGATATAGTCTTATAATTGCTTAACATTAAAAACCAAAAGAGCACAGAGGCTGAAGTTATTTTTAAGAAGGCTACATATATTCTTCTGGATACATGAGGACTTATTTAAAAATATCAAGTTTTGTTTCATGAAACAAACACCCACAGGAACCCCGGAGATCATGGTTTATAGCAAATCAGGCTGAAGTTAGCCAGAAGCCTCGGGTCTTGGGAGAGCTTAGTGAGAGGGCAGCCACTTTTCCCTGACTCTGCCTTAAACCCTTCAGTGGTCTCTGGTTTGCCTGTGTCCTGAGTAGAACTCGGGATTTAAATACATTTACAGCTTATATTGTGCTTTGCTGTAGTGACCAAAGAGTCATCTTCATGTACACTCTGATCTTTTGTTAAGAATAAGACATTAGGAACATGCTGTCTGAACTGAATTAGATATGAAATCCTTTATATCTATATTTAAAAAGCAGAGTTTATTCAGAGGTAGCACCTTCTTTCCTATAAAAGGAAAGGCCTAAATTCTTACAACACTAGGACCAGGATCAAGACCAAATATAAATATGTAACTGGAGAGTGCTTGGGCTAGAAATACAGATTTTGGAGTCACAGATGAGAGGAACCACTAAAACAAAAGAAAGAAAACAAGAAAAACAAAATGGAATATAAAACAAGAAAAACATTTCAAGATGCCTTGATTATCAGTAAGACCGTTAGCAATGGTAACTTTGAGGAGAATGATTCCCATAGAATGAAAAGGGCAGAAGATATACCTCATAGAGATTAAATGGGAGAAGGAGAAGAGGAGTCAAATAAAGAAACTTAAAATCTCTAAAAGCTTTTGTATTAGGAAAGGTAGCAGTGTATATTTTTATTTATTTTTCTTTACATTTATTTATTTTTATTTTTGGTTGTGTTGGGTCTTCGTTGCTGCACATGGGCTTTCTCTAGTTGCGGCGAGCGGGGGCTACTCTTCGTTGCAGTGCGCGGGCCTCTCATTGTCGTGGCTTCTCTTGTTGCGGAGCATGGGCTCTAGGTGCACGGGCTTCAGTAGTTGTGGTGTGCAGGTTTCAGTAGTTGTGGCTCGCGGGATCTAGAGCACAGGCTCAGTAGTTGTAGCACACAGGCTTTGTTGCTCCGCAGCATGTGGGATCTTCCTGGGCCAGGGATCGAACCCATGTCTTCTGCATCGGCAGGCAGATTCTTTATTTTTTTCTAAATTTATTTATTTTATTTATTTATTTTTTGGCTGCGTTGGGTCTCCATTGCTGCACGCAGGCATCCTCTAGTTGTGGCGAGCTGGGGCTACTCTTCGTTGTGGTGTGCAGGCGTCCCATTGTTGTGGCTTCTCTTGTTGTGGAGCATGGGCTCTAGGCCCACAGGCTCAGTAGTTGTGGCTCGCAGGCTCTAGAGCGCAGGCTCAGTGGTTGTGGCACACGGGCTCAGTAGTTGTGGCTTGTGGGCTCTAGAGCGCAGGCTCAGAAGTTGTGGCACACGGCCTCAGTAGTTGTGGCTCACGGGCTCTAGAGCGCAGGCTTCAGTAGTTGTGGCTCGCAGGCTCTAGAGCGCAGGCTCAGGAGTTGTGGTGCACAGGCTTAGTTGCTCCGCGGCATGTGGGATCTTCCCAGACCAGGGCTCGAACCCGTGTCCCCTGCATTGTCAGGCGGATTCTTAACCACTGCGCCACCAGGGAAGCCCTGGCAGGCAGATTCTTAACCACTGCGCCACCGGGAAAGCCCAGCAGTGCATATTTTTAGAGCGTTCAAACTTTAAACACATTGGATTTTTCTCAAGAAATAAAAATAGGAAAGAAAATAACAGATCTAAAACATTACACTTGAAATGTATGAAGGATGGCAAAATAACTTGAAATACAATGAAGAAATAAATTCTGATATTCTCTAACTTCAGTTTATAGTAAAGATATAACTAATGAAAGATGCACTTTACGGGGAAAGTAAGAGGAACGGGCTCAGAAAAAAAACCGAAATATTTTTACAGATGCTTAGCAAGAAAAAAAAAAGAAAACTAATATTTTTTAATGGTCCAAATTTTTAAAAAAATGAAATAGTTGTGGTCTTCTTAAAACTGAGAACTCAACATGTTTAAGTAATTTCTATGTGTAATTTAAATCATTGTTAGACGTTTTATTACAATAACCAAACACTTTAAAAAAATGAAACTGTCTTTCATAATTGAGGAAATTTCAAATGTAAATATAATTTAACTGAGTAATAGCTGAAAATGATTGAAGAAAATGCGTTCATTTTAAAAGAGTACTTAATTGTACTTTTGAAATGCAAGTCACAGTTTGTTTTTCTCATTATCCTGTGAGTGTGTGTGTGTGTGTTTAAGAAAAATTTTTAAATGGCGTGTGTGTTGGGGAGGGGTGTTGAGGGGCACTACAGAGAAACGTATCTGCTTAACTGAAACAACGCTCCCTACTGTTTTATTCCCACAAAAGCAAGAATAATTTGTCCTATAACAAGATGACTCATACACTAGCTGTAAAAAAGAAAACAAAACCGATGGGGGAAAAAACCCAGCCCCATAAACGTTTTTGTACCAAATTGTAAAAAATGGCTATTCTTAAAAATGTGCGTTCTAATTAATTTCCAGAAGTACAACATGAAACACTAGAGGTACCATTTAACAACTGCATTTATTCCAGAAGTTACTTGAAGCAGCTTTGACAATCAAGCAAACTAGGTAGAGTGCTAAGATTTCCTGGGAAAGACCAAGTGCCCTCTTCTTTCTCGATTGTCAATACCATTAATGACTAGCGTTTACATCCATATCTGTTATCCCTCAATTTATGATTTAACTAAAGGAGCAAGGCAACACCATGTTGTAAAGAAGGGTTAAGTGAGTTCTTTTTTTTTTTTTTTTTTTTAATTTTTTTTTAAAATTTTTTATTTATTTATGGCTGTGTTGGGTCTTCGTTTCTGTGCGAGGGCTTTCTCTAGTTGCGGCGAGCGGGGGCCACTCTTCATCGCGGTGCGCAGGCCTCTCACTATCGCGGCCTCTCTTGTTGTGGAGCACAGGCTCCAGACGCACAGGCTCAGTAATTGTGGTTCACGGGCCCAGTTGCTCCGCGGCATGTGGGATCTTCCCAGACCAGGGCTCGAACCCGTGTTCCCTGCCTTGGCAGGCAGATTCTCAACCACTGCGCCGCCAGGGAAGCCCTAAGTGAGTTCTTAAAAGCATCGAGAACTAAAATATGGACCCACCTGCATCTCTACCTAGTCATGTGGTCATTGATGATTTGCATAGATTTTTCTTGGTCTTAGTGTCCTCACTATAAAATTAAGTCATTGTACCACATTATTCATTGTTCTACCCTTTTTAAGCCCATAGACTCTAATGATTGGAATAAATTTAGAACATGTAGAATAGAAAATTTTACCAGAATAGTGTTTCCGGGCAGAGGGATAGCTGAGCTCTACCCAGTCAGTATCCCAGGCTCAAGGCCCACCCACAGCCATGGTGTCTGGTTACCTTCCTGGCTCCTAGAACTCCTAGAACTCCATGCAGCACAGATTGAACACCTTATGACAGTATTATCTCTAAGGTTGTCACCAGCTCTAAAATTCTCGATTCTATGAGGACAAATCTGACCTTGACATTTATCCCTTTGGGAGCCACACATGATATAAGAGGCCCCCATGAATTTACGCTAACTTGGACTTAGTCTAAAATTCAGGATGGCCTTCCAGGATAGGACTCATCAGAGAACATGGGATATACCATCTTCATCGTGAGTGAATGCTAGAGATTTATCCTCCGATGTTACTCACTGTGATCTGACACCAAACACAATGCAGTCCTGTCAAGCCCTGGTAACATTTAACCGTTTTGTGGCATTTATCACACTTGGTTGGGCAGTTGCCTTCAACCCAGTAATGATGCATCACCTAGAACACAACAAAAGCACTGTGGTAAGAGGAGGCATCCATAAACACCATCCTCAAAAAGCGAGCATGGCCACACACTTACATCAGTGTTCTTCTTGGACTTTACGTAAGTCTTGATGCAAGAAGGAGGTGCTCTAGCCACGCAGCGCTCATGGACGGTGTACTTGCAAACTGAAAGGAAACATGTACACAAATTCAGAGCTAATCCTGGTCCTGATTGCAATTTTATACAGAAAGAATGACATTAACAGAAGCTCGTTTCATAGCCACTGCTCCCTAATCAATCCAATCAGCCACATCAAGGAAAAGTCCAACTCGACTGTTTTTACCATGGAATACAAAAGGCCAATTAGTACAGGAAATATTATGCATGTGAAGAACCAAGACTCCTCTATCATGGCAATAGCAGGAAATGCTTAATTAAATCAGGCCTCACTCAAATTTTTCACAATAATTCCCAGATGACAAACATACTAAAGACAAATTGATGACTGCCAAATGGCTTGGTGTCATTTGCTAGAAGGAAGAGATCTATATTTTACAAAGTATAGGCATGAGAGCAGCTGGCGGGCATGGGAATAAAAGCCCATGAGTTTATGCTATTTTGTCTATTGATTTATCTAAACCTTAAATGGCTGATTAGTCTATTTCCAGAGAATAGATTTCATCATACATGCCAGGCCTTCAGTTAAACTTCATCCCTCATTGCCATCATGGCACTGTTTGTCCAAAAGGAACAACCTTTGTTGGGCAGCATATTGTGTATATATATATATATATGCAAAATTTTATATGTATCTGCAAATATGTATAGAAACACATGTACAAACATATATATGTGTGTGTATATAAAATGTATAATGTATATAAAAAAACCAACACGTACACTTTATTGGCATCTTTAAATTACTTCATGGCTTGATTCTCAATATAACTCAGGGTCATATACAGATATTCTTTAATAAAACGCTGGTTTCAAATTAAGAATTCTAAATGCATAAATACATAGAATAAAAATTAAGTAAAAAACAACCAGGTAGCTCTCTCAATATAACAAACAAAAATTAACCACTGCATGAAGTTAGAATGAAAATATAATATTTATATAGTAAAACTATTCCCAAATATCCACATCTGTGATTTCCTTTGGAAACAGTTTCTCTTCTCGTCCATATTGGCAATAATGTTGAGTATTACATTTGCCACACTAATCAGTTAAAATTTGTGAGCAAGATTCTCACTCTTATATGATATTGCCCATATTATATGAGAATTATCATTTTGTTTCATAAGCTCCCATCAATAGAAAGTACCGTGAAAAATTATTTTCCTTAAAAATAATAAAACTTTGAAAACAAATTACTTCCTTTGTACATGGAGAATGTTCTGGTATAAATAGCCTTTTAAATGTGGCCACCAGAAAGTGCCCTCTAAAGTGGCACGAGGTAATTTTATGTAACTTTATTAAAATCCTTAAACACGTAAGAAATCACTTAAAAGTGTACCTACAATATGGTTTTTAATGTGAAATAAAACATCTGAGAGAAAGTCAACTCCCAAATATGTTACCAAAGAAGACGTTAGCTAAAAATAATATCTGAAAATTATGTATTATATGGAAGCCAGCTAAAAAATTAGATTTAATATAAATGCACGAAAATGGGATGTGTCTAACAAACTTGACAATTTCAGTAACTCCATACACTGCAGAAAAGGGTGTGGATGGACCACGTGCTGGACCAAGACAAAGTCACACTTTAGTAAGGAGGACTCAATATTCCCTCTGTTTTAACAGAGGCATCAGGGAATGCAAAAGTTCCTCAGGCACACATGTTGTTTATTTAAAACTTCTTAAGTGCCTTTTATAAATTAATTGTTACATATACTACCAGAAAGTATGCCATAGAATAAAATAGATATTGTAAAGATAAGTGTACCGAAATAAAAATAATGGCCACAATTCATGAACTGGCCACACTTTGGGTTCTAATATCCATTAACCATATATTAGATTTTCTTCGTGATAGAATTAAGAATCATGTGCCTGAGGTATAAGATTAGTTTGTATTCCTTGTGATTTCTTAGTTTGAATGGAAACTGATAATCAATTAATTATTTTTAAAAGACTGAAAGGAATTAGCTCATTATAGGAAGACAATGTGAATAAAGCGATAACTTAGGGAGGGAAAAAAGACAAATATGCATAAGATATAAACATGAGAGACCAATGGATATTTTCATAATACTCCCAGAAGAAATGGGAATCATGAATAAATTAAACTACAGTGGAAAGAAAATGGCTAGTGAATTGGGAAATGTCCTTACTTCTTTTCCAAGGAGAAGGTTTTCCAAAACTGAAGAAAGTTAAAACTAGAGTGATCTAAACCTTCAGAAACATACTTCAGGGAAAGATAAATCATAGGTACGGGAAGTGTCAGGTTATTTCTTAACTCCGTCTACAAATAGGACTATTCCGTGAAATCAACCCCTCCTCACCAGAGGTGATGACATCCGGGCAAAGCAAACATACTCACAGGAGCAGCAGAGGCCCTGCTTCCCCACGCCGATCAGCATGTTCAAGCAAAGATTGCAGTAGGCAGGTTTGTTAAAGTGCTTGAGTCGCCACACATGCTGTCCGTCATCCTTCACATGCTGCACGGGACGCAAGAGAAAAAGATTTCACTTAATGAAGTAAACAGTGGAATATGTAAGTGCCAATAAAATTCAGAGCTGGACTGAAGCATTTGAAGACAATCTGTTATTTCATCCCTGACTTTCTCCAAGATTGCCACAGAGTCTAGAAAACCACATGTGCTCTAGTGGAATGAGATCCTGCTAACAAATATCAGATGCTATAGCTACCCACAAATTCTTGCCTAATATCAGCAGTTCAACAGCAGGTCCCAACCATCATAACCGTCCGCCAAACTGAGCACTCCTCAGAACAGAGGCGCGTTTGCCTCACCTCTGTATACTTTACTCCTAGCACAATTCCATAAGCAAATAAGTGAATAAAGGAAGAGAAAATACTCTTGGGTGGAAGATTCTGAGAGATGAAAACCCTGGCAGAATATGTTAACCCTTGCTTAATAGTAGGAATATGCAAATTTCATGATGGTGGTTAGCTCTTATAAGGAGGTAGAAGGGTGGGATGGGATGGGAAAGAATGACACTTAAAAGTAAGTTATTCATGATATTCTAAGGCTTCAGTTGGGGGATTCCTTATATGTTATAATTGACATTAATATATTTTTGTATGTCTCAAATAGAAAATTTAAAAAAATAAACTTTTATAAGGCTCTAATTACATTATTATTTTCTTTACTTCTCTTTTACAAAATATGAATCATTTTAATCTCATGGAAAGATGGCAAAAATATTAAAACTATATTACTGTATTTACTTATAACAGTCTCTACCATTATTTGCCACAATAAAACCTTGAGTTCAATTAATTTACATTTTAGCAAAACAACTGTAATTATTATTTATTCTTCTAAGTAAAACTCTATATAATATTATAATAGCTATTCTCAGATACATTGTTTAAGATTGAAGTAAAATGAAATAATATGATGCTTAAGATTCCTTACAAGGAGGTGAAGATATTAAATGAAGTTATTATACATCATTACTATTATTACCATCATCTTCTGTATTAACATGTAGTCCTTGTACATCATGTACCAAACTATATCAAACTCAGATTAATTTTAGACATCATTTATTGACATTCTATAGAAACCACTGCAGGTCATGGTTTTTCAGGTTAGTCAAGTTGCCATACTTCTTAGAACACATTGAGCTAATACTTTTTTGAGCACCTATTATGTGCTGGGGCACTAATACAAATTCTGTGGTGGTGAGACAGTATAAACGTGTCCAAATCATCTTGTTTCTCTGGATAATAAAATATTAATAATAATGCTTCCTAACTACTTTTTCCTATTCCCAATCAAGAGATAAACCACCAGATCTGAAGTACCCAATTAAATCCACAGTAACTAATTCCTACATTAGAACCAGAAATGTCAAATTTGCATCATAATATGAAACATTAATGAAAATGCTTTCTGGGAGATAATTCTCCATGGGTCTCTTGAATTTCTGCACATTTTGTAAGCAGAAGAACTGTCCTTTTCTCCAGGTTATCTTTTCAAAGGTGTTTGAATAACATAGAGCCTTGCACAACAGAGATGTGCAGAGGGCAGGTTTCCTTACTGTCCGGTATAATAAAGATAATTTCTCCCTTCTAAGCAAAGGTTTAGCAAGTTTGTTTACTGCGTATCATAAAAGATTTAGTTTCCCCAAGCCAGGGGTTCTGAGCTCTGATGCTGTGCAAGGCAATTACTTGGACCTCTCTCCATCACCCCTAAGAGACTTCATGGGCCAGGAGAACTAGCTCAGATGTGAAGCTCCTATCGCTTCTTTGCTGTGAGTAAACAAGTTTTTGTTTCTGACCCAGGCACTCACGTCCTCTGCCAGCACCCATGGAACTGTGGCAAGCTCACTTGTTCACTTGCAAGTAGGGTAACTCTCAGACCCTTCATGGTTCTTGACAATGCTCAGCTTCATTTTCCTGACAAAGAACTAACAAGTTCTCAGCAAAAGCACTTCTGCAGGAGGTGCCACGGAGGGGACATCAGAAGACAATGGTGTTTCAGGTTTTTTTCCCAAAGCTTAAGAAATAGATTTTATAGTAATTTCTGAATCCAGTTCTGGTCTGCTCAAGTCATATGATTTCTAGTATCTCTATTATGTGAATGGAATGCTTTATATATTTGTTTAATTTTGCTGTAGCTTCCAAACTATGTTTTAAAATTTCTATTCCTTCAAATAAGGATAAGATACCCTGATGTTAAAAGTTAAAGAGGTTAATTTTTAAAAAATATATTGATAAAGTTAGCATTAAGCGTTAGTTTAAATAATTAGATTAATGCTTAAAAAGACATTTTTAAGTGAAAAGGAGAAAAGAAAATTTAATTTTCATATGTATTACTGTTCTCATAAGCCTTGTCATTTTATTTTGAAATGAGTGTCCATTACATGTGAATAAGCCTCCTCCTGTTGAAGAGCACATATGGACTAAGTTAGCTGGCATTTTCCTTATCAAAAAATAAACAAGTCTGAACGTGGGTGTTCTGTCAATCAGAACACTTAGCCATGTTACAGGCTGCCACTGATGCACAAATCCATTACCCCGACATAAAATGCTCTACCAAAAAACAAATTAAATCACTTTATAGCTCTTAGCCGGATACATTGCCAGAATATTCAGAGGATGAAATATGTACGTGACTTCAAGAGAAGAAATTGAAACCAGGAGCCAACTACTTCTAAGCAGCGCAAATTAAACGCCGACGCTATGTATTTTCATGTCTTGTCTTGTTTGTCTTATTTAGATGGTAAACATACTGGGGAAGGGGGAGACACTGCGCCTTACTATATTCTATCAGCCAGCAGAGCATACACCTCTTAGTACTTCCATTGTAAATAAATATTTATTGTCATAGAGAGGAATTCATTTTTATAAAAAAGCAATGAAGAGGGAATCTGGAAGGCTTGATTCCTGGCCTCTGATGAAAATGTGGATAAGCCATTTCACCTTTCTTATTTTCCTCTCTAATAAAATGAAATAAAATGAAAGTAACCACTTTCCTCACCCGGGCCATGGTGTGAGGTTTCATTATACAATACCTGTGAAGTCAATTTAGCTCCTCAGAAGACTGGTGTTATATAAACAGCAAATATTATTACCATCATTGGGTTGAGTTGTGTAACATCCCAGTGTTTCAGCCAAAAGATCTGAGAAGAATGTTTGTAGGTTTATGATACTTTATTTCATAAAAGTTGTGTTCTCCTGGTTTTTTCATTACCAGACATTACTCTTAATAAAAATTTATTCCTGATATTTAGTAAACACTGTATTTATAATGAAGCAGTTCAGTTCTGTGCATGTGTCAGAGAAATGTTTAATGAAACACAGGCAAATTAACACAGAGAGGGAGTGCCAGGGTCTTCCTCGCCTTCTAATCCCCTGTAAGTCAAAAGGAGGCTTTGAAGGAAAGAATGCTCTTTGGAAAATATTGAAAACGATTTCATTATCTTAGTGGTTTCTGAAGTTTTAGTTTTTTCCGTAAATACCTCCAAGATTGCAGACAGTGTTCAAGTGAACTAGGGCTGCTATAAATAATATCATTTTTTTCAAAAGACCTCAAGGAGAAATTTCACTCATGTCACAGCCAAAATGCTCCCATCCCCCTGCCTAGCCAGGTCCCTGTTTCAACTGACTTCACTTATGACACATAGAAGAGCTAAGGTCGCAAATGGATTCCAACTCAAGAAATAATAAGTGCCATTAAATTACCATACTTTTCTGTTCAAGGTCTCCCAAAAATTATAATGATATGAAAGAAACTGTTCTTTTAGACAAAAAGATGAACTATATCGGGCCTGAGAAAAGAGAATGCAGAGAAAAGTTTTAAAATTCTGAATGGAGCTGCAATCAACTGCCAATCTCCAGATCCCACTTTCTGAAGTCAGGCTCAGACCCTAATAGCCTTAAGGTTCAAATGCCATTTCAACTGTCAGTAACATCACGTGGTTATTTTCCTTGAGTGACCCAGTGTGGAATCTCAAGAATTGTTGCATTTATCCAGCTTCATAACTCCTTTCTAGATTGTGCAAACAGCAGAACAACATCTTAACCAAATTAAATTTAAAAAAATAGAGTGTGAAACATTAGTTTTCCAAATATAGCTTAGTCTATTAAGAATACATCATCTTCTGCTTTCCATCATACTCATCAAGGGACACATTTCATCAGAAATCAGGAAGCAAACCAAAGAATTACTTCTACTTTATTGAATCAGGCAAAAAAATGTATCCTAAAACATTTCAATCAATGGCAAAGTTTAAACTATATATAGGGATTAAAGACCAGGACTCTGAGAACATATAGTGAAATCAACATACATAACCTTTCAAAAATCATACAGGCCAGATTTGGGCCCAACAATCCAAGACTAAGAAGTGAAGGTATCCTTATTTTAAGCCAGGCTCCTATTTAAATGTGTATTCCTGTTTTTATGATAATATGAATTCAGGAATTTTCCTTGAAAAACCTAATAATGATGCAAGATTACAGATTTCAGGAATTGGAGCATTACTAATTATCCTGTTCATCGAGGAAAACAAATGTTTGAACTGAGAGAATATCAGAAAAGGAAAGGGATATTCCTGACTAATTTCTTTGTACATGTCCAGATAAGATGACTGGCAAAAAATGACCTAGTTAGTTAGTAACCGAGCCAGGGTGAAGGCCAGTTTGATAACGCTCGCTGCCACTCTACTATCTCTTCATTAGTCCTTATGTCTTGCTGGGGTGGTCTAATTGAGCTAAATTAAAAAAAAAAAAAAAATCAGATTTCTCTTTCCAAGATAATTTAAAAACAGTTAACACTCATTCTGTTTGTATGACAGATTAATGATAGAATAACTTGGGGGTCAGCAAAACTATGGCCCTTGGGTCAAACATGGCCAGCAAGCTGTTTTTGTAAATAAAGTTTTATTGGAACACAGCCCTGCTCTGTCATTTAGGTGCTGTCTGTGGTGGGTTTTGCACTGCAGTGGCAGAGTCCAGCAGTTGCAACAGAGACCTTATGACCCACAAAGCCTAAACTATTAACTATCTGCCCTTTTACAGGCAAAGTTTGCCAATCACTAGAGCAGAGTTTATTGCTAGATACAGTTATTTAAAAAAGAAAAACATTTTCATTCAAAATACGGTTTTTTTAAAAAGCAATTCTTCACTGAGATGAATGCTGAAGGAAGAATGAGCAAGTCTCAGGCATAAATTTTTAACTGTAATCAAAATCACATATGCCACCCAAATACTCGATTTTACTTCAGACGTAAGAGACTATACCATTTCATACTGGGTCTCATGAAGTTTGAAGGACTTCTTGTAAGAGAAAGGAGATGACTTCTACTCCCTAGCATTTGATGAAGAATCAGGTTCTGATAAACTACAATTCTGATCCTGGCACCACAATGGGTATTAGGTAAAATAGAGTATTTTAAAAAATTCTGTTGATGGAGAAAAATGAACCACAATAAAATCACAACTGCTCTACCTTACATGTCACGTGAGGACTGCTCTCCCGGGGCAATATTCTTATCTGGGTAATTGGGCTAATACACCACAGTCACTTTCAAATACACTGTGGTATTTAACATGCACTATCAATTAGCATCTACTCCCTGAGCTCATAATTGACAATAGACAAGAATATATAGGACAACACAACAAGACAGGCCTCACAATAAATGGCTGAATTCAACCTAAAGCTTCTAGATTTCCAATCTCATAAGCAAAAGTGGGGGGCGGAGTAGGAGGGAATGGCAGCATGAATCAAATTCTCTACAGGTAATAACAAAACACCTTTACTGCCTACAGAAAAGGAAATAAATCTCAATTACTAAAAAAGGCCCTCATCACTCAGTTGTCATTGTGTCATTACTAGTTTGTAAAACACTTACCATGCCTGGGAATTAAAAAGCTGTTTTTAACAAATAGATGCTCTGATTTGTGATCATAATTACATAGCTTTTCCATTTTATTAAAAGCCAATTTTAAAGACATTATTGACGTATTCTTTTTTTAAGAAGTGAAGAAAATACTCTCAGAATTGTTCTTCACAGGGGAACCATCCAATCTCATATTCAAGTTGATCTACAAATGTTAAACAATGTAGCCCTGCCATCTAGTGGCCATCACTGGGAAAACAACTTTGGAACACAGCTTGGGTTTCTTTGAAACCCTGAATCGATTTCTCCTATTAAGCTCCAAAAAAAAAAAAAATCTTTTAACGAAAAACATAAAATATAAATCTATGAATATGAATATAAAGTAAATTATGTATCATTAACCTGATGGACATTAATGGCAAAGAATTGTCATTCCGTTGAAATAAAGTTACTGCTACACTAGAAACTGATGAGGTATATTCTATTTGTTTAAAATATTTTTAGTTAAATCCACATAGATTTGTGGACTATATTTACCAATGTTATTTTCATAATTTCACAAATATCTGTATTTATGAATAAAACTAAAGAATTTCTAAGCAATATTTTCCAAAAGAAAACATTATTTCAAAATCTTTCTGTGATATTAAAAATATAGATGACTATATCTCCATTTCTGTACTTTCCTGTCCAACCCTCAACTACCAAATGATTTACTTACTTCTTTCATTCTCTCATACAAGAATTTCCATAAATATTTAGAATAAAAACATTTTAGCTTGAAAAATATAAAATTCCCTTTGGGAACCATTATCAATAGAATTGAATAGTCATTTGTCAACTATTTTTCAGTATAGAATATACACCAAACCTTACAAAGTTAACATTTAGTCAGTTTTCTTTCTGTTTTCTCCCAACAGTCTGATTTACATATGCTTTTGACAGAAGGTATATTAAACAATAATTACATATTTATGATACAGAGATATATAGTAAGTTATTACAAAACATATTAGGTTATGTATAGTAATAAGAACATCAGATACAAGAAGTATTGCTTCATTAATTTGCAAAATGTAGAAATATGTATCTATTAACAATAAGGTCTATATTAACTTTGTTTTAATAAATTATTTACTTTAAGGGTAATTTCCTATTTATCATCTATTGGTAATTTTTCTTTTCCTTCCTCTGACCATGTCTAAAATCCCATGGGCCTCATGAAGGCTAAGATTAACCTGAATCTAAACGAATTTGAAGATCCAGGTGAACTGGAGACAAATTGTACCATCTGAAACCCATTTATATATTCCCAAACCCATATGTGAATATGTACAAACCTATTTTTATATACTCTCACATGTTTTACAAACACAGACTGCAAGATCTCTTGAGAACTGTCTTTAAAAAAATTGGTATCTTGAGTAACTGTGGCATAGTTTTGAATCTGAAAAATCGTTATTGCTGGTAACAGGAAGTATGAAGAATGTGGAGGTCAGCAGCAAAGTGGTGGACATTACATTCTTGCATCTCAAAACTCTAAATATTCTATGTGTCAGGGTGCTTTCCATCAGTAATGCTCTTTGAATCTAAGTATAAATTTTACTATACTCATGTTATAGTTAATTCTTATTTATTAAGCTAAGTATAAAAATCTAGCATTGACTCATTGGATTTTTAAATTAACTAAATTTAATTAACTAAATTAACTAATTAACTAATTAACTAAATTTAATTAACTAAAATTCACACCAAGCCGGGGCAGCAAGATTTGGACTCAAAGTCACTATCATATCACATTCTGATCTTATGTTGATCTACTTTATGCCCCAAACCACCAGTTTTAATTACCACTGGAGGCACTGATATAAGAAAACTTCGACAGGCTTAGAAGGAAGAACTTTGACAGACTGTTGATATGTAAGGAAAACATTTACACACACACACACACACACACACACACACACACACACACACACACATGCATATATACTCAACCACCTCTATATATAATTGGCTCCGCCAAGTATGGGTTTGGTTATCAATAAAACAGATCATCTTCATGGGGAGGGGGAGTACAGAATGGGATGGAGCACCGCAGGAACCACAGAATGCAATAACACTGGGGTGTTTCTTGCATTAGATAAAATAAGGTCAATTTTTTTTTAACAAGATTGCACTTTAAATAGTGGAAAAAAAGAGAGAGATTATGTATTAAATAATACGGTAATACCTAAAATGAATTAATATATTCGTGGCAAGTATTACTATACAAGGGGTTATTGTTAACTTGTACTGTGACATACGTATTTAGAAGAAGTAGGCACTCACTATATACCTAATGGTAGAAAATAGCCAGATGAATTTATAATCAAAATGTATAAGAGAGAACCCCACTGACTTACCACCAGGCCACCCCCTCTGTGTAAATGCTTACATTTTCTAAGCCCAGGAGCACAAGAAGTGGAATGGTTGTCATGCCTCCTTGAATCCATTCCTCCAGAGAGACTGTTCCATCATGATCATAGTCAATTTCTTCCATCATTTCATGAAGGATCTGGAGAAGAGGAGATGAGGAAAAACTTGAAATAAGTCAATAAAATAAATTTCATATGACACAACAAAGTATTGCACTGAATTAGTTATAATAAACTGTGACTAGCAACTAAGTAGAGAGATGAGGTAAATATCTAAATAACTCGGTACAATGTTAATCCTATTATGGAGCATACAGTAGCTTTGCTATGATTTCGAGAACCTGATTACTTACACTGATCAACTTTTATAAGTAAATGCTTAACATTTAAATATTTTGTCACTGGATGGTACAGCTTAAACAAGAAGGTATCTCTAAGCATGAAAGTGATCTTTAATTGCTATCTCTAGATTATTTTTTTAAATTCAAATATATGCCAGATAATGACAGACCAAATTAACTTCACGGCAAAGAGCTGAAATAATTCTTTGCTAAGTGGTGTGGGGTGGAGGAATTAAGTTGCTTTTAATTGCCTATCAGAACTTAATGGAGCCAAGAAGTTAAACAATCAAATAATTTTTTGATTAGATTTCTTTTCTAAGGAAGACTTACACAGAGTGTCCTAAAATGTTCTCCGTAGTGTCTGTTTGTAATATATTTATCTCTCGGCTGCATAGTGCTAATATTAGTTGTTAATTCGAAGGGTTGTTGTGAGGTCAAATGTGCTAATACATTATAAGTATCTTTGAAGAGTATCTAGCATATATAGTAAGTGTAATATAGGTGTTGTTAGTGTTATATTAGCAGAAATTATATTTGCTAATATATATTACCCAAACATATTACCCTTGGCTGCTGGGAAGGCAAAGTACCTCCCATCTAATGGCACCAAAGTGACAAACATGGTAGAATCCCGTGAAGGAAGCAACTCACCACCTTTATCTAATATGGAACTTTTAATCAATTTGAAAAAAGAAAGAAATACAGAGAGCATTAGAAGAAAAATTTGAAAAGGTGCAATAAATGGAATAACTTGATATGTGGACAGAAGTATTATTTGTCTCAACACCCCTGAACTTAGTGGATTGGTGTCTTTCCTCAGGAAGTTTCTGAAAATCAGATTATTTCCCTTCATTGAAACAAACTTATCTATAGGTAGCGGAAAGAGACTCTTTGGAACAAAGTGATGTTGAAATAATTATTTCATTACACTCAAAATGAAAGACAAGGGAAATCATTTAGAATTGGGCAAAATGGCATAAGGTCTCATTAAAAGGCCCTCCCCCTTGAAGACACTCTGATGAACTAGTAGAAATGAACAAATGAGGAGACAAGTAAAACACAGAGCGTTTGTTTCAGAGGACTGATACTTTCATATTGTACTTAATAAATCTAGTGGTAGAACCTGGGTTAGTTTTTAAAAACTCCCTTCAAGGGCATCTCAGTCTACCCTGAGCCATCAACCTGAAATGTACAATTCTCTTTAGTTATTATGCAAACTTACCAGGAATCAGACAATGTGTACAAATGTACACACGTGTTTAAAATGGGGAGAGCTGCTGAATCATCAGGCAGAATGAGGCAGTTACTATGACAGCAAACAGCCAAGTCTTTTATCTTTACTCTCTATACTGACCACAGAAAGGGCAGACTTGTCAGTATGTGTCACAAATGACTAATAATGCTATATAGCTTTTTATTTGTATTTTCCAGTAGGTATTTGTCCTAATTAGACTGCCCGACCACTAACTGTTCCTTCTTTAGAGCATCCAGATCCCTCTTTCCTCAAACCCCCCACCGCCAAATACGGTGATGTGGTGGTGCCTCCTTCTGCTTTCAAAGCTGATTGAAAAAGACCCCCTTCCCTCTATTACTCCCGTGAGGACAAGAGCCTTGATTGATAGGTGAATTATATGCACATGCACATAGGGGTGCATGTGTCTTTTACATTTATAATGTTGTGTTTTACATTAACATAACCAGAAAAGGCAGCAGAACTTATGAGTCCTTTGATTTCAGTGAAAATAGTATTAAGATGAATCAAGCGGTATTCTTAGAATTAAATACGTTACCATCTACTTTATTATTCCATATGCAAACTGCAATTTTGTTAATGATACCCGCCACTCATCATGTGCACAGCATGTGCGTTTCCATGTTCAAAAATAAAAAAAGGGAAAAGAAAAATCAGCTGAGTTAAAACTTGGAAAACCCTAATCCCAGTAAGAACGGTGCTCTCCCTCCCTTTCCATGACATTGCGTTGACTTTGTTGTACTTTAACCGCATTAGTTTGCAAAGCAAGGGAAAAGCTATCAGACCGCTCCTATCACATAATCATGCCATTACCATGCTGTTGACTGCATAAATGTGAATTTATGTGGTTAAATAGGTTCTTTGAATTCATACAAAATGTAAACCATTTACATAAAATTGATTTGTATTTACTTAATTAATGTACAATATGCTAAACTTAGTTGGTTTCAAAGAGAAACTAAAATCAATAACATTCTCCCCCTAATATCCCTGTGGCCAAAGTAAAAGTTTCGAATCATGTTTGTTTTAATACACATTTGAATAATGTTGTAACTTTGGTATAAATCTATTGAAAATAAGAGGTTTTTAATGCTCTTATAGGCATTGTTAGATACTATTTCTTGAAACAATTTGATTAAAGTTTCCTAGCTCGATCTTTAACTAGATGCAGAGTTTTGGGCAAGTAACTAACATTTTGGGGTCTCCCAGCAATCCCACTCCTGGGCATATATCCAGACAAAACTATAACTCTAAAAGATATATGCACCCCTATGTTCATAGCAGCACTATTTACAATAGCCAGGACATGGAAGCGACCTAAGTGTCCACCAACAGATGAATGGATAAAGAAGATGTGGTACATATATACAATGGAATATTACTCAGCCAAAAAAAGAATGAAATAATGCCATTTGCAGCAACATGGATGGACCTAGAGATTATCATACTAAGCGAAGTAAGCCCGACAAAGAGACAAATACCATATGATATCACATATGTGGAATCTAAAATATGACACAAATGAACTTATCTACAAAACAGAAACAGACTCACAGACATAGAGAACAGACTTGTGGTTGCCAAGGAGGAGGTGGGTGGGGAGCAATGGATTGGGAGTTTGGGGTTAGTAGATACAAACTATTATATATAGAATGGATAAACAACAAGGTCCCACTGTATAGCACAGGGGACTATATTCAATATCCTGTGATAAACCAGAATGGAAAAGAATATGAAAAAGAATGTGTGTGTGTATATATATATATATATATATATATATATAGCTGAATCACTTTGCTGTACAGTAGAAATTAACACAACATTGTAAAGCAACGATACTTTAATAAAATAAATTAAAAAATATTGGGGGTCTCAATTTCCTCATCTGTAAAATGAATAAAATAGTAGTATCTACCTTGTAGAGTTATGAGCCTTCAATAACACATATGCAAAGATAACAGTGCACTGTGCACAGTAAACCATCATTATCGTCTTCTTAATCGCCTTCATCCTCTTTTAGATTGAATATTTTAGCTATTTCCATATAAGGAAAATCATGGCGATCATAAAAAACATGTCAGTTCTGACTTTTTTGTGGCATGGTATGACCTTGGCAGTGCCATCAGCAGCTTCTGTTCACCTACACCTATATTAGACTACCATTCAAATTAATTTCCATGAGGAAGAAAAGCAAAAGTTATTATTACTAAGGGCTTCAGAAAACGACATATACTTTTTCTTGTTCAGAATCCACTTTGGCTATTGATTAGAAATAGTAACTTAGAGTTATCAAAAGACATATACACACTATTATATATAAAATAGAAAACTAATAAGGACCTACTGTAGAGCACAGGGAACTCTACTCAATACTCTGTAATGACCTATATGGGAAAATAATCTAACAAAGAGTGGGTACATGTATACGTATAACTGATTCACTTTGCTGTACACCTGAAACTAACACAACATTGTAAATCAACTATACTCCAATAAAAATTTTTTAAAAATCAAATGCCAGTAATATATTAGGATTGCAAAAAAGATGAAAGAGAAAGGGGTCTTCTAGAATGTAGCCAACAGTTAAATCATTCCTATACCTACTGGATTAAGTTCAGTGACGTCCCATTCAAGGTACTCTGCCACATGCATCATCTGACTGATGATATTTTCTAGTTCCTGGAGGAGAGGGAGGGGGAGAGGAGGGAGGGAAGGAAGGAGAGGGAAAATGAATACAAGGTCTTAGTAAGTTCTTCAACTTTGACTTACAGGAATTGATTTGTTCAACATGTAGCTCAAAAACTAAAGGAGTGAGATGATTAATTTTATATAAAAAGTAAACATATACCTCTTCATTTTAAAGGTCTAATTAACTATACATAAAAGAAGAGCCTAAATATACATTCCTTTTGTACTTTGTCTAGAAACCTTCACCAGGAGAGGGCACAACTATACAAAGAAAGGTTTTCTTCCAGGAGAAGATTTTTAAGAAAATTTTTGTTTGGAAAGCAGCATCTGATGAAAGTAGGAGCCTGCATATTTTCCAAAAAGCTGTGATTTTTAAGTACTGAGTATCCTGACCCCACAGCTTAAAAACAGGTGTGGAAGGGTGGGAGGAAGGGTTTGAGGGCAGCTGAGAGTTTTATTTTTATTCTGATACACTGAGAACGTATACTGACGGTTCTAGCCATTTACTGGTAAAATTTGCTCTGCTAGAGGTGTGTTCAGGTCAAGGTTTGGAGGCTAAGTGCATGCAGAGTTTATTTTACGAGGGAATAGAATTTTAGTCTGAATTTTCACATTCTTCTGCTCAACGTCAGCTCTTTGAAGAACTGCTGGTTAATATATATGCCTTGGCTAAATAAATTATTTTTTCATACCGATTTATTTAATGTTTTAATTTTTCTGTATCTTCAGAAAAGATTAAACATACTTTGTGAATGCTAATAATTTTAAGGGTAGTCCGTGCATGACAATTAAAAGTGGTATTTCATAGTATGATAATTTAAAATATAAGAAGTATAAAGAATAAGGCTTGAAAGTATATTAATAAAATTTATTCTACTAAAACCTCTCATCTAATGTACGTGGTTAATATGCATAAAATGAAGAAGAAAATATAGTAAAAGAGGGTTTTTTTTGGGGGGGGGGATTCATGGATCCCTCTGAGAAGCTGAAGAAAGCTACACTCTCTCTCTCCAAAAATATATATATGGAATCATGAAAATGTTATATAACACAGGTCATCTCAGAAACAATGCAAATATAAATGTGTTTATTTATTACAGATGAGAAAAAATTTAAACACTAATCCCTTGCAATTAGAGGCTAGAATTGTGTGTGTGTGTGTGTGTGTGTGTGTGTAACTAATCTTCCAGTTACTTTATCTTTGCTTATATACGCCTTAATGGTTTGGAAACGTTAAAGTCTCTGGATGTGTTTGGAGGAACAGAAACTATTTTTGGTGGACTACTGTGTACATATGTAGTACTAGATAAGTCATTTAACCTCTCTAAGACTCAGTTTCCTCAACAGTAAAATGGGTATTCTAATAGTACCTAGTTCATAGAGTTGCTACCAAGATTAAATATGCTGTTATATGAAATACATTTATCTTATCTGGCACAAGTGATCAATAAACATTAACTAGCATTATTAGACATACTGGTCATTTCTCAAAGTATTAATTTTCTTCTGTTTTGTCTCCAGTACATGAACATAGCCTTTAAATTTCAAAGACAAATGATATCAGAAGGTGCACTTCCTACCTGACAGTGAAGGAAATATCCTGGGGCAGTAAATTGTATGGAGAAAATCATAGAAATTAAATCCAGATCTTTATTTTAAAAAAGACTAATTTAATCATAAACAAACTTATTTATCCTCGGCTCATTGTTTAATATTGGGAATATAGCTATAAATATTGCTAGTAATCTACTATATGTTAACCAAAAAATGGCCAGAGACCAAGAAAAGCATTTGACTGAATTTTCTAATCAGCTGCCAACCCATGGCTAAGAGCCTAGTAAAGAAACATTGTTTTAATTTAATTAAAAAGAAAAAGAAAACAAATCTGCATTAAAAATATAATTTGCATTAGTGTAGTCAGAAATGCTACAATAAGCATATTGACATATGTAGAAGAAATCTAAACTTCTAGTCGTGAAATGCCACCAGAAAATGAGCAAATGTATCATGTTGCTTAACATTCCTAAGTGGAAAACTGAACACTACTAGGCACTTAAAAATAACAGCATTTGAAAAATTAGAAAGACCCTAACATAAGAAATCCCACAATCACAGCATCAATTCAGATTGGTGGTCATTTCCTAGAGTAGGAATTATATATTTTTATCTCTCTCTGGAGAAACTAATGCACCATTATCCTACTCAGTGTTACATAAATATGTCTCCAACTTCACTGCTTTGCTTGTAAAAGTCTGTTTGAGTTCTGCCATAGAGAGGTACATCAGATGATGAGAGAAACTCATTATCAGAAATAATGTTTATTTTCATCAATATTAAATATGTCAAAACATTTGTTTTTACATGCACCTATGTACTTCAAAATTTCCATAATGTGACACTTATTCTTCTGTTAATATTCTTATATTTCCTTCATAGAACAGGACATGATATAATATACAAAATGTTAAATAGAAAATACATCTTTGGTGGAAACTGAGATGGATATACTCAGGAGGCCCTGATGTGAGAACTAAGAGTCTAACTTCTCCTCTGAAAACTGTCAATGATTTGCATATATTACAAATAAAATAAACATTTAATTATTACTTTCTGTGAGACGGTATTTTTCTTCTATTGATTTTTATGAGTAAAACTATAGATAGAGTGCAAGTTGGATTTAAAATCGGATGAGAAGGGAAGTTTGCCAAAGCAGTTTTAAATATAATTACCCATTTCATCAACATATGTGAGTAACAGTACTTAAAAAGTGGGAAAATAATAAAATGATTGAATCAACTTCATAATTCCTTTAAATTCTACCTGTATTCTTGATATTTTCCTAAGTGTCAAATCTCATTGATATATATATATGTATATATGTATATATACATATATATATACACACAGATATTTTTTTTCTTTTTAGATCAATGGTCTCATCTTTCTCTTATATTTTATTCAGACAGGGTTGAAGTCTTTTTTATCTTTCTGTATATAAAAAGTCACTTTTTTGTAGTAAAATTATTCAGTAGAACAACTGTAATCCTAACAGTTTCCTCAGATCACTTGCTTTCAGAAAGTCAGATGATAAAAATGCTGTGTGAGTGCATGGAAATTATATTGTGTCTTCTGTGGTAATAGCTATAAATTTATTCATTGCATTTTTCAGAACAAACTACTTTGAAATTTTCACAGAAAATTTGAAGCAAAAAATTACCGAGCTGTCCAGGAAGCCATTTCCATCCGTGTCATAGAGGCGAAACATAACTAGAAGTAAAAGAGGTGTTGAAAAAAAGATTATAGGCGAGTAAGATCAATGCTAGAATAAGGCATATTCTTTAAAATTTATTTTCTGTCAAAAACAAATACTACTAAATCCCTCCCCTCCTCAAAGCAATTGATTTTGGGATCATTTCTCAAGCTTAAAGATGAATTAATCATTAATAAAAATACTGGATATCAGATATAAATTCTACCAATTTTTGTTATATAGCTAGAAAACACTAAAAAGTGCTGTTGTTTGTTCAAATTTGTATTACAAGATCATTAAATGGAAATTCGAAAATAACAGAAGAGAAGGAATTCAGACATTCAGAGTCTGAATATTAAAGGACAAAGTGGATAAGAAGAAATAATTAATTCAGAGGTCTGGAAATCAATTATAATTTGGAATCTACCATCCACTGTTATGTGAGCTTAGTCAAATGCTGTTTTCTTATCTATAAAATGAGGATAATCACCCTGTCATAAGACACACATCTGTTAGGGATAGGGGTTAAGAGGTACAAACTACTATGCATAAAATAAGCTATAAGGATATACCGTACAAGACAGGAAATATAGCCAATATTTTATAATAATTATAAATGGCGTATAATCTTTAAAAACTGTGAATCACTATGTTGTACATCTGAAACTTACATAATGTTGTAAATCAGCTGGATATGTATATGCATAAGTGATTCACTTTTCTGTACACCTGAAACTAACACAACATTGTAAATCAACTATACTCCAATGCAAATTAAAAAAAAAAAAGACACATTTCTTGTGAAAGTGAGATGATACACACAAAGGTGTATCAAAAGCTGTAGGTCACTACACAAATATAAGCCATTGTTTTGATTAATCCTTAAGCAGTATGGGAAAGAAAAAATTAGTGCAAAATAAGGGAATTTTCCTGATAGGGGATGCAAAGACATAAATGGCATTATTATCATGGGTATAATGGTGTATTTGTTTAAATCGGAGATGTAGTTTCATAGGGTAACCACTCTTTGAACTAATCAAATGAGGAAAAAGACACTATTGGCTCTGTGCTAGGGAGCTCAGGAAAGCAGGATGGCAGAGGTCCATGCCTGGCCTGAGGATTCCCTTGTATAATTCACACACCACCAGGAGACTACAGAAGAGGCTGCAGGTGCCGTTTTGAGATAAACAGAGAAGAATGACACAGCTGTAAAAATAGAGGAGTGGAAATGAGGGTTTGTGTTGGGTTTGTATAATTTCCTGGAGAGTCTTGATGTCTGAGGTCTATAATATTAACCAAAGACATTGACAACTAGGAGACATAATTATGCAGTGACCTTAATCTGTAACTCATTATTATTTTTATATTTAAAAATAAGTATTATATTTCAAAAATCCTAAGATATTTATAAGATGCAAAACTAGTCTGCACATCACTAAAAGGAAAAAAATGCCGCCAATCTAGCTAACGTGTTCTATTCACTGTAAAATGGAAACAGACTTTAAAGATGTTGAAATGTAAGGGGAAATGTATACCTATTGAATTAAAGGATAGAATGTTAGGCTTGCTAAAGAATGTAAATATCTTGATTTGCAAACCATGCTAATTGTTCTCTGTCATATACTAAATGAGAATAAAATTCAGAAAGAAACAAACAAACAAAAAAACTTACCACAACATGGATACTAAGCATTTCAAGATTTTCTAGTATAGCATAAAATGGTAAAAATACCTTTTTAAGTGGCAAGAATTCATACACCATTCAGGGAAGGGTTAAGTACCAGGAACAAGGCAAGGACTTCCAAAACCTAACTATATTTTAGAATGAGGGACGCTTGTGACTCTGTTAATCCTTATTGGAGTAAATGACTGCTAAACCATTTCATACAGCTCAGGTATATGGACATTTACCTATGTCTACTGGTAAATGTTGTTGGAAACATGAGCTCAAAGACGTACACACAAGTGGGGTGGGTGTGTGGGTACCTGTCATTCATTTTGGGCAGCATCTGAAACATCTTCCTAAATTCTGAAAGCCAGACTTTATAAAGCACAATAACAGATGAAAAGCAAGATACCTTCCTTTACTAGCCTGACTTGAAAATAGGGTTTGCACATGACCCAGCCTCTACCAATCGGAAGCACAAGCCCAGATGATCAATCAGATGCTAGTGACCCAAGACAAAAGGGGTTTCACAGAATCCATGGTGATGAGAGGCAGCAGCAACAGCAGTAATTGAAGAAAGGGGTGTGTGACAGGGGTGGTAGCACTGAAAGGTGCTCTGTCCACAAAGAAGCAGTGATGGGTTGTCATATGTATGAGAAAAGAGTTATTAAAACTATCTTTACTTACAAATGATATGTTTGTACATTTAGAAAATTCTATTGAATCATCAAAAAGAATTGGAACATATATATATACATATTTCATATATATATAAGAATTTACATAATGTATATATGTATTAGAACTTATGTAACTGATATGTTATCTGTATCTCATTATTAGAACATATATGATATGTATTATATCTTATATTAGAACTTATATAACTATATAATTAGATCTTATATAACTTATATAGGTTATATGTTTTATATTAGAAATTATATAACATATAAATATTAAGACATATGTTTATATATAAATATACATAAGTATATGTATTTAGTGATATGGTAGGATTAAAAAGTCAATTGCAGTTTTACATACTTGCGAATAACAATTAGAAAATGAAACATAAAACATATCATTTACAATAACATCCAAAAACCTAAATACGTAAGATAAATTTATCAAGAGTTGGACAAGACCTCTGTGCAAAAAATATAAAACTTCACCAAGAAAAATTATAGAAAACCTACATAAATGAACAGATATATTATGTTCATGAACTGGAAGATTCAATATCATTAAAATGTAAATTCTCCACAGATTGTTCTATATAACAGATACAATCTCAATAAAAATACCAGTAGCTTTGTTTTAAATATTAACATGGCTGATTCTAAAACTTACATAAAAATAAAAAAGACTTACAATACCCCAAACAACCCTGAAAAGGGAGAACAGATCAGAAGGATTTACATGACCTGACTTCAAGAGTTGCTAAAGATCAAGTGAATCAAGATAATGACATGCTGACTAAAGGCTACACAACAGAACAATGGGAAATACAGAATACAGATAGAGATCCACACACTTATGGTCAACAGGGACCAAAGCAATTCAATGAGATAAGAAAAGTCTTTTCAAAAAATGATGATGGAACAGCTGGATGGATATTCATATAAAAAAAAGTACCTTGACCCTTATTTCACACCAAACATGAACATTAGGTCTAACTGAATTTTAACTTTAAAACTAAATTTTTTTGAAACTAAACTTTAACATTAAAGCAGAGCTATAAAGCTTCTAAAAGAAAATACAGGACAATATCTTCATGACCTCAACATAAGCCAATATGAACCATCAAAGATTTTTTAAAAATAGGTAAATTAAACTTCATCAAAATTGGAACTTCTGCTCATCAAAAAGAAGAAAAAAAAGACTATTAAGAAAATAAATAAGCCAGCTGCAGATTTGAAAAAAAATTTTCAGAACACATATATCTTACAAAGGACTTGTTTCTACAATATATGAGCAAACCCTAGCTCAGTAATAAAATAGCAAACAACCCAATTAGGAAAGAGGCAAAAAATCGAACAGATGCTTCAAAAATGGAAGAGACGTGAGTAGTCACTCATAACAAAGTACTCAACATCATCAATCGTAAAGAAAATGGAAATTTAAACCACAATTAGAGACCATCATATGCCTGCTAGGAAGACTCCAGAATTCAAGTTTTTTCCCCAAGACCAGTCTACCAAAGCTGCTTACCTTCTCAGCCTCTCAGTTGTCTAAGAATTTACAGTTTAAAACTAGTGGCAAAAGCCTGGCTCCCCACTCCCAGAAATTTAACCCACAAATCCAACTTGCCTTGATAATTTCCTAAAATTTACAAACAGATTTTTTTTTTCTAAATATTGAGTTTAAATGTTCTAGTTGTTTCTAGCAGAAAAGCTGGTCTGAGAACACTTTACTGTTGTATGAAGTAGAAGCCCTAGTATATTTTTATATTAATTTCTACACACATTAACAGGAGTTAATGGCTGTCTATAAATCCTGTGTAATTCACCAAGGAACAAAGTTGGAGAACTTTATGTTTTAGTTAATAATTATAGCAATAATAAAAACAGTATACATATATTGAGCACTAAGTATCTTGTAGTCTAAATCTCACCAATTATAAATCAAAGATAAAAGTTTCCTTTGATTCTGATGAGAGAGAGGAATTCTAGGACTTCAATTTTCAGAGGTAAGTCTACTTTCCTCATTTAAAATTGTAGTGGGGTCATGCAAAACAAGAAATATTGAACACACATATTTACATTGCCTTTCTATTGAAGGTCCACTACAGTAACAGTAAGGGATGAAATAGGCATAAACACACAAGTACAAAGAAAACGTGAGAGGAGACAAGAAAAATAAAATTTTAGAGGCTGGAAAACACATGGTGACTGATGTAGAAACCTGAGAAATATAGATGTAAGCTGGTGGTGAATAGGAGGCACAGATTCACACAGAAAAGCAAACATAATCTTCATGAAAAGAAATTACACCTTTAAACACTACCCCTCACAGCTTGCACCTGAGGGTATGCCAGCCCTCTACCTTAAAGAAGACTGGATCTTTGAGCTTTATGGCAGTCAAGCCACAGGGACTCTGTGTTCAGGGTGCTCAGGAATTCTGATGGTAGGGGTCCAATACCAAAGAGTGTAATCATGTGAAAATGTATATACTGAACATTGACAAATGTAAGTCCCCTTCCTCATCTCTAATGAGTCAGACTTAAACCTCTTCTACCCACCCACCTCCCCACAACCACCAAGTAGTTGTTTCAAAACAAAGTAATTTGGAAGAAACCAGCAAAGCAGGGAGAGGGGAACCTTATAAATAAGAAGAAAGTTTCAATCCATAAAATAAGAATAATAGCAAATAAGGATGGTGCTGACAACAAAACGGATTCTCTGTGAAGTGAAAATTATGCTAGAAAGAGTAAAAAAAAAAAAAAGTCATCCTAGATGTAGAAGATGTCCCAGATGTCAAATGAAAGGCATAAAAGAAAAGAAGTTGGAAAACAGGAAAATTAAAAAATATAATAATTCAAAGTTCTGTCATGGAGTTTCAACATCTAAAAATAGTGATTTCAGAAAGACTGAACAAGTAAAATAAAGGAGAAGGTAACTGACAATGAAAAGATGAAGGAACAGATGGAGAGCACAAGTTTCCAAACCAGAATTTATGGTGGAGGATTTAGGAATTAGTTATATAGGAATAGAGAAACTAATCAAATAAAGAGAAAAAAAGGCAGTTATTAACACCACAGAAAATAAAAATTGTTTGGCTTGGTAAGCCTATAGAACCTTTCCCTTTTAAAAGCATACCTGAATAATACTGATAAAATTAATAGTGATCCTCAAACATTATAATAAGACTATTTTTTCCTTAGAATTTAAAAGTAAAGTTAGTCTCCAAGGTCAAGTGAATCATTGAACAAAGAGGTTTTATTTTTAAAACCAACATATAAGGATATAGATTTTTAGGTACAAAAATAATTTAAGCCCAATATTAAAATTATTCTGTCAACATGATAGCTTCCAAAGGTGGGTACCTTTTACAAAGTTACAAACCAGTTTAACCCACTTTTTCTCTATTTTTATGCTCATGCAATTATACTTTATATAGAAACAATTACGTGCCCACACATGAATTTGGTTAAAAGCTCAAAGGAAAGGCACATTACGCAATATGAGGGTAATTCTTTATATCTAGAATTTGTTTCTTTTCCAAAAGACTTGCAAGTTTTTAATCTATTTTCCCATAGAATATGTTTTTGTACTTTGCATAATATGTTATTGATATGAAAATATTATTATGGAAATTGTTTTTAAAGATTAGAAAGTATATGTTTTAAAAGGCATTTAAGCCAGAATTCATTTAACTCACAATTTTTTACTGTTTTATGTAGTTCAAGACCTATTTAATAAACCACAAGGGCAGAGGTGAAAATCATTTGTCTGGAGTTTTTGACATCTAATATTATTATACTTTGTTATACTTTCTTCTTTTCTCCACAAAAGAAACAATAATCTAAACAAAGAAAGGCAGCTTTTCAAAATAAAAAGAGCACCTATACAGCAGGTCAGAAATCATACATTTTAGTCACAGATAGCTAAACTGGTGGTATAATTAATAACCAGTCTCTCTGGGCTTTAATTTTTTCATTGACAATGTAGGAGGGTTAACTAGATGATATTTGAGGACTTTTCAATATTAAATTTCAGTGGTTCTAAGATTAATACTAGACAGAGCAGTGACTTTAACATACAGGGTAGTCCTCATTATCTGCATGTCAATTATGTATTTTTCTGGACATTTTCCTACTGATTTCTTTTTAGTGATATATTTTCAGTAACTGTAAGCTAACTTAAAGTTATTCTAGCTAAGTCATTAATAATTTGATAAAAACTAACCCAAATGTGAATATCACATTTATACTTTAAAATAAAAGTATAAATTTAGTACTATTTGATGCCTTCAATAATTCACATTATCTTCCTCTTGTCAAGCACCCATAGACTTCAATACAGTTCCATTTAACTAGCATTTATTGAGCATCTATCTTTTGAAAAACACACATACATAAGTGGTAGGTGCTAGAGTGGGAAATTTATACACAGTGCAATGGTACAAGGAAGGAGAGTAAAATAATCTGATTAGAGATGGCAAGAAGACTCATGATGTGAGCTAGGCTTCAAGTGTAGACTGGACTGGATCTGATATACACTGGGAAAGATATACACCCCTAGCAAATGCACATTATAAGCAAAGGCATGAAGGTGGAAAAGTTCAGGGTTTGTCTGATGATTAAAAAGTAGATTCATATGACTGGGACTTTTTTGTGCAGGTCATAGCCAAATGCAAGACTGGCCAAGTAGGTTGGGGTCAAATTGTGGAGCCAGATGAGTTTATGGATGCTAAGTTAAGGGCTTACTTTGATGTACTATTCAGTAGGGAACTACCAAAGGGACACATTCTTCCTGAGTCAGAAGAAGAGGAAAGAACAGGTATAGAAGTTGACAAGTTTTAGGTAACATGAGAGGAAGTTACAAGAATTTACAGCTAATGAGTGAGATGATGATTAATTAGGTAGGTGTTTGAAGCAACAAAGCATCTGAATGAACTTTTAACTAGGAGAAGTCAATGACCAGAGAAACACTGAAGGCACTGAAGGCCAGCTGAGGTTTTGAGAAGAGTTCTAATCCACAGAATTATATTATTATTTCATAAAATTTCTGGCAGCTCAGTATATGAGCAAATAAACTGGATGTTCAAAACTAAGTGAGAAGGAATGATTGACCTCACGAATTACGGGGTCAGTCTACATTTGAAGGGGTGGGAGGCCCAAAAGCAGCAAGCAAGTTCAGGAGGAAGTGAAGCGGTCAAGGGGCAAGAATTCTTAACTTACTTTTATTTCATTTAATAGTCACATAAATGTGAAGCAATTTATGTGAGCAAATATTGGTTCATTTAATTCTCATAGCAAACATACAAGATAGACATTATTATGATCCCAATTTTACAGCTGGGGAAGCTGAGGCCTGAGAGGTTTTAAAAATGTGCCTGGGTCTCTCAGATAGTAAGGGTCAAAGCTAAGATTCATTCAGTTAGTGAAATGAAGAGTCCAGACTCTCGAGTACTGTGTTATGCTATATTTAAATTCAAAGTAGGAAAGTAAGAAGTTAAGTGAGCATAGGCTGTGGTCAAAGTAAAATACTAGAATTTAAATTTATAGAATAAGAGCAGTCTCTGGGAATTAAAAGACTTGGGGTATTGCAACAAAAGTGGGTGACTGAAATAAAATGGAGTTGAGGTCACAGAATTTGAGGAATCTAAGGAGACTCAAAGAGGGATGTATTGAATGGCTCTCCATAAAGTACTGTAGTGGGCTTAAGGTGAAGAGGGCAAACCAGCCCCAGTACAATGTTCTTATCTATGCACCTCGATGGTTGGTAACTTCCACCAGCAAGGAGACATAAAAATAGAATTCCTCCACAACTTCAGGACACACACACATGCATGCACACATACTTTCCAGGGGTTTGTGGGAACAGGTAAATAAATACCTTCTACTTGACAGGGCCTCAGAACTGGCAAAGACCACAGAGAGGCATTAGGATTGAGTCAAAGATTGAGTGAAGGAAAGCAAGTTGAAGAAATGGCATATAATCAGTGGAAAGTTCAAAAGCTTTTGTTTGTTAGTTTCCTTTCAATGAAAAAAAAAATGCTTTATTCTAAACATTTTGTAAATGCCTGGCAGAAGAGAGAGGTGGGGGAGATTAGGAGTGGCAGTAGGCACTGAATAGATTTATAAAACATTGTTTTTTGGGGAAAAAACATTTAAAACATGTCATTAATTTATCTAATAACCCAGGTAAAAGAACGTATCAAATAATGCCACCATCAATTCCAAGAACAATTGTAGTTTCAGATGAATTATGTGTGTGTGTGTTTTCATTGGACTGAAGGAATGGCATAAACCAATGCTTCTCAAAATGTGGTCCCTGCAACACCAGCATGACCTGAAATGAAAACTCTGAAGTCCCATTGCAGGCTTGCTGAATCACATACACTCAAGTTGGGGCAGAGCAAGCTGTGTGTTCATAAGCCCTGCAGGTGATTCTTATGTGCGATAAAGTTCAAGAACCTCTGGCCTAAGACAACATGTCTGTACTCCTTTCTGCTTAGCTGCTTAGAAACTGAGATTCAAAAACATCGCTCACCTGCAAAAGTTAACTATATTAGGTGCTTGATTATATCTACTTCTGTGTTAATTTTAATTATTTTCTTCTTTTCTTTCCTCTAGTATATATTATGTTTAATAAGTCATAACCATTTTGGAAATATATATTAAATTAACAACCATTAAATTTCTTTAAAGACATTGAAAAAATTTTTAGAATCTATAACTATAATATACTATATGAATGTTAGGAATTTGTAAATGTGCAATTGTAGAAGGGAAAAATGTATAAGTACATGGCGAAGAAAGTGGGCAAAAGAAATGGATTCTGATTTAACTGATGTAGGAAAAAGCCAGGCACTGGTATTTAAAAAACAAACAAACAAAAAAACACAAGCTCCAGATGAGTAAGGAAAAAGCCAGGCACTGGCATTTAAAAAACAAACCAACAAACACAAGCTCCAGATGAGTAAGGACCAGTTTAAGGTCCTCCAAACTTGAGGATAGTAGAGAAGAAAACTAGAACATAGCTAGAACCTTAATGAGTTTCTGAAATTGAAATGCATTTTCTTTCAAGAGTCTGGTGAAAATCACAGAAGTAATGCCAGATGGTAACAAGTCTGTCTATGAGGAAAGTCTAAAGAAATGGTTGAGAAAAAAAGAAAATGCAACTGAATGGTATAAGCTCGAAAAAGAGCTGGAAAACTTAAAGAACCGAGGGAAGGGGATTGATAACACTAGAGAGAGGTAAGTGGCAGGTTAGGTTCAACTTGATTCATCAAGTGTTTCTGAATCACTCGTGGGTTAACATTCTGCCTGGCAACTGTGGACAAAGACTGCTGAGACACAGATTCAAATTGAGAACTTACAACATTACCTCTTAGGAATTCTACCTTAGAAACAAAATACTTGCAGTTGACCTAAAAATAATTAAACTGGATCACAAAGACCATGTTGGGGAGAAGTAATGGTGCCTTTATTTATTCTCAGACCTGGAATAGAATCTTTATATTTTTAAAATCATCCCAAACACAGTCCTAATAACACCTGAGAAAACTTTCTCTCTGGCCATTACTTCAATAGAAATTCACTAAACATTAATATTTATTTTGGAATGAGAGAGATTTCTGTAGGTTCTTAGGAATACAAATAAATCTTGAAATGCAAATATTCAACATTTAGAACTAATAAATATGTATTTAAAGAATGATGTTAATATGGTTTATTCATAACTTAAGCAGGTGTTACTATTAAATAATCATATTATATTAAATTCTTTATTAGTAAGAGAAATATTATAGAAAGTTACTGTTAAACTAAACATGCTACCCAATCATAGTTCTGAGGTGTCACAATATTCTACATTTACTTTAGAAATGTCAAATTTAGGATTCATTATCTTTACTATCATTTCAGTAGCAAAAAAATTTAATTCATTTTAATGATATCTAATACAATCAGGTTAATCAGCTTATTGAACAAACCACCAGCTCTGTATTTAGCAAGGGCTTTGGTGATAGAATAGATTATTAAATGATTGGGTTTTCAGTAAAGGTTTGAAAAGTATTTTCTTGCCTTGCAATGAGTACAGTTTGCCACCAGAGAGAGCTCAGTCACTGTATGTTATTAAAGAGAGCACTTATTTCCTTTCAACTAGATTGAAATTCTCTATCTGAAATGCCTGCTACATGGTAAAAGAAAAAAAAGCTATTGTTTAATTATTTATAATATTCAGAGTCAACTTCTAGAAATGAAACTCTCATGCTTGGCATTTAAGAAATTATTTGTCCCTGGCAACGAAAGTCAGTGCAGAAGGTTTCAAGGAAGATTTCCAGAGAGAAAGGCTCAGGTTGCCTATGGATAATGAACCCTTTTTCTGCCTAATGGGAAGACCTCCTACACACTAGAAATAAGTGTATTTTCAAAACAACACAAAGGATACTATTCAATATTGACTGGCTACCAAACTGAGCAAATTGAAAAAAAAAAACCATCAATTGATAAACATGCTCAAGAAATACTCAGTAATAAATGGACCTTGATCAATAATAACTTAAAATTGATAGATTCTTAATACCTTTTAATTGTCTGATTTTCAACTGGAGGATTTTTTATTATTATTAACCAAGGTCACTTTACTTAATAAGAATTTAAACAACCATAGTATATACAATTTTAAGTTTGTCAATATCCAGTCCTATCCCCCACCCCAACCATGATAAGTAAACTAAATGAAGAAACACGTACACTCCAGTTTATCCTCAGGTCTTCCTCTTTCAAGGAGAGACAGGTAACAGACAATATCCTTCAGGTGGATTACTTCTGGGGAACACGTATTTGCTGGAGAAGTACGGGGAGAGGTGATGGCACCTTTATTCATTCTCAGACCTGGAAAAAAAGATCTGTCTTCATATACTTAAAAATATTCACAGTGCTCTCAAACAAAAACCAGCAAAGGAAATAGAGAGATAATGCCTAGACCATGTAGAGAAGCTGTATATTTCTTAGGCGTAAAATAACCAAATTCTCCAGTCTCTAGTATAACAGAGACAGACATTCTATGATTCTTTTAAGTAATGGGGAGTTCTTTGGGATTTGGGGACATAGCGACTGCTCTGACTACTCACTGGATGGTGTTTGGGCCAGAATTCTATTGCCCAGCGTTAGTTGGTAGACAGATTTCAAAGCATGAAGAACTACTTTCCTATTCCACTTTTCTCTGCCTTAGGCAGTGACAGCTGTAAATCAGCTGGGAAGACTGAAAAATGGTCTTTCACAAAAAACTGAAGAAATGTGAGTCTGTCACAATATGATTTATATATTGATGGTCAGGAATCATTCATACATAAAAACATGTATTTATGTCAAACAGTTGCCAGCACCATGAATAAGACATCCTTTTTGCCATCAAGGAATTTGCCCATGAATAAGAGAGAAAGAGAACATAAACAAAAATCTGGATAAACATGACAGATTTAATTAGAGAGGTAAGAACATACAACTGTAGTTTGGTTTTAATATGGTCCATACTTTATTACATCCATTCATTGTGCCTATTCCAAGACAAGGGTAGAGAATTTGAATATCTGTTCACAACAGCTGATGACTGCAGATTATCTGGCTGATGATAATTAAATCGAAACTCTTTCACAATAAATAGTTCCATCTTACAGAGAAGTCTCTGAAACCAGATCATATGTATCTGACAAGACCTCAAGGTAAACCCCAATTATCCTTTGAGGTATATTTGGCTGTATAAAAGGTATGTGGGTGAGACGGCTAATGGGCTGAATGGCTACTTGATTCCTAATCAACCAGGGGTTACTGGAATGTAGGGAATAATCTTAACCAAATACAGTTCTACAAGCCTGTCATTCATCTGTCATTCATCAGCATACCTCCACCTGACCACATCTCTTGCTCTGGTCTATCTCTCTCCATGTATAACTTTGATTGAACACCTGTGATTTCCTTCAGCCATTTCAAGATACCCCGGAGTATAATTTAATGCATTCTGAAAAGTCAGCAGTTAATTAGTTTAGTAGTCACAATGTTACTACTAATAAAATATACCATTTATTGAATGTACACTATGTGGCAGGAACCATGCTGGGCACTTGAACATGTATCATTTCACTTAATTCTCCCATTAACCCTGTGAGGGGAGATTGCATTAATCCCATTTTACAGATGAGAAACCAGGCTTAGTGAGATTAACTGACCAGAGTTTCATAACTAGCAACTTTATCCTTTTTATTCTACACTAACAGCTTATAGAGTATTTTTGTTCAAGGCCAATAGTAAGGAAAAGTAAGAAAAACAGTTTACATCTTAATCCAGCACAAATAACACACACACATACACACACACAAGTAGGTTTCATAACTGTGCCAATGTTTTCTGTGTTAACCTATTCTCTTCTTTTCTATTCCATTCTTAAAATTCTGTCAAAGACCCCTTAAACTGAATTCATTACCCACCATGGGCCACAATTCACAGTTTGAAAAACAATGCTTTACATCTTTCATTTTTTTACCAAAGTCTTCTTTATTTCAAATACATCTCTATGCTTCACATTAATTCCACTTCTGTTTATAGTTATTGAAAAAGATATATATATATATATATGTATACATACACATATTATAAATGGATTTCCTCCCTTAGCAAAAGTGTCACTGTATATCTGATACAAACTAACATAGTCACTTTTATAAACCAAAGGCAGAGAACAGAAGACAATCCTGAGCTTTGAAAAGAAAATACCTGACTAATTCTAACTAATCATCTAAAGCCTAGCCAGCTGCAGAAATAAGCAGTTTCAACTTGTGATAAAAGACATTTTGGCACTGATCCTTCACATGACCATAACTTCCAGACTCGGAGAACACAGCCCTTGAATTATGGTTGGATAAACTATGACCTAACTCATCCTGCCTGATGAGCTAATCCTCTCTTCTATGCTCCCCGCTTATGGTACTGAAATGATTTAATCAGCTTGATTTAACTCTTTTATACAAAAACTCAGCATAAAACAAGAATAAAAAGCATGTATCAGCACATTCATTTGGAAGAATGCCAAAAGGTATACGTTTTCACTTACATATGTTCACTTATGATCATTTGTATATATAAAATGAAGGTTATGGTATTTCATTATCAATTTTCATAATACTAAACACAAACATTTGGAAAATATGAGTATCATAATTTTCTGTTTGCCTTTCCTGTATGTAATGTACATATTGAATATGAACATTAATGTATTATTTCAACTTAACACTACTTTTAAACAAGAAACATGTTACTATACTAAAATTATTTTGTTTGATAAAGTGAGTTGACTATTTGCCATTTTCTGTTCATGATATGTTGTAAACAAAAAGTTGTATCATGCATTGAATTGTGTCATAGTTTAACATTTAAAAGAATTTAAAAGTTATTTAAAAAAGAAATTATGGGCATATATGACAACACACAATGAAAAACTAATCAGTTTTTCCTTAAGTCCAATTTCAGCTAAATTTGAGAGGTAAAACATATACTTTTCGCAATGATTTATAGGGTACATCAGAGGAAAAAAAAATAAAATGTCAATGACCTTTTCCACAATTATTTTACAACAAAAAAATTATAGAGCTGGACCACTAAATCTTGACGTGGTACATTGAGAAAGCTCACAGGTTTGTTCCTGCTCCTAACCCCCTACCCTAGATCAGCCCACTTTCTCTTAAGTGGTGAAAATGTTTCCTTATATTTTCATTTAATATTTTGAAAGCAGGCCCTAGGGCCTCAATCTGTCTTCATAGAGGTTGTTTTTACACCCTATTCTACCCTTTCGAAATTTTTTTTTTTCCTGTCCCTAAACTTGGCTGTAGCTCTTTCCCAGTATTTATCTCCCTCTAGGAGAGTTCACTTCCCTGAAGAAAAGTCCCTTTCCTTTTAAGCAGTTTGTGCTAAGGCTTATACAGGACACACACGAGACCATGCAAATGGCAAACAGGACATAGCAAGCCTGGTTTCTTGGTTGCAGCTCCTCAAGGAAACGAGATGGTAAATGAAATCCTACACTTCTCTTTAGCAGTAATAGCCTCTGAAGAAGAGGTTCAAAAGTCTACTTCCCTTGGGACTTCTCTGGTGGTGCAGTGGTTAAGAATCCATCTGCCAATGCAGGGGACATGGGTTCGAGCCCTGGTTCGGGAAGATCCTACATGCCCCAGAGCAACTAAACCCATGTGCCACAACTACTGAGCCTGTGCTCTAGAGCCTGCAAGCCACAACTACTGAGCCCACATGCTGCAAACACTTAAGCCCGCGCGTCTAGATCCCATGCTCCGCAAGAAGAGAAGCCACCGCAATGAGAAGCCCACGCACTGGAATGAAACGTAGCTCACGCTCGCCACAACTAGAGGAAGCCCCTGCACAGTAACGAAGACCCAACACAGCCATAAATAAATAAATAAATTAATTAATTAATTAATAATAAATTAATTAATTAATTTAAAGAAAAAGTCTATTTCCCTTTAACAAACTCCATTTTAACCCATCCAAGCATCGGTGAAACTCTCTCTTTAGAATTGGAACTGCACATGAAGCTAGGTAAAACACAATGTGGTTTTTCTTTGCCTCAAGTGGTCAATATTTAGCTCTGAAGATCATGTGACTGACATCCAAATTTGCAGGTTCTCTGACTTGCCCAAGGCTATGCTTCTTTAAATATTTCCCCACAAAAGTGACCCATATATACCTATACACATATAATATATATTACAATGTACAACAAAGTACAAAATAAAGTGAAAAATAGGCAAAGTAATTAGAGTCTATTAGTTTTATTAGGAATAATTATCTTGTACTTCGATGGCATTTTTCTGTTTTTACGATGATTATATATATGTATATACACATATATATATATAAACATTATTCTCTTCAAAGTTTCAACTACAAAAAGACTTAGCGTTAGTCAAACTGAATATTGCCTACGATTATCATATTCTTCAAGCACACGATTTTCATTGTATTCCAATACAGACACTCCATTTCTTAAAACAATGACCTAAAAAGTTTTATTCTAATAGATACTTTTAATTCTAGTCTCAAGGTTCAATTGTTAGGAAATCAGTTCTGGGTACATGTTCAATTACTGCCTCTGCTCCAGTTTATTTTATTTTCAAACACTTGCATTCCAGATAATGAAAATGGTAGCGTTATCTCCATCGTTTCCCTTCATCTATTAAAATGAAATATTCAAAACGGTTATTATTATTATGAAATAATGACATGGATTAAAATTCTAAACTTATAAGGCAATAAAACACTCTGGTAATTTGGTTTTTCCATTTTTTTTATACTGGTTCAATTTGCAGAAATTTAACAGGCTTATGAAGCAATTTGTCACATAGTGTAGTCACATATCATACTTCCAATATTCATATTAATAGTCATGATGAGTAGCACAGATAACCAAGAATAACAACAGTTGCTTCATATTATCACACATTTCATGATTTTTAGACTTAACCTTCTAACTATGTTTGTCTTAAAATAATACAATTAAAATAAAAATTTTTTATGCTTACACAAACCTGCAGCAAGATGAGACAGACTGCGTAAATTAGATTGTGATTCCTCATAAAATGAGGACAGGCAATGGATACAGTCCTTGACAAGAGACTAGGGTCAGCAAAATCCCTCTAAGAACATCATATGGGTTTCATCTTTTTGGCCACTGGCAAAAACCTGAAACAAGCAATTATAAGGAACAGGGTTTGAAGCAGGTCTTTGGGGGTGATGTCCTAGGAGCAGAACAAACTCTGCAAAAGAGCAAGGATAACATTCCTGGCTGTGTGCACTGACCCTGCAATTCCATTTGTGAGAGAAAAGGGTGGAAAGTCGGAGAGTAAACTACTGATAGTCACATAGCAATCCCAGGAGTTAAGAGTTGAAGACAGGTCATCTAACTCCAAACTTTGAGCTCTTTTCAAAAGCAGTAAAAACAAGACTTGTTCTGTCAGTCCTGTCCAGTAGAATATTCTTCAATGATAGAAACGTTCTATGTACACATTGTTCAATATAGTAGCATTAACCACATATGGTTGTTGAACACGTGAAATGTGGCTGGCGTTTGACTGGAGAACTGAATTGTTTTAACTGATTGTTAACTAACTTAAATTTAGATTTCAAAGTTACATTGGGCTGGTGGCAACCATAATGCAGGTGAAACACTGTCTACAGGCAGAGAATTGAGAGTTGGTTGAATTACTCTGTTTCGTGACTATACCTAAGCATGGGAATTAAACCACCACATATGAAAAGAAGTCATGCTACCAAAATTTCTATATTTGTTACATTAAAAAGAAATCCCAATAATACTCCTTAAATTTGACTTTACTCTTTCAGGATGTATGGCATCTTAGTGGAAAAAAAAAAACTATATTGAATTTGACCTTTATCCTGTGTTTGCAAACTAAAACACAGGAAAATGATCTGTTTAATTAATAATGGGGGGGGGACTAGAAGAAGATGGCGGAAGAGTAAGACGCGGAGATCACCTTCCTTCCCACAGATACATTAGAAATACATCTACACGTGGAACTGCTCCTACAGAACACCCACTGAACGCTGGCAGAAAACGTCAGACCTCCCAAAAGCCGTGTGGATGAAAGGCTCTTGGTGCTCCAGCCAGGCATCAGGGCTGTGCCTCTGAGGTGGGAGAGCCAACTTCAGGACACTGGTCCACAAGAGACCACCCAGCTCCACATAATACCAAACGGTGAAAATCTCTCAGAGATCTCCATCTCAACATCAAGACCCAGCTTCACTCAACGACCAGCAAGCTACAGTGCTGGACACCCTATGCCAAACAACTAGCAAGACAGGAACACAGCCCCATCCATTAGCAGAGAGGCTGCCTGAAATCATAATAAGGCCACAGACACCCCAAAATACACCACTAGACGTGGACGTGCCCACCAGAAAGACAAGATACAGCTTCATCCACCAGAACACAGGCACTAGTTCCCTCCACCAGGAAGCCTACACAACCCACTGAACCAACCTTAGCCACTGGGGACAGATACCAAAAACAACGGGAACTACGAACCTGCAGCCTGTGAAAAGGAGACCCCAAACACAGTAAGATAAGCAAAATGAGATGACAGAAAAACACAGCAGATGAAGGAGCAGGGTCAAAACACACCAGACCTAACAAATGAAGAGGAAATAGGTAGTCGACCTGAAAAAGAATTCAGAATAATGATAGTAAGGATGATCCAAAATCTTGGAAATAGAATAGACAAAATGCAAGAAACATTTAACAAGGACGTAGAAGAACTAAAGAGGAAGCAAGCAATGATGAAAAACACGATAAATGAAATTAAAACTATTCTAGTTGGGATCAACAGCAGAATAACTGAGGCAGAAGAACGGATAAGTGACCTGGAAGATAAAATGGTGGAAATAACTACTGCAGAGCAGAATAAAGAAAAAAGAATGAAAAGAACTGAGGACAGTCTCAGAGACCTCTGGGACAACATTAAACACACCAACATTTGAATTATAGGGGTCCCAGAAGAAGAAGAGAAAAAGAAAGGGACTGAGAAAATATTTGAAGAGATTATAGTTGAAAACTTCCCTAATATGGGAAAGGAAATAGTTAATATAGTCCTGGAAGCACAGAGAGTCCCATACAGGATAAATCCAAGGAGAAACACGCCAAGACACATATTAAACAAACTGTCAAAAATTAAATATAAAGAAAACATATTAAAAGCAGCAAGGGAAAAACAACAAATAACACACAAGGGAATCCCCATAAGGTTAACAGCTGATCTTTCAGCAGAAACTCTGCAAGCCAGAAGGGAGTGGCAGGATATACTTAAAGTGATGAAGGAGAAAAACCTACAAACAAAATTAATCTACCCAGCAAGGATCTCATTCAGATTCGACGGAGAAATTAAAACCTTTACAGACAAGCAAAAGCTGAGAGAGTTCAGCACCACCAAACCAGCTTTACAACAAATGCTAAAGGAACTTCTCTAGGCAAGAAACACAAGAGAAGGAAAACACCTACAATAACAAACCCAAAACATTTCAGAAAATGGGAATATCGATAATTACCTTAAATATAAATGGATTAAATGCTCCCACCAAAAGACACAGACTGGCTGAATGGATACAAAAACAAGACCCATATACATGCTGTCTACAGGAGACCCACTTCAGACCTAGAGACACATACAGACTGAAAGTGAGGGGATGGAAAAAGATATTCCATGCAAATGGAAATCAAAAGAAAGCTGGAGGAGCAATTCTCATATCAGACAAAATAGACTTTAAAATAAAGACTATTACAAGAGACAAAGAAGGACACTACATAATGATCAAGGGATCGATCCAAGAGGAAGGTATAACAATTGTAAATATTTATGCACCCAACACAGGAGTACCTCAATACATAAGGCAAATACTAACAGCCATAAAAGGGGAAATCGACAGCAACACAATCATAGTAGGGGACTTTAACACCCCGCTTTCACCAATGGACAGATCATCCAAGATGAAAATAAATAAGGAAACACAAGCTTTAAATGATACGTTAAACAAGATGGACTTAATTGATATTTATAGGACATTCCACCCAAAAACAGCAGAATACACATTTTTCTCAAGTGCTCATGGAACATTCTCCAGGATAGATCATATCTTGGGTCACAAATCAAGCCTTGGTAAATTTAAGAAAATTGAAATCGATCAAGTATCTTTTCCGACCACAACGCTATGAGACTAGATATCAATTACAGGAAAAGATTTTTAAAAAATACAAACACATAGAGGCTACACAATACACTACTTAATAACGAAGTGATCACTGAAGAAATCAAAGGGGAAATCAAAAAATACCTAGAAACAAATGACAATGGAGACACAACGACCCAAAACCTATGGGACGCAGCAACAGCAGTGCTAAGAGGGAAGTTTATAGCAATACAAGCCTATCTCAAGAAACAGGAAACATCTCGAATAAACAACCTAACCTTGCACCTGAAGCAATTAGAGAAAGAAGAACAAAAAAACCCCAAAGCTAGCAGAAGGAAAGAAATCATAAAGATCAGGTCAGAAATAAATGAAAAAGAAATGAAGGAAACAATAGCAAAAATCAATGAAACTAAAAGCTGGTTCTTTGAGAAGGTAAACAAAATTGATAAACCATTAGCCAGACTCATCAAGCGAAAAAGGGAGAAGACTCAAATCAATAGAATTAGAAATGAAAAAGGAGAAGTAACCACTGACACTGCAGAAATACAAAGGATCATGAGAGATTACTACAAGCAACTCTATGCCAATAAAATGGACAACCTGGAAGAAATGGACAGATTCTTAGAAATGCACAACCTGCCGAGACTGAAACAGGAAGAAATAGAAAATATGAACAGACCAATCACAAGCACTGAAATTGAAACTGCGATTAAAAATCTTCCAACAAACAAAAGCCCAGGACCAGATGGCTTCACAGGCGAATTCTAGCAAACATTTAGAGAAGAGCTAACACCTATCCTTCTCAAACGCTTCCAAAATATCGCAGAGGGAGGAACACTCCCAAACTCATTCTACGAGGCCACCATCACCCTGATACCAAAACCAGACAAAGATGTCACAAAGAAAGAAAACTACAGGCCAATATTACTGATGAACCTAGACGCAAAAATCCTCAACAAAATACTAGCAAAGAGAATCCAACAGCACATTAAAAGGATCATACACCATGATCAAGTGGGGTTTATCCCAGGAATGCAAGGATTCTTCAATATACGCAAATCAATGAACGTGATACACCATATTAACAAATTGAAGGAGAAAAACCATATGATCATCTCAATAGATGCAGAGAAAGCTTTCGACAAAATTCAACACCCATTTATGATAAAAGCCCTGCAGAAAGTAGGCGTAGAGGGAACTTTCCTCAACATAATAAAGGCCATATATGACAAACCCACAGCCAACATTGTCCTCAATGGTGAAAAACTGAAACCATTTCCACTAAGATCAGGAACAAGACAAGGTTGCCCACTCTCACCACTATTATTCAGCATAGTTTTGGAAGTGCTAGCCACAGCAATCAGAGAAGAAAAAGAAATAAAAGGAATCCAAATCGGAAAAGAAAAAGTAAAGCTGTCACTGTTTGCAGATGACATGATACTATACATAGAGAATCCTAAAGATGCTACCAGAAAACTACTAGAGCTAATCAATGAATTGGGTAAAGTAGCAGGATACAAAATTAATGCACAGAAATCTCTTGCCATTTCTATACACTAATGACGAAAAATCTGAAAGTGAAATTAAGAAAACACTCCCATTTACCATTGCAACAAAAAGAATAAAATATCTAGGAATAAACCTACCTAAGGAGACAAAAGACCTATATGCAGAAAATTATAAGACACTGATGAAAGAAATTAAAGATGATACAAATAGATGGAGAGATATACCATGTTCTTGGATTGGAAGAATCAACATTGTGAAAATGACTCTACTACCCAAAGCAATCTACAGATTCAATGCAATCCCTATCAAACTACCACTGGCATTTTTCACAGAACTAGAACAAAAAATTTCACAATTTGTATGGAAACACAAAAGACCCCGAATAGCCAAAGCAATCTTGAGAACGAAAAATGGAGCTGGAGGAATCAGGCGTCCTGACTTCAGACTATATTACAAAGCTACAGTAATCAAGACAGTTTGGTACTGGCACAAAAACAGAAATAGAGATCAATGGAACAGGATAGAAAGCCCAGAGATAAACCCACACACATATGGTCACCTTATCTTTGATAAAGGAGGCAAGCATATACAGTGGAGAAAAGACAGCCTCTTCAATAAGTGGTGCTGGGAAAATTGGACAGATTCATGTAAAAGTATGAAATTAGAACACTCCCTGACACCATACACAAAAATAAACTCAAAATGGATTAAAGACCTAAGTGTAAGGCCAGACACTATCAAACTCTTAGAGGAAAACATAGGCAGAACACTCTATGACATACATCACAGCAAGATTCTTTTTGACCCAGCTCCTAGAGAAATGGAAATAAAAACAAGAATAAACAAATGGGACCTAATGAAACTTAAAAGCTTTTGCACAGCAAAGGAAACCATAAACAAGACCAAAAGACAACCCTCAGAATGGGAGAAAATATTTGCAAATGAAGCAACTGACAAAGGATTAATCTCCAAGATTTACAAGCAGCTCATGCAGCTCAATAACAAAAAAGCAAACAACCCAATCCAAAAATGGGCAGAAGACCTAAATAGACATTTCTCCAAAGAAGATATACAGATGGCCTACAGACACATGAAAGAATGCTCAACATCATTAATCATTAGAGAAATGCAAATCAAAACTACAATGAGATATCATCTCACACCGGTCAGAATGGCCATCATCAAAAAATCTAGAAACAATAAATGCTGGAGAGGGTGTGGAGGAAAGGGAACACTCTTGCACTGTTGGTGGGAATGTAAATTGATACAGCCACTATGGAGAACAGTATGGAGGTTCCTTAAAAAACTACAAATAGAACTACCATACGACCCAGCAATCCCACTACTGGGCATATACCCTGAGTAAACCAGAATTCAAAAAGAAGCATGTACCAAAATGTTCATTGCAGCTCTATTTACAATAGCCAGGACATGGAAGCAACCTAAGTGTCCATCAACAGATGAATGGTTAAAGAAGATGTGGCACATATATAAAATGGAATATTACTCAGCCATAAAAAGAAATGAAATGGAGGTATTTGTAATGAGCTGGATGGAGTTAGAGTCTGTCATACAGAGTGAAGTAAGTCAGAAAGAGAAAAACAAATACAGTATGCTAACACATATTTATGGAATCTAAGGAAAAAAAAAAAAGGCCATGAAGAACCTAGTGGCAAGACGGGAATAAAGACACAGACCTACTAGAGAATGGACTTGAGGATATGGGGAGGGGGAGGGGTGAGATGTGACAGGGTGAGAGAGTGTCATGGACACATATACACTACCAAATGTAAAACCAATAGCTAGTGGAAAGCAGCCGCATAGCACAGGGAGATCAGCTCGGTGCTTTGTGACCACCGAGAGGGGTGGGATAGGGAGGGTGGGAGGGAGGGAGATGCAAGAGGGAAGAGATATGGGAACATATGTATATGTATAACTGATTCACTTTGTTATAAAGCAGAAACTAACACACCATTGTAAAGCAATTATACTTCAATTAAGATGTTTAAAAAAATAAATAAATAAAATAATGGTAAAAGTTGGCATTCCTAAGGTACCTAATACATTACATTTTTGAGTCCCACAATACCCAGTAAGATCGATATACTTCTTATCTCCATTTCGCTTTCAAGGAAACAAAGACCAGTTGTGCATCCACAATTCAAAAGGCAGCCCGATGTGGGATTTCATGCTTTAAGTATAATTTTGTAGGGCTACAGAGAGAAACATAAAGCAGAGAAATCTGTCTCCTGCCTCTCAATAAATGACCTTTTGTTTTAAGGGTCTGGTTTTCAAGACTCTTGAGAGTGCATACATTATTTCATAAACCTTTGGAAGGAAATTAGAAATCCTAGCCATGGCTGAGAACTCTAAATTCATCTTCCATTCAGATCAGTCCTTGGGCCATCCACTTAATACATGTTTGTGAGAAGCCTGTGGATGTGCTTGCTTGCATGTGTAAACATGCAAACACGAAAATACGTATTTACCAAATCTTTACCTGCATTTTCTTATGGGAAATGGATTATGAATGATTTTTCTTTTTCCTTAACTGTGTTTTTTCATAGGTATACAACTAACATATCCTTTATAAACATAAACCTAAATAAATATTAAGGTCCTTTAATATTAGTCATGTGAAACCAGGTTCCAGGCATGTAAAACCAGGTTCCAGGCATTGGAGATAAAGTACTGAACAAAGCAGATGAAAAATCCCATTTTCATAAGGTTTTTGTTCTAGCAGATCAAAGCAAATGCTCAATACCATAGCACATTTTCTAGCTTGCTACTAAGTATTTTTAGAGCGTAACACAAATTAAATAATATTATGATTGATTTGAGACTGTAAAGTACTAAATATCATATTGCCCTCATAAGGATCTCAAAAACTGTAAATAAGTATTTGTGAACATATTATGCAACTATCTTAAGATAACACTATCATTTAATATGTAATTATTAAGATGTAATTCAAAATACAAAACCCCTTTATTTTGGGTCAATAAATTTAATAGTAAAAATGAACAGTTTGAAAACCAAAATTTTACTTAGCATATTCAGATAGAAGAACAAAGAAACCTATATAATCAAGTTCAGTATATTCAAACCCATTTAATAATTAAAGAGGAGATTTGGGAGAAACTTTTCTTTTACCGACAGTAATTTTATCATCAGTGGGGCCTTTAAGTTACGAAGTTTTCCCTGGTTTTAGGGAAGGATTTTTAGGGCTTTCAGGGTTTCAGGATAAAAAATTAATTGGAGTAAAATAATTTGTAGATTACTACTACTACTAATAATGATTAGAAGTCTGAATTTGGTACTATAGAGGCATAAAAAGTGTAATGGCTGACATACATAAATGCTTATTGGCCAACAGATAGAAATTCTTGTATCTTTATTTCTAGGGCACTTGTATGTAGGTATATAAGCTGCACAGACTATAATTTTTATTATCAATAAAGCATATCAACAGCGATAAAAGCACAAATATATTTGAAATGGCCTACTGTGTGCCAAGAATCTCCACATCTCATAGTTACATAAGTCTTGTACTCTGTTCAGTTTGTGTTTTTTGGGACCTGGCCTGCCCTTGTTTGTATGGTGGAAACTGAAGTAGCTTATTAGACACAAAAGGCCTATAAAGCTACTTTACACTACACACACACACACACACACACACACACACACACATTTTTAATATCCTTAAGACAGGACTGATAAGAGTAATACTTTCTTCTCAGCACAGTTAATGAAGTGTGTCTTCTGGCAAGAACACTCAGTAAGGTCATTTGGCAAAAGAACATTTTCCCAAAGGTTTAAGCACTTCCTTGCACAATTTTCTGTTCTTAACTTGATTAACTTCCTTATGGACAAAAAGGCATTGTTTCTCCTTTTCTGTCTAAAAAAAGCCATTGTGGTATGACTCTGGTTGTACAGACAACATGAAAAGAGCTAAATACCATTACTGATATTGTAGCTTCACAGCACAAATTCACTAACCATTGCCACATCAAAAGTGCAATGAGAGGGGACCCAAGATAAATTACCTGAACTTTTTCAGAGATAGTTTTTATTATTCTCAATCTTAAATATCTTTGGAACTTTTTTATATCTTTAGCCTCATCTGCCTTCAAGATAGCTGCCACACCACTGACAGTGTAATTGTTTTCTGGCTTACATCCTTTCCATGGCTCTCCAATTTCTTCTGGATAAAATTCAAAACATAGCATGATGGACAACACTCTCCACCATGGGGTCCTGGCTACCCACCTCATCTCTCCTCCAGTCATGTCATCTGTCCCTGCCCAACTGAGTCAAGGCACAGCCCCAGATCTCTCAGGACTCCCCAAAAGTCTACCTTCCTCCACTCTCCGAAGGCAGTCAGGACTCCAATCCTGCCAGGACTGCTCCCCCAACTCTACCTCCAGGCTGTGCCCAATACTTCCAAGGTCATGCCTACTATCTACTCTGGGACCATCAAAAATGACCTCCTTATGACCCTCATCCCAGTTTCAGTTCGTCATGAGAAACCTAGGACTTTCAGTCATCCTCAGCCTTGACCAGCACTTTCTATCTGATTCATTTTTGCCAACAGCATTCATTCCATTTGACGTGCCATAAATTTTTATTTTTAGTAGTCTTTCTCTCACCACTAGAATGTAAATGACTATGGGAGGGGTAGCTCTATTTTGCTCACTGATGTACTCCCAGTAATTTGAATAGTATCTGGCACATTGTAAGTGATCAATAAATACTTTTGAATGCATAAATATTGAATGTCTTAAAGTTTGTGCACTGTCCTTTGATGGGACATGATTTTAATATTTAAACAGAAATTGTATATGTTGCTTTCTCTTCTTGGAACTCCCTTCTAATCCACTCCCACCCATCCCTCCCCCTACCTCTACCTGGATAATTTCAATTTATGGTTAAAATCTCAGTCACATGCTCCTGACACATAGAGCACAGCACTAATTTTATTGTAATAATATTGATCACCTATCTGTTTTTTTCCCTGACTCTAAAGGATCCTCAGCTTTCTTGTGGAATTCCTGGCACATAATGTGTTTTTAAAAATGAATGGTTGGATGTATAAATTAAGGAAATATTAAAATGAATAATTAAATGGTACGACTGGTCAATTCACTACATGATCTGATTTAAACGGTGCTAGGAAAATCTTCTCTTTGTGTGCTATAAAACAACTAATAAGAAATAACAAAAACTCTTACACTGACCTATGGCTAATAAAGGATGCTTCCTATTATAAAGTCAATGTTTTGGACACTGGGGAGCCCAACAGGAATATATAGTATGACTGTCTGAACCAGTTAATAAATCACATCACATTCTCTTCTAATTGCCATATTCTTAGAGAAAGTAATTGTTATTAATAACTGCTGTTAATTGCTATCCTATACAAAAAGAAAGACAATTTAGTTGAAGAGGGTTAATTCCAGGAGTTTCTGTGTGACAGCTGTCAAAGGTGGGATTTGGAGAGAGGCAGGGATGTCCCAGCTAATCTACAAGAGGCAGATGGTGGGACTTTAACAAGGGTCACAGGGTTGCTTCCCAGCTACACTCTCTAGGTATCCCATTCTCACTGATCACTGCATCCCTAGCATGGAACACAGCATATGCTCTTGAATTAAAATGAAGCATTAGCTGAGACCTGAAGGAGCTGGGTTTTGCTGTGAAATAAGGGCAGAGGGAACATCACGCAGAAAAGCCCAGAGTCCTGAGTAAGCACAGCAGGTTTTAAGTCACAGCAAACAGTTGGATACGAAAAGAATCTGGATGCATGGGGCAAGGAGACAGAGAATGAGGACGGTAGGCAGACTCTATAAGCTGCATGGCATGGGCTTAATGCTATGGAACTCAGATTTTATCATCTTCTTAACTGCACTGCCCAGGCCCTGGAGTCTCTGTAAGGTCACTTCAGGAGGGGGTGTCTCCAGAGGCAGGGGGAAGGCAGAGTTACTAGGACGCCCTGCACTCCGACCTCTCCTGCACCACCCCCAAAGCAAAGTAACTCTGCTTTAATCGGCTTCAAATATCAAGGATTTACGTTTACTTGGGAAATAAAGATTTAAAAAAACATTCCACAAGGTGATCGTGAAAGTCTGCACTTGGGAACCCACGAATAATATCATCAGGCTTCTGTGTCAGAAAGAACATTTTGCAGATGGGAGGGCAGGGCCTGGCTGGGAGTCATGCTAATTGATAGTCTATGACACAAACAACGATGTATCAAACTGACACTGGCAGAATGTTTGAGAAGAAGTTACAACGAGTAATAGAGAGCATTTTGTGATTAACTAAACCTAAGTAGTGAGGCAGTGAAGGGTAGGAAGGGACCAAGATATCAGGCTAGGGAAATTGAGAAATACTCAGGTTCCTTTCAACCAGAAAGAAGATAGGAATAGAAGCAGATTTGGGTAGAATATAATTATTTGATTTTCCAAACCACTTAGTTTGATTCCTTATGGAACGCTCACTCAGATGAAGGGCTCCATCTGGAATATAGTAATATGTATTCTCTGTGAGCTGAAGAAACCGTTTTGGGTTGTGTGGGAAACAATTGAGCATTTTATTTTAGACAGCACCTGTTTTTTTGTATGATGTGAAAAAAAAAAAGTCATCTGTTGAGAGTGAGGGGAAAGATATGAATAAACTAAAGGAGGTTTAAAAAGTTTAACCTGATTGATCTAGGAGACAGTATCAAGAATAAATACTTTTCAGAATAGATTTTTTTTAAAGCTGAAGAGGTGTTAAGGCCATGTTAATACTGGGTGTTAGGAATGTGTAGTGGCAACAACCTGCATGCATATTTATGAGATTTCTCCCTGGTTATGCTCAGTGTGCAAATAGCAGGGACTGAAATATGGGATCATAATAGTGATCCATGGTTGAGGGTTTGTGAGCCACTTGCGGAAAAAAAAAAAAAAGGATTCCAAATAATTAAACATTTCTGTAAAGATAATAGTTCAAGTGATAGATTCTAGGGATGAAGGTAAGATCAGAAATTGGTCGTTGGAATAGCAGAGAGGTTTAGGATTAGGGATTTGGGATTTACAATGAAGCAGAAGAGGTTCTAAGAAAGCTGGAAAGATGGTATATTGGGGATATATTTCAAAACTAAAAGTCCAACATGGGAACAGCAGAATTAATCATCTTATATTTAAATAGTGGATAAGAGGCACTTAACGGAAACAAAATGTTCCAAAACAATACATCATCCACTACATGAAATGCCAGATGGATCATTAGGTTCAACAAAACACAACTACATACACACAACTTTTATACCTATTTATAAGTATTTTTAAATGTTTTATTCTATAAAAACTAAATGCTTTACTTTTACCAAATATGTGATCACTGTTCATTAACAAGAATAACATTTTTTTCCTTTTAAAAAGTTTGTCTTCATATTGAGAAGCCTTTACTGTTCAGTTGATATACAGAATCAAGAATGGCTACCATATTCCTGACGGTAATGTGGTAATGAAATATGTGAACTCTCAGAGCAGATAAACAAAGCAGATTATATAGCACCTCTTTATTCAAAAATAATTTGTGATTTTTCAACTACAAATACATCTTGCGTAGATAACTTAGATTATTGCAAAGCGAGTTTCTAGGAATAAAAATCTATTAATCTTTCAGTTTCTGAGTCAAGGCTACCCCAGGCCTTGAAAATTTTATTACTGTCCAGGGTTCCTTATTTCCCAGAAAAAGAAACCACTATCAAAGGTAATTCTGAAAATACATAGGATGAGAAACAGTCCTACAAAGGACACTATGCACCTATGTCTTAAAATGTGGAGGCCACACTTTGAAAAGGCATCACAGTTTAATTTATTATCGCTGCATGAGGGTTACGCAGCCTATCTTACAATTCCTTTCAAGTAGGTCGATGCAGGATGTGTGATTGTCCCAAAAGAAGTACAAGCTGTTATTCCTTATTTTTTTTTTTCCCATTTTGAAACATGGTTTGATCTCTACTCCTTGTAAATTTGGTATCTTCTATGTAGTACTTACTATGTGCTATCTTGAAGAAAAGAGGGTTTGAGGTTTGAATTTCTTATAAAACTACCAAAGTAATTAGATTGTCTCCTTCCTCCAGGTATGACACAATTAGTCTGAGTCTGTTGACTCAGAGACACAACATATCAACAAATGTTCCCCCTTCTTTCTCAAAGAAGACAGTATTTCCCAAGGACAGTATTGCTTCATGTAAATTTAAATAAGGGACAACTTTGTTATTTCTAAGGAATATGCAATCCATTTATAGCATGAAACGGAGAACACAGAAGTTTCAATTTCTAGATCCAAGTAAAAACCTGTCTCATATAAAAATTTTCAGCCCAGAACACTGGTAAGCTCTGAAACCACACTTTAGGACAAACTAAACGGAACTCATTCAGAGAAAACAGCAAGTGTGGGGAGCCCTCTCAGTTCATGGTATAAGGGGAAATATTTCAGGAACAAAAATATTTGATGGGTAGTTAAAGATTATAAGCATATTAATTGTTTTATATTTTGAAGGGATCAAAATATAGCATATGGAAGGTGTACATCTGTTAAAAAGCTTGAACCAACAATGTGATGGCTGGCGGAAAAATATTTTACTTCATTAACAGAAAGGGAAGCAGCACAACATAAGGCTTAATAGTGTGGACTCTTCATCAGATTGCCCAAGTTTTGTTTATGGCTCAATCACCTATTTCTTGATTATATGTTTTAAGCTTTTTATTTATTAGAGTGCTAATTAGTAAAATTCTCCTCACCTCTTTACCCACACTTCGATATTCTATGTTGTGATGCTTGGACGGGAAGTCTCGACCAGTGGCTCCCATAGGATACTTAATCCCCTCTCAGGGGATCTGTAAGGTCAAAATGCTACGAGTGATGATTCTGAGATATCATTTGCTTTTTTCACTCTCATTCTCTCATGGGTGTACAGTGGAGTTTTCAAGGGGCTACCTGACATGATATGGCAACACAGCAGCGGATGTGGTTATTCAGCTGTCTTCTATGAAGTTGGATGTTAGTCATTTGCAACAGTGTGAAATAATGTCAATCTTCTCACTAATTTTTTTTTGTTTTTGAAAATAGTCATTTTTCATAAAGATGTTATTTTTGTCAACATCTGAGGGGCCGATCATTGTAATTTCTAGAATGTGTCATCTTTAATATGGTAAATAGAAATAAATATCACCCATATAAACAAGAGCATTTTGGGGTCCTCAATAATTTTCAAGAGCCTAAAAGAGTCCTGAGATCAAAGAGTTTGGGAAACACTGCTGTAGACTACATTTCTCCATTGCCAGATGGAAACCTGTTGGGTTCACAGGGGGCACTAGGGAGACAAGAGAAGGGAGGAGGGAGAAGGGACTAGTTCCTGCTGGTCTACCTGCACTTATCTGTTAGATCTCTCCAGCATCTCACTGTCCCAGCACCTGGGTCCAGTAGCAAGGCGCTCTAGACTCCAGCTTACTGCCACACCAAGAAGGCGCAGTGAGCTCCTGCAATTCAGTCCTGCACAGACCATGGTGATGCTGTAAGAGGTTTGACTTCCAGGGCTGCACAAACCTCCCTGAGCTCCTGAGCTATCAGAGCCAGTCAGGAAGGGTCCCCTCCACAGGAGTCTTGACAGCGAGACCTGCCAGGCAACACCCACCCCTCAACTCTGCCTCCCAGCCCCAAGAGGTCCTCCTTCCAAGCTTCTGGGTTTTGATGACTCCAACCCAGGGGACATATCTGCTTCCTATGGTTCTACCTCAGTGTGTCTCAGTGTTCATCTTCACCTTTTCAACTCTCCAACACTGTTTAACCAGTTTCCTATTGCACATTTTCTAAAGTAATAGAGTGAGATTTCTATTTTCCTGACTGTGTGGAGGGTGATACAATTAGTGACAGGTAGTAATGCATCAGACATCTCTAAAAAGCTACACCTAATGAGAGAACCAACCATCTCTATGGTGACAAACTGAATTAAGTATCTAAGAGAAAAATTAAAACTCTGTTCTGAGCTTACAAATCTAAAAATGTGAAAGTATATTGGTAATTTGAACAATTGATATTAAATACTATGTTTTTACATAACTGCCTTGTGACTACATATATATATATATATATATATACATATATATATATATATATATATATTCCAGTCATTTAAAAGAGCACTTTCCTATATTTGATGGAAGTATCTCTTAAAATTATTACCTAAACATAGACTTCTAAGACACTGAAATGACAAGTGATGAATAATGATAAAGTATATTTTCTCTAATGTTTAGTTGCACAGTCTTAATATAAAAGGATAAATCCTGCAAAAAAGGTAATTTTTAAACAAATCATCTCATCTTATAGAGAACTTATATAATGATTTTTCCCTTTGAGGTTTTTGCATTACATACATTTTTAAAGTAAATAATTAAACTTACCACCTGAGAGGAGAGCAGGCTTACTTTTTACCATTGGACTAGAATGAGGAAACTTGTTGCTAAATGACATGAAAAGGTGTGTTGTGAAATCATCAGGAAGCTCGGCTTCCAGGAATGTCTTCATAAATAGCTTGAAACCTTCAAAATCTATCGTCTGAAAAAAAATTTAAACATATATTTTAAGACTCAGCCAATGTTAAGATTTTGTGCTATGCTCAAAATCATTAGTAGTAGACACGACCTCAAACATTCTTAAATCCAAGTCTACAAAAGGAAGGTAACTATTTGAGAACTAAATCGGGCAGTCAGTCCTAGGTTGACACTGGTGATTAGATTTGTATGTCTTACCTGCAATAATGGAGCAGGAAAAGCAGGAGCTTTTCACTCAGACATCTCTATTTCCACAGTATCTATGTGGCCTTAAAAATTTTACTCTCTGAAACTTAATTTCCTCCTCTGTAAATTGAGTGTAATATTCCCAATCCCGTAAAGTTGTTATGATGATTAAATCAGACAATTATGTGAAGATGCCAATGCAGAATCATGAACACAGCATGAATACTCAGAAAGAAAGGTATTTCTCTCATCTCCTTTCTTTGTCTCTAATGGTGAATATTGTTTTCGACAATTGGAGAAAGTGGTTGGCAGGAAAGTTTCACCCTAACACCAAGACGAATGGATATAAAATTCTAAAGTGAAATTCTAAATCTTCCTATGCAGATTTTCAAAGAAATCTACTTCAAGATCCATGCCCACTCTTACTCATTGCAGGACTATAAAAGCGTCGACATTTACATGCAAAGAACCATTGCTACTTTGAGAATCTCCTTGTCTACTTGGGGAAATGGTGATGGGAGCCACCTTCTATCCTCAAGTTAATGAGAGGATTTCACAGGAGCTACTAGGAGAGCTTGCTTTCTCCAAGCAGATGAGGACAGTGGGCCAGGATCTGACTCCTGCCTGGGAAACTGAGGACAAGGATACAGGTACTCGGGACAAAGACAAGAAAATGGTATTGTACTGGGCTTGGCCAACCCTCCTTGTGACTGCAGGGACAATGACACATACATGTTGCCTGGGAAATAGCTGGAGACCTCATGGAAGAGAAGGCCCCTGGAGCTGTGTTGGATACTATCCAGTAGGCCATTGGAAGGGACTAGGAAACCTACAGAGAAGAAACTGAGAGAAAGCCACATCTGTCCAGATCAAGAGACTGCAAGGGCTATAGGCCTCATAGGAAGCCCTTGAAGGGCATTTTTTTATTACCCAGTTTAACGTAACTGAGATGAAACTAAAAATGAGGAAAAAATAAAACTTGGCAGATTAATGCTCCTAATTTTTTACAGAATCCTGGCAGAGGAGAATAAAATTAATTCCATAAACTGCTATTTTGGATACAAAACGTCCATTTTTCCTATGTAAAAGTATTGGGATAAGGTGGTAGAGAACAACCAATTTTATTATTGTGCTGTTTTGAATAAACCCAAAAGGGAATCACACATACAGGGGTATCATTATGAGAAAGTAAAATTTTGCAGATTAGATCGCATGCCCTTTAAGTATATGTACTGTGTATGCTTTTGTACCTAACATAACCTCAAGCTAATACAAAACAAAGCCAAAAACTTCACCTTATTTATGAATGGTTCCAAGACTCTGTCTACAACTCAATCTGACATTTTTGGTTAAACTTAACTTAGTCTTGCTTTGCTTATTAATTCTCATTAGGGCACTTCAGATGTTTATATTGGTGGCGGTAAAAAGACTTCATTTCCTTCCATATTTAATGAATCACCTCTACCACAGAATATTGTAAATTCTACTAGTGGATTGAACCACAAAACTAAAAACTGTGAATAATATGAATATATAAAGAATAGCATCAATTAGCAGAAGTACTTTCAAAAAGCAATTTGCCACAATGAATGAAGCCAAGGTTTCAAAATACACAGATGAGGCCAGCAGCCAGACTAGTATATCCAAATACGTTGCCTTGAGCAGGGCACCTCTTCTTACTAATAGGATTCCTCAGGATGGCCTATCAAAAGAGAAGTAATCCACACTCAGCTGGATGAGTGACCAACACTTGTCAATAATCTTCAACATGTAAGAAGGGCTATGGGGAACGCAGGAGTTAATTTTATATGCAAAGTTATAGGAAATTTGTATGGTAAACATTCACAAGCATTGTGATTAAAATCAAAGTTACTTATAGTTGCTTTTCTTCCTGTACCCTTTTGTAGTCAGCAACTGTGTTTGGAAACATAACAGATGACAGAGCATGGTTTTGAAGTCAGACTACCTGGATCAACTCTCAGATCCAACACTTTCCAACTGTGTGACAGTGGGCAATTTATTAAGTTCTCTGTGCCTCAAATTCTTCATCTATAATACCAACCTCTTGATTTGTTAGGAAGAATTCCAAATCGTATTTGACGAATGAGCCTTAAAACCATATTAACTTAAATGTTTCCATTTGCATTTAACAAATCATTACATGGTTCATTGTGTTTTGGTGGGTGTTTTTAAAAATTGTTGTTGTTTACTTGTTTTTCATTTGTTTTTGGCTTTTTTTTGAGAAACCAGGTAAAAAAATGTGAACAAAAGACTATAATTGCTGAAATTTTTTTCTCTGAATCTTCCTTCACAGTAAGATTATATTTTAAAACAGAATTATTTCAAGCCAAGGGTTTGACGTGGTAACACAGGAAAACAACAACAACCAACCAACCAACCAACAAAAACAAAAACAAAAACAAGGACTTCAGAATAAAATGATTTTGTTTCATATTCCAATACCTCCACTCACCACCTGAGTGATTTGGGGCAAGAAACGTATCTGCTCTTTTTAAGGAAAAATCTGCCACATCCCAAGTGTGATAACCCACATAGGACCTCCCTGAAATCGGTGCTTGTGGTTTAATGATGAAAACCAGAAAAATATCCAACCAAAAGGAAGAAGTGAACTTAATGTATGACATCCCTCTTAATAAGGAATATATTTCTCCTTGGTCCTTCTTTTTTCAGATCTCAGGAAAACTTTCTGAATTTTCTCCAGTGTTGTAGCTCTCCCTTGCTCAGCAATCAAAAAATATCTTAGTCTTATTATCTGACATCTCTACACCTTAATTTCCTCCATATAAGATCAACTGTTCAGCATTGCTGCCTAAACGTAATAATAAATTGATGTAAAGCACTTAACGCACCCTTGGACACATAGGATGTAAAAGAAATAAAATGGTAAAAAAAAAAAAAAAAAAAGGGAATAAGTAAAAAGAAGCACTTGTTTGAGGTTAGATGGGTTTTTTCATTATCTTAATTTGCCCACCTCTTTATTGGTCCAGGAAATTAGAATTTCATTGCATTATTCCCAATCTAACTCTCTGTTTTTTGGGTCTTAGATATTTTGATGTAATTTTTCTGTGTCAGGCAACATTGGCAAATTACTGCCTTCAGAAAGCAAGCCTTTAAAAATAGATTATCTTACTTTAAAAAAAAATAAAAACTTATCGTAGACATAAGAATAAAATAAAGATTTCCTTAGTTCTTAAATGATTTCCATGAGATGATGTCATCCTATTTATGACTAAAGTTTTACTGATGTCAACTTTTTCCTCCAACTTCTTTACATTACTGGTGGCAGCAAACTTCCTTTCTCTTACATTTCCTGTCATTACACACAGCTTACAATGCTGTAAAACCCAAACTTCTTCAGAGCCAAAAGGCAGCTGCTTCAGTGTTTCAGATTCACTGAGGAATTAATCTTCAGTGCCTTTCCTGGTTAACCCATTTCTTTCTTATTAGCAAAAGATTTTCCAATCTTTTCTAAAATTCTATGTTGTCCAAAGTACCAAACATTTCTGTAAGTGGATAATGTCCTCAATCTATACATTTTCCTTATCTCATGATTTAGCAGAATATCTTGAAATTTAAGTATCTTGTTTTCTACTGCTGTCATCTAGCAGCATTAGCATTGGTTTTTGAAGATTGTGACCTTTAAATAGAATGAGATCATTTATATGCATAGCAATAGAAACACTAATGAAAAAAGTAGGGTCAGGCAATTGAATGAGTGTTCAAAAATCGAACTGGCTGTAAGCTCAAAGACAGATACACCAAATGATGTTTAAAATTTTGAAAACTGCTTTTTCATTTTTTTTTTTTCCCCGAAGGAACAGGCACAGACTATTCAGGGAGATAACACAGAGAATCTGTAAAGAATACAAACTTGGGAAGCTGCTCAGATGTTGCTGCCAAGTTGGCATAAATCCAAAAACACACTTCTATATGCCTTTCATTACTATATCTGACCATCTGGTTTCTTGGTGTTTAAATCCCTGCTAATACTAAAGAAATAACTCTAGCATTCATCCAAGTAGATTCAAAGTGAATGAAAATAAATGTCGTCATTCTATCATTACTTTAATTTATTTTGGCAGTCTTGGGATGAAGATTTTCTCATAATCAGCAAACGTTCATTATGCATACATCCACTTTGTACTGGGCTCTGTTCTCGGTGGTGTGGTAAAGATGTTACTGATATATGCAAAACTCCTTCCACCAGGAGGCTTATCTTCTAATGAAGGGAATAAGAAAAACACCAAAATAAACAGGATAAATGTACAGTGTCTGAAGGTATTAAATGTTGTCCAAAAAAATAAAGAAGGAAAAAGGTTTATATATGGGGGAGTGGTGCTTACAGTTTTAAATCTGATGACTAGGAAATGAGAATCGGTTCTGTGAATAAAGATTTCAATGAGATGAGGGAGAGAGCTTCGTACATATTTGGAGAAAGAGCATTGCAGATCAAACAGGTGGTGCGAATATCCTGAGGTATTAAGATGCTCCTGTTTTAGAGGATGTGCTGTAGGAGCTAGTGAGGAGGAGGAGTAGTCCAGAGCAGGACTGAGGGAGGACTCGAGTCACAGACAGGAAGTACAAGACAGGATCTTTGGTGGTGTGTGGATGAGGGCTGATCCTGTAACATACACTAGACCGTCAATAAAGCATTATGCTTTTAAGGTAGAGTGAGAGGAACAGTTACTGGAGGGATTGCAGCAGGAGATCACATGATCTAACACATTTTAACAGGATCATATGACGATAATAGGATCATAAGACTCTTTTATATAATAGGATCATTTTATATAATAGGATCTTATAACTTTTATATCACACAAAAGATGGTCCAATTTTCACATTTTCTAACAAACTTGTATACACAGCTGATTAATAAGTGATCTTTAGAAGAAAAAAGGGGGGCTTCCCTGGTGGCACAGTGGTTAAGAATCCGCCTGCCAATGCAGGGGACACGGGTTCGAGCCCTGGTCTGGGAAGATCCCACATGCCACGGAGCAACTGGGCCCGTAAGCCACAATTACTGAGCCTGCGCGTCTGGAGCCTGTGCTCCGCAACAAGAGAGGCCGTGATAGTGAGAGGCCCGCGCACCGCGATGAAGAGTGGCCCCCACTTGCCACAACGAGAGAAAGCCCTCACACAGAAACGAAGACACAACACAGCCATAAATAAATAAAATAAAATAAAATTTAAAGAAAAAGAAAAAGGGAATCATTGAACTATTATAGATTAGATTAAGGTACTAGCTAAAACCATTAACAAAGAAATGACTTTAATTCATTTACCAGCAAGTATGGACTGAGTACCTGCTATGTGTACAATATTGTTGGCTACTGGGCAAAAGAACTCTGATCAAATGAGGTAGGCAGTAACTTAAATTAGAGGCTTTCCTTCACTATTTCCATTTCCATTCTGCTAATTTATATCATTAACTAATTATATTAAATTGAACATTGACGTAAAGGTCATCGAACCAAAGTATATAAATTAATACGTAGCATGGTTAACTTCCTGAGATTTCAAATACATATTTTTTTATATTAAAATACTTTCAGAAGAAAAATGTGCACTTTAAATGTCTCATTGTTTATGCTTATTTTGTATTGCAATTTATTGTTCATTACTTCAAATTTCAGAGAGCTCCTTGATAGTCTCATAAAACTGCCATGGAGAAACTTCTGTTAAAGATAAAGGGTGAAAGTGAAAGTGTGAATTTCACACTGGATTTTTAAAACTTAGTTTTGGCAAATGAAATTATTTGTACTACCTCAGAGGTGCATAATTTATTAGTTGTACTTGTCTTTACCTAAAACTAACATTTATTAAGTCTCAGTAAAGAGAAAATTAGAAACATGTTTTTCAGTAAGACGATAAATGGCAAGAATAACAAACAATGCTACTCCAAGTTATTTTAGTAATTATGAAATACAAATAATGGATTGGAAGAATTTTAAGCAGATTATTTTTATCGTGATTTTCAGTATATCTTGTGATCAAGAGTCTGTATCCAGGGCTTCCCTAGTGGTGCAGTGGTTGAGAATCTGCCTGCCAATGCAGGGGACATGGGTTCGAGCCCTGGTCTGGGAAGATCCCACATGCTGCGGAGCAACTAGGCCCGTGAGCCACAACTACTGAGCCTGCACGTTTGGAGACTGTGCCCCGCAACAAGAGAGGCCGCGACAGTGAAAGGCCCGCGCACCGCGATGAAGAGTGGCCCCCGCTTGCCGCAACTAGAGAAAGCCCTCGCATGAAACGGAGACCCAACACAGCCAAAAATTAAAAAAATTAATTAAAAAAAAAAAATCCTTCCCTCTACTTTAAAAAAAAAAAAGAGTCTGTATCCAACTACATTTTGTACTTAGCAGGAATCCACTTGCACGGAGTAGGACGTTGTCTTGCCTATGTTTCAGTGCTGTCACTAGAACTGCTGTGAGTTGTTACTGAGGCACACACCAAATGCTCTAAAAGTTATTTCTCCTCAAAAAATAAAACTCAGTAAAGATTTTGGGAACAACTATGCATATATAATTTTCATTAATAATGTCAGTTTTTAATGATTGCTTACTTGCATCTTTACTTTGAAAGAAAATTTCCAAAGGGGGTTCACTTAATGAAGGTATGTGTGCAGGCAGAATTACAAGTATCTCTTCTTCCCTGCTAGACTATAAGATGCAACACAACACTGCATCACATAGTGCTTAAAACAGTGTCTTTTACACTGTAAGTCCTCCTATATATTTGAAGTATGGACACTGGAACAGCAAAAAAAGAAAAAAAAATAGCACAATTTCACTCAGTTACCTCTTTGTAGGAAATCTAGCAACAAAGAAAATTGATTCAGGTAGGATGGTAAGAATTTGTGAAATATAATAAATAGAAAAAGCTTCTGAGCAGGAATATACTGTTTCACTTAAATCTCAAACGAGATTATTTTAAAGTATAATAGCATATGGCTATATATTTAATATTGTAGCAGATTAAAATAAAATAAAATCAACAAAACTAATGATAACAAAATAACCAAAAATTTGGAATGGTTTCAAATACATACTATCCTATAAGTTCTATTCTTTCTAATCCATCAAGGTCCAAATATACCAGGGTTATTATTGGGAGAAATATCAAGATGGGAAGGTGTAGAAGACAGACTAGGAAATACTCAGCCAGCATGTGAGAGTGAGGGATTGACACTTTACAACTGGGTAAAGGCTTAAGAATTCAGGGCTTAAGAATTCCCTGAGTTGAAGCATTTTGTCAGCAATTTGAAAATATATTTAATAGTTTGACACTTTTTGATAGCAAAGATCATCTTGACCATTTCTATTTCTCCCACATTTCCAGATACAATATCCAGTATATAATATACATGCAAGAAATGCATTTGGGATGCAACCCAATTATTTTTGTTCCAAGTGCTTTTCTCACTTTCTGTATATTTATCTCTCACCAGTTCATGCTTTTATGCCAAACTCTTTCTTAAAGCCTCCAATATCTCCTTTTAATCTTCATAGTTAGTGATACACTCTATTATCCATAAGTGGAAAAATAAAATTAGGTGTTTGCTTAATATGTTTGTGGCATATAATGGAAACTCTCTAAACGTTATTGTGTTCCAGGAACTGCACTAAATATTAATATGTTACATGTATGCTATACTTCAATCCTCACGATAACCCCTTAAGTAAATGCTACTATCACTCCTATTTTATAGACGGAAAGCTGAGGCTCAGAAAAGTCAAGCAAATTGCCCAAAGCCAAAAGCTCCTAGTTAGTGCCAAGGACCTAAATATTTCTGACTTCAAAGGCTACTATGTTATAGTTAATCAAAGTATAATTCTATAGACAGATTTTGATTTTTCAATATTCATACCTAGTACAACTGGTTTATCACCGTCAAATGTATTGACTAGTGTATCAATAAACTAGCCATTAGAGAAAAAAGGGAAATAAAATAAAGTATAAAAATAAAAAGTAATGGCATAACTATCTCTACTCAGTTCCACAATCTTGACAACTCTGAGTTGACTGTAACTCTTTTTGACATACTAAGTGTAACCTATTACTTTTGACCATATATCTGCAATGTGTTCTAACTCTGCCCCCGACCTCTATTACAACCCCAACTGCCCTCCCAGTTTTCATCATTTGATTGGACTGCTTCAATAACTCATACCTGGTCTTCTCTTTAACTCAAGCCTGTTGTTCACATTGGTTTAGAAGTATTTTCCTAAGTGGAAAATTTAACTCGTTGATCTTAGGAATATCATTCATGATTTCCTTTACCTATTAAAAAAACCTTAAAATCCTTAGACACTCCAGGCCTTTCTACACAAATCTCTAGATTTATTTTCCCCTAATATCCTTAAATGTACTTCTGCTCAAAAAAACTATTCCTGTTGATGAAAACACACAAACAAAAACAACATACAAACCTTAAGATAAGTTTTAGTTGTAGCAAGCACCTAAAGAGTTTGCTCTACTTGTCCCTGAAGAAGTGAAAAAGATCACCTGAAGATCCCAGCATCACTTTTTCTCTAACCTGATTTTTAACTCGTATAAATTATTTAATAAATGTTATGAAAGAAATGAAAGAGCAACCTACACAGAATGTTTAAATACTGCATATCAAAGTTAGCTGTTATGATTAAACTCAGGAGAGTTACTAGTTTATTTTTCAAATTATTTAACCTTGTTTTTAAAACTCATCTGTAGAGAAAGCAATTGGAAGCAATTAGTATAATTGTATTTTATATACCCTAAATATTTACCTATTGTTAAATTTCTGTATATTTATTACAGAACGTTAAGGGAGAAATGGATCAACTGTGACATATCAACTGTAACAGATATCACCTAGCCACTTGAAGCAGTCAAATCATTAATCCAAGCTTTCAATTTTGGATAGATGTAGCAGATGGTCCGTTCTCAAATTCAAGATGTTTTCATAGATATAAAATAGTTTGTTTTTTTTGTAGATGTTGAGATTTGATCCTCAATGCAATTAAAAGAAACCTGCAAGAAGTTATTCAACTTGATTTGTTTAATTACGACATAACTAATTAATCTCACAAGTAGCCATGCAAATATTTTCTCAGATTGTTGGATGTGGTTCCATTCTATACAAGAGCAATTCTCTGAGTATCAAGGCATAAAAACTGAAGCAACATGGCGAAATAAAAGTTACTATGTATTTCAACAATAAGTAATACACAGTCAAAATTGGGTTAACAACAATTGTAGTAGGCATTTTATTCTTCAATTTGCTGGTATGTTTTCAAAACTGTGTTCTGGTTGTAGCTTTGATAAGAGGAGGAAGATGACTGAAATTGTGCTGATAGTAATAGGGAAGAGAAGCAGAAATACTGGTTAACATGTTACATCCATTCCTTGCTAACTAATTGTCCTGGCATTTATGCAGTTGTGAGAGGTGGAGCAAATACAACAGACACAATAACTCGCGCCAGGACAGCACTCTGGATTGCAACGAGGCCTGGTAGGGGAAGTAAATCACATGTCATGTCCTCCACTCATACCTCACGGTAGAAGGAAATTAATTTAGTGTTGGGAAAGACATCAGAGTGACAGCGTTATATTTACTACTTTATAGATGAGGAAAGTGAGGCTCTGAGAAAATCAAGGTTACAGGATTGGTTGGAGTGTCTCAGATATTCTCCCTATCACCTTTCATAAATTTTCCAGAACTTTCATATGAAATCATGGTGCTCCTTACAGTGTGATCCACAGCCACTGCCTCAAAACATCAATGGAACACCTGGCAGACAGAGACTTAAGTATTTTGCATATACTTTAGAATTTAACCCTTTTAACAACTCAGTAGAGCCAATACTCTCTTCATTTTATAGGTGAACAAACTCAGGCTAGGAGAGATGAAGTAACTTGCCCAAGACCTGCTCATATGTGGCAGATATGGATTTGAATTCAGTTCAGTTGGAAACCCAAGACCATGTTTACTCTGTTATACTTTCCAGGTGCTTTCTTTAATGGCAAAGGTTGAATTTGGTTCTGGAAGTACAATTATAGCTTACAATACAAGGGTGTTTATATCATTGCTAATAATTATAATAGTGTCAATATCCTTGTTAAAGACATTTCAAATATACATTAGGCAGCAGCACTACAAAATGTAGGTTCTGAAATCCCAGGTTTCTTATTAAGGGGTTGAAGCCACTCACTTGTCTGAATAACACAAACCCAGTACAGAGTACTGAGTACAAAGATAGAGTACGCCCAGGGAGCTATGAAAATTTAACTCAGCCTTAGGCCAAGAATCATCTACTGACAGGAAATGTAAAAAGAAAACCCTACACTCACAGAACACTGATAAACAAAGAACACACATAGAGTAATAAGTATGCATGCCCTCATTCTTTTTCCTTTTGGCTACCCTCAGCTTTCCGCATTCTTTCTACTCTGCAACTGAAATTGCTTCCCTACTAAACAACTGCATATGGAACAAAGGCTGAGCCAGGAAAAGGAAGGAAGAAGCTCATTCTACTGACCCCAAGAAAAGACGCTCATTTGCCACCAGTTTTCAAACAACCTGGAGCAGGGATGAAGGTTGTGCAGAATGGTGTGTTTGTTGAGTAAGGTGTTCAACAAATGCCCTTTAAAAGTTAGGCCCTGCCTAATAAAAGCAAATGTTTACTCTGAGGAGTTGCCTCCTAATAACATAAAGCTCATGTAGACTGTCTTTGGGGGAGCTAGTAGGTTTCCACAGAGGTCAGGGATGAGATCAGGGAAAGGTCATCCTGTGAAAGGGGCTGGTAAAAATCATCACCGTCAATGAGTTGCCATTTCAGTTGTGCTTCATCCTAGGAGACTGTAGTATGTAGGACCAGTGTCTAAGTCAGTCAAGATCATTCTGACGTAATCAATTGTACTGGGACATGTTGGGGATGAAACTGCAGTGCTTGTTGTCATTGAAACAACAGGGAAACTTGTGAATAAGAAGCAACTAGTACATATCCAGTATTGTCCAAGGGAGACAATGTTATGGTTTTAGACAGCTCATGCATTTTAGTAAGATATATTCCCAGTAGGATATAAACATCCATTTAGAGAACTCAAAAATGTGTTGTAATTCTAGGTATCCAACAGAACTATGGACCTAAAACTTCCTTGACAAAATGGACTTTACTAGGAGAGAGTGGTTGAAACAACAGTTGGATTGCTCTTTTTCCCAGGAGGGCTAAAATCAAGAGCTTTTCACTCATATTTTCTTCACAGATTCTAACAGCACTGTAGACCAATTAAAAAGTCCTTATCCATCTCATTTAAAAGCAATTATTAAATCTCCCACTGTAAAATAGTAATTTAAGACTTTCATTAAATAGATCATTTTACCAGAGTCTGATTATATTTCAGTGAAATTAGAAAATTAAGTTCAAGAGTCTACAAAACTGAAGCCTGCACTCTGGACCCTTTTTGATTCTACTGAGGTATCAGCTCCTCCATTTGAATCTTTAATTTAAACAAATATCAGTCACTTATAACTTTATAAGTACTACAGTTAATATTGTATATTATATGAATCTTATTGGTACAGAAGTATAGCTCAGTGATATGGATAAGAAATTCATAGCTCACATCAGAATAAAGAAAGAAAAGACAGATTTTAATAGAAAAGAAAATGTCTTACTTGTTTAAGAATGTCTTGTTTCTGCGCATGCAAGGAAAGAAAAGCATACATGCGTTAAGGTAAGATAATTTATACTTATCATCTCATACTGCTGATAATTTAACTAAAAAGTCAAGTTTACAGATTAATTTTAAAGCATACCCTAGATCCATGGGTCTAAAAATGTGGTTTCAAAATAGCAGCTTCGCATCAGCTGGGAAACTGATAAAAATAGAAAATTTTGAGCCCCATTCCAGAAACTAAGGTGAGGAGGCAACAACCTCTGTTTTAAGAAGACCCCCCATTTGATTCTGATGCCAGCTAAAATTTGAGAATCATTGAATCAATCAATCTTAGAACGTAATAAGCAAACAGTTCTAGTTGACATGAGATAAATATAATGAATAACACACACAGTATAATTAAAACCTTCCAGAGAAGAATGTGAAAATATAACAGCATATATAAAGATATATTCGATTGTACTTATTCCCCACTCCTATTTCCTTCTATTAGAATAACATACCTAGCCTCTCTCCACCCTTTTAAAGACAAATATCTTTCCATACATAAGCCACTGCTTAATTTCTTCCCATCTCTTTAGAGGTCAATGAAATAATTTGGTGTGGAATTTGAAATCCAGGGAAAAAATATTTATATATGCAATGCCAAACTGATTCTTTCTCATAGTATAAAATTCTATGACTCTCATGAATCAGTTATATCTGAGATGTTCTGAGTGTGTTTTACTATGAAGGTTCATGGCCTTCACAGTGGCCTGGATGGCCACTACAATCTACGTGTAATCATACTCTTTATATTGTCCACATAAGATTAGGTGGAAACTAAGGCATCTCTTACCTTGTTGGGCATGAGTCAGTAATAATTATGTGCAATGGAACATGCTATGCTCATTACAGAAACAATGTAATGCTTGCAATGACATGCAATGTCATTCAGTCCATGTGAAATACCTTTCCCTTCCCCTTATCCTTCTCATCTCCTCAGGTCTTCCCTCTCATTCTAATGGCCTAGACAATTAAGTGAAGAGGAAATGTCCTAAACTGGGATCTGAGACAACCAGATTTTAACTACGGTTATTGTCACAAACCTAGATGGTTAATCTTGGGAAAGTCATTTTACTTTTCTTAAGATGAGTTTCTTTACTTAAAAACTTTATAATTATATTTGTTTGGTTATCTCAACACCTTTCTCAAGTTTTTATTCTTAAAGAGTCTTTAAAGCCACTGTTTAAATTTATATTTTATGATTCTGTCATTTATTTCCTCACAGGAATTAAAAATAAATGAGTCATCCATATATTACACATTTCTCCTCTATTCAAATAGACTTAAACAGGTCACATTTTCATTGGATTAAGCTTTCATACACAGAGCTTTTATAATTCAGTAGTTCAAGTGAATCATAAGAAAAATAATGCATCTACTATTTAAGCAGCTTTACTATGTAAAGGGGAGAAGCAATTTAAGAGATATTTAGGTTGTTTTCTCTTTGCAAATACATTTTATATGGATGACACAGGCCACCTCCATTTTAGAAAACAAAGTATTTGTCATTTACTCTAAAGCAAGACTAGATTAATCACTTTTCTAATTTTTCTTGTGCAACTGAACATCAATTAGGTAGTCAGTCATCTATGCCTTTAAAATTTGAGAGTGGTTTCACTCTTAAATTAGAAATACTTTTGGATCTTAATGAGATCTAACTTTTTTGTTTTTCAACTGTTCATTATTTTAATAATGCATTTCAAGAGCAGATCTGTGCACTTATGGAGAGGTATTACATTATTGAAAAGGCTGACATCATATGTGTGTCTAACAATGAGTCTAGTAATTACCTCAATAAATCCAGTACATGGTGACTGATAATCCTCATGAAACATATAATATCAGTAAGACTAATTCTTGAGAGTCCTTTAAATAAGAAATAATTGAAGCAAAAAGTCTACTTTGCAAACAAGATCACATTCCAACTGAATTTACAGCCAACGGCTATCTTTAGGGGGGAAAAACTGTTTTTCTCTCTGTATGTAGATTAGATAACATGCATGTTTTCAACTATGATTGGAAAATGTAAATATTAATGAATTTTTGGGGTCTTACAGCAATTCAGTAAAGCTGTCATCTTTACCTTTCCAACCCTGCTTTCTTGGTCTTTGAGATTTTCAGTTCTACCAATTTATCTGCCAACATTCTTTCTCTCACTCTAAAGCATCTAGGAAAATAAAATGTGAGGAAAATGTAGGCCAGATGTCTGCTTTTTTCCCTCATGATATAGGCAAATGGGAGTAGCTTTAAATTGTCTATTTTCTGCATCATTTGTAGGCACTAAACATTAACTTTATTTTTAAAAAAGAAAATAAATCTTAGGTTAAAGAGTTTTAAAAGGTATAATTATGTATCAGAATGTAGACAGGATAAAAATATGGAAGGAAAAATAGTAAATATTGAAGTAAGAATAGTACGTATTGGAAACACTAAAAGGAAATTACAAAACAATATGAACATTTTGAGGTCAGAATTTAGAGATTCGGTTTTGACTAAAATATTAGTTCTATGAATCCCAGAGAAGTTAAATATTAAGGATAGCCAAGAACTGTGCTTTTGTAAACATTCAAAACCACAAAGATAACGAAAACAAAAAACAGATCACATTTTAATCAGCAAACAAATCTATCTGACGAATGGCTAGATAATATATCCAGGCAAAAGAGTCTTCTACAAAGGGCAGTTTCTTTTAGCTCCCATACAACCCAACTGTCACTTGGTGAAGCTGCAAAAGAACTTAACAGCAATGATGATCAAACATTCAATATGTAACATTTCTCAGCTAACCTTGTCTTAAAGACAAGGTTATTAACAAATAATTAGGGAGGGAAAGACATTCATTCAAGCAAGGTGTTTCAAAGCAATTGACAGGACATCAAGTTTTTATAGGGAAAGATTCATAAGCTTATTGGTAACAGGCTAAAACAAGATAAGGAGAAAAAATTCCTCTCTTTGTATCCAAGCCTGCTCTTTAAAGTAAGAGACCAGTTATATCCATCACAGAATCTTTCTTCAGTCAAGGGAATACTGCCTGCCCCATGCCAGTGTTCATTTGGGGTTAACATCTGTAGGTCATAAGAGTGAGAGTCAGCACACTTTCTCTCCCGTTCTATCTAAAACTGTTTCCTGACTTTTAGGAAAAGAACCTAGCATGTATTATAAATAATCTATACACTTCCAGGCACACAATATAGAAATGTTCTTTTCATTAGCAAAATGTTTTTGGATGAAAAAAGTAGCACATCATTTAATGTATCTTCCAGAATAGCATTTCATTATGAATTTCATTTTGTATATGAATATCTATTTCCAAGAACTCTTTATTAAGAAATCCCTCCTCCAAACATCTATATGAAACTTAAATAAAGGAAAAAAGGTTTTACCCCTTCAGGATTATACTTTGCAAGCACACCATTACCATGGAATTCTTCAAGAACGTCTTTTAATTTCTTTGTAGAATCTATAAGAAATAGAAAACACACAAATTATTTATATATGCTACTGTGGTTATATAATCCAGTCCAGAAACAAAGACTTCTTAAAATATAAATAAATATCACCAGGTATTAAATTTTAAGACAAACATGCAAAATGTTCTTTACCATTTTTGAAGGGCTATCTAACTGGAAAAGGCAATCACCAAAAAAGAAACAGGGGAATTCCCTGGCAGTCCAGTGGTTAGGACTCGGTGCTTTCACTGCCCGGGCCCAGGTTCAATCCCTGATCAGGGAACTAAAATCCCGCAAGCTGCACTGCAGGGCCAAAAAAAAAAAAAAAAAAAAACAGGAAAAAGTATGTTTTGACCAAGAATGGGGACACTGCCTATGTATTATACGAACTAATGTGCAAATAAATGAATAGGTAGTATGCTTTTTCCCTTTTTCTTTTGATAACATAACTTCTAAATTAATGAAATAGTCTTAGTTTAAAAAAAAAAAAAAAGGTATTCTTTGTTGAACTTAACAATACACAGTGCATTTTTCATGAATCAGTCTATTAACTAATAATAGCCCTGCTGAATAAATAAGAAAAATAGAATCCATTCAGAGGCAAACTATAGATCTTAGTATTTTGCAGGCATTTTTAGAGAGAATTTTCTAAACATACATAAAGCTCAACTTATTTTATATCAATTAAGAAAAAAGTTTAGATATGTTATGAAAAGTATTTTAAATTATGTTTTTTCAAAATTTTTTATAATTTTCAGGAGTTTCATCATATTAAGATGGTAACAAAAGAATCTTGAATTAATGCATGAAATAATGTCATGGAAGAACACAAATATTATGAGACAAAAATTATATATAAATATAATAAAATATATGTATTCAATCTACTAACATAATGTTCTCATAGTTATCAAAATATAGTTTTGACTAAGAAATCTCAGAATTATAATATATTTAAATGAGAGGAAAACAACACCTAACAAATACTTTTGTCATTTAAATATTCAATCAGTTTCAATAACAGTGATAAAAAGAGCTTGAAATTAAAATGTGGGAAATAATCAAAAGATTTGTAGTTTCCTATTAGGGAACGGGGCATGGATATTATTTCCTAGCATTTGAATATAATCTTTCCTGCCTACCCCCAAGACTCAGTGATTTTTGAATCATCATAAAACATGTTCCAGTTCCCAAATAACTAATTTACAAATGAGCTTTTGAAACACTCTTAAAAAATTCACTCTTAGATGCCCATCAAATGCATCATGCCTATATTTTATAAATTATAGTTTCATTTGTATTTATAAATTTGTTTCTTTATACCATAAATTCTGTTTAGTTTTATATGTATGTGACTGTATTTTTTTATTGTGATAAAATTCACACAACATAAATTTACCACTTTAATAACCATTTTAAAGTATACAATTCAGTGGTTTATTAGTATATTCACAACGCTGTGCAACCATCACCACTATCTACTTCCAGAACATTTTCTTCATCCCCAAAAGAAACCCCCAAACCCTGGACTTTTCATACAAATGGAATTATATAATGTATTGTCTTTGTGTTTGACTTCTTTCACTTAGCATAAAGCCTTCAAGGTTAATGTATGTTGTAGCATGTGTCAGTAGTTCATTCCTCTTTACAGGTAAAAAATATTCCATTTTATGAATATACCACATTTTGCTTATTCATTCATCAGCTGATGTGCATTTGAGTTGTTTCCATGAATAATGATGCTATGAACATTAATGTATACGTGTTTTTGTTCAAATATATGCTTCAGTTCTCTTGGGTATGTGCCTAAGAGGAGAATTGCTGGGTCATATGTTAATTCTATGTTTAACGTTTTGAGGAACTGCCAAACAGATTTTCACATGGCTGTCCTATTTTACGTTACTACCAGCAACGTATGAGGGTTCCAGTTTTTCCGTATCTTTGCCAATACTTGTTATTTTTTAGTTTTTTAATTAAAGCCATCCTATGGATATAAAATGGTTTTGATTTGCACTTGAGTAGTCATTTACTAATGACTAATGATCTTGAACACCTCTTCATGTGCTTATTGGCCATTTGACCATTTTTTAACTGGGTTGTTTTTCTTTTTGTTGAGATTCTCTGGGTGCGTGTGCATGTGCATGTGTGTGTGTGCGCGCACTATAACGTGCTTGAAGCCCGTACAGATTCCTATATATAAATATTTTTCATTATATATCTTGCCAGTGCTTTCAATACTGTGATCAAGGTTAATTTGTTATTCTGTGTCCCTTGCTAAATTGAAGGTTTCCCTACGGAAGAAAATGCACATTTTCATTTTTGCACAGCATTCAATTTATTACAAAGTTGAAACAATAGAATTGCAATAAATATTGGGATTAAAATAATCACAGCTATTCCTAAAATACAACAAATTACAGTAATTGCTTTGATGTGCACCTTGGCAGAAACTTATACTACTTCAGACACCAGGTGCTATATTAAAAAGAGACATGAAGCTGACTCCTTACTCTCAAATCCTTCTCTGTGGATGATAAAGCACTGTTCTAAGTTAGCAGAACACCTCTTACTTCCTCTTGTTTATAGATGTAGATTCAGACCCTTCTGTACATACCTACAGAGACATACATATATAGACGTGTAAATCCTGGAATAATATATCCCAATAGACTATTTTAACCATAGCTTGGCTCCATGATAAAACTGAAGGGGAAGAAGAAAAATTTGGTTTCTTATACACAGGACTTCCACAGAACCTCAGAGATACCACCTGAAGATGGGCTTTTCATTTCACATATGCATAGGAATACACAATCAGTAATCATTTATAAATGCCCTGGAGAAAGCAACAGCCTTCAAAATTATTCACGTCACTTTTTAACAGTTTACTGATCATAGTTTACACTGGAATATTCTTAGTGGGAGACCGCTAGGAATAAATTAATGAATTAAGAGCCAAAATCTCTATTTCTGTGACTGCATTTTCCATGAACTGAGGCTCAGTGATGATCTTGGTCTGGGACAATTTAAGAAGCTCTGATTCATATTCAGATGACTCACCATCAACTCAACTTGCTCGTTTTCCAATTCTCAAGTTCCATTTTTAACATCTTGACATCTGAAGTTTACCCACAATCCAATTCCCACTTCACAATCTAGTTTAGAACCTGGAGCCTTATCTTGCTCTTCTATTCATGTCCCAGTAAACTTTTTGGGTCCAACCTCCCTGAGACTAAAGTCTTGACTTTTCCAGCCAATCTTCTATAGATGGAGATTGTGCATGGAACATCAGAGGATTCCAGATATCTTGCCTTAACCCTGTATTATTTAAACAGAATCTCCTTATGTAAACTGTCTACATGTCTGCTTGGATTCCCAAATTGCACTGGATTGTGAAATACCTACTGCTGTGTTCTATGTATCTTTATAGGAACACACACTTACTTATTTTGTAACTCAGTTGCTTTTCTGGATTTGTTCCTATTACCTATCATCATAAACATTCCTAACTTTTGATTATAATCAACTGTCTGTCCAAAACAACATTGGACGGGAATTCCCGGCAGCCCAGTGGGTGGAACATTGTGCTTCCACTGCAGGGGGCATGGATTTGATCTTTGGTAGGGGAACTAAGGTCCCGCAAACCACATGGCATGGCCAAAAAACAAAAGCAAAAATACACTGGGGTAGCAAAGAGAAGTAAGGATGCATAACTATGTCCAACCTACCCTCTAGTACAAGACACACCAAGGAAGTGACACCTAGATGAATAGGTAGTAGTTGGGTGAAAGACATAGTTTCAGTCATATTTGAGCTAATATTGGAACTTCAAGTATGAGAGCACAGTGACAGATTCTGGGCTGAGAAATCCAGGCAGGAAGCCAGACAGTCAGGCAGCTATGAACTGGGAGATCAATTCACAGTTAATATGTATTTGTAATGGGACAAAGGTCCGGCTTCCAAAAAGATTGGCAACTGAAATGCCAGGCAGCCAGGTTAAAACAGCTGCTTTAACCCTTGGGATAAGGGATTAGGACAGATGCTCAGCACAAAATATTGGGTCTCCTAGAAAGCAAAGGAGGATCATGACTTGAGGCAATTCTGAAATAGAGGGCTAATTCCAGAGTCAACGATGCTTGCCTTGGCTACGAGGGCAGAAAACTTAGAGAAGAACACTGGATACCAATTGCTGCCTTCTGACTAGCATATCCATCTTCGAGGAAGTAATTTAATGTTATTAACCACAACAAAGAGAATGGGGTCATTTTAGGTTGTCTTTTCCATCACTCTCAGCATCATCTGAAAAGTAAGGTGGTACTAAGCCTAAAAGCAGGAGTAATTTTTTTGAGCAAGCACTTCTGATATATGCTGAAATGGAGGAAATCTACCTGGGGACTGACAGAGGAGATTTTGTCTTGTCTTTCTAGCACCTGCTCTAGTGCATGAGTTGTTCCAGACGTCCTCTAAAGTACTCACTCCCTGTGAATCCTCTCATGTTTGGCTGAGTCACATAATATCCAATGCCATGAGAGTTAAAGTAGCTACATTTCAGAAATGTTCAGTTAGGAATATTCTGAATGTGTACATGATTTTCAAGGAAAATTTAAATCCTTTCATATAATTCTGACATAAAAATAAATTGAAAAGTGTATTTGGCAATGATTAGAAAATAGAAGAATCAAGCTAATGGGTCCTAAAAAATGCTACATAAAAAAATAGAACACTTTTAGTTTACTTCCTATCTCTTTAGGTGTCTGTTGCATCTTGAATAAGCTTCCCTTGTGATTTTACTGCCTCTTTGCTTCTTTATTCCAAAAAACTCAACATGTGTTTGTCAGATTAATTGCAAAGGCCCCATGGAGTAATGGAAAGATTTAAAGCCAGATAAATTTGGATTTGAGTCTTGGCTCCAGAATTCTTGGCTGAATGTCCCTGGGCATATATTTAACCTCTCTGTGGCTCAGTTTTCTAATACTTAAAATTGGAATAATGATACAGACCTTGAAATACTGTGTCTAGCAAAGTGTCTAGTGCCCAGTAGATTCCTGTTCCTTTGCTCCATCCTAAACAGACTTCAAACACATCATCATCATTCAATATTTCCTTTTGTCTTTGAATTGAAGCACAAGCTCCTCCTATTGGCATCATAGATGTCTCAAAATATGATCCAAACGTACCTACAGATATTTATTTTCTGTGCCTTCCATATTTACAATTCAATATATAGACATCCAATTCCCACGGTATCTCATGATTCCAGAGTCCTTCCTTTTCTCATGATGTTCTTTTTGCCCAGCATTCCCTTTAATGTCAAATGAAGTTCGAGCATAATATATGCCACAGTTTACCTGCCACCTTCTCTGCAAAACTTCTCAGGGCCACCTTCAACTACAGCAGACAGCAATTTGCCCTGTGTGGAACTCCTCATAATAATTCTCTTAGAATCTATACCGGATTTATGTATTGAGTACTATTAACACTATGAATTAAAGTTTGCATGTGTAGAGTGTTTTGGAGATTGCAAAGTGTTTTACCTTCTTATGTCATTTAAAACTCAAAATTACCTTATGACTTCATCAAACTTTCTCCCCATTTAAAACATACAATCAAGGTTAAAGAAGTCATTATTTATTCAAAAATCACACAGATAAGAGATTAAGGTAGTGATCCAAATTCTTGTATATGACATAAATCTGGTCTCTTTATGTTAGAAAAAGAACTAATAGAATTTTCCATTACAGCCAAGTCTTCTTCTTTGGAGTCCATGACTTTTGTTAAGTTAGTTCAGAGGATTTTATTACTTATTTTTCTAGTACATGGAAATATTCTATTGCTTTTTTACCAACTTAAATTAACAGATGAAGGATATATCTTCTATGTATACACGAAATATAACAGGAGGGGTCAAGATAGCGGAGAGAAAGATTCTGAGCTCATCGCCTCCCATGGGCACAGCAAAATTACAACTATTTACAGAGCAACTATAATGAGAATGACCTGAAGAATAGCAGAAAAGATCTTCTACAACTAAAGATATAAAGAAGGAACCACAAAACTGTGGGAGGGATGGAAATGTGGTACAGTCAAGAACAACAAACTGGAAGACAATCACAATTGCAGAGGTCCCCCCCAAGGAGTGAGGGGTCCCACAACAAGCTCCCCAGCCCAAGAGCCCTGCAGCAGAAAGTCGAACATCTGGCTTTGAAGGCTAGAGGGACTGGCATTCAGGAGAATAGAAGGGCTTTAGGAAACAGAGACGCTGCTCTTAAAGGGCAAAAGCAAAATCTTCACATGCTCTGAGACCCAGGGCAGAGGCAGTAATTTGAGAGGAGCCTGGATCGGACCCATCTACTGATCTTGAAGAGCCCTTTGGAAAGGCAAGTCCCCAGTGCCACCCATGATGGTGGCAGCCAGTAGTTTTACCACCCAAATGACAGTCATAGCCACTATGAGAAGACTATTCTATTCCACTGGTTAACAACAAGACTATCAGACTTATAAAATTCATTTGTCATTTTTAACAATAACAAGTTTTTAAAGAACTGACTGTAAATTAATAATCTTGTCCTTTATTTGCCAAAGTAAACAGTGCCATGGGTCCCTGTTTCAGTGAGGACATTGGGTTTCCAGGGAAAACTGAGAGCTTTGACAACTTGAGAGAGGCTACCAATGCCTTTAATCTTCATGTTACATGGGACCATGGAAAAGTCATCTTTTACTACTCTTAACTGAGTGATTTCAAAAGTTTCCTTCAAAATCTAGACTTCCTAGCAGAGATTTTTTTCCCCTTATCACAAAGGATATTTGTGGCCTAGAAATCTTTCCTGTGCCCCGTCAGAAGCATCTTTGCAGTGGCTGTTTTAACCCTGTAGTAGTAGGGTTGTGTTAGCTGCAACTGTTTTAAAGAAGAGACTTTTCTAATATAAATAGTAAACCAGCATCCATGTGCATAACATATTAGCACAGATCTTCCTCAACTTACGATGGGGTAACGTCCTAATAAACCCAACATAAGCTGAAAATACCATAACTCAAAAACGCATTGAATACACCCAACCTAGCAAACATCATAAAATAGCATAGCCTAATGAAGATGTGCTCAGAACATTTACATTAACGTACGACTGGGCAAAATCATCCAACGCAAAAACAATTTTATAGTAAAGTATTGAATATCTCATGGAATTTGCCTAATATTTACCGAAAGTGAAAAACAGAATGGTTGTATGCGTAGAGAATGGTTCTAAGTACATGGGTTGTTAACCCCTGCAATCCCATGGCTGACTGGGAGCTACAGCTTACTGCTGTTGCCTGGCATCATGAGAGAGTAACGTACTACATATGGCTGGCCTGGAAAGAGATCAAAATCCAAAATTCAAAGTACAGTTTCTATTGAATATATATTTCTTTTGCACCACCATAAAGTCAAAAAATCATTAAATTAACCCATCGTAAGTTGAGAACCATCTGTAAATGATACAAAATTAAATTTGATAATTAACATTTCCCTTAGCTATATATAGTACTTAAAATTAGCAAAAGAGCTTTATCTTTGTCTAACCAAAACAGTTTTGTTTTTAAACCAGCGGTACTCAAACCTGGATCCATCTTACGATCACCTGAGTAATTTTTAAAATATACTGATGCCTGGGCCCAAAACACAGTGATACAGATTGCATTGGTCTGGGGTGGATCTCAGACATAAGGATTTTTAAAAAGCTTCTCACATGATTCTCATATTCAGGTAAGGTTGAATTAATCACTGCTCTGATTCTTAAAAAGATACACAAAGAAACTGAGGGTTAATCAGCAATTTTTTCCTGCTATATTTTCCTATATATGTATATATATTTTGTCTGGTTGTTGCTCAATGGGCTTCTATCAGGGAAACAAAAACTTACTAGAACATTTTATATAAAAATTTGTCTACTCTCACCTCCGGTCACAATGGCAAAAAATAGTATTTTGAAATTCCAGAAGTTGACATTGCTATTAATGCACTTCCTCAGGTGATGCAGAAGATGCTCTACTTAAATTGTAGTCAGCAGCAGAAAAGAAACACCTACAGCAGTATAGAGTAAGATATTTGGAGGAGTAGTCATCAGTTCTCTCATCAGAGACAGAAGTTCACATCTACTTGTGTGAAAATTTTAATAAAACTACCAAGAGATTGAAAAAAAATGTGTAACTATTGTTAAAAATAGTCACACTGTAGCACTTTATATGCTAGTTGAAATCTATACACTTGGATTTTAAAATACATCCTAAGAAGAATATTCTAATGATACAACTACACTAGGAAGAGATGTAAAATAAGCTCTTACGGTGTTCTTTTTTTTCTTTTTTTTTTTTTTTTAAAGATTTATTGATTGATTGATTGCTATGTTGGGTCTTCGTTTCTGTGCGAGGGCTTTCTCTAGTTGCGGCAAGTGGGGGCCACTCTTCATCGCGGTGCGCGGGCCTCTCACTGTCGCGGCCTCTCTGGTTGGGGAGCACAGGCTCCAGACGCGCAGGCTCAGCAATCGTGGCTCACGGGCCTAGTTGCTCCGCGGCACGCGGGATCCTCCCAGACCAGGGCTCGAACCCATGTCCCCTGCACTGGGAGGCAGATTCTCAACCACTGCGCCACCAGGGAAGCCCTCTTAAGGTGTTCTTATTATAAGTTTCCTCTCCACATGTTCTTGCAAATTCTTGGGATTATTGTTAACTTGAAAAGACAATGGCCATAATATCTTCCAGAAAAGGGCTATACACATGGCAGTAGCTAGGTCTATTTACCTGGAAAGACAACTACTTCATTCCAGAATAACTTGATCTGAGACCATGAAGAAAATCTCCTTTCTCCTTTTAATATTCATTATTTGCTGATAATACTCTTAAACGACTAGTCCTTAAAACACTTTTATGCGTTTGCTATTATTTTTTCCCTTCCTCATCTACCTATACTTAACCTTTTGGTGTGTGCATCTACTGCAATGTCTTGGACAAAATATCTGTAGGAGTGAATCTTAGATAAACAAAATATCTGAGAATTTTGTTAGTAAGCCTAAGCCAGCTGGACACTGTCCTAAGAACCCGTGAAATAATTTATATTGCATACATATTTTACTATACAGGAAATTCATCAGGAAAATATATGCTTTCATTTGAGCCACTCATCTATACAATAACAAAAAGTTGATATGGAGAACAATTTTATTTATTATTTATTTTTGGCTGTGTTGGGTCTTCGCTTCTATGCGAGGGCTTTCTCCAGTTGCGGCAAGCGGGGGCCACTCTTCATCGTGGTGCGCGGGCCCCTCACTATCGCGGCCTCTCTTGTTGCGGAGCACAGGCTCCAGACGCGCAGGCTCAGTAATTGTGGCTCACGGGCCCAGTTGCTCTGCGGCATGTGGGATCCTCCCAGACCAGGGCTCGAACCCGTGTCCCCTGCATTAGCCGGCAGACTCCCAACCACTGCGCCACCAGGGAAGCCCTGAGAACAATTTTAATTAAGAATTTTAGGACTTGCCTGATGGTGAAGTGGTTGAGAATCTGCCTGCCAATGCAGGGGACATGGGTTCAAGCCCTGGTCCGTAAAGATCCCACATGCCGCCAAGTAACTAAGCCCGAGCGCCACAACTACTGAGCCTGCGCTCTAGAGCCCGCGAGCCACAACTACTGAGCCTGTCTGCCACAACTACTGAAGCCCGTGCACCTAGAGCCTGTGCTCCACAACAAGAGAAGCCACCGCAATGAAAAGCCTGTGCACTGCAACGAAGAGTAGTCCCCTCTCACCGCAACTAGAGAAAGCCCGCACACAGCAACAAAGACCCAACACAGCCAAAAATAAATAAATTAATTAATTCAAGAAAAAGAATTTTAATTGGTGGCTGAATTGACTGGTTAGATTCAGTGGAGTGCTGGCAAATGTTTAACAACTGCTGAGGGTACACAGTGCTGACTTGAAATGTTTGCTGATTTAGCTCTTATAAATATTCCCATCATGGCCATTTCAAGCCTTCAATATGACATCATGAATGTGGAGTTGGGAAGAGATGGTAACATTGGACTCGTATGAGCAGTAGTTAATGAACTAATAAACATAAAATTTTATATACTTTAAGGACAAAGAAGAGGTCTTTCAAAACAAATAAAGATAAAGAGCAGAAACAAAAGCCCCAGTTGCAAGTGTGCAATTATTCTTTCAGATATTTGAGAGGCATGCATTGAGTTTGAAACAAGTATTATTCTAAGTACCTGGAATATATCATTGCACAAAACCAAAAATATTCTGGGTCACATGGTTTATAGTCTAGTGCAAGAAGATAGAAAATAAACATTACACATAAATGTTAAAAGATGTCAACTATTATGGAAAAATAGTACAAGGTAAAAGGGATTATCAGCTTGCAGGACAGTTTGTGATTTTAAATAACGAGGTTAGAGTAGACTTTTGTGAAAAGGCGAGATTTGGGCAAAACACTGAATCTAATTTATGTTTTAAAAGAAGCACTCTGTTCACATAAAACTAATGAAATCTGAATAAGCTTTGTGCATTATACCAGTGTTTTGATAGAATTTTATAAACCGTATTTATGTAACATGTAACCATCTGCAACTGGTACATGGGGCCTCCTGTACATATTTTTTGGTAAGTTTCTGTGAATCTATTATTACTTCAAAATATTTTTTTAAAGGAGCACTCTACTATATTGAATACAGACTGCAGAAGACAAGGATAAAAGCAGGAAAATAATTATGGAATTATTATATTAATCCAGTCTAGAGATATGACTTTGCTTGAAGGTATTAGTGATGGAGCAGGAATGATGGATTATTTTTTTTTATCATTATTTATTTTTATTTATTTATTAATTTATCTTTGGCTGCGTTGGGTCTTCATTGCTGTGCCTGGGCATTCTCTAGTTGCAGCGAGCGGGGGCTACTCTTCGTTGTGGTGCGCGGGCTTCTCATTGCGGTGGCTTCTCTTGTTGAGGAGCATGGGTTCTAGGCTCACAGGCTTCAGTAGTTGCAGCCTGCGGGCTCAGTAGTTGTGGCTCGTGGGCTCTAGAGCGCAGGCTCAGTAGTTGTGGCTCACGGGCTTAGTTGCTCCACAGCATGTGGGATCTTCCCGGACCAAGGATCAAACCCATGTCCCCTGCATTGGCAGGCGGATTCTTAACCACTGTGCCACCAGGGAAGTCCCCTTCCTTTTTTTTTTTTTAATTTTTTTTTTATTTTGACAGATTATTTTGAAAGCAGAGACAAAAGGATTGCCTGATGGATTGGATATGGGTTGTGAAAGTGAAGAGTCAAGAGGATCCCAAGGTTTTATGTTTGAAGAACTGGATAAAGAGGAATGGGGAACACTACAGAGGGAGCAGGCTTGGGATGGAGAGTTCTCAACTTTACTTTTAGGGATTTTACATTTGAGAAATCTATTAGACATCCAAGTGTAGCAATCAAGGAAGCAATTTTACATAAGTGTGGAATTCAGAAGAGGGTCTGAGCTAAAAAACTAACTTTGAGTGTTATTTGTATAAATGATGTTTAAATCCAGAGCTGGATGATATCACATAGAGAATAAATGTAGAAAAGATACCAAGGACTGAGACATGGAACACTCTGAATTTCAGACGTCAGGAAAAGAGGGGGAACATGCAAGGAGACTAAGAATGAGTACTGAGTGAAATAGCAAGAAAAACCAGGAGAAGCAAGTGGCATGAATTCAGTGTTACATAATGTCAAGTAAGACGAGGAGCAGAAATTGATCACTGGATTTAGCAAGAAGAAAGTCACTCGTGTCCTGTCAAGAACTGTTTCAGTTTAGTGTTGAGACAAAAGCTCTATCACAGTGAGTTAAGAGAAAATGAGATGGGAGGGGTGGGAGGCAGCAAACAGAGGCAACTCATTCAAAAAGATTTGCTACAAGTGGAAGCGAAGAATTTGAGCAGTAGCTGGAGTGCAGGAAGTGGACTCAAGATAATTTTTTAAGAGGAGAAAAAGGAAAACAGCATGCTGATAGAAACGATCCAGTAGACAGGGAACAACTGAAAATGAAGGGAAAAGAAGGGAAAGCCACTAAAATGGTGTCCTTAAGTGGATAAGAAAGAACACAATCTCATTCACAGCAGAAAGTCAGAAGGTCTGGCGTAGGGTGCAGGGCATGGATAGTTTACCTAAGTGAGATGGGACAATATATGGATTCATGTGATGGGGGAGGTAGATGTCCAGTTGGTGTATATAAAGTTTTCCTCTGATTACTTTAGTCAATGGAGGAGAAAGAAAGGCCATGAGCTGAGCAAAGAGGACAAAGGAAAAGATGGCGATTTGAGGAGAGGCGTGAGGTGTTGAAAAGTCACCCAGAAGGACAGCAGAAGTGAATGGACAAGGGAAATGGGGCATGACTGTCAGGACACATGGAAGGCTAGTCAGCTATAAAGTAGGGGGAGAGTTAAAATTAACTAGGGTTATGGTTTGTCCATCCAAGGGCTATGGAGTGAGAGGGGCAAGAGAGCTACGGGGGGAAACAAGGAGACTATTTCAATGACTTCTCATGGGGCACTGCCCTCGGGTTTTAGATCATTACTTCAAGTCAGGAAGAGTCCCCTGTGACTCTGCTGGTCATCCTCTTCGGTCTGAGAGAACAATTTGGGGCAGTTACTGTGCTTTTCAGAGCTTTATGCCCTCTACTCAGACGCCAACCTCCTTTGCACCGGCCATAATGGGATATGAAAGAGAGAAATTGGTACTTCAGGTTGCTTTCTATGTGTGTTTCCCCAGAGCTAACAGTACCTCGGTGGTTCTTGTCTATCTTTTTGTCCCCTTTCCTTCAATTTTTCTCCATTCTGTTAAGTGGCCAATTATGCTTGGACACATAACGTTCTGTTTAATAATTGTCTTTTCAGCCTTCCCCCTTGTCCAGAGGATAAAATGGAAAGCCCAAGTAGTTAAGCTCTATGTAGACCCATCATGTTAGTAATGAAAAGGGTTATTTCTCTAGAGAGGCATAAGCCTCTTGTCCTCTTTTCCACCACCCCTGCTCTTCCCTTCCCGTCCGACGACTCTACCCATGCCGGCACACACTCACTCAATTCATTTTGGAGAGGCTGAAAAATAACAGGGAGACAATTCTTGACACTTTCTGTTCCTTGAGAACACTTTATAACTTGTATGGTTGAAGTTACATATTTTTTCCCCACTCCTTGAACTTAAAGTCTGCTCTTTTATTCCCTATAATTTTTTCTTTCTTTTTAAAAGTTATTTTGAGTCATTTATTAGATTCAGTGAGGGTAGGTTTTACAAATTGAATTCACTGTGTTTTTCCAGAGAGATAGACTAGATTTATATATATGTATATATATACATATACATATATATAGTTGCAAGAAATGATCACTTCACGCAGTATTGTTCAAGTAGTTCCTTCACAAATATGATGTGGCATCTTCAAACTAACGAGCTCATTTTCAACTAAATATCAAGATTTTTAGATTCGCTAGTGCTAATTAACCACCATTCACTATTTGTGATGACAATATTGCTATTAGTAAATGGGGATGATAATAATAATATCTTCCTTGTGCTTCTGCTGAGATTAGTACCTGGTGCACATTAAGTATTATTATATTAACTGTGAGCCCTTATCATCATCTCTGCTGTCAGATTTATACTAAGCTCTGGGAATTTTTTTTAACCATAAACTTAATTTCAGATTATTATCAATTTCCATTTACTTTTGCATTTTCACTAGATGCTTTAAACTTCCTATCTGCAACAACAACCAGGATACAATGTAAAATGATTTCAATTAAAGTTATATTTAAATTATCAATTTTAACCTTGTTACAGGAAATTCACTCTCATAGGCAATAGAATTAAGTGCAGTCATTATATGTGTTTCAATCAAAATATTTAATGAAATGCAACTATGAGTTACAATTTTAAATCTGTACACCATTAAACATTTTGAAACCCACACTAGCTCAGAAGATGCAAGTTTTGTTTTACTTTTTAAGTTCTTTTGTGGGTTGCAAAACATTTACTGAGGAATCAGACATTCTGGAAACAATAGTATATTCGGTAGTCGCAATGATAATAATATCCTGTTTTAAGACAATACAAAATTACCAAAATTTCTAAATAGTTTCTGACCATAAAAATTGCCAGCTCTCTGTACATTTACCAACAAACGCAATATTATGCAACCTGGAAAAATCGAAGACTATTTACTTTGCTGGCATACATATTTCAAAGAATATAATTTGCTCACATACATATTTTAAAGAAGGTAAAACTCCAAAAGACTGTGCCCAAGTTTTAAATTCAAAATAGAACTCAAGGAAAGGGACCATATTTATCTTGCGGCTTTCTGTACCCACTCATCCATACCATGCCTCTGGAGGCTGTGAAAGCTTTAATGTGAAAAGGAGGGCTGTAACTATACATGGAATTATTCTAGACCCTGGTTCTCAGCTGATCTGTAGGATAGTCCTCTCATAAAACAGACCTCCATTTTCTCCCTCTAACACTGAGAAATTAGAAGACACAATATTTTAGGACTCTTCCAGCCACAATAGTCTATGATTCATAATTTAAAACATCTCCAGATACCCTAGAAGGATACTCAGCTCCACACCCCCTAAATATTCCCCTCCTAATATTCCCATCTCTACTTTTTACTTCTCTTAAATCTTATCCAACTTCTGAACAGAAAGTTCAGATTGAGGAACTTGGAGATGTCTAATCCCACTACCAGATAAACTGAAAAAAGGAGAAAGAAGCACGAATTCCAGTTGACAATTTCAAGCTTCAATTGACAATTTTAAGCTGAGGAATTTACCTACCATGTGACAATCAATCTTTATATGTTTACAAGTTATCAGAGAGCAGACTGGAGATGAAACACTGTGTTTGGATACTGTTGCTTGCTTTTCTGAATATCCCTATCAGGTAGTGTTCGGAAGGGAAATTTATGGTGGTGGTGGTTTTTTTAATGGTATCTCTCACAGTCTACATCTTACATTGGTATATTTGCTATAACACTTCCAACAAACTTTGCCACAATTTCTGATCAAATTTTTTAAAAAACTGCTAAAATGTTAATAAATGAGCTGGCTATTCTAAGTGAGAGGATTTCTGATGCAATTTAGCTATATTCCAGCCATTTACCTTTCAGGATAAAGGCTTCTCCCACATTGTTTAAATACTTCTGGAGATCTAAAAAAAGGAAGGAAATGATTAAGGGTGATGATTTTGTAAAGGAATTTAGTTACAAAGCAGTCAGAGATGGTTTAAGGACTGTGCACCATTGCACAAGTTAAGAATCAGAAATGAGAAGATGAATGAGGCTGTAGCAGCAACCCAGGGTATTGCAGGAATCCACTGACCAATGTGCTTCTATCTACTACAGAGAAAATTCTCGGTCATTTTGGGGGAGGAAAAAAAAACAACCTGACAGGAACACAAAAGCTGCTGAAAGTAAGCTAACACTGTTTGTAAGTTTCTTAGGCTGCTATAAAAAATTACCACAAACTTGGTGCCTTAAAACAACAGAAATTTATTTTCTCATAGTTCTGGAGGCCAGAGATCTGATATTAAGGTATCTTCAAGGATGGTTCCTTCTGGAGGCTTGGAGGAAGAATCCGTCTCATGCCTCTCCCTTAGCTTCTGGTGGCTGCTGGAAATCCTTGGCAATCTTGGCCTTGCTGACCCATCACATTGATCTCTGTCCCTGTCAGAACATGGCCTTCTCCATTTCTCTGTGTCCTCTCCTCTTCTGCCTTTTATTTATTTATTTATTTTTTAAATACAACTTTATTGGAGTATAATTGCTTCACAATACTGTGTTAGTTTCTGTTGCACAACAAAGCGAATCAGCCACATGCATACACATGTTCCCATATCCCCTCCCTCTTGAGCCTCCCTCCCATCCTCCCTATTCGACCCCTCTAGGTCATCGCAAAGCACCGAGCCCATCTCCCTGTGCTATGCTGCTGCTTTCAACCAGCCAACTTTTTTACATCCGGTGGTATATATATGTCGATCCTACTCTCACTTCTCCCCAGCTTTGCCCTCCCACCCTATGTCCTCAAGTCCATTCTCTATCTCTACCTCTTTATTCCTGCCCTGCAACTAGGTTCATCAAAAACTTTTTTTTTTTTTTTTTTTAGATTCCATATATATGTGTTAGCATACGGTATTTGTTTTTTTTCTTTCTGACTTACTTCACTCTGTATGACAGACTCTAGGTCCATCCATCTCACTACAAATAACTCCATTTCGTTTCTTTTTATGGCTGAGTAATATTCCATTGTACATATGTGCCACAGCTTCTTTATCCATTCATCTGTTGATGGACACTTAGGTTGCTTCCATGTCCTGGCTATTGTAAATAGAGCTGCAATGAACATTTTGGTACATGACTCTTTTTGAATTATGGTTTTCTTAGGGTATAAGCTCAGTAGTGGGATTGCTGGTTCATATGGTAGTTCTATTTTTTAGTTTTTTAAGGAACCTCCATACTGTTCTCCATAGTGGCTGTATCAATTTCACATTCCCACCAACAGTGCAAGAGGGTTCCCTTTTCACCACTCCCTTTCTAGCATTTATTGTTTCTAGCTTTTTTGATAATGGCCATTCTGACCGGTGTAAGGTGATACCTCATTGTAGTTTTGACTTGCATTTCTCTAATAATAAGTGATGTTGACCATCTTTTCATGTGTTTGTTCACAATCTGTATACCTTCTTTGAAGAAATGTCTATTTAGGTCTTCTGCCCATTTTTGGATTGGGTTGTTTTTTTTTTTTTTATATTGAGCTGCATGAGCTGCTTGTAAATCTTGGAGATTAATCCTTTGTCTGTTGGTTCATTTGCAAATATTTTCTCCCATTCTGAGGGTTGTCTTTTCGTCTTGTTTATAGTTTCCTTTGCTGTGCAAAAGCTTTTAAGTTTCATTAGGTCCCATTTGTTTATTTATTTTTTTATTATTTCCATTACTCTGGGAGGGGGATCCAAAAGATCTTGTTGTGGTTTATGTCAAAGAGTGTTTTCCCTGTGTTTTCCTCTAAGAGTTTTATAGTGTCTGGTCTTATATTTAAGTCTTTAATCCATGTGGAGTTTAATTTTGTGTTCAATGTTATGTAGTGTTCTAATTTCATTCTTTGACATGTAGCTGTCCAGTTTTCCCAACACCACTTATTGAAGAGGCTGTCTTTTCTCCACTGTATATTCTTGCATCCTTTGTCATAAATTAGGTGTCCATAAGTGTGTGGGTTTATCTCTGGGCATTCTATCCTGTATCTATGATCTATATTTCTGTTTTCATGTCAGTACCATACTGTCTTGATTACTGTAGCTTTGTGGTATAGTTTGAACCCAGGGAGCCTGATTCCTCAAACTTCATTTTTCTTTCTCAAGATTGCTTTGGCTATTCGGGGTCTTATGTGTATCCATACGAATTGTAAAATTTTTTGTTCTAATTCTGTAAAGAATGCCATTGGGTATTTTGATAGGGATTGCATTGAATGTGTAGATTGCTTTGGGTAGTATAGTCATTTTCACAGTATTGATTTTTTCCAATCCAACAACATGGTATATTTCTCCATCTGTTTATGCCATCTTTGATTTCTTTCATCAGTGTTTTATAGTTTTCTGAGTACAAGTCTTTAGCCTCCTTAGGCAGTTTTATTCCTAGGTATTTTATTCTTTTTGTTGCAGTGGTAAATGGGAGTGTTTCCTTAATTTCTCTTTCTGCTTTCTCCTTGTTGGTGTATAGGAATGCCAGAAATTTCTGTGCATTAATTTTGTAACCTGCAACCTTACCAAATTCATTGCTTAGTTCTACTAGTTTTCCGATGGCATCTTTAGGATCTTCTGTGTATGGTATCACGTCATGGGCAAACAGTGACAGTTTTACTTCTTCTTTTCCAATTTGGATTCCTTTTATTTCTTTTTCATCTCTGATTGCCATGGCTAGGACTTACAAAACTATGTTAAATAGGAGTGGCAAGAGTGGACATCTTTGTCTTGTTCCTGATCTTAGTGGAAATGCTTTCACTTTTTCACCATTGAGTATGATGCTTGCTGTGGGTGTGTCATATATGGCCATTATTATGTTGAGGTAGGTTCCCTCTATGCCCACTTTCTGGAGAGTTTTTACCATAAATGGGTGTTGAATTCTGTCAAAAGATTTTTTCTGCATCTATTGAGATGATCATATGGTTTTTATTCCTTAATTTGTTAATGTGGTGTATCACACTGATTGATTTGCATATATTGAAGAATCCTTGCATCCCTGGGATAAATCCCACTTGATCATGGTGTATGATCCTTTTAATGTGCTGTTGGATTCTGTTTGCTAGTATTTTGTTTAGGATTTTTTGCATCTATGTTCATCAGTGATATTGGTCTATAATTTTATTTTTTGGGGATATCTTTTTCAGGTTTTGGTATCAGGGTGATGGTGGCTTCACAGAACGAATTTGGGAGTGTTTTTCCCTCTGCAATTTTTTGGAAGAGTTTGAGAAGGATTGGTGTTAGCTCTTCTCTAAATGTTTGACAGAATTCACCTGTGAAGCCATCTGCTCCTGGACTTTCGTTTGTTGGAAGATTTTTAATCACAGTTTCAATTTCATTACTTGTGATTGGTCTGTTCATGTTTTCTGTTTCTTCATGGTTCAATCTTGGAAGGTTATACCTTTCTAAGAATTTGTCCATTTCTTCGTGATTGTCCATTTTATTGGCATATAGTTGTTTGTAGCAGTCTCTTATAATCCTTTGTATTTCTGCATTGTCAGTTGTGATTTCTCCTTTTTCTTTTCTAAATTTATTGATTTGCAGCCTCTCCCTTTTTTTCTTGATGACTCTGGCTAAGGGTTTATCAATTTTGTTTATCTTTTTAAAGAACCAGCTTTTAGTTTTATTGATCTTTGCTCTTGTCTTCTTCATTTCTATTTCCTTTACTTCTGCTCTGATCTTTATGATTTCTTTCCTTCTACTGACTTTGGGTTTTCTTTGTTCTTTCTCTAGTTGTTTTAAGTGTAGGGTTACATTGTTTATTTGAGATTTTTCTTGTTTCTTGAGGTGAGATTGTATTGCTATAAACTTCCCTCTTAGAACTGCTTTTGCTGCGTCCAATAGGTTTTGGGTCGTCGTGTTTTCACTGTCATTTGCATCTATGTATTTTTTTATTTCTTTTTGATTTCTTCAATGATCTCTTGGTTATTTAGTAGCACACTATTTAGCCTCTGTGTATCTGTGTGTTTTACAGTTTTTTTTCCTGTAATTGATTTCCAATCTTACAGTGTTGTCATCAGAAAAGATGCTTGGTACAATTTCTATTTTCTTCAGTTTTCCGAGGTTTGATTTGTGACCCAAGATGTGATCTATCCTGGAAAATGTTCCATGTGCACTTGAGAAGAAAGTGTATTCTGCCACTTTCGGATGGAATGTTCTATAAATATCAGTTAAATCTATCTGGTCTATTGTGTCAGTTAAAGCTTGTGTTTCCCTATTTATATACTGTTTGGATAATCTGTCCATTGGTATAAGTGGGGTGTTAATGTCCCCTACTATTATTGTGTTACTGTCAATTTCTCCTTTCATGGTTGTTAGCATTTGCCTTATGTATTGAGGTGCTCCTATGTTGGATGCATAAACAATTATAATTGTTATATCCTCTTCTTGGATTGATCCTTTGATCATTATCTAGTGTCCCTTCTTATCTTTTGTAACAGTCTTTATTTTAAAGTTTATTTTATCTGCTACAAGTATTGCTACTCCAGCTTTCTTTTGATTTCCATTTGCATGGAATATCATTTTCCATCCCTTCACTTTCAGTCTGGAAGTGTCCCTAGGTCTGAAGTGGGTCCCTTGTAGACAGCATATATATGGGTCATGTTTTTGTATCCACTCAGCTAGTCTGTGCCTTTTTGTTGGGGCATTTAATCCATTTACATTCAAGGTTATTATCGATATGTATGTTCCTATTACCATTTTCTTAATTGTTTTGGGTTTGTTTTTGTGGGTCTTTTTCTTCCCTTGTGTTTCCCGCCTAGAGAAGTTTCTTCAGCGTTTGCTGTAAAGCTGGTTTGGTGGGGCTGAATTCTCTTAGCTCTTTATTTGTCTGAAAAGCTTTTGACTTCTCCATTGAATCGGAATGAGATCCTTGCTGGGGAGAGTAATCTTGGTTGTAGGTTTTTGTCTTTCATCACTTAAATATATCCTGCCACTCCCTTCTGGCCTGCAGAGTTTCGGCTGAAAAATCAGCTGATAACCTTATGGGGATTCATTTGTATGTTATTTTTTGTTTTTCCCTTGCTGCTTTTAATATTTTTTCTTTGAATTTAATTTTTGTTAGTTTGATTAATATGTGTCCTCATGTGTTTTTCCTAGGGTTTATCCAGTATGGGACTCTGTGCTTCCTTGACTTGGGTGACTACTTCCTTTCCCACGTTAGGGACGTTTTCAACTATAATCTCTTCAAATATTTTCTCAGACCCTTTCTTTTTCTCTTCCTCTGGGACCCCTATAATTCGAATGTTGGTGCATTTAGTGTTGTCCCAGAGGTCTCTGAGATTGTCTTCAATTCTTTTCATTCTTTTTTCTTTATTCTGCTCCTTGGCAGTTATTTCCACCATTTTGTCTTCCAGCTCACTTATTCATTCTTCTGCCTCCATTTTTCTGTTATTGATTACTTCTAGTGTATTTTTCATTTCAGTTATTGTGTTGATCATCTCTGTTTGTTCTTTAGTTCTTCTAGATCTTTGTTAAGCATTTCTTGTATTTTCTCAATCCATGCCTCCATTCTACTTCCGAGGTTCTGGATCATCTTTACTATCATTACTGTGAATTCTTTTTCAGGTAGATTGTGTATTTCCTCTTCATTTATTTGGTTTTGTAGGTTTTTACCTTGTTCCTTCATCTGTGACATATTGTTTTGCCGTCTCTTTTTTTTTTTTTTTTTTTTTTTTATGAGTGGGATTGTGTTCCTGGCTTACTGGGTGTTTGGCCTGAGGCTTCCAACATTGGAATTTGTAGGCTATTGGGTAGAGCTGGGTCTTGGTGCTGAAACGAGAAACTCTGTGAGACCTCACTTTGATGAATATTCCCTGGGGTCTGAGGTTCTCTGTTAGTCCAGTGGTTCGGACTTGAAGCTCCCACCGCATGAGCTTCAGCCCAACCCCAGACTCATGAACCAAGATCCCACAAGCCGTTGGTTCACTTGGGGTTCCTCTCATCTCCTTGGGCATCAGAGTTCCCCACCAGCTGCCAGCAGGCACCCTAGTTGTGGGGGGATGCTAACTTCACGTCTTCGCACACCGCCTTCTTGACTCTGCCTCCCTCTCCTCTTCTGCCTTTTATAAGGACACTGGCCATTGGACTTAGAGCCTGCGCTAAACCCAGGATGAGCTCATCCTGAGATTTTTAAATGATATTTTCAAAGACTCTTTTCCCAAATAAGGTCACCTTCACTGGTTCCAGGGGTTAGAATTTGGACATATCTTTTGTGGGGGGCGGGGTGGGGGCAGGCACTATTCAACTCACTACAAACTAGATTTGGGTAGAAACTTTAAAGGTGATGTTTATCCAAAGCATTGATTTGAAAACCCAGGATTCTTAATGGAATTTTGTAAAGTTATTTTTTATTAAAAGGTATGTTAGTTCAGGGCTTCCCTGGTGGCACAGTGGTTGAGAATCTGCCTGCCAATGCAGGGGATACAGGTTCGAGCCCTGGTCTGGGAAGATCCCAAACGCCGCGGAGCAACTCAGCCCATAAGCCACAACTACTGAGCCTGCACTGCACGTCTGGAGCGTGTGCTCCGCAGCAAGAGAGGTCGCGATAGTGAGAGGCCCATGCACCGCAATGAAGAGTGGCCCCCGCTTGCCACAACTAGAGAAAGCCCTCGCACAGAAACGAAGACCCAACACAGCTAAAAATAAATAAATAAATTAATTAATTAAAAAAAAAAAGATATGTTAGTTCAGATTCTCTGAGACCTTCATGAAAGACACTGGAGAGACATCTGCGAAAAATAAAAGGGAGTGGGAGTAGGCAGGGAGAGCCTTTAGACTCTAAAGCAGGTCTAGCACTTGGGAAAGGAGACCAGAAGATGAAAACTGGGTAGGCAGGCCTCAAAAGTGATGAAGCTCTGAGAAAGTGGTGAGCACCTGGTTGGCCACCAGGCCAACACCACTGTGCTTGGTCACTGCCTGGGAGCAATCCAGGGAGAGCATGGCCTCAGCATCAATACTGTAGTAAGTCCAAACTGTAATGCTGAATGATGATGAGGTAGTCAAAGCTCAGTGAAAAGCTTTCTGTCACCATTCATCAAAAAGTTTCAAGAAGAATTCAAGAAGAAGGAAAATTCTGCAAACAGCTCTTTTGATATATCTAGAGCATGTCCTGCTCAAGGACATCCTTCTAGGATTGTTGATTTTCAGATAATGTACAAGTGATCTTTATATCTCCCATTACCACTGTTACTGTTACAGCCAGGGCTACTGACAACCTTGAAGGCATATTATATGATATGAGTGATGCATTATCTGGAGTGAGGTGCTACTGGAGGTGCTAATGGAGATGACTCTGCACTAACAAACGATTAGTTAAATGGCCCTGAGAGCAAGGAGGTACTCATATTAATCAATTGGGCTTCAAAATAGACCTCATGCCTAACAATAAAGTATGGAAAAACACACTGTTCTATACTTTTTTGGTAAACTTCCAACAGTTTTATGAAGAGAACTAACCAAACACACATCTTGGGTCTAGTGTAGAGGCCAAATTTACTACTGTGAACAGTGAAAATGTTGCAGAATTGGCTTGTATGCAATAGCAAGAAATTACAGTAAGAAATTCATTCAATGTAATTATTATTGTGAATTGAAAGAAAATATAAATACTTGATGCAAATCTCTAAATAAATTTTAGATCATGCAGATAAAAATAATTTGGCAGGGCTTCCCTGGTGGCGCAGTGGTTGAGAATCTGCCTGCCAATGCAGGGGACACGGGTTCGAGCCCTGGTTTGGGAAGATCCCACATGCCGCAGAGCAACTAGGCCCGTGAGCCACAGCTACTGAGCCTGTGCGTCTGGAGCTTGTGCTCCGCAACAAGAGAGGCCGCGACAGTGAGAGGCCCGCGCACCGCGATGAAGAGTGGCCCCCGCTTGCCACAACTAGAGAAAGCCCTCGCACAGAAACGAAGACCCAACACAGCCAAAAATAAATAAATAAATAAATAAATAAATAAAATTAAAAAAAAAATAATTTGGCAAAGTATCTGAATAGACATAGTCTGTCAATTATTCTTTCAACTAAAAATGGTATCCTACGAGAAAAGTGAATAATTCAACTTGCACCTCCAATAATCAAAGCGAGTGCTTTTCCTTGGGACAACATATTTCTGTGTCAATCAGAATTACTTATGCACACTTCCTATTTTATTACATAGAACATTAAAAAGATGCACTCAACAGCAATGATTTAATTAAACTGATTATTTGTAATGTTTCTTCAAGGACATTCTTAAATAAACAAATAAATAAATTTTAAAAACAATTGGAAAAGTGCATGTGATCATGACAGGAATATGAGCATCTCATATTGTCATATTATCACCAGTTTTATTGACACAAGCAAAGGGAATGGAAACTGATGTGGAATTCGAGTTTTAAGCCTCCTATTGTTGTGGTCTCTGGCATCAGCTGGTAGTTTACAACTATCATTTCTAGAGTTAAAAGAGCCAACAGGGGCTTCCCTGGTGGCGCAGTGGTTGAGAGTCTGCCTGCCAATGCAGGAGATACGGGTTTCGAGCCCTAGTCTGGGAAGATCCCACGTGCCGCGGAGCAACTAGGCCTGTGAGCTACAACTACTGAGCCTGCGCGTCTGGAGCCCATGCTCCACAACAAGAGAGGCCGCGATAGTGAGAGGCCCGCGCACCGCGATGAAGAGTGGCCCCCGCTCGTCGCAACTAGGGAAGGCCCTTGCACAGAAACGAAGACCCAACACAGCCAAAAATAAATAAATAAGTTAATTAATTAAAAAAAAAAAAAAAGAGCCAACAGGACAAAACTGTCCACTGGTTCCATGTACTTGGACATGGTCAAACCTCAGGCATTTATTCCTGCCTCTCTCACTGCTTCACCAGCCCCCTTCTGCTCATCCTCCCCCTTCAGCAAGCAGCAGCTTTAACTACATCTTCCACCCCACTTTTCACTTCAATCAAGAAGTCTGCAAGAGTTTAATTTAAAAATCTACCTCGTTTCTTTGTTGTTTTTGTTTTAAGGGTTATTTTTATTTACTGCATCTCTAACTTAATCATTCTTCAAGTTTCTGCTTAGTGGGAAAAGGTAATTCGTAGCTAATACTTTACACAGCAGTGTCATTATATACTACACACATATACACTAATAAGCTCAAAAAGTGCTAACTAATTAGGTGTTAAATGATTAAGTAATTGGTGCATTAGTGCTTTATATTATGCAAAAGTCTGCTGAGTTTTTTATAGGTGCTTCAGTATTTATTACTACTTTGGAAGATTTGGTTGGGTGTTTTTATAGGCTGGGAATGCATGTTAACTTTCCTATTAAAAATAATGGCATAGAAGCTTCTACTATTTAAAAAAATCAAGAGTCAACACATTTTCAATAATGGATTTGATTCAGATAATGAGGGATGAATACATTACACCTACTAAGTAGAAATAGAATGTATAAAGTCAGTGACTTCAAAGTAACTGAAGAATAACCAAGAATTTAATGAGGAAGAGACCACAAGTGTGAGAAAAGCCAAGAACAGCATTGGAATATAACCCAGCCAATTGGAGGATCCAAATAAACCCGTTCTAAGTAATCAATAACGAGGAACAGAGAAATGCATAAACAAACCATCTATACCATAGAAAATTTCAGGAAATGAGTATGAGAGGGCTTTTGCAGTGGGCAAAGATGAGATCACCAGGAGGTATAAATGAACCTTAAGTAAAAATGACTAGGGCTTCCCTGGTGGCGCAGTGGTTGAGAATCTGCCTGCCAATGCAGGGGACACGGGTTCGCGCCCTGGTCTGGGAAGATCCCACATGCCGCGGAGCGACTAGGCCCGTGAGCCACAACAACTGAGCCTGCGCGTCTGGAGCCTGTGCTCCGCAACAAGAGAGGCCGCGATAGTGAGAGGCCCGCGCATCGCGATGAAGAGTGGCCCCCGCTTGCCACAACTAGAGAAAGCCCTCGCACAGAAACGAAGACCCAACACAGCCAAAAATAAATAAATTAATTAATTAATTAAAAAAAAAAATGACTATACTGTCCAATAACTGTGGGAAATTCTTTTGTGTTGCAACCTGTCAAACATCATGATAAAATCATGTTTATATTACACGGTGACGTTTTCATAAACCTATACTGCATCACAAAATTTTTGTAGTGTCCACTGCAAAGGAGAAAAAAAAAGGACAGTAAGCTCATTTTCCTGACAGTGTGACTTTTGTAAACTGGCTTGAGTTACTAGAATGTGTGACAGCCAGATGCTTTGTTAGCTTTTTGGCCCTGACTTGCTTTAGTGTTATCTGCTCTCACCTACAGAATTGGGAGGAGTATAAGGACAAGTTACAGGTCTGAATGTGCATAAGAGATTTATAAGCTGTGGAGAAATCATCTTGATGTTGTTTTTATGATAGGAAGAACCTGAGAAAGACTGGGAAAATATCTCCTCCAAAGTTAAAGTTAAATAAAGAGAATTCTAAGAAATTAAAATAAACTTCAATTATTACCTAGTAAGAGCTTTACCTAAGGCACATTATTCTAGCATATACACAACTATAAAGAAAATTCTAAATTGTTTGGATATTTGTTTCAGTTAAAATCTGAAATTATGGAAAAGCTGAGAAGACGTGTGAAGTGGAAAGTGTGAAAGATTTTAGGTTTTCTCTTATTCATATACTACTATTATTGTCATTTTGCTATGGCAAACTTACTGGTTTTGCTTGAATGTTACTCTGAATGAGGTTGTCAGATTACCTTTTCACCAAGTGTCGCTTTGCAACTGTTATTTAACTCATAATCAGATTATAGTTGAATATCAATTACCCGTTTTTTTTTTTAAATTTAAGAATCTATGGAGAGGGGTCTGGGCAAGATGGCGGAAGAGTAAGACGCGGAGATTACCTTCCTTCCCACAGATACACTAGAAATACATCTCCACGTGGAACTGCTCCTACAGAAAATCCATTGAACGCTGGCAGAAGACGTCAGACCTCCCAAAAGGCAAGAAACTCCCCACGTTCCCGGGTAGGGCAAAAGAAAAAAGAAATAACAGAGACAAAAGAATAGGGACGGGACCTGCACCACTGGGAGGGAGCTGTGAAGGAGGAAAGGTTTCCACACGCTAGGAAGCCCCTTCGCGGGCAGAGACTACGGGTGGCGGAGGGGGGCAGCTTTGGAGCCACGGAGGAGAGTGCAGCCACAGGGGTGGGGAGGGCAAAGCGGAGAGATTCCCGCACAGAGGCTCGGCGCCAAGCAGCACTCACCAGCCTGAGAGGCTTGTCTGCTCACCCGCCGGGGCGGGCGGGTGCTGGGAGCTGAGGCTCGGGCTTCGGTCAGATCACAGGGAGAGGACTGGAGATGGCGGCATGAACACAGCCTGAAGGGGCTAGTGTGCCACAGCTAGCTGGGAGGGAGTCCGGGAAAAAGTCTGCAGCTGCCGAAGAGGCAAGAGACTTTTTCTTGCCTCTTTGTTTCGCGGTGCGCTAGGAGAGGGGATTCAGAGCGCCGCCTAAACGAGCTCCAGAGACGGGCGTGAGCCGCGGCTATCAGCGCGGAACCCAGAGACGGGCGTGAGACGCTAATGCTGCTGCTGCAGCCACCAAGAAGCGTGTGTGCAAGCACAGGTCACTATCCACACCGCCCCTCCCAGGAGCCAGTGCAGCCTGCCACTGCCAGGCTCCCGTGATCCAGGGACAACTTCCCTGGGAGAACACACGGCGCGCCTCAGGCTGCTGCAACGTCATGCTGTCCTCTGCCGCCACAGGCTCGCCACGCATCCGTACCCCTCCCTTCCCTCTGGCCTGAGTGAGCCAGAGCCCCCGAAGCAGCTGCTCCTTTAACCCTGTCCTGTGTGAGCGAAGAACAGACGCCCTCAGGCGACCTACACGCAGAGGCGGGTCCAAATCCAAAGCTGAACACTGGGAGCTGTGCGAACAAAGAAGAGAAAGGGAAATTTCTCCCAACAGCCTCAGAAGCAGCAGATTAAAGCTCCACAAAAAACTTGATGTGCCTGCATCTGTTGAATACCTGAATAGACAACGAATCATCCCAAATTCAGGAGGTGGACTTTGGGAGCAGGATATATTAATCTTTCCTCTTTTCCTTTTTTTCTGAGTGTGTATGTGTATGCTTCTGGGAGAGATTTTGTCTGTATAGCTTTGCTTTCACCATTTGTCCTAGGGTTCGGTCCGTCCGTTTTCTTTTGTTTTTTTTTTTTTTTTTACTTAAAAAGAATTTTTTTAATAAATTTTTTCTTAATAATTTTTTCCTTATTTTGTATTTTAAAAAATTAAAAAAAATTTTTCTTAATAAGTTTTTTCTTATTTTTTATTTTAAAAAATGAAAAAATTTTTTTCTTATTTATTATAAAAAATTAATAACTTTATGATAAAAAATTTAAAAAAACTTTTTCTTAATAAATTATTTCTTAATAATTTTTTTCTTATTTTTCATTATAATACCTTTATTTTATTTTATTTTATCCTCTTTCTTTCTTTCCTTCTATTTTTCTCCCTTTTATTCTGAGCCGTGTGGATGAAAGGCTCCTGGTGCTCCAGCCAGGCATCAGGCCTGTGCCTCTGAGGTGGGAGAGCCAACTTCAGGACACTGGTCCACAAGAGACCTCCCAGCTCCACGTAATACCAAACGGCGAAAATCTTTCAGAGATCTCCATCTCAACATCAAGACCCAGCTTCACTCAACGACCAGCAAGCTACAGTGCTGGACACCCTATGCCAAACAACTAGCAAGACAGGAACACAGCCCCATCCATTAGCAGAGAGGCTGCCTAAAATCATAATAAGGCCACAGACACCCCAAAACACACCACCAGACGTGGACGTGCCCACCAGAAAGACAAGATCCAGCCTCATCCACCAGAACACAGGCACTAGTCCCCTCCACCAGGAAGCCTACACAACCCACTGAACCAACCTTAGCCACTGGGGACAGATACCAAAAACAACGGGAACTACGAACCTGTAGCCTGTGAAAAGGAGACCCCAAACACAGTAAGATAAGCAAAATGAGAAGACAAAAAAACACACAGCAGATGAAGGAGCAGGGTTAAAACACACCAGACCTAACAAATGAACAGGAAATAGGCAGTCTACCTGAAAAAGAATTCAGAATAATGATAGTAAAGATGATCCAAAATCTTGGAAATAGAATAGACAAAATGGAAGAAACATTTTACAAGGACGTAGAAGAACTAAAGAGGAACCAAGCAACGATGAAAAACACAATAAATGAAATTAAAAATACTCTAGAAGGGATCAATAGCAGAATAACTGAAGCAGAAGAACGGATAAGTGACCTGGAAGATAAAATAGTGGAAATAACTACTGCAGAGCAGAATAAAGAAAAAAGAATGAAAAGAACTGAGGACAGTCTCAGAGACCTCTGGGGCAATATTAAATCCACCAACATTCGAATTATAGGGGTCCCAGAAGAAGAAGAGAAAAAGAAAGGGACTGAGAAAATATTTAAAGAGATTATAGTTGAAAACTTCCCTAATATGGGAAAGGAAATAGTTAATCAAGTCCTGGAAGCACAGAAAATCCCATACAGGATAAATCCAAGGAGAAACACACCAAGACACATATTAATCAAACTATCAAAAACCAAATATAAAGAAAACATATTAAAAGCAGCAAGGGTAAAACAACAAATAACACACAAGGGAATCCCCATAAGGTTAACAGCTGATCTTTCAGCAGAAACTCTGCAAGCCAGAAGGGAGTGGCAGGATATACTTAAAGTGATGAAGGAGAAAAACCTACAACCAAGATTGCTCTACCAAGCAAGGATCTCATTCAGATTCGACGGAGAAATTAAAACCTTTACAGACAAGCAAAAGCTGAGAGAGTTCAGCACCACCAAACTAGCTTTACAACAAATGCTAAAGGAACTTCTCTAGGCAAGAAACACAAGAGAAGGAAAACACCTACAATAACAAACCCAAAACATTTCAGAAAATGGGAATAGGAACATACATATCGATAATTACCTTAAATGTAAATGGATTAAATGCTCCCACCAAAAGACACAGACTGGCTGAATGGATACAAAAACAAGACCCATATACATGCTGTCTACAGGAGACCCACTTCAGACCTAGGGACACATACAGACTGAAAGTGAGGGGACGGAAAAAGATATTCCATGCAAATGGAAATCAAAAGAAAGCTGGAGGAGCAATTCTCATATCAGACAAAATAGACTTTAAAATGAAGACTATTACAAGAGACAAAGAAGGACACTATATAATGATCAAGGGATCGATCCAAGAAGAAGGTATAACAATTGTAAATATTTATGCACCCAACATAGGAGCACCTCAATACATAAGGCAAATACTAACAGCCATAAAAGGGGAAATCGACAGTAACACAATCATAGCAGGGGACTTTAACACCCCACTTTCACCAATGGATAGATCATCCAAAATGAAAATAAATAAGGAAACACAAGCTTTAAATGATACATTAAACAAGATGGACTTAATAGATATTTATAGGACATTCCACCCAAAAACAGCAGAATACACATTTTTCTCAAGTGCTCATGGAACATTCTCCAGGATAGATCATATCTTGGGTCACAAATCAAGCCTTGGTAAATTTAAGAAAATTGAGATCGTATCAATTATCTTTTCCGACCACAATGCTATGAGACTAGCTATCAATTACAGGAAAAGATCTGTAAAAAATACAAACACACGGAGGCTACACAATACACTACTTAATAACGAAGTGATCACTGAAGAAATCAAAGGGGAAATCAAAAAATACCTAGAAACAAATGACAATGGAGACACGACAACCCAAAACCTATGGGGTGCAGCAAAAGCAGTTCTAAGAGGGAAGTTTATAGCAACACAAGCCTACATCAAAAAACAGGAAACATCTCGAATAAACAACCTAACCTTGCAACTAAAGCAATTAGAGAAAGAGGAACAAAAAAACCCCAAAGCTAGCAGAAGGAAAGAAATCATAAAGATCAGATCACAAATAAATGAAAAAGAAATGAAGGAGACAATAGCAAAGATCAATAAAGATAAAAGCTGGTTCTTTGAGAAGATAAACAAAATTGATAAACCATTAGCCAGACTCATCAAGAGAAAAAGGGAGAAGACTCAAATCAATAGAATTAGAAATGAAAAAGGAGAAGTAACCACTGACACTGCAGAAATACAAAGGATCATGAGAGATTACTACAAGCAACTCTATGCCAATAAAATGGACAACCTGGAAGAAATGGACAGATTCTTAGAAATGCACAACCTGCCGAGACTGAACCAGGAAGAAATAGAAAATATGAACAGGCCAATCACAAGCACTGAAATTGAAACTGTGATTAAAAATCTTCCAACAAACAAAAGCCCAGGACCAGATGGCTACACAGGCGAATTCTATCAAACATTTAGAGAAGAGCTAACACCTATCCTTCTCAAACGCTTCCAAAATATTGCAGAGGGAGGAACACTCCTCAACTCATTCTACGAGGCCACCATCACCCTGATACCAAAACCAGACAAAGATGTCACAAAGAAAGAAAACTACAGGCCAATATCACTGATGAACCTAGATGCAAAAATTCTCAACAAAATACTAGCAAACAGAATCCAACAGCACATTAAAAGGATCACACACCATGATCAAGTGGGGTTTATTCCAGGAATGCAAGGATTCTTCAATATGCACAAATCAATCAACGTGATACATCATATTAACAAGTTGAAGGAGAAAAACAATACGATCATCTCAATAGATGCAGAGAAAGCTTTCGACAAAATTCAACACCCATTTATGATGAAAACCCTGCAGAAAGTAGGCATAGAGGGAACTTTCCTCAACATAATAAAGGCCATATATGACAAACCCACAGCCAACATTGTCCTCAATGGTGAAAAACTGAAACCATTTCCACTAAGATCAGGAACAAGACAAGGTTGCCCACTCTCACCACTATTATTCCACATAGTTGTGGAAGTGTTAGCCACAGCAATCAGAGGAGAAAAAGAAATAAAAGGAATCCAAATCGGAAAAGAAGAAGTAAAGCTGTCACTGTTTGCAGATGACATGATACTATACATAGAGAATCCTAAAGATGCTACCAGAAAATTACTAGAGCTAATCAATGAATTTGGTAAAGTAGCAGGATACAAAATTAATGCACAGAAATCTCTTGCATTCCTATACACTAATGATGAAAAATCTGAACGTGAAATTAAGAAAACACTCCCGTTTACCAATGCAACAGAAAGAATAAAATATCTAGGAATAAACCTACCTAAGGAGACAAAAGACCTGTATGCAGTAAATTATAAGACACCGATGAAAGAAATTAAAGATGATACAAATAGATGGAGAGATATACCATGTTCTTGGATTGGAGGAATCAACATTGTGAAAATGACTCTACTACCCAAAGCAATCTACAGATTCAATGCAATCCCTATCAAACTACCAATGGCATTTTTCACAGAACTAGAACAAATAATCTCACAATTTGTATGGAAACACAAAAGACCCCGAATAGCCAAAGCAATCTTGAGAACGAAAAATGGAGCTGGAGGAATCAGGCTCCCTGACTTCAGACTATACTACAAAGCTACAGTAATCAAGACAGTTTGGTACTGGCACAAAAACAGAAACATAGGTCAATGGAACAGGATAGAAAGCCCAGAGATAAACCCACGCACATATGGTCACCTTATCTTTGATAAAGGAGGCAAGCATATACAGTGGAGAAAAGACAGCCTCTTCAATAAGTGGTGCTGGGAAAACCAGACAGGTACATGTAAAAGTATGAAATTACAACACTCCCTGACACCATACACAAAAATAAACTCAAAATGGATTAAAGAGCTAAATGTAAGGCCAGACACTATCAAACTCTTAGAGGAAAACATAGGCAGAACACTCTATGACATAAATCACAGCAAGATCCTTTTTGACCCAACTCCTAGAGAAATGGAAATAAAAACACAAATAAACAAATGGGACCTAATGAAACTTACAAGCTTTTGCACAGCAAAGGAAACCATAAACAAGACCAAAAGACAACCCTCAGAAGGGGAGAAAATATTTGCAAATGAAGCAACTGACAAAGGATTAATCTCCACGATTTACAAGCAGCTCATGCAGCTCAATAACAAAAAAACCAACAACCCAATCCAAAAATGGGCAGAAGACCTAAATAGACATTTCTCCAAAGAAGATAACACAGATTGCCAACAGACACATGAAAGAATGCTCAACATCATTAATCATTAGAGAAATGCAAATCAAAACTACAATGAGATATCATCTCACACCGGTCAGAATGGCCATCATCAAAAAATCTAGAAACAATAAATGCTGGAGAGTTTGTGGAGGATAGGGGACACTCTTGCACTGTTGGTGGGAATGTAAATTGATACAGCCACTATAGAGAACAGTATGAAGGTTCCTTAAAAAACTAAAAATAGAACTACCATACGACCCAGCAATCCCACTACTGGGCATATACCCTGAGTAAACCAGAATTCAAAAAGAAGCATGTACCAAAATGTTCACTGCAGCTCTATTTACAATAGCCAGGACATGGAAGCAACCTAAGTGTCCATCATTGGATGAATGGATAAAGAAGATGTGGCACATATATACAATGGAATATTACTCAGCCATAAAAAGAAATGAAATGGAGGTATTTGTAGTGAAGTGGATGGACCTAGAGTCTGTCATACAGAGTGAAGTAAGTCAGAAAGAGAAAAACAAATACCGTATGCTAACACATATATATGGAATCAAAGGAAAAAAAAAAAAAGGTCATGAAGAACCTAGTGGCAAGATGGGAATAAAGACACAGACCTACTAGAGAATGGACTTGAGGATATGGGGACGGGGAGGGGTAAGATATGACAGGGTGAGAGAGTGGCAATGGACATATATACACTACCAAATGTAAAACAGATAGCTAGTGGGAAGCAGCCACATAGCACAGGGAGATCAGCTCGGTGCTCTGTGACCACCTAGAGGGGTGGGATAGGGAGGGTGGGAGGGAGGGAGACGCAAGAGGGAAGAGATATGGAAACATATGTATATGTATAACTGATTCACTTTGTTATAAAGCAGAAACTAACACACCATTGTAAAGCAATTATACTCCAATAAAAATGTTGTAAAAAAAAAAAAAGAATCTATGTAGTCATATGCAACAATCTTTTCCAAATTAGTAGATTTTCTAAGAAAGTCTGAATTAACCAAGACAGATGGCCAATTACAAGAAATTGGCAGCAAATTTATCCAAATTCATAATATTAAAAACAATAATTTGTTACTGTCTTAGAATTCTGCAATTCCTTTCCTCCCTTTCTGTCACAGATTACTTTACATGCCCTGGCTCTCACTGCCCTGGATGACCTCATATTAAGTGGCATGTGTCCCTTGGCTATTAAGATTTTCATGTATAAAGGCAAGATTACTGTATTTTTTATGGATATATAGCTAATAATGCCCATAAAAAGAAAACGGAATGCACTTAAATACAAAAAGATATAACCATCTATAATGTCTCTATCTGCAAATGACTACTATTATCATTGTGATATCCTTCTGGAATATTTTCAATATGCATGTATAAATACATATTTATAAAACTGGCATCAGAAGTTATGAAATATGGGATTACAGGTTACATGGCATTTTCAAGGTGCTTTTATATTTAATGTATTTTAAATATTTTTTCATGTTAATAAACATATATCCAAACCATTAGTATCACTAGTATTGGCTGAACAGTGTGTCCTTGTTTGGCTGTGTTTCATTTACTAATCTCTTATATTTAAGCACTGAAATTATTTTAAATTTACATTAATATTAACAGTATGGGGCTTCCCTGGTGGCGCAGTGGTTGAGAATCTGCCTGCCAATGCAGGGGACATGGGTTCGTGCCCTGGTGTGGGAAGATCCCCCATGCCGTGGAGCAACTGGGCCCGTGAGCCACAGCTACTGAGCCTGCGCATCTGGAGCGTGTGCTCCACAACAAGAGAGGCCGCGACAGTGAGAGGCCCGTGCACCGCGATGAAGAGTGGCCCCCGCTCGCCGCAGCTAGAGAAAGCCCTCACACAGAAACGAAGACCCAACACAGCTAAAAAAAACTAAAAATAAATGAATTTTTTAAAAAAAGAAATATAAGCGTTGTAAAATCAGAAATTTAAAAAAAAGTATAATAAACGTGACATACACACGTATCATTACACCATGTTTGGTTCCATCCTTAGGATAAATTCCTGAAGGACACATACATGGGTCAAAGGTTTTATGTATTTTAAGGTTTTTTTTACATCACGCTGATTTGCTCTTCAGCAAGTTTGTACCAAATTAATCTGTCATAACAGTGTGTAAGTAGACGATGTTTGTTAATGTGTATAGAATCTGGACATGATTCAAATGTGGTGCAACTCTTCTTGCATTCTAACTACATTAATCACGTGCTGAAGTAAAAATGACACATTAATTTCAGATTCCATATTGCTATGAAGAATTAAGTAGATGTAGGTATTACTAGTATATAAATTCTCTATTTTTTCTTGCACTGTAGCAGAGTGATTACTGAGCATCATGCTCTTAAAGATTATCAAGATAAAGGCATTGAAGAATAAAAGTGCTCTCAAGTGGAATGAGCATAACATTCAGAGTTAGGAGACCTGTACTACTAGGGCAAATATATTCCTTGGGCCTAATTTTTCTTATCTGTACATAAAGATGATAGACTGTGCAATTTCTAAGCCTTTTCCACTTGTAAAACACTCTGTATATGCTACATTGCAAGCTGCATTAAGCTAATGACCATGACTTACTTTCTTATTTTTTTCCATAGCACCTGGCACATAAAGTACTTCCATAAAAGTCATTTTTATATGCTACACAGATTACATTAAAGCCTCTTTGTAAATGAGTATGCTAGCTGCTTATTAACCAAATCTCATTTCATAGGATTGTATCAAAATAAACTAAGAATTGATTTTACAATATTAATTACTCTATAACTCTTTGCAGATGGAACCATTCTTATAAGTTGCTTGATTTTTTTCTAGAAAGTAAAGAGAAAAAGGTTGAGGTCCCATGTAACATTTACTGATACAAAATATTCAGTCAGCTAAGAAAGCATTTGTTTTTATATTTCTCGCCTTCAGCTGAAAGAGAGAATTGAAGAAGGAATTGGCCTTTAACCTCTACTCTTGTATAGATAGCTCTGCATTTTCAAGGTATGTATTGCTTCATTTTTGTGACTTTTAAATATATTATGAATTAGTAGAAAGAAGAAAACATTTGTTCTTATTTTTATGTCAATTGCTTAAATTAACAAAGGGAACTTGAAAGGTTTAATTAAGAGACATAGCTGCCCTGTTTTAACATTATTCTATTATTCTATTTTTAATTATGGAAGTAGTATGATTATAATCATCATTTAAGAGTAATATGGTTAAAGTAACTTGATTAAAATATTCGATCAGTACCACAGGGTGTAAAATAAAAGGCTCACCCAAACCCCAGAATTAACTATTTTCACCATTTCTGTTCTGCTTAGTGATTTCTGTTTCTTGTCACAATATCTATTTATGACCTGATATAAAAGAGCTATGTTTTATATACACCTCCCCCAAAACACAGAGATCTATTCAAAATTTTACTGGTTATATGACTAGTTTTAGTTCTCCTGATTGACATTTTATAACTGATAACTGCAAATAATTCACTAAAACTCTATTTCTTGATCCTCCAATTTCAAAGTATCTGTTGTCTGCTCTCTATGAAGTCTGGGGAAATCGTTTGGCCTACAATCTATTTCTCTATTCCTTTTTCCAACTTTTCTCAACCATACCTTTATGTTTGCATTTTTATTCTGTGATGGAGATTCCTCCTCTATAATTAAATTTGTAGTTGGGCGTATGGCCAACTTAGATGTAAAAATGGTGCATGGAATGCAAGAAAGTCATCTGTACGAATTCCAAATTGGGACAATTAAATAGTGATACACATTCTTCATGCTTTGTCATCCCTGTTTTTGCCACCTGGAAAATGAACAGGACCTACTCCCAGCCTAAATGGCAAGGCCACAAGATAAAAGTAAATGACTCTGTGATGTAGAACCACCCACAGATCTGGAACATTCCCCACGTATTTTGTGCAGGAAGGATATAAACTTCCTTGTTCTTTAAATCTCAGAAAGTTTGGTCTCTCTGTTCTAGCATCTTAGCCCACTGTATCAAACACACTTCAATATTTTGCCTGGTTTTTGATTCTAAAATTATCTCACTTGAAAAAGAATGTTTCAAGCATCAAGTAGATTCCATTTTCTTATATTCAATCAATAGCTCAAACCATGCCATACCTTTCAGTTTGCATAGTATTTTGAACATGATATTTTTATTTATCAATATTTTTTCAAAATTCCTTAATGCCTTTCTTTATTCTGAGTTTTTACTAAATGAATACTAGACCTTATATCTCTCTGTTATTTTGCCCTTTGTGTAAACTGGATCCACTATTTACAGTCAGAGGATTAAGGTCTTCTTCAAATATATATTGGATTACTCAACATTTTTTTAACGTTGGCATCATAATTTTAATTTTAGAGACGTCTTGCTAATCTTTGTTTCCATTTCATCATAAATTTTCCTGTTTTGTGATGCAGCATTCTCTTAAATCTCACTAACAATAATACTTACAAATGCTTTTTTATAATATTAATTAAACCTATAGCTTAATTCGTGGAAAATTAATATTTTCTCAATATTGGGTCTTCCTAGGATGAATATGAAATATTATTCCTTTTATTTATGTCTGCTTTAATAAGTTTTCATAAAACTTTCTAACTTTCTCCATTAGGCATTATACATATTTTGTTAGATTTATTTTTAGGTACAGTATATTTTTGTTGTTATTTTGAATGACATCTTTTTTTTTAATTATATTTTCTGGTTGCTGTTTATGGAATATAGAGCTTTTTTCTGTATTTATCTTACATCCAGCACCTGGTTACTTCAATTATTAATTCTCAAAATGTGTTTATAAAAACTTTGCATTTTTGCTTTATCACTAATATTATTTTTTAAATTACAAAAGCTGTACAAACTAGTTGGAAATAAATATACAAAAGCAATAAGAAAGTGAAAGCAGAAATTTTCTCCACCCTCCCTTGGGTTAATGTATATATTTTTACCTTTCTTCCAGTTTTATTGATATAATTGACTTACAGCACTATATAAGTTTAAGATGTACAACATAATGATTTGACTTATATACATCATGGTGACCACAATAAGTTTAGTAAACATCCGTCATCTCATACAGATACAAAATTAAATAAAGAGAAGAATTGTTTTGCTTGTGATGAGAACCCTTAAAATTCACTCTCTTAACAACATTCACATATAACATACAAAAGGGTTAATTATATTTATTGTGCTGTACATTACAGCCCTAGTACTTATTTATCCTATAGCTGGAAGTTTGTACCTTTTGGCTGCCTTCCTTCAATTTCCCCTCCCCCTTACCCCTGCTTCTGGTAACCCCAGATCTCATCTCGTTTTCTATGAGTTTGTTTGTTTATTTGTCTGTTTGTTTTTGAAGTATAATTACCCTGCAACACTACTGTAATTCCTTTCACACAATTAGGTGATTAGTATTTCCATACATTTCAAAATGATCAACACTAATAAGTCTAGTTACCATGAATTTTAAATATAGATAACCATATCATCCATATACTATGATAATTTGCTCCTATTCCAACCCTTATATCTTTTGTTTCTTTTCTTATTTTACTGACAACAGCCTCCATTATAATGTTCAACATAAGTAGTGACAATGGACATCCTTGTTGAGTTCCAGATTTTAGAGGGAATACCTGTACTGTTTTGCCATTCAAGATGATACTTATATTGTTCTGTTAAATACTTTTAATCAAGTTGAAGACATTTTTTGTTTTTCTGGCTTATAAAGAATTTTTAATCATGAATATCTATTGAGTTTTATTAAATGCTTTTAACGTTTCTTTTTCAACACGAATCTCTTATTGTAAATTGAAATTAACTGCATTTTAAGTGTCAAAAACTCTTTCATTCCTGGAGTAAATAAATGTAGTGCGATTAGGATATACTGTATTTTTTTCAATTATCACGATCTATTGACTTGTCCTCCTCAGCCCACATTCTTTTTTTTAATTTATTATTATTTTTTTGCCTGCATTGAGTCTTCGTTGCTGCATGTGGGCTTTCTCTAGCTGTGCCAAGCCGGAGCTACTCTTTGTTACGGTGCGTGGGCTTCTCATTGTGGAGGCTTCTCTTGTGTGGAGCACGGAGTCTAGGCGCATGGGCTTCAGTAGTTGTGGCATGCGGGCTCAGTAGTTGTGGCTTGCGGGCTTAGTTGCTCCGCAGCATGTGGGATCTTCCCGGACCAGGGCTCGAACCCATGTCCCCTGCATTGGCAGGCAGATTCTTAACCACTGCACCACCAGGGAAGCCCCCCCCCCCACATTCTTTTTTGTACCCTTCTGCTTTGTATGTTGTATCCTGAAATATATTCTTTGAATGGTTACACTTGAGATAAGACTATACATACTTATATTAGAAAAGTCTAATTTTTATATAAAATCTGAACAATAAGAGAGCCACTGAACACTTTAAACATATTCACCTCCCTTCCAAATTATATGCTATATCGATTAGAGTTTTAGTTATATATTTATTAGTCATCATAAGAAATTTTCATGATTATTTATACACTTAACATTGGTTTAACTTTCTGGTATTAATCTTTTTCCCAGTGCAACTTGGCTTCTTTATTCTATTACCCATCCTATGCCAGATTTTTTTTTTTTTTCTTTTTTGGACTTTGGGAATTTTCCACGCTTTTTGTGAGTTCAACAACAATATATTTTAATGCATGCTTACTTTTTAAAGACTTCTCAATATGGCTAGACTGCCACACTGATGAAAGAGTCTCTCATTCTTTTACTAGAGTACAGTTGTCATCAACTAAGGTTCTGGCTGTGTCACAGTAACGTGTCCTACATCCCTAGGTAGTGTGAGATGAAGGTACCAATGTAATTTCTATGAAAAAGAGCAAGAAAAAGTCATCTAAATATTCTGAGTGACTTTCATCTCTATTTTGCATTTTCCCTTGGCAGTTTACACTTATTTTATCATATGATTATCATATCAAAGTCTCAGAAAAATATACAGTAAAAAGTAATAGGATATAAAAATACGATACTTCAAAGATTTAGAAACAGCTAATTGGCTTTTTAAAATCATTTTCAGGTACCTTATTCTTAGTATCTCAAGAAAAGTATAGAAAATGGCAAAATTTACTAACTCTGGGAAATGGTTTTGGTCTTGCCTTTTCTAACCTTGCCTTGTCATTTGATTTATTTTTAAATAAAATATTTTGGTTCTAATACTGACTCATTCGATCTAGTTAGTTCATTAAAATCATATATGTATATATATGTGTGTGTATGTATGTGTGTATGTGTGTGTGTATATATATATATATATATATGACATAAATATGTAATAGAGAACTAAACTAGAAATCCAAGGCCACCTGCATCAAAAACTTGTGAGAAAGAGCACGTAACAGGAAGAGTGTGACACAAAGAAAGTTAAGCCCACTTTTCCAAGCTAAAATTCTGAAATAGAAAATCAAATACTGAATCATAATCTCAAAATATACAGACACCGTACATTCAAAAAATCATAAATAAGATTATTTCTGAAATACCAGATTAAGGTAAATATTTATCTTACTTTCCAAAATTTGAGGTAACTCAAATTTATCTGAATAGTATTGGAAAGTGTAATATTCAGATATGAAAGGAAGAAGAATTTTTCTTTTTCGCTACAGCTGAAAGATCTATGGATAAAAGAAAGCTATATTACAACTTTTTGTCCCATAAGCTCAAAGAATTATTTACGAAATAGTTTTTGAACTCTTTGGCAGAAAATCATTTGGGAGAGTCATCTGTCTTTTTTTTGCTCTTCATGACATTTCTAAGCAATGGTACAGAGATCTCCTGTGTTACAAACTTCATAGGACGCAAAGGTCAGAAAAATTTTCAGGAATACACACACACACACACACATACACACACACACACACACACACACACACACACACACACACACACATACCCTTACAGGATTACAGATTGTGAAAAAATTCATGGCTAAGACTGAGGCTGGAGCAGAACAAAGACACACCCCAGACCCCAGGGACACTGCATGGAGTAACAAGTCACAGTAGGACACTGCTGGGAAAGGGAAGGATAGCCCTCCTGTACCCTGATCCCAAGCAAAAGCTTGCTGCTGTTGGAGAAGGAGCAGGAAAAGCTCTAATGCCCTTTAGAACTTTGCCCGGATACTAAGCAGAGGTATGTTGCCTTTGGGGGAAGGCCAGGAAAATTTGGAACCTTACAAGCCCTGAGGATCAGGTATACAGAATCTTTCTCAGTCCGAGGACACAGCAGATGATAGGAAACCCTCTGCTGTCATCCCCATCCCACCTAAAGCCATGTATATTAATCGTGTCTTTGGTTTTCTGTATTCTGGTGCTTTGATATCTTAGGGCCTTGCTGAACCTAGAGGGATGGTTCCTTTCAGGGTTAGCTAATTCCTAGAGAGAGCAGAAGTCTTGCCTGTGAGTGCAGCTTTCTTCTCAATCCAGAGCTTGTAGCCCAACTACATCCTTAATCAGGCTCTCACTCTGGACCACAATCCATCTGCTCTGATTACCACAGAGCCAAGTACCAGACAACTAGGGACAGGCCCAATGACAGCCTGCTGAAATTATTCAAATTAATCAATCCTAAACTGGCTCACCCTGCCTCACCCATTCTTTCCCACAGAAATCACAATAAAGGCTCTCACTCAAGTTTTCTCCTCACTCCCCCTGCCTCCTGATTGACCCTGCTGCTTCCCAAAGTGGCCCCTTGTCACAGGGCATGCCCCCTTCTCTTAGGATCTGTGAGTGCAACAAACTATCTTCTCAATTGCAATCATTCCCTGATCTGTTGGCCTTGCCACACCTAATAATAACATAATCTATTTTTTTACATTAATTTTCATCAGAGTATGGTTGCTTTACAAGGTTGTGTTAGCCCCCACTGCACCACAAAATGAATCAGCCATACACATACAGATATCCCCTCCCTTTTTGGACTTCCCTCCCATTTAGGATACGACAGTGCATTAGGTAGAGTTCCCTGTGCTATACAGTACGTTCCCATCAGTTGTCTAATATAATATATTTTTAGAAACACCTTACACCAAGTGACACACGACAGCAGTCTACATCTGACGAGTGGGAGGCAGCAGAAAGTTTCATCTGTGCCACAGGTACTGAGCGTCTGCTGAAAGATGGCAATGGGGCAAGGACACTGAGAAAACAACCTCAGCATTCCAGACCTGACCTTCAGCAAAATAAAGCTGCAGTTTACTACTGGGGAAATTTTTTAAATTCAACATTTAAATTTGAGATAATGGTAGGTGTATATGTAGTTGTAACAAATAAGGCAGAGAGATCTCATGTGTTCTTTTCCTACTTTTTCCTCAATGGTAATATCTTGCCATTTTCCAATTCCCTCTACATCCCACCTGCTTCTTAGTCCCTGACAAGCACTCATCTGTTCCTGTTTTTATAATTCTGTCACTTCAAAATACAATATACATGGAATCATACAGTATGTAATATTTTTGGATGGCTTTTTTCTATCAGCATAATTTCCTGGAGATTCACCCAGGCTGTTGCATGTGTCAACATTCGGTTCATTTTTATTGTCGAGTACTATTCCGTGGTATGGAGCTCCCACAGTTTGTTCAACCATTCACCAGCTAAAGGACAACCGGATTGTCTCCGGACTTTGGTGATTATAAATAATGCTGTTATAAAGATGTACGTACATATTTTTATGTGAACATATTTTCACTTCTCTCAGATAAGTGCCCAGAATGGCACTGCTGGGTTATATGGTAGCTGCATGTTTAGTTTACTAAGAAACTGCCAAATTAGTTTCTAGAGTAACTATATCATTTTGAATTCCAACCAGCAAAGCATGAGCAGTTTCTCCGATCCTCTCAGCATGTGGTGTTGCCACTATTTTTTTGTTTAGCTAATCTAATAGGTGAGTAGTGATGTCTCATCTTGGTTCTGACTTGCATTTCCCCAAGGGGTAATGATGCTGACAGCTTTTCACATGCTTATTTACCATCTGCATATCCTTTTGAGAGATATGTCTGTTCAGGTGTTCTGCCTATGCTCTAACTGGAATGTTTCTTCTGTTTTTTACTGTTGAGTTTTTTTTTTTTTTAATAATACATCTTTATTGGAGTATAATTGCTTCACAATACCGTGTTAGTTTCTGTTGCAAAACAAAGCGAATCAGCCATATGCATACACATGTCCCCATATACCCTCCCTCTGGAATCTCCCTCCCATTCTCCCTATCCCACCCCTCTAGGTCATCGCAAAGCACCGAGCCGATCTCTCTGTGCTATGCTGCTGCTTCCCAGCAGCCAACTAGTTTACATTAGGTAGTATATGTGTCGATGCTACTCTCACTTCGCCCCAGCTTCGCCCTCCCACCCCATGTCATCAAGCCCATTCTCTATCTCTACCTCTTTATTGCTGCCCTGCAACTAAGTTCATCAGTACCATTTTATTCCCTAAGATTCCATATATATGTGTTAGCATAAGGTATTTGTTTTTCTCTTTCTGACTTACTTCACTCTGTATGACAGACTCTAGGTCCATCCACCTCACTAAAAATAAATCAATTTCATTTCTTTTTATGGCTGAGTAATATTCCATGGTATACAGGTACCACATCTTCTTTATCCATTCACCTGTCAATGGACATTTAGGTTGGTTCCATGTCCTAGATATTGTAAATAGTGCTGCAATGAACATTGTGGTGCATATCTCTTTTTGAATTATGGTTTTCTCTGGGTATATGCCCAGTAGTGGGAATGCTGGTTCATGTGGTAGTTCTATTTTTAGTATTTTAAGGAACCTCCATATTGTTTTCCATAGCGGTTGTATCAATTTACATTCCCACCAACAGTGTAGGAGGGCTCCCTTTTCACCACTCCCTTTCCAGCATTCACTGTTTCTAGCTTTTTTGATAATGGCCATTCTGACTGGCATAAGATGACACCTCACTGTAGTTCTGATTTGCATTTCTCTAATAATTAGTGATGCTGAGCATCTTTTCATGTGTCTCTTGGCCATGTGTATGTCTTCCTTTGTGAAACGTCTATTTAGGTCTTCTGCACATTTTTGGATTGGGTTGTTTCTTTTTTTGATATTGAGCTGCATGAGCTGTTTGTATATTTTGGAGATTAATCCTTTGTCTGTTGGTTCATTTGCAAATATTTTCTCCCATTCTGAAGGCTGTCTTTTCGTCTTGTTTATGGTTTCCTTTGCTGTGCAAAAGCTTTTAAGTTTCATTAGGTCCCATTTGTTTATTTATGTTTTTATTTCCATTACTCTAGGAGGGGGGTCAAAAAAGATATTGCTGTGGTTTATGTGAGTGTTTTTCCTATGTTTTCCTCTAAGAGTTTTATAGTATCTGGTCTTACATTTAAGTCTTTAATCCATTTGGAGTTTATTTTTGTGTATGGTGTTAGGTAGTGTTCTAATTTCATTCTTTTCCATGTAGCTTTCGTTTTCCCAACACCACTGATTGAAGAGGTTGTCTTTTCTTCATTGTATGTTCTTGCCTACTTTGTCATAAATTAGGTGCCCATATGTTCGTGGGTTTATCTCTGGGCATTCTATCCTGACCATTGATCTATATTTCTGTTTTTCTGACAGTACCGTACTGTCTTGCTACTGTAGCCTTGTAGTATAGTCTGAAGTCAGGGAGCCCGATTCCTGCAGCTCCGTTTTACTTTCTCAAGATTGCTTTGGCTATTCGGGGTCTTTTGTGTTTCCATATGAATTGTAAGATTTTTTGTTCTAATTCTGTGAAGAATGCCATTGGTACTTTGATAAGGATTGCACTGAATCTGTAGATTGCTTTGGGTAGTATAGTCATTTTCAGAATATTGATTCTTCCAATCCAAGAGCATGGTATATTTCTCCATCTGTTTATGTCATCTTTGATTTCTTTCATCAGTGTTTTATAGTTTTCTGAGTACAAGTTTTTAGCCTCCTTAGGCAGGTTTATTCCTATGTATTTTATTCTTTTTGTTGCAGTAGCAATGGGGAGTGTTTCCTTAATTTCTCTTTCTGATTTCTCCTTGTTGGTGTATAGGAATGCCAGAGATTTCTGTGCATTAATTTTGTATCCTGCAACCTTACCAAATTCATTGCTTAGTTCTAGTAGTTTTCGGGTGGCATCTTTAGGATTTACTATGTATAGTATCATGTCATCGGCAAACAGTGACAGTTTTACTTCTTATTTTCCAATTTGTATTCCTTTTATTTCTTTTACTTCCCTGATTGCTGTGGCTAGGACTTCCAAAACTATGTTGAATAAGAGCGGCGAGAGTGGACATCTTGCCTTGTTTCTGATCCTAGGGGAAATGCTTTCAGTTTTTCACCATTGAGTATGATGCTTGCTGTGGATTTGACATATATGGCCTTTATTATATTGAGGTAGGTTCCCTCCATGCCCATTTTCTGGAGGGTTTTCATCATAAATTGGTGTTGAGTTTTGTCAAAAGATTTGTCTGCAACTGTTGAGATGATCATATGGTTTTTATTCCTTAATTTGTTAATGTGGTGTATCACATTGATTTGCGTATATTGAAGAATCCTTGCATCCCTGGGATAAATCCCACTTGATCATAGTGTATGATCCTTTTAATGTGCTGTTGGATTCTGTTTCCTAGTATTTTGTTCAGGATTTTTGTATCTAGGTTCATCAGTGATATTTGTCTATAATTTTCTTTTTTTGTGATGTCTTTTCCTGGTATCAGGGTGATGGTGGCTTCGTAGAATGAATTTGGGAGTGTTTCTCCCTCTGCAATTTTTTGGAAGAGTTTGATAGAATTCACCTGTGAAGCCATCTGGTCCTGGACTTTTGTTTGTTGGAAGATTTTTAATTACGGTTTCAATTTCATTATTTTTGATAGGTCTGTTTATATTTTCTAATACTTCCTGGTTCAGTCTTGGAAAATTGTACCTTTCCAAGAATTTGTCCATTTCTTCCTGGTTGTTCATTTTATTGGCAGTAGTCTCTTATAATCCTTTGTATTTCTGCAGTGCCAGTTGTGATTTCTCCTTTTTCGTTTCTAATTTTATTGATTTGCATCCTCTCCCTTTTTTTCTTGATGAGTCAGGCTAAGGGTTTATCAGTTTTGTTAATCTTCTCAAAGAACCAGCTTTTAGTTTTATTGATCTTTGCTATTGTTTTCTTCATTTCTGTTTCATTCGTTTCTGCTCTGATCTTTATGATTTCTTTCCTTCTACTGACTTTGGGTTTTCTTTGTTCCTCTTTCTCTAGTTGTTTTAAAGTGTAGGGACAGATTGTTTATTTGAGATTTTTCTTCTTTCTTGAGGTGGCATTGAATTGCTATAAACTTCCCTCTTAGAACTGCTTTGCTGCATCCCATAGGTTGTGGGTTGTCGTGTGTTCATTGTCATTTGTTTCTATGTATTTTTTTATTTCTTCGTTGATTTCTTCAGTGATCTCTTGGTTCTTTAGTAGTGCACTGTTTAGCCTCCATGTATTTGTGTTTTTTACACTTTTTTTTTTCCTGTAATTGATTTCCAATCTCATAGTGTTGTGGTCAGAAAAGATGCTTGATATGATTTCAACTTTCTTAAATTTTCCGAGGCTTGATTTGTGACCCAAGATGTGAGCTATCCTGGAGAATGTTCCATGTGCACTTGAGAAGAAAGTGTATTCTGCCACTTTCGGGTGGAATGTTCTATAAATATCAATTAAATCTGTCTGGTCTATTGTGTCATTTAAAGCTTGTGTTTCCTTATTTATTTTCTGTTTGGATGGTCTGTCCATTGGTGTAAGTGGGGTGTTAAAGTCCCCTACTATTATTGTGTTACGTCGATTTCTCCTTTCATGGTTGTTAGCATTTGCCTTATGTATTGAGGTGCTCCTATGTTGGGTGCATAAACATTAATAAATGTTACGTCTTCTTCTTGGATTGATCCTTTGATCATTATGTAATGTCCCTCCTTATCTCTTGTAATAGTCTTTATTTTAAAGTCTATTTAACCTGATATGAGTATTGCTACTCCAGCTTTCTTTTTTTTTTTTTTATTATTTATTTATTATGTTTATTTTTGGCTGTGTTGGGTCTTCATTTCTGTGTGAGCGCTTTCTCCAGTTGCGGCGAGTGGGGGCCACTCTTCATCGCGGTGCGCGGGCCTCTCACTATCGCGGCCTCTCTTGTTGCGGAGCAGAGGCTCCAGACGCTCAGGCTCAGTAGTTGTGGCTCACGGGCCCAGCTGCTCCGCGGCATGTGGGATCCTCCCAGACCAGGGCTCGAACCCGTGTCCCCTGCATTGGCAGGCAGACTCTCAACCACTGCGCCACCAGGGAAGCCCCCAGCTTTCTTTTGATTTCCATTTGCATGGAATATCATTTTCCATCCCTTCACTTTCAGTCTGGAAGTGTCCCTAGGTCTGAAGTGGGTCTCTTGTAGACAGCATATATATGGGTCATGTTTTTGTATCCATTCTGCCAGCCTGTACCTTTTGGTTGGGGCATTTAATCCATTTATATTCAAGGTTATTATTGATATGTATGTTCCTATTACCATTTTCTTAATTGTTTTGGGTTTGTTTTTGTGGGTCTTTTTCTTCTCTTGTGTTTCCTGGCTTAGAGAAGTATCTTTTGCATTTGTTGTAAAGCTGGTTTGGTGGTGCTGAAATCTCTTAGCTTTTTTTTGTCTGAAAAGCTCCATCCAGTCTGAATGAGATCCTTGCTGGGGAGAGTAATCTTGGTTGTAGGTTTTTGTCTTTCATCACTTTAAGTATATCCTGCCACTTCCTTCTGGCCTGCAGAGTTTCCACTGAAAAATCAGCTGATAACCTTAGGGGATTCATTTGTATGTTATTTTTTGTTTTTTGCTTGTTGCTTTTAATTTTTTTTTTGAATTTAATTTTTGTTAGTTTGATTAATATGTGTCTTCGTGTGTTTTTCCTAGGGTTTGTCCTGTATGGGACTCTCTGTGCTTCCTGGACTTGGGTGACTATTTTCTTTCCCATTTTAGGGAAGTTTTCAAGTATAATCTCTTCAGATATTTTCTCAGACCCTTTCTTTTTCTCTTCTTCTTCTGGGACCCCTATAATTCGAATGTTGGTGCATTTAGTGTTGTCCCAGAGGTCTCTGAGATTGTCTTCAATTCTTTTCATTCTCTTTTCTTTATTCTGCTCCTTGGCAGTTATTTCCAACGTTTTGTCTTCCAGCTCACTTATTCGTTCTTCTGCCTCTGTTATTCTGTTATTGATTCCTTCTAGTGTATTTTTCATTTCAGTTATTGTGTTGTTCATCTCTGTTTGTTCTTTAGTTCTTCTAGATCTGTGTTAAACATTTCTTGTATTTTCTCAATCCGTGCCTCCATTCTACTTCCAAGATTCTGGATCATCTTTACTATCATTACTCTGAATTCTTTTCCAGGTAGATTGTGTATTTCGTTTTCTTTATTTGGTCTTGTAAGTTTTTACCTTGCTCCTTCATCTGTGACATGTTTTTTTGCCGTCTCATTTTTTTTTATGAGTGGGGTTGTGTTCCTGTTTTACTGGTAATTTGGCCTGAGGCTTCCAGCACTGGAGTTTGTAGGCTATTGGGTAGTGCTGGGTCTTGGTGCTGAGATGAGGAAGTCATCGGAGACCTCACTCCGATGAATATTCCCTGGGGTCTGAGGTTCTCTGTTAGTCCAGAGGTTCGGACTTGGAGCTCCCACCACAGGAGCTTCCGCCCGAACCCATGCTCACAAATCAAGATTCCGCAAGCCCCGTGGGGTGGCAAAAAAAAAAAAAGAGAACAATAACAAATTAAAAAATAAAATGAGACTAGGGAACTAACAGATATGTTAGAAAGAATGTAAAACTAAAAATATAGATGAATCAATAACTGGAAGGTACATCAGTACCACAATAGTAATAAAGAGGAGGGAAAAGGAAAACAAAAAGGACGGGGGAGAAGGCCTTGTCTGTGGAGAGCGGGGCCTAAGCAAGAGAGAGATATGGGCGGTGGGCGAGGCCAATGCTCAGGACCCACAGTGCTGCAAAAGGCCCTGGGTCCTGTGGGGGGTGGAGCTTAGGCTCAAGGAACAGAAGGGGCCCAGGTGTGGCCCCCATCCCTGATCTCAGAGCGCAGGGGACTTCACCTGGGAGCCCAGCAGGCTCCCCGTGTCTGAGTGGGTGGGACAATCACCCTCCACTCCTCTCCTGCTCCTCCTCGAGGACCCCTCCCACCTGCCTCTCCTGATCTCCCCAGCCTCCCTCCTGTGCCCCCAAGAACCCATGCAACCTGGAGGATGCTAGAAGGCAGGGGATCCGCCTGGGCACTTAGCCGGGTCCCTGAGCCCGAGTGGGCGGGGCAAACGCCCTCTTCTCCTCTCTTGCTCCTCCTGCAGTGCCCCTCCTACCTATCTCTCCTGACCTCCCCAGCCTCCCTCCCATGCCCCCAGGACCCATGCAGGCTGGATGGGGCTTTGGAGGGGGGAGAACCGGACTGGGAGCTCAGCAGACCCCCCAGCCCACGTGGGCCAGGTGATCGCCCTCTATTCCTCTCCTGCTCTTCCCGGAGAGTCCCTCCCACCTGCCTCTCATGATCTCCCTGGCCTCAGGGGCACCAATCTTGTCTGGCTTCCACTTCTCCCCCTCCCTTGGTCCCCCTACATCCTACAGGTTCACTGTGGGGTTCCTTCTGTCTCCTTGGGGGTTAGCATCCCCCACTAGAGCCTGGCAGGCACTCTAGCTGTGGGGAGACGCTAACTCCACATCTTCCCACATCGCTGTCTTGACTCCTCCCCTGCTGTTGAGTTTTGAGAGTTCATTATATATTTTAGATAGTGGTCCTTTTTCTCAGGTGTTTTGCAAGTATTTTTCCCAATGTGTAGCTTGTCCTTTCTTCCTTATAACAAAGTACTGTACAACACAGGTTTTTTATTTTGATGAAATCCATTTTATCTATTTTTCCTTTTATGCACTGTGTTTTTAGTGTCAAGTCTAAGAAATTTTTGCCCAGCACTAGATCCCTAAGATTTTCTTCTATTTGCTTTTTTCCTAAAGGTTTTATATCTAAAATATAAGGCTGTGATTTGTTTTGAGTTAATTTTTTAATAAGATTTAAAATTTAGGCTCATTTGTGTCTTGGTTTCTTTATATAAAGGATGCCCAATCGCTTAAGCACTTTTTGAAAAGCTCTTTTCTCCACTGAGTTTTGAACCTTTGTCAAAAATTAGCTGGACATATATTTTGTGGGTATATTTCTGTGTTCTCTGTCTCCATTAATCAGGTCTCTAACCTGAAAATACTACACAGTCTTGATGACTGTGGCGATACAATAAAATCTTAGATTTTAGAATAATATTGTCTATATCTACTAAAAAAATCTTGCTGGGGGTTTGATAGTAATTGCATTCAATCTGTATATTATTATAGGGATAATTTCTATCTTTGCTATGTTAAGACTACCAAACCATGAACATATCTGTCCATTTATTTAGATTTTCTTAGATTTCCTTCATCTAAATTTTTACTTCTGAGCACATAAGTCTTGTGCATATTTTGTTAGAATTATATCTAAGTATATTTTTGAGTAATTATAAAGGATATTGTTTTGAATTTCAGTGTCCATATGTTCTTTTCTAATTCACAGAATTATAATCGACATTTAGATGTTTATCTTTTATCCTGAAAACATTATAAACCCCTTAGTAATTTTAAAAGTTTTTAAAAATGATTTCTGAGGATTTTCAACAAAGACAACTATGTCATCTGCAAATATGCTTTTTAATTTCCTTCCTTCCCTTATTGCACTGGCTAGAAATTCAAACACTATTTGAATTAGAATGGTGAAAGTAAACATACTTCCCTTGTTCCCAATCTTGGGGAAAGAATTAGTCTTTCAACATTAAGTAGAATGTTAGTTGTGTCTTCTTTGTAGATGTTCTTTATCAAGATGAGAATATTCCTTTTTATTCCTGTTTTTCTGAAAGCTTTTCTTTATCATACACATTTAATTTTATCAAATGACTTTTGTGCACTGATTGATAGAATTATGAGATTTTCATTCTTTAGCCTGTCTATATGGTATACTGAACTGTTTGATTTTCTTAATATTGAACCAATCTGATATCCCTGGAATATAGCCAAACTTGACTATAGTGCATCATTTTACATATTTTGTTTGTTGATATTTTGTTAAGATATTTTGCATCATATTTATGATGGATGTTGGTCTATAGTTTTCTGATTTTGTACTGTCTTCATCTGGTTCTGGGATAAGGGTAATACTAGCTTCATAAACAAACTGCTATTTCCTTCCTTCCTATTTAATGGAAGAGTATGTGTAGAATTGGTGTTATTTCTTCTTTAAATATTTGATAGAATTCTCCAATGAAATCATCTGGGTCCAAGGATTTCTTTTAGGGGAGTTATTAAATCATGAATTCAATTTCCTTGATAGTTATAGGGCTATTCAAACTATCCACTTCATATTATGGAAGTTATGATAGTTTCTGGTTTTGGAAGAATTCACCTAAATTGTCAAACTTCTGTGTGTAGAGTTGTTCATGGTATTCCCTACTTATCCCTTTGATGTGTGCAGGATCTATAGTGGTATCCTCTGCTTCATTCCTGATATTGTCAATCTGTGTCTTCTCTCTCTTTATTTTGTCACTCTTCCCAGAGATTTGTGAATTTTTATTGATCTTTTCAAAGAACCAGCTCTTGTTTCATTTATTTTCTTTATTTTTTGTTGTTTTGTTTTCAGTTCCATTGCCTTCTGCTATCTTTATTATTTCATCCTCCATCCTTGCTTTGGATTTAGTTTGGTCTTGTTTTTCTAGGTTCTTGAAGTGAGAGATTAGAATATAGATTTGAATTTTTCCTCTCTTCTAATATATGCATTTAGTGCTGTGAATTTCCCTCTCAGTCTTCATTAGCTGTGTCCCACAAATACAGATATTTGCATTTTCATTAAGTTCAATCTAAATTTTTATCTCCTGTAGAAGTTCCTCTTCGACCCATTGTTTATTTAAAAACATGTTGTTTGGTTTCCATGTGTTTTGAGATTTCCTATCAGTTTCCTGTTATGGATCTCTAGTTTGATTCCATTGTGGCCAGGGAATACAATTTCAATTCTTTTAGATGTGTTAAATTTTGTTTTATGTCCCAGGATATGGTCTATCTTGTTGCATGTTCTATGGGTACTTGAAAAGTGCCATGTAAGTATTCTGCTACTGTTGCATGGAAAGTTCAATAAAAAAATGATTGTATCCTATTGGTTGATGGTGTGGTTAAGTTTTTTATATCCTTGCTTTTTTATGTCTAGTTGTTCTATCAATCTTTGAAAAAGAAGTTTTGATGTTCCAACTCTAACCATAGATTTGAATATTTCTACTTACAGTTCTTTCAGTTTTGCTTTATGCATTGTGAAGCTAATTGTTTGTTGTAAATACATAAGGACTGCTCTGTCTTCTCAGTAGATTATTCCTTTTATTTTTATATGATGTGCCTCTCTACTTATGGAAATATTCTTTGCTCTGAGGTCTACATTTTCTGATATTAATTTTTCCATTCTTATTTTATTTTGATTAATATTTGCATTATATATATATATTTTTTTCATCTTTTTACTTTCAATCTGCCTATATCCTTATATTCGAATTGAGTTCCTTGTGGACAGCATACAGTTGGTCATGATTTTTAATCTACTCTGGCACTATGTATGTTTTAATTGACTCACTTAGACTATTTGTATTTAATGTGATTATTTATATATTAGGGCTTAAGTCTGCCTTTTTGTTTTGTTTTGTTTTCTCTGTTTTTGTTTCTCCCTTTTCTTTCTCTTGTCTTCTCTTGGGTTACTTGAACATCTTTTAGAATTCCATTACGATTTCTCTTTAGTGTTTGTGAGTGTATCCCTTCAACAGGTTTTAGTAGTTGCTCTAGGAATTATACTACACGCATATAAGTTATCATAATCAACTGGTGTCACCATTTTGTCAGTTAAGTGAAATGTAGGAAACTGACCCTCTTCTACATGCCTTTACCTCCCCTGTTAATAATATAATTGTTTTAAATATTTCTTCTACATACATTTAGTTTGCCAAGAAAAAGGAAAATATTTAGAAATAAAAAGATTTGTACTCAAATGTTCAAAGCAGGATTATCCTTAATTGCTGAAAACTGATAACATTCAATTCACAAGTAAACTCATCAACAAATTGTGGTACATCAATACAGTGAAATATAGCAGCAGAAATAAGAGTCAACTACTGATGCAAGCAATGAGGATGTATTTAAAAGCATTATGCTGAGTGAAAGGAGAAAAGAAACCAACAACAAAACGAAAACAATATAACTATATGACTCCATTTTCACGACATACTTAAAGACAAAACTATAAAGACAGGAATCAAGTTAGTGGTACCACGGGCTGCATGTGGTAGGTGTGAACTGACTTAAAGTGGGCTGCAGGGAAGGAACTCTATGAGATGATGGAAATTGCAAATTAAAAATTCAGAGCAGTTAAAATCATATATTACTACATGTCTAAAGTACTTTGCATAATGATTTCATACATTATCTCACGTAATCATCATATGAACTTTTCTACATAGCTCATGCTATCCTTTTGTTATTTAAACCTAATGAGACTGCAGCTCAGAGAGAACCTACAATTTTCCTAAGGTCACTAATCTTGGGAAAGTTAGTAGAGGCAGTAAAGCAGCAATTGGACTGACTAATCATATCCTATATTCCTTACATGAATATACTATGCTATGCTAGTATATGATTTTTAAAACTTTACACCTCAAGCAGAATAAGTGTTGCATGTAAGTAAAAAAAATCCAACAATATGTTTTAAAGGCAGACATTCATGGGCATGGTCATGAGAGCAAGAAGGTTAAAGAGTAAAACTGAGGGACCTAAGAAAATGTAAACCAGTCCTTGAAGAGAGACAATAGAAGCACAGGAAAAGCAGAATAATCAGCTTTATTTTGCTGATATCTATAAATATGTTATAAATAAAAAGAAAAACTATTTGGTGCACCTTAAAATTGTCTTTAATCTGCTTTTCTGAAAGGTTCATAGAGGTTGTTTTCAGCTCTAACATAAAGCATCCAACAGTTTCCATCAGAAATTAAATATGAGCACATCCGTTACCTTACTGGCTATTCCTCTGTCAAATGTTCCAAAGCAATAAAAAATCGACAATCAGATGAATCACAGATCAGAGGGCAACTTGCTAGTTTAAACTGTCTGAAGAATTTTTTGACATTTTCAGTACTGTATTACTTAAAATAGCCAAGTAGGTGGGTGTGGTGGTTATTCCTGTTCCAGGAATAGATTTGCTTACAAGTGACAGGAAACCTTGACAGAATTCTGATTGATAGTTGTACAGTCATTCACCTTGTTTCAGACCTATCATTTGCTTTGCCTTCCCAGAGCAAAATGTTCTAACAGTCACCATATATGAGAATGAACAAGTGCCGAGCTTATTCATGCCACTCTAATCCCCAAATCCAATTAGCATTCAACCTTGTCATGTAGCTACCCTTCTAATGCTTTTTCAGCTACATGCAGTTCTGTGGCTCTGATTAAAAACAGTGGGTGGCCTTGATCACTTAAGATGCTTCTTATAAAATCATTAAGAGCCCAGCAGAGAAAGAGAATGAGACCAAATAGAAAGATGGAGACTACATAACAGTCCACAAGAAATCCACATTGATATATACCAAGAAAGACATTTTCATCTTAAACCATTCAATGACAAGATTAGATGAGGAAGATGGAAAAGCAGACAATGCTCATATTTTTGCAATATGAACTTGAATAATACAATAGAGAGAAGAAAGAAAACATAAGTTTCTACTATATGTCTACTATATGGCTACTATATGCCATATACTCTTCAGATTCATATTAATTATTTCATTTATCCTCATCATGATCTTCTGAGGTACGTCTTATATTCTCCATTTTAAAAAGGAGGTAAATAAAGACCAGAGATGCTAAACAACTTATCTGTGTCCATGGATTCAATAAGTGGCAGAGTAGACTTCAAATCCAGGTGTCTCTGATCCTAATGACTAAGCTATATTTTAGGGGTTTTTTGGGTCTCCCAAACCTATCATTATATAATTCCACTTTTTAATTTATCAATTAACTTCCTGGCTTCTCAATAACTACATTCTCTTTTAATCATATTACTGTATCTTTGAGATATCTATTTTAAATGACTTTCTCTCTATAATTAGGTATAAGTACAAGATGAATTTGATAACTGCCAGGAGTGAAAGAAGGATCCTGCCCAATTACTAAAACAAATGTATATAGCTTTGGGGATCACGGGAAAAGGACTGTTAGAGAAGAAAACTTCATTAGGTAATAAAGAATACAATGTAGCTATAAAGAAACAGAGAGAAAGGTCTTTCTATACTGCTAGGGAAACAGTACCAGTTAAAATAGGCTGGTAGACTCAAGTCAAAAGATGAACACTAAGGCAAACAAAGAAAAAAATCTGTTGAGCAAACTTTAAAACTTACTTTGTAAATGTAATATCAAAATACTGTGGGTTTGTTTAATATAGTGACACCTCATCTTTTAGCAAAATGGCTTTAAGGAAAAGGCATTGAATCTACAGAATTATCATTAGGCCATTCATACTTCTTCTTTGCAAAGACTTTTAATTCAATCCACTAGAAAAATTTCCCCCATACAAACATAATATTGATCTCATAAAAAGAAATACTAGGGTTTCCCTGGTGGCACAGTGGTCAGGAGTCTGCCTGCCAATGCAGGGGGCACGAGTTTGAGCCTTGGTCCGGGAGGATCCCACATGCCGCAGAGCGGCTAGGCCCGTGCACCACAACTACTGAGGCGTGCCCACCTGGAGCCCGTGCTCCACAACAAGAGAGGCCACCGCAGCGAGAGGCCCGTGCACTGCAGCAAAGAGTGGCCCCCACTCACTGCAATTAGAGAGGGCCCGCGCACAGCAACAAAGACCCAATGCAGCCAGAAATAATAAATGAAATAAATATATTTTTTAAAAAAAGAAATACTATAGGAAATTATTTCCAAGTTAAACTAAATTTCTTGAATTCAGCAATTAAATGAATTTAAAGAAAATGTTCTTTCAGTAGAGCACTGACATTCTAATTAAGGAGAAAACGGAAGCACAGGTATGTGAAAATATATGAATGTTACAAAAAGTCAGGTGACACAAAATTGAGGTGCTTGAAAAAGTACTACACATACTAACCATACTTGTGTATAATATAGATCTTAGAGGAAGAGGAAGTGAAAACATCAGAGACAAGAGCTAGAGAAGCTTCTTAGAATTCCCAGAGGAACAAAGTGCATTTGCTACTCTGCATAAATATTGTACTGAATTTTAAGAAAAATAATGGCAGTCATTCTGGCAAAAGACTACTGGAAGTGCATTCTATAAGAAATGGTGAAAATGTGTCTTGGAATTGGTTCAAGATGGCAGAGTAGAAGGATATGCTCTCACTCCCTCTTGCAAGAACACCAGAATCACAACTAACTGCTGAACAATCATCGACATGAAGACACTGGAACTCACCAAAAAAGATACCCCACATCCAAAGACAAAGGAGAAGCCACAATAAGACGGTAGGAGGGGCACAATCACAATAAAATCAAATCCCATACCTGCTAGGTGGGTGACTCACAAACTGGAGAACACTTATACCACAGAAGTCCACCCACTGGAGTGAAGGTTCTGGGCCCCACGTCAGGCTTCCCAAGCTGGGGGTCCGGCAATGGGAGGAGGAATTCATAGAGAATCAGACTTTGAAGGCTAGCATGATTTGATTGCAGGACTTAGACAGGACTGGGGGAAACAGAGACTCCACTCTTGGAGGGCACACACAAAGTAGTGTGCGCATCGGGATCCAGGGGAAGGAGCAGTGACCCCATAGGAGACTGAACCAGACCTACCTGCTAGTGTTGGAGGGTCTCCTGCAGAGGCGGGGGGTGGCTGTGGCTCACCGTGAGGACAAGGACACTGGCAGCAGAAGTTCTGGGAAGTACTCCTTGGTGTGAGCCCTCCCAGAGTCCGCCATTAACCCCACAACAGAGCCAGGTAGGCTCCAATGCTGGGTCACCTCAGGCCAAACAACCAACAGGGAGGGAATCCAGCTCCACCCATCAGCAGACAAGCGGATTAAAGTTTTACTGAGCTCTGCCCACCAGAGCAACAGCCAATTCTACCCACCACCAGTCCCTCCCATCAGGAAACTTGCACAAGCATCTTAAATAGCCTCATCCACCAGAGGGCAGACAGCAGAAGCAAGAAGAACTACAGTCCTGCAACCGGTGGAATAAAGACCACATTCACAGAAAGATAGACAAGATGAAAAGGCAGAGGGCTATGTACCAGATAAAGGAACAAGACAAAACCCCAGAAAAACAACTAAATGAAGTGGAGATAGGCAACATTCCAGAAAAAGAATTCAGAATAATGACAGTGAAGATGATCCAGGACCTCGGAAAAAGAATGGAAGCAAAGATCGAGAAGATGCAAGAAATGCTTAAAAAAGATCTAGAAGAATTAAAGAACAAACAAACAGAGATGAACAACACGATAACTGAAATAAAAAATACACTAGAAGGAATCAATAGCAGAATAACTGAGGCAGAAGAATGGATAAGTGACCTGGAAGACAGAATGGTGGAATTCACCAAGCAGAACAGAATGAAGAATGAAAAGAGGGCTTCCCTGGTGGCGCAGTGGTTGAGAATCTGCCTGCCAATGCAGGGGACACGGGTTCGAGCCCTGGTCTGGGAAGATCCCACATGCCGCGGAGCAACTGGGCCCGTGAGCCACAATTACTGAGCCTGCGCGACTGGAGCCTGTGCTCCGCAACAAGAGAGGCCGTGGTGGTGAGAGGGCCGTGCACCGCGATGAAGAGTGGCCCCCACTTGCCGCAACTAGAGAAAGCCCTCGCACAGAGATGAAGACACAACACAGTCATGAATAAATAAATAAATAATTAATTAATTTTTTAAAAAAAAGCAAATCCCAGCTCCATCATTTAAAAAAAAAAAAAAAGAATGAAAAGAAATGAAGACAGCCTAAGAGACCTCTGGGACAACATTAATCGCAACAACAGTCGCATTATAGGGGTCCCAGAAGGAGAAGAGAGAGAGAAAGGACCCGAGAAAATATCTGAAGAGATTATAGTCAAAAACTTCCCTAACGTGGGAAAGGAAATAGCCAGCCAAGTCCAGGAAGTGCAGAAAGTCCCATACGGGATAAACCCAAGGAGAAACAACACCGTGACACCCAGTAATCAAACTGGCAAAAATTAAAGACAAAGGAATATTATTGAAAGCAGCATGGGAAAAACGACAAATTACATACAAGGGAACTCCCATAAGGTTAACAGCTGATTTCTCAGCAGAAACTCTACAAGCCAGAAGGGAGTGGCATGATATACTTAAAGTGATGAAAGGGAAGAACCTACAACCAAGATTACTCTACCAGGCAAGGATTTCATTCAGATTTGATGGAGAAATCAAAAGCTTTACAGACAGGCAAAAGCTAAGAGAATTCCACACCAAACCAGCTCTACAACAAATGCTAAAGGAATTTCTCTAAGTGGGAAACACAAGAGAAGGAAAGGACCTACAAAAACAAACCCGTAACAGTTTAGAAAATGATAATATGAACGTACATATCGATAATTACCTTAAACGTGAATGGATTAAATGCTCCAACCAAAAGACACAGGCTTGCTGAATGGATACAAAAACAAGACCCATACATATGCTGTCTACAAGAGACCCACTTCAGACCTAGGGACGCATTCAGACTGCAAGTGAGGGGATGGAAAAAGATATTCCATGCAAATGGAAATCAAAAGAAAGCTGGAGTAGCTCTATTCATATCAGATAACATAGACTTTAAAATAAAGAATGTTACAAGAGACAAGGAAGGACACTACATAATGAGCAAGGGATCAATCCACGAAGAAGATATAACAATTTTAAATACATATGCACCCAACATAGGAGCACCTCAATACATAAGGCAACTGCTAACAGCTATAAAAGAGGAAATCGACAGTAACACAATAGTCAGGGACTTTAACACCTCACTTACACCAATGGACAGATCATCCAAACAGAAAAGTAATAAGGAAACACAAGCTTTAAATGAGACAGTAGACCAGATAAATTTCATTGATATTTATAGGACATTCCATCCGAAAACAGCAGATTACACTTTCTTCTCAAGTGCACACAAAACATTCTCCAGGATAGATCACATCTTGGGTCACAAATCAAGCCTCAGTAAATTTAAGAAAATTGAAATCATATCAAGCATCTTTTCTGACCACAACGCTATGAGATTAGAAATCAATTACAGGGGAAAAAAGTAAAAAAACACAAACATATGGAGGCTAAACAATACATTACTAAATAACCAAGAGATCACTGAAGAAATCAAAGAGGAAATCAAAAAATACCTAGAGACAAATGATAATGAAAACACGACGATCCAAAACCTATGGGATGCAGCAAAAGCAGTTCTAAAGGGAAGTTTAGAGCTATACAAGCCTACCCCAAGAAACAAGAAAAATCTCAAATAAACAATCTGACCTTACACCTAAAGGAACTAGAGAAAGAAGAACAAACAAAACCCAAAGTTAGCAGAAGGAAAGAAATCATAAAGATCAGAGCAGAAATAAATGAAATAGAAACAAAGAAAACAATAGCAAAGATCAATAAAACTAAAAGCTGGTTCTTTGAGAAGATAAACAAAATTGATAAACCATTAGCCAGACTCATCAAGAAAAACAGAGAGAGGACTCAAATCAGTAAAATTAGAAATGAAAAAGGAGACGTTACAACAGACACCGCAGAAATACAAAGCATCCTAAGAGACTACTACAAGCAACTCTATGCCAATAAAATGGACAACCTGGAAGAAATGGACAAATTCTTAAAAAGGTATAACCTTCCAAGACTGAACCAGGAAGAAATAGAAAATATGAACAGACCAATCACAAGTAACGAAATTGAAACTGTGATTAAAAATCTTCCAACAAACAAAAGTCCAGGACCAGATGGTTTCACAGGTGAATTCTATCAAACATTTAGAGAAGAGCTAACACCCATCCTTCTCAAACTCTTCCAAAAAGTTGCAGAGGAAGGAACACTCCCAAACTCATTCTACGAGGCCACCATCACCCTGATACCAAAACCAGACAAAAATACTACAAAAAAAGAAAATTACAGACCAATAGCACTGATGAATACAGATGCATATCAAAAGTACAATGAGGTATCACCTCACACCAGTTAGAATGGGCATCATCAGAAAATGTACAAACAACAAATGCTGGAGAGGGTGTGGAGAAAAGGGAACCCTCTTGCACTGTTGGTGGGAATGTAAATTGATACAGCCACTATGGAGAACAGTATGGAGGTTCCTTAAAAAACTAAAAATAGAACTACCATGTGACCCAGCAATCCCACTACTGGTCATATACCCAGAGAAAACCATAATTCAAAAAGACACATGCACCCCAATGTTCATTGCAGCATTATTTACAATAGCCAGGTCATGGAAGCAACCTAAATGTCCATCGACGGACGAATGGAAAAAGAAGATGTGGTACATATATACAATGGAATATTACTCAGCCATAAAAAGGAACGAAATTGGGTCACTTGTTGAGACGTGGATGGATCTAGAGACTGTCATACAGAGTGGTAAGTCAGAAAGAGAAAAACAAATATCGCATATTAACGCATATATGTGGAACCTAGAAAAATGGTACAGATGAACCGGTTTGCAGGGCAGAAATTGAGACACAGATGTAGAGAACAAACGTATGGACACCAAGGGGCGAAAGCCACGGGGTGCGGGGTGGGGGGTGGTGTGATGAACTGGGAGATTGGGATTGACATGTATACACTGATGTGTATAAAATGCATGACTAAGAAGAACCTGCTGTATAAAAAAATAAATAAAATAAAATTCAAAAATTCCAAAAAAAAAAAAGAAATGGTACGTGGAACTTCTCACATTCAGAAAAGACAAAACCATTGGAATGGGATTCCTTACTTCATCTTGCCTTATCAGGGAGTGCCAATCCACCACTACTGTCCCAAACAAACACTCCTGCCTCTTCTCCCTCCATGGCTCACTCGTGGTATTCAAATACTACATTTCCTCTTCAGCTTCCTGAATGCACTGACTCTGCTTTTGCCTTCTGTGTCTGGGTGTCTGAACCTTACCTGAACCTTAGGACATTCAGCTTTTAGAAATCAGGGAAGATTGTATGATTTTTAAAGTGTCACTCAAATATTTTGTATACTTAGTACTTAAGAGTTTTTTATGAAGATGATTAATATTGCTTGCCAGAATCAGAGAGATGTACACACATCTCAGGTTTTACAAAAAGCGTATGTACAAGTTGACTTTAAAAGCAAAATTATGATAAGATTAACAATCTCCATGAGAAATTCTTATATTACATCTAATGTTACAATTACTGTCAAAGTCTGGGATCTTGCCCCTAATTTATGGTCCTTTTAAATCAGGTGTTTGCTATTTTATTACAAATTAAAGACTATTAAGATGATTTTAAAAATTTCTATACTTGATTTAATTTCCAGCTTATAAAATTACTGCCACTACTATAACTGCAACCTAATTTTAAAGGAGCAATCATTTCTACAATTCTTTTTTGCCTCTCTTTCTTTTGTTATTAATTTTACAAATGCAATTATTTTTCTGCAAATGTCCACTGCAGTCAGTAGGAATGTGGGGCTACAGCATTTAAGTTGATAGACCCATTAAAATCTAGCCAGCCTAACATTAGCAGGGTCCATAGTGTAGGTATTTGGCTTCTCTCAGCCTATTTTGTGAAAATTTTGCAGAATATTATTTTTAATTTCTGTGAATCTCTTGGAATATTTTTTTTAGATTTTAGTTATTAACATTCTTAATATAATTAATTTATAAAACAAGGTTGAAATTTTACCAAATTCTGATAGATGAAATTATCATTCCATAGTAATATTTCAAATACGTGGAGAAGTTTAAAGCATAAAACCATGAACATCTGTGTCCCCACCACACAGACTTAACAAATGTTAAAATGTTATATTTTTCTTCAGTTTATTTACAAAAATCAACACAAAAAATTATAGATTCACTAAAGCCTGTATACACATTCCTCTCAATCCTACCTGAAAATAACCACAGTCCTAAACCTGAAGTGGATCTTCGCCGTCCTGATTCTTTTTACATTTGCTGCATATTTTTATTTATTATATTTATTTATGTATCCATATACAGAGAGACAGTAAATATTTAATATCTGCATAAAAGTTTTTATTTTCATAAATTTTTTAGCATAAACATAATGAAAAATCTTAGAAGTGACAGTGCTGAAAAACTAAAGCAGAAAAGGAGGGTTTGGAGTGTGTGAGCTAGGGGTAGTTTGCAATTTAAATAGAGGAATGAATGTAAGTCTCCTGGAGAAGGTGTCATTTGAGCAAACATTTTAAGAAGCGCAAGTGGTTTATTTTCCTCCTCTATCATTACATTGGTTTGGATCTCTCAATACCAGGATACAGCTTTCTTTATTTTTATTAATGCTTTTGCTTTTCTCTTTTATCTAACATTGCTATACTAGCTAATTGTGTGAGTGAGTTTATGTGCAAGGAGTGATTATAACTTACCTAAATAACTCCTGCCATTATTTTAACTTCACTCTGTCTTGTTTGTTTCTCATTTCCTTGCTTTTGGTTGATTTTAAAACATCAAATGGCTTTCTTTTTCTTCAAATTTGTTAGACACCATCTCTTCTTCATGACTGAGTTAATCTGTTTGAATTTATTATGACTGCTTTTTAATTAAATTTATTTCTATCAACTGGTGTATGGGAGTGTGTGTAGTACGTGTGTGTATGTTTTATCTATCGTGATTTTTCTTTGCTTTATATCTTTAGAAAACTAGATACCACTTTTTAACTTGATTACTCTTACATGTTTAATACAAATAATCAATATAATTTTTCTAACAATGTCTAAAATCGTTCAATTTCTCTATTACTTTTCCAAAAGAACGTTAGCATATTTCAGTCACAAGTGAAGATGTCCCTTATTTGCCTTGTAACTACTGTCTAGAATATTAATACTTTCTTTTGAAACTTAAAAAAAATTACTAATTATTAATTATTCCGCTCAATAGTGCATTAGATTTACCTCTTGTACTGTTTCTTTACATTGAGTTCACTTTTTGTTTTTGGTGTTTTTGTTAGTAGTTCTTTCATTCAGGGACTTTTTGTGCAAAACTTTGAGACTGAGTATTTTATTTGCCTCTACTCTTGAAGCAATGAATATCAATTTATAAAATTATTATTATAGTTTTACAGTTAATTTTCTTGAGCATTTTAAATTATTTTTTCATTGTGTTGTGATATCTCTCATTGAAGAGGATGTCAGCCCCTAGTCATTTTAAAAATAAAGTCGGGCATAGCTTTTTTTTAGATAAACTATCATTTTGTTTTCAATTTTTGAAATACCTAATTTATCAACACTAGCAAGCTTTTGTAACAAAAGGGTGTGAACTTATAATTCCATCTTGATAAGTATTCCAAGGAAATGATCCCTCTGCTTCATTTTGGTTCTCACAATTTTTAAGCCTGTAACCTCCTTCCAAAGTAATTTTACTAAGAATTCATAGGGCTTGAATCTCAAGTATATTTATATCTTTTTAATTAAAATATATCTTATATTTGTAATTATGTTTTAAAAGAGCTAACTTTTTAATTCAAAGTGAGGTTCAGAAAGATCAAAAAATGTTCTTCAACCAACTTATATCTGAATAATTCTAACTAATATTCTTTCACATATGTATAAGGGATTATTGCCTAGCATTGTACTATATTTACTGATCATATGGCTATAGATCCTATATTAAAGTTCCTGAAAAGAATCTGGATCTTATACATGTATAAATTAAAATGCAGTGACGGTCATGACACAATACCCTGCTCTTCATAACTAGTTCTGTAAATATGTGATTCTAAATAAAAGGAAAAGTAAACACAAACAGGCAACTTATAATTATTCTCTGCTTTATAAAAGCCATATGAATGGCACCTACAGTGCTACAGTTTGTAAGAGGGAAAATTTTAAATATGACATTGCACTCATGTTCTTAATTCACATGGCATTTCCTTGGTTGACGTATAGTGTTCCTCCTATGCTTTCCCAGGGTACCTTGTAATTGTCCCATCTTATTTTCCGTAATGAATGGCTGTCATATTTGCCTACTTGGTATTCATAGGCTGCCCTCTCTTTACTGGTAACACACCAATTTCCTTTAAGAATCCGCATTGCTCCTACTCTCAGACTGTGTTGTTCCAGAAGCCCTCCCTATTCCTCAGCTACAGGAATAACACTATAATCGAGGCCCAGACAATCAAAGCCACAGCACTCCTGGCGATGAGCAAGTGAGCTGAGACACCATTTAGCATCATCAGCTCTAGGATTTCCCTGAACAATTAGAAACAATGACAGCTCTTTCTGCCAGATTTGTAACCCAGTAAAGTATTCATCAATCACTGCTCGAGTCATCCTGCTACCAGAAGAAGAGACAAGGATGCTTTTTGGAGAGAAAAATCAGCGCTGACAGAATGGAGGCACATTCCTGAGGGCATGAAGCTATGCCCAAAGCTCTAACGGTCCTGCAATTTTTCAGTTAATTAGGTAAATTCTCTCTCTTTCTCTCATTCTCTCTTTTGTAGTAGACAAATAGAGTTTAGTTTCTCTGTAACTGCAGAAGTTTTACCTCACAGATCATATAATTGCCTGTTCTCTCCTCTGTATCACCCACTATATTATGTCTCTTGAGAACAGAGATGATGGCTTGTTAACCATTTTATGTTCAGTTTCTATCATAGTGTCCAACTCAAATAATTAAAAAAGAACAAATGAATAAGCATTCATTTTTGTAGTCATAATACTAGTTAGTATTAATTTAAAATAATTGATAATTTTGTCTAAAATCCCGAGTTAAACATCTTGAATTGGCACCAAATAAATATTATTTTCCTTCTACACTGCCCCATGGGGGATTATTATGAACAACTGGATTATCAGATTAGAAAAATAGTTATCAACTATGGTGTCAAATCACACTGATGAGGTAAGATCAGTATTGATGTGTATCAGAAATGAGATAAGTGATATAGAAAGGGATGGTGTTGAAAGTCCTGGAAATGCCTCATAACACACATCCTCACAGAGCTCCTGCATTCCAGAATTATATTATCCAACAAATACGGTAAGAAACGTTTGGGTATCACTGCTTTAGAGAATCTTCTTCGAACAACAGTCCTTTTTTGGTTTTGGTTTTGTTTATGAAATATTTCACAGTATGAAAAACATACCCTCAAACTAGCTTCAGTAATTGTAGTATTTTGTCATATTTGTTTATCTGTCATTTATCTGTGTATTTACGTATTTTGGTGTTACTTTATAGTAAGTTATAGACATAATGACACCTCACTTATACATTCTTCATCATGCAACTCCTAGGAATGAGGATAATGACAAAGTCACAATGCCACTATGACACCTAAAATAACTGACACTTCATATCTAGTATCTAAACCATATTCAAATATCCCCATTTGTCACAAAAATGCCCTTTAGAGCTTCCTTTTTTAAACTAGATTCATGCATTGCAAATGGTTATTCAGTCTCTTTATTGTAGACTAATGGGATTTCTGTTGAGTAACGTTTCTATGAATGAATAGATCAGATTATCCTTTCCTGAACGTTCCCCAAAATACTATTTCCAAAAAATGTTAATGTTTACAGCACAGGAAATATTACTATGAAACAAATAAGTTCTTAAAGAAGAAGAGTTCTATACAAAAGTAATAAATAATTAACAATACGAAGAGGGCACACAGGTTAACAAGCTGGGATAGCTGTAAAAAAAGATTCTGAACTATTCAAGTCATGCATAAATAACTACTAAATGTTCATCACCCTCCATTAAAACGCTGAAGAGTTCAAAAGAAATGTAGTAAGACTGAATTTTAAGAAAAGAGAAAGAGAGATTGCAACCCTAAATGATTTCAAGGACAGTATAAGGACACTGAGCTGGAATCAGTAGCCAGTGAAGGAGTTTTGTACAGGATGAAAACTTGATGAAGATAATAACTGGGGAAAAAAATGAACATAGCACAAGAGATTACAAAAATGAAGTAAAGCATGGGCATAGGCTATTACAGCAACCCAGGTGAAAACTGACAAGGGTAGAATGTTTGCTTTTAATTCATAGGCTTCATTTTGCCAGGAAAGGCCAAGAGGCTCTTCAGAAACGGTGGAAATAACTATACTAAGATACAGGTATTCCAGGTCCTTACCCAAGACATGTCACTAATTAGCTGTGTGGCCTTGTATAACTCAGGAAAAGTACCTAGACGTCAAAGTTCTCACCTGAAATCTAAGGGGGCAAAATAGATGACAACTAAGGTAACAGCTCCAAGTCCCTCTTACTTCAGGAATGAGTGGCTCTGCCATATCAAACATCCTTCATACACACTCAAAGTTTCTTAAAGTTTTCAAATGATGTGGATATAAAAGCACTTATTTTTTAACGGGAGTTAAAGAGAACTTTAGAAACAAAACTTGAGAAAGTGATAACTTTAATATAGGCCAAGTGTTCTCCTAGCATCCTCTTTATAGCTATTGTGGAAAAGTGTAATAAAACTAAGAGACAAATATAAATCAGAATATCTCATAAGAAAGTCTATATAGAAATTTAAGTACTTTTACTAAATTATTTATAAATAACTGTTTATATGTAAATATTTCTTTGTATGTGCAATTCAATTGTGATTTAATTTACAACAGTATTAACTATTCACCCATAAGCACGAGGTTTCTTGCTATAGGCGAGGGGTTAATATCTGATATTTCATGTCAAATACTAACAGAGGCCATATTTTCAAGGCCATATCAAAAGGAGTGAGTGAAGCATCAAGTTTAAGATTTCAAGTTCAACTGAAGCTAGGGCCAAGGAGTATGTGAATTATATGGGATGTGTCTTCATCCCCAGGAACATGGAGGTCTTATTTTACCTTCCACCCAAGTAAGCAATGTAGGGTTTTTGACAACAAATATTCTAACACATCTGGGATCCCCTCATAAGTGTTCATTAGTAAAGAATGCATAACAGTAGGCATTTTTTTTTTTTTTTTGCCAAAAAGTATTTCGTTCCTAGGTTTTAGAAAATATGTTTTACAAAATCAGCTTGAATATATGCCTGACAAATAGCTATCAAATAAAAATATATAGTAATTTAGAGCCAATAATGCAGCAGAGTTTTAGGCTGCAAAAGGATAGGGAATGAGGAACATTAAAGACAGTAAATGTAGTTCTTTCCTCAAGAAAATTCTGATCTTGTTCCTTTAGATTACATGTATGAAAGTGAGCAACAGATCCTTTACTCAGCATCCCCTGTCATATTTTAGCAATATCAGGGTGCTGCATTAACAGGAACAACATGTCTACGTAGATTTCCAACATGAAACTTCTAGGATTGTGCTTACTTTCCTGTTTTCCACTAACTCTGGCGCACAAGCAAATCACTGTTAAGTAACTTAGGATCTTGTGTTAACTCCTTTAGATGACTGAATTCCACTTTTTTTAGTCCTTTATTTAAGTTTTTCCTAGAGAAGTGAACGAACGTATCCATACTGAAAACATGAATGACTTACTATACTTAGAAACTTGCCTGAAACTAGGAAAAATGATTCTCCAAGGCTGTATTCAGAGATCAGTGGCAGAAGCTCCCATATTGCCACTCTGAAAAAGATGGCAATGACTATGGAACAAGACAAGTAAGCTATGCTCTGGTTTCTGATACTCTAGTGAAACCTAGTCACTCCTGACAATTAATCTCTATCCTGAGTGAATATGTCTCATCCTGAACTGGTTTTCTCATTGTGATGCTCGGCTATGTTTAGGTTATAACATTCTAGGATAGCACTTGCTGTCATCTAAATATAACGCAAGACACAAAGGTGTGCCACAAAAGTTAGTTAAAACTTTGTAGTAGCCACACTAAAAAAAAAGTAAAAAGAAATAGGTAAAATTAATTTTAATAACTTACGTAATTCAATATTTCCAAAATATTAACATTTCAACATGTAATTGATATATTAAAATATGAATGAATACCTTTATCTTGCTAAGTCTTTGAAATGTAGTGTTCATTTCATTTATGAGCAATTAGAGTAATGATATTTCACATGCTCAATAGCCACACGTGGCCGGCAGCTACTGTATTAGACAATATAGTTCTGGAATGTTAAGGTTTCAAATGCTTTAAAAACAGTGCCAAGCAGAGTGCCACGAGCTTGAAGATTTTTAAAATGCTCTTTGATTATCATGGTATAACTAAAAGCTGGAGCTCTGGAGGCCCAGAAGAGACCTATTTGAAATATGCCGTATTTCTCACTCTCTATTAATACAATCCTTGTAAAGTTGTGTTGCTTTAAAACCAAATAGTAAGGGATAAATTAGGTGTTTGGTATTAACATACACACACTACTCTATATAAAATAGATAACCAACAAGGACCTACTGTATAGCACAGGAAATTCTACTCAATATTTTATAACAACTTATAAGGGAAAAGAATCTGAAAAAAAGATAGATATTGATACATATGTATGTATAACCGAATCACTTTGCTGTACACCTGAAACTAACACAACATTTTAAATCAACTATACTTCTATTAAAAAAAAAAATAGTTAAGGGTAATTTCAATAATATTTAAATTGTTCTCAGTGTTTAATTGTAAAGAATTATAACTAAGAGTTATACAGTAAGAACAGTACATACTTTTAAATATTGGCTCTTCTAAAACAAAATCCACGCTTCTCATAAAGTTTTTATTAGTCAGATACAAAGTCCTTTTAATTGTTTTTCTTATTTATTCTATATTTATAAAAGTGGAAATGGAGAATGAATAAATCCTATCCACTCTGAATGAAAGAATATTCAAATTAGCTATGTAATTTGTTAAAACAGCCTAAAATCACAATTTCCTAAGTTGATCATTTTCATCCCATCACTTAAAGTTTCTAAAACTGGGGCTTCACTGTTTTTTATTGTGGTAAAATACACATAACATAAAACTTACCGCTGTAACCATTTTTAAGTGTATAGTTCTGTGAATTAAGTACACTCACATTGTTCTGCAAGCATCACCAGCAACCATCTCCAGACCTTTTTCATTCCTCCCCCAAGGACATGACATGTTCTACCCATTAAATATTAACTCTCCATTCCCCTCTCCTCCCAGCCCCTGGAAATTATCATTCTACTCTCTGTTCCTAGGACTTCGACTACTCTAGGTACCTCATATAAGTGGAATCATACAAGAGATGTCTCTGAGACTGACGTGTTTCACTCAGCATAAGGTCTTCAAGGTACATCCAAGTAATAGCAGGTGTCAGAACTTCCTTCTTTTTAAGGCTAATATTTCTTTCTATATACAAAACACATTTTGTTGATATATGCATCATTTGATGGGCACCTGGGTTGCTTCTACCTTTTAGTTTTGTGAAAAATGCTGCTATGAATTTGAGTGTACAAATATCTGAGTCCTGGGCTTTTACTTTTATTACCTGTCCTAAGTTTGTGGACCACTTATCTTTCCTATTTTTCTTTCATTAAGATGGTGGCAGATATTTCTTTCACTTTAAAATAAGATAAGGGACTTCCCTAGCACTCCAGTGGTTAGGACTCCGCGCTTCCACTGCAGGGGCACGGGTTCCATCCCTGGTCGGGAAACTAAGATCCTGCAAGCAAGCCGCATGGAGGGGCCAAAAAAAAAAAAAAAAAAAAAAAAAAAGGTAGTAAAATAAATAAATAAATAAAATCTCTCCTCTTTGTGCTGGTAACATACACAGTATTTTTCCTAACAGAACAGATAAATTTATTCCCCTGAAAACTTAAATTTTGTCTGCCCCTTCTTCCCTAGTTCTCATTCTACTATATTCTTTTAAGGTCATCATGCTTTAATATTAAGTCACTGCACATGTAGAAATATTAGCATAATGAATTCTGAAAATTAAAAATATCTGCAGAATACTCTAACCTACAGCTCCCTGGTTCCCAGATAAATTATCCCAGTTTCACATTTTGGTTGGAATTTATCTTGTCACATACTCTAGGCTTCAATCTTTCAACTCTCTTCACTCTATTAGTTCTCTCAGCTCCCACATGTGAACTATTCTTGGTATTAAAAACTCATTTTTAAAGCAATACAATTTCAACAACTAAAATACCATGTGTGCTTGGTTAGGTTAAATTTAGCCTTGTGAAATTGCACCTTAGCAATTCTGCAGCATCAGTAAGTGCTTCTCCTATCACCAGTTCCTTTTTATCCCCAATCCACAACTCTGATTTGATTGTAATCTCTTCCCCTCTAGTAAATACAGCTTTGAGGATGTATGATCCAAACCCTGGAGAAAAATAAACAGAGTCATGTACCAAGTATGATCTAAAAATAAGAAAACAAAGCTCATGAAATCTTGAGAACTGATGCTCAAAGCAAAAGCAGACTGTTCTCTTACTTTTGCGATGCCATATTTAAAGTGTTCAAAGATTTGTGAGAAGCATATGATAATCTTATTAATAACCAGAACTATTCCAAGGAACTTGACTTCCTGAATTTCTAACACATTCAGTAGTCCTTACTTCCAGCTATTTCTTTTAGCAAGCCTTAGTAGGAGAGGAAGGGAAATATAGTTGAGCAGATGTAAATAATGCAACATTTAATTTTTGCCTCAACTGCAACAGAAAACTACTCTCATATTTAGTACACCTATCAGGCATATTTCCTCAACTTTCCCAGCCAGGATTGCTCTTGGGAACATCAAGCTACCACATAAATGAAAAGCAGTGAGAGAGAGAGAGAGATGACATGGAAAAAATATAGGCATACATGTATTATAGCCACTTTGAGCCAGGATTTTTATTATTGTGGCTGAAAATACTCTCGACAGTAAGAATTTCTTCAAGTAATACTATTTTGATTAATAAAGGACTAACTGATTTCAAGATCACAAAATCTTATATAAACGTTTGGGTATTGGTCTCTGTTGTATTCATTTATGAATGGAACTGTGGTTGGGTTTAGAATTTTGGAGTCATTTTCCACTCAACATTTAACTAATGTAACTTTATTTTCTTCTGAAAATTGGTTAAGAGAGAAATCTGAAACTAGATCAAATGCCCTTACTTAGAAATCACCTGCTTAAGTGCTTATAAATGTTTTCTTTATCCTTCAAATTCAAAAATATTATGAGAGTATTCTAGGTAAATGTTTCTTTTCATTAACTCTATTAACCTCCTTGGTCAGCAGACTTATGTCCTTCATCAGCTCAGAAAGGCATATTCTAACAAATAATTAATTAATGTTTATGGTCAATTTCTTCTGCTCTTTTATTCTGGCATTTCAATTACATACAGTATTTTATAATTTCTCTAGTCTTCATATTTACTATTTTCCTGGTGTTCTACATTATTTAAAATAAAACATTATGAATTATACATGAAATATTATGAACTACAAATAAATACAAAGGGTTATAATCAGAAAATGGAGGAATTAGGAAGGAGGGGATCCATTTTTGTTTTGTTTGTTTGCTTCCTTGTTGCTTTCTTGTTTACATCTTGATTGCTGCTGCCTATCTGACTAGGGCTGCTGGTTGTCATTCACTGCAGGGCAGGCATGCAGGGCCCACAGTTTCCTGTGCAGGTATGAAATCATCATTCAGGGCCTCCCACTGCACATTCTTCTGACACTGGAAACCTGCCTCCAGCTCATCCTCTCCTCCCACCCTAAGCTAGTCAAGTTCCTCTTCCAAGGTCTCCTTACCAGGAGGCCTCCCTCTAGGGTATGGCACTTCCAAGATAATTCAAGCCTGGCCAGCTTTCACTAAATCCACTTAACCAAAGGGAAACTCACACGTCCCTGCCATGCCAAAAGATGAGGTATAGGTTGCCCCTTGTCTGCCTCACTTCTTCCAGCCACTCATTTCACATGATTATTTTTCCTCTTGCGTAGGCAGGTGTCTGGCACATGAACAAACCTACTGCCTAAGACAGGATCCTAACAGAGAGAAGCATGTCTTAATCTCTTCTTCCACCATTCTGATCTCTAGGAGTGGTTCTCTTGGACGCCCAGTCCCCTGGCTTTAATCTTGGGGGTCGAAGGACTTCAAACCACAGAACTACCCACCAGCTAGGCTCTACACTCTTTCCTGCTCCCCTTCCTCATCTCCTTCTATCAACAGCAACAAAAAGGAGTCATGAGATCACAGACTGTGTACAATCACAAAAATAAAGGAAGCAGTTGAGAAAATATTGTGAGAGACAAATCCCTGGACCAGACTTACTGGACACCAGAAAATGGATAAAATATAACCTTGGGCTAAACTGAAGAAGAAAGGTGCAGATTTTAAATATAAAAGGCTTACACTGCAGGCTGTTATAATATACTTTTACTATCTATCTGTAGAGAATAGCAACAGAGTCCCTCTGCATGCTTATTAGGCATTATCTTTATGTTCCTTTTCATTCCCCACCAGCTTACCATTTTGCCCCAAGTTTTTCTGATTTCTTAACCATGTTGATGGTTGGAAGTTACTGAACCTATCACTGATGATTGTTTTTTCGTGTCCATTTGTTGTAAGGCAGAAGGAACGGTGAGCACTAGTCAGAATAGCAAGTGAAAAAGAGGGTGGGCTATGTAATCACAGACCCAAGTTCCATTTCTGACTACGTGGTAAAGCATGCCACCTCTCTAAACCTTAATCTTATTAGTCTGAAAAACAGTATAAATAATATCTCCTAGGTTTAATGTAAAGATTAAATAAAATAGTGCAAGCAAAGGACATAGAACACTGTTTTACATATGGATGTATGGTATTATAGGATGATACCTACATTCACTGTGAATGCTTTTATTCTAACAGCAAAGACAAACACACAAACAAAAAACAAACAAAAGAAACCTCTGAACCAACATTGTTTATAATAATAATGTTTGCAAAAAACAAACAAACAAAAAACCTCTGAACCAAAAATGCCCTCTAGGTAACCCGACATATTATGCGAATATCATTCAGGGACGAACTCCTGATGAGAAGTATGACTTTATGTTCTACGCTGCTGATGGGACACACTTAATACAGAAAAGCTCATGGACTATTGACACAGTTTTCTGTCTGTAATGTGCTCCATTTCATATTATGCATCAATATTTGCCTTTTTATTTTCCTCATTTCAAATCCTTGCTAAAGTTCAGACCTAATTCCAATTTTTCAGATTTCAAGAAATACCTAAGGGCTAAGAGTATTATGAAGTTCACCTCCAAGTTACTTTAGTTTGATTATAATCCCTCTCAGGGATGGAGATCTTCACTTCTGAGGATATTGGTTTACAGCTGTATCTACCACACACACACATATATAAGACTAAATGCCACTGAGATACTTTAAGTCATTTGTCCCACTAAGAATGCATCTCATAGTCTAGAAAATGTTGCAAGTTTCAATTTGTCAGTCATAATATATGTCTAGCTACATTAGAATAAGAATTTAATTACAAAAAACACAGGTACAATATTTGACTTTAGTTAAAAAAGGATGAAATCTAGTCAGATATTATTACTATATTTTTTAAAAAATCAAACAACCAAATATAAGTAAAAACATAAAAGATTCTAAGGGATTAACTACAACAAAAATGATCAAGGAGAAATTAGTAATAAAAAAACTGAGTAAATATTAGATTTTGGTTTGCAAAGTTTTAAAAAATTTTCTTTTTTGAGGTGTCTAATATCTATACTTCTACAATAATATACTGATTTTAGAATTTGAATCAGAAGTAGATATGTTAATTAACATACTTTTTTTCCTTTTTACTAGGGAAATACATGTTTTCATCTAAAATAAGCACAAATGACACAATGTTTAGATTATATTGTCAAAACCAGTTGTCTACTTAGTGTCTATTCCCGTATCCCTGCCACAGATATTGACAATAATGATATAGTACAAAGTAAAGTCTATTTTTAATCAATTCCCAGTAAAATATAATAATACAAATGTACATGTGCCTGCAGAAGCACATAGATTATGGCATGATGCTGATAGCAAGAATCAATTCTGGTAACAACAACAATAAAAAAATCAGTAGGCATCACGTGTATCTGCCAAGTCTAATTCTGAATTGCTCTACTATGTGCTAATATAAAAGAAAGCAACCCAGATACCAACTGGGAAAAACTCCAGATTTTCTCTTGGGTATACAAATCATGACTTCTGCTAGGAAACTGTGATAATACCAATGTTCCAGAAGATCCGAACATGAATTCTTAAGAGCCTGAAACCTCTATAGGCTCACTGAAAGGCAGCCCTTAACAACTAAACACATTTGTTTCAAAAATATCAAGGGAAATTGGGCCATTGTCACAATCCTCCTACAAGGGACTGTTGAAAGTTATTTTCTAGAAATAAAAATAAAATGGCTAAATCAGGGGTGGTCCAATTTCTATTCTTTATTAATTCTGCCCCCTCTAACTCATGCAGTTCTAGAATCTTGAACCAGCAGGCTATGATGAGAATGCCAACCAACGTACATCAAAGGAGAGCAATAAAGAGCCAGGCGGGGTGGCCTCCTTTGCTCCCCAGCAGCGTGGAGAGACTTAGCCCATTAGAACCCTGCAGGTGCCCCCTTCCATTCTGCCTCCTGCCCTCTTGCCACAGTGTTGGAAAACTTCTGGGTAAGGCTGTGGGTAGAGAATGTGAAGAAAGGAATTATAAAATAGCTGCAACATGAGGGAAACAGAAGCAGAGGCAATGGCTGGCTGGCGAAGAAAAAGAACTAAAGAATACAATTGTCTCCAGTCCAATTATTATATCAGTCAGGATTCTAAATCCAACTTTTAGTTGTCAAGTGGAAGTTTCCACTTTGCACACGAGGAGAAGGGAATGATGATAAAGACAATAGCATGTAAATGTTGTTGAAACAATATTTGGACTACTGTATGCTCAAAATCTGTGTATTAGGGATGGTACTATTTGAGGCACAGAGAAAATAACTATAGATGATGGTACTGTAATGATGTGCAGAAACAAAAAGTCAGACAAATGTGCCTATTACAAAAACAGGCATAGTTCTACTGCAGTTTAAAAATGAATATAACGTAGCAAATATTAAATTATTCATTAAAAGAACTGATTGCATCTAATCATTAGGATATTTGCTCTTTCCTTTATTCTACTCCTCTGTCCACTTTTCTCTTCCTTTTGGTTTCCCTTATTCCATTCCCTATCATTTCCAGATGCAAATGATTCATTCACTTTCCATATTTGATTTCTTTTGACCAATATCTTCCATTTTTGTAATACATACAGAGTACCTAGTGTATATGATACAAAAGGGGGATAAATGGACATAGAGGCATTGACTTCCAGTTATACGTATTCTATGTGGATAAACTAATTGGTTTATTGACCAATAACAATAAGTGGTAAAAATTATACTTACTAGCCCTATGTCCCTATGACATATATACTATAATTATCCACATTTTACAGATGAGGAAGCTGAAGAACAGAAATGAAGCAATTTGCCCAAAGCTGCTTAGTTTGTAAATCAAAATTCAAACCTAAGCAGTATAATTCTAAGACCACGTTCTTAACCACTGTATCATATGCCTTAAGAGTTAAAAAAAAAAAAAAAAGTACATAAACATTAGGTTAAGTCATTATATGAAGAGTGAAATGAATGGTATAACCAATATATGTAATAAATTCTGAAAAGACAGAGATTAGGACAGGTTGAAATATTCAGCGAGAAAACCCTCCTCCCTCACCTGACGTAATGTTTGGAGATCTTGTGAGGAGGAGAGAAAGGTAGAAAAAGAAGAAAGAGAAGCTAGGAAGAAGAGAGGAAGAAGTTACCAAATTTTTTCCCACCCTTTCATCACACTGCCCTATGCCAGTTCATTATAGAAATTACCTAGTAGCCTTCAATCATCCATCCTCTAATGATTCTCTATGCTTTAGGGCATGCTTGGTCACCTTCTATATAAACAACAGAGATTCTGGATCAACAAAAAACCTTTTAAACCCAGTTTAAATTTGCCCTTTTTTTATACACCATCCAGAAAATCCTACCCCTTTAGTATAATAATATGCAGGCAATCTTGTATTTTTTTTTAATCTTAGAATTTTATTTATTTTTTATACAGCAGTTTCTTATTAGTTATCCATTTTATACATATTAGTGTATATATGGCAATCTTGTATTACATAACATTGGGATACAGTAGTGTTTCATTGTTTTCCAAATTGCTTATACCACACTTTATTTCAACTTAGAGTTGACTGTCTCTATAATCTAGTCCAGTAAGTGCTAAAATCCTAAAACAAAACAAAACCAAAACAACTTGGCAGTGGTATTTTGCAATGCCTGATATTATAACACTTGGAAAAATTCCCTTGGGTTGGGCGTTTTAAAGCATTTCCAAAAAAAAATTTTTTTAACTGCACATATCAGCAAATAGTGTTTATCATTTATGGTTTCCAATTAGCTAAAGTCTTATATTAAATAAGCTTGTTGAAAAATTCAAATGATTTCATTTCAAAGACAACCACAAGAAAGAAGCAAACATTCTTAATGAACTTATAGTTGATCATTGGGTGGACAGTTGGAGAATTTTTAATGTGAGTGGATTGTGCATGAAATGTTATGGGGGATAGTGCTCTTTCCTTGATATGACTTTTCTATTGGGTTTAAGGCAAGAAACTCTAACAAAGTTAATCTAAAATTATCAAAGAGATTTATCTCAGAACTAGAACTTTGAAAAGTCTAGAACAAAGTATGGCTCTGTTGTTAAGTCAAGCTAGACCTGGAAAATTGCAGTGAATCCACTGAATACTTTTTGACCCAAATCTCATGACGATAACCTCAGACTAGGCATTTTAGAAACATCTCATGTATTTGCAATAAGTATGCTAAGCTCTCTGTACTCTCTGTGAACATATTCAACCAGATTCCAGAAAGGTCCACCTACAGACACTTAATTACTCGGAGATTTTTAAAAGAAGAAAAATAAAAAAAGGTCTATTCACATTCTTCACATCTAAGTCAATAACATACCCATGACTAGGAAGAGGGGAATCTTAAAATCAGAAAAGTTTATTTTTGTATCAAAAGTTTACTTTTGTTTATTTTCGAGCACCCTATCATGTCCCTTTCTATATATACAGTCTAGAACAATTTTCTCTATCTTAAGTTTAATTAATTAATTAGATTCATATTTATTGAGTGCCCATTGTGTGTTAAATGTTATGTTCACAAGTTGGATATATATCTGTGAATTCTAAAGTTATGGAATGATAATAGCACAAATTCAAAATGCAACAACCTAATGGAGTAACAGAATTGTGTTTTAATTTTTGTTTTATTTTGACGGAACAGAAGGGAATCAAGAATTCAATTTTAGATCTGTTAAATGTGAAATGTCAAGGAGACATCCCATTGAAGTTGTCAACTAGACAGCTGCATATTTAGAGCTGAAGTTGAGAGGAGAGGATTGGGTTAGAAATATACATCTGGAAGCCATTATCACACACATTTCATTTAGAGGAAATGAAAGTTGAGTTTTAGAAGGTAAGTGAATAGGAACAAAATATATGCCTCTTTGGCCTAGTGATTATTTTAAACTGGCTGTTTTTAAGAAACAGTAGACACAAGTGAAGCTCTGAAAACTGAGTACAAGTTACTTTTTTGTAACAAAAAGAAATTACATTTATAAGAGAAACCTCCACTTGTGAGGGTGTTTCCCTCACTGTACCAGGAAGAGGAGGATGACCAAATCTCCAGAAACTGTTACCAATGGAGAAGGCATCAACTTAAATCTACAAACCAACCTTACCCGTGTTTACTGTGTTTTTCCCAGTACACCTCCCATAACTGAGTCCCCACTCCCAACATCGTTTCTCTTTAGCTGAAGATGCTATTTAAGGTGATGGCTTCAGCCATTTCAGAGATTTACTCAGCTTTCCTGGGTGCCTCCCACATATATAGAAGGTGACCATGTTACTAAAATTTTGTTTGCTTTTCTCCCATTAATCTGTCTTACATCAAGTTAATTATTACACGAGCCACAGAATCTAAAAGGGAAGATGGGAAAAGTTTTCATCCTTAAGCCGGCAACCCACAAAGGGACCTTTACTGCCCAGACACTGCTTGCTCCAAGACTACTGCAGCTGAGCGATCCTGGGACCTCTGACAAAAGCCAGAAAAGGTAAGAATTCTTATGATGTCAGTTTCACAAATCTCTGCCTACAGGGTCTGATGAAAGTGGGAGTCCTTTCCTTTTTCTAAATTTAGATTAGCAGGAGAAAACACTTGTGAAACTAATTATTTGTGTATATCGACTTTGGTAATAATTTCTTATGAGTACTCTTGTTTGCTATTGATGGCCCAGAGATGGTCATTGTTTGGTGTGTCATTGGTGTAAGGAGGAAAACCACAGGTCTGATGAGGTTTCCCTTTCATCTTGTTCTGTGTCCTGAGAGATTGGCTTTGTTTCCAGTGAGAATATTCTCTCTGGTCTCCAACAACTGGAGGATGCACGTACTGGCATGCATTTGGTGGATGGCCGAATAGGCCATGGATCCAGTAAGCAGCATTCTCTTTGTCCAGCCATGACAGCTGTCAGGGGAGTTTGTCATAAGGGGGTTCCAGCCCATAATGGGCCTTTGTCATTTCAACCTTTGTTGTTTTGTTAGTCCTGGAAAAGTACCATTCAGGTAGCACCTGTACAATGTCACAGATTAGTGGGTCTGTTGCTGGAGGTATCTCACGTTCTCCTGGGAACCTGGAGATACTGTTTGCACGACACCGTTCTTAACCGCCCGTGACAAGGAAAGTCCTTGCTTTCTGAGGCTAACTTTGCAAGTGAACTTTCTGAATCTTGGGAGGGCTGCACTCTTCTTGTGGTTTGCCTCTTACACGCTTAGTCAAGCCACAAAAAGGCATATTAGTTTGAATCACTATTGATATTAATAGATCTTACTCATCAATGGGCAGACAATGGATCTTTTGGATAGGACTATTTTTAAAAGGTTTTTAGAGTGTTCTCATCCTGCACAATTCTTTTACTGGTACCTACAGAAAGATCAAGCTGGAAAGAGGACATAAAGAATTATAACAGCTGGCCTTAGGAGTTCCTTAATAGAATGAAACAATAAAAATTGGACTTAGAACAAAAAGTAAGGCCAACATCCAATGTAAATTCCCTTCTCAAAATCTCACCCCATCTGCCTGTTTTAACTTCCCTTTTCTTACAAGATTTATAGAAAGCACTCCAGCCTGATCTCCAGGACCTGGGTACACAGGTTAGTCATGTAAATACTGAAAGCCAGGAGATAAATGTAGCAGAAGCACCTGGGACAGGCAGTAGGGCTCACTTTACTGTTTCTTACCACTCCTCCTGAAAGGAGCAGGACCCTGTGGGACCCTCCCAGGTACAAATTCTTTCCATGCCCCCTGTCTCTTGTGTGTAGGAAATAAGCCTCATTTAGCCTCCCTAACCTTCCCGGGGTTCCAAAGGGCAGATTCGAACAGTTGCTAATCAGGAAAGGGAGGGAATGCAGAAACAAAGGAGGAGCAGTCAAGAAACAAACAGTGCAGCCTTGGGGCAGGGTTCTGGTTCCTCCTCAAGGAATATACATACCAATATCTTTGAGTTCTTCTTAAAACTAAGGAACTAAGGAACTAATGCCCCCACCCAGGTGGAGGATGGTAACTTCAGGTTGAACACAGGATTCCTGGAGCACCATCCTGTTACCTCACCACCAACAATCAGAAGAAAGTCTGCACACAGTGGAAGATAATGAAGACTCTGACCCCCTCCCCAAATGACTTTCCCTTTAAAAAGTTTTCATGGTCGAGCAAAAGCCTCAGAGTTGGTTTTTGGACATGAGTCCACCTTCTCTCCAGGTTGCTGGCCTCTTGAATAAAGCAATCCTTCCTTTCCACCCAACACTTGCCTCTTGAGTATTGGCTTTTGAGCTGCAAGCAGCCAAACCTGAGTTCAGTACCACTCTTACTTCCCAGGCCTCTGTAATCAGGCTCTGCCAGCTTCAGACATTTCTATACAATTTCTACATTTCTATATACATTTCTATGCAGATGTATCCTGAACCCCCACTGCAAATAATTCAGGTTCCCTGGACAGCTGCAGATCTTCAAAAAACTACTGAAACCAGAGGGTGTAGTGTGAAGGAACCGTTTCATTTTGTAGATCAGTGTCATCAGCTTCCTGAGGAACCTTTATTGAAATGGATTATGAGGGTGTAGTTGATCCTTGAACAATGCAGGGTTTAGGGGCACCAACACCTCACACCGTTGAAAATCCATGTATAATTTTACTGTCATCCCTCAGTATTTGTGGTTCTGCTTTCATGGATTCAATCCACTACAGATTTTGTAGTACTATTGTACATATTTATTGAAAAAAATCTGCACTAAGTGGACCCATGCAGTTCAAACCAGTGTTGTTCAAGGGTCAGCTGTTGTTACCGAGTCCAAGCTCGCTCTGCTTGCCGCGTGGCAGGCCGATGAATTGGAGACGAGGTGCTGAGGCAAGGAACACGACTTTATTCGGAAAGCTGGCAGACCTCGAAGACTGCAGACTAGTTATCTCCGATAAACCATCTTATCTGGGTCTGGATGCCAGTTTCTTTATAGAATCGGAGAGGGAGAGGAGGTAAGGAAGTAAAGTAAAAGGGCCATCAATCTTGCAAAACATCTGGAATGACCAGCCTTGGTGAGGGAATGTGTTAGTCTCTTTTGTCTTGCAGCCATTTGCTGGTGGGCAGGGTTCCCTGAGGCAGGCCTTTACGTATGATTATAATAACAAAAGCAACGAAAAGTCAAAGAAACAGATCCATTGTGGAGTCTGATTTAGCTCCTCCCTGTTACACTGTCACTTGTTTGGGAGCCCTTTAGCTTTGAGCGCTGCAGAGCAGAAGAGCACGTTTAGGTTGATACAGAGCCGAGACCTCACTACTCGGGTCACGTAGTAAATGCTGTAATTAAGGGGTCTCTTTCACAGGAGCACCTGATATAATCTTATTGTTGCAAAACCGAAAAACAGTTTGGGAAACCTTATTAAACTTGCTGTCTCAGCTTCCCCTCATGGGTCTTACAGATGCTAATAAAATCATTAAGTTAATTAACAAGAGAATGAGAAGAGGCCAAGGGGAGAGGAAAGGGACTCTTCCCAACACTGGAAATTTTTAAATGATAATTAAAGAATAGAGTGAATAAATTGAATATTGATTGGGGCAAAACAAAGAGGAAAGAGAAAGGGGAGAATATGAGGACTCATCCCAGCAGGGTAGACATCTTTAGATGGTTATTAAGAATTGGATAAATAAAATGGACATTGATGGGGTTAAAACAAAGGTTTTGATACAACACAATCAAAGGTTGAGTGGGCCAATAGGGACCTCCTGCTGGTCCCCCAACATTAAAGGGCCCCAAACTAGTCTACTCTATTTACCCCAGCTTGAAGAAATTTAAAAACTGGAAGGCAGAAAGCAACCATTTGGGTCAGTAGTCAGGCAGGTGAGTCAAGTTAAGACTGACAAAAGGGCAAAGGTCCCTTGGCTCAATTCCTTTCTGAGTACCCAAAGCTTTTTACACAGGAGTGAGTAAAATGGCCATGAGGTGAAGAAAAAAAAGTTTCCAGGACTCTACAGGAGACTCATGCGCTGTGGCACAAAAGCCATTGGTGAATGTGGGTAACAAATGGATTGAAAGACTATAGAAATGCAAGGGTTGATAGGATCCAAAAAAACTGTAATGTTTAAACAGGCTTTATGTAAAGAATTTGTGTCAACTTTACCTGAATGCTTTATGGGAATGGATATCATGTCTGGCCAGGAGCACTTCTCCTACTCGGTATTGTGACACCAAAACATGTTGATGTAGTCCTAACTATATTCCTATAGATAGGATGTAAGAGCTGATGGAATGAAGGTCAAAGTTTGTAGTGTGAAATAAAATTCATATTTTATGGCAAAACATGAAAAAATTAAACACAAAAAATTATTCTCTGCCCTTTGGCCTCCTCTCTCCTGTCTATTGTGCATTGTGTATCTGCATTATGCATCGACCAAACCTCCCCATCAGCAGAAATACCTGCTCAACCATAAAGAGCAACATTCTCCTGGCGCCAACAAGACAACTCCTTAAAAGATAACATTCCCTCTTGATCTTGTAAGGGGTCACGGTGACTCACCCCTTTGCACTGGCAGATCTGCATTGTGTAAACTGTCAATAATATGTCATCTAATGTGTAGCCCTCTGTTTCAAAACACTTATATAACTGCTTTGACTTCTAACTGGTGGAACAGTTCTGGGAGCATTCTGAGATCCTGCTGCATGGTTATAATCCTCAATTTGGCTCAAACAAAATTTTCCACTTCTTTCTTAGACCGACTGATTAACTTTTCAGGTACAGCAGGAAAAATGGTCTATTTGAACAAGCTTTATGTGAAGTGGTTGTGTCTCTTCTACCTGACTGCATTATGGGGATGAACACTGTAGCTCATTGCAGAATGTATCCTCTACCTAATATTGTAAAATAGAAGGCATGTAAATCTAAGCAATATTAGCTGGACATGTTAAAGGGAATCAACAAAACTGCCTGAGACCACATAGTGCGGTATAGATGCTGCAGGCTGATATTCAAGGCTTGATAGAAGCCATATTAGAGGTTTTTCCCCCTAAAGTGAACTGGTCTAAGATTGAATTATGCACTCAGAAAAAGAACACCCACAGGCCTTTGTTAGAATGTTTTATCCAGACTTTACAAAGGCATAAATCTTTTGGTTTCCATCTTAGCTGGAAGTCTTCTACACGATATAATAAAGAAAATTGAAGATAATTTAGTTGGGTGAGTCAGCCCTTGATATTCAGTCTGCAGTCCAATTTTTTGAGAATTTGGAAGTAACCATCCTGTCTGTCAAATCTCCACAAGGCCAAAGGTGTGGCTGAACAGGCAATTCAAAGCACTACCAAGACCCAAACCTCCCCTACTCATCCCAAAATGCCTGTAGGTATTGGGAGATTAGAAACAGAATTGTTCTGCACTTGAGAAAAAAAAAAAAATTAAATGGTAAGTATTCTAGACCTCTGATAATAGGGAAATATGCCCCAAAACTCCATCATGGGGAAACAAAACAAAACAAAACAAACAAACCTGGATACTTTCTCTGTGCTTTTCTGATGTAGATTTTTCTACCCCCTCCTGTTCTCTAGGGCCATTCCTTGAAATGCAAATTTTAGGGAGCTGTTTCTCATCAAAAAAAATAAATAAATAAAAGGAGGAGGACATTTGGAAACTGGGCAAGTGAAAAATCTTTTCCACAAATAATAGTAACTATACAAGGTCTCTGTGTCTGTCTATAAGATTATTTGTGTCTATATATGTATACTGTAGATATGTGTTATTTTTCTACAACTGGATGGTATTGCCAACATTAATTTGTAAAAGAGCTCTATTTAGTTGGGTTGAAGGCAAGCATTTATAAGGACTGGGGTATTCTAAAATTCTCAGTAATATAGAAACTAACTGAAATGTTTCTCAAGTTCATATGATGTGGGATAATCTTCGATAAATAAAAGCTAGTTGAAGTTTGTTGGCTTAATTAAAATAGGCATGTCTCAGATTTATAAGCATTAAATACAATGCATACAACTTTTATTTTGCCTGAGTTTACTAGTCAAATAAATTCATCTTTTACAAAATTTGTCAACGAGAAAATTAGCTTGAGATGATGGCTTTGTCTAATGTCTCATGAAGTTTTAACGAGTAATCTAAACACAACTGTTGGAAGCAAGTGATTTAGATAGATGTAAGTAGGATAAGAGTTTTTAGGTAAACCTTTTGCAATAATTATGTTTTAGGGTAGGTGTACTTAAAAATAGCTTCCAAATATTTTTGGTAACTTGAAACTTTAGAGTTTTGCTAACTTAAATGATGGAACTTTACTAACATCTAAAAAACATTTCCAAAAAGATACACAGGAACACTGAGTAACTCTCCAAAATGACCCAAGCCACCACCTTAAATACCATTTCAAGTTAAAGACAAAAGAAAGATGTTGAAGTAGAGGAGGCCAGTTATGGGAGATTACTAGGAAAAGCACAGTAAAGCAGGGTATATTTCTTATTCAGATTTAAGTTGGTGCTTTCTCCATTGCTAGAGTTGCTAGAGATTTGGTCATCCTTCTCTTCCTGGTACAAAGAGGAAGATGCCTTTACAAATGAATATTTATCTTATAAATGTGAATCTTTCCTACAAAAGGATAACTTTAACTTGGTTTTCAGAGCTTCTCCTTTATCTGCAGTTTCTTAAAAATAACCATCTCAAAATCATACTTATGTTGAAGAAGTATATTTGGGTATGGCATTCCTGTTCCCCTTCATAGTTAAAGAATAATTAAATAGGTGAGGGACTACAGAAGGGTAAGGGAGCTCATGAAAGGATAAGTATAAACTACCAAATGACAGATACTAGTATTAGAGCATTCTACCATTGTTCTTACAAGCTCAAAACCACAAATTAAAGACTTGAAGTTCTGATTATGAAGGTTTATTTCTAGGAAGATTTTTCTTTCATCTCAGAAATCAGGGATGTCTTCAACTATAATATTTTTCTACTCAATATTTTAAGTATAGTTGGATGATGTAATCTATTCTCAGCTGAATTCACCAAGGATTCAAGCCAATTTATATATTTTTATTGTGTGAAATAAAATTCATATTTTATGGCAAACCACAAAAAATTGAAACATAAAAAATTTTTCTCTGCCCTTTAACTTCCTCTCTCCCCACTACTGTGCATTGTGCATCTGCATTATGCATTGACCAAACTTCCCCATCGGCAGAAATACCTGCTCAACCATAAAGAACAATATTCTCCTAGCATCAACAAGACAACTCCTTAAAAGGTAACATTCTGGGACTTCCCTTGTGGTGCAGTGATTAAGAATCCACCTGCCAATGCAGGGGACATGGGTTCGATCCCTGGTCCGGGAAGATCCCACATGCCGCAGAGCAACTAAGCCCGTGCACCACAACTACTGAGCTTGTTCTAGAGCCCGTGTGCCACAACTACTGAGCCTGTGCTCTAGAGACCGTGTACCGCAACTACTGAAGCCCGTACTCCACAAAAAGAGAAGCCACCGCAATGAGAAGCCCATGCACTGCAACAAAGAGTAGCCCCTGCTCGCCGCAACTAGAGAAAGTCCATGCACAGCAATGAAGACCCAAGGCAGCCAAAAATTTTAAAAATTAAAAAAAAGAAGATGGGCTTCCCTGGTGGCGCAGTGGTTGAGAATCTGCCTGCCAATGCAGGGGACACGGGTTCGAGCCCTGGTCTGGGAAGATCCCACATGCCGCGGAGCAACTGGGCCCGTGCGCCACAACTACTGAGCCTGCGCGTCTGGAGCCTGTGCTCCGCAACAACAGAGGCCGCGATAGTGAGAGGCCCGCGCACCGCGATGAAGAGTGGCCCCCACTCGCCGCAACTAGAGAAAGCCCTCGCACAGAAACGAAGACCCAACACAGCAAAAATAAATACATAAATAAATTTATTAAACAAAAAAAAAAAAAAAAAGAAGAAGATAACATTCCTTCTCGATCTTGGTGGGTCATGATGACCCACCACTTTATACTTGCAGATCTGGATTGTGTAAACTGTCAATAATACATCATTTAATGTACAGCCCTCTTTTTCAAAAAACTTATATAACTGTGCTTTGACTTCTAATGGGCGGAACAGTTCTCAGAGCTTTCTGAGATGCTGCTGGGTTATAATCCTCAATTTGGCTCAGATAAAATTTTCCATTTCTTCCTTAGATCAACTGATTCATTTTTTGGTGGACAATTGTGAACAATTCATCTCATAATTTAAGAATTAAATTTATATCTACTTATGTCATTTCATACACGTATAAAGAGCCTAAAATATCTTTGTACATTAAAAGAAAACTAAGTGAAAAAAAAAAAACACAAAACTGTTCAGAAACTATAATTGAGGAAGCAATGCAATCTCAGTACAAACTAAACTTAAATTAGGTAGGACAAAGAAATAACTAAATTAAGGGATAGAATATTGAAATACGTAGATAAGCTGCAAGATTTAATTTTTAATTGGTTCTCATTTCTTGTATCCTCAATTATAAATTTTTATTCCTAAACCAGCAGATTTTTAAAGTGTTTTCTCAAAAAAAATTTATCTCTGTGGTATACTGAATATATATGTCATTACATATATATAAAATACATTATATATATGTATTACATGTAACACATTATATATATATATAGAGAGAGAGAGAGAGAGAGAGAGAGGATACTTTTGTTGCATCAGAAATTAACCTTTGGGGGGAAAAACACAGATGTTATAGCATCTTACTAAAGGTAAAAAAGAAACACAAGGACACAAGATTTTATATTTTAGTTAGTTTCAACTGAGAAAATGTAAAAAGTTGACAATACTTTACAATGTCAGAGATAAATTTTAAAATTTATGATTATTTTCTTAACTGAGAAAAAATAGCGATGTTTAAAATCAATTACCCCCAAACAACTCTCACAAAAATAACTAGAGTAACAATCAAGAAGGAAGTGAAACTAAAGGTATTAAAATTGTCCCTGTTTCTCCATATTTTGCAGATTACCTGCAAAGAATATATATGGCCTTTAAAAATAAATTTTAATTCCTTTAATTGCTCTTACTCCCCAGTCTATATTAGCATAACCTGTAACCACATTGACTTTTCTTTTAGTTGCATAATCTTTTTCTCCTCATTTTTTTTCTCCCTAAATAAACAGCAAGTGATAAATGAAGTAAGATTCCATGTCTGAGAATATAATAATTTTGGTTTTGCCAATTAAGATACTAATTTTTCTCTAGGATACTAATTTTCTCTCTCAGGATTATGATAAAGAAAAATAGTGATCGAGGGAAGAAAATAGGAATGAAATAGAATGAAGAGGGACTACAGACTGAGAAAAAGGGAGGGTGAGAGATGGATCAAATTTAGTTATTTTGGAGAAGAAAATTAGCAGCAAAATACCTTCTTTACTGATCAGAATTCAGACATTACATTATATAGCTAAAAAAATTATTAAGATCCTCAAAAGTTTCTTCATTAGCCTAGACTTGGAGAAATTTGTATATATGGTTTGATGTGTAATTACCAAGGCAAGTTACATCAGAGATTAGAAGACATATTAAGTTTATTTACACCTACTATTTTTTTTAATTACTAAATTGATCAAGTCTTTGTCATTTAAGATCACATTAAACTTATATACAATATTACTTAGGACTCTATTTTTATTGATTATAAAAATCAAAATTTTAGGCTTTTCAATTCTCATGATAAATGACCTGTTCCATACGGATCAGTCCCAAGAGAAACAGCTTGTTTGATGGACGTATAAATTGGAGACAAACTAAGAAAACTATGTACAGGTGAGCAGAGATACTACAGAACAGTCATTCAGCTGTTGTTCTGCATGTGTTCCTGGGTGGTGGGAAATACGTGGCACCCAACAGGCATGAACTGAAGAGCTCCTCTCTAGAGCAGGATGGTGTTTCAGATATACTAGACTGTTCACTGGCTGCCGCCTAATAAGGCACTGCCCCCACCCTCCAAAAATACTTTTTCAAAGGTTCACAAGTTAAACAAATGAACCAGGCAATTTCTTCTTTCCTTAAAATTAACGCTCTATTTGAAACAAAAGTAAAGTCGAATTGCTACCTTTTGAAAACAAAAACATAACTGAATTCTTACCTCTACATTACAGCAACAAAAGCTAGACTGTGAGGTGGAGGACTGAAGGAACACAAATACAGAGCTATCCTGGGCTTCCTGACTAAATCATTTCACTTTTGTCAATTGCATTAACTCTCCAATTGCAAACTTCCCTTTGCCCACTTACTGGATTATACCTTCAACATTTCTTGTAACTACCGTTGCCTGAGGCAGCCTATTTGATTTTGCCTACCCTGCTCACGGGCTTGCACAGAGCTGTAGTGTTAAACTTGCAATAAAAAGGAGCCAAGCCTTTAAATGCATACTCAAACAACTTTGGCGGACCTCTTCAAATTTCTCCCTACTAAAGCCTAGAAATGGATTCTGCCAAGGAGAAATGTACCTTCTCCATCGAAGCTTCTGCCCACAATCTCTGATTTTTTCATGAGTCTCTTACTGCTTTCAAAGTGACTCCAACTCCCGGCCCATCGGAACTATCTCAAGGCTGCCTTAAAAGGCGTACTGAAAACACTTGGAAAATGATCCATTTCTCAGCCCAGCAGCCTCCAAGAAATATCAACTTTATATTTTGTCTTCTTAGCCCTAGCAAACATGTGCATCCTTTATGAATAATTTGAACTTCCTAGTCCCTTTATTCATTTTTCCCCTTCCTATTCTCATTCCTGTTGGAGAGCAATTTTGTTTGTTTACACTTTGTTTTTAAGCTAATGATCACCCAAAGGATAACATAAAGAATCAGTACAGCAGAGTGATTAAATGCATGGATCCAAGACACAGTCCACCTGATTTGAGCCATGGCTCTATAATTTAATACCTCTGTGACCTTAGGCAAGTTATTTAATTTCTCAGAGCTTCAATTTCCGCATCTGTAAAATGGAGATAATCATAATAATTGCTGGCCTCATAGAGTTGCCATGGGGATTAAATATGTTAAAGCATAGGTACTTAGAAAAATGTGACCAAAATGAACTCATGATAATCTCTTTATAAGTATTAGATAGTATATTTGCCATCCAAGATGTGTTCTGAGTAATAATAAATGTCAGCATGCAAACATTTGGCTTGCTTTAAAAGTGCACCATTCTGAATACTCTAAAATAGACCCAAGGTCTGCAATGAGCTATCTTTTGTCCTCATGGGATGAAGCCATGAATAATAGCTGATGGTGACTACATAGGACACCAAAATAATGGTCTTGCCAGCTTTGTTCCTGTGGAACTAAGGCAGGATGGAGCCAAGACACTACAAAGGGCTACAAAAAGAAGAAGCAAAACAGGAGAAGAAAGGGCAGAATAGATGAATAAATGTTTTGCCTCCTTCTTTGTACTCTAGGTATATTTTCGATCAGATACTAGTGGTATTACATTCTTCGTGAAACACGGACTGTTCCTGAACACCCTTTAAACACTGTATGGAGTAATAGCATGGGTACAGTTGGAGAAGGCATTGCCCAGGATTTTTCACCTGTGGAACGGCTACACCTACATCAAGCATCCTACAGAAAGTTTCAGAAGCTTCCACTGTGGCATTTAAACTGACAGTAGAGAGACATAGAGCATTTTAAGAGAAAAGTACTGACAACACGGAGACATCTTGGACCCTGCAGTGAACCTGAAGAAGAAACATAGGCTTTGAAAATGCTGTTTCCACTCCGAAGTTAGGAGCAAGCTATATTATGTGGAGGATATGTGTGTGTGTGTGTGTGTGTGTGTGTGTGTGTGTGTGTGTGTGTGTGTGTGTGTGTGTGTATGGATATGTATATATGGAGGAGAATCTGGAGAAATCTTGAGAAAGTGGCAGCATCTCTGTATATTGAGCTCTGTGCTATCAGTAGTTAAGAAAGCAAATTGTCATTAAATTAGGAAATGTTGAGATACATATGCTAAGTTCTTAATCACCTGGGCAAGAGAAGATACAATACAGACAATTCTGTGATACACTAGAAAGTTTTTACAAAATATGCTAGAGAGGACGGTTTAGGAAAAGAAAGCCAGTTAAGACTCAAACAAGACCTGGTAGGAGCAATCACGTGGCCCAGAGCTAAGCTCTGCCAGCGATCAATCTCTCTAAGATGTCTGGATATCTCTGTGGTTTTTATTAATTCAAGGGGATCAAGAAAAGTCAGAGGTTATGGAGAACCAGGAAAAAAACAGAAATAGGTGATTGAGGAGGGATCATATATCAACCCATAAGATATGGCTAATTGAGAGCTGAGATGTTAGTGGACACGTTAGGTGGCTGAAATAAAAACTTCCAAACCTCACCTCATGAGTAGAGGTGACACCATGGGCAAGCTATGGGATCCACTTCAAAAGGACACCACACCTACTGCTACCAGTGCAATCGGGAGGAATGCAGAGCACAGGCTGGTAAATTATGTTTCGAACGATGCTTTCCTAGAGCTGGACAAAATGCCATCCTATTGGATCTGACTGGGCTTCCTGTAATAGAGTCCTATTGGTGCCCCTGACTTGCAAGACCCTGAGAAAAGTGTAAAGAGCCCAAGGTGTCTGCACTAACAGAGGAAGAATTCTGGACAGAGTCTCAGGGGACTATTATTATTTAGTTCATCTCTGGGCATTACTGTCCACATTTCCCTAGAAAGACTATGGACATAACTCTCAGTGGTCTAAATGTACAAGGTTCTGTGCACCTGGGCTGACTGCACTGAGAAGCCCCTGTTGCTGCCAGAGGATAAAGAAGGGGTCAGAAAAATGGTGCACGTGGACCCAGCACCTGTTCAGCAGACTAATGTTGCTAACTAAGGTCAATTCCAACTTCTTTTAGGTATTGCCCTATTCTTTACCTCTTACAGGACAGACTGACTGGCATCTTCTCATGCTCTCCTTACGTGCCTTTGTGCCAACTTGTATGGTCAGTTAGAGGTCAAAAATATCATGAGAGCAGTTCCAAATATTTCAGCCTATAGACTGCAGTGAAAAGGAGCCAAACACAAAGTACAAACTTTTTTTGATACTGAAAGTTTTCAGATACCCAAGGAACTGAAAGAGTACATGAAAGGGAAACTACAAAGTAGGAGAAAGAGTTCTTTCATTTAATGTGGAATTTGGACTCAGAAACACTGAAGCAACATACAATTTCAGGACACATGGAATTTTATCAGTGATCAATTTACGAATGTCTGTTTCTCCAAGATGGATTCTTTGAGGGATTACATTAAGGAACTCTTAAGTTAATGGTACCGTTTTTTACTTCTCAACTCTATGCTTTTTAGATCAGACTGGGAGATAAGGTAATACAAGGAAAATTAGCAGAAAACTCAATATAATGGTGATGGCAGCCAATAGTGGAATAAGAAGGAAGAATTCTGAAAGGTTCCCTTCACCAGAAAGCAACTTTGGAAATGGCAGAAATTATCATTAAATGGAGCTGTACCATATAATAGTGCCTCATAAATGACCTATGGAAGCAGTCACTGCTGCTTCAGAAATACTTCCCAGAGACGCTGAGAGCAACACCTGATGTCTTTGACACCCAAGAAGAGAAAAGAGACTGGAGATCATTAGAGTACAAGTTTTCTGACCCCAAAGAACCCAAAATGTTTAAGACGTTTAATTTTTTTAAATTCTGCCACCCGTGAAGTGAATACGAGGGGAGTGGAAGGGAAAATGTGCCCTCCCAGAAAGGTTTATTTAAAATAATTCAGGCTCAAAAGTTAAAAAAAGTGTACGCAGTATTTTTTCCCGTCACAACCAGTTAATTTGATATTGGTAACAGGGTATTTCAGTAATCACATCAAATCATATCCCACCAATAATCAAAATATATCCTTTGTTCTATGCTTTCTTTGGGATTCCTTTCTTTACAGGCTACCTCCTTGAATATCTTCTAACTAAAGCAGAGCTTTTATGAGTAAATCTCTAGAGAAAGACTTCCATTTGGCAAAATTTTTAAAATACCACTACTGGGCTTCCCTGGTGGCGCAGTGGTTGAGAGTCTGCCTGACAGCGCAGGGGACACGGGTTCGAGCCCTGGTCTGGGAAGATCCCACATGCCGCGGAGCAGCTGGGCCCGTGAGCCACAATTACTGAGCCTGCGTGTCTGGAGCCTGTGCTCCGCAACAGGAGAGGCCGCGATAGTGAGGGGCCCGCGCACGGCGATGAGGGGTGGCCCCCGCTTGCCGCAACTAGAGAAAGCCCTCGCACAGAAACGAAGACCCAACGCAGCCATAGATAAATAAGTAAATAAATAAATAAAAATTAAAAAAAAAAAATACCACTACTGATCTCTGATATCCATAGGGAAACTATAAACGAGAAAGATTTGGCAGAATTGTGTAAACATCTGGAGGACTCTCCTGTCCAAGTCAAAGCTGTGGCTACCAGCATTTTACTCTTTTCCTGATTTTTTTTTTTTTTTTTTTCATTTGAGAGTTTTGATTTCCCACTGTATTCAGTTTGGGGGCAGGTTTCAAGGGACAGTGGATTATCCTAATCTAGCAAGAAACTAAGCCTTAAAAAGGTCTAGAAGTCATTTATCACTTGGCAGCTGTAGAAGCTCAAACAGTAACACATTCTGCTCCAAAGGCACTTATGACATGGGGCAGGACCCTCAACGTTCATTCATTTGCAAGGAGTTCTCAAAGCATTCAGCAAAAGGGGAGACTTTGCCTGGAGTGGAGCTATTTGTCCCTTTCTCCCAGATCCTTCCTTTCTGTGTTCATTCTATAATATAAAGCACTGAGAAATAAATTAATGATGATTGTTACTTGTAAGAAAAAGGTGTGTGTGTGTGTGTGTGTGTGTGTGTGTAAATGTGTTTTAAGAAACTTTTTAAAATAAAATTTAAGAATTAAGCCTATTTTTCACAGTAGACTCTAAAATACCTGTAAGTAAATGGATTCCCCTTCATCCTCCCTGGATGAATACAAAAAAGTAGGTGAGTCTCCTAGCTTGGAAAGTAGGGCACAAATAGGATGGATCTGAAAACCCAGTGGTAGGGCACAGGGAAAAAAGAGGGATCAGAGACCAAGATGAGGAGACTTCTGGGCACAAATCTGAGGCTGCTACTGATTATGGTGGTAAAGACTATTATAAGCTTATATTCTTTGGGAGACAATTCTCAATGTTTCTTTCATGTTTCTGCAGCTTTTACAAGCAGGGGCACAGACTACTTTTTTTCCTCCAAACTATCATTTCAAGGATGCTTCTGGAGTGAAAAACCTTGAGAGACACTGATTGTGACCCTCTCTTGAGCAAAAGGAAGGTTTGTTTACTGTCTATTAAAAAACATTCAGGTTCCCTAAACTTGGAGTTCTCCTATGACTCAACCCACTGCTGGTGCAAAGCTTACCTGGCCCTTTTCATCTTTCCCTGTGAAAACTAAAGTAGGGAGCCAATAAAAGCACGAGGTACATGATGTTTTCTGTGACATGATAAACAAAGTCCTCTTTCTCTGCCCCAGGAGTCTTGCATCTTCTTCTAGCATCATGACGCCTCAGCAAGCTAACTTCTTACACTGTAAGTAGGGTAAGATCTCAGACTGCTACGGTCTTGGCAATGTTCTTCCTTATAAAATACATTTTTGGGTGTGAGAAAATAATCCTTGCACCTGAAGGTGCCTAGGCAAGGCTCTGAAAGAGGCTGCAGGATTTGAAAAGAAACTGGAAAACGGGGCCATAAGAAGTAGGAATGTATTTCTTACATAATCTCATAGAAGCAAACCGTAAAATTCAATAAACAATAAAATTAGAAATGTGTATTTGGGAGAAGCAGAGATACTGAACTACAGAAAAAGAAAAGAAATAGTAGAAAGATAACTCAGAACATTCTAATGATAATAACAATGTAAGCAACAGTTAACTTACATATGGTAGTTTGCATTTTACAAAGCATTTCCACACATATTATTTTGAGTCTTACAACATTCTTGTGAGTAGGTTTTATTATTTTCTTAATTACACAGTAGAAAAAATTGAACCTTAGAAAGGTTATGTAACTTGCTAGCGGCCAAACCTAATACATTAAGTAAATAAACAGTAGAGAAGTACTTCAGAAAACTGAATAAAACCAAAACAAAAATCTAGATTTGGCCATAAGCTCGGAATCTTTCAGCACCAAGTTTTTCCCTTTATATGCTGCCTCCCTTGTTCCCTATAAACATGGCTTTTTCTCCTATGTGAAAGAACAAAATCCCTCTTTTTAGTCTATTAACTTTAGATGTGATCCTTCCTCTTTTTTTTTTTTTTTTTTTTTTTTTTCACGGCTAAGATTCTATCATGAGTAGCTTGTGTATTCTCTCTGCCTCTCTTCCTTTCCACTCAGTTAATATCTTTACTTTCTCCCAATGACTGTATGTCGATAGACAATGTTTTACTAATGCCATTCACAGATCCATATTTTATGACTGTTGCTGAATTCTTCAATCTTGCCCTCAGTGTTTATACACGTGTCCATGTGCACACATACATGCTCAGACACAAATACGTACATACACCAACACATACTTCCAATTCTTCCCTAACGTGTCACTTTCTTTCATGCCTCAGCACATGCTCTGCTATCTAACTGGGGTTTCTCTGCTTTTTAAAACCCCATTCAATACTTCCAATTAAAATTACAATTCCACTCCCCCTTCGATACCTATCCACATGAAGAAGAGTTAAAAGCTCTTGGAGAGTCTTGCATAGATTTTGGTTCAAGATAGTGACATAGGAGGCTCCTGAACTCACCTCCTCCCGTGGACACACCAAATCTACAGCTACATATGGAATAATTCGCTCTGAAAGAACTCCATAAACTAGGTGAACGTGAACGACCCCTACGCATAGGGCAAACAAGAAAAAACCCACATCAAAATAGGTAGGAGAGGCTGAGGCACAAGCTTGCCATGAACCCCGCCCCTACTGTGGTGACACACAACCAGGAGGGAACTCACAACTCCCAGCTTCTCCCTGAGGAGCCAGGGGTTTGAACCCCACATATGGTGCCCCAACTTTGAATACTTCCACCTGAGAGATGGGTCCCCAAAACATCTAGCTTTGAAAGCCAGTGGGGCTTGTGTCTAAGAGACCCACAAGGCTATAGGGAACTGAGAAACTGTTCTTCACAGGCTCAGGCAGACTCCCTGTGGCTAAGCCCCCAGGTCCAGTGCAGAGGAAGCAGGTTAAAATCTGTAATGCTCAAATTTCTAAATGAGAATATATTATGTATAGCTTATCAGATGTCTGTACATAGAGAGATATAGATACAGGTATACATTAATGTGATCAACACCACAGGGAGGACATCACTGAGCGATACAGAATTTTAAATGAGTAAAATGGTTTCTTCCAGGAGAAAGTATGCAACATTTTGTGTAGGAAAGATGTCCAGTCTTTCCATTAAAAAGGACTATTTGCTTATCTTAAAGGCTGTGGCCTGAGGAGCCAGTATCTAATTTAATACACATCTAGGGGCTGACTGCAATACTCTCCAGAGGCAGGACACCACCTTTTTGCTCTCTCTCTCCCTGCCTCACTCCAGGTTGCTTAATATACCAGAAAGGAGCTTGCACAGAGGTCTCGTGCCCCAGCTTTTGCAGCTGGGCCCAGGGGATGCATCCCTTGATTAATTGGCTCTGGTGGCCAGTGGGGTTTATGTTCTGGGGTCCCACAAGCCTGTAACAGAGAATCCGTTCTTAACTGTCTGATCCCCAGTGCACAGCGCAGAGGCTACAGACTGAAACACCCAGTGTCTCAGAGAAAGATGCCTATTTGCATATCATGTGCCAACAGGTACCTGAAAGGGTGCTCTACATCACTCATCATCAAGAAAATGCCAGTCAAAATCACAATAGGGGACATCCCTGGTGGCGCAGTCGTTAAGAATCCGCCTGTCAATGCAGGGGACATGGGTTCGAGCCCTGGTCCGGGAAGATCCCACATGCCGCCGAGCAACTAAGCCCGTGTGCCATAACTACTGAGTCTGCACTCTAGAGCCCACGAGCCACAGCTACTGAAGCCCACGAGCCTAGAGCCCACGCTCCGCAACAAGAGAAGCCTCCGCAATGAGACGCCGCACACCGCAACGAAGAGTAGCCCCCGCTCGCTGCAACTAGAGAAAGCCCGTGTGCAGCAACAAAGGTCCAATGCAGCCAAAAATAAAATAAATAAATAAATAAATAAAAATTTTTAAAAATCACGATAACACTTCACACCTGTCAGAATGGCTATCCTCAAAAAGATAAAAGATAACAAGTATTGGCAAGGATACGTACAAGAACCTTGTACACTGCCGATGGAAATGTAAATTGGTGCAGCCACTATGGAAAACAGTATGGAGGGTTTTCCAAAATTTAAAAATAGAACTACCATATTTTCCAGCAATTCCACTTCTGGGTATATACCTGAAAGAAATAAAATCAATATCCTGAAGAGATATCTGCACCTTCATTTTCATTGCGGCATTATTTACAGTAGCCAAGACATGGAAACAACCTAAGTGTCCGTAGACAAATAAATGGTAAAGATAATGGTAAAGACAGATAAATGGTATATAATTTACATATTTTATATATAATTTTCTTTACCACTTATTTGTATATATATATAAAATCTACCCATTAGAAAGAAGGACATCCTGCCATTTGTGACAACAACATGGGTAGACCTTGAGGGCATTATGTTAAGTGAAATAAGTCAGAAAACAGAAAGACAAATACTGTAAAATCTCACTCACATGGGGAATCTTACAAAATTTAACTTACAACGAACAAAATGGTGGTTTCCCAAGGCAAGGGGCAGGGGGTGAAATGGGTAAAGGTGTTCCAAAGGTACAAACCTCCAGTATAAGTATAGCAGAACACAGTGACTATAGTTAACAATGCTGTATTGTATATTTGAAAGTTGCTAAGAGAGTGCATCTTAAAAGTTCTCATCTCAAGAAAAAAAATTTTACCTGTGTGGTGACGGGTGTTAATTAAATTTATTGTGGTAATCATTTGCAATACATATCAAATCATTATGTTGTACACCTAAAACAACGTTTTCTGTCAATTGTACCTCAATTAAAAAGAATCTTGCATATATAATATCCGGAGTAAGTATTTCACTGCTTTCTCATCGTTTGCCATGATATTTGTCTCTCTGAATAGACTAAGCTCTTTGATTGAAAGAACTATGATATTCATTTCTGTATTATCTAGAACCAAGCATAATGCCTAAGAGTGAAAGGTACTCAATACTGTTGGCTGAATAATGACCAGCGAGTAAAATTAAGGCCGTCTAAGTCTGCATACTCATATTTGTGTGTGTGTGTGTGTGTGTGTGTGTGTGTGTGGATATGTGTGTGTGTGGCACTTCCTGCTATAATGTGGGTGGTGGTATCTAAGGAAACTTCTAGCAAATAACAACCTTTAATCTACAGCTGAATTAAGGATGAAGTACATAATTTAATCTGTATGAATCTTTGTGATAACTTTCGTTACAACTTGTCATACTAATATTAGTAATAAAAACAAGAGTAATTATTTATAGGCGGGGAGCAATATCCTCATTTTGTAAGATGAAGAAACAAGCTTAAAGGGATTGTGATGACTTGCTTAATGTTCCAAGGTAAATAGTAGGTTATATTTTATTTGTGTGATACTGTCCACATTAGTAGTTTTCACCAAATAGTTCAGTCTCCCCTGATGCTGGACAGACAGAAGGAATGCGTTTCTCTACTCCCTTGAAGTTAGATGTGGTCATGTGGATTGCTTTGGCCAAAGAAACGGAAGCAAAACATTATCAGGGAGAAGCCTTAAGAGCTAGCACCCAATGCACAAAGTCTATTTCTCTCTGTCACAGCATCTGCCAATTTTAAAGTTGATGACTGACTGCTCCATCAGACTGGGACTTGATCAAGGATAATGTGAAATTAAACCATTTGCTGATTCAGATTTGGAAATGTAATAGGAGCAAGAAATAAACTCCTGTTTTGTGAAGCCACTGAGATTTTGTGAATTTTTCAATCATAGTCTAATTTGGTCCACTTTGACCAAAATACTTCACAGAAGTCCTAACTTCACTATTAAAGTTTGTTTGAGCATAAATCTTAATTTAAGGTTTTGGGGCAAGTTTGAAACGTTGAAAAAGATGTTTAAAAATCATTGAAAATGATATATTTTTAGGATACTAAAATAACGGAAACTTAGACATCCATAGTTATTACTTTCTTTTACTACTGCAGATTTAGGTATTGAAAAACTTAAGGTATATGGACCCAGAGAAGCCACCAACAGGAAATTCAGTCTGAAGCAGTACAACAAATAGGAACTGGAGCCAGAGATGAGGCGAAAGAGATTATGCAGCCAACATACATTCCAGAAATAAAATCTGGGTCACAGCCAGGAACTGCTGAGCTAATCAATGTGAAATCAGAAGAAACAGGGTCGGAAATGACAGACATGTATTATCTAAAATAGAGTCACAGATCCTGATTTCAGACAAGTGTCAGGGCAAAGTCAAGACCTTCCACATAAGTAGTATAACTGAGTAGTCATAAATCAAAGAACAAAAAGTCCTCATTTGATATTAAACCACCACAGTCACCACCATCATGAGCCTCATCAAAACAATAATTGATTGAGTCCTGAGCACTTTACAGGCCTCTTCACACTTAATCATCATTGCAAGCCTAGGACAACGGTGAAGAAAACGAGGTGCACATCACAGCACCTGAACTCAAACCCAGTCTAATCTAACAACAAATTAGGTGTTCTCAGCCACTATGTTAATTGACTCTGTGCCATTTATTCTTCTGTCTTGCACAAAGAGAGTAATTAAGTGGCTTGGCCTTCCAAAATAGAGTCAATGTACAATAACAAAGGGCCTAGAACAAACGTAAGCGCTAATCCCAGTGGGACAAATTAGAAAGAGGGCTAATATGTGATCTAAATTTGCTTAACAATAAATTGAATATGCACAGGGGAGGAGGTCTAGTCTCTCCCTCCAGTTTCCTTAACCCATCATGTATGGATCAAGCACAAAATACATCTCAAAGACACAGATCATCATGCTAGAGGGTGGGGTTTCTTGGGAGAGGAAAGCTACTTAAAATGGCCAAGCACTTTACCAAATTTTTTATTATAATTGTTTCCTGAGTTTATTCTCCTCTCTTTTCCCTCCTATGTTTTTCATAAGGAAGAGTGAAGGAGGGTCCAGAGACGGGAGAAAAGCAGCATGGGTAGAATGATGAAAACTGCTCACGGAGGTTGACACAGGATCCCCGCCATGTAGCAGGATAAGGGAGCAGAAAGGTGTTCTGGGGCCAAAGCCATAGTTAGAACTAAGCTTGGCTTCTTTGCTTTGTCCTGTGTACAAAAGCCCTTTGAGAGATGGCTGTGGCTGATGGAGATAAGAGGACCTGAAACCTGGGTTCCAGATTCCCCTATTTCAGAAACATGATTAACAATCTGTTTATGAACAAAGTGATCTCTAAGAAATATAAATGAATTACTACTGTTTTGATCTTTGTTATTGCTTATTGTGCCATAGCAATAGGCCAGGCAATCTGCCTGACGGAGATCATCTGCCACCTCTAAGGCTTATTGTGAGTATTCAATGAATTAATATTTGTATATTATTTAGAATAGGGTACTAAAAATCGATTATTTATGATAATGATGATTACTGTCTCATTAAATCCTACAACACTGTGAGGTGGAATTCTACTTTACCAGGTGAGGAAGCTGAGGCACAGGTAGTACATGTAACCTTCCCAAGGTCCCAAGGCTAGTAAGTTGAAGTTGGGGCTGCGGTTCAACACTGTCGAATATTAGTTTGCCTACAAAGCCTGTGCTCCTTCCACTAAGCCACACCACATGCCTCGCTTCAATGGAAGAAACTGTACACTAGGTCCAAATATTAGGCATGCTGGTCCTTACTGAAAAGAACAAGTCATCAAATAATTCTGCAACTCTCTACAATGCCAGCTGCTATAAACAGTATGAAATTTATGAGAGTTTGGAAGTGTTCCCACTGTAATAACACAGTATTTTTCCAAAATAATGTACACGCTATATAACACGCTTTGTATATAGCAAATAAAAAGCTAATCCTAAGGGACAATACATGGGCAGATAATGAATCACTTGGAAATACTGTGTAGGTTTTACATAGAAAATATTGTTATCCATGAAAAGATTCCAGGAAGCAACGACAAACTAATAATGTGATAAGCTCAATTCTCTACACGGCAGGAGAGAGAGCCGTCCATCTTATCACAACAGTTTGGATGACTTTTTATGAAGAGTGGAAAAGAAAAGTATACCCCTCTCCCACATATCAATGGAAATGCTCCCCACAGAGTGACTCAGCCTGAAACCCTAAACAGGAGCATGGGCTCAGCATGCTGTAGGCAGCCATAGCAGGCTTCACATTAGCTGCCTTCAGCATTTGTGGGGACAACACAGATCCGAGGCTGCCAACAGCACCAGAAGCTTCTACCTTGTGGGAAGAATGTGGTCTTACAGCAGAAAAAAAGACATTGGGCTCTTAATGCTCTAAAATGCAGCACTTTTTAACTTGATCATCAACAATATATTCGAACAGCCAACATAACACAGTCACTCCCTCTCTATTAAAATAATAATCGTAAACAGTTATATAACTTGCAGCTCACCAGGCACTGTTCTCATTACTTGACATATATTAACTCATTCAATTTAATCCTTACAACATTCGACATATTTATCATTTTCCCCATTTTACAAGTATGAAAATTGGGACACAGAGAGGTTATATAACTTTTGAAAGTCAGACATCTAAAATATGGTAGGACCAGGATTTGAACACAGCTGTTTGATGTGCTAGCTGCCTAGCCAGGAATGCTGTGCCAACGTCACTGTATTTTTTCCCCCAATTAATTATGAGGAAAGCCTAGAAACTGAAACAACATGTATAGTTACAGGGTGTAATGGACTAAAATTTGTGTCTCCCCTAATGCATATGTTGAAACCTTACCTCACAATATGAGGGATCTTTGAGAGGTAAATAGAATTAGATGAGGTTCTTAGGGTAGAACCCTGATGAACTGAATTAGTGCCCTTATAAGAATCCCAGGAGAGCTTGCTGCTCTTCTTTTGCTCCTTCCACCATGTGAGAATACAAGAAGTTGGCAGTTTGCAGCCCAGAAGAGGACCTTTACCAGAATCCATGCTCGCACCCTAATCTCAAACTTCTAGCCTCCAGAACTATGAGAAATAATTTTCTGTTGTTTATAAGTCACCCAGTCTATGGTACTTCGTTATAGCAGCCTAAACAGAATACGACACGATATATTGTGGCAATCGTGGAGAGAACTCAAGATCAGATAACTTGAGAAAAAGATCTTTATGGTATTATCGACGTCCAACATTGAATGATTCGGTTTTGTGGGGTAGAGGTTTCATGAACTCATTCATCTCAACCAAGAATTCGACGACCCCACCCCATTCCCCAAAAGCGTATAGAACACTTATTTGAAATATATCACATATAATCTTAGCATGCTGCACATTTAAACTTAAATTAATAACTTTTTAAAAATTTAGTCATTTAATACATATAAACAATTTCTTATTGAAAGTTACAAAACAATTAAAATCTAATATATCACTTTTCTAATAGACTACAGAGGGATGTCACTTTGCCGACACTGCACTGCAACATGAAAAATCTGATCCTTAAATGCTGCTGATAAACTGATCACATGTACTGAATAGCATGGAAAATATACCACTTTTACAATCTGCAGGATAATAAGTTTGTTTCCTGTTATGTTTTGACAGTGGCAATTTATTACACAAAGATCCATCCTAATCATAATATTCTTTGCTATTGAATTATACAGGAAACTTCTTAGAGGATTCGGTCTAACACTCTTCATTGTTGTCTTGGTTAGTTAACAAAGAGTAGCAAGTCTAATGATCATGGAATCAGCACTATTTATTTCCTTCACAGTTAATATGTCTTCTCATAAGATCCATTTTAATAATGTTCTTATACTCACTGTCACTACTCACTACCAATTTATTGAATACCCATTAATCTTTGTCTCAAGAGGTTAGAACTTTTACATTATGACAATTTTTATTACCACTTGTCTTAGGTATTTCTGCAAATCTATTACTAAATCAAGCATTTTAGTGATATAATTAAATGTACCTCCATATTCCTTAGCCAATAAAATAAAAGTAGCAGCCTGTAATATATTTAATACTTTAGTACTAAATTCTGTTTATCAGTTCAAATGCAATTTGAATATTGGAGCAAAAGTTATTGTAAATAATAATTTAGCTATCATGGCAATAATTTATCTATTTTATACTAGTGCCTCCACAGGCGTGTTTCCTGTAAGTACCCGAACACTGGAAAATATATTTTAATAATCCAGCTAAATTCAGCATAATCTAAACCAAACCATTATGTATATTTTACTTGGGAGATTATGTCACCAAATTCCCCTGTCTTCCAAGTCAAATTTTTAGAGCTAAAGTTTAGAACTCTGTCTCTTTCTGCCTCTCTCTCTCTCTCTCTCTCTCTCTCTCTCAATTCTCGTATTTTGTTATTGCCCAAGTTCTCTTCCACTAGTTTTAATGATGTAATATTTGAATCTATGCTTTTCTGGTCATCATTCTCCATCCACGTTTTTTAGTCTATTCCAGTAGCCCACTGGCCTAATTTCAGTCTCTTTGTCACATATACTATTTTCGTATTTGTAAATTAAGCTTCTTGGAGCATAGCATTGTTCATGTCGCCCTACGCTTAACATTCTACAATTACTCTTCACTGCCTAACTCAAGTTGAGCATTGTGTATTTAAATTCCATCTCATTTTTATAGCCTTACCTTCACTTACTCCCTTAATCTGTAGTGTGGCTAAATGTAGTTCATCTCACTTCCTCAAATATATGCTAAATTTTTCTTTTAATTTATATCATTTTTTCTGCATTTACCATGAATCTATTTTTTAAGATTCATTTCAAATTCTACTTCTTCCATGAAGCCTTCCCTTTTTCTATCTCTAGCTGCATACTATTGCCCTACAGATCCCTAAACTTTGCTTGTAGCACTTAGATATTTCACCTAGATATCGTTTATCTTAGAGTTGTTTATCCATTAGTTTCTAGCCTTCATTAAGCTGTAAATTCCAAAAAGGGAGGGTCCATATCTGTTCATATTTGCATCTCCTACAGTGCCAAGCAGAATACTCTCCCCAAAGAAGATGTTCAGAAATATTTACTTAATTATTGGATATATCACAACAGTAAAGAGCATATAGAAATTACGAAACATAGGTAAATCATTTTTTAGCCAGTTTAGAAATCACTGAGTATAAACATGCAGACAAGAATTCAGCCATTCTGGGATAAATTGTCTTCATGTGATAAGTAGATGAATTGTGCTTTCAGTGGCTCAAAACAGTTTTTCAGTATAAGGACCACATTCTGATGTCAACAATTTCTGATCCTCCCCTCCATTTGATAGTTGCTGTATTTTTATCATTATTGATGGAGAAAACTTACAGGTTACATGGGTTTGCATCTTCCTTACAAATACCCACCAGCACTATGATAACCTCACCCAGAACACTTCAGCTCTCCAGTTAGGAAAAGTCTGGAAAACCTATGAAATTGGCCTCTTCAGATGATATACATTGTTTACTAATGTTCCTGACTTATACTATGTACCCCGTAAATGTGAGTGTTATTATTCACTCACATATCTATTTCTTATTATTCCAATCCTCCATTTGAGTTTAATCCTTTTCTCTGCCTCTTCATAATATGATTCAATTCACTCCTGACACGTCTCTCCTACATGCCCCAGTTCTCTGCATAAGCATCTCCAGCTGTTCCAGTTTTTGCCTCTTTCACTATTGCGCGCTATTGGTTCTTTTTTTGCTTTCCGCTTCTTGCATTTTATTCTCTAACACTCACCATTCTTATTACATTCCCTGCATATTATTTTTTCTCTACTCATCGTGCTCCCAGCCTTTTGCTCCCTCCTATTTATTAGTTGCTTCACTTTCTCTCTTCAATACCTTGACACAGTTGCTACCCATATTTATTGTTGAAACTCAATTTGTGACATGGATGTATTTTTGAAAATCCATGGTAAGAACAATAAATAAATACACTTTACTGTTTATGTGTAAAGAAGCTTACCATATTTAAAAATTGCATACCATAAAGTGAATCACCATGGCCTATCTTTTGTATCAATACACACACTAAACAACATGGTGTGAGATCCTACACCTTCTTTCTTTTACAACCTCTAATTTCAATGCCATGATGTATCTATGACTCCCTACTCCCAATCTTTTTGAAATGTTATGCAGGAAAAAAAAAAATCTCACTTTTCCCCTTACTTCTGCTTATCCTTCTTCTTGGTTACAGACACCAGTCTCCATTCTCCCAAACTATCTTATCCTTTGCTTCACATCTATTACAGCGGGAGTGTTTCCAAGTTCACTTTTGCATCTAAAGTTCTAGTTCTTTTTCTTCGAGATCTAATGTTCGATTTAAGTTTACCTTTTCCTTTTTCTCATGCCAAACTGGTAGTCTCAAGTTCACTTACTTGAAAACACGAAAGACATACCTGTACTTATCCCAATGCTGAACGGGATTTATAATCTGTTTTGGTAAGTAAATAATAACGTTGTTCAGCGCAAATACCAAGTCAAATCATATTATCAATATGAATACTTACATTCAGCGTATTTCTGAAGCTGGGAAAATTCTGAGGGGCTGAGATGGGCCCATTTTTCCTGGTTTGTCATGGTGGTGGTGAGGAGATCTCTTACATACCAGGTGAGAAGTTCTTTATTCAGATGTTTGGCAGAATTTATGCTTCAAAGTTTCCACATGGCATGTTTCATTACAAAATATCTCAAGCTTTCAAAATATGCAATCTGTCAACATGAGACCACTGTGGATATGGGTTTGTAGTTTCAATAAGGTACTAAAGCACTGCAGAAAGAAAAAGAAAGATTGAAAGATTAGTATCATTAAACAAAGAATTGGCAAGTTATAGAATGTTAAAGATTTTTAATCCCTAAATAATATATTTCAGTTATTCTATTTTGCATAATAATCTTTAACTGCTCACTCTAATGGCATTTTATACACATTTCCTAACACCAAATCATAGAAGAAATATGATCAAAAATACAGTGTGAAGAAAATTTTATAAGGTCTAGTTTCATACAAGTAGACTTTTATTTTGTTCGGTTTTTTAAACTCCACATTCCAAGAGCAAAGAAGGGTGCCATTTTTATCAATCTAAACTTATCAATTTTTTAATATCTAAACAAATGTTATGTTCAGACCCAGATTATTAAATGAAGCTAAATAAGCTCTAAAGTTCCCTAAATATACAGTCTGCTAGTCTACCAGCTTTCCAACAATGGTTTGGAATGGTCATCAGTGGTAGCACATATATTTGCAATTATGCAAATCAATTTGGGCAGGTTATATAAATTGGGTTTTTTTTCCCTAACAATTAAAAAAATAATAATTTTAATTTTACCATCTGTAAAAATCTCAATAAAATTTACCAAATCAAAGCAATTCCAAATGTCTGACAGACTTTCATAATGATAGTAGATGGAACTACTGTGAATCATGCTTAAAAATAAACCCCTAGGTTGTCATGGACCTACACTCACTGCTACATCTATAAAGGCAAACAAAATGAAAAACCATCTGGTTTCAACTTTTTATCAGAGACAGTAATCAACTGCTCAGTAATCAAGCAGACTGGCACTGTAATCATCATAGAAACTAAAATATTTAGAAACAATTACTTAGATAATTTATGAAATTAAATGACTGGAAGGATTATGTATATAGATGTCATTACCTAAAGGCACGGTACCTGTATTTGGCATTAGTGCCTAACCTTTTTTCGACATCTACTTACTGTTCTCTATCAATCCCACAACCTCACTGTCATATTCTGTCATCTTATCCATAAGAAAAAAAAAACAAAAAAAAATCTTCTTGTTGGTCTCATCTCTTCAGGGTTCCTGCAATCAGTTTTACAAGGTGGTAGTTGACTTTTAAAATGGAAAAAAATGCAGATACTGATGCATTAACAGAGGCCAAATTGCTAGGTGTTTTTTCCTCCCAGGGGATGCTCTTACATCACAACCATGACTTTGTGGAAGCAACACAAACTAAAAGGAATAAGACCATGTGATGGATATTTCTTTGTGCTTTCCACCTAGTTTCTTCCTGCTGATTTCATCCTTCACATGGATTTCATCCTAATTCTTTGCTTCTCTCCAGTTACATGCCATTTTGGTGGGACTATAAAACAAGGTGTTCCGTTCTCTCCTATCCAAAGGGAGACAGATGATTCGGTCACATTTTGATCATTAGACTCCATCTCATGGGGCTTTAAATGTTGAGTGGAGTTATTCAAGCACAGTGTGAAAATAGCTCTGGTCTAAACGATTACAGCAATAATAGGATACCTGTCCCTGTCTGAGCCTGACTCTCCAGGTATCTTGTCACTTCTGGAAGTAAGTACCATTATTTTAATAAGGGATTAAGTGGGCCAGAATCAGTTTCTGTTCCCTGCTCTCTAAAAATCTAAACTGATGATAATGGCGGTTTATTTATTCATTCAAAAAAAAAGTGTTTATTGATCTCCTATGTGCTAGAAAGCACTCTAGGCACTGGAAATACAACAAAGATCAAAACACACAAAAGATGAAAATAAGGCTAATTCCAACAATGTGTCCGTTTTACTGAGAGCTTACAGTATGCATGGCAGTCTCCTAACAGCATTCGTGTGTTGGATCATTCAATCTTCACCAAACAACCCTGTGAGGTGCTAACAGTCTCCCATTTTGACAAATGAAGAAACTGACACTGGGTGATTAAAATCTGATAGATATGACAGAGACTGCTAGAAACCCACCCAATATCCATTCTTTCTTTCTTCCTTGGTAACAGAACCCTAATTTGATTAAATGAAAATATATCCATCTAAACAACTATATTCCTCAGGTTCTTTGCATGAAGTGGCCAGTGAGATGTAAGTGGATGTTGGGTGAGATATATAGGAAGGTTCAATTTGAGGAAAGAGCTAGCAAGTGCTCTTTTAATCGTTTTTTCTCTTCCTCCAACTTCTTACCTGGAATGTTGACATACTGGCTGTGAATTCAGCAGTTTCTGACACTAGTGAGAAAACTTTTAGAATGGAAGCTATGTGCTAAGAATGCGAGAGTCCCATAAAGTAGACCAGGGGTAGGCAAACAGCTGACTGCAGTAAACATTGGCCCACAATCTATTTTTGTAAATAAAGTTTTATTGGAATACAGACACACCTATTAGAGAAACCAGTAAGAAGCCAATTTTTGAAAGGATTTCAATGTCAAACAAAGAGGTTTGGGCACTAGTCTAAAGGTAGTAAGGAGCAATGAAAGAACACAAAAAAGGCCAGAAACCGGATTACTTTGGGAAAATGTCATTTTGGAAAAATATCAGTGTCTTCATTCAGATTCTTTCTCTTTCACTTGGATTGTGATAGCTTCTTAACCGGCCCCCTGAGCTCTCTCCTTTCCTTAACATGGCCTATCCCTTACCGCCCATGGGTAGTCATGAACTGAGATGATTCCAGAGGTCTGTCTGATAAATTACCAACAAGTTAATTAATAAATTAGAATAGAATTCATTACTTAATTAATTATAGTTTTCCACCTGGATACCTGTGCTGAAATTTATTACAATTCCCCAGTTAATTTAGTGTAAGAAACTCAAATTTAAAATGACTGGTTAACTGACATCCTTCAGATCTTTAGATGAATGCTATCTTCTCAGTAAAGTCTCACCTGGTGATTCAATTTAAAATGTAACACTCCTACACACCATCCCTCCATCACACTTTTATTTGTTTTGAATATAACATCTTATTATCAAATATTTAAGTTATTTATATTATTTAATATTTGTCTCCTCACACTAGAATTAGGGGTAACGTAAGTGGTTTTAAGCCCTGATGGGATTCCACAAAGAGAACAAAACAACTAAAAATACGTATTGAGTTTGCCCTTGATATTCATCTGAACGTATGTGTTAGATTTTGTGCCACCATCCTCTCATGGGCTCTAAGATAGACATCCCATGAGAGGAGGGATTTTTATCTGTTTGTTCAGTGTTATTTCCCAGTGCTTGGAAGAGTGCTTGGTATATATAAATATTTATAGAATGAATTCACTTAAAGGCTTTTTTCATAATGAAAAACATGGGTAGGAGAGTTAGAAGGAGCCCCTGAGGTTGATAAAGAGAAAATGACTCATAAGGAAGGAGTCAGGAACAGAAGTCACTATGGGTTTCACTTTCCTGAGAGGCCTCACCCCTTCCCTTCAACTGAATGGACATAAAAGAAGTTGTGCTTAGAGATACAAAGCTTTTACAGCTGAAAAAGAAAAAAAGCTTTATTTCACAGAGTTTTTATGTTGGGTTGTGAAATATAACTGACTTCGTATAAATGAGAATCATTCCCAAGGAATGCCATAATTGAGACGTCAGTTAGGCAATTTATAATAACACTTACACATGAGCATCAGGACAATATTTAAATTATTTGTAAATATTTAACAAAAACACTACTTAGCTTTCCTTTATTTAGCGTGATCTTGTCGACATAGGTCTTTACTTTTTGTATCAAGAACAGCATTTCTGGATTGATCTAATGCATTTGCAGTCTAGCAAGAGGTATTTAGAGAGTAATGGCATCCCTGAACCACACACAGTAAATTCTCTGGTTCTTAGATTTGGTTAATTCCAACACCCATATGCTTTGAATAAAACTTCTTCTCATCCTTCTCCTAATGGGTGCCTGGAAGCCTTTGGTTTCTCACAATTCTGGTAGTTCCAACTCTCATCATATGACATGCAGCCAGAAAAGAAAAAAATTAAGGGTGGGGTACAAATGGAGAAGGTTCTCCTAATCAAATCTTTTAAACTAGTTGAACTAACATATCATAAGTCTGTAAAGAGAAATGTTGCATGTGTAATATTAAATCAAGAGGCACAGCTATTTTCTATGCCTCAGAAGGAGATAGGAATGATGGCAACATTTCCTTATAGTCTCTGCCTCTTTATAAATGTATAGAAAGAAAATGACAGTATTCAGTTGAGATTCCCTATGGTGCTTTCACAGACTTCCTGTTCCTCTGCAAGGGGTTTTCTTTAGGCATATAAAATGGAAGCCAAGAAGAATCCACTTTGCTGGCTGTTGGAATGCATTCTCATCTAGTGAATGGGTGTGCCACTTCAGTTAGCTGGTGGCAGGAAATAATTATATTGGAGGAGTTGGAGAAGGCTCTTCGGCCTATTGTACCTGGACTAAAACACAGTCTCCATAGTTAGTAAAGGAAATCAATTTCCTCACGAATAAGGTACAAGCAATGTCTAGATAAATGGATCTGACTGGTTGGATGCACTGTATGTTAGCCACATTAAGTGTAGATTTCTAAATATTTATTCAAAGTCAGCATGTGATGACTCCAATCATTGAATAAAGTTAATATACACTAAAGCACACTGAAGACTCTATGTATATGAATTTAAGGTATTATGATGACTGAAAATACTTACTGGGTCTCAAGGGTCATAAATCCCAAAATATAAGGTAACCCATGGAAAAATCACAGAAGTGAAAAAGGATGAGACCCAAAATATCAATCATAGAACCTCTGAGAGAAAAATAGGATGAAATTAAATGGAATATTACTGTTATCACTTGATTTATAATTATCTGTTCATTTATCCATGAAAAGAAGTCTAAATTGAGACCCAATGACATGCTAGGGACTCAGCCAAATGCTGGTGATGTAGTTATAAGTAAGACACTTCCTGGATCTTGTTTGGGGGAAAGATCCACATTAAACAAACCAACTACACAAATAAATAATTATAAACTGTGATAAGTTATATGAAATACAGGTAATGGAATTCTATGAGAGTACAAAAGACAGCCCTGATTTAGATTAAGAGATTCAAAGTGCAATCCACAGAAAAGTTTTATTTAAATCAAATCATAAAAGTTGAGTAATAGTTATAAACTTGAGTGAGAGGAACATTCTGAGCAGAACCCGGAAGTGAGGAAACAAACAGACAAAAAAATAGAAATACTAGAAGACCTCCAGAGAAGGCACGTGTGACTGGAGCCTGGTGAGCAAGAGGGAAAGAGGCACATGATTAGACCACAGAAACAGGTAAAAGCCACATAATGGACATTCTTAGAGGCCATATTGAGGATTTATCTTAAGTAAATTATGAAGCCATTGACAACCCTGAGGAGGAGATAAACATGGTCCACATATATTTTAAGAAGTTTTTTTCTAATCAGTGGATTGGAAGGTGACAGGAATGGAAGTGGGAAGGCCAAATAGGAGGCTATTCCAGTAACTGGATGAGAGCCGGTAGTGGCTTTAACTAGGAAAGTCATAGTAAAGATGAAGGTAAAAAGCCATACGCAAGATACATTTCTGTAGCCAGATCTGATAATGAATAGGACACGTTGTATGCAGGATGAGAGGATCAAGAATGACTCCTATACTTTTGGCTTGAGCACAGGGTACAAAAAAGGTGGAGTTTAAAGTTCCTAAATACTAGAACAGTATCAGGTGTGAGAAGAATAGAAAAATCAGTATATTTGTTTTGGGATGTGCTAAATTCATGAAGAGACATCTAAGTTTAAAGGATTAGTAGACAGTGACATAGGCCTAGGGCTAATAAAAGAGAGACAGAGGTATGATATTGTGAGTTGTCTGATACAGACGATGTTTAAAGATGTGGAAGAAATACATAAGTTTGCCTGATATGGCAGCCATGAAGCTGTGCTACTAAGCTCTGACTTCAAGAAAGAACTTGCATTCAGCTGCAAAGAGTACAGTTAACTGACAGCCTCGAGCTCTTTTTCCTTTAGAATACATTCAGCTTTTGAACCAAGGTCATACTCTTCACAGGTAGAGGTCAATAATTAAAGATGATGGAGGCATGAGGGTCATGCTACTTTTGTCCAATGGGGGAATCCTTTAATGATCTATATTTGCTCCAGAACACCCCAATGGACTGGCTGAGACTCTGCCATGTCTGCATTATAATCTGAAGCTTTTCATAACCTACCCTGCATCTCCCACCTTCTTTCTTTTCCCAGATATTAGTTCTGCCTCGTTTGAAGGCTCTTTTTGCCTGATCCTGCTTTTCTTCCTTTTTATCTTTGACAGGAATAATTTCTGGATAAGCCTTTGTATCTGTAACTCCACCTAAGCCTTTCTTTCCTGGTGAAGGATCCCATGTGTCAGGATCCCAAGAGGAAACAGACGGTACCCTTAAAATGAATAAGTAGGAGTTTAATAAAAGGATTATTTAGAAACTGTGGACAGAGGTTAAAAGAGCTAATAGAAGCTGGTGCAGTATCCTGATCTAGCAAAAGCTGGGAACTTATTGACCCTAAGCCTGAAGGGACTAGGGATGTTGCAGCTAAGAAACCCCACAGTATACAAGGTCATTTGATAGGAGCCATGGACTTAGGTAGCAGGATGTATCCCTCCTTGAATGACTTAGCTCGGCAGGAGATGGGAAAATAATTTCCCTCATCCTGTCATCTTCCAACTCTCCAATATCCTTCAGTGCCTCTCACTGACCAAACCCAATCATAAGCCAGAGGGCAAAGACAGCCATTGGTGCAGTCTATATAAACTTGCCCCATGAGTCACAGAGCAAAATGGGAAGAGGATAAAGAGGGAATCTGAAGGGACAAATATGAAATATTAAGCACATCTGCAGAAAGTGTGTGGTATGAGAAAGTGTGGCCAGGACAAAGCTCCAAGGAATTCCCATATTCGCAATTAGAAGTGGAAAAACACTGGAAAAAAAAAAAGAAAAAAGAAGAAGAATATGGTGTCAAATAGACTACAGAAGAGAAAGAAAAGAATCCTTTAAAGAGAAGATAGAAGGCACTTTTCAAAAGTTGCTGAGTACTTAAATGAGAAGAGAACTGAAATATCCAAAAGCAACATGCTGGTCACTGGTGACCTTAGCAAAACAATTTCTCTGAGGCCGAGCAAGCCAAATTGGAATGGGTTGCATGGTAGAATCGAGTCTGGGAAGACTGTGAATATCATCAACTCCTTGATAAGTGTGATTGAGAGGGGGAGTGGAGAGCTAAAAGTAGCAATGGAGAGAAGAATATGGAACCAATAGATTTCATTTGTTTGTTTCTTTGCAGGAATCATTGGAAAAATTTGTAAATTGAAGAGAAGAATTTATAGTAGGAATGGTTCAAGCTTCAGGAGAGAGAAACTAACTGCTGTTTCAAAGACCTTAAAAAATAAAAAGGACTTTAAAAGTCCTTTAAAAGTCCTTAATAGAAAGAGAAGTTCCATAAAATATCTGAAGGCCAAAATTAATCTTACCAATGTGTACAGATGCAAGTGGTTTTATAGATTTGGTGCTTAGAAAATGGAAGATTTCTGGTTGATGACTTAGGTTTTCACAATTTTTATATCTCTATATATGTTATTAGCTGACAGATTAGTTAGGCAATGATGGGGGAAGAGGAAAGTAACGGTGGGAAGATATGAAAAAATTACATAGAAATGTCGTAAAGTGAGCTCACAAAAGGCATACAGTAAAAAGAGCAGGCAGAGTTAAAAGCTAATGTGATATTGCTATCCATTTATTTAAAACTATAACAGCCTGATTTTAAATGATTAGTTTATAGACTAAGGCAACTAAAGGACAATCAATCACATTCTTAACCTACCACTTCTGAATCCAATAGATCTGTATCCTCATTCAAGTTCTGAGCTGTCTTTCCTAGGTAAAGCAATTCACTTAACCTACCTAATTCCTTTTTCATGAAAAGTGGATAATGCCGCCCACCTCCCAGAGATATTAACATTTAATGAAATAACATGTGCACGATGCATAATAAATAAAAGATTCTCAGTAGAGGTTATTTTCTCCTTGCTTTTGTAACTAAGGATTTAAGATATATCTATAGTATTTAATTTGAACATATATATAGTATGCATATGGGGGAAATAGATTAGAAGTCTACAAACCTTTCAGAAGATTATGGGGTGGCTTAATCTAAGATTCATAATTGTGTTATTTTTGAACTCTGCTGACACTTCTAAGGGAAAGCTTTCATAGTGCAAAACAGGGAAATATATCTATCAAGCTTTGTATTGTCTACATTTTGTAGTCCTGGTTTTTAATTTGGATTATTATTTTATTTTATTCTTCTTAAGAAAATTACTTTAAGTGAATTTTCTCTTTCTTTCCACACATGGTTTTAAGGAGGACACCTCTTAGAATAAAGAACAGAAGGTTAGGGGAAAATGGTGATTATGTACTAGGTAGAACGTCTCTCAGTATGAAACATTGAGTGTAAAGTGCCCTTCTAGAAACTTGCTATACTCTTCCAACAGGTGATGTCTGTTTCCTCCCCATGTACTTGTGGGTACCTTTATGACTACCTTTTAATCAACAGATTACAGTAGAAGTGATACTCTATGACTTTCTAGAAGAAAGCCCGAACTAGTCACGTGAAGAGACCACTTGGAGACACCATGCGTAGGTGCACAAGCCAACAGTCTAGTGAAGTCTCAGTCAACAGCCAGTACCATCCCTCAAGTATGTGCGTGAAGATGCCTTCAGATGATCCCGCCCCAAGCTATCAAGTAGCCCCCTTCTCCAAGCTGGTAGTCTCCCCAGATGAGGCACCAAGTAGAGTGGAACAGAAACAAGCCAACCCATTAAGCCCATTCTAAAAGCCTGACCCACTAAATCCATGAGCACAGTAAATGGTTGTTTTAAAGCACAGAGTATTTTGTAGTTTGTTATGGGATAATGAAAAGAACAAGTAACTTAGAGCAATATTTGACACATATAAAAAGTACAAAAAATTGTTATTCTACTAGGATGATGATGATTACATTTTCATGTATGCTCAAATATGAAAAATGTATGTGAGTGTATGTGTGTTTAATTTTTAATTTACCATTCTTACATTATATGGTCAAGTTCATATTGCTATGTATTTTCCATCTCCCTCTGAAGAGAGGAATAGAGCCTTTGGGAGTTGAGTATAAATAACATAGGTTTTCTTCTAACTTTGGACTTTACAGCAATGGATTGCTGAAAGACTGAGAATGTTGGAGCAAAAAATAAAAACCTAGCAGAATATATTGGAAAAAGGCAAAGATCCTGAACCCAGAAAGAGAAAAGATCCATTTCGTATGCCATTTTTTTGGTGTTATATTTTGACAGGGAAGAAGGACTGTTTGTATCTTCTATAAAGATTTTCCAAATACAAATTTAACCCCAAATAAAGAGGAGAAAATGAAAAAGGATAACCCTTTCCTTCCACCCCCAAGACGGGATACTGATTGAGGACGAAGGTCATTAAATGGCTTTTTTCAATCTATTTGGCCTGGGACTTTTTCAACAGGAACAGATACTTCCTAAAATGTTGATTATTATAAGTTGATAAATTTATCTTTACTGTTTTCCATGCCTAACTTAAGAAAGCAGAAAATCACTAAAAATAATCCTCCAAATATTCATTGTTTTCCTGAAGAGCCTCTGATATAATACATTCAGATTTTGTATTGAATTAAATATGCATGTGTTTACAATCTTCTTCTATTAATTAAAAAAATAATAAATTCAGTCTCAGGCACTTCCTGGAAATTGATGATTTCTGGTAAGGAACTAATATCTTTTCACGCCTTTAATCCCTAGAAAATAATCAACTCTAACGATGTTATTCAACTTCAAGTTACAGTATACAACTGCCTAAGGAAAATCATTATTGAAGTACACTAGGGGCCTTTTTACTAAATGAAATTTGATGTCTGCTCTGAGAAACAAGTAATGCTTGCAGTAAATCCACAGTATAAAAACACAGAGCTGGACTCAATTTACAGACACAGAGATAGATGACAGCCATAGAAGAATATTAAACATCTTTTAAAATTAGCGATTTTTTTTTTTTTTTTTACCATAAACTACAGAAACTTTTAGAAGTGAGCTTGAGAAACTTTTGGAATATAACCACTTTTCTCTAAAATTTATGTAAAAAATGGTGATTAGTTTAAATTTCACATGATATTCTACAAGCAAAATATACACTGTCTCCATCCCTCTGGTCATTGCATTATGAAACACCTATATGCCATCTTCCCTCATTCATTTGTGCTAGGCCTTCTTTATTCCATTATCAGCACTGCAATCAAGGTACCCTTTCTAAAAATCCATCAGCATTTGTGACTCCTACATCTGACATCCTTTAATGGTTCTTTATTACCTATAGGATAATGTCCAATTTTCATTGTTAAACATATATAATTCAACCATAAATTCTAAACTGGCTAAGAGAACACTATTTTAGTAAGGTAACTTTGAAGCTATATTTGCCCTAAAACTGTCAATTTGAACAATATTTAATTTCATTATATCCTATTCACATCTTGGGCAAAATGATGATACAAATAATCTCAGGAGGGTTAAATATGTTGTGGAAGGGCACCATGCTTATTATAGTGGATGACTGAAAGAAGAAGAAGGATTTATTTATTTATTTATTTATTTATCTTTACAAGTTAAGCTTTTACTCTTAGCCTGTAGAAGGTTTTTTTCAGAATTACAAAAGAACAAATCGACTAATGAAATTAGGCTATGGTCTATGTTACTTGTTGAAAAGAAAAGAAATGTGAAAATTTTTATAACCAAAGAAAAGTAAAAAAAAATGATTCAAATTCTAAACTAGAATAATTCCTTGGTAGAAGCATGATGTAGTATAATGCATTCAAGAGAGCCTGTAGGACATCCTTCAAAAACCAGAAACAGTGACAAACTGAACCATATTACAAAGGTTTTAATGTGGGTTTCTAAAAAAAGAGACTGGAATTAAATTACTCTTTCTGAGAAGAATTCAAGGTGTGAAATGAGGTTGTAATATTTTAAATCAGGTCTATCTCAAAAAAGATGGAGAAACAGTAGCAGCTGTTTGGAGATCAGCAAAGAAATAGCACACCTCAGCCTCTCCTGGTTAGAATGGCCTAAATATAGCAGCACTTGTAAATCCAGGGAGAGCTTAAATCAGCCGTGAGATCTATTTCCAACTAATAGATTCCATCTTCAAAGTTCTTTCAGAAAGAAGATATATATTCCTTCCACTTAGGCACATAGTTTTGATCTTGAGATATTTGTTACAATTATGTTTCTATGACATACTCGAAAAGGAGGAAGACCTGGAAAGTTGATTCTGTAAATCTGTATTTCCATTGACCAACAGACATAGCTGACTCTCAACAGAATTAAACACACACACACATACACTCACATACACAAACACACACGTACACATTTTGTCAGAGACTAACTGAGCATTTTGCTTTCCTGAGCTATATAAGTCATTAAACTCTTTAAGTAAAGTCTCAGATATTTACCCAAAGTTTTTTTGAATATAATGTTTTTGGAAAGATCAGATTCTTTCCATACTTAATTCACTGTTCTCATTTTCATTTCTAAATATTAACACCCTATTTAATTTTGATTGGATATGACTTTTGACAAAATTTTCTTTCTTTTCTTTTGAAGAGCGTCTCATGTGTACTTTAAAAGACATTTATCCTGAGAACAGGGAATAAGTAATAAAAACATGAATTTTAATGTAAAACATGAAGAAGACAATACATAAAAATATCATTTTATAGAAATATGATGGTATTTAGTGTCAATGTGCTAATTTAGATGATGTAATGAATACTAGTAATTAAACTTTTCCTGAACCTATAGTACAACTGAATCTCTGAAGCACATATGTCTATCAGTTTTAATGATAGAAATAATACCGTAATCAAATATGAAATCTGATAGCATTCAAGATACTTTATACAAGGGAACTCATAAACAAACAAATTTCAATTAATAAACTCTGCCTTATTAGCTTCCAGAGGCTTAATTTCTAAGAACTGAAAAATCCCAGATTAAATTTTAAAAACTGTCTCATCAGAATATAACACATAGATCCCAAGATGTCCTTTGAAACAATTTTCTCATTGAAATACAAATATAAAAGTTCACAGTTACAACTGATCTTTTTTCTAATTGGTAAGCATATATTTTTTTCAATCACACAAACTCACTCACATCTTTTAAAGTCCAGATGTTAACGCTGCCGTGTATTATTTCTAGCTTCCTTTATTCTTTTACTGTGTTTGTAACATCAGTGTGTGTGTGTGTGTGTGTGTGTGTGTGTATATATACATATACATATCTGTGTGTGTATATGTATATATAATGAACACTGTATAAGTACCATTTTATATGTTTTGTTACTTTATATAATTTTTATCACATTATCTTTTTCTGTAACTTGCATTTTTTCACTAAATTCTTCCATAAATAAATACATATATGAATATGTAGCTCTGATTCATTCATTTTTACTGCTGTGGAGCAAAAGTATTCATTGTACATTGCATCAAAAAGAATAAAACACCTAGGAATAAATCTACCTAAGGAGGCAAAAGACCTGTACTCTGAAAACTATAAGATGCTGATGAAATTGAAGGAGACACAAACAGATGGAAAGATATACCATGTTCTTGGATTAAAGAATCAATACTGTTAAAAATGGCCATACTACCCAAGGCACTCTATACATTCAACGCAAGTTCTATCAAATTACCAGTGGCATTTTTCATAGAACTAGAACAAAAACTTTTTAATTTGTATGGAAACACAAAAGACCCCAAATAGCCAAAGCAATCTTGAGAAAGAAGAAGAGAGCTGGAGGAATAAGGCTCGCTGACTTCAGCCTATGCTACGAAGCTACAGTCAGCAAAACAGTATGGTACTAGCACAAAAACAGACATATAGATCAACAGAACAGGATAGAAAACTCAGAAATAAACCCATGCGCTTATGATCAATTAATCTATGACAAAAGAAGCAAGAATACACACGAGGAGAAAAGACAGTCTCTTCAACAAGTGGTACTGGGAAAATTGGACAGCTACATGTAAAAGAATGAAATTAGAACATTCTCTAACAGCATATACAAAAATAAACTAAAAATGAAGTAAAGACCTAAATGTAAAACCAGATACTATAAAACTCTTAGAGGAAAATACAGACAGAACACTCTTTGATATAAATCGTAGCAGTATTTTTTTGGATATGGATCCTAGAGCAATGGAAATGAAAACAAAAATAATCAATTGGGACCTAATCAACCTTACAAGCTTTTGCACAGCAAAGGAAATCATAAACTAAACAAAAAGACAACCTACAGATTGCAAACTATGTGACCACCAAGGGCTTAATTTCCAAGATATACAAACAGCTCATATAACTCAGTATCAAGAAAAAGAACAACCCAATCAAAAAAATGGGCCAAAGACCTAAACAGACTTTTCTCCGAAGAAGACATACAGATGTCCGACAGGCACATGAAAAGATGCTCAACGTTGCTAATTATTAGGGAAATGCAAATCAAAACTACAGTGAGGTATCACCTCACTCTGGTGAGAATGGCCACCATCAAAAAGTCTACAAATAATAAATGCTGGAGAGGGTGTGGAGAAAAAGGAACCCTCCTACACTGTTGGTAGGAATGTAAAATGGTGCAGCCGCTAGGGAGAACAGTATGGAGGTTCCTTACAAAACTAAAAATAGAGTTACCATATGATCCTGCAATCCCAATTCTGAGCATATATCCAGAGAAAACTACAATTCAAAAAGATATATGCACCCCAATGTTTATAGCAGCACTATTTACAATACCAATACATGGGAGCAATCTGAGTGTCCATCAACAGACGAATAGATAAAGAGGATGTGGCATATATACACAATGGAATATTATTCAGCCATAAAAAATGAATGAAATATGCCATTTTCAGCAACATGGATGGACCTACAGATTATCATACTAAGTGAAGTAAGTCAGACAAAGACATATATCATATGAGATCACTTATACGTGGAATCTAAAAAAATGATACAAATGAACTTATTTACAAAATAGAAATAGACTCACAGACATACAAAACAAACTTATGGTTACCAAAGGGGAAATGGGATAGGGAGGGATAAATTATGAGGCATTAAAATAGACACACTACTACATATAAAATAGATAACCAACAAGGACCTACTGTATAGCACAGTGGAAAAGAATCTAAAAAAGTATATATATATATATATATATATATATATATATATATATTTGGAATCACTTTGCTGTACACCTGAAACTAACACATTATAAATCAATTATATTTCAATAAATTTTTTAAAAAGTATTCACTGTATGAATGTACCAAATTTATTCACCTAGTCTATTTATAGAATTTATATTTTATGCCTAATTTTTTATTATTAAAAAAAATAATGCAATTGGACATTTTTGCACGTATTTTCCGGGCACATAACTATACATGTTATATAACTATATATATATACATAACTATACATGCAGTTGCTGAACTGTAGAGTACACGTCACTATATGATGCCAAATTCCTCTTCACAATGAACTTACTTTAGTGAGCTTATTAAGTTTTTGCCCATGAGTGTGAGGGATACACTGGAGGGTGAACCCCAATGGGTCACGCCCTTAGATCATCCCCTCCCCTTAAATCTTGGTGGGAACTGTGACTTACTTTTAGCCAATGGAATATGGCGATGGTCACTCCCTTGATTAGGTTTCATTACATGCCAAGAGGTTCTATAGATTGCAGAAGTCCCTAATCAGCTGTTCATCAAAAGGAAGATCATCCTGAGTGGACTCAAACTAGTCAGGTGAGCAAGCCCTTTGAAAGAGGGTCTAGAAGTCAGAGACTTGAAGCAGCAGAGTCTCTCTTTCTCTCTCTGTTCCTGGCTTTGAAGAAGCAACAAGCATCCATGAATTCTACAGCCTCACAAAAAGAAATTCTGCCAACAACCTGAGGCAACACAAAAGTAGATCCTTCACTAGTCAAACCTCCAGGTGAGAACGTAGCCCTGACAACGCCTTGATTTCAGCCTTGTGAGACCCTGAGCAGAGAATTTAGCTAAGTTATGAACCAGGATCAGGAATCTGGGCACAACTAAGAGATACGAAATGGATGTTACCTGAAGCTGCAAAATTTGTAGTAATCTGTTAAGGAGGTATATGAAAGTAATACAATGGTTATAAGATGGCCCATTATTTTTGTTTTAGTTTACATATTTCAGAGTCTAGAACACTTAGCACCTTCTCATGTGTTCCTTGGCCAGTTAGATATCCTTTCCAACAAGCTACCTATTTACATCATTCTTCCATGTTTCTACTGGGTTATTTTCATTTTTCTTTTTCATATATAGGAGTGTTCATATATGAATTTATTGCTTTAAGTACGTCTCAGTTTTTGATGGTAACTTTATCATCAGGATTTTAGTTTTAATAAGTGTACATATTTTTATTTTATAATTTATTATACATTTTTAGTACCACGTGCAAGTCTAAATATCTCAAGAGCCAGAAGTCTAGAAAGTATGAATGTCCAAAGCGAATGAATCTTCTGTTGTATGGGTAATTTCTTACTTGACCTGTGACCTCTTAAAATCAATACTCAAAAGACACGCGCTCTCAGTTATAATTAAGGTTCACACTCTAGGGATCTATGACAGCAGTTTTTCGACATAATGCAAATGAATGTTCAAGATGTGGTAAGAACTGGGACCATGAAGTGAAACTGTTTTCTAATATTGGCCTACAACGCTATAAAACAAAATGCCCAAGAACCATGCTTTAGGTTCTTTTGTTTCTAATGTCTCTTTCGTTTCCAGCTGCCTCCGTAGGATGCTGCTCCAGAGATCGTTCACAGCAGATCCTTATGTTCAAACATAACTACAGTTAAAAGGACTTTGAAGACCAACAGTAATATAGTCAAAGAACTAGCATGATTACACTCTTCTCGTGTTCATTGTAGGATATGAATGCATATCTCCTGAGGAAAGTAAAAATAGAAAGTATGCGTATACAGAGATAGGAATACAGGTAAAAGCAATGGAAGACATAAGTCAAAGTGGACAGTCGACTACATTAGATTAAGATCCTGCCCTGTGGAACACAAACGAAATTTGTTAAATGAGGGGGCAGCTTTGAAGGGAGTACAATTCCTTGGCCTGCAAAATGTGTGTTATAATTAGGTGGCAGAGCACCATGAGGGATATTAAGTTGTCATGGTGTCAGATGGCAACAGATCAAGGAGTGAGAGAAAAGAGGAAGACCCACTAGAATAGCAGTAAGCCAAGAGATATGAATAGGAACCTCAGTTAACGACCAAGATACAGTTAATGACCAAGGTAGATCATCAAGGGACTTGATAAAAACTAGCCAGAGTAGATAAGGTGCAGATTTTCAAATCACACCGTCATCAAGTGACAAGTGCATGTCACCGTCATGGGTTCTGGGGAAATTAAACATGATTAGGCAGTGTCCTTGGATCTCAGTGACCTCACAGTCTATTTGGAAAGACAAACGTAAACACACTCACCTTTATGTGAGGCACCCTGGTGAATAACCGTGCTTTGGAAGCACAAAGGTGGGAGTGATTCTGACTGAGAAGATTAAGGAGAGCTACGAAGAGGAAGTGCAGAGGCCAAGTTTGACCTTGAATTACATGTTTACCAGGAGAGAGAGAACATGGCAGAGGGCTTTCCAGGCAGCAGAAACATTGTGATCAGCAATCAAGAGATGATACAGGCAGAGAGGACGGTTGTGGGGTATATGTCAGGAAGAGAAACCAGAATCTGGGCAAAAAAGAGATTGGTGCCTGGACAAGACATCTGAATACCAAGAAAAGAAGAAGGTAAAGTGGGGCAGTGTCAGAGCTGGGTCTCCTTGTTAGTCTTGGTAATCAGATCTGATTCCTCAGTCATATGTGAAAATACATCCTCGGATGGGGAGGGGGGCGTGCCCTGGAACCAATCCCCAGTGGATACCCAGGGACAAGTGTATACTGTCATTACTTTATTAAATATATATTTGTTCAGAGTCAGAAACAGACTTATAAGTGAGCCAGAAAAAAAGATAGGAAAGCTTGACTTCAAAGGATGAACCAAGAGAGCTGAAGTACAGAGACCACTGCTTTTTATCTTCAGACTATACAAGAGTGGAGAAGGAGGTAACGAGTGGGGTACGATGCTGGGAAAGACATCTTTGGTTTTGTTTGTTTTTTTCATTATTGTTTTAAGAGTTCACAAATTTCCTTCTCCAATCTCCTGCTACCAAACCACTAAAGATTACTGCTCCGTTAATTGTGGAATCTCTGTGTTGTTTAATAAATATCTTCGTTTCTCACCTCCTTTCCTGACTAAATGCAAACACCTGAAACAGATTAAATGCACATCTCGCAATAGCTGTGTTAGATCCAAGGATCCCATTTATGTTATAATGTCACTTACAATACACTCTAAGGGCACCCAAAGAGATGCAACATACAGCCAAAGTTGTAACAAAGGCCTAGTAGCAGAAATTTAGGTGATCTCAATAAACAGCCACATGATCAGAAAATTGTACCAAGAAATAAGAAATAATTTGATGACATCTTATTGTTTTGATGACATCTTACTCATTTTCACCGTCACAAACAAAATGACAACAAGAAACAATTTCATTAACTATAGATATATGGAAAAAGCAGCTTTATATTTTCATGCTTAAATGATATATTCTAACAACAATGAGCCAGGTATTTCCTTCTTTGACTATAAAGGACAGCATAATAAATACTTTAAATATCATCTATCATTTCTGTCATTTTAGAAATTGGGAAATTTTCTAACTTAAAGCACTTAGTTAAAAATGTTTCACATTTTAGATCTCTAAGGGAGTAAATATTTTCTCACCAAAAACAAATGTCATTCATTCTTGATAATTCATTGCCTCTTTTGCAACATAACTGTTTTTTGGACAAAATCTGAACTCTGATAACAATCATATACATCTATACTTATCTCCCATTACTTATTTCTTTTATATGTGTGTATAATGCCTAATAATTTGGTACTCAGGAAATTACCCCGTGAAGGGCAGACAAAAACTGAGGTAAGTCAGGAAGAAAAAGAAAATGATTTTTAAATGGTATTTTGGCATCATTTTCTAAAGACAAATATTCTATTCTTTTTATTACACTGTAAAATTGGATGATAGGTAAATCCTAAGGGATGAGTATTTCAGTGAAACAACATTAATCTAGAGAAGTGTTTAATTGGATGCTTTTACTGTTACTTACTTGTCAGTTTTATAGTTTCAAATGGCATAGTTAAATGTTATTTACATTTAGAGGATCACATAAAATTATCTCCTTCCTTGAGTTTTTCCCCTCAGGATATTAAATTGTTCATGGACAGTGTCAGGGAATCTTTGAACACCCTGTTAATATGTGCAATATTGTGTGACTATGTGTACAAACTTAGAAGAGAAAATTCATAGATTTTGTGACATTCTTTAAAGGTTCTAAGATTCTAAATATTGACATCACCTGGGAATTTTAAATGATGCCATATACTTCCTTCATAAACAGTGAATGATACATTACATCCCTATATGAACTGTATCCTGGTAAGAAAATGATTCTTAGCAGTGATGAAGGATATCATTGCAGGGGAAATTCAAACTCGGAATTCAAATTCAGGATGGTTTTCCCACAATTTCATTTTATTTCAAGGTAGCTGGCATATGTATATAATTACAGGCCACTGAAATTCTTTGGCCACAATATCTAGTATATGACTCATATAAACGTACTGGGTTTTTCACTGTTTGTATTTTTTATATGTTATATTTCTCAGACTCTGAGGCAGCCAATAAAATGTACAAAAATATTTCTGCTCAGTTATACTTTCAAATAAGTGTATTAAATAGATTTTATAAGAATATATGCTTAAATGTTTAACTTTCAGCATAATCCTTATTTAAGAAATTTGTGATATGGTTTAAAAAATAAATACAGTAAATGATCAATAAATAGAAAAATATAAAAATAGCTAACCATCATGAAATGCTCTCTATAACCTAGGTACATGTTTAACCCTTTATATTTATTTAGTGGTTATAACAACTTTCTGGTGAGATAATATTATTTCCATATTTCATATAAGAAAACTGAGATGAAGAGTTTTAAGTTATTTGCCTCGAGTCACACAGTTAATGAGTGATGGAGCCAGAATTCAAAGGCATGGGGACCAATGGAGGAACCTCCTCTCAGCCAACTGTAACCACTAAATTTTATTGTTACCTTATTTATAGACTAAATATTTTTTTAAAGTATTTGTTTATTTATTTATTTATGGCTGTGTTGGGTCTTCGTTTCTGTGCGAGGGCTTTCTCTAGTTGTGGCAAGCGGGGGCCATTCTTCATCGCGGTGCGCGGGCCTCTCACCATCGCGGCCTCTCTTGTTGCGGAACACAGGCTCCAGACGCGCAGGCTCAGTGGTTGTGGCTCACGGGCCCAGCTGCTCCGCGGCATGTGGGATCCTCCCAGACCAGGGCTCGAACCCGTGTCCCCTGCATTGGCAGGCAGATTCTCAACCACTGCGCCACCAGGGAAGCCCTAGACTAAATATTTTATTTTATATTTAAAAGTCTGGGATTCAATGGGGAAAAAAAGGAAAGTAACAACTAATGGGCCCGCATCACTTCTCTTTACAAATCCGTCTTTTTTTTTTTTTTTTTAACATATAGTGCAGTTGTATCTCCTCACTCACCTTTACAATTTTTGTATATTTGTGCTTTATTTCAACCACTTTAGTTCTATTGCCTTAAATGGATTACACAGGTCACAAAACTCATTAAATTTACTTTTGTTTTTTACTGTGCTTTCCCTCAGGGAAGATTATTTAAAATAATTTTCAGTAGAACTCATTTTCTATTAGACACTGCAAGAGGTGATGATAAGAGCAATAGCACAGAGTCAGGAAATGCAAACCTGCTCATGGCACTGAGCCCTAAGGCAGTGCTTAAATTATTTTAATAAAATTATTCTTTATTTTTATTTGATGGCCCAGAAATGGTAAACCACTTTAAATTACACTTTTAGTTTTAGTGAAGTTGTGAAACTTTTATTATTTATTAGACATTTGTAATCTTTTGTACATATATGAATTGGCTCTTCTTTTTCACTTTGTCCATTTTCCCACAGGGATGCTGTTTTCTTAATATTTTATACTAGGTATTAACCATTTGTGTCTCATGTGTTGTAAGTATTTCTCTCATTTAAATTTCAAAAATACTGGATAGGGGGCTTCCCTGGTGGCGCAGTGGTTGAGAATCTGCCTGCCAATGCAGGGGACACGGGTTCGAGCCCTGGTCTGGGAAGATCCCACATGCCGCGGAGCAACTGGGCCCGTGAGCCACAGCTACTGAGCCTGCGCGTCTGGAGCCTGTGCTCCACAACAAGAGAGGCCGCGATAGTGAGAGGCCCGCGCACCGCGATGAAGAGTGGCCCCCGCTTGCCACAACTAGAGAAAGCCCTTGCACAGAAACGAAGACCCAGCACAGCCATAAATAAAATAAATAAATAAAATTAAAAAAAAAAAAAAATACTGGATATAGTTTGCAATAATAGTAAAAGGAAAAGAACTAGATCATTCCGTGGCAGGGTTCTATGGTCTGGGAACATAAGGACCTAAGGGAGCCACCTGGCAGACTTTGGGGGGGCTTTGTTGGCATTTGGGGAGACAGCTGAGCAACGGGTGCTGAACGGCCAGCTCCTACCTGCCCCACTGCAGTGGTACAGCACCTCTTTGGGGAGTCTCCCCCTCGAACCCTCACCCTGAGTGGACCACCTTCCAGGCTGAAGGGGATGCTAAAGGATATAAAGTCAAGGTGAAGGATGAACCACAGAGAAGATGTGTAAGGTTATCTGCTAAACCTGTTCCCTCAAAGCCAGAGCCCAAGCCTCAAAAAATAAATAAATAAATAAAACAAAAACAAAACTAATATTATCTCTATTAAAGTTACATATTTTAGAATTAAATATAAAACTAAAATTTCACAACATACTATTTAATATGAGAAAATGGGAAAATCACTTCAAACCCAAGAGGATTGATATTTACTACATACTTATGGTTGTATAAAAACTTTAAGAGGGCTCCCCTGGTGGCGCAGTGGTTATGAATCCGCCTGCCAATGCAGGGGACACAGGTTCGAGCCCTGGTCCCGGAAGATCCCGCATGCCCGGAGCAACTAAGCCCGTGCGCCACACCTACTGAGCCTGCGATCTACAGCCCGCGAGCCACAACTACTGAAGCCTGTGTGCCTAGAGCCCGAGCTCCGCAACAAGAGAAGCCACCGCAGTGAGAAGCCCGCGCACCGCAACGAAGAGTAGCCCCTGCTCGCCGCAACGAGAGAAAGCCCGCGCGCAGCAACAAAGACCCAATGCAGCCAAAAATAAATAAATAAATAAATAAATTTTAAAATAAAATAAAAAGTAAAATGAGTAGTTGTCAAAGAAACTGACAGTCATCAAAATAAATCCAGTCACATGCAGAATGTTCCACAAATATTATTTTAAGTCTTCTGAAGAGCATCCTCAAAGAAAACGACTTTCATTCACTCATTCGTTAGTAGTAAATAATCTTCTTGATTGACAGAGATGGAGACTGTCATGTGTTAGTACTAACTTTTGAGCTACAACATTATACAAAGCTTGTGGCAAGTAAGCACAAATAGGACGTCTAAATTATTTTGTAATAATTATGAATAATATAAGTAAGTATTAAGCCTTAAAATCATGTATGAAAGTAGCTCAAACGGAGTTCAATGATGATTTTGATAGGGCAATAGTTCTCAACCTGTGACAATTTTGCCCCTAGGAGATAACTGCCAATGTCTGGAGAGAGTTCAGATTAAGACTGTGGGGTGGGTGTGGGGACACTATTGGCATCTAGTGGGTAAAGGCCAGGGATGCTACTACACACCCAGCGTTGCACATGACAAGTCCCAAAGAATTATCTGGCCCCCGATTTATATATATATATATATATATATATATATATATATATATATATATATATATATATATATATATATATATAGGTTAGGAACTTTTCCTATCCTTCCTTTTTTTAAAAAAATTATTTATTATTTATTAATTTACATTTGGCCATCTTGGGTCTTCCTTGCTGCTCACGGGCTTCCTCTAGTTGCGGCGAGCAGGGGCTACTCCGTTGCAGTGTGTGGGCTTCTCATTGCGGTGGCTTGTCTCTGTTGAGGAGAAGGGGCTCTAGGCACATTGTCTTCAGTAGTTGTGGCACGTGCCCTCAGTAGTTGTGGCTTGCAGGCTCTAGAGCACAGGCTCAGTAGTTGTGGCGCATGGGCTTAGTTGCTCTGCGGCATGCGGGATCTTCCGGGACCAGGGCTTGAACCCATGTTCCCTGCATTGGCAGGCCGATTCTCCACCACTGAGCCACCAGGGAAGTCCTGGCCCCAGATGTTACTAGTAGCAAGGTTGAGAAATACTGTTATAAAGCACTGCAATGTAAGCTGGTGCTTTTTACCTATTGATATGCATAATCCTAGGTGAATTACTATTTTTATGATGCTGGTGACTATTTTATAGGCCACATAATTATTTGAGGAGAGTGGTCCTGTTTCTTAACGCAGTCACATAAATTTATGAAATACTTTCAGAAAATACCCATTTGCTACTTAAACTGTTTTTCTGAAATGTCATGTATCTTGGGTTTCAAGCACTTTAAGAACTAATTTCCAGCAGCATAAAGAATATATTAAGGCCAATATTTTTTGGCTTACATTTAAAAAAAAATAATACATTCTTGAAATGTGTTTTATTTTATAAGATGGTACTTGGTAAATTACTCTTTAAATTTAAAAAGTGACTTTGTGCTTTCTGAAATTGGAACACTAATTTTTCAAAGTCATTTCCTTAACAATGTTTGTGAAAAACAATAATAAAGCTCTGAATATTTATAAATTATTAAAAGCAAATGTAATTAACTTAGATAAATATCTGAAATGAATAATATTTTCTCCTTTACTTTTAATAGAATGTGAAACTAACTTAGGCTTCTGTTTACTCCTTTGAGAATCATCCTTATTAATAATACCAGCAGAAAATAAACAAATAAATAAATAAAACAAAATAATACCAGCAGAGATGAGGAAATACAGTTTCTTAGGATATACATGCAAGAAGCACTAGCACCGAGTCCTTGGCTGATGTCTAATTCTGAGATATCTGCCGAAACAATCAAATCAGCTATCCAGTTATTGTTAACAGAATAATAAGTAAGGTATCATCAATAAAGGATACTGCAGCGTTTCTGAGGTGTTACCCCTTGGATTTATAGCTGATTTCAAATTGTACGCAATGCGATGTAGTAACAAATTATGAGATTTGGAATCAGACAGGCCTGGATTGAATTCTGTCTTTAACATCTCTGCATCTCCGTTTCATCATCAACATGTAATCTCCATGTCCCTGGACTTTGTTCTGGCTCTAATCTGACCAAGAACCCTCCTGAGGTCAGTCTTTCACTGACAAAATGTGGACTATATGGAAGGTTTTGTGATAAGATACAGAAGAAACTACTGCACACATTTTCCTTTAACTTCCCCTTGGCCACTGCTCCTTCTGTAGCTCCCCATGCTTACCGGTCCCCTCTGCAATGGATTCTCACTTTAGAGACCTTCTAGGCACAGCAGCTCTGGCTCTGCTCCCACTCTCATGCCTTCCTCCCATCTTCCTTTAACTCTCCACTTTACCTTTATGAACCATTTCTCTTCCCTTCAACTTCTCTATTTTTCCATTTTCCAGTCTCCCTCTTTAGTAGTGGGAAAGAGGGTAAATCCTCCCTTATATGTGATATGAGAAAACAGTACGTAGCGCAAGAGATTCTTGTGAAATTAAAGTGAAACCCTAAGAATCTACCATAGTCTCTGCTGCATATTCAGCACTCAGTCAATGTTAGCAAATTGTTAGCTCCTTGCTTCCTTGCACAAATGCAAATTCCAGATTCCTTAAGCAAGATGAAGACATAAAACAATTCCATGAAGACACTGGAAAAAGAAATCCTCTGTGTCTTAGAGGTAAAGATAGAACATTTTTATCAAACTGCAAGGACAGTCCTTCTAGATATTATAATCTAAACATTGTCAGAATTCTTCATAACTTAATGTTATAAATCCTTGCGATGCCAATCACTAAAATAACCAAACCCACAGAGATGAGCAATGGCATCTTGTCAAAGGGAATATTATATACAAAGAAAAAAAAATCATGTTCCTCATCAAAACGAGTAATGAAAAACTAAAAACAGCCCATGTAATTCTTGGAAAATGCAATTAATAATTCAGTCTTGGTTTTATTTCACATTAGGGCCCACCTTAGAGACTTTGAGACTTTATCATGTTTTCACAATTAAATACTTAGGGCTTAACTGGGTCCATAATTTCCTGTGCATTTTAAAATTTAAAGGTTTTCTTTTTTCTTTTTTTTTTTTTTTTTTACTAACTCATTTTATCACAATTTTGTAATTGAGCATACATTCCTCCCAAAAGAAAACATTCTTTCCTCTTGTAGGAAAATGTTTAAGCTGCAAGGCTATTTCATAGTGTTGTTATCAATGCCCGTTCTTAAATGAATCAATCAATTCATATCAATTAAGTACTTCACGCTGAAAAAATATGATCAATCATCTCAATAAAAGCTTTTCTGAAAGTTTATTCTCATTGAATTATATAGAAGTAGTTCATTAATAGCAAAGAATATATACATACATTTACTGTACATGGGCATTTCTCTGTTCTATGCCTAATTTATCTTTGAAACAATTATATACACAAAATATATTCATATTTTTAAATTAATTATGCTTTGCATTTATAATAATTTACTTGTATCTAGTCACTATCAATGGATCATGACACAGCAATAAACAAACAAGAGATAACCCACTAATGCTCATGCTATGTCAGATCTAGTTTATGATTTGGGAGACAATATTAAATAATGTTTTATAATCTGGCACTTATATTACACACTCTTTGACTGTTCTTCCACCTCTCTATTTTCTAATTTCCTTTATCCACTTTTCCCCCTTTATGTAACACCTTGACCCAGAGTTGTATCTTGGGGGTCTTGGCTTTACATACTTTTTCCCTGAGTGACCTCACTCACGTCTATGGATCGACTGGCACCTATATAAAAAAGCCTTCTAAACTTATCTGAACCCCTAATTCTCACCTGACATCCAAGCCCACAGAGCCATATATTAAATTGAGATTTTCATCTAGGTATCCCACAGGTAACTTATACGAAGTGCTCTCTCCACTCCTCTGTTTAATCTCATCTTGCAGCTTCCTATAACCTGCACTGTAAGTACACAAGCAATTCTGTGGACATTGAATAAATGAGTGAAATGAAATAAACACATGAAATAATGAGTTAATTCTTTAGAAAATACTTCGGCCTTCTATTGAGAATATTTTCCCTACCGTCTTTGAAAAAAATCTTTTCCCATTTTCTCTAATTATGGAAATCCTGACATAGACTAACTTAAGTCTGACCTTCTTGAGAAAATTTGTCTCTAGGTTCCAAGATTAACCTTATTCTGATTGACTATCCTTAAGGTCAGTCCCATACAGCTTATTATTTGTTTATAAAATGCTTGCTGTTCTCTGCTTTTGGTAATGTTAATATGCCTAAACGCTTGGTATGCTAATACTGTCTAGAATTTGGACTCAGAAGGACTAGGCTTCTTGTTTTTTATAAAACATGCTTAGTATAGTGCTGAAAAAAATTCTTGGAACACACAGATCACCCATCTATCAAATAACAAGCATTCAGTGAGCCTTTACTAAGTGCCCAGCACTGTTTAGATTTTGTGATAACATTAACATATTTATTTTAATTGTTACATATGAGGAGATATAAAGATGGATGGCATGGTGCAGACAACAGCTGATCATTATCAAAATGAATTTTAATGTTTACCCATTTAGTTTCTGTACTTTTATCTTAAATGACCTTTAGAAGTTTGAAATGTTAACATTCTCTAACGCTTTTTGCTAAAACTTCTATCATGGATATGGCACTTTGCCAAAAATAAGCTATCATCAAGACAGGACTGAGATTCTCAAGAACATTCACCTCCCTAAGTTCTTTGCGAAGCAAAGGGCAAATGGTGATTCATTAGATCTAAAAATAAATATGAGTTTGCAAAGGATGAAGAGTTGAGCATCATAAGTCATTTCTGCAGTTTAATATAAGAACTATCATTTATTAATCTGCTGATATTGTTCATTACACAAATATGCTACCTATAAAGTATACCTATTTTTTCCAATGAAATGCTGATTCTAAATAAGAAAATGGTAGAACCGGGGTAACAAATACATGATATACCTGCTACCACTAGACACTCAAACAGCCAAGATAATAAATAAATAATTAAAATATTTTACTGTTGAGCCAAGAGGCAGGCTCAGACATTTCCTCTGTACAAAGCACTGGAGGCAAATACTACCAGTTGATTAATGTTGGCATATGTAATGAAACCTATTGCTTACCTGCTCTAAAATCACAGAATTTACAGGAAGTGGCTAGACAAAGTGTCTGTCATATATTGTATTATACTCCAAATGCCCAGTACAGTTACTGATTTAGGGTAGGTACTAGATAAATGTTAGTTGAATTAATAATATAATTACCGGTGAATATTTCTATAGTAGTGACATCATCATCACTGTTTAAAGAACCCAAGTGGCTCCAAAAATTCTGAAAATGAACTTTGCGTGTTTTGCTGCCATTAGTTATTTTCAGAATTGTGCCCTCTATAGGTGCCTTTTCTCTAAGACTATTCCAGCCTCACTCTTAGCTCCCAGCAAAGAAACCTGCTTATTAAAATATTCACATGTTGTAAATAATACATATTTCTCTGAGAAGCTTCTTCAACTTTGAAATAGCCAATATGAAAGGCATTAAGAATTCAACATTTTATTTGATAATCAACAGAATAGGAATACAACTATTTAGTGACAATCATAACACACTAAAATGCAATCCCTTGCCTCTAATGCCAAAATGTAAGTTCAAAAAAGTAATCAAAGAGTAGAATCAACTACAAGAATTGACTCACGTAATGGAAAATTCAAATCACCCTCAAAGAAAAGTACCCTGGCTCAGCAATAGAACTTTCTAAAATCTCTGTTAAACTTCTTAGGAATAAAATATTATCTTCAGGAAGTTCTTGTTTTGGAAATTACTTTTTGGCACATAAGGTCAACACAGCCAGCACCTCTTTCTATTACCCCTCTGCAGTCTTCCATTCAAATATGCACTCACTCAATTTAGCCATCTTTACTTGTCTGGTACAAAGGACAAATAAAAATTTTCACATTTTGTTCTTAATCATGAAAGTATCCTGCTTAGTAGTACCACAATTAACATCTTAAAATATTTAATGTATTAACACCCTATACTCTGATCACAATGACAAAGTAAATATATAAGGCAGGAAGATAATAAAGCTGCTATAAATTTAGAACATTACTCAAGTACAGCAAATAGTAAAAGTTCAGATACATTACTTTTTTTTTTAACAATATACCTATGATTTTGGTGGGAAATGTTTCAAATGGAAAGAACAAATACAAATATCACCTGTCCCAATCCACTAGTATCAACTGTCCCAATCCACTTTTTATATATATTCTTCATATATACACATATGCACATGCTTATATATACACACAAGTGCATACACACGTTTATATATACATACATATGCATATGCACATGCTTTTCCATGACATGTACGTGTACAACAACATAGTTAATTTTGAGCTCCACTATTTCTAGGCAAAGTTACCCTTACAGTCCAACATTATAGATTATTACTGAAGATCTCTGAATTGAGTGAAAATTATTTAAAAGTCATTAGGTTTCTTTAAAGAAATATAATTGGTAGAATTCAGTAATGGCAGTATTTATGTATTCTATTAGTAAGTTAATTATAAATTATTACATAGGTGGTTAAAACACAGATAGAGAATAATGATTTTTATTAAGTAGTCAAAATGTGAAAAAAACAATGCTGAGTTACTAAGAATGAATCAAAAATATACAGTGGTGATTTAAAAATATTTTTAGGAATAGTATTTTTTTCTTTGAATAAAATTCTACTAGTACAGTCAATGTATCAGAGGTTGAATTTCTCTAGTTAAAGATAGAGATGTATCCAGTTACCCTGCCATACGCGTGCACACACACACACACACACACACACACACAGGTTTGTCCTTGAGAAATCTGCTTTGAAAATGCTCAAAAAATAAGGATCTGAGTTCCTCTGCTCTATCTCTTTAGTTGCCTCATCCACTTCTCTTTAATCAGGATTTATTTTATCACAACTGAACTCATGGGTCATTTCAGTGGACATGCATTCACTATGACACAATTTTTGCGGAGAAAAGTTAGTTGATACAGCTTAGCACTGGAAACAGGATATATTTTCCACGTTTCAAATTCAATCCATTAAGGTAAACAATATAAACATACTGTTTTCATTCATTTGTCTTACTGTATCAGATGCGATTAATGTATGAGAATTCCAATTTTCTTATCTACAAAATCTCACCATGAGATTATAATGAGGAAAAATACTACACTACTTTAAAGTGCAGTAAATAATATACTATTAATATATAATACTAAATATTAACATATAATATATGATACTATGTACACATACATGATTTTTAAAAAGTAGGAGAGTATTGCTACGAAAGATAGCAGTCATCTGAAATATGGCTTTTTTCAGTAAAAACTGAAAAAAAGTAACAATTGCAACAAAATTTACTGTACCCTGAGCTTGGAGGCATTATTCGTAATCAACCCCCCCACATAGATTTATTATTAGATACAACAAAAAACTTAGATCACACAGTCCCCTGCATGTAAATTTTCAAGTTGTTCCTCTAAAATAAGTATGAGGAAAAAATAGCTCTGCAATATCTTCCCTTCCCAAACTCTTTTTTCATCTTGCTAGATTAAGGAAAAATAATTAAACAATTAGATATTTTGCATAATTCCATAAGAATCTTTGCATGGTAAGGGATCTTTCTTCTGTTTGGGAAAATAGCACTCATTATCTACAGAGGAGTTCAATGTGTCATTAAGAATTTCAGTGTGATGGGGTCAAAATGAATTCCCCTGAAATCCAGAACAGCATACAAAGAATAAGATAATTTAACAGCAGTTCAATTAATGTCGTATTACTAGAAGTGATTATAAATAAATGAAGCTGTCTCTACAAGCCACAGACAAAATAAGTCTGTTTCTCTAAAACTATTTATCATCTAGGACCTTCTATTCTTTTTCAGACATCCTCATTGAATGCCAAATGCTATTTCTTTTATTTTGGAAGGGAAATTCTGCTTCCTGTATCTGTTTGTACCTTAATATCTAGGAATACTTTACTCACTTTTTAGAAGTCATCCTGCTTTTTTTTTTTTTAATTAAACCAAAGATAACTCAACAGTATATATTTGCACTATACCAATTTGCACCCCTCTGTAAAATAAAAAAGCTTTTGGTAACTACTGGTCGGTATAATGTCTTATGTTTTCACATTTACTTATTTGTAAAAATAAATAACGCAAAACCATCAAGACCACCATAAACCTTGTTGCTCAATAATTGTCAATAAAGGTCATTATGAAATTTATGTGAATTAATATGCGCATACATGCTAACTGTTAGATTTTGCACACACATACTATATATCCTTATCTCAAAATGACCTGTATTAGGATAGAAAGAAGTGATCCTTCTTAATACACTATTAAGCATCATTCAAGTAAATAATAAGGCCTTTATAACTATCATGGCTACATTTTTGGCTTGAGTACTAAGAAGAGTCAAGCTAGAACTCAACCAACTTCCTAAACTGTTTTTCTTCTATTTCTTAGGTTTTCATGCTTATTTACATCAGTGCTACCAAATCAGTTTTATATTGTTGTTTTTTTAAATTATAAGTTGTAACAAATTCAACTCAATATAACTTACTTGCATTTCTGGACTTGTCTTCTGTGTACAACTGATATTCAAATTGAACTATATGATGCTCTATAGTGTCATTCGATGACATGGGCATGTCTCCTTAACAGCCAGGCTACATATATATTCTGTACTTCAAGTCCACTATGCCTAGCACTACTATAGTACATTCGATGTAAATATCTGTAATCAATTGAATCAAATCATAAATAAAATTTTAATCTATATCTCAAACTACTTTTCTCATATGCTGTGTATTATTTAACGAAGATTAGTGACATCCACCAAATTCTGTTTTCGAAAATAAAAACTAGTCAATGTCTGCCGTTTCAAGATCTCCATGCTTTTTTTGTGCTTAGAACTGTGCTTAGTGCTGGAAAGATAATAAGAAGACATTAATATTTTTAGATTTGCATGTGAAAAAAATATAGTCAAAGGACTTACATGACCACAGTTAATTAAGAGGTATTTTTTTTCTTATGAAACAATGCTGGGGATGCTAGGGGAAGTTTCATAACTACTGAATATTGTCACTGCAGTCTCTGAGAATTCACATATATGATTTACCCTCTACAACATTATTGCTGAAATTTGGCCAAATTTTTTGGTCTCATTCCTACTTAAATATTCTTTTGAAAAATTCTGTTTTGGGCAATCACTCTGGCATTGCATTTCCATCACCCTTGTGCACAGCTTGTGCTGGTCTGCATGTGTCAGTGGCTTATAGCTTGTGTATAACTTCTTTTGCTTTGGAATGTTTTCCAGAAAAAAATCAAGCGTATGATAGATGCTTAATGTTTATTTACTAAGGTAACTTCAAATTTAAAAAATTTCCCAGGGGATAATTAAATAACTCTCCACAGTGCAGAGTTCTACAAATAACAGCCCCTTGAAGCTTTTGAAAATATGCTGATTTGTTATGAGGAAAAATCGCATACAGGAGAATTAAATCAAAGCCCAGCTTTGAGGGACTGATTATCATTTTATGACTTTTTGTATCTCTAGTGCCTAGTTTATATAAGTATGTGTTCAAAAAAGAATTCATACTTGTGCCAATTTTTACAGAAGGGCAAAAATAGACTTTTCATTTTGTTTAACTTACAGTGACTTTGGAATTGTCCAATAAGAGGGGAAAAACGCCAATAATATTTTATCAGTGAAATATGCACATATACAAATACAGTCTGTCAACAAAAATTCTTTACGTCTGACTGTTAAACATATAAATATATAAATCAAGCTAACCAGAAAAAATTCATGTCAATAATAATCCAGAAGTTAACACTTCTACCTTTTTCTTTATTTTATCTGCATTTATAAATAGTAGTGCAGAGTAAAACTTGTACCAATTGTTCTTTCTCTTTTCCAATTGCTCTAATGTTCCTGCATTGAAGCTTTAAATGATGTCAGCAACTAGGTTAGTTATATGAGTACACATTTTACTGCATAGTTTATAAGTTGGTGGAAAGGCCTTATAAACTACACTTTGGGTGTAAAAAACTCAGAGATAGATATTATTTATATTATGTGATCTATTAAAAGATCTTACAAACTAATTTTGCTTTCCTCTTATTGAATTCATTTTGTACCTTGCATATATTTTAGCTTAGGAGCTGTAGGTCATAAGATTCCTCCCAGGCCATTCAACTTCATATCAAATGCCAACAACTATTTAAACATCACCATCACCAAAATAAAACCTATAGCTGTATAAATCATTCTATTTTAGGGCTCAAAAATCCATGCTTTCTTTGATAAGAATAAATGATATACTCACGGTCTCACGTTACCAGACAGAATAATGTATCATACAGATTCCTGATATATTTGTTTTTATTAAGGAAGTATTGTGTATCAAGGCTCACAGCTCAAGGTAATGTAACTCTTTCCAAATAATGACAAATAAAAATGATCTATATTAATGTGTTTCAAAATATTCATGACCTGAGGTAAAGGATATTATCCTGTTTAGATACCTGATTTGTCTATGGTTAGCTAGCCAGGCCTATCCAATGAGACAATGTAACGTGATAAGCTTCCACTCTTCGCATTCAGTAAATGACTGTGGTCAGATATATCACTTGAAAGAGAGACTGTTTCTATCACTTCAGATGGGAGTTCACCCCCTAAGTATAAAACACTTAACTCTTTTCCAAGTTATTTGGATAGCTTACACTTCATCTTGTCAGAACGTCTAAAATAATGCTTTCATTCCAGGTATTTATGTCTTTAGAAGGTTCTAATACAAATGGCCAAAACTTTTGTTTTTTTAATCTGAAATGACCTAGGGCTATAAAGTCCAAAGAATATGCCTATGATCTTGAATATTTATGTTAGTAAACAAACTTGTAAAACTCCTTTCTTTTATCCAACAAAAATGTTTACAATAACCACCTTATAGCTGCGACTAAAAATCAAGCAAGGGCATTCATTCTTCTCCAAGGTAAATTAACCCTATGTTGAAATAATCCTGCCACATGAGACTTTTGTATGACAAGTCAAAATTCTTTCTAAGTGAAACAATCCAGAAACTATCAATGTAAGTAATAAATGACAATTGTACGCCTGATCCTTGTTTTCTCTCATAATAGGATCCTACTTTTTAATAATTACATTTAATGAATATTTATCTAGTTCATCTTGCACAGCATGCTTAAAATCTTCGTATCAGCAATTCTGAGCTTCATAAGATGTCAATTTGGTTTCTACTAAAAAACTACATTCTTCAGAATCCTTATGAGAGTTCATGACTGGGGGACATAATCTCTATTGAAGGATCAAAGTGACAATTGTAGGCAAGTGACGTTTAAACTAAATCAGCCAAACAAATTTTGGGAAATGTGGTTCCAGCCAGAGTGTATGGTAGTAAATAGGAAGCCTTTAAGGTAAGAAAGAATTACACTTTTTCAAAATAAACTAAAAACTAGCTATTGTTCCTAAATGAAGTTAAGGAGTGCTAGAGTTGCTCAAGGTGAAGCTGGAGCAGAACTGAATCACAAAGGACTTACAGACTGGGGTAAGAAGTTTGGATTGCATTCTAATGCCATAAGAAGCCCCTTGAAAGATAAAATTATATGTATAATAATAAAATTATTGTTCTTTTAAATAAAACGCTACAAGTATCAAAATTAAAAAGGTCTTTAGGAGCCTCATATCAATCTCATAACCTTAATCTAACCACTGGTAAAGCTTTGTGTATACCTTTTCTTTGCTGATACAACCTCCTCATAAATAGGGAATACTGCTTTTCTAGTAGTTGATTTTTATTTTTTAAAGATATGATCTTTATGTAAGTCAAATCATTACACTGTACACCTCAAACTTATACAATGCAATATGTCAATTATATCTCAATAAAACTGGAAGAAAAAAAGATTTGATCATAGGCTACACATTCTACAATTTACCATTTTTACTTTAAAAGTAGAATAGACATACAGGCGATTCTAACTCATTCTTTATGATATCCACAGAATATTACACAGTATGGAAGTATAATTTACTCAGTAATATCTCTACTGATGCTTATTTGCTCTTATTTCCAGTTTTATACTATAATAGATAATGCTGCAATAAAAAAATCCCTGCAATATTTTATATCCAAGTATCTTTGCTGAATAAAAACTAATGGAGCTGTTGGGCCAAAAATGATGAGAAATTTGAATTTTAATAAGTTATGGCAAAATGATTTCCAAATTCTCCACAGTATTTACAGAATTGCTGATAAATTGCTCATAAGAGAGCAATTTCATTACACCCTTGTCAATACTGGATGTATTTAAATGTTGTTAAATTTCTCCAATCTAATGGGTGAATTCTGGACTATATTACTGTTGTTGGTAGTTGTATGGTCATCATTTTGTTTCTGTGACGATTGAGATTGGGTATCTTTTCACAGGCTTAAGATATCAGAATCACTTTTATAAATTGATTGTTCTTATCCTGTTGAATCATTTTTATGGCTCTGTAACTTTTTTAAAGTTGTTTTTTGTACAGCATTGAATATTAGAGAATTTAACACTTTCCCCATTATATGAATAAAATGTATTTTCTCCCAACAAATCATTCATTTTTAAAATTTTAATTGATACTTTTTTTCATAAAGGTGAATTTCTATATAATAAAACTGTCAAAATAACATTTTGCAGTTTCCTAGAGAAAATATTAGGAGTTAAGAGTGTACACAGAACTATTAAATCATACACCTGTGTCTACATTTGGAAACAGGTAAAAGGATTACTAGGTGTCATTTCAGTATAGTGGCTGGGTGTTGTGTACCAGACACACCCTAACTGGAGATTTTCTGACTTTCTAGGGTTGTGTACCTTTGTTCAACTTCCTATTTACTATTGATCAGGATATGCTGCAACTACCTATGAGTAAAGGTTAACTTGTAGAACTGACTGAAATGCTGATGACCCTTCTTTGAGAAAATTTTAAATGGTTTCTGTCCAAGAGAAATGCAAATGACTTCTATACCAAAACTCAACTGTTACTATTTATTTTCTTGTATGACTTTAACCACATTTGTATCATTTGTTAAATTCATTTCTTCATTCCTTTAAGTGACCAACTCTGTAAACCTCACATCGTCTAATTCTCTTTTGAATCAGTCCAGGCATTTTACAAGTTTGTTCATTAATTGATGACTTGAATAAAATCTTTGGAATGTGTTCATTTTGTATTTTTATGAAAGTCATAGTTTTAACAGAAGTTTCCTAAGCAAGACATTTTGGTGGTCTCAAATAGAGTGATGAAAATAAAGAGTACTGGATTTTGCAGGTTAAAAAAAAAATATATGAATATATTTGAGAGTATAAGGGAGAAAGAGGAATGTAGGGTGAGAGAGAGAGAGAGAAAGAATGAGAGTGAATAAGTGATGGAAGGCAGTCCACAAGAAGGGGAGAGTGTTTAACAGAGCATAGACTAAGACCTGAGATTCCACAGGAGGACCAAATCTTCCTCTCTCATACTAGCAGAAAGAAGGAGGGGTGGGGATGGAATCACGTTATAATTTGGTAGGCAGTGATTTCCTGTTTTAATGTTTGAATTTCTGTTGTATGTTTCTACATGAAATATGAGTCATGACAATCTGAGAGTTGGATGAAAAGTAACGGTTGAAATTTTAAGAAGAATGGAAAAGTTAAGCATCATTTTTAAGCATATAAAAACAAGCTTTCCAGAAAAAAATTAATAGGATTATTAGAATGAAGTACTTAGTGTGTGTGTATATATATATATATATATATATATATATATATATATATATATACTTGATGTCCTTATTTATTCAACTAATACTACATTGTTGTACAAAAGACAAAAGGCTCAGGGTGGTCAAAATTACAAAGATATTGAAATTATTATCTAGAGGTGAAGAAAGACAAGTGTTGCAACCAGCAGACCAAGAGGTGACAAAATGAGGTAAGCCAGGTGGCCATGGAGAAGCCACGCCCTCCCTAAGGGACAACTGCTCCTCTTCAGTAGGTCACTGCTTCAAGAAGGGAGTACACACACCCAGAATATCCAAATCTGCTTTCTCAGAGGATGACAGACATGCAGATTTCCTGATTTATACATATCAGAAACTCAATGTTTTAGGAACTTCAGGTTTGAATCTCTGAGGTTAGAAGTCAGGCAAGTGCTTTTCCTTGAAGAGTGGGGATGACCAGGAGGGGACACCTGGGGGACTGCTGGGAACTTTCTGTTTCTTGATCTGGGTTGGTTACATGGGTGTGTGTAGCTTGTGAGTATTTCATGGAGCCATACACTTAAGATTTGTGCCTCTCCTCTCAGATAAAAAGGTAAAAAGAGGAAAGCTATACATATGTGTATGTGTGTATGTGTGTGAGTGTGTGTGCGTGTGTATATATATATATATATATATACACAATTCGTTTGCAATGTATTAAATTTATCCTCTCCAATTACGAAGGCTTGATGAAGTTGGGAGCTATGCCTTTTTGCTCCCCTTTAGTACCTATCACAGTGCTAATATTTGATTAGATGATTCCTAATGAGTGCTTGTAAACAATACATAACTAGAATACACAATAGGTAGATGTAAGAAATATTAATAAAATTTCTAGTTTCTTTGAATAAATATTTAAGATGGAGGAATACACACACGCAGATAGAGATGTTAGAGACAGAGATGGAAAGAGAGACAGAGGTACAGGTAGAGATAGAGATAATCTGCAGGGCTTTTCTAGGAGTCTGTACTCAAAGATTTGGGGTTTCATATTAACCACTGTGACCATTTGTACTTTTGAACAAACTGGAGAATCACTTTTTGGAAACCTCTTATTAGAAGAGGTGACCTGAACCTAGATGTTTAATTGGCATTTTGCTCACACCAGTAGACTGAGTAACTCTGCAAATAATACCTAACTCTGTGATATCTAATTAAGCCCCTAATCAATGCTTTAGCTGGATGAGGCAGATGTAAATTTACTGTCTTTTCACTTTTAGCCCTATTCTAAACCCAATTATACGCAACAAACCAATGAATCAGTAGAATAAGATACCAATAATAAATAGATGCTCTCATCACAATTCTGTCTTTTGTCACAATTAGAGCAAGCTTTGTATTCATGTCATTATAGAAAACAGAATAGAAATGTCCTTTTAGGACAAAGTTTCCTTCTAGGCCAATCTTTTTCTTAAAGGATCAGCAAGCAACTACTTAGGCTTTGAAGGCCGAAAGGTCTCTGTTGCAGCTACATAACTGCTGTTGGAGTACGAAAGACGCCACAAACAGTACGTCAACAAATGACTTCAGCCATGTTCCAATACATTCTGTTTACAAAAACAGGCAGACCTCTGCTTTAGGAAAACCTAGGAGAGTATTTTTTAATATAATTATTTATTTCTCTTATATCATGGTATCTATTCTTGAAACAGAAAGAGGCATAACAATTTAACTAGCAAGTCTTCCTCAGCATTGCAGTACTGCAGGGAAAAAAATGTTCATCTTTGAATAATCATAGATTTCAGATTATTCTTTATGCCCAGGCAGCCCATAAATTATAAATAAAATGGACATAAAGCCATGTCAGGCTGACCTTCTCCTTTACCTTAGAAAGTTCTCACACAGGTTTTTAAAAGGTCTGTACTTTTCCTGGTCTGCTTCCCAAACGTGGAGGTAAATACATTCCCTGACAGCCTGACTTTTTCTAAGGCAGCACTCAATGTATCACCCTCCTAGAGCACATTTTCCAAAACCTGACAGAAACATCCCTGAAACCTTCAGAGGGGAAAAATAAACCCTCATCTCAGGCTGTGCAAATTACCACCAAGTATAGCCATGAATAAAATAGGAATCAATCCTGATTCATGTTTTTGGAACATCCTAAAAAACGGCAGCTCCGGCTCCAAAGGGCAGTGCTCAGCAGAACTTAGACCACAGGAAATTAGGCAGGAAACAGAAAAGATGTTAAATATTCTTTTCTTATGACACTTTTTTCTTTTTTGAAAGAAGCCAATTATTGGAGATCTCTGAGTGGAACAGTATTAAGCTTGGTGCTTGGCTACTTCTCCTAAGACTGCTTCCTTCAAATTATGTATAACTGAGGGAAAAAACACCCCAAAATCTCCAGACTAATGACCTGGAACACAAAAGCAGGGCCACTGTTGCCAAAAGGGCTTAGTTAAATGTACTCAGTTCCTGAAAGCACAGGAAAGCACATTAGCAATGATTGGTTTAGAAGATTGGTGACTTGAAAGCTCCTATCCTTAAGGAAAAAGATCTGGGACAGGTAACTTTATGTTTCTTGATGGGGAGTAGAGCCAAAACCAGTCTGCATGAGAAGAAAAAAAGAGAATATGTACAGGTGGCTGAAGGAATTGCCCACTTACGTTGTAGTCATTTGTTCACAAATATTGGAAGCACTATGGATACTCTACAAATAAATTTCCTATGTTCAAGGACCACTGTGTGGTTAATATAAGAAAGCAACATGGAGGACTACAGACAAGGAGCTGATGAGATATATGTCGAAGTACACAAAAATGTGGCGGAACAGAACCTGGGGTTGGGGAGGGGGAAGGGCTGAGTAAGAAAGGAATGTTTACTACAGAGAGAGATTAGAACTGGTCCTTGAAGAGATGAAAGAATTTAGACAGGAGGAAATTCTGTGGTGGGGGGGAGTCTTCAAAAAGAAGAAGGAGAACGCATTCTACGGGGAAGCATGCGAGAAGGCTAATGTGGCACCTAACAGAAACAAAAGGTGTGCTCTGAAGCGGTTAAACGTGCCTCCGTACATACAGGGGGCATAGTGGGAGGCTCACAGAATCATCACAGAAGCTGTTTTAACTGATTGCCAGCTTTGTGCCAGGGGCTGTGCTAACAGAATTTCATGAATGTTGACTTTAAAACAACCATGTAAATGAGTTGCTTTTATTAACCCCATTTGTAAAATAGAAAATTGTAACTAAACAACTCAACCCAAATCACACAACTGGTAAGTGCTAAAGTCAGGATTTAAACCAGGCAGTTCCTAAGGACTGTCTTATACCGTGTGGCAGGTTAAGGAGTACTAACAGATTTTATTTTTTTTTAGCCTGAATGCCAGCCCAAGGTGAACCTACAGCTTATTTAGAAGGAAAAGGGGAGACACTGAATTATTTTGAGCAAGGACACGAGAAAATCAGAATCTTATACAGAAAAATTGATACTGAGGATTAAAAAAGAAGTATAAAGCAAGGAACGGATTGAACATGAAGAGACCACATAGCAGGTTAAGAGTACAGGTGAGTGAAATTTAAGAGTCCGAAATTGCCTGGTAGGGGGAAAAATGGCAAAGAAGGAAGAAATGTGAGATAGAAGACGGGAAAGATCAAGAGATGGAACTGAGTCAGCTGATATGGAAGCTGAGAGGGTACTAGGAAGAGGGGACACATCAATACGACTGAGTCTGGGATCACGGGAAGGAGAAAGCTGGGAGAATGAAAATAAACTCAGTTTTAATAATATTCTTGAGTAGTCAGTGGGATAATAGACAGAAAATTCTAGTAGGCAGATGAAAATGGCCCACAAAAATAACAGCAAACCCATGGAACCCTGCTCCAATTTTCTCTCAACTTGTGCCAAGGCACTGCTTCTCTATGACAAATGCCAGAAGCTTAGAGGTCATCTTGGACTTCTCTACCTCGTTTCCTCATGTACTCATATCCAGATTGTCATAAGCACTATTCACTTCATAAATGCCACTCAGATTTATCTTTCTCTCCACTTACACTGTTACTGCTGTAATCTAGGCTAAAATAATCACTAACCTTTATTACCACAATGGCTTGCTAATGGGCTACTCAACGTCCATCTGGTCAACCTGCAATTCATCCTATACACACTACAGCTAGAGTAACCTCATCAAAACAGATAATGTTGTCCACGTATCTACACCTCCCTTAAATCATCAGTTATGTCCAGTGCTCTAAGGTTAAAGACAAAACAGCCTTGTACCATCTGTCTCCTCTTTAAACCCATACATACCCACTCCAAACTGCATGGACTTCTTTCAGCCCTCAAGTTTGCCGTACAATACAGCCTTCTTATACGCTTCTTATATGCTTTTCTACTTTTGCCTTATTATCTAGTTAATACCTTCAGACCTCACTTTATTATCGCTTCATAAAACCTTTCAAACCCTCTTGACTAGCTCAAATAATACTGTTATATTTGGACCACTCATTTCATGTGCAATTTCCAACTTATTTGTACTGGTGTTTAATTTGTTTTCTCTGTACTTTAACACCAACCACTCACATGTTAATCTGCTTCAGTCTGACTTTTGCTCCATCACTTCCCTGAAACTGCCCTTTGCAAGGTCAACCAAGATCTCTCTTTTCCAATCCTGTAGTCAATCTACAGCCATCTCACTGGTCTTCTCAGTAGCAACTGACACATTTCAATAGCCTCTTCTTATTGAAACACTTTCTTATGTGGCATCCTGGGAAGTACATTCTCCTGGCTTTCTCCTGCTGCCCCTTCTCACTTACCTTTGCAGATTCCTCCACCTCTTCTCTACTCCATGAAATGCTGGTTTACCCCAAGCCTCAGCACTGGACTTTCTCTACCTACATTCAATCTCTACATGACCTCTGTTGGTTCCAGTTCTATACACGAAGTTCACTTTTTTTTTTTTAATTGAGGTAACTCTGATTTATAACATTATATAAGTTTCATGTGTACAACACTATATTTCTATTTCTGTGTACCCTGCACCATGATCATGACCAACAATTTAGTTTGCACCCATTACGGTTGATCCCCTTTACCCATTTCTCCCTCCCTTCCAATCCTCCCCCTTTGGTAACCAGTACACTCTGTTCTCTCTAGCTCTGTTTTTGTTCAGTTTGGTTTGTTCATTTACTTTGTTGACAGTGACATTTTCGTCTCCAACAACTTCCCTTAATTTCAGCCTTGTTTATCCAACTGCCTACTTAATAGCACCTATTGGGTACATTAAAAACATTTCAACAAACTATTATATACAAAATAGATAAACAACAAGGTCCTACTGTATAGCACAGGGAACTATATTCAATATCCTGTGATACATCATAATGGAAAAGGTCATGAAAAAGAATATATATATATATATATATATATATATATATACACATACACACATATATATACATAACTGAAACACTTTGCTGTACACCTGAAACTAACACAACATTGTGAATCAACTATACTTCAATTAAAGAAAACATTTCAAATGTAATATGTACACAGAAGAATGAGACATTTTAAAAATAAATATAAAATAGTACGTTATTTAAATTAGCACCCATTCTCTATCACTTTCCACTTGCCCTGGCTTACCTTTCTTCATGACACTCATATAAAAATATATATTATAATATTACATATTTAATTTTTACTTTCTGTCTCCTCCAAGAAAATGTAAGTTTTTGAATGGACTATTTTTACACTGCATTTCTGATGCCTAGAATAGAAACTAGCACCAAGTAGGTGCTCATTATTCTCAACACCTGGGTCCCCTACACTGTCCATGCCAGTGTTGATATTTCCTGCACCGTTAAATCAACTAGGACTCTAATGCCTCTTTTCCCCACACTTAACCAGTCCTCTTTCCAAATGGCATCTTAAATCTGAAAGAACTGACCATCTTCATTTTTATCTTTGTGTGAATAAAGAGCCATGCATCTGAAAGTTAGGAGATTAGGTCATTGCTTAGAATGCAGAACACTGCTATAAAGTTAAGCTTCAAAGTTGGCTGCATGTAGGTAGTGTTTGAGCCCTCTTATTTAAATACTGAAATTAGGAAGTGTAAGTAAATAAGGGTTGGTAACTGTAATGTCTACTGGCTTGTCAGAATTTTTTTAAAGTTAATGATGTCTGTAACATTTAACAAGACTGTATAGCTTGCACTCTAGGGGATATGATATGGATAAAGAGGAACACCATGGAACAGCAAGCGCCAGGAAGTGCTGATGTTATACAGGAAGTGTCAAGGAATCTATGTCTAGCCCAGTAAAGATCTTTTGTATCATTGACTCTTATCTGGTCAAAAGAAAAAAAATCTGGTTCAGATTCTAGCATTGGCAAGAATTAGCACCACGACTCAGCTACATTTGGCTTTCACTTCGATTTACAATTACACTAGCAAATAATCCTTGCAGAGAATAAACACAGGATTAAGAATGCAGGTAAGTAGATGCTCCCTGAGGCTTTGTGTTATTCCGCACAAGGGCAGTCAAAGTTCAAAACTACCAGAATGCCGTGCAGAGGGCGGAATCCTCCCAGTTAACACAGTGCAGGACCTGGGATTTTGGTCTTTTATCACCATCTGGGTAGGGGGCCCACGTCAGCACTAAAATGCCAGCCCTCTTCATTTTAGTGGCATTCTTGCTGCACCACAGATAGATACTTCTGTCTTCTCTTTCCGGTGCTTCATCAGGCCAACCAAACGTAAAGTTCAGCAGGCCTGGCTCCAGCCTACCACAAACCTGGCTTGGAAAATCGCCTCCAGCCGCAAAATAGATGGGAGAGGAAAGGAAGCTCATCTCACAAATTAAATCGGTACTCAGTTTAAGAAACAGAATTGCATATTAGCTAACAGACAATGAACATTCCTTGGGTAGTAACAGACCACCAACATTTTGCTCAGTGTATAAGAAAGAACAAGTCTTCAGAGGCATCAATGGATAGTTTGTAATTAATCCCTTGGCAATATAAAGTGGAAAGTGAAAGAAAAACGCTTAAAATAAGAAAATAAAATCCCACCGCCAACCGACAAAAACAAAAACGGTGGAATGAGCAGAATCTGGACAAGTAAGACAGAGGGAACCTTGACCTCTACCACCTTCAACTCAGGCCTAACAAGGAATTCATTTTTCAAAACCGAAAATTAGTTTTTCATTTTTTTTCCTGTTTGGCCTAGAATAAATATTACACAGAAATACATTAACCTCTTTCAGTGAAGTATAAATCCAATAAAAAAGAGAAAAAAATCTAGCATATGCATTAACGATGTATCAGCTTACCAGAATTTACCTAATCCTAAAATCTAATAGTTTCCCAGTTTGAAAGGCTTCTCTTTCCACACAGTTTTCACTTCCTTGTGAAGTTACACTTTTTTCAAATCCCACAGATAAAATTAATGACGGCACATACCATATTGTGTTCTAAGCAAAATGACTAACTGTACTTTTTTTAGGTCACAGCTAATCTTATTTATTTATATTGCTTAGGCAAAAGTACACAGAAAAGCAATACTAGAAATTCAAAAATTTTTTCAGGGACAACCTCAGTCTATGATTTCTGAAGCTACACGTAAGTGAAAAATCCACACTTGCAAAGTAGACTAGTGTACTGCTATGAATAAATTCATTTAAAGTTAAAGTTGACATGAATAATGTTTCCCCCAAAAATGCCTTCATCTATCTTCTTAGTTGATATCTGCTTCTACGGAAAGAATGGAGGGAGGACAGGGTTATGGGAAAGCAAGAATCTGAACAAGTGACCACTCACTCATAAATTGCACCTAGAAATCACAATGAAAGCTTTCTCTAAGAATTTTCCCACATTTCTTATAATAAGTATTTGATGTGGCTGAGAAAAATATTTTCGTTCTGTCACTGGCACATCATCATTTAAATGAGGCTCTGAGAAAGTGACCGAGCACTGGGGAAAACAGACTAGGTTATTTTCTATTCTCTCCACATATGTGACCTCTTAGCGTTCTGTTTACTTCCTATAAGCCCTCAAAGTCTCCGTGCTTGTTCTTGTCAAATACTGAAAACAACCCTGATCCTTCTACTTCTTTATATGCAGTTTCACAACTGAATGCCAATAATCAATCCACAGAATGTGTCACAAATAAAACAAATGCCTAAATCTAACGTAAGCTGCTAAACTTGGAGAAATAAAGCTCTAATTACTACACTTGGTCAAATTAAAAATAATCTCATTCTCTCAAAACAGAATCACGTGATTATTATCTCCAGAATGAGCAAACATATTTATTACTATTACGTATCAAGGGGAAAACATACGCTGAAGCACAGACAGTTGTTCAGAATTAGTAAGAACCATACTGAAAAAAGGCACAGAGAGGAGGTAAGAAAGAGTATATTTCAGAGAAGAAAGAATAAAAACACTGACCCAGAGAGATGCTTTACAAGATAACTCATTGTCCCTAGTCAGAAAAGAGGCATTTTCAAAGTTCACTTATTTATTCAGTGGTTTTTTCAGGTACCTGTTTTGTACCAGCTACTGTTCTAAACACTGAGAAAATAAAGAACCCAAGACACAATGGAACACAAGCAAGGTGAGAAAGGAGCACTGACAGAAAGGGTATTTTAAGCAGCTTAATGTCAAAGGAACACTGGATTGGAAGAGGATAGAGTGGCAATAGACATTATTGAAGAGATAAAGAGGGGCCATGTCATGGGGCTTTGTCTAAAAGCAAGGGTACAGAGAAGGTGGGTGGCAATGGGAGAGAGGGTTGAAGTAATTGTGGATATTAATATTTTTTACATTAAAACCAAATTTAAATAAAATATTTAAATGCCAATACAAAAAAAAAAAGTAAATGACACAAAGAGGAAAAGGTTACAGATACTCAAGCACTTCTTTTCTTAAGGAAATATAAAGCACATGTGTGGCAGGGCTTTATGAGAAGGCCGCTGTGGAGAATGGCAAGGGAAATTAAACATGGGCACTCAGAAGAATTACCAAGGTCAGACTAAGATGGGAGATCACAAATTTATTATGACGCTAGCTTTCATGGTTTTGTGATTTTCAATAGCATTCAATACCCCAAGTGAAAAAGCAAAGCCAGATTGCTCAATCGAGAAAGGGTAAGGAAAGAAAAGAATACAAAGGAATAAAGACTTGGGCAAAAGAGTTATTTAAGTTGTATACTAGGTCTTGCCTGGATGGTACAGCAAGGGTGAATGAGAAAAGAATCGCTGGAAGAAAACAAGGTAGGTCAAGGTACTGGAGACTGGTGGGAGGTAGAGAGAATGAGGTGATGATTGTTTCATGATTCATTATTTCAAAGATGATAAGTTTCAGGTAATATCATTCCACATCAGGAATGGAGTCACTGTCCAGTGGTTAACAGGGAATAGAGTGAAATGTCAAAGAAGGTAAGGTTGTTAAGGAATTTCTGTAGGGTATTAACTGACTTGTCAACCTATATACGTTCATCAGTCATAGTCAAGACAGGGGATATAAAGAAAAATTTTCATCTAGATTTCTAAATTTGAAAGAGTAGTAAAGAAGATGACAGATGATACTAAAGAGGGTAGGTGATGATGATATATTGATAAAAGGCAAAGCAAATAAAACAATGTATCTTGGAAAAACTGTTTTCTTATGACATATCCTGAACTGCTGAAGGGAGTCACACATTGAGGAAAATTTTTATCATTGTAAATTCATAACTCAAATAGCTCCCCAATATTATCCAGATTCTAGTAGATGTCTCTGGTCAATAAATCCTCCAACACTGTCCAAAAACTTCAAACTTTCTCCACTTTGTACAAATTCTACAAAGCAAATTTAAATTCCAGAAATATCCTCAATTTAGCACTACAAAACATGCACACATATTCAGATTGTTCTTTTTCTCCTTCCTTTCCTCTTTCTTTATAGAGAGTGTTACTCCTGGTCAAAGTCAACTCATACCTCTTATGTCTTTAAACCAATTTAATTCTACATTCTGTAGTATCCATCAAACAAACATTCCCTTTTAGCTTCTATATTTTTAATTATCTCAACTTCTCATACATATTTAAACATGCTCAAAAAGCTCCCACTTTATGAGAGAAAAAGTTCCCTCAAAATTCTATTATTCTCCAGAACCAGCTCTATCTTTTTTCAAAAGCTTCATAGACAAATTTTTTGAATGGGTCACTCTCTCCATTTCCTGAGCTCCTACTCAATCCTTAAAACATTTTCATTGGGGTTTCACCCCAATCACATCATTAGCTAAGATCAGCAATGATCTCCCTGTGTTCAAATCCAAGGATTCTTTTTTTTTTCATTCCTCACCTTAATTAACCTCTCAGCAATATCTGGCAGTGATGATTACTTTGTCTTTCTTATGGGAGGTTTTTCTCTGGTCTTTGATGTACCACAAATCTGTTATTGTTTTCCTCCTCTGTGACAATTCATTTTCCTCCTTTACAATCCCATCTACTCCAATACACTCTAAAGTATTAGAATTCATCAAGATTCATTCCTAAAATTATCTTCTTTCTCACTCCACATTATTTTTCACAGATTCTTATCTATTCCAAAGGAATGGATTATCATCTGTACCACAAAATTTATACATCTCTTTCCCTGTTTGCTGCTCTCAGCTCTTTATTCATGTAGCCAACTGTTCACTAAAGAGTTATGGGGGATGAATGAAAGGAGTACTGGTTTCCACAAGAGGGCAAAAGAATAATGCTCTCTAAATATATCTTTGTAAATGTTTTTATTGTCCTTTTTTTTGATATTCCAAATTTCCCTCAAGATCCAACTCAAATTCTAAATTATCTGTGATTAATTTTTGCCTTATTTCCTCATCTCCTATAGCAATCTTACATGTAATCCTCTGCACCTACTTTTATTGCTGCACGTAGCCCATTGTGTTATAACTTCTATATCTATGTGTCTTCCTCCAATGCCCACTTTAGGAGTTACTTAATGTTAGGGCCAGATTCTATTTATAATTTTCTTCCCAGAACTTACTAATCTGAGGTATGCTAGATGCTTGAAATTTTTTAAATGATTAATTGAATGCCAACAACGAACAACAAATTGTGTTCTGGGGTTTTCAAAGATATATTAATAGATGCTCCCAGAAGGAGAGATTCTGTAATTAAATAAGGTCAGGGAAGTTTGTACTAAATCCCACTCCTAGGGAGTCTAACACACACTTGCATCTGAAGAACTATAAGAAGTCCTTAATATAGAAAACTATTTAACTTTATTGTTTAGATAAGGAAAGCTTTCTTCCCCTTTTCTTCTTTTAAAACACATATTAGTATTCCTCAAACATTTTTTCCTTATGTCTTGTGACAGTTTGGATTTTAACTTATTATTAGGATCAGCAAAACAGATGTTAAAGAACCAGAGGGTATGGCACATCCTCTTTACCCAGGTTGCTCCTCAATGGTAAGACACAGGTGCTAATTCCTTCAGTATAGCTCTGACTCGTCTTTTATTTATTTATTTATTTATTTTAACATTTTATTTTATTATTTTTTTGGCTGAGTTGGGTCTTCATTGCTACTTGCGGGTTTTCTCTAGTTGTGGCGAGCGGGGGCTACCCTTCATTGCAGTGCGCGGGCTTCTCATTGCAGTGGCTTCCCTTGTTGCAGAGCACGGGCTTTAGGCACGAGGACTTCAGTAGTTGTAGCACGCGGGCTCAGTAGTTGTGGCTTGCGGGCTCTAGAGCGCGGGCTCAGTAGTTGTGGCGCACAGGCTTAGTTGCTCCACGGAATGTGGGATCTCCCTGGACCAGGGCTCAAACCCATGTCACCTGCACTGGCAGGCAGATTCTTAACCACTGTGCCACCAGGGAAGCCCTATAGCTCTGACTCTTCTTAGTGGAGAAAAAATTTTGATCAATATAGTATTGCCATTCTATTGACACATACATCAAAACTAACAGATTCTTATTGTTTTCTTTTTTTACAAAGTTATTAATTTCAAGAATTTGACCATATAAAATAGAAAAATTATTATAGCCACATTGAAACCATTATTTTATATATTTTTTGAAACTGCTCTTGTAAAGATAATATAGTTACCTAAAAACCAAATGTGCCACCAGGCACTTATGCAGGTAGCTTGAATGATAGAAGCACTAATAGCTCCAAGACACAATCCCCACTTGAAGCTCAAAAATCTTACCACTTTACTCCCACAAAATATTGTCTAATACAGTTTGGATAGAGTACATTTAAAACCAAGGACCCAAAACAAAACAACAGTCCTCCTCTGAATGACTTTTATGCTATGCTTTCTTCAATGTGTGACAGGGAAGGAATCTCTACTTGCCAAACAGCAAGTTCTGACATATGGTGTGGCAGATAACATTATGTAACAGTAAAGAACCCATCCTGGTAATCAGAACTCTTATTAAGAACAACAGGATAGCAAAGTGACTCATCAGCTTGTGTGCTCTCTCCCGATTCTAGTAATTTGGGACAAGTGTGGGGAAGTTACAAGTTGTTTATGTGCAGCCCAAAATGACAGGCAAGAGAAGTTACTAAGCAACATTAAGTACTTGCATTTTTCTAATCTTTTAAAGCTGCCACAAGCTGAATAGTCCTGTAACATAAAGGTAAAGGGAAAAGCAGTGTGGGAGTCATGTTTTTGACTGAATGAAAATGTTTTGCTCAATAATTCTGAAATTCTGATTCACCATGAGTTCATCTGTCTTGGTTTTAAGGATTACTTCCTGGGTATAATCCCCTTCTACTCACTGTCAACACCAGAAACCTGTTCTATAATGAATAAAAGCATGGTTGGGGGGAGTAGTTCCTACGAGTCTTGAAACCAGTCTGTCCTCCAGTAAATAGGACCTTTCTTTGTTCTCTATTTCAGCTTTTTGTTTCTTTCATAGCACTTACTACTACAACAACAACAGCAAATCATGTTCTTGTTTCCTTGTTTAGTGTGTTTGCTTCTGTGTTTTTCTCTTTCATTGATGTGAGTTCAGTATTGTAGGAACTTGCCTGTTATTTCACTCTTCCTTCCCTGAGCCTGGCACCATGCCTGACAATAACACTAGCCCAACCATGACAGAGGGATGAAACAGAACAGTGTCATGGTGTTAGTAGTTCCGTTTCTTAAGGTGATGGTTTTAATAACTATGCCTATTGAACCTTAAATGTCTCAGAAGTAGCTGAGGGTTGTTTGCAATCTCTAAAACACACACTAGGAGAGGCAGGCAAGTGAGAATTCTCCAGCTCTTATTTCTTTTCATTAAGGAATCAGCAAAGGGATTCCTTGGTCAAAAGCTCAGGAAGAACATTTCCTTACATCCTCTGTCTCAGCAAAACAAGTTGCTGAATAAACTACAAACTCATCTTTTGTGCTTGAAGTCTGTTTTCAGGGCAAGGATCTTGTAATGCTTTTCCACAGCACCTCTGTTTCTTCCTCCTTTCCAGTTCATATAATTTAAAAGGAGCTGACCTAGGTAGTAATAGGTTTCCTCACAGAAGAGGTCACATTTTCCCAGTCTGCTTGGGTACAAACAGCAGAGTAGTCAATATAGATGAAAACAGAAGATCATTTTGTACCTTAAATGATTGATAGCTGTGACCATATTTTAAGAAGAGGAAGAAAACTAAAACGATAAGAGGTTTTTCATTTAAGAGGAAGGGAATTAAAATTTCTCAAGGTTGATTGTGTGCCAGCCACTCTCCTGAGGGGTGTTTTCCTGTGTTATCTAATTATTCTTTGTTAACTGTTATCATTCTTTTGTAATTCAATAAAACCCTTTTGGGCAAAAGAGTAAGTAAAGAAGACACTATATAGAGGGTGTTTATTGTAACATTTAGTAGATTTTATGAGTCATATTTTTATTAATATAAAAGTAAAATGAAAACTACTTATAGATTTAGATTTCATTTAGAACATTTTCTCTGCTATTGATACTTCCTTCTTTACCTGAGGCAATATCCCAAATCAACAGGAAACCATAAATAGCTAATGGGACTTCCCTGGTGGCACAGTGGTTAAGAATCCACCTGCAAATGCAGGGGACACAGGTTCAATCCCTGGTCCAGGAAGATCCCACATGCTGTGGAGCAACTAAGCCCGTGTGTCCCAGCTACTGACCCTGCGCTCTAGAGCCCGCGAGCCACAACTACTGAGCCCACGTGCCGCAGCTACCGAAGCCCACGTGCCTAGAGCCGATGCTCCGTAACAAAGAAAAGCCACCTTAATGAGGAGCCCACGCACGGCAAGGAAGAGTAGCCCCCTCTCGCCGTAACTAGAGAAGGCCCACGAGCAGCAACAAAGACCCAATGCAGCCATAAATAAATAAATAAATAAATAAATAAATAAATAAATAAATAAATAAAATTTTAAAATCAATAAATAGCTAATACTTTTGCTTATTTATTATGTCCCTTCTGCTCTCAGCCCCTTACATGATTAAATCACGTAATTCTATGAAATGGGTATCATTTTCATTTCTCCCTGCTTTTCAAAGAGAAATCTAAAGCATAGAATTTAAGTAAAACTTGCTCAAGGTCATACAACTAGTAAAGATTTGAGGCCAGGCAATCTGAACACAAAAAATAAGTTTAACCCCTATATCACAGTGTCTAAGAACGGAATGATGAAATTCAAATGAGCATCTTTGCATATTGAGAAATTATACACGGAGTCAATTTCTCCACACCTTCATCATGAATCATCAAAACATGATACAAGGGCTTCCCTGGTGGCGCAGTGGTTGAGAATCTGCCTGCCAATGCAGGGGACACGGGTTCGAGCCCTGGTCTGGGAAGATCCCACATGCCGCGGAGCAACTAGGCCCGTGAGCCACAACTACTGAGCCTGCGCGTCTGGAGCCTGTGCTCCGCAACAAGAGAGGCCGCGATAGTGAGAGGCCCGTGCACCGCGATGAAGAGTGGCCCCCGCTTGCTGCAACTGGAGAAAGCCCTCGCACAGAAACGAAGACTCAACACAGCCAAAAATAAATAAATAAAATAAAGAATTATTAAAAAAAAAAAAAAAAAATGATACAAGCTGAGATTCTTTAAATGTAATTGTACTTACACTACAAAAGAAGGCCTAGCTACCTCACTGGGGTAACCTCATCCTGAGATTAGTCTGTTGATGGAATTTCAAAGAGATTTTAAATAGCTACCACACTTTTTATCCCATCTGCCCTTTTCCTGGTTATAATTTCATATTTCATAACTAATTCACGTGGATTAGAAAGAGACTAAAATAGAATTATTTGACCTAAGATGACACCTTTAATAAAAATATTGTATTTTGGAAAACCTTACATGACGTCTATCTAGTTAGCATTGTTATAATACTTGAATACTTACTGAAAGAAATTTACAAAATCATTAATAAGTAAAACCCAAATTATCCCATAAACGGAAAAAGCTTCTTTTGGGGGAGGGGAAATGGGGATTGATTTTCCCACCATTTCTTCATTTTTCTCTAGTGGTAGTCAAATTTCTAATGTCTGCTCACTGATATGACTCAATAGTTTTCAGCTATGACTGAATAAAACTCTCAGGACTTTTCCTCAAAAGAAGTAAGAGTTCAAGAAACAATATATAAAAAGCACCGTTTCACAACTTTATTGTCCCACAGAGCAAAACATCTTTAATGAACAATTTATGCTAATATTTGTTTTTCCCCCTTAAAGATACATTAGTACCAGAAATTAGATATCACTAAAAATTTCAATATTATGATTTGGAAATAAGTATGCCATCTGTCATATTCTAAAACATTATCTCCTATATTCTAGAAATGCAATACCAGAGAGGGTGATAAATGTCTTTTGAGTAATTTTATACTAATTAAGAGTTCAATGTATTAAAATATACTATGTGGCTCAGACCTTGTAACTTGCATTTGAAAGACCATTCTCTAGTCTTTTTGGGTGGTAAAGCCTGTGAAAGTGGAACTCCTTATTTCTTCAGAGAATTGAATTAGAGCTCTGAATTGTTTATAAAAGAAGTGTTTATTGAACTCTAATAATGTATTAGACACTATGCTCAGCACTGAAGTCCCAGAGATAAAAAAAAAACATTTTGTTTCCTCCCTCAGTGTAGATAAGATTATTTCAACCTTCTGTGGCATATTCAATTTTAAAGTCAAGCACACACTTCAGTGGAACCACAGAGAAGGACAGTTGGGCCAGTGGTAGAATACAAATAGAATTCAAGAAGGTCATGATGCTAGAGCAGAAGATTAAGGGATATAGATGCATCATCAGGTAAAACCTAACAGACTGAGGGCAGAGGGATCTGGGTGTCCAGAAAGAAGTTATAGAGAGATAGGCGTAAGCAGAGACAAAAGAGGTGAACAAATAGCTTGCACCGTAGCTTATTTCCAAATCTCATAACAAGCCAGTGATACTTACGAGTAGACTTGGAGCCTTTTGGTTAAAAGCATGGGCTCTAGGGCCAGACTGCCTGGTTCATGTCCCAGCTCAATTCTAATTTCTAACTGTGGGTGGTAAGTCCTTTAACCCTCTTATGCCTCAGTTTTCTCTCTTATAAAATGGAAATAATGATGATAATAGGATTATCACATAAGAGTGTTTTCAAGATTATATGCCCAAGATGTTTATACAAGCAACTGGCATGTAGTAAGCACACAATAAAAGTTACTATCATTATTTTTAAACTATGAGGGCAAGAGAGCCAAAGCACCACATTCAAAAACCAACCCTTGAAACTAACTACTTCTAACCTCGACCTGCAGTGTCACAAATGACAAGAGAAAAGAGAAAGAATCAGGGCTGACAAAGTGAATGTATTTGCAAAGCGCCATCACCATATAGATCTATGACAATAATAGCTCAGTAGCATCAAGTTTCCTTATGGAGCATGTACATTTATACTTTGATTTTGAAGATGAGAGCTTTTGGGCTCCTTGATCTGTAGTGATTGGCATATTGCCAATATGAAATAACTGAGTCAAGGACACTGTGTTTCAAATTTACAATGCAATACAGACTCCCTGCTAAAAGGCAAATTCTTCATTTCCAACTGTTGACTCAGATAATACTTGAAAAAGAATTTCATCTGTTTAAATTTAGCATGCTGAGAAAGACCAATCTTAAAATATTGTTTGGCTTATGCCCATAACATTTTCATTTTATTCCTTGTTAGTATTTGTCTTCTGTGATAAGACGACAAATGACAGTATTCATGTTATTCTCCTTAACACTTCGAATTTTACCTAAATGAACTATTTTGTTTTTATCCTCACCAGTTAAAGATGGCCTTTCATTTCCTGGCAAATTTTCGGAAAGTGATTATGCAAGAACCAGTAATATTTCCAAGCACTGTTTTACCTCTTCAGTCATCATCTGGCCTTTCTCCCTACTTTCCTTTGAATCATCATTTTTCCTCTTAAACACACACACACACACACACACACACACACACACACACACAAAGGAGATTATCTGAAAACAAGCTAATCTAATTTTTATAATCAGACCTATGTAAGGAGATATTTTGAGTCTCTGCTTCATGTGTGTCTTTAAAAATCTCCACCCCACACAGAGCCCGAAGAGGTTGTTTCCTAGAGTCCCTTGGAACACAGAATCTGGACAAGTTCTCGTCCCAGCCTCCCGCCATGCGATCTCTTTATTTTACTCCCACAATAACTCCATCATCTTTCGTCCCAGCAAAGATGCCCCAGCTTCACTGCCAAGGTTCATGAAGCCAGAGCAGAACACTGAAATTGGAATTGCAAAGTATGCCACGTTTGGATCTAGAGTCAATTTAGGCTCCAATGTAGGTAGATCCAATCTTGGGTGTCAGTACAGCTGGGTGTTCTCTCCTGACTGATATAATTTTTCAAGCACTCTCAACCCACGCCATCCACAAAACAATAGGCTCATTCCACTTGATCCATGGTAGAGTACCACCTTAATAAAACAATACGGCAAAGTCACTAAGAGTTAGAGCTAGTCACACTTGGGGGCTAATCCTAGCCCACCATTTATTAAATATGCTGTTTTAGGTACTTTGCTTGTTCCCTCTGGGGTTGAATTTCTTATAAATGGGAGAGCATGCCATCTCCCTCCTGTAGCTTTTATCCCATAAATGAGAAAACATATTTAAAGTGCTTAACCTTGGGAGGGGCAAGACAGGGGAAGATACAAACTACTACGTTTAAATAAATAAAATACAAGGATGTAATATACAGCCCAGGGAGTATAGCCAGTATTTTATAACTTTAAATGGAATGTAATCATAGGAATATTGAACCGCTATGTTGTACACCTGAAACTAATATTGTAAATGAACTACATTTCAATTAAAAAATGAAGTGTTTAACCTAGGGCCTGGCATTTGTGCACTCACAGTAACTAGGAACTAGTCATGCGTTGTGTGGTGAGAAAATCATACATGCAAATAATGCAAGGAGTTATCAAGGAGTTGCAGTGATAACCAGTCAATACCTAAGGGTGGGGACTTCCCTGGTGGCGCAGTGGTTAAGAATCTGCCTGCCGACGCAGGGGACACAGTTTCGAGCCCTGGTCTGGGAAGATCCCACAGGCCGCGGAGCAACTAAGCCTGTGAGCCACAACTACTGAGCCTGCGCTCTAGAGCCCGCGAGCCACAACTACTGAGCCCACGTAGCCCAACTACTGAAGCCCGCGCACCTAGAGCCCGTGCTCGGCAACGAAGAGTAGCCCCCGCTTGCTGCAACTAGAGAAAGCCCGTGCACAGCAATGAAGACCCAACACAGCCATAAATAAATAAATAAATAAATAAATAAATAAATAAATAAATAAATAAAATACCTAAGGGTGAACAAGTGCATGGGATTCTTACTTGAGGTCATATTTTCGGTTGGTGTTTTACAAGAGAAAGAAAATGCCATAGTTAGGAGAGGGGCAATAGGAAGACGTTTCTTCAATATCTTATCTAGAGCTTCCTCCAGACAGATGCTTCTAAGCTAAAGGTATTAAGCTTAAGAGAATAATGCAAGAGTATCAAGCATACATAAGTACAGTTCTGTTCCAGTTCTGTTCCTATAGCCAGGAAAATAAGCATCCAGGAAATGATATTCTTAAAATGTCATTTCAAGCTTATGTATCAACATCACAGTCATGATTAGTAGGCAGAATTAGACTGAGGGACAAGCTGATCTTTGTCTGGCTTGTCTGGCCACAAGTCTTCCTTCTTTCAAGTGTGCAAGGAAAAGCATGAGTCACAGGATACTTGTCTAGTTCGGACACTGTTCCAGCAGAACTTACCAATGTTTTAAACTTTAAAATAATTACTGATTTCAAAACTGGTTCTGGAAATCTTCTCCTCAGATATAACATGAGGTTTGTTTACCAGCAGGACAACCAAAATATGAAGCAAAGTATTCCCGAAACTCAATGCCACCTACCTAAGTTTCTATCTTTAAAGAAATTCTGACAAACTCCTATTCAACCTAAATTCTTATCAATTCCAATCAGGCTCTCAGCCTGATTTTTCTTCTCTTTAGCTAAATTCTTAAGGTTCAGGTAATAATTTATTCTAGAGTAGCAGGGAACTGCTTGCAAACTCACTCCAAACATGTTCTTTTAGTCTTTGTATAGATGTTTCCTTTTCTTTTTCTCTCTTTTTTTTTTTTTTTTTTTGCTAAAAATTTTAACCACCATCATGCATGCACTACCATAACAAATATATCCCCTGGATTATATTTGACTTGGTGATTTACTAAGTCATACGTACAGTTTTTTGCACCAAGAAATTATGCATGTGTGGAATGGGTTACCTCTAAAAAGTTGGGTATTTCAATAACACAAATATATATGGAGATCCCCAAGATGAGTAGGCAAAGTAATTCATATTATATTCAGAATATGTTTTTAATAAAATAATCAAGATTAGGTGGGTTAGAAAAAGATTAACACAACTGAAAACTGAAATAATTGGAGGAGATTGACCTTCAGTTTCCTCTTCTCTAATGATGGAGAATTTCAGATTACTTTGCATTTCACAATAGTTGTTTCCTAAGTTTTGACACCCTTTTAACCTATAGAATTTATGGAAGTATATGAAAGTGTTCAGCTTAAAGTCTTGCATTCTGTTTTAGATAACCTCTGTTTTTCCATTAATATTTCTTGGAGAAAACTATAGTAATATAGTATTCTCTTCAGTGATCCTGTGGCTAAGTCTAGTATTTTTGTGACATATTCTTTCTGCTTAAGAGATTCCCGTTTTTTTCTCCATTATAAAAATCTAGTCAGTGTAAAAGAGGACCTGGTTAGAATTACCCCAACTTTTTTAGATTAATTATTTCTAGTTTCCTTTCTGAAAAAGACCTTTAGTATTCTGCCTGCATTCACATTCATTTGGTCATTTGCTTTACAATGGGCTGGCCTTTGCTGACCTGTTTTTACCTCCTTTTAAAAGTTGGTTATCTGCAATTTGAGCCACCAGGAGAAGTCATTTTTTAAAAAGTTTTTTAAGCCTCACTTTTTGCCAGTGAACACCACGCAGCTTGTTTCTAAGTATAAAGCCATCTAGGTAAGAAACCACCACTTAGAAATCACAAGGAAGGCACCGTTTAGCAAGTGGAGGAGATTATTGCAGTAGTAGGAAACTGGGGGAATCCTGCACCCACTAAAGAGTACTTGAATGTTTATCATAACATAGTGTCGCCTCGACTGTTGCCTAGCAATTATCTAAAGACCTACTTCACGTTTTATTTTAATTTAATGAAGTAAATCAAAGACTTTTGTTTTGTTTGATTGCTTCTTTACAGGTTAGGAATAAGTCTGGAATGAAACTTAATTAACTGGGCGTTTGAAGATCTAAGCCAGCCTGTTTACAAATTTTGTGTTGAAAATGCAAGCTGCTATCCGTTAGTAACTTTCAGAAGCCCACTCTTGTAATTAAATCTAGAATGCGTTTACCAGTTTTGTTGCCGAAAATCACCAGGAACAGGGTGCTTCTTGCAGACCTAACCAACAAGCGGTATCTGTCTGCAAATAACTGAGAGTAATTCGACTATGCCATAACTAGGACAGCAGTCAAGGAGACCAACCGATTTAATACCTCATGGAGAATTCAAAGCTCTGCTTTTCTAACTTTCCTCACCATTTCTTGTCAGCTTCCCTTCCCCCCGCACTACATACCCAGAAGCCACTCAAATTGCCAACCGTGTCGAGTTGAACTTACTGCAGTGTGATGCAGGCGAAGGCTGGGCACATCTCTGAAGCCAGAGCAACTGCTTTTCTGGAGAGGAACTGGGACTAGCCAGCTAGCAGGATCCTTTCCAATTCACACGCTCCGCTCAGTCAGGAGTCCCCCTCGCAGCTCGGCTTCCCCAGAGGCGTGGAGCTTCAAGAACTCTGCTCACAGCACCTCCTCCTCCCTACTTCCACCCCCTTCCAGAACACACAGCCCATTCTAACTAGTGTCTGAGAGATGGAAATTGATTTCCAGTCAACCACAAGGGCTGCCTGCAATCGCCCGGTTCCTGACAATTTGCAACTCAAAAACAGCGGAGGCTGAAAGATGTAGGTTTCCGGAGCCTGAAAGTCATCTTTGGCTGTCCCCTTCCCCACCCCTCACTCCTCCCACGTCCCCCCTCCTCTTTCTCGGCCACCTCCAGTCTCCCACTCAAGCTAGGTATTAAGGATGATTATTTTGTTATCCAAACCAACAAGCATCAGGAGGAATTTGTCAGAGATGAAATACCTGTTGTCCATGACTAATGCTCTTCTCTCCTGTCTTTGAGTCCTTGATTTATATAAAGATGCGCTGATATTGGAAATCTGTGCGGGTGCGTGCGTGCGTGCGTGTGTGTGTGTGTGTGTGTGTGTGTGTGTGTGTCGACGAGGCAATCCGCCGCGCAGTGGCTGCAAGCAACAGCCCTGCCTATCTCTGGCTGCCGCTTCTCCAGCTGCTATTGCTACTATTGCTGTTGGAACTCAGGGGAAATGAGACAGGGAGACAGTGCTTTACAGCTATTTAACTGCTGGACCAGTTATAAGACATGGGAGGAGACTGTGCAGGTGTGACTGGCTATTGTTGAAATACTGAGCTTGATTCACGGCAATTAGTACCATTCAGGATACAATTCCCCTCCAACAGGAAACCTGATACCTGTCTCCCCTCTCCCTTCTACTAACTATAGTCCTTGATGGGTCATTTTTCATCAAACACCTGCCTAACCCACTTGTAGCAACTGTAGAAGCTGCACACTCTATTTCTATATTAGAACTTGGTAACCTGGGAACAGCAGATTGGGAGATGGATGAGGATGAAGAAGGAAAGGATGGGGGAGAGTAAGTGAATATTAAAAGAGTTGTATGTGTGTCTAACCAATTAGGGCACAGATAAAAATGAAAATTTTGAGCTCTGTGTGTAAAATAATGCATTGGGGTAACAAAAAGGTAAGCCAGTAAATAACCATGCCTGTTTTACAAAATGTGTGCAAAGCCAGCTAGTTATTCAGGAGCGTGTTTAACAGCTTAACTGCAGAGTATCTTGATATACACGTGCCTTGGTGGCTCTCAGCTCCCCTGTGTTACATCTAGTGTGATTTCCATGTGTTAATATCAACGTCAGCTACAAATTCTGGTGAAACCTACTGGTTACCACTGCCTATGAACACTCCCTTTCTTCTTATTGGTTGCTCATTCTCTGCCCCGTTATATCTCCAGATTATTCTCACATAAGGTGATATTCTGAACTTACAAATTAAAGAGGTTCTCCAAACCCCCAGAGACAAGAATACTTCTTAATGACTAACGTCATTTGCTGTAACAACAGTTTGTCTTCATGTTCGTGTTTCTGTAATAGATCGGGAGACTACGAACAATCCCTCCTAAATAAACACACACACACACTCACACACACCACTTAATTGAATAGTACTATTAATCCACTTTCAGCATTCAATTTTCTGAGCTAAAAATAAACTTAATTCCTTTTGATTTTATTAGTAATGAACACCTTTAAGTATTTCTACCTTGCTCTGAGCAATTTTTGTATTTGCCATACATTCTCCCAGTTGTTAGGAATTGTATAGTCAGGATTAAACTGGACAGATGTTAATGCAGAAAAAAGAAAGACCCTGGAAATATAACAAAGAACCCAGAAGACGGAAAGGAACCCAAAAGGATTAGATAATACATCTTTTCCTGATCTGTTTACCTTAGAAAATCACTGCCTTTAGCTAAACAAAGGCCAGTTAATGTGCAAAGCACTTCTCAATTATCCAATAAATATCAATTGACCAAAACCAACCTATTTACGATTGTAACAGAAAAATGTTTTCTCTTAAAAATCATGCAATACAGTAAATTGAGAGTATCCAGAACTTTTTAAATGTCAAAATCCTAATGAAAAATGATGTCAAATAGCCACATATTTTTGCCTCAATTTTTGTCTATTAAATAAGTATTATACAACATACAATCGATATTAAAAATATGAAGAGTAACTTCACATTTTCATACTTATATATAACGGAATGTAAGAAAGCAGGCAAAAGTAGTATACACCATTTAGAGATACATTTGACACAGAGGCTAACTTTATCCATAGGTGATGTGATGTGAAGGTTATCCTGCCCTTCAAATTCCATAGTTTAGTATTTTGGGGTTTTTTTGGCTTTACTTTTACTCTTATTTTAAAATTCAAATATATTTAGGAAGAACAGTTACAATTTAAACATTCTTGAGAGAGAGAATTTATTAGTTATCTTTATTACAGACAAGCAGGAAACTAAACATCCAGGCTAGGTAGAGAAGGAAAAACCAGGAAGTACTGAAATAACTGGTCATGAGCATTTCACACCAATCTGGCTGGTTTTTAAAACACTGTCTACAACATGACTGAGATTTAAAGAAGAAACAGCTTTCTTAACAAAACTATCACACAGTCCCTGAGGTTTGGTAATGGAAGAAGAAAATCTTCAGCTGGGGATTAATGGCTGACCCTTAACCTCTGACTCCTGACATTCAGGATTTTCCATTTTGTAGGAAAACTTATAAATCACTGCTTTATAACCCCATTCCCATTTCTCTAAGGTGCCTAAATTTTCAGAAACTTCATAAGGATCATTGTATAATTAATCAATCTAAAAAAAATAGTGATAGAAAAATGAACTTGCTCTATAAATTCCCATTAGTCAACAAAATCCACAATTTATGGGAATATAGAAAGAAATAACTTCTTAATTTTCAACTAAATCTCTTTGATCATAGAAACATGTATTCCCAAACTAAATTCCATAATTTAATAATACTCAAACACTGAAGAAAAGCCAAAGGTCGGTAAACCTACAATGGCAGAAGCCCTGTTTGTTTAGTTCACTCATGTATCTCTGGAATCCATCGAAGTGCTTAGAATATGATGTGTGCATAGCAAATAGTTTTTTAATAAATGAGAGAATGAGTAAATGAATTAAGCTATGAATGCAGGGCATTGGGAAGATAAGTGAACTGGGAATAAAGATGTTTAAATTCTCCCAGCCTCTACTCTGCTGGTAAGTAACTGTGGCACTTTAGGCAAGTGACTCACTTCTTGTGGTCTCAAAGCATCCTTTCAGGCATATCACTCACAGACTCCACAACACTGTGTAATAAATGTCTTCCCCCAGTATTCCTCCAAAATGTTTTCTCTACTATACAAACTCAATCAATAAAATTCTCTAGAACCTCATTTCCTGAGCATTTTACAAACGGTAACATTAGGACCCATATAGTCTCTAAGAAACACATGGTTTTCCCCCACTTTTGACTCTCAAATCTGCAACTAGTCTATTGAGTACCGGACCAGATACTCAAAGAAAATAGAATGTTACACATTTAAGTGTGTGTGTGTGTGTGTGTGCGTGCGTGCGTGAGTTTCTAAAATAATAGTCCTGAATCAGCGATTACAAGCAAGGCCTTTGTTGACCTTTTACAAATGGAAATAAGCTAACAAACAAACAAAAAATTATGAGAAACAGAGCTTAAATAATGAAATTTCATAGATTACTTACATTAAATATAAATCCATATTCAATCACAGACTTTCATGTAAACTGGTGTTTAAAAACACCTTATGTTAATTTTATTCAACAAACATTTACTGAGCATCAATTTAGTACAAAGCATTGGAAAGGGAAACACAGTCCAGTCACAGCAACGGCTTTTAAAGGACATATGGCCCTATAAAGAAATGTATTCCTACTTTGTAATTAAAATTTTTTGATTTAAGTATATTATGTTTCAGAAAAATAAAATAGCTCAAATTTATATCAAACATGATTTAAACCCTAGCCAAAGTTGACTTAAATGATGAAAGGAGAGCTACTTCCTAAATTGAGCAGACTGTCACATGGGAAATTTTCCACTGGTTTCCAATCCATGACTCAGTAGATGTAGGCTGGGAGGTGGGGGAAGATCCAGAAAAGATAAAATCTTATGGAACTACCTTTAAAAAATAATAATCATAACATGTTGGATATGGATAGGCCCTTTGACCTCATCTAGTCCAATTCTCATATTTTATAGGATAGGAAACTAACATCTTAGTTCATCATGGCTTATTGCTGGGAAGGCCATTTACCAGTTTCTCCACTGGCGAGGAATAGCACAGTACTAGACATTCAAAGCTCTGGCACAAAAAGTCATGCTTTGAGTCTCAGGTATGTCAATGACTAGTTGCATGGTCTTGGGAAAATTACTTTTCTACACTTCAGTTTTCTCATCTGTAAAATGAGGATAACTTTTTTCAGCTTCATTGAGGTATAATTAACAAAACTGGGATATATTTAAAGTGTACAGTGTGATGATTTGAGGTACACATACATTATGGAAGGATTCCGACTATCAACTTAATTAACACATCCATCACTTCACATATTTGATTTTTTGTGTGTGTGTGAAAACACTTAACACTTCTATACTCTTAGCAAATTTCAATTATACAATACAGTCCTATTGACTATGTCACCATCTTATACATTAGATCCTCACAATTTATTCATTTTAAAACTGGAAGTTTGTAACCTTTTAAAAGCCTCTCCCTATTTCCCCCACCCCCAGCCCATGGTAACAATCATTCTGCTGTTAATAGTGCAACTATTTTTTTTATTCTATATATAATGTAAGTAAAATCATGCAGCATTTATTTTTCTCTGTCTGGCTTATTTCACTTAGCACAATGCCTTCTAGGATCACTCATGTTGTTGCAAATCACAGAATTTCCTTCCTTTTAAGGCTGAATTATATATATATATATATTATATATATATATTAATATAAATATATCATATATATGTCATATGATATATCATATGATATATCTATATATATATATATCTAATCTATATATATCTATCTATCTATCTATATCTATATCTATATCTATATCTATATCTATATCTATATCTATATCTATATATATATATATATATATATATATATATATATATCATACATCCATCCCCTGGGTAAGTGCTGAGTGGTGGAGGCCACAAAAAGGAGAAAGCTCCTGTTGGATTAACACTGCTGGCAGGTCATGGGTGGGACTCACAGTGACCTCACTGCTGACTCTTGCAGTGGTCCCAGTTAGTGCTGCTGACTGGAGTGAGAGCCACCCCCTGGTTCCTACAGGGTACCCATCAAAGGACACAGGACAGGAAGTCTAGGATGAGAAGTGCAACTCAGAATGAAGGCCAAGGAGAAGCAGATGCTCTGCAGCAGCCAGAAAAGTTCCACATGCTGAGGTGGAGGCACATCCTGTTATGTGTGGGCATATATATATATAATTTTCTTTATCTATTCATTGGTCCACAGGCACTTAGGTCGTTTCCATACCTTGGCTACTGTGACTAATGCTGTCATGAACAGGACAGTAGAGATATGTCTTCAAGATCATGATTTCCTTTCCTTTGGATATATATACAGAGAAGTGAGAATGTCAGATCATATAGTAGCTCTATTTTTAATTTTTTGAGGAACCTCTATACTGTTTTCTATAGCAGCTACACCAACTTACATTCCCACCCACAATTCACAAGAGTCCTCTTTTTTTCACATCCTTTCCAGTATTTACCTTTTGTCTTTTTGATAACAGACATCCTAACAGGTGTAAGGTGACATATCATTGTGGTTTTGATTTGCATTTCCCTAATGATTACTGATTGTTGAGCATCTTTTCAGGTTTGTCAATTGTGTTTATCTTTTCTCTATTATCTTTTAGTCCCTATTTCATTTATTTCTGCTCTGATCTTTGTTATTTCCTTCCTTCTACTAATGGGATTAGTTTGTCCTTCTTTTTCTAGTTCCTTGAGGTGTAAAGTTAGGTTGTTTATTTCAGATCTTTCTTTTTTCTTAATGTAGGCATTTATCACTACCAAATTCCCTCTTACATCTGATTCTGCTGCATCTCAGAAGTTTGGTATGTTATGTTTCCATTCTCATTTGTCTCAAGTTGTTTTTGATTTTTCCTCTGATTTCTTTTTGATCCATTGGTTGTTAAGGAGTATGTTGTTTAATCTCTACATATCTGTGAACTTTCACTTTTTCTTCTTGTAATTGATTTCTAGTTTTATACCATGGTGGTTGACAAAAATGCTTGATACAATTTCGATCCTCTTAAATTTATTAAGACTTGTTTTGTGGCCTAACATATGATCTATCTCGGAAAATGTTCCATGGGCATTGTGAAGGATGTGTATTCTGCTAGTGTTGGAATGAATGGTCCATGTATGCTTGTTAGATCTATAGTGTAATTTAAGTCTACTGTTTCCTTACTGATTTTCTCTCTGGATAAGCAAACCATTATTGAAAGTGGGGTATTGAAGTCCCCCATTATTATTGTATTGCTGTCTATATCTCTCTCCAGATCTGTTAATATTTGCTTTATACATTTAGGAACTCTGACATTTGGGTGCATAAATATTTATAGTTGTCATATAATCTTGACGAATTGGCCTCTTTATCATTATATAATGGCCTTCTTTGTCTCTTGTTGCCATATTGGCTTAAAGTCTATTTTGTTTGATATAAATATAACTACCTCTGCTTTCTTTGGCTTATCTGCATGAACTCTCTATTGGGTAAATCACTTATCTCTGTTTCACTAAGATTGGTTTCTAAAGATTTATTTTGTTCTTTTGTTTGGAACATATTCCCATATTTCTTCATTTTCCTTGTCTCTCCAAGTTGGTTTCTGAACATTAGATAAGATAGCCACCTCTCGTAGTCTTGACAGACTGCTCTCTTGTAGGAGATGAAGCTTGTCAATCAGTCCGATCCAAGCTCCGGGTTGTCTCTCAATCCTTTGTGATTGTCCAAGCTGCAGTCTTTGTTCTTAGTGGTTCCCAGTATTTGAGAGTGTTCCAAGACCTGTCAGTGCCCCAAGGGGGATGATTGCAGTCAGCACCTAGATGCAGGGTAATTAGAAGCCAGATCCTCAGGTAGCAGCCGGGAAAGTATGCAGTTAAGCCTCTCCCAGGGGAAAACTGGCAGATGGGCATTTTTGCCTGCTTCTTCTGTGCCGAGTATGGGTGTATAACCATGGTATGCAGGTGAGGTGCTCCTGCTCCCATTTAAAACTGCTTCTTTAGAAGACACAAATAAATGGAAAGATATCCTGTGCTCATGGATTCAAAGAATTAATGTTGTTAAAATGACCATACTATCCAAAGCAATCTACTGATTAAATATAATCCCTATCAAAATCCCAACGGCATTTTTCACAGAAATAGAACAAACAATCCTAAAATTCATATGAAATCATAAAACACTTCAAATAGCCTAAGCAATCCTGAGAAAGAAGAACAAAGCTGGCACTGCACTTCCTAATTTCAAACTTTATTATGAAACTATATTAATCAAAATAGTAAGGTATTGTCATAAAAACAAACACACAGATAAATGGAACAGAATAGAGAGCCTAGAAATAAGCCCATGCATATATATAGTCAGTTAATTTGCAACAGAAGAGCCAAGAATATACAATGTGGAAAGGATAATCTCTTCAATAAATGGAGTTTGGAAAACTGAACAACTACATGCAAAAGAATGAAACTGGACTCCTTTCTTATACCATACACAAAGATCAACTCAAAATGGAGACTTGAATGTAAGAACCGAAACCATAAAACTTCTAGAAGAAAACATAGGGGGTAAGCTCCTTGACATGGTTTCTGGCAAAGATTTTTTGTATATAATACCAAAAGCATGGGCAACAAAAGCAAAAATAAAAAAAGTGGACTACATCAAACTAAGAGCTCCTGCACAGCAAAGAAAACCGTCAACAAAATGCAAAGGCAACCTATGGAATGGGAGAGTACATTTGCAGACCACATATCCAAAAGGGGTTAATATCCAAAATATAAAAGATACTTACATAACTCAATAACCAAAAAATAATAACTCAATTACAAAATGGAAAAAGAATGTGAATAGACGTTTTTCCGAAGAAGACATACAAATGGTAATAGATATGTGAAAAAGTGCTCAACATCACCAGTCATTAGGGATGTGCAAATTAAAACTACAGTGATGTATTATCTCACACCTGTTAGGATGTCTATCATCAAAAAGACAAGAGATAACAAGTGTTCATGAGGATATGGAAAAAAGGGTACCCTTGAGCACTGTGGACGGGAATATAAGTTGGTGAAGCCACTATGGAGAACAGTATGGAAGTTCCTCAAAAAATTAAATATAGAACTACCATATGACCCAGAATTCCCACTACTGCATATAGATCCAAAAAATGAGAAGACGATCTCAAAGAGACATCTGCACCCCCGTTCATGGCATCATCATTCACCATAGCCAAGATATGGAAACAACCTAAGAGTCCATCAAAGAATGAATGGATAAGGATGCAATGTGTATGTATCTATCACGCATACCTACACACACACACAGTGGAATCTCATTCAGTGATGAGAAAGAAGACAATACTGCCATTTCCAACAACATGGATGCACCTTGATGGCATTATGCTAAGTGAAATAAGTAAGGCAAAAGAAGACAAATACTGCATGGTATCACTTATATGTGGAATCTTTTTTAAAAAGTCAAACTTATAGAAACAGAAAATAGAAAAGTGGTTGTCAGGGACGGTGGAGTAGGGTGAGGGAAAGAGAGAAAAGTTGGTAAAAGAGTACAAACTTTCAGCTGTAAGATGAACAAGGTCTGAGGAGCTAATGTAAAACATGGTGACTACAGTTGATAACACTGTATTATGGAACTGAAATTTGCTAAGAGAACAGAACTCAAATGTTTTCAGTAAGTTGAATAAATGAGTGACTGACTGAATGAATGAATAAAAATTGAGGTGATGAATGTGTTAATTAACTAGATGGGAATCCTTTCATTTATATACACATATCAAATCACCACAATATACACTTTAAATATGTTATAATTTTACATGTCAATTATATATCAATAAGACTGAAATTTAAAACAAAATTTAAATAAAAACTATGAACTTATACACAAAACAGAAATAGACCCACAGACATAAACAACAACCTTATGGTTACCAAAGGGGAAAGGGAGGGGAAGGGATAAATTGGGAGTTTGAGGTTAACATATACACACTATTATATATAAAACAAATAACCATCAAGGGCCTACTGTATAGCACAGAGAACTATACTATACTCAATATTTTGTAATAACTTATAAGGTAAAAGCATCTTAAAAAGTGTGTATATATATATATATATATATATATATATATATATACACACTATATATATACTATATATTATATACTACATAATATATACTATATATTATATATATAATATATATATTATATATATATGTGTGTGTGTATATATATATATAAATATATAATCACTTTGCTGTACACCTGAAACTAACACAGCATTGTAAATCAACTGTACTTCAATTAAAAAAAAAAAAGCAAAAAACAAACAGAACAACAACAACAACAAAAACTACTCTGTTTGCTATAGTCCTGTTGGAGTTGTGAATGCAAGCCCCATTGGCTCTCAGGGCCAGGTGATCTGATGGTCATGTCCCTCAGGTGCCTGTCATAAAAGTTGGCACCCAGGGTATGTGTACAAGCTACTTCAAGAAAGATGTGAGTGATCTGGTTTTATATAGTTGGAGTGCACTAGAGGGAAAAAGCAGCAGAAGTGCCCACTGGCTCCCTCTGGCAACGTGAAGGATCACAGCCAGCCCCCAGAAGCATGCAAAGAAGGATGCTAATGCAAATTAGCAGGATGCTCAGGCAGTATCAAGTAAAGTACGTAATAAAATACCTTCCAAGAAAACACTGATAAATGGGTATTTTTGCCTGCTCCCTCTGTGTTGAGCCCTGGGGTGATAGTGTGGCTAGTGCCTGAGTGCCTGTTAAGAACTGCTTCTTTGTTTTCTATAGCCCTGCTGGTCTTGTGGATGCAAGCCCCTTTGGCTTTCAGATCCCTTGAGTGGAAGCCTTAAAAGTTGCGGCACAAGATGTGTGTTTCAAACCATTCACTCCTCAGGGAGAAGCTGACAGTTAGGGGTTCCTTCCCAAATTCACAGCCCTGTGCTATGAGTGGGGTTTATGGGGAAAGTATGTCTGAACCTTTTCTACCCATTTTGATGTGGGTATTTTCTCATTCACCTGATGTGGAGGAGTCACTCAGCTAGTTTCTGGATTTCTCTCAGCTCTGTATATGTAGCTGTACAAGTGGTGCAGCCATGAGAGGAAAGAAGTTCAGGAGCCTCCTATGTTGCCATCTTGATCCCTCCCAAAATGAGAGAATAACAGCGCCTACCCCATAAAGTGGTTGAGAGAATCAAAGAATTTGGCACATGTAAAGTACACAGCACACTGCCTGGCAGAGTTCTACATGTGCCTACGCAAATGCATTCCTGTGCATGCATACACACACACACATTCACATGCACACACATTCACACACAGGCGGACTATCAGTTTTGTGATTATTACTTCTCTTCATTGGAGTCATAATTTATGAGGTTAATGTTTAAGTAAAGGACTTTCCAGTTATTTAATTTTTTTAAATGAATAACGATGGTGGACTCTGCATGATTCACTTAGGGGCAGCAAGCACATTGCTGACCTAAGGAATTCTCCTTTCTAAAATCAGGGAGAATGCCTCGTCTACTTCAAAGAAGGTAAACGGTGTTAAAGAGGTATGATGGAACAGTGATAACATGAATTACTGAAGAAACCATTCAATCAAACTTTATAAAGCATCCACAGTATGTGAAGTCCTAAGCTGCATACATACTTAAGGAACCATAGAAAATGCAGCAAAACACGATTTAAAGCACAAAATAGAAAGCCTATGACAGAGAAACTGCAGTACTGAAACTGAAGTTTTATGTGGGAAAATAGCAGACTCTAATACAGCCTAGCCATTCATTTGGCTGTCTCCATGATAGATGTAGATTACACCATAATTCATTTAGCAATGGCCATTCACATAGTCAATTTCAGGAGAAATTCCTGAAAATGGCCATATTTTATATTGTATGATCTCACTTTATTATTTAGACCAATGGTTTAAAAGAAGACAAAGCATACATATTCTGTCATGACTGTGTTCTGGTTCCTAAGAAACCAGATAGGTAGATTTAACTAATTCTCCTTTGTCTTCTCTAACCCTAGAACAGCATCCCATCATTCTCCCTAATACTCTAGAGGCCATTTATTTGTTTGTCTTTTGCTGGACTTATAGGCCAAATTATATTTATATTTGCACACAGCCTACAAACAGAAAGCACTCAAAGATTTTTCAATTACATTGACATGGAGTTGTAACAAATAATCCTTTTAAATGCCATTTTTGAAAGAGAACATAAGCCTTCATTGAACAGCTAAATATTTAAAACTGAATGCTATAAATTTCAAGATAATAGATACTTTAGCTTTAGCTATTTAACTGGTTAAATATGGTTTATATCATTTACAGTTTAGGAAAGACTGCCTTAAGCTGGGGGTAGAGCTGGAATAGCTTTCTATTGTATCCTTTATGTGATTAAACCTTAAAGTTTTATTAAACTGAAACTTAGATTTCTGTAACTTCTAGAATGGCAGGTAACCTGAAAAGAAGAGCCTGTATTAAAATTTGCAACAGTAATTATATCCACCTGCACTATGCATTAAAAATGCATATACATATAAATTGTTTTGGGTGAATTTAACAAAGCACTTCATTGATAAGACAAATGCTATACGATCATGAAAATTTTAACAAGATTCATTATCTTTATATTCACTACTGTGAAATCAGCCATCTGTGGTTGTATTTGTCCTTGAAGTTAGTTTGAGAAACTGAGGATGTATTTTTACAATTAACCTTCTCAGTCCATACTGAGAGATAAATATAAATATTAAAGTATTAAGTATATACACAAAATAGAGAAGCTCATTCTAAGCCTCATTTAAATGTGGTTTTTTTGTTTGTTTTAAACTGAACTCTTTGTGATGACTTTGTGATGACTTTCTTTGTGATGGCTTTCTAGTCTATGATTTCCCTGCATCCAGCTTGAAGAGTTTGAAGGAGGGAAAGGTTGATTATGTGTGTGACCTGCACACCCCAAACAGCTATGTCTATTAAACTCAATTCATTTCACCCTACGGTAAATAATTTCTTGTCTTCAGATTGTAACCATATTTTTAAATGTCAGATTCTAAAAAAACTCAGCATAAAGAAAAGATCTCCTGAAAGGGGGAGTTTTGGTGCAGTGTTGTTTTTTTCTAATCATTCTTATATGCTTTTTATAGCCTTATTCTTCTTATATATACCAATATCAGGTATACATTACATTATGGGGATTCAGCTTTGTAGATCTTCTTAGAGTATTATGGGGAGAAACAGAAAGAACAATATTTTTCATTGTAGATTTACTAGTTACAAATACACCCAGCTCAATGTTTAAAACTAAGATTTCTTGGCCAGTATGAAAAATTAAATTTGCAAATGGGCTTCATTACATGCCAGCTTGCAAACTAAAAATAAACTGCATAATTAAAAGACAATGACTAAATATACTTTAAAAAATCAGTCACTTTTCCTCAGTTGGCATGACCTGAATTCAGGCACCATATTTGCCCTGGATGACTTACCTAAAAATGGCTTTTGAGGTTGAATAGTTCCGTGAAACACTGGTACATAAGCATTTTTACATCAATGGGAATTGACATCAAACTCTTACGGAAAATTTTTCACCTATTATGATAATCCTGGGAAGCTGTGATGTCATGATACTTTATACAAACAAAATACATGATATTGTTTTAAAAGCAGGGAAACTAACACCTACAGTAAGCAAATTTTTTCTTAGAAAGATTTATTCAAAAATACTTTTTTAAAAGCTTGATAGAGCATAAACCTTTATGTTATCTTTTGGTTTCCTTTTTGTCCACCAAAATATATCCATTTTCAATAAGAACAAATCCTTTTACAGTATTCTAGGCACTAATCAAAGAGCTATATATTACACCATGGCACCTCATTTAACAATCAGAATTATCTTACGAGGCAGATACTATTGTAACTTCCAATTTTCAGATGAAGAAACAAAGTACTGAGAACATAAGCAGTTTATCCAAGGACCAGATTCAGTGATGAGTGATGGCAAAGGCACTGGAACTTTATAAGTTGGCTGCAGATGTCATATTCTTAAGCTCTGAAATATCGCTTCTCTACTTCTAACAGGTAAATATCATTTAAGATATGAAATCAGAATGCTTACGGCAATATAACAGATAATTGATTAATCTATGTTTAATCAGTTCAGGATGTTATTAATACTTGAAATGTCAGTAATTTATATTAACTTTAAATTACTTGGAAGTAGATTTCTTGACAATTTACTTTTTTTTTTTTTTTAAATGTACTTATTTTTTTATTATTATTTATTTATTTTTGGCTGTGTTGGGTCTTCGTTTCTGTGCAAGGGCTTTCTCTAGTTGTGGCAAGCGGAGGCCACTCTTCATTGCGGTGCGCGGGCCTCTCACTATCGCGGCCTCTCTTGTTGCGGAGCACAGGCTCCAGACGCGCAGGCTCACTAGTTGTGGCTCACGGGCCCAGTTGCTCCGCGGCATGTGGGATCTTCCCAGACCAGGGCTCGAACCCGTGTCCCCTGCATTAGCAGGCAGATTCTCAACCACTGCGCCACCAGGGAAGCCCTACTATTTTAATTAAACTACAAATTCAAGATTCCTTACATTTCTCATGTTAAAATTTATTTCAAGCATATGCATATTTATTGTAACTGATAGTCTGTAGCAGATATATGTCATACCAATGTAAAGAATAATTAATAGAGCCATTAATTTATGCATTTTAATAACTATGTTAACTTTACAATGCATACATGTAGTGGAACACAGTACAGTAGTACAGATAGTTTCTCTGTGGCTCTCCCTCATTACACTGTAAACTCAGTGAGGGAAGGACTATATCTCATTTGCCTTTGTAGCTTTAGTTCTTTGAAAAAAAGTTGGAATTAGAAACATTGCCAAAATTATCACAGCATCAATAAATGTGTTTGTGTAAGGATCTGTCCAAATGCTGAAAATACTTTAAGCAGTTGATTTTACATTATGTAAATGTTATAATCTGGTATTGAAAAATAAGTATATTTTCCTTTTGAGGGCTTAGGATAATTATACAGTGTATTTGTTGTTTGTTTGCTTAATATTTGTCAATCTCACTAACTTGTAAGCTCTATGAGAGGGAGGATTATAAATTTTTTTTTTTTTTTAACCGCTATAGCTCCAACACTTAGCTCAATGCCTGGCAGATGGTCACTCAAGTTTAATGATCTATTAATTTTTATCTATTAATTACCCACATCTAAATAAAATTAATAAATTCAGGAAGAGTTGGTAAGTCTTTTTTCTTTGTTTCCCTTCAAAAAACACACTGTCTTTTCTAAGTCTAAATCATCTGAGAAAGATGTGTATGATCACCTGAGGCTTTCATGAGTGCCTTAAGCTACAGGATAAACATCTGGGTACCATGACCCAGAGAAGCTAAGTTGTAGCAACACTATATTTCATTTAACCTAAGATAGGAGACCAAAGATTCAAAATAAAAGTGAGAGTAAGTAACTGAATTAATGGACCATTCTCTATTACTCATTTTCTGACTTTATTTATACAACAATATATTGGAATGTTGTATGACACTAACACAGTGTATAGAAGCCATAAAAAGAAGGAGTTGGCTATCAGGCTAAGTTCTTTGGACTATGTTCAAAACACATCTGAGTTTTGATTTTTGGACTGGTTTTAGTTTCTGCTTACTCCCACTTAGCTCTACTTCCCTGTCTTTTGGTAACAAACTCTGGTTTTCCTTTGGATACAATTTTGTTGCAATGTAAAGATACCCTGCTCCTAAGGTAAAGGGACCTAAGTTAAGCCACTCGCATTCTCTCCCTAGAAATTTGAGTTTCCCAAACTATGTGAAGGTATTGCAGTTGATAATTCCATTAGAAACATCTTCAAATCTTTCTATCTAGATCTTCAAGTCAGCCTGTTTCCTAACCTTTCTAAGCCTGGTCCTACTGTGGTTTATTTTAGTTTATGAACCACTTTATATTTGTTGAATGACACTATCTTGCATCAAACAGCCACAATGTGTTTAACTTTTCTGCAACAAGAACATTAGCAGCTAGATCAAGCAATGATGAAACACTCAGAATGTGCATCAGAAGAATGACCTCATTGGGAGAATGGTTAGGGTGATTCACCTGGTGATCATGAGTAGAATGTATTAGAATAAAAAGAGACAAGCACCAGGAGAATCATACAGGATGCTATTGAAAAGTTTACATGAGAACCCAGAACTGTCTTAATGAAGTTAAAATGTAAGGTATTTAGTGTTATATAGAGTCAGCCACAAAATTCATCATTGTTTTTGTGTTTTCCCTAGCTACAACTGGGTAGGGCTAAGTAGACGCCAATGTCAAAGCTAAGTATTTTAGTGGAAACCAGTTGAGTTGTCTGCTTCCTCACCATTATCTTTCTCATGATTTCAGTGGTGGCTCCAGGCTCTATTTCGTTTGTAGAGTGCTAAGTGTCCCACATATATGATGGCCCCTCACTTACCTACCTCTTCCCTACCTACAAACCATCTCTCACATTGCCTTGTACAAGAAATTCTTCTCTGTTCTCTTTAACTTGCCCCTTCTTGTTTCAAATCACTGTCCCTTACTTAACTTGTCAAAGGTCACTACTTTCATTTCCTTAACTATTTCAGACTTTATGGTTCTCTTCGAGACTCCCACTTTGCACTACCTTCTTACTCATAGCAAATGACCATGTCTTCCACTTCATCAAGAAAGGTGACGCTGTCAAGCATTCTGCTCAGCTTCAGCCGGACTGACACATAATGTTCCAACATACAGGTCAGTGAGTCTTCACGCCACCATGCTGTCACTCACATTCACACTCTTACTCAAGATGTTTTCTCCGTCCTTTCAGAATTGGTCCCCCATGACCCTTTTTTGCTTTGTTTGGCTCAAGCAACTCTTGCTTTCATATCGAGTGCAGGTCTCCTCTCCTCTAGAAAACATACAATTTATCCTCCTGTTAACTCTCATAGCACCTGTGCACTCAGCAATTCTTGTACCTTTCACCTTGTATATAAAATGCCTATTAGTTTCCCTGCTACTCCAACTAAAATATGTAACTTCTTGAGGTTAGGCATCATACTGATCATAATATTCATTATTCTTACACATGGAAATTATGCCCTGCATGCTAGATATGGTGCTAGGCATTGTAAATACAGAGATGAATGATACATATTTTCCTAACATCAAGAGCCCACCAAGCAATTCAAAGACTACAGATGAAGGTGATAGCAATAGCAAAAGTAGGGCCAGGAGAGTAAAGAAGGGTATGACGTAAATCAAATCAAATAAAAATGGGAAGAAAATCACATGGAAGTTTTCATTAGGCACTTGACATTTGAGGAGAATTTTCAAGGATGAATTGCTAAATGAAAAAAAAAGGTAGTCTCTTGACTTAGAATGTTATCCTTGACATATAAAGAGCTTGGAAGTTGTCACTCCTCTCCTCACATCAAGACAAATCTGAACAAATGGTAATCAATGGCTTTTCTTATAACTATCAGAGATTTGAGGTCACAAGGCAAAAATACCATCCAAACCTGGAGAGACAAGCAAATACAAAGAATCACAGCTGCGATCAGCTTACCAGCAGCAGAAGCCATATATTTTGAGGCTTTGTTGAGAATACAACTTCATATATAGTTAGGATCTCTATGCATTCTTGGTAGATGGAAACTTTTTTCATTATGTAATCGCTCTCAGTCTCTAGTAATTTCCTTTGTTCTGTAGTCTAGTTTATTTGATATTAATATAATCATTCCTGCATTTTTCTACTAATATCTACAAAGTATTTTTTCTTTTTCTTTTTCTTTCAACCTCTGTATATTTAAAATAAAATTGCTGTAGATGAATACTGTTGGGTTATGTTTATTTTAATCTGTCTTTTAACTGTTGTATTTTGACTATTTACCTATTAGTAATTATTCATGTTAGATCTTAGGTATGACATTTTATTTTTTTGGTGTTGGTTTCCTCTTTTTCTCTTTTCTTACATTCCTATAGGTGACTTAAAAATTTTTTTAGGACTTCCTCTTGATTTATTCATGGTGTTTATGAGTATATTGCTTTGTATATGTTTCTTAGTGACTGTTCTAGGTATTACAATATATACTGCTTCAAGGAAGTTTAAAGATCTTACTTTTCTTTAGAATGCTTTACCTTTCTCACTTTTAAAGTGGAATCTTAAGTGTATGTTGAATGACAATAATTTTTTTTTAGTTGTCTTTTGTCTGAGAATGTCTTTATTTCCTCTTCATCCCTGATATTTATTTTCATAAAGAATTTGTGGTTGACATTTGTCTTTCAAAACTTGAAAAATGTCACGTTCCTTCTGGTCCCCATAAATTTCAGATAAGAGGCCTACTGTCGGGCTTCCCTGGTGGCGCAGTGGTTGAGAATCTGCCTGCCAATGCAGGGGACACGGGTTTGAGCCCTGGTCTGGGAAGATCCCACATGCCGCGGAGCGATTAGGCCTGTGAGCCACAATTGCTGAGCCTGCGCGTCTGGAGCCTGTGCTCCGCAACAAGAGAGGCCGCCAAGAGTGAGAGGTCCGCGCACCACGATGAAGAGTGGCCCCCGCTTGCCGCAACTAGAGAAAGCCCTAGCACAGAAACGAAGACCCAACACAGCCATAAATAAATAAATACATTAATTAATTAATTTAAAAAAAAAAGAGGTCTACTGTCATTCAAATTAGTGGTTCCACTATAATTAATGGGTTGCTTCTCTGTGGTCACTTTTGAGAATTTTTTGTCTTTAGTTTTCATAAGCTTAATTATAATGTGTCTTTGATTCCTCTGAGTTTATCCTTTTTAAAATGTAATTTAGCCTTAGTTTTTAGGTTTATGGCTCTAACCAAATTTGTTAAGTTTTCAGCTGTCATTTCTTTGCATATTTGTCTAGTCCCACTTCCGTCTTCTCTGCTTCTGAGATTAGATGATGGGAAACGTTAACTTGCATTGTAAATTTTTAAAACTTTATATTTTCTGGCTGCTTCAACATCCCCACAAACAGGCTATGAGCACCCCACCCAGATGATAAGAACCAGTGTGATAAGGCTTGTTCCTGCCACAAATTCCCCTTTTCACTTTCCTACGAGTGAGACCTAGCGACATTCAAATGCACCAAAGAAATCTCCTCACAGCTTCTGTTTGTGTACACCACCTGACCCCCCAAAAAAGGCGTTTGTCCACAGGTCCTTGCTCTCTCTCAGCTTGCCACTGCTTGGTTGAACCCATTCCCTTAGGGTTCCTCCTCTCTGGCCCCCTGTGGCATGTGGTGACTCTCTCTAAGACTTCTGAATATATTATCATTAAATGTGTGTGTGTGTGTGTGTGTGTGTGTGTGTGTGTGTGTGTGTGTGTGATTCTTTTCTCCTTCTACATCAAGCATCAAGTGGCAATACAGGCAATTTTAGAGTTTCCTGTTGCTGGAGCTGCTGGGAGATGGATATTTCTACTTACCTGTTTCAATTATGATTTAGATTTTGTGCATCCTGATTTTACACAAGATGGGGAGGATGGTGGTCTCCTCCACAATGAGGGGGCCCTAGGCTTTTGCCCTCTCTCCCCTGTATTGCTATTACAAATGTATCTCTCAAAGTACTATGTCTAGATTCTATGATAAGAGTAACTAATGGAGTCGTTTGGGATTCTGAGAAATCTAATTAAATAAAATGTTATTGCAGAAGTCCTTTCAACTTGGCAACAAAAACCTATTTAAAATTGCATTTATATATAAAAGTTAACGAAAATAGATATACTAAAATATAGAATAAGTCTTTCAACAAATATTTAGTGAGCAACTATTATTTGCCAGGCACTAGTAATTCAGAAATGAACATAAGGCCATGGCCTCATGGAACATGCATCCCAGTAGGTGAGTTTATAGAAATTTATTTAGTAGCAATTATGGTAATGTAAGGACTCATCATATACACAAGAAATATTAACCATATAAATACCTAGTTATCCTAGCAGTACTCTAACTATATCAAAATTTTCCCAGAATTTTACTGAAACCATTAGCCTCTCAAAATAATAAATAAATATGTTCTTTTCTCTGTTAGATTATTAAAATTTCCTTGATCACACATATTTCTTTGTATGTTATTGAATTTCTCTGTTCTTTCAAAGCAAACCTTTTTAAATAGAGATATACACAGGCTGGATTAATATCCTCAGTGCTTCAACACACTCTTCTCTGTATTCTGTGTTCTGTGTGTCATTTAAACCACTCTTAACAATGTCAGCAAGGACCTCTCTTTTGTCAAATCAACTCACATTTTTTTCTCTTTACCTGAATTACTAATAGTTTCCCAAATGCATACCACACTTCCAGATTATCATACATACAATTAATCCTGCAAACTGTTACACTTTGTAACACACATTACTGGTTATGCCACCTCCACGGGCAAAATCTCCCAATGCTTTTTATTTTAATTAAGTTTTCTCACTGACTTTTTTTTTTTAATAAATTTGTTTATTTTATTTATTTATTTTTGGCTGTGTTGGGTCTTCATTGCTGCGCGTGGGCTTTCTCTAGTTGTGGTGAGCAGGGGCTACTCTTCGCTCCGGTGCACAGGCTTCTCTCATTGCAGAGGCTTCTCCTGTTGCAGAGCATGGGCTCTAGGTGCATGGGCTTCAGTAGTTGTGGCACGCAGGCTCAGTAGTTGTGGCTCGTGGGCTCTAGAGTGCAGACTCAGTAGTTGTGGTGCACGGGCTTAGTTGCTCCACAGCACGTAGGATTTTCCTGGACCAGGACTCGAACCCATGTCCCCTGCACTGGCAGGCGGATTCTTAACCACTGTGCCACCAGGGAAGCCCCTCCCAAAGCTTTTTTAACTGAAGTATAGTTGCTGTACAATATTATGTAAGTTACAGTTGTACAATATAGTGATTCACAATTTTTAAAGGTTATACTCGATTTACAGTTATTATAAAAGATCGGCTATATTCCCTTTGTTATACAATATGTCCTTACAGATTATTTTATACATAATAATTTGTACCTCTTAATACCCTACCCTTATATTGCCCCTCCCCCCTTCCCTCTCCCCACTGGTAACCACTAGTTTGTTCTCCATATCTCGGAGTCTGTTTCTTCTCTGCTACATTCACTAATTTGTTGTATTTCCCAACGCTTTTCAGATCAGTTAAGGGACATTCAAGAATTAGAAACCAAGCTAGGCTTTTCAAACATAGATCATTTACTATAAATAATTGGTTACTCAGATATCAAAAGGCTAAAGCAAAAATGGGATATAAAAGAAGTAGTTGAGGCCCCTAAGACTTGAGAAACAAAGTCCCAAAAGAATCACCAGAAACTAGGAGTTCAACAAAGCTACTGCGATGATGACCAAGGGGCTTCCAGGTGGCATGTTGGAACCTGGCTGGGGATTGGCATAAAACAGCAAGAGGTGAGTGAATGCAGTGGAAACTTTATGGGTAATTCTTGGGCCACTTTGGAAAGTGCTATGTGGCTGGCTCTAGAAGTACCAAACAGCACTAGAGCTGCTACAGTCTGCTGATGCTGAAAGGATGCTGACAGAAGCTACAGGCAGAAAGACAGTGCCTTCTCTTCTCTAACTTTCCAATCACACACCATTGCTTCCCAGACAGTAAGGGAGTTTCAGAAATGGAGTTTGCAGATTCCCGTTCCAATATCACAGAGAATATTATAAAATTGGTGAACATGGCAATGAGAAACAATAACCACCAGAGTATACTTCACTTATGATAAACCTTTGCTTCCAGATTAATCATCTGCTAAAGCCATCACCACTTATTATTCTCTATTAGATTATTCTCTATCACCTGAACACACTTAAACTTGCCATTATGCACATCATATCATGACAACTTCGTATCCCTGGAGGATTCTTCCTGTTCTCTCTTTATCACTGGAAATTGTATCTATCAATCCTTTAGGTTCTCTCTTAAATTTGATTTGTCTATAAAGATTTTCTTTATCCCCAGAGTTAAGTTTTTATTCTTAGCATAGTGCTTCGCATATAGTCTATGGGAACTGTGTGTTGCATGAATAAAGTGCATTTTCCAGCTACATTTGTACCTTTCTCAAGGTTACGACATTCCACCTTTTTCTTTAAATAATTATTGTGCTAGTTTGATCAGTTTACAAGTTCCTTCAGGGTAGAAATGATGTCTTACTCATATCTGCAGTCCCCGATGTTAAGTGCTCATCAATTGATGGAATTTCCAAAACTGATGTATACAAAGAGAAGAAAAAGAAAAAGTTCATATACTCACAAACGTTAATTTTAGGAAGACAAAATTTCAACTAGCTTCAGAACTCAATTTTTTTTTCAGTTTTTCTACTTTCTGCTTTTCTGCTCATTAATTATAATTAATATTTAAGAGAGCAAACATACCTCACTTTCAGTGACCCCGGAAGTTTCTCCATTCAGTTGATGTTTGAAAATTACAAGGCATTGGCTTTGTTACTTTTTCTTTTATCAATTATGGCATATAAGTGAAGAACTGGGAAAGGCTGATCTCCCTAACAACATAACATTTCAATACATCCTCTCCGGAATCTATCCCCTGACTCTGTAGAAAAAGGATGTTCTGTCAGTAGTAATTTTTCTTCATGGCATCACAAAAAATGACAACCTTTCTGAATCCCCTTTCATTGTTTTATAACTGCAGATGATCAATGTGCTCAGGGAAAAGTGAGCATTTAAAGTACCTGTCAGGGCTTCCCTGGTGGCGCAGTGGTTGGGAGTCTGCCTGCTAATGCAGTGGACGGGGGTTCGAGCCCTGGTCTGGGAGGATCCCACATGCCGCAGAGCGGCTGGGCCCGTGGGACACAACTACTGAGCCTGCGCGTCTGGAGCCTGTGCTCCGCAACAAAGAGAGGCCTCGATAGTGGGAGGCCCGCGCACCGCGATGAGGAGTGGTCCCCACTTGCCGGAACTGGAGAAAGCCCTCGCGCAGAAGCGAAGACCCAACGCAGCTAAAAATAAATAAATTAATTTAAAAAAATAAAAAAAAAATAAAGTACCTGTCAGCTCTGGATTCAATAAACAAGGTTTCAGTATTTCAACCTCATGAATAATTTCAACTTGCATTTGATCAACAGAAAAATAATTTCAATTATATTTCTTTTTTAACATCTCTAACACTCAAAATTACTGATTTAATAAATAGCTCACAGGGGATGAATACTACTTTAAAATTTTTAATGACAAACCTTATTTATTTGTATGAAAATATGCTAAAATACATTTTAATATGCTAAATAAGTATTTATAATAAGATTAAAAAGTATGCTATTTATAAATGCAATTATCTGATAACCTGATTATCAATTCTTTGAGTACAGAAGTGCTTGGTATGCTGTAAGTCATCAATATGATCTCACTGAATTAAAAATTCATTTTGATGTATTTATTTTTCAGTCATTGTTGTGAGATTAAGCTATTGCTTTTTGAATGTGTTGATTGAGGACCCCAAAGTAGAGAATTTATAAGCAATAGGAAATCATTAAATGCTAATTTAAGAATAATCAAGAGTGAATCTTTTTATATATATATCCTACCATAATTTGTTCCTGTTTATAGCTCTAAAATATAATCTGCATGATATAATAAATTTTGTCATGTAAAAATAATATGCAAAAAATGGGCATATTTCTGAATGAATACTCAAGCAGATGAAAAACAGACAAAGCCAAACAATTACAATAAGAAATGTCTGTTTCAATCAGTCCCCTTAACTTGATTTAAAACTCCATATGGCATACTGATCTGTACTTGACATCTGCCCAAGTTTTTTAATTCGATGATTTTCATCAGTGACTGAAACAAACAAAAGAAAACCCACATAACAGTATTTGTTTGCAGTTATCATTTTATCTACAGCGTAATGTTACATCTGGAGTCTTGTGGTTCTAAAAGCATATTACTAATGCTAAGACAAGGCTTAAAGCCAATTTGAGTTTTATTGGACAAGAAAGCATGCCAGTGCCTTCTTTATTCCAGACACATCAGCTGACAAATCAGCGGTGACCAGGGTCCTGTATCACTGTGGGCTTTAATGAGCTTGCAAATGGGATCTCAATTTAAAGTGGCTTTGGCAGTCTTATCGACCTGTGAATTCACGATGTTTTTATAGGAAATCTCCAAAGAAGGAAGACAGCATTTATTGTGAAAATGTGTAAGACATGTGGGTGTGTCACACTGAGGGTTTTTTTTTTTTTAAACCAAGGAGGAAAATTAAATTCCTTTTACAGCAACAGCAGGATGAACTCTGTAGGTTTTGAATGGACTGCAAATGAGTCTCACCAAGACTCAATAACATGCCTCAAATATGAGAATATCTGTCAAGAGTTTTTTTTTCTAAAAATATCCTACCATGTAATTCCTGACAAAAAATGTTTACATAAAAATAATATAATGAAACTATTACACGCATTCTTGACCAAAACTATTCACATAAATCTTTCCATTGGCTGTTTATAGTGGGGTTTGGTCATCATGAATAAGAGCAATAATTCCATATAAAAACAGAAAATGAGGGAGTCAGTGAATGTAGAACAGTGTTCTACATGCTCTTTATAAGACCTCTAAAGTATATTACATGCAGAATATTCTTTCTTTGCTGTAAGGCTTTAAGCAGGCTAATGACATTGTGAATATTTAAGATGAAAAACAACATGTTCTCTCTCTTCTCTTCCCCCTCTTCTGTCCTCTTCTGCCTTCTTCTGTTCCCTTCCCTTCCTTCCCTTCCCCTGACCTCCCCTCCTCCTCTCTTCCTCCCTCCCTCCCTCTTTACCTTCCTCCTTCCCTCCCTCCTTCTCCATTTCTGTCTGTCTCTCTCCAAAAAATTTCACGGAACTCATATTTGACAGAAAAGTGCTTCTCAAAACATGTCACTTCAAAAAAAGGATCTTATTTAAAATGTAGATTCTAAGTCAGTAGGGTCTGGGGACTCTTCATTTCTAAAACATTACCTGCTGAGGCCTATATTGCTGGTCTGTCAACCACACTTTGAGTAGCAAGAATATAGGATTCATTCTGAGAAATGTTAATCTAGGCAAAAGATAATGGGCAGCCAATCAGGGAATGGTGACTATAAGACAGGAGAGTGATTTTTCAGAGCTATGAGCTTGAGTGATAAGCAGTATCTCCAGGTATTAATATGGTTGACAAGAAGAAAGGTGACATTATTAGCAGAAATCGAGGTGTCAGTATTCTCAGTGGATTTGACCTGTAAAGCGAGTTCCATTTTGGCATGGTTGAGGCATCAGCATGATCGTAGGTGAAGACCCTTAACCAATAGTTAGAAATAAAGTTTTTAGTGGAGAAGAGAAGTCAGACTTGTACCTCTCAATTTAGTTAGTGTCTAAACATGAAATGTTTAGTGGAATGAAACAAAAATGGTTGAAAAGCAGAGCTTAGAAAACACACACTTTGGAGGTGGGTAATGTAAGAAATGTCACAGAAGAGACAGAGAAGGAGCTATCAGAGGTAGGAGGATAATCACATACGAAGTGCCTGAAAAGAAGAAAGTTTCAATCTGGTGCTTTCAGAAAATACAGAGAACTTGAGAGTACAAAGGATAAGAAATACATGAAATGATTTTATTTGCTAGTTAAAAAATCTTTTTAAAAACAATTTGTGGAGTATTCGGTATCAGATACCAAAGTGTAGGTAAAAAATAGAGATGAGTCAATGAACCTAGCAGGTATAGAGTAATTTAAAAAAAAAAAAAAAAAACAATGAGGAGAAAAAGAGACTGACTGAGAGGGTAACAAGGTTGAAGGAAAGATTTCTTTTGTTTTGCTTTCTCTGCAAAGGGCAAGCTTCAGTGCACTGGCTGGGGACTGTACAAATGTGAATGAAGGAAACTGATGGAGAACAGTTCCTGTAAAAAACTGACTAAACTGGATCAAAATCACAAGTGAACATACTCTACCTGAATGCATAGGAACTCTTATTTCAGGAGCAGGATGGAGAGGAGGATGAAGATAAAGAAAGTGTTCGGAAGCTTCTACATGTTACAACAGGGGGGACCAGGGGAGTGTCAGACAGGTATTTCTAGAGTGCACTTTCTGTTCCTTGGTCAGTCCTTAAATGTCCTGCATAATTTTGATTTGTCTATACAGATCATTCTTCTACTCCCTAAAGAAAACATGAAAGGAAGGAAAAGAGGAACCGAGAGGGAAGAGATCACAGTTTAGGGTTGCATGTAAATATAGGGCAAGCCCATCTCCCTGCTCAGCAACCTTTCCACCTTCTTTTGGGAGCAGATGTAGACTTCCCTTTGGGAGACTATCCTCCGCCCATTCTGGTGATCCTGCTCAAACTATTACTCAGGTGTCCAAGTTGCCAGGTCAATAAAACTTGCCTCTCCAGGAATATTCTAGTAGTATGACACCAGGATAGAGGATGAGTAAAGTAAAATCATTCCATTTGTGGGATTTATGGGAGACTGGCCTTTAATTCCTATCACTGAGCTCCCTGCCCTCGTCTTTGTTCCCCCCATGATGTGAAGGTTTAACTCTGAGTCTAATTTTCTTCTTTTTCTTTTTGATTTCTTTTTAAACATACTTGCTCAAAATTGGTTTTGCAACCACAGAACCTTACCTAATGCAGTACTAAGTACTGGAGGTGACAATTTGACTTACTTGGTAGTTTCTTACAAGCAACAATAAGAGATATTTAATATAGAGAAATAGACTTACTCATTCTTACTAGAAAGATGACTTCAAACCTCCAGGCAGTTAAATGTTCTTCTTGCATGCTTTTCTAGCGTTCTGTGTGCATACTTTATATCATATCAAATGATATAAAGTCACCTTCCCCACCAAACTTTAACTCTTCAAAGCTAGACTACCTCTTCATTATATTTCTGTTCCATGCATTTAATTCTGTGGCAATCATCAAGTAGGTGATCAATAAATATACATTTTTCCACAGTATGAAAGAGATAGTAATAGATCAGATCTTTTTTCTGTATGTTATAAAGAGTTAGTCTCAATACTAAAATCATCACTTGCACTTATATTTGATAACATATAGTTAGTGGTTTGTGAAATATCCAAAACTCCCTTAAGTGTTTTATTCTTAACCTTGGTGGTTAAAATGTTTTTCTCTATTTAAAATCTTCTTTACGCAATGCTCAAATTCTGAGAAAATTTAACAGAACAGACAGCCCTGAAGGAGTGGCAATGCTGACAAATTCAGAATTTTCAAGAAAATTTTAGCGCAATCAATATTCCTGTATCTCAGAAATCTTTAGCTGGTAAAAAGCATCTGGTTATTAAAGAAAGGTAACATACATGGTTCAATTTTTCTAAAATAAATAAAAATTGGGGGACAATGTTGATTAATGTGGGCAAGTAGAATGATGAGCCTCCCATGTTAGTTTGCAAAATTTAATGACTCCATGCTCAATTTTGCCTTTCGGTAGTTTTAGAAAATTATGTGATAAAATACAATTTTACCTTTATGGAAATCTATTTAAAATTCACTTTGGAGCTGGTTAAATATCCCCTTATAATGACTTTCTGCTAAAGTGTTACGAGACTCACTTTTGATCTGATCATTATTTTTCATCCCAAATCAACTGGACCTGACTTCTTCCTTAGATTATTAAGTATCACGGTAATGACATTATTATATGATTAGATTTACAATTATCTTACATTTTCATCTTTTTATTATTTCACATAATACATAATATATCCAGGGCTTTTACAACACAATACTATCAATGCATTAATCTACTGATTTATTACTAATAGAGTTAAGATAAAAATAAATGCCATCATTCTGTTTATATCAATAAATGCAGCTTAATTTTTACACGTATTCAAATCCTTTTTGAATATAAAGTTTATATGGAGGGAGGGTTTCCTAAGGAAAGATGCTCCCCTTTGAAAGGAAAAGACAGCATGCATCTATATTTATAAAAATCTAGCTAGACTGTATGGTTAACATAATTGGGCAAGTCAGCTCCAGCCACTGGACAATCATGCTCACATGTACATATGGATGTAGATTTTCTAACTCCAAGTTCATTGTTGTTTCTTTCATGACATTCCAAAAAATATATATAATATATATGTTCTCCAAAACATATATGATACCTATAACATACATTATCTAATTTATCTCATTTGTAAAATAGGAAAATGATTAATACCAGCTTCATAGCACTGTTGCAAAGATTAAATGAAATATTTATATAATATGCCTAGACAGAACCTGACACAAACAAGCAATAAATAAGACATTTTTTCCTTATCTTTTCTTTCCTCTACTGTTTTCACGGCCTCTCTCTCTGCCCAGCTATAGTATATGTGAACGTACACACAACACACTAGGACCCAAGCAGGCACATGTGTTTATACTCACACAGATGCAGGGAGTGATACAGAAATCTATGGACATACTGCATATTGTCCGTAACTCTTCAACACACATACAATTTCAAATTGATCAAAAATATGCTTCCCTGGTGGTGCAGTGGTTGAGAATCTGCCTGCCAATGCAGGGGACACGGGTTTGAGCCCCGGTCTGGGAGGATCCCACATGCCGCAGAGCAACTAGGCCCGTGAGCCGCAATTGCTGAGCCTGCACATCTGGAGCGTGTGCTCCTCAACGGGAGAGGCCGCGATAGTGAGTGGCCCCCGCTCGCCGCAACTAGAGAAAGCCCTCGCACAGAAACGAAGACCCAACACAGCCATAAATAAAATAAATAAATAAACATAGAACAAAAAAAAACCTGTTTAAAAAAAAAAAAAAAAATGCTTATGTTGCCCATTTCCAAAAGGCCCTGAAAGGACTTTTAAATGTACTTTTAGAAATGACATCTAAGAGAGAAAACAGAACACAAAGGACCATGATTTAAATACTAGATGTGAGGAAGACAGAGTTGTATTTTTTCATGAAAATTTATGAGATGAATTACTTATTCTTGCTCAAAGCAAAGGTCAACTAACTTCAACAGGGCATGGACAGTGGGAATGATTACAAATAGAATTGATGTTGTCACAAAACTTGCAACTGTTCAAGCACGTGTAAAAAAATTAAATTATTGAATCAGTAGTACTTTACGTAATGAAAAAGAATCTTAGCTTGAGATTGTATGGGGGAGGTTTTATGAAGAGACTGCCTTATTCATAAAAGAATACAATATGTGGTTTTAGATGATTTTAAAAAAAAAATAAATGATTTTCTAAAATAGTAATTTAAATCAGAATTCCTATCACGAGGATCACAGAATTAAGGGGTACTTAAATGGATTTCGTGGAGAGTGTTCACTGTAGAAAGTTTATGCATAATTTATAAATATATACAGTTATCCATGGAGATGGTTTACAGCTATAATCTAAGAAATTATTTAAAGGGCATTATATTTTTTAAAAGAAATTAATTCACATAGCTATGTTGTTGTTAAGACAAGGATTAACAAACAAGGGAGAAAATCTGAAAAAGAAATTAATATCTGTTGTATACAATGTCAAGAACTTCTAGTAGAAAAGAGAAATTCTAATTTTTGTAGTGTGTCACCTTCTTATTTTACTAAGCATCTTCATAATGTTTCAGTTTGTTATGCTTAAACCCAAAAAGTATAAGGTCTGTTTAGGTATCTAAGAGCCTAGCAACAAGAAGATTGTTATAAGCCATTTGTTACTTTGCTTGTAAAACAAACTCCTTTATATAGAAATGGAAAAACAAAACTGTTCTGTTATGAACCTTTTATGTTTCTGGCATTCCACTTGTTTCTGGATGAATTATTGTTTAAATGTAAATTTTTACCTAATAAGATTTATTTTTGCATGCTTAACCTTTTGAAACATACAGACAATATGTATATGTATATTTAACTGTTATCCTTATATTAATACGATTGTTCTGAGCACACTGGAGTCAAATATATATAATTATATGATCATACAATAGTATGTACTGAATAATACCTATATAAGAAAAACACTCTTCTAGGTTTACATATGTGAATAGCTTTAAAATCAAACAAACCTGAAAATATATGTATGTGTGTATCTTAATTTATATAACATATAGTTCATCATGTACATTCAAAGAGAAGTTGGGGAAAAGCAAATGTTGAAAGAGATATACTAGACATAGGAGAATGCTCTCAGTTCCTCCAACTCTTTTTTTGTCCAACCATCTCTTACTTTTTTTCCTTATATCAATGAGTTCAATAATCCCACTCAGCTCATTATCATTAATCTACTGCTTTCACGGCAGAACTTTTCATACTAATTCTTATTCTTTCCCATTCACTGACTTCCACATAAAATAAGCATATTATGAAGAGTGAAAGGGAAAAATACTCCTCCCAAGGTCAAAAGAATAAAGGATAAAAAGTCATTTGTTCAACCAACGCACCTGAAGCAATTCTCTTTAACTAGGTAGTTCACAAATCTAAGTATAACATATTGAGAATTGTATTTTCTTTATCTGAAAGGAAACTTGTCAACAGAAGACAAGTAATCTTTATGGGGCCTAGAAAATGAGATTCAGTAGGAAGAATGTATCAGAGCATCTGAAATAGAATAACAAAACTGAGATTACAAACACCTTAATCTTATCCCCTTTCTATCTTCACTATTTTTTTTTCCTAATCTGGACTAAAAGGTCATTTACTTTAAATCCACTCATTATGAAAATTCTTAATTTTTCCCTCTTACGTTTCTACTGAAATTTTAGTTTTTAATTTCAAACTTAGCAGTATGGCATTTAAAATAGTGATTTGGCAAACCGATCCTCTCGCACCCCCTCACCCTGCTAAAATATATTAAGTCTCTGTATTAACTACAACATACAAAAAGTTTAATGCATTATTGGGTTCATTAGAACGTGAAGGAAATTTCCAAACTGTAAAACAACAAATATGAAGTTTAACTTCTAGCAGAGGTAAGAGACAAGGAAAATATAAAACATAAAGTGTTTTACCTTAAACTATCAGCAATCGGAGATCAGTATGCTATCTACAGGTCCCCCAGGTATCTGAAGAAGCTGAAGCTTGCGGCATGAACTTCAGAACCCGTAGCAAGGTCCTAGAAATGTTTATCCAATTGACTTATGATATGGTACAGGCATCAAGGTTTTTCAAAACTCCACCAGGTATTTCTCTACTGTGCAGCTAAGGCTGAGAACTACTCAGTAGAGCAAAAGGGTCCTTCAAGTGTGGTCCCTGGACCTGCAGCACCAACATCACCTGGGAGCTTGAGAGAAACACCCATTTCAGCCTTTCACACCAGCCCTACTGAATAAGAAACTCTGGGGGTAGGGTCCAGCAATTTGTGATTTACTAAGCCCTCCAGATGATTTTGACGCTGCTCTAATTTGAGAATCACTTTATCAGGGGATCAAAGAAGGTTTTTCCAAAAGAAGTTTTATCTATTTTGGGACTTCAGGTTTTAAGTAGGAGTGAAGAGGGAAAATGACGTAGGTCTGCATCTCTGACTCCTCAACCCCCAAGTTAAATTGTTCACGATGTGCTGAGATGCTGCATTTCTAATAAGCTGACAACTGATGTCCATGACACTGACTATGAGAACAGTCTTTTAATAGTGTGTGGAGAGCACTTCAGGGAGATGAGCACCGAGGATGAGAAAGTTTGGAGAAATACATTAAATGTCAGGTAGAGACTTATGGGATGAGGTTAAAAAATAAAAAGTAAAATTACGCAAAGCCTTGTAAGGAACACCAAGGTTGTGAATTTTATCCTAAGTTATAGTAAGTCATCAATAGATTTAAGCAGTGTAGGGATGTGATTAGATTTGCATTTAAAATAATCACTCCAGCCACTGAATTGAGAATAAACTGCAAGGAAAGAAAAAGTGAAAGTTAGAAGATTAACAGGAGGGTATTAGAGTCATTCACGTTAAGTGTGGTGATGTTTTTGAATTATGGATATGGTGGCAAGATAAGCAAATGTAGACATGTTTGAGACATATTCCGGAGGAAGAACCAAAATCAATAATTATTGATATGTTAGATATTAGGTAAAGACAAAAGGAGATATGAATAATACATATATAATGAAATATATTAAATGTGAAAGTATAAAATATACAAAATATGTAAAGTAGGTACCTACTAGATAGCCAAGTGGGAATAATGAGTTAATAGTTGTCTATACATGTCTGGAGCTCTGAAGAGAAGTTTGAGTTCAAGATCAAACGTGGGTGTCACTTGTATGTAGATATTTTTAAAAATACATTGAAGCTGTGGGGAGAGTACACAAAGAGAAGCTGGCATACAGTTGAGCCTGAATAAAGTCTAAAATTAAAAGATTTTCTAGAGGAAGAGTGGCCAACAAAGAAGGCTTAAGAAAAGAAGCCAAAGAGTTAGGAAGAACTCCCAGAAGACTATCAGGTTATAAAGGCAAGAAAAGAAAGTGTCTAGAATAATGTGAGACCAACACTGTGATAAGTTGTTGAGATGTCAAATAAATTTAGGACTTGGAAGCACACATTTGATTTAACAATGAAGATAATGTGCAGGAGCAAGTCCAATGGAAACTTCAGGGTAGAAATCAGATTTTTTTCAACTGCAGTAAGAAGAGAAGTAGAGAGGACCCTTGTGAACAATTCTTGTCAAAGTTAGTGCTTCTCAATCTCTTTTGCAAGCTCAATTCTCTTTTAATTTCTTAAATGTTGGGATTCCTCTCTTTGAATTTCATTCTACACACTTTTCATAAGTTATCTGAACTATATCTTTTCCTTTAAACAAAACTTTGACCTCAGAGCTATTTCGTTATATTCACCTAACTTCTTTCTGGAAATGGATTTCTATTTTGAAATTCTCAGTGGTACTTCAACCCCGAGTCCTCACCCCAAATAAACATACACATTCTTGATCATCCTCCTTTCTTCTGTGATTGGCAACAGCTTCAGTGAAGTTGCTCAAGTCAGAAACTTGGGAGTTATCTTTGACTTTCTAGTCTTTTCCATGACTAAATACAGACATTCAGATGTCCTGTTGATTTGTGTCTCTCTTACCACTCTACCAAGGATTCTATTCCTATGCCAGTCTTTTTTTTTTCAACCTATATGATTTTTCCTTCAATCTTTCTTTTCAATCTTTCTTTTCTCAATCTACCTCAATTTTGTTTTTCCAGTCTACAGCCCTCTTCCTCTCACAATTTACTCTCCAAATTAAATGCATTACTTGAATCAAATTTGATCATCTACTTCCCTTTCTTGAAATATGTTGGAGGTTCCTCACTGCAACTAGGAGGAAATCCACAATTCCCTAGCAAAATGAACAAATTTTAAAACATCACTCCCCCTTGACAATCTAGTCAGACTATATCCTACCACTTCCACTGCCATACAAAATTCTTAAACCATAAAGCATCCAGTTTCCCAAAGTACTGTATGATTTCTTTCTGTTTTTACATGAATTCTTTCCTTTATGCTCAAAACTCTTTTGGCCACACTATTTGAAATTAACTAACTCCTACTCATCTTTCAAAACTCAGTACAGGTATAATTCCCCATATTAACTGAGCTTTTGGCCCATCTCCGTTCCCCAACCCCTGCTGGCTAGGCATTCTCCCCAGGCTTGTACTGTTTCTATTATACCACTTTTTGAAAATTGTAATTGTGTGTTAACTTGTTTGTCCCCTTGACCAAACTGTGAGCTCCTTTTCTTTGAAGCACTAGTACTTGTCATATAGGAGTAATTCTATTAACGCTTGTTAAGGAAATGGGTGAATACTACATGTGACAAAAATGGTTGCTTTGCTATTGTATTAAGAGTCAAAAAGAATGTTGTTGGGATTAGAGAATTATAAAGTTACATAGACCTTAAAAATTGTTTAACATATACTTCGTTGTAAAAGTGGGGTGAAGTTATTAAGCCATATAGAATGGCTTAAAACAAAAAATGGGGCTTCCCTGGTGGCGCAGTGGTTGAGAGTCTGCCTGCTAATGCAGGGGACAGGGGTTCGAGCCCTGGTCTGGGAGGATCCCACATGCCACGGAGCAGCTGGGCCCGTGAGCCACAACTACTGAGCCTGCGCGTCTGGAGCCTGTGCTCCGCAACAAGAGAGGCCACGATGATGAGAGGCCCGTGCACCGCGATGAAGAGTGGCTCCCGCTTGCTGCAACTAGAGAAAGCCCTCGCACAGAAACAAAGACCCAACACAGCCAAAAAATTAAATAAATAAATAATTAAATAATTAAAGGTGCTAATAATTAAAAAAAAAAAAAAATGATAGTTGGAGACAGATGATCCAAAATCCAACTGCAATGTAATAGTTAACGTCCTTGGGAAACCATTTAACCTGTTTGTCAGTTAAGAGATTTAATAACCTCATAGGATGGTGTTATAGACTGAATGTGTCCTCCTCAAATTCATATCTTGAAGACCTAACCCCACCTCTAGTGTGATGATATTCCGAGGTGGGGCCTTTGGGAGGCAATTAGGTATAGATGAGGTCATGAGGGTGAGGCCCCATGATGGGATCAGTGTACTTATAAGAAGAGGAAGAAACCAAAATGCTCTCTCTCTCTCTCTCCCACCATTAGAGGATACAAGAAGGTGGCTGTCTTCAAGGCAGGAAGGGAGCCCTCACCAAGAACTGAATGTTTGCACCCAGATCATGTAACTTCCCAGCCTCTAGAACAGTGAGAAATATTTACTGTTTATGCTACCCAGGTTCTGAGATTCTGATATAGCAGCCTGAATGAATTGACACAATGGTCAAGCTCATAGGATAGTCAGGCTTTTAAAAGATACTGCATAAGAAAATGATTTATGTTCTCCATTGCTCTGATCAAATATTGGTTATAATTTTGAAGACCCAGGTCATGAAGCTATTGAAGAGGCAGAACCAGGACCAGAAATCTAGGTTCTATAGGTTTGGTTTGGGCATAGCACTGCTTGGATCTCCTAGGTTTCCAGTGGGGCCACGTGGGCCTAGAGTGGTCACAATTCATCTGCTCTGGCTGTAACTGGCCTTTTCCATTTTCCCAATGTACTATACAAATTATAACACTTTCTAGTTGTGCAGTGACTGCATCAAAGTTAGATATCACTAGCTTACAAAACCAGTCCACCTCCCCCAGCCCCACTGCCCACCGATGGTCTGTCCTGGTTGCCAGGCACTGACTGCTTTTAAAGTAGAACACTAACAGGGTTCTGGGCAGGCAGCTGTAACACTGAAGCTACTGGCCAGAGGCAGAGCTTCAGTGCCCTTTGGAACCAAGGAGGGCCTGTTTATGGTCATGAAAATGTCTTTCCAACTACTCCCGTGGCAGCTGCATGGTACTCTGATGGTATTATCTGAATTATGGATACAAGGCTTAAGTCTCTTTGAGCATCCCTTGAAATTTTTGGTTTATGCTGCTTTGATTGTTTGTACAGTAAAAAGTTGATGCACTTTGAGGGAAAATGACCTAGCCAAAGGAACTGCTGCCTAAAGGATAGAGTATCTTAAAGTCAGTAGGAGGAAAAAACTCATTACATACACCTTTGATGCCCTTGAGCCATCTGCAGTGGAGGCCAGTCCTCTGATGCTGCAAACTCTGTGTTTGGCAGAATTTAATATTGATGTGAACAGGTCTAACTTTTCACTGGGGGATAGAGTCAACCTTCTTGACTGAGAACAGAAAAGCCAGTCCTATAAAATTTTACTTCATGGAGTGATGATGGTTTATCTTCAAGGACAGTCAAGGTCACTCAAAGCCATCAAAACCACTCCATTCCAAAGTGATTGAGTCCAAAAACATCTTAAAAACATCTCAGAAGACTGTAGAACATCAGAGGGAAACATTTAATATTATTCATGTGAACATTCAGTTTCAGGAAAATCTAAAGCTGCTTGTCCAAGAATATGTTAGCTGGAAGGAAAGCGTGCAGGAGCTGAAGGGACAAAAAGGGATGCTTTAAAACTTCAACACCCAATGAGAACAGAAGGGTGGTGATAAAGATAGCCAGTTAAACTATCTGACTGAAACTGTGCTCAGATGACATTCACAGATGATGCATATGACCATGAATATACAGGTAATAACCATATAAGTATTTGCTGTAACAAATACTATAAGCAGAAGGCATATCTGAAGGTGGACATCTCTTAATCTGATTTTAGGTCATTAGAGTTTAACCATTTAGAAAGAACTACTAGAAGCTCCACTGAAGAAGCAGGTATGAGATGTGTGTCATCTGGAGGAGAGTAATACCTGTAATGTGGAAAAAGTGATTACTCTAAGAGAGGTATTAAAACTAAGGTTGGCAAAGCTCAAGTGATAACAAGATGTATCAACAAATATCATCCAAAGTGTGTTAAGACCCATGTCCAGTAACTTTAAGAAACATGATTGATTTGACAGAAGTGCAGAATTGGATAGAGACTGAGAGATTAACTAAAATAATTGCCATTGCCACTCATGTGTAGGATACTTGACACTTTTCAAAGAATTTCAAATACAGTGATTTATGTAGCAAAATCTTTCCAAAACCGAAATTAGTTTTGCCTCCTCACGACTCTGATGTCCACATAGTAAAAGACTAAATTTGTTAAAAGACTGAGTACTGTTATAGTAAAGTTGATTACCATCACACCTATATGCTGTGATTTAATTAGTATCACTCAATATCTGGTAAAGATTTTACGAAGCCTTTGTTAAAATTCAAAATCTGCTGCCAAGTAGTAACATATTATAGGGGCCCAAATTTTTAGGGGATGTGAAAGTGAGCTGCCAATTAATTCCATTTATCCAAAAATTAATACGCATTCTATCTGTACCAGAGAGGCTACATGAATAAGACAGCTTCTCAGCTTTTAATTAGAATTTCTTATCTTCTAACAACATTCCAGTGCCTGTACAAGAAATATTATTGTAACATCATAGACCAAAGTAATTGCATAAAAATACATGGGCTCTTAGAGAAGAGAAAGATAAATATACCCATGCGTGCAGCACAGCAGATGTTAAGATGAAGTTTTGGTTGTATCTGAGGCATGGAGACTTCGCTTAGGTAAAAAAAAAAAAGGGAGAAAAGGCTTTTCATGAAAAAAAAAAATACAAAAGGCGAATGAGCAGAGAACAAAGTTAAACATTCTTGCAGCCTTCCTTCTTGTCTCTCTCTTTCTAGCTTCCTCTAATTCAACCTTCACAATTCCATTGCAAAAGGAATGAAATCTCTAATCTGAAGCATGCCAATCATATGCTAACATGGGCTATCAAAGGCCCAAATCTGAATGTGTGAGTCTCTTAGTTTTCTAGTTTCATGGTTGAAATTTCCTATTTCTAAATGTATTGTCTTATTAAATATTTTGCTTCATTTTTTTAAGCAAAGATGGCATAAGAAACATTAAAAAATTCTTAGTCTGTTTCAATGCCTCCGAAAGTTAGTTCCCAAACTTTGAAAATTGCTGACACTCCTTTTTTTCTTTCTAACTATATTATTTCTGAAGCTTTTTGGAAATGTTCCAAGAAGACATGTGTGGAATGCTGCTTTGACCCACTTAAAGAGTTATTTATCCTGTGACACCTTTGGGATGGATAAAATAAATAATGTTGCCTAGTATTGGAGACATTTTCTTATACAACCAACTGTAATATAAAGTAGAATACCTTAAAAGTGAGAATTGGGGAGCAAAAGAACATGAGGAGAAAGAAATGGAGAGATTAATTCCAACCAAGGAAGACTGAGAAAGACTACAGGAAAGTGTCTACAAGGATGGGGAGGGATTATGAATGTATTTTCTGAGACGAGCTATTATTCACCTAACAATGGTCCTGATACTCTTTCCTTATATTACATACTGACATATATTGTGTTTTGTAAGCTCCTCTTTTTTACATGAGACTGTTATGATTTATTACCATGCCTATTTCTATATATTACAGATTTTATACCTGTCCCAAAATATTGTATCTATAAAATGCCTAAAATATATAATTTGACAATAAGGCAAATAGTCTCATTTATAGAGTTATACATGAATAGGTGAATATAACATACAGTGAAATTTCAAAATTAAGCTCACACTTTATAGTTGCACAGACTCTGTTAAACTGTAGAATCTGTTATATTGTACACGTACAATTTAAATGCACTCTTTTGAAACCCTTACACAACTTCTAAATCGTTATTATATTATTCAAACAATTTTGGTAAGAATTAAATCAACATCCAGTCAATCCTGGCACCCATATCCCTGTATCCATCAGCATCCCCAACTGTTGTGATAGGCATTAGTTTCCCTTCCATCTGCAAAGTTCTCCACGATGTAACTAAGAAGGTCTCCAGGAGGTTCCTGTGATCTCACGAGGATGGGCTCTTCGTGAGGGACCCTTACATGAGACATGGTAGTTAAGTTTTAGACAAAGTTGATGGCAGATGGTGAACATGCAAAAAGGAATTGAGTGGTTTCCTAAATTGTTAAGCACCCCCTGTTAAAAGATAAGCTGAGGCACATTTAAATTTTCAAGGGTTTATTTGAGCATACATCAGTTTGAATTCAGCAGTATGAAACCCAATGTAGTTAAGACTGCTCTACCGACAGGAATTAGGAGAGACCTTTTTAGAGAGAAGATGAGGAAGGAAAGCAAGGCCATTGATTGGCTAAATCTTAGACAGTTGCCTTAAATGGGAAAGCTTAGTTGGCTATTTGCGATGGGTTGTTCTTGGGTTTCATCTCCTCAGAGCTGAGTGCATTGACTCTGACTTAGATTTTGGTTTGCTTACATAGGCTACAGAGGCATGAGAGCCACCTCAGTCTAATGGCCTTCCTGTTTAATTACATTAACACCCCTCTCCACCAATACCTCTGCACACATGCACACCCCTTCCAGAAGATGTTACTAAAACAGCAAAGAGAGAGAGAGGGAAGGGGGGGGGTGGAGAGAGAGAGACAGAGAGAAGGAGGGAAAGTCAAACCCTCAGGAAATTTGTTTCACTATTTTAAGCCAAAACTACCTGATTTTCTTCTTTAATGACTGGTTTTATGACCAAATGTCCCAAAGATGCCATTTCCATTTTCTTAAAGTAACCTGCATTTTCATTACTTCAGGGTTTTCAACTCCAACCTCTCTGTAGATCATCTCCACATGAGTACCGTGCACATCCTTAGCCAATTTTTATCATCTCCTCATCTCCTCATATGTGAATAGAGCTCTTTTCATGATGATTCCTGCCACCTGCTGGGTGCACAGCTGGATGTTGTTGCCGCAGATTGTACCGTGGTCCCTTCATCCTTAACAAGGAGCTTCTCTTGAGAAGGAACATTTAGGTGGGCTAAAATTCTAGGCATAAGGAAATGTCCCAGTTCATATCTCAATCAATAATCTTTATTCTTACATCAAAAGCCAAGAAAGAACCTAACTACGTAATGCCAAAGTTTCAATGTGGACATTGTTTCTGGGATTAATTTCTTTTTGTGGAAAAATCACTGATGTTGATTCAGTATTTTTTTGGTATTTTGTCTGGGATTGCACTGAGTTATAGATCAACAGGCAGGGAAGCTGGATGAAACCTGACATCTTTACAAATGTGTCTTCACATTTAGGAATAGTGAATACGTTTCCACTTGCTCAGATCTATTATATAATTTAGTAAAATACTGTAAATTTCTTCATAAAATCAGTGCACCTTTACCGATAGGTCTATTTCTAGGTATTTTATAGTTTTTTTTCTTTCAGTTACATTATCTAATTGCCTATAGCTGGTTTATATGAAAACTGTTGATTCTGACAGAATGATTTTATACCTGGGTCATGACTCTCTTGTTTGGCAGTGTAGTAGAGAGATTTTTTTAAAAATACGTTTTTCATCCTTTTAGGATATTTTAAGCAGACTAGAGTTATATGCCTTTATTCACTCAATCTGCCATCATGATCCAGTTTCTTGAATAATATTTTTAAATTTGGGGGAGGAAACTAATTTGGGTATTCACAGCCCTACAGTCCATTAAGGACAACATAACTCATTTGTAACCTAGTAACCATTTTTGTTACTAAATCACACACTGTGGTGCTAGCTGACTAAGTAACTGCTCCAATATGCCCACCTGAAAGAGGTCACTGGAAATCTCAGTAATTTAAACATTTTAGGACTATTCTTCCACAATCCTTGCTGTCAAAAGAAATGAAAAGCTCCAAACGTTAGATTTTATCACTGAAAGTAAAAAAGAATGCAAATATAAACTTGTTCATATTGTAATTTGAGAAAATTTAATCTATAAATATTACTTTATTTAATAGAGCAAATCTAGCCAAGGAGTGAAAATGACAATGACAATTGCGATTTTCCTCCAAAACTTCAATTGATACTGACTAGTGTGATACTATTGTCACTGTCACATAGCATTGTCTTTTTATTCATTCTAAAGTTGATGTGAATACTGTATGCTTAGTACTGTGAATCCACTTATCTTCTCTACCCAGATTTTGAAAGTTATAATAACAAATACTTCTTTTGCTGTCAAATCAAATCAAATCAAAGGCATTGGTAAATTTTTCATTACCCAGGATCTCAGGCAGAAGGGCTCAGGACAAACACCAGACAACATGATATCCCAACTTAAAGATTTATTATATGTTTTAATTCCACACACTCACTTTCACATCTGACAATCCCATTCTTAGAGGTGATAGTTATTTTAGGGGTTGTATGGTTGGTTTAATGTGTGTTCCAGTTTAGAAATTATTTTTTTAGGTTCTTTCTTTATTGCATTTTTCTTTGGCATAACTCTACTTATATTCGTTTTCTCTTTCCTTTTATTCTTGAATTTTTATCCTATTTTGAAAATGGCCTTGTGTTTCACTTGCTTTGAAGATTAGTGTGCATGCAGGTTAACTGCTTGTTTGTATTTGTTTTCTGTTTTAAATATTTATTTATTTGTTTGGCTGTGTCAGGTCTCAGTTGCGGCACGTGGGATCTTCCTTGCGGCTCACGGGCTTCTCTCTAGTTGTGGTGCACAGGCTCCAGAGTGCGTGGGCTCAGTAGTTGCGGCACACAGGCTCTCTAGTTGTGGCACACGGGATTTAGAGCACACGGGATCTAGAGCGCATGGGCTCAGTAGTTGCAGCACGTGGGCTTAGCTGCCCTGCAGCATGTGGGATCTTAGTTCCCCAACCAGGGATCGGACCCACATCCCCTGCATTGGAAGGCGGATTCTTAACCAGTGGACCACCAGGGAAGTCCCAACTGCTTGTTTTTTACATAATAAAGTTTTATTGAACAAAATATTGACTTTATTTCCATATCTCTCCTTCCATTTTTCACTCAAGCACTTCCTGCTGGTAACCACTAGATAGTTCAGTAAGCAAAACTTTTCTAATTTAAAAACACACAATTTGGAATTCTAGTCAATGGTCCTGTCTCTCAAAGAGTTGTGCTCACTAACTTGATGAAAATATACCTTTCTTATTAACCTATATATCTCCAATGTGGCAGTCACGGAGATGTGCCATGATGATGCAAGGATAGACTCCCTGTCCGGCTCTGGAGAGTGTGGTTCAGATGACAGCTTCCACTTGTTAAGTCTTTCTCATTCACCACAAATTTTGAGCCAAGGCCACTCTCTGGATGCAGCAGATAGTTGAGTAAACAAGGTGGTACAAAGGTTGCGTCATTTCTGCTTAACAAAGGACTCTTCTAACAGGCAACCTTTCATTCAGACCTCTCTGTTGGATTGGCAAAATTTAATAAATCCAAAACCTGGCCTGAAAGTTTCTCCTGCAGAATCCTGCTTCTTCCCCCCATCTTTATTTTACAGGTGTTCCTCCACAATAAACCTTTGTAGACTTTCTGTGTAGATCCTCAGCATATACTTCTCAGAGGATCCAAATTGCATAACATGAAAACACATTAGTGCAGGCTGCTGAATTATGACATTTATCCACTGGGTAAAAACACTTCTGCTCTTAGCCTTGATATCATGCGGGATGATATATTTATGAGTCCTTTATAATCATAGTCTCACCAACCATACAACCATTTGTCTAGAATTGTGAAAAAATACTTGCCAATATGAATAGTGTGTGACAAAGTCTATAATCATCAATAATCATCAGTTTGGTTTATTATTAAGTATGTAATGGTTTACATATTTTTATGAGGTACTTCAGACCCTCAAACGTGAGAAATAAATTATACATCCATATTATAAGTTCCCCTATTGCTACAGTTTCAGAAATGAATATGGTACTTTCCAGTTTGAAAAGAGCTGTTTTCAATGTCATTCTTCACTTCAGCTGCAGAAGTGTAGAGGACATCCTATTTTACCTTAAAATAACAGCAGCAACAACAGCAAAAGCACAGCATTGCTTTTTTCAAAGATAAAATTACTTTAACATTTTATGTTTTGAATAAAATGATTTATTGTGGGGTAGAGAGTACATGTTTACCTTAAAAAGCACAAGCTTTTCATCATGATCCTAGCAAATCCAGATGTAACTCATTCAAAATATAATGAAACATCTCCCTGTGCCCCTTTAGAACACATTAATGTTTATGGAATTCCTTGTAAGTAGATGTAGGCGTAGGTGTGCATGTGGGGGGCGGGGGGGTGTATACATACAAAATAAGACAGTACTAGTAGCAAGGCTAATAAATGCTCCTACAATTATTTCAAGTGGTGGTTTTCGTTTTCCATCTTATTTTCAACAAATATACAAAATCTCACAGATGCTAATGTATACTCTATTTTATTATTTAGGATTCTGTTGGTTTCAAGTGATAGAAATGCAGGTAAAATGATCTTAGGCAAGATGTGGACTACGGCCACCAGAACCAAGAACTTGTGACGCAGTTGTGCTCTCTGCCCCTCCTTCTGTGTCTCTCTCTCTCTCCATTGCTCATCTTTGCCTCTCTTGGCCTACTTGTTTTTTGCATAAATTCACATTGGATTGGGGGTGGGTGGTATATTTGTCCTTGAGAATCAGTTACCTTACTAAAATCCAAAGGCAATTGTTTGACAACTGTTTGATATGCTAGGGAGTGATGGAGCAAGATTTGATTGCCAAATAAGCATGCTCTAGAGCTCCTGGTGTTAACATGTGCTCTATACCCATTCCACAGCTAACATGTATCAAAAATTTTTTATTCTTCCTTTCAGTAGGTGGAAGATTTATTCTAATTCAACCAATATTAATAACAATCTACCATATTGCAGACACTGCATTAAGCACGGGAAATATGTGGATAAATACAGTATAGACCTTTCCCTGAGGTAGTATATAATACAATAAGGAAGAAAAAATATAAAAATAAAATAATGAAAATATAAATATATATGATATTTGCTATAAGAAATTTGTATGTAAAACTTTACGTTAGTAAACTTGATTATCTTTAGGAAAAAAGGGTAGAAATTTGGGAGCAAGGAGAGATTCTACATTGGAGGTGATGCCTGATGAACATTTGGAAGAATTGATGTGTTTAACAGTTGAATTTTATAAATAAGAACATAAAGTGCTAAGGCATAGAGTCACAGAATAACACAGCACTTTGAATAATTGTAACTGTTTCAGATAAATGGAGAAAAAAGCACATGAGTAAGCTTAATAGACAGAGTTAGATGGAGAGCCAAAGCCAGAAAAAGAAAGATCTTAGAGGTTATGAAAAGAATCTTGGAATTTATTCTAACATAATTTAAAAATTTTAAACAGGAGTTGGGTGAGCTAGGGGCAGTGAAAAAAATGTTTTTAATTTTCATTTTAAAGAGATCTTCCTGGCAACAGTATGGAGAAAAGATTCATGAGTAATTGACTGTTGGCCATTAAATGAGATCGGGGGCAAGAAGTATAATTTCTTGAACCAAATCAGTGACACTCCAGATTGAAGACTAATGATAGAAACCTGAGCATCGTTTACAGCATGATTTCTAAGAAAAATGCTTTAGAACAGACCTTAACTAAAACAAACAAAACAAAACCGAAACACTTGTCTCTTAATTGTGGTTTAGTGATGGTTTGTATTCATCACATATACATACCACTTAGTTGTCATAAGTAAATATATAATTTGATTCAAAACACAGAAAAAGAAAATAGAACTGAGTGATAGTAACATATATTAACACCACTATCCATGTCTATTAAATTTTTATAGGCCTATCATGAAAAGAATAGAAGACATTATGAGAAAACCTTCTGATCAGTTCTAAAATCATGTATTTGACTTTTCAATGCTCTCCATTATTTGGCACCACTCCCATATATTAAAAACCATTTCCAACTCGCACTCCGCAGCCACACTCGAAAACGGCCACTCCCTTCTCCCTCTTAAATGCTCTATTTTCTTCCTGACTCCATACATTTAATTGTATTTTCTCCCATCATGACATGCCTTTCATTCTTCTGTCAACACAACTATATCCTCCCCAATTCTCAAGGCCTGGCTTGAGCCTTATTACTGTAACAGCCCATGCTAATCATTTCCTTCTCTTATTTCCTAGGAGTGAAGGAGTAAGATACAATTTAGCTTTTAAATTTATCTCCCTCTTTAGACACAGCGCCTTGATGGAAGGACTAAGTCTTAAAAGGCTTTTTTATACTTCACATAGCACAGTACTAAAGGCATAGTAAAATTTTGCTAAATAACTTTTCAGTGATTCATGCTGGTGATATCAGAATGGATTGGCGTCATTTTGCTTGTTCAAGGAAAAATCCTAATTAAACAGCAATGGTAGAAGTTTTTAAGTGGATGTTCAATCAATGTTGCATACTCCCTGAGTTTGTGCTACTTCTATTAGAACAGAATGACCAGATGAGAGATCGAGCTGGATTTTTTCCTTGGCCCCATTCCACGATAACCTCAGGCAGTCTAATTAATTTTTAATTTTCTTTCTTGGTCAATTCAAGTACAGGGATGTTGTAAAGACAAATAACTGAGAATTAGAGAAGGAAATACTTCCGTTTGATTGCTAACACAATTTTGTTAAAATATGCCATATAAAATCTATGTTACAGAACATTATATAAAAATAAAATGATAGAAGATTCTTAATAGCTAAAGCCCTTTAAAATTTCATCTTAAGGACATAATATGCATAAATTGTACATTTTACAACAGATTCTGACACATTTTATTCATTCTACACATAACGCAAATTTTTGCAGGAGCCAGTTATTGGAAATGAATGAATTCAGTGATATGCCTCATAGTAGTTATTGGTTCAGTTGAACTACTGAATTAATACTAACTTTAAGTTTTAGACTGAAACTTCAGCTCGTTATCTACAGAATTTTTTTTTTTTTTTACATGAAAGATGGAGACAATTTTAAATGAAAAATTTAATCTAAATGTGCTAGGGAAAAATCTAAGAGGATTGAAAAACTCCCACAGAATGTAAACAAACTATTTTTACCCACGTCACACCCTAAACAAGAAGTGCTTTCTAACTTTAGAAACTGTGAACGACTCATTTAAGGTGGATGTTTTTCATAATTTTTAAAAACAACTATAAAAATTATTTGACAATTTCAGAGGATTTGGGGGCAAAATGTAACTGTAGTGCTTAAAAGACTTGAATTATCTTTGCTGGTGAACAATTTTGTTTAAAACGTAAAAATCAGTAAAGTATATAAAACTAATGAATTCCACTGGAGAATATTAGCCAGAAAAGTAACTAGAGCAAAAGGTATTTGAGAAACTGAGAGGGAGAAAGACAGACAGACAGACAGACAAATAGATAGGTGTAAGGTTAGTCCAAAGTAGGAACCTACTCTAATAGTTGCTGGGGATCTGTGAATGGAATATTCTTCTTTCTGACAAAGGCATGGAGAGGAGCGTGTGGTAGCCCACTCAGCCATATTCCACATATTAGAGAAATTCAGAACTGAAATATCTGTGTCCACCTTCTGCTTAATGGTACCGATAGCAGAGAATTCACAAATATTTCTATTATTCTCATATCTTTTTATCTCAGACAAGTTTGATCTCTTTTCTCCCTTCCATTTCCCCCCACCAGATACTGAAATACATATTAAGATAATAAAAACAAGCTTCTGTTGACTTACTCTCATAATAGTCAAGAAACACAATATAGGGGCTTCCCTGGTAGCACAGTGGTTAAGAATCTGCCTGCCAATGCAGGGGACACGGGTTCGAGCCCTGGTCTGGGAAGATCCCACATGCCACGGAGCAACTAGGCCCGTGAGCCACAACTACTGAGCCTGCGCGTCTGGAGCCTGTGCTCGGCAACGGGAGAGGCCGCGACAGTGAGAGGCCCGCGCACCGCGATGAAGAGCGGTCCCCGCTTGCCGCAACTAGAGAAAGCCCTCGCACAGAAACGAAGACCCAACAAAGCCAAAAATAAATAAATAAATAAATTAATTAAAAAACAAAAAACAAAAAACAAAAAACCCACAATATAACAAGCCTGCTCTTAGATGATAAGCAACAATTAGAATGTGAACAAGTAAAAAAAAAAATGAGCTCCTAACTTGAGGCTTTAGAAAATTTTATTTGAAAGATCTTTGATTTATTGTGTTTGTATGTGTGGTTAACTGAATCAAGCTACATGTAATAGTGCTGTTTTCACAGTGAGAAGTAAAATATCTGTGATAATAAATTACCCATTCGTAGCTCTTTTTAATATAGAAGACGAAACTAAAATCATAGGTTCTCAAGAGAGCTCTTTTAATAAAAAAAATTAATATATCCTCTATCTTTGATGGCTGGAAATAAAAGATCCTGTCTTTTCCCATTTACCTTCAGGGGTTTTTGTTGTTGTTACTACTTGGGGTTTTTTTGTTTTTTAGTCTTGAATTATTTAGCCAATAATCAAATCTCAGACGTGGAAGTGACTTGAGTATCATCCACTCCTTTCTACCATCCATTGCCTGAATTCTACCTATAACCTGACTGAGAGACAGTTATTTATTCTTTACCCAAAGATTTCCTTGTGGTGAGAGTCAGGCCCCTTTCTCTGGGAAAGCATGGACTAAATTAAATTGACCCTGCTGAAATGGAAGTAAATTTTTAGTATCCATCTTATAAATGCAATGTATGGTATCCTTTATTTGAGCATATATTTTTATCAAAGAACATAAAATTTCATGCTTTTAGCATATTCACCATACATTTGCATCATTCAAAGAATGTGATGTATTTTGTTCTCACAATAATACTGTTATTCTGGGCATTTTCTTATTATGTATTGTCAACTATTTTTTTTTAACTTAAATACAAGAGTTTCCATTAATTTTTGTAAAACACTAGCTCTTTATTTTGACTTGTTTTCCATGTGTCAAAATTATTTTGATTGTTCATTCCTCACCAGAACTTTCACTGTCCTGTCCTGCATTATGCCATTTGTAAAAGAATTAACAAAAACTCTGATAACAACAACTGTGCAAGGAACAGATGATGCCGGAATCAAAGCAAGGGTAGACTCTTGGTGTTACCATCAGTCCTCTTTAAGGATTCTTGAATCATAAACAATGTAAAGACAATTAGGGGCCCAGCCTCAAGTGATCATTCATTTAATACATTGTTAAGATCTCACACAAAAAAAGTAATTCTAATTCCTGTTGAATACAAATATGCTGGAGGAACGGTAAAAAGGAGTGATTGCAGAAACCCTCTGACTATAGGAAACTCTGGGTTATTTGAAAGTGAAAATTTATGGGATCAATTGGTCATTAAGTGCATTAACATGATTTGGACCTAATTAATGCCAGTGATTCCTCTAGTAAGACTTCATTCATTCATTTTTTTCATTTTTGAACATATAAAAATTTTAGCAAGAGGTAGCTGCTATTAATAATAATTATTATTATTACTATTATTTACTATCAACACTACTATCACTAGATGCCCCCCAGATCTGGGAAATTCAGCACTGAACAACACAGAGAATTTCTTTTTCTGACAAAGTACAATTTGTGAGAGGGAAACAGACAATGTAGCAACATTTGTTTGGACGGTATCAAGCAGTGACGAATGCTTTGAAGAAATAAAATATAGTAATAGGAAAATGTAAAGTCTTGTAGTTGGAACAAATTTGTTAAATAAAATAAAAATAAAGTGGCTTATAATGCTAAATTGCTTAATAAATATTAGTTGAATGAATAAATTAAAAAATGAACGCCACAAGGGGAAAAGGAAATGAATGAATGAATGAATGAATGATTTGGAGGAGAAAAAGACAAATAGGACAGAAATCATTCTCAAAATGCCCACCCATCAATCTCAGAGAAAATGCAGATAAAATTGCCCCTCAGAATTTCCTGCCCACTCCCCAAAGTTGCCTTTTTGTGACTTTTCCCCTGGAAGGGCTATTCTTGTTTCAACAGGGAAACAAATCTTGTTGAGAACACACTGTGTATTATTCCTAGACTCTCTTCCAAAAGATGGCCCTGAACTCCTCCTGCCATGGACAGTATTTATAGATCTCTCTCTGGAGTGCAGATCAGCTGTTTATAGTAGGCTAACACAGAACACAGGGCAACAGGAGGTGTCACAGGGCTCTTGAACCATTTTTGTGTAAAGCCCTAAAGTGAAATTTCAAATGCAAATCTGAATGAAAAATAATTAGTATTTTCTTTCCTTATCCCAAGGAGTCAGATCATGTAAACTATTGTATCAAAATGAAAACAAAAAATAAACCCATGCTCCCTAAATGACAATTTCAGTCGTTGGAATTAATTTCTCAGTTGAACAACATCTGCAAGTCGGATTGTTCTTTTGCTGTTTCTGTTCAACTCAAAATATTTTCTGACAGATGGTGATATAGCAATAAATAAGGCCTGTGTACTTCAGAGGCTGGAAAGAGCCTGGGCTCATGAAATAAATATCATAAAGAAATATATTTTAAGGTGTCCCTATGTTTACTGAGCTCTGAGATCGTAGAGGAAAAAAATCTCATTTATATTGCAGAAAATAAAGTTTCCTACCTCCTTTCGTACTTCCTCACAATACTAACAAAAGACTTATGGTGTATTCCTGGCAGAAAATTCTGGCCACAAGATATCTCCTTTGTGGACACTAAATATAGTACTTTTTAAATGGTTATTTGGTGTAAAATTTGTAGGTGAGCAAAAATATCTAGTCGATTTTCCATTTCCTAACTACAAGACAGAATCAACTGAATTTAAAACAAACATTTGTGAAACCAATTAGGTTTATTCAAGAAAAAAGAAAGGAAAAATAACTAAGCATGTTAACATTAAGCTTATGAAATGCAATACTGTATGTGGAAAAATTCCTGGATTCGTGAAGCCCTTTTATTATTTTTTTTAAGTCACAGTCATGCCTAAACCTGCTGGTAAAAGAACACTGAACGTAACTTTAAGGTAAATCAAGATGATACTGTTTTAGTAAAATAATGACAGACTACTTTGCCTTAGGAACTGGATGTGACAAAAATCAGTGTCTGGAATGCTTGTCATTCTAGTCACAAATGCCACTTTTACCATGCATTGCAAATAAACTAAGGCTTGATATATACTCTAACATACACACTAGAAAAAAGTTTCCATTTTAAACTTAATATTTTTTTAAACGTTAGGATTCCTTGTGTAGTATAAAAGCTATTTGACGTAGCTTAAGCAGGCAAACTGTAATAAATCAGAGTCCGTGTATAACACAAAGATTTTGCTGTCCTTTTGCCCTAAATCTATAAGCAGCAGATTTTATTTATTTCCAGAGCAATTAACTAAAACACTTGCTTTTTAAAGCCTAAAGAAAGAAAAAGAAGAGAGTACTTTGCTACCTTCTATTTCTGACTTGCTACAAAATCACAGAACTTAAATAAATTTAAAACACTAGGTGAGGGAGTAATCATCACATTAAAATGATTAATAAAATATATGACTAATATCCTATGAGATCTGAACCTTATTTCTTAAGATTTGAACTGCTTTATGATTTTGATGCCCTAGCTCTCTCAGAGATTACCAAAAAATCTACTGTTGCTTAAATCTTCAAATAAAAAAAAACTGTTCTCAGGGTACTGAATTTTAAATTTGTTTACGTCTGTAAGAATTTCTAAGGAGAGGCATAAAAATAAAATTATTGTAAAATATATCACTTGGATTACAGAGAAGAATAAACACAAAAGCCATGTAAGTGTATGTTTCTGTATGTGTGTGCGGGGAAGGCTGTAGAAAGTAGGTTAACTTTATATAGGATATAGGAAATCTAATGCTTGTGTTATTATATAATAAAAATAGGTTAGATGAATGGTATTGAACAGATTTTTTAGTGATATACAATATGCTCTGCTAAAGGCTTACTTTAAAATAGAAACTATAATTTGCAAGGAAATTATGACTCATGGAAACAAATCTCTTAAAGCAATCAATCTGACTTTTTTTTCCACTAAAAATACAAGTCTGAAATTCTCTCCTCTTGAAGCTTTTGCATATCCAATAGACTTTGATTCTTTTTCTTCTCTGTATCTATGCTTATCTATGTTTAATTTTTGTTTAAAATGCTAACTGAACCATATTTAAAATGTCTTCTATTGAAATGATATTTATTTTCTTCTTTGTCTAGATGGTGTATAATACAGCTATATAAGTAGAATTTAGAAAACAAAAGTTGTTTAGTTTTCTACTAAAAATAGTATAATTGGGGGGAAATGTTATAATCAGATTATGTACATTTGTGATCCAATACAGAGATTTACACACACACACACAAATATATATATATATATTGAATGTTGAATTAATCATATCACTTCTCAGAGAAACTTCAGGCTGTTTATAGATAAATACTATCCATGTTCAATTTTTTGCAATTATTTTTCCCAATTGTTCCAAATAGATACTTGAGTAACACAAAAAACATACTTGAGTTTTTGCATCAAATAATATACTCAGAATAGCACACCCTTTGCCGAGAATGTTTGTAATGTTTGTTTTTCTTTCAGTGTTTCTAGCACCATATGATACAACATAAATTTACAATAAAAGAAACAGTGTTTCGATAACGTTCATTAAGAATTTTGTAATTAAGGTAACACAGTGTCCATCTCCATGATTACAGCTCCTATCACTTACCTGCCTGTCATATTCTCTAACGGCTGAAGATGAAAAGTAGACTTTCAAACTCAGTATAGGTTATACCTTTGTTTTTCTTTGTATAATCAACCATATCTTACAAGGAAGGAATTCCTCTACAGAGTTTCTATTTGGCTCAGATCAAATAAAAAAGGCAAACATTACTGGGAAAATTGCCATTTGTCAACTGTTCCATGTCATATCGTGTGGTGATACAGTTCTCTACACAACAAATGTCAGAATGCTGACACTCTACTGTACAAACTAAAACAAGTACAAAATGGAGCATAAATAATCTAAAAATATTGGCAGCAGTACATTCCTAGATGAATGGAGTTAGTGATGACTAATATTTTCTTCCAAAGGCTCTAGTACACCTTTATATATTTTCTATAGGACATCCTTAGTGGGAGGGGAACAGAGAACACATAAGAGTCAAGTTATTTTTACAGTTAACAATGAAAAAAAGATTTTGAATCCTTGCTTAATTAAAAATGGAACAGTACAAGAGGGTGACTCATTTCTATCATAAGGAGCTGAAAATTAAAAATTAAGCAATATCCTAAAAGTATAAGTGCAATATCCTAAAAGACTGATTCAAATACTACTTCACATAAAAACCTTCATATAGATCCCAAAGTTCACTTATTTATTTAGACTATTTGTTGATATCACAGCACTGTCCTTTCTTAAATGCAAAACAAACAAAACAAAAAAGCAGGTAAAGAGAAGGGTATTTATTGCCTCAAATAGTTCCTTATAATGGTAAAACAATTGCTTCCTTTCTAACTGACTGAAAAGTTACAGGATACAGTCCTCAAATATTCAAATCTTACCTTTAGAGATAAACGTGAATGGTTTCTTCATCCAATTGTGATTCAACATTCCCTAACCATTAAGGTACTAATTTATGCAAGAAAGTAGAGGTCCTAATATGTGTTACATTTTATTCGGAAATATAGATGACAATCCCTCTTACTAGGTAGCTTAGAGTGACTAGTTCTTGCCATAATGTTGTCATAGTGATAGTGACATCAATGTACTTCATGGTAATCAGTGCAGCGATTTATCTGAGAAAATATTAGTGCTGATTCCTGATGCGTTTTACATTTTAAAATGCTGAAAAATATACTATTTAATATATTACAGGTAAATGGGCTTTACTTAAGTAAAGCAGACCAAAACTCTAGACAGACTGATTGATCCATGTATCTGCAAAATGTACATTAAAAAAAAGCATCTGAATGGATAAAGGGGATATTGATGAACAAGCCAGGAGATCATGATTAACCGGTTGCTAAGGAAGATCCTGCTCTCAAGTGCCTTTGCCAAACACAAAAGCTCCTCAAGTCATGGGCTCGGTTTAATTATTTTGTTAAATCCTTTTTAATTTCTTTGGACTCCAAGAGTGATATGGTGGTGATAGTCCTGAATTCTGGATTCCATCCCTCACAATCTTGGCAAACACTTTCAGTCCTCACCTTTCATGCCAAAGGGTTGTTACTGAAACTTCAGATGTTACACTTGGTAGTTCAATTACCTCTTACTCCAATGCCTTGCAGACTAATGTCACAATAAGCAACGAGAAGAACATTGGCAGAACCTCTCTGAGATGGAGAGGAATCCCCCGTTTTTAGGTCACCAGCACATTAAAAATGAAAACAACGTATATAAACAAAAAGGGTTATAATTTTGTGTATTTAAAATGGCTTCTTTTTATAAACTATTTTAACATCAAACTATGATACAATAATTAGGCTTTTCACACAAAATTATAGGATTTATTTTAAAAATAATAATTCATAATATTATTAACCAGTAAGGGATCCCATGCTGAAATTTGGAAGAACATTACTCTCTTTTCCAATCCAGGCAACGAGTCTCTGTAACTGATTGTACAGCCTCATTTTGAGACCTTAATGCCTTCATGCATGTGTGAATATGGCCAGTCATAATGCTTTATCTATGAGTAATTAATCCTAATTAAAATAAAGGGATATCAGAGGCACTCAGGGCAAAGTAGACCTTACCATAGCCAAATTCCAGACTCAGAAGTATTTTTTGTTTGTTTTTTAAATTTACACTTTCTGGTTTGTGTAAAATCTAAACACGGGGAGGGGGAAGGGTAAGCTGGGACAAAGTGAGAGAGTGGCATGGACATATATACACTACCAAATGTAAAACAGATAGCTAGTGGGAAGCAGCCGCATAGCACAGGGAGATCAGCTCGGTGCTTTGTGACCTCGTAGAGGGGTGGGATAGGGAGGGTGGGAGGGAGACGCAAGAGGGAAGAGATATGGGGATTTATGTATATGAATAGCTGATTCACTTTGTTATAAAGCAGAAACTAACACACCATTGTAAAGCAATTATACTCCAATAAAGATGTTAAAAAAAAAAATCTATCAATTTTTGGAGGATAAACTATGAAAACCGTAACTGGATTACTTTCAGTTAGCTATTTGCTTCGTTAATCATTCTCATTGGTTGGACTCTGAAAAGTAGCATTGCTTCTTTGCCAGCCTTGTAATTTCACTTCAAAAACAGTGACTTAGACATGGCCAAACACGATAATCTCTCTGCACTGACAGGAATATCTTTTAGTTGATTAAAAAAAGGATGTGTTTACTCAGGGCTCTGTTAATAAAGATAGATTTCATAGAGCTGATTTTGATTCAGTATTATTAATCAAGGGTTTTATTTCCATTTAGGCAATTTTCACAAGTCACAGAATTGATATTTGCAGTTTTGAGTATTTACTTTATGCCATACCATCTCAGACCGGTTTAGTGTGGAGGGATTGGAGGCCAAAAGCAATGCTGAATGTTTGCTGTCAGTAGTCTGTTTACTCGCTATATTTACATCTATAGGAACATACATATGAATATATTCATACTCTTGAGAAATTATCATAGATCAGAGCTTCCCAAATGGAGGCTATTTTGCCACCCAGGAGGCATGTGCCAATATCTGGAGATATTTTTGTTTGTCACAACTTGGTAAGAGAGGGTGCTACTGGCATCTATTAGGTAGAGGACATGGATGGTGCTAAACATTCTGCAATGCACAGAACAGGCCCTCACAACAGAGGCTGACATGGTCTCAAATGCCTCAAATGTCAATAGTGTCATGGGGTAGGAACACTGCTATTCACACACACACACACACACACACACACACACACACACAGGATATATAAAACAAGCTGATAATCATGGCCACATACTGTTGCTCAGAAAAGTAGATCAAATAATTTGCATCTTATAAAATGTTAATGTATCAAGGTTTAATCTTAAGCATGGTATGTGGTGAACCATCCCAGTTTTCAGACACATGCTCAGGCTACCTCAAAACCAGTACCAGTGCTGGACACTGTTTCTTATATGTTGTAAGTAAACATGTGGTTTGCTGAATTGAGTTGAATGTATCTTGCTGCAATGGATATCTATTTGGGAAAGTCACCATACTTCCACTCAGCAAGACTTGCTAGACAGTACAACCCTAAAGGATGCATGATAGCCTGTTTACATTGTGCACATGCTCTGTCTGGATGGCTAACCATATTGTCAGGAGCATATTTTGTTTTGTATTACTAAACATGTGTCCAGGAAAACATTTACCACCCAGAAGAGTAGAGATCAAATCCAAGATAACACACTATCTCTGGTAGAAAAGAAAAAAAAAAAGGAAAAGAAAAAGAAAGATTAATTCAAAAAGATTTGAGATATCAAGATTGCACAGAATATTTTATCATAATTGGTATATCTGTCTTCTTTAGCTTAAAAATGATTTTTTTCCCTAACTGCATGTTTCGTTTCTTACTTCTCATCACTTTTTCTCCCCAATTGTCCTATCTTATCCTTCAGTTAGCAAACATTCACCTAAAATACCCGATATACTCCATAAAATTATTCCTACAAATAATACTGGAAGTAGTTGAGGGAATTACTAGGCACTGGTATTGCAGAAGAGAACTGTCCAATAGGACTCTCTGCTCTGTAGGAAATTCTATTCTGCACCCACCAACACAGTCACAACTAGTAGCACGTGCCTACTGAGACCTAGAAATGTGGTCAGTGTACCTAAGGAAAAAATTTTTCAATATCATTTTATTTAACTTTGACTAGGAGCTAGTGTATTGAAGAGTGGAATTCTAGAATACCGATGACTCAAAGAAATTGAGGTTACAGGAAACAGATAAAACCGATTTGAACAGAAGGACAGAAGAAATACTAAGACAAAAAAGGAAAATGATTATGATGAATCAATGCCTATAAGAGTTTAATCTTCTTTTGACATTTAGGTTCTTTTGACATTTAGGTTCCACGGCTTTATTGGAGGTGGAAATGTCTTATCTAATTTTTCAGCAACTTGATGTGACTTTGCTTTGGGGCAATTCTAGGAATTTACAAACTTCAGATTTGGGTGAAACATTCCTGTAATTGATTTATAGTAAAAGAAAACTAACTACATGTTTTATGAGATTTAAAGATTTTTTTGATAGAGGAACAAAACATATGGACATCTGGATAGATGAAAGGGAGAAGTCTGCTATTTAGCACTCCAGAGGAGAGATGGCTGCCAGACAGGGACACAGAAGAACTGCCCTCTCTACCACCCCAGCAGGTATCAGCAAGCTATAGCTGTAGGGGATAAAGGGGAGAGAGTCAGCTAGGTTCAGAGAGATCCCTGTGGGTTGGCTAATTTGGATGATTTTTCAGGCTCCGGGCATAGGGGCTGTCCTCAGTTTTGTCTGGTTCCTGACCCTGAGGCAGTTAGCATGGATGCACCATGATCCTGAATGTGAGAGCCTGATAAGGGAAGTGGTTGGGTTGTGGACTTAATCAGCTGCTCAAGAAGGAGAACTGACCAGCTTTTAGTCAGGCCCTCAAAACTGGGTCAAGACAGCGCAAAAACAAAACTCTCTTACAGTTGACTTCTTGTTGTCTTGGCATCAGTTTTGAGTTCAATTATTTGAAGAATTCCAGTAGCCCAAGTAGTAGAGGAGACTTCTACAGAGTGGCATATAAATGCCCCTAAACTGCCTAGGAAAACATTTTATTATGGGAGTCAGAAGGAGGGAAACAAGTAGAAGTATAAATAGGTCAACCGTATCCAAGTTTCCTGTTTATATGGCAAAAACAGATCTGAAGTTTGGGGGTCTCTAACAATATCATGGTGGACTTGTAAGGTGTGTGACAGTATGAATTATGTAGTTTGTGATAGTAATATCTTGGTGTTTCCCTTGAGTCAAGGTGGTAGGTGCAGCAGTTTTGTTGACGGAGAGTGTGAACTGCTAGCTCAGCAAGGTATAGGTGAGTCGTATTTGTTTGTAGCCATGGGGAAGGGGTGGTTTTGGTGGCCGTAGACACAGGGTGGGCATTTGTGGGGGGCAAGGTAGAGCAAGAAGGGAAGTAGGAGAAGGCTCTGGGGAGTGGGAGGTCCAACTGAAGGGTGGACCAATGTGAGGAAGTTACCTACCTGGGGAAGAACTAATTTCCATTAATTTTTTAATAGCACAGAGAGCAGTAACCTTTGTAAGATTTCCCTTTAGGTATGCAAGTATAGCTATAGAACAAGGAGCATACCACAAGCTAAGTAAACAGCAAACTCAGGAAACACAGAATCCCTAACATCCAACGAAAAAAAAAAAAAAACAATAACTGTTTCATGTCAGCATCTTAGGAGAGACAACTGGTGGGTGTTGCTGGTATGGTGGTCTCAGTGTCCAGGGAGTAGTTTTCTCTGTCACAGGGTGCAAAGTCATCTCCAGTGGAGTAGTCTTAGGCCCAAGTAGTGTCATCTAGGGTGATACCTTCTCAAGAACAAGCTCCTGGTCCAGGGCAATGCGGTTTGGGATATGGCACTGGGGGTATCCTTTATAAGTGGATACCCACTCAAGTGAATATGGGTTTTGTTTTTGTGGCTCTGTGGTATTATAACAAGACTGAGCTTCTTTTTTTAAAAATTTATTTATTGATTTATTGATTTATGGCTGCATTGGGTCTTCGTTGTTGCGTGCGGGCTTTCTCTAGTTGTGGCGAGAGGGGGCTACTCTTCGTTGTGGTGCACGGGCTTCTCACTGCAGTGGCTTCTCTTCTTGTGGAAACCTAGGCGCCTGGGCTCAGTAGTTGTGGCACACAGGCTCAGTAGTTGTGGCTCACGGGCTCTAGGGCACTGGCTCAGTAGTTGTGGCACACGGGCTTAGTTGCTCTGCAGCATGTGGGATCTTCCTGCACCAGGGATTGAACCCATGTCCCCTGCACTGGCAGGCGGATTCTTAATCACTGCACCACCAGAGAAGTCCCAAGACTGAGCTTCTTGTAAAATATCAAGGCGATTTTGGTCCTGGGAGCTTGACTTATATCTTTCAAACAAAGTCTTCGTGGGTGCACAGCTAGCAAAGATGATGCTTGCCTCAACGAAGTTGCTATCACTGAACTGAAGCACCGGAACCCAACTGACAATTAAATCCCTGATTAAGGGTGGCCACATCTAAAAGCTCCCAACTGTCCAAGATTCTGTCCAGATGGGTGATGAAAGGGATTCTACTGCAGATAGGTTTTTAAATCACATGGCCTATTTGGGGTGCATCTTGTTAATAGGATGTCACGTTTGTCAACTAAAATATCTGTGGCTGAGCTTGGAGCTCCAGCATAGCCTATAGGCAGGCCCTCCAATTTAGGCAATTACCATGGGCCCTTTGCCTCAGTTGTTGGCTTGGTTGGTAATGGAAAAGCCAGTGAAGACTTCAGGTTGTAGGGGTGTGGGCTCCAGCATCTGCCAAGTTTGGTTAAAACAATGGTTTACTTGGAGTGTTGGAGCCTCTGGATTGCAAACCAGTGAAAGCATCCAGACCAATAGCAACGAGACCAATGGTCAACAAAATAGTGTGTGGCTGCACTTGATAGACCTTTGTTGTTTGATGTCAATTTTTCTCTGGCTTGTATTATTATCAATGAAGGGTTGTCTGGCTTCTTCATTATGGGATATGGTGTTGACTTTATTATTATCTCCTAATGTTATCTCCATTTTTATTTACCAAGTCCAGTTTCCTAGCTCCCTAGCAGCCCACATCGTCTGAGGGAATAGTCCTGGAAGAATAATTTTAATTTTCTGGAGGGAATCAGATGGAGAGCCAGGATTAATTATCTACGCCTTATAACCTGAATACTGATGAAGATTTTTTTGAGTGGTAGAAGTTTAGGCTCAAATGAGTCACATGTCAGATGGGCAGGTTCCTGGCCCATGGGACAGTCTATGGTTAACAGGTCCCAGAAGAGTATGTACCCTACATCTGGCCTCCAGCGCTATGGGGGTGGAACAGAATTGAAAATCTGTAAAGGTAGAAAAAGACATTATTAAAGGGCCTCATATATAATTCATCTTTATATACATCCAGCCAGACATATTCCCCCTTTAAATATAGGAAAGGTCGAAAGGAAGGTTTTTTTTTTAAAGCTGGTGTGTGGTATGAGTTGACTAAGGGGCCTTGAATTAAGAGAGATTAATGCCTGGGGGCATGAAAGACACTGCCTAGTGGTTTGTCATTTTTTGACTGAAGAGAGAGTTCTTTGAGGAGCCCATTAGGCCTCTCAATTAAACCAGGTGTCTGGACCTGCTGGGGTAGTGAGTTTTATTGACTGACAGTCCAGGAGCCCAGCATTGTGTATTCTGAGAAGTGAAATATGTGCCTTGATCACTATCGGCCGTGTCTGGAACACCCAAGGAGATAAGGAGTGTCCTGATGGGGCCTTATATTGTGGCCTTAATATATGTAGAGATACGTGTAGCCTTGATTTCTATTTTGGGTATCTGTGAGCAAAGTGGTTCACAGAGTCCTTTACCTTGAACAGAGGGAACAACTCTTAGGCAATGACTCAAGAATTTTTTAAAAAATACATGTATATGGAATAATTTGCTGACTAGGGCGTACAGTGCTAAAATGACTGAAATATGGCAAATTTTCTGCCTCTTGGGCCCTGTCCTTTGTCATGGACATACCAGTTAGGAGATGGAAAGCAGTGCCATACCACTGAGCGTCAGTTATGATGGTGGCAATGTCACCCATATAGTCTATGAAGTTTCACTGCTGTTCCACCAGTTGATCCCAAGGGACTCCCCGGGTAGCTAAGGTAACTGGGAGAAGGGCAACCTTATCCAGCAGCCTGGCATCTGGCAAGAAACTGAGGAGAGGAGAGACAAACCCCTCCTCCAGGTGGAATATTCCAGAAGGCCCAGGTTTGGTTCCATTCTTTATCAAGGAGGCCTAAGTAGAGGTGCTCAGATTGAGGGGTGCTGCATTTATGACCCAAGGCATAATGGGCAACTGGGTATAGAAAGTCACAGGCTCAGGGATCCATGAGAACCACGATTTCTAGGAAAGACCAGTATGTGGCCAGTGATTTTTGCTCTAATGGTGTACAGCACAGAGCCAAGGTCAGTTTCTAACATCAGAAGCCCAACGGCAACCTACGGCCTTCATAAGCGTCCTGAGACTCCTGGAGGTGTGAGAAGAGGGTGCTAAAACTTCTGTAGCGAAGGAGCCTCTGAGGAGAGTAACATGAGTGCCTGTCAATTTTTTTTTTCTAAATCAGTGTTTTTAATAAAGGGAAATGTGCTTCTGAGAGAAAGTAACTGAGCTTGTTGGTTTGTAGTCCTTTCAACAATACAACCTGATATTTAGCTGAGAGTAATTATCGAGATCAATACCATTCAGTGACTCTCTGTATTTAGGCAAAGAGAAGCCTCACTGGTGTTTCCTTTTAGAAGAGATACATCCACTGAGATGAAAGGCCCGACTTGATTTTTCATGAGATGCTTTTACTTTGATTTTCATTTTCTTCATGTCGGCATGCCTTGTGAGACTGTGTTTTATTGCAAACCTTTTGCACCAGCCAGCATATTCACACACAAACGGGTGCTTTTCCTCAGGCAGGGAGAAAATATGGCTCTTGAGACCAAGCATGTTGCATAGCTTCCACCATGGTCTTCTCTTGGACACTGACACACATCCCTTTCTGGGACACGAGTTTTCACATGTTGCTTACCCTCACCTCTCTGCTTGAATGTTTTCTGGCATGCTTCACATGTTATTTTCTTTTTAGCGGGTTTCTCTCACATGTTTTTGGCACAATGAACATCCCTTTTGACACAACGTGGCTCTCGTAGACTTTTCTTCTCATCCTTTCAGACTGCCGGGTGAAACAAAAGTGCTTGCCATTTCTTTCAGGGTTTCACTTGAACAGTGATTCATTTTTCTGCTGGCACCGATGGATTTCTAGCTGCTGCTGTTCTTAAAGGTCTTCTTACAACCTTCAAAACAGCATACGTATTGTTTTTGCTGATTTTCACGTTTGCACTCAAAATGTTTCTTCAAGCTTGATTTTCTGTTGAGTTTTTATTTTTAAAAAAATTTGTGGCCACACCGCACAGCTCGTGGGATCTTAGTTCCCTAACCATGGACTGAACCTAGGCCCTCGGCAGTGAGAGCACAGAGTCCTAACCACTGGAGCACCAGGGAATTCCCTTGTGTTGAATTTTTAATCACAACCACTCTCTGAAGAATAAATAGCTGTTCTGCCATGTGGAGCAGGATGTGGCATCTCCCAGGGTAGTCCCTGGTGATGGCTTGGCTACACTCTTCATTATCACAGACCCATGCCCTCTCCCCATGTGCTTGCACAGGTGCATATCTAGCTTTCAGGCCTACTGCGATTGGCTCTGGAGTCAGGTAAGGAGCAAAAGAACCTCCTGGGGACCATGCGGAGTCGGGGAGGGAGCAAGGGCAGCTGGGGTGGGGCGGGGCTGGGCGGGGCTACTGCCTATCCCAGTGAACAGCATCTGCAGAGAACACGTCAGTGACGGGCAGGAAGGACACTGCCCCCGAGATCAAAGCCTGGCACCCCAGGGAGCACCCGTGCAGGGCCAAGAAGGCAACCACATGTGTGGTCCCTTGTGGTCACCATGTGCAGGCAGCCGAGACTCTGCCCAGAGTGAACCACTCTGGACCAACCCCACATACCACCCAGATGTACATTCTGGAATGTTTCCCCATGGGGTCTATCGATGTTAATTTGGACCAGTTTTATAGCCTTTTGTTGGAGGGGGTCCCATTCAAGGCGGGCTGATTAGTAAGTAACAGTATCAGAGAGAGTAAGTAGAATCTCTACACGAGGACTATATTGCCTACAGAATGCAACACTGACTAAACGATGCTGGAGTTTTATGTCCTTAATGAGTGTGTTAACAAACGTCCTTAAAGGAGGATGTCATCGCTGGAATATCATATCTGCGCTGATGGAGAACAGTGGATGCAGTTAGATGTTGTCTGCAGAGACTGTGCGCAATTGCAAAGAGGTCCTTACTCTAGAAGGTGGCTGGAAAAGGTGCACTGCTTCCCTTGGGGGTGAAGGCAAACTGACGCTGAGAGGCTGTTAAAATAGGCACTGAAGAGAACATATTAGCCAAACCTTTTACTATCAAAATATTTACTGGTTGTTAATTGGATGACATCAGTAATTTTAATAATATTGGGTATTGGGAATGGGGACCTTAATGGATGGGACCATAGTATTAAAGTTGCAGTAATCCATTGTGAGGCATTATTCTTTTTTTTTTTTCTTCAATTTTTGAAGGTTTAAGAACAGGCAAAATTTGCCTATTAAATGGAGAGGCGGTGGACATAATCACCCCTTTATTAATTAGGTCTTATATGAAGTTTGCGTTCTTGAAGGCCCTGTTTTAACTTAAATTGGACCACTTTAATATTTTAACTGGGTCTTTTTTTGTCAAGCCAGTTTCTAAGTGCCAAAGACTTTACTTAGCTTCAATTTATTACTCATTATTTCAGAGTGTCTATTTCCAATATAGAATATTTTAGGGCAATAGATATTATGACTATGGGAAATTTAGGCAGGGCTATAACATAAAATAAGGAATATCTCTTTTTTCTGTATTTTCTGTTTAGTTACTCTCCTAGGGTTATAGGGGGTTCCATGTTTATATTTAGTAGGATCTTCTGATAAAACTGTAATATGAGATCCAGTATGATTAAATCCATGAAGTCAACTGGTGCATTTTAGCAGTTGTTAAAGTTAATTTAGCACCTATGCTGTAGAGGCACAAAAGGCAATCAGCACCCTTTTTATCTTTTTGTCATAGAAATTATTTTAGTAAATTTTGGATTTTCAATTGTTTAAGTTATGGACCTTTGTTTAAAAAAAATATTACACACACACACACACACACACACACACACACATATAATTCAGTTTTTATTTTCTCCCCCTGTATCTAGGTTTTTTTCCTTTCATTCCATTATTTTCCCTCTGTTTTGGGCTTCTAGTCACCTATGCCTGTGGTTTCAGTTTGTCTCTGTCTCATAACTCAGTGTGAACCATCTAGGTGGTTATAGGAAAGGAGCGGGTAGGGGCTCATGGCCTGCCTTTAGGCAGCCGGCTCTTACTCCAGGCCTTCGCAGCCCACCACTAGAGGACTGGGGTTTGCAGCCTCTCCCTGGGACAGCTCAGTAAAGCCCACTGTCAGAAGTATCAGTCCCTTCACATGTTATGTTGGGGCGCTCACTAAGGCCCAAGCACAATGGGTAGGGGTCTTGTATTTTTTAAGTAATTGGATACCTGGCGGGTGTTCTGAAGGGGGTTGCTGGGATGAAATCTTTGTTTCCTCGAGCCAGAGGGCCCCTTTGGATTACAGGTTGGGTGGCTGGTCTTTGAAGGTGCAGCCTGTGATATTCCTGACAGTCTAGGGAGCATAAAGGTCTCTGTGGACAGCCAGGAGATACGCAGCCACAAAGAGAGGGAGCTGCCACCCCCACCTGAGCAACATCAAAATGACACCCAGCTGCCACTTCTCTCCCATGGGGGGAGCCCAACCAACATCTTCCTGCACAGGAGTCCCCTGAAACACACAGACCAACCAGTTCTGCCCCAAATAACGATGAAGAAACACCACCACCATCAAGGAGAGCCCCCTGGAACAGGTCTCTGCCAAACACAGACTGTGACAAAAAGCAGAACCTCCGAATCTTCCAGCCTGGAAAGCACAGCTCAACTGGCCTCAGGCTGCAAGACTAAAGCCCAAGCTCAAATTCCATCCCAAACTGCTCTCCCTGTGGTCTGGAGCCAATTAGTGAGCCAAGAGCAGTCTCGCAAGAAGTTATCCAAGAGTCAGTGGTTGTGGCCATAGTGCCAATTGTTTTATAAGACTAAGAATTCTTTTGATGGTGGGATACAACACACTGATTCACGCAGATGAAAGGCTGAATGTTTTGTTACTTAACGCGACTGAGAGAGATGGCCGCTGGGCAGGGCCACCCAGGGAATGACACCCAGGGAGGAGGTCACAACAAACTAGAGTTGTGGGGTGCAGCTAGGTAGGCAGCTTTGGCAAGCAGTGTGGGGTTAGTTAGGTTTTGCAGGCTCCCTGAGGACTGGCTGATTTGAATCATTTAGTGTACGGCTTATCCCTAGTCTGGTACTTGCAGTGATTAGGGTGATGCCACGTGGCCCAGAGTGTGAGGGCCTGGTAAGCAAAGTTAACTTTTCAGAGCAACGGTGGGCTCTAGCAAAGCGCATCCTACACTCAGAGGCCGACAGCAGCCGGACTGCAAGGCTGAAAGCCTGGCACTGGATAAATATCCAGGTCCCTTCACAATTTATAGGCACCTAGAGATTTGATTTTAAAAATTTGTTTAATGATTGACAAAGGCCTATTTTTTTTTTTCATTTCTTGGCACATAAACTGCATGTTTAAATTAGGCACAGTTTTCTTAATTACTTTTTTATAAACATGAAATACTGGTTCATTTGATGAGATTCTTTTCAGAATTTTCTAAAATTCCAATAAAATACGGAGAAATGATGTCAGCTCTTAAAATCCTCCCATATGAGTGTTCATTTTGAAGCCTTAAGAGAGTTACTGAATTTCACAAAGTGCTATATTTGTAATAAACCTGCTGACTAAGGAATTCTTACCACAGATTAATTCAACAGGGTTAGGCAAAAATAAAATATCATAGTTTCCCTACTCTTGGTTAGTTTTTAAATGCTTTAAAAAAATTAAGAGACACTCCAATAAATGTAATTTTTAGGGCTTACAGCAGCCAAATTAATATAGCAACCCAATATAACATTAACAGGCTACTACAATGATTTTATGTAGATTTGTGCAAAGTAACTTCAAATACATATTTCATACTGCTCAGCAATCCATCTGTGTTAATCTAGAAACTTCATCTCTCAATTTCCACAATTATTACTTCAATTTTTTTTTTTCTCTTTCCCTCCTTCCTCTTTCTTTCCTGTTACATTAGAGGCAGTTTTTCTTTTCCTATCTAAGGTAACTCCTCCCATCTGTGTGTTTGGACCCCATTATAATTTTTCAGGAGTATTATCCAACTTCCCTTTCCTGAATATTCAACCAAACCTTCTCAACTAGATCTTTTCCATCTATATGGAATCATTCCTACGCCTCTATTCCATATCATCCTTACTTACAGCCCTATCTCTCTGCCACTCCACTGTTAATCTTTTAAAAAAATTATGTCTTGCTGTCTTTGTTTTTTCATCTCCTATGCATTTACTAACATAGTTTATGCCAACACGGCTTTTGTACCATTTATTTATGGAACAATCCTTCCTAAGGTCATCAGTGGCCTCCATTTTTTGGCCCCATGCCAACTCTAGGGGACATTTTTAGTGCTCATTTCATTGATTTCTCGGCAGCATCTGGCACTGTTAACTGTCTACTCTTTCTTGAATTACCCTCTTACTTTAGCTCCCATGATGCAATACTCTTGTACAATGCCAGAATTAAAGTACCTGAGTGAAAGCAACATCAGTAGGAATTTAAGAAGAAAAGAGATGAAACACATCACCAGCAAACCTGATTGTCCAAAGATAATCGTGTGATGGTTGCATAGACCATCCACCAAAGTCCCTTCTCCCTTCTTTAGTAGTAACTGGACATAATATGCCCAGTTATATTACATTTTTCAGCTTCTCTTGCAGTTGGTTGTGACCATTTGCTGAAATTCCCTCCGAAGGTAGGTAAGAAGCACTACAATGGTCCTATGAAACTTCCCACATATCCTGCTCTGTGCTCTTACCTGTTTCGTGGGGGCAAGTCGAAGATGGCAAAGATATAGTCAGCTCGGAACTCTGAATGACTAAGTGAAGCAGAGATAACCCCCTTTCACTGTCATAAACATACATCTCCTTGGGCTGGAAAATTGTCCCAGAGACTTTAATGTACATCAGAAACACCTGGAAAGTTTAACACACATTGCTGGCCCTCCACACCAGAGTTTCTGATTCAGTAGATCTAGAGTGGGGCTCGAGAATCTACTTTCCTGACAATTTTCTTTCTCATACTTTGAGAAGTGCTGCACTAGACTACTACGCAAAAAGAAACAAGTCTTTTATGTCTCTTTTTTCAGCCATTAAATTCAGAGTCTAATGTTAAAGGACTTAAGCTTCCCCTATCTAATTCAGAAATGATTATGGAAACATGATCAAAATTATCTCATTTTCATGCTGGTACGAGTAGCCAATTTGACACAAAATACAACAACCTTGGAAGCACATTGAATGACTGGGAAATGGGTCAAATTGTCTAAGTTCTCTGTTTTGTCATCTTCCTACAGATTGTCCTATTTCTCCTAAAACTGACCTCCAGCTTCTAGGCCACAGTACCATCCAAAGATGCTCAAATGTGTAAATAATTAAGGAACTAAGGCTTAGAGCAGAAGAAACAGGGAGACAAAAAATGGAGGGGAAAAAGTACTTCACAAAGCAACACGATTGTGAATTTTGAAACTAAAAAATATTTAGAAAAATAAAATTCATTCCAAAATTTATTTGGTATTTTGGGGTGGGAGTATCTGGGGTGGGGGGAAGAATGTGTATGCTATCTGGAACCAGGATACAAATTACAAATGCTCTCCAGAGAGAATGGGTATACCGGAGAGGAGTCAGCAGAAATGGTCAGTGATTCAAATCCTGTAACTGAGCGGATGAGAAACCTTGGACTACTGAGTTCAACCACACGGGGAGTGATCTAGACAAGCCCTAAGATCCCAACGAGATTTGACAATCTGACTCTGTTGCTGAACTGCTTATTTTATAACAGGGAAAAGAATAGATCTTTACCATCCTGCAATGACACATACATAGTAGGCTGAAAGCATTTTTGATGGACATGTATGTTTTTCATGACACTGAACTAGAATAGAGAGAGAATTCCATCCTTAAACCTGACATATTTCAGTTTAAATGCCTTGGATTTTTTTTCTTTTTTGGTGGGGGAATAAGATTTGAAGCTTGGGGCTTTCCTGGTGGTGCAGTGGTTAAGAATCCGCCTGCCAATGCAGGGGATATGGGTTCGATCCCTGGCCCAGGAAGATCCCACATGCCGCGGAGCAACTAAGCCCATGAGCCACAACTACTGAGCCTGTGTGCCACAACTACTGAAGCCCACGCACCTAGAGCCCGTGCTCGGCAACACGAGAAGCCACCGCAATGAGAAGCCTGCTTGCTGCAGCTAGAGAAAGCCTGCACACAGCAACAAAGACCCAAAGCAGCCAAAAATAAATAAATAAATACATTAAAAAAAAAGTAAAAAAAAAAAAAAAAAAAAGATTTGAAGCTTGAAACGGAAAGTTGAGACATGCTGATTCTTATAATTTCCAAGTAGTACAGGAAAGGGAAGAGAGCTTTCCTTCTTTAAAGACAGTTTGTACGACAGCTTTACTAATATTTAGTGTTTAAATCTGCCTCAGGTTTAGGAGATGCTTTTATTTAATTATCTTCTAAATGTCCTTAGGCCACTTAATGACTGAACATAGGTTTTCCCTTTCCCATTGTGATTCTCCATCTATTTCATATAACCATGATTGAGTTATTTAAATCGACAGTCTCTTTATTGGTTGACATTCAAGACACCTTAAATTTTTCAAGAAACCATTCAGACAAAGTAATGTCTCCTTTACTCCTCTCCTTAGGTTAAAAGCATAAACCCTAAAGAAACACAAATATTGTCTTTTTTTCTTTACCATTTCTTTTTTAAAAAATTTTATTTAGTATTTATTTTTTTGGCTGCATTGAGTCTTTGTTGCTGTGTGCGGGCTTTCTCTAGTTGTGGCTAGTGGGGGCTACTCTTCCTTGCGGTGCACGGGCTTCTCATTGCGGTGGCTTCTCTTGTTGCGGAGCATGGGCTCTAGGTGCGTGGGTTTCGGGAGTTGCTGCACTTGGGTTCAGTAGTTGCGGCACGCGGGCCCTAGAGCACGTGGGCTTCAGTAGTCGCAGTGCGTGGGCTCACTGCAGCTACAGTGAGTTGCAGTAGTCGGGGCACGTGGACTCAGTAGTTGTGGCTTGCAGGCTCTAGAGCGCAGGCTCAGTAGTTGTGGCTCATGGGTTTAGTTGCTCTGTGACACGTGGGATCTTCCTGGACCAGGGAACAAACCCATGTCCCCTGCATTGACAGGCAGATTCTTAACCACTGTGCCACGAGGGAAGTCCCAAATGTTGTCTTTGTGTTATCAAAGATACTCTAAATTTTGCTCCTGGAAGTATATCTTATAACTTCTCATCATCCCATGTCTCTCTCCCGTTTGACTATTACATGAGAAAATGGAAAAATTTCCAAGCAAGAACAAAGTGTGGCAAGTTAGGCAAACCAGAAATTGAAACAATAACATGAGAAAACACCTACCAAGGAAGTCTAAAGTTAATCTGATTTTGTAAAGCAGGAAGAGAATTGACAGATGACCACTAAAGTCACTGCACTGTACAATGTATTATAGAGGCACATTCAATGGAAATAAAAGACACGAGAGACTAAATTCTCGTGTTAGGGTGATTTCTAAGGATATTAGAACCCAGATTATGTATGCTGTAATATAGACAACCTGAAAGTAATATGGGAGGTCTGGTCTCAAGTCCTAACTGTTCCATTCCACATCTTACGAGATTAACTGGTTTACGGAGTGAACTAAATTTGATGGAAATGCGTTCTGGAAGTCTCTTTATTTTTAAGCAACTATTCCACTTATCATTCCTTTTTGATCCTTCCCTGCTCCCTGATGGAACGTTATACAAATCTCATAACTTCCAAGTCACTTCTATTTCCTCTTCAATCATTATGACTCACTCTCAGTCAACTTTATTCAAAAGATCAATCTAGTCTAAATCAGAGCTTCAATCTCTAATTCCATTCAAAGCTTGTTTCTTCTCCACAACTCAAGACTGGCCCATGGCTCAAAGTCTTCCTGTGAGAAAGGGCATTTTTACTTATCTTTCACTTTCCTTCATCCTTCTCCTCCTGCCTTTTCTGCTTCCTCTTGTACTGAGGTGAGAAAGGGGGAATTGGAGGAGGAGGGACAACAGTCTTTCCTCATATTTTTGTAGTCAGGCCTTTGTTGTCTTTCATGACAGCATTCCTATATGTTCGCTCTCTTAGGGCATATGTGTGGGTTTTTCAGAGGGCCGGAGGGGATCTCCACAATGCATAGGATTGTAGTGTGGATGCTAGGCTCTGGGGACTCTTGCTGGCAGCTTCCCTTTTTCACGGGGCACATTTAAGAAGACTCGAGCTGGGCTACTCTATTCTGCATCCATTGGCCTATGAATCCTTGTCATTTCCAATAGCAGGAATGCAAGCCACTTCACCCCCTCAGGTCTCTCTGCAATGGTGGACTGTTCTACCCTTTCTCCTACCCACAGAAGACTCCAGGCAATAAATAGGCCTAAGTCTTCATGTACATGAATGCTTCCACTCTGCCCGGATTCAATTAAGCAATGTCTCATGTTCAACTACAAGGGAAGTTGCAAGATGAGGCTGAGGTTCTATGCCTCTTAAAGCATTCAACCATGGTGTGCCGTAGTCTGCTTTTCTTAAAGACACCGCCAGTCTCTGTACGCTTTTCTTAGGTCACCTCACCTTGGGAGGGAAAGAGCCTCCATGTCCCAGTATTCTCTTCTGAGCTCCTAGCTCAACAACCCAGATGAATTCCCTGTCTCCATAAACTCTTCTAGACCTTATTTAGGCTGAATGGGATGTGAGCGTGAAGGTCAACAGAACTGTGTTAAGCGAATATGAAGAAGCATATGGCACAGCGCCTTCTATTTTATCAAAGCAACAAGGAAGGGTCAGAGGGGAGGCAAGTCCATTTAAGGCAAGGAATCTGATTTGAGGATGACACACCAAAAATAAGCCGCATGGACTACGGTCACTGCCCTCACTTACCTCCAGAAAAGAGGACTGGGTGCTGTGCATCTGCTTGATGGCCTCCTCTAAAGAATTATCGTCACATTATATATGCTACCAAATGTAAAACCGATAGCTAGTGGGAAGCAGCCGCATAGCAAGGGAGATCAGCTCGGTGCTTTGTGACCACCTAGAGGGGTGGGGTAGGGAGGACGGGAGGGAGACGCAAGAGGGAGGAGATATGGGGATATATGTATATGTATAGCTGATTCACTTTGTTATCAAGCAGAAACTAACACACCATTGTAAAGAAATTATACTCCAATAAAGAGGTTAAAAAAAAAAAAGGGATTATCGTCACAGAATTTTCAGCTATTTCACCCCACTAATACTGATACTCACTCATTCTAAGCCTACAGTACTAGACTTTGGAATGATCTCATACCCCAGTAAGCACTGTTACTGCTGCACAATCTTGTTAGAATTACCTTGTTGAAAGTGTTAGGTCCGTTTTGCAGAGAAGGAAGCGGAGCACTTCTGGGTTGACGAGTGCTACTGGAGGTCTAATTCATGAAGGGCTGCTGGTCCTCTGGAGCAGGTGGTCTCTGATATGGAAGAAGTGTATTTGATGCTGAGTTTGTGAAAACCTACAACGAATAAATATTTTCCCATCAAAAAACCCCAGCAAAACAAAGCCAAAGACTTACTGTGCCATCTTTTTTTAAGTACTGTAAGAATTACTGGTGACTGCTGGACACTCTAAAGCAGGGGAGCAATTTCTGCCTACAATGAGAAACTCTGGCGCACCATCTGAGAGCACAGAAATAGAACGCCTAACTTTCTGTTACCGAGGTGTTGTGATATTGGACGAGTTACCTAACCTTTACCTGAGCTCCCCAGCTGGGCTGCTGTATTAATGTCCTATGAGCGCCATAAGAAACTACCCCAAATTTGGTGGCTTAAAGCAACGCAGATTTATTCTCTTACAGCTGTGGAGGCCAGAAGTCTCCAATCAGTTTCCCTGGGCTAAAGTCATGGTGTTGACAGGGCTTGTTCCTTCTAGAGGCTCTAGGGGAGTATTCATTTGTTTGCCTTTTCTTGCTTCTAGAGGTCAGCTGCATTCATTGGCCTCACATCACCGCAACCTCTTGCTTCTGAAGTAATACCTGCCTCCTCTCTGATCTCCTGCTTCCGTCTCTTAAGACCCCTTAAAAGACGGACTACAGCCCATCTGGATGATCCAACTTAGTCTCCTCATCTCAAGATCCTCAGCTAAATCGCATGTATAAGGTGTCTTTTTGTTATCAGGGATCATTTACAAGTTCTGAGGATTAGGATGTGGATATCTTGGAGGCCAACATTCAGCCTACGACAGTTGCTTTAAGGATTAAATTAGATAATATTCATAAAGTACCCACCGTGCTGTCTGGCACATATTAACACTCAGCATGTGTTCACTTTCTTCCTTCTACCTCCTCATCCTATTTACTAGGTTGTATGATTTTGGTTAAGACACCTGATCACTAAAGAGTCCTTGCTGCCTCATCTGTAGAACTAGATATATTTATAACACCCCCTCTAGAAATATAATGATGGATAAGACTGACTTAGCGTCTGCCATCCTTAAGTTTTGAAGTTCACATTCTCTTCAAGGGAGCAGACAATAAAATCATTTTATATATAATATTATGATATATATTTATAGATATATGATATTAATTAGTGCCATTAAAGAACTTAGGCAGGGAAGGAGAGATAGAATACTGGGGGAGGGCAGGATCATGCATAGTCCACTCTCTCCATGTATATAGCACTGTCAAATGTCACCTCCATAGAAAGGACTTGATTGACCACATGATCTAAAACAGGGTCACTGCCCACCTACCTAGCTTTCTCTCTCTTTTTGTCTGAATTAAATTTTATGGCACTAATTACTCTCTCAAATTATATGTATTTATTTTATTTATTATTTTATCGTCTGCTCCCTCTAGAACAATATGAGCTTCGGGACAATGGGGGTTAATTCTGTCTTGTTCATCATTATACTCCTAGAAGAGACTGATAAGAGTAGGAGCTCAATTAATGTTTATCAAGTGAATTAAGGGGATGCATAAATCTCATTAAATACTAACACTAATTCTATTTAATTAGTTTGAGAAACAGTGGTAGATACACAGTTGTTTCATATCTAACTGGTAAGACAAACAAATACATTTTTGAATATGTGTATCATCTACCCAAAGATTGTAGTAAAAATGGTGAATTTCTGTGACTATTTATCAGAAACTTCTATTTTTTTCTTTATAACATCTATGCCAGAGGATAAATGATAATTTGTATACAACAATTATTTTAAAGACCACATATATATAACTTATCTTTTTACCACTTAACTTGAAAAAAGCTGTTGAAAATGTTTCTCTCACAATCATTTTCTGAAAATTGAGTAACTATAGGATGTATGCAGGAGAGAGATTATTTTCTCATACACAGGGAAGAAGTATACAGTATTACAAACATGCATGTAGACCTCTAATAATTATGAAAATAGGAAAGTATTTCAATTCCAGTTGGACTTCATATTTTAATCTGTGGTATTTTTATGTTCAATGAATACAGATAATTCATAAAAACACATGTTTCTTAAAATGAAAGCAATGACAGCCTTTAAATAACCGTATTCTAACTGTGATTCACTTTCAATTATACAGATTAGAATTAACAATTTAACTTTGTGACATGTTTACAAACCAGCAACTCTAAATTTATTGTTTTTAACATGTTTGTCATTTAAACTAATGTCCTTGTTAATGAATTGTTGATTGAAAATAAGAACACGTGTTATTTACCTGTTATTTCAATTAGTCACCATATATATACTATATATATATAATATATATATAAAATTTTGTTTAAATGAGCACACTGCCCATATAGGATTCTAGATTTAGAGATATCTTTAAGTAAAAATATTCCAAAAAATGTTGCCTGTTTTAAAAAAATCTCATTCAAGAATCCAATTTCTTTTTAAAATTGAGGTTGGTAAAAGTTATCTAAATAAAATTGAAATATATATTGGTTATCTGATCTACGAAAATTAAAAGCAGAGTTCACATACTATTTAAATACATATTGCTATCCCAGACATTTCCACTAGTTCCAACTGTCTATATTATAAGTCAATTTAGTTGTTTTGAGAGTTGGTAAATATGAGCACTCTACATTGTTTACAAGCTACATTTTTCCATGATAAGGTCAAATAATATATTTTCACCAAAAATACTAAAGGCTTCAGGATGGGTACCGCTCAGTAAGGATGGCCTTTCTAGCGTCACTGGTTCCTTCAGGGTTGATGTGTCAGAAGGTGGTGAGCAGGTGGATGCTGCTTGTGCAGGGAGACGACCTGCCAGGTTGGAAGCAGCAGTGGGTGGAGGTCTCACCCAACTTCTCACTCTGCCATGGCCAACTAAATATGACCACAAATGCTTTGGCCCTCTTCCCATTAAGGACCGGGGTCTCGCAAACCTGCCCCTTAGTATGGGCTGGCCGACGACAACTGACCAATAGAGTTTGGCACAGTGAAACTATTCCAGTTCTGGGCTTAGCTTTTAAGAATGTGGGCAGCTTCCACTGTGGTCTCTGGGAGCCCCAGACGTCCACATATGTAGTCCAACTACCTTGCTAGAGATATCATATGGTGAGGCCCTAACATTACATGACAAAAGAAAGGAAGAGAAGCCCAGCTGAGCCCAGCCCCCCAGCAATCCCCACCAAGACATAAGGCATATAAGTGAAACAGCCTCAGACTCCCCAGTTCAGCTCAGCCAACAGCTGAATACCACCCAGTGATCCAAATCATTTCCACAGGGGGCAGAAGAACTGTCCAGATGAGCCCTACCCGAATTCCTGACCCCCAAAGCAGAAGATATATTAAAGCAGTTGTTTTTTACACCCACACCCACTAACCTGTAGGGCAGTTTACCAGGGCAATAGGTAACCATAACGTCTCCTACGTAAGTCATCCTGACTTTAGCACAATTACCTTATATGTTTGAAAATCATCTTTGTCAAGCCATGTCACCAGATTTAACTCCAGAACGGGATGCACTGTCTTTTCGCAGTGGCCACAGTGATGAATTGTGGAAATGAATGTCTCACCACTTGCACAGTAAATCAAAACTATCTAATGTTATAATGAGCATGCAAAATCACTCATGTTCTGCTTTACAAGGTCTAGGAGAAACTGAGAAGGGCAGACGTGTCAGTGTATATATCCTTCAAAATCAGTGGCTCTAAAGCAGATCAACTTGACTTTCCTCTTTAGAAAAGAGCTAACACTGACTGTTCAGTCAGCTCGATTCAAGACGTTACAACCATTTTCAACTACTGTATTGCTCAAGTAAAATTAATATCCGAACTCTGTAATATCTACCATTTAAAAAAATCTATTGTAAAATCTTTGCCTAATCCCCATGTATGGGTTTGATATCTTCACTACCTTTTTCATAGTTTCCCAAATTCATTCCACTAATACTTTCATGATATCGTTTTCTACCTTAAAACCTTTCAATAATTCCTAATTATATATGATATTAAAAATCAACTTCTTATCCTTGTTTTCATGTCCTTCCATAGTTCTATAGTATTTTCTCCTGTCTACTCCAAAATTTACTTTTTTTTTAAACTGCTGGTCAGAGATTTCCCTGGTTGTCCAGTGGTTAAGAATCCGCCTTCCAATATAGGGGACGCGGGTTCGATCCCTGGTCAGGCAACTAAGATCCCACATGCCGCAGGGCAACTTAAGCCTGCACACTGCATCAACTGAGCCTGTGTGCTCTGGAGCCCATGCACCACAACTAGAGAGCCCATACGCTGCAACTCCTGAGCCCGTGAGCTCTGGAGCCCGCACACTGCAACAAAGAGCCCGCATGCCGCAACAAAAGATCCTGCATGCTGCAACGAAGATCCCGTGGGCCACAACTAAGACCCAAAGCAGCCAAATAAACAAATAAATAATAAAAAATAAATAAATAAACTGCTGGTCAGTATATCTAACTGTGGTAAATAATATCCAGTCCTGAAGAGGGAAAAGTTATATTCTTATCTGCCCAGGTTGAAGGTAGCATGATAGAGTTGAATAGGTAAAAGGGGCTCATATCCATTGGCGGCTTTCAGATCACTGCCATGGGTTTTAAGTCAACTGAGAAACTGCTTGATGGGCCCTCTAATGGGTATTAGCTCATATATCACAATGACAGACTTATGGACCAAGGAAAACTACAGGAAACATTTCCCTGTGGTTAAAATATCTCTACTAAGAGCCCACAACCAATCAGTAAATACCTCCTGCTTCTCTCAACCTACCAGTCTCAACTGATACTGTTTTGTACAGTTCAACTTTTTTTTTTTTTTCCCTTTACTATTATAGAGATCATTTATTATTTGGCAACGTTGGGAAACTTTTCAATTGATAGACATTCATACCCTTAACATCTTTAACATTTAATTTTAAAATGTTTAAGACTCAAATGAAAGGGGAAACAGTCTAAAATCCTTTGTACACTCCTAGGAAATAAAAATATGTAGGAAAAAATCAAAATCCTAATTTATTTTCAATATTTTTATATCAATTATATGTCTGTAGCTTTAAAATGTTTTCCTCTTGGCTGTTTCCTTGCTGTCATATTGTAGAGTAGTGGTTTTTAAACTTTGGAGTGCATTGGGAAGATCTGATATACATATTTAAAATGCTGGTTCTAGAGCCCATTCCCAAAGATTCTGATTAAGTAAGTCTGGCATGGAACCCAGGAATAGATGTTTTCTTAGGTTGGCTTCAGGCTACTTTTTTTTTTTTTTTAACATCTTTATTGGAGTATAATTGCTTTACAATGGTGTGTTAGTTTCTGCTTTATAGCACAGTGAATCAGCTATACATATACATACATCCCCATATCTCCTCCCTCTTGCTCTCCCTACCACCATCCCTATCCCACCCCTCTAGGTGGACACAAAGCACCAAGCTGATCTCCCTGTGCTATGTGGCTGCTTCCCACTAGCTACCTATTTTACATTTGGTAGTGTATATATGTCCATGCCACTCTCTCACTTTGTCCCAGCTTCCCCTTCCCCTTCCCTGTGTCCTCAAGTCCATTCTCTATGTCTGCGTCTTTATTCCTGTCCTGCCCCTAGGTTCTTCAGAACCTTTTTTTTCCCTTAGATTCCATATATATGTGTTAGCATACAGTATTTGTTTTTCTGACTTACTTCACTCTGTATGACAGACTCTAGGTCCATCCACCTTGCTGCAAATAACTCAATTTCATTTCTTTTTATGGCTGAGTAATATTCCATTGTATATAAGTGCCACATCTTCGTTATCCATTCATCTGTCGATGGACACTTAGGTTGCTTCCATGTCCTGGCTATTGTAAACAGTGCTGCAGTGAACATTGTGTGTACCGCTCATTTTAAAACCACTCAAACCAAGCCCCAATACCCCGTAACAGTTTGTCATTATCTCCTCAGATTGAGAAACTCCCAAGGTTTGCCTGTGGAGTGTCCTCCCTTGCTACACCAAGCTAAATAAACTTGGCCTTGTATTACTACAGATGTATCCTTGGTAGCCTTTGGCCAATGGGCTTCAAAACTACCACTAATGAAACATGCAATCTTGGCCTAGTTACTTAATAGTCATGAACCTTATTTCTCTTTCCTTGTATAATACTGATAATATTTATCTCGTAGTATGTGGTGAGGTTTAGGGACAATATGGGAAAAGTACTTAGTGTGATATATACTAGATAGTAAACATGAGTAGATAGTGGGTAATCATTTTATTGGTATATTTAAGTTGTTTTTAAAAATACAAATTGTACCTAATAGAATTGGCAGTGCTCCTGATATAACTCCTGGTTTATTTCTTTTAAATTCAATTTTCATAGTAGCCCATGTCTGGGAATATAAATCTGAATGAACTGTCAGACAGGGACAACTAATGCTAATGGAGGACTGAATAGAATGTTCATAGTCTATTGGCTTTTGAAAACTAGAACTAAAACTGGACTCAGTGACCTTTCAAAATTTTCTGTCCTTATTAAATCATGCATTTAGAAAAGAAAAAGTCAGCATCCTGCATTCTTGATGTGATCAGAATTTGATCAAGACTGTGAAAGATGAATAAAAGGGAAGCAGTATGTTTTGAGACAAATGAGCACAGTAATTTAATAAAATGATGGTAAAGTAATGAGAAAATGCAGAGATTTTCCAATTTCCTGTTAGAGTGTACGCAGTTTCAAATTATAATTAATTAGGGAGGAGGCCAGTGCCAAGGTCAATGCCCTAGGAGGCAGACTCTGAGACTGACACTTGCCTGCATGTGGTGTATTGAGCAGCGCTCTTCAGAACAACAACCAAAAGAGAGGTAAGCAAGCAGGACTGAGCAGAGGAAATAGACAGACTGTGAAAGGGTGACCACAGAGGACTGACCTGGTTCCCTGGGGAGCTCTGGAGTTGGTGTTCCCCTTAAGAGATTTCCCAAATTGAGGCAAGGGTGCTCAGTTTTTGTTCCCTTTTACTCCCCCACCTGTTGTGGAGACAAAGCTCCCTTTGGCAGAAGGCAATTCTTTGGGAGGGTTGTGAGCCAGGAACACCCCCAGCTGTGGAGGGAACTAGTGCATTGTTTCTAAAGGGGGGTCTATTGAGTGGACCTCAACATCCACTACAGTGAATTTACAAATTTATCTACTCTTGTGTTTTAGGACATATTATCTGATGGTCTTCTATTTGCCCTTTGAGGAAATAAAGTAAATATTAATTTAAGATTTATTGAGGAAAGAAGTTTGAATGAGTCTATATTATCAAATGCAATAATAAGACATTCTTAAAATAACTACCCCTTCTCCTTTTTGCATGTAGATTGTTGTGCTGCGGTTTGACAACTATTTTCACCTCGCTCTCCTGTCTGTATTTATTCTTTGAAATATTAAAACTAGATTTACGCGTGGTGAGGATGAACATCTTCAGAACTGGATTGCTCATGCCTTTGTTCTTTAATCACATTTTTGGTGGGTTCCTATTTATTATTTTGTCAATGGCATAACAGTTGAGTTCTAATTTTGCTCTTCTTCTTACTCAAAATTGGTAGAAGGCTGCATGAGACAAGCAATTTGCCAAGTGCAGCCACTGAGCATTCAATTGCTAGTGCATGGAAGAAAGGAACAGCTTCAGAGGTGTTTGTGTGAGACATACATCACATACCAATTTATGAGCTGAAACTTTCCCCAAATACATTTATTTGGTTTCTATATGAGACTGTTACCATTTGATTAATTTATTTACCTGGTGATATAATGTAAAACAACCATGTAGGATATTTGTATTGGTTTTGTTTTTCCTTCATTCAGTTTCTGAACGTCACCTCAATGTTGATCTATGCTAGTCTGTTTCCTGCTGCATATTCCTATTTCCTGATCCATAAAGGCTATGTCTAGTACTTCATCAAGCAAACATGAACAGTTAATAAATTATTTTCACATGTGAATCACATGACTAGGTACCAACTTCTTTTATAATAAGAAACACTATTTAATAATGTGCTCCATCCATTTAAATTTTTTTTTCTTCTTTCAGGCACCAGTGTCTGTGATATCTCCTTGAAGTTTTTTACTATTTATGAGGAATGTTAAATAGTTAAAGATAAAATGCTTCCCTGCAAATATTTAAAGTATATATTCTAAAATAAAACACTTTCCCTAGTAAGACAGTAGAACTACGACATTCTTAGAGACAAAGAGAGTGAAATATGAGGCTAACGCTCAGCTAAAAATGATGGCTTGTTCTGCTTGAGATGACTGATACGGTCTTAGTATGTAACCTGTGCTTCATTCCACCCCGGGCATTGCCGTTATTTTATTCTGCCCATTGGAGTCTTCAAATTTACTGTGGAAAGCTCAAAGACCATTTTAACTTATCTGCAGGGATAGTGCTGTTCATTTTCCATTCTCTATTGAGACTCTAAAATCTCTCAATGAGTACCTTATTTTATTATCTCATTGAGCCTAATACATCCTGATGAGTAATCAATAGTACCTGTGGAACACCTATGTCACTTTCAGTAAATCTCTGAAGGGTAATATCACGCTAGAAATGAGAAAAGTGTGTCCACAAGCCATTTGTGCTATTTGAAATGCATAAAACTCTCATTTTAAAACAAATTATCCTTGTTCATCCTCTTTTAGATAAACAGAGGTAAATACATTTTCTTTTCTGTCACGCTCTGTTTTGAGTGTGCTGTTCTGATTTGCCCATTCCAAGTTAAAGAAAATGGAAATGAATTGATATGTCTTGGAAAGTTCTCTGACCCGATATATTTGATGAACAAAATAATGTGATGATTAAAATTTTCAAGTTCATTAAAAGCTATTTATTTTTATTCTCTTTAATGTGTATGCATTATGTTATAGGTCTACAACAAATTTGGTTGCTACTTTTAAAACTAAGAATCAGTGTTTTAGACATTAGCATGACAGGATGCCCTTTTAGAGTTTAGAATAATAGGATACATCATTTCACTAGAACCTTAAGAAAACTTCAAGAGGTACCCATTTTACAAATGAGGCCTCAGCTCAGACAAGTTAAGTAAACTGCTTGAATCCACAGTACATGACAGGTCCAGAGCTTAAACTTTTGATTCTCAATCCAATTTCTTTACTCTTAACCATGGTACCTTTATTTATTGAAATGCACAAGGTCCATTGGCCTAGTTGAAAGATCCACTGTCTATGAAAAACTAACTAAAAATTTCAGCTTACTTAGCAGTGCTATGTAAGGGTACTCAGAGCTAAGCGTACTTAAAGTTAAAGAAGGAAGAATGACAAACAGTAGTCAATAATTGGATTTAAACATATGAGGCAGCAACATCTGTTTAAGAATTATAATTCTAAACACCTAGAGACAATATCATACCTTAGGTTCTCCTAAGTTTGTTCATTTGACACGTAGAAGGTGAACATGAAATAGACTATAGCAAAGTTCCAGAGGCCTAGGGACTTTGTTTGCAGTTCTATCCCTACTACATAAAATAGGGCCTGGCACATAGTATAATATATTGAGTGAGTGAAAGAATTAATAGCTTTTAAACAGCCAACCTATAGAATAATTTATAAAAAAAATAGTTCCTTGGCAAATAGGAGATTAGATCCTTGAGCAGGAGGATAAAAAAAAAAATTCTACTATTTTGAAATTACTCATTGAAGGCTGACTTTGATCATAAAATACAACCTTTGTGCTCAGAAAGTGTAAATCCTTGATTGATGTCTAATAAATAAATATTATAGAGCTAAGTTAATGAAGAATGCAAACTGGGGAATCTATCAATGAATTTGGAGTGATTTTTTTTAAACTCTTAAACACTGAGAAAAAGACTAGTGCCTCTGGTTTTAATTAATATTTCTTCTTGATGGTTTACAATTAGGCTAAAAAGACCAACAGGAAAGTCTTTCTTGGGGGGAAGCAAAAATTGCAATTTATTCAAACAATTATCTTATTTGTAAACACTTATTTCTGAGGCTCAATATTCTGACCTTTAGAAATGTCTACAATTTACGGACTGGTAATGCTTTAAAATAATTCTGCTTTCATTTCTGAAATAAAATACTTCCCAAACTCATTGTGACAGAAAGTCATTTGACAATCTTCTGTGTGACATTTTTACAATTAGTCTCAATTACATAGGAAGAGTGAGCTGTTTGCCTCATCAGGTAATAGGCACAAAGAATTAATAGAGTGTTGAACTGAAATGGACCTCAGATAACCTGGTAAAGCCATTTTACTTTTGCAAAAGAAACGGAATAAGATCCAGAAAGCTGATGTGACTTGCCCAAGGTAACAGAGTGAGATACTATCAGCGCCAGGATAGAAATGCAGAACCCCAGCCCATTTTGCAGTAGGGGACTCAATCGGTACAGAAGCATGGTCCTTAAAAAACTATGGAATAGTTTTTCTCTAGATTTAACCCATTTTGACAATTTACAGGTAGCACTGTGCCACTAAGTGCCGTCTAATGATAATCAAGAAAGCAATGAAACCTTGTTTTCTCAAAGAAAAGAGCACCCCATACTCAGCAGGTATCTCTGGCTCCTCTTTCTTTCAAGTACTATATTCATCCTGTCACTGCCTCCTTTGGGGCTACTTATATATGTCTATCCAGAATCCATTCTCTCTCAAGATTCACCGACCTTGATCCAAACTGTAGCCATCATTCATCTGTTTATTGCAGCAGTCCTCCTCTGTCTGGTCTCCCTGCTTCTTATCCTACCTTCCTGTGTCTGTTCTCTAAAACAAGGTAAGTCAAGAGGTTTGTACAAGGCTGAAAATCTTTCTTTGATTTCTCATCTATCTCTGAATCTAAACCCAAGTCCCTACTGTAACCTCCAGGTTCCATGTTAATATTCCCTGAAAATTCAAGTCAAAGAGATAGAGACCCGTGTGTGTGTGTGTGTGTGTGTGTGTGTGTGTGTGTGTGTGTGTGTGTCTGTTTACTGGGAGCGGATGGCTCTCCTCCAAATTCATATTTTCCACTTCCAAAATCCCACCGTTCTCAGAGAGTTGCCAAACCCTATGGCCTCAATAGAACAGCTGGGACATACAACTAAATTCACTATCTACACAAGAAACACTATGTAGTATTTTTTTCCTAGTGTTTATCAAGTTGTAGCCTGAATATAGCTCAAGGAAAGTTTCAGATCCTTGGTGGCTAGAAGCAGGTATTTGAGCCAGTGAACTGATGTGGGTCTGTTCTGAATTAATAGTTGTTTACCTCTCAATCCAAAGTCTGCCACGAGGGCAGCAGGTTTTTCTATGAGATTAAACCATTTAACATGTCATTCAAGGATGGTCTCTAAAATTAAGGGCAAAAGCAACCTATGAAACGGGAGAAAGTATTTGCAAATCAAATACCAGATAAGGCGTTAATAGTCAAAATATAAAAAGAGCTCACACAACTCAATAGCAAAAAAAAGAAACAAAAAATGATTAAAAACTGGGCAGAGGAACTGAATAGACATTTTCCAAAGAAGAGATACAAATGGCCAACAGGTATATGAAAAGGTACTCAATATCACTAATCATCAGAAAAATGCAAATTAAAACCACAGTGAGATATTGCTTCACACCTGTTAGGATGACTATCATCGAAAAGACAAGAAATAACAAGTGCTGGCAAGGATGTGGAAAAAAGGAACCCTTGTGCACTGTAGGTGGAAATGTAAGTTAGTGCAGTCACTATGGAAAACACTATGGAGGTACCTCAAAAATTAAAAATAGGACTATCATATGATCCAGCAATCCCACTTCTGGGTATATATCCTAAGGAAATGAAAGCAGAATCTTGAAGAGATACCTGTACTCCTATGTTCATTGCAGCATTAATTACAATAGCCAAGATATGAAAACAACCTAAGTGCTAAGTGTCTGTCAATGGATGAATGAATAAAGAAGATGTGAGATTTTATATATATAGTGAAATATTATTCAGCCATGAGAAAAGACATCCTGACATTTGTGACAACATGGGTGGAACTTGAGGGCATTAAGTGAAATAAGTCACACACAGAAAGACAAATACTGCATGATATCACTTATATATGGAATCTGAAACAGATGAACTCATAGAAATAGAGACTAGAATGGTAGTTACCAGAGGCTGGGGGTGGAGGGAAAGGGGAGATGTTGGTTAAAGAGTGCAAACATCCAGTTACAAGATGAATCGGTTCTAGGAATCTAAAAAGTACAACTCGGTGGTTATAGTTAATAATACTGTCCTATATACTTGAAAGTTGCTAAGAGAGTAGACCTTAAATATTCTCACCATAAAAAAGAAATAGTAATTAGGTGACGTGATGCAGGTGTTAGCTAACACTATGGTGGTGATCATTTTGCGATATATCAGTGTAATATTACTATGTCAAGTATATCTCAATAAAGCTGGAAAAACATAAATGGGCAGCCTTTTATTTTTTCCCATAAAACAGCCTCTGAAGGGAAAACCAATTGAAAAATGTGAGAGACCTTATTTGGGCCGTATCACCCTTTTGAGCCAAGACTCAGCACGCTTATGGGGAGGCCATGCAGGTATGGGGAGTGTTCTACAAAGTCTCTCACTTTTTCCCCCTCGTTTCTACGTCTCTGTAATGTGTTATATCTGTGACTAATGTAGAAAAACTACAGTTAAGCCTTAGGTAGAAAATGCAAATGACAAAGAGAGGTGCAAATCAGGGTGTAGTTGCTGAAAGGATCTCGTTCCCACAATATTTCATAATCAACGATGCCTTTGGTGTAAGCATTTTTGTTTCTAGTTGGGTTCTATTTTATCATGTCAATACCCCTCGGAAAGGCATCGTGCAACTAAAATGTTATCTGAATGAGTTTATCCAGCCCTTTCTTCTCCATCAAGAGGGAAGAAAGTATCCAAAATATGCAGGCAAGTGTAGGCAGGTACAGGGTGGGTGGGATGAGAACCTAAAGGAAAGTGGGTAGTCTAGAAGGCGGGTAACTATTATCCAATCCATTGTACACATCCGGATACTAAGGCTGAGAAGCTAGCCTGCCAGGCTACTAAGTGGTGAAGCCTAGATATGCACCTACCTATAGCTGACTCCAAAAATCCATACAATTATTTGCTAGACCAAAGTCAAGTTGACCTGGGGGTTAATTATGTTTAATGTTATCAAGCTGCCTACCTTTCTTTTGCTCTTTCTCTCCTAAAGGAATAATGGACAAATACAATGTTATAAACAAATCACAGCAGATAATTTTGAAAGTGAAAGGCAGTATCACTTGATAGTTTAGAGCATTAAGTAATCTTGGGCTAGTTGTCTCTGTTCCTCAGTTCCCTCATCTGACAAAAATGAGTTAAAAATACTTACATCCCAGGGTGGTTGTGAGAATCAAATGAGGGCTTAGAATACTGCCTGGCACACAGAAAGCATTCAGGGAAGGCTTTGCTATTATTGGAGTTATTGGCTTCACTTCGATTCTACATCTTACTTTTTCCCCAACTGATCAGAATGTCTTTTTTTTTTTTAATTAATTAATTTATTTTTTAACATCTTTATTGGAGTATAATTGCTTTACAATGGTGTGTTAGTTTCTACTTTATAACAAAGTGAATCAGTTATACATATACATATGTTCCCATATCTCTTCCCTCTTGCGTCTCCCTCCCTCCCACCCTCCCTATCCCACCCCTCTAGGTGGTCACAAAGCACCGAACTGATCTCCCTGTGCTATGCCGCTGCTTCCTGCTAGCTATCTATTTTACGTTTGGTAGTGTATATATGTCCATGCCACTCTCTCACTTTGTCACAGCTTCCCCTTCCCCTTCCCCATATCCTCAAGTCCATTCTCTAGTAGGTCTGTGTCTTTATTCCTGTCCTGCCCCTAGGTTCTTCATGACCTTTTTTTTTTTTTTTTCCTTAGATTCCATATATATGTGTTAGCATACGGTATTTCTTTTTCTCTTTCTGACTTACTTCACTCTGTATGACAGACTCTAGATCCATCCATCTCACTACAAATAACTCTATTTCATTTCTTTTTATGGCTGAGTAATATTCCATTGTATATATGTGCCACATCTTCTTTATCCATTCATCTGTTGATGGACACTTAGGTTGCTTCCATGTCCTGGCTATTGTAAATAGAGCTGCAATGAACATTTTGGTACATGACTCTTTTTGAATTCTGGTTTTCTCAGGGTATATGCCCAGTAGTGGGATTGCTGGGAGAATGTCTTTATTTTTAAGAGAATTTTACTTTAATTTTGGGGTTAGTTTTGTATTTTTAAAAGTATTACATATTTGTTTAATAAAAGGCAAAACTGTTTAAATCAGAAAATTAAAGTGCTTACGTTCTTCCTCAATACCACTTCTCACTCAGATGTTACTATTATTTATATGCATATATAAATATATACACAATTTTTTTTAGTCATTCCTATTTCTTTTCCTGAGTTGTGACTTTGCTCTTCGCAATTTCTGGCTATCAGTGACCATGAAAATGAACTCGAAACACTGCCTATCTTACAACAAACTAGCTCTAATGACAGATTTAAATGTGCAAAAGGTGCACCTGGAGCATATAGTGAAGCGCCTGGGTGCACTTCTCTCCATCTGCAAACTCCCATGTTAGGATGAAAAGAAAGGCGTTTTTCATGCCAGGCGAGGATCACGAAAAGGAATAAAATATTCCCAAACCGGCACTCCTGAAAGAGTGTGAACCAACAACAAAAAATCTCAGCTGCAAAGCCTAGGTCCTCGCTCTCCCCACCCATATTGCCCTTCCTCCACCCCAGACACGTGCTAATCCAGGTGCAACCTGTTTAAAATCAACTCCAAGGGCAGAGGCAGCAAGTGAGAGGGGCAGGGGACTGGGGTTGTTGGAATGGAAGGGGTGGGAAAGGAGGAGCCTGCCTGGGTTGCCTTGGCAATACAAAGAAGAAAGTCAAGACAGAGGGATTTATATGCTGATGCTAATTGCATTTGCTAATTGCATCTATTGTGCTGACCTGTTTGCTTCCCCAGTTCTTCATTCTGAGTCATTAAGCCGTTCCCAGAGCTTCCCTAAGCAGTGTTATCTCCTTCCCATCTAATTTTGTCCCCTCTCCCAGTCCCCAGGCTCAGTTACCAGAATGCTACCTTTGCCAAGGCACTGGGGAAGGCTCTGGTGACTATGTAAGGTTTTAGAGATCCTGTAGGAAAATATTTCCCTGCTGGAGTTTGCTGGAATATTGCTTGGCTGCTCAACCATAGCATGGATTTACAACTAAAAAAAGCAGCTGAAAAACTAGAGAAAGTAAATCTGAAAGAAACTTCCCACAGGGAAATGCAGGCTGCAAATGATTCACCGGGGTGGTGGTGGTGAGGGGGTGGGGGGAAGTGGTGGAGGGTGGAGGGAATATTGAGCAGTTCACTCTCTGGAATCGAGTGTACCTTCAGTTGGAAAGGTGCCTGGACAGGGCTTGGAGATTTGTTCCCTCACTCCCCCTGGTGGGGCTTTCATTTAATTACAGCAAGAATCTGAGAGGCTAAGCACATCTGAATACAACAGTACCTACTGTGAATAATGCTTTCTTATGCTCCCTCATCACTGAACTGAAGTAATAGCTTCCATCACTTCGCAGGTGGTAAAAATCAACAAAGACATTACAAAGCATGCAGCTGTAACTGCTGTGTGGACACATTCAAAAGTCATGCAATATATTTAAATATTTCAAAAGTAATATGTGTGAGAGCCATGCTGAAGTAAGTTGCTCACACTAATGCTTTTCATTTCTAGACATATTCACTTTTCCCTCTGATCTTTATTTACAAGCAGAGCCTAAGAACTGGCAACCTCTTCAGTCTATTTTTGTTTCCCTTAATTATTTTTATCTCCTTTGATTTAAACATTTGCTCTCCCAGGTTGTTCCATCTCTACTAATTTTCTAAGAGTAAGATTTCTATTTTGTTCCAACTCCTGCATTTTAACAACAGACCTCTTCTGAATTCTCACCTGGTGTTTCTGTATTCCTCAGGCACTGACGCATTTCACTGCTCAGAAATCAAATTGGCTCCTGCAAGGCTGTAAAAGGAAGGTCAGGCCGTCTCTAGGCTGCTCAGTGTCTATCATCCTGTTTTGCATTTGGTCATAAAGTATGGCAGATTTATCTGAGTGGAAAATTTTTTCTATGGAAAACTTTAGTCACTGTACATATTGGAAAAACATTGCCTGCCAAAGAGCAGATTCCACACCATTCCTAGTCTTTGGTCTCACATCAGTGTTTTTCACTTTTATAAGCCTATGAAATTCCTTGCAATCATCAGTGATGGTATGGGGAAAGGGAGAAAGGAGGCGGCTTTGGCTGGGATCCCTGATCATTCTGATGGATTTCCTATAAATATATCTGAAACCTAGGCCCATTACAGGCTCTGGGATCCTGAAACTGCATTCATTACTTTGTCTTTGTATAGTGTCACAATATTTAACAATATGGGGTGGTTCATCATGCTGGAATTGTGAAGGTGAGCAGAATTTGCCACCTCTAAATATGCCTCCCTTGGCTTAAGGGCTATTTTAGGCTGATGATTTTTAAGAAACAGCAGAAAGAAGAAAACCTCTGAAACACGAGTAGAAATTACTCTTTGGTAAGAGAAATTTACATTTATAAGGGAAAATTTCTAAATCTCTAGCAACTCTTATCCGTGGAGAAGGCAAGAACTTAAACCTGCTTAACCACAATTCCCTTCATAGCCTTGCTGACTGGGTTTTTCCTGGTCACTTCCCATAACCTGCCTCCCTGCCCCCAACATCTTCCCTTTGTCTTTAGCTGGAGAAAGTATTTAAGGGGCTGACTTCCGTCATTTTGAAGAGTTACTCAGTTTTCCTGGTTATCTCCCATGTATACAGGAGGTATATATGTTATTAAACTTCTGTTTGTTTTTCCCCTGTTAAATCTGTCTTTTATTACTGTGGGGCGGGGAGGGGGTGGGTGGTGGTTCCAGCCAAGAACTTAGAAGGGTAGAGGGAAAATTATTTTTCCTACCCTTCAATGGCAAAGCATTTTCCATTAGATTTCAACACAGGTCTGAACCTGCCTGGCTGCCATGTTTGTTTTCTTACTGACACAAAATGTGGAGGGTTGGGTATGAGAATCCTCAATGGTATTCCAATGGTGCCCAAAAGGAACAAATGGAATTCAGCTTGCTGAGAGCTTGGGGGACAGTGGCAGAGTCCCTTCACACAGGTCCTCTAGTGGCAAATATTAATGAGAGGAGAGGGTCAGAGAGGAGGAAAGGAAACAGCAGACTTTATGGTGGCTGACAGGAGTGGTTCATGAGCCCACGTGCAAATCCCTTAAGATCTCCCGAAAGTAATGGAGGAGGACTTTTTTAGGAAATGAAGGTCCTGTATTAGTAACTGAGGATGACATGTTAATTAATTTCTATTAATGGTAATTAATCTGCACTCTGGGAGAACAGAAAGGGCAGAAAAGTGAGTTCTATATTTTCAAATATAAATTGACAAATGTTTGTGAATGAATATTTATTCAGTTTTGACTCTGCTCTAGGAAGTCTGTAATGTTTCAGTAAACAAGACGGACTTGGTCCTTACAGATGGTAAACAAATTATAACAAGAAAGTAGGTAAATTATAATTGGGATAAGGGATTCAAATAAAAAGTGCATGCAAGTATATATTTGGGGAAAACCAGAGCAAGCCTCAGGTGATGGGATGTGAGGCAGGCAAGGGAATCTTCACTGTAAGCAACATTCAGTTGAGATTTGACGGAAGAACAGAATAAAAGTCGGCTAGCTGAAAGGAGTCTGAGTTGAAGGATCATTCTGAGCAGAAGAAACAATAGCTGCGATGATGCCAAGTGAGGGAATTATGTGGCTGGTCCACAGAGAGTGAGGAAAGTTGGTGCTGACCGCAGTGATTAATGTAGGCAGGTCCAGATAACACAGGGCATGTTAAGAATTAGAGGCTTTTTGTAAAATAGTGATGGCTTCATGCTAAATATGTATAAGTATTCAAACCATTTATTCCCTCAAATATTTATTCTCAAATATCATATGCCAGGCTAGATCCTATGGCTAGATCCAGACTAGACCTTATCACAGAAAAATGAATCACTGTTTACTATGTACTCACATTATTTTTAAAATGTGAGAATAAAGTGTTGTAAAAAAAAAAACATACGAACTAACACACTGTAAATCAACTATACTTTGAAATAAAATAAACTTTTAAAAATTAAAAAATTCATTTAAATATATGGTACACCTAAAACTAATACAACGTTATATATCAATTTATATTTCAAGTTTTTGAAAGAAGACAAACATAGAATAATTTATGATTTGAAAATTTCCAGGAATTCTGAGCAAATAAGACAGATGAGATTTCTCCTTTAACAGCATTTACATTCAAGGGGGGGAAGTTATAACTAGTAACAAATTCATAAAAATCAAATTAACAGTAGTTTATTAATGGAGAAAATAAATCATGATGTGATAGAGAAAAACTGGGTAGAAGGGGCTACTTTAGATAAGATGGTCAGGAAACTCCTCTTTGAGGAGACACTTGGGCTGAGACATGAAATTGAGAGGAAGCCAACTATTCAAAGCTCCAGGAGAAAAGCAACCACTATGACCCTGAGATGGAAAAGAGCTTGTCCTCTTTGATGACACAGGGAAGACTAATGTGGCTCAAAAACAGTGAGCGAGAGAGTGGTATTATAAAAAGCAGGCCATGGAAAAGATTATGGCTTTTATTCCAATGGGAATGGGAAGTCATTGAAAGATTCTAGTGGAAGAATAATGTTCTTGTTTTTGTTGTGGTCGTCTAATAGTTCTCCAGTGCTGATATAGTATGGATGAAAAGGGAAAAGAATGGAAGCATAGAGACCAACCTAAAGGCTGTTGCATTGGTCCAGGAAAGTGAAATCAAGCAAATATTAAGAGTGGTGGTGCAGCAAAGGAAACCATAAACAAGACCAAAAGACAACACTCAGAATGGGAGAAAATATTTGCAAATGAGGTAACTGACAAAGGATTAATCTCCAAGATTTGCAAGCAGCTCATGCAGCTCAATAACAAAAAAACAAACAACCCAATCCAAAAATGGGCAGAAGACCTAAATAGACATTTCTCCAAAGAAGATATACAGATTGCCAACAAACACATGAAAGAATGCTCAACATCATTAATCATTAGAGAAATGCAAATCAAAACTACAATGAGGTATCATCTCACACCAGTCAGAATGGCCATCATCAAAAAATCTAGAAACAATAAATGCTGGAGAGGGTGTGGAGAAAAGGGAACACTCTTGCACTGTTGGTGGGAATGTAAATTGATACAGCCACTATGGAGAACAGGATGGAGGTTCCTTAAAAAACTAAAAACACAACTACCATACGACCCAGCAATCCCACTACTGGGCATATACCCTTAGAAAACCATAATTCAGAAAGAGTCATGTACCAAAATGTTCATTGCAGCTCTATTTACAATAGCCAGGACATGGAAGCAACCTAAATGTCCATCATCGGATGAATGGATAAAGAAGATGTGGCACATATATACAATGGAATATTACTCAGCCATAAAAAGAAACGAAATGGAGTTATTTGTAGTGAGGTGGATGGACCTAGAGTCTGTCATACAGAGTGAAGTAAGTTAGAAAGAGAAAAACAAATACAGTATGCTAACACATATATATGGAATCTAAGGGAAAAAAAAAAAAAAAAGGTCATGAAGAACCTAGTGGCAAGATGGGAATAAAGACACAGACCTACTAGAGAATGGACTTGAGGATATGGGGAGGGGGAAGGGTAAGATGTGACAAAATGAGAGAGTGGCATGGACATATATACACTACCAAACGTAAAATAGATAGCTAGTGGGAAGCAGCCGCATAGCACAGGGAGATCAGCTCTGTGCTTTGTGGCCACCTGGAGGGGTGGGATAGGGAGGGTGGGAGGGAGGGAGATGCAAGAGGGAGGAGATATGGGAACGTGTGTATATGTATAACTGATTCACTTTGTTATAAAGCAGAAACTAGCACACCATTGTAAAGCAATTATACTACAATAAAGATGTTAAAAAAAAAAAAGATGTGGTGGTGAAGATGGGGAGAAGCAGATGTGTTGTAGCTAAATTTTGGAGATTAGAAATGGTATAAGTTGTTGATAAACTGGGTTATGGGGAGGAACAGAAAGATGATGAAGGTAGATGCTAAACTGATAATGGTGCCATTTCCGGAGATAAGAAAACTTAGGGGGAAATAGTAAGAGCTCTGATTTGGACATGTTAAGCATGATGAATTTTAGATATTTGATGAAGATGTCGTAGGAGAGGCTGCACATTAATCTAAAGCTCAAGAGGAAGAAAATAGTCAAGAGTCAAGTCAAATTTATAGACGGGGGTCCATGGGAAAAATTTGGTCTAAAGATATATTTTATTGATTTTTATAGAATTTTATTTTGTTTTAAAATAGTCATCAACTTTTAAAAATTGGGGGAATTCCCATAAAATGGCATCTGGTAGTACTATCTCTGCATTCGCACAAGATTCCAGTGACCTGGAGCTGAGTAATGCCTGTGCCTCTCCTGAAGGGCTTCTGCCCTTCCATCTGCCACCTCTCCCCACTGTCTCTTCCACAATTAGTCTGAGTGTTAACTGTCACTGATAATTTTTTTATAGTAGAAAAATATTTCCATTTACTCATGTCTGAACCAAACAGGGAGAAAATAGGTAATCCTGAAGACCCTGTTTTATTTGTATCCAGCCTGCATGATTCATCTTATTCATCTGTTTCCTGTGAGGCAATTACAGGTATTGAAATCAGATTTCACAGCATAGAAGAGAATGGGAATGTAGACACAGGGAAAAAGAGGGCCCCATCACAGGGTTCAAGGTCTTGCCACTTTCCAATGATGTGAATCTTCCTTCAGATCCTATCAGGAAGGGAGGTAGCAGAAGATGAGAAGAGAAAGCAAAAGAAAATGGACATCAAGAAGGCAAGGCAAAGAATAGCAGAGGAAGACTGGTATTGAAATTTCCCCAGAATGAATGGAAAAGGATGAGGTAACACACACAAACACACACACACACACAGCAAATGGTCCCTCAATGTCTACTTGAGATTACTGAAAGAGGGCCACAGTAAGATTTTGTCATGGTTACTAAGTTCATTGTAGAGCTCATGCTATTATAGCTTTGAGCACTAACAAGAAAATTCATGACAGTTTTAGAAAAATAAATCCTCTCCTTTCTTTCTTTTTTTTTTTTATTAATTAATTTATTTTTGGCTGTGCTGGGTCTTCGTTTCTGTGCGAGGGCTTTCTCCAGTTGTGGCAAGTGGGGTCCACTCTTCATCGCGGTGCGCGGGCCTCTCACCATCGCGGCCTCTCCCGTTGCGGAGCACAGGCTCCAGACGTGCAGGCTCAGTAACTGTGGCTCGCGGGCCTAGTTGCTCCACGGCATGTGGGATCTTCCCAGACCAGGGCTCGAACCCGTGTCCCCTGCACTGGCAGGCAGACTCTCAACCACTGCGCCACCGGGGAAGCCGGGGAAGCCCCTCTCCTTTCTGACATAATGAAGGAATATGGTGTTCTGGATAGTCAACTATACTAAGGAATAAAGTGGCCATATCACCCAGGTTGATATATCATATATACCACAAATGTGTTTCCACAAATTTATGAAAAGGATGACTAGTCTTATGCAGAGGACGTAGCTGCCTTCATAGTGCCCACATCTTAAAATATTTTCATCACCAAGCTGTCTTAAGCATCAAACTTCTATTATTCCTTAGACTTAGACTAGCCTAGCCAAAATACAGATATTCGACCTTGACATTCCACACACTTTCAACATCATACAACTATCAATTGTCATGGTAACAAAGGCACGTGCAAATGTGAAGGGACTGGATATTGCCAGAAGATAAAATAGCAGGCAACAGCTGCCTTTGCATATACTGTTTTGTGTGCATGCACGTTTTGTGTATTATGTAAGAAGCTATAAGTGTTCATTTATTAAATGCATATCGGAAAAAACAAATGTAAGCAGTAGAAGATAATGGGTCAGATCTGATTCAAAGCCCAGCTGGCCCGGCCACCACCCTATCAAGAGATAGCACCTGTTCCTCCCCATTGCACCTGTGCAGTCCTGAAGATGGCTTCGACCAGGAGCATACAGTGGAGAGGATGCTGTGCCAGTTCTGGGTGCAGCCTTGAACTGGTGTTGACAGCTGCTCTCTCTTGGAAGCCAGCCACTACATACAAAGAGTGACTACCCTGAGACCACCATGTTGTGAGATGTCAGAGCCACATGGAGAGGCCCTAACAGATGTAATGCCAGGTAGAGAGAGGGAAGCCAAGGGGCACCCAGACACCACACCTGTTGAGTGAAGAAGCCACACTAGAAGTGGATCCTCTGGTTCCAGCTGCTCCATCTGATACCAAGAGGGTCAGAGACACACTTCCCAGCCGAGACTTTCCAAATTCCTGATGCACAAAACTATGTGAAGTGCTGCATATTTGATACCTCATACGCCCTTAATAAATTCTAATAACCATCGTAGAAAACAATTATTTGCATAGTTCATTACAGTTGAAAAAGGATATCAATTTAATCCTTAAAATTCCTCTATGAGGTAAAATTACCCCTTTCACTTTATCAGTGACAGTTTAGAGAGTCAGAGAAGATAAATCATGGGCCTAAGATATCACATAGCTGTGCCAGAAGCAACACCTGGTCTTCTAATTCTAAGCCAGATGCCCATCCACAGCTGTCCTCTAGAAAAAAATAATTTTCTCTTTTAGGCATTGATTAGACTATGGGACTGTCTACACTAGAAGAAAAACAGCTAATCATCTCTCTTCCCTTTTGCACAGTATCTGATTTTACATTGTAGGGAAAGGATTTCTGAGGATCATCCCTATGATTAATCCATGAAGCCCCGAGCTAGCATTTATTTCCATGATAAATAGAAGGTGAATCAAGGACAATTTCTTCTTTTCAGTACAGCACTTTGTGTTATAAGAAATATGATTTAAACCAAGTCAAGTTTCTAATTAGGACCAATCATGCCTAAATTATAGTAACAGAAAATGGATTTGTAAACATGTATATATTCACATACATATCTATATTCACTTAAGGTTTTCAAGAACAAACTACACTTTTTCACATTACGCATTTATTTAATTTCAGTCTGATTCTAAAACCCCTTGAAAAGCTTGCTTAGCCATCATTGGAGGTTTAAATAACATGGAGGTGGGCAAAGGCAGTCCCCTACAAGGCTCTTCACCCAGAGACACTCAAATGCATACTCAGCAGTGGCATCTCCTAGGATTTACTGTAGTCATGACTTGTGTGATGTCATCATTACTGAATAATAGCAGCCACTTCACAGCTTTCCTCTAGTTGTCACACCATTCCCCCCAGATGCTAGCTGACAGCAGTACCAAATCTGGTATAAACCATACCCTTCATCAGTGAACATGCTCTTGTTCCTGGTGGGTGGGGCAGGGCACCAAGAAAGAATCACGCAGAAATATATATACATATTTATGAAATATATATGAAGCTTTCTAGTTCTTGCATAAAACCTACGAGCCAAATTTCCCCAAATTATATTTCAAGATAGGACAGATATCGTAAATGATCATGAGTGGTTTTTTTTTAAAATGCATCTTTATGTAGGTATTACTCCTTTCGAGTACCAAAAGGAAACTTCATGTCTCCTTGGCATGAACTATCATGCAATTAGGGAACGGAGATGGAGGGAGGAGAGATTTAGCATTAGTGGATTCTCTAAAAATAATCTCAGTTTGAAAAGATTGCAACACTTTGTTCTAAGGATACGTGAGTTATAGTTACTTGATCATTGTATTTAACCAAACAAAATCATACATTTTACAACCTCACTGTATTAAATAGGGCTAATACAACTCATATGCCGCCCTCTAAATTATTACATTTCACCTAATACTTTCAAAAAATATATTACCTTTTTAACAAAATATTTTCCTTTTCTGGGAAAGCTTTTTTTTATACACAGCCTCCTCCCCCTTTCCAGCCCACACACATGCACATCCCAAATGGGAATTGAGATATTTTACCACACATTGGCTTTGCAATTGCTTTCCTATCCTTTCTTTGGTGTCTTTTCCCATTTTTCCAGTTTCTAATATTCTTTAAATCTCAAAACCTCAGATTTGTTTGCTCAGTTGTGAGCTCATTCTCTAGAATTCCAACATAAGTATAGGTCCTTTTAAAAAAATAACCTATGTGGAAGTCATCCTTTTTGTTCTCATGTAATATATATATATATATATATATATATATATATATATATATATATATATATATATATATACACACACACATACATACATATATATAAAACCAAACTAAGTTTCTCATGCCCAAAGTACTCATGCTCACAATACTTGGTAGCAACACTATCCTTAAAGCAAATGAGGACAAGGATAGTTGAAATCATTATATTCCTATTCCTATTCTTGGCATAGTGGAATACTAAGAGACCAAAGCCACTAAACCCAACCTACTACTTATCTACAGAAAAACCAGCCAAATCCCAGTTATATAAATAAAGTGAATACCTACTGTATTCGGAGTTTAAACATAACAAAAGAGAAGTAATTCTAAGTCAAATAATTAGTGCCAGTTACTTTTCCAATATTTGTATGGTTATGAGATTGACTTTATCTTGTGTGTACTTTTCTGGGATCTTGTTTGAAAGAGAAAGCAATTAAGTCCTAGCTTAGACCGTTACTTGACGCCTTGTCTCCTACTCAGCTGGTGAACATCTATCATCACTGAGACTATATCAGTGGGCGTTAACCTTGGCTGGAAATGACAGTCACCTAAGGATCCTTTAACATTTACCAGTGACTGAGGCCCAACCTAGACAAGTTAAGTCAGAGACTCTGGAGGTGAGATCCGACCTTCTGTGTATAGTGAAAAAAACTTCCCAGATAATTCAGGGCTAGATCTACTGAAGCATCCTCATTCCATTATTAAAAAAAAAAAAAAAAAGCGAAAACAATTATTGCCAAGGTCACACACTTTGACATTCTAGGATTCAATATATAAAACTTGGTGATTTGTCCCATAGCTGCTATAGTGAATGGTCTAGAGTCTTGTAAGGATTATAAACTTAAAACAAAACCATGGTGCAAAGATAATCCTTTTGAGTCTATTAAGCCATGAAACCCAAGTCTAGATTTCAACTGGCAGTCTGTTTCAAGCAGGTATGGAGGTGTCAAAGGTTAGGCAGGTCTGAGGAACAGCTCTCACCCCATATATAGGTTCAACAGAGCAATCGCAATGAACAGAGCTCAAGAAGAAAATGAAGTCCTTCAATCAATAGATCCTACTTTCAGATAAATCATCATCATAGTTGAGGATAATGACTTGGCCTGAATGGATTTTGAAGGACAGCCAGACTACAAATACACAAGTCCTGGAATATGTAAAGAGCTGGGCAAAGGAACCAGGAAAAGAAAGACTGGGGTTCCATTAAAATGATTTCCCTACATTAACAATTTTTCTAAGCCTACTTTTATATTCTGGAAAGACAAATCATTAATCATTCTGCGTTAGGACTAAGGATCTCTGATTTGTCAGGTTATGAACACTTAAAATGTTCAGTTTTTGACCAAATTATAAGTTTCTGAAATTAGTGTCTTAGCTCAGGAAGAAAAATATAACCTTATATAAAAAAGTAGTCAATCAAACTTAATATACTTAATTTACCTATCCCAAAATTCTTTTTCTAGCAGGCATAATAATATTTGGTTCCATTAAGAATCAACTGTGAAAAAAATTTTTTGCACCTAGTTACAAATGTTCTAAATGGCATGGAACAACTGATTCTTCTACTTTTGGTTCAGTTAATGAGCTTTCTCAAAGGAAATGACTGCAGTGCATTAAAAGAAATCAAGTAAAATGCCTTTCCTGAATCAAATTCACCCTAATCTGTTGGAGTCTTAGTAAATTTGTGATAGCATGAATAGTTCATATATACTGAAATGTAATAAGCAGTATTCTCCCTGTACTTTCCTATGAATTTCTTACTACTTGCATCCTCACTAGTAATAGCGATCCAAGGATTAGTCTTGGATGTATTGGAGAATGTCCTACTTTAGAAACCAGGACATTTGGTTCCTGATTCTGCTTGTGTTATAATATATTCTATGAATTCCAGTAAATTATGAAATTACTACCCTTTAAATTTCTCCATCTTTTAAAAGGGAGCAATATACCTTATTTCTTTCTGAAGACTTTTGTGAGACAAGTAGACTCTAATGAGACAAAGAGCTTTACAAAGCACCTTAAATATTTGTAAAACTAAGTATGTTCAGCAACGACTTCTTTTTGGTACAGTGTGGACATACAGTTTGTGAAAGCAACTTACATGGGTACAAAGATGCATTAATTCCTTCATGTGTGAATTATCAGTCTCTGGAAAGATAGACACTCTTAACCAAAAGGTAATTATGGCTGTGAATGGAGGAGGAAGTTAAGGGAGGTGATAAATGCTTGTCAGATGGCAGCGTCTGGCTTCACAAAGAGAAAATAGAGGCAGGAATGATGATGATGCCCCTGTTGTCCAAGGGTAAACACAGTAGTGGACAGAATCAGAAAGACCCACCAACAAGGTCAGGCTCACGGCAAAAGCGATTCTGTAGAGAGCGTGAGGATAGCTATTGAAATGGATCAGCTCTTAGGGTTTTTTCCAAGGACAAGATTTTCCTTCCTCCCAATTACTGAGCTAATGGTTTCTTCTTCAATTAGTGTTACTGGATGGCTTTTAAACAATATTTGATGCCGTCAAATAAGCAATTATAACAGATTTTCTTCACTCAATTGGGAAACTAAACACATTCTTAGACTGAACTAGGTTTTCTCCTTTTGTTTGAAAAACACTAAGAAATTAAACTTCTTTGAGAGGAAAAATCAATTTTTTACTTAAGTCTTTATTTATACTTTGTATTAAAATGGTATGTATAATCCAATTTTTATTAAAAGTTTTCCATCTATGTATTTCTAGCTATCTATCCATGTGCTCTTCTCTTAGCACACATGAGAGAAATTCATGGAATTGTGTTAATCTAATTTTTAACAGTATTTACTTGCATATAAATACCAGATAATCTTTAACTTTTTTCATTTGGATTTGATGCATGTTTTAAAATAACAAACATGCATTATTTTTAGAAAATAATAAATTCATTTTGAAAACATTATTCAAATATTTAAATATAGGCATAACTGTTATAGTGGGAATTCTCAAGGACCTACTAATGTGTGGTAGTTTCGTTTGTCTTAATCACAGTAAGAAAAATGTAGAAACTCAGATTTTATCACTGATAATAATATATGGTCTCTGTCATGGTAGTCTATACATCTGTACGCAAATTTATTACCTGTGACAGTGCTGGAAACTTTGAAATATGTTCACAAATGAGAACATGATTGGGTAACAAATTCAAGATAGCAGAAGAAATCCTGTAACTGCTGCTTTGAAGCTATATGTTTTTTTCATTATTTCAGTTGGCATTAAAAAATTGGTATTATTATCATTACCCTATCCAATTGCTAAAACAATGTTTTTCCAATTTTTGTAATTCACTCTGCCTGAGGAGGTTTAAATTGAAAAAAGGTTAAACTATAAGGTACTTAAGAGTGGGTATCATGCCTCATTCAACTTTATCTTTTCTCCTAACAGAGAGGGGAGACCCTCTAAAGCACAGCAGGGGCTCAATAAATGTTTGAAGAATGAATGGGAGAAGCATGGCTCTTGCTTTCTTGCATTTCTACTAGGATGAGAAGAGCCATAAGGTACTCTACTGACTTCCTATGTGATAGAGAGACCATGGTTTTTGAATCAGACAAACCTGGACTTGAATCTTGATTTTCTCATTTAATAATACCTAGTTTCTCTAAGCTAGTGTTTCTCAGCCTACCAAGGGGCCAATAACCTTCTTTTTGTGTAGGATTGTGTGAAGATAAAATGAAATTGAGATGCAAATCCCAAATTGCTCCTGGCACAAAAACTGCCAGATGGAATCATTTTTTTTTAAATTTTTGTTAAGCCATTCAAATAAAGAATGACTATATGATCTGGTTTGTGAAACTAGATGAATGTGGACAATATGACTAAATCAAGGGGATACAGGACTATTCAGATCTGAAGGTTGAGATGAGGAGGGGGAGGAGTGGTAGACAGACAGTGAGTTCAGACTGGGACAAGTTGAATTTAACATTCCCGTGAGACTTCTGGATGGTCTAGTTCAGGAAAGAAGTCTTTATTAAAGATACAGATTCAAGGATCACTAGAATCTTGATTTCTGAAGTCTTGGAAGTGATGTGCTCACCCATAGAAAGACTTAACTTTCTTTACCTTTTCAGTGTTATTCACTCCTTTGACAGATTGGTAAAGTCTATGAAAGCCTTAAATAAATCATTTAAATGTGTAGAATTAAATAAATAGGGTCACAAAGAAAACCATTTATTAAAATACAATTATCAAAATATTTATAAAACACACTTGAGCTATGATCACAGATCTGCCTCTTTACTAACAAATCAATAACAAACTCCTGTGGAAAACCTAATAGCTACTGTAATTTCAAACTAGTGGTGGGTATAAATGATATATTGGGTATCTACAATAAGTGTCATGGGATATAAAAATATTCATTTTCTATTAGTCACAAAGATACAGGTACTGTTACCACTACTGTGGTTTTTGCCTACCTTCAAATTTTAAACTAAAGGTTAATGAATATAGTTGTAATGCTTTTTCTTTTCTTTTTATAAATTTATTTACTTTATTTATTTATTATTTTTGGCTGCATTGGGTCTTTGTTGCTGAGCGTGGGCTTCTCATTGAGGTGGCTTCTCTTGTTGCGGAGCATGGGCTCTAGGCTCATGGGCTTCAGTAGTTGTGGCTTGTGGGCTCTAGAGTGCATGGGCTCAGCAGTTGTGGTGCACGGGCTTAGTTGCCCTGCAGCATGTGGGATCTTCCTGGACTGGGGCCCGAACCTGTGTCCCCTGCATTGGCAAGTGGATTCTTAAACACTGCGCCATCAGGGAAGCCTTGCAATGCTTTTTCTTATCCAAATCCATAGGTCCCCGTGAATTTTAAGAACAGCTTTTAGGTCTGTGAACTTCAAGTTAAGAATACTTGACTTCGGGGCTTCCCTGGTGGCGCAGTGGTTGAGAATCTGCCTGCTAATGCAGGGGACACGGGTTCAAGCCCTGGTCTGGGAGGATCCCACATGCCGTGGAGCAACTAAGCCCGTGAGCCACAATTACTGACCCTGCGCGTCTGGAGCCTGTGCTCCGCAACAAGAGAGGCCGCTATAGTGAGAGGCCCGTGCACCGCGATGAAGAGTGGCCCCTGCTTGCCACAACTAGAGAAAGCCCTCGCACAGAAACGAAGATCAAACACAGCCATAAATAAATAAATAAATAAATAAATAAATAAATAAATATTAAAAAAAAAAAGATACAGGATGCCCACTTCAATTTGCATTTCAGATAAACAATGAAAAATATTAAAAAAAAAAAAAAGAATACCTGACTTGGACTGACAGAACCCTGGGGAGAATTGATCCTTAAGGGGGACACATAGGAGAAGCAGCTGCCAGTTAAAGAACTTAAGAAAAGGAGTTGGGAGGGGAAAAAAAAAATCAAGAGAGAGTGGTCATCTTGAAGTCAAGATAGAACACAGTAACTACCAGTAGGTGGTGGCCAATGCAATGCAATGCTTGAAGGAGATCTAATCAAGTTTGAAAAGCAAACAAGTTTAACAAATAAGAAGTGACTGGTGTTCCAGTGCTCCAGTCTCTATTAGCTACACAAGAGGAACTCAATGCTCATTTTGAGCACAAAATAGAACTTGATATATTTAATAAAAATAATTACTCAGGTAATTTTGACCACATACCTTAGACACTGCAGATATTTCAGAATAAATTAAAATTAAAACAATTCAAAAGTTAACAGAAGGACATTTATAGATTATTGTGCTCTATATTAGGTCATACCATCTCTATGTGATGGTCAAATTTTTGTATTTTTAACTAAATTAACTAAATGTATAATACATGCACCTGAAAAAAAATCCAGCACTGCAAAAGAGGTCAAACATAAGGATCTCTCCTGAGGTAATAAATTCTCCTCACAATGGCTACATCTGTTAAACATCTGTGTATTCTTTAAGAAATTTTCTATGTGTATAAAAGCATACATACATAGTAATTGTATATTAAGACATATATAGACCTTTTTACACTAAAAAGTACAGTATAAACATTTCTCTACCTTTTACTTTTTACTTAAGAATATATCTTAGAGATAAATTGTATACCTTTTAAAAGTTATTGCATAGTAATTTATTAAATGGATGAATGCTTTATTCAACCAATGACCTATGGGAAGTTAAGTCACTTTCAGTGTTTGTTATTGAAAAAAAAAAAAGCCCCAATATATTTGCATGAAACATATCTGAAAATCGATCTGTGGCCTAAATTTTGAACAGTAAATTTTCTCGTTAAAAGCTAGATATGAATATCTAATTTTTATGGCTATTGCCATATCACCCCTCTACGGTCCTACCAAGCTGCTCTCCCACATTCGTACGGTGTATGAAAATTCCTGCCTTCCCACACCCTTATCTCTGTACTATCAAAATGTGCTTTTGCCAAAGTAATAGGATAAAAACATCTCCTTGTTGTTTTAACTGCATTTATTTAAATGTGAGTGGGATTGAGCATCCTTTCCATAGTTTAGAACACATCTAGATGACTAGATAGCCCACATATAGATGGCTGAAATAATCTGAATGAATGCAGCTGATCTAATATTTAGGCTATTTTTACAACAGGTTCAAACACACAATCCTATTAAAGCTGCTTCAATAGCATGTTCAAGGCACATAAAATGACAAGATTAGAGTCCATCTTAATTTCTCCCTTTCTCTCACACCCCACATCCTTTCCATCAACAGATCCTTTATCCAGCATCCAAACTCTACTCATCACCTCTGTAGCTACGCTTTAGTACTATAATCAACTCCTGCCTGGGTTATTACAATGAATCATATTAATAGATTCCATCTACTCTGTCCTTTCAAGTCTGCATTCTATTCTCAATACCCATCAGAGGGATCCTGTTAAAATGTAAACCACATCAAATCCACCCAAGTAAAAGCAAGAGTTTTTGCAATGGTCTAAAAACCCTCCAAGAGCAGGGCCTCTACAGGTCATGGGGCTTCATCTGCAGCTTTGTCTGCTGCTCTTCTGCTAAGGTAAGGCCCAGCCACACTGACCTCCTGGTTGTTCAGTAAACATGCCATTAGGCTCAGAAATTTAACAATTCTTAAGTTTCTTTACTCAGACAATTAAAAAATAAAATAAAATAAACTGCATGGAAAAGACTGAGAAAGGAGAAGATTATTGTTAGCAGGGGGTGTTTCATTTAGAAGTTTGGTTTTGCAATCAGGAGTTTGGAATACCTATTCCTTCAGAGTGACACCATATCTGTATACTGATGGACGGGGAACTCTCATCCTGATTTTATAAAATACAGTCCAAGAATAAGTAAATGACAGTTATGTCATTTCTAAAGATGGTACAGTGTTCATTAACAAGTATAGCCATGTCATGTAATTCTCAGCTCCAGTTTGGGAAATTCTGATAAGAGAAGCACTTGTAGTCCTGAGAAGGAGGTGTTAAGAAAGGACTCAGATATTTTACAGAGACAGCCTGTTAGATACGTCCCAAAGATTGCCAGGAGAACCTGTAAACAATTAAAACGGTTTCCTTTCAAAACCCATCAAGCCGCCCAAGGGCAGAACACTCTGAATGTCCTCTTTGCTGCTAGCTGCTGCTAGCCAATCTAAAAAAAAAAATTACTTTTACCAAATCATCTGTATTTGTTTTCTTCTCTCTCTCATCTTTTATGTAAATCATTCTGCGCTTTCTCCTTTGTTGGATGAAAACAATCTATTGATTGATATAACTTATATACAGGTGAAAGCATTTCCTAAAAATTAACGATACGTTCGAATTATTCTTTGGAAGTGTTTATAACAACAAAAACTTTCATCTCCAGATGGAAAACTTGGGTTTACTTTTCTAAAGACTGCTTTATATGTACTTGTTTATTTAATTTTTTGTCAGTAATATCCAAAACCATTTTAAAAGAATAACAGGGGCACAGAGCTCTGCTGTTCATTGTGATATATCAGGTTTCCTAGTTTGCTCTCTTACAGGAGTTTGTAGTCCAATGGGAAATAGACCAAACTAAAACCTATATCTAGTTTAACTGAAGTTCAATGTCTGCTGGCATTGAGGAGAAACCCACTTTGTCCCTATTCCTCCCCTGTCCCATTTTGAACAGTTTGTGGGGTAGAGAGATGAACAGAGATGATGATATGGTATACATTCTTAAACTCTGCTTCTGTAAGATAAAAGACCTGAAATTAATAGAACTATTTCTTCATGAGATACTTAGTGAGGTTCTCAATGATGGATCAATGGATTTAGGGCACACATGAGGCAACATTTGGAAGATATACAGCTACAGCTGGAGGGTAATGTGAGCCCACTCAGTGACGTGATGGCAAAGGTTAACAACTGGCCCTGTAGGTATTTTTGATGTGGAACTACTGTGTTAAATGCCTAGGATTGCAAGAGGTTTTGTTTTGTTTTTTTCCCCTAACTCTCAATGTACTTGAGGTTCCATGTTAAGAGTTCAAGGGTTGAACTTCCAGGAGAACTTTCACCCTTCACTGATAATAGAAGACGTGAAGACAAACAAACGAAAACAGTGTGATAATTAACCAGCAGAACGTGACTGCCGATCTAAAAATTCTGTATCATTTTTAAATGAGCAGGGAATCTAAGTGCCAGTAGAGGCTGGGAAAAAATAGTAAAAAAGAAGGGAGAAGGAAAAGAGGGACTGAGGGGAAGAACAAGGAGGAGAGAGATAACTTGGTCATTGTTAGCAAAAGTGGCTGATTTGGTGAAATGAAACAGAAAAACATGGAAGAGGAAAAATATCGCATTTTATTAAATATTATTATTTTATTATTTAATTATTATTAATAATAATATAAATATCATATTATTATTAAATTTGCTTTCAGTATCAACATATTTGGAAAAATTAAATACTGAGATAATAACTAAGTAGGTCAATGTTCATACTGTGCATTAAAATACATAAAAGCTTGCAAAAATTTAAATGTGATAATTCTAAAAACTATATGCTCAGGAAATTGATAAGTCTCTTTGGACAACTAAACTCAAGGTTTTTGTGTGCTTTAAAGTTTTAAATGAAGTAGTCATACAACCATCTACTTAAAATAAGAAATTAATCATAAATGATACGTGAATAATCTCAATTTCCTGAAAGTTCAAATTGTTAAATTACAAAATAGTTCCTCACTTTCATTTTCAATGCTCACTAGGAGATAATTACTTTTCTCTTTATGCATTTTTTCATGAGTAGGCCTCAGAATTTTTATAAAGTTTTGAAATCTATATTAAATCTCCCGCTGCCAAACAGCTCTAGGAAAATAAAGAAAAAAGAGATGGAATTTCAAGATACTTTCAAAGGTCTCTCTAAACCCTGTTTAAAAAAAATGTATTCTACTTTTTTTAGTTTCTATCACGTCTTTTTAATAAATGGCATATTACCAAAGCAATGAATTTTGAAATGAATTATTCAGCAGTGAGTTTGGAAATGTCCTGTTTACTGTCCATTCCCATTTCAGTCATTACATGGTGCTAAATGATGTTGGAATGTAAGTATCACTGAGAGGCTTAAATTAGAGTATGCATGTGCCATCCTCATAATTAAAAATCCTAGTGAGTACCAGAGAGTTACTGTCTACATAACAGGGAAAGAGTCTATCCCTTGATTATTTGCACTTATGAATGATATAACCAAGGAATCATATCAATAAACAAATGCATAATGACAAAAGAATTTAGATCTTACAGAGTATTATATGATGTTCAACAATACAAGCTAAGAGAAAGACAGAATATCCACAGTTGAAAGTTAAGAAAGATTTACATATCCACATATTTCAGTAATTCTTTGTAATGTAGTGGACTGCTTTTGCATGTGTTGATGAGGGAACTAAATTAAGTCTTAGAGGAAAATCCATAGTGACTAGAATAAATGGAGATGAGAATATAAAATATGTGGCTAAAAGACAAAATGTGAGAGCACTATTAGGAAGAATAGACAACAAAAGAAAATTAAAAGGAGGATTGAGTCTGACACAGGATGCAAGGATAGTTTGAAGATATAAAATGAGATTACATTGGAGTATTCTAGAACTGATAGGTAAAATTGATAAATATATGCAAAAATTACGATCAACCTCCTTTTCCCTTCCTAATTTTTAAGAGAATCAAGACCAAATCATGTAATTTTTAACTCCCATCCTTCTTTCCTTTATATCATCTTTTCTCAATCTTCATCTCATACATTTCTGATGTCTTCAAAACTTTCTCATCAGTTTCTTAAATTCTACCTTCGAAGTCACTAAGGTTTCTCTTTCTTTAAAACAATGTAACCAATAAATGATAAAACTGCCATTTATCCAGCTAGCACTCAAAAGACTGCTCTATCATTTTTCTTCCTATGTATGATTGAATGTTAATTTTAACTATTAAATTCTAAACTATACACTAAAAAAGAACTATCAAAAGGAGAAATTAAGGAAATAATCCCAATTACCACTGCATCAAAAAGAATAAAAAACATAGGAATAAACCTACCTAGGGAAGAAAAACACCTGTACTCTGAAAACAATAAGAAACTGATGAAAGAAATTGAAGATGACACATACAAATGGAAAGAAATACCATGTTCTTGGATTGGAAGAATCAATATTGTTAAAATGACCACACTACCCAAGGCAATCTACAGATTCAATGCAATCCCTATCAAAATACCAATGGCATTTTCCACAGAACTAGAACAAAAAAATCTTAAATTTTTTATGGAAACACAAAAGATCCCAAATAGCCAAAACAATCTTGAGAAAGAAGAATAGAGCTGGGGGAATCATACTCACTGACTTCAGACTATACTACAAACCTACAGTAATCAAAACAGTATGGTGCTGGCACAAAGACAGACACAGAGATCAACAGAACAGACTAGAGCTCAGAAATAAAACCATGCACTGTGATCAATTAATCTATGACAAAGGGAGCAAGAATATTCCATGGAGAAAAGACAATCTCTTCAATATGTGGTGCTGAGGAAATTGGACAGCTACATGTAAAATAATGAAATTAGAACATTCTCTGACACCATATACAAAAATAAACTCAAAATGGGTTAAAGTCCTAAATGAAAGACCAGATACTATAAAACACCTTGAGAAAAACATAAGCAGAACACTCTTTGACATAAATCACAGCAATATTTTTTGGATCCACCTCCTAAGGTAAAGAAAATAAAGCAAAAATAAACAAATGGGACTTAAACTTAAAAAGGTTTTGCACAACAAACGAAACCATCAACAAAATGAAAAGACAACCTACCAAATGGGAGAAAATATTTTCAAATGATATGACTAATAAGGGATTAATATCCAACATATACAAACAACTCACACAACTCAACATCAAAACAAACAAACAAACAACCTGATTTAAAAATGGGCAGAAGAACTGAACAGACATTTTCCAAAGAAAAATTTTCATATGCAGGCACATGAAAAGATGCTCAACATAGTCAGTTATCAGGGACATGTAAATCAAAACCATAATGAGATAGTACCTCACACCTGTCAGAATGGCTATCATCAAAAAAAACACAAATAACAAATCTTGGCAAGGATGTGGAGAAAAGGGAACCCTTGTGCACTGTTGATGGAAATGTAAACTGGTGCAGCCACTGTGGAAAACGTATGGAGGTTTTTCAAAAAACTAAAAACAGAAACTACCATATGACCCATCAATTCCACTCCTGGGTATATATCTGAAAAAAGCAAAAACACTAATTCGAAAAGATATATGCCCCCCAATGTTCATAGCAGAATTATTTACAATTGCCAAGAAACGAAAACAACCTAAGTGTCCAACAACAGATGAATGGATAAAGAAGATTGTGTGTGTGTGTATACACATACATATGACGGAATACTACTCAGCTATAAAAAGATGAAACATTGCCATGTGCAGCAACATGGATGGACTTGGAGGGCATTACGCTAAGTGAAATAAGTCAGACAGAGAAAGAAAACTACTCTGTGATATCATTTACATGTGGAATCTAAATAAAATACAGCAAACTAGTGAATATAACAAAAAAAGAAGCAGAGTCACAGATACAGAGAACAAACTAGTGGTTACCAGTGGTGGTGATGGGGCAATAGAGGAGTTGGGGACTGGGAGGTACAAACTATTGGGTGTAAGATAGTCTCAAGGATGTGTTGTACAACACAGGGAATATAGCCAATATTTTATAATAATTGTAAATGAAAAATAACCTTTAAAAATTGTATAAAAAATAAATATCCCATAAAGAAGATGCTCTATCATTTTTCTTCCTTTGTATGATTGAATGTTAAATTTAAGTATTAAATTCTAAACTGTATATTAGCACATTAGAGACAATTCAACTCGCTAAGGAAAAACTGATAAAAAATAAGTGCAAAAATATAAGAACATTATAGGACATTTGAAAATTGAGGAAATTTTAAAAACTCATTCTCAATCTATCTATAGTTAACGACACAGTAAAATTATTCTCACTACCTTTAAAAAAAATCACTGATTGTTTTTAAATTACTTTAAAAGTTTCTTTTGTTTTTTTAACTACATCAGTCTTTACTGACCGCTCATTGTTCAAAGGATAGAACTGAGGTCAAGTGTTATTGCAAGCAGTTTTAGAAATACAGCACTAGATGTCATCTAAAATTGACTGGAAAACAAACCAACTAAACAACAGTCCACAGGATGGAGTAGAGAGCAAAGGATATATCTGAGGAAATCACGAGGTAATCCTATTGTGAGAAGCACAGAAGCAGAGGGACAGCCAGCAGGAAGGAAACAGCGTGTGCCTTCTATCCAATGGATGGTAAAGCAGGTCAACTAACAGCAAGGAAATGGCATTACTTTTAGCTCTATCTTAACTTCACTCCCAATATATGTGTGCTTGGAAAATCTGTACTCATATTCCTATTCTCCTGGGTAATATTTTGGAGACTTTTTTTTTTAATATCTTTATTGGAGTATAATTGCTTTACAATGGTGTGTTACTTTCTGCTGTATAATAAAGAGAATCAGCTATACATATACAAATATCCCCATATTTCCTCGCTCTTGTGTCTCCCCCCCCCCCATCCCACCCCACTAAGTCATCACAAAGCACCAAGCTGATCTCCCTGTGCTATGTGGCTGCTTCCCACTGGCTATATACTTTACATTTGGTAGTGTATATATGTCCATGCCATTCTCGCAGCTCGTCCCGGCTTACCCTTCCCCCCGACCCCGTGTCCTCAAGTCCATTCTTTACGTCTGCATCTTTATTCCTGTCCTGCCCCTAGGTTCTTCAGAATCTTTTTTTTTAATTTTTTTAGATTCCATATATATGTGTTAGCATACGGTATTTGTATTTCTCTTTCTGACTTATTTCACTCTGTATGACAGTCTCTAGGTCCATCCACCTCACCACAGATAACTCAATTTTGTTTCTTTTTATGGCTGAGTAATATTCCATTGTATATATGTGCCACATATTCTTTATCCATTCATCTGTTGACGGACACTTAGGTTGCTTCCATGTCCTGGCTATTGTAAATAGAGCTGCAATGAACACTGTGGTACATGACTTTTTTGAATTATGGTTTTCTCAGGGTATATGCCCAGTAGTGGGATTGATGGGTCATATGGTAGTTCTATTTTTAGATTTTTAAGGAACCTCCACACTGTTCTCCATAGTGGCTGTATCAATTTACATTCCCACCAAAAGTGCAAGAGGGTGCCCTTTTCTACACACACTCTCCAGCATTTATCATTTGTAGATTTTTTGATGATGGCCGTTCTGACCGGAGTGAGGTGATACCTCATTGTAGTTTTGATTTGTATTTCTCTAATGTTTAGTGATGTTGAGCATCTTTTCATGTGTTTGTTGGCAATCTGTATATCTTCTTCGAAGAAATGTCTGTTTAGGTCTTCTGCCCATTTTTGGATTGGGTTGTTTGTTTTTTTGATATTGAGCTGCATGAGCTGCTTGTATATTTTGGAGATTAATCCTTTGTCAGTTGCTTCATTTGCAAATATTGTCTCCCATTCTGAGGGTTGTCTTTTCGTCTTTTTTATGGTTTCCTTTGCTGTGCAAAAGCTTTTAAGTTTCATTAGCTCCCATTTGTTTATTTTTGTTTTTACTTCCATTTCTCTAGGAGGTGGGTCCAAAAGGATCTTGCTGTGATTTATGTCATAGAGTACTCTGCCTATGTTTTCCTCTAAGAGTTTTATAGTGTCTGGCCTTACATTTAGGTTTTTAATCCATTTTGAGTTTATTTTTATGTATGGTGTTAGGCAGTGTTCTAATTTCATTATTTTACATGTAGTTGTCCAGTTTTCCCAGCACCACTTACTGAAGAGGCTGTCTTTTCTCCATTGTATGTTCTTGCCTCCTTTGTCATAGATTAGGTGACCATATGTGTGTGGGTTTATCTCTGGGCTTACTATCTTGTTCCATTGGTCTGTATTTCTGTTTCTGTGCCAGTACCATACTGTCTTGATTACTGTAGCTTTGTAGTATAGTCTGAAGTCTGGGCGCCTGATTCCTCCAGCTCTGTTTTTCTTTCTCAAGATCGTTTTGGCTATTCAGGGTCTTTTGCGTTTCCATAGAAATTGTGGAAATTTTTGTTCTAGTTCTGTGAAAAATGCCATTGGTAGTTTGATAGGGATTGCACTGAATCTGTAGATTGCTTTGGGTAGTAGAGTCATTTTCACAATGTTGATTCTTCCAATCCAAGAACGTAGTATAACTCTCCATCTTCTTGTATCGTCTTTAATTTCTTTCATCAGTGTCTTACTGTTTTCTGCATACAGGTCTTTGTCTCCTTAGGTAGCTTTATTCCTAGGTATTTTATTCTGTTTGTTGCAATGGTAAATGGGAGTGTTTCCTTAATTTCTCTTTCAGCTTTTTCATCAGTAGTGTATAGGAATGCAAGAGATTTATGTGCATTAATTTTGTATCCTGCTATTCTACCAAATTCATTGATTAGCTCCAGTAGTTTTCTGGTAGCATCTTCTTTAGGGTTCTCTACGTATAGTATCATGTCATCTGCAAACAGTGACAGCTTTACTTCTTTTCCGATTTGGATTCCTTTTACTTCTTTTTCGTCTCTCACTGTTGTGGCTAAAACTTCCAAAACTATGTTGAATAACAGTGGTGAGAGTGGGTAACCTTGTCCTGTTCCTGATCTTAGAAGAAATGGTTTCAGTTTTTCACTATTGAGAATGATGCTGTCTGTGGGTCTGTCACATACGGCCTTTATTATGTTGAGGTAAGTTCCCTCTTTGCCTACACTCTAGAGAGATTTTATCATAAATGGGTGTTGAATTTTGTCAAAAGCTTTTTCTGCATCTATTGAGATGATCATATGGTTTTTCTCCTTCAATTTGTTAATATGGTGTATCACATTGATTAATTTGCATATATGGAAGAATCCTTGCATTCCTGGGATGAACCCCACTTGATCATGGTGTATGATCCTTTTAATGTGCTGTTGGATTCTGTTTGCCAGTATTTTGTTGAGGATTTTTGCATCTATGTTCATCAGTGATATTGGCCTGTAGTTTTCTTTTTTTGTGACATCTTTGTCTGGTTTTGGTATCAGGTTGATGGTGGCCTCGTAAAATAGGTTTCGGAATGTTCCTCCCTCTGCTACGTTTTGGAAGAGTTTGAGAAGGATAGGTGTTAGCTCTTCTCTAAATGTTTGATAGAATTCGCCTGTGAAGGCATCTGGCCCTGGGCTTTTGTTTGTTGCAAGATTTTTAATCACACTTTCCATTTCACTGCTTGTGATTGGTCTCTTTATATCTTCTATTTCTTCCTCGTTCAGTCTCGGAAGGTTGTGCTTTTCTAAGAATTTGTCCATTTCTTCCAGGTTGTCCATTTTATTGGCGTAGAGTTGCTTGTAGTAATCTCTCATGATCATTTGTATTTCTGCAGTGTCAGTTGTTACTTCTTCTTTTTCATTTCTAATTCTATTGATTTGAGTCTTCTCCCTTTTTTTCTTGATGAGTCTGGCTAATGGTTTATCAATTTTGTTTATCTTCTCAAAGAAGCAGCTTTTAGTTTTATTGATCTCTGCTATCGTTACCCTCATTTCTTTTTCATTTATTTCTGATCTGATCTTTATGATTTCTTTCCTTCTGCTAACTTTGGGGGTTTTTTTGTTCTTCTTTCTCTAATTGCTCTAGGTGTAAGGTTAGGTTGTTTATTTGAGATGTTTCTTGTTTCTTGAGGTAGGATTGTATTGCTATAAACTTCCCTCTTAGAACTGCTTTTGCTGCATCCCATAGGTTTTGAGTCATCGTGTTTTCATTGTCATTTGTTTCTAGGTATTTTTTGATTTCCTCTTTGATTTCTTCAGTGATCTCTTGGTTATTCAGTTGTGTATTGTTTAGCCTCTATGTGTTTGTATTTTTACAGATTTTTTTTCCTGTAATTGATATCTAGTCTCATAGTGTTGTGGTCAGAAAAGATAGTTGATATGATTTCAATTTTCTTACATTTACCGAGGCTTGATTTGTGACCCAAGATATGATTTATCCTGGAAAATGTTCCATGAGCACTTGAGAAGAAGGTGTATTCTGTTGTTTTTGGATGGAATGTCTTATAAATATCAATTAAGTCCATCTTGTTTAATGTATCATTTAAAGCTTGTGTTTCCTTATTTATTTTCATTTTGGATGATCTCTCCATTGGTGAAAGTGGGGTGTTAAAGTCCCCTACTATGATTGTGTTACTGTCGATTTCCCCTTTTATGGCTGTTAGCATTTGCCTTATGTATTGAGGTGCTCCTATGTTGGGTGCATAAATATTTACAATTGTTATATCTTCTTCTTGGATTGATCCCTTGATCATTATGCAGTGTCCTTCCTTGTCTCTTATAACATTCTTTACTTTAAAATCTATTTTATCTGATATGAGTATTGCTACTCCAGCTTTCTTTTGATTTCCGTTTGCATGCAATATCTTTTTCCATCCCCTCACTTTCGGTCTGTATGTGTTCCTAAGTCTGAAGTGGGTCTCTTGTAGACATCATATGTACAGGTCTTGTTTTTGTAGCCATTCAGCCTGTCTTTGTCTTTTGGTTGGAGCATTTAATCCATTTACATTTAAGGTAATTATTGATCTGTATGTTCCTATTACCATTTTCTTAATTGTTTTGTGTTTGTTTTTGTAGGTCTTTTCCTCCTCTTGTGTTTCCTGCCTAGAGAAGTTCCTTTAGCATTTGTTGTAAACCTGGTTTGGTGGTGCCGAATTCTCTTAGCTTTTGCTTGTCTGTAAAGGTTTTAATTTCTCCATCAAATTTGAATGAGATCCTTGCTGGGTAGAGTACTCTTGGTTGTAGGTTTTTCCCTTTCATCACTTTACATATGTCTTGCCACTCCCTTCTGGCTTGCAGAGTTTCTGATGAAAGAGCAGCTGTTAACCTTATGGGGATTCCCTTGTATGTTATTTGTTGCTTTTCCCTTGCTGCTTTTAACATTTTTTCTTAGCATTTAATTTTTGATAGTTTGATTAATATGTGTCTTGGTGTGTTTCTCCTAGGGTTTATCCTATAGGGGACTCTCTGCACTTCCTGGACTTGATTGACTATTTCCTTTCCCATATTAGGGAAGTTTTCAACTATAATCTCTTCAAATATTTTCTCAGTCCCTTTTTTTGTCTCTTCCTCTTCTGGGACCCCTATAATTCGAATTTTGGTGTGTTTAATGTTGTCCCAGAGGTGTTTGAGACTGTCCTCAATTCTTTCCATTCTTTTTTCTTTATTCCACTCTGCAGTACTTATTTCTACTATTTTATCTTCCAGGTCACTTGTCCATTCTTCTGCCTCAGTTATTCTGCTATTGATTCCTTCTAGAGATTTTTACTTTCATTTACTGTGTTGTCCATCATTTTTGTTTGCTCTTTAGTTCTTCTAGGTCCTTGTTAAACGTTTCTTGTATTTTCTCCATTCTATTTCCAAGATTTTGGACCATCTTTATTATCATTATTCTGAATTCTTTTTCAGGTAGACTGCCTATTTCCTTTTCATTTGTTTGGTCTTGTGGGTTTTTACCTTGCTCCTTCATCTGCTGTGTATTTCTCTGTCTTCTCATTTTGCTTAACATACTGTGTTTTGAGTCTCCTTTTTGCAGGCTGCAGGTTCATAGTTCCCGTTTTTGGTGTCTGCCCCCAGTGGGTAAGGTTGGTTCATTGGGTGTGTAGACTTCCTGGTGAGGGGACTGGTGCCTGTGTTCTGGTGGATGAGGCTGGATCTTGTCTTTTTAGTGGGCAGGACCACGTCCAGTGGTGTGTTTTGGAGTTTTTGTGAACTTATGATTTTAGGCAGCCTCTCTGCTAATGGGTGGGGTTGTGTTCCTGTCTTGCTAGTTGTTTGGCATAGGGTGTTCCGCACTGTAGCTTGCTGGTGGTTGATTAGAGCTGGGTCTTAGCATTGAGATGGAGATCTCTGGGAGAGATTTTGCCTTTTGATATTACATGGGGCCGGGAGGTCTCTGGTGGACCAACATCATGAGCTTGGCTCTCTCATCTCAGAGGCTCAGGCCTGACACCCAGCCAGAGCATCAAGACTCTGTCAGCCACACGGCTCAGAAGAAAAGTGGGAACAAAACGAAAGAAAGAAAAAAATAAAATAAAGTTATTAAAATAAAAATTTTTTTAATATTATTAACAAAAAAAGTAATAAAAATAAGAAAGAAAGAAAGAAAGAGCAACCAAACCAAAAAACAAATCCACCAATGATAACAAGCACTAAAAACTATGCTAAAAAAAAAAAAAAAAGAGCCCTAGGACAAATGGTAAAACCAAAGCTATACAGAGAAAATCACACAAAGAAGCATATACGTACACACTCACAAAAAGAGAAAAAGGGAAATATATTTAAATATATTAAAATTAAAAAAAAAAGAAGAGAGCAACCAAATCAATAAACAAATCTACCAATGATAATAAACCCTAAATACCAAACTAAGATAAACATAAAACCAGAAACAAATTAGATGCAGAAAGCAAACCCCAAGTCTACAGGTGCTCCCAAAGTCCACAGCCTCAATTTGGGGATGATTCGTTGTCTATTCAGGTATTCCACAGATGCAGGGTACATCTAGTTGATTGTGGAGATTTAATCCACTGCTCCTGAGGCTGCTGGGAGAGATTTCACTTTCTCTTCTTTGTTTGCACAGCTCCTGGGGTTCAGCTTTGGATTTGGCCCCGCCTCTGCATGTAGGTCACCTGAGGGCGTCTGTCCCCCACCCAGACAGGAGGGGGTTAAAGGAGTGGCTGTTTAGGGGGCTCTGGCTCACTCAGGCTGGGGAGGATGGAGGGGTACAGAATGCAGGGTGAGCCTGTGGCGGCAAAGGCCGGTGTGATGTTGCAACAGCCTGAGGTGTGCCGTGTGTTCTCCCGGGAAGTTGTCCCTGGATCACGGGACCCTGGCAGTGGCGGGCTGCACAGGCTCCCGGGAGAGGAGCTGTGGATAGTGACCTGTGCTTGCACACAGGCTTCTTGGTGGCTGCAGCAGCAGCCTTAGCGTTTCATGCCCGTCTCTGGGGTCCGCGCTGATAGCCGGGGCTCGCGCCGGTCTCTGGAGCTCATTTAGGCAGTGCTCTGAATCCCCTCTCCTAGCGCACCCCAAAACAATAGTCTCTTGCCTCTTAGGCAGTTCCAGGATTTTTTCTGGACTCTCTCCTGGCTAGCTGTGGCACACTAGCCCCTTTCAGGCTGTGTTCACATAGCCAACCCCAGTCTCCTCTGCCTGGGATCTGACCTCCGAAGCCCGAGCCTCAGCTCCCAGCACCCAACCGCCCCGGCGGGTGAGCAGACAAGCCTCAGGCTGGATCGGTGCTGGTTGGCACCGATCCTCTGTGCAGGAATCTCTCCGCTTTGCCCTCTGCACCCCTGTTGCTGCGCTCTTCTCCGTGGCTCTGAAGCTTCCCCCTTGCCACTCCCCGTCTCCGCCAGTGAAGGGGTTTCCTAGTGTGTGGAAACTTTTCCTCCTTCACAGCTCCCTGCCAGAGGTGCAGGTCCCATCCCTATTCTTTTGTCTCTGTTTTTTCTTTTTTCTTTTGCCCTACCCATGTACGTGGGGAGTTTCTTGCCTTTTGGGAAGTCTGAGGTCTTCTGCCAGCATTCAACAGGTGTTCTGTAGGAGTTGTTTACCATGTAGATGTATTTCTGATGTATTTGTGGAGAGGAAGGTGATCTCCAGGTCTTACTCCTCCTCCATCTTGAAGGTCCCCTATTCTGGAGATTTTTAAGATATCTCCAAGAGTAAGTGCAGGAAAGTTTCAACAAATCATCCATCCTCAAAACACCATTTTTTGGCTATCTAAATGAACTTTGTATGTGAAAAGAACTTTGTGTGTTTGTATGAAGGCCTTTAAGTTACTGAAAATATCATAAATTTTACAGAAACTTGTTAGCTTTGAAGAAATTGTACTGTAAATAGTTCCTGGTGACTGATTTATTTATTTATTTATTTCACATACATGCAGACACAAAAATTAGGCATGTCAGGCTGTTAAGAGACAGATTTGGTTGGATAAAAGGAAGTGCTACTGATCTTCCAGAACCTAATCAAGTCCCACTTTCCTGAAAAGTTGCTTGTTATAATTTCAGCTGTCTTTAAAACTGTATTGTACTATTTAAAACTGTACCGTCATTTATTTTCTCAGTGTATGGTAGGTATCTTCCACCAGCAATATTATCCGTCTCATATGGATCAAGCAATTGATTTCTTTTAAATTGTGTTTTCTGTTTACTTCTTCCTCTGTTCACAGTGCTTAGCAGAGGACTGTTTACAAAGCTCCTCAACTAATACTTGCTGATCAATTAGGTGCTTATAGAAGGCAGTGTATTTGGTATAATGTTTATATCAAACTCTCTATTTTAATGTTTAACATAAATATTATTAAAGCATTAATAAAAGTAGAATTACAAAGGAATAATATATATATAGAACATATAGAAACCTATTTGCATTGAAATAAATTTGTTTATGGCATCATGAAGAATTCATAGATTAAGAAAAGACATGGGCTTCCCTGGTGGCACAGTGGTTGGGAGTCTGCCTGCCGATGTAGGGGACACGGGTTTGAGCCCTGGCCAGGGAGGATCCCACATGCCGTGGAGCAACTGGGCTCGTGCTCCACAGCTACTGAGCCTGAGCTCTAGAGCCCGCAAGCCACAACTACTGAGCCTGCGTGCCACAGCTACTGAGGCCCACATGCCTGGAGCCTGCGCTCCGCAACAAGAGAAGCCATGACAATGAGAGGCCCGTGCACTGCAATGAAGAGTGGCCCCTGCTCACCACAACTAGAGGAAGCCCGCGCACAGCAACGAAGACCCAACACAGCCAAAAATAAATAAATAAATAAAATAAAATAAAAACAAACGAAAAAAGAAAAGACATGATGACTACATTGGGCATTTTTCAGGTATTCACAGAAAAATACACTACATATATGCGTGTGTGTATATATATATATATATATACATACATATATACATATATATACATACACACACAAAGTTTTTCAATAAACTTTGAAAAGTGAGATACAATTTACATAGAGTGAAAATTACAGTGGAGTAAAGTTTGGTGAAGTTAAACAAATGCACACACCAGTGTAGCCCGTACGCCTCTCAAGATATAGAAAAACTGTTATCACCCCAGAAAGATCCCCAATTTATCTTCCCAGAAATCTCCACCCCTTCTCTCTGTACTCTCTACAACCTTATCATCCAAAGAAAACTGTTGTTTTATTTTTGTCAGTTCTAAAACTTCATACAAATTGAATCATACTGTATGTATGTGTTGGTTCCAGTGCCCATTCTTACCCAGTATGATCTCATCTTAACCAACTACATCTGCAAAGAACCTATTTCCAAAATGGTGACATCATGAGATTCTAGGTGAACATAAATTTTGGGGATATGCTATTCAAACCAGTACACACTTCATGCTCCATGGTCCAGAAGTGCCCCCAAGCAGAAACCAAGGTGACTATGGGCATAATATATCTGTTTCCCCTCTATCAAATATCCCTGTTCTGCCTATTGTACAATATTGAAAAGTTTTTCTTTTAGTATATTTGGTCCAAGGTTTTAGTTGTTTAGTGCAGAAGGGCTAGTCTGCTACTAGTTACTACATCATAGTCCAGAAGTGGAAATTTCTCTGAATACATAAAGTTTTAAAAGTTTTAAGTAAAAATTCCAAATGTAATTATTTTTCATATCTCAGTAGAAACTTTTTCTAGGTATTGGCTGTGGAACCAACCTAAACTCAGAAGTACACCAAATCTTGATTTTCCTTCTCTGATATTTTGGCTCCTTTGTAAAAAAAAACCCCAAAAAACTATGTGCATCGTGTCCTCTGAGAAGGAGATGTTGAGTTAGGAGAGTTAGGAGTACAACAGATTTGTTGGCGAGTTATACTAGTGAAAGGAAATAGGTAGAAGCAGGATTGCGAATGGGGAGCCATCAGGCCCTAATGCAGAAATGATGAATTCTGACAGCTCAATACGGAGGAGGGAATAGCCCTCAGAGAAGCCCTGCTTTGGATGGAAATGACTGGGCCTCTGTACCACAGTGTTTCGCAGTCAGTGACTGGGGCCACCACCAGAAGAGTGTGATCTTAGCTCAAAAGTGGAGGCTGGCCTGAAGGAGTTAGCACCTGAGGCTGATGGCACAACAACAGTCCTTGCGACTGGTCAACGAGTCCTTTCTTGAAGAAGAGCTGAGTGGCATATCTCAAAATCTGCCACTGTCCTCCCCATGTGCCACATGAATCCACTTATCCACACACATCTGGGGAGCCCTTATCCAGAATTTTAGTGCCTTTGCCTTTGTGAGGGGACACTTAGAAGGATGATATTAATGTGGATAAAATATGATAGCTTTCACAGCGGTGACTTTCAGGTCTTCCCAGAAATGTAATCTTTTGGTAGATCATCATGTTTTACCCAGAATATTCATTCGTGCCCACTCCCCTGAGCTTTTTAATTCATTTCTCAATTGTCTGCCAAAGCATTTCTGGCATTTCAACTTGGTCCAGCAAAGCCATCACTTTCTAGAGGTTTCTAGTACCATCTCAGCAGTAAATTTTAGGGTTCTTTCTGTGGTGTTAAATCCTGTATCTCAAAAGAGGTCCCAAGGAAATAAAGACACTCTTATCCAGTCTTTTATGACCGTCTTGATCAAGCACCCTCAAAACTGAGTCCTACTTGTACTCCCCCAGTTCCTAACAATACCTGGCAGCTAATCATTATAGCTCTTTTGACATATAGCCCTTTTTCTCCCTTAAGATATGTGACCTATTCCTAAGATATGCTGTTACTTATCCCTTGCTAGTGGCTTGAAGACAGGAGAGGAGGTAAGGGTAGGTCCTCAAGTTAACCCCTGTTGCCTTGGCTGGGAGAGGTTTCTGCAGTGTCTTCCCTCACAGGGAGATCGCAAGCTCTTAAAAGGGAGAACTGGCCACATATGCAGACTCTGAGGTTCAGAGAAATCTGAGGAGTTGAACATTTGGCTTTGTTCACCAAGAGTCCATGTATCAGGGTCCCAGGTTCTCCCAACCAAGGTCATGACCTTGGCACAACAGACCTGCTCAGCTGAATATTAAAATGTCACTGAAACTTAAAAACTCTATTAAATCCTTAGTTTATTTTTTCTTCTCTCCCCCTGCAGGAGATAAAGCCCTCTGGCTTTCACACTTAGTTTTCAATTATTTGTTAAAAGCTTTTAAACTTTCAACATCTTTCAGTTAGGGTATCAATGAAATTTAATTTCAGTCAACAGATTCAACTGACCTTGTATGCATTATTTTCTCTGTATTTGCACCAGTGACATGGTGAAATTTTAATAACCAGCTACCAGCTTGAGCTAGGGACTATCCATGCCCCACAGTCCTCTTGACATATGGTTATCATTTCCAGCTGGGCAGGAAGTGATCCAGTTCTAAAACTCCAGTTCTGGCATCGAGTCCTCTAAGAATCAGATACCAAAATGTTGTTAGATGTACAAAAGTTATACTGGGAAGACATACCTGAGAAAGGAAACTGGAAGGAGAAGGATTGGGACGGGGTAGTCATCAAACCATGGTGTAGCTCAAACAGTCTGCAAAACATGAAATGAATTGGAAAAATACCACTCTGAGCAGAAATGACTATGTCCTGATGTCACAGTCTTGCTCAGTCTTTGGCTGGGACCTTCCTGTAGAAAGCATGCCCTCAGTTCAAAAGCTGAGGTGGACTTGACGGAGTTAAAGCTATAAAGCTCTCCAAAGTCCTTGCGGCTAGACAATGAGTCCTTGCTTGAAGAGGGATCTTGATGCACTTCTCTGTCTACCATAAGTAGCTAAGTAACCAACTAACTGAATGAATGAATGAATAAAATAAAATAAATATTCTAGCAGCAACAATGATTTCACTAGTAAAGCAGCATGTCCTGGGTAAGCCCATGACATACCGATAACCAAAGGTCAGTTCAGGTTTATCTTCCAGGTCATGATATGAAGACTTTGGGCAATGATGTAGAGCAGATCTCCAAATGTTAATTTGAGAAGCCTGGGTTGTACTGTGAATTAGAAGCCAGTTTCAGAGTGATCCATTAAGGACACGTGCACCATTGATTTTGTTGGATATGAATAACCCATATGTAATTCAATATCACAAATGCTTTTTCCAGCTGTACTTTATTGAAAGTGCCACCCTTTGCACAAATGCCATTGTCTTCTGTGGGGAGCATTTATTGTGCTCTGTATATAAACCAGACTTACTTCAACTCCTCACAAAGTCATAGGACACATAACTGGGGAGATTAGTAAAGACAATAAATTCATCCAGAGAGGATACAGCAGAAACATGTAAGAAGGACAATTTTAAAGTAGAGTTGACAGTGAAAAGCCTGGTGAAAGTTTGGTAAAATAATAAGCCTGTGGTTGGTAGAGAAAAAGTGAGGACTATCATTAAGAGTGTACAAAATCCACTTTCAGAGACTAAGCCCAGAAATACAGAAAGTGTCACAGATTGGGGGGAAAAAACATTAAAAAAACAAATCAGTTAGAAATTAGAGGATATTAGATATTAATTGGAGATTCAGAGAAACAAGCGGGAGTTCCAGATTGAAATCCTGTGTTACATTTGCTAAGGCAGGTCTACTGCAAAGTAATGAAGATCATGCAACTATTTAAAGCAGAGACAAGCACATTTTCTGCACCCTTTTCCTTTTCTTTTCCCAGGGAGTAGATCTGAGGGAAGGACAGTGGAAAGACTGAGGAATCATGTTCCTAACTAGACAAAGGGAGAGCTCTTTACAGAATTGGTCACTAGAAGTAAGCATGTTTGTGTTTGTTTATCTACGTGTATATTTTATTCTTTTTATTTTTTTAACAACTTTATTGGAGTATAATTGCTTTACAATGTTGTGTTAGTTTCTGCTGTATAACAAAGTGAATCAACTATATGTATACATATATCCCCATATCCCCTCCTCTTGCGCCTCCCTCCCACCCTCCCTATCCCACCCTACGTGTATTAGAGAATGCAAAATAATTTGCACAAATATTTGGAGCTAGGCACTTCATAGAAGGCTAATATTAGCAGATTTTTAAAAATCTGATATTGCAAATATCTGAAACATCTCTTCAATTCCCATGTTGTAATTTTATGCTCTACAAGCAATCTTCTGATTATAGCTTGGCTTTTCTAGATTTTGTCCACAGAGAAAGAATGCATACAGGAGCTCAGTCCCTATACAGCAGCCTTTATAGTTTTTAATGTAAGCCAGTAAATCAGTGTTCTTGTTACAGACACTGGTGTTTTTGAGTTTAATTTGATTTCACCTTTGAGAGACAGATGTAGCACCATTTGGTATATGCAACATCAGGTTTCTGTACCTATGTGGTTGAAGGCTAGACTGTGAAATGAGTTGATTTCGCAAAGGTAAGAGCCAGTTTATAGGGGCCTGTCTGATAGGTACACAATCCCAGATCCCTCATTTATTGTGAGATATCTTTGAAATTTTCACCTATACTATAAATCATTATTAGAATCTTTTAAAACTTCAGCTCTATGAGTGCAAGCAACTTTGCTTTATTCACTGATGTATCCCAAGTACCTATAACAATGCCAAGCATAAAGGAAGCACTCCATTTTACATATTGTTAACAACTCACTCTCATTAAATAAAATTGTTCCTATGTATAGTTTTAGTATAAGTTTTAGATAAATTTAGATTTCTATAAGTAATTTGGAATTATGGATTTATTTTCTTTGTACACTTGAATGATTCCTAGGGATCCTGAAGCATAAAGCAAAACACCACTCTCTATTCTAGAATTTATGATAAGCAACATATATTGGCAGCTGTTAAATTAACAGTTAACATTACAACCTATCTAAATTTATCTATTTTACTATAAACTGTTTATTTTCTTCATTTGTATTTTTATCCATATTAGAATTCGTTAAGGATGGTGAAATATTTCCATATTTGATAGACTATTTTCTCTAGGGAGGAATTTACTAGGTGTTGAGAGATTTCACGGGTAAAATTATCATTTTCAATACAAATGGAAAAGTTAGTACAACCAATTCTTGTCATACGAGTGAGTGCAGAAAAAGGTCTGGTGTTTATAAAAGCTGGAAAAGTTAGCTTCTACTTTTCTGTTTTTCTTGCAGTTATAAAATGCTTCTGAATTCTAATGTGCAATGTGATTTCAGATATTCCACTGTAACATACTTGAAATCAAGTAAAAAAATATTTACACTAGTCACATTGTAAATGGATTCTGAGAGTTTCTTTAAGTGTCATGTTTTTCTAAATATTTAAAGACTAAGCCACCGTTCAAAGTGAAGTACTTTCAAAGAAATGAGTAAAGTACAGAGTCAAAAAGTGGTGGAGGGGGTTAAAAGCTGAGCATAGTGCTGGGCTGTCATGGTGATGGCTTCTGATTGCCCACTATGGTTTTCTCACCTGCTCCTTCTCCTAGGAAAGACTCTTGACTCTGGCTACAGAGTGAGCCCAGTGCCTAGACATACTCCACAATAATGCCAGGCACATGACCCAGCAGGACCAATCAGTGCCCTTCTCTGGAATTTTTATATGAATATTGGGGGTTCAAAGGGGAGATTAACTTCTGCTCTAGAAGTTAATCCACATAAAGTAAACTTGGAACTTGGAGCAGCATTTTCCCAAGCCACAGGGCAGAAGCTTGTCAAGGGAAGGAAGAAACACAACAAACAAACTAAACAGAAATAAAAAAGGAGATCAAGAGAAGGGCAGGTTGCAATGAAACTGATTTACAGGGGTAGATTTTTGAGATCTGGGGTGTCAAGGAGGCCTTTGATCAGTCACTTAGTCTACTTGGGCTGCCATAACGAAATTCCATTAGTATTATTTATAGGTATTTATTTCTCACAGTTCTGGAAGTTTGGAAGCCCAACAGCAAGTGTTGGCAGATTTGGTTTCTGATGAGCGCTCTCTTCCTGGCTTGTAGATGGCCACCTTCTTGCTATGTCCTCTCTTGGCCTTCCTCTTCCTCTTCCTCTTCTTATAAGTCCCCCAATCGATCTGATTAGAACCTCACCCTTATGATCTCATTTAAGCTTAATTACCTCCTAAAAGCCCCATCTCCAAATATCGTCACATTGGTGGGGTACAGATTCAACATTTGTATTTTGTGGGGACACAGGTTACTCCCTAGCAATCACAAAGTGAAATGCATTTCTTCACTTTTGCTTGATCTTTCCCACATTAGTGCCTTTATGTGGCTGTTCCCTCCACTTTGCCTCTTTAACTGTTACTCATCCACAGCTCAGTTAATCATCATTTCTTCATGGGAACTTTCTCTGACCTCTATGATTAGGTGAAATATCTTTATTACACTCTTATTTTATGTTCTCATACTGTCCCATGCTTTTCTTTTGGAGCACTTTCATAACTGTCAGGTTATTTGTGCAAGAATTTGCTCCAGGTCTGTTTTCCTATTTTGATTCTAATATCCTTGGGGCCAATGACTGTGTCTTATGTGCTCACAACTGTATCTGCAATATTATCATAGAGCCTGGTATTCTGTAAGTAGTAAATAGCAGTTTCTTGAGTAAAAAGATAAAATATAAATATGAGACTAATCTGGTTATAAAATAAAAGACCAAGTATTTTCCAAGCAGAGGTAACAGCATACGCAAAGACTCTGAAATAGTTAGAATCTTATCTGAATGAAGGAGCTATGAAAAAGAAAACTAAACTAACACAACACTGTTAATTAACTATACTCCAAAATAAAATTAAAATTAAGAAAAAAAGGGGCTTCCCTGGTGGTGCAGTGGTTAAGAATCTGCCTGCCAATGCAGGAGACACGGGTTCAAGCCCTGGTCCAGGAAGATCCCACATGCTGTGGAGCAACGAGGCCCTTGCGCCACAACTACTGAGTCTGCAAGCCACAACTACTGAGCCTGTGTGCTGCAACTACTGAAGCCTGCGCACCTAGAGCCTGTGCTCCGCAACAAGAGAAGCCACCTCAATGAGAAGCCTGCGCACCGCAATGAAGAGCAGCCCCTGCTCGCCACAACTAGAGGGGGCCCGCACACAGCAATGAAGGCCCAATGCAGTCAAAAATTTAAAAAAAGAAAAAGAAAAAAGAAAACTACATTGAGTGAAACATGGAGGGTGAGGAGGGTGGAAGCCTTGGAAGGGATCTGATTCTGCAGTTTCTTAATTTTTCTGTGAGGGAATTTTGTCTTTTTTCCTAAGAGAAGTGAGCATATGTTGAAAAATTTTAAGCAAGAAAATGGCATGCTTTGTTTTGTATATTATTAGAATCTTTCTGGCTCCTAAGTGGGAAATAACTGGACAAGAGCAAGATGGATATAGGTCGAACAGAGGGGAGGTCTTCTAAGAATCTAGAAAGGAGACAACTGAAACTGAACTGAGGTAGTGACATAGAGATGGGAAACAAAGAATATTAAAAGGTGCTTGAATGAGCACATACAATAGTTTGTATTTAACCTATAGTAAGGCAGTCCAATATTTCCATTATAACTGGCTAATGCTCCCCTTTGCAAATAATATGTCAAATTTCCACTTATGTCAAAACTACTCAATATATGCTGTTATGGTTAAGATAATTTCATGCCAAGAAAATAGAAATGAGGGGTAGCAGTAATAAATGAATGGAAAGTCAATGATTTGCTATTAAAATCCTTCAGGCATTCAATTTTATGGAGGCCCTGCAACTAGCTAAGAAAGAAACCAATTCATAAAAATGTATAAGCGCACTTCATAATGTTCAGGGTATGCTTGCTTATATTTGGCTGTATTAATAATAAATTCCAGAGCTTAAGTCAATAGGTATACGAATTAGAGGTACTTTGCTGAGGGCTTTATTTTATAATCTTTTTGTAAAGTATGAAATGCTTAATTCCATTAAACAAAAAAATTCAGTGTGAAGCTTATAAAAATTCTCAATAATCAGAAAACATTAGTAAAGTTTTTGAAGGACGTAAGTTGTTTTGCTCTTTCTTTTGTTCTTCTACTGACTTTCAGTCAACAGTTGGGTGTCAGGAATTTGCTTATTATTTTAAAATTAATTTGAATAGTAATTAAAGACTGGTAGAAAATATCTGCCTAATGAAATACTTAGGTCAAGATGGGTGACTGAATACTCAGGTTTTTCTCTACTCCTTTTGAAAAACGTATTGAAGTGCCCAAAATAAATACTAATAAAATAATACCTGTGCTAGTGACCTCAGAAGACTGCAAGGACTTAGTAAACAAGAGGACTGAAGGGTTAAAGGAATTGACTGAGAACTAAAAGGGGTCAGTATGATTGTGAAAATTAGGATAACTGAAGAGTTGGTAAGTCCATGCTGCTCAAAGACGGAAAGCAGCTTCAAAGGTGAGTTTTCATAACAGAATCTTGGAATCAACATCAGAAGGGGACTGAGGACTGTTTGCTTTAGGTAGTCTGCCAAAGGGTGTCAAAACAACTACTCTTATTTTCTTTCTCTAAATGCTGCTGGCTCCAGTGTTTGCCATGGCTTCACCAGTGGAATAAAATTCACCAAATGATATGTGGACGTTTTGATGTGGAAAACTCTAAGAGCACTGGGGTTGTGGAAGTAGAGTACTGCCATAAGAAAAAGGAGATCCCAAAATAAGAAAAGAAACTATGAAAAGAAAATTCACCTAGCCATGGTCCTAAAAGTCTTGCTTTACACTTCCACATCCATTTTAGAAAAGTTTTGTTAATTAACCTGCTAGAATTTTGATATGGATTGTATTAATTATATAGAGAAATTAGGAGACAAATCACATTTTTACCTTACAAGCCTTCCAGCTATGAGTATGGTATGTCCTGCCATCTATTTAGGCTTTGGTTCATCGCTGTAATGTTTTGTAGATTTCCACTGTAAAGTTCTTGCACATATTTTCATGTTCATTCCCAAGTACTGTCTATTTCTGATACTAATTTAAATACTGTCATTTAAAAATATTTTCTATTAATTGATCTTATTTTGGAAATGCAATAGGATTTTATATATTGACGCTTTGCCTTGCAATCTTGGTGAATTAACAGACTAATTTTACCTCATGTAGATTGTTTTCGGTTTTCTACATATACACGTTTTCCACATACTACAATGAAAGCTATTTTTTTCCATTTTATTTTCTATTCCTACATATTTATTTTATTTTCTGGCTTTGTTGTAAGAATTAGGACTTCTAGAAAAATGGGTGACAAGAAGAGTAAGAGTGAGTATCCTTGTACCCTTCCATCTCTGGAGGGGAAAGTTTTTGAAATTTCACTAGTGCATATAATATAGGCTGTAGGAATTTGTGGGTATGTTGTATCTGATTGAGAAAGTTAATTTTTCCCCTGGTTTGCTTAAGAGGATTTTTTTAAAAAAAATCATGTTTCACTGTTAAATTTTACCAAGCGCTTATTCTGCATCTATTAATAAAAGTATATGAATCACTCTTTTTTTATCCTACAAATATGTAAAGTACACTAATTTTTGACTGTTAAACCTGCCTTGTATATCTAAAATAAATCCAACTTAGTTTTGATGTGTTATGTCTTTTATATATTGTTGCATTTGTTTTTTATTGTTGTTGTTGATTTATTTGTATTTTAGCATCTATGTTCACTAGAAAGATCAGCCTGCAAATTTCCTTTAGGGTCTTTGTCAGGTTTTGATCTCAATATTATGCTGGCCACATAAAATGAATTGGGAAGTACTTCCTTCTTTTCTATCTTGTATAAATTGTATAGAAATTATTTCTTAAATTCACCAATGAAGTCCTCTAGTCTGTTTTCTTTGTATCATGCCTTTTTTAAAAAAATAAAACTAAGCTCTATAGAACCATAACTCATATTCCACTACCCATATAAAGTTTACAATTCAACTTTTTTCTTATATTCACAGAATGGTACAATAATCACTACAGTCAGTTTTGGAACATACTGATCACTCTGAAAAGAAACCCCATATCCTTTATCCTTCCCATTTATTCTCAACCCCTACAAACCTAAGCAACCACTAATCTACTTTCCAACTATACAGATTTGCCTAATATAGACTTTTCATGTAAACGAAATCATAAAAAATGTGGTCTTTTGTGACTCACGTGTTGCACTTAGTGTAATATTTTCAAGGTGCATGAACATTGTAGCATGTGCCAGTATTTCATTACTTTTAATTGGCAAATAATGTTTCCCTGTATGGATGGATATACCACATTTTATTTAACTGTTCACCAGTTGATAGACTTTCGAGTTGTCTCCATTTTTTGGATAATATGGACAATGCTGCTATTAACAATCATGTACAAGTTTTGGTATAGACATGTTTCCAATTCTCTTGAGTATATACCTAGGAGTGGACTTGATGGGTCATATGATAATTCTATGCTTAACCTTTTGAGTAACTGCCAAACTCTTTTCCAAAGCAGCTGCACCATTTTAAATCCTCACCAGCAGTTATGAAGTTTCCAACTTCTGCCCATTCTCTACAACTTGTTACTATATGTCTTTCTGATTATAGTCATCCTATAGTGTTAATTGATATCTAATTGCGGTTTTGATTTGCATTTGCCTAATGAATAATGACGTTGAGCATCTTTTCATGTGCTCAATGGCCACTTTTTGGAGTAATGTTTATTCAAACCCTGTGTTCATTTTTTAATTTGGTTATTTGTCTTTCTTGTTGAGTTGTAAGAGTTCTTTATGTATTCTGCATATGAGTCCCCTATCAAATATATGATTTGTAAATGTTATGATAAAGGGATTATGCTCCAAGAAGAGGCAATAGGACTGAATGTTAATATACCTAACAACAGAGTTTCAAAATACTTTCAGCAAAAACTGAGAGAATCCATATATGGTGTAAGGCCTAAAAACAGGACCCAAAATTATGTGCTAAAGACATCTGGTGAAATCAAAACGTCTTTGAATGGCCTAATTGCCAATTCTCCCCCGGACTCTGATACTATGTATAAGTCTACAGTCCAAGGGAACCAGGCACAGTTCTTGCTTATCTCCAAACACCTGCCTTCAGTTAGGTAGGCCATAGAACTATTCAAACAAGCCAAACACGTCAGCCATTGGAACAAGGGGTCATCCTACCTTTTTGATGCTACGAAGCCCTTGCCTGTTCACCCTTCCCAAGTGTAAACCTGGCTGGTCTGGCATGGTGTGCAGTGTCTTCCTACTGCATGCTGTGACTTTATGTGACTAATGAACTGCTTTAATCTCATCTTAGTGTCAGGTGTCATGTGTTTGGTCATCCCCTTAACCTAGGATGGAACACCTTCCTCACCAGTGGGATGAATAGGAGGCATTTAAAACAGTTGGCATAATGAACAGCATAGCCCAGCCACAACCTAGGATACTTGGTTAGCTTTAACGAACTGCTCTTGGCTCACTAACTTGCTCTGTGATACACTGAAGCCTGCCTGGGACAACTGCTGTCAGGTTTCTGTAGCATATATAAGTGCTACAATTATACAAATGCTCGTGTACACTTTGTTGTCTTTTTGAGTGTTGCCATCTCTTCCAATCCTAAAATATTCTCATCTCTAAGGTGAGAACTGCTGTTAAGTGACTCTCCCCTGTATGACCCCATATGACTCTCAGGTTCAGACTGTATTCAGCAGGTCATCTCTGAGGCTCCCACTGTTAAGGCAGCAATGACACAGTGCCTTAATCAATCTATGCTTGAGTCCTGCTTACCAAGGGTCAGGCTAGAGCTCTCTAGTCACTGCATCTAGCCTGGTGACTGTCACTGGATGCCCGGTGCAGCCATTAGGATAATTTTTTGTCATTGTGCACCTCTGAGATAGGGAGATGGACCAAGTATGGTTCTCTGCAAAGTATGCAGAAATGGAGCCCACCAGCCCAGGGAGAATTATGCATGGAACCAGGTTGTTTATCAAGGAGCACTGTTGTTTAGGCAAGAGTAGTATCCTTGCCCGTCTTCCACGCTGCTACTCCTCTTGCTGTTGTCACGAGCACTAACACAGTGGTGATAACAGGCACATGAAAAGACGTTCAACATCGCTAATTACTAGAGAAATGCAAATCAAAACTACAATGAGGTATTATCTCACACCAGTCACAATGGTCATCATCAAAAAGTCTACAAATAATAAAATATGCTGGAGACGGTGTGGAGAAAAGGAGACCCTCCTACACTGTTGGTGGGAATGTAAATTGGTGCAGCCATCATGGAGAACAGTACAGAGGTTCCTTAAAAAACTACAAACAGAGATACCATATGATCCAGCAATCCCACTCCTAGGCATATATCTGGAAAAGACAAAAACTAATTCAAAAAGATACCTGCACCCCAATGTTCACAGCAGCACTATTTCCAATAGCTAAGACATGGAAGCAACCCAAATGTCCATCAACAGATGAATGGATAAAAAAGATGTGGTACATATATATCATGGAATACTATTCAGCCATAAAAAAGAATGAAATAATGCCATTTGCAGCAACATGGATGGACCTAGAGATTATCATACTAAGTGAAGTAAGTCAGACAGAGAAAAACAAATATATCACTTATATGTGAAATCTAAAATATGATACAAAAGAACTATTTACAAAGCAGAAATAGACTCACAGACATAGAAAATAAAGTTATGGATACCAAAGGGGAAAGGAATAGAGGGAGGGATAACTTAAGAATTTAGAATTAATAGATATAACACTGCTATATATAAACTACATGAACAACAAGGCCCTACTGTATAGCACAGGGAACTATATTCAATATCTTGTAATAAACTATAATGGAAAAGAATATGAAAAATAATACATATGTGTATAACTGAATCACTTTGCTGTACACCAAAAACTAAAACAATCTTGTAAACGAACTATACTTCAAAAAAAATAAATAAATAAAATCCAAAAAAAAAACACAAAACCCAGTGGTAACAGACTTAAAAATAAATGGGAATTTATTACCTGAGAAAGGTGATATTTTAAATAATTAGAAAGCGTAAGTTCCCTCATAAACCCTATGGGAAAACTGAATAGGAATTTGGGGTGAGGGGAAATAATGTGCAGTTTCTAACTCCTTCCTTAGGCAAAGCAGAATGGGATCAAACTTTAATATAAAAATTTGTAACCATAAAAATAACAGGGACGAAAAGAAAATTAAGATTAGATTGAGGAGATAGTTTCCAGGACAAAAATGAAACTCAAGAGTCATACAAGCACACTTTATTTTGACTGAATAAAATTTAGAAATGTTTAAACAGTAAATGATACTATAAACAACAAAGCAAAAGTCACAAAGAATAACTAAGAAACAAACGGTTGCCAATGTTAACTTCCCAAAATTAATCTGTGGAATTAGGCCTGAACTAACAAGAATAATAAGTTTAGCTGGGGATGTGGTTGTATTGGTTTGGGTTTTTTTTTTTGTTTTTTGTTTTCCTGTAGTATTTTAAGGCCGATCAATATTTATTGAGGTAAACATTAGGTTACTTTTATAGATGGGTTATATTTCATAGCATATAGAAATGATCTTTATTGTTTCAAAAGTCTACCTGATCAGGTCCAACTTCAGTTATAATTTAAGTAATAATATATCAATTAAGTAAATTAAAAAATAATAATTATATGATCTAATTCTAGAGGGTTTAAGGAAATAAAATTATATATTGTAAAAATTATAGTAAAGCCATCTATATTCTGGAAACAGTATCTTAGAGTTTATAATTGTATAAAATTTCAAAAGAGTAAATGCAACTTCAATTAAGTAACAAGTTAAACCAAAAAGGGATCCATCAGAGTTAATTTAAAGAGAGAAAACAAATCAGATTCCTTCTGAGTGTGTAAATATTTGGGATTTGCCTGCTTTAAGCATCAATCAAACCTACACACCACCCTGGATCCCTGAGAATTCACATCTCACCCCTTCTCTTCTCTTGGGGTCCTGATGAGAGAGGGAATAACCAAACTCCCTAGGGCCACTGCCCTAGGCCGCATGTAGAACAGCAGAAACAAAGGGGCCACTTGGAAAAAGTTGGATTTAAAACTCTAGTTCAGCCAACTTTTTGCCTGTTGTGACCATTTTCTTTCCTTAGATCATTGAGTTTTCTCTTGGTCGATATTATAGCCAACAAACTTTCTTGAGCTATTTTCTCATGGGAATTGATCCACCTTGGGTTGAAGGAAACGGAATATCCAGTTGTTTCTCCAGGTCTTTGACCATCTTTCTGTAGAAGTTAAGGTTTTGATACAAAAGGTTAATGTTTTCATAAACTATGTAAAATTTCTTCTCCATTTCTAAGAAATAAATTCCCTCCTCAATTGATTTTCTGAAAAACTGCATTTCATATTGTTGATTTAGCTCTGGAAGTGTCTGGAGAATCAAGGGAAGCTTTTGAATCTCTCTTCCAAACCGTGCATTTTCTCACTGCATAGAAAGATGGCTGTTTTGTTTGGGAACTTTTTAAATACTCGTTCCTTCTTTCATTTAATTTTATTTAAGGAGACATTTAAGTTAACAGCATCAATGAGATTCTTCAAATTGACCTCTAATAATCTTGGTTTCCATTTTTGACATCCTTTTTGTCCAATGCCAGCTTGTCATCATCTGTGTAATCTTCTCTAAATAGAGCAGGTAAGTTTATCATCTTAAGGACAGATTCAACCAGAGATTTTTAACTGGCTCTCTTTATAGCTGACTTCTTGTTCTCTTTGTGTGTTGACATTTTCTGTTATTTTTTTCTGTTCCTTCAACTTCTGTACTCTTTTCCTTTCAGCATCTTTTTGGGCAGGCAGCTGAACATTTTCATTAAAGACATTAACTATTTCTTTCTGATTTTGTTCTGTAGTCTTCTGAAATGACTTTAAGATATTTTAGGCCTCAGTCACTTGAGACTGGGGAGTTTGACACCTCTTTTGAGTGACTGTGTCTGTCCTTTAAGACTAGCCATCATTATCTCATGAAATGAAATTTTTGGTGGACTCTCTTTTCTGTCCTTGATCGAGAAGGTCTACTGTATCCCACAGGGAAAAGGCAGACCTGTTTGCATCTCTACTAAGTGCTGCCAAACACAGAGTTTGTAACTCCAGGGGACTGGCCTCCATCACAGGTGACTCCAGGGCTTCAAAGGTGTTATGTAATGGGTCTAACCATCTAACTGACTTTTCGTGACTCTTCAACTCAAGCAGCAAGCCTCATGGTTAGCTCTTTTTTCCTCAAAGTACATTGTCTTTTTATAACAAAAGCAATAAAAATTTCCAAGGGAAAAATCAAGCACACTTGAGGCTTGTGTCTATAATTGAGACAATACCATCTGAGCACTCCACAGCTGCCACAAGACTGGCTGGAAAGACATGTTTGTGGCCATCGGCAGGTCAGGCCTTCCAAGGCTCCAAAAGCCACTGCCTCTGGCCAGCATCCTGTGGACTGCAACTTCCTGCCTAGAACCCTGTGAGTACCGTACCTTAAAACAAGTGTCTAACAACTAGGACAGACCATCAGTGGGGCTATGGGGCAAGGAAGGAGGGCAAGTTTATAACCTAGTACTCTTTAATTTTGTTCTGGTCACTGCACAAGTAGAAAGGGTTATTATTTGTAGTATACTGGGGGAAATGAAAAAGTCTGATTATAGCCAGAGAAGACCAGACAGCCACAGGCTGTGACCCACAGGTTAACCATGGGGATGTAGGCAGAACCATGCCATAATCAAACCTATAGAACTAAAAGTGAATTAAACTGGGTTTCTAGCTCTGTTTCTGTTTGCTCAACAACTTCATGACTTCAGACTTCAAAACCACAACCAATATGAGGAACACAATGCAGATTATAAATTATCTTCCTTTGTTGTATTCTATTAAGCCCAACTATCCTATAAGTTGGCAATCCCATGAGGTTGAAAATCCTATCAAGTCCATCATCCTATGAGGCTGTTAAATCTCTATCAGTGGATAAACTTACACTTGGACAGGTTAAATGGCTTGGTCAAAGACACCAACTATTAAGTTGCAGGGTTTGATTTTTAATAAAAATCAACTGACTCCAAGTTTAGAGTTTTTAAGAAATACTTCTACATTGCTTCTACATATAGACAACCTACTCACCCATCCTCCACTATTAAAATAAAGAGCTTGGTAAACAATGTCTATAGGCCATGAAACTAAAAAATCCTCTAATCCCATTCTTTTCATCTTTTTAATACAATAGTAAAGTGTCTATCACATGTATCATTCATGCATCTATTTGATGACCCGTAATGGAACAACTCCTATGTGACAAGTACTAGTGTTACAAAATAGTCTGGTCAAGGAGACAAGCAAGTTAAAAGACAACCAGAACATACTGTGAAAAGTGTTACCAGAGAAGCTAGTACAAGCTAGTACAAGCCTAGATGGACCAAAAGCTCAGTACCATGGAGAATTACAATGAAGTGAGTTTTGAAAGAAAAGTAGAAATTAGTTAATTCCAGTGCTAAGACCAGAGGATAGAGTGTTCAAGGTAAAGAGAACACTACATTAAAGACAGTCAAAAAATTGACCTGTGATTTTCAAGACCACAAATAGCTTTATATTTGAAGCACTGGGCCTGATGACTAGAGTGATAGGATATCATTTGAGCGCACTATAATAGAGCAATTATAGTAAAAACCTGGCAAGGACTTTTGATTTTCCATCAATATGTAAAGAGCTTCTAAGTCATCACTCCAGTCCTCACACCAAAAAAAGCTGAAAAAACTGAAAAAGTATGTTTTGAAATATGCCTAGAGCTCCCTATGTTTTTTAACAAGAGAACTGCCCTCAAGAGAATCTATTTTACCTGAGCCTAACTGTCTTGGGTTTTACCAAACCTGAACATACCTGGAGGAAGGGAAATATGCAAATATAGCCTTCTCTAGCCTTTGATATAGGGGAAGAGAAATACCCAACTCAGGCTCACTAAAAGACTGAGACCTAATCACAGGCATACAGAATGCTTCCCCTTCTTCCACACCTTACTAGGGCTCTTGTATAGTAGTTAAGAATTACAACATATACATACAAGTCTTAGACCTTATTTAAGGACTCTAGACACAAAGAAAACATGGGAGATAAAAACAAGGACATTAAAGGAAATTTAGCCTATGATACCACAGCTACAGCAAAGAGTAAACCCAGCCTAACTCCTAGCCAGTTAAACATAAAGCTAACAGCCTACCTCAGTTCCTTTAACTTAATACAGCATGTCTGACTTTTAACAGAAAGTAAAAAGATGTGCTGAAAGCCAAAAAACCCAGTCCAAAGAGACAGAACAAGTATCAGAACCAGACTCAGTTACGGCAGAGATGTTGGAATTATAAGGCTGGGAATTGGAAACACCTATGATTAATATGCTAAGGGATATAATGGAAAAAGTGGACAATATGCAAGACCAGATAGGTAATATAAGTGTTTCAAATGCTAAGAATTAAAAAAAAAAAAGTTAAGACGATACAAATTACAAATACAAAAGTGAAAGACTAGCCATCACTACCAATCCCATGTACATTAAAAGGATAATAAAGGAATATTATAAACAACACTATGCTCACAAGTTTGGTAACTTAGAAGAAATTGACTTTTTCTGAAAGATGCAATCCACCAAAAGTCACACAAGGAGAAATAGACAATCTCAATAGGCCTAAATTGATTAGAAAAATTGAATCACTAATTAATAACTTTTCAAAGATAAAGTACCTTGCCCAGATGGGTTCACTGGTGAATCTACCAAATATGTAAAGAAATGATACTAATTCTCTACAATCTGTTCCAGAAAATAACAGAGGGAACATTTCTTAACTCATTCTATGAGGTCAATATTACCCTAATACCCAAACCAGGCAAAGACATTATAAGAAAGGAAAACTTCAGACCAATATTTCTCACAATCATAGATACTAAAATCCTTAACAAAACATAAGCAAGTCAAACTCAACAATGTATAAAAAGAATTATACACCATGACCAAGTGGAATTGATTCTAAGTACTCAAGTTTTACTCAACATTTGAAAACATTTACATACTTTGAGACTACTTTTCTATGTGAATACACATCTAAAATTGTTATGAATTCCATTTTATCATAATAAAGTATTCCTCTTATTATCCACAAATGGCTTGAGCGGAAAATACGGTGTGGCTTTAAGTAGTGAGACTTTTTTTTCCCCATATGTGCAGTTTGAAATACAGTTGAGTCATTTGAAATGAATTACTCAATTTTGCCTATTATTAAACCAGAAGCCTTGATTGTACATGTTTATTGATACAGTTGAAATCTTCAAGTCCTCTTTTAATTAATGTTTTATCTTTAAATTTCAGAAAGAGACATGTGCATCCTGCAAGGGGGGTTTGCTAATATTGGACCAATTTTCTTGTCAAGAATAATTAGCAAAGCTAATAAAAGACAAATAAAACCTTATTTTTAAAGGCATCAGAGAGTTACCAAGACTAGTAAGGACTTGAGGAAACAGTTAAGTGGTAAGAAGAACCTTTCCACTTCCCCCTCACATGCTGTAATTTTTTGAATTTTTAAACAACGTTAACAAGACTACATATTTGCTTTATTCAATATCTTAAAGAGTTTAAAGCTATTTCAATATTATCTTCTTTATATTTCTAGAGATAGTCTTCCAAATTTCTACACTTGTATCCTTAAAAGTAAGTATTGATAAGAGTCTCTAGAAATGTAAAATCTGGCCATAGCAAATCCACTGCAAATGTACATCCAAACAATGAGAATTTTAAATTGATAAGGGGGTATATAATCTTTTCTACATATTGGCCTCACTTAAGACAGAAAATCTAATCAGAGATAAAGTTTCTTACTGAGACAAATTAGAAATTAGGGCAAATAAACTGTCATCACGTCTAAATCTTCTATGAGCGCAAGCTTGTACGTTTCCTCATGGGTTTCATATGGAACTGCTCTGCACTGAAGAGGCAGACAGGATTAACTTGCTGTCAAACAAGGAATGAAAAGTAATCCTTGTTGACAACGTGTACCTGTTGTGAAGGAAGCGACGACACTTTCTTCTAAACACTCAATTTTCCAAATGTTCCTTACCAAAATCTTGTGTTTTCTAAGAAAAAATGTTTCATACAGGCCATTTCTCAGTAAGGAATGTTTTAAAGAGTCTGATAAAGATATGTTAATGTGATACCTCAATTTACATATGATTTGCTTATATACTTAGGGCATATTGATTTTTTTTCCAGTGAAAAAGATGCAGGTGGGGAAATTTAAGATCTGCACATCTGTATCTTTTATAAGAGATGTTTTTTCCCTAAGTTTTGGAAGAATACTACCGTAGTCCCCCTTTACCTGAGGGAGATACATTCCAAGACTCACAGTGGACTCCTGAAAGTGAGCCTAGCACCAAACCCTATGTATACTATGTTTTCTCCTATAGGTACGTACCCATGGTAAAGTTTAGTTTATAAATTATGCACACTATGAGATTAAAAACAATGATTACCAGTAAAATAGAACAATTATAATAATACACTGCAATAAAAGTTATGTGAATGTGGTCTCTACTTCTCTCAAAATATCTTATTGCACAAATGTAAGGCCTTTTCCATCTTACCTGAGCATTTATGCACTGTGGCTGTACTTTTGCACTTTGAGGTGCAACAGCAAAACTACCACGAATTTCTTTTTCCTTCGTCACCATTTCACAGAAGACTTGTTCTTACTGTACATCTTAGCAATCTCAGCACATGATTTTTTTCCTTATTTCATTAAGTCGAGAATTTCCACTTTTTCACTTTATGGCTTCTCTTTGGCATAGCTAAATTGCCAGCATCACTACTCTTGTGCATTGGGGCCATTAAGTAAACTAAGGGTGACTTGAACACAAGCACTGTGATATCAGGCAGTAGATCTGACAATGAAGATGCTACTAAGTGACTAATGGGCAGGATATGTTGGACAAAAAGGTGATTCATGTCCTGGGTGGGACAGCATGAGATTTCATCATGTTACTCAGAATGATGTGCAATTTAAAACTTATGAGTTATTTATTTCTGGAATTTTCCATTTAATATTTTTGGAACTCGGTTGACCATGGGTTAACTGAAACCATGGAAAATGAAACCTCGGATAAGGGGAGACTACTGTACTGTAAAATAATGTACCTTTCTATGTATGTTTTATTACATGATGTAACTCAATTTGACATGTCATAGTAACAATATATCAGGCTGAGGGTATTTTGAAAAGAAACATTCTTGTTCAAAAGACTAGCAATTCAAGATATTTAAAATACACACTCTGCAAGATTTGGGACCTTTTTAATCTCAAATTTGTAACAAAAGTCAGTAATTGTGCTATACTAGCTTTTCATAAATAAATGATTTATCCTATTTACTGTTGGGAAGTAGTATTTGTAGAGAAGGTCAACACTGATTTTTAGAATAATTACACGTGTTTCAAGATATTCTCCAGCATATATAAGTGCTTTGACTATACACACGGTTTTTCTCCCATTGAGACCTTCTCTCTACAATGAAGGTTTATCATTTTATTAAGTACACTTTAGATATTTACCTGCATAATGAAACATACAGAAATGAAGAGTGAGCCATGACTAGGAAACTCCCTGTTGACAAATAAGACCCATCAATTTGCTGCCAAGTTCAATTTTGTAACAGAGTAATAACCAGTTTGTAAAACAATAATCTGGCTGGAATGGACTTGAACAAACATTTAGTTGAACAGTTCTTCATTTCATCACAGAGTGGGAAATGGGACCAGAGAAATCTACACTTGTCCAAATTCTCAATATTAGTGTGAGAAAAGATCAAATCTGAAATTTGGGTTCCTATGTGTCTGTATATTGTACCTCACACACAGCCCTTCAAGCATGTCAATGTCCTCTCTACTGGGGAACAAAGATGCCATTGAGAGTGAAGAAGAGAAGTGGCCCCAGGCAACCACCAACAGTTTCATTTTCAGCATGAACGATGTATTTTTGAAAAAGGAACTAAAGTTATGTGAAGAAAGACCTGAACCTGGATTCAAAGTCAAAAGTAAGTTCATAGGCACCTGTTACTCTGTTTTTGGCCCCAAACAAGTCAGTTTACAACCCTGAATCTGTTTCTTTTTCTGCCTACTTTCCTTCATAAGGATGTAAGAGTTAAATAAGACACTGAATTTGAAAGCTCCCTGAAACATGTAGAGCAATGAAAAGTGTGAGGCATTAAGGAATTGTATGAAGCATTCCTAAAGTTGGGTGTGACTGATCTGGCAAGTGTGGACCCAAGAAGCAGGCCTAGCAATTTACCTCAATTTCCAATGTGTAAAATATGTATAAATTAAAAATTATATTAATGATATTTCATTTAATACATTGTGTATATTTTAAAGAGGGTTTTATCTCTCTCTTAATCTCCTTAAAGCCTCTCACAGGGACCTGCCCATAGCAGGCTCACAAAAATATTTTGTTTACATTGTGTAACATATATTAATTATATATTCATATACAAATAGAGTTGAACACTGTTTTAGATATATTTTATACAATCACTCTTGAATAGAAAAATGAAACAAACTATGAAGCATGAGGAAGGAAATGAAAATATAAGAGAGCTCATTTTAGACCCCCAAAGGAAATAACTATAGGCACTATAAAAATTAAAGTATATATGTATTCACCTGTACACACTATAATAGCATCTAAAACCCAAAGTGTCTATATTTCAACAGTTGTGTTTTGCCTTTTACAAATAGGGTATCTCTGAAACCTAAACACATAAAAATATAATAAAGTAATAAAGATATTTATATTATAACAGAGAACATGGAAAGTAATATTAATAAAGTATAGAAAAGTAACATGAAGCTTCAGTTCAAAATACACTGCTCAAGTAAAAACTAAATTATTTTATTTTAGCGTATTTGTCAGTGAGAAATTGTTCAGTTAATTTGCTTCTGGAGTAAACAAGCATGCTGATGTTCATCAAATATTTAGTAATAAGTTCTAGGCTCCCAGATATCAATGGTTTGGGTCCTTTTTTGTGAAATATGTCAACTTGTAAATTTGTTACATTCTATGCAATGTATTGTGAGGGAGTTGGTTCTTAATTTCAAGGAAGAATATGGAAACATTTAAATATTTCTATTTTTACTAACAAAATATTAAGCCATAATATCCCAGAATATATCATGTAAAGTTAGTAATACTAAAAATCAAAAAAGCTCAAATTATATTATGCATTATTTTTACACATAGCAATGTGCCTGTTTTGGGTGAGAGCAGAGAGGGAATACACCTAACAGGTGAACTTACAAGTATTGAATAGTGCACACTAATTTATATGGAAATCTTTGGGGAGCCCTTTGAGGGAAATTATTTTTAATCAAGTCCATAATTGACATTAGGATATATACAGATATATTTGATAGACTTGGAGGAACAAACAGAAACCAAACTGTAGGAAACCAATGAGATGTGTAACAGATTTCTCCATAATGGAAAATGTCTGGCATAGAAAGACCAGTTTAGCATCAGGATTCAGGATAAACATTTTAGATTGGGATTGGTAGTATTGAGAACCAGAATCAGACCAACCCAGCAATTTAGTGAGTATAAATATGTCTGGGAAAAATTATTCATTTGAATTGAAAGAACCATCCTAATAAATTCTGTAACATGAAAAAAATGTGTGCATATTTTAGAAGGAGAGATTATAAAATCTCAGTCATTTAGTAGCCCACAGATTTCAAGAATATTAGGAGGTAAACTCTATAAATATAAATTTAAAGTAATTGTGGCAATTTAAAACTATTTAAGAAATATTTTCCTTTTATGGATTAAAAGGACAGAATAAAAATTTATCATTTTCAATATATTTTTTTCCTACAGATTAAAATTATGTGTAGAAATTACAAACGGACTCTGCAATAAACCTATAATGAATTTACTGAGGTAGGGATGATAGTATATATTTAGTTTTACTTGTTCCTGAGGTTTTACAATATGAAGTATTTTTTTCCTTTTCCCTCTTTTCCCTTTCTATTCTCCTTCCACTCCTCTATTGCACATCCTTTTCCAACATTCAAAACTTCCTTATTCATCTCAAGAATTTCAGTTAAATCATAACATTACTGCTAGCCTTCAGATATGCATAGCAACTTTGTAGAGAACAACAGTCTCACTAGACATAGCTTCTCTTGCTTAGTTGAGGAAGCAAACTAAAGAAAAAGTAAGTGAATATACACGATTACTGAGAAACCAGTTGAACACAAGTATATTTGTCATTTTCATACAAAATGGTAAACACAATGAACGTGGTTCAAGGACTCACGTATTAACAAATCATTTACTCACTGACCATCGAGACAGATGCCTCAACTAAAAATAACACAAAATAGAGAAAAATACCTCCCACTATACTAATGATTGAAAATTTAGAAATATTTATGTTCTAAAATTTTCTCTTTAATCTAATATTAAAAGCATTAAGAATTTAAATTTTTACTGTGTATATATGATGTAATAATATAATGAATGGAGACACATTAGGATAAAATGGAAAATCTGTAAAATCATTTGGCCATATTAATGAATTAGGAGATCTAACATGAAATAGGCAGTTTATACCCCACCATGAAAAGGGTGAGGCTCTTAAACTGCATATTATAAGATCCCACTCAAAGTTCCCAAGTATAAGTATATACATAAGAAAAAAATGTATACACCAAACAGTAATCTCTGGCACTTGAAATTACAAGATATTAAGGAATAATATACAAATGTGCAAATAGGAAAAGAAAACACAAAACAAAATGGAATATAGTATGCCCTTTTAATGTTATCGTGTACCTTTTCTAATAAGGATCTTTTCATTTTCTAGGACCCAAGAGAATGTATCTGTTGTTTTACTTTTCTATTTATTATTTAATTGTAGTCTACAAACTGTGATGTTACATATTAACTTGTGAATTTCCATCTGGTAGACAAGACTAGCCCAAAGGTTATGGATTTATTGCCATGTAACACGTTAACCAGGATTGTACCTAATTAACGATCTTACCCTTACAACATTCTTCTCCTACTCTTCCTCCTACTCCTCCTTTACCTTCTTATACACCTATAAATTCTCAGCTTCTCAAATGCTCTTGGAATAAGCTTTACTATTTTCATTTGAGTGATTTCCTCATTAATGGCTGTTAAACCTTTGACATTTTATTGGGGTGTAGGGTGGATCCTTAGAGTTATTTCCAAGTGCCAAAATGCCAACAGTACTTTAAGCTACCCCCCATTCCCCCCTTTCACCCTTGCTCCTGCTCTGTTCTCCCCAATTCTGTTTTCATTTTGTTTCAGGTACTTGATCAAGTTTGTTTCTGATTCTGGTCTGTGTATGGCCAATAACTTATTTCTAACTGGGTAGCAGCAATGATTAGGATTCTAGTTTTACAATCTGAACATCTGACAATATTTACTGAGGTGATGGGGATTTTTTCTTTTTCAGTCATGTGAGAGATGATAGAAATCTGGTTATTTAGTTTTCAATTTTGTTTGTGTTCTTTTCTATCTGTGAACTTAACTCAATGAAGAAAACATTTCTTGCCCACTGAAAGGAGAACAGCCCTTTGAGACAGCAGTGATTTTTTGTTATTGTTTTGTGTTTATTTTTAACTTGTGACTGAGGTTGGAAAAACGAACCTGCAAGCTCTACATATCTGTGTGTTTATAATTAGTAAACACCTGTACCTCTTGATATGAGTTTGAAATTCTTCCCTCCTTCATGTTATAGCAATATACTGAATTATAAAATCTCTTAACTTGAAGGGGCTTTGTTTAATTAGCTTATAGAGACTAATGAAGGTCACATAAACCAAGTATTAGGGAACCCAAGAATTAGGGAAACTTTGGGAACAAAAACAACTGAACTTCTAAAACTTCACGCTACTATTTTAGGAATTGATAAGTATTAATTAAGAATTAATAAGTATTCAGTACCATTTTGGTATGTAAGCTTAATATAACATCCAATATTCTTACTTACTTAAGGACCTGGACAAATGTTAAATCAAATGATTAATAAATAATATTTAGATACTTCATAAAATATTAAGACTGAATTTTATTTCTGTATAAAATTAAGACTGAATTATATATAAATATTCACACACACATATATATACACACACCTTTTTTGTTATTTTAGTATGTTAGAGAGTGGCCATACTTGGGGGCCAAGTTAATGAACATGTCCATTTAGTCAATTAAGAATGAATAAAAGGGGTGTGGTTATCAGTAGGTAGCCCATTATTTTGCTCAGGATCCTTTGCTGTCTGTCAACATGCTTGGCATTAACAGTCAGTTACCAATCACTACCTTCCAGTTTCCTCCTTGCAATAGAACCTACACTGACTGAAAGTTATAATTAATATTAATTTTTGAGATTAGACCAGGAATTATAATGGCATGGAAAAAATGACTGTATGTATGTGATAAGTTCTTGATTTTAAGAGAAAAAAGAGAGTAGTTTTCTCCACAAGTAAATTTGTCAGGTCATTTCAGAATATACAAAATCAAGTAAAGAGAAACACTTGAATGTGTATAGCAAGTTTCAGAAGGTTTGAGAGAAGCTGATTTTATTTACCTTGGAAATAATCTGCCTGCAAATAATAAATCTAAAAAGAAGCAAAGAAATATGTGAAAACTTTGGCATAATGTTAGTATTGATGGCCTTATCAATAATACATTTTAAAAGGAGCTTATGCATTTTTAATTGCCATATAATAATGCAAAACTGAATTTGGATATCAATTAATATGACAAGTGAAGTATATTGTCATTTCTTAACAAGAGGTATTAGAACAGCATGTCCAAACATCTGCATTTTCATGCCTCATCAGAATAACTACATAATTTTCTGTTTTTTTGTTTTGACTCTGTCATGTCCTTGATATTTAAACAATGAAGATGTATTGCTCATATCTGAAGGAGCTGAGGTTCCTTCTCTCATGTTTACTTAAAATATTATATTGCCACATTGGTTAATTGTTCTTAGGCACCGAGGAGTCTATTTTAATCAAATGACGAAATCTTGTTTGCTAATCTTTTTTGTTTTCCTTTAAATCAGACGCTAAATTTAGTCGGAAAAAACGCATGTCTTTTATATCTAAAACTAAGTTTAGAGTTCTCAGAGAGTTTCTGGGAACAAAACAGGCTTGTTTTTTCATCTTAATCAAAAGGGAAATAGAAAAAATTAGATTCATTTGATAAGCTCCATGTTTCTTGGCTAGGTTAACACTATTATAAAAGATGCATGGAAAGACATTTCAAACCAAAGGATGATTTTATACAAGTAAATTGTGAATTATATAAATATTTCAGAGATTTCACAATTTTCAAAATGGATTTGAAAGCCCTAAAGTTTTGTCAGTGCCCTCGCTGTCCTTAATATGTTCTCAGAGGCAACACTGATAAAATTCTTATGAAAGAATTATTAATTGCACCCCAATGAATTATTCATTGCACTCCTCTCCACACTGATATCATTGATTCTGTAATAAATTAAGTACAGTCATTCAGACTCATCTACAGATGTTTTCTGCTTTTATCTCATGCTTGCCTGAAGGTTCTGTACAGAATATAGAGAAATGTTTGTCTTCAGCAAAGAAAGGTATGCTCAGTCTCCTGGAAAGCAATAAACAAGGTTTTTTAAAACTACTGATACTTCAAGGAATAGACAGACTCACAGTTATAGGCTCTGGAGCTTAAACCTGCCATCATTTAGAAAACTGTCAGACTGTACCAGGAGATTCAATCTGCATATCTAGGCTTTTTTTGTTTGTTTGTTTTTTCAAATCTAGAAGCAGAAAACTTTATAGACAGCTGACTTAAGACTAGGTAAAAGAATTAATCCCATTGGGCTGAATGAACTAAGAAGGGGAATTTGTGGTTGTTTGCAATATTACTGATTTAATTTCATTGTTCTATTTTCTGATGGGTATATAAGTAAGCCCATTCTCTTCCTCTTAATCTATGCGTATCCTCAATTCACTAGTCTCTTTTATCCCTCATATTTCAGAAACATATTCTTCTGAGTGTCTGCACTTTTCATGAAAATATATTTGCAGAAGTTAAATAAAAAGCGATTATCCTTTTACTAAGGTCTAATTGGAGATATCAATGGTGAATCCAAGGTCATACCTCGAGTGTCATATTGGGAATGCTGCTCATTGAATCAGAATATGTCAAGCCCACATTTAAGGAAGAAGCTCCCACGTGGAGTCGATGCTCACAGGGGCCTCTAAGGTAAACTAGCCCACTTTCCTCTCACACATTTCTAGCCTCACCAGTAAGGAAGGTCCTTCCTGACAGACCAGAGACCTTAACAGATTTTATATACCTCAAAGAAAGTAAAATTCCCCAAAGTGTACAGGAGAGACTTTATTGGTCTTGGTTTCCTAGCCTTGGTATAAAAGAACAAACAATATAAGCTTGTAAAAATCCAAACTGAGCTTCTTTATGAAAATTTCTAGACAGATTTAATTCTCCAGTAGATGTTCAGTAGTTACTCAAAACGGTGCAAAACTGGGTGCTTATGGAGACTTAAATTGTCAATAAACACCTCTTACTGTAACTATACAAATAAGTCATCCAACCATAATGTGGTCAACTTTTTTTTTTTTTTAAACATCTTTATTGGAGTATAATTGCTTTACAATGGTGTGTTAGTTTCTGCTTTATAACAAAGTGAATCAGTTATACATATACATATGTTCCCATATTTCTTCCCTTGTGGTCAACTTTTGTGACGAAGAACATTCTTTAGAGACTATTTAGCAAAATGGGGGGACTATTAAGAAAAACTATCCAAAATTTGGAAAAAAGGCAAAAGAAAGTACATGATGTTCTTTCAATGTCGTACCAGAGTACTGTTATCATAGGTTCAGTCAAGGGTTATTAAATTCTCTAGAAGAATGTACCTGTGTTTGATGTTGTGATGTACCATCTAATTTGAGCTCAAAAAACTAAGAAGTGACATGGTCACTTGGAGATTTCTGTCTGGGAGAAAAGATATGCCCAGTGGGATTTTATTGCCCTGTAAAACATTAACAAGTTTTATATCTAAACTAGAAATCTTCTAATATTCTCTTTTTAAAAATGTATAAAAATACTCAGTTACACTGGTAACTACAGTTTAACTCCTACTGGTTCCTTCATTAATGAGTTAAAAATTCTTTGACATGTTCATTCTATACATGTACAAGAGTCAAGTTTTCGAAAAATATGCTTTGAGAAGGTGAATTTGACATACTAATTTCTGTATTTTTTAATGTTTTCATTGATTTTATATTACTTTGTTACCAGAAAAGAAGTCACAAAGAACTAAATTATATTGTATCTGATATAGCAAAGCTATTTTTTGCGGGGAGGGGGGATACATTCTCTCTTGTTATAATATTTTAAGATGAGGAAATTGCATTTTTTTTGTTCTTTCATATCTAAAAATAGTCACAGTTATTTGGTATTGAGCACCCAGTCCCCCCGCAATATATCTGAAATACAGAATAGAGATTCAAGATACAGTGGTATCCGGCGATCTCTCAGATATGCTCAAGGGCACTACTGTTCTCTTGCATTGACCAGAAGTATTTTTACCCTCCCTGACAGTATTGGTCATGTCTTCTTACTAAGTTACGTGGACTGGGTCTGTCAGATAGTGGCAGTCTGTAAGTCAATGATGGAGAAGAACAGACAGATCAATGCTATATCCTAAACACTCTGAAAATAGAAACTCAGCACCACTTTTCCACCTTTTCCTACCCACACCCTGAACATTCCCTTGAAGGAAAGGGCTACATTCCATTGTCCTACAAAATACCCTATTACAATGGAAGCCCAGTTGCATAAAGGCAATAAAAATTTTCTTAGAAAAAATTTTAGACTTTATTTCTATGTTACTTTGGGTGAAGCAGAAAAGAAAACTCTGAATAAAAATGGATTTATCAGAATTTTACTTCAAGTAAGGGATTTCCTAAATGGAAAAAGAAACCTCATCTTTTGCTACATGCCTGTTGGGTTTGTGAGTATAAGACTGAAGAAAAAAGCTTTTAATATGAATTCTCTGTAGCAATGAAATTTGTCACTTAAAATAAAGAGAACTCAATTTTTAGACAAAGAAAATGTATCTTAAGTTGCTTTTTGGTTATGAAGAGTTTCTAATTCTTTCTAGTAATTCTTTTTTTTCCTTGCCGACATTTTCAGTTTGCACAAATTGTACCAACCATTAGAGAAATTTTAAGGATTTCCAAAAATTAGTGTTAGGCCTAGCAGTCTTTTATGGAAGGATCTTTATACAGCATTTAAAAGTTTGAAGAAAAACACAAGATAATTGTCTATCCTACCTTCAAAGGATAAACTTAGGAAAGAAAAGTAGGCTGTGTTGAATAGTGAAATCATAATATGTTGATGCTGTTTTTGAAACTGTAAATTGTTCTGATGTTTCAAAGATATTGGTTAGCCTGTTTCTAAAGGGCTAAAAGTTTCTGAAATAAATTCTGAGATGAAGAAATTCTTGTTTGGAACTTTAGAGAAGGAAGCTATTAAACTACAAGAAGATTAATTTAAATGTGCTGATTCATTAGCTAAATGAATAAAAACCAGCTGTATTCATTCTAACAAAATGACTAGAATGAAATGTCCAAAAAATATGCGAGATGTGAGAACATGAAGATTAGTATAGTCCTTTGGACACTGTATACATTTGCTCTCAGCAGGACACTATCACAGGTATTTTTATATCACAGAGATTAGGAAGCATTCCACCCCCAAAAAGATCAAGCACAAAATGAATTGACTGGAGGCCCAGTTGCATTCTCCTATAAAATAGAAGGACAACAAGTGCCCTAACACACTCCAGAGGGAGCCCCCCAATCAGAACTCCCATACTTTTCTTCCATTACATTTCTCTGTTGGTTAAATAATACGCTGTAGATATTTCTGTTACTTTACTTCCCTCCTTCCTCTTGATGACTGCTGGCTCCACTGAGCCCTTTAACTTGAATGAATTTGACAATAAATAAGCTGTATATTTTCTGCAATCCATTTCCTTTCAGCTGGTTTTTATGTTTTCTGAAATAAAACTCTAAGAAAGAAAATGTTTCATGTGACTTATTTAGCTGATTTTTATGCATGAATATGTGTATGTGTGTATATGAAGAGAATTTTACTTGGAAAGAGTACTTCTTCAATTTAGAGAAGTAGCTGTATGTTAGACAATTCTAAAAACATCTTATGCCTCCATTCTTTTATGACTTTATCTTATCCATCTAGGCAAACTCAAAAGCATAGGGGAAAAATATGTTTCTAATGCATCAGAGAACATTTTGGCCTTAGATTTAAAATTTCCAATTCAAGCAATAGAGAAAGAAAGAAAAAAATGGCCCCTAGGGAATGGACTGAAACTGAAAAATAGTTCAAAGGAACATTTGTTTTGGTTCTTAGATTACTTAGTCATACAAAAAAAGAAGTCAATGTAGAAGAAAATAATTTGTACAATTATTTTAATGCAATCTGCAGGAAATATTAGGCTACTTTCAAAGACTAGACATTTTAAATTTGCAAAATCTAAATGATCCTGGTATTACTAATTCCCTATTGTGTTTTATTCTCACTCTTACTTATACTTCTATTTAATGATTTCTTTTAATAATGATTATTCTTAAGGCATACTTTGAAAAAAACTTAGTGCCTTAAAGTATTTAATAGCAAATAGCTCCATATGGCCTTTCCTACACTTTTCCAATTTATTTTGTCAAGCGGAAAATAGTTACGCATCTATGGATATAAGAAGTTAAAAGTCTTAAGACCAATGCCTTTGCTTAGAGGAAATTTAACATCTTTTATTTCAATCCTACATACTTGTTGCAAATCACAGTAATAAATGCTGTCAAACTCATACCTGTAATTAAATATTTTACAGGCCTGAAATATTATTTGCACTTATCCTCAAGTAAATCACTATTTTATTATTTTTTATTTTTTTTAACATCTTTATTGGAGTATAATTGCTTTACAATGGTGTGTTAGTTTCTGCTTTATAACAAAGTGAATCATTTATACATATACATATGTCCCCATATCTCTTCCCTCTTGCATCTCCCTCCCTCCCACCCTCCCTATCCCACCCCTCTAGGTGGTCACAAAGCACTGAGCTGATCTCCCTGTGCTATGCGGCTGCTTCCCACTAGCTATCTATTTTACGTTTGGTAGTGTATATATGTCCATGCCACTGTCTCACTTTGTCCCAGCTTACCCTTCCCCATCCCCGTATCCTCAAGTCCATTCTCTAGTAGGTCTGCATCTTTATTCCCGTCTTGGCCCTAGGTTCTTCTGACCTTTTTTTTTTTTTTTTATATTCCATATACATGTGTTAGCATATGGTATTTGTTTTTCTCCTTCTGACTACTTCACTCTGTATGAGTCTCTAGGTCCATCCACCTCACTACAAATAACTCAGTTTCGTTCCTTTTTATGGCTGAGTAATATTCCATTGTATATATGTGGCACATCTTCTTTATCCATTCATCTGTTGATGGACACTTGGGTTGCTTCCATGTCCTGGCTATTGTAAATAGAGCTGCAATGAACATTTTGGCACATGACTCTTTTTGAATTATGGTTTTCTCAGGGTATATGCCCAGTAGTGGGATTGCTGGGTCGTATGGTAGTTCTAGTAAATCACTATTTTAAATTATATGTATGTGTGTGTCACTGCGTGATACAGACACATATGTATATGCATTCAACCATAAAATGACAGAATTCTCAATTCATCTACTAAAAAACAAGGGTGAGAGGAGACAATTATAATAATTTGCTTGGGAAAACGGAATCTAACATATGAAATAATTTGCCTGAAGTGTTGACATTTAGGAATTAGTTGGTACCATTACTGATAACAATATCAACAATATGCTGGTTTACTAAAAATTAATATATCTGAATTTTACCTATTTGGTAAAAAACTACTTAGTATACTAATGGCCTCTCTTGGGCAAAATAGCCTGATAATTCAGATAACGGAGAGGCAATGGGGAAAAAGCTTTTCTTTTAGATACTGGTGAAAAGAATATGTTCGTTCTTGAATATATCAAGGGATAAAATCATCTCTTTAAGAAAATAAATAGGGAAGGATGGAATACATGTAAATACAATTTTTTAAGAGCTCCTCTTTTAATCAAACTTTTATTACCATCTTAATACTTGGCAAAAGATACCACAACCCACAGAGCGGAAAAAACATTTGCAGTATATATATCTAACAAAAAAATGACATCCAAAATAAATTTACTAAAGAAGAAAGAAAGAAAATCCAACAGAAGAATGCACAAAAGACTCAAGCAGATATTCCCAAAAGGTACTATATATTTAAAAAGCCAATAAATATCTGAAAAGGTATTCCTTATTGTTACTTATAAATCTCTAGATTGACTAAAATGTAACATCCTTACAGAAAAATACTACACAGTAACAGGAATGAATGATTTGCAACTATTAATACATGCAACAGCATGGATAAATTTCACAAGTAAAATGTTGAGACAAAGAAGTCAGAAACAAAAGTGTACATAATGTATGATTCTATTAATAACAAAAAAGGCAGAACTAATCTAAGCTCTTAAAAGTCAGGATAGCAGTTATCTTTATTGCTGGGGGTATTAAGTGTAATGCGGCACCCAAGAAAGATTTCTGGTAGCCTAGTAATGCCCTGTCTCTCGACCTGGGTGCTAGTTCCAGTACTGTGTTCAATTTGGTGAATACTCATTGAGTTTGACCCTTGAGATATGTTCTTTGCTTGATGAAAGTTAAAAAAAATGAAAGCTTGTCTTCTGAACACTTCTATGAGAATGAAGAAAGACAAAATATTGTGGAGAGAATTATATTTATGAAAAGATAATATATAAAACTGTTTGTAACTCTTACTATTTCAAAGATAGCTCTATGATAGACTTCTTTGAACCATAGGTTTCTTTCCAAATAATTATCATTCATAATTAAAATAAAAATCAGAGTTTTACTGTACCTGTATTTGGTTTTAGTTATAAAATATATCAATATATAATATAGCAATTAGCAATGTACCTACATTTAAAAAAAAAAAATTGAAGGATTCATTGTGGTTGGCCCCATTATATCCCCTTCAGTTCACTTATACGGCCTCTGGTTAAAACCATATGAATCATGGTGGATGACGATGTAAAGAATTACAGTGTTATCAAAATGGTAATCTTAATTAAAACTGCCGTGCCCCATATGGAATGACTCAGATTAGCACAGTCTTTGGCACTTAGCATGCTGCAATTCATTTGGCAAAAATTTCCTTCCTGAGCTTCAAGATGGGGAGGCCAAAAGCAGTTTGCTTTTATATGTTAAGGCCAACAGTACAACTTCAATGTAGAACTCAGATTAAATCTCTTCTTCTATCATAATATATCCACACAGACTTTGATTTTCTTTGATATGCCACACAAAATCACACATGATGTTCTTACATGTGGTCTACAGAATATCACACACAATCTACTCTCAATAACACCACATTGACCCTGATGAGCAGAATGCTACAAGTATCCTAGATAACCTAGTAATTCATTGTCAGAATATAAAAGATATTTCTTGGAGATAGCTTGCAACAGCTTGTGAGATCCAAATGTGCATAGCTCTTCACAAGTACACATTTTGGAATGCCCCTTTGATAATTTGAAATCAGCCATGGTGGGAGTATTTCCATGAAAGAATTTACATATCTAAAAACAGCTACTTTTGGTTTTTCCCTAGAGAGCTGATTGTTAAACATTTACCAGTACACTACTGGAGAAACTCTACAGATATTAAGGGGTTTACTGCACTGGTGAAATTTCGGGGGTCTGGATGACAATGTTCTATGATGCTTTGGTATATCTAAGATAAAAAGCAAGTTCTTTACATTGTACTTCCTGCTACAAAAAACTAAGACAACAGTTTTAGGCCTTTTGAGATTTCCGAAGTAGCATATAATACACTTGAGAATAATATGCTAGCTCATTTATCACAAGTTGTGAATGGTTGCTAGCTGAGAGTAGATCCCAAAGGAAAAGAGGGATCTGCAGCAAGTTCTAAACTGCCATCCATAAGCTATATGTTACTGAGTTACTAAGTCATGTGATCATGGGTTATTTCAGAAAATCATCATGCAATGGAAATCAATTAATCAGGACAGAACTCAGGAAGTTCTAAAAAAGCACAAGAAAATTACATACATTAAATCATTTACTCCACATCAAACCTTATGCCATAGATACTATGACTTAGGAAGTTTTAAAATAAAAGGAGAGAAAAAGCTACATGAGAAAATCATGAAAAATAAAGATGGTGAATTAAAATTTTCAGGCAAAGTAGCATTCACAGCAAAAAGCAATAAATATGAAAAGAAGTCACACTCTAATATAAGCAAGTGTGTACATTACAAAGGCATAAGGATTAAAAACGTGCCAACAGTGGAGCAATAACATTATACATCTAGTGAAAATGAGCCCAAATTCAGTCTATGTACCTCTAACCACTAATAATCAAGTATCAACAAACCAAAATGAAAAATCACATTCTACACAAATAACACCCTCACTATAGTTTGATGACAGAGAATGCAGAGGCTTTAAAATAACTTGAATAAAGAAAAAAAAAATCACCACATAGCAGCATATGATCTCTTACACTATCATGTCACTTCCTCCCTGTCAAGAGGCTTATGGGAACGAAAGCAAAGGATGAAAAACCACAGCAAAGAGAAGAAAGAGCCTAAGCTATTGGTGTTATACTTGCTTTTTAAAAGGAATTTAAAATTTTTCCTCATTGCTATTGCTTTGGAATGATTTATAGAGCAATGAGACAATCTGGTTTTTGAAGGTTTGGTAGAATTCCTTTGTGAAACCACTTGGGCCTGGCACTTCTGTGATAGTTCCTTAATAATCTTCTTGATTAGGAAATTGCCCTATTGAAGCTGTCTAACTCTATGGGGGTTAGTTCTGTTAATCTGTATTTCCCTAAGAAATTATCCATTTCATTGAGGTTTTCAAATTTATTTGCATAGAGGTCTGCAAAGCAGTCTCTTTAAATTTCTTATGTTTCAATGGCTATCCTTGGTATTTCTTATATTGAATATTTATTCCTTCTTCTGTTTTCTCTTCATCAATTTAGCTAATGGTGGGTTTGTTTTATACCATATATCCATCATGAATGAAAAATTTATTGTATTTGCCTTATGATCATTGTGTGCTTCTTTAATCTAGAAATTCATTTTCTACCAGGAAATCTATGAATATGCTTCATTGCTAACATGGTTCAAAGGAGGAAAAAAATCATGAATTAAAGAAATGTCAAATTCTATAATATAAATCACTGTCCAGTCCTGATTACAAAACAAATAAAACTCTTATTAAAATATCAGTAGAAGAATATTACTTAACACAATGTATAATCAGTTGATAAAAATCATGCTAAATGGTAAAAAACAGAGACATTTCTATTAACTGAAAAAGTACTGTAATAACTACTGCTAGGAATACTTTTATTTACCTGAAAAGTGTTAGCTAATATAGATTAGAGGAAAAAATAAGAGCTAAAATATTTAATCAATGGGAACATTATTAAAGTCTCACAAAGTAAATCAGTGATTCTAAAACTTTCGTGCATCAGTCTCCTTTGGGAATCTGATAATTATTATTCTTTCCTGGGGAAAAAATGCCATATAATCTTCAAAGTTACAAAATTTTACATGAAACATATTTTATCCCTTTGAAATTCAGTTATTATTTATATATAATACAGAAACAGTATTACAAAGACATATTTCTCCTACAATTTTTTTTATCAAAAAGTTGATTACCACATCAGAAAAAAAGGAAATTAATACAAGTTATACAATAAAGCAAAAGTAAAATTTAATTATAGTCAAAAGTGATTTTCAAAATGAATATGCTAAAATGAAGTTTAAATAAGTATTTGAAAATGTGGAAGAGTTTGAAAAATGATAATGCACATGTAATTGTTTCTATTTAACCAGTTTTATTTTTATTTTAATGGCCATACGTGCTGCAAATTCAGACTCACAAATATATATGGGAACAAAAAATATCAAGGCTCTCTTTGCCAAAGAGGTCTAAACTGAGGAATATCAGAATTCTCAAATAATCTTCAAGGTGAATTTATGCTATAATTGCCTTTGTACTTATGCCAATTAAATAACACCTATCTGGGTTTGAAAAGTGCTATTTATTTCTGCAAAGAAACAATTGAGAAACCACCTTCAAGTGTGAGGTAATCTGAGCAGGTAACCCTCAAAAGAGTTTTGCAATGTTTCCAGGTGACTGAACATTTTAACTTTCAGAGACAATAAAAACCCTTGTCATTCTAGATCCCTACGTCCTATAACACATCTTTGCTTTGAAGAGTTTACATGGTTAAACATTTCTAACATATTTAAAAGAGATTTAGAATATTTTAAGAAAATATCAATACCATGCCCTCACATAGGTTAATTTGAAATCTCATTAATGTTTTTTCTAAACATATATAAAGACAAAATTGACTCAATAAAGAGAAAATATGAATAAATCAATAACTGTAGAAAATGTTGAAAGAATTAAAAAATTACATCCAAATAAAGCTCTGGGATAATATAACTCACCAGTGAGTTATTTCAAGCTTTAAAAGAACAGCTAATTGCACATTATATAATTCATACATGCATTTTAAAGTTTCTTTAGGTTAACAGTGTATCTAAAACCTAATTTGGGTGATGGGAATTTATTATATGTATGTATAAAGAAATTAAAAACTGAAATAGCTGAACAATCAAACCTCACAAAATAAGAACCGGTAGACTACTCGGCATAAAACTGACCAATGTATCTTACCTTATCCTTGGCAGATATTTATTATTATTATCTAATCTAGCGTTTCTTATTTACACTGACCACTTTTGGATTTTTAATCTACTTTTGTGTTAATGACTTCTTTTCTCTTTGTAAGCTTTGAATTCAAATGTCTCATGGTGAGAAGAGATAAAAAAATGTAAAACTATTTGGGGTAAGTCAACATCCATTACTGATCACCTAGGTTGAGTAAATTCTTTTCATATAGGCTCCATTTGCACAAAGCATGGATTCAATCAATCAATTACATATATGTTTTAAAAAGATTGTATAGGAACAGTAAGATAAATATATATGTTAAAATCTTACTTAAATTCTAGGCAACTGAAATCAAACACCATGATTAACCTAGATTTAGCCTATCAATTAAATAATAATGTTATATAATCATTATATCCCAGGTGACTAGGAAAAAGTGATCATGATTACCCTAATAGACGTTATATAATCATTATATCCCAGGTGACTAGGAAAAAGTGATCATGATTACCTTAATAGATGTCTGTCTCTAGGGAATTCAATTAAACTGTACTTAAAGTTAAAATTATTTAGAAAATACAAAAGAAATCCCCTTAAACTACGAGCTAATATGATACTAGGATCATTCACATTAAAATTAGAATGTTGCTGTCAATATTATTTTTTAGTCCTTCATTTGGTACATCTGGCCAAAAAATATGTTTTTTTAAAAGAGTGTTGTACCAATGAAAAGAAAGAATCTATATTTTTGTTCTGTTTTGTTTATGCAAATGCTATGTTTGAGTTATTTTGCCTAGTAAATCCAAAGCAATAATCTGGAAAATTATAAAAATTAAAATTAATGATTTCAGTAAAGTGGATGTGGATCAAGATCAGGGTTGGGAAATGAATACCTACAAACTAAATCAGCCTACTGACTGTATTTGTTAAGTTTTGTTGGAACATAGCCACGCCCATTCCTTCAGGTGTTTTCTATGGCTGCTTTTGCAGGCAGAGTTAGAGTAGTTGTACCAGAGACTCTACGGCCTGCCAAAGCCTAAGATATTAATATCTAGCCCTTTACAGAAGCATTTGCTGACCCCTGACCAAGAGAAAATATTTGATCATCAAAAATTTTAACCAGCAATTAACAGTTCCAGAAAGAAATAACAAAGAAAGATACAGGGAGGGAAATTTCTCAGACTTGAAACCTATGGGTTTTCAGACTGTAAGGGCTCTCTGATTACTCCACATAACACAGGAAGAAAAACACCACAGCAAGTCCGGCAAGATCATAGTGACCCTTTAGACCTACATTCAGATCTCCTTTCCAGAGAAGGAAAAAGATTACCTAGAAAATTTGCAAGACATTTCTGAAGATAAACGTAGAAAACTAAAAGCCGATGAAAAACTTCCAGCCTATGACTCTATATATTTAATGTAAAGTCAAGTCATGATTAGATATATAAGGTCTTTAAATGCTTTACTTCTGATCTCTTAGAGAATATACTCCACCAAAATTAGGAAGTAAGCACCAAAAAGGAAGACATGAGATCCAACAGAGAAGTCAGAGGAAGAAAATTCTCAGGATGACGAAAAAACAGTAATGTTTCAAAGCCATATGTGCAGTAGGCTTTGTGAAAAACCAGGTCTGATGGGAGCAGGGGGACAGAGAGGTCCCAGAGGGACACAGCAAGGGAAAAACAATAAAACTTATAGATGTATATGAAGTATCGGGCCATACTGAAAATAATTTTACAGTTCTTTGTAAGCATCTGGGTGCTGACTTAGTGATAAATATATAGAAAAAAGCAACTGAAGTGAATGAAGTAACTCCAAGATAAAGAAAAACTCATACAAGAAATGAAGTGTTAAACTGACAATTGTGATGCTTACATTTAGATGTAAAAAATCTTGTCAGATTGCTCTTACTTTTCACACTCTATAGGGACTCTGAGGATAATGTGTTTTGTGATGTACTGCAAATTTGCTGATGGTATCCTTCATTGAACAGAAATCATTAATTTTGTTGTAATAAAATGTATCAATTAAAAAAATGAAGTGCTAGTATCTTTAGTATATCAATGAAGTGTGAGAGTTCTGACAATGGCTCAACTGCAATATTTGCAAAACCATAAAAATGTAAACACTGAAATCTGACTTAACCAGGAAGTTGGATATTAGTATTTTAGTAATATGGCTATAGAAGTAGAGTCCCAAAGGCAAGACGAACTCTACAAGCTAAATCCTCTTCTATAATGTAAGTCAGTAAGTAATGTCTAACAGTGAAAAATAAAGACAGAGCTCTATAAACTACATTAGTTAGAAGAGTGGAGACAGTTTTTAAAAGAGGAAGATAGAGGCATAAAGGAAGTAGTAACTGGGAACGGGAAAAAATGGGGCATTTTTATTACCAGCTGTGTATTACTATTAGAGATTTAAAAACAAAAGAGAATTTGTCAATTATGATTCAATAAAGCTGGAGAAAAAGCAATGTAAAATAAAATAAAACCAAAACCTATTATTGCTTAAGAATGCAAGTTATATATTTAAAAGGCCTATGGATAACCTGAACTTGGCCACTTACTAACTGCAACTCTGGGTAACTAAATAGATCTGTGTCAATTTTTTTCCTACTTAATATAGGTATAGTAATAACAGTAACTACATGTGAGACATAACAGAGGGTAAATGAACTAATACAAGTAAGACATTTATTTTAAAAACATATTTTACTTTGCTAAAATAGCAATTACAGTTTTTAATAAATATAAATGAGAAAACAATATCTTTACAATAGATTTACAAACGAATAATCTGCATTAGTAATGTCTAAGACTTATACAAAGTGTTACCAAACTGAAAGAGAAAAATTTTGAAAAATCCTGAATATGAAATCAGTCTATTTAAAATTATTATTAATTCTAATAATAAAAGCTATTTTTTCACGCTGCTGAATCAAACTATTTTATTTGGAGAAAACTGCACACAACGTCTTTATGAAGAAGGTGAATAGAACAATTTTCATAAAATTTTATAGATATTTAAAAGACCACTGGCCCTTACATATTCTTTCTCAGGGAGACAATGTTAAACTAATACATAAAAGAAAGAGAACTAGGGCACCTATCAGGCACAAGTGGGGGACCACAGCCACCTAAGGGGACGGGAGGAACCACCAGCAACTGGGTAGGACGTGGGGCGTGGGGGGAGTGAAGGAGGAGGAGAAGTGGAGGCAGAACGGGACTAGCGCCGCTGAGGGGTGGCTGGGGGAGGAGAAGGGATCCGATGCCTGAAGGGGAAATTGGGAAACCATTGGGAGGGCACAGGATCAAAAGGGAGCATGGCCAGGTTTCCCCTGCCCACTTGGGCCCCCAGGAACCTGTTGAGATACTGGCCCTGACCCTCTGCCCACTGAGGACTCCACCAGCTGCACAGGTCCTGAGGGAGTGGGAGGGAGAGAAGGCGGAGCAAAAGTAAAGGCTGGACCTCCTGTGGTGGGAGCTCTGAGTCCAAACTGCTGGACTAAAAGAGAACCTCAGACCCCAAGGAATATCAATCGGAGTGAGGAGTCACGGAGGTCCTCAACTCAGCACCAAGACCCAGCTCTATCCACTGCCTGCAAACTCCAGTGCTGGATGTCTCAGGCCAAACCACCAGTAAGACAGGAATATAGGACCACCCATCAAAAAAAAAAAAAAAAAGAAATGACAAAAAAATATGTTACAGTTGAAGGAGCAAGGTAAAAACCTGTAACACCAAATAAATGAAGACAAAATAGGCAACCTACCTGAAAAAGAATTCAGAGTAATGATAGTAAAGATGATCCAAAATCTCGGAAACAGAATGGAGAAACTACAGGAAACATTTAATAAGGATCTACAAGAACTAAAAAGCAAACAAACAGTGATGAACAACACAATTATTGAAATTAAAAATACTCCAGAAGGAATCAATAACAGAATAACTGAGTCAGAAGAACGAATACATGAGCTAGAAGATAAAATGGTGGAAATAACTGCCAGGGAGCAGAATAAAGAAAAAAGAATGAACAGAATTGAGGACAGTCTCAGAGACCTCTGGGACATTAAACATTCAGATTATAGGGTCCCAGAAGAAGAAGAGAAAAAGAAAGGGACTGAGAAAATATTTGAAGAGATTACAGTTGAAAATTTTCATAACATGGGAAAGAAAATAGTCAATCAAGTCCAGGAAGTGCAGAGAGTCCCATACAGGATAAACCCAAGGAGAAACATGCCAAGATACATATTAATCAAACTTTCAAAAATTAAATACAAAGAAAAAATATTAAAAGCAGCAAGGGAAAAGCAACAAATAACATACAAGGGAATCCCCATAAGGTTAACAGCTGATCTTTCAGCAGAAACTCTGCAAGCCAGAAGGGAGTGGCAGGACATATTTAAAGCGATGAAAGGCAAAAACCTACAACCAAGATTACTCTACCCAGCAAGGATCTCATTCAGATTTGAAGGAGAAATTAAAACCTTTACAGACAAGCAAAGGTCAAGAGAATTCAGCACCACCAAACCAGGTTTACAACAAATGCTAAAGGAACTTCTCTAGGCAAGAAACACAAGAGGAGGAAAAGATCTACAAAAACAAACACAAAACAATTAAGAAAACGGTAATAGGAACATACATATCAATAATTACCTTAAATGTAAATAGATTAAATGCTCCAACCAAAAGACAAAGACTGGCTGAATGGATACAAAAACAAGACCTGTATATATGATGTCTACAAGAGACCCACTTCAGACTTAGGGACACATACAGACTGAAAGTGAGGGGATGGAAAAAGATATTCCATGCAAATGGAAATCAAAAGAAAGCTGGAGCAGCAATTCTCATATCAGACAAAATAGACTTTAAAATAAGGACTATTACAAGAGACAAAGAAGGACACTACATAATGCTCAAGGGATCAGTCCAAGAAGAAGATATAACAATTGTAAATATTTATGCACCCAACATAGGGGCACCTCAATACATAAGGCAAATGCTAACAGCCATAAAAGGGGAAATCGACAGTAACAAAATCACAGTAGAGAACTTTAACACCCCACTTTCACCAATGGACAGATCATCCAAAATGAAAATAAATTAGGAAACACAAGCTTTAAATGACACATTAAACAAGGTGGACTTAATTGATACTTATAAGCAATAACATAAAACAACATCCAAAAACAACAGAATACATTTTCATCTCAAGTGCTCAAGGAACATTCTCCAGGATAGACGATCTCTTGGGTCACAAATCAAGCCTTAGTAAATTTAAGAAAATTGAAATTGTATCAAGTACCTTTTCCGACCACAATGCTATGAGACTAGATATCAGTCACAAGAAAAAATCTGTAAAAAATACAAACACATGGAACCTAAACAATACACTATTAAATAACCAAGAGATCACTGAGGAAATCAAAAATACCTAGAAACAAATCACAATGAACACATGACGACCCAAAACCTATGGGATGCAGCAAAAGCAGTTCTAAGAGGGAAATGTATAGCAATACAATCCTACCTCAAGAAACAAGAAACATCTCAAATAAACAACATAACCTTACACCAATTAGAGAAAGAGGAAGAAAAAAACCCCAAAGTTAGCAAAAGGAAATAAATCATACACATCAGATCAGAAATAAATGAAATGGAAATGAAGGAAATGATAGCAAAGATCAATAAAACTAAAAGCTGGTTCTTTGAGAAGATAAACAAAATTCCTAAACCATTAGCCAGACTCATCAAGAAAAAAAGGGAGAAGACTCAAATCAACAGAATTAGAAATGACAAAGGAGAAGTAACAACTGACACTGCAGAAATACCAAGGATCATAAGAGATTACAACAAGCAACTATATGCCAATAATATGGACAACCTGGAAGAAATGGACAAATTTTTAGAAAAGCACAACCTTCTGAGACTGAACCAGGAAGAAATAGAAAATATAAAGAGACCAATCACAAGCACTGAAATTGAAACTGTGATTAAAAACCTTCCAACAAACAAAAGCCCAGGACCAGATGGCTTCACAGGAGAATTCTATCAAACATTTAGAGAAGAGCTAACACGTATCCTTCTCAAACTCTTCCAAAATATAGTAGAGGGAGGAACACTCCCAACTCATTCTACGAGGCCACTATCAACCTGATACCAAAACCAGACAAAGATGTCACAAAAAAAGAAAACTACAGGCCAATATCACTGATGAACATAGATGCAAAAATCCTCAACAACATACTGGGAAAGAGAATCCAACAGCACATTAAAAGGATCATACACCATGATCAAGTGGGGTTTATCCCAGGAATGCAAGGATTCTTCAATATTGCAAATCAATCAATGTGATACACCATATTAACAAATTGAAGGATAAAAACCATATGACAACCTCAATGGATGCAGAAAAAGCTTCTGACAAAATTCATCACCCATTTATGATAAAAACTGTCCAGAAAGTAGGCACAGAGGGAACTTACCTCAACATAATAAAGGCCATATAGGACAAACCCACAGCCAACATCATTCTCAATAGTGAAAAACTGAAACCATTTCCTCTAAGATCAGGAACAAGACAAGGTTACCCACTCTCCCCACTATTATTCAACATAGTTTTGGAAGTTTTAGCCACAGCAATCAGAGAAGAAAAAGAAATAAAAGGAATCCAAATCGGAAAAGAAGAAGTAAAACTGTAACTGTTTGCAGATGATGTAATACTATATGTAGAGAATCCTAAAGATGCTACCAGAAAACTACTAGAGCTAATCAGTGAATTGGGTAAAGTAGCAGGATACAAAATTAATGCACAGAAATCTCTTGAATTCCTATACAGTAATGATGAAAAATCTGAAACAGAGATTAATGAAACACTCCCATTTACCACTGCAACAAAAGGAATAAAATACCTAGGAATAAATCTACCTAAGGAGACAAAGACCTGTATGCAGAAAACTATAAGACACTGATGAAAGAAATTACAGATGATACAAAAAGATGGGGAGATATACTATGTTCTTGGATTGGAAGAATCAACATTGTGAAAATGATTATACTACCCAAAGCAATCTACAGATTCAAGGCAATCCCTATCAAACTACCAAAGGCATTTTTCACAGAGTTAGAACAAAAAATTTCACAATTTGTATGGAAACACAAAAGACCCTGAATAGACAAAACAATCCTGAGAAAGAAAAACAGAGCTGGAGGAATCAGGCTCCCGGACTTCAGACAATACTACAAAGCTACAGTAATCAACACAGTATGGTAGTGGCACAAAAACTGAAATATAGATCAATGGAACAAGATAGTAAGACCAAAGATAAACCCACGCACATACGGTCACCTAATCTACGACGAAGGAGGCAAGAACGTACAATGGAGAAAAGACAGCCCCTTCAATAAGTGGTGCTGGGAAAACTGGACAGCTACATGTAAAAGAATGAAATTAGAACACTCCTTAACACCATCACAAAAATAAACTCAAAATGGATTAAAGACCTAAATGTAAGGCCAGACACTATAAAACTCTTAGAGGAAGGCACAGGCAGAACACTCTATGGCATAAATCACAGCAAGATCCTTTTTGACCCACCTCCTAGAGAAACGGAGATAAAAACAAAAATAAACAAATGGGACCTAATGAAACTTAAAAGCTTTTGCACAGCAAAGGAAACCATAAAAAAGATGAAAAGACAACCCTCAGAATGGGAGACAATATTTGCAAATGAAGCAACTGACAAAGGATTAATCTCCAAAATATACAAGCAGCTCATGCAGCTCAATATCAAAAAAACAAACAAACAACCTAATGCAAAAATGGGCAGAAGACCTAAACAGACATTTCTCCAAAGAAGATCTACAGATTGTTAAGAAACACATGAGAGGATGCTCAACATTACTAATCATTAGAGAAATACAAATCAAAACTACAATGAGGCATCACCTTACACCGGTCAGAATGGCCATCATCAAAAAATCTACAAACAATAAATGCTGGGGAGGGTGTGGAGAAAAGGGAACACTCTTGCACTGTTGGTGGGAATGTAAATTGATACAGCCACTATGGAGAACAGTATGGAGGTTCCTCAAAAACCCAGAAATAGAACTACCACACAACACAGCAATCCCACTACTGGGCATATACCCTGAGAAAACCATAATTCAAAAAGAGTCATGTACCACAATGTTCACTGCAACACTATTTACAACAGCCAGGACATGGAAACAACCTAAGTGTCCATCAACAGATGAATGGATAAAGAAGATGTGGCACATATATACAATGGAATATTACTCAGCCATAAAAAGAAATGAAATTGAGTTATTTGTAGTGAGGTAGATGGACCTAGAGACTGTCATACAGAGTGAAGTAAGTCAGAAAGAGAAAAACAAATACTGTATGCTAACACATATATATGGAATCCAAAAAAATAAAAATGGTTCTGAAGAACCTAGGGGCAGGACAGGAATAAAGACACAGACGTAGAGAATGGACTTGAGGGCCCAGGGAGGGGGAAGGGTAAGCTGGGACGAAGTGAGAGAGTAGCATGGACATATATACACTACCAAATGTAAAATAGATAGCTAGTGGGAAGCAGCTGCATGGTGCAGGGAGATCAGCTCAGTGCTTTGCGACCACCTAGATGGGTGGGATAAGCAGGGTGGGAGGGAGACGCATGAGGGAGGGGATATAGGAATATTCATATGCATATAGCTGATTCACTTTGTTATACAGCAGAAGTTAACACAACACTGTAAAGCAAATATACTCCAATAAAGATGTTAAAAAAAAAAAAAGAGACTCTATGAAGATCAGCATTTTGGGTAATTTTAGAAATGTTTCTAAGAACCTAGTTTTTATAATTCAGCCTCTTAAATAGACTTCATACTTTCTTTGTTATAGCATTATATTGACCATTGTATATTAACAGCCCTTTTGAAACAATAAGACATCCTTCCCATTGTACCATTAATATTTATTAAAAATTATTGGTTATAAAAACACTACTAACCTTTTGATGAAATGGGGGAGAAGTGTTTTAAAATTCTGTATACATATCTAAAAGCTTGGTCCAGAGATAAACACTTAAAAGTGTGTGAAATTGTCCTGAACTCTAAGGAAAGCAAAATAGTCCATAGACCTCCCCCTTCGCCCTCCAAATAGAATAATAATTATGAATAGAGACTGACCTCATAGCAACCATTAACTTTCATTGTAAATTGAGGAATTTAACCACCCAATGTGTGACATCAATGGGATTTACAGTCTCAAAGTAGTTTGCCTGAATACACCCAACAATACCGCACTTACACTTATAAAAATGTGCTGGCATCGTGGATAAAAGGTCTGGAAGAACACGTGATCTTCTTTGCTGGTTCAATCCTGCCCTCATCACTACTGTGTGCACACCCAGTTAGTTATGATTCCCTCCCTGGCTTAACTGCAAAAGCACCCCCACCATGCTAAGGAGCCAGATACATTTTAGGATTTTCTGGAGAAAACAATGATATAAAATTCCACATTTTTTCTGAATAGCTAGTCTTTTAAAACAGACACAGTACATACCTACTTATATGGTATTTTAAAAGCATTTCCAAAGGTTTCTTTTTCAAAACACTTCAGGGAGCAAACAGAGGGGCATAGTAGGGATAATTTAGTAGTTCTCTAACAGAGAAAAGAGAGTAACTGGACATAAAACAAGCTTTGTTGGGAAAACTTTGCAGAAATGTGTATACAGTTGATTGCTAGGGTGGACGAGATATGGTGGGATGATTCTGATTGGTAGGACACAAAATGGGAGAGCAGAGGCATCACAGGGAAGTAGAGATAGCATATCAGAATGGTTACAAGCCCAGTCTGGAGCCCTGCTGCATGGACTTGAATTCCAGCTCTGTCACTAACTAGCGGTGTACTGAACAGTTGATTCACCCATCGTGTGCCTGAGTTTACTCATCTGTGTAATAGAGACAATGCTAGTACCAACTTCTTAGGATTGCAGTGAAGAATAAATTGACTCCTGGTTGTGTTTAGAATAAGAGAAGCTTTCAGAAAGAACATCCACATGGGCGACCAAAGGTGTAATTTTCTTGCTCCTCAATTTAGCCCAGGTCTGTCTCCGATTATTTCTTTTTCCCCAGATTTGCTGCACTGTGGCCTTTTTAGAGATTATTTCACATCTGCGTGAAATACTTCATGCGAAAATTCGGGCAGAGGGCTGACCTCCCTCAAAGGAGGATTAACTGGTAAATGACTGCCAAGCACTTGGAACACTTGAAGTGTTCCAAAAATGTTGCTTGTTAATTTTCCTCGTCCTGAGAAGGGCCAGCTGATGACAATTCTAGGCTGAAGTATCTCATGTCACATAAATACCTAATCCAAAGTTGTTGTGAAATTTCCAATTTGCAAGTGGCCAGAGGGCACACGAAGAAGACATTCACTGAAGAGCAGCACATTCTGCACCTGGCATAAGATTAGCAGCTGCTTAAGGAAAATGTTATTTCCGGCATTTGGTTTTCAGTTTGATTTATTTTTTCACATTTTTCACATCTGACTAGTTAAGTGAGCCTCACATAGCAATCTTCCTGTCATATAAGAAGATCATATGGTGAAACACAATATTATCTGAGAAAAATCTGCCAGATTGAGACTATGGAAATAAATTAGATTTTTTGTTTGTTTAGTACGTCCTGCAGATGACAGCACATTCACAATTTTTATTGTATTATAATCCTTTAGAAAAGATACTTAATGGTCCCAAAGGCATCTTCAGCAAAAGTACAAGGTGAAATCTAAAAGGAGGCAGTATTCATGGAATTGTGAATTGCACAGGAGTACCATCGAGAGATAAATATTCATAAGTCATTAACAAATTCCAGATCAGTTCATGATTATTCATCATGAGAGCACATGTACTTGATTAAATATGAATTATTCATTGGCTTTGTTTATGAACATCTTTAACTGATTAGTGGTAAATCTTGATGAATATTCCTGAATTGTTCAAACCAAAGCATAGATCATAATGAATGAAGTCATGCGTTGCTTTTCAGGAGTATGAGATGAATAGCTGGTACAGGAAGAAAAACAAGAAATTGCAATGGTTTTGCAAATATGTCTGGTTTGGAAATCTGGGGGCTCAGCTTTTGATTGGTAACACATTGACAATCAACATCCCACCCTTTAAGCTATGAGTCTTGGCTTCAGCCTCCAAAAAGGTGACGGAAGATGGTGCCAGGAAACATGCCTCAAGCACTTTAGGGTTTCTCTGGTCCATCTTTCTGAAACCAGGCCTTGTAGATCATGCATTTAAATAGCTTCTTCAAATATGGCATTTAATTCTAATTTACCCAATAATATTATTTTTTATTTGTATTATACTGTGGTAATTACTGTAAAAATTAACATGAGATTTGTCCTCCTAATAGATTTTTAAGTGTATAATACAATATTGTTAACTCTAGGCATGAGAGTGTACAGCAGATCTCGAGAATGTATTCAGCTTGCATTACTGAAACTTCATACCCATTGGTTAGAAGCTTCCCATTTTCTCTTCCCTCTTGTCCCTGGCAACCACCATTCTGCTCCCTACTTCTGTGAATTTGACTACTTTAGATATCTCATAAAAGTGGAATCATGCTGTATTTATCCTCCTGTGGATGGCTTATTTCACTTAGCACGTCATTAAAGTTCATCCATGTTTTCACATATTGCACAATTTCCTTCTTTTTTAAGGCTGAATAATATTCCATTGTGTGTTTATACCACATTTTCTTAATCCAATCATCCACTGATGGATATTTAGATTGGTTTCCATATCTGGCTATTGTGAATAGTGCTACAATATGGGAGTGCTACTATCTCTTTGAGACCCTAATTTCAAATATTTTAGATAAATACCCAGAAGTGAGATTGCTGGATCATGAGGCAGTTTTATTTTTAATCTTTTGAGGGACCTCCATACTGTTTTCCATAGTGGCTTCACCATTTTGCATTCCAAAAAATGCAAAAAATGCAAACTGGTACAAGGGTTCCAATTTCTTCACATCCTCAACACTTATTGTCTTTTTCTTTTAATATCCATCCTAACAGGTAGGAAGTGATACCTCACTGTAGTTGTGATTTGTATTTCCCTAATGATAAATGATGTTGACCATCTTTTCATAAACCTGTTGGCCATTTGTATTTCTTCTTTGGAAACATGTCTATTCAAATCCTTAGTTCATTTTTTAATGCTACTGTTAGTTGTGTCAATCTATTGCTTGTTTCTTTTTCTGTGGAGAAGATTTTTAGTTTGATTGGAATACTTAATATTGTTAAAATGTCCATACTACCAAAAGCAATCTATAGATTCAATGCAATCCCTATCAAAATCCCAATGGCATTTTTTATAGACGTAGAAAAAAACAATCTAATCTGTATTTGGAAGCACAAAAGACCTAAATAACCCAAAAACCTGGAGAAGGGAGGACAAAGCTGAAGGCATCACACATCCTTGTTTCAAAATATATTACAAAGCTACAGTAATTAAAACAGTATGGTATTAGTGTAAGGAAAGACATTTAGACCAAAGGAACAGAATACAGAAAACCCAGAAATAAATCCACACATCATATGGTCAACTGATCTTCGACGAGGGTGCCAAGAATGCACAATGAGGAAAGGCTGGTCTCTTCAATAAATGGTGTTTAGAAAAATGGATATCCCCATGCATAAAAGTGGAATTGGACCCTGATCGTCCACCATAAACAAAAATCAACTTAAAACTGGTTAAAAACTTAAACATAACTCCCCAAACTATAAAGCTTCTAGATGAGAACACAGGCAGAAAAGCTTCATGACATCTTGGCAATGATTTCACAGATAAAACACACAGGCAACAAAAGCAAAAATAGGCAAAAACTGGAACTACACCAACAGTATTCTTGACCACGAAAAATAACCTTATTTTTTCATAAGAGTTGAAGTTTCTTGATTATAGATTATTTTAAAGCCAGTCAATGAAGTACATTAAAAAATGGAAAAATTAAAAGAGAAAAGAGTCTATGTTTTTTTTTTTCCTATGTTAAAACTTAGTAGAATCCTGGCATGTATTTATGTGTATTCATAAATCAATTTTACATATATTTTTCTTATTTCTGTATTTTCAACCTGACTTCTGGCATACCAAGATATTTGTACTAAAATAACATTTTACGATGGAATTGGAAAATAACATTCTCATATTATTAATTTGAGTGACACTAAAATACTAAAGGTAAATTTATTTTGTGGCACAGACTTGAGTCAGAGTTTATTACTAAGTTATTATTAGAATAGTCTATTGAATCAGAGCAAGTCATAGAATGAAGACAGATCCTTTGGGAAGTCTGGATAAAGGAAAAAACTGGATAATAAAATGAAGTAGGTAGTAAAACCAAGTGAAAACATGAAACAAGGTATCTAGGAGGAACATTTTATTGATGTTAGATATATTACTGTTCTTGATTTTTATATTTTGAAAAGCACAAGGGATAAATCACAAGCCATAAGGAAGAAAGTTTCCCTTGTATCCATGGCTTACTTCTCCTAAAGTTTTTGTGGATGCCCTGAACCTGGTAAACTGCTTGACAATTCCAAAAATCTAAGTATATTCTGCTTAGGGCCAATCAAATTGCCACACCTCATCTCTTGGTATTAATTTTATTAGGCTAGTGATTCCCAATCAGGTTATACATTTCAATCATCTGTATGGATTTTTGAACACATATACACTTTGAATGAGAATTTTTGAGGGAGAGATATTATGTATGTTTAGGTTAATATGTTTCACAGATAATTATAATCCCTTATAGTACTATCCAATGTGTTCATACCATAGGTGGTAGACTGTTTTCATTATTGACCTTATTCTACTCCCCACCCAGTGTCCATGTTTTTTGACCTAAAACCAAATAGTACTCTCCCACCCTTACTATGGATTTGGGCATAAAACTTGCTTTGGCCAATGGAATATTAGCAAGTGTTTTAAAAACAGAGGCTTGAGAAGTACTTCCAAGCTTTCAATTGTGTCCTTGCATCTCTGTCCTAAGAGAATATGCTCAACCCAGACATTTAAGGGCACATGGAGCAGAGTCAGTTGCACCAGTATAGCTGGTTGATTCCCAGACTTGAGAATAAGTCCAGCCAAAATGAACAGAACTCCCCAGCTAACCCCAGCTAAATCACTGAACTGCAGGCTCATGGTCTAATAAATGCTTATTGTTTTAAGCCATTGAGTTTTCATGTATTTGATAATTCAGCATTAGATTGTCCAAAGAAAGCTGATATACCATTTTAAGCAATAAATTATTTTAGCTTGATTCCAATTTATAGCTCCAATTACAATTCTTTGGAAAAGACCAAAGTAGTGTAGGAGAGTTATAGAAAATATAGTTAGGTGATGAGTATATTTAGTGAGAAATATTTTAACTTAGTGATTTTGATCATTTGAACCACCAAATATGATTAACACATGATACATATGGTAAAAATTTTAATCCCTTATCATTCCATCATAAATGCCACAGAATATCCGTTGAGTATAATAAAATCTGTATCTAAAAAACGGCTAAAATCGGTATCTAAAAATCAGCTAAATAAACAATGGGGTAATGTGTAAAAGTTTTAAGAATCATTTTATTCATTTATCTATTATGTTTTAAGAATAATATTTTTGCTATTCTACTGTATACAAATATATGTGAATTATGATACACATATACTATATATGTATACATATATAGAAAATGAAATAAATAGCATAAGATAAAAAATTACTATCCAACCTCTTAAAATATAAACAACCTTAATATTAGAAAGCATATTCTCTATTATATAACATACTATTTGATTGATCACAATTGTTTTCCAAGTTTTTAGAAACTAATATGCCATGAATCTGTTTGGCTATAATTAAATATTCCTTTTTTTTTCAATAGCATTTTAACGAGTGATACATTTGTGTGTATGTAGAGAAGATATAGAGATGCATTATACAGAGATGACACATTGCATATGGAGAGAAAATATGACATGTATACATTATTATGTATATAGAAAAGAGAGATTCAAAACATAGCCAAATATATTCCATCTAGAGAGTAAAATAAGGAACAGAAATCAGAAAAAAAACAAAAAGCTGAGAAGAAAAAGTCAGAGAAGTAAGAAGAAAATCAGAAAAGTATGATGTTCTGAAAATTAGAGAAGTCAGAAAGCTTTTGTATTTATGGAATTAAGTGACCTCAGCTTTTCTCATGACAATGCAAAAGAAAAAGAAAGGGCAAAAGAGATGAAAAGAAAGGAAAAGGTAGTTTTATAGCTAGCTAGGTCTGAGTGGTATTAAAGATTTTACTAAAATGTCAGTTCCCATTCAATATCTATCTGGTCTCACCTACACTGTTCTAGTAATGTTGGGAGACTCTGGGAACACCATTAAGTGCTGGTAGATGAGAAATTATTGAAGCATCAAGTTGAGACACATGATCTCTTAAATTAAAGAGAAGGTCATTTTGCCATCAGTGCTAATAGACAGAGAGACCATGTCTTGGGCAACATTTTCTGTCCAATATCCTATCAGAATAATCAAGCCATTTTCCTTTTTAGCCAGTTTAATACAGGTTTTTAAAACAGCTTTTTTAATTTTTGTTTTAGGACAAGCTGCAACCTTCATTACGTTTAGACTGAGGCAACTCAAGTATTAGGAGTCTGTTTTACTTGATGGTTATCAGGCTCCAACTGTCTTATTTCATTTTGGGATTGTCTCCTCAGGGCTGCACATTTTAGCATCAACCACTATTGCAAATTGAAGCAGGAAGGTTAAGAGGCAGCAGAAAAAGGAAAGTGTAGAATGAAGTACATAAACAAATTGTGGCAGGGCAATTACACCCAAGCCAGCAGATTCAGGGTCAGAAAACCATTTATCTGGCACATATCTGGCTTATTCAATAGGCAATGGGTCAAAACAGGTAGATATGTGGAAGAACTACTGTTAACTGTCTCTCAGATCAAATAATGATGGAATTTAGGAAAACAACACTTGTTTTCACCTATGCATATGCTCCTCAGTAATTCTTTCCTATAAAAAATCCCTACCACTCCTCCTTTTACTTCCCTGCTTGCCCCAGTATCATAATTCTCTAAGTTTTTTTTACAATTCCCTTTCAAGCACTCTTCTTCATTTTGATTTTTAAAAATGTTTATTTCAGGCTTCATAAATAACAGGGTTTCAAATAACTGTATTTACATTTGTGGGCAAACAGAATACATGGTCATGGACTAATGTAAGTCATTTTAATGGTAAACTTGAATTATCAGAGTACAAACTTGTCATGTTTTAATGAAGTCAGTTGATTCAATTCATTTGATGTTTCTAAATTATCTGGGCTGTTACCACTTTGCTCGTGTGAAACAGAGATACTCAAAATTTCCCATGTTACCATGAATCTTTTCTTGGATCCACTGGGGTCATACGCAGACATGATCTTCATGGTTTATTTACTGCCTCTTTTAGGATTATTAGAGATTCTTGCAGTGTATTCTCTTTTAAATCATTGTCTTGCTCATATCCTTTACAAAAAATAGAGTCATATCTGAAACTGAGCTGGAGTCCAGGGTCAAGGTGAGAACTTTAATGTTTATGGGACTCAACAATGCTGGCTTAAATTCTATAGAGTTTTAAAGATCTGGATGACATAAAATTCTACATTTTTTTTAAAGATTTATTTATTATTTATTATTTATTTTTATTTATTTTTTGGTTGTGTAGGGTCTTAGTTGCGGCACGGGGGATCTTCGTTGAGGCATGAGGGATCTCTTTTGTTGCGGTGTGGGCTCTTCGTTGCAGTGCACCGGCTTCTCTCTGCTTCTGGTGTGCGGGTTTTCTCTTCTCTAGTTGTGGTGCATGGATTCTCGAGTGCATGGGCTCTGTAGTTTGCAGCACGTGGGCTCTCTAGTTGAGGTGCGTGAGCTCAGCAGTTGTGGCACGTGGGCTTAGTTCCCTGACCAGTGATCGAACCCGCAACGCCTGCATTGTAAGGCGGATTCTGTACCACTGGACCACCAGGGAAATCCCAAAATTCTACATTTTTATGTAAAGTTATGCTTTACTGAATTTTGCATATGACTGGATAAAGATTTTTTTATCTTGAAAATAGTTTAAGAAAAAAAGAGAAAACATTTTGAAGCAAAATAATGTAACCTATCTTTGAAAAGCACTAAAATGCTCTTACCAAAAAAAAAAAAAAAAAAAAAGCATAAAGTTTGCTGAAGAGAAGGAAAGTTCAATTATAACTTTTATAAATTTTTAAAATAAATATTATGCTTTTTAGAAATTGAAAAATCTCTATTATTTAAAAACATGTATACTCCCAGTTATATTACTTACAAGCCAGGTGGCTTTGGGAAAGTTACCTTGTCCTCTTCTTTATCTCTAAAGTGGGTTCTCACATCGAGGTGTATAAATAAAAAACTACACATGAAATTTTTCGTACTTGAGCTGAATAAATAACTACAAAGAGAGCTGTTCTGTGCTATTAGGGTCAAAGAAGCACTTATGGTGCATCTATTATCAGCGACATGAAAACAATTTAGGGTTTTATGAAAACAGTTTATTGGGCCTTTTATCATATGACTTATAACAATGTTGTCAATATTTTTAATCAATTTTAATTCTCTGTTTTTTGCCATCTATTCAGAGAAAGTGACATTTTAACTAATACCAGAAGGAAGGAGGTGAGTGAGTCCACGCATACTTGAAGAAAAGAGCCCTCTATGAGGGGGAACAATTTAGAGTTAAGACTAAACTGGAGCATGCTGGTGTATTTCAGGAACAGCAAGAAGGCAATTGTTGCTGGAACAAGTAAAAGAGGAGGAGCTGAGTAGGACATGAAAGAGGCTAGGGAGGCTAGATCATATATGTCTCATTGGCCTCGGTAAGGAAATTACAATACTTTGAGGAAAGTATGTAACTTTCCTTAAACTTAATATGAATAATTGATTTATGGCAGCATGAGATGTCAATATACATGTGAAAAAAATTAACGAAAATATATTAAATCACCACTTCTAAACCACTGCTGAAAACTTCTAAGTAAAACTCAATCATGTAATTACTATATTATCCTGTTATAATTTTAAACTGTTCTGCTACAGACCATATAGAATCTAAGAAGAAATTCATCGAAACTCTTACCAATATAATAAAGACAACTTAAAAATCTTAATTTGAAGACAAATACAGTGAGTAAGTTATTTTTAAAATGGGCAATAATTAGCATATAAATTTAATATAAATGATACCATAGGAATATGACTGTCTAATATGAAAAAGTAAGAATCAAGTCATTATTAGGAAGTTCTTTTCTTCTTTCCAGTACGATAGCACCATGGACAGTGGCTAGCCAACACCAAGAGTTAAGCCCAGTCTGTTGGTTAATATGGAAAATTCATAAATACCACCAAGATTTTTAAAGAAGACTCAACTACATTACAGGTTTTGAGGCAATAATTAAAATCAGACATTTGATTTAGTTCCTAAGGTTCAAGAAAAAGCATAGTATAATGTAAAGAAAATTGAACCAGGAATAAAGACAAGTATTTAAACATAGATCTAAATAAAGTTCTAAATACAGAAAGCTAGGCTATCTTTGGTAAGCCAATTAACGTTTCTGGAGTTCACTGTATTCATTGTAAAATGGTGAGATGGAAAGAAAATTCAGGAAATGTTATCTTAGGTCCTCTCTGCTCTAAACTTGAATAATATTACCTAAAAGTTGTCCTATAAACTTGGATGAATGCAACCCTAATGTACATACCCATGCCATTGATATAAACTTTCAATGCTTTCAAATCCACTCAGAAAGAATGTCTAACACAAATAACTGCTTCAATATATTGAATACTGAGCATCAACTATATGGAAGTTAGAGAAGAACCAAACCAAGCTAACTTGGCAGTATAGAAATTTCATATTGCATATAAAAAGATCAGAGGCAGAATGATTGGCTTATTTAGTGGATACATAACATCATAATGAGTCAGTCTTTCTATGCTTTTTCTCTGCCTACAGGTATGCTGACCAATTCTTTCATGCTGGCTCAACTCATGTTCCCAAAATGAGTGCCAAAATTTCAGGTGTCACAAAAGAATCCATCAGAGAGAAGACTTTTATTTTGCATCTACTTTTCCTTGCTATCAGTGAGAATAACAGTCTTTTCCAGAATCCTCCTTGCAGATTTTTCCTCATCTCTATTGAGCCAGAAGTGAACCACATGTTTGAGCCATCAGCATGAAAACTGAATTATAATCATAGGCTTAGCTGAACAAAATTAGCCCCTGGTATGTACATTCTGAAATATATGACCTTCTCTTTAGTATATGGCTATCCAGTGCCTAAGCAGAATTGGAGTTCTGTTAACAAGAAAAATGAGAAATGGCTATAAAGTCTACACAGGTTCTACCTCATTCTGTATTCTTCTTTCTATGCAAGCTGACATTGACAGACATGTGCAACTGCTTTGCAATGAGACATCATTTAGGAAACTGACCATCTCTTAATAGGAAGACTCTTCATCCATGGCTTTTCAAATGCTTTTGAGTTTTATCAATTATGAGCATCACTATTATATGACTTTAGATTAACAAATATGATTAATATCTTATTAGTGCAGTGCTTATAACTCTAGTTCAACTGACAGTTTGTTGACGAGTATTGCAATCACCCTGTTTTATACGTTTATTCCACCAAATTTATCCCAAAAGCTTATTAATAAACCATGACATTTCCAGTCACTCTCATTTGCAACTGAATGCTAAATTGTACCCAAAAAATTTACTAAATTATCTTTTACCAGGTGTAACATTATCTTACCTAAAACCAGATTTCTCCTTAAAATTCCATTTTATCACTTCCCTCAATCCTAATACCCCTAAGATCTACATTTTAATTTTTCTTAATGCTAATAACCCTAAATCCTATGATTTAAATATGAAGCGCAATTGACTTAAAATATTAATGCAATTATTCACTTAAAATCTTCTTCAAATCATCATAAGAGAGTACGCCTTAGTTTTCTTTGCCAGGAGAGCCATTAGCACCTGAATAGCATAAAAATTTTCAAGTAGCATGCGAAATGTGAAATTTTACTTTCCAAAGCAAAGCCCTAAGCCAATGAGGAGGTATTAAGCATTATTAGCCTTACTTTATCAGTGACACAGGGCAACAGATTTGCCACACTAAAACTGGAGACTGAGAATAAGGTCAACCTGAGTATAATAACCAACTCTATTCTTAATTCTCTTTGTCACAAAAATATGATTAATGCAGCAAATGCAGGCTTGTTACCTGATTATTATCCCTTCTGGGTATGACATAATTCTGTCTGTCTCTTTACAAATATATTCCATGTGTGATGTTGATCCAGTGCTCTGCAAAACACACCAGGAAGGCATTAAAGTCTCTTTGCTCAAGAGAAAAAAAGTCATTAGATTTATGCAAGCACTGAAAATGGAGGTTTATATTATTAAATGCCATAAGCCATTTTAGAGAGGGTTCTGGTTTTTCCAAGTACGACACCATAATTGTCCTATGAGGGAGACAAAGAATGGGAAAAACAGTGATTACTTGATCCTTCAAAGGGCAATGGCTCTTGGATCTAAAAAATGGATTACTATATGTCAGTTTTCTGATGATGTATTTTGGGTTTGTTTATTTTGTATTTTGGGTTATGTTTTGTTGAACATATGCAATATGAAAGGTTGCATTTAGTCCCATAAGTTGGGCTCAGTTCTACCCTTAGTGTCAAAGTCTAAAGTCAATGGGTAATTGCTATGAGAACGCTGCTTCTAACCTCTCCATCATGGAATGCATTTAATATGTTACAGTTTCTGAAAGTGGGGGAAAAGACAAAGACAGAGGTAATGAAAAAATCTGAAGACTCTCTAGATCAGCAGGTATGCATTATCTCTTTATTTATACTGCTTAATATATAGTGATTGCATTTTTATTTTTATTTTATTTTATTTGATTTAGTGATTGCATTTTTAAAGAAGCTCATCTGCCCTGTGAAAGGTCAACCTGCCATGGATAGCACATCCTTAGTAGAACCTAGTGCTTCAAGACAAGTGATACACATTGGCAGAATAATACCAAAGGGTGGACTATTATCACTTGGAAGCATTTCTCAGAGGGTTAAAGACAGGTTGTCTTGCTTTGTGAAATCTGCACTTATAGATTTAAGTTATGCACCTTGAAAAATCTGCACTAATGGATTAAGAACCGCCTATAAAACTTTTCTGTACAGAAACAATGATTTATTAGAATCCTGAAAATAAGTTCCTCAATAAAATGATGAATAACACTTTATAATGAACAAAGCCTTATGACTGTATTATTAGGCAGAAATAAGTTATTTTCAGGAAAAAATTTACAGGAAATTGTAAATATGAAGGTAAAGTAGTATTCCTGTTTTACACAACAGATTAAAGGTCACAGGCCTAGAGGGCCATGGCCATACTAAAAAGGTAATTAAAGTTCAACAAAATCGACCAAAATTTCATAGGGGTTGTCCTTCTGAGTTTGATTTAGCAGATCACTAGGTGTATATTGTAAGAATTCAAGTGGATTTGTTGATGTATATACAAGTGGAAAGTCAATATATAAAAAAAGGTAAAAATTCAAAATAAAGCAATAAATGAATAAACAAACATAATTCTTATGAACACTGAAATAACGTAATTAGGTGGGGTTTGTTTATAAAACGTTTTTTCTCTGTAAAATCAAAGGTTTCTGTAAATCAAATGTTCTGATTTTTAAGTGTACTTTTCCCACAAAAAGTTTTAAATTAACTTTGCTTTTGATTTTTAAAATATTTTCTATTGATTTTTTAAAATGTAGAAGTAACAAATAAATCTAAGGAAGAAAACATGAATCACCCATAACCAGTATTTGAAAAACTGTCTTTTCTCTGATTATCCTGTAGGAAACTAAAAAATGCACTAAGAAAAATGCAACATTATTAACCATTACTGTTTTGTTTTGGCAGAAGGCTGCTCTATCCAAACATGTGGGGCTTTTTATAAATTATTTTCTTTGGTAGATGTTGAGGGGTTTGAAAAGATCAACAGTCAATAAACTCAGTTAATTTAATTTACATTTATCAATTCATGTACTTCACTTGTTCATTCATAAGTCACAAATGGAGGTTTCTCTCACCAAAGAAGATGAGAACTGACTACCAAAGAAGAAAAGCTGGAAAACATGTGACTCCAAAAGACATTTTGTTAACATTTCAGTTTTCTAAATAATTAAAATGTATATAAAATTGTTACGAGATTTTTAACTGAAATTACTATTCCAAATGGGAAAGAATCACAATAAATGAGAATCAAGTTATTTTAAAATAACTGAAAATTAAATAATTAAAGAATCGTTTACCCTCTAATATAGATGAGATTTATTTGAACTATTTCAGTTCTATTATACTAAGAAAACATATGGAAAAATTTTTATACACTTGCTTTCCAGGTCTTCAAATTTTTCAAAAATTATTCTTCATATCTTACTGTGGCAAGATGTAGCTACAACATTTATATAAATCTGTGTGTTTTTACATTTATGGCAAAGCCACAGTATAGTTGTCATTTTATGCTTTTATTAAATTGAATAAAACTGTAAATTATTAACTAACGGTAATAACTACTATTCATTGAGGATATTCTACGACAGACTATATACCAGGTACTTCACCTACAGTTGAAGTCACAACAAACCAATGATATGGATAATGTAAGAGGAAACTAGAGATCAGAGAGGTAAAGTAATTCACCCAAAGTCATTCCGTTGGTCAGAAACAACCAAGTTTGAACCCAAGTCTATTTCATTCCATTTTGTACTCTCAAGAGTAATTATGTATCACCTTGCCAGCTAATACACTTGCCACTTTCATATCAAGCAATGTAATGGATTATAAAAGAAAAAAAGTTATGTTAGAAGTCTGTTTAAGAGGCTTTGTTTAAATTTCATTCAAAATATTTTGTTGGCATAACATGAAGCCACACTCAAACTACTGATAGAGGTTTTATACGAGAGAACCAGCTATACAGGGCTAACATTTCTATCATTTATTATTTATATATTGCTTTCCTCCAAAAATAATTTGAGGCATTTCTAAAATTGACAAAACTAAGACATTTGTAAATAGTTTTTAACATCCTAACTAATGTGGCAGAGTAAAGACTGGCTGATCCTGTAATTTCCTAACTCATAAACTAACAAAATTAATTGACGAGGATATCTGGGTTGTGTGTTTTCCAGAAGCAAAAGGATCCAAATGCACTGGGGGAAAATTCCAAGCTCAAAAATATCTCAAAAAAGGATAGAACATATTCCAACCAGGTGGTGTAAGCCCTGTAACAGAACTCCTGAAAACGTGCCAGTTCCCAAACTGAATACATAGTTCTAACTTAGCACTTTTGACCCTAACCCACTCCCACCTTCCCCTACACAAATGCTGGCACATGCTCAGGCTCTTGGAACACCAAAGAGAACATACAATTTATATCTCTCAGATAAAATGTTAGATACAAACAAGTCTTAGATAATGTAGTAAAGAGAGTTAAGGAGAATTTAACCATACCATATCAGGAAAACAAAACATTAATAAAATTGTTCGCGTTAGAAATGAGTGAAAGGAGAAAAGAGGCAGAATGACATCTACGCACAACACTCTATGAAGGTAAACTAAAGACCACAGAGTGATGAAATAGTCAATTTTGAGATTCAACAAAACCCAGACACACAAAAATAACCCTACTAATGTTATGGTTGTTTCCAAAGAAGAATTTAAAGACAGCATACTTTTAATGAAATGAGATACTAAACATGAGATGATTAAAGTGCAAAATTAAATGAATAGGAGGATTTTAGACTTACAGGAACAAAATCATGAACCAAGCCAACAATACTACAAAAGCAATGAGCCTGAGACAACAAAGTGAATAAAAACGGCTGAAATAAAATGGCCCAGAGAAAGGACTTAAAAATTACAGTGAATGCCAAAGAGTGGAAAAAGAACTAATTAAGATAACTAGAAAGAATATAGTGGGTAAGAAGGACAAAGATTATCTAATATCAGGATAATTTGTCTCTCTTTGGTAGACCACCCAACACATGGAATAGAAAAAAATTATTAAAGGCTATGTTAGAATAACATTTTCTTCCAATGAAGGAAGAATTAAATAAGTATATTGAAAAGGCATGTGGTGTTACTAAAGAAAACTGATTGGATTATTGAGGAAAAATTACACACTGAGACACACCCTGGTTAAAATACTGTTATTTTCAAGATAAGAAAATAATTTTTCAGGTCACTGCACACAAAAGTAAGAGGGAGAGAGGTTGTGGGGAGTGGGAGAGAGAAAATCAGACTAGTCTAAGACTTCTCATCAGTATCCAATATCATGAGACAAAAGACTAAAGACTGAAATATTCCAGGGGAAAAATGACGTGATCCAAATTTTTTATCCTCAGTTTAGCTGTCCTTACAGTATAAAATTAATAGGCAGATATTGCTAAACTGAGAATAAGTCAAGGTAAATAGAACATATGATCCCTTGCTTAAAAGATAAAATGTGATGAAATTCAATCAATTTAGGAATTAAACTTTAAGAGCCAGAGAATGGCTCACCAGACCCAATTTCTTTCCATTTACCACAGTCAGCCAAAGAACTGTACCAGATTGGGGTCAATAAACTTTCCGAAAAGGGTCACATAGCAAATATTTTAGACTTGGCAGGCTTTAGGGTCTCTGATGCAAGTATTTTACTGTGCTGTTTTAATTAAAATTAGCCAGAAAGAATATGTAAATAGATGGGTATGGCTGAATCTCAATAAAAGTATATTTACAAAAACAGACAGCATGTTGTATGTGGCCTGTGGGCTGTGATTTGTCAAAGCATGGGTTAGATGCTGGCCACTTCCCTACTAGCCTGGGCCTGTAGTGAGGAGAGCTAGAGGAAAAGCCTCAGTAACCCACCAAAGAAATGCATCATGAATGAGAAATAAACCTAGTTTTAATCTGAGATTTTGGCATTTTTTTAAAGTCAGCATAATCCACTGTGTCCTGCATGATAAAAATGAGAGTGTGAATTGGTGCAAACACTTTGTAAAGTAAACTGGACAGTAAGAAGAACACAGAGATCCCAAAGGTGAAACGAGATACAGAATGATAGGTGTGTACACAGTCGTACTTTTAGTAAGTGTAACTAAGTGTCCAATTTTCATCATCAATGTACGTTAATTAAATCTGTACTAGAGATTATAATCTCTAAATAATTCTAAATGTTTATATTATTATATTCTGTAATTTCCAGCTATAAACTGCAAATCATTACAATTTTTAGCCACCTGGCCAAAGGTGTATCACTGGGATAGTTAAATTATAAGGTGATATGTTGAAGAAAATCTGAGTCACTAAAATTTTCATCTGTTCTGCCATTAATAATTTCCTACTACATTGAAATATATATGATGTGGCGAATACAGTAAATGTTCTCTTTTACTAACTAGTTAGGGATATGAGCATTGTAGTATATTTAAATGTGTTTGTTGCATTCCTACTGATTTTTATATTTTTTCATTTTAGACTCGTTTCACAGACTCTGTAGTTAACTCGATTTTTCAATGTTTTTGTGGGATTCTGGTAAATCTACATCCGAATACTTACGTGAAAAATTTTATTGAAAATATCCGTTTTCTCACAGTTCCTCATTTAAAGGACATGTACGTATGTTGAGCTGTACTTATTCTCCTCTAGGAGTGTTAATATCATTGCCTACTCTATCTTAATCAGCTTTCTTCTCAAATGCAAGATTACAAATTGTATAATATGCGCTTCACTTTTAATTTGTGTTTTCACTTATACTCATAGGAAATGGAAGTGGAGAATCAATGTGGTAATCCAGTCTGGCTGGTGGAAAACAAATTCCCTCCTTAATTGCTTAATTCTTCATTTACTTTGTTTAGACACAACTAAATTACACATAAATGAGACGGACAGTCATGACCATGTTAAGGACATGTGGTTTTGTTTGTTTCTTCAGGGTAAATTACTGACATTCAGAATTGGCTGCAACATAAAAACATCAGTGAAGCAATTACTATACAATTAATTTTTTTTTGAAACTCAAGCAGGATACCCTCAGATATTATTGATGGAGGCTGCTAATTCGGATACTCCCTCTGGGAACTCTCACCAAATAAGATGTGTTCAATATGTCTTCAATGTATACTCGGCAACAGCAGTAAAGGATATATTAATCTAAGACATCTCCATAAACAAATCAATGAACCGGAGGACTCAAGCAAATTTGTATAGACCTTGTTCCAGTAACACATTTCACTGGTTGTGCTTTTAAGTATCTCATTAGCTGTCCATTTAGGATAAGACATTATCTTTCCCCCCAGGTGGTTCACCCTGTGTGCTCCATGGTGACAGAATGTCATTATCAAGCTTGCAGGGATGCACAGTTCTTTAGCTACACTGCCAAAAAGGTGTTCCTGATAATGCAAGAAGCCATTCAAGTAAAACTTCGGAATTATTGGTTTTCCCGTGCAAGTCTTGAATCTTAATTATCAGTCTCTTTAGGTTTTTAGCATGATGGAAAGATTACCTGATAAAGCACTGGCTTTCTTCTTTTATAGATTGATCACCAAAAATTTTAATAATAAAAATCATCATAATGTATAAATTTGTTACAAGGAAAAAATTGCATGTACTTGAGGTACTTTTCAAGGGATGTTCTCAGTTTTTTTTTTTTTTAACTTGAAAATTGATGCCATGAAAGAAGCAATAGAGTTATAATTATCAGTCCACCTCCTCACACATGAAAGCTAGTAAAGATGTAAAAATTAGAGATGGCACCCTTATTACAGCATGTCAGTACAAAAGCAGGGATGAGCATCGAAGTTAGATGAGAAGGGGCAGGGATCTTTTATTTCAGGTGGAACTGCAGGATGAGAAGGCATTATCATCATTATACTGGGGAAGTTATTCTTCAAATATGTGTTCTTTGAAGACATATAGGTCTCAGGGATTTGGATAACAATTTCGTTCTTAACACTGCAGCTACTAGTAAAGCTACTCATAAAGCAATGTTGAGTTAAATTCCTTCAGATTATTTTTAAAATAAATTAAATTACCAATAGAATAAGAAAAAATCATGTGTCACTGAAAAAAAGGAAGACTAGGAAAACCCAAAAAATATGTTGTCAATACAGTAATGGTCAGTTCCTGGTCCTATTATGCACATCTGCAAAATATTTTTCTTCACCCTACAGTCTCTCTTTAGAAAATGTGTGATTTGGTTATCTCTGTAGACAGAAAAATCCAAATTTATTTTCAGCTTAGATCTTACTAGCCAGTTCTTCCCCAAACTAATAATAGTTGAGCAAATCTGGTATTTTTACCAACATTCTGCCTCAATAAATGGGACTATCATTACCCTATTTACCTAAGTTACAATATTGGGAGAAATCCTAGATTCTTCCCTAATTCAACTTATCCCCTACCATCCAGTTCACCATTTTAACTCCTAAGTGTTTGCTGAGACATGAAATAATAAAGCGACCCTAAAGCAGCGGCTTTAGGTTGCCTGGTTAAAAAGCCATCTCTAATTTTTAGTGTTTCTAAAATCTTGAACAAGTTACTCAAACTTTGTAAAGATTAATTTCCTCTTTTTTTTCAAATGAAGATTAAAAATAGGTCTAACCTTATATGGCTGTCATAGGATTATGTGATATGATTTATGTAATAAATCTGCCACCGAACAGATCAAATAATAAGTACTTAAAGTGTTATCTGTAATCATCATCAGCAAGAGCAGCAGAAACTGCATCACCACCCTCATCAGCATCACTATCATTAGCACCATCACCATTATCATAATCATCATTTTGAATCTATTCCTACCTCTCTGTTCACACTTCCTCTGTCTTAATCCAATCTCTAGCTGCTGACCTTTGGCTGATATCACACATTCCTATTAGCCTTCCAGTTTTCAAACTTATCACTCTTTGAAAGTAATTTTTAATGAAAACTGATCATGTCTCTCCCCTACTTAAAATATATCAGTAGCAAAACCCACCTCTTGAATATACAAGTTTTGACGGTTTGATCATTATGTGTCTCACCTGACTCATCTCACATAATCCATCTATTAAAGACACTATTAAAAACACTATATTCCAGGTGTTTCAGAAGTGCAAGCACTGCTTAACATAAAATTCCATCCAGCCACAATCTCATCTTCACCTGAAGAAAACCTGCTATCTTTTCCTCTGGGAAGCTCTCCATGTTCCCCCAGTATACATGCGTGCTTCTGTGTTTCCAAAGCACCTCGTTCGTACCTCTCTCATTCACGTCATTGTCTTGTAGTTAACTGTCCATCTTCCTAAGTAAACATTATGCTTCATAGTGGAGAGACTATACATTATGTATATCTCATATCTCTAGTCCTTGCACGGTGCCTTAGGCATAGCTGAAACATACATGGATGGGAAATGAATGCTATTTTTTTCAGCATTCTTTTTGTAAAGACTTCTTGTTATCCTTGACCTTATTGTCTTCAACAAACTACATCAAATTATTACAAAAATCTACAGATGTAACATTCTCCGTGACTTACACATCCAATCCCAATTCCTTCTGAAGCCACTAATATGCATCAGCTCCCAATTTATGTTCTCTATTTTCTCCTTTGTCTAGTGTACCTCTACATCATTTTGGAGTTGATCTTCCAAAGACAGAGGGGGAAATTCATTTACTCTCTCAAACTAAGACTTACCTATCAGTGTTTTTCTCCTGCTTTCCTCCTATTTGCTTCAATATACATTACTATTTGAATTTCCATTGCATGCACACATGAACACACACACACACACACAATCTTCAAGTCTAACGTCCTCCTCTTTTCTGATCTGACCCCCCTCTTAAATCTACGGCATTCTTCACTGTTTCTTTAGGTTGCAATGCTCTCATTCCACCAACTTAACTGGTCGAAACATTACCAGTAAGACACACAACTCTTAAACTCATGCTGAAAACAAGAACAAAAACTTTTCAATTCCTATTCCAATTATGTAATTGCAATTATGTAATTTCCTTAGGATCCTCAGAGAACTTTGTTATTCTCTTAAGACATCTAGTATGTTCTACTTTTTATATTTACTTTTCAGCCTAAATGAGCTATCTACTTAAACTAGCTCCACCTTAAAAAGAAGGCCAAAAATGTTATTGCACTTTAGGCCAAATAAATTAAACCCTGCATGGTTTTTAATTGTGTATTTTATTGAAAGCCATGGATAAGCAACTTTGCTTATTACTGGAAAGCTGATGTAAATACTTCAGGTATTATCAGTGTTTGACTCAGAGTAGTGGAATACTTGGCATTTTGGGTAACATCGACTTTTTTTTTCTAATAATACTATAATCTTGTTTTTCTGCTGTTAGTGGCAATTTTCATCATGTCAGTATCAGGATGCAATTGTTTTGTAGTCAAGGTATCATTTTACTACTCATAAATCATGACATATATTTATCTCTCTCTTCCAAGTAGATTACTGATTTCATTTAAAAGTACACATTAAAGTAGTTGATGAATATCTAATCAAAATAAGGGTTCGTGTTTCATGTGAATGAACACAACATGACGTTATGTATCTAGGATATGATATAATAGTATTGCACATTATTAGCATGTATTAGAAAGGTCTGGAGTGGGAGGTTGAAAACCTGAGGCCATTTGTAAAGATGGGCTCATCAAGATGGAAAGTTTCTTGATTTAGATTGCTGTAAAGAGGAGTCTTACATACTACCTGAATCAATTTAAACATATTGGACATACAAGCAGAAAAGCTTATTACTTTTGGTATTAACTTCACTTTATCTAGGATTTCTAATCTTTTGATAGCTGTGAAATCACTTTTTACTTTAAAAAAAGTCTATCCAGGGCTTCCCTGGTGGTGCAGTGGTTAAGAATCACCCCTGCCAATGCAGGCGACAGGGGTTCGATCCCTGATCGGGGAAAATCCCACATGCCGTGGAGCAACTAAGCCCACGTGCCACAACTACTGAGCCTGCGCTCTAGAGCCCGTGAGCCACAACTACTGAGCCTGGGCTCTAGAGCCCGTGAGCCACAACAATTGAAGCCCATGCAGCACAACTACTGAAGCCCACGCACCGAGTGCCCGTGCTCCACAACAAGAGAAGCCACTTCAATGAGAAGCCTGCACACTGCAACGAAGAGTAGCCCCCACTCGCCACAACTAGAGAAAGCCCACGCACAGCAACAAAGACTCAATGCAGCCAAAAAAAAAAAAAAAAGAAAGTACCTCCATTCTTTTAAGTCCTATATGCCTGAGATATCTCTTGAATATTCACATGAATTTAAATAATTGGCTTTAAGAATTTGGGGCGGGGGGAGAACAAAATTTTATCTTAAAACAAGGGCTGGGCATCAATATTTTCTAGGCCTAAAAACTACATTTTTGGAGATGTAATCTTGCTAAACATGATTATTCTGTTTCTTAAAAATTATAAATAACCTATTTCTTTCCAAAAAGGATTTTGAGGTTACTTGATCACATTGAAGCCATACCTGCAAACATACCTCTGCTTTAGGTATGTTTTTTGATTGTTTTTTTTTTAAATTTTATTATTATTATTTTTTAGTATCTTTATTGGAGTATAATTGCTTTACAACGGTGTGTTAGTTTCTGCTTTATAACAAAGTGAATCATTTATACATATACATATGTCCCCATATCTCTTCCCTCTTGCATCTCCCTCCCTCCCACCCTCCTTATCCCACCCCTCTAGGTGGTCACAAAGCACCGAGCTGATCTCCCTGTGCTATGCGGCTGCTTCCCACTAGCTATCTATTTTACGTTTGGTAGTGTATATATGTCCATGCCACTGTCTCACTTTGTCCCAGCTTACCCTTCCCCCTCCCCGTATGCTCAAGTCCATTCTCTAGTAGGTCTGCATCTATATTCCCGTCTTGGCCCTAGGTTCTTCTGACCTTTTTTTTTTTTTTTTTATTCCATATATATGTGTTAGCATACTGTATTTGTTTTTCTCCTTCTGACTACTTCACTCTGTATGAGTCTCTAGGTCCATCCACCTCACTACAAATAACTCACTTTCATTCTTTTTTATGGCTGAGTAATATTCCATTGTATATATGTGCCACATATTCTTTATCCATTCATCTGTTGATGGACACTTAGGTTGCTTCCATGTCCTGGCTATTGTAAATAGAGCTGCAATGAATATTTTGGTACATGACTCTTTTTGAATTATGGTTTTCTCAGGCTATATGTCCAGTAGTGGGATTGCTGGGTGATATGGTAGTTCTATTTGTAGTTTTTTAAGGAACCTCCATACTGTTCTCCATAGTGGCTGTATCAATTTACATTCCCACCAACAGTGCAAGAGTGTTCCCTTTCCTCCACACCCTCTCCAGCATTTATTGTTTCTAGATTTTTTGATGATGGCCATTCTGACCCGTGTGAGATGATATCTCATTGTAGTTTTGATTTGCATTTCTCTAATGATTAATGATGTTGAGCATTCTTTCACGTGTTTGTTGGCAATCTGTATATTTTCTTTGGAGAAATGTCTATTTAGGTCTTCTGCCCATTTTTGGATTGGGTTGTTTGTTTTTTTGATATTGAGCTGCATGAGCTGCTTGTAAATTTTGGAGATTAATCCTTTGTCAGTTGCTTCATTTGCAAAAAATTTCTCCCATTCTGAGGGTTGTCTTTTCGTCTTGTTTATGTTTTCCTTTGCTGTGCAAAAGCTTTTAAGTTTCATGAGGTCCCATTTGTTTATTTTTGTTTTTATTTCCATTTCTCTAGGAGGTGGGTCAAAAAGGATCTTGCTGTGATTTATGTCATAGAGTGTTCTGCCTATGTTTTCCTCTAAGAGTTTGATAGTGTCTTGCCTTACATTTAGGTCTTTAATCCATTTTGAGTTTATTTTTGTCTATGGTGTTAGGGAGTGTTCTAATTTCCTTATTTTACATGTAGCTGTCTAGTTTTCCCAGCACCACTTATTGAAGAGGCTGTCTTTTCTCCAATGTATATTCTTCTTTCCTTTATCAAAGATAAGGTGACCATATATGCATGGGTTTATCTCTGGGCTTTCTATCCTGTTCCATTGATCTATATTTCTGTTTTTGTGCCAGTACCATACTGTCTTGATGACTGTAGCTTTCTAGTATAGTCTGAAGTCAGGGAGCCTGATTCCTCCAGCTCCATTTTTCGTTCTCAAGATTGCTTTGGCTATTCGGGGTCTTTTGTGTTTCCATACAAATGTTGAAATTTTTTGTTCTAGTTCTGTGAAAAATGCCAGTGGTAGTTTGATAGGGATTGCATTGAATCTGTAGATTGCTTTGGGTAGTAGAGTCATTTTCACAATGTTGATTCTTCCAATCCAAGAACATGGTATATCTCTCCATCTATTTGTATCATCTTTAGTTTCTTTCATCAGTGTCTTATAATTTTCTGCATACACATCTTTTGTCTCCTTAGGTAGGTTTATTCCTAGGTATTTTATTCTTTTTGTTGCAATGGTAAATGGGAGTGTTTTCTTAATTTCACTTTCAGATTTTTCATCATTAGTGTGTAGGAATGCGAGAGATTTCTGTGCATTAATTTTGTATCCTGCTACTTTACCCAATTCATTGATTAGCTCTAGTAGTTTTCTGGAAGCATCTTTAGGATTCTCTATGTATAGTATCATGTCATCTGCAAACAGTGACAGCTTTATTTCTTCTTTTCCGATTTGGATTCCTTTTATTTCTTTTTCTTCTCTGATTGCTGTGGCTAACACTTCCAAAACTATGTTGAATAACGGTGGTGAGAGTGAGCAACCTTGTCCTCTTCCTGATCTTAGTGGAAATGGTTTCAGTTTTTCACCATTGAGGATGATGTTGGCTGTGGGTTTGTCATATATGGCCTTTATTATATTGAGGAAAGTTCCCTCTATGCCTACTTTCTGCAGGGTTTTTATCATAAATGGGTGTTGAATTTTGTCGAAAGCTTTCTCTGCATCTATTGAGATCGTCATATGGTTTTTATCCTTCAATTTGTTAATATGGTGTATCACGTTGATTGATTTGCATATATTGAAGAATCCTTGCATTTCTGGGATAAATCCCACTTGATCATAGTGTATGATCCTTTTAATGTGCTGTTGGATTCTGTTTGCTAGTATTTTGTTGAGGATTTTTACATCTACGTTCATCAGTGATAGTGGCCTGTAGTTTTCTTTCTTTGTGACATCTTTGTCTGGTTTTGGTATCAGAGTGATGGTGGCCTCGTAGCATTAGTTTGGGAGTGTTCCTCCCTCTGCTATATTTTGGAAGCGTTTGAGAAGGATAGGTATTAGCTCTTCTCTAAATGTTTGATAGAATTTGCCTATGAAGCCATCTTGTCCTGGGCTTTTGTTTGTTGGAAGATTTTTAATCACAGTTTCAATTTCAGTGCTTGTGATTGGTCTGTTCACATTTTCTATTTCTTCCTGGTTCAGTTTTGGAAGGTTGTGCATGTCTAAGAATTTGTCCATTTCTTCCAGGTTGTCCATTTTATTGCCATATAGTTGCTTGTTGTAATCTCTCATGATCCTTTATATTTCTTCAGTGTCAGTTGTTACTTCTCCTTTTTCATTTCTAATTCTATTGATTTGAGTCTTCTCTCTTTTTTTCTTGATAAGTCTGGCTAATGGTTTATAGGTATGTTTTTAATAAAACTCATTTTAATCTCTCCTTTGGGGTAAATGTAATTTTTTCACACCCACTGTAGGATAGATGCATTCATTTGTTCAAATAATGTGTACTATATGCCTTCAACATGCCAGGCATATATTAAATGCTATCTCAATAAATGGCTGAGGCTAAAAGTAAGACACTGGTTAAAGGGCACACTCTTCTATTGCACCTTTTATCTAAAGGTACTCTTTCATGTGGATCTTTCTTAAAGTGAATTTTCCAACAGAAACTTAGGAAACACCAACCTCTAATCTCAGTCAAAACCATATGAGGGTATGCGGAGTCAAGATGGCAGTGTGGGAAGACATGGAGTTCACGTCTCCCCACAACTAGGGCGGCTGCCGGACGCTGGTGGGAGGCCTCGATGCCTAAGGGGATGAGAGGAACCCCCAAGCGAACTGGTAGGATGTGCAGGGGCTGAGGGGGGAGGAGAAGTGGAGGCCAGACAGGACCGGTGCCCCTGAGGGGTGGCTGAGAGGGGGGATGGGTTCCCACTCCTGGAGGGACCCTGGGGGCTTGGACGGGAGGAGCGTGCCCAGTGTCTCCCCTGCCCAATCAGCTGGGGAAGTCTGCCTGACTCTTGGCCCAGGCCAGATCCTACACTCTCAGAGGCTCCCTCCAGGCCGTGTTGGTCCTGGGGGCGTAGGAGGGAGGCCTGGGAAAAGCAGGAGAGGCCCGTGGGAGGGGCCCTCCAGGATGGGAGGAGGAGAGGAGCTGAGGGCTTTTGCCCCGCCCACTCGATCCCAGGGAAGCCTGCTGAGCACCCAGGCCAGGTCCCCTGCCCTCCAAAGCCCCCTCCAGGCTACGTGGGTCTTGGGGGCATAGGAGGGAGGCCCAGGGGAGAACAGGAGTGGCAGGTGGGACAGGCCCAACAGGATCAGAGGAGCAGGAAAAGAGCTGAGCCCAGGAAGTCTGCTGGGCTCCCAGGCGGAGTCCCCCACCCTCTGAGACCAGAGGCAGGAGGCACCCCTGGGCCCCATCTGTTCTTGAACCTAAGCCCCACCCCCTACCCCCCACACCCCCCCAGGGCCTTTCCCAGCCATGTGGGTCCTAATCAGAGGCCCTGCCCACCACCCAAGCCCCACCCCTGCTTAGGCCCTGCCTTCCACAGCCAAGGCCTTTTCCAACTTTGTTTTTTTCCTTCCTCCTCTTTTTTACTATTGCAGTTCTGTTTTACCTTCCAGTTATTGTTTCATCTATATTTTTATTTTTATATTCTTTCTAACAATCTGTTAGTTTCCTAGTCTAATTTTAATTTTTACTTTGTTATTGTTCTTATTTTTTTTTTTTTTTGCCGCCCCGCGCGGGTTGCAGGATCTTGGTTTACGAGCTGGGGGTTGGGCCAAAGTTTCTACAGTGGGAGCTCTGAGTCTGAACCACTGGACTAACAGAGAACCTCAGACCCCAGGAAATACTCATCAGAGTGAGGTCTCCCAGAGGTCGTCATCTCAGCACCAAGACCCAGCTCTACCTAACAGCCTACAAACTCCAGTGTTGGAATCCTCTGGCCAAAAGAACCAGTAAGACAGGAACACAATCCCTCTCATCAAAAAGTAAAGATGATAGTAAAGATGATCCAGAATTAAGGAAATAGAATGGAGGCACAGACTGAGAAAATACCAGAAAAGTTTAACAAAGATCGAGAAGAACTAAAGAACAAACAGAGATGAACAACACAATAACTAAAATGAAAAATATACTAGAAGGAATCAATAACACAATAACTGAGGCAGAAGAACGAATAAGTGAGCTGGAGGAATAAAAGGTGGATATAACTGCCAATGAGCAGAGTATAGAAAAAAGAAGGAAAAGAATTGAAGACAATCTCAGAGACCTCTGGGACAACACTAAATGCATCAACATTCAGATTATAGGGGTCCCAGAAGAAGAAGAGAAAAAGAAAGGGTCTGAGAAAATATTTGAAGAGATTATAGTCGAAAACTTCCTTATCATGGGGAAGGAAATAGTCACTCAAGTCCAGGAAGCACAGAGAGTCCCACACAGGATAAACCCTAGGAGAAACACACCAAGACACTTCTTAATCAAACTAACAAAAATTAAATTCAAAGAAAAAATATTAAAAGCAGCAAGGGAAAAGCAACATATAACATACAAAGGAATCCCCATAAGGTTATCAGCTGATTTTTCAGCAGAAACTCTCAAGGCCAGAAGGAAGTGGCAGGACATACTTAAAGTGATGAAAGAGAAAAACCTACAACCAAGATTACTCTACTCAGCAAGGATCTCATTCACATTCAGTGGAGAAATCAAAACCTTTTCAGATAAGCAAAAGCTAAGAGAATTCAGCACCACCAAACCAGCTTTACAACAAATGCTAAAGGAACTTCTCTAGGCGGGAAACACAAGAGAAGAAAAAGACCCACAAAAACAAACCCAAACCAATTAAGAAAATGGTAATAGGAACATACATATTGATAATAACCTTGACTATAAATGGATTAAATGCCCCAACCAAAAGACACAGATTGGCTGAATGGATACAAAAACAAGACCTGTACATATGATGTCTACAAGAGACCCACTTCAGACCTAGGGACACAAACAGGCTGAAAGTGAAGGGATGGAAAAAGATATTCCATGCAAATGGAAATCAATAGAAAGCTGGAGTAGCAACAGTCGTATCAGATAAAATAGACTTTAAAATAAAGACTGTTACAAAAGATAAAGAAGGACACTACATAATGATCAGGGGATCAATCCAAGAAGAAGATACAACAATTATACATGTTTATGCACCCAACAGAGGAGCACCCCAATATATAAGGCAAATGCTAACAACTATGAAAGGGGAAATCAACACTAACACAACAATAGTAGGGGACTTTAACACCCCACTTACACCAATGGAAAGATCATCCAAACAGAAAATGAATAAGGAAACACAAACTTTAAATGACACAATAGACCAGGTAGATTTAATTGATATTTATAGAATATTCCACCGAAAGTGGAAGAGTACACTTTCTTCTCAAGTGCACATGGAACATTCTCCAGGATAGATCAGATCTTGGGTCACAAATCAAGCTTTGGAAAATTTAAGAAAGTGGAAATCATATCAAGCATCTTTTCTGACCACAACACTATGAGACTGGAAATCAATTACAGGGAAAAAAACTGTAAAAAACACAAACATATGGAGGCTAAACAGTGTGCTACTAAATAACCAAGAGATCACTGAAGAAATCAAAAAAGAAATTAAAAAATACACAGAAACAAATGACAACGAAAACAGGATGACCCAAAACCTATGGGACACAGCAAAAGCAGTTCTAAGAGGGAAGTTTATAGTAATTCAATCTCATCTCAAGAAACAAGAAAAATCTCAAATAAACAATCTAACCCTACACCTGAAGCAACTAGAGATAGCACTACAAAGAAAACCTGAAGTCAGTAGAAGGGAAGAAATCATAAAGATCAGAGCAGAAATAAATGAAATAGAAATGAAGAAAACAATAGCAAAGATCAATAAAAGTAAAAGCTGGTTCTTTGAGAAGATGAACAAAATTGATAAACCCTTAGCCAGACTCAAGAAAAAAAAGGGAGAGGACACAAATCAATAAAATTAGAAATGAAAGAGGAGAACTCACAACTGACACCACAGAAATACAAAGGATTATAAGAGATTATGACAAGTAACTATATGCCAATAAAATGGACAACCACGGAGAAATGGACAAATTCTTGGAAAGGTAAAATTTTCCAGGACTGAACCAAGAAGAGTTAGAAAATATAAACAGACCTATCACAAGTAATGAAATTGAAACTGTAATTAAAAATCTTCCAACAAACAAAAGTCCAGGACCAGACAGCTTCACAGGCAACTTCTAACAAACATTTAGAGAACAGCTAACACTGATCTTTCTCAAACTCTTCCAAAACCTGCAGAGGGAGGAACACCCCCAAATTTGTTGTATGAAGCCACCATCATCCTGATACTAAAACCAGAAAAAGATATCACAAAAAAAGAAAATTATAGACCAATATCACTGATGAATACAGATGCAAAAATCCTCAACAAAATACTAGCAAACAGAATCCAACAACACATTAAAAGGATCATACACCACGATCAAGTGGGATTTCTCTCAGGGATGTAAGGATTATTCAATATACACAAATCAATCAATGTGATACACCATATAAACAAATTAAGGAATAAAAACCATATGATCATCTCAATAGATGCAGAAAAAGCTTTTGACAAAATTCAACACCCATTTATGATAAAAACCCTGCAGAAAGTAGGCATAGAGGGAACGTTCCTCAACATAATAAAGGCCATATATGACAAACCCACAGCAAATATCATTCTCAATGGTGAATAACTGAAAGCATTCGCACTAAGATCAGGAACAAGACAAGGATGTCCACTCTCGCCACTGTTATTCAACATAGTTTTGGAAGTCCTAGCCACGGCGATCAGGGAAGAAAAAGAAATAAAAGGAATACAAATTGGAAAAGAAGATGTAAAACTGTCACTGTTTGCAGATGACATGATACTATACATAGGAAATCCTAAAGATGCCACCAGAAAACTACTAGAACTAATCAACGAATTTGGTAAGGTTGTAGGATACAAAATTAATGCAGAGAAATCTCTGGCATTCCTATTCACTAACAACGAAAGATCAGAAAGAGAAATTAAGGCAACAATCCCATTTACCATCACAACAAAAAGAATAAAATACCCAGGAATAAACCTACCTACGAAGGCAAAAGACTTGTACTCAGAAAACTATAAAACAGCGATGAAGGAAATCAAAGATGACATAAACAAATGGAGACATATACCATGTTTTTGGATTGGAAGCATCAATATTGTGAAAATGACTATACTATCCAAAGCAATCTACAGATTCAATGTAATCCCTATCAAACTACCAATGGCATTCTTCACAGAATTAGAACAAAAAATTTTACATTCATACAGAAACACAAAAGACCCCAAATAGCTAAAGCAATCTTGAGAAAGAAAAACAGAGCTGGACGAATCAGGCTCCCGACTTCAGACTACACTACAAAGCTACCGTCATCAAGACAGTATAGTACTGGCACAAAAACAGAAATATAGATCAATGGAACAGGATAGAAAGCCCAGAGATAAATCCACGCACATATGGTCACCTAATCGACGACAAAGGAGGCAAGAACATACAATGGAGAAAAGACAGCCTCTTCAATAAGTGGTGCTGGAAAAACTGGACAGCTACATGTAAAAGAATGAAATTAGAACACTACCTAAGACTCTACAAAAACTCCAAATGGATTAAAGACCTAAATGTAAGACCAGACACTATAAAACTCTTAGAGGAAAACACAGGAAAAACACTCTTTGACATAAATCACAGCAAGATCTTTTTTGACCCCCCTCCTAGAGAAATGGAAATAAAAACAAAAATAAACAAATGGGACCTCATGAAACTTAAAAGCTTTTGCACAGCAAAGGAAACCATAAACAAGACAAGAAGACAACGCTCAGAATGGGAGAAAATATTTGCAAATGAAACAACAGACAAAGGATCAATCTCCAAAATATACAAACAGCTGCTGGAGCTCAATGTCAAGAAAACAAACAATCCAATTAAAAAATGTGCAGAAGATTAAATAGACATTTCACCAAAGAAGACATACAGTTAGCCAAGAGGCACATGAAAAAATGTTCAACATCACTAATTATTAGAGAAATGCAAATCAAAACTGCAATGAGGTATCACCTCACACCGGTTAGAATGGCCATCATCAAAAAATCTACAAACCATAAATTCTGGAGAGGGTGTGGAGAAAAGGGAACTCTCCTGCACTGTTGGTGGGAATGTAAATTGATACAGCCACTATGGGGAACAGTATGGAGGTTCCTTAAAAAACTAAAAATAGAACTACCATATGACCCAGCAATCCCACTACTGGGCATATACCCTGAGAAAACCATAATTCAAAAAGGGACATGTACCACAATGTTCACGGCAGCACTATTTACAATAGCCAGGACTTGGAAGCAACCTAAATGTCCATCAACAGATGAATGGATAAAGAAGATGTGGCACATATATACAATGGAATATTACTCAGCCATAAAAAGAAACGAAATTGACTTATTTGTAGTGAGGTGGATGGACCTAGAGTCTGTCATACAGAGTGAAGTAAGTTAGATAGAGAGAAACAAATACTGTACGCTAACGCACATATGTGGAGCCTAAAAAAAAAAAAAAATGGTACTGATGCACTAGTGGCAGGGCAGGAATAAAGACGCAGACATAGAGAATGGACTTGAGGACACGGGGTGGGGAGGGGGAAGCTGAGGCGAAGTGAGAGTAGCATCGACATATATACACTACCAAATGTAAAATAGGTAGCTAGTGGGAAGCAGCAGCATGGCTCAGGGAGATCAGCTCTGTGCTTTGCGATGACCTAGAGGGGTGGGATAGGGAGGGTGGGAAGGAGGCTCAAGAGGGAGGGGATATGGGGATGTATGCATGCATATGGCTGATTCATTTTGTTGTACAACAGAAACTAACACAGTATTCTGAAGCAACTATACACCAATAAAGATCTATTTTTAAAAAAAAACCCATATGTGGAATAATTCTTTATTTGTATAACAAAATTTCAGAGAATAGTGGTACAGGTTTTCTAAAATCCAAAACCACAAACTAAACAAACAGAACCACCCAATTCTGTTGGATAATGTTTGAATTCTCAATAATGAAGAATCTTTCATTTTGCTTGATGAAGGTTAAAGTCTTATGTAAAAACATATTTCATAAGATATACTCTAAAATATGAAGTCATGCTGGTTTCTGCTACTCTTTATTTATGTGTATATTATTAGGCACATTTTATACATGATTCTATCTCCATCTAAGACAAACATGTCCCAGAAATTTCCTCAGGGCAAATATTGATAGAGGCTGTTTGGTGAACACGTGGTCTCTGCCCCAGTGAGGAATTATCACCAGAGTAGGGAAGCGAGGAACCGAGAACATTTCTTACACTTCACAATTTGATCTAGACCTGTTCTTGGCTTAATAACTTATTTATACAGGCAGCTCAGAAATTTCCTTACAGCTGCGTTCTCTAAATTAAACCAATTAACTTTCCTGAGAAGGCCACTGTAAAAGAGCTTTGTCTCCTTAAGGCTAAGGATGATGTACAAATGTGTATTGACATTCAAACACATGCATCAAATCAAAGGCAAATACAATTAACAAAAACACCAAATGATTAAATAGGAACTGTCATCCACATTCTTGAACTTCTACTTAAGCCAAAGTGAAAAAGTCTGTTTCATATCCACGAAAATTGCTATGGTGATAAATATGCAGCAATTTAGGAATCAACTTTTAATTAGATTTCCTCACTTTTTATTCCTTTTATACAAAATCATATTTTTCCCATGTGTTTTTATGTTCTCTATATAATTTCTTTATACCCTATTTTTGTTCCTATATTTTCTACTTTCAATGTCTTCAGTAGGCTTTCCATCACTTAGCTGTTCCATCCAAAAATTGTTTATGGATCCAATTTTCATAGTTTATTTTTCAGTGTAAAGATGGCAGTTGGTTTGGGGAGTACTGGATCTTGTAAATTTTGCTACATTAGAGTAATGTAAATTATGGATTTAGTAATTCAGTTTTATTAAAGGAAAATATAATATTTTACAATATAATATTCGAGTTTTTAAAAATTCTAGCTATAAAATTCAAGATACATTTAGCTATAACTTCAAAGTCTGTTCAACCAAATTTTACAATGTTTTGAAAATATACCTGGGAAACATAATATTTTAGATCATCATTTTATAATCTTAAAGTTGCTTAGAATTTCTCTATTGCTCACCCTACTTGATGTACAAAAATTTACATCAGGTATTGACTACTTGCTAATTAAATATTCTGGAATCCTGATAATTGTATTATTATGTTTATAAATTGTGATACAGTAAAATATCTTGATGCATATCTTAAAATTCTTATTCTATTCCCCAGCCCCACTCTGCCGCCAGTAACCCAGGACACCTAATAATATTTCAACAGACTTCTACAGACTATAAAGAGCTTCATTTTCTCACTATTTAAGTGGTCCTCCATAACCTTGCAAAGTTTATAGAATTTCAATTACATCTGCAAAATTTCCCCACAGCAGTAGCTAGTGTAGCTAGTGTAGCTAGTGTAGCTAGCAGTAGCTAGTGTAGCTAGCAGTAGCTAGTGTAGCTAGCAGTAGCTAGTGTAGCTAGTGTAGCTAGTGTAGCTAGTGTAGCTAATAACATGTATAGCTCCTGGACACATGGGAGAGACCTAGGAGAACTGAGTAACTCTCTGAAATGGCTCAAGCCACCACCTTAAATACCATCTTCAACTAAAGACAAGAGAAGATGTTGTGGGAGGGCAGTTATGGGAGATTTTCAAGCAAAGCACAGTAAACAGGGGTATGCTGACATGCAGATTTAAGTCCATGTCTTCTCCAACAATAAGTTTCTGAAGAGTTTGTCATCCTTCTCTTCCTGGTACATAGAAGGAGACACCTTTACAAATGGAGATTTCCCTTATAAATGTCTCTTATGAAAGAGTAACTGTTACTGGTTTTCAGAACTTCTCTCATGTCTCCTGCTTTTTAAAAGTAATCAGCTCAAGATAATTCTTATGCCAAAGAAGCATATTTTGGGGTATTCTGGCAAATTCTGCTGCCCTTCACTAGATTAGGGTTTTGTTGAATGACTAGAGGATGAAAGTTGGAGGATGAAATTTTGTTCTCCTTTTATTGCTATTACCCAAGCATCTTCAGTGCTTTCTGATAGAAATTTTATAGATTCATCATTTATATTTTACATCCATACATATTTATATGTTACTTCCTAACAGCATGCCCCAATATATGGCCAAATATCTATAACAAATTCCTCATTTAAAAAAATTATAATATATATCTCCAAAAGCTTATCTATCTACGACTATATTTACATTCATTCTACCTTTCTGAATGTATGTACCAAGTATGATTCCAAAGGCACAGAATCTTAAAGATGATTTCTCTGAATTGGTCCTGGGTTATGTCTTTGGTTCTCTGATGTGATTAAATTTAAAGTCAGTAATAAACCTGCTGAAAAAGGGGATAGTAGAAATCCATGGCTGCAGTTACAAAACAGTTATACAAATTTCACCTATAGAACCTTTAATTAAATGTCTAAAGACACAACTCTGGGTGACCAAGTATTTGCTGCTGTAGAACATGTTAGTAAAAATGAGGAGAATAACGGGGTTGTTTGCCTCCTTCTACTTGTGCTGGAAAATGTGGGTAAGGAAAATAATGAGCTCAGGGATTTAAGTTTTCAGCACAAGGACCATATAAGACACCTTAAATTTTCTGTGACTCCTTTTATTTCCTGCAGTCATCAAGATTTCTGAAAACCAAACTCTCTAAGTCTCATTTTATAGATCGTTGAATTACAACACAAATTCAATTCTCAACCTCTCAAAGTTTCTTTTGTTAAAGTTACCATCATGGTTTGGGAAGTAATAAGACCTTGAAAACTGGGACAGAGACTTATGGACAAATTCCACTGAAGCTAAGGAACTTGAAGCCACAAATTCTACCATGGCCGCTTGGCCAGTAGAAGGAGCCCTTCTAACCCTGCAGAAGAGATCAGTTTTCCCTGACCTGAAGAACTTGTAATGACTATCCCGGAAGTAGTTGCCTTGCCAATGGTGCTGACCTTCTTTAGAGCTACCACTAACCCTCTCTTCTTGCTTCCAGACTTTATAATCAAACTCTAGTCTCAGTAGGCTATAGAATATGAGATACAAAGTTTGATTGATGAGATAGTGTCACACACACAAAAAAGATTGCATGATTTTACCATTTATATCAATGGAAACCTAGGAATATGTGTGGGACTAGGGTAGAAGAAATGTAATGTTTGGTTAGGTTAAACTCATTGACATGCTGATATTCTAGATCCAATGTAGTAGTTTGAAGAGTTGAGAATGGTATGTGTTTGGCTGGTTGACTAAAATATGGACCAAAGACAATCTCTATCAAATAAAACTGAACTGCCATATTTTTCTTACTATAATGTAAAGGCAGTTAACCAAAGGCTTAGTGTGACTGGAATGGTAAAGGCAGTAAACCAAAGGCTTAGTGTGACTGGAATGAATTCACTATACAAGACCTTCTTACCAACCTCATCCCTTAACTACACTCCCTAGAGTCTAAAAGACATTCTCTTAACCAAGGCTGTGAGAAAAAAAATGAAGGGAGCCCCTCACCTCCATCTTTAAAGTGCTCTACTGTGCCTCTTCTTTGTAAGCCATTTTTTACAGGAAAATGCTACAATCAAGCAAGAATCTCTAAATTCTGGTTTCAGAAGCCAGGTGGTAGCACTTAATTGTCAAGCACAAGGTGAACACATTTAGTTGGTTAGACACAGAGTCAAAACATTAATCAGAATATTCTGATCCACAGAGATCTTTGTATTGGCTATGGGATCATGGTATCCCTACAACTGAAACTGATGGGCAGCCTATTAAAATCTTATTTGATTTGTATAAGTGGAAAACTCTAGCCTATACCTCTTCCAAATATTTTGATTTGGTCTGAGACAGAGCCCAGGTGTAATTTTCAAAAGCTTACCAAGTGATTCTGTCACATATCCAGCATTGGAAAACACTGAGTTAAGCTATTGATTTTCTTCCTTTAACCTTTATAGGAACTGCATATGAGTAGAAAGTTGATTGATGTGAATGTCACTAGAGTGATTCCTTCCACCTGCTCTAAGATAAATGAATAAGCAGTTAAAGAACCTTGGGCATCCAAGATACAAGGGTAAAATATAGATATGGAGATAGATAGATACGTACATACATACATACATACATACATACAAACATAGATTTACATTTAGGTATACTACACCTTACAAATGGAATATATCCCCTTGAATGAGGCTTTGTACTCCTGACTTGTATTGATATCTCTAACTATAGAGATGTTTTTTTTTTTTTTTTTTTTTTTTTTTTTTTTTATAGAGATGTTTTTATCACACACAAATAATGGGTAATATATGTATATAATTTTAGAATTGGAAAGTTTTAATTAATATACTGTATACATGTATAATAGTATAAATGTTGCCATATTTGAAACCTTAGAAATGTTGACAAATGAAATAAAAAATGGAAAACATAATGGCAAATGATTAAAATATAAGAATATAATCGGTAAATGGGTTTGTGATGGTTATTAAACTTAAGATAAATTAGGAATAGTGCTACCTGCCAATATGTAAATAATACATACATATTTTAAATTGATTTATAATAAATAATGCCTGGCATTGAGATGTGCTCACCCTGTCTTATAGAATATAATTTTGTCAAGTGAGGTAATTTTAATGATTACATCAAGAATGGGTATTCTGACTCATATAGGCAAAATAATTTCCTCTAATTTGATATTTCTAATTTCTACAATGTTAAAATTTACCATCATTTCACTACCATTCACTCTCTTGATCTCTCTCTCCCTTCCTTACCCAGCTTAAATTCTAAGGTCAGTCATTATAAACACTTCCTTGCACCTCTCTGACTTTGTCAAATTTGCCCGGCTTATCACATCCAATTTATAAACCCCTGAACACTTGCAGCTGAATGTGGCTGGAGGGAGACACATGATCTATTGACTGATTCCACTTTTAATATAAGAACATTAACCTCAAATACACTGGCCCTTCATGCTTCCATGCAATTATACTATACCTCCAAAAACAAATATTCCATAATTTCTTAATCCCCAATTCTTCCCCCCTCACCAGCCTCAATCTAAGATAATTATTTTGTATCCTACAGAGAAAACTGAAATAATCAGAAAAGAACTCCCACACATTCCCATCACCACATCCCAGCATCTGCTCCTATGTTCTCTGCCTTATTGTCTGCTTCCATAGGTGAACAATAATGGGACAAGGTTGAATATGGCCGTTCTGCTTTAAAAAAATAGATATTATCTTAGTCCTACTGAATTGGAGAAATAAGTTAATTGACCCAGATTTTAAACATCTTCAGTGAGTTCATTTAGTTACATAAAAACTGTGATGTGAGCAGGAGTAAAATTAAGTAATTTACCATAATAAAGTGGATGAACCCTTTGCTACGACACTTTTCTTAGATAACTTTCTGTAGCTTTTCTATTAAATCTGCATCTGATTCGGTCTCAAATATTCTTGTGAAATGCCTCAAATCAGTAACTTATAGCACAGCCTGAATGTTTTAAAGAGCTCAGAGTTTCACCAGATTTGTGATGAAGACCTTCAGTAGAGATGGTGTAACTGATTAAAAGGCAGTAACTGACTGCACAGCCATTGTTTCACATGTATAGTTAACGGCAGTAAAAGGCAGGCAGAACAAGATAAAAACCAACAAACCAAGAACCAGCTAACAGTATTGTCCTCTGTTTGCTGGTGGCTGATCAGCTTTTTCCCTACCCTTTTACCTGAGCCACTTATCTCTGTGGTAGCCATGGAGTCTCCTTGGTAACACTCTTTTTGTGTGACCCAATAGGCACAGCCCAGATCTTTTCCCAAAGCTGTTTGGATTGTCAGCTATCGTGACAATACAATATTCCAGCAGTCAATATTGTGTTGTTTTTGGCCTAAAATAATCCAGGATATAGGAAGATCCTAGACAAAAACTGGAGGAATTTACACTTTTGAGTCCAGTCACTTAACTTGAATAAGATAAAGCTATTTCCTGTTTCTAAAATGTTTAACTCACTGATATATTCATGTGATCTTTGGAAGGAAGCCAAAGATGGTATTGTCCTCCTCTCCATCTCTTTTCCATATAATTTCTTACATATAACTAAAGATAGACATTTTTCAACAACATTGGAGTATAGTAGACTCAGGGGTAATAGCAATAGCTACTTCCCAAGACGTTATGAAAATGATATAATTGTTTGTAACTGGATTCAGATATTAAATGAATGTTCCTAAGAGTACTGCCTCCTACAGAGCCTGAAGCCAGGGCCCTACTTAAATCATGTAAATGAGTAAGATACGGGGAGCCCCTGCCAAGGAAAACATTAACGTAATGTCTGAGAATGAACTGAGGAGGGCAGAGAAATCAATCATGACAGTAGGGCTTGATAAATTTTATAATAAAGTTATGAAATACTGTGGAAATTTAGAAAGTAGAAGGAAAACTATTTTTGGAATGGGATGGCTTCAGGAAACAAATGACAACTGAACTATGAACCACCTACTGGGAATATTTTTATTATGCGCAAGAACACGATACTTCCCTGTAAATACAAGCTCAAATAGCTATTTAATAGCTTCTTCCCTAGTTGGGAAGTTGGGGATGCAACCAGAATGCATGAGTTTGTCCTCAGAGCACAGGGGCTAGTTTGCCTTCCCTCTACCCTGCTTCTACGTCCTATTCACAAAATGACCAGTGAGGCAGGGGGGCATTGAGGGTTTTCTGGTCTGCACGATGGGGTCAGAAACACGCTAGAGGTAGCTTTCTATTATCAGACTACTGTCAAGAGACCCAAAATTTATTGCAAAGAAGCAACTGATTTTGATAAAAAGAACTATACATAAAGGTGGGCCCCTAGGTAAACTGTTTACAGATCTCTGCCAGCCATGTTTTACTTTTTCCTCAGCCTCAACTCTAGAATGCCTTAGCTATTATTAATCTGTTTTTTGGGCAATGCTGCTTTTTAAAAAACACTTTTGCAATAATGTTTATGTTTACTAGATGTCTTATGTCTGTCTTCCAGACAATGGGTATATATACACATATAACCAATAGATTAGAGAAATAGGCAGGTTAAATAAGTTAACCAACTGGTAGGTCCTTGGGTTTGGGAGTGCAAATAAAAAGACTTTACAATAGAGTCACATAAAAATAAAGTGGTGTTCTGTCTCTAAATAAGCAGGAGATCCTGGAAGAAGCATAAAACTAAATAGACATGGGTATGAATTCTGTCAACCTGTGAACTCAGACATGTTGGTTAAGCTCCGTGAATCTCAATTTTCTTATCTAAAAGTAGAGATAATATCAACTATCTTTAAAAATTATTGTAAGCATTAAAGATGATATCTATAAACCATCAAATACAGCGCCTGGTATTTCATACATATTCTCTATATATTAATGTGTATTGCAAATGCTAGCATTGTTTGTCACTAGGCTCAGGCATTCAGTGAAGTTGCATATTCTATACAAAGAAAGAGCTGGGAACCAGGCACACATTAAGCCCCCTTCTGGTGAGACACAAATAGCCTAATGGAAATTACACTCAGTTTGAAATTACAGGACTTGGGTTCTGACTTAGAAATGACCACCTACTAATTATATATTTCCATAAAAATACTTAAACTCCTTGAATCTAAGTGTTGCCCATATGAAGCCAGTAGTAATATACCTTAGTAACACTGTAACTGTAAAAGAGATGTTTGTAAAACAGTGTATACTGTGTAGTGTAAGAAAGATGTAAAAAGTGTAATAATATCTAAATTTAACCAATCATGGAGCATGTCTTTTGGCTAAGCAGAAGTATGAAAATCAATGAAATTCTTATAATAACCTCTTATTGTAATCTATTGCTGCTTGTCATCATGGGGAATAAAAGAATGCGTACTCTTGATAGGTACCATGTAAAAATAAAATTCAAGTGACCAGATCTAAAAATGAAAGAACAACATGTAAGTATATGATTCTAAGACTCATTCTTTCCCCAGATACCCTTTTCATAATGTAGCACTGTCGTGATCCTTTGTACTGAAATGACAAACATTTTCTCATCTTTGGAACTTATTGTGAGTAATAATGTAAATAAATTCCCAACAAATCTATTCTCTAGTTTACACATCAGGGTCTCCAGGATCTTTTCACATTGAGAAAAAGTTTACTCAATCAGCTCTAATGGAAGATACTGAGAGAACTATATTGTAAATTAATGACTGGGAACAAAATCTTCTTCTTTCAAAGACTGAGTGATGATAATCCACTTTTGCTGGTCTAGAGACAACAATCCAAATCACTCCACAATAAGATCTCTAAGGTAAAATTGAAGGCTTTAAACTGGAATTAGTCCTAAGAATAGTGTGTTTTAATATTCATAATTTGCTTTGGTATTTCTATGTAAATATTCCTATTTTAAAGTCAATATTTTAATGAAATCACACTTCTTTTCTTCCTACAGAATCTTTTAAATCTGATACTCTGTGCTTGTAAATCCGTCTAATAATTATCTTAATTTTTCATTCTTGGAAATGTAGTGAAAGTGGTTGATTATAATTCATCTAATTTCTCTTCCTTCTAATTGTATCTTCAGGAATTTAGAGCATTTTCCTCTTCACTCCCTTCTCCCCGGGTGACACTCCTGTCCCCAGCCTTCAATTCTTGCCATCCATATTCTTATCTAATTCCCCTTGTGCTAAACCATTGCTTGTAGTTTTGAGACACACCACAAGGGTTCAAAATGAGTTTCTTGATTATTCTCTTCCCTCCGTTTTACAGCACAGCTCCTGTCTTCTTGCCCTGCATCCCAACAGTGCCACCCAATAATTTGCCTCTGGTCGGTAGTACTTTTTTCCCTATGCAGACCTCTTCAAAGGAAAAGATGGCTGGCATCAACTCAAGCATGTGTGATAATAGATATGCCTGGTGCCCTGAGCAGACAAAAGAGAAGCCAAGAAGCCACTGTGGACATATCTCCATGTAGCTGGGGCGGGGGGTGGGGGTGGGGTTGGGGGGAGGATTTCTAAGGAAAAAAGGAAAGAAAGAAAAGGAGTTTAGGTTTATTGAAGTTGAAGAAATTACTCAGTTTTCAAAGTCACCAGTGTAGCAGAGAATATTCTGGTAACCCTCCTTTTTTTCACAATTTTTATTTTATTATGTTATTAGTAATGTGTGTAAAACTATTTATCTATATGCCTACTAGGAATTTTACGATAATTCTTTTGAACACGTGATTTGTCTTCTTTAAATGAAATAAAATTTAGTCCTCTAATAGAAACAAATCTTATTTCTTATTATTTAAAATAATTTTGGAATCAAAAAAGTCCTTTAAAAATGTATTCTTTGAAGAGACCAGTCCTCATAGGAATATGAACGGAGTATGAGTGGCTCACCTCCTGGAACCACCATGAAGTGTCTTCCCTCAGGGGTATAGAACTGCATGTCCATACAATTGTATTATGGGTGGTTTTGCCCTTCTTTGGAAGCATCTGGTAGAGGCCGCTTCCCAGACAGGATATTGAACAAGAGTCCTGTTCTGGTATGACAATAACCACAGGCGGGTCCTGCAAATATTCATTTAGTGATAGTGTCTGTGCTTAACTCAATATAGCCTTGTTGTCACTTGTCAAGTAAATCAAAGGCACATAGCGTGTATTGAATGCCTGATAGTATCTAAGTGTATCATTGACGCTTGAGTAATCCCAAAGGTTTAACTGGAAGAGAGGAATGGAAAACCTGCATTGTATAAGAGTGGGGGTCTAGGACACATGTTCTGGAAATAGGAAATTGTAAAATGCTACATACAATTCCTCTCCTTTTTTGAGATTTTAATATGTTACTTTATTTGGTGTATGAATTAAACAAGACATAAACTTTTATTTTAAATAGCATAAAATATATTTAATTTGATCTCTGGCTACTTGGGTTTGTTTAGGGCAATGGTTCCCAAATTTATTATAATTATACTTCAGAAACTCTTAATTTTTAATTTTTTCTTTCCTCATGTTTAAAATGAGATTGCTTTTATACTCATAAATACATCACTTTTATTTTTATCTACATATGGTTCAACCTTTTTATATTGTTATCCTTTTGTTTTTCTCTCCTGCAACTAAAAATAATATTCTAGAACAATGGAACATTTTCATGAATGTTGATATCATATTTTCAACAACCCTTCTCTACTCCTTCCTCCCCACCATTCAAAAAATGATTGGGACTGGAAGTCATTTTAAAAAAATGCTCCAGTACGAAAAAAAGGTTCTCTAGTTGCTGTGAAGTGTGATCAAGAAAACTATAACACAAGGAGTGAACAAGGAAAGGAATACTTGAAAACAAGGGAACAGATTAGGATATTAATATTTCAGTCATGTAATCCATGTAATTTTTGGAATTAATACACTTGACCATTGGTTTTACAGTGAAAGAAATTTTGTGTTTGTCTGAAGTATTACTTAAAATAATAGAGAAAAGAAAAAAATAGTGTTAAAAATTATGTATCACTTTAACCTCAATGATATAACATCTGGCATACGTGTGTGTTATGAATATATACATATATTTATCAGGAGTAATGAGTGAGCAGTGCTTTCCATTCTCATCTTGAGTATCACATCTGTTGTGTTGTTTAAAATAATTAACTTCCTTGAATACAGAATGTTGGTTTATACAAAATAATTCTAAAATATCAAAATAAATTAATGAGCTTCAAAAACTCAAAATTGTCAACAATAGTTATATCATTCTGTTTCAAACCTTTCTGCTTATAATTTTTAGTGGATAGATGAAATCACTTTGTTTAAGAGGAGGCAACTTCAGAAAGACATCAGAAGGAGAAGATTCTTTCCACAGCCTCCTGAGAGTCTTGGCTTAAGCACTGGGTCCATCAACAAATGGAGACTTGTTTATCTGTAGAATAGTTTCTATCACTGTTGAATAAAACAGTGCTCTAGGAAGGGCAGAATATTGCTTAACTGCTTGCAAAATGAAGTTAGAGCTCTGCAATTTATCGGATAAAAGGATACGATGTTAGTTAATTCCTGGGCTCTAGAACTAGGTTAAGCTATATTAACTCATCACTGAGAATTTTTTACATTCCCTGATTGGTTGATACGCTTCCTAGGTTGAAAATTATTCTCCCTTTGAATTTAAAGGCCTTCTTCCACAGCCTTCAAATATGCCAAATTTCTGATCACTTTTTGTCCATTTGTCAATGACTTGTATCTCTGGAAATTTTAGAATATACTTTTCATCCATGCTGTTCAGAAATTCCAAAATGATATGTACTGGGGCAATTATTTTTTATTCATTTTACTTGGAAAGCAGTGGATACTTTTGATCTGACAACTTATCTTTTTCAGCCCTGAAGATCTTTATTTTAATTTGTGATTTTTTTCCCTGTCCATATTCTCTGTTTCCTATTATTTAAATAGCTAAGAGTTTAGTGTTGTACTTTCTGTACTCTAGATAATTTTGAAGAGGAAATAATTCCCCAGGGATTTGAAGACTGTTTTGTTGGACACAGAACTTGCTATGTGTCTTGAAACAGGTGATAAAAGGCTTGATGATTGGTGGTAGAATCATGTAGACACGTAGTGGGGGCAGATAGGTAAAAGCAAATGCACATCAGCACACAAATGAAAGAAGACTGAAGATAGTGGACAGATTTACTATTGATGAACTAGTTTTACGGTAGATTAATAGGAAGGATGGTTCAAAAGAACTATTACGATCATACTGAGGAGGTCCTTGAGCTCAAGCTCCAGAAAATATTTTACCACGTGCAAGGGGAAGACAGTGATTACTTTTACTGGGGAGTAACATGATTGGAAGTATTTTTAAAAGACCCATCTGATTGTGTTGAGGGGGAAAGATAGTAGAGAGATGAGGTAAGAGGCAGTAAAACAATACAGAAGGCTTTCACGTGCAAAATTGCTGCCTTGCTTCGCTGTATTCTGAGAAGTACAGTCTCCTCATCTCTTCTGAGTCCCCAACACTCTCCTGCACTTTGTTCAAGCTGTAGCCTGGCTCTGTGAGTCTGTTATCCTCCTGACACACCAAGTGATATCTGATAGCCATTTCAAATCCAGCTCAACTCTCAAGTTCCTCCACTTGCTCCTCACCAGCCCCCCAACCTAGTTAGAATGACCACCCTCCCCTTTGATCACATTTCTCTTTTTGAATACATCTATTATTGGTACCTTTATCTTGAATAATTGTTGCTTGTTTCTGAACCTGTTCCTCTAGATAGTCCTGAAGACAGGAAACTGTTTTCGTCAGTCACATGCTCAGAAAGACTATTTGTGAAATGTGAGTTAAGCAGTAATGGCAAGGTACATGGTGTATGTCTGATGACTTTACTTACTCCTGGAGGATTTCAGCAAAGAGTAAGAGACAAAGCATGTAATTAGATTCCACTGTGCTACCTGGACAAGATAAATCATAATCATGACATCCTAAATACTGTATACACTCTGATGCAATGACCTGTTGAATCAGTATTCATCAAGTTTAGTCATACAAAACAAAATTCCAATTATCTATGTGAGAAGTATATTCTATACAAAACTGCAGAGACATAAATTAACCTGAAAGCATTTAAAACAACATGGTTGTCTGGGTGATATAATACAGCACATACAACCAAGAGTTAGTTAAGCAGGGAAGAGAAGAACAAACTGCTACCCAAATAACAATTTTTCAATACTTATCTAATCACAAATAATGTACAGCTCGAGATGGTAAAATATCAATTAAACTTAATGAAGCTGATCAGCAGAAAACAAAACCCTTTCTAATAAAGATAAAATGTCCATGAAGGCATAATTAATAAATTAAATGTAATACAAAGGCTGATTCTATAAATAAAATTCTTAAAAATGGTAAAACAGCTTTTTAATCAAGTTATTTAAAATGTTATTAGGTCATATTTGACACATACAAATATCATATATATATAATCACATATTTAAATTATGAAGCTTAATAACCAAATAAACATCCCTCCCAGAACTCACCACCCAAACTAAGGTCTAGAGCATTTCCAACATCCCTTGCTTTGATCTATGTCTTCCTACCCCCTTCTCTGCACAGTACCGACTGATGAGCAACTATATGGAATTTTATATTTATCATTTCCTTGTCATATTTTTATTATCTTTATTACATACAATATGCAACTCTATGGGACATGTACTTTTTGTTTCTGAGTTTTCTGAAATATTATTATAGTGTATGTTGCCATCTTTGACTTGCTTTTTATACTCACAAGTGTTTCTAAATTTCACACAAATTGGTAACTGCTGCTGTTGTTCATTCATTTTCACTGCTTATAATATTCATTCTCCTAAAAATGGGCATTTTAATTGCTTCCCACTTTTCATTTTTGAGAGCATTGTTATGAATATTCTTGTTGACTGGTGGTCAGGTATTAGAATCTTTTGAGGGCAGGGAATGGGTGCAGATTAGAAATAGCATTGCTGGATCATTTGGTATGTGAATATTTAATCTTACAAGACTTTGCCAAATTGATTTCCAATGTATTTCAACAATATGTAAAAGTTGCCATTGATTCACATCCTTGCCATTAGTTAACATTTTACCAAAATACATTCAAATACAGGCTATGCATTAAATATATTAGATCCTGGCCATTATAGGGAGTAGTAGGGAATAGAGTAAAATTAGAGAGTCAGGCTAAAAAGAAGTAAAAATAAACTAACAAAAAGAGAGGTTGCCCTTGACAATAATATAAATTATATATTATGTTTAAGTTATGTATATATAAAATATAAAAATGTAATATAGAAATAATAAAAATATGCCATGAAATGTAGAGAATAATTCACTCAGTGCTTGAAACTGAGCTAGAAGGAATTAAAGCAGTAATGAATAAAAATTTGGTTAACTACAAAAAACTAGGTTTACATTTATTTTCTCTGCACTTTGAAGATATTATTCTCAGATCTATCACATCCATTATAGCTGTTGGCAAACAACTGTCCATCAAATTGGCACTCCTTTGAGGAGATTTGTCTTTTCTCTCTAATATCATTTAAGATCTGCTTTTACTTTTTTTCCATTTTGTGTTTCCCTACAATAGTTTTAAGCATTGGTTACTTTTACTCTAACTTTCAGCAGTAATAGAAACGATCCAATGGTCATTTTCTGAGATGTTTCCTTTCTTTCATTTCATTTATTCTGTCCTTCTGGGATTTAAATTAGATATATATTGGTACCAGGACTTCTATTCTCTAAATAGCTAGATCTCACTTTTATTTTTTCAATCCCCTCGCTTCTTTGTGCCATATTGTAATTTCTTCAGATCTATTTTTCAGTTCACCAATCTCTCATTAGTTTTGTCTAATCTACCGTTCAAACCAAATATTGATTTTTTTAAAGTTATTTCAATAATTATATTTTTCTTTCTTAAACCTTATTTTGGCTCTTCCAGATATCCTAATCATTTTGAATAGTTTGTTAGTTTTCCTTTTTAAAATTTTATGGTTTATGTTTTTTATTTAAATATTTCATACATAATTATTTTATATTTTATATATAATGATTCTGAAGGGTGGCAGAATATGCCACCCCAAAAATATGCCACTTTGGCATAAGGATTATTTTCAGTTAAAGGTACTTGAAAAACAGCAGATTTAAGAAGGGCATTCTGATCTCCTCTTTTCTTCCTGGAACACGAGATAAAACTCTCATATAAAATATGCCCTCCCTGTACCAGGAGAAAAGAAACATTCTGTGATGGGAGTCAAAGCCTAGAGAATTCTGTACAAATGGACCCTGTTAAAAGAATGCTTATCTTTGATTAGCCTCCCTATACATTTTAGTTACTTTTTCATAATTGCCTCTCTTTGTTCAAACTAGTACAAAAGTATTTAGGTTTTGTTACTTCTTTGGATCTTCTTTTCCTTCTGTCACATAAAACTTACATTTGCATGCTTTTTTCATGGTAATATGTTTTATGTCAATTAAATTCTCCTGCCCATCTGAAAACCTGAAGAAGGTAAAGGTCAAGTTTTGCCTCCCCTACAATTCCAATAGCTGAGGTTATTGGGGCTCCTAAACTAACAGCTTTTTCCTACTGACTCTCACTCATGACCCTTCATTTTCTTATATGTTTGGTGCTCTTCGATTATAGGCTTACATTTAGTTGAACTTAATTGGTGCTCTTCCAGAGTAGATATTCATTTTCTGCTCTTAGCAATCAGGGGAGCTACCAACTGGGAATGATTTATTCACCTTTTAGGGTCCTGGCCTTCATAAAAGAGCCTAAGGACTTCTATCTTTCAAACAGCTCACTGTCTAGTCACCTGACTCCAGCAAGGATGGCATTTATGTTGAAAGACACCTCACCTTTTGGGTGTTAAATAGGCTCCAATTCCAATTTCAATCTTTTTTCCTCTATCTTTGTTGTATTTGTTTTGTCTCCTTGGAGATATCCCCAACTTCCGATTAATCCAATAATATAATAAAACTATGTGCTAGGCAAGATCTAGTTTCGTTTTGTGTTCCTAAAGGCCATTCAAAGCAATTGTTGGCAATGAAATTTTACAGATTTGACTTTGTAGAGGTTAGTACACTTGGTACATACTTCCAAGTAAAAATGGTGGTTACATTATTTGGGTTAATTTCAATATTGATAACTATAGCACAAAATCATCTTTGAAAATTAAACTGATGTTAGTGTCAAATAATACTTAATTTTTTTGTAAATTTTTAGAACTAAGCTAGGACATATATTTCATAAATTAACAGAGCTCCCTTAAAGCACATGTTAAAAGAGCTTAAGAAAGATCACTTCAGCCAGCATTTCTCTTCCTCCTAAAAGGTTGATCAGTGTGCCTTTGCCTGTGAGCTTAGCCTTATGCTAATTTCCAAAGTCAAAAATTACCTGATCCACAAGGTACTCATTTAGCCCCAGCTCTATATAACACAAGGTTCAATATAAAGGTTCCGAACTCTCCTAATATTCCTAATCCTTTAGTCCTTACTCATGTAATGTGTGCTAATGATCATAATGTCGAACATCTGAATCACAATCCACAAACCCAGGTACATAGGAAATAGCCGTTTTAAATAGGTATTAAATAATCAAATTAGAATGGATTCTAAGTCTCTATACATGGCAGGTGGGAAATTCTAATTAAGTCATTATTAGGGCCCCATTCTTTTTCAAGGTCTTAGTGAAATATGGCCTGGGAAAGGAAGCCAGACACACTGACATTTGAACCTTAGGAGTCACAACTAAAACTGTTACCGTGTACCTGTGAAGAGGTTCTAATCTGGAAACTGTTTTCATGGTTTACTTGGAGCAAGAATGCCATCCTGAGACCGGGGGTTTTGATGTTTATTGTTCAGCATCCATAGTCTCTCCTTCCAACCTTTATCGTTGGTGTCTTCTCACCTACTGTTAGACAAGAGGTAATACCTCTGTCTTTTCTCTTGATCTTTCAAATTTTCCTTTTCTCCTCTACTTACACTCATAAGCATTTCCCCAATTCCCTCATCCCAAGGCTTTTAGGCATCAAATGGCAAGGAAAGATATGAGTTTAAATCACTTTTACTTTTGGCCCAGCAAGGCAACTTCCCCTGAGGCTATGGAACGCCAAAGATCTTGGCTACCTCAAGGAAGGAGAGGGAGAGAGGGACGGCAGAGAGAAAAGACCAAAGTGATTATCTTGCCACGGTAATTACTGCTAATATTTATTTAATATTTCTTGAAAGCCTGATATGTGTCAGAAATGAAGCCAAGTAACTTACTTCACAGTCATTTCATCTAATCCTCAACACAACCTTATGAAATAGGTACTATTATTATCTCCATTTTACAAAAGGCTAAAAAGAGTTTAAATCACAGCCCCTGATCTCACAGTTACTAAACTGAATAGCCAGGATTTAGACCTCAACAATCTGACTGTAAATTATACTGCCTTTGGTCATTGATTAGGCTCTTGCTTGTTCCTTAGTTCTTTAGTAACTACCTAAGTTACCAGTTTAGGAATTTCAATTAGCCTCAGATGTCTGTCTTTCTTCTGACAGTTTTCTCCAAGAATTTGGAGTCTTTCTATTATTGAATCTCAGACTGATGAATGGAAATCTCACTGTCTCTTGACAGACTTCTCTAAGGCCAACTTCTCTTCATGGCCAGCCATTCTGCAGAACGCCCTAAAGTCATGCTCTATAAATCTGCTGAAACAACTTGTTGCTACTACTGCCCTAAACCCACACGTGACACGCTGAGGTGGTAGGATGTGCCACTCAGTTTGTCTGTCCCATCAGTAGGGCTAAATTTTGTGCCTGTCTCTTCTCCCATTCCTTCCCTTTACCAGGCACCTGGCAGGATGCCAAGGTACAACGGCTGCAGCATGTAGACTATAGTCAACTGAGAGGTACTTTAACAGTAGAAGTCATTTTGGTCAATGAGTAAAATATTTACACTCTATAAACATTTGGTCTTTGGTGCCATATTCATAATCAGAAGGAACTTAAAAATATGCTTCTACTCTGTCAAGCAAGGCTTACAGAGGGAACTGGCATGTAAATCTTCTACTTAAAAATATGTAAAACATATACAGTAAAAGTTTCCACCACTATAGAGCAGCTTGCTCATTAAAATGTCATGTTTTCTTAGAATGGAAGGAGTGATGGGAAGATTTTTAGAATGACTTTAATCATCCTGGAGAACACTATCTCAGTACTGTTCATTTTGCAAATGCTCAAATAGGGTAGATTATGCAGAAATTAGAAAGCAAGAACATTTAAAAACTGATGAATAGCATACATTGTAAATTATATAATAGGAAATTTTATAGTATAATCAAATTATGGTAAAATATGTATTTGCTGTATCACTGACCTATTGGACAATCTTACATTTCTATTACTTGCCCTGTATAAAAAGATAAGTATCTGTGTCAAACCTGAATATCATACTTATAAATATTTCTCTTTCACATGCATAAACTGTTGTCAGACCCAGAAATTATACGGCTTTTTTAAGGTCTAGAAACTTGGGCTAACATTGGTGTTATTAGGCAGGTGACTATGCCACAGATATGCAGTCAAACATTCTGTAATATAATCCAAAGAAACTAGCATCTGATTGACTTTCTCAATACTGTTCTATACTGTATCTTTGATTTATAAGGAATAATTATTTTTTAATTACTTAAATAACACTAGAGTACAGTACTTTCTTCAAATCTGTTTCACAGAATAGAAACTAAAGATTAAAAGAATTAATTAAATACCTCAAAAGGTTATTTATCTGCACCCCAGGAAGGCATTAAAAAATGCAAATAAGAAAAACGAACAAAAGAAGTACATGATTCTTACAAATCCCCTAACATTCTCAAGTGGTGTGTATGTGTAGGGAGAGTGGTCCATACATATTTTTAGGAAGGAATAATAGGTGCTTCCAAAGTACATTACATCTACCTGTAGTAGCACTTCCTCAATTGTAATGATGTGTTTACATGCCTATCTATACCTGCCCCTTTAAGGCAGGCTACAAAGTTTTGGGCATCACCACGATTTAAGTGCCAAGACGTTCTGAAGAGTCACAAGTGTTTGGAGACATTTTTAAGTCTTATTTGCAAGAGAGCAGGACAAGTGGCATAATAATTTTATTTTCATCAATAGGGTCAAAATATCACATGACTACTGCCGTATAATTTTGAAAGAAGATGAGGTAAGATATTGAATAAATAAATGATGTCTCAAATGCCATCTTCAACTTGCTTCCTATTAATAGTATTTGAAAAGATAATTTCTATCTGAATGCAAATGATTACAAAAATCTTATGAAATAAAGTTTTTAAAAAGCCTATTTAAAATATATGAAATGTCAAGTCTATCAAAGTATGAATACAAGGTAAATTTGCTATTATAACAGAGTTATAGATTTGTTGTAGTTATATAAGCTTACACGTTCAGAATAAACAACACAATAGAAATATATCAAAATGTTAACAATGGTTATCTCAAGATAGTGATATTATGGGTAATTGTCTTTTCTGTATTTCCCATATTTTTAAAACAATAAACCACAGTGTTTAAAAGGAAAACGAAATGTTATTTTTACCATATCTTAGATGAAACTATTCTCACCTTTCATGTTTTTCCATGTCTTCACAATGTCAATCACCATTATTCTCACAATAGAAGATGCTAGGATTATTATCCCATGTCTCTTTAGGATATTCTGTAACAGAGAAATTTAATGATTATTACATTATTACACTGTAGAGCAAATGCTATTGCCTATATCCACTTTCTTCCAAACCAGAGAAAATTGGAAAACTTTGATTTCACCTTCAAATTTTAGGGATACTATGCTCTAACGTGTTTCTCATAAATAATAATTTTAAAGAAAAATTTACGTTAGAAAAGAAGGTATTTTTCTTATTAAAATATCTATATAATTATATTTTTCTTATAAAAATTAAGTTATTGAAAATTTTCTATTCTTAGGATAGAGTTGATTTATTAAACATAAAAGATTAAAAACTAAAAGCACAGGTCTAATCTTGCACTCAAAACATAAGTAGCAAATAAAATCCTGATATAAAACTGTTAGTGCAATTATACAGTTAATTCTGATACACTTTATAATTTTTGAAATATAAGCATTAAGTCTTTTCAAGTTAATCCTATAGAAATATGTATATTCAGATTTTTGGTAACTGAGTCTTTAAATCCGTAAGGTCAGGAGAGGAGAAGATGGCGGAAGAGTAAGATGCGGAGAGCACCTTCCTCCCCAAAGATACATCAGAAATACATCTACACGTGGAACTGCTCCTACAGAACACCCACTGAACGCCGGCAGAAGACGTCAGACCTCCCAAAAGGCAAGAAACTCCCCACGTACCTGGGTAGGGCAAAAGAACAAAGAAAAAACAGAGACAAAAGAATAGGGATGGGACCTGCACCAGTGGGAGGGAGCTGTGAAGGAGGAAAGGTTTCCACACACTAGGAAGCCCCTTCACGGGCGGAGACTGCGGGTGGCAGAGGGGGGAAGCTTCGGAGGCACGGAGGAGAGCACAGCCACAGGGGTGTGGAGGGCAAAGCGGAGAGATTCCCGCACAGAGGCTCGGCGCCGACCAGCACTCACCAGCCCGCGAGGCTTCTCTGCTCACCTGCTGGGTCGGGTGGGGGCTGGGAGCAGAGGCTCGGGCTTCGGTCGGATCGCAGGGAGAGGACAGGGGTTGGCGGCGTGAACACAGCCTGAAGGGAGCGAGTGCACCACAGCTAGCCAGGAGGAAGTCCGGGAAAAGGTCTGGAGCTGCCGAACAGGCAAGAGATTTTTTCTTGCCTCTTTGTTTCCTGGCGCGGGAGGAGAGGGGATTCAGAGCGCGGCCTAAAGGAGCTCCAGAGACGGGCGCAAGCCGCGGCTCTCAGCGCAGACCCCAGAGACGGGCGTGAGACGCTAAGGCTGCTGCTGCCGCCACCAAGAAGCCTGTGTGCGAGCACAGGTCACTATCCACACCGCCCCTCCTGGGAGCCTGTGCAGCCCGCCACTGCCAGGCTCCCGTGGTCCGGGGACAACTTCCCCGGGAGAACGCACGGCGCGCCTCAGGCTGCTGCAAAGTCACGCTGGCCTCTGACGCCGCAGGCTCGCCCCGCCTCCTCCGTAATGCTCCCTCTCCCCTGCCTGAGTCAGAGCCCCCGAGTCAGCTGCTCCTTTAACCCCATCCTGTCTGAGCGAAGAACAGACGCCCTCAGGCGACCTACACGCAGAGGCGGGTCCAAATCTAAAACTGAACCCTGGGAGCTGTGCAAACAAAGAAGAGAAAGGGAAATCTCTCCCAGCAGCCTCAGAAGCACCAGATTAAAGCTCCACAAACAACTTGATGTACCTGCATCTGTTGAATACCTGAATAGACAACGAATCATCCCATATTCAGGAGGTGGACTTTGGGAGAAAGATATATTATTTTTTCCACTTTTCCTCTTTTTGTGAGTGTGTACGTATATGCTTCTGTGTGAGATTTTGTCTGTATAGCTTTGCTTTCACCATTTGTCCTATGGTTCTGTCCGTCCATTTATTTTTGTTTTTTTTTTACTTAAAAAATTTTTTTTCTTAATAATTATTTTTTATTTTAATAACTTTATTCTATTTTATTTTATCCTCTTTCTTTCTTTCTTTCTATTTTTTCTCCCTTTTATTCTAAGCCGTGTGGATGAAAGGCTCTTGGTGCTCCAGCCAGGCATCAGGGCTGTGCCTCTGAAGTGGGAAAGCCAACTTCAGGACACTGGTCCACAAGAGACCTCCCAGCTCCACGTAATACCAAATGGTGAAAATCTCCCAGAGATCTCCATCTCAACAGCAAGACCCAGCTTCACTCAACGACCAGCAAGCTACAGTGCTGGACACCCTATGCCAAACAACTAGCAAGACAGGAACACAGCCCCATCCATTACCAGAGAGGCTGCCTAAAGTCATAATAAGGCCACAGACACCCCAAAACACACCACCAGATGTGGACGTGCCCACCAGAAAGACAAGATCCAGCCTCATCCACCAGAACACAGGCACTAGTCCCCTCCACCAGGAAGCCTACACAACCCACTGAGCCAAACTTAGCCACTGGGGACAGACACCAAAAACAACGGGAACTACAAACCTGCAGCCTGTGAAAAGGAGACCCCAAACACAGTAAGATAAGCAAAATGAGAAGACAGAAAAACACACAGCAGATGAAGGAGCAAGGTAAAAACACACCAGACCAAACAAATGAAGAGGAAATAGGCAGTCTACCTGAAAAAGAATTCAGAATAATGATAGTAAAGATGATCCAAAATCTTGGAAATAGAATAGATAAAATTCAAGAAACATTTAACAAGGACGTAGAAGAACTAAAGTGGAACCAAGCAACGATGAACAACACAATAAATGCAATTAAAAATACTCTAGAAGGGATCAATAGCACAATAACTGAGGCAGAAGAACGGATAAGTGACCTAGAAGATAAAATAGTGGAAATAACTACTGCAGAGCAGAATAAAGAAAAAAGAATGAAAAGAACTGAGGACAGTCTCAGACACCTCTGTGACAACATTAAATGCACCAACATTAGAATTATAGGGGTCCCAGAAGAAGAAGAGAAAAAGAAAGGGACTGAGAAAATATTTGAAGAGATTATAGTTGAAAACTTCCCTAATATGGGAAAGGAAATAGTTAATATAGTCCTGGAAGCACAGAGAGTCCCATACAGGATAAATCCAAGGAGAAACACGCCAAGACACATATTAATCAAACTGTCAAAAATTAAATATAAAGTAAACATATTAAAAGCAGCAAGGGAAAAACAACAAATAACACACAAGGGAATACCCATAAGGGTAACAGCTGATCTTTCAGCAGAAACTCTGCAAGCCAGAAGGGAGTGGCAGGACATACTTAAAGTGATGAAGGAGAAAAACCTACAACCAAGATTACTCTACCCAGCAAGGATCTCATTCAGATTTGATGGAGAAATTAAAACCTTTACAGACAAGCAAAAGCTGAGAGAGTTCAGCACCACCAAACCAGCTTTACAACAAATGCTAAAGGAACTTCTCTAGGCAAGAAACACAAGAGAAGGAAAACACCTACAATAACAAAACCCAAAACATTTAAGAAAATGGGAATAGGAACATACATATCGATAATTACTTTAAATGTAAATGGACTGAATGCTCCCACCAAAAGACAAGACTGGCTGAATGGATACAAAAACAAGACCCGTATATATGCTGTCTACAAGAGACCCACTTCAGACCTAGGGGCACATACAGACTGAAAGTGAGGGGATGGAAAAAGTTATTCCATGCAAATGGAAATCAAAAGAAAGCTGGAGTAGCAATTCTCATATCAGACAAAATAGACTGTAAAATAAAGACTATTACAAGAGACAAAGAAGGACACTACATAATGATCAAGGGATCGATCGAAGAAGAAGATATAACAATTGTAAATATTTATGCACCCAACATAGGAGCACCTCAATACATAAGGCAAATACTAACAGCCATAAAAGGGGAAATCGACTGTAACACAATCATAGTAGGGGACTTTAACACCCCACTTTCACCAATGGACAGATCATCCAAAATGAAAATAAATAAGGAAACACAAGCTTTAAGTGATACATTAAACAAGATGGACTTAATTGATATTTATAGGACATTCCATCCAAAAACAACAGAATACACCTTCTTCTCAAGTGCTCATGGAACATTCTCCATGATAGATCATATCTTGGGACACAAATCAAGCCTTGGTAAATTTAAGAAAATTGAAATCATATCAAGTATCTTTTCCGACCACAACGCTTTGAGACTAGATATCAATTACAGGAGAAGATCTGTAAAAAACACAAACACATGGACTCTACACAATACACTACTTAATAACGAAGTTATCACTGAAGAAATCAAAGTGGAAATTAAAAAATACCTAGAAACAAATGACAATGGAGACACAATGACCCAAAACCTATGGGATGCAGCAAAAGCAGTTCTAAGAGGGAAGTTTATAGCAATACAAGCCTACCTCAAGAAACAGGAAACATCTCAAATAAACAACCTAACCTTGTACCTAAAGCAATTAGAGAAAGAAGAACAAAAAAACCCCAAAGTTAGCAGAAGGAAAGAAATCATAAAGATCAGATCAGAAATAAATGAAAAAGAAATGAAGGAAACAATAGCAAAGATCAATAAAACTAAAAGCTGGTTCTTTGAGAAGATAAACAAAATTGATAAACCATTAGCCAGACTCATCAAGAAAAAGAGGGAGAAGACTCAAATCAATAGAATTAGAAATGAAAAAGGAGAAGTAACAACTGACACTGCAGAAATACAAACGATCATGAGAGATTACTACAAGCAACTCTATGCCAATAAAATGGACAACCTGGAAGAAATGGACAAATTCTTAGAAATGCACAACCTGCTGAGACTGAACCAGGAAGAAGTAGAAAATATGAACAGACCAATCACAAGCACTGAAATTGAAACTGTGATTAAAAATCTTCCAACAAACAAAAGCCCAGGACCAGATGGCTTCACAGGCGAATTCTATCAAACATTTAGAGAAGAGCTAACACCTATCCTTCTCAAACGCTTCCATAATATAGCAGAGGGAGGAACACTCCCAAACTCATTCTACGAGGCCACCATCACCCTGATACCAAAACCAGACAAAGATGTCACAAAGAAGGAAAACTAAAGGCCAGTATCACTGATGAACATAGATGCAAAAATGCTCAACAAAATACTAGCAAACAGAATACAACAGCACATTAAAAGGATCATACACCATGATCAAGTGGGGTTTATTCCAGGAATGCAAGGATTCTTCAATATACACAAATCAATCAATGTGATACACCATATTAACAAATTGAAGGAGAAAATCCATATGATCATCTCAATAGATGCAGAGAAAGCTTTCGACAAAATTCAACACCCATTTATGATAAAAACCCTCCAGAAAGTAGGCATAGAGGGAAATTTCCTCAACATAATAAAGGCCGTATATGACAAACCCACAGTCAACATCTTCCTCAATGGTGAAAAATTGAAACCATTTCCACTAAGATCAGGAATAAGACAAGGTTGCCCACTCTCACCACTATTATTCAACATAGTTTTGGAAGTTTTAGCCACAGCAATCAGAGAAGAAAAAGAAATAAAAGGAATCCAAATCGGAAAAGAAGAAATAAATCTGTCACTGTTTGCAGATGACATGATACTATACACAGAGAATCCTAAAGATGCTACCAGAAAACTACTAGAGCTAATCAATTAATTGGGTAAAGTAGCAGGATACAAAATTAATGCACAGAAATCTCTTGCATTCCTATACACTAATGATGAAAAATCTGAAAATGAAATTAAGAAAACACTCCCATTTACCATTGCAATAAAAAGAATAAAATACCTAGGAATAAACCTACCTAAGGAGACAAAAGACCTGTATGCAGAAAATTATAAGACACCGATGAAAGAAATTAAAGATGATACAAATAGATGGAGAGATATACCATGTTTTTGGATTGGAAGAATCAACATTGTGAAAATGACTCTACTACCCAAAGCAATCTACAGATTCAATGCAATCCCTATCAAACTACCACTGGCATTTTTCACAGAACTAGAACAAAAAATTTCACAATTTGTATGGAAACACAAAAGACCCCGAATAGCCAAAGCAATCTTGAGAACGAAAAATGGAGCTGGAGGAATCAGGCTCCCTGACTTCAGACTATACTACAAAGCTACAGTATTCAAGACAGTATGGTACTGGCACAAAAACAGAAACATAGATCAATGGAACAGGATAGAAAGCCCAGAGATAAACCCACGCACATATGGTCACCTTATCTTTGATAAAGGAGGCAAGCATATACAGTGGAGAAAAGACAGCCTCTTCAATAAGTGGTGCTGGGAAAACTGGACAGGTACATGTAAAAGTATGAAATTAGAACACTCCCTAACACCATACACGAAAATAAAGTCAAAATGGATTAAAGACCTAAATGTAAGGCCAGGCACTATCAAACTCTTAGAGGAAAACATAGGCAGAACACTCTATGACATAAATCACAGCAAGATCCTTTTTGACCCACCTCCTAGAGAAATGGAAATAAAAGCAAGAATAAACAAATGGGACCTAATGAAACTTAAAAGCTTTTGCACAGCAAAGGAAACCATAAACGAGATGAAAAGATAACCCTCAGAATGGGAGAAAATATTTGCAAATGAAGCAACTGACAACGGATTAATCTCCAAAATTTACAAGCAGCTCATGCAGCTCAATATCAAAAAAACAAACAACCCAATCCAAAAATGGGCAGAAGACCTAAATAGACATTTCTCCAAAGAAGATATACAGATTGCCAACAAACACATGAAAGAATGCTCAACATCATTAATCATTAGAGAAATGCAAATCAAAACTACAATGAGATATCATCTCACACCGGTCAGAATGGCCATCATCAAAAAATCTAGAAACAATAAATGCTGGAGAGGGTGTGGAGAAAGGGGAACACTCTTGCACTGTTGGTGGGAATGTAAATTGATACAGCCACTATGGAGAACAGTATGGAGGTTCCTTAAAAAACTCAAAATAGAACTACCATACGACCCAGCAATCCGACTACTGGGCATATACCCTGAGAAAACCATAATTTAAAAAGAGTCATGTACCAAAATGTTCATTGCAGCTCTATTTACAATAGCCAGGACATGGAAGCAACCTAAGTGTCCATCAACAGATGAATGGATAAAGAATATGTGGCACATATATACAATGGAATATGACTCAGCCGTAAAAAGAAACGAAATTGAATTATTTGTAGTGAGGTGGATGGAGTTAGAGTCTGTCATACAGAGTGAAGTAAGTCAGAAAGAGAAAAACAAATACAGTATGCTAACACATATATATGGAATCTAAGGGAAAAAAAGGTCTTGAAGAACTAGTGGCAAGACGGGAATAAAGACACAGACCTACTAGAGAATGGACCTGAGGATACGGGGAGGGGGAAGGGTAAGATGTGACAAAGTGAGTGAGTGGCATGGACATATATACACTACCAAACGTAAAATAGATAGCTAGTGGGAAGCAACCACATAGCACAGGGAGATCAGCTCTGTGCTTTGTGACCACCTAGAGGGGTGGGATAGGGAGGGTGGGAATGAGGCAGATGCAAGAGGGAAGAGATATGGGAACATATGTATATGTATAACTGATTCACTTTGTTATAAAGCAGAAACTAACACACAGTAAAGCAACTATACTCCAATAAAGATGTTAAATAAAAAAAAAAAAAGAAAGAAAAGCATTTTTGTAGAAGATAATTCTATAGTTACTATAAACTCTTGTATGTCCATAGATGTTCTTTTGCTTCTTATATGTGACATGGATAAACTTCTCTTATCAGTTCCTATATTAGTGGATTTAAGAATATTGAAATATATTTTAAAGTAAATAAAGTTATTTTTAAATCTTGTATTACTTTATCACATAAAATTTTCCTTACAATGTTTTGTCTTTTGTATTATTGTCAGATTTAGCTTCCTAAAATGTAACTGATTGCAGTTCCCTTTATTAAAAAATCCTTAATGAAAAAAATAAATAAATTAAAAAAATAAATCTGTAAGGTCAGTATTTTCTTATTGTAAATCTAACTTAGTCACTAGTTTCTTGAGAGAAGGAAGAATGTAAATAATTTATACATGAAACACGAAGCTTAACATGTGGCTCAAATACTGTAATCCCAAATGAATTATTAAAAGAAAGATGTGATAGAATTATTTAGTGCTGCATGAAAGGTAGGCTTACATACTGTGTAATCTAACCATTTCCTAATATTTTTAAAAAGGTTAGCTTTATACCTTCTACAAAGTGATTTTGTCTAGACAAAGGAAACAATCAGCTATTTTTGTCAAAGTTCTCTTCATTAAAATGAAGTGATTAGATATGTGAGTTGTCTTGGTTCTGAGATTCCATTACAGTTTTATTAAAATTAAACCAAAAAAGATCATATCATATTATTCCTGTTGTTACTTAAAATGACCTATATATTTGGACAGGGCACAAAAATTTAGTCTTAAAGGCACACAGTTTTTTTCTGGAGGGTACCTGCTTTACAGATAAAAGTATTATCATAGAACATCCCCTACAGATTTCTCTAGTGCTCTCATGATCACAGTATTGTCTTGTAAAACATCAAGTGGATTTCAAAATTACTGAAGCATTCACAGCATATAAAAAAGTTAATGTTGTTTTCATAAAATATAAAGATCAAAGCTATGTTTGCAGTAAAAATTTCAGTGTGCCTATATATTTATATACATGTGTTTTTTAATAGTCACTCTATTATTCAGTTCATATTATATAGTTCAATTAAGTATCACAGATATAAAATAACAATGACTTAAACAAGCCTGAAAGTCCAGACTGATGAGGTACTCTGCAGTGTCAAAGACCCAGGCTTCTTCCCTCTTGTTCCTCTGCTGTCTCTAGGGTGGGCTCCCCCTCCTCAGGGTCCAAAACTGCTCACCACCACATTCACAGTCTAGCCTTAAAAAACTGGGTGTGGCAGGCGGTTGACAGAACAGTCCTTCCTCTTAAGGGTATATCCTGGAACTTGCATCCATTACCTTTCAATGTAGCTCACTGGCCACAATTTAATTTCAGATCTACAGCTAGTTTGTTACCAGGGAGACTGGAAACTGTAGTCTCTATTCTGGGTGGCTTTGTGATGAATTAAAAGTAAGGAACTCTGTCTGTATCAAAGAAAGGAAGAATATATACCAGGAGAAAAGTAGTAGCCGCTGTTGTAGTCAGATTTGCATAAACTCTAAAAGTCTAGTCCCTCAAAACCACAATGAGATATCATTTCACACCTGTTAGAATGGGTATTATCAAAAAGATAAGAAATAACAAGTTTTGGCGAGGATGTGGAAAAAAGGGAACCCCTGTGCACTGTTGGTGGAAATAAAAATTGGTGCAACGACTATGTAAAGCAATATGGAGGTTTATAAACAAATTAAAAATAGAGCTATCATATGACCCAGCAATTTCACTTTTGGGTATTTAGCTGAAGAAAACGAAAACACTAACCCCAAAACATATGTGCACCCCAATGTTCACTGCATTATTATTTACAGTAGCCAAGACATGAAAACAACCTAAGTGTCCACTGATTGATGAATGAATAAGGAATTTGTGAGATATATATATATATATATATATATATATATATATATATATATATATATATATATATATATATATATATATATATAATGGAATATTACCCAATCAACCATAAAAAAGAATGAAATCTTGCCATTTGCAACAACATGGATAAACCATGATGGCATTATGCTAAGTGGGCTATCAAATGATCTCTCTTATATGTGTAATCTAAACAAACAACCAAAACAAAACAAAAAGGAAAACAACAGGCTTATAGAATCAGAGAACGGATTGGAGAGGCAGGGTGTGAGGGTCTAGTGTATGTGAGTCTAGTCCCTGAAAAATGGTAATGGTTAAAAGAATACTGAAACGTAGACTCTTTTCTTGATTTAGATACTACACTTGTACTAGATTGATCATTATTACTTTGACCTTTATTCAATATAGAATATGCCTGTCATAACATCAAATTCAGGGGTCAATTTTGGAATCTTTTCCAACCCTGTAAGAGGGATGCCCCACCTAAAGCAAAACAGCTACATTTTGGGGTTTTTGCTACAGCAAAGATTCAAAACAAGTCACAGAAACCCAGGTGATTCTTGTTCAGTGTTAAAGGCTACCAGAAGGAATCAGTTACTAAAAGTATTAGTATTAACACTATTTTTAGCAGTGTTAATAATTTAGATTTAGTTACATTTTACATCTGTGCTTACAATTCCTCTTACAGATTTCACTTTTTCTTTCCAGAATTATTTTCCTGCCATTTAAAATACATATTTTAGAATTTCTATTACGAAAAGTTTCTCTACTGCCTCATTAAAAAAGTTTTAAAACTCAAAAAAAAAAAGAAGAGAAGTTTCTCTAGTAGCAAATCTCTTATGTGTGAAATTTTGCTTTATTCTTGATAGTTTTAGGTTGGCGGTTATTTGCTCTCAGCAAATTGAAGGTGTTATTCCCTTGATTTCTACTGGTTTTCAAAGTTGCTGTTACAAAGTCAGCCATCTAATAATTGTTCCTTTTAGATAGTCTGAAGCTTCTCTCTGGGTTTAAGTTCTCAAGACCGCAAATAACACTGTGACGACGCAGATTTAGAACTATTTTCAGTTATATTAGAGTCACTCCCTTGAATTGTGGCCTACTTTATGAAGACTAGTAACAGTAACATTTAGCACTTACCGAGTGCCTGACACTGTAGTAGAAACACCCCACCTTATCTGTCTCATTCAGTCCTCACAATCTTTCGCAGCGCGCGCTCTTCCCATCTCTGTTTCGCGTGCGGAATATGAGAATCACGAAGCTCGGAAAACCTCCGCCAGATCCCACAGCTAGTGAGTGAGGCGGAAGGAGAGAAAACACTGCACTCACGTGGAAAAACACACCCCCGCTCAGGTGAAATTGATTCAACACGTGAAAATGATTCATTCTCTGAAGGTCAGAAGATGCAGCGATTTGCACCCCGCTGGGCTAAGCCGGAACTACATTTCCCAGAATCCTCCTCCCGGAGGCTTCAGGTGTGTGGCCGCAGGAGCGATTTGCGGGAGTTTTGGAAGGCGGGAATGAAGCGGTCCTCACCCTCCAAAGGTCATCCAGTTGGCTGTGGTCAGAGTCCGAGGCTGAGTGCCTGCCGGTGCATTCAAGCTTGCCTCGCATTCCTTTGCTCCATGTCCCACTTCTCTGCCAGGCAGCCAGCCAGCCGTGGGGACAAAGCGCGACCCCACCCCCAACAGATGCAGCGGCAACAGCCCTGCGGAGACTTCAGTCGGCTCGCCATGTCCTGCTCCCTCAGCTGCACAAGCCTGCTTCCCGGATTCCCCTGCCAGCGTCCACCCTTCCATCCACGCCAGTACTCGGGAGAGCTGGCCTCCAAATCCCCTTTCCCGACCTTCATTCTCCGGGCGTCCCACAGTAGTGTGTGGTCTAACCCCTCTAATATACCCCTTATTTCATAATGCTCGCAGTGATCGCATATCCCTAAGTGAACCCTGGCTGAACCCAGCGGGAATATAGTACTGAAATACTGCTCAAGTAGTGTTTCGGAAACCTTCTTATGTGCGCTCCTTAAATGCAGGTATTCTGGTTACTAGGCAGGGCCAGATTCTGACTTTCATGGGCCCTAGACTCTTCTGCCTTCAGAGTACCGTTTTATCCATAAAAAAAAAAATTGAACATTATATTTTACAACTGTTGGTATAAAGAAAAACATAATCCAAGATGGATTTTATTTTTTTCTTCCAATTTTGAAAGAAATTAGAACACTTTTTTAGATTCTAAAAGTACCATGGACCCTAGGAACTGTGTCTATGTGGTTAATGGAGAACTTGGCCCTGTTACTAGGTTTGGCCAGGGACCAGGAAAGTGCATTTTAATAACTCTCCCTTTGTGATGCTTCTCACTAGGCAAGTTCCAGAAGTGCTACTAGAGGATATGGGTGCCTCAGAACCTCAAGGAAACTCTGTGATCGTGTTAAAGGATAAACAACAAAACCAACCTTCACATGGAAGGCAACACGTTTGTGGGGAAAACTCTTTTTAAAAAGTATACAGACGACAAAATATAGCTCTGAAAAATAGCAGATGCCCCATCCTATGTCTTAGGCTTACAACACATCTGATTTTTCAAGTTTTGTTTCTTTCCCATGGATTGATCTTACAATAGAATTACAATAGCATTATTGCTACAGGAAATAGTTCTAGACCAATGAATCCATCTTACAAGCCCCCTCTGAGAACTAAAGTCCAAAAGCAAAAGAAAGTTATGATAAACTAGGTCCATTCATAAAGCAGAATTTCCCAGACTGCTGTGCTTATAAAGCTCCAGCATAAAATTGATTAGTTTTTATTTGTTTCCTGTCTCTGAATTAAATTTTAATCTCCTTCCTGGAGGGAAATAAATTGTATAATATATCCCAGGACTTAGGACAGTTCTTTAATCGAGGGGGACTCCTTAAGAAACGCTGATAAAAACGAAAAATACAAGTAAATGTAATGTTTTATTTAGCCCTGAAAGTAAATACGGAAGTGCTGAGCAGAACCAAATACAGTATTCAGTATTGCATGTCGTTGTTGTTGTTTTAGTGAAACTGTATTCTCTTAAGCCACTTATATGTGTTTGTCTTATCTCTATTATTAGGTGGTTTCTTGGTTATATTTTCTTTGTATTATTCCCAATAGCACCTACATATTACCATAAAAGTCGAGGTCCCTCAAAAATAACTACCTTTTTGTACTTAATGAAAGAAGAAACAATTTGAGATAGATTATAAAAATATATTTCTGGTTATTTTTTGTGGGGTCTGGCAAATGGGATAAATTATTTATGATGAGTCAAAGGTTGCAGATGAAGGGGGGCAAAATTTGCTGCCCCCAAATATGTCTCTTTGGCGTAAGGATTATTTTAGACTGATTATTTTTAAGAAATAGTAGACTCAGGAAGTTTCTCTTTTTACCTCCCACTTAACCTCCTAAAAGTATTTAGATAAAGGGCCTGGTCTAGGAAGAGTAGTAGCGTCAGAGAGATCTAAATATAAAGAATCTGGTCTAGGTGTGGCAGGGAAAACTGGGCAGGGCCTGAAGACCAGAGTCCTCTCTGTGTCCCATTTTTTCTGCATGGCCCAGCAAACATCTGCTTACCAAACATTTGCTTTTCCCATCTTCCTGTAAATTATCTTTCTCCCCTTTGAAGTCCCAGACCCCTACCCCCTTCTGCTTAGTTCAGGACCGCACATAAGCTTCAACTGCCTGAAAATCAGTGAGTCTCATTTTTCTTATGGGGCTCCCATACGTGAGAAATTAAATTTGATTTTCTCATGTCTCATGTCAATTTAATTGTTAGACCAACCAGAAGAACCGAGAAAGGGTAGAGGGAATTTTTCTTCTCCAACACAGACTTTGGTTGAAATAAACTTTTCAAAATCTCTCAGATTTTAACTCTGAAAAAAATCTTTAAGCTCTAAAGAAAAGCTAGGAGACACAGAAGAGATTGATTGCTTTATTTTTAATTCTTCTGCTGAGATTCTGTTTCTTCTGTTTCTTCTCACTACATGCTTCCAGGGCCTATTTCCAGGACTTGAAAAATAACAGAGGATTAGTAGGTTTTTCCCTATGCTCATCCTCAGCTAGAATGCAAGTTAAAAAAAAAAAAAAAAATCTTATCTTTGCCTTCCTGGAGAAAATAGGAACCATAGAGGAAGCAGAAAGCTTTTAAGGAGTGAGCAAGTCACATATAAAAATGGTACCTGGGCTTCCTTGGTGGCGCAGTGGTTGAGAGTCCGCCTGCCAATGCGGGGGACACGGGTTCGAGCCCCGGTCTGGGAGGATCCCACGTGACGCGGAGCAACTGGGCCCGTGAGCCACAATTACTGAGCCTGCGCGTCTGGAGCCTGTGCTCCGCAACAAGAGAGTCCGCGATAGTGAGAGGCCCGCGCAGCGCGATGAAGATGAAGAGTGGCCCCCGCTTGCCACAACTAGAGGAAGCCCTCGCACAGAAACGAAGACCCAACACAGCCATAAATAAATAAATAAATAATTTAAAAAATAAAAATAAAAATGGTACCTGACATCCATCTGAGAGGTGTCCTTTACATCTGTCCTAATGGGTAGAGAATATTGACAAGCTGCACAGTGGGGCAGGAGAATGCTTTCAGAGATTTTCCAGTTATCCCAACTTTAGGTTTTTCATCAGTCAGTTATATTACTTAGTTAATTTGTGAATTCTCAGAAAAAAATATTGCAAAGCATACTGTAAATTAGATGTTCTACATGAAATATTCAGAATACATGAAAAGAAAGCAATAAAGGAAAGAGAATGTACATCCAAGTATCATTTAATTGGTTATCCTGGTGTGATTACACAGAGAACGGCGTAGATATAAGAACCCTAACTGTTGGTGGTTTGCTAGATCACACCCATTAAAAACACTCCTGATGTATCAGTTCTTGAGCCCAGCTTTTTCCTAGAACGTGCTTTCCTCCTCATAAGGGTGGTAGAAATATTAAAAATACTATCATGTATGTTCAGAGAACATTTTTCATAGAAACCTGAAATGATAGAGACAGAAGTCACTGGATATTTTTCTGATTCCTCAGGGAAATGACAACAAAATTTTCCAGATATTTGAATTAGGCATACTTTACCTCTTCCTCATGTCTACTTACCAAGATGTTCCTGAAATGAAAGATCAGAATATAAATGAAGTCATTGAAGTAATATACAAAGTAGAGCACAAGTTGACAACTTTAAGTGCAATTTAAACATTTATTTTGTAAGCATTATGAATTACAAGTTATTTTTGCCTTCAAAGTGTTTTAAATCCCAAAGTGATAAAACAAAATGGAATGCCTGTTGACTTTTCTTAAAGAGGGTACTTTTATTAAAATCTGTAGAAGACAATTTTTGACATAGTTCCCAACTTCACAACACCTAGTTTCCTGAGATTTACATCTCCAGTACCAAAAATCTCATGAGGAACAGTCCCTAGGAGCAGTATTTATACATGAGATTGCACCGTCTGTGCCGCATTGGTTATGCCAGGGGCGAACATTTGATTCAATTTTAGCCAAATTCCCTCCAATAAAATGGAAAGTGAAGTCAGCAGATACTTTGCACCAGGTCTCTGAAGGTGGTTGGTACTGAGGTGAGGAATCTGTCTGTAGAGAAACAAAACACTTGAACTAGAGAAAGAACAATGTAGGAGATGTAAAAGAGCAGCTGGGATGAGATCTATTGGCTCAAAGACAAAGAAGAAAAGAGATCAAAGAATAACGCCCTGGGTACTCTAGTTACCTCACTTCCATCATGAATCCCCAGTGTACTTTTTACTCCTAGCTTTCGTAAGATAGTTCTGTACTCGCAAAATAAATTCTTCCATTTTGCACAAGTTTGTTCTAAGCCTGTTTCTGTAATATAAAGCCCAAATGTCTAAGACATCATCCCATAATTAACACTTGCAAATACTGGCCACAAAAATATTTTAATATCTTTCAACATTTTAATGCCCATTCAATAGCAAATGTTTTATTTTTTTCTATGCAATTTATCCAAGACACCAAATTGACCTGCGTTCACTGGTATGAATAACAGGCCATATGTTCACAGGTATGATGATGATTTTTTGATTCTGCTGCCTGCTCACATTTCCAAAACAATCAAACAGTAAATTAATAATCAAACATTAATTGAGTACAAAATGTTTTTTAAAAATATTGGAGCTGTGGAGAATGCAAAGAGAAAATAATGCAATTCACATGAGAACACATTGTTTTTCAATAACAGACTATCTCTGATTTGTGAAAAGTAGTGCTCTATTCAGTGAATTTTTAAAAAATGTTGCGAGTCGGGGTAGTTTAAACACACAAATAGCTCCATCTAATTTTCAGTAAGAGTCACACCATACAACAATTTAATCGTCCTTCAGAGAATTCATTATACAGCATTTGGACTTGAAAGTAATTTCCAATGGTTTGAATGGACTTTTCAAAATTATTTATCCTTAAGGCAGAAATAATTGCTTTGTATGTCAGTATTTTTAGTTATAAGCCAAATAAATTAGCTCTGACTGAATTAAGCAGAAAGTGAATTTATCAAATACTAAGTAATACACAGCCTCATGAGAAGGGCTGAAGAACTAAGAATAGAGATGATATAACAATGAATAAAGCTCAAAGCTGTGCTGCAGAACTGATCTAGCGAGGACACTGCCTCTACCCCCAGGCACTATAAACTGGAACTCCCACAACCCAAAATTGGCTGCCACGGTTTTTCTACAGGGCTGTCGACATAGTCAGCGCTCTACCTCAGGAACTTGGTTTCCCTGTACCCGCCACTCTTTCAGATAGAATTCTGTAGCTCCTGTTTTCTTTGCATCATTATTCCCCAATTCAGAGTCTGGCAGAGCATAGCACCCATGACTGTGCTGAGAAATAATGAGTATGGCATTTTCAGCTTCACAGGGAGAGGTGCACTCTACTTGCTCAAAGGTCCAAGGTGTAGCGAACGCCCTTAACATAGAAAGGTGGACACTATCCTGATTAGCCAGAAAGTGTGAGATTGTCTGGTGTGCCCACAAAGAGTACAACTAATGTCGGTGCTGCTCCTCTTTCCGTGTTCTTTTCAATGCTTTTTCTCCTCTCAAGTTGCTTTCTGCGACAGTGATTTAGGGCAAGTGTAGCCAGAGAAATTCTTATCCCAATAAAGGTCACAAGTTGAAAATATTTTTGTTTCGTGTGTTTCACTGGTTTTCAACACAAAAATATGAGCAGGTAAAATAAAATGTATATAGGGGAAACACTGAGGCATAACTGAAGTCGTTTTTTCAAAGTGATCATGTATGTGTAGCTCACAGTGACTGCGAAGATTTTGAGAATCTCTTCGGCAAATGTTTGAGCTATAGAATAGGCTGCTTCCTAAGAGATGAAAGATGTGTACCCCAATTTCCTTAATTTCTAAGGGAAAACACCTAAAAAGTAAAAGAAAAAACCTTCCTCAAATGTACAAATTTGAAGAGTTTATGGGAAAGACCCATTTCATCTGACACGCACGTGCAACGGTGACTATAATTTGTGATTAAGAAGGAAAGATAGAAATTACGCCCAGGAACCTGGGGGCATCAGTAGAAGCAAGTACAGAGATGGATATATTCACGTGAAGGGATTAAACAATAGGTCCTTTGAGCTTCTGATCACTCCTTAAAGGGAGGAGAAGTGAAGGAAAACACAGCCCCGGAAGCTACCCTAGAGAGCCTTGATACTCTCAGACAAAAGGATTCCCTCATTCCTCACTCATGATTATGGTAAAGTTGGCTGTTTTCATTTGTACTCTTCCTAAATTCTATACTTAGTCTTGGCCAGTGAAGTTGGCCGTTTTCTAGGAGTTTGCATTTTCTCTAGTGATAGGAAGAGTTTCAAGCCAAGTGAAATGTGGTCATGAAATTCCCATTTGCTCCTTTCCACTCACATCTCTCCTCCAGCCCTTCCCGGAGATGTTCACACAAAGTGGCCAGGGCCCTTTAAAACAACCAGAAGAGCCACATATGTACAGATGGCACGAGTGTGAATTAATTTTGATTTATTTACTGGTTAATGTAATGTTTTACTCATAATTCTTATTGACATTATTTCTTATATAAAAATACAAATAACCTGAAATATCAGGAAGTATATTGGAAGACAATGTGACTTCACACACCTGGCAATAAAAAAAATCGAGAAACTACATCAGCTTCATGCCTCGTTCTAGAAAAATAATGATAGTTTCCTGCAAAGAGGGGCAAAATTTGCACACAAAATATGTCTCTTTGGTATAAGGATTATCTTGAGCTGGTTATGTGTAAGAAACAGCAGACAGCTTACCCTTCCCCCTCCAAGTGAGAGAGTGGCATGGACACATATACACTACCAAATGTAAAACTGATAGCTAGTGGGAAGCAGCCGCATAGCACAGGGAGATCAGCTTGGTGCTTTGTGACCACCTAGAGGGGTACGATAGGGAGGGTGGGAGGGAGACGCAAGAGGGAGGAGCTATGGGGATATATGTATATGTACAGCTGATTCACTTTGTTGTACAGCAGAAACTAACACACCATTGTAAAGCAATTATAGTCCAATAAAGATGTTAAAAAAAAAAAAAGAAAGAAACAGCAGACACAGGAGAAGCTCTGAAAACAGAGTAGAAGTTTCCCTTTTGTAAGAGTCATTTACTTTTATAAGAGAAATCTTTATTTCTAACTGTGTCTCTCTCTTTGTACCAGGAAGAAAAGGATGACAATCTCCAGAAACGGCAAGTTCTTAAATCTGCATAACAACCATACCCTTGTTTACAGTGTTGTGCCCACAAACCTTCCAAAACTGCCTCCTGACCCCCCAATAGATTTTTTTTACCTGGAGATGGTATTTAAGTAGGTGGCTTGGGCCATTTCAGGGAGTTACTCGGTTTTCCTGGATATCTCCCATGTATGCAGGAGGAATATATGTTATTAAATTTGTTTGTTTTTCTTCTGTTAATCTGTCTTTCATTACTGGGTGGTCCAGTAATAAAACAAGTATAGAGGGAAAATTATTTTTCCTCCCAAAACCTGTTATGGGAAGGTGACATAATTGTTATAGAAAATACTTTGTATTATAGATTTGAAAGTAGTTGAGAGAGACATATATAGAAAGAAGGAGGGATGCAGGGTTAAAAATTTACTTAGTACTATTCAGATACAGAGAAAATGTAACTATTTATGTTCTACAATGGATTTATTTCTTTTTATAAGTCCTTTTCCTGATGAGTTTAGCACTTACAAAGTACAGAAGGTTGGGGGATAGAGCGATGGACCAGGGGGGTGAGGGCACTTTACACTGAGCCACATTCCCTTTCATTTTAAATAACTTTTGTTTTGGATGAATAAGTCATTTTCAGGAAAATGCTCAGCTTTTTTGGACTTTCTTTTCCACCTGGTACTTTTCCCTAAAATGGCACTGAGGCACCTTATGGTGACAGGGGAACAAGAAGGTCTCAGGTTCTTGTGGCTTCTGCAAATTGGCTTTGGTTTCTGGACTCATGTCTACTGAGAGGCAGTTCTTCCAGTCTTACCTGTTGGGGTATATTCTGGCACCCACTGCGAAGGTCCATGGTATCCATCCATTTGTTCCTAGTGACGAAAGTCCTATGTATTTTATAGTCTCTTCCTCTGATCCCTGCACCTGTATTATTCCTCCATCCTTCTTAGCTCCTAAATATTTCTCTGCCAGGACATGCACAAACTTTTGTCTCCTGCATCTCATGCAGGGAAAGCTAGAGGTGCTGCTTCACTCTTATTTATTCAGCCACCATCTTCAGCAAAGGCCAGAATATTGCTCTAGCTCTATATCATATATGGAGCTGAGCCAAATGCCAAGGTTCCTTAGAGACCCACAGGTACCCTTACACGAGACGAAGAGGTCTTCTCACACATATGGATATTTCCACAGCACCCTCCCACTTGAAGGGGACTGATCCGGGGACAGAAAGAAATAGGAATTTTAACATTAGCATCTGACTTACTGGCATTCCCTTCTCCTTCATGTAGACATGGGTCAGAAGGAAGTCTCCCTTTCTCCTTGAAATTCTCATTTGCAGAGATTTCACTTATGCCATATTCTTAGTTCTCTCCATCCATGGTTTATAGTAACCTTGAAATAAAACTTGACAGGACTGTTTCCAATACAAAGAAGAATTAAAAATTTCAAAGAATATATCTGTAATGGCTTAATATCCAAAAATGATGATTAGCTAGACCAGTATATTAATATTAACTGGGTATCTATCTGGCTATATACCATTTGCCCATCCAGTCTTTCATCCATCTAACTATCTATCTACAACACTAAGCTACCTAGACACATATATGTAATACCAGAGCTTGAAAAAAAAGAATTTAACATATCCAAAAATCTGTAAAAGACCATAAATTCCTTATAAAAGAAATGAGTTCACAGCAATGAAAATTTATTCATAATTATGTAATATTGTCATTCAAAAATACTTATTAATCACCTACTGTGATGGTTAATATATGTGAACTTGGCTAGGCCATGATACTCACACATTTGGTCAAACATTAGGGTAGATGTTGCTGTGGGGGTATTTTTTAGATAAAATGGACATTTAAGTCAGTAGACTTTGAATAAAGTAGTTTACAATCATAATGTGGGTGGGTCTCATCCAACCCAATTAAGAGAAAAAGGAATGACATTTTTGAGGAAAAGGAAATTCTGCCTGCAGACTGTCTTTGGCCTGGAGCTGCAAAATCACCTCTTCCCTGGGTCTGTAGCCTGCTGGCCGACCTACAAATTTTGGACTTGCCAACCTCCACAATCCCAATGAATTATTCTTTAAAATAAATCTTTCACTCTCTCTCTCTCTGTATACACACACACACACACACACACACACACACACACACATATCTCCTATTGGTTCTGTTTCTCTGCAGAACCCTGAGTAATGCAGCTACCTTTCCTACTTCAAGAGATGCAGGGATGAATGTCTTCATTAGATAATTGTCCACGTTGGAAAGCAGACTCCAAATAGATTCAGTTCAACCAAGACCTTGAAGAGATTTATATTTAGTTCTCAAAATAATTACCCCATGTTATCTTATATAACCCTTTCAAACTGATAACATAGGTGATAAAGTGCGTATCATCTATAAATAGGGGAAACATAGGCTCAAGGATTTTAAGTAATCCAGCAAGAATTATATATTTAATATAATATATATTAAAACCAATATCATATATATTAAATATAATATATTTAATATATAAATTAATATATCAAACTGATATATATTTAATATATTAAAAATTAAGAAATGGAAAGATTTTTTTCAGATTTGTTTATTCAAAAAAAATTTCATGGAGGAGCTTTGGATCTGAAAATAATAAGTAGGCAAATTGCAACTGACATTCCGCAGGAGAAGCGAAAAGGAGACTGTGACAAAAGAAACCGGGTAATGAACATTTACACTGCTTTACACACACTGCCCATTCTTCAATAGCACAATTAAAAGCAGACTATGTGCCTTACAACTGGTGTATTTAGAAAGCCATTACAATCTTCAAACACTAAAAAGGAAAGAAAAAAAACAAAGAGCATTTTTAAAGCAGTTATAACACATTTCAGCCATTCACTGGGTTCTCAGATCAGACTGAAAACTGAAAGTTCACATCTACCTGAAGTTGCTTCTCTAAGATCACTGTTCTGAGAGCTTTACAACCATTTCAGAAGCTTCTTCAAGTCCAACTCAACAAGAAATTTAAATCTACCATAAATATCTGTGCTGTGGCATCATGATCCTGTGTACCTTGTAACTCTGTGGCAACAGGCATTTAAAATTCCAAATCCTAGAATTTTGCAAGATGTTTCAGAAATGGAAGTGTAATTGAGTATACAATGCTGTGTCCTAGGGCAACAGTTCTAAACCTTAATAAATATAACATGTAGACATCATCATTTATTGCAGCATAAAGTAATCTTGTCTACAGGCAACTGGCTGTCTCTATAGAAATTCAGCGAGCATATTGGGCCAAAGCAGGTCCCAGCAATGGTACAGGGACCAAACACATCTCAGCAAACATATGCCTGTTAGCTATGCAGATATCTACTGCAGATTCTGGCTGCACAGCGCCTAACAAGCAATGCCAGCAGCACTGGCCTCAGTAAAGGCACAGGTCATAAGCCAGCATTGGCAGCCTCAGGGTACCTACGCTCCATTTAACTATAGCTTTAAACTTTGCCTCGTACGCCTACCGCAGGGTAAGCAGATAGCATATGCTGGCAAGTCTCAAGGGCCTTACTAAGCAAGTGCAACAGAAGTAAGGATTCAAGAAAAGCAAAGAAAAAACAAAGGGAGTTTTTATAGTCCTTTTATATATTGATGGTTAGAGCAATGTTTCCTGTTTTTAAACTGCAGAGCATTAACGAGACCCTAGGCGTAAAATGGTTAGGACATTACCTGGTCAGCCAGTATGTGCTGCCCAAGATGTTAATATTCACACAGAGCCAAGAAAGGATTGCGGAGGATGAGATTTGGATTCAAGTGCTTGTCCCACAGTGTTGAATATCACCCCCACCACGCGGTCTCCATTTCGCTTTTCATTGTTTAATTACATAAGAGGAAGACTCTTTCCCAAGGAGGCAGGCTATTTTTAAGCCTAAGCATTTTCATAGTAAGAGGCAGTAGAAACATTTCCTAAAACACAGGATTGAAAATATTTACAGGAGAGTATCCATGCTCAGTCACTAGATGGAGCTCACACTCAATTCAGTTTTGGGGTGTCAGAAACATGACTCAAAGTCAACATGAGGATGAAAATGCTTTAAATGTGTTGGATAGGAAAGAAAGGCGCTTAAAATAAACCTGGTGATTGGGGATGCCGTTATACAAATTTCCAGATTTTGCAAGAGGGTAGCTATGTCTTTAATTCTACTCTCACTTCAGAAATTCCTGGTAGGCTATATGCAATAACATACTTGGAAATGATTTGGACTGGACAATGGAAAAAGATAATTTTCAGCCTTGGAGTTGGATTGATTAATATACTGCTCTGACCTAGTTCAGAGCCCTCTGGGAGTGCTGTTCTAGAGGCAAAATCCATCTGCCTGTTAACCTCAGGAGGATAACCAGAGGAGGCCTCATGAAGGTGGGTACATTCTGGCTGGAGAGACTGCTGATGTCCTCCATTGAGGGAGGAAGCAAAGCCCCTGACTGACTTCAGGTCAGGGGCCAGCAAACCTTTCCTGCCAAAGCCAGACAGTATATATTTTCGGCTTTGCAGGCCAGATGGTCTTTGTCACAAGTACTTGATTCTTCCAACATGTAGTGCAAAAGCAGCCATAGGCAATATGTAAACAAACGAGTATGGCTGTGGCCAATGAAACCTTATTTATGGACACTGACATTTGAATTCCACTTAATTTTCATCTGTTACAAAAATTATTCTTTTTTTTTTTAACCATTTAAAACACTGAAGCCCCTTCTTATCTCCTGGGCTGTACAAAAACAGGCAGCAGGCTAGAATGGCCCATAGGCTGCCATCTTCTGATCCCTGTACTAAGTTAAAAGGTAAGTCCAGTGTGTTAAGGTGGAGCTATTTTTATCCACCTGTGATGTTTCCTTTTTTTGCTGAGAGTCATCTGTCAAAGTTATACCTCTGGCCTCTTGTTTTACCCCTTACTCCTTCTTATGGAGGTAGACTTACCAGATTGGTGGATCATACCATTAGTTGATATTTCTCAGTTGCACAGAACTAAGGTATTGAAGGTCCTAAATTGCAGGTAAATAGTCACTGGCATCTATTCTTACTACTTGTCTGAGGCAGTGGGAGTCAATAACCGGGGCAGGTGTGTCCCGTTTGCAGACTTAAACTTTCCCTCAGGAGTTCTCAAACAGACTTTGTTTTAGTCCTCTCCAGCCAGCCCACGTTATCAGGGGAAACTGACTGGATCCTGATTAGACCTGAGCCATCATTTCCAAATCCTCCAATAGTAACCGGTTCAGGAAACTTCGCTTAAGGCCAGGGAACGTTTGTAATATGTGATGGTAAATGTTACTAGTTTAGGGATGGGCACAGTGACCTGAGTTGACTCAAATCTTTTTCCAAAGTCAGAGGACATGTTTTTCTTTTCTGTCACTGGATATGAACAAGAGAGCATGTTGCCATGTAATTCATGCTGGCATTTATCTTGTGACCATAAAGGAAGCAAACCCGAGGACAAAGCTGGTATGCTGAGGACACAGAGCTGAGAGAGACGGTGAAAGCTTCCATAGCTCTGACTCATACATGAGGAGAACCCAACTTACCTCTGGATATCTTGTTTTGTGAGAAAATACATTTCTGTGTTGTGTAAGATTTCTGTAGCTTATAGCTATAATAATAAGCTACTTATAAGGGGACAGAGGGTGATTTTAGATTTGTTTTTTTTCACTGTATAAATACATTATTAGTGAAGAAAAAAAGATAAAAAGCCCACCCTCAAGAAACAACCAAGGTTAGCATATTATCATGTCATTCCAGATGTTACCCTAGGTATACACACACATGCATGTATTTTACATTAACAAATATATACTACGCATAATGTTTCTTTTATTTTTAGCAAGTTAGAAGTTTTAAATAGTTTTAGATCTACAGAAGAGTACAGAGTCTTCCCATATACCCCATACCCAGTTTATTACCTTAGGATGGTATATTTATCAAAATTAATAAACCAATATTGATATATTATTGTTAACTAAAGTCCATACCAAATTCATATTTTGTTAGTTTTTACCTAATGTCCTTTTTCTGTTCCAGAATTCCTTCCAAGGTGCCACACTCTACATAGCTGTCATGGCTCCTTTTTGGCTCCTCTTGGCTGTGATAGTTTCTGAGACTTTCCTTGTTTTTGAAGAGCTGGATGGTTTTGAAGAGTACAGGTCAGGTATTTTCTAGAATGTCAAAGTGTTTGGTTTCACTGATTTGTTTTCTCATAGTTAGACTGGGGTTATGGTCTTATGGTCTTCCACAGAGGTAAACTGCCATTTTTATCACGTTAGGTCAAGGATATACAGAATCAACATGACTTATCACTCTTGATGTTAACCTTGATCACCTGCTGAAGTAGTGTTTACCAGTATAAAGTGTATACTTTTTTCCCCTTTCCGTATTGTACTCTTCGGAAGGAAGTCACTATGCATAGCCTATACTTAAGTTGTGTGGAGTAAAGTTCCACATCCTTGAGGGGTCTCTACATAAATTATTCGAAATTCTTCAGCAAGGGGGAGATTTATCTATTCTCCCCTTCATTGATATGTAATGTATTTAGCACTTTTTTTCCCATGAAGCGATTTGTTAAGTCTTTTCATGTCAATAATGAAAAGATCCACATCATCATTTAATTAGCTGCCTAGTATTCCACTACATGTATGTACCATAATTTATTTTTATCACTTTCTTATTAACATTCAAATTATCTTCCTTTTAACTATTATAAACACTACAATATATATTAAGAAACTTGAGAAATTCATGGGAAGGATCATGCCACAGATGTGAGCTGAGTTTAAAGAATGTCAGAAATTGTGAAGAGATGGACTATCTCAGAGCTGGGGACACACCTAGATATCTAAGTAACCATGTCTGTGACCCAGCACTAGAGGCCACTTACGGCACAAGTATTGAGAACCTGGGATGATCTCAAATTCGTAACTACATCTCAACTACATCTCAAAGACGCTCCAGAGAGTTCTATGCATTACCACGGCAAGATTTGGAGGCACAGAAGCATTATATTAAATTTGAGAGTTAATTGTTTGTAGCCAAGAAATCCTAAATTAAATCACAGTCTTCACTATAACCCTGAGTGTATCTCAGACTCAGGAATGAGGAGGAAAGAGGTGTCCATGGCTACCCTTTGGGCACAGGATAGCCAGCATCTCAGACAGAGGTAGGGAGCTGTCCATAGTGAATATTCCTCAAACACCAATAAGTGACTCTGATAAGTGAGTAACAATGGGTAGGGATGAACGGGTTAAATCTTTCCAGTTCATCTTTCTCCCAGAGCCATCTCAGGGCTCAGGTTGAAGACAGTACTTACTTAGTTACTTCTAGTCCCGCAGAGAGGGTCACACGTGGGATTGTAGTAGTCATTTTGTAAGCCTCAGCAAGGCGAGGGGGATTCATTGATCATGCCTGGATTGACGAAAACATCAGGACTTAAACAAAACCTGACCTTTGACATAGTTGGACTGAAGAACAGCATTTGTTGACAGGCTGCAACCCTAAGGCTTTCATTGGTGGTTGAACACACCCAAGAGAGGTCCTCAAACCCCAGTCCTAGTATTGCAGAAATGGACTTTGAGGGCTCAGCAAGCCAAGCTTGTGAGTGCCTCTATAGGCTGGAGAGAAGAATGATGCTTATCTAGAATCCAAAATGGGTGGAAAGGAACAAACAGACAGGTGCTGGGGGAGAGAGTGCTGCTCTTTTGCCTTTCCCTCCTTTGCATCCAAATACAAACTCCACCCAGTGAAGGCTTTACATCTGAAATCTCTGACCAGCACAACTGATAGACACAAAAACTTAAGTGAGAAGAAAATCTCAAAGACAACGACTTCTGAAATAATTATATCACATTATATCTGCTTAAGAGGTAAAATATTTCTTTATAGCTTCTCTTATTATATGTATTTTTTTTAACTGAATTTGATTTTTCACCTAGTTCTGTTAAATAAAATTCCTTATATCACAGCAGAAAGGCCAAATGCCTGCAAAGGAACTCAACAAAAATTAAAAACAAAGAAACATTACGGCATGTCTTATTTTATAGAAAAGGAGAAAATATCATCTATTTTTATGAAACAAATTTTCCATCTCTTGGACTTTTACATAGTACTGACTCTAAACATTTTAAAATCCACATTGATTTCTTACAGCAACGTGAGTAAGATCAAATCCCTGGAAACCAGGTTGAAATTAAGCTATGTATCTGTTCCATTGATTATTACCCCAAGATTCAAAATGAAACTATGACTGGAGTGGGCAAAGGAATGAGTATAACATAATTAAAATTGATAAATGAAATATAAAATAGATAAATATAAAACTACTAAATTGTAGTACTTATGATTACAGAACCATGACCATGTGAAATAAATAGTTCTACAAGAAAATGCAATGAGAAATGAAAAAAGAAGTTGGGAGTTTAAGTTTGCAAAGTTCCTTATTTTGCATAACAAAGAGTCAATAGATAATGTATAAATCTGAAAATGCAGCTTAAGGAAAAAAATATGTTTTAATTCACATTTCTTTAATATTATCTTCGTATTTTTCTCCTATGTTTAGAGGGATCTATCTTTAGGAATTAATATCTTTTAGTGTAAAGAAACATTGATTTAAAGCTCTGTGATTCCTTTTGCTTTATTTCAATTTCTTCTAGTTCTATGTCATGTTAACTTTAATACATTTAAAATTTTAAAATAACATGACGAGTATGATCACATTTTATCTTTCTTATTTACATCTGTGTTTATAGATGCAAGAGGTCTGAAATGGTGTTTGTAAAAAACTGAGGACGAATATTCCTCGACAGTAGCATTTGGGGGAATTGTTACTTCTTTTTTAGACTTCTTCCAATACTTGTATGTATTTCTTGAATTGCTAGAATTAATATGTGCCCCTAAATACATAGATGCATATGTGTATAAATAAATAGATAGATATATGTGCCACACCTTTTGTATATACACATCCATAGATATGTAAATAAATATAGTCTAGAAAAATTAAGTTAAGGTTTTTTTCCTGGGAGGAGGGGAGTGGTATTAGGGAAGGGCAAAAAGGAATGATCACTTTTTACTCTTTATATACTATTTGCATTTAATCATGTATTACTTTTGTGATTTTAAATGTCTAATTTTTAATCAAGAAAAGAGAGAAGTTAAATTTTAAGAAGGGTACTTTTCTCCATCACATGCTTGATTTTCTTATATTGGTTAAAGCTCAAAGAAAATGTTGGGATATTTGGTAAGGTCTGCAACCCAGCTGAATGGAGGGAAAATATGTACCTTAGAGGTTGTTTTATCAAACAGGGCTTGGGCCTTGGAGTTGTGTGTTCTGTATTTCCACGGATTGTCTGAGAGTTCCTTTAAACACAAAATGCCCTATGTAGGCCTAGTGCGTCCAGATCTACTTAATTGAAGAGAAGTTTGAGTAGTAGTTATAGAGTAACATATATGCTTTGTTGGGCAAACATATTTTTGCTCAAGTGACAGATTGGGAAAAACCTAGCTAAAATATTCCCCAAATATTTTTTAAAAGGATATTCACATGTTGAATCAATGAAATTAGTTCAAAAAACTTCCTTTTCTTTGTTACTGATTCACGATAGAAAGAAAAACCTTTTCTTTAGAGCCTGATAGAGTACATTCTAACTTAAGTCAAACTTTACTCTTTTCTTTCACTACATAATGTTCAATTGTTAGTTTGAATCATGAGCACATTACCTAGATTACATGAGTTTTAAAGAATATGTAATTATATTTGCAATAACAACTACTGGCTTTAAAAAAGGCCTATAATACTGAAAACTCATGTAAATGTGTTTTCAGGCAATTAGAGAATGGTGCCATTAAAATGGTTAATCTATTTTACATTTTTAATTTTTAATTTAAAATGGGGTTTTAAATTTAATGAATCCATTTTTATTTGCCTTCAAAAAACAAACGTACACATATTCTCCTGTTTTCCAATAGATGTCAGTATCAAAAAAGTAAAGAGCAAGTCTAGTCATTTAATATAATTGTCTTTCAGTATAAAGGAGAATATTCTTTTCCCTTCTTTCTGGTTTCATGTACTCAGAATTTCTAGAGCTGGTCTAAGCAATCCAACAAGGGACAGTAGTTTTAAAATACATAATGGTTATTATTTTTGGGGGGGGGGCAGGTAGGAATTCATGTAGTTAGTGTAGGTAGGAATTATGGTACATGAAATGGAAGAAAATACTAGGGAAACATCTGAGTGTTTTCTAGATAATCCCTATTTCTTTCTTTGTGTCTCTTCTCTGTATAAAGATCTAATTCCTCCTTGTTAGTTCCCATTTCCAAATGTTAATCCACAAATGATTTTCTGTTCAAAAAGGAGCTTACATATTTTCACATGGCATTTTAATCTTTGAAATGCACCATGTCTTTTTTAAAATAATAACATCACTAGTCTTTATCTCCATTCCGTTTTCACTATCACAGAACTTTAATTTACCTTAAATGAAACATCATATTAAGAATAAGTATTAATTACTAGAGTTTTCAAATTAATTCAGCAACAATATACAGAATTCAAGGCTGGAGAGAATTGAGGATCTAGAATTTTGTCAAAAATGGGAAGGAATTTTACTCTGAAATTTGTATTTAATCATATGTTATCAGTATAAATTAATTCCTAACAGATTTTAACATGGTATGTAAATCGCAGAGCAGATCCATTACAGACTCATGGAACTTCTGAACTAAGGTCATGAGGAAGCAATGGTGTCACCATACACAAAGAGCAGAAGTGCAATGGCATTGGGAGGAATGGCTAACAAATTCAGGTCATGCCTGTCATTTTGTTTCATTCCATTACACTTATCTAACTTTACCTTTTTCTACTTTTAGACTTCGGAATTTGTATCTACTTAATTTACCAAGAGAGAAATGAAAAAGGATCTCATGCCATCTGCACTCTTCAAAATCTTAGAGACTAAAGGACATGAAAGCATTGCTTTTAATAAGATTAGGTTCATGCATTTGAAACATGCCACAAACAAATAAAAAAAGTTAATACCTGAGTTAATAAAAAGAAAGAAAAAGGTGTTTCTCATAGTTCGCACAAACTCTGTTCTTTACGAACTCTGGTCTTTCTCTTAAATTAAGTGCTTTTATTTTTATAAGAAAATTCACATTGTTTTTTTAAAAACTCAAAGAGCATAAGAAGGGTTACCAGGGGGTAAGCGGGGCAGAGGGATAAAATGGGACATTGGGATTGACATATACACACTACGGTATATAAAACAGATAACTAATAAGGACCTACTGTATAGCACAGGGAACTCTACTCAGTACTCTGTAATGGCCTATATGGGAAAAGAATGCAAAAAACAGTGGATATATGTATATGTATAACTGATTCACTTTGCTGTACACCTGAAACTAACACAACATTGTAAAAAACAAAAAAGAGAGCATAGGAAGGATTATATAGTAATGAAAATAATAATACAAGATAATGAAAATGAACAGTGTCTTCCCAGCTCACCAAAAGTTCTATTCCTTCAGAAGCAAATCCTCTTACTATTTTCTGGTTTCAATTTCACTGGTATTTATTTCAATCTTTAAATTCTCTTTTATAACACTTTTTTTTGGGTTCACAAAACATATACATTGTCTATTGATTTCTTCTTATAATAAGAAAGTAATTGGCTCACATTTGCCACCTGCTACATCTCCTTTCCCCCTCTACATCAGAAAACTTTCTTAAACCTCCATTTTTCATCCATTTTCCATAAACAGCATCTTTTAACCCCTCTCTCTGTAAAATGGAAGACATTAGAGCTTCCACCAATATCTCCACTTCTCTCTATCCCCTCCCCACTCCCTATTTGCTTTCTGATTCTCTTGTTTTACAATGCTAAAGTTAAAGATATATACATTCTCTTCAATAGCCATAGTTACATTGTACACTATTTCTAAGAAGCATTCTAGGAATAAATAAAGATGCTTTACTACCTTTCTTTCTTTTGGGGGTCCTTATCCACTCCTGTGTCTCTCAATAGCAAAATTTGGGGCAAAGTTAAAATTAATTTTATATTTATACCCCAAGAAATCCTCAATTATTCCCAAGATCATATTACCTAAGTATTCCACTCCTTTCACGTCTCCTGACTCTGCAGACCTCCTTTCTGTTCCAATCTCTGTTCCTGGTACTTGGCTTCATCCTGAAAAATCCTCTTACTGCCTTCTTGGAAATGTTGAATCTATTGTTTCCTGGACCATATTTTCCTCTTTCTTGGTTTATTCCTTGTTTTGCCAGAGCACTTCGTTGAACAACTCACTAAGAAAGGAATTTTCCAGGGAAAGCTTTTCTGAATGACTTAAGTGTCTTTATTCTATCTACCTACTTCACTGATAGATTGACTGATTTGGAATTCTAGGTTAAACTTCATTTTCCCTCAGTCCTCTGAAGGCATTGTTGCGTTGTCTTCCACCAGACTATTGCTATTGAGAAATCTGAAAAACGTTTGGTCCATAACCTGGTCTTTCTCTCCTGAAACACTTAGGAGCCTTACTGCACAGAAATTTCATGGTGATGTGTCTAATTATAGATTTTTTTTGTTGTTTTTGTTGTTCCTGTGTGTATAAGTTGGTGGGTTTTTTGTTTGTTTTGTGTGTTTTTTGGCGGCTTTCCTCCTCTATCTAGTGTTTCTTGATGAGAAAGAGGCTGTAGTAAAAATGACTATGTACTTTGTCCACAAGTAGAGATTCTTGCCTCCCCTACTTAGGCTGCATGTAAACAGTCAAGGAGCCTTGTGTTAAGTTTTGGAACGATTAAAGGCCAAAATGAAGTAGGCTTTGTTCTGGGGTACCAACTCCTAAATTTTTCAAAGTTCATTAGAGAAAAATTCTCATTTTATTTTTCTGGGGCAGAATCACCTGGCTCTTGGCATTTCAATGCAGAGAAGTCTTCCACATAAAATTTTAATGAATTCTTATTTTAATTCCCACATTTCATTCCTATCCATTTCTATCTGTTGAGATTCCTCAGGGACAAATCTCCTTTTTTCTTATTTAGAGGCACGCCATTCATATTCTTCACTGGGCCCTATGCCAGACTACTTTACCAGTCACTACTTACCCATGAATTGGCTCTCACCTCCCCAAAGCTTCTAGCTTTCTAATTCCTCCCCTCCTATTCTCTTCTTTATTTCTAGATACATACTTTTTTATTCTATTACTCCTAAAGGAATAGATTTTTAGGAGGGAAAGGAGATAGACTTGTAGGTTCAATACATCGTTTGATATTGGAAGGCTCCCTTGTTTTTTTTCTTTAATATTAATATTCATTATAACATAAAATTACCGGAGTTTTGGATATCTGTGTTTTGATTCTGATGACTGTTTGTTGTATTTAGTTTTAATATAGGCAGCTCCTAAGAAAGAAAACAGGAAAACAGGAAACTTTGTTACGTTGTTAACAGTGAATGAGTACAACTCAGGGATTTCCAAAGCTTCTGAGGCTGTTGTCGATAGAACTTATAGCTAAGGACATACAACTATATACAACTATGTTCACAGCAGCATTGTCACAATAGCCCAAAGGTGGAAGCAACCCAAGTGTCCATCAGTGGACGAAAGGATAAACAAAATGTGGCATATGCATATAATGGAATATTCAGCCTTAAAAAGGTAGGAAACTCTGACACGATACAACATGGATGAATCTTGAAAACATTAGGCTAAGTGAAATAAGCCTGTCGTGTAAGGACAAATATGGTATGAGTCCACTTTTATGAGGTGCCTAGAATACTCAAAATCATAGAAACAGAACATAGGGTGGTGGTTTCCAGGTACTGGAGGAAGGAGGAAGGGAGAGTTAGTGTTTAAAGGTTACAGAGTTTCAGTTTTGGAAGATGAAAAGTTCTGGAGAAGGATGGGGGGATAATTACACATCAATGGGAATATATTTAATGCCATGGAACTGTACACTCAAAAATGGTTAAATTGTCAGTTTTATATTATGTGTTTTACCACAATAAAAAAATTAGTAAAACATATTGGAGAATGTATTTCTTTGGTTCACATATGCTTTTCATTATTGATCATGATGGCACATATTAGCAATTGAGAAGGGTTCTATCTTTATATGTCTACTTTACCCTTTTAATATATTTTCCTTTCTTCCCCCCTGACTTCAGAGAAAATAAAATTGCTCATATCCGAAACCCACACAGTTGGAAGAAGATCCAAGTAAATGGATCTCATGGTCCTCATCCATTCTGCCGGGTGAAAGAGAACAACGGACCAGGTGTCTGAAGTTGGCAAGTGTTCATTTTTTTACTACCTCTCATGATATTCTGATGTTTCAATTTCCAACATATAAAATGTTAATTTCATGATTTAGATGAATCACTTTCCTTGGGGAAAAACCACACTTAAACACCTTTATTTGTCTAGATTTTGTTCTTGACTTTCAGTTCAGTGAGAGATGATGTAATATATCAGATTCTAGATTCAAATACTCCTGGTTCTCGTTCGGATCCTTCCATTTAACCACCATATGACTTTTAGCAAGGTGCTTACTCTCTCAAAGGCTCAGTGTTCTCAGCTATAAAATGGACATAATGACTACTTACTAGTGTGGATGTGAAGATCCAAGGAGTTAGTGCACAAGGCAAGAAATTGATAACCTGTTAGCATCTATGACATATTTGGGGGCCAAACTGCAGTTAGATTAGAGTGAATTAGGCCTTTTAGCATCATGGAATTATATTCAAGTAAAAACCCATATAAAATCAATTGTCTTTAATGCCATGAGGGGCACAGAAAAGACAACATAGGGATTTTTTTCCAGTTTATTAAATACAAAAAATTACAATAAAATTGCAAGTACAGTTTTCTAAAATGTGATTGTCTTTGTTAAGCCCATTTTGATTAGACAGAAAACAGCGTGTTCTAATAATTTGCTTAAAATCTGTTAAAAGTAATACCTCCTGGGGAAACAGCCTTTAATTTAATCTCCCCCATCTCCACCAATCTGAATATTTTAACAATTATCCTATATTTAATCTCCATCTCAAATATCAGAATGCTCATTTGAATTTGAATTTCTGAAGCTTTAAAAGAAATAAAATGGTATTTCTCTTTGGAGAAAGGCAAAGGAAGGAGGGAAGGAAGGAAGGAAGGGAAGGAGGGAGGAAGGAGAGAAGGAATGAAGGCAAGAAGGAAAGAAGGAAGGAAGGAAGGAGAGAGAAAGAAAAAAAGATTATTTTATAAAAAGAATCATGAGAGCTACAAATTGTTTTATTGTGTGATACTGGCATTAACAATAAAATTTTAAAAATCTATTCTTTTAAACTTTCCCCAGAATATAAAGTTCAAAAAAATTCTGTAAGATTAAAATTCATGAAAGCATTTCTTTTATATCCATATTATAATATACTTTACTTTATCATCTTTAAAAATGCCTCCAAAGTGGACATCATCTTATTCACTGTTAATCTTCAATGCATATTTTGGTTGAATATTGATTTTAACTAATTTTATCAGTCCCTTTCAGAAAAATAAATTGAAAGGTATGATACATTTAAGTTAGAAAATCTAATGTCTTTCAGTTTGCTTGCCCGTTTTTTGGCAGTAAACACATTGGGTCTCAACTTCATTCTAACTTTATGGTATTTTGTTGAAAAGGCTCCTTATGAATATATTTCTGTTTCTGGTAGCTGAATGAATGAGGCCTAGGATTTCTGAGTATGCCTGACATCTCCTAAACCACATACTTTGGCCATGTATGATATATGGCTCCAGGATAAGTAGTTCTTTCATGAAAGACAGCAGGGCTTCTGCCTTGTGACTGCCAGTCTGCATCCCAAGGAGGCTACCCTTCTCATGGATGCCAGGTGTGAGCTGTGAGGGGTGAAGGCAGATGATTTGTCTGAAACTTAATCATATCCAGGGCTAGAACTTTCTTTTTGAAGATTAGAGCCCAAAAGCCTTGTTCAGTAAGGCTCTGAACCAATGATGAAGAGTGAAAACCATGATCTCTAAAGAATATGTGTCTTGTTTTCTATGAGAATAAGGTTAAGAGAATTTCAATACCACTGCACTTAAGAGACTTTTTATATTGGCCTAGAATCAAAATTAATTAAGTAGGTTCCAAAAGTTCATGGTATGTATTCTTCCTGTCCAATCTTCTAAATATAGCTCTGTCCCATATAATTTTAAAAATTCTGTATACTGAATTTTAACTGTCCTCATACATAAGCTACTTAGTGGGCAAGATGTCCAGACCCACATGCTATAGACGAAAACAAACCAACCCCCAAAACTCATCTGTGAGCATTTACAGGTATGTATATCAATATTCTTGTTGATCTCAATACCTTGGTCATTACAGCTGGAGAGTCTCCCCTTTACTGGAAAAGTCAAGTCTAAGGCTGGTTATTTTTTTCACTAATATTTTGTTGGTAATTTGCCACTTGGTAAAACTGGCTTTAAGAGTTCCAGAAAACACTTGGCTCCCAACAATACAAAGGACCATTGCAAGCATTTCTGGTTAGTGGTGATTGAATGCAGATTGCAGGATTGTTTTGCTAGACCACATTATTCTTTCAAATGTTTCTCCAGTAGTCGCATATTACTTTCTAATGATAATCATTTGCATTTTCAAAGCCCATTTTTGCCCCTGATGTTTTATGAGGAATTTACTCAGAGCTCATCTCTGTCTTCACTGTGCTTCCCCTGGTTTGAGCGGAGGCCTGCAGCTTCTGGGCTTTGGCATAGCCATCGTAATAAATGGCTGCAAAGGACCAGTAGGAAGAAACCCATGAAAACCGCCCAGCATAGGCTCTATAGCAGGTGATGGGCAAAGCAGAATGCTATCATTTCCCATACTCACCGAAAAAGAAAAAATGAAGGGTGTGCTATGAACTCTATTTCAACACCATACTTAAAAACTGTTTTTCTTAAGCATGTTACTGCTCTTAGTCTCCTTATGTAATGGAAAAGGTAAACAGAAGGCTAGGCAAGTCAGTTGGATGTTTGGGCCTAGCCAGCTCCCAGTTTTTATTTTCGTGTCTGCTGCTTCCGCCCCCATATGCTTCTTTCTCTCCACTTCTGGTGGTCAAAGGCCTACTCTGCAGATGTTTCTCCCACACAGTGGAAACATTCTCTAATGTGTCTGTACACTTCCCTTCTCTGCTCATATGGGAAAAGGAAAAACTGGAGAGACATCATGAATTTCTGGATTGGTCTTATTCCCTTTTGTGCCTTTCAAAAGTGCTGAAACAGAGAAAAAAATTACTTTAGACCTATTCACCTTTCCCACACTGCTTGCTACAGAAATTGGTTTATAAAGTCATTGTTTTTACTTTTAAAAAGTAAATAAATAATCTTATCGTACCATCTTTCAGAAGTCTCAAGACAGCTAGTCTGTGTTAGAAAACTGTTATAATTTGTTTAAATTGTATTGTTTTTTAAAATAAGAGTGATAAATGCTGCAGACTTGGGAAATGAGACTATCTATGGTTTATTATACATAAAGCATATACGTAGATTGCATCCTGGAATTTTCAAATAATTTTCATAAGGAGATGCTCTTCCCTATTTGCACAGCGGAGGACGGGACCAGTATGCTGAAAACGCAGGACTCACAGAACACAAAAGAAAACAGTTGCTTTAATTTTCTCCACTCCCCCCCCATTCTCTCTGTAAAGCCCAAGCCATTTCTCTGCCCTTGGATGATACCTTGAGCAGCATCCATAAATGACCCGAGTTCTCTTTGAATCTATTTCCTTTAGTCACTTTAGTCATAAAGATATTCTCTGTTCAAAAATTAATATGCCAATGTCTCTGTTTGAAAACCAACTCTGAACTTTATTAGAGGTTCTTCCTCTCCTGTGACCCCTCCCTCCCGATTTGGCCTGCTGCAGGTGAGAAGTATGTAGTGAACCTGTGAGTGTGTGCTGTGTGCTGTGTGCGTGTGTGCGTGTGTGTGTGTGTGTGTGTGTGTGTGTGTGTGTGTATGTGTCCTGTAGGAGGGGTATTGGGGTTTTGATCTTGGTTTCTCTTTACTTTATCACGTCTTCTCTCCTGAAGCCCAGAGCTTGGTCATGGTTGAAGCATAAGGGTCGGCAAAGAGCTTTCCTGGCCACCACTGATTTCCTGCTATTTCCCCACACCCTGTGGGGAAAATAAGACTAACTGTCCACTAGGATCTCTCAGGTCAATTCCTGACAAGGGTGATGCCTTCCCAACTGCTGCTCCTGGCTCCACCCTCATGTCACCATCGGGCTGTACGTCTCCAGCATCTCTCAACCGGCATCCTGTCCCCCCAGCTGTCCTATGCCAGCTCTCACACTCACTGTGGCCTTCTAGTTCGTGGGAAAACTTGCAAACGAGACCCGGTGCCATGAGTGTGGTTACTTCCCAAATGCAGCCACTGCCCACTTGGCCAGACAGAGATGGGGCAGACAGAAGTCCACTGAAGCATGCCACAAACTTCAGAGGATGAATAGCTAGCTCTTAATTGGCCTCTCTGAAGCTTTGCTTACGAAGTTTGAGGGAAGGGGAAGGAAGCACTGCCAACTTTTCCCATGTGAAGCGAGGGACAGGTGGAATCTTCACTGCATCAAGCTCTCTCCAGAAATTCTCTCTCCTATCCTCATTTCCTAAACTCACAAATCTCCTTTTGTGTGAGGAATTAAGAGTCTTAGCATGAATTTAAGACAGTGGAGGTCTTTCATGGTTTTCTATAATCTCACTTTGGAATTTAGGATTAGCTGGTAACTATTATCTTGGGATTCAGCCAAAACTGAGATTGAAAGATATTAGTTTTACCTTGGGTAAATATGTGTTCTTAAATAACTAGGGAGTTCATTAATTCACTCATGACACATACTTATTGAGCACCTCCTGTGTGTCAGTCATTATTTGAGTAGCTGGGGAAACAGGACTATAAAACTATAAGAAATCCCTGCTCTCACAGACACTTAGTGGAGTGTACTAAGTATTCTCTGTTGATTTAAATAAAATAAACAAGAAAGATAAGTAAAACTAAAGCATGCAAGTAATAAGGAGAAAAATAAATAGAAGAACTCTTTTGGGATGTGTGTGTGTGTGTGTGTGTGTGTGTGTGTGTGATTTTAGTGAGAGAAAACTTCATTAAGAAGGCATTTGATTAAAGACCTGTTGAGGTTAGAGATCAAATCATACAAACAATATCAGTTTGCTAGGGCTTCCACAGCAATGTACCACAAACTGGGTGGCTGAAACAACAGAAATTTGTGGTCTCACAGTTCTGGAGGCTAGAAGTCCAAAACTAAAGTGTCACTGGCTTTGGTTCCTTCCTAGAGTTGTGAGGGAATATATGTTCCATGACTCTCTCCTAGCTTCTGACTGTTTGCAGGCAACCTTGGTTGTTCTTGACCGGGAGACACATCACCCTGATTTTTGCCTTCACGTTTCCATGGCATTCTCCCTGAGTGTATGTTTGCCCAAATTTCCACGTTTTATAAGAACACCAGTCGTATTGGGTAAGGGTCCATGCTACTCCAGTATAACCGCATCTCAACCTAATTACATCTATTAACTACACTATTTCCAAATAAGGTCACATCTTAGGTTTTCGGTAGGGGGGGTTAAGACTTGAACATTTGAATTTTGGGTGGACACAATTCAACCCATAATGCCAACATCTGGAGGAAGACATTGCAGGCAGATGAAAGAGTGAGTACAGATTGATAAACATTTTATGCAAGTTACATATTTAGCATGAATTTTCTGGAAAAAATTCAGTACTTAATTTATCATTAAACATGCATTTATTTATCAATTTTTTGACTTATTGATGCAAATTAGCAGCCTGATGGTTTTGTTCCTGCAGAGTATTGTAAAGGACAAGGTAAGGCTTCTTAGTGTGCCACGTGGCTGCCAGATGCCATTGTTAGACAGTCTCCCCACATCTCCTGCCTAGAAGGAATTAGCCATCCTTAGACACTGACTGTCTTAGCACACAGCATTTTACCAGCAAAGTAAAATGCATGCTGTGTACTATTCCTGAAAGGAGATGTTAGTTGCATTTTTGTCTGAATAGGGCAGAGCAGGAGGAACAGAAACTATTATATATGGACATCTTTCATACTTAACTTTGTATTAAAGTGAGAACTCTCTTCACTGCACATCCACCTTTCACTTTATCACAAGAAGCCCTGGCAAAAGCCAAAAGCACAAAACTGATGTCTATCAAACTTAATCCAGTACATTTTAATTCTGCTATTAATAATATTTTATTAAAAACGAAAAATCAGGGGCAAATATAAACAGGGCTATGGCACCAATATTTTTTGATCACGCTTCCTTTTTTTTTTTTTAAGTTATTTATTTATTTATTTAACATCTTTATTGGAGTATAATTCCTTTACAGTGTTGTGTTAGTTTCTGCTGTACAACAAAGTGAATCAGCTATATGTACACATATATCCCCATATCCCCTCCCTCTTGCTTCTCCCTCCCACCCTCCTTATCCCACCCCTCTAGGTGGTCACAAAGCACTGAGCTGATCTCCCTGTGCTATGCAGCTGCTCCCCACTAGCTATCTATTTTACATTTGGTAGTGTATATATGTCCATGCCACTCTCTCACTTCATCCCAGCTTACCCTTCCCCCTCCCCGTGTCCTCAAGTCCATTCTCTACATCTGCGTCTTTATTCCTGTCCTGCCCCTAGGTTCATCAGAACCTTTTTTTTTTTTTTTTTAGATTCTATATATATGTGTTAGCATATGGTATTTGTTTTTCTGACTTACTGCACTCTGTATGACAGACTCTAGGTCCATCCACCTCACTACAAATAACTCAATTTCATTTCTTTTTATGGCTGAGTAATATTCCATTGTATATATGTGCCACCTCTTCTTTATCCATTCGTCTGTTGATGGACACTTAGGTTGCTTCCATGTCCTGGCTATTGTAAACAGTGCTGCAATGAACATTGTGGTATAATACTCTTTTTGAATTATGGTTTTCTCAGGGTATATGCCCAGTAGGGTTCATGTTTCCTTTGCCTGCTAGACTTCTGTCCTCTCCCCATCTCATTGACGCTTACCTAGGCTTTAAACTTTCAGGGTTTTTTTCAGGTTTGTGAGGATATGCAAAATAGTCTCATACTAAAGTATACTTTTCCTTGGATGGCATATCTAAATAACCATGTTTTTTTAATCATTATCACCCCATTCTTTTAATTAGCTATAGAAACAATATTCCCTTATATTGTACATCTCTCCTGCATATTTCTGAATCTCAAGGAGAGGGTCTAGAGAAGTCTTCTTTCACTCTAGATTGCTTATAGCCTCTGTAACTTATCAATAGTAGAACCTTGAACAATACAGACTCTCTGGTACCACTTGAATCTTACTAAATCAGAATTCCAATGTTCCTACCAGCAATTTTTCAGTTTTAAAAAGATCCACGGGTAATCCTGATACATAAAGACAAAGGTTACTTCTTCCTGTTTTCTGTAATGTAAATCTATGCAAGTTAGGATTTTGGATTTATTGCTGTTAAAAGTAAAGGAGAACACACCTAGGGAATGAACTTATGATTGATGGATACTGCTGAGTCTGGAATGGCTGGAAAATCTGACTAAAGAGGTATGACACCTGCAGAATTCCAAAAAGCAGACACAACCCACAAGAGAAAACCATCAATGCTTGCTGATTTGCTTTTTTTGCTAATGACTTTTTCCAATTGAGTTTTTGGTGAGGGAGAAGTTATCTGTTATGCTATTGAGAAGAAAAGGCAGCAGACTGGAGCAAGTTCTGAAAAAATACCCCAGTAACAGATAGAACATTGTTAAATCTATTTTCCTTGAGGTAGGCTTAAGATGGGGCCTGACACCTTTCATAGTGCTGCTGAAAATAGTGACATGAAAAATGTTTTAAGATTCTGAAAGCCAAACTACCTCTGTGTTTTCTGTCTTTCCTTGGGATTCTGGAAGCTACAAATGTAAAACTATAGAGGAGAGGGCATAAAAAAAGGGAACTCACTTTCTAACTACTGTTGCTCTCCCTAATAAATCACATTGTGTTCATCATACTGTATACCATACCTTAAAGAATTCCACTCAATGGTTCTATTGCAGAACGTACACTGAATAATTGAATCATATATGACCAGTAAAGTGAAATGTGAGAACCTCTGATAAACATTAATGCAAGCTGCTAACGTTAAATATAACAAAGGTTCATGTACTTTGGTGATCAACTGAACTTCAGATACTCAAGGACAGATCCACATATTGCTGAATATCATGGCCATGAGATGATTAGATTAAGTTTAACCAAAATAATTAGAAAGAACAAGATGAAGGGGAAGTAAATGACACAACAAATAGAGCTAGAGTAATGGGCAATTTTATCAAATCAAATCAAGTACAGGAATGGACTTCTTTTAGACATATGGCAATCCTATAAAATAACCTGGGGCCTTATCACTTTCAGAAAGATCATATGTTCTGTACTCATGCACCTAGTCAACTAATCCATCCTGTAACCAAACTACTTTTTCTCCGAACTTTGTTTTGTACCTTGGAGCATCGAATTGAATAGGAAGTTCTCTGAACTTAAACTCCTGAGCCTGTATTCCAAAATTTTGTCTTGGGTATCTGATATCATGTAAAGGAGAAACATGGCCTTCAATGTCAGAACTCAGAGGTTTTAAATTTTCTTCTGACGATCGATTAAGCATGATAGGTCTGAGCACGTTTTTTAACCTCTCTCAGCCTCAGAATTCTCTTCTGTAAAATGGTATCAACAGCACTTAATTCCCAGGATTTTAGAGAGTAAAGGAAAGAACGCTAATCGAGTATTACTCAATAAACAAATATGTCTTCCCTCTCTCTAGCCTTCCTTATGGTAGATTATCAAACATGAGAATATTCATAATCATCTCAAAGTCAGTTGACATCTCTCCAGTACAAATGCTGAGTAATTGATGAGCCCTATTTTTAGTGCTGTTCTCTTGAGAGAATGAGAGAGACAGAGAGACGTAAAGTGCTTCCAGTCAAGAGTAAGCATAAATTACATGGCATCACTCAAGATTAATTTACAACATTAATAATAGTTATATGATCTGTCATCATGTATTAGTGCTCGACAAGAGAAAACTTGACTGGAAAATTAACAAGGTTGAAGGTGAAGAAAAAAGTGTCCTGATTAACACACACAGGCCTTGGGAATACTACCTATCTGGGAATCACTTCTACTTTCATAGGCCTGAAAATTCCTAGCTTAAAAATGTCTGCATTTCTAAAAAAAAATAATAATAATTTATAATCATAGTGAGAGTAACTAAGAGAGAAAAGAAAATGGATTAATTTGAGTTGACTAAAAGAAAACTAAACTTCAGCATAAAAATATCTTTTATCAATTTTGAATTCTTTATTTCCATTATTAAGCTCATTCCTAGACCCCTCCTATAAATTCATATATATTCAAGCATATAGACATGTTTATACATGACTCATGGGGAAACCAATAAACTGTCCTAACACATTAAAAATCTACTTACAGATTTGTGGAAGCTCTCTTTTCTTTGCTGTTCTTGAAGGCTGTAACCTATAGATTGAAGGGCTTTAGGATGTAGAATATGGGTATTCAGAGTTTTTATGCTATAAAATTAGCAATTTCAAGCCAACAGAGGTTTCCCTGCTTTAATACGATTCTAAATATGCAACGCCCAGCAAGAACTCTTGGTAAGGGAGAAGAATAGGGACTAATATCTGTTATGGGTTCAAGTATTTGCTCTAGCTCTGTGTTAAATTAAGAAGTAAAAAAAGATGAATGAAGCAAAGCCAATTCCCTACTTCTGACGCTTGAGATATAATTTGTTAATTTTTTCCATCATGCAAAATTTAATATTTCTCTGCTTTTCCAGTTTGCAAAATAAATGTGCTTCAGTTTTGCATCATGAGTCCACACAGACACCTGCAGTTTGATTCTTTTTACTAGTTCCACAACTTTTCTCTGTTCAAAGGTTAGAAAACACATATTAACAATAAGTCAACCAACTGATCAGTCTCTTTAAACCAGCAATGAATATAGGCAAAGCTCAGTGAAGGACAGTATTAACTCTTTTAGTGCTTATAACTTTGGTTACTTAAATTGTAACTTTAAATCTAAGAAATACTGGAAGAAGGAAAGAAAAAAATTCCAATTGTTTTCAGACCTTCCCCCTTTGAACCATTTCCTGCTTATCTCTGTCAGTTCCCCCCTAATGAAATACTTGGCAGGTTTTTACGATCCCAATGAATAATATACACACAATGCTTGGGCAATTTTATTTAGAGAGTCTTTTAACATGATTGTGACAATTTAAAATAGCACAGAAATACCGCACACTCCTCAATCTGCCAAAACAAACTGACCAAACATATTAGACATATGTATCACAAATTAATCTATGGAATAAATGAGTTCTGACGAATTCTGGTGATGTTCATTTCAGTGATGTCATTTTCCGTAATGTTACTCCTTAGGTTATATGGCTTTCAAAGGTAAACCTAGCCTTAGGCAGACAACTCGTGTAATACATTTTTATGACAACAAATGTGTATCCAAGCACAATTTTAGCAGACAGCAAATGAAAAGTTGTCTAAACAATGCTAATAAAATCTTCATTCTTTTTACTGTTTTGGAGTTTTATCCCTTCTTCTCATACTCATTGGCTTAGATGTTACCAGTGGATGTAACATCATTCTATTTGAAATCATTGTCTTTCAACCCTAGCAATAAAGTAACTGCAGCTGACTTTAATTTTAACAGAGGATAATAAATGGGGAAAGGAAGCAAGAGTAGATAAATGTATTTACCTCACATTAGAGAAATAGTTCATATAATCATTATATAAGATAGTTATATTTCCATAGGCAGTAGTAATATATTGTGGTTGTGGACAAATGATTAAAACAAGAGAATTGTATACAAACGTTTAGTCATTTCCAAGGGTCTGAGACAAGTTGTTTCATGCTTCTTACTCCCCAGAAAGCAATGCAGATGGAAAAAAAAATCTGAAGAAATAAAATACAGAGAGGAAGAACAATTAAAATTGATTCAATACTTCTGTTCAATTGAGTTAGAAATACCTTTCTAGAGGAAAATGAATACACATATTTTAAGCAATTAAATTATTCAAATTCAATCTAGCAGTTGTTCACTGATAGAATTTAGCCAACCCAGCTTAAAACATGTTATGTGAAGAGTAAAAAATTTTGTTTCTGTGGCTTTTAAAATAAAATATCCTCACAAATCTGGGTCATTTCTAGGGATGGGGCTATGTAAATTAGACAGTGAATGAAACAGAACTGTCTTCCGGCTTTTGGATACATTGTGTGTTGTTTGTATCATACTAAACAATCTCATTATTTATATAGTTTAAGAAGCCTTTGGAAAAGGAGAAATAAAAACAGTATTAAGGAATCATTTCTCTCTGAGGCAATGTGATCTACCATATTATGAACTTCACCCAACATGAATTAAATTCTAAACACTGCTGACTTAAGTACTTAGTCTTTTGATCCTACCAGGTATAAAACGGTAACTGCAAAATTCTCTTTAAAATTGAAGACATACTAAATCATAATAAGCAATCATAAGAGTTCATTGAGTTTACCCCTTTGCTTTCAAGTAACTGCCACACATTCCCAATAAATCACCAAAATTTAACCAAGTAAAAGTGTTGACTTCTTATGATCCTAGCAAGAACGATAATACAGCCATCCTCAGGAAGAATTAACCGGTTGCAGAAATTTTCATTGTGTGTCATCTAAATGCCATAATGACCTAAACACACACACCTTCTGCTCTTCTTGAGGTAAAATCTAGGCACTGGTCACAGTCCTTACACCTCAGAGCTTTCCAAAGTCAACCCTTACCCTTTACCTATGCACTAAAATTAAGCTGTAGGATTTCTTTTATGATCTCCATTTTATGTGTTATTAGACTGATGATGAAAAATGCCTAAACAGCTGGGGATATGGGGAAAGCTGTGAAAGGGATTCTCCATATTTTTTTTTATTGTGCAAACTCCTTCTTCAAATGATTAAAATATGACCACTTGCCTCTCCCCAGAAAGATCACAATTACTGAAAGATCCATTAAAATGTACAAAGAGACATAGTTAAGTAATAAGATGAAGGCATGGGGAACATTCTGGGGTGATGGACTAAAGTGAAGCCAAGGCCATTAACTGAGGCCAGTCATTCATTCACAGAAAATACCCTCAACTGCCATGAATTTGCTATTAAAGCCTGGATATGAAAATAACAACAACAACAAAATCCTCTTAATCCCGGATATTTCGATTAGATGGGTAGGTTGTTCAGTTTCATATGAACCTTCTTGTTCTTTCTTGAGAACCATTATCCTTCACATTAGCTAATCTGATAGTTTTATTCAAATCCATGTGTTACTTTCAGCCTATAACATCCACAATATAAAAAAAAATACCAAAAATAAAATCAAAAGTTATTTTGAAGCAGGAGTCAAGAATAATATTAACATTCTGGAGTTGCCTCAGAAATCAAATGCAATATATTTAAAGGCTGGTTTTGATTTTGTTTCTTTTGACTGTACTTCAAGTAAAATGACCTCATGGGATTTCTCACGGAGTGCCAAAGTAATATCAAGATAAGGGAGTATTTGTGAAAGTTAGTAGATTGTGCAGTGAATTACATTTGTATATGAATATGGGTTAATGTTGGCAGAGGGATAGCTGAGAAGACAGCTTTCAAGTAGGACAGAGATGATAAATCTATGATATCGGGTTGAATAGTTTAATTTGGATCCATAATATTAATTGAGCAACTAATAGATACTTTGTGCTGTGCAAGGCACTGGTATCTGAAAAAATATTTGGCAGCAATTTTTATTGGTTTTCAATCTAGTGTCTAGGGTCACACGGATTATTTCATTGGTTGCAGTCTAGGGAGAATGAAACCTCTACAACTGTGTGTAAAATTTTGTATGTCATAATTCTCCTCGTCCCTACTCTCCACCCACTAGACTATCCATACTTTCATCTAGGATCTCTGAAATATTAAGAACCTCTGATCTAACAAAAGTGTGAAAAAGATTATAATTCAGTACCTGCCTTTGTTGTTAATTCACCACTTCACAACTAAATCTTTCCACTTTTGAAACTATAAATCCAGTTCTATTTCCTTAAGGACCCATCCCTAATTAAAACACAAAGATCTTATTACCTAAAATGCTTTTACCTTCTTACCAAAAAATGCAGTGTTGCACAGTTTGTAGTTTTATTTTGTTTCTCTGTTTTTGGTTTTCTATTTTTTCAGGCCCCTATGTATTATCCCTCCAAATGGAGGAGAAAAGCTAATGAAGCGAAGGGGGCAGATTCACACGTAAGATTAATGCACAGTGAAACCCTTGCTTAGGCTGGGCATTGTCTTAGGTGCCTTTACTAGATTATAATGTTTTATTCTCATGGCAAACTTGCAGAATTGGTATCTAGTTTACTGGTGAGGCAGTGGGAACTCATAATTTATGTGGTTTACCAAGCAGTCACAAAACTACTAAATATCAGAGCTTGTATGATGTTTTTTGTTTACTTAATGCCCCCCAGAAAATCAAACTACACATCCTGGGAAGTTAGTTCAGTGAATATGAACATCAATAGTGAATTCATTTTCTCTTTTTCAGTAATCACTGTACTTTTTTGCCACTAACTACTAGGTTTCTAAGACCTTTTCACAATCAATATTTTAAGCATAAAGTGGATTTTTTTATATATAATGAAATCCAGATTGGCACAGGATAATAGAAATTAAATGAAATGAATATGTCCTTCTCAAAATATGCATGGCCCTGAAATAGACACCCAGTTTTATTAGAAAATAGTTAAATAGGAAAACACAGATTTGCTTTTATATTTTTGAATGTGTGTATATACTTATAATAGATCTAAACATACATTTCATATATAATTTTAAGCTGGAAAACTACTTAACATGGACTCAATATGATCACTTGATTATTATAGTCATTTCATTTTAAATTTTCCCTTGTCCAATCTTTCTCTTGATTTTTGTATTAGGCTGTTCATTTTAGTTCTCCATAGCTGATCAGATTAAAAGTGTCATTTGAGATAATTGCTCATTAACATATTTCTCAATCAACTATTTGTACAATGAAGGCAGGAGAATTACTACTTAGGCCAGTGTAAGACTACATGGCAACCACAGCACTTTTTCTTTGCAATATTCTTCCCTAATCTGTAGATATGATGCTTCCAGATACGTACAAACTCAATGAACACTTATTTTATAATAGGTCTGGGCAAGTCCCATGATTTTAACAGCTGGATTCAAAATATGAAACAGAGGAAGTTCACTTTTGGTGTCAAGCCCTCCCTGTGTAACACATCATTAGTGGCCCTTGTCTTCAGGCTATTTCCTTGACTTCCCAGGGCCCTCCACTCTGATACCTGAACTTTGGCCTGTACAGATGTTCTCCACATTTTCTCCGCCCCTTTCCCAAAAGTTCACCAATTGGCAGGTGGCTAATCTGAGCCATTAATCCATAATAAAATGTCAGCGGGAACTGACGTGTCATTCAGCTGCTCCTCCCCGTTAGGTCTGTGTTTTTAGAGGCCTTATTAAAAATGGAGCAAATCAGGCATCTAATCCTTTTTTTTTAACTTTTTAAAATTGAAATAGTTAATTTACAATGTTGTATTAGTTTCAAGTGTACAGCAAAGTGATTCAGTTATACATACATATATACATATATATCTATGCTTTTTCAGATTCTTTTCCATTATAGTTATTACAATATATTGAGTATAGTTCCCTGTGCTATACAGTTGGTCCTTGTTGGTTATCTATTTTACATAGAGAAGTGTGTATATGTTAATCCCAAACTCCTAATTTATCTCTCATCCCTCCCCTGCTATCCCCTTTGGTAACCATAAGTTTGTTTTCTATGTCCGTGAGTCTATTTCTGTTTCATAAATAAGTTCATTTGTGTCATCTTTTTAGATTCCACATATAAGTGATATCATATGATATTTGTCTTTGTCTGGCTTACTTCACTTAATATGATAATCTTTAGGTCCATCCATGTTGCTGCAAATGGTATTATTTCACTCTTTTTCATGGCAGAGTAACATTGCATTTTATATGTATATATATATATCACATCTCCTTTATCTATTAACCTGTCAATGGACATTTAGGTTGCTTCCATGTCTTGGCTATTGTAAATAGTGCTTCTGTGAACACTGGGGTGCATGTATCTTTTCAAACTAGAGTTTACTCCAGATATTTGCCTGAGAGTGGGATTGCTGGATCATATGGTAACTCTATTTTCAGTTTTTTAAAGAACCTCCATACTGTTCTCTATAGTGGCTGCACGAATTTACATTCCCACCAACAGTGCAGGAGGGTTCCCTTTTCTCCACAACCTCTCCAGCATTTCTTACTTGTAGACTTTTTAATGATGGCCATTCTCACTGGTGTGAGGTGATACCTCATTCTAGTTTTGATTTGCATTTCTCTAATAATTAGCGATGTTAAGCATCTTTTCATGTGCCTGTTGGCCATCTGTATGTCTTCTTTGGAGAAGTGTCTATTTAGGCCTTCTGCCCATTTTTTGATTGGGTTGTTTGTTTTTTGATATTAAGCTATATGAGCTGTTTGTGTATTTTGGAAATTAATCCCTTGTCAGTCACATCGTTTGCAAATATTTTCTCCCACTCCATAGGTTGTCTTTTCGTTTTGTTTATGGACTCAATTTGCTGTGCAAAAACTTTTAAGTTTAATTAGGTCCCATTTGTTTATTTTTTTTGTTTGTTTCCATTACTCTAGGAAATGGATCCAAAAAAATATTGCTGTGATTTATGTCACAGACTGTTCTGCCTATCTTTTCCTCTAGGAGTTTTAAAGTATCTGGTCTTACATTTATGTCTTTAATCCATTTTGATTTTATTTTTGTATATGGTGTTAGAGACTGTTCTAATTTCATTCTTTTACATGTAGCTGTCTAATCTTCCCAGCACCACTTGTTGAAGAAACTGTCTTTTCTCCACTGTAGAGTCTTGCTTCCTTTGTTGTAAATTAATTGACCATAAGTACATGGGTTGATTTCTGCGCTTTCTATTCTGTTCCATTGATCTATATGTCTCATTCTGCCTAGTACCATACTGTTTTGATGACTGTAGCTTTGTAATATAGTCTGAAGTCAGTACAGTACTGTCTGTACCAAACCTGCATGAAGCAAGTTTATAGGTGCCATTTCTCCAACTACACTTTCTCACTTCCTCTCTCTTTGTCACATTTTGGTAATTCTCACAAATTTCAAACTTTATTATTATTATATTTGTTATGGTGACCTGTGATCTTTGATGGTACTACCATAACTCGCTGAAGGCTTAGATGATAGTTAGCATTTTTAGCAATAAAGTATTTTTTAATTAAGGTATGTAAAAAATTTTTAGACATAATGCTATTGTACACTTAATAGACTGCGACATAGTGTAAACATAACTTATATGCAGTGGGAAACCAAAATATTTGTGTGACTCACTTTATTGTAATATTTCTTTACTATGGTGGTCTGGAACCAAATCCACAGTATCTCCAAGGTAGGCTTGTACTCCATTGTGTACATTTTGAACCAAATTTAGACCTCCATGTTGATTTCCTAAAATTCTCCTGGAATGAATGTACCTATTTTGTATCACTAATAAATCATACCCCACCTATAAACTGAAAAGTATATTTTTATTTAAAAATTCTTTCTCTGACATTGATAAGGTTCATAAAATATCAGTTAACTGGCTATTTAACACAAGTGTAACAACAACAACAGCAGCAATTTGTTTTAAGGGAAACACGTTAAATGTACAGAAGTTTTTACTGAATTATTTGGAGAAAAATAAAACCAATTCTTTGTTAAATATACATTTTTTACATGCAATATTATAACATGGTTTATTAACTAAGCAATACCATAAATGTCTCTCAATGTCAACAGATGTACAGTGCAGTTTTCACCAAATGGTGCATAGTATTCCATCTAAAGAATAACCTATATTTATCCAATGCTGTACTGTTGAACACTTGAGTCATTTCAGAATCATGTTTTTGCTATTAGAAATGGCGCTGTGCATTTACAACAACATGGAAGGACCTAGAGACTGTCATACTGAGTGAAGCAAGCCAGACACAGAAAGACAAATATCACATGATATTGCTTATATGTGGAATCTAAAAAAAAACCGGTACAAATGAACTTATTTACAAAACAGAAGTAGAGTCAAGGATGTAGAAAACAAACTTATGGTTACCAGGGTATAAAGGGGGGGAGGGATAAATTGGGAGACTGGGACTGACATATACACACTGCCATATATAAAATAGACAACAAATAAGAACCTGCCGTGTAACACAGGGAACTCTACTCAATACTCCGTAATGGCCTATATGGAAAAAAAATCCAAAAAAAAAAAAAAAGAAAAAGAGTGGGTTTATGTATATGTATAACTGATTCACCCTGCTGTACACCTGAAACTAACACAATATTGTAAATCAATCACACCCCAACAAAAATTAAAAAAAAAAAAAAAAAAAGAAATGGTGCCATGATGAGGTCACCCTGGGAGCAGTGTGTTTAGGGAGAAGAGGACAGGCAGGGACACAGTGGTCCTGATGACAAGGATGAAATGGAGCCCGAAGGACAAGAAAGAGCAACCAGAAAACAGAAGGTAGTAGAACGGTAGTGGAGAGCAGAAGGCAGGAGGAAGAGGGCAGCCTTCTGCTCCTGGCTCTGGTCCTTGGGGGCAGTTACTGATGAAGCTGTAGTGACAATGGAGGGGAGGTGATCTGGATGGCAGCACCCTGGGCACAGGCAGCACTGCTCTCAGCAGTTCCAGCTCTGCTCGAGGTAGTGCCTCTTCAATGGATCTGGAACCAACTGCAGTAGTGTCTCACCACAGCCAGCACCGGCTTGTGAGCTGAGCGGCAGGGCACCCGCATCTTCTGATCTCTGGGTCTCACTGATGCGTCCCTTTTGGTCCTCCAGTCCCACTTCCTTCCATTTGCTCTTCCACCCCTTCCAATGCCTTTGAAACCAGTTCCTTGTATTAACATCTCACTGTTTGAAATACCTAGAGTGGTTTTGTTTTCCTAATTGGACCCTGTTTCAAACATTTTTTTTCTTTTCTTCTCACAACTTTTTTAAAAAAATTTTTTATCAGACAAGTATTTGACTAATATATTTTTTGTGAAAAAAAAAAGATGAAGAAGGAGGACAAAAATAAAAATCTATTCAATCAAGTGATAGTAATATTTTATATGATAAAGAGTTTTATAATGTCAAAATGTTTGATGTGGATTAATGGTGTCAGTATAAAACAGATATAGGTATAAGGTACATGTAGCTCCTGCTATGTCATTTGAATATTAAGGCTGAAAAATGATTTCCTTGACTACTGACAGCCTTAGTGCAATATAATCCACTATTTTTTTTTTGAGGGGGGGATGTCTTTTTTATTTATTGATTGATTTTTTAACATCTCCATTGGAGTATAATTGCTTCACAATGGTGTCCTAACTTCTGCTTTATAACAAAGTGAATCAGCCACACATATACACACATCCCCATATCTCCTCCTTCTTGCATCTCCCTCCCACACTCCCTATCCCACCCCTCTAGGTGGTCACAAAGCACAGAGCTGATCTCCCTGTGCTATGCAGCTAATTCCCACTAGCTATCTATTTTACATTTGGTAGTGTATATAAGTCCATGCCACTCTCTCACTTCGTCCCAGCTTACCCTTCCCCCTCCCTGTGTCCTCAAGTCCATTCTCTATGTCTGCGTCTCTATTCCTGTCCTGTCCCTAGGTTCTTCAGAACCATTTTTTCTTTTAGATCCATATATACGTGTTAGCATACAGTACTTGCTTTTCTCCCTCTGACTCACTTCACGCTGCATGACAGACTCTAGGTCAATCCACTTCACTACAAATAACTCAATTTCATTTCCTTTTATGGCTGAGTAATATTCCATTGTATATATGTGCCACATCTTCTTTAGTCATTCATCTGTCAATGGACACTTAGGTTGCTTGCATGTCCTGGCTATCGTAAATAGTGCTGCGATGAACATTTTGGTACATGACTCTTTTTGAATTATGGTTTTCTCAGGGTATATGTCCAGTAGTGGGATTGCTGGGTTGTATGGTAATTCTATTGTTAGTTTTTTAAGGAAACTCCATACTATTCTCCATAGTGGCTGTATCAATTTACATTCCCACCAACAGTGCAAGAGTGTTCCCCTTTCTCCACACCCTCTCCAGCATTTATTGTTTCTAGATTTTTGGATTATGGCCATTCTGACTGGACTGAGGTGATACCTCATTGTAGTTTTGATTTGCATTTCTCTAATGATTAATGATGTTGAGCATCCTTTCATGTGTTTGTTGGCAATCTGTATATCTTCTTTGGAGAAATGTCTATTTAGGTCTTCTGCCCATTTGTGGATTGGGTTGTTTGTTTTTTTGATAGTGAGCTGCATGAGCTGCTGGTAAATTTTGGAGATTAATCCGTTGTCAGTTGCTTCATTTGCAAATATTTTCTCCCATTCTGAGGGTTATCTTTTCATCTCATTTATGGTTTCCTTTGCTGTGCAAAAGCTTTTAAGTTTCATTAGGTCCCATTTGTTTATTTTTGTTTTTATTTCCATTTCTCTAGGAGCTGGGTCAAAAAGGATCTTGCTGTGATCTATGTCATAGAGCGTTCTGCCTGTTTTCCTCTGAGAGTTTTATAGTGTCTCGCCTTACATTTAGGTCTTTAATCCATTTTGAGTTTATTTTTGTGTATGGTGTTAGGGAGTGTTCTGATTGCATTCTTTTACATGTAGCTGTCTAGTTTTCCCAGCACCACTTATTGAAGAGGCTGTCTTTTCTCCACTGTATATCCTTGCCTCCTTTGTCATAGATTAGTAGACCATAGGTGCATGGGTTTATCTCTGGGCTTTCTACCCTGTTCCATTGATCTATATTTCTGTTTTTGTGCCAGTACCATACTGTCTTGATTACTGTAGCTTTGTAGTATAGTCTGAAGTCCGGGAGCCTGATTCCTCCAGCTCTGTTTTTCTTTCTCAAGATTGTTTTCGCTATTCAGGGTCTGTTGTGTTTCCATTCAAATTGTGAAATTTTTTGTTCTAGTTCTGTGAAAAATGCCATTGGTAGTTTGATAGGGATTGCGTTGAATCTGTAGATTGCTTTGGGTAGTATAGTCATTTTCACAATGTTGATTCTTCCAATCCAAGAATTTAGTATATCTCTCCATCTGTTTTTATCATCTTTAATTTCTTTCATCAGTGTCTTATAGTTTTCTGCATACAGTTCTTTTGTCTCCTTAGGTAGGTTTATACCTACGTATTTTATTCTTTTTGTTGCAGTGGAAAATGGGAGTGTTTTGTTAATTTCTGTTTCACATTTTTCATCATTAGTGTATAGGAATGCTAGAGATTTCTGTGCATTAATTTTGTATCCCGCTACTTTACCAAACTCATTGATTAGCTCTAGTAGTTTTCTGGTAGCATCTTTAGGGTTCTCTACCTATAGTATCATGTCATCTGCAAACAGTGACAGATTTACTTCTTCTTTTCTGATTTGGATTCCTTTTATTTCTTTTTCTTCTCTGATTGCTGTGGCTAAAAATTCTAAAACTATGTTAAATAACAGTGGTGACAGTGGACAACCTTGTCTTGTTCCTGATCTTAGAGGAAATGGTTTCAGTTTTTCACCATTGAGAACGATGTTGGCTGTGGGTTTGTCACATATGGCCTTTATTTTGTTGAGGTAGGTTACCTCTATGTCTACTTTCTGGAGAGTTTTTATCATAAATGGGTGTTGAATTTTGTCAAAAGCTTTTTCTGCATCTACTGAGGTGATCATATGGTTTTTCTCTTTCAATTTCTTAATATGGTTTATCACATTGATTGATTTGCATATATTGAAGAATCCTTGCATTCCTGGGATAAATCCCACTTGATCATGGTGTATGATCCTTTTAATGTGCTGTTGTATTTTGTTTGCTAGTATTTTGTTGAGCATTTTTGCATCTATGTTCATCAGTGATACTGGCTTTTAGTTTTCCTTCTTTGTGACATCTTTGTCTGGTTTTGGTATCAGGGTGATGGTGACCTCGTAGAATGAGTTTGGGAGTGTTCCTCCCTCTGCTATATTTTGGAAGCGTTTGAGAAGGATAGGTGTTAGCTCTTCTCTAAATGTTTGATAGACTTCTCCTGTGAAGCCATCTGGTCCAGGGCTTTTTGTTTGTTCGAAGATTTTTAATCACAGTCTCAATTTCAGTGCCTGTGATTGGTCTGTTTATATTTTCTCTTTCTTCCTGGTTCAGTCTTGGAAGGTTGTGCTTTTCTAAGAATTTGTCCATTTCTTCCGGGTTGTCCATTTTATTGCCATATAGTTGCTTCTGGTAATCTCTCATGATCCTTTGTATTTCTGCAGTGTCACTTGTTACTTCTTTTTCATTTCTATTTCTATTGATTTGAGTCTTCTCCCTTTTTTTCTTGATGAGTCTGGCTAATAGTTTACCAGTTTTGTTTATCTTCTCAAAGAGCCAGCTTTTAGTTTTATTGATCTTTGCTATCATTTCCTTCATTTCTTTTTCATTTATTTCTGATCTGATCTTTATGATTTCTTTCCTTTTGCTAACTTTGGGGTTTTCTTTTTCTTCTTTCTCTAATTGGTGTAAGGTTAGGTTGTTTATTTGAGATGTTTCTTGTTTCTTGAGGTAGGATTGTATTGCTATAAAGTTCCCTCTTAGAACTGCTTTTGCTGTATCCCATAGGCTTTGGGTCACTGTGTTTTCATTGTCATGTTTTCTAGGTATTTTTTGATTTCCTCTTTGATTTCTTCAGTGATCTCTTGGTTATTTAGTAGTGTATTGTTTAGCCTCCATGTGTTTGTATTTTTTACAGATTTTTTCCTGTAATTGATATCTAGTCTCATAGCGTTGTGGTCGGAAAAGGTACTTGATATGATTTCAATTTTCTTAAATTTACCAAGGCTTGATTTGTGACCCAAGGTATGGTCTATCCCAGAGAATGTTTCATGAGCACTTGAGAAGAAGGTGTATTCTGTTGTTTTTGGATGGAATGTCCTATAAATATCAATTAAATCCATCTTGTTTAATGTATCATTTAAAGCTGTGTTTCCTTACTTATTTTCATTTTGGATGATCTGTCCATTGGTGAAAGTGGGGTGTTAAAGTCCCCTACTATGATTGTGTTACTGTCGATTTCCCCTTTTACAGCTGTTAGCATTTGCCTTATGTATTGAGGTGCCCCTATGTTGGGTGCATAAATATGTACAATTGTTATATCTTCTTCTTGGATTGATCCCTTGATCATTATGTAGTGTCCTTCTTTGTCCCTTATAATAGTCTTTATTTTACAGTCTATTTTTTCTGATATGAGAATTGCTACTCCAGCTTTCTTTTGATTTCCATTTGCATGGAATATCTTTTTCCATCACCTCACTTTCAGTCTGTATGTGTCCCTAAGTCTGAAGTAGGTCTCTTGTAGACAGCATATATACGGGTCTTGTTTTTGTATCCATTCAGCCAGTCTATGTCTTTTGTTTGGAGCATTTAATCCATTTACATTTAAGTAATTCTTGATATGTATGTTCCTATTACCATTTTCTTAATTGTTTTGGGTATGTTTTTGTAGGTCTTTTCCTTCTATTGTGTTTCCTGCCTAGAGAAGTTCGTCTACCATTTGTTGTAAAGCTGGTCTGGTGATGCTGAATTCTCTTAGCTTTTGCTTGTCTGTAAAGGTTTTAATTTCTCCATCGAATCTGAATGAGATCCTTGCTGGGTAATCTTGGTTGTAGGTTTTTCCCTGTCATCACTTTAAGTATATCCTGCCACTCCCTTCTGGCTTGCAGAGTTGCTACCGAATGGTCAGCTGTCAACCTTATGGGGATTCCCTTGTATGTCATTTGTTGTTTTTCCCTTGCTGCTTTTAATATTTTGTCTTTGTATTTAATTTTTGATAGTTTGATTAAGATGTGTCTTGGCATGTTTCTCCTTGGATTTAACCTGTATGGGACTCTCTGCACTTCCTGGACTTGATTGACTATTTCCTTACCCATATTAGGGAAGTTTTCAACTATAATCTCTTCAAATATTTTCTCAGTCCCTTTTTTTTTCTCTTCTTCTTCTGGGACCCCTATAATCTGAATGCTGTTGCATTTAATGTTGTCCCAGTTGTCTCTGAGACTGTCCTCAATTCTTTTCATTCTTTTTTCTTTACTCTGCTCTGTGGGATTTATTTCCACTATTTTATCTTCCAGGTCACTTATCCATTCTTCTGCCTCAGTTATTCTGCTATTGATTCCTTCTAGAGAATTTTTAATTTCATTTACTGTGTTGTCCATCATTGTTTGTTTGCTCTTTAGTTCTTCGAGGTCCTTGTTAAACGTTTCTTGTATTTTCTCCATTCTATTTCCAAGATTTTGGATCATCTTTACTATCATTACTCTGAATTCTTTTTCAGGTAGACTGCTTATTTCCTCTTCATTTGTTTGGTCTGGTGGGTTTTTACCTTGCTCCTTCATCTGCTGTGTGTTTCTCTGTCTTCTCATTTTGTTTAACTTACTGTGTTTGGGGTCTCCTTTTCGCAGGCTGCATGTTCGTAGTTCCCTTTGTTTTTGGTGTCTGCCCCCAGTGGCGAAGGTTGGTTCAGTGGGTTGTGTAGGCTTCCTGGTAGAGGGGACTAGTGCCTGTGTTCTGCTGGATGAAGCTGGATCTTGTCTTTCTGGTGGGCAGGACCACGTTCTGTGGTGTGTTTTGGGGTGTCTGTGACCTTAGTATGATTTTACGCAGCCTCTCTGCTAATAGGTGTGGTTGTTTTCCTGTCTTGCTAGTTGTTTGGCATAGGGTGTCCAGCACTGGAGTTTGCTGGTCATTGAGTGGAGCTGGGTCTTAGCGTTGAGATGGAGATCTCTGGGAGGGCTTTCGCCATTTCATGTTACGTGGAGCCGGGAGGTCTCTGGTGGACCAATATCCTGAACTTGGCTCTCGTACCTCAGAGGCACAGGCCTGACACCCGGCCAGAGCACCAAGACCCTGAGGTCTCCTGCCAGCGTTCAGTAGGTGTTCTGTAGGAGTTTTTCCACATGTAGATGTATTTGTGGGGAGAAAGGTGATCTCCACGTCTTACTCCTCTGCCATCTTGTAGGTGTCCTCTATACTTTTGAACATTATATTTTGTTTTTTTAAACATGACTACTGTCTGCTGTACAGATAAGAATTTAAGCAGAGATGAACACTGAATTGCTACAAAATATCTCTACTTCCCATTAATGCAAGAGAAGAAATAAACACAAACAGAACTAGAGTAGAAATTGAAGCCATATGTATTGAAGGTCCTTCCGAAATGAAAACATTAGAATATATTAGTTAACAATAAATTTTTTCCCCTAGAATTTTGTAAGAATACAATTTGACAAATTCCAACTCATAACAAATTGAGAATTATTGATTTTACTTCCAGTATATTCTATATATGACCAAAATACTGAGTAATAAGCAGACAAATGAACAAAGGGCTTAAGAGAAATAGTTCCAGAAACTACTACTATTACTTGGAGGTCCTGTGTTCTCTGTCCTTATTTCTATACCCTATTCAAGGGCAGATATAATCACAGCTATGTTTAATATGTGGTCTTTTAAAGATTCAGTAATATTCATTTCTATTTAGACTTTAAATCAAGCATTATAATTTTACATTAGTTTTAAAATGTATATTTATGTTCTTAACTAAGGAAAAACGTGAAAAGAAAGTTCACATGAATGCCCATGTACTAACAGTGGCTTATTTGAAAAGAATGTGTTTTCCTCAGCCATTAAACATCTTCTGAAATTAATGTTTAAACGAGAGCATACACTAAGCATACCACAATAATGTTTTTTTTAAAAAGAAAATAAACACAAAAGAAACATTAGAACAGAGTTTTAAAATAATTCAGCTGAACTCCAAAACCAGAAAAATCAGGTATTTCATTATTTTACTACTCAGTGCCAAAGGACCAATATAATTTCAGTGACAAAGAAGCACTAAGTTAATCTAGATAACAAATGCAGAATCTTTATTGCAACCATTTCTTCAGTTCCCCAGAGATGATTACCTCCTATTATGTACAATAAGTTATTCACTTCTTCAAGTCTAAATTGCTCAAGAAAGTGTTTATCCTTTTCAGCAGTACTCCTATAGAATATCCCATTGTTCACCCAGATCACCTTTGAGATATCACAATGACATTTGAAAGCCATAATATTAGTAAGAAGATTAGAGATCACTTAGAGGTCTCTAAAACCTACCTACAATTCAGAGAATATACTTGAAGACAGTTGGCATGAATTAGCTACCGTGCATACAAACCCATCTGGTAGAAACCGAATAAACCATAATTAGCATAAAGTGAAAATAGATGCTACATTTCTCAAAAACATCTGTGGATATTTCCTCTCTGAATTCAAAGTTATGAATAAAGTGTCTTTATAGATAAATTACTTTAAATATTTCCAGTATTACCAACACTTATTCTATGGGTACGACCATCCAGTAACATGGATTTTTAAATTGCCTTTGATTACTTACTACATTCTTGCCTTTCCTTATATGCAATGATACATCTTCGATTTATACTGATTTCCTGGAAATTTTCTAAATATTTTAATACATATACTCTCAATATCCAGCCTTCCTTTTTCTCAGTTTTTTCCAGGTTAGTTTTGTTGTTGTTGTTAGTTGAAGTTTGTCAAAAGGATAGGTACAAAGAAATGCCCAACTTACCACATACAGAAAAATTACAGAGACAACCAAAGTTGATGAGGCATGATTTATATCCAAACTATGACCAGAATATGTGCCTTGTCAAAACTGAAGCCTAACTTTATATTTTTCTAATTGTCCAAGTTCTTAATGATAAGATTTTAGAAATTTTTCTTGAACTACAGGAGGGAAAACAATATGAAGACATGGAGAGAGAGTTATAATATGGTCAAATTAATAAAGGTCCAAATATCACTTGCGAGAATGAATGTTTGGGTCAATGTTGACCATTCTTTTGGGAAAAATATCTTAGGAAATATATATTTTATGGAAAGAGTCTTTTTACACTCATAATCTTCCTCTTATATACTTATCATGGAGCCTCACATTCTTTATTTTTAATGAATGTGAGAAGGAAAAAAGAATCAGGGCAATGAAAAATTTTAAGGATAGTCTGTTTTAGTTTTTATAAAGTTAAAAGTAAAACAAGAGTAGGAAAAATAACAAGGGACCCAATGAACATCACCTAGTTTGACTCTGTGCTGAGACATTTTTATGTATTAAAGTTAGCAATGGGTAAAACATTAAAAATAACCCAACTCCTTGCCCTGTGTACTATGACTTTGCTTTCTTTTTAAGTGTAAGATAGTTCAGTGAATTTAAAAATTAATTGCTATTATAATTTTTGCTTTTATATTTCTGCAAACAAGTTCTGGCTACTAGAAATAAAATTTTATTTAGTTTTCCTGAGTATGCCTAACATTGGCATAAAATTGTTTCCCTCATATCCAGTATGTTTTGAAACTGAAGATTTTTGAATGAAATGTTGCTGGATTAATCATGGTCCTTAAGTGTCCTAACAGAACTCTCAGTAATGATAAAAAACATGATATTTCACCTAAAATTCAAAGTACCACACCTTTCTAATGCCCTTTTTCTGACTACTTAAATGTAAACCATTTACACTCTAAAACCAGAGCTTTGTTTCAACAGAAATTATCAAGAAAATTGTTCTGTTCTAATCCATCAAAATGCCATTCTCCTGGTAAATGAGTGGCAGTTCCTGCCAGATAATCCTACCACAATAGCATGTTGATTCTCAGGGTGTCCTACATAGCAATGCTCCTGGCATCTCTCTGACATAAATCAACAGCCCAGGTCTTGTCACATGAATAACAACTTTTAATACTTGATGTACAAAAATTTATATCTGGAAGAGAATATATTTACGTATGCAGAATACCATTCAAGACTGCTAATCCAGGACTTTTACCCTGCTGTTAAAAAAAATTCCTTGTACTTGCCTTGCCTTCTATCTAGGAAACAAAACAAGTCTCTTAAAAATGAGCTCAAAAAAAAAAAGAGTTCATTTTTGGGGAAAAAATGCCATGTTTACAGAAATAATAGTCATGTCTGGTTTTTAAAACAGGACAGTATATCTTGGAAAGATATGTTTTGAAAAGATCCTTTTGTATTGTTTTTGCTTGTGTCAAAGGAATGATTAGAGCCCCAGTAAATGGGAACCTCCCAGAGTAGGCTAAATAGAAGGCCAACAGCTCACATATGGCTTGCAGCTTGGGGGATTTCTCTCAATGTTCTGCCAGAGATGGGACTGCCCAAATGGTTTCTCGCGTAAGTCCTAAGTCATAAACTGCATCCTCCTAATCCAGCCATGCCAGAACTGGACCCAAGGGTATACAGAGTCTTGGCTGATGGGAAACAATGACTGCTTCCTAAGGAAGCCACAGCTGCTTTCCTGAGAGACACCCCAGATGTCTGAATTTTCCCGTACTTTCCATTTCTGACTACCTGTTCTGGCAACAGTTCCAACAAAGGGTGAGGCAGGCAGCAGGCACCCAGCTGTTTTCAATAAGCCTTGGCAATGTAGGTACTGATTACATAAACACTGCAAACATTCAAAGAGCATATTTTCTAGCTTTTAAAGCTATAAAAAAGGTGTGAGCCTGTTCAAAAGCCCTACATCTCCTTTGCTCCAAATAGTGATAATGACGACACTGATGATGAGGATAAAAATAATAATGGCTTTAATTATGAAAGCAAAGATTATTAAAGGAAACATGATAACATGAACTTCTAGGAAACAGCTCAATCTATACAGAGAAAAATGTAAAGATGTGAAATTTCCACATTACGGGGTCAATGTTCCTTTATGAAACAGCAAGGTCAAAATGTGTACTTAATTCACTTGATTTCTTATTTTTCCCACAACCCAGGCAAAAAACAATCAGATGTTGCATTATCCATTTGCTTTACAGCACATTTTCCTTTTCATTCACATATATTCAAAAATACTATTTTAAACTTTTAATATATCTAAAATATCCTGTAAAGTATATTAATGAAATATTACATAAGGTCCTCTTTATATTAATATCAGGTCTAGAAACCTAGAGAAGATGTTGATTTACATTTTAATTAAGATGAATTTTCCTGGCTTAAAATTAATAAGTAAATATATATATATATATATATATATATATATATATATATCTCCACTCTTCGGATCTGAGAGTTGAAAACTGAAAGATTTAAGTAACTCACTCATGCCTATAGGTACATATACAGGTTTATTATTTTTTAATGGTTTCTATATTTTATATATTAGATCAAAATATATTTGAACATTGTAAGAAGTGAGTTGGAGCTTCAGTAATCTATATTTCTAGGTGACTATTCAATTTTCTGTACAACAAAGTGATGTCCCTCTCCCAAAGAACAGAATTGAATTCAATTTTTTACCTTAAGATTCTCATTTATTTTTATCTCAATAATTCACAAAAAATGATCTTTGGCCAGGTCAATTCTCTTCAATATATCTATTATTTTTGCCGTAATTTTCTTTCTTCCAAGACCCAGTATATATTCTTTGATATGGATTTTAAATTAGACTCTTTCAAAGAACAAATGCTACTGAATAAAAGCAGCAGAGGGAATGTTTTTCAAATTGTTCTAGAAAAATAGTTTTGGACAAAGTGATCAATTGCTAATCCAAAAATTAAGCTACTGACAGGAAATCTGAATATCATTGGTAAATTAGTGAAGGCTAAGAATGATAAACCACATACACATTACAATTAACTTGGGAGATAAAGTGACCTTAGTCAAATCAGAAGAACTCTGGAAAAGGAATAAGAAGATTAGGTTGTCCCAACTCAATACAAATTATTTTACCTCAGAGATTACTTAGAATTTCAGTTCCTGCCTCTATAAAATTGGAATAATAGTGTCGCTAATTTTCACAAGATTATGGTGAATATGGATTCAATTTTTTAAATTGTAAAGCTTTATAAAGATATAAGATAGATTACTAAAGTGTGTTAATTTTTGTGCTAAAAAGATTCAATAAATTAAAAGTGAAAACAGAGTGACAGATAAGGAGACAAAAATTATAAGTAGAATTTGGAACATGTGAGATTTTATAAATGCCAGCTCTGTGTCATGGATGGTCATAGTTAAAATGATGCTTTTAAAACTGTGAATATATAATTATTGCTGGGAAAACATAATTCTCCTACAGAGTAGAGTAGGATTTTAGTGGGTAAGTACAATTATAGATTGATCATTGTTTGGAGAATTGATAGTTCCATTATGTATCTCATCCTGTAAGAACATGGGAGAGTTTGATGTTCCTGATGAGTTTTCACCATGCCAGCCTTCTGAACTGTATCTTTTAGTGTCCTAAAGTGTCCTTTTTAACTCCTTATTTATGACAGAAGTATGGAAAAAGTAATAATTTCTAATGGTCCTCTGTTTTGATCTCTCATGTTACATTAAATTTCCTTTTCATACCTAAAATTGTTAAAACAATTGTTTTTTACACAGATGCTACTGCAGGGGGATCCTGGGTAATATAATGGAAAATATTTTTCTCAAAAATTCTACAGTAAATAAATAATTCCTAGTGGTGGTGTTTCTTGCAATATATATTTTTAGAAAAATGTAAAAAGATTATTTATTTAGTGCTAGGTGTGGTGTCCATAGGAAAAAATAGCATGCCTACTAGTTCAAAGGTGAATGTATGCATAAAAAATTACATTGAATCAGTCCCCATTGGGTTGTATCCACTACATGAATATTTATCACTCTTGTTTTATGCCAGGCATTTCACTGCTGACAGAACTCACTGGTGAGCAATATAGTCCCTGAATTCATTCATAGAACTTAGACCTATAAAGTTTTTCATGAACATATCTACTAAAGGTTGGTTATATATATATATATATATATATATATATATATATATATATATATATTTCTAAATCTTCAGGTCAAATTATCTTCACAATATTGAGGTTAAATACAAAATAAAAATGTTTTACTAAAAAGAGGTCAATCACAGAACTATGTTAAAGTCCATTCATCGAACAAGTTATTTAATGCCTCTCTGCCTCAGTACCTTCACCTGAAAAATGTAGATGATCTTACAAGGGTTGTTGGAATAATTAAATTAAAATAATGTTAGTATTACATTATTACAGGGTTTAATACATGCAAGTGCTCAACAAATGTCACTAGTTTAGTTGATGCTACTGATTTGTTACTGTCACTATTGATATTAGGTCCACTTCTACAGCAGTATTTTCTAAACTTTGTTTGAAAATACATCATAGCAGTTATTCCCCCCATTATATTTACCTTTACAATTTTTTCACTTTAAATTATTATTTGTATATTCTAAGACATATAAAAAGAGATTTCTTTTCAAAGAAAGATGGGATAAAACGACTATAAATAGAAATTCTAATATTTACTTCTTTCCTTCCAGTGGAGCCTCTCATCCATCACTTTCAAAAACCACAATCACAAGGATAAAGAAGTCTTCAAAATCCTAAATTTGGTGCCCTGGGAAAAACACTGGCTGAGAGCCCTAAAACCTGGTTTCTTGTGCTTTCTTTCATAAAATGGTTGAGTCATTTTATTTTCTCAGGATGTCAGTTTCTTTAGTTTCTTTTTCTGTTCAATGACAGAATAGAAATAGAAAAATCTCTAAAGCCTATTCTCAGTTCTATTATCTGAAAAGTAATCGAATTGGCCAAGACAATATCACAATGGTAGAAAATTCCCAGGATAGTTCCCCCAAATAATTAAATGTGTAATAAAAAGAACACATCAGAAATGCTTCATCTTGCCCACAATACTACCACAATAAGGTAATTGAAATAACAGAGGAAATGACAGGGAAAAAGACTTTAAAAAATCATTCTCTACACATGTGGAATATGTGAAGAGACTGGCAAAGGATGGGAAAAATGATTTCCAAATTGTCCATTTTTAAATATCAAGATCCCTAATCGTCTCCCGGGACATAAGCTGAATTTCTGGCACTCTGTTGCCTGAAATTTAGAAACTTAAGGTTCATCTTTGAAAAAATAACTTAGTGGACATCATCAAAAAGGTACAGAGAAGTAGCCGCAGCGTGATTCTTAGAAAAATTTGCAGCAGCATATACTGAAATAAAAACAAGTAATGGACAATTTTGATAGTTATTGGTAAATAATGATGAGTTTTAAGGACAACAGAAATTTCAGAGTTAAATAACTTACCTGCTTAAGTTTAAAGTTTAAGAAATACAGTTATACTTCAATAAAGCTGGGGTAGGGGAAGAAATAAAGTTTGGCCATTAATGTATTGTCTAGGTCAAGTTGTAAAATGAAATCTTCAAAACTTTTAGTTTTTATCTAGTCCATAATTCATTGTCAATTGTTTCTCTCTCCAGTGCGAGAGAAAGAAGAGAAGGGGTGGGGGAGAGGGATTATTACTTGGATCCTTAAAAACAATATTATAAAAAATCTGGGGGAAACTAACGAACATAAGATATTGAATAAAGGGATAATTATATTTTAGTACAGTATGAGTTTTCAGAAAGCATTTTTGTAGCTGTAAATGTGTTTATAATTACGCCAAAAGTATATTTTATGGATTCTGGGGAAATGTGTTAATAATTTTCATAAATAAGTGAAGGCAAGTGGAACCTCCTTGGTTAGCTTCTGAAGTTAGCACATACAACAAAAGTTGTCCAGAGTTAAAATTACCCTAGAAAATCCCTTAAATAACCCCTATAGTATAATGGTTTGTGTACACAAACCCTTTATGGTAATTCCTTCACACACTCAAGTTTGAGAACCCTTGTGCTATACTGAAGAGAACAATCAAAGGAAAGTATGTAGATGTCTGAAAATTTAAACCAATCTTGCCTTTTGGTTAAGTGACAAAACTTAGCAGGAAAAAAAAAGAAAGAAAAGAAAAGAAGGAAGGAAGGAAGGATGGAAGGAAGTAAATGGATAATGAGCTCTAAATTGTTTCTGGTTATCTGCAAGGTTTACTCCTTTTTATTTTTAATATTGAGCCTCTGTTACTCTAGTACTACATGTTAGATGAATGTGTTTGCTTTTGTGAAGGTCAAACAAGATATTAGAGTGCATCTTGGAGTTAGCAGTAAGTTCCAAATTCTGAGAGTAGCTTAAATGCACGTATGATGTTATTCCACTTTACCTTAATATGCAGGAGAATATTTAGCTTAACTTCTTTGCCATAAAAAATTTTGTTTTGAAATGTTTTAACTGACCTCAGCTTTTGGTTTCCATTGCTATTTCTAACTGCATCTTTGACAGCAGTGATCCTTTAAGACCTATGTAGGCAGAAGTTTTATTTCAAACATTCAAGTGAATAAATCCAATTCAAATTCTGTCACAACAAATATGATGTATCAGGACTCTCTGTTATAAGTACACTAATTTTAGATTTGAATATTATCTTTTTTTTTTTTACCTAATTATGACCTCCTGCAATAAACCAGTCCATCACAGAGTATTTAGTACAGGGATTCCCCTTGTTATAAAGCAGGAGTTAAACAGAGAAAATTACAGAAACCTGGAATGAGATGACTATCATGACCCTTGAAAATTTCACCAGGATGAATATTGACTGAAGTGCCTTATAACTGACAATTTTTCTATGCTCTTATCAGAAGAAAGCACACATATTCAGAAATGTTACTTTTCTTTTTCTTTTTTTCCCCCTCTTTATTTTTTTCCTTTGCTGTGGTGAAGTGAGTTACAAGCTCCCACAAGACCTGAAGCCTCAACACAGCTTGGGTTGTGGACTGGATTTCTCCCACATGAGTTTGGTGGCCGGGTCAGTCGGAATGATATTAGTACATTTAATTTTCAAAACACACACAGTGGAACAGATGTGTTTTATAGGGACTGCAAAATGAAGTTCAGAAATAAGGGGGCCTGGATAATGTTCTGGTACAATATGGTTAGAGATCACTGTATGAAACTAATTCCTGCTGATAGTCATAACTTGTCTCTGTGAAAACTGGTTTATAATATTTGTGTATAGCACTATGGAGAATATCAAAGCTACCAAGATTTGAAACAGTGCAGCAGGAGCTCCAGAACTTTATGTAAATTAACCCCACAACATGGAACACATTAACTTGAGGGTTTCAGGAATTTGGAACTCAGAATGCCTGGGATGTGGGTTTAATTGAAACGTGGTATTATGACAATCAGTTTTTCTCTGGAGACAGAATTTTTTAAGGTGCATGCAAACGTATAATTGAGCATTGACATATTACATCATAGTGATACATTTTAAACAACCCGTATCTGCTTCACAATATTTATTTCACTGAAATACCACTGGATATTTAAAGATTCCTCCTTTTGAGTCCAGCCATCTGAATAAATGAACAGTACACTGAGGTGAGCCAGTCAACTCTCAGATGGGGTCAGGCCTCAAAGGCTCACACATACACAAAGCACTTCTTCTGGAAAAAATGTTTCTGGGTTTTCAACATAAATCAGGGTCAACACATAATACAATCATACTCTAGTACATTTAAAAGCTGGAAAATAGTCTAACTAGGACAGGGATGCTTCCAGCAAACCTTCAGGCCAAATAGCAATCAGAGAATTCATGGCTTTGTGCTCAAACCCCATCTCTGTTCAAGTCCATGAAGGGGTTGCCTGTTCTCATGGGGAAATTTTAAATGGGAGTTAGAAAACTGCTCTTTCTCCATGGTTATGATTTTACAGGATTTCTTTTTCTCTTTCTTTTCCTTTTCTTTTTTCCTTTCCTTCTCATTCCTTTTCTCTTTTTTTCAACTGTAGCCACAAATGTACCAATATACTTGTGAGTAAGACTAAATTCCAGGAGCCTTGATTTTCACACCATAACAATTAACTTAAATTTTTATGGTAAAGGAATAAGTCAAATCTTCTGAGTGAAATTCTATATGAATTACTTATAAATAGTAATAAGATTAAATAAAAATATAAAATTTTCTAATTGTACAAAGTCTAACAATATAAAAAATCCTATTTGGTCAAATTGCATATTAGATTCAGAATATGCCTGATAAAATTAAGTATGTTATTGTTTAGGTTCTTTTTATATAAAACATAAAGCATAAAACTAAGAGTTACTTATTGCATGGCAGAGTTGGAAGCTCCAGGATCAACAGACTAACACAAATCTATTGAGCATGCACTATATTCCTAGATATGTACTAAAACTAAAGTGATAGAGAAATAGTATAAAACAATACTATATTTATAATACACATTGTCAAAGGGGCTGGGCCTTTCAGTAAAGTGACATATTACACAGACACAGAACCCTCTTCTACTACAAGTACATTGAAATGTTACATAAATGCAACCTTTGAAAACCTAATATATACCTTATCTCAAAAGAAAGAAAGGGAATGCTAGATGCTGGGGAAAAGAGCAGGAACAGGAGGGAAGACAAAGCTGGAACTGGAGTTTTAATGCTCGATAGAGCCATGAAATGTGGTCTTGAATCTTTAAGTGTTGTGATGCCAGAGATGGTCATTCTACATTATGCCCAATCCATGAAAAGATACTAGGAAACAAACACTGGCCCAGAGAGGTTGCAAGGAAGCTTTTAGTTCACCCTATGCTACAAATGGGAAAAAAATCAAAGTGTTGCATGAGATATTGAACAGCCAACATTTGTACTAGAAGTGAGGGTGGTTCAGATATACAAAGATGCTAAACTAACATAAAAATGGGTCCGTAACGTGAAATTGCTGGTGGCCCAAAAGAAATAAATATTAAATCATAAAGATGCTATCACATGCCAAGGCACATGAGAAGCCCAGGGATATAAAAATCCCAAATGAGGATGAGCTTATAGTAAAAATGTAAGTATACAGACATCCATACACTCACACACATTTATAAAAGCAAACCAAAAACATCCTGAGGGAGATTCTAACAGATAGAAGAAATGGAGAATTTATACCATGAATGTAAGAACTAAAGCATTTGGAAAGATAGAATAAAGTAAGAATTTTCTTTATATTTTAAAGGGATAAAAATAGTAGAAATAATGAGGAACAAACAAGCGACTAAGAAAAAACAGGAGATAAATTTAAACATAAACCAAATAAAAACATCTCAAAACAAATACAGTTATTAAAATTAAAAATCCAATGTGCTGGTGAAAAAGTTTATTATACACAGAAGAATATAAAATTAGGAAACTAGAAGATAGAAATGCTAAAGAGAGAGTTATAGAAACAAAAATATGAAAAAGAGTTGGAGACATGGAAGTTACATGTGTCTAACATGTGTCTAATTAGATACATGTGTCTAATTAGAACCTAACGCATGTTAGAATCACTTATATGTGGAACCTAAAGAAAAATAGAGTAGAAAAGTGGTTGCCAGTGGTTGGTGGGGTAGAGAATGAAGAAATAAGGAGACGTTCGTAAAAGGGTACAAACTTTCAGTTATAAGATGAATAAGGTTTGAGGATCTAATGCTTAACATGGTGACTATAGTTGATAACTATATAACTATAGATATATACCATATAACACTGTATCGTATAAATGAAATTTGCTAATAGAGTAGAACTTAACTCTCCATGGTGATGGATGTGGTAATGAATTTGATGGGGAATTCTCTCACAATGTGTATATACAGCAAATCTTCATGTGTACACTTTACATATCTTACAGTGTTATTTGTCAATATACCTCAATACAGCTGGAAAAAAATAAATTTTAAATTTTAACTCTGATTAAATTTAGTGTTAAATCATGGGTATTTTTAATTGATTTGCTTAATTTTTCCATAGTTTGAAAAAAATTATAGTTTAAAAGTATTTTTAGGGCTTCCCTGGTGGCACAGTGGTTAAGAATCCTCCTGCCAACGCAGGGGACACGGGTTTGTGCCCTGGTCCAGGAAGATCCCACATGCCGTGGAGCAACTAAGCCCGTGCACCACAACTACTGAGCCTGTGCTCTAGAGCCTGCGAGCCACAACTACTGAGCCCACGCGCTGCAACTACTGAAGCCCGCGCGCCTAGAGCCCGTGCTCTGTGACAAGAGAAGCCACTTCAATGAGAAGCCCACGCACCGCAACGAAGAGCAGTCCGCCCTCGCCGCAACTAGAAGAAAGCCCGCGCGCAGCAACAAGACCCAACGCAGCCAAAAAAAAAAGTATTTTTAATTAAAAAGAGGGAGTTAATGAGACCTGTGAAGTTTCAGGACACTGTCAAGGTAGAAATGGTATTCCCCTGGGCCTGAGCAGTGGACTGGACTTGGGGTGGAAAGAAGGAGAAGTAACACAAATGAAGCGAGGAATCCACGGTCACCCTTGTTGGCCTATCTTTGAACATATTTGAGAGTAAAAGAAAATTTGAAAAAGAAGTCTTTCTATGGGGGCTATTCAAAACCACACTGAAGAATGGGTATCTCACCGGATGATTTCGTAGGAGAATACCATTACAGAAGTATAAAATATGTGAGATAGATTGAGCAGGAGATCATTCAAATCAGGAAAATCTGGCATATTCATGTGTAGTAAGAGAAAGATTCATAGGTTTATTAATTTATTGCTCAAATTTGTTTTACCTCCGTGCATGAATTATCTGTACAATACTCAACAACATTCATCAGGCTATTTCTACGCGTCTGAGATTTGTATTGCAATAGATAATACAGATCACCGAACCGACAGTGACAATACAGGGTGCTGTGTGTAGCAGGGCCACACAACACAGTCTGGGAGATCAAGGCAAGTGTCTTGGAAGAATGAAGTGCCTGGAATACATTATTTCCTCAACTAAATCTTTATGAAAGAGTGATTGCATGGTTAAACAAATGATATTTAAACATTAGGGATAAAGGGGAGTTTGCTAGTGGAAAAAAGAATGGAAAATTTGGGGGCTAGAGACAAATAACCAGGGAGAAAAATAGAGCACGCGCTGGAAGAATTAAGAGACGTTCGGAACGGTCTACCCCCAAAAGCACAGGAAAAAAGTAGAGAGAGATAAGGTTTGCTTAAGACAAGGCAGGCAACTGAGGGATTTTCATCACAAAGTGATATGATTAATTTTGTTCTGCAGCACCTGGCTGTGGTGTGAAGGGCGGTGACTGGTACACTGGGGGAGAGACCTGTTAGGATGCAGTCTCCATAAGCTGATGATGACAGGGGCCAGAATGAGAATAGTTTTGGGCGTGGGGACAGAGAGAAAAAGATGGATTTAAAGGATCATAGGGGATTTAACCATGAGAGTGAATGAGTTCCCCCAAGAAATATATACATAAGAAAATATTTTTATACTCTCCTGATAATCCCGTAGCATATTTTCAGAAAAAACCAGACAGCTTATTACTTGTTTCCTAAATGCACCCCAGTTCTTTCCTGCTGTACTGCTCTCCTCATGCTCACTCCCTCTACTTCTCTTTTCCTCCAATCCCATTTCTTTAAATCCCACCCATCCTTCAAGGTGGGCTTCAATGTTACCTCCTTCATGGAATATTCCATGATCTCAGTTCTCAAAAATATAGAATCTCTACCTCCTCTAAACCTCCAGATTTCCCGCCTTTATTTCTTTTATTGCATTTACTACATATCGCCTGCAGTGATGGCTACTGAATATCTTATACACCTACCCAACTGTGCTTTAAGGCCAGGAAAAATATCCAATTCGTTTCCCTCTAAAGCATTTGACGTATTGTCTTATACATACCAAAGTCAGTTTTTACATGTAATACATTACAGTGTATGTAAAAATAGTACATTGTATCAATCCAGAAATGTTTCTTTAAGTATGGATTTGCAAGTTATTTCAATAGAAAATTAACCTCATTTTAAAACTAAGTTTTAGAACTGATTGTAAAACCAAGTCTAGAACTGGCTATTAATTGATGTCAATACATGCTTATTATTATTATTAACATCATCATATATGATTCTTAACATCTGTCCCTTAAAATAAATAACATTAATCTAATTTTAAATAAAGTATGTGTCCAAAGTGATATATAGGCTTATAATGATGTTATTTTCGGTAATAATATTCATAAATCTTATAAAACCATGAAAACCATAGAAGCATTCAATAAATTTGAGAGAATAGGAAAAATAAAATCAAGATATTAGAATTTTTAACAATTTGGTTTCCTTTTACACCCCCCAAAGATTAGAAGGAGAGAGAGAAGCAAATGGGATCAACTTATTTAAAATTTTTCTGAATCAGTGTGCCTCCTTGGTACTGGGCCAATAGAAAATGTAGAAGAATAATTTGGCCCCTATTTGGCTTCTGGATATTGAGGACATGTGTGTCGGATCAGAGCTACAGGGTGATTTCCGTGAATCTATTCCAACCCTTCTGGAAGTAAAGTCCATCTGACAGTTTCTTGAGCCCGAGCTCAGCTTTTGTTAAGTTATCTATCAAAACTTTGGAATCTGGCTGATAAGGCTGAATGCTGCAGAGGTGCCTTTCATGAACTATCAACTTTACCGACATCATAATAAAGAGAGGGAAAAAAATGACATGATTAAAAAAAAGATCCTCCTTGTCTTTCTCTTTGAATTCTTTATTTCCCTCTCTGAGACAAAGGGCAATAGTAGCAAACATATGCATAATTCTCTTTTCCCCTAAAAAATCAAATACAGTCTTGATTTCTTAGCAGTCAACTTTGATATTTTTTCACCTTACTGAAGGGTTGGATATATTACTTTGCCTTTGTTGCAGACATACTGGAAGTAAATTATGGAATTCCTTTTAAAGAGAGAATAAACATATGGGAGTCCTTTAAAAAAAATATTGTGCAGTTCGATGTTAAACATGCCATCCATAAAGTTAAATTTAAGCATTTGCTTCCTTCAAGGAATACCACTTGCTCTCCTCCTGGAGAAAAACTCAACAGAAGGAACATAGTTTTACCTCTTTTCCAGTATCTAACAATTATCAGGTGATTACTAGACACATGTTGTACAGTTTCACCAATTTCATAACAATTTCTGTCAATTTAAAAGTCAAAGATTCTTAATATTTATATAGCATGACCCTCTTTACCTTCAAATTTTCTCAAAATTTACAAAGAAGAAATAGCTTAAATAATTATTTTATGATTAGATATTGCATTTGGAGAATAAAACCTCTAATCTTCCCTGTAGTTGCTCTTTGAGGCATTTTGGTCTGAAATGTTACCTTTGCCTATGGCCATACCACCCTGAATGTGCCTGATCTCGTCCGAAATGCTACCTTTGGAGGAGAAGGTAGGATGTAAGCTTCAAATTGGTCCACTTTGCTATAGTTTAATCACTCCACTAAGGCATTTTGAAAAGAATAGCGTTACTATTATGAATCCAATATATTCTGGGAGGTATCTGATAACAATATTTTTGGTCTAGGTAAATAGAATACTGAGGTTACTCAAGATCTGATGATCAGTTTAATTAACTAGTTTACAAATATTTGAAATGTAGCCTTAAATTTTGATTTTGGAAATCATAATGAAGTGAGACTCAGCCTGATTAACAGCAAACTTAGACAACAGGCTCAAAATATTTTTAAAGTAAAACAGAGAAAAAGAAAGAAAATGCGTGTGTGTGAGAGAGAGCGAGAGACAGAGAGAGACAGAGAGACAGAGAGACAGAGAGAGACAGAGAGGATATGAACGAATGGAGATTTGGTGATTTTTAACATTCACCTAAATAGTCCCTTAAAGGCAAAACTTTTTTCTGTGTTAGCCCCCTTTTGCAACTTACTTGACTAATGATTAGAAATGTTCAGTAATTACTAGCAACCCTACTTGGTTATAGAGAAAATTGTTGCATCTACTAACTTATCCTCTAATTTGTTAAATAAATGATCAATTTCCCCCACCTTCTTATTATGAAAATTTTAAACCTACAAAAAATGGAAAAAGAATAGTACCACAAATACCTCTATAATCTTTACATCTTTCACATATATATTATAGTTGGCCATAGGTGTTTTCTCTCCTATCGATCCTTCTCCCTCTTTCTAAACATTTTTTTACCATTTGAAATTGGAAATAACAAGAAATTTTACGCCTATATGCTTTAGTATTTGTTTCCTAAGAACAAGGACTTTGCCCTACATAATTACAAAACTATCACCACATACAAAGAATTTAATATTGATAAAATGATTACAGTATAGATTCATATTTCTGCAAATGTCTCAAAATATGCATGTGTGTACCTATGCATGTACATGGGCTCATGTGAATCCCAGATACACTCAAAAAATCAAGCATTGCATTTGGTTAAATTTTATATTTAATTCAAACACCAACACCACTTTAAGATCTTATGGGCATAGGTGAAGCATAATAGTTGGAATCCAATAGCTTTGCAAACTTTAAATGAATGACCAAAATTTAAAGAAATTACTGAAATCCAGTTTCTGCCAAAATCTAAAAGATGTGAAGAAAATTCAAAATGGCACAGTAATTGGTATTTCTAATTTGATCATTATTCCTGTTCAATTTAGTATTGATACTAAGGGTTACTAGAAATGGTATTATCTGATATCCAAGATGAAATTAGCAGATGAAAATTTTGACAAAACTATAGTTGCAGTGATATCATTATATTGAAATTCTCCATCACATTTTCAAGTAGAAATGACTACCTGCTTTTCTTTTAAAAAGATAATTTTCAGGAAAAAAAGTGAATCTCATCTAGGTATATGAATGAACGTTTGTTAGGGGTTGAACTCAGGCAGATCTTATAACTGGGTCAAAAGAGAATATTAAGAACAGGCACTTTTACAAAATATTAAAATGAATGCAATAGGATGTAAAATTGATTTCTGTCATGTGAAAGAGGGAGCTAGACAGGACAGAATTTACATGTCTACAGATAAGAGCTATTTTTACCTTGCTATGAGTTATCTATAATTTATAGAGTTGTAAAATAGCTTCCCTAGAGTAAGAATCTGATACCTGAAAAGGCCTTTTCCAGGAGTCTAGATAATGTGTAGTTTTTACTTAAACACACATTTTTCCCTATATCTTTTCTAATTCCTGCCCTCAGCTATTTAAAATTTGTTATAATGATGACTACATTTAACTACAGATGACAGCAATGTTATGGCATTTGAATTCTTGAGATCTGTATGATTAATTGAATCCTGACAAATACATTATGAATATGCAAACAAGCAAACATTTTTTTATCAGCAGCTTTATTGGGAAATGTGCTAAAAATATGTGCTCCAAGCAAACTTGGCTGGAGAATCATACCTTCATTGTCAAATAACTGTTATTTGAAGTATTCTTTTAATGAACCTTTGATATATAACATTTATTTACAATGATGTGTGTCAGGATTATTACATATGGGTAGTAAGAATGAAACAGATTTAGAAGTCAGAGAGCCACTATTTGTAAGGAGGTATGATATTCCTCCCTATACTCCAGGCTTCCAAAGAGTTCTAGAATAGGAGTATAATAAAAGGGAAAAGGATTTCACAGAGCCACACTGTTCTTTGGAACTATACACTGTGGTCAAATCTTTGACCTCTAACTGTCTTATATACCTTCCTCATCACCCAGTGCCCCTGGAACTCTATGCTTGAAATTTCTCTTCTGCTGTTTGTCTGAGCACTGCTTTCCTATTCTAACTCTAAGAGGTTAGATAGGACTGTCCATAGGAAATATGACACAATGGTTGGCTCACGAAGAGGATCAAAGCAGTTAGCAAATTTGGCGATATCAGTAACAGGGTCCAATTATATCTTCAAAAGTCTTAAAAATTATTTTGCTTCATATTACACATCTAGTAATACTGGAAGGGTTTTAAACGTTTAATTTTTGTTTAATAAAAATATACACACATTGTCGAAATATTGGAAATAGGAATATTATAAAAAACAAAAATTAAGATCCTAATTCAGTGGTGGGGGTAGTTTGGGAAGACATTATTAACATTTGGTATAATTCCTTCAATTTTTTTCTTTATATTTCTCTCTTTTTATTCAGTGCATGTTAAAATCATACTAAATATTTTGATATATTTTCAATTTAACACATGTGAACATTTTTCTTTGTGATTACATATTCTTCAAAAATAAGATTCTCAAGAATTATGTAGTGTTTCACTGCATAAATGCTCACGATTTTATTCATTCCCTAAAACTGCATATTCCATATGCTCCTAATAATTTACCTCTATACATAGTAAGGTGATGGTAATCTCTATATGACAACCTTTCAGCCAATCTTTGTATTTTCTTATGACATGTTTCTGTGGTTGGAATTACTACAAAAGACCACAAATATTTTAAATTTCTCCATACCTATTGCCAAAGCTCCCAGTAAAATTGTGTGAAAATTTATAATACAACTAGAAGTATAAAAGTATGCACATCTCATTACACTCACACCAAACTTAGTATGATCTGTTTTAAAAAATATATGTTAATCTGAGGGATGAAAAAGGCAACCTAATGGTTTTTGTTGAGTTTTTTTTTTTTTTTTTTTTTGATGATTGCTAAGGTTATTCAGCTTCTATTGGAATTATTACTCATCTAGCTCTCAATTAAAAAATCAACATATTCATCCCTAAGGTCATTTATTGTTCATATGAGTAAATAAATATGTCTTGGTTTATGAAATATTCAGGAAAGACAAGCACAGACATAGTGAATATTTTAAAGCATCTTCTTAATTATTTGAGTACTGATTAAACTGATTGATCCAAATTATGATATTCATTCTGTGAAACTTGGCTTTTTCTTGACAGTTTTTTTCTACAGTTCTCCTCTTACCTGGGCATCTAGGCACCGAGCCCACTATCTGAACTGATAGTACTTTTTCAATAAATATTTACTGAGTGAATGAACAGGACAAGTCAGCCCCTACTGTGATAGACATTTTCTCATTGCATATTTCATAGGTATAAATGTGACCCAAGTTTGTCCTGGCTTTATTTGCCTCCATCCTATTCATCCTCTGCCCTAATAAAAACCAGCCCTTCTCACATCAGGTTTTATTCACTAAAATCTTATCAAACCTGGGTCTGGAGGGTATCCAAAAAGCGGAACTTTGAGCTCGATGTTACCTCTTCATAACATCTGATAATGCACTCTTTATTTCAAATATCACTGGTCTAGATCTGTATCTAAAGTCAGACTGGCAGCCAAGGAGATGATCTGCACCAAAAGAAACCAGTTTGCTCTTTGTTTACAGGGATTCTATATTGTTTAGCCATTGTCAGACATGACCTAGAAAAGTCAGTTATGCTGTGAGATGGCAATTATCTTCCGACTCGAATTCTGACAAGGATATTCTGAATTGATTTCTAATGAGAAAACAGTAGATATAAAATTAATCACAACAATCTTCTATAGGTCCTACATTAACAAATAGTCCTTGATGTTCCAGTCTATTACTTAGCTCATTGAGCCATGTTACATTTTATTTTTTTTCCTTTTATTTATTTATATATATATATTTTATTTTACATTGGAGCATAGTTGATTAACAATGTTTTATTAGTTTCAGGTGTACAGCAAAGTGATTCAGTTATACATATACATGTATCCATCCTTTTTCAAATTCTTTTCCCATTTAGGTTGTTACAGAGTATTGAGCAGAGTTCCCTGTGCTATAACAGTAGGTCTTGTTGGTTCTCTATTTTAAATATAGCAGTATGTACATGCTACATTTTTAGAGAATAGAAGTATAGGGTCAGAATTTCTGTTTCGGTAGAGCTGGCTTTTGAGAAAAAAAAATTCTCTCTGCATAGCACCTTTACTTTATTATTAGCCCTGGAGAAAATAGCCCTGGATAATGTCAGCTTGCTCACTGACCCATAGCGAATCATTTTGGCACATAACGGCACACTAAATTACTCTCAAACCTCAATTTCCAACTACTTTTAGGGCAAAAACATTGGATGCTAATCTTACAGGTATAACTTATTATCAGAGTCACCATCTAAAGAGTTTCACATCCATGAAAAATAATCCAAAAGAAGACATCATTATAAAATCAATAAAAGGAAAAACCAAGAAATGCCTTTTTCAGACTGTATCTCCAATAAATTATCATCTCGTAGAAGAAAGGCAAGGACCTTTAATTATAATTAGGGAAGAATGCTGAATTATTACTTGAGTAATTACCTGAAGAATCCAGAGAAATGCGAAAACCGTGCCTTATCTTCATCTTTTCCCCTAGAACCAGCTTACCCCTATTTTTATCCATTTCTCCTATTGTTTTAAATAAAACTTGTGTTTCTTTCCATATTGTTTCTTTCCACATTGTTTCTTTCCACAGGAAATTAAAGTCTATACTTTTGCAACAAGCAACACAACAAGTCTCTACTTTGGCGGGCAAGTGATAAAATATATCTTAAATTAGCAGGTGGCTTGAGGCACATGTGGCCAAAACATGAGTTGAAGGTGCTCCGATGTTGACAAAACATACTTCGTGGAGGGCGTGGAAAATCCCCAAAGATCCACAGAGCTCAAGGAAAGGTAATTAAAACCAACTCTGCAGGTTATAAAACTGGAAAGGGGTTTAAAGGGAGGCTGAGTACCAGGAAAGAGAGGCACAGTGTAGGAGAGGCAAAGAAAGATTGAGGAAAAAAGGCTGGAGGAGAGTTGTGAAAGGGTCAAGTAAAAGAGCCAAGAGGCACAATTCAAAATATTAAGAGTTAGGCAGAAGGACATATTGGAAATGCATGTAGAGAAGTGAAAGAGTAAGTCACTAAGAGAAAAAGAAGAAGGAAAGACAATAACGAAAGGAAAATAAGTACAAGATACCAAGAGATACAAATGATCATTAAAAAGCTATCTGGCATTCATTCATGTTTTGCCATAGCAATTATCTGCCAAAGCTGAAATTACAGTATTCCTCTGTGATTCGCCTTAATAGACTCAGCCAGGTGCATTATCTGCAAGCATTCTCATTCAGGAGAAAAATTAGCCAATCATCAATCTGGATGTGAATTTAAGGGACAAGAATAAGTGAAAGCTCTCCAAATGATATTTATGCAGTGGGCCAAACAAAATTGCATAAATTACTGAATTCAATTGCCAGGAAAAGGGGTTAAATTTAATACAGCTAGACAGCTGAGCAGCTGCTTTCATGATTTAAATAAAAACAAGCTGAAACCCATGCTGTCAGCTCAGTGATATATGACTTGTAATGGGATGTTTCCAACCTTCACTTCCATATGACCCCCTCCACTTTAGGTAATGCTCCTTGCCTCCAGTGCAACCAACTTTTCAGAAAAACATCTGGGTCCCATTCCTGCTCTGTTAGCTACAATGCTGCCTCCTACAAACATAAATGATTCATTGGACAACACCCTTCACTTCAGGATCAAATTCGGGAGTTTCACTGATAATTTTATCATGTTTACAACCAGAGATACTGTACACGAACAAGGCACACATTTGATCCACAAAATTCCTTCACATGGTGTTCATACTAGTATAGATTGTATGTATAAAATGAGAGGTGAATTTTAGTGGTTGAAATTAGGAAAACAAAGGAAGGGTATCCTCAACAGAATGGTGTTTTTGTCTTGCTACTGCCCTACTCCTTTATATTAGAAACTTCTCTTCATCTACACATTCCCCCTATCCTTCCAAAAAATAAAGAGAAGGGAAGAAGAAAAGACAAACATCCCTCTGAAAAGTGGGCCCAGCACAGGGAAAAGAAAGATGAGGACTTTGCCAATTTCACAAAACTTTCACTCAGGTCAAGGTCAAATCAAAAAGAATTTATCCTACTATAAGAATAAAAATGCCAGAAATGACAATGATTATGGAAAAACGAAAAATCATATATATAAAATACTCATGATTTGAACCAGGACATTTTGTGTCTTGCAAAGCAAACCACGAAGCTCACACTTTCTATGAAGATATTCATTACTGTAGAACCCAAAACACGGTAGATGCTATCCCAAAAGGAAATCTGAAATAGTCACTTGATACTTTAAGACTGTGCCTCCAATAACCGATTTGCAAGTTGTAACCATTGTTAAAAACAAACCATATTTCCCATTTTTAATTCATGAAACCCAATTAATATTATAACGTATACAATTTACATTAATTTCTCATTTTAATACAGCAAGTGCCTACATATAGGCACATACAAAATTTTAAGCCGGACTTTCTAAAATGATTACTTTCCCCATTAAAAGTCAACAAAAAGGAGAAAGAGGAGGAGGGGGAGGAGGAGGAGGAAGAGAGAAGATGAAATAGAGCAGCAGCAAAACCAGTGGCTTACTGAGGCTGACTGCAGAAATTTGTGAGAATTTTGTTTCAGGAAAGAAGAAAAAAAGCAGTAATAGCTAAAGTAGTAGTCTTTTTGTTTTTGTTTTTGTTTTTCCTCCTTGCAAAAGAATACAAAGGTTCTTACATTTCCTCCTTACAGTTATAAGCTTATTTGGTACTCTGAAAATTTAAAGGTCAAAAAAGTTCATCAATAAAGATAATTGGGGAGTCCAGCTTCTGCTTAAAAACCAGTATGTAATTTTCTAGGCCTGACTATAGGCCTTTACAAAGGTTTTACCTGGCAGGCGTCAGGGGGAAAGCTGTCCTCCCCGAACTAGCCTTGGTGCACAGTCTGGAGGGAGTTGCAGCCGAGACTCAGCCCTCCCGCTCCCCCCTCCCCCCTCCCCCACCCCACCCCAGGTGGGACAAGCTCTTTCACATACTGACATTCTGAGCCCAGGCAACTTCATTCCCAGGTTTCTTGATCTGAGGCCTTGGGCAGAGGTCTTCTGCAGACGCCTCTGCTGAGAGCTCCTTGTGGGGGAAGGTAAGGGAAACTTAGAAGACTCCACTCGGACTCAGGACCCGGTATTTTTCCACTCCTAGCCTTTCCCCCTTGCGCTCTCCCCAACCCAGGGCCCACAAAACTGCCAGAGCATTTTATTTGGGGCTCCCTCAAGCAGTGAGACACGACCGCCACAGCCCCCATGTCTGCGCTGATGCACCTGACCCTCCACCTGTAGGAGGAGAAAGGAACAGGGGGAGTTGGTGCTTTCTCTGGTTGTGGACTCCTGCTTATACCATCACACTTTTAAAGGTTTAACTTCATTTTGGGCTTGTTGCTTTAATCAGCTACTCTGACACCTGGCAGCTCAGCTCTCTCTTTCCCAGTTCAGCTAAGCCCCGGACAATAATAATGCACAAAATTCACTCATTTACAATTTAAAGCATCATCAGAAGAGGCTTTTCAGAGCATCACAAAATATAAAGTGTTTCCCCTTTAATTCCTCATTAATTCCTGAATATATTAGTTGGATGGTTGCAGTAGGGCAAACAGAAGTTACAGGAGGACAGGAATATGATCACTGTCAGTTTCCCAGAAACTCGCTCAACTTCTAATACATTTTTATCTTTCTTGTTTTACAGTCAAAACCTATCAATAAGACAGTTTGATGGATGCTGCTTCTACAATCGTCTCTCACTTCCCCAGCAATGTGAGCCAACGTACACCCATTTGGTCCTCCACATTCCCCACCTTATCTGAAGGCATAGATCAAAATTGTCAGCTCTCACATATGAGCTTTCTTTGAAGTCCCATTCTGTATTTAAAAAAATGCAAAATTTGCATTTTATTTTATGATGTGATTATGTTTTAAGAGAAAAATCATGTGTTAACCATCATGCCATTTAAGAAAGTATATATCCGTGTATATTCAACAGCTCTGCATAATGAATGGCCCTAATTAACTCATATGTATATTTCATTTTGCAAAGCAAAATCTAGTGGAGCCAGTCAGACCTGGGTTAGGATCCTAGGTCTTCTAGGCAGTACTGAATTATCTGTGGGGATAATGTTACCATCTTGCAGGGTTGTGTGAGGGTAAAATGAAATAATGCGATCTTCAACACCTATTTCTTCTCTTTCTTCTGCACCTCTTTTCATATGTAACTGGTTAAAAAGCTGCTCAACTTTGTGGCCCAGACATAGCATGGTGTCACGGCCAAAGTAACACCAATCTGACAATCAAAATAATGGAGAGGTAATTTATATATTCATTGCAAACTCTTCAAAAAATGTCAAGGGGGGGTTATGCACAGAAAATAAAAAGCTCTTAAAATCATTTTCACCATCCTTTCCCCAGAAGTCATATTTGTCATTAAGTATCTGTTCTCTTTCTCACAAAAATTTCCAAAGTGATTTTTAAATATTTTTTGTCCTGCCATCTGCTGAATGTTTTCTTCTCTTTTCCTCAGCTATCAAACTGACCCCTTCAATGCAAAGCATTCGCCTCTCTCCATTACTCATTTGCTGACTCTGTACGATGCTAGTCCAACAATCTGACTGGTAACATCTGCTCCTTACCAGGCACGGGACATGGAGATGTTGAGTATCCACGTGCACTTGGGGAAAGAGGATTTGTGAAGATAAGCGACTTGCACACGGTCACAAATTTAGTAAGTGAAAGATTTAACATGCGCTTGTTTTCTCCTCCTTCCCTCCCTCTGTCTCCCCTTTGCTGTCCTACTCCCACTCCTTTTCATAAACCAAACAGCCTTAGTCATGCATCAGCCTGTCAGAATATGAGGCATAAACATGTGAGTCTCGTACCACTGCTAACTTGATGGGTAAGAGGATTAGGGAAGAGCTCAAAGTAATCAGTTCATTAACACTAAAATATTTTATGGAAAAAGGAATTCTGCCTTTAGAACTTCAAATCTATGCTACATGATTTGAAGAACGTGTACTACACAGCAGGGAAGAAAACATCTGCCAATAAGTAGAACCTGAATCAAAGGAAGTGTTATTAAGAAAATTGCCTTAATTAAAATTCAACACTTCAGTACTCTATAAAAACACAATAATGACAGCAAGATTTAACTTTAAATGTGCAAACCACAAAAAAATGGAAACTCAGAAAAATCCCATCTGGTTCAACCTATCATCTTCAGTAGGTAGGTGCTAGTCACAGGGTGACTGGGAGGAAAAGAACTTAGGATGTATTCGAAAAGAGACAATAGGCTCAAAATGGCTTCAAAATGGCTACAACAATAGGCTAAGTCCACATCACCAAACAAAGTGAGATTTAATACCCAACCTAATTACAGTTTCAACCTCTCCCAGCAAAGTAATCTTAATGGGTCAGTCTGGAATTTCCTGGTCAGCACCAGTGAGGTAATCTGCCTGACAGATCCCTTCCATCCCCCAAGAATGCTGAGGAAGTCCACTCTCTCAGTGTCCCTGTCTCCTTCTGCCTACAAAAGCTTTCCATTTTGTACAGTTCCTCAAAGGGAGCTCATTTATATTTGCTAGATGGGATGCTGCCTGATTCATGAATCATTAAATAAAGCCTATAAGATCTTCAAATTTACTCAGCTAAATTTTGGTTTTTAAGGAGGAGGAAAAAGACAGAAGAGCTCAAAGAGAAATGAATAAAACATTTCAAAGAGGAAATACAGATTATAAAATATCAAATTCTGGCATAGGTGGAATTTTATACCATGATTTCTATCTGAAAGTCAGACTGTTGTTCTAAAGAAATAGTCACTTATTGTTTTTGATTCATTATCAACTGTCAAAAAAAAAAAACAAAAAAACCCAAGAATACAAAGGGAAAAATGAAAGACATCAGAAAAAGAGAAAGGGGATTAATAGCCTCCAAATCTATGGATTTTTTTTACATGAGCATATTAGTTTTTTTGTTTTGAACTACTATGAAGAAGTTTTATGACAAGTGTACTAAATTGTGTGGGCTAAAACAAATCCATCTAAAGTGCCAGCCACAGCCTGGTATTGTGCACACTTGCCTGGCTGGGAGTAAGGAAAACCTCTCTCAGAGTGGACTCACGATGTCTATCAGGCAAAGCCCAGGCTAAAAACCACAGCCCACTCCAGGGAGCTTGAGGGAGGGATTGAACATGGAGAACCAGTGACAAAACTGATGGCAGAGAATAGAGGGGACCAGGGGCTGGGGGAGAGGGGATTAGGCAGTTACTGCTCAATAGTTACAGCATTTTTGTTTTGGATGATGGAAAAGATTTGGAAATAGTGGTGATGGATACATAACATTGTGAATATACTCTAGGCCACTGAATTGTACACCTGAAATGTTGACTTAAAATACACTGATTTGCAGAATTAGAGATGGTCAAATTAATCAACTTTCTGTTGTGAAAATTTTACCACAATAGAAATAAAAGAATTAAAGAAGCAGCCAATAAAAAAAAAAGTGATGGCAGAACACAAAAACCAACAGGAAACAGTGTAGCAATTTAGAGATTAAACACAGCAACAGATTAAACCACAGCAAGAAGACTTGGCTACCTAGGCTAGAGGGACCAAGGGAGCGAGAATGGAGTTACCAGGGTCTGTGAGACAAGGTTCAAGGACTGGAACAACAGTAGAAGCTGCAAACACCAAGGAGACACAACCACTGCTGAAGATGCTGCCCAGAGCAGTCAGAGGGGAAAGGACTCTGGCTTCTGTCTTCCTCCCAACCATCAATATCCCACTGCTGCCCTACAGTGGCCAGAACGAGGTGGAAGACAGAGGTTAAGGACCCTAGCGATGTACTTGGCAGGGTTCAGTCCCCTCAATCCAGAAAAGAGCAAGGAAAAGGCAGGGAACGGATCAGGGAGAAACCAGCAAGTAACCCCCCATACAACATACACGGCTGATGGTGTAGTTGGGCATATCTTAAAAAAAATCTGGGGCTTCCCTCATGGCGCAGTGGTTGAGAATCTGCCTGTCAATGCAGGGTACACGGGTTCGAGCCCTGGTCTGGGAAGATCCCACATGCCGCAGAGCAAATAGGCCCGTGAGCCACAACTACTGAGCCTGCGCGTCTGGAGCCTGCGCTCCGCAACAAGAGAGGCCGCGATAGTGAGAGGCCCGCGCACCGCGATGAAGAGTGGCCCCCGCTTGCCACAACTAGAGAAAGCCCTCACACAGAAACGAAGACCCAACACAGCCAAAAATAAATTAATTAATTAATTAATTAAAAAAAAAAAAAGAAGAACCTCTGCTTTGCTGCAGCTGTGAGGAAGAGGGAATATTTAAAAAAAAAAATCTGATAAAAAATATTATAAGGATTTGACCAAATCCTTATATAATGTGTATAATGTGTTTTATACACATTAGAGAAAGATCAAAATAAATCTTTTCCTGAAACTCAACCACTAACAACAACCTCTAGAAAGGGATTAAAAATAGTCCTTCCATCCATTTATCTTTTTGGACCACAGGTGAGTTTGTGTTTAGCAAATAGATTATAATGTGAATCTTCCAATGTGAAGTTCATAATTTCCTATCTCAAAGAGGACTTAGTTGTTTTCTTGCCATCTCCACGTACTTTATTCTGTGTGAATGTCTATCTCTCCCAAAGTTAGCGTCATATACTAATATCTTTTTCATCTCCCTAGCACAGCCAGGGACCAAAAATGTCTTGACTTCCTTATCTGCTGATGCCTTAGTTCACTTGGACACTGGTCTTGCCTGCACTCAAACTGTTTTCAAAATATGCCACCCAAGAAATAGTTTACAAAACAGCTCTTAGTGAGACACTTTCTTCCTTAAAATCCATCCGTAGCTTTTTTCTCTTACAGCGTACACTCTTAAAGTGTTTGGTCTACAGTAAGGGTCAGCAAAATTTTTCTGGAAGGGAACACATAGTAAATATTTTGGGTTTTGCAGGCCATATGGTCTCTGTCATAACCACTCATTTCTGCCATCCTAGTGTGAAAGCAGCCTCAGACAATCTGTAAACAGAAGGGAGAGGCTATGGTCAATAAAACTTTATTTGTGTACACTGAAACTTGAACTTCATATGATTTCATGTGTCACAAAATATTCTTCTTCTTTTGATTTTTATTCTACAATTTAAACATATAGAAACCATTCTTAGCTTGTGTTCAGTACCAAAACAAAAGGCAGCCTGCAGACCCCTGGTTTACAACATAACATTTTCTAAGATCTGTTGCCTGCCCTCTTTTCAGGCTTATGTTTTCCCATCCCCCGCTCTAGGTTTAGTTATGCTGAGCTACTTATTGTTCTTTGAGCATATCATGCTATTTGTTACAAGTTTCATCTGCCTAGAATGACTCCTCTTTCTCCTATGCATTCTGCAAATCCCTGCTCAAAGAGACACTCCTCTGAGACTCTTACTCAGGAATTTGAGCTGCTTTATCCAATATTTATCTTATAACCTCTCACTACCTCTAAGAGTGTATGTGCCCAAACATGGTTCTTACCGTACTGAAATTATCTGTGCATTTTCATTCCCATTGACCTTTAGCTTCATGTGGACAAAGACCTTCCTTGTTTCATTTGTGTTTTCATCCCTAGAATTTTGCAAAATGCCTAGAGTATGGCAAATACTCTAATGAATAATTGTCCACTGAATGGAGTGCCAGTTAACTAAAATAAAATTTCACTCTTCATCATAACACGTTAAGTAACTACCATAAATGTTGAGCTTAGCAGTGTTTCCTCATCTAAGCACTGGTGAGTAAGTTTGGTCACTTACTTATAATATGTAACGGGTTCCTTCAAACCTGACTCTGTTCACAGACAATTACTACAATGACTCCAGAGTGCTGTTTCCTGTTAGTGTAGAAATAAGTTGTTGGGTTGTTTTTGGTTTTATTTTGGTTTTGCTTTTTCCAGACACTAATTAATTATTGTTTTGAAAAACAGATCCTAAAGAAGAAAAATAGAGACTGAGATCACTATCGCCTCCAGAAGCCACAGAACCCTGTGAACATGCAGATGAAATGCCCAGAAACCATACTGCTGATTTTTTGTCAATTTTACTCTCTTTGGATAGAAGAAGGAAGTAATTTAAAACATTACTTTTTAAAAAAGAACTGGTAAACAAGGCAATATTGTGTTTCAGACTGCAGAATTTATGTGATTTTAAAGGAAAAATGGGGAGATGGGAAAGAAATTCCACACCAAAAGTAATTTTTTCTTCTCTGCCCTTTGGTATCTTTTAGGAGAGGATTCCTAGAAACATTAGTGGGTGGGGAACCTGAGGAACAATTTTAAAACAGTGTTTCAAACACCCTAAAGAAATATTAAATAAAGGAAACTAGAAACTGCTTTCTATGTCCTAAGAGGGGCAAGTATAAGGAATGTAAGTTACACATTTTAAAACATTACCAGTATATAACGATTAAAGATATGGAAAGGATTCCTTAATTGAAGACAATTATTCTGAAGATTTTAAGGAAAAAAATCTATCATTATTGTATAAGATGTTATTGTATTTTTCATAAATTTGGAGGGCAATCATATATTTATTAACAAAACAGAGACCAAAAGGAAACAGCTTTTGATAGGTAAGTATGGCAAAAGAAGATAAAGATCCCTGTCTTGAACTGTATCAAATGTTAGATGTGAAAATACTGTTCCAAGATCCCTGCTTTGACTTACACATAAGAGGTCTGTATAGAGACAATTACTGGTCCCAGGACTAAAGTGTGTAACTCAAAAGCTTAAAGAGCAGCCACAGATCATGTAATTGGCAGGTGCAATGAAGTGAAAGACAATCAACTAAGACGTGAATTAGAAATACATAATTTAAATACCAAGAGATTTGGGTGTGCCGCCTTCCTGTTATCTACTGGAAGTTGTCCTAATTTAAAAGTTAGAGTCTAATTACTGGTTAGTGGTAAAAAGTTGGCCTGGGGCTTTTTTATATACATCAGATTTTCATACTACTTTCTATTCTATCATCAAAATTCTCTTAAAAACTTTCCTAACACTGTAATTACACGAAAACCAGACTGAAGGTCATGACAAGTGCAACCACCACCTAAAACCTAAATAGCTAAGAAACAGCTATCTAAGAAATAGAAAATATTCAAACCCCACTATAAAAAGTGAAGAGATCTTTATGATTAAGGCAAAGAAAGAGATTTTGAACGCTTTTCTTCTATAACCACTGTGTAATCAACCTCTAATTTGCCTTATAACTCTTGGAACTTCCTGAAAGATTATTTTGCTATGAAGCTCTGTGTCTGCACATATTCACACCAGACAATGGAGAGAAAACCAGGGGGAGTAGCTTCCAGAAGCAGCAGCTGAGATCCAGAACATGTGCATGGAGAAACTGTGTCTACCATTGCTGTATGTTCTTTCTTCTTTGGAGGGTCTTGCTTATGTCAGAGTTTTCAGAGATTTTCACCAGAAAAAGATGAAAAAAACATTTAGGAAAAAAAGAAGCTCATACAGACATCCTTAACCTTTTGTGTCCCCAGTGTTCTTTTCATTTGTGAGAAGAAGAAATAGGTCTATTTGGTATTTAAAATCCTGCCTACAGTTCTGTGACAATGTGTATATAGCATATTTGAGTTAGATCTAGAGATTCTTTTCCCTTGCCTATAGAACAATTTACATTCAAAATCTGACCACACAAAACTATGGAATTTAAGGTCTGTTTCAGGAGATGGGATACAAAATGTCAGGGAAACTAAAAGATATGCTTCCGTAAGAGTTCACTAAAGATAAAAGTTAAGATAAACATTCCTTTTGCAGGTGTAAAATATCCAAAGTTGTCCTTTAAATAATAGTTATGTACATATATATTGACCAAGAAGGACTTAAGTTTCCTTCAGATTGACCAAACTTTAGACAGTCTGCGACCTGACTCCAGGCCCCAGACATCCCTTTTCTTAGAGTAGTTACTTTAGAAAACTTTCAGTTGTAAATTATTTCTCAGGCCCTTTGAGATGTTAGTCTCCCAGACTCTTACCAGTTTTACAACCCAGAAATGTCTTTCTCAGGGACCTGGAAGCCATTGTTTTGAAATGTAATCATCAAGACCCTATCTCTGGTCTCTGTGGGAAGGTAGCAGTCTAACTTCAGCAAGTGACAATATCAAATACAGATGGTCTAATTACACAGACCAATCTCCCATGAACATCCTCAGGTACTTTTCCATTAGCTCACCCCAGCATTTACAAATCCTCCCATATTTGGTTTTAGGGGAATTAAGTTCAGTTTCTCTCCTGTATTGCAATACAGGAGAGTTCTATTGCAATATTCTTAAATAAAGACTTGTCATTTTTAACAAGTATTTAGAGTTATTCCTCTTCTACAATAAACACACGCATATACACACATGCCTTAACACACATACATGCACACAAAATGTACATATACATTTTAAAAGCTAATTCTATTTTAAATTATTCATAATTTTTAATGTTATTAACAGATTAATCTAAAGTTAGAGTTCAAAACATAAAGGCAAAAAAGATTATACGTTAAAATTAACGTGTGTGTGGGCTTCCCTGGTGGCGCAGTGGTTGAGAATCTGTCTGCCAATGCAGGGGACACGGGTTCGAGCCCCGGTCTGGGAAGATCCCACATGCCGCGGAGCAACTGGGCCCGTGAGCCACAACTACTGAGCCTGCGCATCTGGAGCCTGTGCTCCCCAACGAGAGAGGCCGTGACACTGAGAGGCCCACGCACCGCGATGAAGAGTGGCCCCCGCTCGCCGCAACTAGAGAAAGCCCTCGCACAGAAACAAAGACCCAACACAGCCAAATAAATAAATAAATAAATAAATAAAATTTATTAAAAAAAAAAAAAAATTAACGTCTGTGGAAAATGAAGGAAATTCAAAGGTATGCATTTCAGAGAATTTGAGAAAATGAAAATTATACAATTTGTTTAAGAAAAAAATTTCCAATTTTACATTCTATTATTATAAATAAAATACACCATATTACACAATAAAATGGTCACGGAAAGTTATAAGTGTAATTATTTTTAAAAATAAAAATATTTTATATGCCCTAGGGCACTTAATAATTTAATAATATGAATAATTATAATTATACTAATTTAAATAAAACAAACAGTAATATTAACATTAATAATTTAATAACACATCCTTATTACTACATGCCAGGTACTATTTAAAGTTGTTTGCATATGTATTAATCAACACAATGATTTTGTGAAGTAGGTTTTATTATGCTCCGCTTTACAGCTGAGGAAATTGAGGCACAGAGAGGTTAAGTAACTTGCCCAAGGTCACACAGGTAGTGAGTAGGAGAAGTGAGATTTGAACTTGGGAAGTCTGGTTCTAGGTCTGTGCCTTTAGCCTTGTGGAAGGCCAGCTCCCCAAATATCACCAACACCGCTTGTTGGTAAGACAAAGCTGAGTGGCTGCTTACAGCCCTAAAAGGGATCAACACCTCCAGAGCTGCAGCAGTGTCTCTGAGGACAGAATCAGAGGTCAGAACTTACTGAAAATTGAAAACTTGGTATAAGGCAGGTCTTAACAAAGGAATGGCTTGATTAGTATTAGCTAAAGATCCAGATAAAAGAGTCTAGGATTGGTTGCAAAAACAAGTTGAAGATATATGAGGCAAAAGATTTACAGAATTGAGGGCACAAATTGTATGCTAATGCTTTCTGTTGAAGATGGATCAATCTGGACCAGTATGAAATATCAAGCAATTTTCCTGAGCTAAAGTCATGCTAAAGAAGACAATGGAATAGTAAAGTCATGTGAATGTACATACTAGGCTGTATGGGGGCCTGTAATTTGGTCTTCACTGTCCAAGCTGGGTGTGGGAGTATATACTTTGGGTTCTTTACATCTCTTAAAAGACTACTATAGCAATTTTTGTTTCTGTTTGAAAGCAGTATGCCTGTTGAATAAATTAACTGTTTTAAGTTGACATTTTAATATGCTTTTTAAAGCACCATTTATGTTAATAAACCAATCAGGATAATTTATAACTTAGTGTGTTTTGTAAATAATTTAACTTGCTCTGATTTAAATCTATGTAGATGTGTCTGCAAATTAACATATTTGTATATATTGTATATTCATATACAATTGAATATATGAACATTGCTATATTCATATACAATTAACATAATTAATTGTATTCAATTAACAGTTGAATTGAATACAACTGTTTAACAGACCTCACTAGTTTTTAGACTTAAAAGCAAACCTTAGAGTTTTGTCTAGGACATGTAAGAATAGGCTATTTTTCACATGAGTATTTTCTCATCAGTGCATTTTGCAACTAATATTTTCCCTTGCAACTATCTTTTTTTTCTTGTGTTGTTGCTTTAACTCATTATGAAGCAATAACTGCTGTTGCCAATAGAAACTTTTAAAAGAGAAAAAAATGACTTCTCCTGACAAATGATCAAACTACATTAAAGAGATAATATAATAATATATAATAAACATCTTTTTATTAAAAGTACAATTAGTATCAGCTATGCCAGTTCACTTCATATTTAAGTTTCCATATCTAGCAAATAAAAATATAGGACACTAAGTTAAATTTGAATTTCAGATAAAAAATATGTTTTTAGCATAATTCATCCCAAGTAATATTGGGACATACTAAAAATTATTAGTAGTTTATCTGAAATTTATTTATTTATTTATTTTTATTGGAGTATAATTGCTTTACAATGCTGTGTTAGTTTCTGCTATACAATGAAGTGAATTAGCTATATGTATAACTATATCCGCTCCCTCTTGGACCTCCCTCCCACCTCCCCACCGCCCATCCCACCCACCTAGGCTGTCACAGAGCACGGAGCTGAGCTCCCTGTGCTTTACAGCAGGTTCCCACTAGCTATCTATTTTACACATGTTAGTGTATTTATGTCAAACCTCATCTCCCAATTCGTCCCACCCACCCCTTCCCGCCTGTGTCCACATGTCCATCCTCTACATCTACGTCTCTATTTGTGCCCTGCAAATAGGTTCATCTGTACCATTTTTCTAGATTCCACATATATGCGTTAATATATGATATTTGTTTTTCTTTTTCTGGCTTGCTTCACTCTGTATGACAGACTCTAGGTCCATCCACATCTCTACAAATGACCCAATTTCGTTCCTTTTTATGGCTAATATTCCATTGTATATATGTACCATATCTTCTTTATCCATTCCTCTGTTGTTGGACATTTAGGTTGTTTCCATGTCCTAGCTATTGTAAATAGTGCTGCAATGAACACTGGGGTACATTATGTCCTTTTGAATTACGGTTTTCTCAGGGTATATGCCCAGTAGTGGGATTGCTGGGTCATATGGTAGTTCTATTTTTAGTTTTTTAAGGAACCTCCATACTGTTTGTTTTCCCATAGTGGCTGTATCAATTTACATTCCCACCAACAGTGCAAAAGGGTTCCCTTTTCTCCACACCCTCTCCAGCATCTGTTTGTAGATTTTCTGATGATGCCCATTCTAACCGGTGTGAGGTCATACCTCACTGTAGCTTTGATTTGCACTTCTCTAATAATTAGTGATGTTGAGCAGCTTTTCATGTGCTTGTTGGCCATCTGTATGTCTTCTTTGGTGAAATGTCTATTTAGGTCTTTCACCCATTTTTTAATTGGGTTGTTTGTTTTTTTGATATTGAGCTGCATGAGCTGTTTGTAAATTTTGGAGATTAATCCTTTGTCCGTTGCTTCATTTGCAAATATTTTCTCCCATTCTGAGGTTTGTCTTTTCATCTCATTTATGGTTTCCTTGGCTGTGAAAAAGCTTTTAAATTTCATTAGGTCCCATTTGTTTATTTTTGTTTTTATTTTCATTCCTCTAGGAAGTGAGTCAAAAAAGATCTTGCTGTGGTTTATGTCAAAGAATATTTTTCCTATGTTTTCCTCTAAGAGTTTTATAGTGTCCGGTCTTACATTTAGGTCTTTGATCCATTTTGGGTTTATTTTTGGGTATGGTGTTATGTAGTGTTCTAATTTCATTCTTTTACATGGAGCTGTCCAGTTTTCTCAGCACCCCTTATTGAAGAGGCTGTCTTTTCTCCATTGTATGTTTTTGCCTCCTTTGTCGTAAATTAGGTGACCATATGTGTGTGGGTTTATCTCTGGGCTTTCTATTCTGTACCATTGATCTATATTTCTGTTTTTGTGCCAGTACCATACTGTCGTGATTACTGTAGCTTTGTAGTATAGTTTGAAGTCGGGAGCCTGACTCCTCCAGCTCTGTTTTTCTTTCTTAAGATTGCTTTGGCTATTCGGGGTCTTTTGTGTTTCCATACGAATTGTAAAATTTTTTGTTCTAATTCTGTGAAGAATGCCATTGGTAGTTTGATAGGGATTGCACTGAATCTGTAGATTTCTTTGGGTAGTACAGTCATTTTCACAATATTGATTCCTCCAATCCAAGAACATGGTATATTTCTCCATTTCTTTATGTTATCTTTGATTTCTTTCATCAGTGTTTTATAGTTTTCTGAGAACAAGTCTTTTGCCTCTTTAGGTAGGTTTATTCCTAGGTATTTTATTCTTTTTGTTGTGATGGTAAATGGGATTGTTTCCTTAATTTCTCTTTCTGATTATTCGTTGTTAGTGTAGAGGAACGCCAGAGATGTCTGTGCATTAATTTTGTATCCTGCAACCTTATCAAATTCATTGATTAGTTCTAGTAGTTTTCTGGTAGCATCTTTAGGATTTTCTATGTAGAGTATCATGTCATCTGCAAACAGTGACAGTTTTACTTCTTCTTTTCCAATTTGGATTCCTTTTATTTCTTTTTCTTCTCTGATTGCCATGGTTAGGACTTCTAAAACTATGTTGAGTAATAGTGGCAAGAGTGGACATCCTTGTCTTGTTCCTGATCTTAGTGCAAATGCTTTCAGTGTTTCACCATTGAGAATGATGTTTGCTGTGGGTTTGTCATATATGGCCTTTATTATGTTCAGGTAGGTTCCTTCTATGCCCATTTTCTGGAGAGGTTTTTTTTATCATAAATGGGTGTTGAATTTTGTCAAAAGCTTTTTCTGCATCTATTGAGATGATGATATGGTTTTTATTCCTTAATTTGTTAATATGGTGTATCACAGTGATTGATTTGCATATATTGAAGAATCCTTGCATTCCTGGGATAAATCCCACTTGATCATGGTGAATGATCCTTTTAATGTGTTGTTGGATTCTGTTTGCTAGTATTTTGTTGAGGATTTTTGCATCTATGTTCATCAGTGATATTGGTCTGTAATTTTTTTTGTGTGTGATATCTTTGTCTGGTTTTGGTATCAGGGTGATGGTGGCTTCATAGAACGAATTTGGGAGTGTTCCTCCCTCTGCAACTTTTTGGTAGAGCTTGAGAAGGATGGGTGTTAGCTCTTCTCTAAATGTTTGATAGAATTCACCTGTGAAGCCATTTGGTCCTGGACTTTTGTTTGTTGGAAGATTTTTAATTACAGTTTCAATTTCATTACATGTGATAGGTCTTTTTATATTTTCTAACTCTTCTTGGTTCAGTCTTAGAAAATTGTACCTTTCCAAGCATTTGTCAATTTCTTCATGGTTGTCCATTTTATTTGCATATAATTCATCCCAAGTAATATTAGGATATACTTATACTAAAATTATTAGTAGTTTACCTGAAATTTAAACTTAATTGAACATTTGTATTTTATCTGACAACTCTCCTTAGTGGCAAGTTTTCACCTGATAAGAGTTGAGAGCAGTAAAATCTACTTAGGATACATTCTTCTATCTTATTCAATTCTTTTCTAACCATGTCCCTTCTATGATTTGCTTTCTTCCACTTAAGCTGTCACTTGGACTTAGGTGCAGAGATGAAGGCAGACCCAGGGTGTTTCTTTATCCTATAGATATAGGGTCAATCTAGTCTTTATTAAGGTTAAAAAGCAAAATTAATCTGAAAGGAAAGTTATATGCAATATAAAAACTAACTTCTAATAACTTTAAAAATAACTGTATCTCTGATATTCCATATTTATAACAAATACAGATGCTGTGGGGTTAAAAGTCTATTCTATAGGGCAATTTTCAGAGATGTAAGACATTATTAAAGGAAAAGAATAAACAAGAAACATCAGTCATTCCTGAACGTTTGCAATATGCTCAGGTCCACGCTAGAAGCTTTAAAACTTTAAAAAAAATTTTTAAGTGGGATGTTAAACAATATCCCTTGTTACTTTTATTTTCCCAAAATTAGAAATGAAGTTCACTGGAGATAATTGATTTCCTCAGGCTATTGGTCTAATAACCAGTGAAAGCAGAATTCTAGCTATATCTTTATCTATTAACAATGTTTTGTCCATCATACCAGCTGGGTTTAGATTCCAGTCAGCTTTAATTAACTGTCACAAATGGTGCCAAAAGAATGAATAATCTATATCAGGGAGTGTCAGCCGATTCCCATTCAGGAAAGGTGAACACCCAAATGTAAGCACTCACTGTGGTAGGACTGGTCTTGGCATCAAGCCACCAGGTTAACATGCAGCAGCCAGGTTAAGATTAGGGAAGTCACCAGGTGGACAATGTTTAGGAAATGATGATTCCATGGGAAAAGCAACTCTCCCATCTGTTTACTGCTGTGCCCTTCCTTCCATCATAAAAAACAAAACAAAACAAAAAAGACAACTGATATGGGTCAAAGATGGAGGCATTTATTGGACTCTCAGAATTTTCTTCTCTCCATCTGTTGACTGTCAGTTCCCTCAGAAAGATCAGTAAAAATCTGTTGATCAAGTCAAACTAAGTTTATTAGGTGTACTTCAGGGAGGGGTAACACCACCTAAGAGAAACAAACAAATCTTAGGACTGTTATAGACAAGGGAAATTGGAGGAGGATATTAATTTTTGTTTGTTTGTTTGTTTTGTTTTGTTTTTGCCTGGGCTAGGTGATTTTAAAGTAAGTCTGTAAAGGCAGAGAACTATTTGGAATTGGGCAAAGTTCGTGTGAAACAACAGTTTTGGATTGTTGAACTCAGCTTTGGATTGGAAGTGAGACTTTGTGAACAAGTTGATAAATAAGTTATCTTGGTTGATATAGAGTCTCATCACCAGATGAGATTTTGGATGAATTTTTTTTAGCTAGGGACAACTAGATTCAAATTCTAATTCTCTTGATAGACCAGTATTTTACATTATTAGTTTACAGGAATGAAATCAGATATCAAACCAAATATATTTTTTAATCACAATGTTTGGAAAAAATTATCACTTAGTGATAAATAATATCAACAGTCTTAAGACTAAATGCTGGAGGAAAGAAGCCAAAAGACCAATGAGGCTGGGCTGTGATTATGAAGATCCAATCCTTAATTTGGACACATATTAGTTCCAGAGACCAGGACAGAGAATCAAATTGATCAATGAACAACTGATTTAAAAACTGCATCATATAAAAGGAGTAAAGAATGTCTATGTCTAATCAATAAAACTGAGATAATATTAGAGAAGGGCCTAACTATTTAAATAATTACCACCTTCCCCATTGTAGGGTAAAAAACTTCAGGGGAAAATACATGATAAGCCAAATTATGTACAACATAAAATAAATATGTGAAATAATGAACAGAAACTATATCACCTGACAATTACCTTACTTATATTTAAAACATAAAATGATTTAATTTATTGAATTATAGAAATAACATTAAGTGTTGACGATAGATGCTACTACAGTATTTTACCAGATTCACTAACCTAAGATGGAGGAAAACTTTTAAGTCAGAAAACAAGCACTGTTGTTTGGAAAAAGAGTTTGGGAAGAATGTGGGAAGAGCTCAAAGGAATTTCTTATATCACTTTAAAAGCCCACTCTATCATATGATATTTATAATTTTATAATACTTTAAAAAATAGAGATTTAGATGAAAAAAATCTATTTAGTCTTAATATGCACAGAATGGTCAGATCCCAAGGGACCACTTTTACAATCCTACTCACTAAATCTAAATCATCAGGAAAGAAATCTTCAAATTAAATTTAAGCAAAGTATCTTTTTAGAGTTGGGTGGTACACATTCATCAATGTTTCTTTGTTCTCTCAAGCAGCTACAGCATTATTATTCTCTCGACTACCCTATTATTATGATATCATCTGGAGACCCAAGAGTGCATCTGGTTAAAATTGATGGACCCTTGTTACACAGAAATCATATGAACTAGAGTTTTCCCCAGAAGACAGAGCAAAAAGTTAAATCAATCCAGATACATTTTATTCTCTGAGACTTGGAAGAATCTCTGTTTTTTTGTTTGTTTGGTTTTTTTTAGTGTTGGCCCACGACCCTTAGCTATAGGTAGTGTCAACATCGTTTGACGCTAAGCTGAGAAGAGTTTGCAGTGATCATGGCTGGAGAGTTTCAAAGAGAGAAGCTACAAAGTGATCAAAACATATGCCAGTTAAGCTTTAAATTGAATTTTTAAATATTTTAAGTAGTAATATAAAAACCATTGAGTTGTTTAGTCAAAGGCAATTTTAGCAGTCAAAACCCAGAAATCCACCAGCTCCAGCAACACAAGATTGGTATATTTTTTTCCAAAGGATGGAAAATTTTGAGGTTACAATAGACAAAAATGCCCAGAATTCCCCCAAACCACTCATTCAGTTTCTCCCACTACTCTATCCATTTATAGTTCAACTTGATATTTTCTAATTATTTCCTGAACTTCTACTTCCTGCCTCTGAGCTTTTGATATTCTTTCATATAGAATGTTTTTTCCCTGCACTACCATATTTTAGGACTTAAACAAAAACTCATCCTTGAAACATCCCTCAACTCTTAGCTAGAAGTTATTTCCGTCTTTTGTCCCTTCTTCAACTGTCTTGCTCACAACTCCTAGCAAACCCTGTACAAGGGGTAAAATGGTGGGTATATAGTAAATTATGTGTATAAGAAAGGAGGAAACATACAGATAGTTACATTTGCATAAAGAAATAGTGGAAAGGATATACAAGATACATAAAAAGTAAGAGGGAATAAATGTTCTCAATGTGTACCTTTGTCTAACGACTTGATTTTTTGAACCAGTGATTATTTCTTCAAAGATGTGTTCAAATATAAGAAAGAACCATCTTGCATCACTGTTGTTTATGAACATTTTCTCCCTTATTTTTTGGTAAATTCTCCTAGAAAAGGGGCTATATACGTTGTTCATCTTTTATATCCCTTACCTGATTTTGTATAGTGTATGCATTAAGGGCATTGCATAAACACCTGCCCCGCAACTTGCCCCATTAGGGTATATTCTGAAACAAAAGCTAAATAAAAATCAACACAAAGAGAACAAATCTTCCCATTTTGTAGAAGTAATAGTTTACACCATTAATGTATTGATGATGAGACCAGAGCTTCTTTCCCGTCTTAATCAAAGACAGTAAAGTATTCACTAATTCTTAAAGAGATGAAAATATAGTGAATTTTACTTGACTTACTATCTTGAAAATAATAATACATACTACTGTTAGACTATAAAAAAGACATTTTAGAGTCCAGAAAATTTAAAATAAAGGTTAGTCTGTGGATTATAAGGATAACAATGTCAGTAGCAGATGATCTGAGTATTCCAGATCACATGGAAGTCCTAACTCTCTAATAGATCAGGTTATTGTATATAATATGGCACATTCCACCACAAATACTTCATTTCCTTTCACTTTACTACAATAAAAGATGTCCTCCCTCCCAACTAATCTCCCACTCTACCAGACAGATTCCCAATGTCATCACTGTTTAACTTTCTTTTCCCTTTTTTCTCTGAGATCTGGGACTTAAGAATATACCTCTCCTTCCCCTTTGACCTGAGGGAAAACTAAATACAGTCTAAATTAGAGCCTGAGCTAGACTAATAGACTGAGTCTGAGATTTGCAGGTTTCTAAATAAACCCTAGATTCCTAATTAGCTCAACAAGGAACAAAATAGCATTCAGCCTTTCTTTCCTCTTCTGATCCTCCACCAACTTGGCAAGACAATTTGCAGCCCATGAGGCTCAGTAAAAATAAATCACCATCACTGAGGTATAGTGCACCATAAATATTCAAAACCTAGAATCACAAACTTACAAATTGGAAGGGTTTCACATATATGTCCAGAGTGCCCAGAGTTATGGACCATTACCTCTATTAAAAAGGAGAAAAATGCCACAGTCATTACTCATGACAACTTAACCACCTCTATTTTTAGTTAATTAAGAATGTTCTTTAACTGTTAAGTACAAGTCTAATTTTCCAATCCAGAAATAACATAAATGCTTGTGTTTTCTCCCTAGGATTAGTACAGAAACCAGAGCTCAAAGGAATGATGGAGGAAGAGAAGGGAATCCCCAAAGCATTAAATAATAGGTCTGCATCTTATAGATCATCATCCCCAGACAATCAGACACTACATAAATGTTTCCATTGTTCATTTCCTTTATTGCAGATACAATGAAACTGTCCAGTATGATTAAGAGATGTCTTACGATAGAAAATAGAGGCACTTTGCTGGAATACATCATTGAAAACATTTTTTTAAAAAGCTGAATAAAAGTCTCATCTGTTTCATCACAAACCCTCACTTACTAAAGATAAAGAAATCATGCAGTAATTCAAACTGCATTTTTAGGGATTAAGTTTTATGCCAAAATGATTACATATTCCAGCAACAGCTCTCTAAGGATGCTGGTTTTACAAAATAGCTTCCAGTGGTTAAAATAGATAAGCATTTCTAAACTGAATATGCTGCATTTGGTACTCAGTAGGAATTTGTTTAACTAACGAATAAATTTGCTTCTGTGGTAGTAAATGTTACCTGCTGTTAATTAAAACCCCCTAAAATATGTTTTACATAGTGGCTTTCTGGAGGAACAACTACTAATAGAACCTTGTTTCTTATATTCCTTGGCAGATTAAAAAAAGTGTCAGTTAATAGATGATGACTTGAAGTTTATTCACTCCTCCACAAATTATGATGCATCCTTTTCCAATAGAAGCTATCAAGCAGAGCTTTCTCAAACTCTTGTAGTCTCCCCCCCACCAATAACATATGTTATATATGTTTTATATATTATATATTTAATATTTTATTATCTTATCTCTTCCAACTTTCCATGATAAGGGATCTCCAGTTGATGGGTCCTCCCCAGTGCTCTGAGCCCCATATCCAACTCCTTCATTGCACACCCACCTGCATATCAAATGCCTCATTTTTTTTCTTTTTCATCTAGAGCGTCTCACTTTCTAGTCCACCTTTAAACAGGCTTAAGACTCTCTAAACTTTCCTTTTTGTCCTCTTTCCCCTTTGGTCCTTTTCCCCCTTTTGCCCTCCTTCTAAAGCTAAGCTTCTAAAAAGTGTATCCCATAGACACTGTCCTCCTTTCAGGCTTCTTATTCCATGCCTCCACCCAAAATTGGAATCTTTTTCCCACCACTCCTCTAAGCCTCTCCTGGATGCACCACCAGTGAGTGCCCGCTGGGCATCTTGCAGTCCTTATCTTAACTGATTTCTAAGAACCCCTTTCTTGAAACTCTACCCCTTTGGTTTCTGTGATATAATTATCAGGGTTTCTCCAGATTCTTTGGATCTGACTCAACCTCAGCCTTCTTTAGGAGCAAATATACAATTTTTTTAAATGTCAAATTCACTGGTAATTAAAGAGATGCAAATTAAAATATGATTTGTAATGTGTTTCTTATGAAACTTATAAGGAAAATAATTCATACATTGCTAGTGCATATAAAAATTGCAACACCATTCCAGAAAGCAATTTAGCAAAGTGTTTTAAAAGCCTAAAAAAGCCATGTATTCCTTGACCTAATATCATTCTATTGTTAGGAATATGGCCTAAGGAAAGAATCATGAATATCTGAAGGAGTTCATTTGTCAGGACATTGATCTCACAGCACTGGTTATACTAAGGAAATTGATAAACAACTGAAAATGCTCAATAGTGGAGAAATAAATTATAGTTATCAATACAAATAAATGCTAGGCTGCTTTTTTAAATGATGCAAATAATTATATGTACCTGTATTCTCAATACATTTTCAAGTTGAAAAGACAGATTAGAAAACTGTATGTTAAGTATGATCTTATTTATAAAAAGAGTATGTATACAAACACGTAAGTACAAGTACATAAAATACTGGAAGGTTTTGGATCCAAGTGTCTGCTGCTGTTTCATGTGACTGGTGGAAATACAGGTGACTTTTTTTTAACTTTTCAATTTTTAAAAAATGTCCTACAATAAACAAGTGTTATTTTTGCCAGAATGGAATAAAAATGAAAATATTTTCAAAAGTGTTTGTATTTGAATAAACTAAACACAGTATTGAATTTTCAATTTGGAACTTTGAGCTTGTAACTTGGATGAATTTGTTATCGTTTCTCTTCAGGCAGATATTCAGGAGTTAATAAAATAAGTGAAGGGTGTTTCAAAATGTACCCTTGTTCTGACTTTGCATACTGAATAGAACTGAAAAATCAAAGGTTTGGCATGAAAAGCTTGGAAAATTTTACACTGTAAAACAGTAGTTTTTTAAAGATGGTAGGGGAAAGAAATCAACACAGTATGATTTATGAGCTATCAGAGATGGTAGTATTATATACTATGAATTACATTTTTATTCCACCAACACCAGCAATATTGCTCATATGAGCAGTACTGAGCAATATGTCCAAGTACTGTGCTGAAGCCTTAATATGACTCATCTACTTGTTCCCTACAGCAAAATTATGAGGCAGGCGCCATTACTATTCCTATTTTAAAGATGATGAAAGGGAGACAAAGAGAGATCAATGAACTTATTAATGGTCATGCAGGTAAGTGAGTAGGTTTGAACCTAATCTAATTCCAGAGTTCGAGTGTCCAATTACTTTGTGATCTGTCCTCATATCTATCATATCTAAAGAGAAATTACCATTACCAAAATTTCTCATACATATATGACCCAGTTTTAGAAAGCGGAAGAGTATAAATGGCATTGTTTAGATAGAATATTATCCTATCTATACCCTTTAATTAAAATGGAAAATATTTTTCCTTAAAATTCATTAAAATTTCAAATGTTAAAAAAATGAAATATGATGAAACAATGATAGCCCCCAAATTATAATAATTCTGGTTACACTTTGTTATAATAACTTGGAGACATACACACACACATATATATGCACATACACTTGTGAGCACATATATATATTTATATAAAAATTTCACACATATGAATAGCCACTGTGCCATTACCATTTACCAACAAGGCCATATTCGAATTAACCCCAACATACACAGACAAACAAACATTTACAGAGTTCTAATGCTAATGGAATATACTCTATACACAAAAAAAGGAAAGGTGTGTGTTCTGAAAAGTAATAATAAAATATTTTTCCCAACATGACCAAATGTTTTTACTACTTTATACACTATCAGTTAAAGATTCAATTATTCATTATTTCATTCAATAAAAATTTCCACGCATGCCAAACCATGCTAGACACTAGCAATAAGAGATACAAAATTGAGGTCAGTGGTAGAGGCAAAGGTATAAATGACAACTCAGAAGGTGCTTTGATAGAAGGGTACATAAAGTGGTTAGAGGATGAATTCCTACCTTCACCAGAAAATGGGTTGAGGGGAGAGGGAGTTCAAGAAAGCTTCCTAGAGAAAGTAGAAGATTGAACTCTTAAAAAGAAGGAAGGAATTAGCTAAGCAGAGCAGTAAAGGAATGTTCCAAACAGAAGGAATCCTATGTATAAATGTAGCCCATGCAAGAGTGGACAGGAAAATCATTAGCTGTCGTGGGTAGCAGCTTAATGTCAAAATTAGTGTCTTAAAGTCCACGATCTAGCACAACATGTAGTTCCCCCCACCCACCCTTTTCAGTTCAGATTCTAGTCAAGAAGCAAATCTTTTCTTTGAGGATTATATGGATGAAATTTCTCTTGCCTTCAAAATTTGGGGTAGAATAAGAACCACTCAGAACACAGAGGAGGCAGTTAAGGAATGAGGGTCCCAAGGAGAGGTGGAAAAATACAACAAAGAAGTAGTTTAGAATAGGCTAGGTAGAACGGGGATGGCAATGAGCTCCAAATTGAATGCAAACTTCTATTAGTTGGAAATAACTGTGCTAAGAAAAATTTCCATTCCCACTAGACTGTTGGTACTGCCAAGGGGTGGCTTGTGAGCCTTTAGTTCCTCCCTCCAAATGTAGAGATTTTGCAGCTTCTCCTGAACCAGGTTCAGTGGGAATGAGTGCTGTAAGCAACTAATGACACTCGTCGTGGACACTGAATTTGAGAGTAGTGACACATAAGACACATATTATCTTGTGGCTATTTCTAGTCTACAACATAGACTGCTTTTGGGGGAGTAGTGAGAAATGATGCTGAGCTGGGTAGGTAACTGTTGTAGGAAGGTTGTTCTACTATCCTCAGGAGTCTTGGGTACAGTACAGAGGCAGAAAAGTAATTTAACCAAGGAGACAGCTTGATAATCCCATTTCTATAATGACGATTACCACAGTATATTAAAATGTCTCATTTTACTGTCTGATTTCCTCATTAGACTCGAAGCCCTTTGATAACAAGGGGGAATAAATCTTTATGTACATGCAATGAAAAACTCAACTTAGCGAATGAGTACTGATGAGGTTTTTTTTTTCTTTCTTTTTTTTTTTTTCCGGCCCTTAAGAAACATTCAAGACACCAAGAAACTTTGAAGACTACAAGTCTATGAAGGATTGTCCAGAGAGATAAGATGAGCATTATATGTCACAGAAACCAAGAGAAAAGAGATTTTTTTTTTCAAGGAAGAGTTAGTATTTAACTGTGAAAAAAGTCAGAACAGTCATGTAGGGATCTGAATAATGGCCACAGAATTCATCAGTTAGAAAGTTATTGCTGGGCTTCCCTGGTGGCGCAGTGGTTGAGAATCTGCCTGCCAATGCAGGGGACACGGGTTCCAGCCCTCGTCTGGGAAGATCCCACATGCCGCGGAGCAAATAGGCCCTTGAGCCACAACTACTGAGCCTGCGCGTCTGGAGCCTGTGCTCTGCAACAAGAGAGGCCGCGATAGTGAGAGGCCCGCGCACCGCAATGAAGAGTGGCCCCCGCTTGCCGCAACTGGAGAAAGCCCTCGCACAGAAACGAAGACCCAACACAGTCAAAAATAAATAAATAAAATAAAGAATTATTAAAAAAAATAAGAAAGTTATTGCTGATCTTAATAGAGAGATATCAGTAAGAAAGTATGAGTGGAATTCAAAGTGCAGTAGGTTTAGGAGGAAGGAAGTAGGATACAGAGAGTGTGTTCTATTCTTGGGTGAGGGTATGGGAAGAAGAATAATGGTAACTAAGGACACATATAAAGTTGAGGGTAAGATTATGGGAATTATGTGAATGAAGATCTTCCTAAGATTATAATATCTAGACAAAGATGCAAAAATATTTAGTTACTTCAAACTTACAATATTCTAATTTGTCACTGTTTTCCTACCAGCCCATGTCTGTTGTGCTGAAGAAATGATAGTTTTAATCAGGATAAAAGTTCATTTAAAAAAAGCAATTTTGACCCATGACACACTTTACCATAAAAAGCCATCCCCAGCTGAAGGCAGGCCCCAGTAGAATGTGCAGAAACAAGGCTTAGGTTAATAGGAAGGCCATGGATACTTAGAAGAGTTACAGAGATGTGAAGAGGAGAACAGAAAGGAGGAGATAGGATGCAAAAAATAAGGTACATCTACTTCACAAAATTTCCTAGAGCCATACTCATTTCTTACCCATGGGTAATGGGTAAGAAATGCCATCTCTCAAAACTTTTTCCCCAGATGTGAAATTAGCAAAGGATCATGACCTAATATCACAGGTTTAATGGTTTATAAACTTTAGCTTGAAAACTTTAGACTTATATAACATTTCCTCTTAGGGAAATGTCCAAAAAGTGTTTTAAATTCTGAATTATAATGTATCTTTTGATAAACAACCTTTTCACAAGTTGCATCTGTCAGTATTTATTCCAGGCTAAGAGACAGATGATTGCACTCCACTCATGGATTTGTGCTCAGTCTTTTAGGAACTGTGGTTGAAGTCTTCAACAAAGTGATGTAATTGTGCTGAGTTACCACATTTTTGAAAATGATTATTAACTAAAATCCAATATTCATATTCTTTGGCTGACCTAGACTTTTCTAGGTGATCTCTGGGAAACAATGTCTGTGAAGATCTATTGTAAACCATCACAGTCTACTAATTTTTATTAATGACCAAGTTGGTTGTCAAAAAGTATTTAGTAGGATATTCCCAGTATTATAGAAAGAATCCTCAGACACTTGGGGAGTGGCTAGATTTTCTTCTTAAGGAATCACTTGAAAAATTAAGGCACACAATATTAAAGAAAAATTGTTCTGCATGTGTGAAGCATGTGCTAGATATAAATATTAATGATCTGTTTATTCTGTAATAGGTAGAACCATAATCTGGGTGCATTCAAGCATTATTCCAACTGTCTGATGCTTTGATAATATATTCCAGTAGGCAGAAGGCTCAGATGGAAATGAATCTAATGGGAAATTGAATCACACACCCATACACTTATGTGGTTGAACTGATTTGAGTATATAAATCTGAGGTTGAAAAAACTCCTGAAGTGACCATTTGAAAACGTTTGAAAAGTTTCACCTTGGAATTTAACTGTAGGGTCAAACAGACAAAGCACAGTCCAATGAGGAAATGAAGAATTTATGTGTGAATGTCTAAGCCAGCAAAAGTTGTTTCTGAACCAACAAACTTTGTTCATACATATATCTATGTGCTTTTGATCCAAGCAAGTTTTGCTTGAATATATTAATATTTGACAGCTCAAGGAAAACATTATATATCCCAGTCCAGCTTAATATGCCTGTCTCTTTCTTTGAGATAGTCCTTTGATGTTCCCATCAGTCATTCCCATACTACATGGCCCTGTTTCTTTGTGCACAGATGACAAATGCAGGAGTGGGCACCAGACCACATATAAGCAATTAGATGCTCTCTCAAAGAATGTTGGAATTTTGTGCTTAATCAGTGTCAATCAGGTACCAGCCGGGAAAATAAAAACTATCCTAGGTAATTAAAACAGAGGGAAGTTAATGCAAGAAATTCGTTACATCTGTGATGAAAGAGCTATGAAACCAAATGGGGGAGAGTGAGTCAATGCAGAAAGGAAGCCACAACATCCTTAGGGCAAGGGGACAAAGGGAGGGAGTGGTATCGCCAGAGCTCCTGGAAAATAAAACAGTCAAGAGGCCTTGCCCTTATGGAGTTAATATTCCAGAAAGGGAGATAGATAATAATTATAAGCCTATCAGGGGGGCTTTTTAGTCTCTACTAAACATTCAGAGTCAAAGGACTGCTCAGTCTATGCAGAACCGTGTAGGACAGGAACCACGGCTTTCTGGAAGGCCAGTGTCAGGCATTCCTCCCAGTGGGGTCCTTGCAGCAGTCACACAGCAGACAACTGAGGTATAAGGATGCGAGGTTCCCACGGGGCAGGTGCAGGAACTCCTCACCAGCACCACTCTGCCTCAAATCTCCATGCCTCCACGTGTTAATGTATCTTTAATAATTCCATGGGTGTAAATTTCAGTGTCCGTTGCAAGGGACACCCTAGTTCCAAGACTCAAGACATTCAGAGAAGCTTAAAATATGATGTTCTTATTAGGTATTTATAGGTCATTCTTATTTCCTCCCCGTCTGATGGAATTTACCCATCAGGGGTAATAATTAGCAACAATGCCTCATAATATAATGGACACCATATTTAGGTCTTTTCAGGGAAACAGAGCCAGGGGTTTAATGGAAGATAAGTGGGGAAAAGAGTTCTGTTAACTCTTTCACTCACAATAATCACAGTGAAAAAATAAATCATACAGTGTGTTAGAAGTTGTTAAGTATTATGGAGGAAAAAAAAAAACTTGAAGAGGATAAGAAGTTCTTTAGAAGTTAAAAGATCAAGGTGGTTACGATCTTAAATATGGTGGTAAAGTATGATGGACATACTCTAAGGTGGGACCACATGAGCTCCACCTTCTGGTACTCTTACAATTATGATATCCTGTCTCCTTGAGTATGAGTGGAGCCTGTGACTTCTTTATAACAAATGGAATATGCTAAAGGTGGCAGAATATCACTTCTGTGATCACATTACAGATGATTGTAATATCTTTCCATTTCTGGCTTTGAGGAAGAAAGTGACCATGTTGGGAAGACCTATCTGGAAAGGAGCTGAGGGCAGACTCCAGCCAAGAATCTTAATCTCTCACTCCAACAGCCCATGAAGAATTGAATGCTGCCAACAACCATATGAGCAAGGATATAGATAGACCATCAAGATACATAATCAAGCCCCAGATGTGACTGCAGCTTTGGCAGCTTGATTGCAGCTGTGCAGAGGACACAGCTAAGCCATGACTGGACTCTTGACTCACAGAAACTGTGAGGAAATAAATGTGTGCTATTTTAAGTTGCTAAATTTGTGGTACTATTTTTATGCATCAATAGATAACTAATACATCAATGGACTTCATGTTAACGAGGTGCTCAAATGTCATGTATTTCTCAAGGTGAAGAACATTTGCGGCAGAGGAAACAGAGAGTGAAAAATCCCCAAGTGGGAACGTACCCAGAATGTTTTAGAAGTAAGTTCATTTGGAATTGAATGGGCAAGGGAGAGAGTAAAAGGAGAAAGAGAAACTTATGTCAGAATTTATAAGCCATAGTAAAGGCTTGAGATTTTGAATGAAATAGAGACATTAATTGAACAAAGTAACGTGCTATGAGTTAGCATTTTAATAGCTTCATACTGGCTAGCGTGTTGAGAAAAGGCTGTAGGAGATCAAAATAGTAATAAAAGAGACCAGGTAGGAGGCTAGTACAATAATATAGGTGAGAGATGATGGTGACTTGGATCAGAGTGAGTGATAGTGTAAGTGGTGAGAAGTGGTTGGATTCTGGTTATATTCTGAAGCTACAGCCAACAGGAATTCCAGATGAACTGGATGCGGGGTGTAAGAAAAAGGAGACTCAAGGATGACTACAAGGGTTTGGGCGGGAATAACCAAGACAGAGAAAACTGTGAGTGAGCAGGTATTTTGTGTTTTTGTTTTTCCTTTGTTTTGTTTTTCAGTAAGAGGGTGGTGAATACCAGAAGCTCAGTTAAGGACATGTGACACTTTCAGTTCTATTAGGCATACAGCTGGAAGTGTTGTATCGGTATTGTGGTATGATTAATTCAGAGGGGAGGCACAGCCTGGTGGATACATTTAGATATTTAAATCTGTTATGCTGAATAAGCTTACTAAGGGGGTGAAGGTAGAGAGAGGAGAGAGCCACAGACTGAGTGCTGGAGCACTGTAAGTGGGTTTATAAAAAGATGGAACCAGCAACAGAGACTGAGAAAAGGGGACCAATAAGTCAGAAGGCAAACCAAGGAGTTGTGGCATACAGAGAGCCAAGTGGAGAGAATGTTTCCAGGAAGAGGATATGATCCACTATGTCAAATGATGCTGAGAGATAAAAACAAACTGAGAACCATTGGATTCAGTAGAAGTTATTTATAAACTTCATAAAAACAGATTCAGAAGAGCAGTGAGATTAAATTTGATAAATATGTAGTAACTCATGGGATAAAGAGCAAAGTGAGTTTGTTACTATAGTTGTTTTGAGATGAGAGAAATAGCACAGGGAAATCGGCAATGTGGAATAGAAAGAAGAATTGCTGGAGTGATATTTTTGTGTAGATGAGAAAGGATGAGGTCTTCTCAAAAGCAAAAGCTTGGGGAGAAACAAAGAATGTACATGTGTTAGAATAGGAGAGGTGGCATAGGATGGAGACACCAATGATGGTAGGCAGGAGTTTACCAACATTCTTTCCTTACTGCTTCAAGTTTGTCAATTAAACAAGAAGTAAGACTATCAGCTAGGAGTGGCAATGGAGAGTAGCTATTGACAGTTCAAGTAGAAGCTAGATGATATACAATAATCACCTGGGAGAATGCGAGAGCAAATGGATGGAAAAGAAAGAATGATTTATGGGCAGGATGAAGGACCAATGTGCATTTTCTGAACATGAATTTGAAGCAAAATAAATCAGGATGGTATTACACTTTTTCTCTTTTTATTCTAACCACATTCAATCAGTCAGGTGCAGGCAAGGAATAGGTGAAGGTTTGGAATTAACCAGGGTTGTGGTTTTGCAAAGCACCATGACAAAGTAAAGGAGGAAAGAGGATTGTGAATATATATGTGAAGTTGTTATTATAGTGACTGGCCATGAGATTTAAGTTAAAGAAGGAGGGATGAGGGGGCATTGGGGATGTAAAAAGGTAAAACATTCCACCGATTCAATGTGATGGTGCAGTGGAAATATTGTAATAGTAGAGATACTAGAAGTGGGAAACCCATAAAACAGGAAGTGGTGGCCAATGAGAGGGATTATGGAATTGGGAATTTGGAGATGCCAGAACATATTGGTAATGACAAAGGTCATTGCCCAAAGTTTAGTTGAGAGTGGTACTGGGTAGAATGAACATAGCCAGGAGTTAAAAACCATTAAGAAATAAGAGGGCATATCCTGGTGGCCAATAGGAGGACAATGGTGAGGGGTAGTATTTGATATAGTCTGACTGGATGAGATACAAAGCTGAGTGTTTTTATGAAGCAGAGAGAGATAATGGAGTCAAGACATCCGTGAAGAGCCAAGAAACTACCTACCTCACTCCTAGACCCACTGATTATATTGATGTGGAAGAAAAAAGAACTACAAACTGACAGGGCTCTAGGTGATAGAGTGTCCCCTGGTTTTACTTAGAATAAGAAAGTAAAAGCAATTTTCAGATTGGCTTGTTCAGATATTACCTTTCACAATGTCCCTTGAACCCACCAGCTCATTCTCCATGGCACAAAAGAGCAACATTTTATAAAGCAATTATGATTGTGGGAATCTTTCACTTAAATTATTTTAATGACTTTAAATTCTTCTCAGAATAAAGTCCAAACTCCACAGTTTAAACAATCCAGCATAATCTGGCACTTGCTTACATCTCCAACCTCAACTCCTGCACGTTGCCACTTCTATACTATATACTGAGCACACTGAACTACTTCAAGTTCCCTGAAAATTCTAGTCATGTTTCTTTTGCCTTTTAGTCTTCACAGATACACAGATTCTTTCTTTTCCCTAAAATACTCTCTGAAACTCCCTGGTTTCATAATCCTTATCATCCACCTCATTAGCTAAGACCACCTTCAGTTCTTAGCTTTTAATACAATTTCCTCTAGCCAGTTTTCTCATGACCATTCCAGTCCAGGCTAGTGTCCCTCCTATGCCCTTCTAGAACAATGTATACATCTTCATTCACATTACTGCTCACAGTAAACTCTAAATTTTATGGACAGGGACCATGTCTATCAAGATTATTCTTCTAAATCCAATATTGAGTACCATGCCTAATAAGTAACAGATGTTCAATAAGCAATGGTTGAGTGTGTGAATGGGTGATGAAGTACGTCTGGGTATGAATTTAAAAGAGAAATATCAGTAAAAGAAAAGCAATCCTTCAAACCTCCAACTTATTTACAAACAAATAAATGCTATGGAGAAATATAGAGGATTAGAGGTCTCGGTTGGTTACTGATGTATCACTGTATTCACAGAAAAGGCCAGCCAAGTAAATGGATACATTCTTAGATTATATTGGAAAAGTAAAAACTGCTTAACTACCCAAGAAATTACCATGAAGACACCAGAGAAAATAAATAATAGAGAGATGCTCCATAATGTTCTCCTAGTAAGTCTCTAAATAAAGAGGAACAATTCTCTATGAGAATCTTACATTTGTATTTCTAAGATTCAATACTTTTTAGGTAAGAATGATAAAAGCAATTGCCTTAACTTTTTAACATAGTTTTTTGTTTGGCTTTAGTATGAAATGTACTTTAAAAAAAATTCTTCAAAGTATAACATGAATGATAATCCATGAACTCAAAAGAAGTGAAAATGTTTCTAATACATTATTTACATAAACCATATGGACAAATATGGAATGAGTGTCCAAGAATGATAACCATACATGACACAGGACTTCTATCTCAGGCAGATCTTTATATAATTCAAATATTAAGGTATGAATTGGGTACCTGGTATGGAAATATTATAATTGTCTAATGCTATTATTATAAAACAAAATTTGAGATCACTTTATTGAAATACCAATTCCTCTATGCTCATCTTATAACAATGCAATATTTATTACAGATATTGTGTTTACATTTAGGCCATAGAAAAGAAATTTAACTGAATTTCAATGCTCTTGATTGTAAAATACAAAGAATATCTCTTTCTACTTAAGTCACAGAACGCTTTTTAAGAATTTTCCCTCCGATTAATTATAAGTACTCTTTAGGGCACAGAACTTTAAGAAAATCCAATGTAACAAGCAGAATTGATCCAAAGGATGTTACATTCTACTTAGAAACATAATTTACCTGAAACGCTCTGTGTTTGGGACCTTATAGTAATATGAATGGCAATTAAAAGCCTGCCTGGCTCTGGCGGGGGAGGGGGAGGGAAGGACGGTAAAGAAAGGTTTCAATGGCTGTTCCATCTAAAGGGAAATCATATGCTTTCACCCTCCTTTTAAAAAACTTCTGTGTACAACCGGTGTGGGCAATGGAGATGACCACCCATTTAACAATTTATGCTAAAACATAAAGCTGCTGTTCAGCACCACACCCAATCTCATATCCTAAACAGACTTATTTTATGGAGTTTTTCTTTGTAGTTAACCAAAACTGTATTTTAAGTGATCTGTTTAGCATAATATGAAAACTCAGAATAATAAACTAAAAGCACATGAGTCTCCACTCCTCATTAAATGTATAACATTCCTAACCACACTGCCATCTTATAACAGTGTGATTTACACTATCCATGTAAATGTAGAATCAAGGTGTTATTTTAGGTTATAATTTTACAAAAGTTAAGGTATCATCTTTAGTTATGAATCGGTATGTTTCTACTTTCTCGTGGCTTCTAATTTTGAGGCACACAATCTGAAATGAAATTTTGAGGTGGGTATAGATTATGTGAGACCAAAGATAACTTTTCCAGTTAGAGGGTCTGGACACTGTTTTTGTTTAAACTCCTCTCTCTCCCTTTTTTCTTTTTTTTTAATTTTTAAAGGATCAAATGACCTACCTGGCACTATCTGCTGTTTCATTATCTGCACTTAAAAATACTGATTCTACTGATGTTTTGTTTTTTAGTATGTTACAAAATTCCTATGTCCACCTGATTCACCTGCAATCTTATTTTTTTTTTTAAACAAAAATGAGATTATAATAGATTTAACATGAATATTTTTTGGAAATTCCTGTAGTCTTCACTGATAAGCACAACACCAAGAAAACGCAGAGGTTGTTTGTGAATGAAATAATGAAATGATACATTGCCATGCAGGTTATTTCTATTCAGAAAAGAATAAGACATGAAACAGAATATCAAAGGTTAAAAAATAAACTAAATGGAGGTTTGGAAATATCAGGAAAGAGAAGAAAGCAACACATATTTTAGGGTTACAATGGTTAATTATATGTATGCATCTAAAATAATGATACCTAAAAACAACCTTTTTGAAAGATTGATAATTACCCATTTCCAAATGATACTTTTAGAAAAAGCTCAAAAGATATTTTTTAACTACTTTAATCACACATCGTTAACTCCGTCAGAGATGGCATAAAAAGAATTTCTTCATAGTAAAATAATTGGCATACACTCTATCTTAAATAGTCTGTAATAAAAGCAAAGAAGTGGATAGCCCCAGGCAAAAAATACTTAAATTTTGTTTGGGAAAAAAAATGTACCTTGGATTAAATCATCATCGAGGCTTTTCTGAAGTATTAATTAGTGTCTAATGCAATAAGGCAGATTTTCAAATAGATACTTTAACATTGATTATTTTTTAGATCCCCATTTAAAAAGTAATTTTAATTAACTTCAAAGGGACGATTATTGTGGAAGGTTCTTTGCTTGTAACTCTCTCATATTAAATTTTTACTATATAAAGGCTTTTTCCTTTGGACCCTGATTCATTTCTCTACCCATATGGCTTATTGCTACTTCTATTTCTATTTGTCCTCTGCTCACTGTTTGTCATTTTCAGATTCTTTCCCAATAGCTCACAGCTTCATAAAAATATCCTAGAGAAGTCTAAGAGAGAGATACAAACTTTTTGAGTATGGGGAGTTTTCCTTCATAAGTTTTTATGAACTCATTCTCCTCACTAACATAAATATTACAAATAAAATACTTTATTCTCCTTTCATATGTTTTTTTACCATGTATCTGAATAGTATAACAGAATACATACAAATGGCATCAAAATATGTAGGGAAACAAAATAAAGGGTCTATTACAATCAGTAATCTCAAACTAGATGAGATTTAAGATGGCTCAAAATTGTAGCCAATTTTGAAAAGTCCAAGGAAGGGGCAATCGGATGTCTAAAACATTGACATAACTGGACAATAAACTTCTTTACTTTTGCTAAAACTATCATTTAATGGAAAAGAGAATTTAGAGAAAATGGAAAAGTTCTTTCTTCGACCTCTTGGATAAAATCATACCATTAGAGGTGCTAACTTTGTTTCAGAGAATTTTAGTAGGTGGGAGGTTGCTTCTCATTAAAGAGAAATTCCTTGAAATTTAGTTAAAAACAGTTGCAAAAAATTGGCTAATGTTTCTTGTGTAGCTAATCCTCATTATTTTACTTAGAAAAAAACTGTTATTTTCAAACTCATTTCTCTTTTGCTTCATGGAAAAATACACTACAGACAATTATAGTGAGATACATTGACTACACCAAAATGTGTTTTATGCATTAGCCTAAAGATAGCTGGACTCACTCAGTGAAAAAGACTTAGAAAATAAACTCAATGTAGTTTTAAACATTTCATGAAACAAAGTGAATTTGTTAAGTCATAATAATTTTCAAAGCTAAAAAGACATCCGGATTTTTATTCTGGGATGTCCCAACAACAATTTCATTTAAACCAATCCATATTTGTTCTCACTCAATATTTTACTTATGGTAAGACAATTATTCAGGGACAAATTGGGTTATACAGTTCAGTACAACAATTCACATTTTTTTCCACATCCACCTTTTGTTAGTGACTCATTATAGTACTATATGCTCACCAAGGAGGGCACACAGCTTCCTATTTATCTACTTCAACTGGTAATAGAAGTTGGAGGATAAAAATGGGTGCACACATGCTGAGAAACATAAATTGACAATATCCAAGAGCAGTGATTACACAAACTGAAGGCAAAAACTTGCATCAGAATGGAAAGTTATAATTTCATCATGCCTGATGCAAAAATGGTAACAATGTATTCCAAGATATTATAAATATTTCCAATTCTAGAAATATAATGAATTAGTTTTGTAACAACTCTGAGATAATGCCAATAATATGTACTAAAGATAATATGTTAAAATTTACCCTAAATTAAATGTTTATATTATTCATCACAAAACCATAATCAAACATTTACTGCACACTTTTATGGGTGCTATACATAGGTGCATGAGAATCAAGAAAGATTTTGTTTCTTCTTAACAGAAACATTGATATGATCATACCTAGAGAAATACTTATTTCTGGATCTCTGATTGACAACAGAAGTCCCATTAGTTTCCTTTTTTAGTCGTCTATTTTTGTTAATATAATGTTGAGAAAACAAAATCAGTCTAATCACATGAAGTCTCAGTTGTCTTATACGTATAGGGAAGATTTGCATCCAGATTGTCTTTTAAATTTCTTTAAGAAACTAATATTTTATATTTTATCCTTTTTTTTCCTCATTATTTCTCAAGATCAGTTGTTTCAAAATCAAACTTTCTTTAATCTCTCACTGTCATTTCTGCCCTCACCTCTATACATGTGGTTACCAACATGGAGTCAAAAGTCCTTTTAGAGTCTTAGAAGATTGAAATGGGTATCCACTGGCAATTATCAATATTTCAAAAAGCTTAATGGAAATTTTATGTGTGTATTCTATATAACTATACAATTAATCAGGTGTCATTTTTGTTTATTCATTTGTTTGGTTTTAAAGGAGCCTGGAATTATAATAACTCAGTGTGTAGTTATCAAATGATAAAAAAGTAAATGGATTATTCGATAAATACAGTTTTTTAAAGTAAGCTTTTCAAAACATGGAACCATTGGCAAAAATTAATGATAAGTATCAAAACACTGGGAACAAGGTAACTCAGCCAACTCTATCTCATGACTTCTATTACTATAAATGTCCCATATCTGATATTCCTACTCCTAGTTTCTTTGCCATCAAAATTTCCTCCTCACCAGACAGAGCAAAACTTTCACCAAGTCGTTTGCCATGTTCAGGAATATAAAATATTAACTCTGAAGCTCTCTACTTGGCTCTCAAGACAACTCGTAATTTGGTCCTACACCTGACACAAGATAGATTATTTTCCCTATCCTGTGTCATGTTAGATTTTAGTCAATTTTTGAATAGGTGAAAACATTTATAAATATAATGTTGAGGTTATATAGACTCTACTTTAAAAGTGAATTATATCAATTTGAAAATACTCTGAGAACTTATCAATACGCACACACCTAAAAATACTTACATGTAGGCATGAGAATTTTTCAGAATATTTCACAAAATATATTGGCATCAATGAATATTTTAGGTGCATTTGAACACAGTTAAAATAATGTTATCTATGTTAAATCTGGTTCTTTGAAATACACTACCAAATGTGTTTTCAATTTAAAAAAGGTATTTCCCATAATTCCTGCCCTTTGAATTACTGGCATTTTCAATCAAGAGTTATATACCAATAATATAAATTTTCTAGGTGCTGTGAGAATCTTGAGTCACATTTAATTCAACTAGAATGCTTATTGCCATTTCCAATAATAATAATTTTGAAAAAAAAATTTTGATTAAGTTATTATGATTTAAGATACAGAAATATTGTACCAGTTTTTAAACATAGTCCTTTCTAAACTTCAGATTATGGATTATGTTTCCCTAATTTAAAAATGTAAAATATACAAATTTAAGCTAGAATTCTGCTCATTCAAGTGTATATGGAAAACTGGAATTGTGTTTGTGGACTCATTTCTTATCATGAAGCATTTCTTCCCAATAGTAGCTTTTAATATAATAAATCTGAATGAAACCTATAAATTATATATTATTTTCTTTTTTAAGTTTCCCTTAAGAAGGGATGGACAATTATATGAATTAATAAAGGTAGAGTTCTTTGCACCCAAATCTGTATACATATCAATATTTACTTACTAAAAAATTTAGACATACAATGGGGAATAGAAATTCTATTTTCATCCTTATATATCTGAAATTTTCTTATGCTTTTATAAAGATTCTGATGCACAATTTTGTTTTTTTAGTTTAACTTTATCACCATTTTTACAAGCCTGCAAAATAAGTTATTAAATGTACGATAGTAATAGATTTTAGGAATTAAATCATCCTGGAAAAAAAGAAAAACTATGTATGGAGAAGAAAGAACATTTCCATCTTTATAAGCAACAGGGTTTTTTTTTTTTTTTTTTTTTTTAACATTTTTGGAGTCTCCATCAATTTTGGCAAACATCATACCAATTTCGTCCAACTTCTAAAGCTGGGAGTTGATCCAAAACTCTGGTAGTCAGAGATCTGTTAAGTGTGTTGTTGTTCTATTACCTGACACTTCTGGCTCAATTTGAAACATTTTTTTATTCACTCTTCATATTTTCTTTTCCTATTGTTGAATCTTAAGAGTAATGGAAGAGCTGCTTCTTCCTTCTTATTTACAAAAAGCTAAGTCTCTTAAACCTCTATGTCCATACACAAAGTAATTTACTTGAATTCATAATTTAAACCATTAAAAACTTTCTGGTTCTTTGTTTTGCATTATATCAAAAAAGAAATTACAGGTTTTTTAAAACTTTCAACCAGTTGCATAAAGCAAATTTTTTAGAACATTAATTGTATTCATTTATAAGACTAAATGATGAATTATTATTTGTTATCAAATTTTAAAATTTATAGTTGTCTCTATGGTTAAGATTCTTAGTTTTTTTAATAGTAGGCACAATTTAAGAACAATATTTAATCAGATATATTTACAGACAAAAAATCCAAAATATATCTAATAAGTATAGTTTTACTATAATAACTTTGGTTTAGTCATTACTTTGGTAATATATGCTTTGTGGTTCACCAAGAGTACATACTCTTTGAAAAAGAAATTTACAAAAGCATTTGATACATAGACTCCATTGAATCTACAATATTTCTTCAAAAATATATATTGTTTCATGAGTATATCCATGGAAAATTTGTTACTAGCTTCTACTGACTTCCTTGGGGAATAAATGTGCCTACGGGGTAATTCAAAGAAAGAAAGGTAAGTATTATGCCTCAATTTACTGATGTGTTAAAACAGAGAAAATGACCTATGCTAAACTTTACTAAAATTAAAGGTGAATAAATTGGTATCCCTTCGTTAGAAATCTACATGACTACTCTTTTGTCTGAAATTTTTACTTTTAAGTGTCTGTTATGCCATCACATGCAAGAGTATTACTTATTCAAGCATTTTCCAAAATTTGTTTCTTAAAGCATTGTTCTCATAGAATATTAATAGTTGTTGAGGGTGAGGGAGCTCAGAAAAAGTTTCTGAAATGTATTAAGTTAGGGAACTGTTGGGTTAAATAAAATCCATGAAGTATTCTTTCTGTAGGAATGCTCAAAGCCTAAGAGAGAATAATCAAACGTATTCATTATTATCTTCTGACAAGACTCAGTTCAATGTCTCTCATGTGCTTTTCATTGTTCTGAGTGATGCCTATCCTGAGTATAAGGAGAAGAGGTTGGGCTTACGTGTGGTTCTATGGAGGAATGAAGCCACTAGAAAATTGGTTCATATAACGATTTTGCATGTAAATAGGGTGAACTCCCTATATTAAGTTAGGTCATTATGTCCAGTATTTTCAGAGTAAGCATCTTTGCTGCAAGCAATTTTGCTGCAAACATTTTCAACCCATAACTAATTAGCCATAAGGCAATTTTGCCCATGAAAAATAAAATAACTGGTTGACAGTCTTTGGTTTGACAGTTTGGTTTCAACTGGATGAAATGTATTAGCATTTCTTCCAGTTAGCGACATTATTGATGGCTTTATCGAGCTGACAGATGACAATGATTTGCCCCAAGAGTTGGTTCCTTATTTTGAAACACACTACATTGGAGAAGAAAGAGGCCAAGGGTGAAAATAACTAATTGGCCATAAGGCAATTTTGCCCCTGACAGATAAAATAACTGCTTGACAGTTTGGTTTCAACTGGTTGAAATGTGTTAGCATTGCTTCCAGTTAGCGACATTACTGATGGCTTTATCGAGCTGTCAGATGACAATGATTTGACCCAAGAGTTGGTTTCTTATTTTGAAATGCTACATTTGAGGAGAAAGAGGCTGAGGGTGTTGAAGGCTCAGAGTTGAACCCACATTTTCCATAGAACTTTGAAACATCTATCAGGGGATATGTGACAATATGCCAAGAACAAATGACAGTGCAGAGGCCTTTACAATTTAACACAAAGCTCAGTTACAAATATGCCTCCAAATATTTGGAAACTGATACCTCTTGTAATGAAGGAAGAAATTCTACTGGAAAAGGAAAAGTGCGGTGCTGAAGGAAAAGATGAATCAATAAGCCAAAAAAACCCAAAACACCAAAGAAATGTACAAAATACTATGAACAAAAGACTTGGAAGACAAGTGCTTAGGTACAAGCCACTGAATAAAATCTGTTATTTGTATAGCATTGCCATGAATCTATATATATTTTAAATGTATTCAAATATTTTGCATTTCACAATAAAGTCTTTTGTTATTCATTTCTCATGTTTCCTTATGTACTCTTTAATGTCCCTTTTTTATTTTTCACTGTCGTATCTTTATGGCAAAATAGCCTGATGGCCACTTAGTTATGAGCAAATGTTTGGGACAAAGATGCTTGAGGCAAAGATGTCTACAGCAAAGATGGTGACTGTGAAAGTACTAGAACCAAGGAAGGTTAGAGTACTCACATTCTGTCACCAGATCATTTAAAGAAAACAAAAGAACATTTAAACTTTGTATATGTCAATATTTCCCAAACTTCTGTGATGATTTAAAAAATTATTTGAAAGATAGTTAAAACAGAGATTTGGAGGCACCACACCAGATATCCTGATTCATAACCTCTGGATGACTGGTCATTTTAACTTACTTTTTCCCAGGGTTTCTTATTAAGAAAAAAGAGCTAGAAAATCATGTTAGGACAGACAATGGCATCTGCTTAACCTAATTTAGCTCTTTTTACCGACAGTGAATTTCATTCATTCTCATCCACAACAAGACCCAAGCTTTATGAATTTTCTGGATCCCAGCAATACCTCTAGTACTTAGAATACCACAAGATGTGCAAGTCAGATGATATTTACAAATTTGTTTAAGGTCCTCAGATGGTGCATATTATATTTCTTATGGTATTTGCATTTTTAATTTATCTTTTTAAAATTAAAATATCTGTGGTTAAATGTAATATAGATGCATATGTCTACATAAGCTTACATACACGTATGGATGCATGTGTGTAAATAAGCTTACATACACATAAATATAGAAGAATGTAGACTAAACAAAGGCTTCCTTTGACTATTTTTATTTATTACATGCAAAAGGAATACTTATAATCCTTTTATCACAGATTATATATTCCTGAAATATGAAAATCTATACAATACAGACACTTTCTTCAGATCTATTATTTTCCAAATTTTGCAAGTATAGAGACCTCTTAAATATGACTCAATCTTTGTGACATGGAATTTTTTCAAAAATATGTAAAATATTTTCATTGTTTGCCTCCATATTAATGAAAAAGAAGCTCTTTATAAAGCATGAAAACTATTACAACCTTTTCTTTAAAATTCACTTATTCACTTAAAAAAATCCATTGACTAGCCCTTAAGTAATAAGACCCACACTAGAGCTAAACAGTGAAGTGGATACAAATAATAATAATACAGAATCCCTCCCCTCAAATGACTCAGCCCATCAGAAGACAGCCATATAAACACATAATAAAGACATTATGTGAAAATATCAGGGAAGCTGGAGGCCTCTGAGCTCCTGGGAAGACCTCATAAAGGACGTTACCCTCAAGGGGAGCAATAGAGGGAAAGCAGGAGCTCATTAAATGGAGAAGAAAAAGAATAACATTTACAAAGGCAGTGGAGGAAGTATGGGGATTGTGAATTTGTGAGAAGGACTTGAGGTGTAGACTGTGGTGACGGTGTGAGAAGCATGAACGTGACCATGTGCTGAGATTAGAAGGTAGACTCAAGTAAGGTAATGAATGAAACACATTAAATGCCTTTCAGATGTATTTGGATCATCTCCCACAGCCAAAGAAGAGTCAAAGATTTTAAAAAACAGTGATAATGTCGGGGCGGGTGTGGGGGGTGGGGGTGGGCAAGGCTTGGGAGAAGGATTCTGTAAGGTGCCCTCTAGGAGATGAGGAGTGTTTAACTTACAGCATTTAGGTCATCTTGGCTGAATATGTGACTCTCCTTAGGAGCTGTAAAAAGATAATGTCCCAATTGCACACTTGCCCAATCAATTATGGTAGAATCTGTAGGGAGTGCGACTGAGGCACCAGTATTGTTTAAAGCTCCCTAGGTGATTCTAAGGTGCAGTCAACTTGGGAACCAATTAGATTGTTGGTTCTCCTGGGCTAACTGGCTGATCCATGAAGGTGATGAGAGGGAAGGAGTCATCAAGTTCCACTCGTGGTTTTTTGCTAGAGGAACTGGGTAAATAGTTAACACTGGTATTGATAGGAAATATGAGAGGACAGCTGAATACCGTAAACATGAGTATAAGCCCAATTTTTAACATTTTGAATTTAGAGAAACATATTTTACGCTATTGTAAAGCTTTTTCCTGCACTTGCTTGTGAACTTTTGTTGATTTGGGAGAATGAGAAAATCCCATAAGGACATAAGAAAAGGAAAGATAGAGAAGAGTTTAAATATTAAGATTTCCATCAACATGGTCTCTGATTCTCCAGCCTCTGGAAACATATGCTTTTCCTCACGTTTTAGGCCGAGTTTTCTTTATTTAGTTCTTATTTAATAAATAATCACTTATTCATTCCATGACTAGGTTTGTGCTAGAGGTCCCTCAAAGAGGAGTAAGACCTAGTGTCAATTTCATTTAAGGCCCATCTTCCAGACTCTGACCAGAAGTGTTCCTGGACTTAACTTAGTTAGTGTCACTTAGGCTGGGCAGGTTTTACCCACTTCAAAGCCAGATGGTTTTCACAACAAAAGTCTAAGTAAGATAAAGGAGAGACCTACACTTAAGCTGTATCATTTCCTTGACATGCTGCACGATTTCAGAGTATACTTAACTAACCAGGGCAGCTGAGGTAGAGTAAACATGTTGGTAGAGGGATTAGAGTGAGAGAAGGAGGTGTTTGTCCCTCAGTAATTTCTACATGTATAGACAATAATCCTAACAAAGCGTGGATTATCCTAATGCAGGAATCCATGATTTCTCCAAGCTATCTAAGATTTAAAAACAAACCAACCAACCTAAGGTATTTGTTACTAAGGAGTGGTACATTTCAGCTTGCAGTCTGGCTCCCCAAGCAAATGGTTAAAACCCACACTTAGTTGTTCACAGAAAGACCAGTGTTGACTAGTGACGAATAACATAAACTATGCCTGATTTTCTGCATTTTGTGTGTGTTTAAGCTATGCTCAGCCTTTTATTCCAGTGAGTATTAAATTAATACTCTACTCATTTTCTTTGTTTAAAAATAACATTTCTCTCGTTATCTCCAGTTTCAAATATTTCTAGATTCTTAAACTTATATGTATTAAACTGTTGTGGAATGATTAAAGCATTCAGAGTGCACAAAGATGCAATAGTGGTATTAACCAAAGTCACATCATAAACTTTCAAGTATCACAAAGATAAGCACTGATTAGTATACAGGAGAAATAGTGTAGCTGAGGTATTTAGCAGAAATAAAATTTAGCAGAAAGTGTGAGTAGAAATGTTTAAAAAAGGAGAGTTAGTTGCTTAATATTGGTTAAAATATATTAAGGAATAGCTATCCTAGTTTAAAGCACTTATATTTAATAGTAAATAAATAGTTGAAGTCTAAAATCTTGAACAGATGCAAGAAAATAAAGCATATTTTTCAAACTATGTGACAAGCCACCAGCAAATTCTACTGAGATTAATGGTATAACGCAGTTGACATGTAATCGTAGAGGAATAGACATAACCTCTAAGAGTTATTTTTTCTTATACTATTAGGGCATGTAGTACAAACCCACAATAGCTTGGTTATGACATGCTAGAAAGACTCAACTAAAGTTGAATGTAATACAAATATACTTGTTAATATTTTTGGATGTCCTGAAATGAAACAAAAATAAAAACAGAAAAGCATAAAAGTAAATTATTAATTCATATAACCCAAAAGTAATAAACTAAAAAAATGAGCATTACTAGGAGTGGATAATAAATTGCCTGTTGCAATATAAATGTGAACTAATATTTCAATATATCAATAATATCAAATTATAAAATATAACAAAATGTCATTTTCAATAACAAAAATATAAACTACATGGGGATAACTCTAATGAAATATAAACTACATGTGATAACTCTAAACTACATGGGGATAACTACATATGTGATATACATGAAGATAATCTTAAAAAATACTAAAAATATTTAAAAATGTGAATAATTTAAGACAAATATAATTTGGGGGGATGGAAAAGCTGCTTATTTTAAAGGTGTTGAGTATTTTCATATTTATTTAGACGCTGAAAACCCCACTAAACATCATTGGTAGTTGTTTGAGCCTTACCAAACTATGCTAAAGTGTATCTAAAGTTTCATTCTGATCAATAAAACAACGTGACAAATGGAAAATAATTTATAGCTTGCATACAGTAATTCAATACATGATAAGAGAAACATAAAAATAAAAAGTCATGATATTTATTCAAAAACTAGTAAAACAATGAATATGAAAACATAATTTTAAACCCACATCATTAACCTAAATAAGACCTAAATAAAATAATGATAAAAAATAATAAAAGAAACCACCATAGAGTAAAATCTAATAGAACTGAATTACTTTTTACAACCTCAAAAATAAATAGAGAAAATTCGAATCTTGAAAGCTATGGGTATAATCATAATTGCAAAAGAAAAGATGAACAGATGTTCACAAGTTTAAAACAACTATTTTTTCCCACTTTATTGAGATATAATTGACATACAACATGGTGTCAGTTTAAAGTATACAACTTGTTGATGTGATACACTTATATACTGCAAAAGGATTACCACTATAGTGATAGCTAACACCTCCATCACATCACATATCTACCGTCTCTCTTTTGGTAGTGAGAACATTTAAGATGTACTCTATTAGCAACTTTCAACTATGCAGTACAGTGTTATTAACTATAATCCCCGTGCTATACATTAGATCCCTAGAACTTATTCATCTTAAAACTGTAAGTGTGAACCCTTTGACCAACATCTCCCCATTTCCTCCACTCTCCAACCCCTGGTAACCACCATTCTAGTCTTTATTTCTTTATATTCCTAAAACATCTATGCTGACATAAATATTGACAATATTGAAATATCAACAATATTTATGTCTATATTGACATAAATAAATGTATATATTTATTGATTATACATATATTTATTTAGTATTTATGTCAAACTGCAAACTAGGAAAATATTTTCAGAGCATAATATAGATAAAGGACTGTTGTATACAGTCCTCATTTATATTCAGAAAACATATATTACTTAAAAGATAAATGGACTAAAAAACTGACCAAAATAAAAGTAGTATAATTATCCACTTATTCACTTAACAAATTTTTACTAAGCACATGCTATATAACAAGCACTGTTCTAAATCTGAAGAAATAGCAGCATACAAGCAGACAAAACCTGCTGCCCTTATGCAGGAGGGATAGACACTAAATAAGACAAATAAGTGTGACCTAATATATTGGTAGTAATTGCTATGGAGAAAAATAATTCAGGGAGGGATGATAGGAAATGTGGAAGTGGGAAGGAGACTATAGTTTATACCTTCCAATTAACAAATACATGGTTACAGAATGATAAGGTGATCTAAAATTTAATCCTCACTTTTAACACAATAAATTTGAATTAAAATAATATAGAAATAAATCAGCATTTCTATCATCAATTAATCTACGATAAAGGAGGCAAGAATATACAATGAGGAAAAGAATCTCTTCAATAAAAGGTGCTGGGAAAATAGGATGACTACATGCAAAAGAATGAAACTGGACCACTTTCTTGCATAAAAAAAAACAAAACTCAAAATGGATTAAAGACTAAAACGTAAGACCTGAAACCATAAAGTTCCTCGAAGAAAACACAGGCAGTATGCTCTGCTCTTTAGTGTCAGTTCTAGCAATATTTTTTTGGATCTGTCTCCTCAGACAAATGTAACACAAGCAAAAATAAACAAATGGGACTAAATCAAACTAAAAAGGTTTTGCACAGCAAAGGAAACCACCAGCAAAACAAAAAGGCAACCTACTGAATGGGAGAAGGTATTTGCAAATGATTTATCTGATAAGGGGTTGATATCTAAAATATATAAAGTACTCATACAACTCTGTATCAAAAAAGCAAGCAATCCAATTAAAAAATGGGCGGAGGACCTGAATAGACAGTTTTCCAAAGAAGACATACAAATGGCCAACAGGCACATGAAAAGATGCTTAACAACACTAACCATCAGGGAAATGCAAATCAAAATCACAATGAGATACCACCTCATATTTGTCAGAATGGCTATTATCGAAAAGACAAGAAATAAAAAGTGGTGGTGAGAATGTGGAGAAAAGGGAAACTTCTTGCACTGTTGGTGGGAATGTAAATTGGTGCAGCCACTATGGCAAACAGTATGGAGGTTCCTCAAAAATTAAAAATCGAACTCTGTATGATCCAGCAATTCTACTCCTGGGATTTATCCAAAGAAAACAAAAACACTACTTACAAAATATACGTGCACCCCTATGTTCATTGCAGCATTACTTACAGTAACTAAGGTATAGAAGCAACCTGTTTCCTTTGACAGATGAATGGATAAAGAAGATGTGGAAATCTGCATTCCATAAATACAGGCTATTTACACAGAACTTTATGCCATCATTACATGCATATTTTTGTGATCATTAAATTATGGTGTCAAGTTCTATAAACATATTGAAAATATAAACAATACAATGTTTACTGAAGAATATCAGAGTATTATACTGTATATAAAAGGTTCTTAAATTGTCTTTCTTAAATACAAACATTTATGGATAAAACAAAAATATTTCATGAAAAAAATATAGAAATAATCTGATTTAAGTTGATAGCATTTTTACCCAGAATTACAAAATTTTATAGTGAATGAGACCATACAATGACCAACTTTAATCTCTCAACCAATAGAGAAAGCATTCTACATTATGCCTAGATAATTTAGTTAATGTCAGAGGATCGCTCCCCACTAAGATACACTTTTGTATAGCTTTTACCTTCTCCAAGGATCACAGCTTATTTGGCTAAATTATGAGTTCCAGATTAGACAAGGTCTAATCTCATCTAATCTCATTTGGTCTTACAAAATAGGAGTTTCCCACTTAGAAGATTTTTGATACTAGCAACTCTTTCCAGGCGTACCATGGGCCTTATACTGTCCCAGCCTCAATCCCTTGCTCACAGTACCCATCGCATCTGAGTAAAATAGCCATCCCTTTTCCATCTCCTTGTTAAAGTCTTCCTCATATTTTAGGTCATGGCTTAAATTCCCCCTTATTCAATAGTAAAATTAACAATTAGCAATAATAAGCATAGTAATAACAGCAGTGAAAACATATCATAAAAGGAATGTAATTGAGGGATTACCAGTAAAAAGTATTTTAACAATATTAATTCTGTAATAGTCCCTTACCACCCCAAACCACAGAGTACTTTCATTTTTCTTTTCCAAATTAGGAAACTAGGAGTTCAGGAACACCAAATAACTTGCCACATCAACAAACTATAAAATTAGCTAAGCTGGGATTTGTCCTTGAGCCTGAAAGAAGCCCCAACTAGGGTTTTGTGGGGTTTTTTCCCCAGTTTTCCACATTACCATAGTCTTCTTAAGATCCCTCAGATGGAACAAACCTCTCCCTTCGCTGTTCCTCAACTATGTTTTGAACTTGCGTACAGCATTGAGTTTACAGACTACCTTATACCATAGATATCTATGCCTTTCGTTCGCATACTGCCAAGCCATGTCACACAACACACACACACACACACACACACACACACACACACATATCTATCCACAAAGGAAAGTACTTGCTCAATAAATACTCACTTAACTGACATAAAGAGAATCCCAATTTAATCTATCACTAGTGAGCCATTGTTAACATTTCTAATTCCAGTGTTCAAGGTAACATGGGCATGAAATCCCTGGAATAATACCATCCAAACCAACCGCACTGACGCAGGGCTGTGAAGAATGTGGAGCAGTGAAAACAGGAAATGCTTTTAATACTTCTAAAGGAATAGAGTATATAAACCCTAGGCAGTGCTACGTTTTACTATTGTAATTATTGGCATTATGGAATACAGTTTTAAATGGAGTTTTTTCAAGTCAAATATCTTAATAGAAATGGAGCTATAATTGTACAGTGTGGTAAGTTTTCAGCATCTAATGACTCATGAAAGCTTGCCAAAACAGGCAGGCTTTGAAAGAAAAGGTTCACCTCTTTTCTTGATTTACTACAGAGTAAATCACAGACAAGCTAGTGTTGTTTTTGGCTAAGAACTTGAGACTAAGGCATACAAATGTGCAAAAGAAAAATATCTAACCAGTATATTCCCCTCCCTGGGCAACACTGAGCTTATCATTTGAGAATGTAAAAGATTTTCAAACAATTATGAAAGTATTTACTCCAGGAATATTTCCATGAAATCATGTCAGGTATGAAGAGAGAATTATACACATTTAACGAGTTGACAGAAAGTAGGAAAACATGAGTGAATGAGTTTTGTGTAAAGGATAAATGATAGATATTGAATTAACGTGAAATTCAAATAGCCACGAAGACTCTTCTAATTGGTTAAATATTTATTCGTAGGGGAGATGCTAAATTCAATGGTGAAAGTAAATATTTTAGTCCATTTTTTAACATGACTCCCTTCTAAAGGCACTATACCTTAACTCAAGATAAGTCAATAAAATATCCAAGCACATTCGATATGGAATATTTGGGTAAATCCATAAAAAGAGCATAAAGATTCATATCCTCTGAGCTTTTTTTTTAGAAATTCACGTTCTTTTATTTATTTATTTATTTTATTTATGGCTGTGTTGGGTCTTCGTTTCTGTGCGAGGGCTTTCTCTAGTTGCGGCAAGTGGGGGCCACTCTTCATCGCGGTGCGCGGGCCTCTCACTATCGCGGCCTCTCTTGTTGCGGAGCACAGGCTCCAGACGCGCAGGCTCAGTAGTTGTGGCTCACGGGCCCAGCTGCTCCGCGGCATGTGGGATCTTCCCAGACCAGGGCTCGAACCCGTGTCCCCTGCATTGGCAGGCAGATTCTCAACCACTGTGCCACCACGGAAGCCCTCCTCTGAGCTTTTGAAGACTATCTGTTTAAAGCTAAGAAACAGAGACTAACTATGTATAATAAGAATTATCTTGGCAAACTATAAGCTAATCAATTTCCATATAATATGATTAATGTGATATAAAATACATTAAGAATATTAAATTAGTTCAACACACACTTTTCTATTTTACAATCTAGCCCATTAACTCTGATTTCTCCCCCCTTAATGATTTTCCTTCACACCACTCTAATCATTTAACATCTGATCAATTGTATCTTCTAGTTACCTCCTATCTCTTTTACATTTTTCCGTTATCATTGCCACTTACTCATTTCAAGCTATAGCCTCTTTTTTTAAATGAGAATTAAAGTATGTTATTACAATTTTTTTTTACTGAAGTATAGTTGATTTACAATATTATATTAATTTCAGGTATACAACATAGCGATTGGATATTTTTATAGATTATAGTTCATTTAAAGTTATTACAAAATAATGGTTATATTTCCCTGTACTGTAAAATATATCCTTTTTGCTTATTTATTTTATACATCGTAGTTTGTATCTCTCAATTCCCTACCCTTGTCTTGCCTCTTCCCCTTCCCTCTCCCCACTGGTAACCACCAGTTTGTTCTCTATAGCCTCTTAAATATTATACTTGCCTGTGATCTACTAGAGCAACACTAACCATTTTATTCTTCTGCTTAAAACTCTTCATCATTATTGGGTTGAAACACAGATGTCTTAGTGCCAATGTCCTCTCTGATTTTACTCTTGTCTACTTCTTACTTCATCACTTTTGTCTCACTCACACTGAACTATTTTCATTTCCCCTAACTCCCCATATTTCACACCTCATGTCTGCTTTTATCATTGTCCTCCAGGCCTCCCTACATTGCTATTTCTATTCATCTTTCAAGGCTCAGTTCTAGTGTTACCTCCTGCTCTTCTAATTGATCTCTAGCCACTTTCTCATCATCTCCCCAAACTGTTAGTTTCTTCTCCTCACGTTTAAGTTAAGATTAGCCAGACCTGAAATTCAAAACCTGTTCCTTTTCCTTATGAGTTATTTATGTTGAGCAAGTTAACCTCACTAAGCTTTAGTTATCATATCTGTATAAAATCATATCATGTGATATCAACAGCATTGTTTTGATGAAAGAAAAGTATATTTTCTGGAGAATATCATTTCTTTTTGTTCTGTGCTCCCTGTTCATACCTCTGTGGTATTACTGATAAGACTGCTTTGTCGTAATTTATTTTTTCTTGGTGTCTTCAAGTAGACTGAACTTCTTGAGAGAAGAAATAGAGTGTATTTCTCAAATATGTACCTCAATACCTAATCTAGGACTAGTAACAGCGGATACCTATTTCTAATGTAAGCATTTACTAAGGGCTAATATTATGCTCAGTGTTTTATGGATTAGAAATATATATTCAACATATCCTCTGCCCTTACTTAGCAGATAAGAACATGTAAAGAAGATATGGGTAAACCATGACATGAGGAAGAAAGCTGTGAATACCATTAAATAAACACAGGCAAAGGCATGGGATTTCAGAAGACAACAAATACTCCCATCTTGAGAGGAATGGGGGAAAATAGAGGTGGAGGTAACCGAGTAGGAAATGAGGAAGATTCTAAGAAATTTGCAGCATTTGAGGTGACACTTGGAGAGGTAGTTAGGATTTGAACATAGAGAGATACAAGGGGTAAAGGTAGAAGCAATGTCAGATAGAGGGGGAAAAATAAAAGCACAATGAGGAAATGCTGGGCATTTTTAGTTGCTAACAAATAGGTCCACTAAATGAGAGTTCATGATAGCAAAAGTGGTGAGTGACTTTCACCAGCAAACATGGATCCTAGATTGATAGTTCAATAGCTTAACCAGATTTGGATATGTTGAGTGCACAGCATATTCTCAGCCATAGCGGCTATATGACAGGATTAATTTATCATAGTGGTACTGACACCTCGAAAGACATAAAACAGTGGCTGTTACAGCCGTTGTTCATTATTAATTGAGGTGAATAAAATTTTAAAATTTTCAAGAAAATAGCTTAGTACAGTTATCCTAAAATCCTTAGAGAGCAAAAGCACAGAAATCATCTTCAAAAGAAACAAGCTGTTTTTTCTTTGCTGGTATCATTTAAATGTAACACTCATAGTGCCTTCTCATGTGAAGAGTAACAGAGCATGACCTCATCTGATGAATGGAAGAAGCAATTTTTCTACCACTAACTGACATGAGAAAGAGCAAAACTCCTGGAGGAAATTAGCAAATCTTAAAGGTGTGGATGACATTCTGTAGTAGTGCCTGTCCAAAAAAAAATGACACAAATTACGGCACTGAACTGTAAAGCCAAACAGCCGCAGACACTCCCTCCATGGCAAAATGTATTTTTCCAGAGATTAATTTCTAAACATGCCAATGTTTAAGTGTAAGTTTGCAGTATATTACAAGTTACACTAAGGAGTCAGTTGAATCTCTCCTCTGGTTTAAACACACATAAACACACACACATAGAAATTTTCCACTGGAAAACAGGAAAACAAATTCTTATGTTCCAAGAAGCAGCTGTATATTTAAAAAGTCTTTTCCATATTTACATTGTTTTAGTGATTGTATGTGTTTGTGGGTGAAGTTAAAAATGTCATTGATGGTAATCTGAATGCAGATAGTGAATGTAACCACAAAATAAAGGCAGGTACGTACTCTTATTTTTTAAATGCCGGAGTCGGACAACCAAAATTATGCAACTAATTCTCATAACATGATCTAAAAACAATCCAACAAGTAGCAATTTAAGAATTAATCTTTCTGGATAAATATATAAGCAAAAACATAGGAATGATAAAGCCTGAAATCAGGACTGACTTATCCACTAGGTATAACAGCCACAGTGCCAAGGCCCCAGGGGCTCAAAAAACTGTTTTAATTTTAATGTTTTTAAACCAGAAAAAAATGAATATAATAACATTTAATATATAACAAAGAATTCACCCTGGATTATATTCATCTTACTACCAACACAGTAGGAAAATACAAGTTTTTAAGAACTTTATTATGGAGAAAGTGGCCCCAAAAGACAAAAGAACCCATGAAAGTCAGAACGTAGTCCTCTGTGAATTTATAATAGAAGCTACTTCTAGTACTGAAAGGAGGAAAATGATTAAAGAAGAGTATACAGAGAGAGCTCCTCAACTTTTTTGTAATATTTTATTTACTTAAAATTATTAAGCAGATGGGGCATAATGAGATTTGATAAAACTCTTTGGGTACATACACGTTTGCTATGTTTTCTCCAGTTTTAAAAATAATTCACAGTTAAAAGGTTAATAATTGATCCTTTTGATTGAATGAATTATTTGCTACTTATCGTTAGATTTTTTTAAGGGTAAAATGTCCCTTTAAGATAAGCTGTTAGTTTGGTCTCCATAAATATTTTTCATCTCTCAAATGAACAAACTTTCTTTGGAAAGAAATGTTTCATCTCAAGAGACATGTGATTTTAATTTACAGAATTGTTCTTCTAACCAAAAAATGACACAGTGAACTTTTTTTGAAAATCATGTTGGTTACGGATTTTTTATAGGGTATTAATGTTCCCTAATAAAATTGGTATGGTGACAGAAGGTATGGGATATTTTTGCAAGATTTCCTTATTTTAAAATGTATTATTTTGTTCCAACTCCAGAACTTAATAAAAACAAACTTAGGAATGTAAAAGAGATGGAAAATGTAAAAGTTATTTAAAAATTAAAATCACTGGAAATAAGAATAAAAAATACATAAATCAACCTGACTGGTATAGGGCTTTCAGTTCAGTAGTGGTTACAGAGCAGATATTTATTTTCCAATACATTGGCTTATTTGAATTAGAAAGTCTATTTTCCTTAGACTGTAAGCTCCATGAAGAGAAGCCTTCTTTGTTTTGTTTTGCTCACTGATGTGCCTCCAGTAACTGGAGCAGTACCTGGCATGTAGTATGTTTTCAATTAATATATGTCAAATGAACAAATCAACTAGGGTTGAGCTTCATAAAGAAGGCAGGGTTCAAGCCATGAAATTGTTGTTGATAGTAATAATTATTTCTGCCCATATTCCTTCTTGACTACTCTTATGAAAGATTAAAACAGGAGAATTATCTGTATGTTTTTAATCAGTACCAAACACCTGCGAACTTGGTTGTATTAGGTGAGAAAATCTGAAGGACCTCAAAAGACAGAAACTGGGGATAGTCAGTGAAGAAACAGGAAGAACAATCCACACAGGAAGCACAGAAGTAAGTGCATTCTTAGAGCTACTTCTCAGAAGACAGCTCACAATGCAAATGGTGATGAGAAAAGTGCAGTCCACAGATGATATTAAGATAGCAACAGCGATGCAGAGAAATGGCTGAATAATACAGGAGTTTTCAGAATTAGACATTCAAGTTAAAGAATAAGTATCTGCGACCTAAAGTTTATTCTAAGTATCCGTTGGGGGTTTTGTTTGTTTTGTTTTGTTGTACTTAAGATACATCAGATAGAAATAAAGATCAATCGTTTCTCAACATAGCAGAAGATAACTAGCAAGATGAATGATGCCTAAGTGTGTGTTTGGCAGCAAACAAGGAAGAGACTAGAAAAAAAAGAGAGACGGGGTGGTGAACATCTGGGGTGGTTTCTCTTCTATGAAAAGGAAAAAGGTCATATCCCACCCAGTGAGAAGAAGTGACCCCCTCAAAAATGTAAGTGATCTTGCTTGACCTATGACGCGAGCATGAGGATGACCTCGGCTGTTTCACTGCAATGTGTGTTTCTTGTTAGAAAAAAGTGCCAGAGTTGTGCTCTGCCGTAAAAGAATGTGAGGGGTAGGAAGGTGCTGAAAAGCAGAAGAGAGAAGCGGAGCGTGGGGAACTTGATGCAAGCTATGGAAAAAATGGAATACTAAGTCAGCCCTGCCTTTTAAAAATGTTAGGTAGAAAAGATAAAAAGAAATATGTGTATGTGTACTTCCCTAGACACAAATAGATACGCATATACACACAGACACACACACAGCTTTTTTTGTTCTTTGTTTAATTGTGGGGATCAGTTCTTTTTCTATTAATGTCTTCTGCTTATCATTAAAATAATGATCTTTACTTGGAAGGGAACAAGGCCATGGGCATGTCTCTAATAGCTCAAAATATCTAATACTATTTTCTATGGACACCTAGATTCCCAAGTCTAAAACATAAATTTAGGTTAGTTCAACTTTCGGTCCTTTTACAAAAAACAATACCAAGCCAACACCCTTATCCAAGGCTTGACAGTATCCTCAGAATTTTTTTATTCTATAAAATATGTGGGTTCTTTGCTCAAAGTAGCTGAAAAATCCCCATATTACAATATACATGAATGGAAACTTAAATGACTTGATCTACATAAACTCCTAACATTTGTTTCATCTTTTAAAGTTTCTTTCATCCGTTTCTCTCCTCCAGCCCTCTCTAGCCCCTCAATCCCCTTGAGGTCTTCTCCACGGAGCCCCATTATTTAAGTAAGAATGCACCCAGCAAACAGCTGTGGAAGGGAAGAAATGGACCGAGGCACATGGCCAAACCAGGACAGAAATATTGGGTACAATGTCAAATCTATTGGTATAAGGACAACCAAACAATTATGAGTTCTCAATTATGTTAAACGGTGGTGATTCAGTGTTTGTCATTCAGTGTTTCATTATGGAAATATAGGGGAGATTTTACAGTTGAAGGATTGGGGGATTTTTCTGATTATTTCATAATAAAAATCTTACTTATTCAGTTATTAGTTATGAGTCAAAGATTCTGTTTATTTCATAAGCCCATGACTGAACCTTTACTGGGCCATGACTTTTTTAATAGTCCAATGAACCCAAAGAAACAGAAACTTTCATTTTTTAGGATGCTGCCTGCAGGAACTGAGATGAAAGTATTAATCAAGTTATTTAAACAGAACTGAGAAGTGAGATGTCTTCTCCCATCTGTCCTCCCATCCCCCAAAATCTTCTCATGGAAATATGAGACACTGTTACTCTTTCACTTACACAAAGCACCAACACTTAATAAGAAAGTCGACTCTGGCCAATGATTTAGTTAAACCCTGGGAAGCACACTGGATAACAATTTCCTCTTGCTTTCCCTTTCCTCTGGGATTCCCTCCTGAAATCTTCAGGCAGAGTGAGCCAGCTGACATTCAGTAGTGTATAAGGAATTTAATATTAAAAGTAGGGCACTGTTTTGAAATACACAAATTTTGACTAGATGCTATTGTCCAGTGACATGTGGTTACACCTATCTTAAGCAATTATTCATCATCTCACCATGGATGTTCTGCCACGTGTCTTTTCCCTTGCTTTTTCTCCTCGTGCTCCTGCTGCTCTCCACTAGAGGGCAGGCAGGGGCCAGGAGAAGGCAATTCTGTCGGGAAATCTGGTTAAAAAAAGAACACGTTTGATAGGACAGGAAGTAAAAAATATTGTCTAAATCCAGATTTGAGGATTATCTGCAGATTTTTTTTTATTCCTCCATTTCCCCACCTCTCCTGGATATGGAGCAATAGGGATTGGCACTTATTGAAGTAAACTGAAGTAAAGGATTTTCTGTGTGTTTGGGTTCACTGGTGAAACCTGAATGATCAAAGTTCAACATGTTGCATCAATTTCTTTTCAACTGGCAAGATGGGTGATTGTGCCACTTTTTCAACCTTGTGATTTTATAGTTATTTCCTTGGACTCAAATAGTTACAGTAAATAATTCTTAATAATAATTCCCAATTTTATTCAGAGGAAAATTGCTTCAGAACTACATTCCCACATATATATAATCTGGATATATATGTGATTTAGAATTTGGAATGGTGATCTGGATTTTACCTTAGATATGCTAATTTACTAGTGTACCACAGTTATACATAACAAATTAATTTTTCCACTGTGCTATTGTAAAATGGAAACTGTAGTTCAAGAGAAATCATATAGAAGATTCTATGAATTATACTTGGCTTCCTCTACAAAAAGGTACTAAAAATGTATAATACCCAATCATGGATAAAATGGCATTATGGATATGTGGATGGGTTAGAAGAACAAGTCATTTTTTAAAGATATTTTTTTCACCTTAAAATTCTGGGTAATGAAAAATTTTAAGCAACAACAATCAAAAGTCTTCAAATATCTTATTTTTCTGGAAATTCATAATAAAATAACTGTGATAAGTAGAAGAAAAAAGTATAACTTTTGATAAAAGAAAGTTCTTAAAAGTAACTAGAAGGCTACTTGAATGCATCCCCTAATTTGTTTTAATTAACCTACTTCCATTACTCACTTTACATTTTCTTTTACATCATATTATACTCACTTTAATTGGAACAAAAACTTATGGTATGCATTGACATTAACTTCATTAAAATACAAAGTTTTGACAGGGAAGAATTTTCTTATTCTATACTAATAAATGGAAGGGTTTCGAATTTCAATGGCTGAAAGGAAGTCAGATTTTAGTTATATGAATCCAGGGTAACTTCATTCATGGATCAAAAAAGACCTCTTGGGGCTTACAAAATCTTTATTATTTTCAAGCTACAAGAAATAGTTTGGTAGAGAGCTGGATAATGGAAACCATATTCTTCTCCAATCAATCCACTTTGGGGTGCTTTCCAGCTGTGAGACAGTCTCTCAAACTTAAAAGTTCTCCAAAGTTCTCCTTGGCCTGGAGCCCAAATTTACTTATAAAAAATATGACTACGTAAAAAAAAGCATTACACAATATAGCAATTTTTGTTACCTTGCTAAAAACTTAAAATGATTTATGACACTGTTAAGGATTGTTAATGCTTCGAATGGTTAGGTTTTAATGTTTAGAATTAGCACAGTTTAAATTTTCACCTACTATTTTAGATTGTATTAATTCTTGTAGGCTGAACAGTATGTCCCCAAACTAAGATTTCTACTTTATTATGCTAAGTACACCACACTGGAAGAGGGCTACTGGAAATACATAAGTCATACATCTGAGGTGTAAAATATTATTAAGATAAGTTATAATCACCATAACAAAGATAATGAACTCTTTCTTTATATAAAATAGTTCACCATTTCTAAATGCATAAGTTACAATTATGAGAAATAAACGTCATTAAAGCACATAAGATTTGGGGGAGTTTTGATGTTAAAAAGCAATGTAAGTGGGCTTCCCTGGTGGTGCAGGGGTTAAGAATCCACCTGCCAATGCAGGGGACACGGGTTTGAGCCCTGGTCCGGGAAGGTTCCACATGCCACGGAGCTACTAAGTCTGTGCCCTAGAGCCCGAGAGCCACAACTACTGAGCCCAAGAGCCACAGCTATTGAAGCCCAGGCACCTAGAGCCCATGCTCCGCAACAAGAGAAGCCACTGCAATGAGAAGCCCACACACCGCAAGGAAGAGTAGGCCCCTCTCGCCGCAACTAGAGAAAGCCCGTGCGCAGTAACGAAGACCCAACGCAGCCAAAAGTAAATAAATAAAATAAATTTATTTTTAAAAAGCAATATAAGTATCTATATTTAAAGTTATTAAACATGAAACAATGATAAAGTGACTCCAGAAGGAAAAATATAATAATTTTAAATTTGTAATTACACAATTATTTCATTCATTGCTAATAAGACAAATCTACCAGTAATGACGATGAGATATATATATTACACTATCTAAAATGTCTAGTCTAGTCCCCTAACTCTAATAGTCTTGTGAAGGATAAAGACATTATTTATATTCCATCACGATGGATTGTTCTGGGATCCTAAAATGTGGGAATTCTTGTTTGATATGACTTGTCCTCAAGCCAAACCCATTTATTTGGAAAAAACTGAATCACCCATTTTTTCACATGGGAAAAAACTAAAACAGGCATACACTTACTTACAGGTATAATTGAAAATAGTCTAAAAGTGATAGTGACAGTACCTGATATAGGACCTTTGTCTTAGATGGGCAAATCAATTTAAAATCTAATTCTTTAATTTACTTGTTTTTTAAAAGCTAATGTGGATGTTTTAAAATAAATCACTAACTTATACTAGACTTTTTTTTTTCTTATGACACCTACGGGAAGGAGACATTATAATTACCTAATCATGTAATTGCATCAAAGTGAGGAACAATAAAAAATTTCCCTAGGTGATTGCTTCTATGCTGATGGTTGCAATTACCACCTTCAAACTGCACCCAAATCTATACCTCCAGGCCTGACCTATATTTCTGAGTTTCAGACTTGCAACTGAGATTCAGGTATCTCACATGTACCTCAGTATAAACAGGCCAACAAATAAACTCAGTATCTTTCCTTTCAAATCTTTGCCTTTCCCATGTTTCTATCTCAATAACAGTATGAACTCACCAGTTCTGAAATTCAAGAGACTATGCAAGACTCCACAGGTATCCTCCACCTCTGACCAGTTAGTAAACACGTCAGATAGAGTCTATCTCTTAAATCTCTCTAGTCAATCCCATTTGTTCCCAATGCCTAATGCTTTAGTCTACTTTCAGCCCTACTTTCTAAATACCCAGAATTTCCCCACAAGACCTCAGGCCTCCAGCCTTGCCTGCTGTTCCTCACTGCTTTCCTCCAGCTCTCCATACATCACCCACAAGCTGCCAGAAGAATCTTCCAAAGAGCAAATCCATTCATGTTACTTCTCTTATTAAATTTTGGTTCTTCTCATAACGACAGAGTGGGATAAATTCTACTTATCCTGTATGTATGTCCCTAACTCATCATATCCCTTTCACTCCCTACACAGGTACCCGCCACTCCAAAACATGTGTTACTCCCTGAATATAGAAAAGTTGTCATAACTTTGCACATGCTTTTCTTCCTATTTAAAAATGGGTCCTCTTTTCCTTATCCTGCTCAATTTACTCTCATTCTTCTTCTGTAAGCCTTTAACCAAGTTTACGTCATTTGAGAAGCCCTTTCTGAGCTACTAGTCAAGATTGGATATCCCTTCTACTATACTCTTGCAGCATCCTCTACCTATATCCGAGAGGTTTTCACTTTGCGCGATAACTGTTTCCTCATCTGCATGTATCAATTTAATGTAAGCTTCTTAAGCACAAAGTTGATATCCTTAAATTCATTTTCATCAGAGCTTTCAAACTTATAACTCAAAATGTTAAACAGATAAAATCACAAAAATACTTCTCTGCTAAGCAAAGCCCTTTGATATTCCTGTATCTGTTGATAATCATATTATTACATTGCATATAATGAGAATATAACAACTAACATGACATGCTTTACAGTTTACAGAGGATTTCAAATAACTCTTGGAAGCAGGCAATGTTTTCTACATTTTGTGGATAAGGAAACAAAGTTTCACAATATTTAAGTAATTTATCCAAAGTCCTTCAGTTAGTGTGTGGTAAAATTAATATTTAATCCAATTTTAGTTTGATTTCAAAATCACTGACTCTTAGTTGGTCACACAGAGAGATTTGGCTTAAATTCACAACTTAAAAGCTTAATATTTCTTAATATTAAGCAGCTTTACTATGCATTCCATTGTCCCAGATACTGGGCTGAAGTCACAGGCTGAAACAGCGACATCAAGAAATAGTCCATCAGCAGCATTCCCTTCAAGCAGTTATTTATCAAATACTCAGTATAGAAGAGTCATGGTCTATTCTAGAAAGACAAGCCCTGCTAAAAAATCCTTTGGGGGAACACGTTAATTGCAACTGCAGGCACACATTATGAAGAATCATCATTTTCCTCTCTGAGCTGTTTTACAGACCAGCAAGATGAGTAGGGCCAACATTTTTTCCATAGGAGGACATCTCCAAATTTTTGAGTAGGTACCAGTAAAAGATGATCAGCAGAGGGGAAATACTTTATACTTTCTTAACATCTCTCAGTAATAGTCATGATCTTCAACTATATCAAAAGAGTTATAAAATAAACTTTATGGGTTAGAGGGAACTAAGGCAATTTTGAAGACCATTGCCCTAGCCACAATGATTTGTACCTTTTTCCAGCTCCTCCCTGGAACATAAGATCTCTCATCTAGCCAGTGTAACTCAGGTGCTGTTTTTATTGAATTTTATTTTAAAAAACATATTTAGAATATTAGAGGAGGGTCCTTATTTATTACTATATTTATATATATTATAGTAATATTATGTGAGCATATATATATGTTTGTGTAGGTTTGGGAGTGTGTAGCCTCTCTAAAATAGAATGTTAGAGACAGAAGAACTTTAGTTATTATATTTATTCTTTATCATTTGAGAGATAATACGAAGAAGGCCAAGCAGGATTTGCCTAAGGTCCCTCAATAAATGATCATCATTCTACTTAATAAACAGCATTCCCCATATTTAATAAACATTGTCACCCACTGGAAAGTATACTTGACTCCAGGATCAGTAGAAGTGAGGTTTAATTCTCCCAATCCCATTTTTGCAGGTTTCCAAATTAATGCTAAATTTATTTATATTCCTTCAACTTCATATAAATTTTATGACAAAACATATATATCATATGCTGTCTGGAAGGAAATTTTTGCTCATCATGATTTGTCATAGGATCCTATCCCCAAGGTCCTCACATGGTCCGTGCCAGTCCTTTTAGGATTAGCAGCTGCTGTGAGCAGACACATAGCAGGAAGGCTGAGTAACTTGGCACACTTTAAATAGATCGAGTTTGGTTTTAATTTAAAGAATAATTTGAATCAGTAATGTTATTTAAACAAATGTAAAACCTCTCACAAAAACGCACATGCAGTAAATGATCAAAGCTGTGATTATTTAGGTTTTTATTTGCTAAAAAAGTCAAGATAATATTTTTAGCAAAAATTTCCATTCTATCCTTAGCTATAACTTTGGAGGAAAGGACCCAGTTAAAATTTCAGTTTCTATCACTTTGCCAGAAATAAGCATATTTGGTAACCATTTGAAATATTTTGTCTTTTAGCTTCAAATCAATAGGGATTTAAGGTAGAGAGCATCAATCACTAATATAACAAATTGGATCAGACAAAAATGCCCTTATTTTCCTCAGTATCACTATTATAATGTTTTAAGTAATTAGTGTAAAATAACCAGGACTACAGAGACAGTACTAACTTTATTTTTAATATTTATATTCTTTATAAAAAAAAATTGGGAGCTTCTATTCCTGGTAAGATAAAGTATATTATTTTCCTATTGCTGCTGTTATAAATTACCATGAATCTAGTGGTTTAAAATAACACAAATTAATTATTTTACAGTTCTGGAGGTCAGAGGTCTGAACTGGGTCTTACTGTTCTAAAATCAAGTATGTTGGCAGGGCTGCCTTCCTCTCTGGAGGCTCTAAGGGAGAATCCGTTTCCTTGCTTTTTCCAGCTTCTAGAGGCTGCCCACATTCTTTGGCTCAAGGCCCTCTTCCATCTTCAAAGCCAGTAATAACCAGTTGAGTGCTTCTCACATCACCTCACTCAGACTCTCCTGCCTCCTTTCACTTTTTAAAGCCCTTGTGATTACACTGGGCCCACCCAGACAATTCAGGACAATCTCCCCATCTCAACGTCAGATGATTAACAACATTAATTCCATCTGCAACCTCCAATTCTCCTTGCCGTACCGTATAACATAGCATATTCATAGGTTCTGGAAATTAGGATACGGACATATTTAGGGAGCCATTATTCTGCCTACCACACAGAGTTAAACAACCCTGCTACTAAAAACAAAAATGCTGGATATATATATATACATATATATATATATATACATATATATATATATATATATATATATATGTATATATATGTATATATATATATATTTTTTAAAGTACTGAAGAGCTAATGAGAGAATTACAGAACCAAAAATTCAAGGGAAAATGGGAACTCAAGAGTGTGAGAACTAATTTGGGGCTGAGGATATCTGTGCTCTATCAAATATTACTTATTTTTTGACGTCCCCATCTAGATGAAGGGGAAGTAAATGAAAATCTAAGGACCATGCAAGATGAGAAATCTAACAGGAACCCCCCTCCACATTAATCTGGAATCTCAAGTGATCCCACCTACCTTTCTAACACCAGGATACCAGAAAGAAGTTTGCTTAGGCCCTGAGAGGAGGTGGGAGAAAAGGGTCCCCAAGAAGTTGCAATCACAAGCCAACACTTGCTCAGATGTGCAGCAAAGTCCATATATCTTAGGGGGACCAAATAACTTGTCTGATTGAATCTTCAACTGTCTAGCCAAAGCAGACACAAATTCTCTCTGGAGGAAACCACTCATTTTAGGCCTTAATGAATCACTATATATAATTTTTTAAAGGCAGTGGCCAACATATAATGAAAAGCAATCAAGTTCACAAGAAAACAAAGCATCCTGAGTGAAAATAAACACAAATAATAGAAAGTTAAAACAGGTCTGTTGAAATTACCAGACCTATATTCTAAAAAAAACTCCTTTTGCCTTTTGCCATATTGAAAAAAATAAAAGATACATTTGAAAATATTTGCAGGAAATAAACTATAAAGTAATACATTTTAAGAAAACAGTACTCCCGGTAATAAAAAAATAGAATAACCAGAATCTTTAAGCTCAATAGATGGGTTTAACATCAGATTATAATATCAGATTAGATACATATGAAGAAATGGTTTGTAAACTGTTAAGTACATTTTATCTAAATGCAGTAGTGGGAGAAAAAAATGGATAAACTTTTTTTTTTTTTTTTTAAAGAGAGAGAGAGAGAGAGAGAAATTAAAAGACATGGAAGATAGGGTGAGAAGGTCTAACATACATTTAATCAGAGTTCCAAAAGGAAAGGAAGAGAGAGTTGGGGAGCAGCAGTATTTGAGAAGTGAAAGGCTGGAGATTTTCCAGGACTGATATAAAACACAATTTCATAGCTTCACAAAGTCAGATGAATGCCAAGCACGATAAATAAAAAGAAAGTCAAGCCTAGATATATCATATTAAAACTATAAAACACAATACAGAAAGGGAATGCTTAAAGTTTCTAGGGCAGGGGAAGAATAAAAGGCAGGTTGCCTCCAAATAATTGACAGTTGGGATGAGAGCTGACCTCTCAAGAATAGTCATGGAAGTCCTAAGACAATCAAATACATCTTTAGCGTACTGAAAGAAAATAGCTGCCGAAGGAAAATAGCTGCCGACCTAGAATTCTACACCTGGGGGAAAGGCACGGGGAGAACTTTCAAGAATGGAGCTGTTGGGATTTCCTGGTGGTCCAGTGGTTAAGACTTCACCTTCCCGTGCAGGGGGTGTGGGTTTGATCTCTGGTCAGGGAGTTATGATTCCACATGCCTCAGGACCAAAAAATCAAAACATAAAACAGAAGCAATATTGTAACAAATTCAATAAAGACTTAAAAAAAAATGGTCCACATCAAAAAAAAACTTAAAAAAAAAAAAAGAATGGAGCTGTGAAATAAAAATATTTACAGACAAACAAAAACTTGGAAAGTCCACTGCCAGCCAACAGCCCCTGAAGGAAATTCTTCTGAACTTCATCAGAAGAAAAGTGACTGAGACAGAAGGTCAGAGATGCAGAAAAAATACAGAAAAAGAGATGGTTAACATGTGGGAATGTCTAATGTCTTAAGGGGCTAAAAATGAAAACAAGTTTTAGGTGAACAGAGAAAGCCCTTTTATGATTTGTCCTTTTTCATGGCAATAAAGGCATGTTTCTCACTGATCCCCTGTAATAATAGTTTTAATAAAAATAAATCCTCCCTCACTGACTTTCTATTAACTACATTCCAGACATACTGCTAAACAATTTACAGTTACTACCCTCAGTCCTATGAGGTAACTACTATTAAACACATTTACAAATGAGGAAACAAAACAGGAAGTTTACATAACATTTAAATATTCTAAAACTAGTAAGCAGTTGGGCCCAGATTTATCTTACTTTTGTCAGTATAATTTTCAAAAAAACCCACATCCTAACAGCTAGGCTTCCTGAAAAGATTGGGGAATTTTTACTAACAGATATGCCTGTATTTTAGAGAGTGAAAGGATTTAAGGTTCTGATAAACACAAAATTTAGTTCAATAAAGCAACTGCTTCATGAACTCAAACACAAAGAAGAGAGACAAGGAAAAACAATAATGTCATAGTAATACAGTGATATAATTCACAGACAGACATTTATTTTGTTCAGTAACTTAGGAAAATAGGCCAAAAACCGCGGTAAAATATGTATGTTTAAAGTTTGTAAATGTTTATTTTATATACCTAAATCTAAAATTAAAAAATGAAAACACCTACATTGTACTATAAATCAAATTTTATCCTTCAAAAATTTAATGAAATTTTTCTTGTATCTATATTAAACTGAGGCCTTTTCCCCCTAGTTCATTGGAACATAATCTAATCATTTTTTCTTGATTTATTCTTAAAATTTTATTTATGACATATCAAAAAACAGTATACAAATATTTATAAAGTGTACTGCAGTAGGTTGGGTAATGACCCCCCAAAGATGTCCATGCCCTAATCTCGGGGATTGTGAGTACATTGCCTTACATGGCAAAAGGGATTCTGCAGATATAATTAAGTTTATAAACCTTAAGATAGGAAGATCATCCTGAATTATGCAGATGGACCCAATCTAATCACCTGAGTCCTTGAAAGCAGTGAAATTTCTCTGGCTAGAGGCAAAAGAGGAGAAAAAATATGTAGCAGAAGAGGAAATCAGAGATTTCAAACCTGAGAAGGATTTAATATGTCACTACACTACTAGCTCTGAGATGCAGAGGTCTTAATGTAGGGATTGGAGGGAGGGCTTTTGGCAATTAAGAGCAGCCCCTAGCTGATAGACAGCAAAAAAAAAAATGGGAATGTCAGTCCTACAACCACTAGGCTCTGGGTTTTATCAACACCCTAATTGAACTTGGAGTGAATTTTTCCTAAAGCCTCCTGATAAGAACCCAGCAGACTGACACCTTGATTTTGCCCTTTGAAACTTGGAGCAGAGGAAAGAGCTGAGCCAACCCAGACTTCTGACATGCAGAGCTGTGAAATCATAAATCTTTGTTGTTTTAAGCCATTAAATTTGTGGTCATTTGTTATTGCAACAATAGATAACATACATGCAGCAAAACATTTAAAGTAAAATTGACGCGCAAGTGAAGAGAAAAGCAAAACATATGTGGATATTTGCTGCATATTTGACTCTCGGCTATTTAGCAACCAACACAAATAGAGAAATAAAACCAGTTACAAAATTAACAGACATCAATACATAAGACAGATATAAATGAGTTTGTCAAGATTACATAACTATACCTGTTAACTTCCTAAAGAGGACCATAATGAAGAATGTCAACTATATCCATAGAGTAAATAGATTTTAAAAGACCATCACACCATTTTTCATAATTTTCTTAATTGTAGGTCAACTTCACAATAATTTAGCAGTTTAATAAATGTCGAAAAACAAGACCTTTCTAATATCTGAAATTTCAGTTATCTAGAGAAACAATTTCTAAATGATGTTCCAAGAAGCATTAATTTTGAGAGATATTATTAGAAGCAATATTGTTGATTAGAACACCATGCACCAGTTATCAATGCCAGGGGAGTACTCCAATTCCACGGAGGAGAGCAAAGATCATCACAATGCCAGCCACCAGGAAGAGAGGTCCAAACACTTCTGCCCACTGCATCTTGGTATAGGAATCGCCAAGGAAAACACAACACAGTCAAGCACTGGGTGGAAAAATGCTTTAAATAAGGAAGAGAAGAGTCAGAGCAAGATCAGCACCAATAGTGTGCATCAGTTCCTACATGGCTAGTGGGTCCTCTTGGCAGTGGAAACAGGGCAATTAGCTTAGCACCCCTCTCTTATGCAGTAGAAGGACCCCTTCTCCTCCTGCATGGAGTCTGAAATACAGAAGCCTGTGGGACACTGACACACATACTAAAGCAGAACAAAGGAGGGCTCACTGAGTCTGAAATAGAGAAAGATGTTCCCATTCAAGGTGATAAACCCTGCATAGTCTGTGTAGGCACTTTATCTCTAGGTAAAGAAGTGTTCCAGGCCAAAGATCTATTCTTTTGTGGTTGCATGGGTGTCTTAAAGACTGCCCATGAGACTGCGTTCTTTCCTAACAAATATGCAAAAAAAATTTTTCATTAGATCACTAGGCAAAGGGGATCTCAATAAAGTAAACATATTTTTTGCTGTACGATACTGAAGTCCTTAATAGGCTATACATTTAATCTTTAACTTTGTAAGCAATACAATTTTTAGCAAGAAATCCAAGAAAAAAAGTTTCAAAGTAGATTCCTGTGTAACTTAATAAATCAGTCCACTTTACAGATTTATTGACTGTATGTCACTTAAATTATTATTTTTTAAATTTTAGGCAGTATGTAGATAGCATAATTCACTGTCTGCCAGTGGCATTCCAGTTTCACAGTAGTAAAACCAAATTGTCTTCACATAAAGAGAATGTTTAGCTTTTTGCTTTCTATAACTGGCAAGATGGACATAGGAAAAAAGAAATACATCAAGTATATCCACATGTGGCATTGTTATTAAACCATAAGTACTTTAGAAAAAACTTTCAATTTACAACTCTGCTTTTCCCCCAATCAGTCAAGTGAATCTTCCTTGTGACCGACTCTCAAAATAGTAACTTTGACTTTCATTTTAGTAAATTCTGTCATTATTTAGCACAAATCAGAGAAATATTCCACTATATTGCAGATCAATATTAACTTAATCTTTGTTATTTTTAAGATTATTTTTGACTGGAACTGTATATCTAACATATATAAGATATAAATTTATGACCCTGAAAAGTAGTCAATTCCATAATCCCAGGACACTGTGAAAGCTTATTTAACCAACTGCAACATGACCATTGGCAGACGTCTAGATGAAACCAGAAGCTTATATTTAGTGTTGGGACATAAAATAAATGCAGACTAGAATAAATCAATAGGAGTAATCCAGTTTTCATTATTAAATCAGCAGTGGGAAAAGGCAAAAGGTTTAAATTCCACTCAAGTTATTGGGTTCAAAATCATCTTGTAATAACAGAAATTTCCTAACCTATTGGTTGGTCTCAACTTCCTTACCATTTTAAAAACCTGTTAAATCCTCTTAAAGATGAACTTGATTGGAGTGAACGTGAACACATTATTATTAAAGCCACTAATAGTAAAGTAAAATATCCCAGAAGACTTTCATTCATTTATTAATTTCCAAACACAGTCGGAAGTTATTTGATACAAGTGTCTGGTATAGCAGCGGTCCCCAACCTTTTTGGCACCAGGGACCAGTTTTGTGGAAGACAATTTTTCCACAGATGGGAGGTGGGGGGGTGATGGTTCAGGCAGTAATGCGAGCGATGGGGAGCGATGGAGAGCGGCAGATGAAGCACTGCTCCCCTCCTGCTGTGCCGCCCGGTTCCTAACAGGCCGTGGCCCGGTACTGGTCTGCGGCCCGGGGGTTGGGTACCCCGCGGTATAGCAAGCAGGAGAAGAGAATTTGCCACTCAGTAAAGCAATGGTAGTATTCAATGAAGAGCACCATTTAATAATTTCCATGGGAAGGGATTCAGAAAGGTTTCTTTTTTTTTTTTTTTTTTGATATTTTGAATTTTATTTAATTTATTTTTTTATACAGCAGGTTCTTACTAGTTATCTATTTTATACATATTGGTGTATACATGTCAATCCCAATCTCCCAATTCATCACACCACCACCACCACCACCCCCCCCCACCCCACCACCCCCCACCCACCACTTTCCCCCCTTGGTGTCCATACGTTTGTTCTCTACATCTGTGTCTCTATTTCTGCCCTGCAAACCGGTTCATCTGTACCATTTTTCTAGGTTCCACATATATGCATTAATATATGATATTTGTTTTTCTCTTTCTGACTTACTTCACTCTGTATTCTTTGTTACATACAAATAAAAAAGATTAAAAAGTCTCAGAACTGTCCATCATGTGAGTTTTATTCTAACACAAGGCAATCAAGTTCAGGTTTCTGCTGATAAAGCTAGAGCCTTGGATATATACTGTATCTCTCAAAATGGTATTATTTAAAAGTGTATCCGTTTAAAGATAAAAATACCTTGCTGGTCTTGAATTCCTAAACCATATTTTCGGACAGGTGGATATGTTTGCAAATGAGTTCACAAAAATTAAATATTATCAAACTAAGAAAAATATGGAAGATCTAATACTATTTTTCTTCCAACCTTGAAAGAAATTTCTCTTATATGTCTTGTCAGATTTTAGGATTGGTTTGGTAAGCATCATCCGTGGAGTCCGTTCACGAAGAAATTTAATTCCAATTTAATCATGGTATGATTTAATTTAAAATGTTTTAAAACATATGGACTAGAATTATGTTCTACATTGTCTCAAAACCCTTTTTCTTTTCTTGCCTTTACCCAGCTTCTTAAAGAAGCTGGTAAATATGCATTTTTACCTAACTAGTAATTCAGAAAACTCTAGAATTAGTCTTGAAGTTGTTCACATTTAATTCTCTAATGCTTTCCTAATTACCAAATTCAGTTACCCTTTGCTCAGTACTCATCCTATTTGGTCATTCTTACAGTGCTACTCATTATCTCTTCTTGAAACTCTTTCTCCCTTTGACTTCCATGATCCTACTTTATTCCTACTTCCACCACTGATTATTGCCAAAATCTCTCAGTGGGGCTTTTCCTTCACCCTCTTTTTCCTCTACCAGCCTCGTCCCGACCTAAATTCCTCCTACTCATTTCTATTCTACACAAAATTGATTGTTGATGCCTTCCTATGAAATTTCCTCTTTGATGAATGGCCATCTTGGTAATCACTCCTCCAGTGAAGAAACTAAAAAAGTGAGACAAAATCATTTTAAAATATTTTGGGGGAAATTAAAGAATGCTTGTGTGGCATTATCAGAGCAAGCAATGGGAGAGGATGGAAATCCAGAGAAGTGAGTCTAACATTCAGGATTCTCTTGCTCTCACTGAATTTACCAACTGGGAGAGGATGGAGTGATGAAAATCAAAGTCTAGGTTCTCCCAAAGGAGTGACCCTGGTGAATCAACCCTGAATTTGAACTGAAGACCGAAAAGATGCATCCTAGGACTGACAGGATAACCCAAGTAAACCATGCTTTGCATGCTCTGAAGCTTGGTTTTGAAACATGTATGTAGAAAATAACATGCCTCAAGGTTGAATTAAGGTTATCTGGATTGTTAGAGACTATGCCAATGGTAATTTAATATCCTCTTTGGTGGATTTTCCTAGGACTCATTAATCTGTATAAATTAAACTTTTTATGGCTGAGTAATATTCCATTGTATATATGTGATATTACTCAGCCATAAAAAGAAACGAAATTGAGTTATTTGTAGTGAGGTGGATGGACCTAGAGTCTGTCATACAGAGTGAAGTAAGTCAGAAAGAGAAAAACAAATACCGTATGCTAACACATATATATGGAATCTAAGAAAAAAAAAGGTCATGAAGAACCTAGGGGTAAGATGGGAATAAAGACACAGACCTACTAGAGAATGGACTTGAGGATATGGGGAGGGGGAAGGGTAAACTGGGACAAAGTGAGAGAGTGGCATGGACACATATACGCTACCAAACGTAAAATACATAGCTAGTGGGAAGCAGCCACGTAGCACAGGGAGATCAGCTCTGTGCTTTGTGACCACCTAGAGGGGTGGGATAGGCAGGGTGGGAGGGAGGGAGACACAAGAGGGAAGAGATATGGGAACATAAGTGTATGTATAACTGATTCACTTTGTTATAAAGCAGAAACTAGCACACCATTGTAAAGCAATTATACTCCAATAAAGATGTTAAAAAACAATAGTTGAAATTTAAAAAAAATAAATAAACTTTAAATTTAATATCTATCACACGATTAAAAGTCACCAGAAACACAGGAGAGAAGACTCCATGGATGAGAAGCAAGAGGAATGAAAGACAACAGAACAGAATCTTAGGTACTAAAAGATATTGGTATTATTTGACATAGATTATAGATACATATCTTTAATATTTTTAAGGCGGTCTATGCCAAGCTTCAGTGTTGTCGATGGAAAATGGTAAAGTTACATAAAAGATATGAAAAAGAACTAGCTAGATATAGAAACAAAAAATACAACAGTTCAGTGGTTTTTGCTTTGGAGCAAATTAGACATATATGAAGTAAAAAGAGATGAAGTCGAGTATAAACCTAAAAAGTCAATCCAGAGTAAAATTCAGGAGGTGGAGGACAGGAGTGAAGGTGGGAGGACGAAACAGAAGGGAGTGTAAAAGGACACAATAATGAAGTTTTAAAATATGTTTAATTAGAGTTTTAGGATGAGATGGCAGAGAGGATGCATCAGAAGCAGTATTTAAAGGGATTAAAGGCAAGAATTTCCCAAACTGATGAAAGACATCAATTCATAACTTTAAGAAACCCAGAGAATCCTAAGCAAATAAATAAAAAGAATCTAAAACCAGATGTATTTTAGTGAAACTGCAGAAAACCAAAGACAAAATCTTCAAAGTAGCCAGAGAAGCTGTAACATAGTCACCTCTGTAGGTGAAAATTCTAATACCTTGATTCTTTTCCCAAGCCTTCTCATACTAGTTCTACAACTGAATAGAAATTTTGGCTTTAAATATTCTAAGTGAGTTATAGTTAAGTTTGTATAAAGAAAAAAAAAGGACATTAAATCACTCAACTCTCCATTTACACATTAAAATGTTCACATTGCATTTTCATAATATGAAAATAATAAAAAGGAACATTAAATATAAACTTAGAGAGGATTTATTTCCTAAATGGTTAAATTTCCAAAGTAGCTCAACATTCTTGTTTTCCCTGTCTTTACTGGGAAATGAACTGACAGCCATTATTAAATGAGATGATAGATGTCACAGTGTTACATAAGTCCTATTAAATACATGGATATAAATGAGCTTGAAAAAACAACCTCCAAATTAGAAAAACAGAAAAAGCACAAGCTTTCCCTTTCTGATCAGAGAAATCAAATTAAGAAAACGACTGTGTTTAACATAATTGTCAAATATATGTTACATTTGGGTTATATAGCAAGTTTTTTTAGTCTGCAAAAACACAAAGTTTAAATGTTGTATGACTTTTTTAACGTGAAGCTAAATGTTATGGAAATTGTCTTAAATAACTCTGCTAAGAAACTAACTCTAAATCCACTCACCCCATTTCATTCAAGCCCCTATTCTGGCAGAGAGAGAGATGGAGACACCTCCAGAGATGATTCTTTGTACAATTTACAATTCTTTTATGAAATTCAAATCTCTGAAATCCAACTGTTATGTCTGTGTGTATGTGCATGTTTCTCATTTTATTTTGCCATAGAACTTAACTGGAATTGACATAAGGCTATTTATATTCTTCATTTAGACAAAAATTTGCCCCCCAATTTTTTTTTTTTTTGGCTGGCAAATTTGCTACAAAAAGTATTGATTGCTGGACAAAGGGTGCTGCAACAGACCCCCTAGGGGTGTTGCATAATACATGGTACATGTACTTTTTAAAAGCTCTAAAATATACCGGATTCTAAACACATCTGGCACTAAAGGTTTCCAAGTGGGATATATTCTTACACGAAGCAATGGCGAGGATCTGCTGGTGGCAAATGCTTATATATACATCATCACCTCCAAATAAGAACAGGTATGTCCAACATTAATTAAGAATGGAGCTCTTGAGGGTTTTCTTGGGGCAGGGGGCAGGGGCAAAAGACGACTGCATGATATAAAGAAAGTACGCATCTCTACAGTTTGCATTTGTAGATAAGACAATTTGCTGAAAATTTTGCATTTAACACTGCAAGATATAAAAAATTTAAAAGACATATATCACTGTTACATTTAGAAGACATCTATTCAACAAAAATAAACTTTAAACTTTAATAGAAAAAAGAAAGACAAATGAGACCTGAGATTTTGTTTCAATACTTTTTTTCTGTAACTTGAATTTAAGGAGATTCTGAAAATATGGGTAGATTGGTTATTATTCTCCATAGGCTAGTAAGCTGGCTATTTTTTTCTGCTTTAACCTTCATACCAGACCCTCTCTTCAGAGCCAAAAATCTTGGGCTATGACAATGGAAAATTAGGTGTTTATTCTTTTTCCTACTGGGTTTTCTAGAGTAATAAAGTTATTGAAAATGGAAATAAACTAAACAAAATAGGTTAGGCTTTTAAAAAAAAATTCTAGGCAGAAGAGCTCAGACTTCCCAAAAGGCAAGAAAATCCCCACGTACCTGGGTAGGGCAAAAGAAAAAACAGAGACAAAAGAATAGGGACAGGACCAGCACCTCTGGGAGGGAGCTGTGAAGGAGGAAAGTTTTCCACACACTAGGAAGCCCCTTCACTGGTGGAGACTATGGGGTGGTGTGGGGGAAGCTTTGGAGCCACAGAGGAGAGCGCAGCAACAGGGGTGCAGAGGGCAAAGCGGAGAGATTCCCGCACAGAGGACTGGTGCCGACCAGCACTCACCAGCCTGAGAGGCTTGTCTGCTCCCCTGCAGGGGCGGACGGGGGCCGGGAGCTGAAGCTTGAGCTTCAGAGGTCGGATCCCAGGTAGAGGACTGGGGTTGGCTGCGTGAACACGGCCTGAAGGGGGCTGTGTGCCACAGCTAGCCAGGAGGGAGTCCGGAAAAAAGTCTGGACCTGCCTAAGAGGCAAGGTACCATTGTTTCAGGGTGCATGAGGAGAGGAGATTCCTTCCCTGTCTGCCCAAAGAAGGCAGAGCACCGCCTAAACGACCTCCAGAGATGGGTGCGAGCCGCGGCTATCAGCTTGGACCCCAGAGACGGGCATGAAACGCTAACGCTGCTGCTGCAGCCACCAAGAATCCTGTGTGCAAGCACAGGTCACTATCCATACCCCTCCCCGGGAACCTGTGCAGCATGCCACTGCCAGGGTCCTGTGATCCAGGGACAACTTCCCCGGGAGAACACAAGGTGCGCCTCAGGCTAGTGCAAAGTCACAGCAGCCTCTGTTGCTGCAGGCTCACCCTGCATCCATACCCCTCCCTCCCCCTGACCTGAGTGAGCCAGAGCCCCCTAATCAGCCGCTGCTTTAAACCTGTCCTGCGTGGGCAGGCAACAGATGCCTGAGGGTGACCTACGCACAGAGGTGGGGCCAAAACCAAAGCTGAACCCCAGGAGCTGTGTAAACAAAGAAGAGAAAGGGAAATTTCTCCATGCAGCCTCAGTAGCAGCAGATTAAATCCCCACAGCAACTTGATGTACCCTTCATCTGTGGAATACCTGAATAGACAACGAATTGTCCCAAAATTGAGGCAGTGGACTTTAGGAGCAAATGTACACTTGCGGTTTGCTGTCTATGACTGATTTGTTTCTGATATTTATGTTTACCTTAGTTTAGTTTTTAGCGCCTGTTATCATTGGTGGATTTGTTTATTGGTTTGGTTGCTCTCTCTTTTTTTAATTATTATCTTTTATGTTAATAATTTTTCTTAATTTTTTCATTTATTATTTTAAAATTTTTATTTATTTATTTCTCCTTTTTCTACTGAGCCATGTGGTGGACAGGGTCTTGGTGCTCTGCCTGACGTCAGGACTGAGACTCTGAGGTGGGAGAGCCAAGTTCAGGACACTGGACCAATCAGTGAGAGCTCTCCCAGAGATCTCTGTCTCAACGCTAAGACCCAGCTCCACCCAATGGCCAGCAAGCTCCAGTGCTGGATGCCCCATGCCAAACAAATTGTAAGACAGGAACACAACCCCACCCATTAGCAGAGAGACTGCCTAAAATCATAATAAGGTCATAGACACCCCAAAACACACCACTGGATGTGGTCCTGCCCACTGGAGAGAAAAGATCCAGCCACACCCCCCAGAACACAGGCACCAGTCCCCTCCACCAGGAAGCCTACACAAGCCACTGAACCAACCTCACCCACTGGGGGCAGACACCAAAAACAACGGGAACTACAAACCTGCAGTATGCGAAAAAGAGACCCCAAACACAATAAGTTAAACAAAATGAGAAGACAGAGAAATATGCAGCAGATGAATGAGCAAGGTAAAAACATACCAAACCAAACATATGAAGAAGAAATAGACAGTCTACCTGAAAAAGAATTCAGAGTAATGATAGTAATGATGACCAAAATCTTGGAAATAGAATGGAGAAAATACAAGAAACGTTTAACAAGGACCTAGAAGAACTAAAGAGCAAACAAACAATGACGAACAACACAAAAAATGAAACTAAAAACTCTCTAGAAGGAATCAATAGCAGAATAATGAGGCAGAAGAACAGATAAGTGACCTGGAAGGTAAAATAGTGGAAATAACTACCACAGAGCAGAATAAAGAAAAAAGAATGAAAAGAATTGAGGACAGTCTCAGAGACCTCACGACAACATTAAATGCACCAACATTCAAATTATAGGGGTCCCAGAAGAAGAAGAGAAAAAGAAAGGGACTGAGAAAATATTTGAAGAGATTATAGTTGAAAACTTCCCTAATATGGGAAAGGAAATAGTCAAGTCCAGGAAGTGCAGAGAGTCCCCTATAGGATAAACCCTAGGAGAAACACACCAAGACACATATTAATCAAACTATCAAAAATTAAATGCAAAGAAAAAATGTTAAAAGCAGCAAGGGAAAAGCAACAAATAACATACAAGGGAATCCCCATAAGGTTAACAGCTGCTCTTTCATCGGAAACTCTGCAAGCCAGAAGGGAGTGGCAGGACATATTTAAAGTGATGAAAGGAAAAAACCTACAACCAAGAGTACTCTACCCAGCAAGGATCTCATTCAAATTTGATGGAGAAATTAAAAACTTTACAGACAAGCAAAAGCTAAGGAATTTGGCACCACCAAACCAGGTTTACAACAAATGCTAAAGGAACTTCTCTAGGCAGGGAACACAAGGGAAGGAAAAGACCTACAAAAACAAACGCAAAACAATTAAGAAAATGGTAATAGGAACATACATATTGATAATTACCCTAAATGTGAATGGATTAAATGCTCCAACCAAAAGACACAGACTGGCTGAATGGATAAAAAACAAGACCCATATACATGCTGTCTACAAGAGACCCACTTCAGACCTAGGGATACATACAGACTGAAAGTGAGGGGATGGAAAAAGATATTCCATGCAAATGGAAATCAAAGGAAAGCTGGAGTAGCAATTCTCATATCAGACAAAATAGACTTTAAAACAAAGACTATTACAAGAGAAAAGAAGGACACTACATAATGATCAAGGGATCGATCCAAGAAGAAGATATAACAATTGTAAATATTTATGCACCCAACATAGGAGCACCTCAATACAAAAGGCAAATACTAACAGCCATAAAAGAGGAAATCGACAGTAACACAATCATAGTAGGTGACTTTAACACCCCACTTCACCAATGGACAGATCATCCAAAATGAAAATAAATAAGGAAACACAAGCTTTAAATGATACATTAAACAAGATGGACTTAATTGATATTTATAGGACATTCTATCCAAAAACAACAGAGTACACTTTCTTCTCAAGTGCTCATGGAACATTCTCCAGGCTAGGTCGTATCTTGGGTCACAAATCAAGCCTTGGTAAATTTAAGATAATTAGAATCATATCAAGTATCTTTTCCGACCACAATGCTATGAGAGTACACGTCAATTACAGGAAAAAATCTGTACAAAATACAAACTCATGGAGGCTAAACAATGAACTACTAAATAACCAAGAGATCACTGAAGAAATCAGAGGAAATAAAAAAATACCTAGAAACAAATGACAATGAAAACACGACGACCCAAAACCTATGGGATACAGCAAAAGCAGTTCTAAGAGGGAAGTTTATAGCAATACAATCCTACCTCAAGAAACAAGAAACATCTCAAATAAACAACCTAACCTTACACCTAAAGCAGTTAGAGAAAGATGAACAAAAACCCCCCAAAGTTAGCAGAAGGAAAGAAATCATAAATATCAGATCCGAAATAAATGAAAAAGAAATGAAGGAAACATTAGCAAAGATCAATAAAGCTAAAAGCTGGTTCTTTGAGAAGAGAAACAAAATTGATAAACCATTAGCCAGACTCATCAAGGAAAAAAGGGAGAAGACTCAAATCAGTAGAATTAGAAATGAAAAAGGAGAAGTAACAACTGACACTGCAGAAATACAAAGGGTCATGAGAGATTACTACAAGCAACTATATGCCAATAAAATGGACAACCTGGAAGAAATGGATAAATTCTTAGAAAAGCACAACCTTCCGAGACTGAACCAGGAAGAAAGAAAAAATATAAACAGACCAATCACAAGCACTGAAATTGAGACTGTGATTAAAAATCTTCCAACAAACCTAGGACAAGGTGGCTTCTTGCCCAAGACAAGTTGGCTTCACAGGCGAATTCTATCAAACATTTAGAGAAGAGCTAACACCTATCCTTCTCAAACTCTTCTAAAATATAGCAGAGGGAGGAGCACTCCCAAACTCATTCTACGAGGCCACCATCACCCTGATACCAAAACCAGGTAAAGATATCACATAAAAGAAAACTACAGGCCAGTATCACTGATGAACATAGATGGAAAAATCCTCAACAAAATACTAGTAAACAAAATCCAACAGCACATTAAAAGAATCATACACCATGATCAAGTGGGGTTTATCCCACAAATGCAAGGATCCTTCAATTTATGCAAATCAATCAATGTGATACACCCTATTAACAAACTGAAGGATAAAAATCATATGATAATCTCAATAGATGCAGAAAAAGCTTTTGACAAAATTCAACACCCATTTATGATAAAAACTCTCCAGAAAGTAGACACAGAGGTAACCTACCTTAACAAAATAAAGGCCATATGTGACAAACCCACAGCCAACATCGTTCTCAATGGTGAAAAACTGAAACCATTTCCTCTAAGATCAGGAACAAGACAAGGTTGTCCACTGTCACCACTATTATTCAACATAGTTTTGGAAGTTTTAGCCACAGCAATCAGAGAAGAAAAAGAAATAAAAGGAATCCAAGTTGGAAAAGAAGATGTGAAGCTGTCACTGTTTGCAGATGACATCATATTATACATAGAGAATCCTAAAGGTGCTACCAGAAAACTACTAGAGCTAATCAATGAATTTGGTAAATCTGCAGGATACAAAATTAATTCACAGAAATCTCTTGAATTCCTATACACTAACAATGAAAAATCTGAAAGAGAAATTAAGGAAACACTCCCATTTACCATTGCAACAAAAAGAACAAAATACCTAAGAATAAACCTACCTAAGGAGACAAAAGAACTGTATGCAGAAAACTATAAGACACTGATGAAAGAAATTAAAGATGATACAAACAGATGGAGAGATATACCATGTTCTTGGATTGGAAGAATCAATACTGTGAAAATGACTATACTACCCAAAGCAATCTACAGATTCAATGCAATTCCTATCAAACTACCAATGGCATTTTTTACAGAATTAGAACAAAAATTTCGCAATTTGTATGGAAACACAAAAGACCCCGAGTAGCCAAAGCAATCTTGAGAAAGAAAAACAGAGCTGGAGGAACCAGGCTCCCTGACTTCAGACTATACTACAAAGCTACAGTAATCAAGACAGTATGTTACTGGCACAAAAACAGAAATATAGATCAACAGAACAGGATAGAAAGCCCAGAGATAAACCCGCACACATATGATCACCTTATCTTTGACAAAGGAGGCAAGAATATACAATGGAGAAAAAAGAGCCTCTTCCATAAGTGGTGCTGGGAAAACTAGACAGCTACATGTAAAAGAATGAAATTAGAACACTCCCTAACACTATACACAAAAATAAACTCAAACTGGATTAAAGACCTAAATGTAAGGCCAGACACTATAAAACTCTTAATGGAAAACATAGGCAGAACACTCTATGACATAAATCACAGCAAGATCCTTTTTGACCCACCTCCTAGAGAAATGGAAATAAAACCAAAAATAAACAAATGGGACCTAATGAAACTTAAAAGCTTTTGCATGGCTAAGGAAACCATAAACAAGACGAAAAGACAACCCTCAGAATGGGGGTTGCAAACGAAGCAACTGACAAAGGATTAATCTCCAAAATATATAAGCAGCTCATGCAGCTCAACATCATAAAAACAACAATCCAATCCAAAAATGGGCAGAAGATCTAAATAGACATTTGTCCAAAGCAGATACACAGATTGCCAACAAACACATGAAAGGATGCTCAACATCACTAATTAGAGAAACGCAAATCAAAACTACAAGGTTATCATCTCACACCGGTCAGAATGGCCATCATCAAGAAATCTACAAACAATATATGCTGGAGACGGTGTTGAGAAAAGGGAACCCTCTTGTCCTGTTGGTGGGAATGTAAATTGATATAGACACAATGGAGAACAGTATGGAGGTTCGTTAAAAAACTAAAAATAGAACTACCATATGACCCAGCAATCCCACCACTGGGCACAGACCCTGAGAAAACAATAATTCAAAGAGTCATGTACCACAGTGTTCATTGCAGCACTATTTACAATAGTCAGGACATGGAAGCAACCTAAGTGTCCATCAACTTAGGTTGGATAAAGAAGATGTGGCACATATATACAATGGAATATTACACAGCCATAAAAAGAAATGAAATTGAGCTATTTGTAGTGAGGTGGATGGACCTAGAGTCTGTCATACAGAGTGAAGTAAGTCAGAAAGAGAAAAACAAATACCGTATGCTAACACACATATATGGAATCTAAAAAAAAAAAAAAAAATGGTTCTAATGAACCTAGGGGCAGGACAGGAATAAAGACGCAGACGTAGAGAATGGACTTGAGGACATGGGGAGGGGGAAGGGTAAGATGGGACGAAGTGAGAGAGTGGCATGGACATATATACACTACCAAATGTCAAATAGATAGCTAGTGGGAAGCACCTGCATAGCACAGGGAGATCAGCTCGGTGCTTTGTGACCACCTAGAGGGGTGGTATAGGGAGGGTGGGAGGGCGACGCAAGAGGGAGGGGATATGGGGATATATGTATACATATAGCTGAATCACTTTGTTATACAGCAGAAACTAACACAACATTGTAAAGCAACTATACTCCAATAAAGATGTTAAAAATTTTTTTTAATTACTATGGGAAACTTTATTTCCTCGTTGAATAGAAATATATGATTGATATGAAAAATGCAATACCAAATAACACATCATGAGCAAATGTCAATTGAAAAATCAAATACACTTTACGAATCTTAATGAAAAATTGTCAGATGTATGTCATACCAAATGGGATAGGAATGGGCCAATAAGAGGTGAAGAGAATAAAAGCACAAGTTATCATGACTGGTAAATTCTGATTTAAATATACTATGTTAACTTTTTTCTGTGTAAAGAAAATAGTAGCCATATACACATAACTATGAAGATCAACCTGTATAACCTAAAAAACAATTAAAGGATAGAAATTAGGCATACCTAATGCTTAAATAAATACCTCATACTTCAAGAATAGTGCAATCTTTGGAGTAATAAGAATTCTTTTAAACTTCCAATATAAAAAGACAATAAGCAAATATATGGATAAAGAATAATCTTGTTTTTCATAGTATAGTTAAGAGCAGAACAAATTTATTAAATAATCTGCACAGATACAGGCAATTTACCTTAAGAATGTGTTCCAATAGTCAGAAACAAATTAATTGACTGTTCAAGTTTTTGTATATATATTTGTATTGTTTTGCTTTTTAATTCTTTGATATGAAAGAATTAGAGGAAGGCATACTGGGAAAAAAATAACCATCATGCGAGAAATCCCATTACCTTCCTTTTAAGGGGGTAAGAGAAAAACTGAGAGGAAAAATACAGTGTGTACAATATGAACATTTAATATGGAGACGGTAGGAGGGATGCTGTCAAATTATACTGATCTTTCCAGTTTTATTTTAAAACATTTGTTGTTCTTTATGGTTTCTTTCTTTAAACAATTGATATATCTCTGATTCCATGCTACAGAAGCCTAGTGAAATATTCAGGTAGGATACTGAAATACTCCCAATCTTTTATAATATTTAGATACAAAATAACTTGGATATTCACAGATCATTCAGGGCTCTCTCTTGAGCTTGGAGTTTGTGACCTTTGCCAGAGCAAAGGGTTGCATGATGGAAAAGCATGCCTCCAGACTCTGGGCTTTAAAGCAGCTATGTAGTGGGTGACTAGGAGAAAGCCCCATGATACTGAACTAGATACTGTTATGATGTTATACTTACTTTAACATGGTGGTATTATCAAAACAGACGTGAGATACTGTCAAATATGTGTTTTTTTGGCTTTAAGTTCATTTAACCACAGACAACAGCCAGAAAGTGAATATTTCTTGATAAAGGCAGAAAGAAAGCACGGATATGGCTTGTTTGTGGACTTTGAGGAGACTTGATTAAAATGGAGTCTAAAAAAAAAACAACAACAACAAAAAATGGAGTCTATCTTTGGAAAAAAATGGGAAAGGCAGTTAGTTAGCAAATGAGAATATATCACCAAGACGTTGAGTGCTAGGCAGAACCATTTAGAGTTGTTTGAGGGGAAAACTTCGAATTATATTTACTCTCATCTTTCTCCCCATGCCCCAAATTTGTAGAGAAAGTAAAAGACTTCCTTTTGTTGGAAAAAAAAAGACTAGTTTAGGCCAACACTTCTTTCAAATAATTGTGCTTATCACCCCACAGCAGTAACTTGTCACTCAGCTACTACCATCAGGCCTTCTGCTCTGTGAAAGTCAATATCAAGGGAATGAGAACGTAAGTAAGCCACAGCCTGGGCAAAAATATTGGCAAAAGAAACATCTAGAAAAAGAAAAATTATGGAGACAGTAAACAGATCAGTGGTTGCCAGGGATCGGGGGGAAGGAAGGAGTAAATCTGGCACAAAGAATTGTTAGAGCAGTTAAAACACTCTGGATGGTACTATAATGATGGATACATGATATTACACATGTGTCCAAGCCCACAGAATGTACAACATCGAGTGAGCCCTAATGTAAACTATAAACTTGGGATGATTTTGATGTGTCAATGTGGGTTACAATTGTAACAAATGGACCACTCTCGCGGGGAATGTTGATAATGGGTGAGGCTATGCATGTGAGAAGGCACAAAGTATATGGGAAATCTCTTTACTTTCTTCTCAATTTTGCTGTGAACATAAAATTGCTCTTAAAAGATAAAGTCTTTAATTTAAAAAAAAGTCACTCTTGAGAAATATATATTAGATATATAGAGTTGGTCTTACGCAGAGATGTTCAGATTTTATATCCAAACCAAAATGCATTTTAAATTTGCAATGACACTTTTATTGGGAAGGTTTTAGAAGTGAATAAATTGTATCCATTTAATCTAATATTTTCAGATATACATAATTATAAATATTAACAAGTATATGTTTAATATTTATATGTACAATTTAATACATAATTTTACCTGTAATAGTTTAATAAATGAGGGATGAAGGCATCTCAGATTAAAATTTACTATAAAAAGCTGGTAAGATAATTGTTTTTTTAAACTAACTTCCCTCACAAAATTCACATCCAAACTGATCTGATAAAGAGTAAAACACCCTACACACACACACACACACACACACACACACACACACACACACAAAATCATATGTATGTACACACAGGCAAATGACAATACCTTAATTCATCAGGACTTTAAAATATATTTAAGGAAAAAACTGTTGAAACAGGAGAAAATAACAACTCAAGACACTGAAAGAAATACCATGTAAGAAGTAAAATGCTTAAATTGAAAATATAGTATTGTACTTTACCACTTCGCATCTCACTTTTAGCTAGTCACCTTAGATTTTTCACCCAATTCTAACTTTCTTTAATTATATCATTGTTTCATTAATTTGTTATTATTATTATTTTTTGTTCATAAGCTTTATCATTTTTTGAACCATGAGACAATTTATGACATCTTAGCTTGATTGTGCAATTTGTGTCTGTCCTCTTGAATGACAAAAAAAAATGAAGAAACCAAAAGAACAAAAACTTACAAAAATGGATATTCACTGTAATTACTGTGTAGGTTAAATTTTACAAAGCAGAAGAAATAAAAGTCTCATTAGAAGTGGTGCAAAACTAATATGGTGGAAACAAGTTTTTAACCTTGGATATTAATGTTTCTTAGAAAGAATATAAAACTTAATTCATAGTGTTCTCAAGATGCAAACTCTATTAAATATATTTTTTTAAGGTTCTGGGAAAACAGTAAAAACTTACAGTTACCTTCTGCCACTAGATGGAGCCTGGGCATCTATACAGCAAAATTCTCACCAAGTTTACATTTGGCTATATTTGATTACTTAGAAACTGACATACAGCAGTTTAATATGAATGGGGGGAAGGGGAAATAGGTGATTTTTAGACTGTAGTATCTTGGCAAAATGTAAAGTAATTCAAAGTTGACATTACTTTGTCTCTTTAGACTCCCCTTTCCTGAATATAGATTCTCCAACACAAAACCCACAGACCTCTTTACTTGTGTACCTGCCTCTCAATGTTCTATCTGTTCTGCAAAGACTTCTCTAGAGCTTTCAATAATGCTTTTAAGATTATTCTACCTCCATTTTTCTTATTTTTTTCTGAACTGACTGATCATATGAAGCATTCATTCTTGATCTTGATCATATAGTATCTCTTACATGTGGTTATAATGATTTCACTTAAAGAAGTGGCCTTCTCTCTTGTGAGGAGATGACAAAACTCTAGGATCACCACTTTGGAATGGACATCAACTTCAAAAATACAAATGGCCTACTTGAGACAAACAGATACCATCCATTTGTTGTGGGTTGCATCTTTAGGCCTCTGGGAAGTAGGGTAATCATAGGAGAAGGGTTTCTGTGTGCAACAGGTATGGTGAAAAAGAAAAAAACAGAGATTTGTTGCATCCTGCCTTCAATAATTCAACTTGTCAGACTGCCAGGTATTATCTTGGAAAAGATTTAAAAACTGTAGTCCCAGCACTAACATAGGAAAGATTTTGTGAAATGCTGGAAAGTTTACAACTTTCCAGAGAATAGAATTTTGGCTTTTGTAGACTTAATGTAAATTATTTCAATTCCTTTTGATCAATCCTGAAAGTTCACAATGTTTAGTATTTGTAATTATGCTGAGGCAAAGGTTTGAACCCCACGTTGTGTTATGAAGCCCTTGTACAGGAATGAACCTCTTAGATTAAGAGTAGGTCTAGTTAACTGCCTAGAATACACATAGCAACTCAGCTCTGTTCTCAACTTACTATGTATGGAAGAAATGTTTTGTGACTTCTCTGTCGAAGACCACCTAAATGATATTTTCTGTTTTATATTTGCAATTAGGAGAAAGAACACTAAAACTGAAAAATCAGGCTAGGGTTCAGAGAAGGTCAGAGTTCAGAGAAGAAGGAGGAACCAGTGGTTGAGGAGACAAAACACCTTGGGATAGGGAGACTATATCAGCTACCAAAAAGACTACTTGAACCTGAATTCCAGAAAGTAAAGGAGCAAGTGTGCGGATGACCAGACTTGGCCTAATGCATCTTCCTGGAGCCTCACTTGCTCACATGCAAAGATCATTTGTTCAGCACCAACAGTGTGTCAGCCACTGAGTTAAGGAGGCTGCATATCCTTTATTGCAACTCAGTTATGAAACTTAGGAGTTTAATGCAAAAGAAAAGGTTAGAAAAGAGACAACTATAGCACAATGATATAGGAAATATAAATTACAATGGGCGACCACAGGAAGGTTATCTACCTTTGGGGTGTATATAGTTTGGAAGTAGGAGCAAGAGAGTAGAGGCCTCCATGAGACAATGTTAAGCTGATTTCTTAAGCTATTAAAAATTCAGGCAAATTTTAAAAAGAGGATTGTCATTGAAGAACAAGGAAAGGAGATATTTCCCACATGAGTAGCCCGTACTCAGGCTAGAGTAACTATGAAAAATGCACTCCTTCAAAGAGGAAGATACCAGGATAATTGAAAGAAAAATCTGGTGTTGGAGAAGCTAATCAAAAAGGATCTTATTATACTAAGCCTGACGCCCAGGAGCAGTCACTGAGGGTTTTAGACAGGCAAAGGAAACTCATTATGTTTTTATTTCAAAATAATCAATATTCATTTTAAAGCTAAGTTTTCAAGTGATTGTTTAAAAAATTTAATTAATTAATTAATTTATTTATTTATTGGCTGTGTTGGGTCTTCATCGCGGTGCACCAGCTTCTCATTGTCGTGGCTTCTCTTATTGCAGAGCATGGGCTCTAGGTGCGTGGACTTCAGTAGTTGTGGCTCACCGACTCAGTAGTTGTGGATCACAGGCTCTAGAGAGCAGGCTCAGTAGTTGTGCACAGGTTTAGTTGGTCGGCGGCATGTGGGATCTTCCCAGACCAGGGCTCAAACCCGTGTCCCCTGCATCGGCAGGTGGATTCTTAACCACTGCACCACCAGGGAAGCCCTCGAGTGATTTTTGAAAGGTTAAGTCATATCACATTACTCTTCTGCTCAAAAATTTCCAATATTTTCCCATGTATCCCTAATACTGGCCAATAAGTCTTGATGAACTCTGTTTCCATGTTACATCTTTGACGCATCTTCTACTCCTCTCTCCTTCCATCCATCATTTCCAGTCCCGTTGCTCTTATAGCTCTTCCTTGAACACACCAATCATCCTCTCATAGCAGGGTTTAGAATTATCCTTTCTCTCTGCCTGGATCCCTGTTTCCTAAAATAACTGTATGGTTTGCACTTGTACCTTTTTCAGGTGTTTGCTGAGAGTTTGCTGGAACACACACATCTCTTGCAGCCCTTCCCTCCCCAGTTCCCTCTTCACTTCCCTTGTTTTGTTATTCCTCACATCTGACTTATCACTATGTAACACACAGTGTATTTTATTAAACTATTTCTACAGTCTTTCTTTCTTTATTAAAATGTTAGCCCCCTGAGGGCTTTGATTTTTGTTTGTATTGTTTCTGACATATCTCTAGAAACTAAGAAAATTCCTGGCACATAGTTATGCCCACTAAGTATTGTTTTCAATGACTTAAATCACGGCTAATAAAAACAAGTTATTAAAAATTTCAGAAATATAGGAAGAGAGGTCATGAGGATCTCCAGTTAAAGTTTGATAGGGCAGAGGGAGAAAACCTCCACAACTAATTGGAAGTTCCTAAAAAGTGTGACAAGACATTGATTATAATCAAGAAGCCTGGGGCCAGGTAAACAATGAGTACTCGCTTGAAGGAAAAACATTTGTTTCTGAAATGAAAATGACAGAAGAACGATTCAAATATATCTTTACTTTCAGAGTGGAATAACCTAGCAACTAGCAGGTACCATTTTTATATAGTCACTATAGTTGTCACTTACTGTTATCTGTATTAGAAATGTTCTCTTCATTAACTTCATTATCCTATTTAATCCTCTCAAAACCAATGTCCCTGCCTCTCCGTTTTACAGAAAGGGAAACAGAGTGATCATGGGATAGGAAGTGGTAGCTTTAGATTCAAACCCACCTGTGGGAGTTTGGATGCTATTTGCGGGAGGAGCATAAGGGAGATTCATTTCCATGAATGTCTTTTCCTTGTTGAGTTTGGTAGAGAGTGAAGATGCAGCTCACGAAAGTTAGTGGAGTATTAACTCTGTACTTAATGTCAGAGACTGAAAATAAAACGAGACATGTATCTTGTGCTCAAGTAGCTTATAGACTGGTGGAGGGGGAAATGTCACTAACATATGGAATTGCATGGCATCATTTATTTTTGCTACATTAAATTTAACGACAAGACATTATACAACAATTTCTTAACTTTTTGAGACTATTAATTTTTAAACATCATATTCTTTTTATTGTAATCACCAATGATAAGCTGGATTATTTCACAGTGTTACAAAACTAAAATATCCGTCTGCCAACCTACTTACAAGTAGTCTAAGAAAATAGAATCCTAGGCTCACAGCCTAACTGTGCTTCACTTTAAAACCATTGATAATAGTTAACTTTATCTTTGGGGGAGGAGAAAAAAATAGGAGCAATTGTCCTGGCTCCCGAAAGGGGCTTTTGGTAAGGTTGAATTTCAACCCTAACTATAATCCTCACCTAGTCCCTCCTCTTCTGCTAATTTCAATACCCAAAAGGGAACTGATGACTTACTAATACAATATGTATGCATGGAAAAAGAATATTTTGATAATCACTTATGTTGTAATTTCTAGGTCTGAGTTGCAAGAAAGTTCTGAGCTTTTCTGATACTAAGCACTCCCTTTATTTCAAATTCTGACATTTGAACTATTTGAATTTCTATAGTAGCTTTTGCTTCTGTTTGTGCTTACTGGCTGCACATACTTTTTTCTGGGAGAAACACATGCCTACGTACTTTATCTGCTCATAGTGACAATGTATTTTCATTGTTAATAGTATGGATTTTAAAGCCAAACATTCTGTGTGCAGGTATGGGCTTGCTAATTATGTGACCTTGAGCAATACACTTAACCTTCCTTTAAGCCTCACCATCCTTACCTCCTAAATGGAAGTGTATGAATCAACCTGCAAAATGATCCCAGTGATCTATCCTTCTGGTAGTCACACTGTTATATAAAGATCCTCCCACAATGAATCAGGATTGGCCCTGTGTGACCCATAGAATACGGTGAAGTGATATTGTGTGACTTCTAAATTAGGTCATAAAAGACATTACAGATTCTCCCCTAACCTCTTAGATTGTTCACTCTGGGCAACCCAGAAGCCATGTTTCAAACACATTTAAGTAAGCAAGAAGACAGGTCGATACAGAGGAACTGAAGTTACCAAGTCCATGACTGGTTTCACCTTTCAAGCCTTGGAAGTGAGACCTCCCGTCCTAGTCAAGCCTTTAGATGACTTCAACCCCAGCCAACATATGACTGCCACTGCAGCAGAGATAGACTCCCAGCTAAGTAATGACTGCCCAGCTAAGCCTTTCCTGAATTCCTGACCCAAAGGAGCTATGAGAATATAAATGATTGCTACTGTTAAGCCACTAAGATTTAGGATATCTTGTTATGTAGCCAAAATAACTATAACATGAGTAACATATCTTATGGAATCGTTATGGGGATAAAATGAAGAAATGTAAACCAAGAGGTTAGTATAGTGACTAGCACACAGTATGTGCTTTAAAAGATTGCGAAAGGTGCTACTAAAATTGTATGTTGGGGCAGGAGGGAGAGGTGGGGCTGGTGCTTAAACACAGAAAAAAAGACAGAGAGGCCTGTCTCAGGACAGGCTGTGCTACCATATAGATTTTTGCAACTTATAGCCAAGACTAAGTGTTCGCTAAAACATAACTGTCTCTTGTTAGGCTCGATTGTATTTTTCAGCCTCATGTTTAATTAAGAATGGCCATCTGACTAAGTCCTGACAATGAAATGGGAGGAGAGGTTATATGTGCTGCTTCCACCATGGCCTAAAGCCCTCTAGTGGACAATCTTCTCCTCCCCTTCTACGCTTCCTTCAGAAAAGAGAGGGAGGAGAAACCATAAGACGGAAGGAGGCTGGGGTCCTAAAAGACACAGAAGACTGCACTAAACAACAAAATTATGTCAGTCTTTTAGTGAGCAAAAGATGTTGATTAATATACACCTTCACTGGACACCGGCCTCTTCCTCCCTGTCAGGACTCCCCTCTTTGTTACTGACAGTTTACTCTGTGCCTGCTTCTGGTTTATCATAGGAACGCAGCAATATATGAGGAACTGAATGGATTTCAACTGTCAAAAGCACCCCTGAGACCAAAATCTCTCTTATCAGGAACTCTCACAAAAAATTTAAAAGACCACATCTTCAGGCACTGGATTCCGTGTACTTCACTTACATTTTTCTTTAATATATTCTCTCATTATATCCTCTTTCCGATATTTTACCTCATTTTCCCTTGCCTACCTCGCCTCCAGCTTCTGGCCCATCCTAACCTGATATCCTGATTTTTCCGCTTATTAGTTATATGACCTTGGGCAAGTCAAAATACAAAACAAGGCCATTATTCTGTATAATTCCAAGAATAGTTAATATGAAATGAGGTAAACTAAATGAAGCCAGGGGCCCAAGAGAGTGCCTGGTACTTAGTTGGGGCTTAATAAATAATTACTATTATTCAAAATAAAATGATTTACCCAAATAATTTATATTTATATTCATTACCAAAATAAAAATACATTTTACATTTTTGTTACATAATGATATTTAAAACTATATTTCACCTCTCGATTCTCTGGCAGATATTACAGAATAATACCAATGTCTCACATTGTGGTATAAATTACATGATGCTTTCTGGGCATAAGAGTGTTAAATCGATCAGTTTCTCTTTTTTAATGCTTGGAATCTCTCCGGCAATAGAAATTCTTGATGCGTACTAGAAGGAAAAGCTTATAGCCCAAACATACAACCAGAAAATTGAGTTCAATTCTACTTTACCATAATATCTTGTACTAATGTGATGACACAGCTGACAAAATTGAACAAGCTTGCTGATATTTATTTCAGAGCACCACTTTGTAGCCTGAAATGGATACTCATCTCAGCAGGTGTCAAGACGCAACAACAATCCACTTTCAAAGTTAAATGCAAATTACACACTGAAATTCTATAGAGAAAACAACTTTACTCCTTCCCCCCAAAAAAGACTTCTCATTCTCTAACGAGAGTGCACTTAGCTGATACAGTAAATGAATTGGGGGAAAAAATCCCTCTGGCTTAAAGAAACATCAAAGCCCATTTCATAAATGAGAAATAAAATGTAACTTCCTTTCAACAAAACAAACACGTTGATGATGATTCTTTACCACATTAACAAGGGATTTAGAGTCCATATTCTCTCTTTGAACTTGGTAATAAGTTTCAATGTGCTTAGCATGTTGATGTGGCCCTGACAAGTGCTAATGTATACCCTTTGGGTTACTTGATACTCTCTATTGAGATGCACTACTGAATTGAAAAGAAAAAAAAAAAGAAAGTTACTGCCATGGGTTCATAAATTCACTTGTAGAGAAAATGACTACAGAAAACCATCCATATTTAAAGCACTTGGAAAAATACTGATTGTACAAATTATTTCACACTGATCTAGACATCACACTTAAGAGCTAAAAATATTATTGCAATAAGTATCAGGAAAAGTGGTAAAAGTAATTGTAGTATGGTACTTAATAGTCATTTTTCTCTGCAGAATTTCCAAATTCCAACTGTATTTATTCCTTAAATATCTCTTCTTCCAGTTATCTTAATATATCAGCATTTATTATGGACTCAATATTTTAAATGTCCCATTAAAGTTACTATAGACTACAAGTAAGCCCAAGTAAGTGTGAAGGAAGCAAGTGAACCACAGAGGGAATTAATTTCCCATATCACAAAGAGGGTTCCTGAGAGCAGTAATACTCCAAATGATGTAAAAGGAAGTTTCACAAACACCTTTATTTTCTCATTTTTTTTACATGTAAAGAACTATAAATAAATGACTTTAGAAGTGGCCAAGGAAAAGGAAGAAGGAGAAAGAAAAACTCATAAAGCAAAATTTGAAACTTTAAATGTCATCTTGAAATGACATATTAGAATGTAAAATTTCACATCATTCTGAAGTCTCTGACAACAAAAACACACTTACTAAATAGTGTTATTTATGCCCTTATTGACTAGTTTTAGGAATATGTATGTGCTAGCTTGTATATTTACAATTACGATTTGCTTTCAAATAGTAATATCTTTGAGGTATTTCAGAAAAAAACATCACCTTATTCTATTCTCCTTTCATGATATGAGAGTGACTGAAAAGTAGGTGATTAGAAAATAACAGTCTTTTGTAACTTCAACCTTGCTCTCCCCTGGGGCGGTGGATTATTCTTACATCATAATATCTGTTAGTTAATACCAAAGGCTTCGCCCAACTTCAAAGCAGAGATATTAAAGGCTCACTTTCCACTACAAGCAGGTGTATTTTTATTAGCTTTCTCTTTCAAAATTGCTATGACTTCACTTGCGGATATCCCGCCAACAGCCATTATTGAAAGCCTTACTATAATTGCTAAGTTACATGCAACGTCTGAAGCACAAAACCAATGTCACTTGCAGCCCTCCAACAACTGACTGAAACCAAGTGTTACATCATTAAAGCTGAATTACAACACACCCATGGCGTGTTTTCCATGTGTGCTATTTTAAACAATAGTACAGAAAAACCTGGCTATAAATTCACAGATCCCCAATTTGTTCGAATTCATGAACAATAAGAGCTGTCCTAGAGCCTTTTCTGGCTCTATTTTAGTCAGAAATGTCATGCACCAAAATTAAATGTCTGTTTGGATTTTATTGGAGATGGAAATGCTAGCTTTATGTTGTAAATTTAAACAGCCTGCCACAAAGGGAGCCTCACATTTATATCGCTTGGGAAGGCGTATTCATCTCTAATTGCTTAGGGTAACACAAATAAACTAATGTAAAGTGTTCGGTTTCTCAACTGGTTCTGTGTAGAATAAATGAGATGAAGTGATGATGGCATGGGTTTTCAGTGGGTTCAGATTGGATTTCTTTTCTTTGATAGAGTTGGATGTGGAATCAGTGTATTCAGTTATTGTTAATGACCAGGAAGTTTTCTGGAAATTCATAAAAATTCAGTAAGACATTCATTACTGCTGATAAAAAGAAGTATTAGCAGCATACTCGTATTACTTTTATTTTGCAATTAGGTTCAACCCATTCCGTTATTTGGTGATCTAAGTGGAAATATTTCTTCTGTCATAGTGGTACACAAAGCTATTATAATTACATTTTAGAAAGGTCGACAGCTTCAGTGATTTGGCTTCAGTGATTTTATGGTGCCTAGATTCCACCGGAAAATATTTAGTCACTCACTTACTTGGATAGAAATTCATCACCTGGAATAGAAATCATGGTTAACATGCCAGCATCTTTGTGCAGACAGGCCTGAAAATATATACTAGGCAAGGCCACTGCCAAATGACTTGTGTCTGGCCAGGACTACCTTTCAAATGTTCTCTGCATACCAGTTACTGTTAAGATTTATTGTAGCATGTGTAGATAAATATACTTTAGCTTTCATATCCATAACTTAGATAATACAGTAGCAGTCTACACTCTACATATTACCTGTCTTCAGTTGTGGTTTCTGTAGCCACTCACAATATTCAGATTTCTCACCAAAACTTAACAGTAGTCTTCATGTTACTTTAAATAGATCACATTAAGCCAAGTGTAGGAATTTCATATACACATATATAACCAATCCATAAAGAAATTAGTTTAGTGTCTTAAACGAATCACTATCATGAGAAAATACTTCATCATAAGCAGATCTAATCTAAAATACATGAGAGAAATGGGGCCCTATAAAAATATATACTAATCTCAAAGCTAAGTGCTTGACTGGGAGAAATCCACTACTCTATTATTTAAATTCTTTCATTCATGTGAAAAGTAAATAACCTCTATACACACATAAACACAAACACATCAAAAAAATTTAAGGGCCGTCACTTCTACCACATTCAATTCACATCACAAATTATGACAGCAAAAGAAATCTATCACACCCACCAAAAGAACAACAAAAAACCCTAAAACTATGCTCTCACCACAAATATATGTCCACCCAGTTCTTTCCTTTACTTAGAAAATCTCAGTGCCAACTGAATCAAAGCAACCATACTATTTTAGGGTTTATTTGTTTTCTTTAAATTTGGCGGACACCGTTCTTTCCTATAAAATTGGTTGACTCAATAGGGAAAAAAAATATCCACCATTAACTTTCAGCATACCCACTTGTTATTCTTCATCTTCAATCCCAAAATTAATCCTACTGATTCATGTTTAAGGATTGCTGTTGAATAAAAAATATTTTATGAAGTTATGTGTTCTGAGTTAATGATTTTGGGGAAATTTGTCATTTAAATGTGTGCCATTGAATATATTAAGCACATTCTTTAGATTCTAGGATCTGGACTGTTATACTCATCTTCAAGTACTTGGAATTTGACTACTTTGTGTGTTTTGATACACATTGAGAAAGTCACAGAGAAACTAAACTATGAGTTACTTCCAATTTAGACATATCTACTAAATTCTAGGTTGTAGCATTTACATTATTAGAAAGGCATTTATTAAGTATTTGTCTTATCAGGCCCTACACATATTTCAGCAAATCAAGATGGCTTAGATTGTATTTACATTTAGACTGTAATTTTCCCAAACCACATAAACAAAACCATTTTGACACCTGGTCCTTCAGAGTTCATGAACTTCAACATCTGAAAACATATGCAGGATTGTCAAACTTTCCACTTCCCTCCCTGGGGGCACCCAAACATATGTAACTATGTATATCACTATGTTATATGCCATCAAATTTCCTTAAAAGAAAGTAACTGGGTCCTTTTCTCACGGCAGCAAAATGTCCCAGCTCTAAGTCTGTGAGATAAGCAGCAAGGGCTCTCCGGGAGGAAGCAGCCCAAGGGCAACCACAGGCTTTCTAAAGTTGGAATCAAGTATACCCACTCTCTCTACACTTTCTTTCATTCAAAACCTATAACAGTACCAAACATTAATGCCAGAAGTACACAAGAGGAAACACCTTAAGCCAAAAATCACAATTCAATAACAGAACATATTTTATAATTATATAATTTACATTCTCAATTATTCCGGCGGGGGGGGGGGAGACAAAACTAAAAAGGGGAGACAGGCAATGAGAGGAGTGATTACCCATAAAATAGGGGTGTATCCCCTCACTCAGCAAAGCTAAAGGGGATGCAATGATATCCACCCCCACTGCTCATCTCTACCGGGTCAGAGATCTTGCAAACTGAGCAAAGGATTTTGGAAAACGGGGCAGATGGGAAGACTGATTAAATCCACCCTTACCTGCAAGACAGGCAGCATCTCCCCAGAGAAGAGCACTTTGTAATTCTGCCAGGGGACATGGGAGGGTCAAGTGCAACCCACCTGCTCACCCAGCACATCTTAAAGCTTGCTAGCAACATGTTCACAAAATGCAGCCGCTGCCGAGGCAGCACTCAGGGGTGAAATCTCTTTAGCAGTCTTCGTCCACCTATCTCTGAGTGCAGCGACTGGCCGCGTCCTGCCGACTGTTTCTGACATATACCAGATTGCTAGCCCTTTTGACCATGGGCAGATAAATTAAGGCACCTGGGCTCCACCTTCCTAACTTTGAGTAGCAAGAGGAAGCCACTCTCCAGTGGATTCTTAGCTCCAGCAATTAACTGAAGAAAGCGCTTAAAGGCTCCCAGGCAGACATAATAGAGGATCTGGGGCTTTAATTAAGCAGTGACTTAGGATGGCTAGAGGGAATATGTTATGAAAATTTTATCTCTGGTGGAGAGGTCTGTTTTCTAAGTACTTTAGAAATACTTTCCTGTATGTAAACAGGGGGTTTTTACTTTTGTTTTTTACAATCTAGAGAAATTTGAAACATTGATTTCATCTTTTTCCTCTGCGTGACACTATTTTTCTTTTTTTTTTTTACTGAGGGCAAATTCACATAACATAAAATGAATCACTTAAACGTGTACAGTTCAGAGGCCTTTAGTGCAGTGTTGGGCAACCACCACCTCTGTCAAGTTCCAAAACATTTTCATCACCCCCAAAGAAAAAGGTAAAATTTCACACATTCATTTGATAGGCAAATATTTAAAAGGTATAAAAATTTATTGCTAACCATAGATAAAAACAATATATATAATTTCATCTTAATCATTCAAGTTATTGTTACACAAAATATTTTGCTGCTGTATCTCTGCTTTCAGATTTGCTAGCTGTAAAACTGTGAAGCTCTCACCTCTGATTATGTAATTTGAAGGTCAGCATCTGACGGAGATACACTTTAAAACTCTTCCACGTGTGGGTACCTCCACGGGCCTCCTCCCTCCCTTACTGCAGGTCTCTACTCAGGAACCAGAAGACCTAGTACTTCTATGCATCCTAAAAAGTAAACTAACTTTAAAATAAATGTATTTTGGGGATTATAAATGAGTGGACAAATGAGGGATGAGTGAAATGAGTGGACAAATAAAGGGATGAATGAAAGTATATTTCAAAAAAGAGTAGATTTCATGACACTGAATTTCATTAAAAATGTAGTGCACAGAACGAATCATCTTCACCCAGTCACATTGCCTGCAAGTATTTACATCTGTTAGATCTTTAACAGATCAATGTTTGGTATAGGAGGTTGAATCCCTGCTGCTTCATACAGAATTGAAGAACTGGTAATAATACCAAGTTGTAATTTTATCTGTTCTCTCATACATAAATTGGTTAGAATGCTAACTGGTGGTTCTAAAACAAACAAAAAATTGTTTCAAATAGAAATAACCATTATATAGCTTAATTAGATTTACATGTATTCAAATAAAGTAATATGAGTGAGCGGTGAGATTGTTTTATGTCTGCATTTTTGTAGTTAGAATAATATAAGAAACCTAACTTGCCTTTCCAAACTCATCAATTCCCATGGATCTTTAAATAGTTGTCTCCCAAATTTACATCTCCAGCTTAGACAACTCCTATTATTTCCAAACTTGCATTGCCCCACTTAGATACAGAGTAGGTAATTAGATTTATAAGTCTGAAATTCAATGGAGAAACCAGGAAAGGGTAGATAAAATTTTAGGTCAATAGCATTTAGAAGGCGTTGAAATCCACGAGACTAGGGTAAATTGTCCTGGGTTGGGAGTAGATGACAGAGTGAAAGTAAGAGAACTGAGCCTGAGGCACTACGAGAAATGATGGTGAGAAAAAAGAGTTGCTTCTAGCAGCTAAAAAGGAGGGGCTAGTAAGGCAGGAATAAAACCCACAAGAGTGCATTGCTGTGGAAACCAGAATGAATGAAGAAGGAGGGAAAGGTCAAGGTTGTTGCTCCAAAATTAAATTGAAGTAAATTCATGCATGTCTTCCAAATCCTTTCCCACATAAGGAGAGTTAACTTGTTTTTAAAATCCAGTGTTAATCACTTCACTGGTAAACTCCTCCCACCTTCCATCATTCCCCACATCTGCCATTAGTTAGACCAGGCTTCATACCATGTCTTCCAAGTTTTTAGGCAGTCCCATCAATAAAAGTTCTCAGAATGGGAATATTTTTAGGAGGTCAAGAGATTTGGGCTTGCTGTCCTCATCAGACTTTCCAAAAATAGCTTATTTCATTAATGTATGTATTTATAAGGGAACTGTCATATGTGTTAATATTCTCATCAATGCAGTCATTGTTATTCTTTGGGAGATAAAATAACATAATACTATTATGTGGGGGTATAGTATAATAGTAAATGTACAGTTAGAAAAGAGGTTTGAATTCTACCCTTATAACTTACAATCATATGACCTTGGACAAGTTAACTAACTTTCTGGGTCTCAATTCCCTCATCTGAAAAGTGCATATAATAATATATACTAAAAGATGCTGTGAGTACATGAAAATGCATACTTAGAATGGAGTAGACACTTGGTAAACATCAGTGGCCTTTGCTTTAATGGATGTTTTGCCTTTCTTGCACTTAATAATAATTACACAAATGGAAATCTTTAAGAAATTTTATATTTTCCTACAGCAATTATTAAAACCTAAATTATATTTGATATTCAGTTACATTCTAAGGAACCCTTTGCAATAGTATATTAGCATATTAGTATATAGTATATTTCATAACTCGCCACTGTAAAATGATCAATTCTATTAATTTCTAACTATGTACCTTTTATGGTAGAATATATCAATGCCTTTTTCTCTTAATATATTCAGTACAAAATTGCCTGTCAATGAGTGCTTGAACACTCTTCTTGTTCATTCACGCTTAATTTCATCCAAATTAAGCTTTGAATATCAAATTATAATAAGTATAGGTGATATTCTATCAAATATTTAACTCATTTCCTATCCTAACACCAGCATACCTCTAAGTGATGTGAAAAGTAAGGCAAACAGGCCCGAATATTTGGTTTAGAAGATTTTTGAATGAAAGGGGTTAGGGAAAGTATTAACAGGATCTTTTGTGGGTCTGGGTTCACTTTTGGCATTTATGATATCATATTCTTTCAGGGCTTATTACTATCAAAGAAAGAAATATAATTCAAAGGATCAAATTACAAAACTAACAAACAAAAAATCTATCATATACACAATTCCTTACCAGCCCCCTTGCTTCACCTCACTGCTATTTTATTTTTATCTGTATATGTTTGAAAATGACGCAAGCTTCATAGTTTCCACTCAAATTTGCTGTAATGTTAACCACAAAAACCTCTGCAAAACTTGTATATGATATTAGTGATTGCCTTTCAAAAATGATTTAAAGTCATGAAAAGCAGAGGAGTGAGATCCATTTATTACTTAGTACTGAAATAGCGGACAAAATTTTTCCTTCTGGTAGCATGTCTTAAACATGGTTTAAAAGTTGAAATTTGTACTCACTCATGTACATATGGGAAACAAGATTTAGAAAACAATAATTTTTACTTTAACTATCCATAAAATTCACTGGATGATGCTGGCTATCATTTTCCTCTTACAGATTTGGGATTTTAAAAAAAGAAACAACTTGGCTATCAGTCGGGCTGTTACAAATAAAAAGATACAATTCCAAGCTTAAATCAAGAATTTCTTGATTACCCATTTAGAAAATAACACATATTTTTGGTCACTGATATATCTGAAACACCTACAGGCATATATGACACATAATAGGCACTCAATAATATTTACTGAATAAATAAATGCATACATATACATAATTACAAATACTGATGTCCTAATTTCCTTAAGGAGTTTGGGTTTCTCTCCACAAAGCTAAAGCAACACAGAGTTTCGGGCATTGCTAATTTTGCAACAGACTAATGGTTTCAGACCTAGAATTAATCTGCGGAGCAAAAATATATTACAATTTGAAACTAGGAATATGGATGTAGGACCACCTGAATGGTATGATGCTTTTTCATTGGTTGAATAAATCTCTAAACTTAAATATAACCTCTCTCAACATTTTACCTGAATTAGTTACCTTACTCTCTTCTATTAGTTTTATCTCTCTGGTGAGATTGTAATTTTCTTGAGATGCTGACATAAATTATCCTAAATTTCTCAGTTTTCTCTATCCCTCTCTCCGTAGAGTGACTATCCTAGTTCAAGTCACTGTCATATCTTACCAGGATTACTACAATTAATCCCTAATACATTTCCTGTCTCTTACCTGTTCCCCACCAATTCTTTCTTTACAAAACCATTTCAGTGATTATATTAAAATGTGAGTCTAAGCAAACGGCCTCTGTGCTTAAAACTCTTCAATGGCATTGGTGGTAATGCCGCGAGGACAAAACCCCAAACTCCTATTGTGTACTCTCTACACTTCTTTTTCTGCTATCGCACTTTTCATTTTTCTAATATTATCCCTTGCGTTCTTCCACTGTCACTTAACACTAGAGCCATAAAGAACTACTGTCAATTCCCCAACATGGTGGCCATTTTCTAACCTAACGGCCTTGGCCCAAGCTGCTTGGTCTGCTTGACGTGCCCTCCCTCAAAACCCTTCAGTTTGTAAACTTCCACTCATGCTCGAGATACATCATCACCTCGGGAAATCTTATCACACACCACAACTGGATTGTTCATGCTTTTCTTCTTTGTTCTCTCAGAGCATGCTGTGCATAACTTTAACACAGCATTTCTCAAACTCTACTGGAATTACTAGTCTATTTGATCATCTCCTCCACATTCTTAAAGACTGGGATAATGTCTCCTTTGCCATTTTCCCTTAGTATCAGTCTCAATACTTGGTACTGGTGCTGTCGTTATTGTTGTTTTCACCATCAGTAACACCACCAGCTAGCACTTGTTAAATACGTACCATGCAGCAAAATTAACTGTTTTACATACAATATATCATTTAATTCTTGCAACAATTCTATTGTTATCCCCTGAAAGCTTGAAAACTTACTAATTTTCACACAACTTGTAAATATCAAAGCCAGAACCCAAACCAAAATTTGTGAGTTCCCTCTCCCTGTTCCTAACCTCTGTGATAACAATTCCATCGCAAAGTTGGTACTTAATATTTCTTGAGTATGTGACTGATTGATGGATGTATTAAATCCAGTAAGTTGAATGAAACATCAATGTTTTAGTAATAAAATATTAATTCTTAATAAGTGCTAATATAATTATTGTTCAATATAACTAAACATTTTCCTTATAAATAAAAGAAAGGATCATTTAAATAGATTTTTGTTGTTAATAGGAAGAAAAATACTGATTCTTTCTTGGTAGATGTAATACAAAAAAGATGCATAATATTCAGGTAAATATCAAAACCCATTGATAGTAATCTTTGTCATATAAAAACTATACCCTTCAAACTGGAAACAGGCATCTCAAACTGCATATACTGTATATTAGCTTTCAATCAGCAATGTAAACAATATAATATAAGCATTACATGGACTTTACATTAAGATAAACCAATCCACTTTTGCCAAGACAGATGTAATCACTCAAATCCCATTGGGAAAGAAGTAACAGCGTTGTTTGGTCTAGGTCTCAAATACTTTATTTAGTAAATAACTTGGGCTTTGTATATTCATTTCTTCATAACACATATTTCTAACATTTAAATATTACAAAGTGTTTCAAGAGTTCTGGGCTTAGGATTCAATGGTAAAGCATGATATTTGCTAATCTTACCTCATCACGCAATTTTTATTTGACAGTTAAGGGGATAATTTACTCTTTCTTGCATAACACCTAAATAATAAGAGGAATATGGTATTGTTATACCTTCCTTATATTTCAAGCCCCCTCATTTTTCTAAATCACAGATCTAGAAGTAAAACATAAAGCAGTTTTTAAAAGTTATACTCAGAAAAATTCAACAATTTGATTTTAGTCAAGAGGTTAATTTTTAAAAATTATTCAAGGGTTAAAATCAGACAAATGAGTTGAGTATATTCAACATATGGCTTTGAAAAAAACAGTTATTTTAGTGTTGATTATCAGCAAAAAGCAAAGTTGTCTAAATTGAAGTGCACCTTGTTCTTTTTCTTAATTAGATCCATTTGTTTGAATTAAAACTGCATTTACAAGTAACCATTTTATATATCTAAATGTACATGTTTTAGTGTATTATGTTTATTTCTTATACATTCATGGAAAAAATTACTCTTTGGTGTATCAACATAGGTCATAAAAATAGGTAGTACATTCACATGAATCAACCTTTAAAGATTCTGTGAAAAGGTCCCTTCCACATCTGTTCTCCTGCCATGCAATTTCTCTCCCCAGAGCATTCCAATGTTATTGTCTGTGTGTGTGTGTGTTTGTGTGCACCTCCTGACAAATTTTATGCACCTAAAAACCATAAATATACAAACACCAAAAGACTTAGATCCATGTCACTTAATCTCTTAGATGTAGGGCACATCTGTAAAGTGCCAAAAAGGATAATTAGGTTTTTTCCAATTCTAAAATATCTCAAATGATGAAAGCTGACAACAGTGGTTTATCCCTCCATTTATTTTCATCTCAATATTGAAACATTCTCCTTTAATCTATAATAGGTAATCTAGTCATTTTCTTCCATGGCACAAAGTTACAGGGACTTACATGCTGTCTGTAACTTTTATTTGCCTGTCCTTCTTGATGTCTATGGCCCGAAAGGGTCAAAACCCTGCCTAGAGGACCATTCATGGACTCAAAACCATTCTTTGGCTTTAACTCATTAATGTCCTAAGGGAATGCCAGTTCCTTAAATTTTTCAAGAGAAATCATTAATCCAGGTTCTTAAAGTCTCCTGATTTAAAAATGTTGGTAAACTACCAAAACTTTTTCCAGTTTTATTGAAAAATAATTGACATACATCACTGTATAAGATTAAGTCATACAGCATGATAGTTTGATTTACATATATTGTGAAATAATTACCACACTAGGTTCAGCTAACATCCATCTTTTCATATAGATACAATAAAAAGAAAGGAAAGAAAAATAACTTCTTGTGATGAGAACTCTTAGAATTTACTTTCTTAACAACTTTTCTATATGTCATACAGCAGTGTTAGCTATAGTCATCATGTTGTACATTACATCCTAGTAGCTTTTTAACTTATAAGCCATGTCTTGGCTATTGTAATTAATGCTGCTATAAACATGAGGATGCAGATATTTTTTCAAGTTAGTATTTTCATTTCCTTTGAATGTATTCTCAGAAGTGTAATTGCTGGATCATATGTTAGTTCCATTTTTAATTCTTGAGGATCCTCCATAGTGTTTGCCACAGTGGTTGTACTAATTTACAATCCACCAACAGTATACAAGGGTTCCTCTGCTACACATTCACGCCAGCATTTATCTATGTTTTTTATGATAGTCATTCTAATAGGTATAAGATGATATCTAGTAGTTTTAATTTGTCTTTCCCTAATGACTAGTGATATTGAGTATTTTTTCATGTATGTGTTGGCCCTTCCTAGATCTTCTTTGGAGAAATATCTATTCAGCTCTTTTGTCTATTGTTAATAGATATTTGGAGGGGTTTGCTATTGAGTCGTATGAGTTCTTTATATATTTTGGATATTAGTCCCTTATCAGATATATATTTTGCAAATATTTTTTCCCCATTTCAACGGTTGTCTTTTCACTTTGTTGATGGTTTCCTTTGCTGTGCAGAAGCTTTTTAGTCTGATGTAGTCCCACTTATGTAATTTTCATTTTGTTGTTTGTGTCATATCCCAATAAAAATCATTACTAAGACCCATGTTAAGGAGGTTTATGCCTGTTTTCTTCTAGGAGTTTTATGGTTTCAGGTCTTATATTGAAGTCTTTAATCTATTTTGTGTTAATTTTTGTAAGCAGTATAAGATATGGGTCCAGTTTCATTCTTTTATATGTGAATATCCAATTATTTCAGCACCATTCATTGAAGAGACTGTCCTTTCTCCATTGAGTATTCTTATCTCCCTTATCAAATATTAATTGACCATATATACTCGAGTTTATTTCTGGGCTCTTGATACTGTTCAACTGGTCTCTTTGCCAGTACCATACAGTTTTGATGACTATAGCTTTACAGTATATCAGGAAGTGTGATACCTCCTGCTTTGTTCTTTCTCGGAATTTCTTTGGCTATTCAGGGCCTTTTGTGGTTAGATATAAATTTTAGGGCTATTTTTTCTACTTCTGCAAAAAATGCCATTGGAATCTTGATAGGGATTACATTGAATGTATAGAAGGCTTTTGGTAGTATTGACATGTTAACAATATTAATTCTTCCAATCCATGAACATGGATACCTTTCCATTTATTTGTGTCTTCTTCAATTTCTTTTGATGTCCTTTAGTTTTCAGCAGAGAAATTTCATCTCTTTAGTTAAATTTATTCCTAAGTATTTTATTGTTTTTGATCATTTTATAAATGAGATCGATTTATTTCTTTTTCAGAAATTTTGTTCTTATTGTATAGAAATACTACTGATTTTTGTATGTTAATTTTGTATCCAGAAACTTTACTGAATTCATTGACTAGATCTAACAAATTTTATTTGAGGCTTTAGGATTTTCTCTATATAAAATCATATCATATGCAAACAGAGATAATTTTACTTCTTCCTTTCCAATTCTGATACCTTTTATTTCTTTTTATTGCCTATTTGCTCTAGTTGGGACTTCTAGTACTATGTTGAATAGGAGTGGTGAGAGTGGGCACCCTTATCCTGATCTTAGAGAAAAACTTCCAACTTTCCACCACTGAGTATGTTAGCTGTGGACTTGTCATAGTTAGCATTTAATATGTTGATATATGTTTGTCCTATGCTTAATTTGTTAAGAGTTTTTATAATAAATGGATGTTGAATTTTGCCAAGTGCTTTTTCTGTGTCTACTGAAATGATCATATGATTATTTTCTCATTCTATTAAGGTGATGTATCATATTGATTGATTGTGTATGTTGTGCCATCCTTGAATCCTAGGGATAAATCCCATTTGATCATGGTAAATGACCTTTTTAATATGCTGCTGAATTTGGTTTGCTAGTATTTGATGGAGAATTTTTGCATCTATACTCATCAGGGATGTTGGCCTGTAGTTTTCTTTTCTAGTAATGCCTTTTTCTGGTTTTGGTATCAGAATAATTCTGGCCTTGTAAAATGAGCTTTGAAGTATTCACTCCACTTCAATTTTGAGAAGATTTTGATAAGGATTGATGCTAATTTTTCTTTAAATGTTTGGTAAAATTCACCAATGAAGCCATCTGGTCCTGGGCTTTTATTTGTTGGGAGATTTTTGATTACTGATTAAATCTCCTTACTAACAATTGTTCTATTCATATTCTCCATTTCTTCCTGATTCACTCTTAATAAGTTGTATGTTTCTAAAATTTTTTCCATTTCTTCTAGGTTGATAGTTTATTGGCACATAGTTGTTCATCGTAGCCTGTTATGATCTCTTGAATTTCTGTGGTATCAGTTGTAATGTCTCCTTTTACATTTATAATTTTGTTGATTTGGGTCCTCTTTCTTGGTTAGTCTTGATAAAGGATTGTCAGTTTTGTTCAGCTTTTTAAAGAATCATCTATTTTAATTAATCTTTTCTATTTTTTTGGCTCTCTATTTCATTTATTTCTGCTCTAATCTTCACTCTTTCTTTTTTTTTTTTTTTCCTGCTAATTTTGGGCTCAGTTTGTTCTCTGTTTTCTAGTTCCTTAAGGTATAGAGTTAGGTTGTTTATTTGGGATCTTTCTTGCTCCTTAATGTATGCACTTATTGTTATGAACTTCCCTCTTAGAACTGATTTTGCTGCATCCTATAAGTCTGGTATGTTGTATTTTCATTTTAATTTGTCTCAAGAACCTTTTTTATTTCCACTGTAATTTCTTCTTTGACCCATTGGTCGTTCAGGAGAGTGTTTAATTTCCATGTGTTCATGACTTTTCCAGTTTTTTTCTTGTTATTGCGTTCTAGTTTCATGCCATTGTGGTCAGAGAAGATATTTGGTATGATTCCAGTCTTCTTGAATTTGCTAAGACTTGTTTTGTGGCCTAACATATGGTCCTTCCTAGAAAATGTTCCATGTGCACTTGAGAAGAATGTATTCCACTGTTGTCAGATAAAATGTTTTGTGTGTGTCTGTTTTGTATATGTCTGTTAGGTCCATTTAATCTATAGTGTTGTTCAGATCACTGTTTCCTCATTGATTCTCTGTATAGACAATCTATCCATTATTGAGAGTGGGGATTAAAGTCCCCAACTATTATTGTATTACTGATTACTTCTCCCTTTAGCTCTGTTAGATTTTGCTTTATATATTTAGGTGCTCTACTGTTGGATGCATAAATATTTACAAATGCTATATCTTCTTGATGGATTGAGCTCTTTATCATTATATAATGATTTTATTTGTCTCTTTTTACCATTTTTAGTTTAAAGTCTATTTTGTCTGAGTATAGCTATTTCTGCTTTTATTTTGATACCATTTGCTTGAAATGTCTTTTCCATCCCTTTACTCTCAGTCTATGTGTGTCTTTAAGGCTAAAGTGTGTCTCTTGTAGGCATAATATTGTTGGATTTTGTTTTTTTTATCCATTTGAGCTATTCCATGACTTTTGATCAGAAAATTTAATCAATTTACATTTATATGAAATTATTGATAGATAAGGACTTACAATTGCCATTTTGTTAATTGTTTTCTGGTTGTTTTATAGATCCGTTGTTCCTTGTTTCTTACCCTGCTGTCTGTTTTGTGTCATGATGTCTTTTGGTATCAGTATGCTTTAACTTCCTTATAGTCTATAGTTCTTTTGTGTAATTGCTATAGGATTTTCATTTCTGGTTACTGTGAAGCTTACATAAAATATCTTATAATTTTAACAGCCTATTTTAAATTGGTAACATCTTAACTTCAATAAAATTTCTAAACTTTACACTTTTACTTCTCTTCCCCTCATATTTTAGGATGTTGTTTTTACAACTTACATATTTTTATATTGTATAACAGATTAGACTTATAGTCGTGGTTATTTTTACATGTTCTTTTTTTAACTTTTAAACTAAAGTTGTGAGTTATGCACCAGTATTATCATATTACAAAATCTAACTATGACTATATATTTAGCATTAGCAGTGAGATTTGTGCTACCCTTTTATGTTTTTATGTTGTTAATTAGCATTATTTTAATTCCACTAAAGAACCCCCTTTAGCATTTTTTGTAAGACAGGTCTTGTGGTAATGAATTCCCTTAGCTTTTGTTTGTTCGTGAGTCTTTATCCCTACTTTGTTTCTGAAGAATAGCTTCACTGGATATAGAATTCTCAGTTGACAGTTATTTTCTTTCAATATTTTGAATATGTCATACCATTCCCTCCTGGCCAGAATAGTTTCTATTGAGAAATTCACTGATACTTTTATGGGGGTTACCTCGTACATAACTTTTGTCTTCTCTTGCTTCTCTTAAAATTATTTTTTAGTCTTTGATTTTTGACAATTTAACTAGTCCTATATGGTTTCAACCTATTTGGAGCCTTTGGGCCTCATGGATCTGTACGTCCATTTCTCTCCCCATGTTTCAGCCACTGGTGATTAAATATTCTATCCCTTTATCTTTCTCTTCTCCTTCTGGAATTCCCATAATGCAAATATTATATATTTTCATTGCATCCCATAATTACCATTCCCATAGTAGGCTTTCTTCACTTTTTCTTTTGCTCTTTTATTTATTTTTTTTTTTTTTGATGCTTTAACTGGGTGATTCAAATGTCCTGTCCTCTAGGTAGATGAATCTTTCTTTTGTGTGGTCACGTCTATTTTTGAAAACCTCTATTGAATTCTTCAGTTCAGGTTTTGTATTTTTCAACTCTAGTTTTTCTGTTGCTTTTTTTTTTTTTATGGTTTCTATTTCCTTGTCAAACTTCTCATTCTGTTCATACATTGTTTTCCTAGTTTTGTTTAGTTGTCTGTTTGTGCGTTCTTGTAGTTCACTAAACTTCCTTAAGAAGATTATTCTGAATTCTTTGTCTGACAGTTCATAGATCTTCATTTCTTTAGAGTCAGTTATTGAAGCTTTGTTAGTTTCTTTTGGTGGTGTCATATTTACACCTGTAATGACCTGGAATACATTCTATGGTTAATTGGGAACAGGTATTCTCAAGTATGTATTAATCTACTATAGCTTTGGCTACAGTCCCTTCCATTTGCTACTTTGTAACATTTGTGTATTCATACAGTCAGATAACCTACTTTTTCAGGGCCATTATTACTGAGGATAAATATAAATAAAGAATCTCCCTGATTTTCATAGGAAGATTTTCCTCTGGAATAATGAAATAAGCCTGAGCTAAAAGTACCATTGCACATTGAAATCAGTCTACCATTTTAGTTGTTGGTTTTAAAATAAACGGAAATTTAATACAAAATTATCCATAGCCTTCAGCAATAATCTGAAGAATATTTAGCAAACTGAGGTAAATATTTTTTGCACTGCAATTTCCACATAGTATCACTAACAAAAAATGGAAGAGCAAACAAAGTTTTTTCTAAGTTATCTGACTAATGTATTTTGATTAAACACTTTCACATGCTTATTGTGAACCACTCATGTGTCTCACATTGTGGCTTCTTTCTGTGAGTGACACCTCAGTGATTCATAATTGACACCTTAGGAGAACAAAGTGGAAGGAATATATTCCTCTGGTTGCCTTTACTCTAGGCACATTGACAATAACAATCTTGCTGAATATTGATAACACTCTCTATGCACAGTTATTATCAGTTTTTGGCACAAGGATTGTCAGAGAGCCTTGTTAAAAGACTTGCTTTCAATTTATATCATAGATACTGGGTTTAGTATTTCAATATCCAGTGTTCTCCCAGTCACAGATTTGTTTCAGACTCCACTCCAACGACCTGACTCCATTTCCACTGGCCTGGAACCCTTCTAAGCTCCATCATCACCAGTAAGAAAGCTTATCTGGAAAATGGACTTACAGCAAGCAAACTTTTAAAATCTATTTTGATTATTCATTTGTTTGGAGTGACTCTATAGGTTGAAAAGGGTGAAGTGGTGATTATATGCAAGTGCAATTAAATTCTCGCAAAGCACGATTAGGATTATTATTGTCCCAGTCCTATCTTTTATGTTCTCACACATCAGGTACTGAAAAATCTCATAGACTCAATACTTCATTTCCCAAAGATTCCTCAGAATCCCACTCTTCTTAGTGAATTAATCATATGAATGTAAACCAATAGTATCTATTTAATCTGTTTTTTAAAAATTACATGGCCAGTATGAAACCTTAAACATTGAAGTAACTTTAGAAATCAGCTTCATTCCCTTGACTTTACAGATGGTGAAACTGAGAACTAAGTGACTTTCCTCACGTTGTTAATTCATAACATCCATGTGTCTGGAACCTGATGCCAGTTTTTTCTCCATCTCATCACAGTATTTTAAACACTTGTACAAAGCTAGGCTGAGCCAGTATCAGACACTGTCATAAACAAACACAATTTAAAAGAGGTAGTATCCTCTTGTGCTGTACACTAGATCAAATTCCTTACAAGTATTGAATTTTGGTAGGAATAATATAAAACACAGCATAAGCTGTGTTGAAAATCCATATTAGCTTTTAATCTGTATCAGCTGATTCCCTGATCCATTATGTAAGCGTGAAGAGAAGATAATACCACTTAAACAGCAAACTTAGGAGTCACAAGTAAGGGTGTCAGGTGGTAATTCTCCATCAGCTAGATCCTTTTCTCTGAGATTGTATGTCCAAATGGTTATTAGCGGGTTTGCAACTATCGATGGGCTTAATACCAAACAGACAGATTTTGCTCTTAGATCTGAACATATTTAGAAAACACACGGGATGTTTCATCTCAGAGAAAAGGAATGAACAAATTAGTCAGCTTTTCCTTTCTGTAACAAGTTGATCACAAGGAAGTAACTTTTAGAATGTTCTTAAAGGCTGCATATAGCTTTTTTTGTTTTACTCAGTAAAAGGAAGTTTGACTCACCAATAACATGCAGAGCATATGGAGGACCTTGAGAAGGATAAATGAGGCATTATTTTTGAAAGATGGTAATTAAGTTGTTCAGTCTTGTTTCTTTTGGTTCTTGTTGTTGTTGGTATGCTACTTTACCCAGCAAACTATTAGGTAATATATGTCTTTTTGACCTTTATTACATTGTGGCATACATGTGACATTAGGCATTTTAAGCAACTGAGTTTTTCAGCCTACTTAAAGTTATTCCATGAATATAATAAAATTTTATGATATATTAGGTACACGATAATACAGTAATTTATTCATTTAGTTTTACTAACTAATATACTTCAATCTAGAAACCAGACTAACTGGTAGGCAGATGTCTGCACATGTGGAAAGAGTTCTCATAAAAATGCAAATTTAAACTTATGTCTGTTGCCGTTAAATATGAAGATACTACCAGAGAAACAGACACAAAATTCCTTCTACATACCTCTCCACCATTATATAAGTAGAAATTGCAATACTTTAAGAGGAAATAACAGGTGCTTAAAGTTCATTTGACTACAGAAGTAATAGGTAGTTCTGGGAACTAAAATTCTGTTTTTAATGGTGATCCTCTGAGAAAAAAATTTGATAATATTTCTTGAAGGCATGAGTGAAAATTTTAGTGCTAAAAAAGTACCGTTGAAGTTTTCTCTGCTTTTTAGCCAGCAGGAGAAACAAAAGCAGACTTCCAGGAAGCATGTCATGTACTTAAGGAAAGAAAAGGACATGTGCCCAGTGATAATTTGAATACCTGTGTTACTTTGCCTTTTAATTTGGCTTTAGGAAAATCATGTCATTTTCATGCTACAATAGCTGATGTGCTTTAATTGGACACAAAATATAAAAAGAAGCTTATAGCATCTTATCAAATAAGCATTAATAAAAGCTTACCAAATAACTATAGTTAAAAAGGAAAAAATTCTTATTATAGTTTTTATTAAATAACATATACACATATAGCTAGAGAGAAAAAGAGTAGGCAAATGTATTACACAGTATTAATTCACATTATTTTCAGAAGATGGGTTTTGATTTCCCTTAACCTTGACTATCTTTACTTGTCAAGCAATTAATATGACAGAAGAAATAACAGATGTTCTTTTACCATTAACCTTCAGAAAGGAGATCCCCATTTCCAGAATTTATAAGCATTTGACACAATCTCTATTAAAGCAATGGAAAGATTCCCCCAATCAGAGATCTCCAGTTTGCTCACTGTAGATAAAATAAATATATAATCCAAATTTAACTTCACTTACAAAGGCATATGAGACGGTCTCCTAACGTGTCTTGCCTATTTAAAAAATTTTTATGACGGTAAATAAACCCTGGAAAATTCCTTCTTAGATTTTACCACCTGAAACTGCAGCTGTTGGCTGCCACTATCAAAGCCTCACAACTCCAAACTCACGTGCAAACCTCATCAAGGGCAGACATTTCTAATTGATTCCAGAAGTATTTCTTTTGCTGAGATCAGGGGGCAAAGGAAGAATAATGAGCAGCTTTTTAGGGGAATTGGGGGTTAGGGTGTTGAGGGGAGGGGAAGGGGAGCTTTTAAAATCTTGGGTTTGGCCAGAAATGCATAGCAATTTTATGGTCAATTGGCGAGAGCATCTGGAACCAGGCATTCTGGCCTCATAGTTGATGGTAGTGAAACCAGCTTACAGGCAACAGCAAGCCCATAATGAGTCCCTGTCATGTACTAGTGGAAACCATGCTGACATTCCACCAAGTATCCCTGCACCTTTTTCTCAGCGTCAGGATTCCCCTTAGAGCCCTCATCTACTGTGTGAAATCCTGTCCACCCATGGATCTTAACTTATTTTAGCCATTCTTAAAGGCAATGCAAAAAGAAAAGACTAAAAATTAGAACTTGTGTATGTTTAATTCCTTGCATGAAGACAAGGCTTTATATCACCAGGCTGTGTTTGCTTTCATTTGGGGGATATATTTCAAACGCGGTGGGCCATCTTGTTAGTGTATATGGAGAGTGTTGGATGCTCAGGTCATAAATCATAGCACAGCGCGTGGCACACTCAGACTAGAGAAGGCAAAATTCGAGGCTCTTTGTTATTTCAAATGTAAAACAGGTGATTATAAAAAGGGACAGGAGTTCTTTTTTTTTAAATGCCAAGTCGAAAACCAAGGTGATGTGGAAATAATTTCTTATGAGTAAATGATGTTTACCTTAAGCTGCTGCTCGTAATTCACTATGCTGACATTGGTAGATTATACCCACAAATAAGTCAGGTAAAAGGACAGCCATGAAAAATGTAGAGTGATGTGAGTCAACAGGATGGAAACTGGTTCAGTGGTCAGGAAGGGGCGATGCAGATCACTAGACTTCTAACATTCCTAAATTTTTGTTTTTATCTAAGCAATATAATTAAGAGAGATGGTATCCATTTTAGAACTCACTCAAAATTCCAAAGTTTGTGATATCGAAATAAATTCAACATGTTTTCTCTTCTAGTTAATCTCTGGGCAAGTAATCACTTCCTGTTTTCAAACAAGAAAAGTGAAACAAGCAAAAACAAAAGCAAGGAAACAAAAACTAAACAAAAAGAAAGGCATTTAAAATATTTTTTAAAAACTCTTTTGACCTAAAAATTTCCATAAAATACCTATGCTTTGATGATTTGAGTATAAGTTAACAGAAATATATAAAATTAGTGTTCCTCATAATTCATATGATATTAAAATGTGGGGAAAAGTGCTTGATGGTGAAAATTTCCTTGAAGATAAAGTATTTGCAAAAGCAACCGTACTTTGTAGATGCCCAGGCTAGTACTTTTCAAATAAAAGCCTAAGAGAGAAGGGACAGGTGGGTAAAAATATAAGATATATTTATATCTCTTAATTTTTAACCATTTTAATAGGAAAAGATGATACATAGAAAACGATCAGGGACTAATATTTTCTTGTGCGTAGATTCAAAATTTATTTTAAAAATCTCATACTAGGGCCAGTAAATTTCAGGAATTTTAACGTGATCATCTACAATCCACTGTGTCAAATGTAGTCTCTTTGTACTATCGTAAAACAAAATAAGCAGTACTATATTCTAATATTGTTTTATTTCGGTTACCAACTATTTTGTTGCTCATAGAAAGAAAAAGTAATTATTTCTAGAAAAAACACAGGCAGTGGAGAGGAGTTTTTAAAAAGGAGCCTCATATAAATCACCCCAATCAGTTTATTTTCACTTGCTACTCATCCTGCTCCACATTCAATGCATTACTTATGTTCTATCCACTCTTATAGAACAGTATATGAATGGACATGAGAGATACATGTGCATTGTCAATGAGTTTACGCACATAAAGCTCTCTGCACAGGACCTGGAACAGAGTATTTGCTGTTTGTATGTGATATACATTGAAAATTTTATATCTTTAGATAATAAAAATGCAAGGAATATAAGGGAGAGTGAAAGAATAAAAACATTTTAAAAGAAAGTGGCAATGATACTTAAATTGAATTAGAGGTGAAGGCAGAAGAGTGAAAAACTTTCTTATATGAACACACAAAAAAATCTAAAGGAAATTTGCTAATAAACTCAATGTTTGTGTATTTTATTCTATTCCGTGAATGTTGCATATTTTCCTAAAAATAAAAATCTCTTATGTCCTATAAAACATATACTCTAATATGTCACATGCAGGTTATTTTCAAATTTCTTAATTTAAAGAGTACAAAAGGGATTACATTCTGGAACTGTGGTCTGGCTGGTGAAGTGGCTTATATTCACCTATTGGATAAATAGCTAATGAACAGAAAATAATGGCTAATACTTGGGTTGTTTAATAGAAGACTCATATATTCTCTGTAACATAGCATTATGGACATAGGAGCATTTCAGTATTTTAGCAGTTTTGATATAATGTAAAGATTTTGAACTAACTTTGAGTACTTTCTCCTAAAAAAGGATAGGGGAAACTCTGATCTATGTATTTAAAATTCAAACAGCCAATAAATCTTGCTAAAGAAGTCAGGCTTGTGGAATTAAACTTCATATTATATGTTAGCTTTTTATTTTTGCATAATTGTAGACTAGATTCATAACCCTGTGCAAGATTCATATAGGCTTACACTGGTAGTTATAGGAAAAACTGTAGCTGGATATATTTAGCACTATGTATATAAGAAAAAGTATATGTTTATCAGAATTAGTAATAATGAATGGTAGTATCATGTTTATGTGTGGAGGTAGTATACTATTATAGTGCATTACTCTGTGGAAATAAAACCTATCTGAGTTCAATCCAGGGGCAATGAGACAAACTACAAGCTGGGGAAAGATACTTTTAACAAATATAAATGATGAAGGAATGGTATCGTACACAGAATTTCTAAAAAGCAGAAGAACTAAATAACAACCAAATAGAAAAAATGGGTAAATGACATGCAAGCGCATATCACTGGAAAAGAAACATAAATAACCAATGAAGATGAAATAATGATCATCTTCAGTAATAAACAAGAAGATGGTAATTAGGAATACAATGAGATATCATTTAATCCCCCAGATGAACGAAAGTTAAGAAAGCTGACAATTCTGACTTTGGGGAGGGAATTTATACTCTTTTAGTGGTAAATTTTACAATAACTTTGGAAAACAAATTAGCATTCTCTTAGGAATGTAATCGGGCCACATTTCCTACAATCCAACAATTCCACATCTAGTTGTATAACCCCAGAGAAACTACATATATGCCATGTGCACTACAAGATCTGTGCACGAATTTTCATTGCAGCATTGTAAAAGTAAAAGCTAGAAACAAACATTAGAGAATGGATATTGGATATAGTCATACAATGTACATAAACTACAAATACATGCAATAAAAAGGCTGTATTTTAGAAACAAAACATTCAGTAAATTAAAGGAAATTGCAGGAAACTATACATATATGATATTTTGTTTTACTCAAAGTTTTAAAATAAATCAAATATTGCTTAGTGATAAATTTAAGAATATATGAAAAAATTAGAATTTGTTTAGAAAAAGCATGGCAATGATAAACACAAAGTACAAAACAATGGTAGTATCTGTGGGAGTGTGATATAGAGCAGGATCACCCAGGTAGCACATCATAGTGTTAACAATACTTCATTGGTATTGTAATATTTATTTTTAAGGTGGGTGGTTTTCATTTTGTCTTTTAAAAACTATTTTATATAATTTAATGTATAATAAATACTATATAATGGAAAAATTATGAGTTGATATGAAGAAAGTATTATTTAAAACATATAGGTACTTTTCATAAATGCAAACTTTGTACGGTTGATAAAAATATTTGAGGTTTGAATGATATGGAAATAGATTAGTCAAAACTGCTCTATACTGAATATCATAAGTCTGTGTGTGTGTGTGTGTGTGTGTGCGCGTGCGTGTGTGCCTGCGCGCGTGTGTTATTTTTCCACATAAATCCATAAGTATGTTTATGGCAGACTAGCATATATTTCATGAAAAAAAGTTGGGTGCAACCTATTCTCCACATTCATAATGAGGACAGATGTACAGTTGAAATGAACCAACTAAGATGGCTTCAGGCAAATATGTCTACATCCTGTGATATACTAATCATCATTGTGAGATGAACCTAAATAATATAAAACCCAAGTGTGGTAGATTGGATAATGGCCATAAATTCATCATACCCTTTTATAATTGCCTGCTCCTCTATTCAAGAGATGGAGTCTATCTTTCTACTCCTTGAACAATGGCTGGCCTGGTGATGTTCTTTGACCAATGGAATATGGAAGAAATGACACTTTTTGAGTTCCAGAGCCTAGGCTTCAAGAAGTGTGGCAGATTCAGTTGTCATGATCCTGAAATTACCAGGTTAAAAACCTGGTCTGGGGGCTTCCCTGGTGGCGCAGTGGTTGAGAATCTGCCTGCCAATGCAGGGGACACGGGTTCGAGCCCTGGTCTGGGAAGATCCCACATGCCACGGAGCAACTAGGCCCGTGCGCCACAACTACTGAGCCTGCGCGTCTGGAGCCTGTGCTCCGCAACAAGAGAGGCCGCGATAGTGAGAGGCCCGTGCACCGCGATGAAGAGTGGCCCCCGCTTGCCACAACTAGAGAAAGCCCTCGCACAGAAACGAAGACCCAACACAGCCATAAATAAAATAAATAAATAAATAAAAATTAAAAAAAAAAAAAAAAAAACCTGGTCTGGTCCACTGGAGAGAGGTCTTGTGGAGTGAAAATAAAGGTGTTCCCATCAACAGCCAAAATGGACACCCCTTCATGTGACCCTTGTGTACATTCAGCCCAGCTGACCCTTAAGCTGAATACAGCCTGATGAGTGAGCCTACATTAAAACAGCGGTAGAAACAGCACAGAATCGTGAGAAATCATAAATCTTCACTATTTTCAGCCATTAAATTTGGGGTTGGTTTGTTTTGTGGGAACAGATAACTTACACACCAAAGAAGGTTGAATTTTACTAAAAAGAAGGAAGAAGAAAGGAAGACTCCATGCAACATGATGCTGCTAAGAACTGCTAAACCTCCCTTCATTTCCTGATACGCGCATTTTGATCAACCATTTGGATAACAAGGGACATCTGAATATGCATGCCTTGTTATATGAAGTATTCAATAGTTAATTCAGCATGCTATGTAAGGTGAAAATTCCAACAACTTGCTCTCCCCCATTTGGGTGATTATAGCTGTGGAGTAGGTGCTGGCAGTGTTCACTCAACATTTACTGAATCCTTAAATAAATGTTGAAGTCTTTACCATACTCTATTGGCTAGAAGCATTCACAAGTCTCACCCACATTCTGGGGGAGGGGATTATATAGGCTGACAGGTCATAAGCAGCAGAGGCAGGGATTATTGGGTCACTCAAGGTTCTGTCTGCCACAGTTGGAGAGAGTACGGACAATAATTCAGACAAATACTTATACACATATAAATACTAAGAGGAAAATTAAATCAGGAGTGGACGAGGCAAAATTAGAAAATAACAACAACAACAAACATGGTACCCAAGGAAGGCTGGTGGCATTTCAGGTAAGACCTGATATGAGGGCAAAAGTCATATGGATTCCTGGGAAAGAGCAGGCGAAGGTAAAATCAAGAGCAAAGGTACTGAGGCAGGGTATACTGAACATGTTTCTAGAACACTGCACATGCCTGGAATTGAGCAAGCAAGAAGGAAAGCAGTAGAAAATGTGGTCAGGGCACTAAGAGGACATCTACTTTTTCATTTGATAAAAGTAGAGTATCCTGGATGAGCCTGGCTAAATCAGGTAAAAATCCTTCAAAGAGGCCCTGAGCCCTTCCTGAAGAAGCGTTTCTCTTTGGGGTTTGATGAAGTAGACGGCCATGCGGAGGAAGCCCACGTGGCAGGGACCTGCGGGCGGCCTCTGGGACCTCAGGGCAGCCTCCAGTCAAAAGCCACAGAAAGTGGGGCCCTAAGTCATACAGCTGCAAGGAAATGAATTCTGTCAACAACCTGAGTGAGCTTGGAAGTGGATTTTTCCACAGGTAAGCCTCCAGATGAGAACACAATCTAGCGGATACCTGAAATGCAGCCTTTTGAGATCCCGAGCAGAGAGCAGAGTATAGAATGAAACTGTGTCTGACTTCCTGACCCATGGAAACTGTTAGACAGTAAATGTGTGTTGTTTTAAGCCACCAAATTTATGGTAATTTTTTACAGCAATCAAAAATTAATACACCGATTAAAATAGAGCTCACAAAGGGAAGGCTTTTGCTATGTTTTTGCTGGATCAGGCGTTCAGTAAGTGTTGAATAAACGTTTCTTTTTGCCACTTAGAGCATTAGGCAGGCTGGTTCTGTCTTCTGTGAGCATGTGTTTACCTCCTATTAGGACCCACTCTTTGGGCTGTTGTCACTAGGTTCATCTCATCACTCAAACAGTCCCTGGCCACCCCTGCTTCCAGACCTTTCACTGTAACCTCCTTTCAGTCAAGTGCTCTCCACCTTCCCCTCTGCTTGTTCAAATTCTACTCCCCTCTTGTGCACATCTTCAGCAAATATAAGTTGGTTCACCATTTAGCAGTGATGTGTTTCCATTTTAATGATTCAAGCAAAAACTGTAAGAATTTAGGGTTTTTCTGAGGTCTAAATTTATAGACATTGCATGTTCTTTTGGAATCAACTAATAAGCAGTTATTCTCAGGTTTTTGCTTTCATTGCTTTTAATGCCCTAGTTCTCAAAACATTGTTTTAAATACGTGTATGTAGTTTGTGTATGTAGTGTGTGTGTGAATACGGTATAGATAAGTGGATATAATTATTACTTACATGCCAGATATTATGGTAGGTTCTACAGACTATCCTCTTTACTCTTTTGAATATAAAAACAACTTCCATAAGTTTTTTATTCTCCTGTTTGTTGAGGGAACGAAGGTGTGGTTATTTTAGATAATCCCTCAAGGCCATACAACCAGTTGGCAGAGCTGGAGATGGCACTTAGATTTGTGTGACTTCAAAGCCAATGCTTTTTTCCAGTACCCTAAATTATCTCCTCAATTAAATAAAAAGTTATGTGAAACAAAATATACATAGTATCAAAATATATGCAAACAAGTATTTCCCATTATCTTATATACCTATATACTTATAAAAATATTTATTCATCTTCGACCTTGCTATCTTCTCTTTAAGTGTCTATCAGGTTAGACATGTTTAACATTACTGATGCAAGTTAAATCAATCACAAATTCATAGGTGATCTTAGAAAAAACAAATTGCACCTGAGCCAGCAGAAAAAAAAATGTGTTGCTTATGTGAGTGAGAAATGAGTGAATGAAACAGTGAGGTGATTGTTTTTCTGTCAAATTTCTTATACATAAAACAGCAAGTTTTTAAAAAGTATGTGACTCAGTCAAGATATTGATTGATCTATCCAAGAAGAAATGTACAAGGGCATGGACTAAGCATTTCATGCACTAGATAGACAACTATGCACTTGTATACCAGTAAATTTTATTTATAAATAGCAAGAGCACCACACCTTTACTTAATGTTCTTGTGGATCCAAGCTAAAGGGAATAAAACTTCCACATGGAAGTCACAGGATCAGATTCAAATTATACCTTGTATTTCTGACTCAGAATTGTAACTACCTAAGAGCTCTTTTATAATCTAAGTGAAAAATAATGTAAGGTCAATTTTCCAGTCTGTGTGTGCTTGTGTGTATGTGTTTTTAGCTGAATAGGTGTGGTCAGCAGTATGCTTGTTTAACGTAGGACTGTTTAACGTTGTCCTACATGCATAACGTAGGACTGTCATGCACACCTATGGAATTTGGCTTGCATAATAAAGCAATATAACAGACAACCTCCAACCAGCCTTCGAGATAAATAGAGAAGAGTCATAGGGCTACAAGCTGATGTTGGCAATACATACAACATTGATTTATAAAAGAAAGAGGATTAATTGCTTCAATGTCTCTGATTCTAATGATAGCTTCAAAGAAAAATGATGAGAACATTGTATCCTTGTAGGATAATCACTCCTAGTCAGTCAGTCCTAATTCATATTGAATGGAGTCACTGAGGCCATTCATTAGGTTTCTGTACAACTTGTGGGGTGCAAAGAACAGTTTTAGTAAAACTCTGATAAATGGCAAAGATTTACATAAAGTTCTAAGAAATAAAAATGTTAGGAAAACACAAATTTGAAATTCACAATTAGGAAACAAGATTTGGTAACTGGTTTTAATTTTTTAATTTTTGAACTTTAAAAAGAAGTGGAAAAAAGCCTATTTCACAGGTACAAATGTTGATAATAAAATACTTGCCCAGTCTTTACCATATAGTTGTTGACCTCTGGTCAGAGAAGACTTATTCAGATTTAACCTCAGAAATTCAGTGGTTAATAACAATAATATTTTAATAATGATAATAGTAGTACAAATACTTTTTATAACAACAATAATAGCAGTAATAATAGTAATATGAATAATGATAATTAAAATGTATCAAGTGCTTCCTATGTTCTTCCTTTGTGTCGTTTAATTTTTCCACCAAGCCATATGGAGTAGATATCATTATTATACCACTTTAAGGAAATGTTTTAGTGGCAAATCACAGGCAATATCTGCTCTTGAAGAACTGGCCATGTGTGTGCCTTTCTGGAAAGAATAGGTAAGCAGCTTGAAAGATTTGGCCATGGTCCTCCCTTCCTTGAATCATAAACCAAAGATAATTCAGAGGTAACTTATTCAAACTATTAGTCTTTTCAGAACACTTTGCAGCTAAATGGATAAGACCTTTTAGCTCTCCACATTTTTCAAGGTACTTTTATTACATTGCATCTGAAATTTCATCTAAACCCCTTGAGGTAGGTGAGTACTGCTATCAATACCTGGAAGAAAACATTGCTTAGTGATCAAGAGCTATGCTGTCAGACTGCCTTTGCTGTATCCTGACTTGTTTGCGTATTACCTATGTGAATTCAAACAAGTGATTCAACCTGTTACTCAGTTTTCCATTATGAAAATAGTAACCACATCATGAGTTTGATATGAAGACTAAACGGAATAATGCAGGTAAGTCTTTTAGAACATAGTATGAGCTCCATGCATATTAGCTCTCGTTAAACCTATTTTACAGGTGAACGACCTGAGGCAGAGTCCAATGTCCAAAAAAGTGAGTGTCAGGCTAAGAATTCATTACCATAACATTAAGTTCAACATTGCTGCTCCTTCCCAACCCCTATGTCAGTAGTTCCCAAACTTGACTTTTGGATCTCGTGGCAAGCCAAAAAATTATTTCAAGGGATCCTTAAGTTCATATAAAATAACAATAATAGCACCTAACATTTATTAAGCATGTACTATGTGTTAAGCACTGTACTAAATCTCTTACATAGATTATCTCACTTAATTCTCAAAACGCTATTTGATAGACATTATTAGTTTATCCCTTCACAGATGAGGAAGTTAAGGCCAAGAATATTTAAGCGATCAAATAACTGCCCAAGGACACACAGAAAGTAAGTTCCTGAGCCAGGAATCAAATTCAGACAATATGGCTTCAAAGCTCAAGTCCTAACATTCACTTTCACCTACTGACTAATTTAAGTAAACAGACAGCATTTCACCCCTAGAGTTCATCACCCTCAAAAGCTGGACACACTACACTGCCCTTCAGTATCCCACCATCAAAAACCCCAGTGTTTTTTGTAACTATACGTTTTCACGTTTGCAACACGGGCAACTTAAAGAACCTACATTCTCTCTTTGTTCTGGAGCATTTAAGATAAACTACCACAATATACCCAAGAGTAGGTTCATTAAATGGAATTACTCTCCTTCATGCCTCCAATTAGAATGCCTTCCCTCACATGCCTTTAGCATGTGAAAATGCTAAGTTTTTTTTATTTTTAAGGGGTTTTTTTTGCATTTATATTTCTAAACTTCATTAAACATGTACAGTTTATGCTTCTTTATTTTGATTTTAGGTTGTAACCTCAAGAAACAAAATATATGTAGACATATTAACTTTATTTAATGCCTATTTAAATATATATGTTAGATTAGATGATATCCAAGATACTGGTACTAAGATTTAATACTTCATTTTTTTAATTTAGATTTTTTAAAAATTGGAAATATATTTACATGGTTCAGAAATTTTAAGGTACCAAAAAATATTAACTTAATGAAGAATCTTCCCCCTATTCCTTTCTTCTAGTCACACAATTCACTTTCCCACAGGCAACCATGTGTAAGGATCTTGTTTATATTTCTTGATACATTTACATGCATGTAAAAACATTTGTACATTTATATGCATATAACTCCCCTTCTTCATTTTTATACTTATATGCCTTGTATGGTAGCATACTTCACAGATTCTCCTGTTTCATGTTTTATTCTTTCTTTCTCTTTTCCCCTCTCTCTCTCTGTTTAATATATACACACATGATGCAGCAAGCTCAAATATATATGTATTTTTTATAAATGCTCCATACTGGTATTAAAAACTTTGATCTTTCCATTGGTAAATGCATATTCTACTTTATGAGTGAACCACAAAATTTAAGCAGTTCCCTATTAATGGCTATTAGGTTGTTTTCAGTCATTCCATTACAAATGACTAATTTTGCATATACATCAATTTGCACACGTGTGAGCGTATCATTTGTGTAGCACAAATTCCTTGGAGTGGAATCCTGGGTCAAAGGGTATGAGTATTTGTAATTTGATAAATATCACTGAATTGTCTTCCAAAGAGTCTGTCCCAACTTATAATTATTACTCAATTATGAAAGTGTCTCTTTCAGTTTTCTCTCCAGTTAACACTGGAGAGAATATTAGCATTTATGTTTCATGCTTAAATAAGGTTACACAATGCACATTCCGAGGATGTTGGCAGGTTGCTCAGCACCAAAGTTAAACAATATAACCCTTGATTTAAAAGAATAAAACCATATCCATGAAAACATTAGTGATGAGAATTATGTTTTTTAATCTTTATCTAAGATTCAAAATCATAAATATGAATCCAAAAGTTCAGTGTTCTTGGAAGATAAGTTTTAATCCTAACAGGTCAAATTAAACATATTTTTCAGTTGTAGAAAAATCTCAATTATAATGATTTTATTTCTATAGAATTATTAACTCTCGCAAGTAATTAACAAAACATCCTAGTCACAATTTTCACTTTAACAGCCTAAAAAGAAAAATCTCAAATGGCAGAGTCTCTGCCAAGAACTTTTTGTAAAGTCACTTCTACCACTTGTTGAGAAACAACTACATGGCCTACTTTCTTTATAAACATCATGCAATGCAATTTGTCCAACCACTTTATGAAGGTTAATAGTATCGATCCAAATTTAGAGACCAAAAAACTGAGACTCAACAATATTAACCAGCTCAAGGTGACACAACAAATAAGTACTGGCAAGTAAGTGAATGGGTAAAAATTTCCCACAAATACTACTCACAAAATAAATAGACAAAAACATTGTTGAATGAATGAATTAAATATGCAACAGATGTTTAATCCTGCTATAGCTACCTAAAGCAAATATCTTACCTCAAAAGCAAATGACAAAGAAGGGATGAAAGGCTTCAGATGACCCAATCTACACAGCATTAGGAACACCAAGCAACGGAAAGTTTCCAGAACAGCTGCCTTAGGTCTGAAATAAAATGTCATTTACATGCATTAGCTTTAAATATGCTCTTTATTACCTGGTATAATTAATAGAGTGATACACATTTATATTAATTTTCAAGAAACACATAGTATTTTAATATATTTGAGGAGCATGTGCCTCTGAAGCTGCTTGAAAACAGGCATTAAACTAAGACACAAAATGTACCTTTTTAAAGAAAATCTATTCTTTATCAATGTATTGCTCAGTTTGAGAATTGCTGAATTAGGGTGAAACATTTTCAACTAATAAATAAAATATTAGACAACTAAATTTCTAGGGTTTCAAGACTAGACTCCCCTCACTCACCCAATACCTTCAAACTTCATTCATTTAATAAATGACTTCTTAGGAGGACTGACATAGTTAACGACAGTACTCTAAAATAATGAACGCTCAAATTATGAAATATTGGGAACATGACAACGTGTAGTTAAGTCTAACATGATAGGCAGCATAGATCTTTATTAATTATTTTGTGATGAATATTTTCATTATATATAGTATTCTCGAAATTCAAACTCTAACACATAAAATAGGTATATGTATTTAAAATGGAGTTGAGGGTCACACAGATAGGCATTTATAAATTGCCTTACAATAATAGGAATGAACAACTACTTTATCCGATTAAAATAGACTTCATATGATAGTCAACCAACATTTATTGTATAATTAAATATTTTCATAAAAGACAAATGGTATTTTTATGAAAGGTGAATTTTTCTAATAAAATATTATTGAATTAATGTCATAATAAAACTATATTTTATTTAGTTAATTTAGAATATAGAGGTAAAGAAAAAAGTATAAAAAAATCTAAAATAGTGTATTTATTAAGCTTAAAAAATTCTTCTGCCATCAATTATGACATGTTGCGCACTTCCCTGGTGGCGCAGCTGTTAAGAATCCACCTGCCAATGCAGGGGACACGGGTTCAAGCCCTGGTCCAGGAAGATCCCACATACCACGGAGCAACTAAGCCAGTGTGCCACAACTACTGAGCCTGCGCTCTAAAGCCCACGGGCCACAACTACTGAGCCCACGTGCCACAACTACTGAAGCCCACGCACCCAGAGCCCGTGCTCCGCAACAAAAGAGAAGCCACCACAATGAGAAGCCCGCTCACCACACCGAAGAGTGGCCCCCGCTCACCACAACTAGAGAAAAGCCTGCGCGCAGCAATGAAGACCCAACACAGTCCAAAATAAGTAAATAATTTAATAAAATTAAAAAAAAATTATGACATGTTGTTTCTATAAAATTGAATATAACATTTTTGTGCAAAAAAAGACAACACATTTTTACCAAATAATTTAAACTCAGTTAAAACAGGGTGACAGTTCATGATTCATTTGCATCCAAGTAATGTGATTTTTGTGTATGTGAAAAAAAAATTAAGAAAATTTTTCCCTTGTAAAATAATCTTATTTCATTACTGTAAACTATTATTTTTTAAATTGATATTTGGGTAATTTTCAGTGATAAAACAGAAAATAAAATTTCTAATTTAAAACACATTTATTTTTATTAATTCTGTTTTATCGTTTACTGTTTAACTTTATATTGTGAAATGAAACATACATGGGGAGAAGTACACAAAACAGAAATATGCAGCTCAATGATTTTCAACAAATAAACAACCATATAACCACCACTCAATAGTAGCCCCCCCAAAGACATCTCACCTCCTCCATACTTCCACCCTCCCTCTGTTGCAAAAAGAATCACAACCTGTTAGTTTATCATTTATGGTAATCATACCATTTCTTGCTCTCTTTTACTTATATGTTTATTGCTTTAGCATAAATTTCTAAAAACTGTTCTTTACTCTTATCTTTTTTTTTACTTTTTGTAAATGAAATTATATTGTGTGCACCTTTTTGTATTTAGCATCTTTCAATCAGTGTTGTTAGTGAGATACATCTACGATTCTGCATGCAGCAGTAGCTCATTCTTCACTCGTGCATTATTCCATTGTGTGAACAGACGAATATTCATGCATCCATTCACCTTGTGAAGGACATTTGGATTGTTGGCCACATTTGTTTATTAGGAACAATGCTTTCTGAACACTCTTTCACGTGATTTTTTGGTGCATTGTTAGTATATATCTGGAATTGAATGGCTGGGTTATAGGGTATGTGTATATATATATATAAATATACACACACACATATATTCAAATTTAGTAAAATTCTCAAACAGTTTTGCAAATTAGGTATCACAATATAAACTGCCTCCTTTAGGGTGTGAGCGTTCCAACAGGTGGTATTGTCAATTCTTTTGATTTTAGCCATTTGTGATACAAGGTCTTTGTTGCTTATAAAAATTGGCAAATACCACCTCCTACCTGAAAATTTTACTTTTGTACTGTCTTAATAAGGGTTAATTTTTGAAGAACTGACTTCCGTAATATTATTCTAAACTAATTCATCAATTTTATCTATGTGATTAGGGATTTCTGTGGACCATTTAATATTTTTACCTACTCCAAGGTTATAGAGATATGTTACTATACTATCTGCTAGAATCTGTACTGGCTTTCCTCTCACTTTTAAATCTGCAATCCCCTGACCCCAGAATTAATTTTTTATGGTGTGAAATATTTGTCAAGTTTATTTTTCTTATTCCTATGTGGAAATCCAGTTTTTCTAAGACCATTTATTGAAAAGATAGCATTTTTCCCGTAGCTCTGCAGGGACACCTTTGTCACAAATCAAGTCCATATATATGCATAGATCTGTTTCTAGGTTCTCTGTTCTAATCTTTGTGCCAATAAAACATGTCTAATTACTGTAGCTTTATAATAAATCTTGATAGCCAGTAGCTCAACTCCTGCCATTGTAAAAAAATCTCAAGATTGTGCTGGCTATTATTGGGCCTTTGCATTTTCATATACATGTATTTTAGAAAGAGCCTTCTTTGTCAAATTCCACAAAGAAGAGACCTTTTATAATTTTAATTCAAATCGCACTGAATATGTAAATCAATTGCTGAAATTGTAATCTTTACAATATTGAGGATTCTAATTTATGAATATAGTTATCTCTCCAATTTTAAAAATTCTTTATTTTTCACAGTATTTCAATAGTTCTATAGTGTAGTTTAGAGATTTTGCACTCATTTTTTTAGGATTGGTTTTTCTTGGTATTTGATATATTTGATGCTATTGCATAAAGTTTTACATTTCCTAGTACATAAAAATATAGTTGATGATGATTTCTTTAAAACTTTTCTGAAATTCATCCATTAATTTGAATAAATCCCCTATAGATTCCTTAGATTTTCTAATTAATTCACTAATTAGATTTTAGATTAATTAACATAAATTAATTTTCTAATTAATTTATTAATTCCTTTCAAATCCTTATGGCTTTTCTTTCTTTCTCTTTCCTTTCTCCACTGACAGTTTCCAGCCCAGTGTTAAATAACGAGTATATCTAACTGCTTCTCAGTTTCAAAGGAAAATTTTCAACATTTCACTATCAAATGTGAAGCTTGCTATAGAAATTTGATTAAATAGTTTTTACTTCACCTACATTTTTGCTGGATATAGAATTACAGGTTAGCAGTAATTTTCTTTCAGCACTTTAAAAATATCAATAAGGCCAGAGGCAGGGGAGACTTTATATAAATATATACAATAAGAATAACTTAATGTATCATAGGATATATTGTGATAAAATCAATAGCTTGCTTATTTGGCCTATTTATTTGTATCCATGGAAACAACAAAATCTTCATTAAAAACGTAAAACTATGCTATTGTTATTGGCTGACTGATAATTTTACTACGTATATGGAACCAACAGAATTGTGATCTTTAAAATGTGATCCTGATTCTTTGGATCTGGGTAATTATTTCAGATTATCTTGTGACTCAGTTTTTCATTTTCTCTTCTTATGGCTTAGTATGTATTTTATTTCTAGTATAGAAAAGTAGGGATGGATGGAAAGCCAAACAAGTTAAATGATAAAATAAACACAATTTTTAAACTATAGAAGGAAATAAGTTTAAAACTCTATACACCGTTTACACATGACTATGTGAAGTGTGCCAGCCGCATCACTCTACCAAATGTTTATAGCGAAGGCATATTGTACACAGTTCCATTAACCATTTGGACCTGGATCTTGATGAAACTTCAGAATCTACTGATATTCCAGAGCAGCTATTAAGCATTTCTTAGGAAAGTGACATGATATTCAATATAGATTAAATGCATGTTTACTGGACTTTTACATTTAAAATTTCCTGAAAGTAATCTGGCTATTGGTTACCTACTTGAAAAACAATTACACTACAACGATGATAAGATTTCAAGAATGACTGAGCTTTTTTGCCATTTTTCACAGTTATATGTAAATTCTATAATATGTGAATTCTGGAGTCATATTGCTTGGGTTTGTGTTCTGTTCTATCTCTTACTGTTCTTCTGTCTGACTTTCATAACCTGTCAAATGGAGTTCATAGTAATTCTTATCTTAAAGTGTTGCAAGAAATAATTAAGCATTCTGTGGCACATATTAAGTACATAAGTATTGGTATTAGTATTAATTTTAATGATTGATAAATACTAAGCAATAACAAGTGGGTATTTTGCTATATACCTTCAGCCATAAAAGCAATTTAAAATTGTTCAAGTGAATGTATTTTCTGGCCAGAGTAGTATTTAAAACTGGAATCATTAAATACTATGCTGTGTGAGGGTAAAGGCCATAAACTTTAAATATGCAGTTGGCCCTCCATATTCATGGGTTCTGCAACTCAGATTCAACCAACTGCAGATGAAAAAATATTTTTAAAGAATTCCAGAAAGTTCCAAAAAGTAAAACTTGAATTTCCCACTGCCAGCAACTATTTACATAGCATTTATATTGTATTTACAACTATTTACATAGCACATACATTGCATTAGGTATTATAAATAATCTAGATAGATGATTTAAATTTACGGGAGCATGTGCATAGGTTCTGTGCAAATACTATGGCATTTTACATAAGGGACTTGAGCATCTGCAGATTTTGGTATGGGGGTGGGCGGGGCTAGGTCCTGGAACCAATCTCTTGCCGATACCGAGAGACAACTATACATACACTTAGGTGTAGATTATGAACTGTTCAATAGCAAAGGAAAAATAAATAATTTTTAGATTTTATTAACTACTCAGAGTTATACTCTATGTTTTGCTGACTTAATCATTATATTTTATAAGTTTTCTTAATATACTTGAAAAACCTAAGTTTCATTTAAAGGGCTTAGATTTAAAATGGACCTTTGATTTAAAAACAGACAAACCACTACTCTGTCTCATTTAAAATGAAGGTGTGAATTTGTAGTTTCAACTTTATTTTTTTAATAACAAATGTTTGCTGAATTTCAAACTTCCACATATATTTTTAAAACCACATTATAAAGTTACAAAAATAGAAGAATTTCACTTCTTACCTTTGATCCAGAAGAAATCCAATGGAGGTCAAGGTCAGGATAATGAAGCAAGCCCTCAGAAGGAGAGTGACCTGTGATAGTGCCTGTCAAACAATCACAGAGACCAATGGATCTTTAGGTGAGTCATCCAAAGGAGCATCAGAATTTAAAGCTGACAAGAATAACAGACTCAGTTTTATTTTATGTTATACCATTTGTTACTGACATTTTCCAAGAAGGCTGAATATGCAGAGAACATTTTGGTTTTCCTAATGTCGTTTAGTTATCTTGTTGGACGCCTGGAGAATGAATTAGACAATTCTAATGATATTTTGCTTAAAGTGTTCTTTCTAATAATTCTCCTTTAAAGTTTTGGCTTTTGTCATTCTTTGAAACACGCCTCCACATATGGAGAAATCACTTACATTTTTATGAATAAGTACCACATTTCAATGGTTATTTTTAATATCACCAATTCTTCGTGGTTTCAAACCCAAAAGTGTCTTTAATAAAGAAAATATTTAAAGGAGAATGTGTTTATGAGTGCAAACACATACATGAAAGAAATTACACACATCCACTCACATTCTTATTTGATGAAATCTGTATGTTCCTCTGTACATGTCAAGGGTCCTTTTTTGAATTAGTAACAAAAACCACATATTTCTCTGTTATAATTATAAATTAATTATGCATTTTGCTTACATGTAAAAATTTAATAATGATGTTTATTGAGCATCTACTATTTTATAGCTTCCATGCTATGTGTTTCACACATGCTAATTCTTTTCATATTCCCAACAAACTTGCAGAGTAGGTATCATCATATATGCTTCATATATGAAAAAACAAAGCTGGAATCAAAAGATGAAGTAACTTTTCCATCATCGCACAGAAGTAAATGATGCCTCTGAAATTCAAAAACAGACCTACCTGACCCTTAAGTGTGACAATGGTAGAACACATATGAGCAACAAACTTAAAGGAGGCAGAAGCAGAGATCTATACTGAAGTTACATAGCTCATGTTAGGGCCAGATGGTTACCACTTCAGACTGAGAGTGGATCACTAAAAGCAAGGAGTTGGATGCACAGCTAATGGACGATTTCCCTTATCACTCATGGTATTTATGTTTCACCTTTATGAGAACACCAAAGGTTGTTTTATGTTGGCTAAAATAGTGATTAAACGCTCTCTTTTTTCTTCTTCCTGAAATAACTAGAGGTAATTTCAAGTCATTATTAACTAATATACATACCTACAACTAAGTAGCATCTGTCCAAAGTTACAAACAAAAGTTACCAATTGCAATTGCTGCTCACATCCAATATCTCAGTTCCATATCATCTTCTAAATCAGCGCTGTCTCTCATGGCCAACTTTTAACACCTCCCTAGTTACTTTCTAAATGCCTACAATGGCACCCAGAATTGCCAAGGGGCTTTAACCCTCCGGGGCAATAGTTTAGTAGAAGAGTATTTTTGAGTGGTCAAAAAACCGAATAAAAAGTGTCAGAATGTTTAGGAATATGGAGACAGTGCTGGATATCAGATATAGGATGGGGAGTTCAGTGAACTCCAGAACGTTTGAGTGGAGAGCAGGAGAGTACTATTTGGGTATGTGGAATTCCACGGTGGCTGCTTTGGGACAGTAAAGCAGAAAAACAAAAACAAAAAACAAAACAAAACAAAAAACACACCAGAAAAATATTTTCTTGGTGGTAGAAGTAACTAGGTGTGCTTGAGTAGATTAATGTTTGCTTAGGGGAACTATTTTGTCTCTAAAGAAAAATGCTTCTTACACCATTATTGCTTCTTTTTGATCTCTTAGGGAAAAATTCATAAGGAAGGGAGAAATGATTTGTGCCCCAAACCTATAGCATGATTTTAAATACTCTATAAGAATGCAGCATTTGAAATTATTTGAACCTATTAGCCATGTAACCAGTCAAATTGTTCAGCATTTCTAAGTCTCTCTTATGTGTTCAGTACATCTGAAATAAAATATGAGTTTGGCAAAGACTATAATAAAGTACTTAGAAGAGTGCTTGGCATAAAGTAAGAAGTCAGTTAGTGATATGATGATTATCATTGTTATTATAGTCAGCCTATACTAATTTTCTAAATGGCTCTTAGGCTAATCTTAATTAATTACAATAAGTTAAGGAAGCACAAGTAAAAGGTTTATTAGCTCTTTCAAATATCAGGAAATTCAGAGACAGGACAAAATATATTTTTTGTTTTGCTTAGGGAATTTATGATCCCTGGACCAAAAAAGAATAAAGAACTCTCTCCACAAATTGCTTCCTGGCTAATGGTGTCTGAGTGAAAACCAACTTAATACAGCTATCTGGCTGCCTAGTGAAGCTTCTACTTGGCTATGACACATCTGAAACTTAGCCTGCCTAAAACCCTGTATTTGATTTCCTTCTCCACACCACACGCTCCCCACTTCTCTTCGTTTTAGGGATGGCACCCACAGTTTTTCATCTGCTCAAGCCAAAAACCCATAACTCATCCTTGACTCTTTCTCTCACTATCTACTTCTAATACATCAGCACTATATTTGAAATACATCCAGAATAAAGATATTTGCTACAAACAGCACACAGAAAAAATACCATGTTTCACCCCCAACATTATCTCTACTATATTAAAATACCCTCCTAACTGGTCTCTCTGATTCTAAATTGTGTGTCCACCTAACCTGGCTTCCCTCCCCTGGTATGTAGCCAGAGCTATCTCTTTAAAACTAAGTCATATTATATCATTCTTATATTCTAAATCCCCCAGGAGCTTGAAATCTCAGTAAGAATAAAGCTCAGAGTCCTCACTCTGGCCTCTACACAACATATCCCCTATTATCATATAATTCCTGAATCATTTCTGTCTTTCATTCTTATGCTACATCAGAAATTTTGCTCTTCCTTGAATATGACAAACATCCTTCCCACTCAAATCTGTTTCATCTACTGTCTCTTAGGCTTGAAATGACTTCCCACAGTGATCCTTATGGTTTATTCCTTCATTTCATTCAGGTAACTACTGCATGTCCTTGTTCATCCTGTATAAAATAGTACTTCTCCACAATGCTCTATAACCTTATTCTGTTGTATTTTCCTCCTTACAACTTATCACGCCCATACACTTATACATTTGTTTGTTTGTTCATTCTCTAGCTGTTTGTTGTCTGTCTTCTCTCACTCCCTAAGAGAGGTTTTATCTTTTTATTCACTATTATATCCCAAGTGCCTAGAACACTGCCTAGCACATAGTCAGTAGCTAATATGGTTTTTGAATGACTGACCGAATGATTGAATTATTTTACATTTGTTTTTATTATTCATACCTTTCATATAATTCTAATTGGCTTAATAAATAATTTAATATTACAACATTAATATTTAATTTAATAGCAATATTTTAGTCCTTAAAATTAAAATTATAATTATTTAATAATTCAATATTAATATACTAAATGCTTGTGTTAAATATTTAAAACATTAAATACTTTAATATTTCTATGTTTAATTTCTTAAAGAACAAAACTGTCCTAAAACTGTTTGAGTTTAAAGGAAGCTAAGATTACCAGAAGAAGAAATCCAATATTGAACACATGCTTCCCTTAGAGAGTCCATTTTCCTATGAAACTCTTTTTTCCATATTGTATCCTTTGATAGGCTAATCAGTTGATCTTCTCTGATTTCTACACATTCATTCCATGGATATGTATTGAGCATTTGCTAGGAACTGTGGTAAATAGGAGTTTAAGAGAGTGAGCAAGAAAGACAAAATCCCTGCCTAAAAATCACACTACTTTAATCCCGCTGGTAGGACCATAGGCCAGCTACACTAGAGCAAAAAGGAGGGAAAAATAGAATAGACTTTATAGACTTTGACCACTGTAAATACTTAGCCTCCTGTGTTTTAAACAAGATGTGAAATGACATGAAGCTTGTTAATTTTTTATAACACTACAATTTCATTTTTCTTTGGGTTTACTACCATTTTACACCATTCACTGCTAGTATATCTTTCATGTAAGATATTGCTGTCCTAAAGTGCTAAAATGGAATTATTCTAAATTAGGCTTTGAATATATTATGTCTTCATCACAAAAAATGAGAAAGTCCATAACTATAAAAAGCTTATGGGGGCTTCCCTGGTGGCGCAGTGGTTGAGAATCTGCCTGCCAATGCAGGGGACACGGGTTCGAGCCCTGGTCTGGGAATATCCCACATGCCGCAGAGCAACTGGGCCCGTGAGCCACAATTACTGAGCCTGCGCGTCTGAAGCCTGTGCTCCGCAACAAGAGAGGCCGCGATAGTGAGAGGCCCGTGCACCGCGATGAAGAGTGACCCCCACTTGCCACAACTAGAGAAAGCCCTCGCACAGAAACGAAGACCCAACACAGCCAGAAATAAAATAAATAAATAAATAAATAATTCCCATTTAAAAAAAAAAAGCTTATGAAGCAAGGAATTAATTTTCCTCCTTTAAAATTGTCTTTCAAATCCCAAGCAGTTTGGTAGCTCTTATTTCTATAGGTTTCTCAGTGCAGGAATTGCTGTGCAGATTTTTATGCTTGAAAAAAGCAAACATCCCTGCAACTTTAAGTAGATGAGAAAAAATACTCATGAGGCAACGTTAACTACATAGGAACTCAAAAATTACAATTACGTGTTTGATGCAATGTTGCTTAAACAATTAATGAAGGTGTGAGAGTCCTTCCTTTGCCCACATAGGGTATATAAAGAAGAAAGCCTTTTTCTTCTTCAATGGGGATATCACCCTCTTACTATTCCACAGAAAAATTCTGGTGATCAACATAATTACCTTTCATGTTTTCCCACCCGACAAATCTCACAAAGGGAAATATCAGCCCCATACACTATGTCCTAAAATAATAGTAAGCGTCTATATACATTCTTTTTTTAAGAACTTTGTGTATTGTCAGAGGTAATTTGATAATATTTTCCATAGTCTTATTCTAAGGATTTAGAAATGAAAATGTCTTGATTTTATTATATCAGGGTTGTGCATTTTTAGGAGTTTCTGAAAAGATCTACTAAAGTCATTATTTTGACTCAAAATGTTCATCTTCCCAAACATCTGTAAAATAAGGTCGAAAATTTCCTAATACTTAAATGTCTGTAACCTCTGATGTGAAGGCAGAAAATTTGGTTTGGGGCACACTTGCTCTGCTACCTCATCATGCCCGTGACTCTGATGGCTCCTTTTAGATACCTTGAGCTGAAACCTAAGTCTTGAAGATGCTTCCCAGTATTACAACATAGGCACAGGAACAGAACTCAAGGTGATATCATCAAGCAATTTGTAATTCTATATGGATCTCAAGAATCTATATGAAATAAGATCCTGTTTTTAAAAATATATATATCAATATTGACTATATTGTTTTTTTCAATATTTTCAGAACGTTTGGTTACTGTTGAAGCATACATAATATGATTAGAATGAACATTTTCTATAATTTCAAACAAGAAGCAAACTAAATAATCAAAGGTGAAAATATATTGCCTAAAATGTATAACAAATATATAGTTCAGAAGCACTGAATTGGTATGGAATAGTGAGTTTCTACAAAAATGTGTAAGAAATAAAAGCAAAAAATTTTATTTTAAAAACTTTAAGTAACGTAACTTGAAGAATAGTTATGTTGTAGTCATATTTCAAGCTATGATTCCACTCTGTTAATAATGAATGTGCACCCAACTAAATAGAGAAACAAGGACTGATTTTCCCTCCCACTTGAAAACAAAACAAAACAAAGCAAAACAACATATCTGAAACAATTGTTTTCAAGACCCTGGACACCAGGCAACAAAGGTCAGTGATCCCAGGGAAACGGGATACAAATGACATGACCCCTCACTATTGCTCCAGGTTACTACCTTGAGAGAGTTTCTATGCTGCTGCACAGAGGGAACTCAGAGGGGCCTGGTAGACTCCCTGATTTGAGGAGATGGAGCTGGGATTTGGGAGAAGCCAAGGAGGCTATTGTTTGGAAGAGAGTACCAAAGAGGAGAGAGCTGCATAGACAGAACTCTATTCATCTGCAGGGGGTGCCCATCAAGTCTCGTATATCAGCTCATGCATGTGAGGAGACTATCAAAGGTTAGAAAAGGACTATAGCTTGCAATGCCCAGAGCTCACAACAGGGCCAGCTAGAGTACCAGTTCCCATCAGCCAGAATGGACAGCCTCATGATTCACTGGGCATTGGGTAGAGAACACTGAAGGGTCTTGCCTCAGTATCGGGTAGCTATGAGTGCAAGACTGAGAAACAACAGCAATGAAAGGTCTTATGACATTTGCTTAAGAAGATATACATGTTGACATAACATCATCCTTGGAGTGTCAGTAGAACTATTTCAGGGGTCATTGGAGCATCTCTAAATTACCAGTATTTGTCTCAACATCTCACTGAACTCAGTATACCAACTTTCTCTGTACTCTTTATAGGATACTTTTATTTTTTCACTAAGAAACAACTAGAAATATAAGCTATACACCTTTCAGTTATATCCCAGAATACAAAAGATAAAAGGGACTTTAAAAGACAGTCTCAGAGAGACAAACTGCTTTTTCGTGAGAATGACTTTTAATAAAGAAATAAGATGCTCAAAATCTGTTCATTGACATATATACAATGGAATATTACTCAGCCATAAAAAGGAATGAAATTGAGTTATTTGTAATGAGGTGGATGGACCTAGAGTCTTCACAGAGTGAAGTAAGTCAGAAAGAGAAAAACAAATACCGTATGCTAATGCACATATATGGAAACTAAAAATTTGGTACTGATGAACCTAGTGGCAGGGGAAGAATAAAGACGCAGATGTAGAGAATGGACTTGAGGACACAGGGGGGAAGGGGAAGCTAGGACAAAGTGGGAGAGTAGCATGGACATATATACACTACCAAATGTAAAATAGATAGCTAGTGGGAAGCAGCCACATAGCACAGCGAGATCAGCTTGATGCTTTGTGATGACCTAGAGGGGTGGGATAGGGAGGGTGGGAGGGAGGCTCCAGAGGGAGGGGATATGGGAATATATGTATACTTATAGCTGATTCACTTTGCTGTACAACAGAAACTAACACAACATTGCAAAACAATTACACTCCAATAAGAATATTAAAGAAAAAACTGTGCATTGAGATTTGAGTTTCCAAAGCTGAATTAAAGTATCTAATTTTTACATATTTCTAATAAGTCAAAATGAGATCTTAATTCAAATTATAAGCAGTTCATGGTTGGTTGTATTTATTATATGACAGCTTTTAAAAGAGCTGCCCGATGCTAAACAAATTTTGAGACAGTACTAATAGTATGAAGATATATTTAATTTCACAGTTAATATTTCATTATTTGATGCAAAAGGCATTTTTAAATGCTCAATTTCCCACTTTATTATATTTCAATATAGTGGACAAAAATAGATTTTTCACAGGAATTCACAATGATCACTTTTCTAAGTTCCCAAAGTCTATGCTTATTAGACAGGTAGCTTTGGTTAATATCCTTCCTTTACTAATACACATTTATTACATTCATTTCATGGATTTAAATTATAATTGATGCTCAATTTAGCTCACATTTCTTTTTTCATATTACTTCAGTTACCACCTAAGAACTTTAGGAAATTAAATTAAATCCCAGTGGGCTGCACTGGAAGAAAACAGTATGTGCTGAATATTGACTTGAGAGGTTTCATGTAGGACCTAAGTTAGATCTAATTTGTGCAAGCGACACTCTCTGTTATGACAGTACCACTAAATATACTGATTTTTTTCTAAGGGTCTGTTAAAACGTGTCAATATGAAAGCACTGGTTACAAAATTTTAGTGCCCATAATGTTTTACAGAGTACAGCAACCAGGGGAATTTAAGACTCTAAAAACCTGTTTCCAAATTTATATTGGATATTCTCAGATGCCTCATATTGAAATATATCACCAAATAATCTGGGTTAGACATATCTACAGTAACTTTATTATACATTCTATTATAAGACCCTGTTAAATATTCAAACTGTTTTGAGTGTGTCTATTATTGAAAAGGATAGCATTGCCTTTACAGTTTTACTTTGGAAACATGCTAGTGCGTCCATATTTCCATTTCAAACCCGTATTCATGATATCACCCCATGAGGTGGACCCTGGCAGCTGAGGAATTGATTTCCCAAGCATTATTAAACTAAAATCAACATAAAAGACTGTGGGTCATATCACTAAATGAAACACTATATATTTAAATGTATACACTGCAAGTTTCAGTAAGAAAGAAGTGTGCATTTTCCACCTTCTTGGTGGCCATCAAATTGCTATTTTGACTCCCAAAGTTATTTATACAGAACTTGCACACATTAAACAAGTAAGTATTTATCTACTCTGGTATACGCATAAACAGAAAAGGCTGTGGGACTACAGCAGGGTCCACAATTACACGTCAGCCACAACTTTTCTATGTGATTATTGGCTACAGTGAATCTGTAAAAAAAATATTGCTGTTGGATTTTAATGTCTTCAGATGCTTTTAAACATCCCTGAGACTAGAAAGGCACTATAGAATTTTGCAAATAAGCAACCTTTTTTCCTAGTTGCACAGCATGTTTTTAGCAAAGAAAAACATGTGTGGGAAACAAGCAAATGCACTTTTCAAAATTAATTTGTGTCAGGGATGAAGCTGTCTCCAACTCTAATTTCAATTTGAAAAGGATTTCATCACTTGATATTTCTTTTTGTCGACATATCTACATGAGTTTCTCATATAGTTTTTTTTACGACAGTGGAAAAATCTTGTGAAAACCATTCTATGAGTTACATATTTTAACATACACCCTGTCTGGCTACATTTTAACCCAAGAAGCACTCACACATGCCTAGACCTTCAAATTCTCTTGGTGAGCTTAATATTAAGGCCTCTATTTCAAAATCAAAATGGGTAAATTTTCATTTTTATGAATTAGGTTAATTTATTTTGAGACTGTATTTAGTACAGCTAAAAAAAATTCAATAATGCAAACTGTACTCAGTATTGATCAGTATATCAAGAGTTAGATATTTAGATGTAGATGATGTAGCTTTTCTTCTGGTGTTATTCAATTATCTAAACTCTATTAACGCAGGCATATTTTAATCATAACTTATGTGAACAAATTAAAATAAAGTAGTTTAACAAAGTAATCAGTGATGGGTTAATTATGTAATACTTGAAGACATGATTATGAGACCTTAGGTTAAGCAATTAATAAGTCTAACCATTATGGTAGTCTGACATCTGCTTGTGCACTGCTAAGAGTGATGTAATCCATGCTGCTTTTAAGAAAGCTTTGCTCCTGAAAGCAATTCTTGGGTTCAAATTTTGTCTCTTTTGAAGCTAAAGGCAAATGAACCTGCTACAATTTGGAATTGGTTACATTAGTTGTAGTACATGTATGAACCAGCAAATAATAAGCCATTATATATTCTTCCATGACGTTTTCAAAGCATTTCTGGTCACATCATATCCTATTTCTTTTTTTCAGTCCACAAAATGGAAACCAGAATTTAAATCACTGTTTTCTCCTATAATCAGGAACGAGTTTTTCTGTAGTTTTAAAAAAAAACATTGTACGTGGGCAGAGAGCACACGTGAACTTGTCTAGTGTCCAAAATTGGAGTCACTATGTGTAGCAATTTGGGGTTATTAATTTTAAATGCTAAAAACACAAATACATATGGACAATACCAATCGTTAAAGTCTTCAAATGATGTTTAAAATTGAAATGGCTTTCTTCAATATATTATCCAATAGTCTCTGTAAACATCTTGTAAACCTATTTTATTTAGTAGGACACATTGTGACATACACTGCTATTTGCCCAACCAGAAAATATCCCCTGTATCTTCTATACTAATACTATGCTGATTTTGTCCAGGTATAAGAAAGGGATGTACTCAGAGGCAAAGTGAACCCTTTATCCCCAGGGCATGAATTATGTTTGGTATAATTCATTCATGGTTAATTCATGAACTAGTGTTATTGTTTCTGTGTGGGCATGTGAATCAGTCCTGAACAATGAGACATGAAAGGACATTTGCTGGGAAATACTCTGGGACATTTTTCCCCTCCTTCTTAAGTGAGATTTACAAGATGCTCTAGGAGAACTGAACTTGCTGCCTTTGGTCACAGTGTGAGGACATGATGCCTTGAGTTGCTGTAATTATGATGATGAAAGCCCAGAGAACTGTAGAGAAGCCTTTTTGGAAACTCTACATGTTTGAAGTGCTGAACTAATCAATCCTGGAAATACTGACCTCTGAATTTTCAGTTATACTTAAGCCACATTTAATTGGATAATCTGTTTCTTAGAACAGAAGATATCTAATGGACACTCATATCATAGATACTTTAAAATGATACCCTACAGGAAGGTTTATTATGTTACTATACATTTATAAGTGTTAAAAGAATATTTTTGGAAAACAAGTTGAAATCACATAGTATTTAGGAGTGAGAAGGATTCACATAGATCTAACATTTGTTATTTTTGCCTACTTGAGTCTATTTCCTTTTTTCTATAAACTATCATCTCAATATGTCTTTCAAGCCTTCCTATCACTGGCCCTGTCCTCCCATTGATAGATTAAATGGTCTGTGATCCAGGCCTGATCACATTGATGGGTTCGGTGATACCCAGATGAACCCACCCATAACATCAGACTCCAGCTTGGAACTTTCACTTCTGGAGTTCCTTGTGTGGAAGTATCTAAAGCTAGAGCTGCTGGTAACCATCTTGCTACCATGAAGGTTGAGAGCTTGTAGGAGAATCTGCTTTGAGAAATGCATAACTGCAGAAAAGAATGAGAAGATTCCTGATGAAGTTACTTGACTCACTGGATCCAGCACTGTCTAAAGAAGAAAAACCCCAGACTCTTCAGTTATACGAGTTAATAAATTCACTCTAAGCTGAATTTCTGTCATATACAACCAAAGAGTCCTTCTTAATACACTCAGTGACCTATTTCGAGTAGACTTATTTATAGAACTCACTGTGTGAGTCATATGGAATACTTGGAATTGTTCCAATAGAATATACTGTGATTATTACAATGGTATCTAATTATGAAATATAATTCCATAGGCTTTATGTATTAAAATTATTTTAAAAAAACTTATAATAGACTAATTTTTCTGTGTATATCATTTATTAACTTCTATTATGGAGCTTTCATGGACAGGCTGATATCTGTCAACAGCACTTACTTGATCTTTGAAAAAGGTAATTTATCTTTCTTGAATTCACTGCCCACTAATCCTATTTGTATTCATCTGCATTTTCTCTGGATTCTTGCATTATCTTAGACTTTTTCACACTATTTTTTATGTCTAAAGATAACTTCTGTTATGTTTTTTAATATCATTGTCTGTTCGCACTGTATAATGGATACTTATTTTGCTCTTTTAATGCACTAATTCTCTCTTTAGTTGTCTTTAAACTGCCAATGAAGTCATTGACTTCCTTATGTCCATTATATTTTTGTGTTCTAGAAGTCTAATTTGATTATTTCTAAATGTGTTTCATCATTGTTTCTTGATTTTCCATAATTTCTAATTTCTTTTTAATTTCAACTTTTGCTTCTTCAAATATATTAAATTTACTTAATTTATCTTTTAATTGATTTTATTTTCAAAATCTGTTGTTTTTGAGGGTATAATTCTGTCGCTTGTTGTTTCTGTTAATGCTTTGTCATAGTGGCTTTCTCCTAGTGTGTTTCTGTGATTTTTATCTCTCAGTTCATCATCATTGAGACATTACCTGGAGGACTATGCTGAGACCTGAGTTTGAGGGGATTGCTCTAAGCATGATTTGAACATGGGTCTTTTAAACATGAGTCCTAATCTGAGACTACACACTTAGTTTAGGTTTATAAATCAATGGTTAGTGTAAATCCTGGATCCACATCTGAGTGAGAGGTGGTTTGTAGTCAAAAATTCTCAGGGAAGACTTTTTTCTGCCTCCTCAAAGCCAAGTCCAGTATGGGTAAGTTTCCTTTTTACGTTTCTTTTTCTCATCCTCCTCCCCCTCCCCTTGTTGAGAGTATTTCTTTTGTTTTCAGTTGTTTTACTTGAAGTTCTTTAACTGACTTTCCACCCACGTAGGCTCTCAGTTTTGTTTCGGGTCCCTTAAGGTCTTGATCAACAGAGATTTCTCAGTGCCTGGGATAGCTGTCAGGAAGAGCACCTCATTGGATTTGCATTTTCTCAACATTTTTAGCCTCTAAGGAGTACCTCAATTTTTTGCCTACTCATCTATGCAGTGTATTTAAAGGGTTTTCTTTAAAATTACATTTTGTCCAGCAATTTTAGGTGTTTGATATGCCTTAAAAAGAAGTAGGTGTATCTAACCCACCATTTTGCTAGAAATGGAAGGCCCCTTTCCCCGTTTCTTTAGAGCATAAACATTACTCATACATTGCTGCTATGTGAGGCCTCAACATTCCTGACTCAGTGAGGTTCTTTCATGAGGTACATACTTCCTTGGTAACAAAGTCAGATACTGATTTTTCATTCTTCTGTCATCCTATTTTCAATTTCACCTACTTCCAACTTAGTTACTTTACTATAATTTATGTACCACTTTGAACTATTGTAAATTCTTTTTGGAAGAATATAATATGAATAAATCTGTGAAACAAAGCAAATATTGAAAAATACCTTTGTTTTTATCTTTTTATGGTTTACAGTGCATTTTTACATACATTATGCTATTTTTGTTTTCTCCAAAATACAGGCAATGAGGGTATTCTCATGTAGCCAAAAAATGATTCCCCAGGTGGTAATGCCTGAATCAGAATCCAGATTCTCAACCCTGGTCCAGTGCTCTTGTGCTTCAGGAATATTTCAAATATTTAGAAAGGACAAAATAAATGAAGTTAACCGTACATTGCAAACCCCCTAAATTCAAGTTATCAGGGTATTCTTTAACTGAAGATAAGCATGTTGAAATTGCTATAAAGTCTGCTTTCCCCAACGCATTTAATTCTAGCTTCTGAAATACTTTTCTTTTAATTGTTGAAGAATTTATTTGTGACATATCATTTCCTACTTATATTTTAGATCAATTATATACCATTTGATGGACATCTTATACAGAACACTTTGGATACAATTAATTAACTTACATTAAATTAATTCTAGAAGAATCAGTTTACCTGTTTAAATGTGAGACATTGCCACAATTCAAAGATTATTACAGAAAAGAATAGAGCACAGCTATAATAGAGGGAGCTTATTTTCATCTTCAAAGTGACAGATAACTTTTTCACACTCTATTTAAAATGAGCACCACTTACAGCTTTATCTGTGTAGGTCTCTTCATAAAATGTTAGTAACAGAGCAAACTGTACAACTGCATATGTCTGTAACAGCCGAGATGCTGATGATGAGAAGGGAACTTCTTTCCCCTTGACCTAGGAAGATAAGAAAGAAGCCTTTCCATTATATTGTTCCCTTATCTCTCTCATTGAAATTCACACTAAGTGAAGAGGAGATATGCAAAAAGAAATGAAAGGTTTTGCTATCTTTTTTAATCCTCGAAATGACTCTAACGTTTATTACTTTGGATAGAAAAAATGTAAAAATTAGGAGACTTGTTTTTCATTTCAGAAGCATTATGATTCTGATCTACTCTGCTTTATATAGAGCACTGTAAGAATTGATACTGATGATTAACATAAACAAAATGAACATGTAATACGAAATATGAAAATATGTTCATGATTATACATCAAAGTATAGCAAAAGAGAAAATGGAAGGCGATTTGGGATAGTGTAGATAATCATGCTTCAAAGGCAAATACTGGGGCTTCCCTGGTGGCGCAGTGGTTGGGAGTCTGCCTGCCAGTGCAGGGGACGCGGGTTCGAGCCCTGGTCTGGGAGGATCCCACGTGCCGCGGAGCAACTGGGCCCGTGAGCCACAATTACTGAGCCTGCGCGTCTGGAGCCTGTGCTCCGCGGCAGGAGAGGCCGCGATGTTGAGAGGCCCGCGCACCGCGATGAGGAGTGGTCCCCACTTGCCACAACTGGAGAAGGCCCTCGCACAGAAACGAAAGACTCAACACAGTCATAAATAAATAAATAAATAAAAGAACGTGAATTTCTTTAAAAAAAAAAAAAAAGCAAACTGAGCTATTCATTTCAGTAACAGTCAAGTGGTCTTAGTTTGCATTCAATTTCCAATCAGTTTAAAAAAAAAAAAAAAAAAGGCAAATACTGTCTTATTGATAACAGCTTTCCCAAACTACAGTTTCCCAGAAATAATATAATCCTACCCTTATAATGCAGATTTAGGCATCAATATGATTTTAAAATATTCACTTTGAATTATCTATTGCAAAAAAGGAAAATAAGAAATGAACCGTAGCTGACTAGACTTTCTGGAGCTGAAATAAGCAAATTATTTTCACCTATATCAAGTTAGATCATTGTTATATAACTAACTGTTAACATAACCAAGTGTCTGGAAATTCCAACACAGCAGCTTTCATAAGTGGATGAGAAAATATCCTTATTCAGATCAGGATTTTTGAAAAATAACAATATTCAAATAAAACATATTTCATTTTCTTGAATACTGGCTAATTTTTATACTCATAATTATCTTTGAAATCAACAGTAGCTTATTGTTTCTATATTACTATCAATGACAGTTATTTTGATAAGCAATCTCAATATATATCCTAAATGATTGGAAAGAAATTCCTTTTTCTCCATTTCATAAGAGAAATTCCATATTGAAACTGAATTTTTCATTTGATTTTCAGTGTTTTAAATCTCTACCTGGTTTATTTTTAGTTTTACATGGGATTTCTGTATTTAATGCTACTACGCCACTATGGAATGAATAAAGTTGTGGTCTAATCTAATAACCACATCATTTCAGTATGACTTTATACCTTTTATTCTGGAGACCTCAGTTTTTCATGGACAAAATGAAGGCTAGACTGAATCTTCTCTAAGGCTCTCTGTGACGGATCCACAAGTGTCTGTGTGGTTTCTGCACTACACAAAGGCTCTCGGCTGTGGGTTTGAGCCAAGAAAACCAGCCTCTGCTGCTCTGCCCCAAACCATGTTCCCTAGTAAGAGGCAGTGTCAGCCTGGGAGAAGGCACCCCTCTTAATGGCCCCTAGGTGGTGTCCACTTATTAATTTACACATTACAGGGCTGTATCTGCCTAAGGGAACATCTTTTTTCATATTTGTATGAAGTCAGCATGTATTACAGGCTGGCTGTAGACCTGACGATATGAAATTAATCTTTGCCATCAACGAATTCATGAACTTTATTTACCTCTGGGATTTCTTCATTCAGTCCAAGTCTTGGTTTACCTGGACCCCATCCTGGTCCTTTAAATATGACAGAAAACTTATTGAAGAATCCAGGTGTGGCCCAGAATGTAGTCCATATGGTAAGTAAATGGTGGAACTAGAAGAATAAAAATATAGTCTATTTAAAATAAGAAAAAAAATAACAAAAAAGATTAAATACATTAAATCATGGATTTTATTTTATTGTTTAATGTAACTTACAAATTATTCTTTAATATATAGGTTATGTATAATTTGCTAATATTGATTAATATGCAATTGCATTATAAATTGAAATTCATTCTATGCATTCTGCATACCTTTACATTTAAATGTGTTCTTGTCAATATTTCTGAAGCTCCACAAAATTATAAACATGAAATTTAATAATAGGGCAATTGTTTAGAAAATCAGCAAAGAATAAAGAGTGAGTTCAGAGAATTTGATTCCAATGGATTTAACTAGCAGCCTGTGCACTCAACAGCCATGTGAAATGACATCTCTTTTAGACTTGCTAAATGGTTTTTAAAGTTGAACATGGAATCATACAAATATTGCATATCTGTTATATATTTAAAAAATAATCTTTTATTTAATGTATTGAATTACAGACAAACACCTCATTTTAAGAAAAAACGTTCAAAGCCATTTCTGATGGTAGACCTCTGAGGATTAAATAGATAGACCACATTCTGTAATAGGAAAAGTTTGCTGAGTCAGAAGTTTACCTTGAGGCTTATAGCAGGAATTCACATTCTTTAAATAACACACATTTGATATGTATAAAGTTAAAAGTATGCCCACACATGACAAGGACTCAACAAGTACTGGCTATTAGGATAAATAGCTATACATATCATATATGTTATAAAAATGTATCAAAGGATTAAAAATAATCCTAGATATTGAGCATCAGCTGTAGATTCTCGAAATGAGTTCTATTATACATGTAGTGATAAATTAATGTAGAAAGAAGTTATGGCTCTATCAGAATTTGTGGTCTCATTGGTATTTTCACTATCTCTTACAGAATTTAAACTGCTAGCATTATAAAAATTGTTTTTAAAATTACTTGAAATATTATAATAAGGAATCTGACACAATTAAGTAACAATAGAGGATTTAGCTGAGCAGATTTTAAAGAAAAAGGAAATGTTAGATGGAAACTTATCCTGAGGCTTTGCAATAATAATAACACAGAAAATTAATGTTACAACACGCATTAATATACTTACCTGTTTTGTTATTTTAAAAACTGAGTACAAGACATCCCTGGTGGCAGAGTGGTTAGGAATCCACCTGCCAATGCAGGGAACACAGGTTTGATCCCTGGTCTGGGAAGATCTCACATGCCGCAGAGCAACTAAGCCCATGCACCACAACTACTGAAGCCCGTGCGCCCTAGAACCCACACGCCACAACTACCGAGCCCATGTGCCGCAACTACTGAAGCCCATGTGCTCTAGGGCCTGCATGTCACAACTACTGAGCCCGCGTGCTGCAACTACTGAAGCCCACGCGCCTAGAGCCCGTGCTCTGCAACAAGAGAAGCCACCGCAATGAGAAGCCTGCGCACTGCAGTGAAGAGTAGCCCCCCCACCCCGATACAACTAGAGAAAGCCTGCGTGCAGCAACGAAGACACAACTCCACCAAAAAAAAAAAAAAAAAAACCAAAAAAAACTGACTGAAATTTTACTGCTATCATTCTAGACACAAGCCATGAGAATACAGGGCTTTTAAATAAGGAGTACTTTCTCACTTACTTGTTTTCCAATGCCCTGAAACTCTTGGACTCCAAAGGAAAGCAAAATGAATGGTCTATACCTAGTATTAAAGGCAAAAAAAGCCTCTCCATCTAACAGGGGCCATCCTAAGGTGCTTTTGATGCCTCTGATGGGAGGGTGAGAAATTTAGCTAATATAAAGGAATACAAGTGAAAGTAAATACGTGATTTTGTAGGTTTAGGAACTCCTAATTATTACAATTTGCTGATTTGATATTTCTAACAATATAAGTGAGTATGTAGGAGACTAAAACTTAGACACAGTTGTGACAATTATTATGCTAAAGGCAATGTTTACGTGAGGGCAGATTTAGCAGCAGCTCATAAAGACCTGTGATTCAATATTGTGTCTCCAAATCCTAATCATCCAACTCCTTGTGCAGCTGCATGTGAAGCAGTTTTCAACTTCTTATTCTATCTCGAATATGAACCCCTTTTCCTGCATGTGTGTACACTCCCAGAGCCTTGCTAGCTAAAGGATTGCCATGAACCAGCAGTGTCGGCATTTCCTGGGAGCTTGTTAGAAACACAGTATCTTGGCCAGATTTCAGACCTACTGAACCCTACTTTAATAAGATCCTCCCATGATTCATATGCACATTAAGTTTGAAAGGCTCTCTCCTAGAAGGCAGAGACCAAGCTGTATTTCCTTCTTAATCTCTACGTTATGAAGACAAGACCACGCCCAGTGAAGAAGTGGCTCTCAATGTATTATCTTGAAACTGATTTCAGTTCTATAAAGAAGGTACCTAGAAATGTTTATTATTAAGAAAGTACCTGGAAATATTTGTTAGTATTCTCCTGAAAAAAATCTATCATATTCTTGGTAATGCCTCATCAAAAGAGAGAGAGAACGAACGACAGAGAGAGAAATGCCACTAGTTGAGAAGAAAGAAGAGAAATAATCAACTTTTCTCTTCTGAACGGCGACATAAAAATGCCTTTCACCTGAAAATTGAGTTAATCAAGTTTGGGGCTTGGCCTTCAACCCACCCTACTTAGGTTTGCAACTGACAAACTGTGTATAGTTGGGTGAATTATTTAAATCCTGAGAACCTCAGTTTCATCTACCAAAAAACTGAGGCTAAAAAGAACTACTACCTTATAAGGTTTTAGTAACGGTTAAATTAAACATTTGTGCTGTTAGCAATGTCCTGCACATAGTAAAAGTTCAATAAATGTCCATTTATTTTGTTACTTTAACTTTCTTTAAAAACCTTGAAGAAGTAGCTTTGAAAAGCAGACCCAACATGAACCTGTACTTTCTTCCCTTTCTGAATGCTGTATATCCCCTGGACAGAGCTGTCATTGACTGACCTCTTCATTTTTTCAAGCATTTTTATCTTTTTCTCATTTACTAGTCCCGACCCCTGGGAATGTCTGCGGTGCTCTGCTGCTGACGGATCCGAGCTTCACAGACATTCCTCATTTCTCTAGTGCCAACCATTGAGACCAGCGAACAACCAATACCACATGTCTGACAGAAAGCTGGTCCAGGGCAACAAGTCTTAGCAGGTGAGGCAACGTGCAAACCTAACCAACCCATAATAGCTCCTGACACCTCCGTCCAAGAAGAAGAGGGCAAAGGCCTCACCCTGAATTTCTAACCAGAGTCATGCAGGCTTGAAGCAAATATTTTTCTTACTCTGGGATCAGCCTTAATTATACATTTTACTACCGCTCCTTCTGAATACATGAATATATTTCAGGTCTATTCTGAGAAAGGGTATGTTTGCTAAAGAGCTATTTCTTTTAATTCTAGGTAACAGACATATTTTAAAATTCTTACAATGAATTCTTTTCAAATGTATTCTGCCCAATTTGATTCAAGGCTTTGAGTGCCAGAGTTATTTCTAAATTCTTTTACAGTTAAAATATATATTTTTTAAGGCTAGTGTAATGTACTTCCACCTTTCGACAGCTGATTACTCTTTCAAATATAAAATTTATAAAAGGATGGAATCAGTTCAGAAGAAATAAAACCAAGTACATTACCTGCACCTTGAAAGGTTCAAATGAATTAATGGGATGTGTTAGACCATATACAACTTTTTCCTTTTCTGCCTCAAATGTTCCTGGAAGATAAACAATAACGATATGATCTTTGACTTTCTGTGAATGAAGGAGCTAATTTAATTTTTTAAATGCTCATAGTTTTTACTTACCAAAAATTCTATCCCATATAATAAGAGTTCCGGCAAAATTTTTGTCTACGCAATAACGATTTCTGCCTATGAGACAAAATATTTTAAAAAAATTTTTTGAAAAAGGAAGTCACACTTTTTGAAACAATGATATTCCTAAAAATATCTTTTCACTGACAACACTAGACTTTATTTGCTAGTAAACTGAGTATTTATTTTCCAATTGATTTTACTAAAAAGAGCAAAGACTTCCTTAAAGCCATAGATATTTAGAATTATCCCAGATTTTTAAAAACGCATCGTTCACAATTTTTCTGGTCTTTAAAAATCTGGGGTAATTCTAAGTAATTCTTTTTTTTTAGGACTATTAAAGAGTAATAATTAAAAATTAAATGGTCCAGAATAAAAGGCAATACGAAATAAGATAAATATCAATAATATACGTATATTTGTATTTTTTTTTTTGATTTTGATGTGATCTTTTCACTGCCTCTTTTCCAGGAAGAAAATTTTCCACTTACAGTAAGACTTTCCTATTTTTTTCATCACAAAAGACATAAGTAAAAATTAAGTTACCTTTGATTATATTCATTGACTCATAACATATATGATATTTTAATGCCCCAAATACTTAAATAATAGTTTAAATTTAAATAGTTGGACATAGTTTCTTAATTAAAACAACTTAAATAAACACAATCATATCCACATGATTGTAAATCAAAGGAAAAAGAATATTAATCCACCAAGCCACTACTCCAATAAATTCAACTGTCTCCACGTGTCCTCATTTCTTTACACACCTTCTGTACATGCAAATGTACAGGTGAACGTAAAGGTACAAGGAAAATTCTCCCCTGGTACAAAAGTAGAGTGGGGCTGGCTACACAGATCCACCACTCATTGCCACACGTAGGCTAAACAGTGGCTCCCAGTTGGGTGAAGGAGCACTTTGACCCTCGGGGAATATATGGCAATGTCTGGAGACACTGTTAATAGTCATAACTGGGAGGGGATACTATTAGCATCTAATACATAGAGACCAACATCTTATAATACACAGGGCAGCCCGCATGCCCACCCCGCATTCCCAAGTGAAGAACTATCTGGTCCAAAATGTTAATAGTGCAGAGGCTGAGAATGCCTGATATAAAGCAACATGCATGCGAAGGTGCTCTAAGGCCAAACAGGAAACTAGCAACTATTTCTTCTTCAATGTGGACATGTTTTTCTCCAGTCCTTGTGTTTCCTTTAATATGGAGGGAACAGCAAGAGCATAATGCTCTTGACCTCTGCACCAACTCAGTAATAATTCCCTGGGGTGGAGGTATGACTGTGGAGTTTGGAAGAGGAAACTGCACATGTGCAGCCGGACCCCACCCTCTCCCCACCTGGAGGAGCTTGTGCTTCTGCTCTGCTCCCTGCCCCAGGGAAAGGGACCTGCCCACCTTGGGAAGGCAGGCCTGACGTGTGCCAGTACTACTGCCTGTGATGCCTGGAAACTTATAAAAACAGAACAATAATATTTATTATTTTCTTACTAGCTTCCTTCTCTCCAAATGGCATTTGTGAGATTTATTCATGCCATTACATGTTAACATAGTTCGGGCATTTTCACTGTGATGTAGTTCTCCATTACATGAATAGCCTACAATGTATCTGTTCTATTGCTGACAAACATGCGAATTATATCTTTTTTTCCTATTACCTATTACAAATAATGCCAATATGCACACTCTTGTACAGGTCTTTTGGTGCGCACATGTAAATACTTCTGTTATTTCTTAAGCTAGTGTCTTTAAACCTTAGGCACTAGTCACATGGGATTTTTTTCTTCGTCAGGAAAAAGCAGGGTATGTTGAGTTTGCTCATAGAATTTAGGCAGGAAAGTGAAGTGTTGTTTATTAGGCTTTCCTTCAATACCAACAGTTTTTAAGACCAAGACACTCTGACTGTACACAGCAATGACCCTCAGCGTGGGGTCAAGGAGTAACTTTCAACAAGCCCCTCACAATATGAAGTGGGTACCCCCTCAGCTGGTTAACTCCTTTTTCCACTACATCCGAGGAGAGCTAAGCAAAAAGGAAATTCCAAAGTCAGCTATGGAAAGGATTTTGTTTTGTTTTGTTTTCCTCCAGTCCTTTCTTTATAGATGAGGTTTGTCCAGGTACGAAGGAAGAAGCAAATGGCTCTTTGCAGTGTGTGGTGACTAGGTTGGGTAATTGTGCTGAAGTGATACAAAATAATAATGTCATTTTTCAAGAAATGAGGAAGGAACGAAAGAAGAGATTGAATTTCCTCACCATGATGAACCCTATGATGGCTAGGAGTATTAAGAATCAGTTCCAAAGGACCAAGGTTATCGATGACCTGTTTAAAAGAAAAGGAACATAGTTATTAAATTATATATAATATTTAAGTACTCACATTAAAATCCCACATGGGTTAAGAAATATTGCTAGTTCCATGGTTGGCATCAGAGTCCGAAGAAGGTTCTCTATCTTCTGGTGTTCATATACAGATAACAATTAGCTCATCACGATATTCTAAGAGATAATATAGTATAGTAGTGAGGTTAAGAGTAGTGAACTGACTGCCTCAGTTCAGTTCGTGAATCCTCTATTTATTATTATGTGGTATTGGGGAAATTACTTAAGCTTTTTATAAGTCAGATTCCTTATCTTTAAAATGGAAATAACAGTATCTACATAATAATGTTCTGAGGATTACAAATGTTACTGTATTTAGATGCTACTATTGCCAAGGCATACTTCTTTCAAGTTTCATGGCATTTTACGTTCTTCACCTATCAGCTATGTCTTTGATGACTTACGTTAACAGAGCATAACTAGGCGAAGGGAAACCCAGTATTATATTCGTTTTCTGGAGTTGGTTTCACCCAATAATCAGTCATGCAGTAACTTAGTACTGCAGTTGCATTACGGTGATCTTTGCTTATTCAAATAGACTCCTAAATGTTCTCTTACTGTAGATGTCCCATCTTCCAGTTCATTTCTGAGGCACGATTCAAAGTCAAATATGTAAAGGGGCTTTTTTGGAATTAAAGATCTTTTAAAATCGTGTCTATTATTCTCTAATGTTCTCTCTCAACATTTCTCAGTAAGAATCCCCTATGCCAGAGTCTGCACACTCTAAGGAGCGTAGAAACCAGGGAGTTATCATAAAAAAGAACCGCAGGCCATATTTAAGATATCCATTATGTCATACAGTTAATATTGGACAATGTGGGAACGCTTTTAATCTCAATTACATTATTCTTTCTTCCATCAACCATGGCAGATAACAGTCTTTTACTTTTCTTTAATCACAATCTAAATAGATCTCTTAGAGCCTACTTATGACAAAATCAATACATTGTCATGATATTTTAAGAAATTATTCACCTTTAAAGTTAACTTCCATTTAAAGGATATATAAGGAATAAAGTCATATGTTAAATGCTACTTAAGGGGAAAAATAGTCACTGAAATCATAACACTGACATGAATTTGGCAACAAGTCAGTGGTACGAGAAAAAACAGGGAGGTGGGACTGCTTCAGATGAAAAGATATTTAAGATACATAACAACTAAACGTATTGTGGGGATCTTGTTTAGATACTGATTTGAACAAACCAAATATAAAAGACATTTTATAGGCAATGAGAGAAAACTGATTATAAACATGGTACGACATGATAAAAATACTGTTTTATTAGGAGTTATGATGGCATTGTCATTGCATGAGAAAATGTAATTGTTTCTTAAGAGTTGTATAACTAAAGTATACGTGACATGAGATCTAGGTTTTGCTTCATATTTGGCAATGAAAAGGAAAAAGAAAAAAAGAATAACTGATGAAAATGAATCAAAATCCTACTGTTTTTATTGAAATATAGTTGATTTACAATGTTGTATTCGTTTCAGGTGTACAGCAAAGTGATTCAGTCATACATATCTATTATCTATTATTTTTCAGATTCTTTTCCATTATAGGTTATTACAAGATATCATAATGATTTTTTAATTGAAGTTATGGAACTAGAAATATTCACTCTATTATTCTCTCTACTTTTCTGAATGTTTAAAAATGTTTAAGACAAATTTAAATAAAAGAAATTACTACTCTAGCAATATACAGTAATGCTCAGTCAGTTGAAAATATTAATATTGATAGATCCCTATAGTCCCAAACATACATCTATGTTGTAACTCTTTATATAGCAGGGTTTAATCATTTTTTGGCAACCTCTGACACTGAAACACCCAATTTGCAATTGCTCTGCAAATGTGGGACAGCCGTAGGAGCCACACGGTCCTCAGCTTGTGGGGTCCTGCACGTTCCTGAAAGACAAGCAGCAGCAGCGTTGCCACATAACAATGTTGCATCTCTTCACAGGGCAGGTGCCACCAGCATCTCCTTATTAGACTCACTGCACACCTGAAAGAAACAGTCCTTGCCTCCTTCCCTGCTGCCCAGCTTCTAAGGGGTTCTCGGTTTCCATTACGATACAGGCATGCAAAGGATGCAAATGTTTGCAATGCAGAGGATATGTAATATGTCATCTCTCTCTCTCTCCCCCTCTCTCTCTCTCTTTCTTCTTGTCTCTCTTTTCTAATCTAGAGTTCTATAGCCATTTTTAAAGTTATCCATAAGAAATGTATTATGAGATCCAAACAACAGACTTTTTTGGTTGATTCATAAGACTTTTTGGTTGATTCATACAACAGAACTCATTTATACATGAAAAAAAAATCTCTGTAATTTTTAATTTCAGGAGTTCAAAATACTGTGAATATATAGCCCTTATATCAGACCACAGTCCTGTGAAATAAGAGGCAAAAATATTATCCCACAAATGCACTATTAATGACCAGAAATTGGGAGGGGAGTAAGTAGAAATAACCCCTAATTTTATTGGACTACATTGCTTTGTACTGGTGGAAAAATATTTGTTGAGAAGAAGAATGGTGACGGATAGAGAACAAGAAGGGGGTTTCTCAGCAGTCAGGACATTGAAATCTGATGCTTTGCTCAGGCTTTGTATCTCTGGCAGAGAACCAGATGGGAAAGGAGAAAACCATTTTATCCTTGTTTGTGTCTTTGGTGGCTAACATATGTTACAAAAACAGACAACAAAAGGGGGTAGAGGAGACTACACTAACTGGTTTCTGCTACCCAGATGCATTTCTAATCCTTGGTCCCGGCGTGTGTGCAGCCAGAGTTAAAGCCACACAAATGGTAAGTGAATTCAGATGATTGGAGCCTCGGCTGAGGGCACTATTTTTTTAACGTCACGTACTTTTCCTCAAAGAAAATCTTTTGCTTCTGCAGGCTAAAGCATGGTGATATCAATATTGAAATTTTCTTTTTTTTTCTTTTTTTAGTAAAATGCCAAGTATAACACAGGCAACCAGAGTTAAATTTCCTGGTAGTGCCTATGAGTACCTTGGAGCTGGGGAAGACCACCTCGGTGTGGGAAATGATTCATCATTCAGACAGCCCAGTCAGAACCTCTCTTGTAGTAAACCCTTCTGATTCAAAGTCATGGAGACGTAACTAATAACTAATAAGAGCTGAGTGTGACGACTTATCACCCACTTTCGCAAATGCAGTCATTTAGAAATTCAACCGCATCTAGCTTTGAATCACTTCCCAAAAATATTTTACTGTGAAAATAATTGGAGCTATTCTCATTTTTAGAAGTTATTTGTCTTGCTTTTTTTTAGATTTAGATGAGTTAATTTAAATTATAAAATTTTAGAACACATAGAGGACTTAAAAATAATATAGTGCAATACTCTATTATAAAACAGCATAAAACTGAAGCTCGGAGAAGTTAAATTACTAATCCAAGTTTAAATGTCTTAGAAGAAGCCCTAAAGTCTTCTCAGTTTCAACTCAGTAATCCTTCTATTTTTCTATCATGTTGCTTTAAGAGATATAGCACTTTTTCCGTCAAATAAAAGAAATCTAAATTTTTAGAACTTTAACGGGAAATGATAACTAAGTGCTTTTTGACTACTTTTCAAAATGAAATCCAGTTATTTAGAAAGAGCCCAGGAATTTCAGCTTCTACATTGCGCTCATGGTATTTTAGGCACTTCTGGGGCTTCTTAGGTCTCTGAAGCAACGGTCTGTGTCTTGTAGCCTGTACTTTTCTATCAGGGTTTTATAATCTGAGGGCCATGGATGCCTAGAAGGGCCATTTATGGGCTTCAGAAAGCCAAGAACACCCTGAAGTGTCATACCAAATTTTATGAATATGTGACTATGGGTATTTTCTTGGGGAAAACTACTATTTTCATAGTATACTCAAAGGGATCCATAACTCCCCAGAGGTTAAGAATCAATGTCCTATACAGAGTGCTTTAGGTTATTGCCTTTGTCCTTCTTATTTATATTTTGTTTTTAGTTTCTGTATTATTAAAACTTGGGTGCTAATTTCCCACCCAATCTTCAAAGATAGTAACTTTAACATGTTTGCTGCCTATTTCGAGAAATCATTGTTTTCCAAAAAGACTGTTTCTTAAGCTGTTTTTACTTGTTTAATAATAAATTATTAAACATAAATAAATAATAAAAGTAACAATTTTATAATTATAAGCTCCATCCATTCTATTGATTAACGCTTTATCCAGCAGAAGTGCTCTGGACTGGATTTGCTGGAGTGGTCACAAACTCCTTATTTCTCTCTCCACAATTTATGGTGGATGTAGGGAAGAAGAGTTAAATGTAAAAGTAAGAGAACAGGAACCATGAGTTTCGTCATGTCATTTCATCATGTCACTTCCTCTCATCAAAACTAAAATGAACTCAAATGAAAGGATCTTCATAATGAACTAAATAAAGTCCAAAACATCTGGAATGCAAAGCCGTTCACATTTTTCCTCAAGACTGATCCCAATGCTCTTTTGCCTCTAAGACCTTCATGTCCCATCCTGAGCTGTTGGAATCATGCTCTACCTCCAAGACCTAGCTAAATTTTCCAAGCACTCTTCTGGATTTTTCCAAAGGGAATTTTGTTTTCCTTTCTCTGAATACATATCAAGATACCACTACTTTTTATGTTGGGCTGTCCTATGTCCTAATTATTTGTGTTCATTTCACTGAAGACAGAAACTGGGTCTCACCCTTCTCGAAGTTTCTCACAGCACATACAACATTGGTTTGCACATAGTGATTGCTCAGCAAGATTACATTGGGTAGATAAATCCACTTTACTGCCCTCCACACTTCTGCCTTTATAGTAGTGGTTCTTAAACAGGGGTGATTATGCTCCCAGGGGACTGGTGGCAATGTCTGGAGATACTTTTGGTTGTCTCAGCTGGGGAAAGTGCTTTTGTATCTAGTGATTTTAGTAGGTTTTAGTGCCGCTAACCACCCCACAGGGCACAAGACATTCCCCGAAAATAAGAGTTATCTGGTCCAAAATGTCAATAGTGCCAAGGTGGAGAAACTCTGTGTCATGGGTGTGAATGTCTTACTGTGCTCTAGTCTTGTGTAGTTCAGGAGGGAGGCTCTGTATAATTTCTGTCTTCTAATTGGGAAGTTGGAGGAAGGGGTGTATTAGGGAATGAGCCTGGTAGTTACTGCCAAGGCTAGAGGAAAACATGAGTCTGGAGTGTCCTTAGAGTTTAAAGCCAGGAAAGTTGAGTCCAAACATAATTTTTGTTTTAGTGAGGTGAAAAATTAAGATAAATAACTAAAATAAAGGGGCTAACAACAACAATAACAACAACAACAAAAAAAAAACACACACAGAAAATCACAGAGGCTAGATGATGAGATAATTGAATTATGATAATAATCGGCAGTTGAATTTCTTGAATTATCTTTATGCTCTCTTTGCACCGGTTTGTGTGGGCTTCAGTTTCAATGAAATGAATCAGAAAGAGAAAATGTAGTGCTTTTGAAATTTCCTTTGAGAGTTCTCATGACACCCCTACCCCACCCACCCTCCAGTTACACTTTGAGTGAGCTGGATAACTTAGAAGTCTAAAAGAGTGATGACACCTTCATAGTAGTAGGTTACCAGCCTGAAATTATTTGGCTTTGGAAACTGATAAACTAAGTACATGTGGTAAATCAAATATTTAAATATCTATTATGAACCGATTGCAATTAATTCTTTCCATGATGTAGTTCTCAGAAGTTTTCTCACTACCTTACATTACATGAAAAACATACCTCAATAGGTCTTTCCGATTGAAATTGAAAAATCACTTAGAGTTGAACTCTACAAGCATCAAAGTAAGTGTTCTAAATTAGCGTCTTGTCTGAAATTATTTCTTATAAAAGTAACTTAGTCCATTCTACACATTTCTTAATTAGTTTCATGGATTCTTCTGATTGGGAAACATTGGTTAGATTTTTATAGTTCAGTTAAGAATACAGAAATAATTACCGGATGGTCAAGTTGGATGACAAGATTTCCTTTCAACAAAAGTGATTAATTCAAGAGAAAAGTATTTCGTTTGTCTGTATTGCTTAGAAAATTGCCTCCTCTCACCTCACTTTGACTATTGAGGATAGGGAAGAGACTTTCTAAATCTAATTTTTAAAACTCTTAATTCTATTTTTTTCCAATTTTAGAATAATATGTGAATACCATATTACATTTCTAGCCTGCAGTTTTTCTATCTGCAGACTGGCACCAAAATGCTAAAATATATTATTGAAAGGCCACAGAAATCCTTATAACAACTTACTTTTAAGAAAGAAGGCATGAGCTTATAGTTATTTGCAAAGTTCTTTCCAAATAAGAAATGCTTACAAATATTCACGCATCCTGTCTGAGAGGAAAAAATTATAACAGGGAAAATATGTCTTAAAAAGCATGTGTTTTACAGAATTCTCATTACAAAAATGAATGTGCTAACAATATGATAAATGCTGAGGGGTGACTGGGTTGAGGGTGAAGTGAAATGAAATCTCCGTAGCAGAAAAATGCCTGCATTCAGATGAGCATAGGTTACAGTGACGACATTGACTCTAAGTAGTCAAGACTTCTCCTTACAGCATCATGCGTGATTGATGTTCCAGAGGGACCCATACCACTGCGGGCCTCTGGGTTTCACTGCATCAGTATTTAAGGGAAACGCTAAGCCAGCTCCCAACACATTTATCATCTCATATAAAAATCATTGTCATGTTATATTTAACTAAGAAATATATGCTTGAAGTGCAGACTAAAAACAGCAAAACTTTTCAGGTAAATTAGTGGCAAGATTCGGTGCAAACCCAAACTAAAATTAAATGGACTAACAGTTATATTATGATTACTTGCCTTTTTCTTATCTAATTTTCTTTCTTTCTTCCTTCTTTCCTTTTTTCCTTCCTTCCCCTCTATCTCTCTTTTTAACTTTTTCCTTCTTTCTTTCAACTATCTATCTATCTATCTATCTATCTATCTATCTATCTATCTATCTTCCTTTCTACTTATCTATGTATATGTGTATACATGGGTGTTTTTGTATTAAAAATTTGGAGAATCTTTTATTTGGAAAGATCTTTACAATTAACTATAGGCTCATGCATATCTTTTTGAAAAGTAAGTGATTATAAATATTTCTATGACCTTTCAATAATGCCTTCTAGTATTTTAGTCCCATTTACAGATTAAAAAAACTGAAGGACAAAAATATTTATGTATATACATATATTTATTCCTATTAAATATATTTATTATATATACTAAATATTAAATACAAACTCAAATACCAATCAACAACAATTTTAGGTACCAAACTACCAGTAAGGGTTTTCTATTAGGGTTGGAAATAATCTGTTTCAGAGGATTAAAACCTGTATTTGTAAGTCCTTATCAAAGTCTTTTATTAAAAGCTACTTGCAGAATAATCAGAGCAAGAAGTCTCTTGTCAGGGATTCCATTCATTCTGCAAACATTTATTGAATTTCTATGAACTTTACTAGGTTTTAGAAGCAAAAAGAAATAAAGTGATATGCAGGTACTTCACATAGGAAGCTTATTTACAGCCCAATGGTCTCTTCAATGGAAAAGTAAAGGTATTTCAGAAACAAAGCTTTTCTAAAAACTTATCTTTCTCACAAAATTTTGTGATTTGGGGGGAAGGATGAGAAACTCATTCTTTTTTTGTTTTGTTTTGTTTTCAACTACAATGCACAGTACAGACATTTGAGCTTACAATAAATTTGAATGTGTAACTGGCACAAGAGTTATTTAACAAGAAGCAAATTGAGTTCCTTTTCCAGGTCTCAAGCTGAAAATTACCCTTAATAAAGATATATGCTTTTGCTTAGTTTTCTATAGTGCTGCTTTGCAAACAGTCCCATTGCTTGTTGCCAGAGAATGCTGTAGAGAATTCTCCCTTGTTCATAAACTTCATCTGACTGTATGGAAATTAAAATAACCTATGTGGGTTTCATTTATTCAATAGGTATTTACTGATTGCATATTTTATGGAAAGTACTGTTTTAAGATCTTTTGAAAGGTCACGGAGTAAAACAATGGAAATTACAATTTATTAGCAGGTAGTTTAACTATTAATTTAAAGGTAGAATGAGTGACAATGTTAGATTTTTATTGCTTGCTATATATATATATATATATATATATATATATATATATATATATATATATATATATATATATATGAATAGGTTTTTCTCCCTCCAGAAAGTCTATAGCAATTCCTCACTTAAAGTTTTAGAAAAAGGATAAAATCCATAAACACTACAAGTCAACATATTAAAATAATTTTACTTCTTGTTCTGAATTAGTTGATCTTTAAACATCCATTGTTTTCCTTATTAAAAACTTAATCAATCTGAACATTTACGGATAAATTTATATTGTAGAGCATCTGCTGATGAAATGTAAAAATAAAATCTTAATTATACCCCCCACTAGATCTGCTGTGTTAATTCAAGACAACACATTCAAGTATTTAGACAGATGGTAGTGGAGGCCATATTAGCCTCTGATTTCTCTACAGGGAAGCAAGAGAAAGCAGAGCTCTTAGGATCTGGGCTTGTCTGCCTACTTTCACACTTTGAAATCCTCGACAAATGCTGATTTATTCACAGCCAAATGTTTTCCTATCTGATTAGGCAGTTTTCTACTTCAGTAAGCATGTAATATGGAGGTAGCTGAATTTCCACACTAAGGAGTGAAAAAACAATATTTATAGTTTGGAAATAAAACAATCTGGAGGAATCAGGACTGTTGGGATCATAAAGAGCTTCATAGGGAGTAAATTTTTGATGAATCCATACCATAGGGTTAAAGAGTTAAAAGCTTGGTTTCAAGAAGAATGAGACTAGGCTATGTTTATACAATAAACAAGGGTTTTAAAGAACTGTGTTTGTAATAAATTACCTTGAAGGCTGACTCTTGTCACTTATGATTGTATTATTCCTCGGACAAGAGGTGGACAAGTTAGTATTCTATTTGAATTCATCTCAGCTTACATTTTGAGTAACACTTTTAACTTTTCCTTGGAAAAATGAATGTAAGTAGCTGATGAATGCGTTCCTTCAAAGGGAGGTGGATTCCAAGTGACTTTTTTAAAGCAACACCAATTAAATTGACCTAAGAAAAATGGGAAATATTCATAAGCATAACTATGTAAAACTTCATTCTTGTGTAACATCATTTTACATTTACCAGTTTGGTCACTCAGTGAGAAAAGGAACCACATTGTTATTAGTGGTAGTAACATCATGTTAAAAGAAGGTAACTGATAAGCTGAGAGTTTAGGTAGTTCTTACACATACTCCAAATGCTTGACTCATTCTAAGGCTCAGTACATTGTGTCTGCCATGATGATCATATTCCCAATTTCAGTGTCGCTTTTACATTCATTAATCAACAAATGTCAGTGATTACTGACAATGTACCTGGCAGTTTCTAAGCATTAGATATAAATCTGCATTTTAATGTTTACAATCTCATAGGTCAGATCTCCTGTCACTCATTATAAATTTTAGTCTGTTAAATATTTGTAAATACCAATTGCTTAAAGTCAAATATCATAGCATGATTTCTCAATTAGTTGTTTGGAAGCTACAAGTATCTGTTTGTCATAAATTAATTTGCCCTGTTTCTATTTGCATATTTTCCTTCTAAGGACAAACTAAAGGACAACTTCTCCCCTTGTCTCTCAGAATTTATTAAAGATTTATTTGTTTTTTTTTTTTAACTGTACATCATGTCTTAGTCAGTTTGGGATGCTGTAACTAAATACAATAGACTGTGTGGCTTAAACAACAAACATTTATTTCTCACAGTGATAGAAGGTTAGAAGTCCAAGATTAAGGTGCCAGCAAATTCAGCATCTTGTGAAAGCCACCTTCTTTCTGTATCCTCTCCTCTTTGTCTCTTCTTCTATGAGCACTAATCCCATCATGAGGGCTCCACCTTCAAGACTTGATTACCTCCTAAAGGCTCCATCTCCAAATATCATCACTTTGGGGGTTAAGGCTTCACCATATGAATTTTGGAGGAACACAATTCATTCCACAGCACATCCTTTCTGATCCAAATCTTTGCCATGGGTACTTTCTTCTTGTTTCTCATTCTGCTTCTCTTCAATATGTACACATATTATAAAGAATCTGGTTAACATGATCAATTCATTCATTCATGAAAAAGATATTTACTGAAAATCATCCAAGTTCAAGACAATGGGAAAACAAAGAGGTATAAAACATAGTCTCTGTCTTCAAGAAGTTTACTGTCAGCTCCTGCATTCATTGTGCTCAAACTTCATCACAACAATATTCAGTCTAATCTCTTGGGAAGCTTGCTCAAAATGCAGTTTCCTACGCTTGCTCTCCAGAGATTTAGATTCTGTGGTTCTCAGAACGGGATCATGATTCTATATCTTGAGTAAGCACAAATAATTCTGATGCACGTGGGTGACCGGCAAGAGTTACACTTGCTTCTATTAGCTCTGTCTCTGTGTACCAGTTCCAATATGCAGGGTTTGTTTTGTTTTGGTTGTTTTTTTGCTTTTTCATAATTGCTATTGGTTGAAAGCATATTATTTTCCAGACTATATACTTAACACACGTTATTTCATTAATCCTAATAACACTCTTATGGGGTAGGCATGACTACTTTCAGTTAACAGATTTGGAAGCAATGTCAGAGAGTTTAAATAACTTTACTAAATGTCCACACGCATTCATTCAACAAACATGTCTTGAGCTCCTATTAAGTAGGTACCCTTTATATTCTGGGAACACACTAGTGAAGAAGGTGTACAAACCTCTAATAGAGGATAGACTTCTCTTTGATTATAAAACCTTATGCCATTATGTTTTACTACTCCCTTGTTCCTGAAATGTCTTTCTCTTCAATTCTGGTTATAGATTCCGATCTTATTTCTTGTGTCTGAAGGCCTCCAATTCCAATCCTTTCACAACAGATATCTGAATATGGTGATCTATGAATTTTTAAACAGTTTATTGATAATCTTCAGGAAACAGTAAAATTCTTGATATTTTGTCAAGTTTTTTCCTTTGGCAAAGAGTCACCAGAATCCAACAGTTTCTGGAAGGAGGTTGTGATCCTCAAAATGTTAGTAATAAAGGGTGCCAACCCAGGTCAGAAAACTGGAATCGCTCTTTGGCCCAGAGTAGCTGCTTGAGAAATATTTTTTGAACATATGAACTTCAAAGAGATTTATATATCTAATACATGTGGAAAAGCACTACTAATTTATACATGAATAAGCAGGGTGGGGGTGAATTATTTTAAAAGGTAACTGTAGAACAGAAGATTTCTTCTAGAGAGAACATGTATAGGCTACTAGAGAGATCAAGGAGTTGAAGGTGACACCAAGATTTGATCTTGACATTGTCTTCAAGTAGCAATGGAAACAAAGAAGAACAGCTGATTTGAGGTGAGAAGAGCTGAAATGGAATATGTTTTAGAAATGTTGACTCAGAGTGGGGTCAAATACTCTTATGAATATGTTAAGTCAAACATTCAAAAGATCGATCTTAAATCCATAAGAAAATTTGTATTAGAGCTATAGACTAAATATGCAATTACTTGAAGACAACCTAAAAATGGTGAAGTAAATTAAATTCTAAGAAGGAAGAATACTGAGAGAAGAAAAGAGAATTGGAACCGGAAATTCAGGAAGAAGTAAAACAGAGTAAGGGAGTAAGGAGAGCACAAGTGCTGAGAAATGTCTCAACTTATTTCAAGAACAAAAGGTTTATGGTACTATTGGAATAAGCACTGGATAGAAAAAAAGCATGCAATTGATTTTTGTTAAAATAAGTATCTTTCAAAAGCATATATTTTGAAATAGAACTTACTCATTCCCCCAAGTTCCAAAAGATATGTAATCATCACCCTCAAAAATTTACACTCTATTAGGGGAGATCCGGCATAAGTATATTCTAGATATAAATACAAGTATGTACACACATATGTTTACTAATATCTAACACTAATAATTATTATCAACAAGTTACAGTTAATTGTCTATTTAAATACTGTTGTTTGTTTTTATTAAAATTTGTATATATTTATATAATATATGTACACATACATGTAAACAGATGCTCACATAATAGATGAGGGACACTTCCTGCTATCAAGGAACTCAGAGAATAATGGGAGAAGCAGAGTTAAGCAATAAATACAATACAGTGGTGTAAGAATTAAACTTCACCATTATTAATTGGATGCTTCCTATGTGCAACAACTGATATGTTATCTCATTTATGCCCTCCCAACAGAGCCCATGCTTTTTATCATTAACTGCCAATATGGAAATAGGACACAGGGGTAGTGTCAAGAAAAGTGCACTCAACTTTAACTAAGAGGTGAAAAAGTGACATTCCACAGGAAGCGGTAATTGAGTTGCATCGTGGGGAATGTCTGGAAAAAAGGCATCACAGAGAGAGCCTATGCAAATACAGAGGAAAAAAATGTGTTGGGCATGCTTAGGGAGCAAAAAGCAGTGTGGTTTGGCTGGACCAGCTAACTAATGGAATGACAGTAAGCAGGGTCATATTCTAAGGCTGCTGAAATCTATGTATTTATTTAAGGTGTTTGATTCTATCTTGGAGGCAATAGAGAGCCATTTAAAAACTTCTGTTGTTGATGTTTGTTTCATGTTGGGTGTGCCCTGATACTGCTTGGGTTCTAAAATGATCATCCAGTTGTATGCAAATATATAGGAGAGGAAAGAGTCTGCAGGAATAGAAAAAAAAAGGAATTTTGTAGTAACCATCTATGTAACAGATGATAAGAGCATAAATTAAGGCGAGGCAGTAGAAACAAAAAGGGGAAGAGAGATGAAAAAGCTGTTTAGGAGGAAAACACAACAAGTGTACAATGAATACCTTAAGAGAGTGAAAGGGTGTGCTAGTAACAATTATGCCAGAAAAAAAAAAGGTATATATTGGCACTGCATCAGGCAAACTGGGACATTACCAAGAGATGTAAAATAAATGATACATGATTTCAAAGGAGGAAAGGAGAGAGAATTGTTTACCAGGTTTTGAATCACAGATCTACTACTAACTAGCTGCAACAACATTAAACAAGTTCACCTCTATATAGTTCAGTTTCCTCATTTTGAATGTGGACAATAGGGTTGCATTAGTAAATACATTGTATAATCAAATAAGTACATCTTGTGAAATACTTAGCATAGTGACTGACACATGGTCTGAGCTACATAGGTGTTTGCTCTTAATAAAGGAAACACTTTATGGAGAAGAGGGAACTAAGTTGGGCCTTGCAAAATGTATAGAATAGCAACATGTAGAAAATATAAAAAGGAGAGGCACCGCAATGATCATATATCGATGTATTTGGGAAATGGAAATGGTCTAGTTTGACTGAATTGTACCGAATGGAAAGTAATGGGATATATACCAGGAGATTTATTTGAAAGGCAGTGCGTGAGAAACATGAAATGCAAGAAATTTAGACTTAACTCAGCAAGCCATGGAACATCACCAAAGAATTTTCAGCAGGAGCAGCCTCTGAGAATAGATTAAATTTTAAGAGGGACAAGTAGATGTGTATGAAGGTCACACAGCAGTTTGGTATAGGTAATATTACAACTGAGTTCCGTCTCAAGTAACCAATAGCCATGATCTTTTCACTGTACCATATTGATTCTTTATGAACCCTGTGGCATTCTGCCATGGTATACTGAGATGTAATCAAATAAAAATTTTGTTTTAAGAAGTACGATGTGTGAGTAATGGCAAAAAATTAGCTCTGAGCCAGCTATGTTACCTTATATAAACTGTAGAATCTCAATATTCTTAGCTTTAAAAGGGATGGTGTTTGCTCACAGAGTTAGTGAATATACAAATTTCAGTTTTCTAAAATTGTCTGTTAAATTTCTGCTATGGTTTCCTGCTGCATGTACTTCTATATGTTGTCCCCTTAAAATAAAGCTCCATTAACTGAAGTTATTTGAACTTACATTCATTCTTTACAACCTGTAAAAGTTTAAATGGTCTTTAGTGACTCAAATTATTTTATGGGAATTAAATGAAAATTTTTTGCTTGGCACATACTCAGTGCTTAATACATAGGAGCTATTTTATTATAACATTAGGATCAGAAATGACCCATCTATAGGGAAGTGTATAGTGTAGTGGATGAGAACAAGGAATCTGGATACTGACTACTGGATACAAAGCCCAGCTTTGACATTTACCAATCAAGTGACCCAGAAAAAGTTACTTAGTATATTTAATTGGAGGAAATAGTATTCGTATGTCATAGAGTTGTTCTGAAGATTTAATGAGATAATATTTGTTAAGATGCTTAAAATTTAATATTTTCAAACATTTTTATAATGCAATAAAATAAGGTAAATTTCATTTTAAAATAAATAATAAATCTAATAATTTAATAAAATGCTGAAAAAATGAGTGCTGGCTAAGTATACGATATACAAAATGAAATAAGTAAATAGACAAACAGAAACGTCATTTAATCATATTTTCCTTGGGATATCTCAGCTAATAACAACTATCAGTAACTGAGAATTATTGGCTTGGGATGACTGTAACTGTTTATTCTCCTAAACTTGTCTTTTTTTTATATCTTTCAAGCTCAGATAGTTTTCCTTCTTCCACAATATTGCATCTCATTATTCCAGTCTTTAACCCAATTTTGGTTTTTGTTATTACATGCAAGAGTAGGAATGTAATAGGCTAGGCACTCAGTGAATGTCTGTGGGATATAATAATTAAAATATTTAACAAGATATACTGAACTTGGCAAATTTAATAATTTTGTATATTGATTAGTTGCTAAATCACACAAAAAAAGATGTTAAAAAACCTGAACAATGCACTTCATGATCACAATCTGAAACTCTTATAGTTAAGAATGAATTTTTTTTCCTAAAGTAAATTTGTGCATTAATTAATTATCCAAGTTTAAAATCCAACTGCATGGGACTTCCCTGGTGGTGCAGGGGTTAAGAATCCGCCTGCCAATGCAGGGTACACAGGTTCAATCCCTGGTCCAGGAAGATTCCACATGTCACAGAGCAGCTAAGCCTGTGCACCACAACTACTGAGCCTGTGCACCCTAGAGCCCGCATGCCGCAACTACTGAGCCTACGTGCTGTAACTACTGAAGCCCACACACCTAGAGCCCGTGCTCCACAACAAGAGAAGCCACCACAATGAGAAGCCCATCCACTGCAACGAATAGTAGCCCCTGCTTGCCACAACTAGAGAAAGCCCGTGTACAGCAACAAAGACCCAACACAGCCAAAAATTAAAAATAAATAAATAAATAAATAATTTAAAAAAACAAAAAAATCCAACTGCATTTATTCTTATTAGTAATTCATACTAAACAAAGTATGTATTATATTAAAATTATGTCATAAAATATACACAAATAATTATAATGATGGCTAGGAATGAATAGTAAGTGACATACAATAAAACAGGTATCTAGAGTGCAGAAATAGTAACAACAACAATAATAGCACTGAAAACATTTTTCAGTACTTTTTATGTGCCAACTGTTCTAATCAACAGATTGTAACATGAACTCTTTTATATTCCTCACAACAATGCTATGTAGTGTTACTATTTTTATTTTACATATGAGGAAACTGAGGCATAGAAAGGTAAAGAGTACAAAGTTGCAGTGATGATTCACAACAGCCAAAACATGGAAACAACCTAAATGTCCATCAACAGATGAATGGATAAAGAAGATGTGGTACATATATACAATGGAATACTACTCAGCCATAAAAAAGAATGAAATAATGCCATTTGCAGCAACATGGATGGACCTAGAGATGATCATACTAAGTTAAGTAAGTCAGAAAGAGAAAGACAAATACCATATGATATCATTTACATGTGGAATCTAAAATATGACATAAATGGACTTATCTATGAAATAGAAACAGACTCACAGGCATAGAGAACAGATCTGTGGTTGCCAAGGTGGAGGCAGGGTGGGGGAGGGATGGACTGCGAGTTTGGGATTAGCAGATGCAAGGATGGATAAATGGATACATTTGGATACATAGGATGGATAAACAACAAGGTCCTACTGTGTAGCACAGGGAACTATATTCAATATCCTGTGATCAACCAAAATGGAAAAGAATATGAAAAAGAATATATATATGTATAACTGAATCACTTTGCTGTACAGCAGAAATTAACACAACATTGTAAATCAACTATACTTTAATTAAAAATAAACACACACAAAGTTGCAGTGATCGTAATAAATGAAGTCAGGATTTGAGTTCAGGTAATTTAATCTCTAAGACCCCAAAAGGAAAACACAGTTTACAGTATGCAAATGGTATTTCTTACTTTTATCGTGTTTCAAAAAAAGCATTTGAGATGAATAATTGTGTTTACAATACTCATATTTAATTTTAAATAATTAGAGTACGTGAAATATTCACGAATGTCTTCCCAGATGTCACTTTTCTTTATGCAAAATGAATATAAATTTGTTAATGAAAAAGACTTGTTGACTAGCTTAATAATTCCAATACATTTCCCACCTACACAAGGGGCAAAACAACAGCTACAGAAACTTGAGATAAACACATTTCTCTGCAATTATGACTTAAAATTTATGTCACAAATATTACATATTTCATTCTTTCTCAATGTTTTATTAAAAAGATAGAATAAAATAGAGCTAGGTAAAAGAAAGCTAAATTTTTACACATGACTGGGTCTTGAGTAGACCTGATGAGATTTTGAAGAATAGATAAATACTGCCAAACTTCCATGAGAAGCATAATGTTGTATACAAAAGGGCAATAAGCAAAATACTTTATTAGTTATATCATCAAGAATTAAGCTGTTCTAAATCTCTGCTCATGCTGCTACCACTCTATTGTTTTTGCTGCTATCGTGTTACATTTTCTTATTCTTCTCTATGTGTCCTGCCTTCTGCAAACTTCTGGCTTCTATAGTCTCACTAGCTATATTGCTTCAAAACACCACTGTATGTTTCTCATGCTTTCTAACTGTGCACATTACACTCTGCAGTTCTCCTGTATGCTAATTTCTACTGACTCTCACTGTACAGGTCTATCATGAATATATCCACAGAGAAAAGAAAGATCTGATTGGGGCAGCTGCATGATTTTATGGTGTTGCTGATGAGAAGAATTTGTTTTCTTCATAGCTTGTCAACTAGATCACTGATGGCAAGTGATGGCAAAACAGTGATGTTTGTTCTTGGTGGATATAGTCTGCACAGTAGGATTCTACTAGAATGGCCACACTAAGTCATGTCCTGATTGCAAGGAAAAGGGGAGCTGGAGGTGGTAGAGCTTGAAGAGAAAGTGCTGGTCCCACTAGATTAGAAGTCAGAGATCAAATTTTGAGACTGCAAGAGTGACTGCAAATTGAAAGGAGAAATCCTGTGGCACCACAAGGGGAGGAGCCACATCATCAGCTCACAAGCTGCCCTCAAACCTGAATCTTGAATTAAGAGTCTTGGCTGACTCTTATGTTATTCATACATAGGACAAGACATTAAGGAACGTGCTGAAAAGTTACGAGGGTAATGAGCAGGAATTTCAACTGCTACCTGGCACTGGCAAGAGAAAATTGAGAATTCATATTCTACCAAGTTAAAGGGGCTCTGTAAACACCTTATGCATTTCATTAACAAACAAACAAAAGGAGGCTACATGCTCTTTGGTGGGGCTAATGGCGGACTCCAGGAGGGCTCTTGCCAAGGATTACTTCCCAGAACTTCTGCTGCCAGTGTCCTTGTCCCCGTGGTGAGCCACAGCCACCCCCCGCCTCTGCAGCAGGTCCTCCAACACTAGCAGCCATGTGGCTGACAGGGTCCTGGTGCTCCGACCTCGTGTCAGGCCTGAGCCTCTGAGGTGGGAGAGCCAAGTTCAGGACACTGGACCACCAGAGACCTCCCAGCCCCACATAATATCAATAGGTGAGAGCTCTCCCAGAGATCTCCGTCTCAACGTTAAGACCCAGCTCCACCCAACGGCCAGCAAGCTCCAGTGCTGGAAGCCCCATGCCAATCAACTAGCAAGACAGGAACACAACCCCACCCATTAGCTGCCTAAAATCATACTAAGTTCACAAACACCCCAAAACACACCACTGGACGCGGCCCTGCCCACCAGAAAGACAAGATCCAGCCCCACACACCAGAACACAGGCACCAGTCCCCTCCACCAGGAAGCCTACACAACCCACTGAACCAACTTAATACACTGGGGGCAGACACCAAAAGCAACAGAACTATGAACCTGCAGCCTGCGAAAAGGAGACCCCAAACACAGTAAGTTAAACAAAATGAGAAGACAGAGAAATACACAGCAGATGAAGGAGCAAGGTAAAAACCCACCAGATCAAACAAATGAAGAGGAAACAGGCAGTCTACCTGAAAAAGAATTCAGAGTAATGATAGTAAAGATGATCCAAAATCTTGGAAATAGAATGGAGAAAATACAAGAAACATTTAACAAGGAACTAGAAGAACTAAAGAGCAAACAGACAATGATGAACAACAAAATAAATGAAATTAAAAATTCTCTAGAAGGAATCAATAGCAGAATAAATGAGGCAGAAGAACAGATAAGTGACCTGGAAGATAAAATAGTGGAAATAACTACCGCAGAGCAGAATAAAGAAAAAAGAATGAAAAGAATTGAGGACAGTCTAAGAGACCTCTGGAACAACATTAAATGCACCAACATTCGAATTATACAGGAGAAGAGAAAAAGAAAGGGTCTGAGAAAATATTTGAAGAGATTATAGTTGAAAACTTCCCTAACATGGGAAAGGAAATAGTCGATCAAGTCCAGGAAACACAGAGAGTCCCATACAGGATAAACCCAAGGAGAAACACGTCAAGACACATATTAATCAAACTTTCAAAAATTAAATACAAAGAAACAATATTAAAAGCAGCAAGGGGAAAGCAACAAAAAACATAAAAGGGAATCCCCACAAAGTTAACAGCTGATCTTTTAGCAGCAATTCTGCAAGCCAGAAGGGTGTGGCAGGACATATTTAAACTGAAGAAAGGGAAAAACCTACAACCAAGATTACTCTACCCAGCAAGGATCTCATTCAGCTTCAATGGAGAAAGTGAAACTTTTACAGACAAGCAAAAGTTAAGAGAATTCAGCACCACCAAACCAGATTTACAACAAATACTAAAGGAAACACAAGGAAACACTAGGCAGGAAACACAAGGAAAGGAAAAGACCTGCAAAAACAAACCGAAAAGAATTAAGAAAATGATAATAGGAACATACAAATTGATAATTACCTTAAATGTGAATGGATTAAATTCTCCAACCAAAAGACATAGACTGGCTGAATGGATACAGATACAAGACCCATATATATGCTGTCTACAAGAGACCCACTTCAGATCTAGGGACACATACAGACTGAAAGTGAGGGGATGGAAAAAGATATTCCATGCAAATGGAAATCAAAAAAAAGCTGGAGTAGCAATTCTCATATCAGACAAAATAGACTTTAAAATAAAGACTATTACAAGAGACAGATACTACATAATGATCAAGGGATCAATCTAAGAAGATATAACAATTGTATATATTTATGCACCCAACATAGGAGCAACTCAATACATAAGGAAAATGTTAACAGCCATAAAAGGGGAAATCAACAGTAACACAATAGTAGTAGGAGACTTTAACACCCCACTTTCACCAATGGACAGATCATTCAAAATGAAAATAAATGAGGAAACACAAGCTTTAAATGACAAATTAAACAAGATGCACTTAATTGATATTTATAGGACATTCCATCCAAAAACAACAGAATACACTTTCTTCTCAAATGCACATGGAACATTCTCCAGGCTAAATCATACCTTGGGTCACAAATAGACCCTGGTAAATTTAAGAAAATTGAAATCTTATAAAGTATCTTTTCCAACCACAACTTTTGAGACAAGATATCAGTTACATGAAAAAAACTAAAAAATATAAACACATGGAGGCTAAACAATACGTTACTAAATAAACAAGAGGTCACTGAAGAAATCAAAGAGGAAATCAAAAATACCTAGAAACAAATGACAGTGAAAACATGACGACCCAAAACCTATAGGATGCAGCAACAGCAGTTCTAAGAGGGAAGTTTATTACAATCCTGTCTCAAGAAACAAGAAAAATCTCAGATAAACAACCTAACCTTACACCTAAAGCAGTTAGAGAAAGATGAACAAAAAACCCACAAAGTTAGCAGAGGGAAAGAAATCATAAGATCAGATCAGAAATAAATGAAACAGAAATGAAGGAAACAATGGCAAAGATCAATAAAACTAAAATCTGGTTCTTTGAAAAGATAAAAATATTGATAAACCATTAGCTAGACTCATCAAGAAAAAAAGGGAAAAGACTCAAATCAAAAGAATTAGAAATGAAAAAGAAATAACAACTGACACTGCAGAAATACAAAGGATCATGAGAGATTACTACAAGCAACTATATGTCAATAAAATGGACAACCTGGAAGAAATGGACAAATTCTTAGAAAAGCACAACCTTCCGAGACTGAACCACGAAGAAATAGAAAATATAAACAGACCAATCACAAGCACTGACATTGAGACTGTGATTAAAAATCTTCCAACAAACAAAAGCCCAGGACCAGGTGGCTTCACAGGCGAATTCTATCAAACATTTAGAGAAGAGCTAACACCTATCCTTCTCAAACTCTTCCAAAATATTGCAGAGGGAGAAACACTCCCAAACTCATTCTACGAGGCCACCATCACCCTGATACCAAAACCATACAAAGATCTTATAAAAAAAGAAAACTACAGGCCAATATCACTGATGAACATTGATGCAGAAATCCTCAACAAAATACTAGAAAACAGAATCCAACAGAACATTAAAAGGATCATATACCATGATCTTGTGGGGTTTATCCCACGAATGCAAGGATTCTTCAATATACACATATCAATCAATGTGATACACCATATTAACAAACTGAAGGATAAAAACCATATGATAATCTCAGTAGATGCAGAAAAAGCTTTCAACAAAATTCAACACGCATTTATGATAAAAACTCTCCAAAAAGCAGACATAGAGGAAACCTACCTCAACATAATAAAGGCCATATGTGACAAACCCACAGCCAACATCGTTCTCAATGGTGAAAAACTGAAACTATTTCCTCTAAGATCAGGAACAAGACAAGGTTGCCCACTCTCACCACTATTATTCAACATAGTTGTGGAAGTTTTAGCCACAGCAATCAGAGAAGAAACAGAAAAGGAATCCAAATCGGAAAAGAAAAAGTAAAACTGTCACTGTTTGCAGATGACATGATACTGTACATAGAGAATCCTAAAGATGTTACCAGAGAACTACTAGAGCTAATCAATGAATTTGGTAAACCTGCAGGATACAAAATTAATGCAGAGAAATCTCCTGCATTCCTATACACTAATGATGAACAATCTGAAAGAGACATTAAGGAAACACTCCCATTTACCAATGCAACAAAAAGAATAAAATACCTAGGAATAAACCTACCTAAGGAGACAAAAGACCTGTATGCAGAAAACTATAAAACACTGATGAAAGAAATTACAGGCGATACAAACAGATGGAGAGATATACCATGTTCTTGGACTGGAAGAATCAACATTGTGAAAATGACTCTACTACCCAAAGCAATCTACAGATTCAATGCAATCCCTATCAAACTACCACTGGCATTTTTCACAGAACTAAAATAAAATGTTTCACAATTTGTATGGAAACACAAAAGACCCCAAATAGCCAAAGCAATCGTGAGAAAGAAAAACGGAGCTGGAAGAATCAGGCTCCCGAACTTCAGACTACTACAAAGCTACAGTAATCAAGACAGTATGGTACTGGCACAAAAACGGAAATATAGATCTATGGAAAAGGATAGAAAGCCCAGAGATAAACCCACACACATATGGTCACCCTGTCTTTTAAAAGGAGGCAAAAATATACAATGGAGAAAAGACAGCCTCTTCAATAAGTGGTGCTGGGAAAACTGGACAGCTACATGTAAAAGAATGAAATTAGAACACTCCCTAACACCATATACAAAAATAAACTCAAACTGGATTAAAGACCTAAATGTAAGGCCAGACACTATCAAACTCTTACAGGAAAAAATAGGCAGAACACTCTATGACATAAATCACAGTAAGACCCTTTTAGACCTGCCTCCTAGAGTAGTGGAAATAAAAACAAAAATAAACAAATGGGACCTAATGAAACTTAAAAGCTTTTGCACAGTCAAGGAAACCATAAACAAGATGAAAAGACAACCCTCAGAATGGGAGAAAATATTTGTAAACAAAGCAACAGACAAAGGATTAATCTCCAAAATATACAAGCAGCTCATGCAGCTGAATATCAAAAAAACAAACAACCCAATCCATAAATGGGCAGAAGATATAAATAGACATTTCTCCAAAGAAGATATTCAGATTGCCAACAAAGACGTGAAAGGATGCTCAACATCACTAATCATTACAGAAATGCAAATCAAAACTACAGTGAGGTATCACCTCACACCGGTCAGAATGGCCATCATCAAAATATCTACAAACAATAAATGCTGGAGAGGGTGTCGAGAAAAGGGAATCCTCTTGCACAGTTGGAGGGAATGTAAATTGATACAGCCACTATGGAGAACAATATGGAGGTTCCTTACAAAACTAAAAATAGAACTACCATATGACCCAGCAATCCCACTACTGGTCATATACCCTGAGAAAACCATAATTCAAAAAGAGACATGTTCCACAATGTTCATTGCAGCACTATTTACAATAGCCAGGACATGGAAGCAACCTAAGTGTCCATCGACAGATGAATGGATAAAGATGTGGCACATATATACAATGGAATATTACTCAGCCATAAAAAGAAATGAAACTGAACTATTTGTAGTGAGGTGGATGGACCTAGAGTCTGCCATACAGAGTAAAGTAAGTCAGAAAGAGAAAAACAAATACTGTATGCCAACACATATATATGGAATCTAAAAAAAAACAATGGTTCTGATGAACCTAGGGGCAGGACAGGAATAAAGACACAGACGTACAGAATGGACTTGAGGACATGGGGAGGGGGAAGGGTAAGCTGGGACGAAGTTGGAGAGTAGCATTGATATATATACACTACCAAATGTAAAATAGATAGCTAGTGGGAAGCAGCTGCATAGCACAGGGAGATCAGCTCGGTGCTTTGTGACCACCTAGAGGGGTGGGATAGGGAGGGTGGGAGAGAGATGCAAGAGGGAGGGGATATATGTATACATATAGCTGATTCACTTTGTTATACAGCAGAAACTAACCCAACAGGTAAAGCAATTATACTCCAATAAAGATGTTAAAAAAGAAAAGAAAAAGAAAAATGAAGGGTGATAATAAAAAAAAAGGGCTTCCCTTGTGGCGCAGTGGTTAAGAATCTGCCTGCCAATGCAGGGGACACGGGTTTGATCCCTGGCCCAGGAAGATCCCACATGCGGTGGAGCAACTAAGTCCGTGCACCACAACTACTGAGCCTGCACTCTAGTGTCCGTGAGCCACAACTACTGAGCCCACGTGCCACAACTACTGAAGCTCCCGTGCCTAGAGCCCGCAATCTGCAACAAGAGAAGCCGACAATGAGAAGCCCGCACACTGCAACGAAGAATAGCCCATTCACCGCAACTAGAGAAAGCCTGCACACAGCAACGAAGACCCAACACAGCCAAAAATGAAAACAAATAAATAAATTAATTAAAGAAAAAAACCCTAAAAAATAAAACAAAAACAAAAACAAAAAAAGACAGGCCTTGGGCTTCCCTGGTGGCGCAGTGGTTGGGAATCTGCCTGCTAATGCAGGGGACACGGGTTCGAGCCCTGGTCTGGGAAGATCCCACATGCCGCGGAGCAACTAGGCCCGTGAGCCACAATTACTGAGCCTGCACGTCTGGCGCCGGTGCTCCGCAACAAGAGAGGCCGCAATAGTGAGAGGCCCACGCACCACGATGAAGAGTGGCCCCCACTTGCCGCAACTAGAGAAAGCCCTCGCACAGAAATGAAGACCCAACACAGCCATAACTAAATAAATAAATAAAAATAAATTTTAAATTATAAAAAAAAAAAAGACAGGCCTTGTCTTAATATTAAAGACCACCAAAGATAAGGTATATGCCCCAGGACTAAAGACAGTACTAAAAGACAGATGTCCTGTCAAAGTGTACATCAAAGCCTCCAAAAACACAAGACAGTTAGCTAATTATTCTGCTGTCTCCTACAGTAAAAAATAAATAAATGGTCAGAGAAACAGAAAAGAATCTAGAGTCCCTACAACAAGTTTTCCATAAAGATTGGCTAGTAATAATTTACTAAACTTACAAAGGAGACAAAAAAAGTGATCCATATTGAGAAAAAAAAAAGCCAATTGAAGTGCAAACGACTTGCGCATGACTCAGATGTTGGAATTAGCAAACCAGAATTTAAACGTAATTATTATAATTAAGACTTAAAGGAAAAGATAGTCATAATAGGTGACAATTTCAGCAGAGAAATAAAAATTCTAAAACTTAAAGTATAATATCTGATGTGAGAAATCCACCTAGTGGGCTTAGAAGCAGATTGGTAAGAGCAAGTAAAATGGTAAACGAACCTGAAGACAAATTAATCGAAATTATCCAATCTAAATAAGAAAAAAAAGTGAAATTTAAAAAATTATGGAGCATTATTGATCTGTGAGTCAACATCAAGTAGTCTAATAAACATGTATTTAGAGTCCCAAGAGAGGAAAGAGAGAAAGGTATAGATATAATCTTTAAGGAAATAATGGCCAGAATTTTCTTCCAAAATTTGATTTAAAATACACCGTCTGTGAACTCTAACCAGTAAAGCAAGAAAAATAAATAAATAACATAAATACAGGAAAGAAAGAAATAAAAGGCCATAAAATCATACATGGGAGACACCCTAGAGAATTTTAAATTAGTTTACAACTTGTACAAAAAATTCTTCCGATAAAGATATAGTAATCTATAAAGTGAGGGATTTGTATAAGAGGAGACAAATAAATCAATGAAAGAGAAGTCTAAAATTAGATCCAACCACGTATATGGTCAATTTCTTTTCAACGAAGAACCCAAAAAACTCAATGGATAGAAGAAAGTCTCCACAACAAATAGTGCTGGAGTAAGAGGATGTGTGCATAGAGATAATGAATTTTGACCCCCACCAAATGCCATTCACAAAAATTTGTTCCAATATTACAGACCCAAAGAGAAAATTAAAGTTCAAAAACTTCCAAAAGAAATCCTAAGATAATTTATTTGAAAGTTTGTGACAGTCAAATATTCCTTAGAAAAAAATACAACGAAATAACCATAAAATTTTTAAATGATAAATTAATCTTCAAAATTTAATATTTCTTTTCATGAAAAGTCATCAGGAAGAAAATAAAACGGCATGCTACAAGCTGAGGGAACATATTTAAAATACATATATTTGACATATCTAGAATCTATAAAGAATTTCAACAAATCAATTAGGCAAACAACTTAATAAAAAATAAGAGTTTGAACAGACAGTTCATTAAAGCAAATGTATCAGTGTCCAATAAATACATGTAATACTGTTCAACATCGTTAGTTATTAGGGAAATATTACCACCAAAAGATAGCTCTTAACCCACATTAGACTGGGTAAAATTAATGTTAACATTTCATTGTAATCCTATCTCCCAGCCATCCCAAATATCCCTCCCCTGGGAAAACACTTGGTTACCCACGTGTATTTCTAGAGTCATTTTAGGCATATGTGAACATATAAAACATAGAGTTGTTTTCTTTTTTAACATATAAATATTAGTATACACTATACCCTGTTATGTAACTTGATTTATTTGGAGATCCGTCCATATTAGTACATAAAGAGATCACTCATGTTTGTAACTGAAAATAATGTTCCATGTAGAAGCTTCAGTTTAACACTATAAAAATCATCGAATCATGTGGTTCAAATCTTCAATACCAAGTAATTATTTTTATATTTCTTTGCTCAAGCATCATCTGATATGTATATGAACAATATGATAGCAAATTTAAGTTAAATCAAAGGTAGCAGATAAAGTTACTACCGTTACTGTATTATCTAAATCAGCTAACACCCAAATATCATCTAATATCTTAAAAAATAATTCCAATATTCCATAGTTACTAAGTTTAAAACATGTATTAAATAAATATTTTTCTAATTACATTTAGCAAACTCACAAGAAAACTGTACAATCGACTATGGACTGCAGACACTTTAGATGAATGAACAATAAACAAAAACGTTGTCATAAAAATTAAGCAACAGTGTACAGTTTTAAGCAGAATGTTTTGTAACTTTCAAAAAAAGGAAGAGATAGATGCTATTGTTTCTTCATTGAAGTAACTCAAAACTAATCAGAAAATTTCATTATAAACTCTTCAGTTCATTATATGACCTACTTTATCTCTCATTTACAATCTTTCAAAAACATGTTTTTAGGTTTTTTTTTTTTGTCCTCTTGTCCTCATCTGATTGAAGTGAATAAACTTTTCTTCACTTTTAGAAAATCGTACTTCCTTTAGGCCAGATTCCCCTCAGAGTGAAAAGTGATTTTATGGATGTCAGCAGAAGTGAAATAACTGTAAGAAATCAAACCTCCATTCAGGTATGTACAGGGCTCTTTGGTCAACACTGCCACATCTATGGCTCACATATTGTTTCTGTGAATGGAGACCCAAGTATGATGCCTGAAATTAAACAGTGCCAAAGTGGCCTAAAGGGGCTAACATATTTTAGAGTCACAAAGTGGGTATTTTTCTAGGCTGAAGGCCACTGTTTTAAGTTTTTATTTTTTATTTCTTAATCTAATATGTATTAATCTCTAAAAAGCAGGGCAAAAGCATGATAATATTTTTTTTTTCTTTTAAAAAGGTTAAGTCTTCTCCTCACTCCAGTTCTTTATATCACTTGCTCCTCTCTCCAGAAGCAGCCACTGCTACAAATCTCTTGGCTCTACTTCCTGAGTGGTTCTGTTATTAGTAAACAAATGGTAGTATGCTGTCTATAATAATTAATGTAATTAAGTACACAGCTGTGAAAATTTTAGAAATGTACTCACAGCTAATGTATAATTTAAAATTCCAAGAATCAAACTTTAATTTCTGAAGGTATGCTCTTACTTCTGTGCTGCTGAACTGTAGTAACTATACCCGTACGGTACTTGCAAAAGTCTAAAGTACAACACAAGTGAGAGGCTCTAATGCATTGCTTTCAAGTTAGAATGAAGCCACATGGAGGTTCTGAGCTTAAAAGAAATGTCTGGCCACTGGCTTTCCTCTACTCCCTGTTTACTTCTTAGGATAGAACTCAAGCCCTGGCTCATGGACTTCTCGGAGGGCCACAGGAAAAGGCGAAAGTTACTTAGGCACCATTATTCTGTATCCAGACTAATACCAGACCCAATACATGGCATGACCTGGAGCAGAGCTGCCATAAAAATGTATTTCTCCTTTAACCTCTCCATGTAAATCATCAGAAAGCTTCCCTCCACTGATTTAAACAAATTTGTCTTTGACCTCTAGAGTCAGAATTGGCCTCAACAACTCTTTCAAATGGTTGTAGTATTGACTGTTTGATGTATGTCAGCTACCATAAAATGCAATACTATTTCATGACAGATCTTCAAATAATGCCAGGTACGTCCAAAGTCATGGTAACAGTCTCTTTATTCCAAGTAAATCAGTAGCATGAAATACTGCAGATTAATGAAATAATGCACTTTGTTGTATCAAGCTTTGGCATCTAATGCAGCTGTGATTTGTGGTAGTGTTCAACCAGTTGCAACACCTGTCAGCATGCTTCCTCTAGAACTTCAAAAGGCTTCCGATAAATACCAAATGCTTGAAAGGGTTCTAATGTGCATAAGTAAGAATTTTTCAGGGTCTGTGATTTTTGGTATTTAACAACCAGATCAGTATAATAGTTCATAAAACAATCAGTTGCTTAATGATCTATCTGCAAACATTCAAGTCCGACAATTTGAAATACCGCAGAAGACCCAAGAAATTATATTTGTTCACTTTTCTGGAAGAAAAAACTTATTGAACACTCTTTAACTAAAACCTAAACTCTAAAACTAGAGAAAGATTTCCAATCAAAAAATATTTAGATAATTTCTTTAAGCATTAAATGTTTTTCAAGGAGTTTTCAAGCAGTTTCCACCGATTGATATATATATGTATATATAAATTAAAATGTATAAACATTATATATCTTATATAATTAAATATTGTTCATTATATAACAATAGATTATATTATACATATAAATTATTATAACTAGTATATATTAAATATATAAACAAAATATTCACAAATATATACATATATATAAATTTATATCTCTAAATTGAAATGAATTTCAATATCTTTATGTTTAATAAACTGTAATACAGGAAGATATTGTATTGAGTACAGTATTAAAACATTTTGGTACTTAACAGTTCAAAAATTATTTTATTTAATTGAGACCAACTGGCCTCATTGTTTCTTATAAACGTTGCAATATATATTCAGTAAAAAGGAATAAAAATGAACACATGTTTCTCCTTAAAGAAGGCAGACAAAGGTTTTTCTTACACAATAAATCAGCTGCTAGTGGATTTCTAGGACATCGCTTTAGGCTATTTAGGTATAAAACTTAAGAAAAAAAATTACCTTTGTGTGGATCCAAAACTGGTAGAGGAGATTGAACTGAAGATGAACAGCATAGACTGAAGGTGGTATGAAGAGGGCCAGTGGAGAGTAGAATATCTGAAAGATTAAAACATTGTAAATTTGCATATAGGATTTCTCAACATAACATATACTATTACTAATGATTCAATATTTTGAGTCTATCCTTCAGCAAATATGCCTTGTTTTTAGCAAATATATCTTATTCTGTACATTTTATTGCCATGTTTGACTTTGCAACATTAATTTTTCCACATGATGATAAAGCTATAGACATGTTGGAGCTAAGTCCACTGGACTTCTATTTCACATTTAATATTGTCTGGTTAACATAGCATACATTGTATGCTATTTCCTTAATCTTGAAAAGGTTGGGTGTATTTCCTGGAAGTAAAGAGGTTTTTTAATATATACAAAAATAGTCACTTTCTTTAAGTAAAAGAAATGTAGGAGCATGTGCCTTTATACCTTGACAGCTCCTAAACACTGTATTTTTACGGCATTCTGAGTAACAAAATGAAATTATAGTAAAAGACAGTAACTTCATATGAGAAGGGGAAAGAATACATTTTCCCTCTTAAATTTTACTTTATTATTTTGTGGTTGACAATATCTCCTGATTTTTTTCAAAGTTAGTAAAGAAGGAGCTATGATATTGTGCCATTGTGGAAACAAGTTTTGAAGGTCCCTATTTTCTAACAGACGGAAATGCCTCTGCCTTGGGAAAACAACTTATTCGTAAACCACTGGTTAGAATCAACGAATAAGCACAATCTGCTGTGTTCTCCCAATGACTTTGATCCCCAAGAGTGGTTTCATGTTGTAAGAAAACTTTTTATTAAATGAAAAACTAAACAACAAAATAGGAGGAAAAAGAATCTGACTTCCACTTTACATTTTGGGTTTTATAAAGTTAATATTTCCAAAAGATGAGATATTTTTAAAACATGTTTTCAGAATACTACAATTTTATTTCTGAATTATTTTAAAGCTTTTGTTCTCAATTAGGCCAAATATCATTTCAGCAACGTTTAGTCATGAGAATATATTTGAAATCAGACATTTCCGTAAACTCTTATAGTTTTTGTTTCGAACTTTAAGTCATGACAAATCTCAGCTGTCATCACAACAGGATCAGTTTCATTATTTATAAATTCATTATTAAGCAGTGGATTAGATTAGTGAACAACAAAAGAACACTGGGCTCTTACTCAAGACATTCCCTTTTAAGCCTTCATTCCACTACAGAACAGCTCTGTAATATTTACAAATTTCTTAAACTTCTCTAGGCTCCAGTTTCCTCAAATGAATGGTGAAGGAGAAGACCATCTGAAATCTAGCCATCTTTCTAGTTCCAAAAAATCTCTGATATTGTGATTTGATTTGAGAATATATTAATATAGTTCTCTTACAATAGGTGAAAAAAAAATTTGAAACACATACATGACCAATGATTTAAGTATTTTAAGTTAAGGAATATTTTGGAAACTTTGAGATGTAAATAAAAATATAGAACAAACTTATCTTGATGCTTAATAAATAGTTCTATCTGGAAAAAGAGTGTATACAAGATGACTATAGTTCATTATAATTTCTCAAAGTGTGAAGAAATAGTCCTTTGAGATAACAACAGCTATTATGGAAAAGGGTGTTCTATCATCAGATAAACTGTGAAGAGTTGCGTAAGGCAAGTGAACTTTCTTTACCATAGAACTTTTCAGAGACTTTATCATGCTAGTACAAACCACAAGCCTGTTAGCCCATAGAACACTTTCTTAAGGAATTTCCCATAAGATTTCCTAAAAACGTATTTGATGAACCATGTTGTTGAATTGGAAGAATCAGTATTCTAATATGACCATATTACCCAAGGCAATATACAGATTCAATGCAATCTTTATCAAATTACGAATGGTATTTTTCACAAAACTGGAACAAAAAGTGTTTTAATTTGTATGGAAGCACAGAAGGCCCCAAATAGCCAAAACAAGCTTGAGAAAGAAGAACGGAGCTGGAGGAACCATGCTGCCTGACTTCAGACTATACTACAAAACTACAGTAATCAAAACGGTATGGTACTGGCACAAAACCAAACACATAGATCAATAGAACAGGTTAGAAAGTCCAGAAATAAACCCACACACTTACAGTCAATTAATCTATGACAAAGAAGGCAAGAATATATAATGGAGAAAAGACAGTCTCTTCAATAACTGGTACTGGGAAAACTGGACAGCTACATGTAAAAGAATAAAATTAGAACATTTTCTAACACCATATACAAAAATAATCTTAAAATGGATTAATGACTCAAATGTAAGACTGGATACTATAAAACTCCTAGAGGAAAACATAGGCAGAACACTCTTTGACATAAATCGCAGCAATATTTTTTTGAATACATCCCTAGAGTAATGGAAACAAAAGCAAAAATAAACAAATGGGACCTAATTAAACTTAAAAGCTTTTGCAGAGCAAAGGAAACCATAAACAAAAAGACAACATACGGAATGGAAGAAAATATTTGCAAATGATGCTACTGACAAGGGCTTAATTTCAAAAATATACAAACAGCTCATACAGCTCAATACCAAAAAAACAATCCAATCAAAAAATGGGCAGAAACAGACATTTCTCCAAAGAAGACATCCAGATGCCCAACAGGCACCTGAAAAGATGCTCAACATCGCTAATTATTAGAGAAATGCAAATCAAAACTACAATGAGGTATGGCTTCACACTGCTCAGAATGACCATCATAAAAAACTCTAAAAATAATCAATGCTGGAGAGGGTGTGGAGAAAAGGGAACCCTCCTACTCTGCTGGTGGGAATGTAACTTGGTGCAGCCATTGTGGAGAACAGTATGGAGGTTCCTTAAAAAGTAAAAATAGAGTTACCATATGATCCTGCAATCCCACTCCTGGGCATATAGCTGAAGAGAACTCTAATTTGAAAGGTCCATACACCTCAATGTTCATAGCAGCACCATTTACAATAGCCAGGACATGGAAGCAACCTAAATGTCCATCGACAGATGAATGGATAAAGAAGATGTGGTATCTTGATACAATGGAATATTACTCAGCCATTAAAAAAGAATGAAATAATGCCATTGGCAGCAATATGGATGGACCTAGAGATTATCATACTAAGTAAAGTAAGTCAGACAGAGAAAGACAAATATCATATGATATCACTTATATGTGGAATAAAAAATATGATACAAATGAATTTCTTTACAAAACAGAAATTGACTCATAAGCATGGAAAACAAACTTATAATTACCAAAGGGAAAGAGGAGAGGGGGTTTGGATAAATTGGGATATTGGGATTAACAGATACACACTACTATATATAAAATAGATAAACAACAAGGATCTACTTTAGCACAGGGAACTATATTTGATATCTTGTAATAACCTATAATGGGGAAGAATGTGGAAAAGTATATATATATATGTGTGTATATATATATATACACACATATATATATTAAACTGAATCACTTTGCTATACACCTGAAACATTATAAATCAACTATACTTCAATTTTAAAAAATTGATGAAACAATGTCTCAAATCTTACAAATCAGTAAATATAATGATGAACTTACAATTAGAAAAATGAACTCAGCATAAATTATAAAAAATAAAATTTCTAATAAGAAATAAAGATATATGTCAGGGAGTAAGTCACATGAATCATATTAAAATTAATTTCTTGTGATTAATATAATACTATAAAAAGAGTCTAATGATACAATTAAGGTTCCAATTTCTAAAATTGAAATCAGCTTAGTAAATGTCATCTAGTTCTGAGAATTCTTCTTATCTTCTTCTCTACTTCCAAATCCTAACAGTTTTAAAAACTGGTTTAAGTGCCACTTCCATCATAAAGCTTCAGATGGTACTAATTTGTCAGAAGAAATTTCTCCTTCCTCAAACTTAAACTCTCAGTACCTGGGCCAGAGGATATTATACTGTTTCCCAAATATATCCATTTCTGCCATGCATTCAAACCCATGTTATTCTGACTCCAAGGCTCTTTAGCCTTAAATTACCCTATCTACCTTAGGTTATTTTATTATCTTTTGATAGAGGTCATATATAATAGGGTCATAACGGAGAGAAACAACACAGATCTGTATGTGTGAGGAGAGAATGAGGATAGGTCTAGAGGGTTTTTGATTATCTTTTGATAGAGGCCATATATAATAGGGTCATAAAGGAGAGAAACCACACAGATCTGTATGTGTGAGGAGAGAATGAGGATAGGCCTAGAGGTGACCTTAGGCTAATGGGGAGGAGATGAGTGGGTTTTATTCTGTTCATCAAGTACATGGGGCAGGCAGGGGTTGTATGAGGAAGCATCATGAAGCAAGAAGCAACATGCCCTTGAGGGGGAACTGTAAGTATTCTGGCCTGCAGAAGCCATTAGAGAATGGGCAGGAGATTGGGGGGAAGCGTGGAATTCATGGATAGATCTCAAGGAGTCTGTGAACCCCCTGGATAGGACTACAATAAAGTGTGAACTTGTATGTATGGGGGAATGTGTGATTTTCTAAAGAAACAATCTATAGCTTTCATCAGGAAGTCTCTGGGGAATCTGTGGCTCACCACAGCCAAACAAAAACAAAAGATAATTTAGACATTGGTCAAACCAGAGAGGGAGCATTTTAATGCCATTCTAAGGAGATTGGATTTATCCTAGGCCAGGAGGGAGTAGTTAACATGTGATTTTTAAGCCTGTAAGAAATATAAAAGTGGTATGAAATCCTATTTGTATAGCCCAGTTAAAAATCTTGCACATTCACCACAGCAGTAGCCATGGGAATGGAGAGGCAGAATATATACAAGAGATCAATGGATTTGGTAACTATTTAAACATAGGAGATGAGAGAAACAGAGGAGAATTAGAAGACACCCAGATACCTGGCTTGTGTGAAAGGTGATGTTGTTCACCAAGATGATGAATAGGAGGAAGAGTAGATTTATAAAGTTCATCTTAAGGTATATTGTGTTGAAGCCCTTGAGGAATATTCCAAGAAAGCTGTTGAGGAAGCAAATATGTCCTGCAAATATCAACTGAACTAAAAAACAACACTGGATTTGCAGTTATGGACCAGTGGAGCAGGTAGGCCTCGAATGCAAACCTCAGTAAGTTGAAGAATCATTCAAAGGAGGTGATGAAACAGAGGTAGGTTTGATTTACTTCTCTCTTTCTCCAAGAACAAGGAAGGAGAGAGCTGGAGGTATTTCTTGAATAGAACATATGGATGAGGGAGGAGACATTGTGTGTGGGGGGTGTGTGTGTGTGTGTGTGTGTGTGTGTGTGTGTGTTTTAATGTGAGAGACATGAATATATTTATGGTATATTCAGAAGGAGCCAGTTGAGAGGAAGAGGGACAAATGCCAGGAGTCATTGACAGGACAAAGTCCAACAGAGGAACACAGTAGGACCAATGTCACCAATCTAAGGATTAGACCTACTGAAGAGAGGTGAACATTTTCTGCAAAACTAAAGTATATGCAGTAGGTCCTTGTTGGTTATCTATGAACCTAAATGGGAAAAGAACTTGAAAAAGAATAGATACATGTATAACTGAATCACTTTGCTGTATGCCTGAAACAAACACAACATTGTTAATCAACTATACTCCAATATAATGTAAAACTTTTTTAATTAAATTAAATTTAAAAAATTTTTTTTAAGTATATGTACTTGTGAATTCACAAATCTTCATGAAACTATCTGAACAGAAATAGAGAGAGGGAAAAGCAGAACAACTCATTTCTCTGTGAAGTTTTAAATTCATTTATTGGCTGACAAATAGGGGCAGCAGTGGAAAGATCTTGAGGAGACTGAGGAATTTTAGAAAGGCTTCTCCCAGGTAGGGGAGAGGCTCATGCTTATGGCTTGGTGAGCAGCACCTACAGCTCATTTGGGTTTGGAAGCCATTCGTGGAGGGGCACCAAACTCCCAGCTGGTGATGGAGGACACCCATGGCGCTCAGCAAGCTGGGTGTGGGAGTGAAGCAGGTGAGTGACCAGATTCAAGCAAGGCTTGGGGACTTAAGGGCAGATGTAGCAGAGGGAGGTAGCCTGTGCTTGCTAGAGTCACGGGCATTAAGTATCTTAGGTTAGATGAAGTAGGAAGGAAAGCCACGAGGAATGACAAGTTGGGAGAAGAAGCAGGGGTTGACAGAGGAGAGCTGTCCTTGAATAAGCTGTTAGCAAAATGGTTGAAGCTCAAGGGTATATTTACTTTGAAAGAAATATTTTTAAAAAAATCTTTTGAGCTCCGGATTCATGTCTACTTTATTTTAATAAAGTAGTTTAACCTGACTAACATCTGCACTTCTATGATTCTTATTTATTTTTGTAATACTTTACAGACATTTTCCTTGAGAATTGAGAAACTAAAGATTGAATAATTCCTTAAGTCTGTGATTAGCAATGACACAGAGCCAATTCCTCTGATTGCAGGTAGAGTACTGATCTCCGTCCTTAAAACGCATCTACTTAAATTGTTATGTTTGGAGAAAGTGTTTGGGTTTCCACTTAGAAAGTCTTCTTTAAGAAATCTGGGCCCACCCTTCTGTTTCCATTTCTGTGCTCTTAGCCATTTCCCCTTTTCCCCATTCCGCCTTCTTATTACATCCTGTATTCTAGCCATACTCATACTGTGATGGGTTGAATTATGTCCCCTAAAAAGGGAAGATTTGGACACAGAGACAGACATGAACCCAGGAAGAACTTCATGTGAAGAGGAAGGCAGTGATCGGAGTGATATATCTACAACACAAGGAACACCAAGAACTGCCAGCAAACCACAAGAAGCTGTGGATATGATGCTTCCTCACGGCCCTCAGAAGGAAGCAATCCTGCCGATACCTTGATCTTAGATTTCTAGCCTCCAGAACTGTGAGACAATACACTTCAGGTGTTCTAAATCACAGTTTTTGGTACTTTGTTAGGGCAGTTCTAAGAAAATAATACACATACCATACATGTTACTTGCCATTCCCTACGTTTATCATATTTGTTCATAATTTTGTGTTTTCACAGACATTCTCCTTCTACATAATGTTCCACTTACAACCATATTCATGGCAAAATTTTTTTCTTCTTACAGGTTGGTCTCAAGCCTCGTTTCTTCTGTGATGCTCCACTTGACCCTCCTTGGTTCTCAGAGCAGACATGTCTCTCTAAATCCTTAACAATTTGTATTACAATGGCTGTAGACTTGATTGAATCCCTCCAAGGAAAGCAATCACCTTAAGAAAAAAAGCTCATGTCTTACTTCTCTTCATATGCCCAACCTCTGCCACCATGAAGACCTCTGTCAGTCAAAAGTGTATATAGAAAAAAACATGAGTGGATGCGCTTCTCAAAACAAGAAAAATAACATGTAAAGGGAGTGTTTTAGCCACTTGAACACTTTTTTAAAATGCCAATAAGATATTGCTGTTTTATGTAGAGGTCTTCACTATGATTCCCCTTATTTACCCTTCATTATAAGGACTACAAGTGACTATCAGACTTCTGTAAAGAAAAATATCAAAAATCAGGGGAAAATTTTATTTTTACCAAATTTCAAAATGGCTTGGTAAGCACCAGAATAGTTCCATTTTGCTGATCTGTGCTAGAATCAAGGATCTAAAACTGGTCAACACACAAACTGGCAAAGTGCTTCATTTATTTAATGTATGGACATAAACTTTGTCTTACTAATGTCTTTGAATGGAGGTTGAGGGCGGTGAAGGGATACCTTGGAGTTCTGAGGCAAGGTCCTGAGAGAAGTTTTGTTTTTTTTACTTCATGGGGGGCTCAAGGCATGTTTTCCTTCTGTGACATAAGAGTTGTGAGAATTTTATCCCCACTGCATTTGACTGCGTTACATCAAAGTTGTTAGTTTCTTGTGTCTTTATTTGTTCGCATTTATCTTTATATAACTCCAACTCCCACATATTGAAAAATAGTCTTTGCTTATGTAGTTTGGCAGAGAGTATGTCATAATAAAAAGATCTGAGATTTCACTAAAAGTTCCTCTGCGGTTTTATGTGTAATATAAAAACAATATTATACATGTGAATCATACTTGATATAGTTCAAATAATTTACACACTCATTATTTAAGGTGATCTTCCAATAACAATATGAGAAGGCAGAGCAAATATTAATGCCTAATTTCATGTTCAAAATCACTGAGATTCAAATATTACTTAATTGGTTCAGGGTAGCAAATCTAGCTAATAACTGATCTAAGGCTGGGACCCAGACTTCTTTCTTCCAAGTGAATTGTTCTGTACTGTTTCCTCAATGAAATTAATATGTATTTTGAAATTATTATGCTCAAAAATAATATCATCATACATTTACATATTCCCTAACTTAATAGATATAAAGGTTTTCACAAATTGATATTTTAACTGTATGTCTTTCCTCTGATACTGGTTAAAATTTACTTCTTTTTAGATTGCTAATATGCTCTAAACATATTTTACTAATTCTTGTAATATTGGTAATACCAACCTAAAAAACAAATACCTCTGAGAGATACTACAGAGCTAAAAAAAAAATTACATAACCCAGTCATTTAAACTAACTGTTTATCATTTTTTACTGCTTTTAAAAGAAATACTCACCTACTGAAATGTAGATAGCTTACTACTTCCCATTCAATAGCTTCATATGTTACGCAAATATGTTAAAATATATTTTATTCCAAAAAGTAATTAAGTTACTCACCCTGTGCTCTAATCTTTTGAGGATCTGTTAGATCATAAACATTTAAATGAATGACAGATTTAAATTACTTCACACACTGCTCTTACCCTAGGTAACTAAAAAAATAATTTCTTTGACAACTATTAAACTTTTTGTTTCATTCATTCATGTTATGTGCATTTATTAAGCACTGACTGCATGAGGCACTTTATACATGCTAAGTATGTAACAGTGAAAAAATAGAAGTAGGTCCATTTCCTTCAAAGTTTTACATGCTGATGTGAAAGACAACAATGCAAATAAGTATTATAATAGAGATATGCAAGGCTTTATGGGAGGACAGAAAGAAAAAAAAAAAGTGACCTGGGGGAAGTTAGGAAGGTGTCTGTAAAAGAGAAATGAATTGAATCTTGAAGGATATAACAATCAGAGGTAAAGCATAAATAACTTTCTACGCAGAGATAACTGCATGTTCAATAAAATATCAAGGCATTATGTCATGGTAGATTTAGAGAATTGAAAATTAATTGTTAAACTGGATGGGGTGACAATGGCGGAGGGCGGAAGATGAGATTGGAAAGAGGTTGGATCAGGTTTAGACCAGCTCTGCCTGTGATAAGGACTCTATGAGGTTCCTTTGCAACAGCTATAAAGGAGTTTAGCTTGTTCAGAGCTGACATTTTGAAAGTGCGTGTTGGATTGAGAGATTAAGAATGGAAACATAGTTACTTTAGAACAACAGCCAGTTTAAAAATAGCATGGCTGAATCATTGTTCTTTATGATACTCTAGGGGGCTCCAGGAATCAATGTCTATTAGTTAATGGCTAGATCTAAGTTGCTTTTTTCTAGAGTTGGTATATGATCTACAGTGGCTCTGAGTTTGAAAATGCAGGTATGGACGTGTAGTTCTATCTTTTAATGAACTATTTGTTTTATAATAGTTTTATACTTGCAAAATGGTTGCAAAGATAATAGAGGAAGTTGCCACATTACCTCCCCTACTCCCCCCAGTCTCTCTATTGTTAACATATTACTAAGCTGCATTGAAACAACTAAGGAAGTGACAGTGGTACATTACTTTTAACTAAACTCCACTAAACTCTACACCTTATTTAGATTTCATTAGTTCTGTTTTTCTTCCCCCCTAATATTCTTTTTCTGCTTTAGGATCCATCTAGGATAAAACATTACATTTAGTTTTGTATCTTATAGTCTCCTCTGATCTGTGACAGTTTCTCAGACATTCTCTGTGTTTCATAACCTTTACACTTTCGAGTACTGGTTAGGTATTTTGTAGAATGTCACTCAATTGGGGCTTGACACATGTCTTTTCTTATGGTTAGACTGGGGTTATGGGTTTTGGTGACAAAGACCACAGGAGTGAAGGTCCATTCCCATGTATCTTGTCTAGGGTACATACTACCAACAGCATATTTTTATCACATCTTATCAAAGGGTACCTGCTACCAATACAACCTCACTGATGATGTAAACTTTGACCTGTGATTTATTGTGTTTGGTAAGTTTCTCCACTCTAAAGTTAAACGTCCACCTCCACCCCACCCTTTGTCCCTTTCCATACTCTATTCTTTGTGAAGGAGTTACTAAAGTAGAGTCCACACTCAAAGGGCAATGGTAAAGGAGGCATTAATCTCCATTTCCTGGATGGGGGCAGTATCTACATATATAATTTGAAATTCTCTTGAAATTCTTTAGGGGATTTCGTTTCCCATTTATTTGTTCCTATTTATTTATGTATTTAATCATTTATCTATGTCAATGTGGACTGATTTCAAAGATATTTATTTTATACTTTGGATTATAACTTCACACTATGTTATACATTTTGTTGTTCAAATTGTTCCACATTTTGGCCATTGGGAGCTCTTTCATATTGGCTCCTGTAACCCTTTGACTTATCCCATTCTTTTATTTTTTGAGCACTTCTGTAACTATGTTTTGAATATAAAGCTGTAGCATTCAGATATTTTATTTATAAAGTTGGAAGAAAATGAGATGTTAACCCTGACCCTATTATATATTACATAACATTCATAGGTCTAGACACATTTTATTATTTGCAAAGTGGAGAGACTATCATGTTTAAGGCATTATATTAATTAAGATGTATAATAAAAGACTGAAGTAGCAAGCAAAACCATATATTTAATTATATAATGAATAAGCCTCACTTAAAAAGGCGCTCCCAAAATGGGCAATATAGGGATAGGGGATTAAGAGGTATAAACTATAATGTACAAAATAAACTACAAGGATATATTGTACAATACTGTTTTGCTGAAAGCCTGCTTTCTGTTTCAAGGTTCTTTGGATTCGCTGGCAAAATAACCACTCGTCTCACACAACTGAGCAGATTTAATTAATTTTTTAATAGAAGATTATTTAGCTTAATTTCAATATACAGTCATTAGAAGGGGATGAATAAAAGTATTAGAGACACATAACAGAGAATATATCACCCGATTGGGCCGACACCTACATCCAGATTCAAATAGCAGCTGGGAAGTCCCAAGTAACAGCAAGCTGGAGTCCCAGTTGGGAAGGGTCCCGGGCGGTGCATCCACCCCACAGGTGAGACTTCAGTTTGCCACTCAAAGGAGCCCAGTTTTTAGCACCAGGCCGCATGCTGATAACAATCAGCCTACATGCAAGTTTGCAGCTCTGGTTATTGTCATAAATGCCTTGGTCTTAACTCATAAGTCTTGGAATGTTCTTGATCCCCAGGGGCTGGCCAGACCCTCAAGGTGCAAGAAGTCCCAGGACTTACTCTCTGTCTTATCTAGTGGTTTACAATGTGTGCTGGCGCCACCCCTTTGGCCTGGGTGTAGCTCAGCAGTTTGGCATGCAGCCAGCTTTAGTGTCATTGTCAGGTCAGAGAGAGGCCTAGTGCGGCCTCTGAAGCCTGAACACGACTACTTTACTAGCTTTCCCAACAAATACAGGGAATATAGCCAATATTTTATAATAACTATAAACGAAGTATAACCTTTAAAATTGTGAATCACTATTTTGTATATCTGTAACATATAATATTGTACATTGACTACACTTCAATAAAAAATAAATCAGTAATTTGGGGAAAAAAAGGTACTCCACTAATTGTAGCTCTTTGGGGATAAGTAAAGTTAAATCATCTAAAACTGGATTTAAAAAATGCAAAAAGTATGGTTATAAATTCTCATCTTTAACTACTTTAAATGACAGGCCTGCCACCCTAATTTTCATAGTAATGTCAAAGAAAAGCACTCTGAGCTTAATTTTGCTTTTCATTTCACAAATCAATTTTCTCTCCAAAGACATGACCCATTTATTATTTGTTCTAAAATATATTGTTACCTTAGTCGCTACCAAATTATATGCCTTATGTAGCTGTATCGATGAAAAGAATCTTACAAAAGATTCAAAGAAAATGAAGAGGCCTGACAACACTAATTTTAATGTCTAGAAAGACCTATCACAGACTGGCAACCATCACAGATCCTGAAACCATCCAAGTTATCTTCTGGCACACTTACAAATATTAACTAAGAATCCAGGCTGATTGACAATCCCTACCTTTCATGTCTCATACTGGAAATCCTCTCTTCGTCCCCATCTCCACCCCAAATTAACAGCTGTAATGCGTTCCCAATGCTCATTTACTTATTCAGCGTATTTTCTGTGTCTTTGGCAAAGTGATAAGAGGTTATAAAGGGAATTTAGTCTGGCAACAAATAGGTGTGAACTTGCATTTCACTTCAATTTTCACTAATCTGTATCTTTGGATGCATTGATATAACAGAGGAAAGGACACAAGCTAGACCAGGATAAAGATGGGAGTCAGATGTCTGGACTGTTCCAACCAACAATGTTCAATACTGGATGATGGGTGGGCTCCCCTGAGATTCATTTTGTAGCTTTAAAAATATATGATTTAAATATAGTATCTCCCAGGTTTCTTCTACTTCTGAAATCCCTGATGCTCAGATAGAAAATTTTCCTTTGATTATTCCTCAGATAATTAACTCATTAACGACACTGATTGCCCTGGAGCAACTTCCAACAGAGCTACATCCCTTGGAGACTTTCTCTCCCAAAATGTAACTACTGGTAGTTTGAGTTATCCTTATGCGAAGAGTAATATATAAATCAGGAGAGAATAAATATTTTTGAGATTATTATTTTAATCAGTCATATAGTCAGCCTATTTTGTATAGGAGAATAGAAATTTGTATTAATGCAGCTATTCCTTAAGAAGGGAGGGTGGACAGTATTCTCCTCCCCAGTCAGGAGCCTGTCGTTCCCTCCATTCACTGGACCAGTCTTGAGGTATATACAGCTGTGTAATCGGTAGTATTTTCCTCTACTTTTAACCATCTAAAGTTCCAGCACAAGCTGGCTATAGAAGATGTGAGGGGGAAATTATCTATCTATCTATCTATCTATCTATCTATCTATCTTTTTACGTCTATATTGCTTAGAGCTGTGTTATACATTGAATCATGTCACTCTAAAGTTCATGTGTTGAAATCCTATTTCCTAATACCTCAGAATGTGACCTTATGTGGAAATAGGATCATTACAGATGTGATTAGTTAAGATGTGGTCATAAGGGAGTAGGGTGGGCTCCTAATCCAATATGACTAGTGTCCTTATAAAAAAAGAGAAATTTGAACACAGACACAGGGAGACCCCCATGTGAAGATCAGACGCCCATGGGGAGTGAAGATTGGAGAAGCTAGGAGAAAGGACTTGAACAACTGCTCCCCTAGAGTCTTCAGAGGGACCATGACCCTGCCAGCACTGGTTTCAAACTTCTGGCCTCCAGAACTGTGAGACAATACAATTCTGTTGTTTTAAACCACCCAGTTTGTGGTACTTTGTTACAACAGGCCTAGGAAATTAATATAAGCTGTAACATAGGTGTATGGTGTGGGGAGCAGGGGGTGGATTTCCTTCAATATCCTTTTCAGCAAATGTATTAGTGCCATCACTGGCTTATCCATTTGTATGGCCTATGCTCCTGTTTGGGTCAGAACACATGCCAGTCTATCTTTCTATTGATTATGAGGAATCTGATTTCAAATATGGGACTTTGTCACTTACTGGTTGTGCAATTAACCTCATTGACCTACAGGTACCTGATAATGGTAATACTTGATCTAGCATAGCACGGGGGACAGGGATAAGTGAAAAACAATACAGAGGTACATAGAAGAGGATTTAGTGTAGAGGTTAAGATCTTTGCAGCCAGGTTGAATGAGTTCAAATTCTACTCCTCCCTTTACTAGTCTTGTGACTGAACTATGGACTCAGTTATCATTTTGAAATGAGAGTTATACTAGTACCTATGCCTTGAAGTTGTCATGAAGAACAAATGAATTAATACATAAAGAGGTCTTAGATGATTATCCGGCACATAGAAAATATTAAATAATCGTATCTAATAGAAGTATTATACATGCAAACTATTAAGAACCATACAGATTAACATTTGTACTATTATCATTATAATTTATCATTAGTAAACAGCTATTGATGAATGCACTTATACATTGATAACTCTGACTTTCTAGCTCAAGGTGCATTTTAGCAGCAGTACTTTAGACAGCTCAGAAGACCTAAAGAGGGACAATCACAGATGAGGTCTGATACCAAGTGGATCAGGTTTGCCCAGAGAACCAGAAGAATCTTAGAACTAGAGGCAATTTCTGGTATTCATTAGTCTTGTCATTTCCTTATGTTAAAATACTTTAGAGCCAAACTTTCTGTTGAGTATTGTACTGACTATGCTAATATAGAGATAAAAAGCAAAGAATTTAATTAGATTTTACTCAAGCATGCAGAAACGGCAACTGATTTTTTAAAAACTGTTTTTAAAAGTTTCTAATGAAATCTTTGCATATATTTGAATTGAGATACATTGTCTATATATCACACTCCTTAGTTGACAGTAAATAAAGAACAGGCAGCCACTTTCTCACCGTGAGTTCTGGGGGCTCAAGTAAAAGACTACCATTGGAAAAAACCACTTCCTTCATGTGTGTCTGGCTTCACAGAGGAGAAAGAAACACTTTAGTGTCTGGCCTTACAGAGGAGAAAGAAGCAGTTTTTGTAAAACAGCTTCTATTCATTTACTTGGAGGAAACAGAAACAGTTGCGACTAAATGAAATTACATTATCACCTTTATTCAATTTCATAAACTTACCCAGGAAGTGTACAGTTGGAAGACAGATTGTCTCAGCGCTGTGGATAAGTTATAGTCTTCTGAACTGTGGTGTGTTTGGTGTGCAGCCCACATAATATTAACCTCTGCAAAACACACAATTTGAAATGAGCCATGACAATAAGAACAAAGCAACTTTCATTTTCAGTTATGTATGCTGCTCTGTTGAGTGAGGGAGAAAAATCTCGAACATCTCTGAAAAAGCTAACCAATGTAATTATAATTAAAATGAGCTGCCTCAAATCATTTTTGGAAGCAGAGAGGGTATAAATTACAAAGAAATAAAAAAATTGAAACATAGCCAATAAATATGTATAGTGTATATGATATAATTAAATGCCTTCAGCAAACTGAAATGACTTCCAAACTTTACACTTTCCTAACATATTACAATATGACAAATCATAAAAGCTAACTGGTAATGTTGTAACAATACAGTCAATGCATTGTGATAATTTTTCAGCAGGTGATAACATATTTCTAATTAAAGAAGAGTACTCCGATGGGAGAAACTGGTGTATAAATTTTGGAATGAAATATTTCATAATATTCTTCCCTAATGGCTTTTTAAGAAATTTCAAAATCTGTCTATTGGAATAAGAGGCAAAGCAGAATAACATCTAGCCCTAAGATTTAAGGTTTCAGTTTTATTTACAGATATATATTAATAACTAATAGTTACATATAGTTCTTCCCATACCTCACCAAAACAGTATACCATTTCTAAAATTGTCCCACATAATTGCTGTTTGTCCTCAAAATAAAAAAGAAAATGCAAATTGTTAATTTTCACTGAACATTATGTAAATTGCCCTCATACTGTCTTGAGATTCATATATACCTAAAGGATAGTTGCTTACCTTTTCTACAGCAAATGTGCCACTATAATAACCACCTAAGTATATGGAATTTAAGAAAACAAGCCCACATTTTTCATTCTGCCCTCATTTTTCATTTCCTACCAGAATGACAGATCAAAATGCCATATATTCTGTTTTAGTAAAAGAAAGTATGCTCTTAGCTAAACTAACTTATATTTTGTCCTTTGCTACAAATACACGAGATAGAATTAACCATATGATGTGATAATTGTATCCCTGCCAGTACAGATTAGAAATTTAAAATTTTTTAGGCTTGGATGCATGGGAACTGAACAGTGAACCTAAAAGTGGAAATATTGAGTTATTGGTCTCTGCAGCTGCCATATATTCATAGTTAAAATACATGGCACATGGCAGAACAATTTGTTAGAAATTTTTAAAGTGAAAAGCATGGATAAATGGAGATATAGACATAGATATAGTCAATCTGGGTGGACTTCTTCTTGGCCCTTCATTTAGGAAATGAAAGGTCTATGGACAATCTATGTAGGGAGTTACCAAATAAAATGTGCAAAAGAGTTTTGGTAAACAAATGAGATATAAGAAAGACTTAGGTCTGTGAGAATGAGATTATGAATAGGATTATGAATACATAGCTCTATCAGAAGTCATTTCTATTAAAGTCATATATTTTCAAGTGGGGCAAGTATTTTCACAAACCATCAGTTTATATCTAACTTAGATCCTGACTGGTTTCACATTTTAATCATTTTAATTGTTCCTAGTAATGACCCTGTATTTCTACCCGGGCAATGAAGGAAATTGTTCTTACACAAATGAGAACTACTTCACCATAATGATCTCTAACTTCGCAGGCATAATCTCTGAAATAACCTAGAACCTAAATCTCTGGTTTACTGACTAGCCTATATAGCTATAAATAAGAGAGATACAAAGAATCTCATGGCACTTGAAATCTTCGGATGTTGTGTGGAATATTATTAAGAGGTAATAAATTTGATGAATCTCCTAAATCTTCTAAAACTTCTTACAGATTGAACATCTGAAGTAATCTAAACACCATTTTCTCTTTAGAACATACCCATTATTGAACATTTCAGAATCTGTCACATAAAAACTTCATTACAAATAAAAACACTACTTTGTTGGACCTTTCAGGATTTGTTTAAAAAAATTCATCATAATGTATCCATGTTATGAGTTCACAAGTGGATGAGCTAATCAGATGGGGTTTAATTAGAGGGTAATAATATGCATTGGAACTACCTCTTTATAATCTCCACAGAAGCTAAATGGTGGAACAAAGAATCCACGAGGGTGGAGGTTAAAGACCTGTCTCTATAGTTGTTTTAAAAGCTTTTACTTCCTATCACAAACTGTGTGTAACACAAGCCTTCATTCAATGAAGTACAGCTGTATAAACAGGGTGCAGTAACTGGATCCCACTGCCTTACCTCTGTCACTTTTCAGAATTGGGAAAAACAAGAAGAAATACAAAAATTTTTTTTCACAGTCTATATTCAGTTTACTTGAAGTAAATTATTTTCAAAGGTGGTTATAAAAATACATTTTATAGAAAATTGTCCCCACAGTTTTTTAAATGAGAAAAAGTTAATAGTACATTTATATATATGTTCATCTTCCCTAATACTTGAATTGATGAGTTGTCTGTTCTAAGGAAGAAAACCAAATGTTAAAGAGAAAAAATTGATATTATCACAATAAACTTCTTTCTGTGAAAAAATATTAATAAAATTATAAGTTGTCAACAATAATAATTTTCTTTTTCTATAAGAAAAAATTATTGATTTTCTAAGCATATGATATGTTATTATGGCTTTTTAATGATATTAGAAATAATAATGCTACTTTCCAGTGCCAAAATATAGATTTCTTTAAATATATTTTATTAATATATTGACCAATCATTCAATTTGTTTGGCCAAAATTTAATGTAATATGTGTGTTTGTATGTATGTTATATTCTTGAGTTTGTTACCTTGTTTCTGTTTTTTGTAAATTAAGGTACAACTTACATACAGTGCAATCCATCCCTTTTGATATTTAGTTCTATGAGTTTTTACCAAACAAACACCACTGTGTAATCACTGTCACAATCAAGATAAGGTATGGAACAGTGTTGATCACCCCCAAAAGTTGCCTGTTCCACTTTGTGTATGGCAGGCTGACTCTACCATGGCTCCCAGATTCAGATGATGAGATTCTGGACTTTGAATTGATAATGTAATGGGATGAAATGTTTAGGACCTTGGGAGAGGTGAGTGTGTTTTGAATGTGAGAGAAATAAGAATCCATGGGATCCAGAGGATTCCTATAGAGGCGGCCTCTAAGACGGCACCCAGTGATTCTTGCCTACTGGTGTTCAACCCCCTGTATAAACCCACCCCTTGGGTGTGGGCTGGATTTAATGACTCCCTTCTAGTAAATGTAATTTTGGCAAAGGTGATGGGATGTCACTTCTGATATTAGGTTATAAAAAGACTGTGGCTTATGTCTTAGGTGCTTTCTTTTGTACTCTCATATACTCTGTCTGAGCAAAGTCAGTTGCCATCTTGTGAGCTGCCCTTTGGAGAAGCACGTATGACAGGGAACTAGGAGAGGCCTCAGGTTAACCAGTTAGCAAGGAACTAAGCTCCTCAACCCAAACTCCACAAGAAACTGAATCCCACCAACAACCATGTAAGTGAGTTTGGAAGCCGATACACCACCACTTGAGTCTTCAGATAACACTACAGCCAGCAGACAGCTTAACTGCTTAACTACAGCCTCATGAAAGACCTTGAGCCAGAAGCACTGATCTAAGCTGTGCACTGATTTCTGACCTACAGAAGCTGTGAGAGAAGCCACGGATGTGTTACGGAGCAGTAGAAAATTAATACCGTGGTCAATTCTCCTTGACCTCATTCTCAGTCCCTAACATCCACTGATTTGGTTTCTTTCACTTAGCATAATGCACCACAGATTCCTCCATTTTGCTGTGTTTATCAGTAGTTTGTTCCCTTTTTTGCTGAGTAGTATCGCATTTGTATGGATGTACCACAGTTTTTGTTTTGTTTTGTTTTGTTTTGATCCACTTAGTAGTTGAACATTTCAAGTGTGTCCAGTATTTGGCAATTACAAATAAAGCATCTATAAATTTTCTAGTATAGTTTTCATGTGAACATAAGTTTCATTTCACTTCAGCACATACTCAGGAGTGAGATTACTGAACTGTATGGGATGTTTACATTAGGTTGTCAAAAAACTGTCAAAACGTTTTCCAAACTGACCGTGCCGTTTTGTATTACCACCAGCAGTATATGAGAGTTAAATTTGCTCCACATCTTTGACAGTACTTGACATTATTAATTTTATTTTTATTTATTTATATGATAACATTCTTATAGGTGTGTATTATCACATTGAAATTTCAATTTGCTTCTCTGCAATAGCGAATGACACTGATTACCTCTCCGTGTGCTTATTTGCCATTTATATGTCTTCTTTGTCTATTTAAAATTAGTGCCCACAGTTTAATTGGGTTGTTTTTTTATTATTGAGTTCTGAGATATCTTTATATATTCTGCACACAAATATTTCCTCCCAGTCTGCGGTCTGACTTTTCATTTTTTTGACAGTATCTAATGAAGAATACTGGGTTTTAATTTTGATGAAATCCAATTTATATACTCGAGAGTTACATTAAAAGATATTTTTAGTGTGTATAAGAACAGAGGTTACTTCCAAGAAACTTTTCAGAATGATGACAAATCTGTAAGCAGAGTAAACTTGTAATTTAGAAGCTAACAGATTCTATATGTATTATACATCTAAAGTATATCTAAATAAGTCTCTTTTGTCATTTCTTGTCACCTATCAAATGGAGAGAAATAATTCTTTAGGTTAATCTGAGACACAAACAAGGTCTACAAGGAATTTTCACAGCTATATGATAGCTATTTAATCTTCAGTAGTGGACAGGACGTCTTGGGGCATCCTGGGGGGGATGATGTTGCCTTCACTCATAATTTGGAAAACCTTCGAGTTATGAAGGAAAAAATGTTCAGGCATAGTTGCAAAATGTCGGTGTTTGCACCAAGAAAGGCATGTTAGTAACACTTGATGGAACATTTAACATATTGTGTGGTGACTATGGAACATGAGAACTGTGAGGAGTTTATGAGGTTACTTAGTTCAAATTCTTTACTTTATAAGTAATAAAAATGAAATAGAAAGGGAGAGGGAAAAAATTTCATTAAAGGAGAGAAAGCTTTTTAAAATTTTGTCTCTCTCTCTCTCAACAGTGATTTATTTGAAGCATTCATTCCCCTCTTGGATTTTTATTTCTCCTTCAGAAATGGCGGTGACTGGGACCAACTATTCTGTGAGCCCCAGATGACATGTATTTGGTAATTTCCAATACGTAAAGGACATTAAGGAGCTCAACACACATTATTAAATGATGGTGCTAAACCTCATGAATTGGAGCTACTGCTTACTGCCTTTTACAGGAAATCTAACACTACAAAACACTGAACTAGTCAATTTTTGAATGAAAACAACTGTCACTCTGAATTTGAAAATATCAGTACCAGGTATAAGTGAATCCTTTAAAAATTTGTTCCATCTCTTTCCAACAGATAAGCATGATTGATAAATGATTTCAGAAAAGTAACTGAACTAAGCAATCAAAATATTAGTAACAGACTCGAACTGTCAAAGTAAAGTCTAAATGGAAAATTTAATAGCTGGTGAAATAACAAAGAATATACCCTCATTGAATGCACTGATGATGACATCATCAATTTTGTCATCACAATTTCATTCACTTCCTATAGCAACAAATCAAAGTGATGATAAAATTGATGATATTGCTAATTCATTCAGTGAATAGAGATTGATAGTCTTTATTGAGTATTTTTTTCTAATCTGTCCTTTGTCCACTTAATATCGAAACATAAATGACTAAGTACATCTAAAAATGTCAAATCAATGAGAATAAAATTGATAAGCTGGCTGGACCTCCATATTTTTGTTCAACACATTTTGCGTATATCCAGATGTTCAGCATCATAGAAACCAGTCATCTGAAGGACTAACCAAATTTTCACTTTTTATCTATACATTTGGCAACATGTAGATATTAAATCATCTCTCTAGAGGAGGTAACAAATGATGGCTCTAAAATTGTCACAAACACTAAACTGTCTCTCTAATCTTTCTAGCAATCACAACTTTAATACATTTTTAAAATTTATGTTCAAATGGAAGTCTTTAAAAACTAGCATGCAGAGTTTTAAAAGACTAGTTCTCCATTCATATGTTTAAATTCTTTCAAAATTTAAAAAAAAATAAAAGAAGATAGTATGCTTTTTGCTTTTTAGTATGAAGCAAAAATAAATCCTTAAGAATGTATATCATCTTTTCAATCAAAACTTCCATTTCTATACAATGCAAAAGCAAGAAAAAATATGATGCTTATTATTGTTATTTGGATGAAATGTTAAAATTAGTTGAAGATATAAGAGAATGTTATTTCCACCTACCATATCCACTATCATTAAAAGTGAAAAATGTGATTTTAAAATTTCAGAATTTTGACATGTCCATATTTAGTTCAATTGTATTCTACTTTAAATCCATTTAGGAAAGTCTAAAAATTAAGATTATATTTGATAAGATTTCATTTAAATTGTGTATTTTTTAAAAATAAGGATTTATTTAGCACTAATTTATTGAATCCCTACTATGTATATCTTTGTGGATATTCTGATAGATAAAAGCATGCAGTCAATCAATCAAACAAACAAAAAACATCCCTCAAAGAACCTACAACTAAATAGAAGCAAAAGAAAGATATAGAAAGAACTCGCTGAGGCAGGAAACTTTTACATCCCTTAAAATAAAAATAATTCTGTGTAAATTATACATGTCCTGCATCACTTTGTAGTCATTGTTTCATAACAACTTTTGAAAGATTATTATAACCAAGGCTTCCATGAAATATAAGAAGACATTAGCTTCACTATGTCTGACAGATTAAGTGACCCCTTCCTTACCTGTCTTTCTATATGTCTATTCTCCACATTTTCTAGAAATGAGATTTTACAATATCTCATACAATTTAAATTTGGGTCATTGCCTACTTACCTAATGGTTAGAAATGCTATGAGTTCCTCCTTGACTTTACTCAAAGATGAGACTGATTAATGATAATAATAATAATAGCAATGAGTGTAAACACACAAAAGTGCTTATCATGTTCTAGGGGATATATTAAACACATTATATGTATTAATTCATGTATTATCTATAACTATACTAGAGGTAGATATTTGTATAGTTTCCCTTTTATAAATGAGGAAAGGGATATATGAGATTTAATAACTTGCATAAGTAATGATTATTTTTCTCATTACATATTAATAATGTTATCATTGGCAGAAACCATATTTTCTAGCCCCACTGCCCCTCAGTGGGTTTGTGTGTCTGACTCTCAATGATGCAGTGTGAGTATAAATAATGTGTGTCACCCCAGGCAGGGGTAGAGAACTGGTGTGATCCTTTGCACTCTCTCTGTTCCCCTCCAACTGCCAGACAGGATATTCAGTGGAGGACGCTGAGGCCTTAGGGTATGCAAAGAAACCAGACAGAAGGATCTTGGCTAACTGACTACCAGTGTAGAGTAGAAAGCTCCCACTGACCCTTATTTAACCAGGATGTGAATGAGAAATAAATCTATTGTGCTAAGTCACTGGGATTTGTTATCGCTCAGTGAACTTATTTGCTTTTAATACATATGAATACATATGAATACATATGAATATGATGCAAAACCCACCAATATCAGTGACCTTATTACAGATCTACGTTCTCTATCACTCAGTGTTTCCTATGCACTGACTTCTATGAGGAAAGCACTTCATAGCATACTGGGTACCTGTGTTTCTAAAAGCAACCTCCAACTAGCATAGCTCAAAGTAACGTATTTTCTTATCATTAGCCTTCCAAAATGAGTGCTTCAAAGAGATGGTAATAGGGAATCCAGAACATATCCTGTAGATGTTTCCTCTCTCTCTCTTTCTTCTACTACCTTGAGTCTCCCCTCACTTCATTCTAATGAAAGGCTTGCCTTGCCTTGAGGCAGGTGTGTGTAACAGGGCTGGGAATGTCAAGGAAAGAGAAACGTCACATATCTTGCTAGTAGCATCTGATACCCCAGTCTCATTTCCATGTTCCTCCAAGAGTCCCCATTGTCTTCTCAACACTATTCCTGCCCTTATACTCCTCTCCTCTCATCACCACCCTGCTCTGGAAAGCCCAAGCCTGACTATTCACTTTCCTCACAATGCAGATGAATCTAAATTTTGTTCACCAAAGACCCACTGTTTTATTAGTTATGTATGAACTTATTTCTACCTTTACTACCTAAACATATATAGAATAGGAAAACTTTCCTTGTTGCCTTGCCAGATCAAGAAGTAAGAACTTTTAGAAAACTTTAGCAGAACTGAGCTTTCCTTGACAGAGAAGAAGAGAAGCTATAGGACCATGTTCTCTTCCACAGGGAGTTAGATTACAGTGCCAGGAATAAAGGCTCCTATGATAAGCAAGAGGTATTAGGAATAGGAAGGGAAGCAGACAGGCCTTGAGGAGTGATTGAAAGAAAGGAACTCATACTGGGCACTAGGATGAGCCCTGCAAAGTCTCTCACTTCCAATCTCTTGCTACACTTCACCGTCTTCAACTAACCTTCCAGGTTAGAGCACTTGTCCCAGACCAGAAAACACAAAACCAGCCATATCTTGAAATTAAAGGTGTACTTCCCTCAGCCTAGGCCAGGCAGGTGGAACAGAAAGTGAGAGGGGGTTCCTCATCCCACTGCAAAGACAGAGATGCTCTTGGCTTCCCAAGTTGAAAGGCTAAAAGCAGCTCCCACCTGAAATATTACTGACCATGGTAATTATGTCCTATAGAACAGTTTTCTTTCAGTTTTATGATGAACTATATGTCTTTATATAGGCAGATTTGAGAACCTAAGTTCAAAAGGAGGCATTTCTTTTTGAAAATGTGCACCTCGTTCGTAAAAGCCAGTTTACAACCAAGATTTCCAAATATTGCTCATCCATATGAGGAAATTGCTCATATACATATTTTGAGAATTGAAACAGGGGAAGGATAAAAGTGAATCTATGAAGAGAAAAGAAAATGAGGTACATTTCCAATGTAATTTACACACAGGTGCACACATATGTTTACCATACATCTGTGTATGCATGTTTATGTATTTATATTCAAGGTAGAGAGATATAAAAATACACAGTTTCATATTACATTCCACATTTAGGTACACAGATACGTAGTATGGCGCTGAAGGCTCCACCGAAAGCCAGAGTAGAAAGAAATAGTAGTGCATTTACATATGAAAGTAGAGAGAGTTCTACTTTGCAGCCATCTCTCAGAGTAGACTAAGCTTTATTGTAGGTTGTCAGTCCATATAATCGCTGCAACACTTCCAACCCATGAGATAAACTGGTTGTCTACTAGCTTAAGAATAAAATGGTAATTTTTGACTTTACTGTCCACTCTATTAGAAGGTTAAAGGCTGCCTGAAAAGAATGCTGTGAATAACAGTTTGATGTCATGCACACTCTTCCTTCTCTAAGCTCCATCATTCTCCATTTATATCTCTCTGCTCCTAGCCATTTTGGGTGTTGATACCTGCCAAGACTAAATATTCACCTAGATTTCTCTTCTTTCTATTCAGATTTATATTACCTCGGCCCTAGGCCATGGGCCAAGTAATTTGCTAGAGAATCCTGATTATATCCTTGGTGATGCGTGGAGGGAGCTCTTCCTCCCTCAATAGAAAAAGTATTATTGAACTAAAGTATTAAGTGGCTTGAATACTGACATTTCCAGAAATACAATAGACTAGTGAAGAGAGATTTTTGGTTAAGGGAGATTCCCATACCTTTCAACCATGTGGAAAATAAGCTGTGTTTATAGGAAAACTATCCCTCTCTGCAAAAGTTGGCAGAATTAAATACAAATTCTTTTGAAATAAAAGTTATCAGTATTACATTTTAAAACAAGTATGAATTTGACAATTTTTATGTCTCATGAAGGTCACTTATCCATTTAATAAAACCAAATTCTAGTGCATGTGGGTCCTGGTTAGCAACAGCACAGTAATACCATGGTTTAGGTTTTGGGGGCTGTTAGTGATTTTATCATGAGACTTACAAGATATTCAGATTCTAAGGAATCTACATGCTTTACCTAGAATAAAAGCAAGAAACCTTCTGGAGGATTTAATGGCATATATTTGGCATTCCTAATGACCTAACTAGCACAATCTGGGGGCAGAAATCGTGGGAGAAGAACTGTCTTTATGTCAATAGAGTTAGCTAGGATTGGCAAGCACTCCTCCTGTGCAGCAGGCTCGCCTGTGGTGAGACCCAGTGAACTTCTGCTGTATTATGTTTGGAATAATGATTTCTATAATTTGTCTCCACAGGTCACTGAATCCAAGAACAAATTAACCTCCAAAGTTTGAAAGGAGAGCAACGTAAGGAAGTGAACAGGAAAGCAAAACAACCAGGGATTGTCAGGAAAAGACAGGAAAGCAGGAAAAAGTGGCACTAAAACCACTAGTTAGAAGGTGGCTGCAATCTGTCTTTATTCTCCCTCTATTAAGCCTCCTGAGTGGATATAGATTACCCCTGTCAACAGCAACAAAACCTACCAGGATCTCTTTGCCAATAATAAGGGCTTTCTATTGGTCTTACCTTTGCCTTTGTGTTCTGAAACTAATTTTTACTGCTTCATAGCAAACGAGTTAGAAGCTTGGAAGATTACTGAATTTGCAAGAAATGCGACGGTGTCCAATGAAGGTGCCAGAGTGAATCAGCACTGGATGTCCCAACTGGAACAGGTCAGTCTATCCTTTGTGAATGGTTTCATTCTGACATAGATTAGCATTGTCCCTGATCTTTGAGGAACCAATCTGCATCTGATAGATTTCGTTCTACACATTTGTTCCTCACTCTGTTATTATCATTTGCTGACACATCATAGAACTGAACGTTATTTGTTACTGTGATGAGTTACCTTGCCCTTTCCTCTGTTCCCTGCAAAGTAAATGTATGTCTGAAATCTGAATATATGTCTGGTTTAAAAGGGAGGCTATCAATGACTACCAAGTCTCACTACTATTTGAGGAAGAGGTCTTGGAATATTCTTTGGCCATTGAGAGATGGAAGTGGTTGTGCAGGACCATATCCCCCATTATTCTAATAGACAAAACTTCATATTCTACCTCCTAAGTCCCCAACCATGACTCCATAGCTACATGACCTTCAAACCCAAACGCTATTTGTTAAACGAATTCATTGTTTTCTGCCCATGCTTCTTCTTTCTGTTTCTGATCTTGTAATATGACTATTGTACCTTTGATCATTCCTTTACCCTCCCTCCGGCCCCCACCAAGACTCCCCGACTGACTGCCATCAATCCACCAAATCACCTGATTTTTTCCTTTCCTATCTCATACCTGCTGTCTTGGATTAAGGCCTCATTGCCTCGGTACAACCAAAAAATATTCACTGTGTGATATCTATGTGTAAGATACTCTGCCCTTATATCACTCACAATCTAGTGCAGGTCAGCAAACTGACATCACAGGCCAAACTCCAGCCCACAAACTGCTTTGTACAGCCAACAAGCTAAGAATGGTTTTTACATTTTCAAATGACAAATAAAATCGGAAGAGTAACAGTTTGTGACACATGAACAGTACATGAAAAAATATTTATCTTCCTCTTTTTTTTTCTCATGTATCCTCCATTCTCTGGGCATCCTGAACACCCTCAACACTTCCCTGGTCCCGTCTTTGTGTGACCTGTCAAAATATTCTTCATCTTTCAAGAATAACTGCATGTGTCATTTTCTTCAGGAAATCATATTTAGCCCTCCCAGCTACAATTATTATATAATCCTTATTACTCCTTGGCCTCTAATGTCACAAATAACTCTGCTATTTTGCATCCTCCCCTATTTTATGAGCTTCTTAATTCGAGGGATTAATTTGTCCATTGTTGTATTTTCCACAGCACCTACTATTATCTTTGTATAGTAGATCACTAATGTATTTTCTTTTCTATGCTTACTAAATAAAACTGTTTCATTTGACTAATCAATAACCAAATAAATAACTATTGATTTTATTTACTAAATACATGTCTTTTCATTAGTAAAATCAATGCTTTAAAAATTTTTCTTTTTCCTTCCCACTGATTCCATCTCCCTAATTTCAGTCATATCTAAACATTCCATTTTGTAAAACATGAACTCTTGGCTTTCCCTTTCCTTAATTTGTTTTTATCTCAAACATCTTAAAAGAGCAGATTATTTACTTACTTACCTCGCATTCACTCTTAAACTCATTGTTAATATCACTTAGTTCTCTCCAAAATCATTATTGGCCTCTTTTCTTGCCAAAACTAAAGACCTCATTTTAGATGTCGTCCTATTTGAACTTTCTGAAACATATGACCCTTGCTTCTGTCTTGAAAATCTTTTCTTCTGGCTTTAGTAACACCCCTTGCTCCCAGTTTTCCTCTTTATTCATCCAGGTGCAATTCCCTGACTTCTTCCCTGATTCTCACCCACTTTAAAGGGACCAACTCTTGTTTTTCTTTACTCCTCACTCTCACTGTTTTTCATGGTGTGCTACCACCAATGACTTTAAGAATCACTTATCCAAAAATTGATGGCTCCCAAATACTTCAGTCTACAGGTTTCCATGGACTCTGGGTCTGAATTCCTTTTAAGAATTCTATGCATATTGTGCCCTGAGTCTATCTCATGGTCTTACTTTCCGTCCCCTGTCGTCCTTCTTTCTTAATGGCATTACTACCACCTTGGCCACCGAGGCAAGGGAGATGACAGCCAGGGAAGGTCTCAAAGCAGAACTAGATCTCAGTGCTTTTTTGTATCCTTCTGACCTCTTTTTTGCTATTTATGCAATGCTTAGCACATGATCAGGACAAAACCCAGTGACACTAAATGAATAAATTTTTTAAATGACTCCACATTAGTTTGTGATATTGTCTTCTAATACATGGTAGCAACTTTCAGGTAGGCCTAAAAGTTGGTTTTATTACTAATAGGAACAACCATATATATAAAAAATATAAAGAGAAAAGCGGAATGGCAAAGGTAACACAGAAAAACATTATTATTTGTGAAAGTCAACAATAAAATGTAAGATTCTTTCCTCAAAGATTTGACATTTTAGGAAAAATCCATAAGGAACAGTATATGAAGAAACTCAAAAACTATTTGACACAAACTCCAAAATAATGAGACAGCTTTTATACTACAGAAAATTTTCCTCTAATTCCTCAAGGCATTTTAAATATTATTAAATGGTGTGTTACTGCCCCTCTAGCGCTGAAGTTAGAACATCAAACTTGGAGCCTGTCCACCTGGATGCTGTTTACAGATTTCTTAACCATCTGCAAGAAGTCATGACTAGAGCTATCTCACCTACTTACAGTTAAGCTTACCTTATCATGAAGTTAATCTTTACTTGAACATATATATTTCTGATACACTTATGAGGTTGGGAGAATAGGAAGGTGATACAGCACTTTAGCATTATTTTTTTTTCAGAAGCCTCAAACATTAAAAAAAAAATCAAAGAATATGGTTACACAAAACTCCCTAAAAATTTTCAAATCCCCAAATGGAAAACAAAGATATTGTCAAAACACAAAGGGCTATCCCAGTGGTTTTGCTGCTAGGTAACCCACACTTGCTCGTGATATCCAAAGGAAGTTAAGGGTTCCACGCACTCCTCTCGCCCTTTCTTCTGCCATTCCAAATACGTGTGGTTGTTCTGTGAACTGAACTTAATTCTATCCTGTCAAATACAAAGGACCAGATATTTTATTGAAAAAATACTCTTCCCTAAGCGGACCATTGTATTTCAATATAATTTTGAAAACAAGTTGTTGGAAATGTTTTATAATGTCATTAGTATGTGGAACTGTTATTTTTAAAGTTATTTTGCAAGCAATGAAGATTAAATAGGTTCCAGGTAAAAGGTCATGAAGCAAAATATTACCAAAGTTTAAGGCACACGTGGAACATTTCTCAGCACAATCTAACACCTAGGGGTCCACAATAACTGGCCTTGATCTCTGAGCTTTGCAGTGCAGTGTGAATTTAAGCAGCCATAAATCTATTAGCAGATAACACGATAAATTCATGTAGGTCAAAACAATGATTTGAACACATTTCGCCTAGTAATTCCCTCTTTTCTTGTGATCAACTTGTCTGAAACCTTGTCAAATGGCAAAAAAAAAAAACAACACCCCAGTTCTCCTGGTGTTGCAGAGTTGCATAACGTGATTTCCTATAATGATGTCACGGTTGATGCTGTAGACCATGTGAAACAGATTAACTGTGACCAAATTAGCATTCTTTTGTAAGGCCAGCTGATACGCACATGTAAAACATGAAACACCCTCATACTTTGAGAGGCAATTAAATGATTCTCAAACACTATGCTGTAAATAATTTAAACCTCATAAATATCTACCTTATAAAGTAGAGATTGCTTTTTATTTGTTTCTTTAAACAACCATCATGACAAGCTAAGTCATTTCAGTGCATTTTCATCTTTGGGAAACTTACTAGGAAAATGCTTTGGTGGCATTTTCTTTTTTTTTTTGGTTGGATAATGCCTCGTTTGTTCTTTTTAAAGAGTTCTTATGTTCGTGTGTTCTCGGCTGTCTTTTGGAAAGATTGATGTCTGGTGTCACTGCTAGGAAGTGCAAACTGTTCAGCCTCACTGCAATCTATGTCCTCATCCTCTTGATCCACAGGATACCACATACTTTGGCAGCCAACATTCAGAAGGGAAGTGCTTTAATGGTAATAAGTGATGCCAATGAAACCTTTCCCCCAATGCTCAAAACTTAGTGGTTGGAGGCTGAGGAACCAAATGGCGGGACTGAGGGGAATAAATGACCATGTTAGCTGAAAGGGACCAATGCTGTTTATCTAACCTATGGTAAAAGAGATTCGAAATTTCCTCTCTAATTAAACTTTTCACCAAAATATCATCCTCATGGTAGCCTGGGAGAATCTGGATCTATTTAAGGATGTCTTGACCCTCTTTTTCCAGACATAAGAGTTTAGTGATCAATTGTGTTAATAATAGCAATTGTCAGTGTGCTTTTTAGACGTAATTTCCACAGTATAACATGTTCCAGCTATACCTCCACCCCTATGGAGAGTCGAGCAATAGGAGGGAACCCTTGCAATGTAAGTAAAATGAAAGGAATTTATATAAGATGACATGAAACAGGTGTTTGAGACATGTTGAGCTCCTTAGTGCAAAAAAAAAAAAAAAAAGTGCTCTTGTGGAAGCAGTATGTTCAGAAGCTGTGTGATGGTGGCAAAGTCATTTAAATTGAAAGTCTGCAATGTTCTCATCTCAGTGAGTGAGTGAGGGTATTGTTTTTCATGAAGAGCAATATGGCTACCTTTACAATATCAAGCAGAAATAGAATGTGGATTTTTCTTTCTTAAGATGAGTTGGATTCCGATTGATAGAAATGAGTTACTCATTTGATTGCCTCAGGTCACAAATGTAGTCAAAACCACCAAATCCAGTGAAAACAACTAACCACATGGTGATCTGACCTACCACATTGGTCTTATTATCTCCGTGCTTTAAGCAAATTACCTAATTCTTTGAACTGTCCAATGAAATAGATATCCAGTTGTTTGCAAGCAAAACCATTAAGCATAAAAACTCAAGTTGATCTTAACAGCCATGAGTGATTTCTCTAGTAGTTTAGATTGGTTTTTGTTTCTTTGTTTGTTTGTTTTAGTTTTTACCTAGGTCACTGCCAAGACTTTACCAAATGTAAGTAAAATTCTACCAGGTTTTATATATTACTTCTGAATTGGGGATACCAAAAAGCAACCATAATAAAGAGTGGTGGGTAGTAAAGACTAAAAAGAAATGATTCTTGCAAGCAATTGTGAGGAGAGGTGAAGGTAGTTTGAAGGAGAAATGAAAGATAACATACATTGAAGAGTGAAAATGTGTAGAGTTCTAGGCAGATACTTGAGATTATCCCTGCTAAGCTTAACAATGAGTTAACTCTTATTTTCTTGCTGTTTTAAAGAATAGGAAATTGAGGAAACAACTTTTCAAGATCACAGCTACAAAGATGCAGAGTCAGAATCTGAATCCAGGCCCATCTGGCCCCAGAGCCCACACCTTTTTCTGAGCTCTAATATAGGTACCTGCCCACAGCTCTGCATGACATAAAATGTACAGTGAGTGATACCTAGTGCCTACTTTTAAAAGTTTGTTCTTTAGACAGAAAGAGAAGATAAAGACTTTCATATGAAAAAGTAAATATTAGAAAATAGTAAACCGCTAGTTGCATAAACATTGCATATAATGGAGATCAGGGAAAGATAATATAGCTGAGACCTGATTAGTCAGGTTACATCCTCAGAAAAGGTTAGGGTTGAAGCTCTGCCTGAATATTAAAATAATAATTTCTAGAAGCCTGGAGTTTAGTATATTAAGAGAGCAACTTTCATTAAAAAAAAAAAATATATATATATATAAAATGCAAAATAATTGTTAGAGTATGACTTCCTTTAAAACAAATTCAAAACACTGACATTGAGATTAACCCAATTGATGTATATTTTTTAGTTTTACAAAGTATTACTTGGTTTAAAAAAGGTAAAGTACTACTTGGTTTAAAAAATCTTTTTTTGTGTATTTTTACGAACTATTACTAATGTTCAAAGCGAAGAATACAAAATACGAACAATTTAATAATGTTCCATTTAGGGAAAGGAAAAATGGAATTCAAACATCACTTGTTTTAAATAAAGAAGGACCACTTAACACTTCATCACATCTTAAAAGCCCCTTTTCTCAAGTTTTACAATAATTAGTTCTAAGACACACACTTAAATGAATTTCTGCTCAACTCTTTTTCCAATTTAATTTACATAATCATGAAGCTTAATTTTTCTTTAAAAGCCTCAGTGAAGTTTTAGTAAAATATCACAGATGATTTCTATTATATCAACTAAATATTTTAAACTTCTATTTCAGTTAAATTTACTGAAAATACTAATTTTTCCTCAAAATATTTGCACTAATATTTTGAAATTTCACCAAAAATATTTATTTAAGTGTATTTACTTAAAAAAAAGGAAGAAAAGAACAATCTCTCTATGGATTTTAGAGTGAATATTTATGTAAATGAGATTATTCATCTTGGTTAATCTATTCACAAGCACACACACATACACACACACACACACACACAAACACAAATACAAAGTGCCTGATATTATTGTCAAAGCATAAAGCTGTTGGATTCTGTACCTTTTTAGCCATAAAATGTGCTCCCAGCAATCAAATGCTCATGAGTATATGCTACTTTCTTTGGTTTTACTCAAAGGCCTGTTGCTGGCCAATTCACTCTCCTTTAATAGAATGGACCCATTTGACAATTTTTTACTTTTATTTGAAAAATATATTTAGGAATCAAAACGTGAAATACTAACAAGAAAATTAAACAAAATCTTTTATGCAATACTTTGGAAAGGGCAAAAATAAAATTTGAACAAAAATAAAGAAAAAAATCTTCAATAGATAATGTTAACTGTTATGTTACTTGTTTAATTACAGTGTTTTCTTGCAGTGAAAAATGAAGCTAAATATGTTAGGAAAATTGTTTAGCATCAGATTTTACTATAAGAAGATAAAAATTTCAGCAAAGGATGTTTCAATCCTCTCATCTCTTTTTAACCAGAATCGTAGCTGGGCTCTTATAGCCTCTTCATTAGGGAAACCAAGCAGTTCTCTAGAGGGTTACATACATTATTTTTAATGGAAAAGAAACCGGATACGATATAAAATTATTTTCACTGTAATGGAAGCTATAAGGCTCAAAGAAGACAATGCTTATAATTTATTGCCTATATTTTAACAAGGTAAGAGTGATTCTAATAATCTTTCTATAATAGGACATGAGGAGTTCCGGGTAATTAAATATTCTAGTTAACAGAGAAACACAACTCATATGAATTATCCATTTCCAAAGAATTAGGCTAATAAAAATTGGCCACATGAGACTACAATGAGATAATTACATCTTTCTCTGTTGTTTCAAAAAGTGTATAACATTGAAGTGTCTCAAGACCATGTCACTACTTCAGCAATGTTGGATGGCACATGTGCAGACAACGTGTTTAGTGAGAGGCCCAGGGTTACAGAGAGCTTCACACATTGCCTTTAATTTGATAACGTTTATCTGTTATTATACTGTGTTGAATGGCTATGGGATTTTTGTCCACCATTGAAAGAAAAGGGAACATTGACCTTGTGCTATTGATTCACAGCTGCTTCAAAACAAAATATTGTTAAACACTTTGAAAGAGTATAAAGACATGAGTCTGTCTGTCCTTCCTTCCTTTCAGTTTCCTTCATTCGTTCGTTCATTCTTTCCTTCATTCCTCCCTCACTTTTTTCTTTCTTTCTTCCCCAAGGACCTCCTGGGGACCGCTTTTTCTGTATAACCTTTGACCTCTTGGTACTATGCTCTCAGACATGATTATAAGGGACCATTTCACTTTCAAAAGGGATAGATGAACATAGTAACACTCTAATCTATAATAAGGGTTTTTCTAGTAATGCAAAAGGCACAAGACTTTTAAGTGCCTCAAATTCTAGTATAAACTAATGCAAATCATTACATTATTATTATATTATATTCCTTAATCATGTTTGGCTTCAGTTTCTTCATTAGAAGGACAATGGCATGTTGGCAAATGTTTGCAGGAGAGCATTGTATCAACAGGACTTTACATTCATTTGCACAAACACTCATGCTAGGAATAGGCTGGTTCTGATTTGGTATGGTACAGTCAAACAGTGGCTAATAATAGCATTAGCCAGTAAAATTGGTATTTCTTTAAGAAATTGGAAATTTGAACAAAGGAAAGAGAGTGAGAGAGACAGAGAGAGGAAGAAAGAAAGAAAAAGACAAGGAAAAAAGAAAGAAAAAAGAAAAGGGAAGAAAGGAGGAAGGAAGGGAGGGAGGAAGGGAGGGAGGAGAGAAGGAAAACAAACAAACAAAAATTGTAACCTGATAATAGCCAAGTGTTAAATGTTATAGAGTTATTACAATGGAATCTTGACTCCCAATTTTCACTATCAGTTAAGGGTTAATATCCTGCTTAATTTTTTTTTTTTAATTTATTATTTATTTATTTATTTACTTTTGTCTGTGTTGGGTCTTCGTTTCTGTGCGAGGGTTTTCTCTAGTTGCGGCGAGCGGGGGCCACTCTTCATCGCGGTGCGCGGGCCTCTCACTATCGCGGCCTCTCTTGTTGCGGAGCACAGGTTCCAGACGCGCAGGCTCAGTAGCTGTGGCTCACGAGCCCAGTTGCTCCGCAGCATGTGGGATCTTCCCAGACCAGGGCTCGAACCCGTGTCCCCTGCACTGGCAGGCAGACTCTCAACCACTGCGCCACCAGGGAAGCCCAATATCCTGCTTAATGTTGTACGTGAATCTCATAGCTTACTTTTGCCGTATAAAAAATAAAAATTAAATTATTCCCCTTTGTATTTGATATATATTATACAATTTGCATAAAACTTGCTTTTAGGATTTTCTTCTCCCAGTTATTAATTATTCTGGTCCTCCATGCTTTTATCTCACCTGAATGACAGTTCTTGGGTACTCTTATTTCTTGATGTACATTTTTCTTATTTGCTTTCCTTAGAATATCACTATGACAAATCTCCATGTCACCTGGCCTCTGCCTGCGCTTGTTTTTTTATTCTTCTCACTGCAATATATGCAATCCCTGGACATTATCAAGTTTTCACATAGAGAAGGAAAGTGAGAGGCAGAGAGTGAGTAACTTACACAAAACAATTTGGCAACAAAACTAGACTAATAGTACAAATAATCACTTCTTACCTATGTGTAACAATTTATAGTGATAGACATACTTTACTATAGTTTATGTATTACAATCATACTCTCAACCAATCAACTATAATCTCAGTCTCTACAATCTTTATTTCTGTGCTTTTCCCACATATCATACTGGGTGTGGAATGCATTTTAAAGTATTCACCTTTTATCTCTCTGCCTGGACAATTCTAGCTCTATACTTTCTCAGTGGAATAAAATTCTATCAGAAGACAATGCTCTAGTCATCGCACCCTCAACTCAGTTTAATTCAATAAATTTTTTCTGTGCAACCTCTATTTTCAAATCACTGTGTTCATCCTATGCACAAAATAACTCAAAATGGATCAAAATATAAGAACTACAGCTATAAGACTCTTGGAAGAAAACATAGGTGTATATCTTTGTGACCTAGGCTTAGGCAATATTTTCTTAGATATGATACCAAAGCCCAAGCAAGAAGAGAGAAAATAGATATATTGGCCTTAATTAAAAAGTAAAACATTTTGCATCAAAGGACTCTATCAAGAAAGTGAAAGACAACCCACAGAATGAAAGAAAATATTTTCAAGTCACTTATCTGATAAAGACCTAGTATCCAGAACATATAAAGATCTCTTGTAACTCAACAATAAGACAGATTATCTGATTTAAGTATGAGCAAAATATTTGCATAGACACTTCTCTCAAAAAGATATACAGAAGACCAATAAGCACATGAAAAGATGTTCAACATCATTAGTCATAAGTGAAATGCAAATCAAAACCACAGTAAGATACGATTTCATACCAACAAAGATGGCTATAATTTAAAAAATGGACAATAACAAGTGTTAGTGAAGATGTGTAGAAATTAGAACACTCATACATAGCTGATGGGGATGTAAAGTCATTGCTGATGGGGATGTGCAGCTGCTTTAGAAAACAGTTTAAAGGTTTCTCAAAAAGTTACATATAGAGTTACCACATGACCCTGTAATTATACTCCTAGATGTGTACTCAAGAGAATACACATGTAGAGAATATGTGTTTACACAAAAACTTACACATACACACAAACACACACACATACCACAAACTTCCTCTCTTCACTTTCTCCCAAAAAGGTTGTCATCATTATTTTTGATAAATAAAAATTAAATGTGTATATTTTGTGACTTTGAAAATATTATGCACCATTGAGCTATGCAGCATATTATGAAATTTTCTTCTTCTTCCACATTTTGTTTACCTGAAATTTGGTTTTCTATTTATCAGTAATTTATCCCCAAATTTTGCTGCAGAAAGATTCTCTTTTAATACATTCAAATATATCAGGTAGTCTATGAAAGTCTATTTTTCTTTTTGGATATAGTTCATGAAGACTTTGGATCATCAGCTTCTCAATCCAGACTGGTTGTTCTCAGGTTGGCTTCACAGTTTTTGTCTGAGGACAACAAATTTGGAGTTTCCTTTAATGTCTCTTCCATTGCATTTCCTATTTCCTAGATGCCACTTCTTCTTCCTCTTTCTTTAATTATTCTCTTCTCTTGATAAATACCACTTCTAGTCCACAGGAGGTAAGTTCTGATATCAGGCACATCTGAATATATTTTTATTCTATTCACATACTTGATTGATAGTTTGCTTAGGTATATGATTTCAGGTTGGGAATGATTTTTTTCTTCAGAATTTTGAACACATTGATATACTGGCCCCTAGCATCTAGGTGCTGGTGAGAAATTTCATGCCATTTTTATCCCATCACCATTGGATGACTGACCTGATTTGTTCACCTTTCTGCAGGAAGTTAGTGTATATTTTTATCCCTAATGCTCTGAAATTTCATAATGAAGTGTTTAAGTATGATTGTCATTTTCATTTACTTAATTGGAACGTGCTAAATTTGGGAACTGCCATCCCTTAGGTCTCAAAAAAATTATTTATTTATCTCTTTGATAATAAGTTTCTTTCCATTTTCTCTATTCTTTCTTTCTGGAGGAAAAAAAAAAAGTTAGTTAACCAAAACCATACACAGACATTACAAGAAAAGAAAACTACAGACTGATACCTGTCATTAAAGATAGATGCAAAATCCTTAACAAAATATTAGCAAAGTGACTCCAACAGTATATAAAAAAGAATTATACATCACAATCAAGTGGGATTTATCCCAGGTATGCAAAGCCTGGTTCAACATTCAAAAAATAATGTAATCCATCACATCAACAGGCTAAAAAAGAAAAATCACATAATCATATCAATAGATGCAGAAAAAGCATTTGTCAGAATCCAGAACCCATTCATGGTAAAAAGTCTCAGTAAACTAAGAATACAGGGGAACTTCCTTAATTAGATAATTAATATCTGCAAAAAGCCTATAGCTAACAAGATACTTAATGGTGAAAAACTTGAAGATCAGGAATAAGGCAAGGATGTCTCCTCTTACAACTCCTTTTCAACATTGTACTGGAAGTTCTAGCTAATACAATCAGACAAGAAAAGGAAATAAAAGGTATACAGATTGGGAAGGAAGATATAATAAAACTGTGTTTGTTCACAGATGACATGATCGTATGTGTGAAGAATCCCAAAGAATTGATTTAAAAGCTCCTGGAAATAATAAGAGATTATAGGAAGTTACAAGAAACAAGGTTAACATACAAAAGTCAATTGCTTTCAAATATACCAACAATGAACACGGGAAGTTGAAATTAACGACACACACACAGATGTAGAAAACAAACACGGTTATCAGGGAGGAAAGCAAGGGGGTAGGGATAAATTGGGAGACTGGTATTGACATATACACACTACTATATATAAAATAGATAACTAATAATGGCATACTGTATAGCACAGGGGACTCTCCTCAGTACTCTGTAATGACCTATATGGGAAAAGAATTTTTAAAAGTGTGGATATATGTGTATGTATAACTGATTCACTTTGCTGTATAGCAGAAATTACCACAACATTTTAAATCAACTATACTCCAATAAAAATTAAAAAAAAATAAACTTGGTGGCTTAAAACAAATAAAAAAGAAATTAAAAACACAATACCATTTCCATTAGCACCACCAAAAATGAAATACTTAGGTATAAATCTAATAAATTATGTGTAAGACCTATATGAGGAATACTAAAGAACTCTACTGAATAAAATTCAAGAAGAACTAAATAAATGGAGAGATATTCCATGTTCATGGATAGGAAGACTCAATATGGTCAGGTCAAGATGTCAGTCCTTCTCAACTTGATTTATAGATTCAGTGCAATTCCAATCAAAATTGCAGCAAGTTATTTTATGGATATTGACCCATCGATTCTAAAGTTTTGTAGAGAAGCAAAGGACCCAGAATAGCCAACACATTATTGAAGAAAAATATTGAAGAATTGACACTACCTGACTTCAAGATTTACTGTAAACTACAGTATTAAAGACAGTGTGGTATTGGTGAAAGAACAGACAGGTCAATCAATTGAACAGAATAGAGAACCCAGAAATAACTCACATAAATATAGTCAGCTAATCTATGACAAAGGAGCAAAGGCAATACAGTGAAGCAAAGATAGTGTTTTCAACAAATGGTCTAGAATATTGGACATCTACAAGGACAAAAAAAAAAGAATCTAGGTCTTACAATCCTTCACAAATATTAACTCAAAATGCATCACAGACCTAAATGTAAAATACAAAACTCTGAAACTCCTAGAAGATAACACAGTAGAAAATCTAGATGACCTTCGGTATTGCAATGACTTTTTACATACAACACCAAATAGAACATGAAAGAATTGATGAGATGGACTTCATTAAAATTAAAAATTGCTTTGTGAAAGATAATGTCGGGGGGATGAGAAGACAAGCCAGACTGAGAGAAAATATTTACAAAAGACACAACTGATAAGGGCTTGTTATCCAAAATGCACAAAGACCCTTTAAAACTCCAAAATAAGAAAACAACCCAATTAAAAAATAGGCCAAAGACTAAATCCTCACCAAAGAAGATACACAGATGGCAACTAGCATATGAAAAGATCCTCCACATTATATATCCTCAGGGAAATGCAAATTCAAACAACAATGAGATATCACTACACACCTATTAGGATAGGCCAAATCTGGAACGCTGTCAATATCAAATGCTGGTGAGGATGTGGAACAACAGGAATTCTCATTATTTCTGGTAGGAATGCTAAGTGGTGCAGCTACTTTGGAAGACATTTTGGCAGTTTCTTACAAAACTAAACATACTCAGCACAAGATTCAGTAATCATGCTCTTTGGTATTCACTCAAAAGAGCTGAATACTTATATCCACACAAAATCCTAAACACAGATGTTCAGAGCAGTTCTATTCATAATTGCCAAAACTTGGAAGTAACCGAAGTGTCTTTAAGTAGGTGAATGGATAAATAAGCTGTGTTATACCCAGATAATGGAATATTATTCAGTGCTAAAAAGAAACGAGCTATTAAGCCATGAAAAGACATCTAAGTATGAAAAGTGAAGGAAGCCCATCTGAAAAGTCTACATACTGTATGATTCCAACAATTTAGTGGTTTCTTACAAAACTAAACATACTCTTACTATATGATCACTGGATCACTTTTGTTCTTGCATATTTCTTTTATTTAGCATTCTATTCTTGTTTCATAAATACAGTACCTACTCTTCCTTCTCTAAAGACATAATTGTAATTTAATTATAATAGGATTTAAAAACTATTTCTTTTGCTCCTTGCATTGCACACCTTTGTATTTACTCAGAGGAGCTGAAGACTTACATACACACAAAAACCTACACATGAATGTTCATGGAAGCTTTATGCATAATTGTGAAAATCTGGAACAACCAAAATGTTTTTCAGTAGGTGAATGCATAAACTGTGGTATATCCAAATAGAATATTACGCAACACCAAAAAGAAATGAGCTATCAAGCCCTGAAAACATATTCAGGAACCTTAAATATGCACATTAATAAGTGAAAGAAGCCAATCTAAAAAGGTTACATAATATATGATTACATTTATAGGACCTTCTGGAAAAGGGAAAACTATGGAGAGTGTAAAAAGATCAGTGGTGCCATGGTTGGAATGGAGGGAGGGGTGAATAGGTAGAGTTCAGAGGATTATTAAGGCAATGAAAATACTCTGCATTATACCATAATAATGGATACATGTCATTATACATTCGTCCAAACCCATAGAACATACAACACCAAAAGTAAACTGGAATGTTCACTATGGACTTCGGGTAATTATGATGTGTCAATGTAGGTTCGTCAATTGTAACAAAAGTACCATGTGGTGGGTCATATTGATCATGGGGCAGCTATGCATGTATGGGGGGAAGGGGTACATGGAAAATTTCTGTATGTGCCTTCCTCTCAATTTTTTCTTAAATTTAAAAAGTATGTTGATTACACTAAATTAGACCTCCTGTACTAATCCTCTAATTTAAAAAAAAAAACTTATTTCTAGTTTTTTTTTTCTTTTTTGTTTTTATTCTATCCAGAAGATTTTCTCAACTTTATCGTTCAACCCTTGTTTGGAGTATTTTCTTCCTGTTCTCATACAGTTAATTTGTTAAGAATTCACTTCTGTTCTTGCATATTTCTTTTATTTAGCATTCTATTCTTGTTTCATAAATACAGTATCTACTCTTCCTTCTCTAAAGACATAATTGTAATTTAATTATAATAGGATTTTAAAACTATTTCTTTTGCTCCTTGCATTGTCTTTGTTTCACCCAAGGTACTTTTATTGCTATTGCTGTTGTTTTGTTTTTTATTTTGATCTTTATATTTTTCTGACACTTTGAATATCTGTAGGTCAGGGAGAAATCCTCTTATTGTGGACCAGGAGGTTATAAGAATTCTCCAGATATTTTTGAAGCCAGTGGGGAAAGATTCCCTCAGTTTTCCTGTGTTCAGTTTAGTTATCTTGCCTTCAGCTCTATTTGCTATTCCCAAGTGCAAGGGCCTTCCGTTTCACTGAGATCAGAAAGTAAGCTTCCTGTCTTCTCCTGAATAAGGAAATAAAGTTTGCCCAGCTCTTCTGGGGACCTGGGGAACACTAATGCTTATAAGGAATTTCAACTCGTCCTCAGTTTTCAACTCCAACTGTACACCCTCTTCAGATGCACCTACTGTCTCCACTTTTTGAGACTTTCTAGGGTTTTCTCAGGCAGATCATCTTTATTCTTGGCTTCATACTCAATAAGTTTGGGTTTCAGCCTTCTTGATTCAGCAAATTAGTTTAATTCTTGTTCATCAACTTTCAGCTTTCAAGATTTTGTTGCAGTACCCGCCACTTGTTGCTCAATGTTCTTGGGGTTTATGGCTTTCTTTGTCAGTCTCTTACTGTAATTTTCATGAGGCTTCTCAAAGAAGCAGAGATGAATGCAAGTGGTCAATCAGCCATGTTTAAGTGTAAGCAGTATCCATGATTTTGTACTGTAAACTGGTATAATAATCTGTAAAGTTATCATTTAGTAATTCTTATCAATGTAACATACAATATTGTCTTTTTTTTTTAATGAACTTTAGTGTTCCAAAGAAAGTTTGGGATTTTTATTTTAAGACTATCAACTTTTCCAACAATTTGAAATATCAATTCCTTTTGCATATTATGTTTCAAAATCAGAGTTTTCTAAAATCTACTAGTCATTCAGTAGTCAGATAAATTTAATAAATGTGTATCCTCCTCCCAGAGATATTTGATATATTTGATACTTAGTAAGATAACAAAGGTTCGGAGTAAGAAACGTATTTAACTTTATTTAAACTTGGGTTTTCTTAACTTATTCAACAATTTGATAATTTTCCCACAAAATTCCTATCAGTATCCAGTAGAATATTTGTTCTATGCAATACATTCTGAGAAACTATGCTATGGGTTTAATATTTACCCTGTTAGAGTTTACACAGACATAGTGTGTAACTAAGGTTTATTGAAATTATTACCAATACTTTTAAATGTCTTAGAAAAGAGCTACAGTGGATTAGCTTGCCATGATAATACTACTTGCCTCAAATTTAGTTGATAAGTTTATCAAAGATAAGACTATACACCTAGTTCCTTAAAATGTAAATACCTTTTATAAGATATATGACTACAGTAGTATCATGATTTGGACTCCAACTGTCAATTATGACAGTCATATTTTATGCAGAAGACACAAATATGAAGAATAAATTATACCTGCTTTAACTTAGTTTTACAGTTAATAATGAAATCACATCCTTGCCATGTTATATTCTTTAGTACAGATACATACACTTTTAAAATCTAACCCACCTGTGATATTCAAAATTGTAATTCCAATTATATACTACATAATGAAGTAAATTGGGATAAATTTACATAAAAATATTTAGAACTAGGAAGCAAAAAAAAGGTAATTTAGCTCATAGGACTATTTCTATTTATTCTCTCACTTGCCTACAAGAAAGCATCACTTGGATTACCAAAGTAGCTATTTTTCTGCTGTTAGCTCTAAACCAAATATTGGCACCTAAGAACACCATCTCTCCTTCAGCGGATCAAGCCAAATACAACTACAGCCCAAAAATACATCCTGTCCCTCCTTCAACAGCCAGCAGTCTTCTCTCACAGTTCCAAAGAAAAACAAGAACAAATATTTGCAAAGATTTTTGTCTTGTACTGAAAATGAGCATTAATAAAATCATGCTTGGAGGAAAGTGCTGAGAGAGTATATAAAAACGATATTGTAATGTCAAAGTGGGAAGCATTAATTCATAATATGCAGGAGTATTTTTAGATGGTACTGACAGTTTGCATGAAGCTTGGGAGTGGTGTGACTTGCTTTCATAGGAAAGGAATGGCCTAGCCTGGGAATTTTATTGGCAGATATCATAGCTTAAAAATGCACATGGGATGTCTGTCTTATAAAGCAACAAGTATAATATTTTACAGCTTTTTTCATTTTATGATAGGAATCAGTTATACAAGAGAAAAGTTTTCTTGTTTTTCTCATTATTCATCGTATTTTGCTAGACAGCCTTAAACAGAAGTCTGCATATTATCTTGGATTTTATCGCTCTCTATGGTTTGCGAAGTACTTTCACATACATCACCTCCTTTAATCCTTGCAACAACTGTTGAGGGTGTTATTAATACATCTGCTTTATCAAAGAGAAAACTGAAGATCAAAGGGGATTAGTGAGTTGCCTAAGACTACACAACCACTAAATAATAGAGCCAAGTGTGGAACCTTGAACTTCTGCTTCCAAATCCAAAGAGGACACTTCCCTCTCCCGCCCCTGTGACATGTTCTTCCTTCTTTTAATTAGCTTAACATGACTCAGGACTTTACAAAATGTCAGCCTACATTAGGGAGTTATTTTCCATTATATGACAGACTGAAGCCCACAAAATTACCCTTTTTTTTTTAGGTCAGAAGCAGGTGAATATCAGCAATTTCGCATAGTACAATCTGATACATACAGAACCCCTGTAAAGATATTTGATAATTTGCAATACTGCTCACACACACATGTCCTGTTTTAAAACTATACCATAAAATTTAATGGTGTTTTAAAACATCAGCTCTAGCACTTTAAGCCGTGTCTATGCACACACTGGTTTCATCAATTTGATTGACTTTGTTAAGCCAAGGTAAATAAAATCATCCAATGAGCTGTTCTGACTTAAAACTCTTTGTTTGTTTTTGTTTTATAAGGAATGAATCAATAAAGGTAGTTTAACAGGGTTCATTTAACAGTGTAAGTGGTACAGTGAGAAAGGTGCTTGTGGGCAGGGATTCGAGGGAGTTCTCAGATGACAGAGGCCCTTGTGCAAGGGCCTCAGGATGCTGAGAGGGAGGGAGGAGTGGTCGTGTTCAGAATGCTCTCATTTCCTGCCCTCTCCCCGGGGAGGCACAGATATCATAAAAGGTCCTGGAATGAACCCTTCTGAATCTTAAAATAATTCATTTTCAACTTTTCAGGGATGGATAAAATTTAGGTTTGATCTTTCTTTGAAAAAGACATGATTTTCAGTCATTAAAAAAAAGAAACGTTGCCCAAGCCATGAATAACTTGTGTTCATAGATTTTATGATGGTTCTAAACAAAGTGTATTTTTAAAAAGGCATAGATTTTTTTACTCAGTTTAAACTAAGACAGAAAAATAAGAGTAAGAAGAGCAAGATGTCTATATGTCAAGCTATTTGACAAGGCAAACTGTAATAGTTACTCTTTCAGATACAGGTAGTCTCCTTCATCTTACCAGATTCTATAAGAAGGATAGCATGTTTTACAGGGCATGCTCGATATTGAATTTTAAGCAACACTGTGAATAATATTTATTAGAATTTTCATTCATCCATTGATTAGATTTTATTTGTTCATAGTAAATACCTAATGAGTGCTTATTGTGGGTGTAGCAAGATTACTCAGGCACTTTGCAGTCCTGGGGGTACAATAGTGAACAAAAGAGACACATGAGGTTTCAAAGTGGCTATTTATCCAATTTCACATTTTTTTCTAACAAAACCTGCTTGTCAAACCTTAGATGCAAGTCCCCATTTTTCAATTTTTCATAGACACAATATCTATAACCACACATGTTCCAGTAATGTTTTCTTTATGATGAGCCTCAGAAAAGTACATTCATCATAATTATGGAAAATATTTTATCTTATTTAAATAAGATTGTGTTCAATTATACTTACTATATTAAAATGCATATGACTATTAAATAATGGCTGAAAAGAAAGAATAGTAATTTAATAAACTCTTCAGTGAGAACTGAGAAATTAAATATTGACCTTGGCTATATGCCATTTAGAAATAAGATTTTCGACTCACATTGACATGATTTAAAAATAAGACAGTAGTAAGAAACATTCGTAATTTGGAACTTTTATAGGCAGCTGATCAGAGAAAGTTGGAGCAAAAATAACGTCTATGACGCAGCAGTTTAGGTAAGATACGAAATAAAAAGAAACAATTGATAACTTCTGAACTGGGAATTAAACTGAGTTTTTGAGAAAGCTAAAGTAATTTCTATGATTATCAACAAAATAAAGATTGTGATATATTAGTGTGCAATTCCTTCACTGAATTATAATCATAATGTTCTAGTAATTCATGCAACAGACATTTATTGTGTGCCTAGTGTGTAATACAGCCAGTGTTGAAGAAGAAAGAGATAGTCCCTGCTTCAGTGGGGCCTGCTATTGAACAAAGGAAATGAAAGTTGTGTAAGTGTCCAGAGATGAGGGGACATCCCCAGCTAAAGCACAGGTCATCAAACCAGAAGTCATTGCTTCAAAGTAGTTGGAAATTTCTGATCCCCTGTTAACTGTCTCATTACAATGCTGCATGCTTTTGAGATGGGCATAGCATTTCTTTAAAATAATCATAAATATAGTAATCATAAATATCCCATATAATCATAAATATATATATAAACCAGAAAATTATAAATATCCTATATTTAACCCCGTGAATATAAAAATAACTTGATCACCCTTTCTGTTTTCAAAAAACACATGTTACATAAAGGCTGAAGAGAAACAGCATCATTCATATTTCCTCTCAATGTTGCAACTTCATCTTTACCACCTCTAGATAATAACAACCATAATGGGTTATACTTAAAGTCAAGCATAAAGAGCTTCAGTAAAAAACTATAGGAAATGGTGATCTACTTAGATATTAGCATGACCACCAAGGACCTGTTTTACCAGAGCTCGAACTTGTCTATTTCTGAGCAGTAGGGGTTTTCATTAACATTCATCAAATCCTCCTGCAGAGAGACCTGGGTTGCTAGTCTCTCTAGAATGAGCACGTCTTTTGGCACTTTGTTGACCAGACCCCTGGGAGATCAGAGGGAAAGCATATTCAGTAAATGATTCAGGATTTCAGAATTCATTTCCCTTGCCAAGAAAGGAATACCAGGGTCTTTGGGGAGCTGAGAAGCTCACATATTTACACATGTATTTACTCGAAGAAGTGTGGTGCAAATTCCCAGGACTCCTAGGAAAATAAGAATACTATTTTGTGGTTATATTTGGCAAAAGGACCAGAGATTCAATGTCATGATAGACAAATATTACAAACACTAAAATAAATGAAATAAGACCCTTTCTTTATTTATGCAGCACAAATGTTTGAAATAATTCATATTAGTTCTGCAAATGACCACAGGTCCACAAGCTTAAGGTTGAATGATATTAAGCTGGACCCAGAAGAATCCTACTTGGAAAAGGTAAAAAATTTTCTAAAACAAAAAGAAGACACAAAATATGTAGGATAATGTAGGCCCATTTTATCGCCTATATCAACCTAGAATTTCTAAGTAAGATAAATTTTACAGCATATCAGAAAGCTAATTTCTTTGTACATATTCCCAGTATCCTAAATAATGCCTAACACACCACGTGATCTCGATAAATATCAGTTGACATTGATGTATTGTAAAGTGAAATTATTCTATTCAAATTTATTTAATGTCCTGCAAAAGATGGAAGGTTTCAAGGCTGTAAAAATCAAATGTTTTAATGTAATTGTTCCATCAAATATAAGTCATTGAGATTATTTATTAGTCTGCTGGAAAATCAATTCTACTAATGTCATAGAGGTTTTTCTTTCTACAGTGTGCAATCACTGGCAAAGTCCTACAAATTCAAATATCCAATTAAGAGTGAAAATATACTAAGAATAACTTAAAAGAAACCATATTTCCTGTAGCAAAATGATAAGCCTTGACTATTGAGCACTAAAAATAAAAGTTTAATAGGCATGGCTAAATCACAGTCATGCACACTAAAGACATGTAGGAACTGTAGGTCTGTATCAACTCTATCCAAACCTGTCTACATTTCTGATTCACTAACTGCAAAAGTTATAAATTTCTCTTTATAGAACTCTAGCACAGGGACAAGAGCATACTAAGATCTATCATGTGACTGGCCAAAATGTCCCATATAAACATTTCATATGTCTGATCCATAATGGTAGAGTAATATTGATTTATAAATGAATTTATGCAAAATAGGCAGCATCATCTCTATTTATAGCCACTCCCCATCGCTTGCATTACCACCTGAGCTCCACCTCCTGTCAGATCAGCAGCGGCATTTGAGCACAAACCTTACTGTGAATTGAGCATGCAAGGGATCTAGGTTGCGTGCTCCTTATGAGAATCTAATGCCTGATGATCTGGGGTGGAACTGAGGCGGTGATGCTAGCGCTGGGGAGTGGCTGCAAATACAGATTATCATTAGCAGAGAGGTTTGACTGCACAGAGACCATAATAAATCAATTGCTTGCAGACTCATATCAAAACCCTATCAGTGAGTGGCAAGTGAAAACAAGCTCAGGTCTCCCACTGATTCTGCATTATGGTGACTTGTATAATTATTTCATTATATATTACAATGTAATAATAATAAAGTTCACAATAAATGTAATACGCCTGAATCATCCCAAAACCACCTCCCCACTCCAGTCTGTGGAAAAATTCTCTTCCACGAAACTGGTCCCTGGTGCCAAAAAAGGTTGGGGACCACCGTCCTACAGGTCAACCAAGACAAATACAATAAAAAGTTTATTATTGTAAAAACTACTCTGGACTATCGTAAAGCCTCTTCTAAATCAGTGTTAAGATTCACTTTCCAGAACACAAATGGAACAAACACATTGGCGTTTATTGTCTCTTTTATCTAATCATTCTTCTTGAAATACCTAGTACATTTTTAATTCTCCTTTGTAAGTCCGAGGTCCAAAAAGGAATGCAGAAGACCAAAACCTCAGTCCTCACGGATCTCATGCGCTATTACTCCAGAGCCTGTTCTGTAGGCAGCAATGTGCTAATTGCTGCAGGTACAAAGAGAATGATGATGGTGATGACAGTGACAATAGCTAATATTTACTGAGTGCCTCTCCTTTAATATTCATAGTGGTTCTATCTTTATCCTGATGTATAAGTGTAGAACTGGGGCACAGAGAAGTGAGATAATTTTCCCAAAGACACAGAGTTAGTAATTACTGGAGCCAGGATTCAAATCCAGGTAATCTGAACCTTATGCTCCCTTCCTATGCTTAAGGATTCTTTCGGTCTAGTGCAGTAGACAATAATTAATGTAAATAATCTTACAAATAAATATGTAACTGTAAACTATGATAAATAGTATAAAGGAAAAGAGACCTGGATTTATAAATGTGAACAACAGGGCATACTGGTCTGAATTCTGCATCTCTTCTACTCAGTTTGTGTACTTGACCTGCTTTATAACCTGAGATATCCTATCTGTGCTCTTCCTGAAATCATGGGACCAAATTCTGATACTGCAGCCACCTACAGTCCCCAGTACACACCCAGGTGGCCTGTAGTGGTGGCTGTTTCAGCCCTCATGTGACTCAAGGGTACACATGGACTGTGTCTTACATCCAGGTTTTGCAAAGCACCTCTAACCTTTCACCTTGTGTGTCTGATGTTACCCTCAAAGCAAGAGCCATGGTAGATCTGCTTGGCACCCAGGTATGCACACAAAAATGTAAAGGCCTTAAAACCTTATGGACCACCTTTGACTACTGGAAACAAGAGCCAGAAGAATAAATTCTTTTCCCTTCCTAACCCTGATGGACCACTTAGGGAGCTTATCGGGACTCTTGGAAGATGCAGTGGGTGAAGGAGCAATCAGCTTGACAAGAAGCTAGGCCATCTGAGTAATGTACTCCCTTGCATTTACTATGTCTCTCCTTTAATGCCTGCCTTTCATTTTCCTCACTCCTTCTTCCCTGGGATTGCACTTCCCTAGAAAATGTCCAGCCAAATGGAAAAAACATATGCCTTTGCCTCAGGCTCTTTCTTCCAGGGAGCCAAAGCTAAGGGGTGAGGAGTGCTCACCCAGTATGAAGGTCAGGAAAGGCTTCCCTGAAGAAGGTACATTTGTACAGGTCTTAGCATATAGGCTAATTGGAAATGAAGGTCAAGAGGGTCAGAGGTAGAGAGAGGTAGAATTTCAGCTTGCATGTGCAAAGCCCTCATTAGGGTAGGAGCACAGTGCTTCTAAAGAAATAGAACAAGGTCAGTAGGGAAAGTGATGTTGAAAATAACAGTAGTTAACACTACATGCCAAGTACTGCTCTAAGCATTTATGACTATTATCACATCTAATTTTCACAAATCTCTGAACTAGGTATCGTTAGCAGTCCTATTTTATATATGAAGAAAGGCTGAGAAAGGTTAAGGAAATTGCCCAAGGTTGTAAAATGGAGAAGTAGCATAGGAAAATTTAAGAATGCAGATTTTAGAACTAAACTACGTGGGTCTGAAAAACTGCTCTGCTGTTTGAGAGTTGTGTGACTTTGAATTCTCTGTGATGCAATTTAATCATCTATTTAAGGGACTAATAGTCATACCTTTCTCATAGTTTTGCTATAGAATTAAATAAGTTAATATGTGTAAAGCATTTCAAGCAGTTTTAAGCACTCCCATTTTAAACACTGTGTAAGTGTTTGATAAACAACAAAGTCAGTTTCAAGTAAAATGCTGGGTCTAGATCCCATACTTCATAGGCACTCTACTGTCTTTTACTGTGTTAACAGTAGTAGATAAGGTTCACCAGGAAATAGAAAGGAGGACAAGGATTAGTAATGACTTAGCAAGGTAACTACAAATTAGGGGTATAAAACAGTATTTACTAGCATGGACCTGTTGATTCTCAAATACTGTTGCAAGAACATTGTCAAATATGGATCATACAGTTTTACAGTACTGCTAAATGTAAAAATATAGAACAAAGATTAGAAGAATGTAAATGCTATTCAATCTAATAGTCTCCAGGGATTTTACCTGGAAAGCATGATACAGACAACAATGAAATGTTGTATTCTTACTTGCTTAATAGACGTGTTGAATTTACTATGGCTCCCCTGATTTCACATGGACATGTGAAATATATTGAGCAGGAAAAGGGGACATTTAGGGAACGTTAAAGGCCTAAGAAGAGCAAGGGGATTCTGTTGTTGGAGGGAAACTTGGCCAGACACATCAGGCTTAATTTATGGGAAAGGAATGGCAGCTACAATATTTGTCCTGACAGTGTAAATGGTTACAGTATTTTTACTTGTTTGGACATAGGTGTTTCTTAATGAAGCTTGTTTTAATTGAAGGCATTATAGTGTTCTTTACCAAAAAAAAAAAAAAAAACCCAAAAAAAACAGAATTAAAAGCATTTAAATGTATACAAAAGGAATAAAACTTCACAACAGTGCATGGAAATTTAATAATAGGATTCCTGAAAACATTTACACCCCAACACTGTGTCTATAATGGCTCTTCCAGGCAAATAGAAAATCCAGAATTTTACACAGGGTATTTATACCATATTAAATCACAGGTATCTGTAGTTTTTGGATATTATTTCTGAGGCAATTATGGGATTTGTTAAATAAATCTATATTTGAATTCACTAAGTCATATTCATAATTCAATAATTTTAAGGAAATATAATTAAAGATGAAGACCTTTAATCCTTTTAGAAGGGAGATTTTATAGTTCATGTTTTAGGAAGATGCTCACTGTTCACTATAGTATGATCCTGAGATGCGGGTGAGGGATTTGTCCCACCCCTGACCCCTGTGAGGCCCCTGTCACCTCCCACACAAACTCAACTTCTCCTTTGACCTCAGCAAACCTAATAGTCTGTTTTTCATTTGTAACTCTCCCTTTGCCTCACTTAACAAGATGTTCTAACAGATCTAGCAGCTCTCCTCCTGCCTCCTGACCGAATAGGTGGGCGATTCATTAAATTCTCATCTGTTTCTGGGATAACCCATCAAGAAGGTAGTGAGTTTAAATGCTGGCTCTAAATCACTAATCCAAAGTGGTGATGGCAACTGATATATCCATTGTTATATTCTTACAAGTGGCAACACACACAATGCAAAGATTGCCTTTATTTGTGTTTTTATCTTTGCCCTGAATTGTAACAGTACCAGACCTTGGTACCAAGATGACTATGCCAAGGATATATTTTCTACATAATACAAGAATTATTTTTTCTGAACATTCAAAGGCAAGATCATTCATGTTTGAAATTTCCTATACTGCTTAACAACTTCACTGTAGGAAAAATGAGTAGTCCTGTCAATTGTATAATTATATGTACATGCATAATACATATATGTATGGGTACTAAATACATGTAATAATTACATATGCATTAAATATTTATGTATACATACAAGTGTATATGTATTTATGTACACAAATTACATATATATGTATATGTAACTTATATACAAGCATATGTGCATATGTGTATGTGTATGTGTGTGATTTTTTTTTCTACACTTGGTAAGATGGTGCCTCAGAGGTATAAACTCAATCTTTGAAAAAATATGTATCTCATTTTAGAAATGAGAACTTTTAGAACTCCTCTTTTATAAGCTATTTTAATATCTTATGACTTTTACTTTGTCTATTTGAAGACTATTTTGAAAATCTCATATATAAATGTATAGTTTATTTCTCTTGTCAAAAGCTACGGAGATGGAACTTCTGATGAAATAATACAGTAATATCACAGTATCTTCATGTATGATAGCTGAGGAAAGTCAGTTAATATTTTATCCATAATGTCTAACAGATTTTTAATCAAGTAAAAGCCCATGTAAAAGCAACAACAACTACAACATCTACAAAACCAATTTTCACGAAATGAATGAATGGATTGTACCATTCGATATCTGACTAAAGAACAAGCAGTCAGAGAGACTCACTGGAGTTCGGCCACCTGCTGAGGCAGTTACCGGGTGTGTAACCACGGTTGCTCAGCTGAGCTCCTTGCGCCTTACGGCAAGAAACAGAGTCTGAGCTAGGACCATAAGAATGAAAAGGGATGGGCAGACTCAAGAACCTCTTGTAGTAAATTGACAGGATTTTGCGACTGGCTGAACGTGAAAGAGAATTAGAGAAAAGAGGCAACACCTTAACCTGTGAGATGGCTTTGAGATGGCAACAGAGCTAATAGAGATATAAAATACATGAGGAGAGCCTGTATGGAATAAGGTTTCATCTTAATACACATTAATTTTGAAGGGGCTAGAGGATATCCAAGAAGAAATGTCTAGGAGATACAGTTGATAATAGAAATCTAGATCTCAGTAGAGAGAGGTCAGGGGTTGTAATGCTCAACACACTTGGAAAGGCATCTAGAGAAAACCAAAAGAATGGATGATCTCATTCAGGAATAGCTGACTTAGTGGTAAATGGACCAAACAACAAAAACCTAATGGAAACAATTTTTAAGGTCTCCATTAAAAAAAAAAAAAAGGAACGGTGAATGACTAGAAAAGGTAGTAAAGATGTAGGAGACTTGGAAGAGGTGTCATGAAATAGAAAGATGGAGTCGTATGGAAAGAGATCAAATAAAATAAGGTCTGGATATATGCCATGTAATTTAATCATTAGGAGACTACTTTTAACTTTTGTAGGAAGAGTTTGGTAGAGTGTTGGAAACTCTATGGCCCAGCTCTAAGAAGTATATAGCAAGAAATTTGAAAGTGAATATAACATTAATAGTCAAAATAGTCATATTGTATTACCATGACTTCAGTTTTTTCACATTTAAAAAATTTTATCTATTACAGGGGCTTATACATCCTCCAACGGTAGGAAATAATAGACTCAATCTGTTTCTATTATCTTACAACTTCAGGTATCCATAATTAGCCTGTTAATAGATTGCCTTTTTCACAAATTAAATCTCAATTTGAAGTCTTATTATATTAAAATATGGGAAAACTTTAGAATACTCTTATGTGACCTAAGTGAAACTGCTCCTCTCAAACCTATGTAATACCAAAAATAAACTTTAAGTAACTTTAGATCACTTAAAAACTTTGCTATTTTTTCTTTCTTTTTTTTTTTATTGGGGTATAGTTGCTTTACAATGTTGTGTTAGTTTCTGCTGTACAACGAAGTGAATCAGCTATATGTGTACATATATCCCCTCCCTCTTGGACCTCCCTCCCACCCCCCTCATCCCACCCATGTAGGTCACCACAGAGCACCAAGCTAAGCTCCCTGCACTATTTTTTAATTGTTATTATTTTTGTTATTTTAATTCTCAAGGACAGCAAACTACAGGAACATAAACATTTAATCATATATATACTTACAGAGCTTTTTAGAATACCCCTGTATACAAATATTTACTTCAAATGTACCCTTTTCTTTTGGGAGTGTGAATAGGTAACACATTTCTTTGTCTTATATATGGCATGTATATATTTTTATGAATAACGAAACATATTCATAATCTTAGACCTAAATTGTATATTTTTTAAAAGAATAACCAGATCCTTCTGGGACAAACAGCTGCCTCTACGTAAAAATTAAGCACTTGTGGTGATATATTTGCCCTCTGGATTTAGTGATCTATTGTAACTCCAACACATTCAGATGAACACATTTCCCTAAGTGGTTTATTTATACCTCTAGACTAGTGTGCACATAAATCAGAATCATACCCAATTGTCATCATTATCATTTCCCCATTTCCTCTATAATTCTTTGTATTGATGTTGCACACTGGTATGATCTCACAACTTTGCAAGCTGGAGATGAGATATTAAATACCACAGACATTAGTGAACAGAGGTAACACACTGAAGTACAGGACTTTAAATTTAATATTTTCTGACTTCACTGTATTTCTAGCCATAAACTATGATACTAATAGTATCCCCCAAAAACGAGATAATAATTATAGGTCTACATGGAACCTCTTATGAGCATATTCTATTCTGTATAAGAATGAGAGCATGGCCCAGGATCCTTCTTTCTGCTTTAATTATCAATGAATAATGTCATGATTGTCATGTCTCAGCCATACTTGGCAGGGCATGGAGGGGAATCTTTACTCTTGAATATTGTTTAGCAGCTTAACTATAAATGAGGATTACTCCACACTAAAGCAGCATTGTTTCAGAGACAATGTTAACTTGGTGATTAATGAGGTGATGGATGAGGAACATATGACTGTTTCCAGGTTCATTCCAGCATTTTTCTTAACTTCGACCCCAGCCAAAGCTGTCAGCACTAATGACAAGATGACCAGATAATGTTTCACCTGCAAGTGGGGATCTTGACTGCAACTTAAAATTTCCAAAACTTCCACACGGCACAGCTCTTATGTAAAGCCAAAATTTTTTTTTCTTTCAAAAAGCTTAAAAACAAATGGGACAGCAAATCTCTGAGGAGGAAAAGCAGCGGATCGGTTTGCACTTTTGGAAGTCATGTAAATATAGACTGATTAGCAGAGTGACTCTGCTGCCCAGAGACTGGAGCATTCAAACAAAGAATTTCGTATTAAAAAAAATGATACAAATGAACTTACGTACAAAACAGAAATAGACTCACAGACATCGAAAACAAATTTATGGTTACCAAAGGGGAAAGGGGGTTAGGGATAGATTAGGAGTTTGGGATTAACATATACACACTACTGTATATAAAATAGATAACCAACAAGGACCTACTGCAAAGCACAGGGAATGTATACTCAATATTTTGTAATAACCTATAAGGGAAAAGAATCTGAAAAAGAATCTGTATAACTGAATCACTTTGCTGTACACCTGAAACTAACACAACATTGTACATCAATTACACTTCAATAAAAAATAAAGTACCCCAAAAAAGAATTCTAACAATAAAAATGAGCCTGATTCTGAATGATCTAGTCATTCAAAATGCCTGAGCCCATAATTTTTGATGAAAAGTTTTTGAAAGACGTATTGAATTTTAGCAGCTTGCGACACACTTTCAAGTCTTTGAACTTAAGGACTATGATGACTCAAATCTCTAAACTTCACAGCACCTTGTACTCAGTGCTCTGGACCACTCAGATGTATGCAATTAGCAAATTATTTTAACCGATTTCCCCTCTGTAAAATGACAATATAGAACTGAATCTGGGATATCCTTAGCATGCTGAAACACTGTAGAATCATATTTTAGAACCGAGAAAAAACGTTAGATGTCACCCAGACCTTCAAGTTTACATGTAAGAAAGTGAAATGTAGTGCTGACTTGAGAAAGGTCGCACAGTCCTGTGGCAAAATCACAGGAAGAACACAATGTCACAATTAATTTTAAAATATTTTTATTTTGAAAACTGTATTTGTTTGATATGTTAATAACATTAATGTGATCATATTTCTTGACAATATTTAAAGGAACTTTGTCATGGCAATACTGACCTATATGTTGTGCCTTAACTTATGCCAATCACTATTGGCGTACGTTGTAAATACATGCTATTAAACCAAAATATTCCATCTTTCTATGTGAGTGAACTGTTTTATAAGATAACTGGACATGTGTAATGTGATTAAGAGTAGACCTGAAAGTAACTGTTGACTGCACATTTAGAACAAACCCGAGTAGGAAACCAAACAATAGGAGATCTGACATCCTATTTTTACACTTCCACACTGTAAACTGAACTCTCATACGTTTGTCATTTATTTCTTTAGCATAGCCAAACCTAATTTTCCTCAGAGGAAAATATCAAGAATCTGTAAATCTACAATTATACTTACCAAGAAAGAATTTAAGTGTATTAAATGTAAATCAAATGATGCTTTTCCTCCTTATTTAGAATTTCTAATGTTGTAACTCAGCTAGACATGACTAGGCGAAAAAATAAAGAAGGAAAATGATTTGAGATGCAGGACTTAAAGAGGATTTAACTGAGCTGTAAATGTAAATGGTTGTATTTTCCACATAAGATCTAAAAAAGAGAGACAAAAAACTCCTTTCTGTGAGCCCTCGTTTTCAAACCCTGAGGTAGAGATACTTCCAAATCATCACTTAACAGAGCATCAGCGATGCATTGGAGTTTAATAATCAAAGCAAGTGAGACGCTGAGTCTGGTTCAAACCGGACTGAGGCAAAACTTCTAGGCAAGTGATAGAAGTGTCACTTTAAGAGGAAGCTTACTGATATAAATATGTACAAAGTGGGAATACATTTCAAAGTAGAAATCTCAGTTCACTTCTGTTTTGCCTTTATCCTTAAGGACTAGAAGATGACCTCAATTACCAAGAATCATTGCTGTTTGAATAAGCAGAGGATATTAAGAAGGAATTGTGGAAACCAAGGTAACAGTTTTCCAAAACAGGATCTCACATTACAAAGATTTCTGTGAGGGTACATTAATCCACAGATGGATTGTATCACTCTTGACATTTTACTGAAAGTAGTGAACTATAACGTTCATGAAAAATTCAGTCTCTGAAGATATCCTGTCCATGGAATGCTTCCTCATGCCCCAATGTGTGTTTATTTGACAAGAAGCTCCACGGAGGGCAGGACATGGATAAAGGATATTGCTGTTTTGTCTTTGTCTTTCTATGGGCATAAAGTATGTTATTTTATCTACAACTTTCTCCTTCAAAGTGGATTCTTTTCCAAAAATTGGGAGAAAGATAACAAATCTGGCTTTGTGGTGGTGGTGATTTTAATTTTTTTTTTCTTTTCTTTTTTTGTAAAGGGTTCTTTTTGACTAGTTGTTGGTTTGTGTTCTCTGCAAGGAGAATAAAATGATAAAGAACCAAAGAGCTGTTTTCCTTTTATCAAACTTTGAAAGTTGTTGATAAGGTTATGTCTCCTGGACTTTAAAACATTGGATGCCCATTTCCAAATACTGCAAAGCATATGTAAAGCAAAATAGGTGAAAGCTTGCTGTATTTGAAGGACTTCACATGTCACATAATTTAATTCTTACAACAGCCTTCCAAGATTTATTTTATTATTATCATCCTCCCAATGTTATAGATGAGGAAATGGAAACAAAGTAACTCACCAATTGGGCTGGGATTTGAACCCCAGCATTCTGAGTCTCAAGACCGCCTCTTAACCATCATGATCTACTTCCGACCAGAGGGTGTACCTACACAATGCCCCCAATCATCTGAGGGTGGGTTTTTTTCATGGAATTACATCAGTTTGTGCTAAACAAATTATGTATATACAACAAAGTTATGTCTGTCATTAACTATCCATTCTAGAAAGTGCTTTTTTAAAAAGACAAATTCTCCAAACGGCTTTATGTGTTAGGCAAAGCTGAGAATCTCAGATTAAGGAATGAATGAAACTTTGAAATAGAGCACTGAAGAAGAAAATAACCTAGAGCAATGTATAAACAAGAAAGGATCGCTTGGCTGCAGTAGCTGGATGCCACTGAAAAAAGGAACTAAATTGGATTACAGAATCTTCCCCAGAGACAACAGGGTAGGTTTTCATCAAATAACTGTTACATACACATTCACTCTGTCTCCTTGCATAATCCTATCATGTTTCAAGGTATAACTATATTCAGCACAGCAGTATACGATGAATGTAAATGAATAAGAAATTGGGGCAAGGAAATGAGAAAAAATTGTCTATTTGCCAGCAGAATAAAAAGTTTCATAGTTCACAAACTTTGAGAGGAAAAATTAGGCAATTCTTGGGGACCGCCTAATATTTCTAGGTAGCTGGTATCTAAAATGCCAGTGAAGTATGACTAGCTCTCTGATGCTCAGTGAACCTGTAAGATAACTTTTTTTTCCTTATTGGATTCCAAATTTCTTACCATTAATTATCACAAGAAATAGTAGTGCCTTGATACTCTACACCCTCGAAAGTGATGTTTCCTTTCTTTTTTGATTTTATGTTTCTTCTTCAGAATCACTGCTATGAAATTGGTTTTCTCATACAGGAAAGCAGTTGAATGATTAAGTCAATTTCGGATTTTTAAGTCAAAAAGTCTAACAATAAAAAGGAAAGTATACTTAGAGGTTACTAATTTACAGTGAGCAATTTTAAGCTATTTACCTAAATGTCAACACTTCCCCACAGTCATTCCTTTTATAAATAATGCACACATCAGCTTAATCATTCCTTCCCTCCCTCTGCTTTGAAAGCCATAATTTTAACTTGGAGCTCATGCTTGACACTTTGAGGAAATGTAGGAATTATCATAAATAATCCATAAAGACAATTTTTATAGATGATAATCTAAAGCTTTGTTCCCCTAGAATTTCTGTGTGGTATTTCAAAGTTTGAAATTACTTTCTACACACACGTTTAAAATGTTACAACTGTTCCCAGTGATGTCACTTCCCCTTAGGTTAGGGCAAGAAGACCAGTAGAGAAAAAGAGATGTTCTACACTTCCCAGGCATAATGCAGTCCTAAAATACACTTGTCCATTCCTGATGGCTGTTTAGCTGCATATTATGGAGAAAATAATACCTTATGAAAAGAGCAGGAAAGCATGGACTTGTCAATGTGGAGCAAACTTTCCAAACTTTATTGAAAGATGTTACACGACCTAAACATTTCCAGTTGTAGCGCGTAGTGTTACAAAGGCTTACGCTACAGCAGAAAACCACAAACAGCTGAGTCCTCCTTCCACAAAGGCTGTGAGTCCAAAAACTGACTGCAAGTCAGAATTACCTCAGAACATTAAACCAATACAGATTCCCTGATCTTGCCAACAGAGATTTCGATTCTGCTGCTCTGTCATTACACTTGAGAATCTATATGAACATGTAAATAAATAAAAACATAATAGATGAATAAATACATAATCATATAACCTTTGGTGATTCTGATACCCAGCCAAACTTGAGAAAGACTTCTGTGCAGGACGTCAGTTGAATTTGGGCCACTGTGCAACCACGTTTCTTATTTTGGAGGGAATCCCAAAATACAAGAGGGCGAGCCCTTGAACCTTTGCCCTGTGCGTACTAAAGAGACATATAACCTCCAGAGAAATGCTCCGTCTTTGACCAGCTAACAACCACTCATGGGTACGGAAAAGTAAAGCCTCTTTGTAGTGATAGTTTAATCATACATATGAATTAAATACAGCTCTAGCCTTAATTGGAAAATGAGCAGAGAGACAAGGGGAAAGCCTGCACTCTGAGTTAGGAGAAATTAAATTCATATACCTAACAAATTCCCTAATTTGATATGTGACCTTGAGCATGTCACTTAATCCCTCTAGCCTTTAATTCCTTGTCTGTAAAATGGGTCCTTCTATAAGAGGAAGGACCACTTCTCTCAAGTATCGTTGAAGACATACTGAAGTACAAGGAATATGTTTCATGGGTTTTTTCTTTCCAAACTCAGTGTGGAGCAGACTGTAAAGTGATCACTGAAGCAAACCAGCCAATACACTCTACAAAAACCAGAACAGTGAGTCCAACACATGCACACAACAGGCTGTTGACTTTCCTGTCTGCTGACAGACATCAGATCTCGTCATTAGTACAGTCAATGGGGTGCAAAACCCTCTGGAATTTGCTGAACTGAACAGGACACCACACAGAACGATGGGAACCTCAGACACTGGCCATGGCATGTGTTCCTGTTCTCACTCCAGGGCCAGCCAGAGAGTCTGTTATTTACATTAAAGACAAGACTCTTCAGATCAGATAAAATCTTAAGCAATTATTTTGACTTAAGACCTCCTCTTTTATTTTCGAGTTAATGATTTGGTTTTTGAAAAATATATACCCCAGATGAGCAGCTTTATCCTAAACTTGGTGCCCTAGAACTTTAATCTATCATGCGGTTCATCATCCGGAATAGGTAGCACTGGAAATGTAAGTTTGTACAGTAACTTCATATCATGTGATGTCAGACAAATGAGCCAATAATATTGTGCCTGTGAGTGATACAGCTCTGAGGCTGACGAAGGTAGACACACAATTCCTCGCGCATAGTTTTCATTAGAATCAATATATGTATCTGTAGAGACAAATCAAAGATGCATGATTTTACATAACCATTTGCTCTGCAGAAATGATAGCGATTACAAGACATTTAATTGGTATGGAAAATAAGGGACATCCCAAAATAAGAGGCCCTTTTATGTTTGTGATACCAGAGTTTAAAATGACAAAAGTGAAACGAGGCAGGATCAGGAAAGGGAAGAATCCAATCAGAGCGCAGAAAAACAGAATGGACCTAATACAAACACAAGTGATCTGAAGCTCAGTCTAAATCCATAGAATTGTAAAGCTGAAAAGATCTGAGAAAGACCTAGAAGAAAATGAGCCACTGAGACATTAGGTGATTTGCTTAAATTCACAGGACTAGAACCAGATCTCCAGACTCCTGAGCCAATGTTCTTTCCACTCTAGTTCATAGCTAGAGTTTTAAGTTATTAAGTAGCTCCACTGAATATAGATGGCTCAAAGCAGAAAGAGATTACCATCTTTTTGCATGGACTACCATGGGATGAAAACAAAGAAGCCATTGTGGTTTGGGTTAACACTGACAGACATAATCTAGTGAGAGTCATTCAAATAAAAATTGACCTTTCTTGTCATGCATCTTTCTTCTCATGCATTCCATCTATACTCAGGGCTTACCCTATGCCTGGGCATTTCCCCTCTATAAGGGAGGCAAGGAATACAAATAGATGGCTGCAAAAAGGTATATGGTAGGAGTGGTGATGAGCAGTTAGTAACAGGGCCGGGATTGTAAGAAGGACCCAGATTATGAAGAAGTTGTCCTTGGTAAGGATTTTAAACTATATTTTTGCAGCCAAGAGTCAGTGGATGACTTTAAGCAAAAAAGTGACATGAACAGCTTTATTTAGGAAAATTACTCTGGCTTGTTGATAAGGTAAATGGACAAGAAAAGGGAGGATAGCAGGGTGACCAAATCAGAAGCAGGTACCATAGCCTGAGAAGATGGTGAGCTTGAAACAAAACAGATATAGAAATGTTTCTGTCGGTAGTTATTTCTGAGATGGAACTATTAGTCTCGTATGGCAATAATTGGAAAGTGATCATAAATTGCTGGTGCATGTAATAAAGGAAAATTCATTTTTTCAGATTAGAGTATGGGTGCTTCAGTCATGTGGAAGAAAGTATATGTTTATGAGCATAGAGAAGTTCTGTTCAAAGCATCTTCAGTTTCAGGTTCTAGGAGAAAGGTAATGATGTCTTGAGTCAGTTGAACATAACTTCCTAAAGTTTGGAATGGGGGATGGAGTAGAAATGGGGAATTGAGTAGCCTTAAGCATGTGGTTGATGCCATGGGGGGCAGAGGAGAGCACTAAAGGCAATAAAGATACAGAGAAAATCATATAGTTTCATAGAATAAAAGTCATAGCATTTCCTATCACTAAGCAGCAAATCAATAATGGGATATCACAAGCAGCGTAAGATTAGATTAAAATTTGTAAACTGCCCTGATTTTGGCTGGAATTCTCCCTCTGGCTCCATACTAATTCCAACACTTCCCCCAAATTAGCTGAATTCTTTAGCATCAAAGTGTAAGACACTTTTAGATGGAAATTTCTTTATTTCCCATTTCATAAGAAAAGTTTATAGTTTGACTTTTTTAAATTTCCTCCCCATTTATTATTTATTTTATTTATTTTTGGCTGCAGCACACGGGATCTTCGTTGAGGCATGCGGGATCTTTCGTTGCGGTGCATGGGTTTCTCTCTAGTTGTGGCGTGTGGGTTTTCTCTCTCTAGCTGTGGGGCATGGGTTCCAGAGTGCGTGGGCTTTGTAGTTTGCGGCACGCAGGCTCTCTAGTTGAGGCACGCAAGCTCAGTAGTTGTGGCACGTGGGCTTATTTCCTCCACGGCATGTGGGATCTTAGTTCCCCGATCAGGGATCAAACCTGCGTCCCCTGCATTGTAAGGTGGATTCTCTACCACTGCACCACCAGGGAAGTCCCTATAATTTGAATCTTATAGTCCATATTTCTTCTGAGTCTTGCCATTACATAAAAATATATATATTGGAAAAGTCACCTGTTATTGCCACAGGAAGGTGATGATAATTGTTTGAAGCCTCAATCAAGCCCCACCTAAGGTTAAAGTAAGTGAGAGCTAAGTGTGTGTTGGTCATGATGACTGATTAACGAATAAGAAACCCTCCCAGCTACAGGTTCTTAGGTGTCAGAGAGAAATGGAAGCAGATATAGAATTAATATATATTGCCACATCACAAGACTGTGGACTCAAAGGAAAATTACTTTGAGTTCACAGTGTCAAAGTAGACTTTGAGATTTTAATAGATTAAATAGATTTAATTTATTAAATTAGATTTAATTTACTTTCTAGATTTTAATAGTTTCTATATTTTAATAGTTCCTCTTTACTGCTTTAAAGGAAAATAGTGGCATATAAAAGGAAAAGGAAATAGGGGAGAAAATATGATGGTTCTGAATACAAAGTATTTTATTACAGGGATCCTATCCACAGTTCCTAATAATGGGAAGGTCTGGAAAAGTGCAGTGGAATCTTTGTCAGTAGGAAAGGACTTTGAGAACACTTTGAGAGTGACATAAGTGTTGGGAGTTACCACAGAGTCCTTGAATCTCTGCCAAAGACATCCAAGCTGAATGTGAAGAAGGACTAGACAGTTTCCTTGATTCTAGAAGGTCATAAAACATCTCTAACAATAAAGAGGAATATTTCATAATGATAAGAAGATCAATCTGTAAGGAAACTCTGTCTTAACTGTATATACGTAATAGTATAGCTTCCAAATTTTTAAGCAAAAGGAAATGACAGAATTAAAAGATAAATAAATCAATCTGTATTCAGACTAGGAGATTTAACATACCTTTCAATAACTAAGACAAGCAGACAAAAAAAAAAACTTAAAAAGGATATAGAAATTAGATCAAATTTGTTAATTTTGTTGTTTAGGATCTAGCAAAACAGAATTCAATTCCTTTTGAGAGCTCCTGTAGCAATTTTGCGGCTAAATGGTGGACCATAACCAAGTTTAATAATTTTCAAAAGATTGAAATAGTTCAGAGCATGTTCTCGGAACACAGTGAGATTAAGCTAGAAATCAATATGAAAAATCTAACTAGAATACTACCAACTTTGGAAATTAAGCAATACACTTATAAGTAACACAATGGTCCAAGAAGAAGTCACAACAAACTAAATGATAATAAAAACATAAATCACACTGTGAGATATATATAAAGCTGGGCTTTGAGTGTAACTTATAGTTTTCCACAAATTAATAAAGTAAGTTGAAAATCGATGATATAAATGTCCATATTAAAAAGTTAAAAAATAAAATTAAACTCAAAGAGAGGAGAAAGAAGGAAATAATAAAAGATCAGAAATAAAAGAAACATAAAATAAATGTACAATAGAGAGACTCAACCAAAGTAACAGATGTTCTTATGAAAAAATTGAAAAAATTATGTACCAGTAGCAAGACTGATTAAGAAAAATATAAGGAAGGCACACATTACCTATATAGGGAACAAAAAAATAAGATACTCTAAATTCTACAGTTTAAAAAAATGTGAATAGGATGATATTATGAACAATTTCATGGCAACATATTTTGAAAATTTAGATAAGTTGAACAAATACCTACAAGCGAAAACTTATGGAAAAGGAAACAATATTAGGACATCTGTATATTGGTATGTGCCCTAAAGAAATTAAATCTGCAATTAGAAATGGCCCCAAACCAAATATCCAGGCCCAGATGTTTTCATGAATGAATTCTATCAATCAGCAAGGAAGAAACAGTGCCTGATTTAAACACTTCTATATGCTAGGAAAAAAACAGGGATATTCCCATTTTTATTTTGTGGTAGCATTTCTTCTGTACCAAATTCTGAAAATGAAATTATAAAAAAGGAAAATAAAAGGGCAAAATCTACGAAAATAGATGAAAAACACTAAAATATGAGATGTCTCAGAGCTGGAGAAAAAAAGTAATATCACATACTTAAAAACATTATTGAGGACCAACCTGTTTAAAAGGTCTTATGATTTCTATGCAGCTAGGTTTACACATGAATTAAATATGTAGGAGGTCGATGGGAACTACTAAAGGCTGGCAGCTACAAGAAGTAAATGAGAGATTATATAAGACAAAGTGATATGAGTACAGAGAGATACAAGACAGATGGTGATAAGAAAAAGATGCTTTGTTTTTAAGCATGGGAAAATGAAAGACATAAAGAGAGAGAGAGAGAGAGACTGACGGCCAAAAATGTCAGCTCAGAAGATAAAAACAAACCCAAGAAACCCATATTTAATTTGACTCAGACTTTTTATTGCACTTAAGTAAAAACTGATCAGACCCACAGAGGCTGGCACAGAAAAGGAGTGGGCAGAGGGCTAGGGATGCTAAAGATCAGGTCTCCAGCACATCTGTTCAGTGTTCCTCTTCTAATTCCAACTTCTCCTCTTGCTCCTTAGTGCCCATCAGGCACAGCCAGATCAGGTCTCCCCACAGCAGTGAGTCCTTACAGCTACCGAGGGGCGAGGTTGGTAGGAGATAGGTCTGTATACACGACCTGTATCTGCAGTCATGAGCTTTTAGCAGCCTTCATCAATTTTCTCATGTTCACCTGGGGTCTCTGGGGTGGTTTGTGCTTTGGCAGTGAGGGAGCCCTGCTCAGTGTTAACAAACGCACATTGTAACTCATTTCTTAAAGCATAACAGAGATATTTCTCCCACTTTGGTGGGGGGTATGGGAGAAGTTGGGGCCTGATGGAGATTGATGGCAGCCTTGGAAAAAAACTTAGATGACAAATTACAGGTTTCACACTCCTCACAAGGTGCCCTCTTAATCACTACCAGGATCGTGTTACTCCTTCTATTTTTTTTTAATTGAAGTATAGTTGATTACAACATTGTGTTAGTTTCTGGTGTACAGTAAAGTGATTCAGTTATACATATATATGCATATTCTTTTTCATATTCTTTTCCATTGTGGTTTATTACAGGACACTGAATACAGTTCCCTGTGCTAAACATTAGGACCTTGTTGTTTATCTATTTTATATATAGTAGTTTGTATCTGCTAATCCCAAACTCCTAATTTATCCCTCCACCATCCCCTTTCCTCTTTGGTAACCATAAGGTTGTTTTCTATGTCTGTGAGTCTGTTTCTGTTTCATAAATAAGTTCATTTGTATTGATATCATATGATATTTGTCTTTCTCTGTCTGACTTGCTTCACTTAGTATGATAATCTCCATGTCCATCCATGTTGCATTACTTCATTCTTTTTTATGGCTGAGTAGTATTCCATCTTCTTTATCTATTCATTTGTCGGCAGACATTTAGGTTGCTTCCATGTCTTGGCTACTGTAAATAGTGCTGCTATGAACATAGGGATGCATGTATCCTTTCCAATTAGAGTTTTGTCTGGATATATGCCCAGGAGTGGGGTTGCTGGATCATATGGCAACTCTATTTTTAGTTTTTTAAGGAAACTCCATACTGTTTTCCATAGCGGCTGCACCAATTTACATTTCCACCAACAGTGTAAGCCATTCTTACTATTCTTATAATCAAGGAGGAGTAATTCTTTTGTTTACAAACAAGGCTACCTTCTCAGTGAAGCACGCTTTACTTCCTTTTATCAACGTCTCTTTTATAAATAGGACTTATTTGTGGCTCTAAGGCGTGAAATATTCTAAGGCTACTGGTATACTACAGAGACATTTTTTGTTGGTCTTCTTAAGTGAAGCTCAATTCTACTTAACTACATTTTTGCAATTTCTGTGTTTTGTAGGGTTAAGAAATGCTTATCGAGAGCAGTTGTAAATTTCACATGCAGAATATCATGACTGCAACACAACCACTTTTTCCACTGCACCATGCATTGTATTCTTGCTGTATCCTTTGGAGATAACACAAGCGACCTTTCATATGTGCAGAAGTGTTGCTAATCAATGTTTGAAAGCTGACCTGGGCAGTAAAAGGGCTGTTCAGTATCTAGACTCTATCGCCCAACCTCAGTGGTCTCCACGAACACCTCAACACGAAGTCTCCAGACAGTCAGGGGTGTAATTTGGATTTAGGAAGCAGAGTATTGTTTCTAGAGAGTGATGTGGCCTATGTGCAGTTCAATCTTGTGATCCTGGGTTTATGAAAAATACTGTCTCAGTAATTGAAATAAGTTTGAGAAAGTGACAACACCTACTAAACATGAACACATGGAGATGTTGTTTGACGGAGCAAAACATTCAAATGACTCCTGAATTTTTGTAAACCATTCTAAATAAACACATAGGGAAAAAAAAAATCAAGTTAAGTTTGTAAAAAAGGAAAAAGTAAACACAGAGAGACTGACAAAATGTGGTAGTTAAAAAGAAATTGTGCTGTAATTAATTTAAGAAAACTTAAGCTAAATTATAAGAGCCCAATTATAATACACCCTGCATGGTAATAGTGATTTTATTGTCATGGCAAATAAAATTAACAATACTCACTTTAGATTTCAGAAAAAATACAGTAATACTTCTTTGTATTTTATCTCAAAAAAATCATGATTATTTTTACTGAAATATGTCCTTTATGGGAAATGTCTTACTCACTGGGAAAAAAATGGGCAAAATTATTTTGCTTTAAGTAACTTGTTTGCTCTACGTTATGCTGCACAAAAATATACACAAGTGAGACAAAAACAAAAGAACCACTGACAAGAGTATCTTTCTTTGCTGCCCTGTTTTCTTGACAACCACCAGACACCTCCTCCATCCCTCCCATCCTGTATGGAAGATCTGTCAAATCTCATTCGGTCTAAGTACATTAAGAAAAGTTAAGAATGAATGAAAACAACATGGAATTACTTATTAGTAATTGCTCCAAAATTGACTCTAATCTATTATATTTAAAATAATTGTGGATTAAAGTTTTTAATAAAGATTCTAAATAAAAAGTTGTATTTTATGCTCCAACTTGGTGAAAAAAAAGACTTAAAATGAATTGTAAAAAATAATAAAAATGGAAAAACTTAAATGTGAAACAAAACAAAATCACTGACAATTAAATTATAATAGGAATTACAGACTAGTCATGGAATGGAACACAGATAAGTCAAAAGCCATATATGGTCACGTAAGCTTTGTGACTAGAGCATCTTATGACCTCCTGTGCTGGCAAATTTAATTTGGAGGATAAGTGAATATATTAAAGCAAACTGAATAACATACTTACATTTGTAGAGATGAAGAGCTAAAGAGTATATTTTCACTTTCATAATAAGTTTGGTATCTGACCAATTGGACAGTGATTCTGTTTATACTGAAAGTTTTATTTGGGAAATTTACTTAGATATAAAATTATTTTTTTAAATACATTTTAAAATTGCAAATTTCCTAAACACACAAGGATCCAGTCCCTCCTGAAACACTATGAACAACGAGAAAATTTACTATTTTATTTAAACATGTTTCCTAATCACACCTTCCATTTTATATTTAAACCATTTTTGCCAAATGATGTCAGACATTTTGAGGAGAAAAGAATATAAAATGGGCATAGCTTTCAAAAGTAATGAAAACTATATTCAGAGCCCTTAAAAATATTTGAAAATACTTTATTAATTCTTGGAATGTCAATTACAACTAAAATGTATTTTCACCTGCAATGTGATTAGAACAGACACGGAATAGAACATCAGCTTCTGAGGATAATGACCTAATGAATTAAAAATCTTAAAAAAAATAAACAGCAAGAATTAAAACTTTAAGTCATCAGTGTTTTATCTCCTTAACAATATACATATAATTTCCCCCAAGATCTACTTAGAATGAAGCTCTGTTTCTAAGAAGAGAAGGAAGCGGCACATTTTATTGCTGGCCCATAAGCAGAGAACAAGGCATAAAGCCACTAAGTTTATTGAAATGTGGAACACATTTTTCCCAACTTTCAAAAGCTATTCAACTTGAACTTCAGCGAAACAGAAGGTAGAAAGTTTTTAAATATTATACTCCTAGTGAAGCCATTTAGCCTAGATTATTAAAGTTGCTCTTTGGAATTGTAGTTTCCCAGGCAAATGATTTTTTTTTAATAGTTTTGACTCACTGATCATTCACAACGGGTACTTACAGCCAGATACCTTATTACAAAAGAAGAGGACTTTTGTTTTGTTTTTCAGGGAAATGTACTAAAAAGGTGGTTGACCTCTGTCATACTCTCTATCTTCGTGGTAATATTTTTTTGGTAATATTTGAAAGTGACTTTAAGCAACCAGACTCAACAAATTTTAAACAAGCCCATTCTTGACATTGTCGTGGGCCATATAACATAAACCTTGTTTTATCATCTATTTGGCAAAGCATGGGAAATTATCGGGCTTGGATCTAACCTTAGAAAATCATTAAGGATCACATCACATATTCGTTTAAGCTACAAAGCACCTAACAGTGCTGAATAGTTAGTAGGTATTTAATAAATATTTAAAGATTATTGAATTTGGATTCTCACAAACTATTTCCAGGATAGTTTAGAACTGCCAGCAAGAAAGATTATATGTTTGACCTGCTCAGGCCCAACGATAGGTATATAAAAACACAGTCTGTTGTGATCCTTACACTATATGTAAACAATAATAGAAATATAATTTGTGCCAGTAATAATATATTTAAAAATGGATGGAAATAAATGACAATATTTGATAAACTGATTGTGTGATAAGTTGGTTTTTTAAAGCTAAAGATTTCTAATCAAATAGAATGGTTTGGGAAATAGTTAATGTAACATAATCACTTCATCCTTACTTGCATTTGTAGTAATCGATAAAATATAAAGAATTCAACAAATTATATACTGTGTCTTCAAACTATGACCACTACTATAAAAAAGGTGAAGTCTGTAGTTGTTAATGATTGTTTTTGAATTTAGGAAAGGCTCTTGAACATGTTCAACATAAATAACTGAGAAACATTACTTTCATAATGGCCATAAAAATAACAATAAAATAACTAATATTTATTATAAGACCGTGTAGAATCACGGGAAGCCTTTCATTGGGGAAAGAAAGCCCCAAATGACAATAAAAACTGTACAACTGTAAGAATTTTCTTTAATGCAGAAGAAAAAGAAGAACCTAAAATTAAACCTGTTATTAGAAGCAGTTGAAAGCAAGCAGGAACTGAAGCTGTGCCTTGCGGTCTTGGCTATTGTTATATTATTGCAGAGTCCCATAGGCAATCCTCACATGTACAGTACATCCTGGATCTTTTGATTCTTTTGTCCACCCTCCAACCTACACGGCCAGGAACCTTCAGCCAGGAAAGATTTATGGAGCCCCCACTAACGGGGTCAACCCTGTTTTATCACCAGAGGCCTTCTTTGTAAAAATAACATCCATCTACAGCTCTGTTGGGCCGATTCTCTTGGCACCAACATTTTGTGTTTATCTTAACAACCAGTGTACCCTTAAAGCCCTTGTTGCAATGAACGCCGTCATCAATTCTACTGGGCACAGTAGCCCAGACTCCTGTGGTTTGTCAACCCGATGTCATCCAAGGTAATAAATAGGTCAGAGCGTGTGTCCACTTCGAAAGGTTGATAGGGTTTGCATTTTAAGATGAAGATCGTGAGTTTTAGGGAGAAGAATTTGCAACAAAGAAAGCAAACCTACTTCAGTATAATCATGAGTAAATGGCCCCAAGCACAATGGGGACAACTTAAAATATTACAAATAAATAAGTGGAAGAAAGTTAAAATATTTTTTAAAAGAAATTATTTTATAGAACTTATGCTACTCCATGCACATGGCACTCTGAATTTGAAAGATGTCTAATTTGAGGGTACTATCAATAAGTTACTTCAATGTTATCCTTGTTCTACTTTTAAAAGGCTTACCTAAGCTATTTTAAAATATTAGATTTATGTAAAAGTAGACTCCTGAGTTGTAAACATTATATACTTTTAGATGGGAAAAACTCACTTTTAGCAATTTAGTATTTGGGATATTTTATGGATCAACTAAGTTATTGTTTCTGAAATGTTGATAATTTATTTAAATCATTCATTTTACTTGCTGGTAGTATAAATTTGTGAGGTTTTACAAAATGTTTTGGGATTTCCTCTTGGAAAGGAATGTGCATAAAATCCAAAGAAATGCTCAATATTTTATTATAATTGCATAGAGTAGTTCTCTCAGAAAGATCGTTCTTAACAATCTTAATCCCCTGTGCTGTGATGAGAGAGGCTTTTCATGGGTATTTGGCCAAAGGTTTTTTTCTAGAGTTAATACTCCCACTCTTCTTCCTTACGTGTCTTGGGATTTTTAACATCCGCAACACAGACAGGAACTTGGTTTTATGCCTCAAGAAAAGAATGGATCTTTTTTCATATAATAATCTGCAGTGCAATTACCAATGAAAAAGTAATATTGTGCACCATAAACTGAACAATCTGCAAGGAACATTTTAGTAATAGACAATTCTAAACGCAGGGAGCATACGGAATTTAAATCAAGTAAAGAGGGAAATCAATACAAGAAAATAAAAAGGAATCCCGCCATTTCTTATACAAAATAAAAGTGGGGGAAAAGACAGAATACTGTTGTCTGCCCCAGACTTCAAGGTCATCAGAAACACGTTTTCCAAAAAAAAAGTCTTATAATTTTAAAATCAAAATTTATAAGATGCTTGAAGACAGTAATCACCTATATTGATGAAACTAGTTATCAATACTAGCTTAGCTCAAGAATCAATATTTTGGTAAGAATGTCACCAACCATCATGATTTCACGCCAAGTGGAGGCATAAAGGAGGATACTGATGGTTCAGTGTCCATAAAACTGAGAACTCTAATCTGTTCAATCTTATAGTTAGGTAGGATTACATTTATTTACTGTTTCTTTCATTTCTCAGTCCATTAATTAACAAAGATGTATCAAACAACTACTGTATGCCCAGGCCCTGGAATACACAGAGATGATAGAGAAAAAGTCCCTACCAACCAGAATCTCTTAGTACAGCTGGGGAGACAAACATGTGAGCAAGTAATAATTTTTCAATGTCATGTGTGTGAAATAGAAAAATAAACTACGGTGGGTACTATGTGATAAGTAGTGCTAGGAACAGTCTCGATCCCACAGCGATCTTAACATCACGTGCTGAAGTGGTCTCACTGATATTTATTCTGTTTGCTCTCCATTAGTTATGAGACTGAAAATAAATAAATTCACCCAAGTTTCTGCTATTAAACACTTAAATATAATACTTATTATGTGTCATACCAAAAAATAAGCACTATAGATAACATTCTAAGGACTTGAACAATATTAACTCATTTATTTCACTTCATCATACTAGTAACAAAAAATAAAGTACCATGTCTCGAGGCTACACTTTAACAGCACAACCCAGGATGACATCCCAGAGGCAAATGGATTCTCTTATGATCCATCTTAAAGACACGGCGTTCATTAGTTCATGCGAAAGTCACACTTCTGTTATTTGTGAGGACCAAAGAGCACACCACAGGGAATCTAGAAGATGGAGACAAAAGAAGACTTCTCTCTGGGCAGTTTTTTTATATTTGGAGTGAATAAACAATATGTAGATCTTCGCAGAGGAACTAAGTAGCCATTTTCTGAATCTTAAAATCAGAGAGACTGAAGTCTATCATCTTTCAGCTGGTTGAGAGAAGGAGAGATATCGTCCTGGCTTCACACCAATTACTCTAGTTAGCCAAAGCTAGGAATATTTGCACTACTTCTAGAATAAATGATCTAGCCACTAAGACCTTGCACAGTGGCAACACCAACAGTGATGGCAGTATTAAAACATCATATTTATGGAGCGTTTCCTGCATTCTAAAGTGCTTTCAGACAGAACATTTTATTTAATAAGATACTCATTCTAGGGTTGTAAATAGAGCAAGATGTGGTTTTCATTTGGGGAAACTGAATCTCTGCGAAGTGAAATGACTGGCATAATACACAGCTAGAACCCGATTGTCAAAGTCTAGTTCTTTTTTACATTCTACTCCACCTCAGGGTTAGTACAACTCCTTTCTGGAGATAAGGCAGTGTTCTTCTGCTGAGCTACCAAGGTGGATAAATGCAACTTACTGCAGTTTGTAGCAGGTCCTTCTGAGACCCAATACAAATAATAATAATAATAATAATAAATAATAATAATTCACTCACTAGCAATGGAAATGTTCTGCTTTTCCACAAGGGTACACAAGTTCTGTGGAGCCAGAAATGGAATTGTCTAGAACTGCAGTTTCCAAATTGTTCCTTAGGTACCCCAGGCCCCTCACAGCTATACTTGACGTCTGTCTGATACCATACAAATTACTAACTCAAAGCGTTCATGGGTCCAACGTTACATTGTACCACATTACTTTCTAAGACATCCTGTCTTGGTGAAGTGGGGTTTTCATTAAACACAAGTACCATGCATTACGCAATACAGGAAAGGAAATGAGAGCATTGGTGTACAATCTGATTCCCAGATTTGAGAAACTGTGCAGTGCCCAATAGACACACATATCCCACTAGAAAGTAATTGTGGTTTTTTAAGAATGAAGTAAGTGTTTTCAGTTTATACATCTTATCTTTTTAAACAGCTACTAAGTTGTTAGGACATAAATACTTCCAAGTTGATTTGACCTGACTGCCTAATAAACAGGACGGTTGGCTATTTCTCTTAGCCTAGGGATGCTATGAAAAAGTAACTGAGACAGTAAGAGCATCATAAGCCAAGAACTTTGGGAACTTCTGTTTAGAAGTTCAGAATGACTCTCTAAATTTCTCAGTAAATGGCTTCTTCAGGTTCCTCTATTAAGGAAAAGGAATAACTTTGCAAAATGGAGAACATAGGAAATCTTAACTTTATTAAATTATTTTTGACTCTTTCACAAAGTGGTGGATATTGGACTTATGAAAAACTAAATTATTTTTAACAAAATTGGAATATGTTCATATAGTAAAACTTCAGATAATCCACATGCACTTACATTAAAGAATACCCTTCCCTTTTGCTCCTGCATGCTCCCTGAATGGGTTTGACCACAAATATTTCTGACCTTCCTTATGTTCTTTCTTACTCAAAGTTTTTATATCATTAAACACTCTTAATCACCTTCTTTTGTTGTTACTATTTTACTAGATCATTAGCTCAATAAAGGGACATTCCTTACCTAGTTCATCATTATTTTCCCAATACTAGTAAAGTTCTTGGGACTTAGTAGACATTCAATAAATACACACTGAATTCATAGAGAAATGAAGGAAGGAAGGAAGGGAGGGAGGGAGGGAGGGAGGGAGGGAGGAAGACTGCTTCCAAAACTCTGCCTTAATCCTGGTCCTTTTATATCTTTTTCCTCTGGTCCTACTTTGGTTTTGTTTTGGTTTGGTTTGGTTTTTTGCCAGACCTTTTGCCTCCTACAAATGAAATTTGCCATTTCTGACCTCATTACTTTCTTCTCTTGTTATGAGATATTTAGGATGTTTTTCAAGTGTTTGGTACTATAACCAATGCTGCAATAAACAATTTTCCAATTATTTCCTTAGGATAGATGCCAAAGAGTAAAAATTTTGTTTTAAGCTTCATTTATAAACATCTTAAGGATCTAGAATTAGACACTGCCAAATTGCTCTAATAAAATTTTATATCAGAGCTTTATTTATTCTTGTTTTTAAAAAAACTTCAAGCTTACTTAAAAATTTCAAACAAAGTACAAGAAAGACCCATATAATCATTACCCATACTGACCAATTTTTTTGCACTTGCCCCATTTATTTTATTTTTCTCTCTCTCTTTTGCGCGCGCACGCACACACATACACACACAGCAGACTGTTTTCTGACCATTTGTTAGTAACTTGGCGGCCTCATGTTTCTTTACCCCTAAATCTTTTCATGTGTATTTCCTAAGGACCAGTATATTTACTTACCTAATCCCTGTACAAAGATCAAAACTGGGACATGGTTTTACAGATATTTATTTGTAATGCATGTTTCTTATTTCCTCCTTAACACTAAATTAAGGCTCTCAAGTTCAATGAGTGAATCCCACAGCACTGTATACCTTCAGAATCTGGCAGAGTATATTCACTCATAGCGGGGACTAAGTAAATCCGTCCTGATTACTTTCTTAAGACAAAGAGAAAGGGCCTTTCACAAGGCACTGCTCTAACCAGGTTTTGATTTGAAAACAGAGGCTCATCAAAATTAAAACATAAGGGGTTCAGGATATTTGAGCATAGTTATTCACAGGCTGAAGCATATGCGAAAACTGAATTTAGTACCAGATCGAGCGCATTATGGTTGAGTATATTCATGCTACAATGAAAATAATTACTTCATTTAAAAACTAATGCACTCTAAATATGTTTAATGACTGAAATAAAAATGTGCAATTATAGTATAAATACATGAAATGATGTTGTAGTGTGTTTATACTAATTACCATGCGTCAGCTGAAACAGCTATAGTAAACACACTTAGGTAAGGGTCCAGTGAAGTTGTTCACAGTCGACCTAGCAAAGGTACTTCTAGACCAAGCTCCAGATGGGAGAAGCACGTTCACCGTGGTTGGAGGTTTGAGCAGAGAAAATGTTGCTTTTTTCCTCGGTAGTCTTGATAATTATGCAAGTAAGTAGCTAGTTTACAGAAAGTGCTAAATGCATAAATATCCTCAAGTATTATGGAAAAGTTCTTGAATCAAGAGCTCCATTATATAGGAGCTTAGAAATACAGTCACAACCTACCAGACTAAATACAGTGTCCTGAAGAAACTGTAATACTGAGGCACAGTCACCTCCCTCTTGTGACTCTATTGACCAACCTTTATAAATTGGATAAACAGGCAGCTGTCACTAATTATAAATAAATTCTAAATAATTCTGCCTCACTTTTGATGCCTCTAGGACCTAAGACATTTTAGCATGGCAGTATAACCTAAAGTATGAGTTTTTTATTTGTTTACTTTAGTAAACGAAACTTTGGCAAATACAACTCTCATAAGCAAAAATAACCATTGATGCATTGATACCTTTGCTAGTACACACTTGATTTACAGCATTTTGCCTCGTGCGTCAAATATTTAAGATTCTGGCACCTTAAATTCCAGGACTCAGAAGCCTCTGGTTGCTCCTCTAAATAGTAAAACTCCCCCTCTTCTTCTCAAGCTAACTCGAGTGCCCCGTAGGATTTGGCATCCTTCCAAACACTGCCCCTTCCCCTTCATGTTTATGCTCCAAAGTATTTCAGAGATAATTTGGTCCATATGTTTCTGATTCATTTACCCTTATGTCATCAAAATATTGTTTGCTTAGAATTACTTGATGCCCATGTAGTCTTACCAAATTAGTTCATACACCATTTCTCTTTAAAATAGAAGGAGAGATTTTGTAAGCCTTACACAGTAACTAAAGGGGAAAAGTGGTTTTGATTTTAAATTCCTATAGTCCAGAGCTTCCCATAGCTCTATTTTTAAGCACGTCTACTGTCTTAGACTGCTCGGGCTGCTATAACAAAATACCATAGACTGGGAATCTTGAAAAATAGATTTTTATTTCTCACAGATCTAGAGGCTGGGAAGTCCAAGGTCAAGGTGCTGGCAGATTTGGTTCTTGATGACAGCACTCTTCCTGGTGGGTAGACAGCTGCCTTCTCAGGGTGTGCTCACATGGCCTTTCCTGGGTGCAAGCACATGGATCTCTTCCTCTTTATATAGGCTGCAATCCCATAATAAAGTTCCTACCCTCATGACCTAAAATAAACCTGATTATCTTCCAAAGGCTCCACCTCCAAATATGAGCACAAAGGGCTTAGAGCTTCAACAGATGAATTTTGAGGGAACACTAACATTCAGTTCCTAATACCTACAAAACACTAAAAGCATATTAAAGAAGGAATATCATTGAATATTGTCTCACACAGCCCGGGCGACATGCAAATATCATCACACCTATCCTTAAAGTGAGTGGAAAGACTTCAACTCCCATGGGAGCAGACTACCATCTTCACAGGGTAACAACACAGGCAGTGAATAACAAATTACTACATTTCAGATAGAGATTCTCTTTGACACAAGGGAAAGGATGCTTGGGTTCCCTAAAATCAAAAAGACTAAAAGACTTGGGTTCCCTAAAATCAAAGTCTCTCTCTTGCCATGTAACTCACTCTGTGTTCTGATGTCATCTGACACTTTCTTCCTGGCTTGTAGGAATCCGGGCTGGAGGAACCAGTGGAAATGCTAGTATCTTACCTACTGCAATTGCTGTGAGATGGTTGGACAAATGGGTAGGTATGTGATAAAGCAAATATAACAAAAAGGCAATTGTAGGATCTAGGTAGTGGACGGTTATATGGGTGTTCACCAGCAATTCTTTCAACTTTTCTAGGTGACTGAAATATGCATAATAAAATACTGCTTAAATATGTTTTCAAAGTCCTACTTCAAAATTAGTAGTAGCTGAGGAATTTAATGAAATTAGCAAGTCCCATATGAGTTACTTCAGCCCTTGTGCAGTATTCAGTTATTCATAGTCATTCACTATTTTATTAATTATTGATCATGTTCCCAGTTACCCCAAACCTCAGTGGTACTTCACAGGCCTGCTGTCCCTCACAATGCCCCTAGCCTTGAATCTACTTCTCTACTCTCAAAACTTATCTACACTGTATTCCATTCTTGCCCAGCTCTCTGCTAGCTGTAATATCTGAAATAGATCTGACAACAAGCAACTGAGGTGTGCTCGAGAGGAAAGAGCAATGAACTCTAAGTCAGAGAACTGGAATCCTCACCCTAGTTGTCCCATTTATTTGTGCAAATAGCCTTTGTTTGTTGAGCACTGAGGTGTTTATTAAAATCATTTAAACACATTTAATCTTCACAACAACACTACTGTTCCTGTTTTGCAGATGAGAAAGGGTGAGCCAGAGAAGTAAAATATTTTGCTCAGGGATCCATGATGTAGCCAAGATTTGGAACTGACCTGTCATGCTCCAAAGCCTCAGACTGTAACCACTTGTTCGTATGGTCTCCCAAGCAACATTACCTCTTTGAGTTTTTGTTTCTACAATAAAACCATCTTATTTCACATGGATTTGTTTTTTAGCATCAAATAAAAAACATAGTCGAGAAAGTGTTTTAAATTGTAAAGAACTCTATAAATACAGGTATAAATATTAGCAAGGAGTAAAAAATCTCTGAGATGGCTTTGACAAGTGAAATGAGGTGTCACATCTCATAAAGGAAAGCTGTAAAAGAATATCTCCTTATTTAACCATTAGACATCCATTCCTTTGATATTTCCAAATAGTGACAGTGCATAAACATTCAGTGGAATTAACTCTAAAGCTCAACTCTGAACACGATTATTAGATTCTTTTTAAAACCATGTCTTGATGAGGGAAAGAAAGTATGAAGAGACAGGACACTTATAGAAACACAGAGAAGCCAGGTGAACTGCAATAAAAGCATCTTTTGCTGCACTGATATTAACACTGCCTGGCACTCACCTGACTTGCGAATCCCAATACAGTCTATTTCCACTCATAGGGCAATTGCAATTTAACAGAGGGATGTAAAGATTATAGTTCCTTACTTCAGTGGTTCCCAAACTGAAAGCCTATAAATATCAACATTAAAAAAATTATTGTTTTGTGTTTGTCCCTAGGAGATTCTTAGAGTAGGTTAGTGGGACTTGAGAAATTGAGTGTTTAGAAACCTTACTGAGAGATTTTGATAAACAGCTTATTTAGAGACCAATGCCTTAATTAAAAGAAATGTTTGGAACTATACATTTGGGGGGCACCATTCCATGCTTGATGACGGAAATATTCGGCAGCAAGAAGGCTCTTCAAACTATACTATGTAGGCTGCCCCTTCCACACACTTAGTCTATGTGGAAAGTTAGGTCGTTTCCCCTCAGTGAATTAGATAATATTGATTAAACATAATTTGTCCCCAGAATTACAGAGACTATTAATGTGGCTGTCTGAATGTTAAGTATATCTACTATTACAGAAGAACAAAACAATACAAGCTGTCCAAAAAGATAGAATTAAGAAAAAAAGTAGTTGAGATTCCTTGGCACTCAAAAAATAAGTGGATATAACTCCTTGCAAAAGTTTTTCCTGTGGAAAAATGTGATAGTGATAATTTACTTTGTATATTAACAAAAAAGCGTAGCTTAAAGGGACGATTTAATGGTTTTGAGAGTGACTCCAATTTTTGCATCAGGAAACTGAAGATTGCCTTTTTTGGGAGACATTATTCTTATTTATATTGTTTAAGTCACTTGTATACGTAGAGCAAGCAAAGAATGACTTTTCCATGCCTATGTTTCTGCAGTTTGTTACAGATGAAAAATAGTTTAATTTTGTGTGCTCAGAATAAAAGAGGTTAGAAGGTTACAAATCATGTTTGTATAAGGTATTACAGCATCTCTCTAGTCAATTGGAAAATTAAACTTACTGATGCAGTGACCAAATCAAAACAATGTGCTTATTTTTTTCCCTAGAAAATCTCCAGCCCAAATAGCAATTTGGCTTCCTATTCCTTCACTTACAAAATACGTTTTGATTTACCACAAGTGTCTAATTTAATCAGAGGTACAAACATGTAAAGGGTGTCTGGTTCTTGTTTCACTGCGATTTTAGAATATAAATGAGAAACAGTGAGAAATGCACTTTCTGAAGACATCTATTGTATATTTTCCCAGCAGTGTTTATAAATTTCAAACTCTTTTGCAGCAGTTTCTAAAATGTAAGAACATTTTATCTGATACCTAAATATGAAAAAAATCTTTCTGATATATAAGTCATGCCATCCTCAAAGAACATTTGCACTTGCATGAGTCATGAGTGGTGAGAGAAGAAAATATGAAGATTTATAGACTCACAAGTATTCTCCTATCCTTGTTCTTAAAATGAGTAACACAAAGTTTTAAATCAGGGTTCTCAGATCTTTTCAGAGAAGACCACTATTAAGTGACCACCAGGAAGTGATAAATAAATACTTCAACGCAGCACATATGCACCCTTCATCCTCTCTGGTGGTAAGTTTGAGAACAATGCTGCTGATGCTTTCATTCCATTGCAGCCATCTAGCTAATAAAATGTTTACCCCAGGCTCTCCCTTCACGTGTGCCTTCTGCCTTGCACAGAACTGAACACAGCTTTGAAGCAAACGCTTGCCTCGAAAAGGGTTTATTGGGAGATACATGTGCATGAAAACTCATAATATACGTGAGCATTTATTCTACCAACCACAGGTGCTCCAAATGCATTTCTATGCCATTAAAATTGCTCTGAGATACTATTTTCACCTATCAGATTGGCCCATATTTAGAAGTTGGACAATACACTCATTTTGGAGAGGATGTGAGGAAACTGGTGCTCTATACAAGGCTGATGTGTATACAAAATGGATCAATGCCACTGGAAGGGAATTTTACAATAACTTGATAGTTATTGCATATTCATTTCCCCTTTGTGGTCTCCTTTAAAAAAACCTATGTTAGATATACACTGCCAAGAAATAATAAAGAATATATAGACAAGGCTATTTATTGCTGCCAAAGACTGAGATAATCCAAATAACCAACAACACTGAACGGCCTGGATAAACTATGATACATCCCCACAATGTACTATGCAACTGTAATCAAACAAGGCAGATCTCCTTAAGCTTTTTCAAAATGATCTCCAAATATATTAAGTGAAAAATGCAATGTACAAAGTGATACTTAACCATAATCAAGCAATTTTTGTGAAGAAAAGGGGAGAATACAATTATATATACACATATATATACACACACACAAATAGTTTTTTTTCTAAAAAGAAGCATTTGAATTTTGAAATAACAATTAGTAAAAAAAAATGTTTAGGCAGATGGGAAAGGACAGAACTGGGTGTGTGTACATGTGTGTTATATTAAAGCAAATTCTTTCTGAATGTGTGTTGACATACTTTTGACGTTGGATGCAAATATTTTATCTAATTAAGAAACAAGATTAAAATTTTAAAAAGCAAAGTTTAGAAACTGAAAAACTTAACAAGTGGGATTAACTGAATACCCAGTTAATGGAATATCAAAGTAACTTTATTTCTAGTGATTTTAAACAGAATATTTTGAGTGTTTATCCTTAGTGAGATATATCCAAATGATAAAAAGAGCCACAAAGTCGTCTAAAACTGCATTAAGGGGCCTTGTTTTTAAAGAGAGTAGGATACAGTAGACAAGTAATTACATTAATTTTATCAGGAAGCAAAATTTTCATTTTAAGTGAGAAAGATTTTAAAAATCCAAGAAGCAAAACCCTACAAAATTTATTTTTATTTGCAAGTATCAGTATAAATTCACATGTTCTTGTGTTACTTTTTATTTTGATATTACACCAAACTTACAGAAAAGTTTCAAGTGTAGTCCGAAGAAACCCCACAAACTCTTTCTAATTTCCCATATTTCTTTTTTTAAAGAAAGAAAAGTATTTCACAGTTCTGTCCACTAAAATGGCCTATAAGCAGTGACAATCTCCTAGAAATGAACATCGTAGCACTTGGACTGTAATCCCTGTATACTATCTACCTTAAATGAAATCAGAATTTTTTGGAGAAAAAACTAACTCCAGATTTGGGTCAGAAAATGTACACTATGAAGCTAGGTCAGCTTATCTTGCCTGAAAGCAAAAAGTTTATCAAAGACCATTGAGGTCATATCAAAAGGTCATAGAGGTACTCCAGTACTGAAACAAGTGATGCCTCTCAAGGATTTAAAACAGCAAATACATTTTAGAAAGCTCATAAAGCCAGGATTTTATTACACTATTCCAAAAGAAAGGTACACTCATGGATCATCTTTGTTAGGACATGAATTCATGAATCTGAAAATTAACAGGAACAAAACAAGCATTTACCCTGCCTTTCCTGAACTAAATAGTTGGTTAACTAGTTAACCATATATAAATATATAGCAAGGGGAAACGTTTCTTTGTAATTGTTCAATGCAGGAGAAATAATACACTTAGAAAATTGCCATTTGACAAGTCCTGATGAGATCATGAATTAAGAAAGGCCTGACACTGGGTGATATAGTTCCTAGATTGAGAGCTGACGTGGACCTTCAAAATGGATGGATTAACCTGGCACTGGACATGATATGTTAACATAGGTGTATATAGCATCACCTTGGAAGTATCTTTGTCCTTCCCACCTTCCCACAAAATTCAACTTAAACCTAATCAATTCTCTAGATCTAATTATGGCTTTCATGAAATATTAGGGTGAAGGAAATTAAAGGTTAAATGGTATTGAGAGAATTAAATATGCGAAGGTCTTGGAAAAGGAGATGACATACTTTTTCAAAAGAAAAAGGGTAGATTGTTATAGAGATCTTAAAAGACTAAAACATTTGACGTAAATGCACCATTTGACCTTACTTAGATTCTAATTTTAACAATCAACTGTTAAAAACAAACAAAAACTGTTCCTTAGATGCTATTAAGGAATTATTATAAATTGTCATGTGATAATGGCATGGTTATTATTTAAAACAAAAGTGTTGTTACAGTTGTGAACTGAAATATTCATAGGTGAAATACAATGTTTTGGTTGTTTTATAACATTTCAGGCAAAAACATGTGTGCCTGTGATGGATGAAATAAGAATGGCTGAATGTTGATAATTCTGAAACTGGATAATGAGTACCTTGATGTTTATTGTTGTATTCTTTCCACTTTTGCATATATTTGAAATTTCCATAAAAATTAAGAGTAATAATAAAGTATGTGACTAAATGACTCAATCACTTTAATGATTGGGTTTAGGTCAAATCAAATTAGTACACAAGAACTGTATTATTGCATCCTACAGAGAAAGGAGTGAGATGAAATGAGGGAGAACGCAACGAAAAGCGCGTAAGTGATAGATCTGTGGTGATAGTGGGGAAAGGGTATCAGCAGCATATGAGTTTTTAAAATCAAGAGTAGACTCAGGACAGTAATTATAAGTTTAATAGGAAGGCGAGTGTAATTGAACAAAAAAAAGTAGAAAGCATAAAAGAAGAACGACAGGAAATCTCTGTGAAAAGTAGAGTCCATTAAAATGTTATAATCCAAGAGTAAATAATCCCAAGGGAATATATCAAAATGAACTGCAGAAGAACCTAACCGATTTCAAGGACCTTCCCCATTAAGGTGGCTAAATTAATTCTATATTTAGCTAATATTGCAATTTCATTGTGCCTTTAAAATAAATTTTACCAAAACTACTCAGCAAGTATAAATCAAAAGAACAACTCGGAGGCAGTAAGGTTTCTCCAGTATTGAAGTTCACAAACCTAAGCACAAATCTCATATTTTAGACAACAGATTAATCCACTTACCCTCTCTGGGCATGCATTTTTCTCACCTTCCAAATGAGGGTTTTAAGTCAAATATCTTAGAATATCATTTGTTCTAGAATTGACATTCTGTAATTTGATGACTCAAAATTTTTTTTTTTCTTATCTCTCCAAAATTCCCTGATCTTTCACACCTTTTCAGATTAGAGGAGATCAACTGCATGCAGCCCTGCCCCTCCTGCCTCATTTCTAAACATTCTTTCACTACCCACCCCTGCCCAGCCCCCTATCCACACACATTCTGGTAGCATGGGTGAGTGCCAGAGACAGGATGCTGGGAAGTAATTTATAATCATATATACTGCTGCTGTCACCTCGGAGAGGGAGACAATTTATAATAAACAATGGACCTCTTAAAATTATCAAAGCAGTGGTCCTCAGCTCACAGGGTCAGTTCTCCAGAGGGTCACTGATGGTTGCAAGGGTCTGGCTAATATTTGCATCCTGTGTTGCCTCCTCATAAAGTTCCCTCTCATCTCTTCTCCTGGATTCTGTAAGGGCCACCCTAGGAAATGCCTGGGCAAATTATTCTAAGGAACAAACAATGAACTGCAGAAAGGAAGACTTCAGTTTGGCAACTAAGATGAAAAATAATGCTTTAGGTAAGTATATGTTAGGTAGGTAGAAACAAAAATATGGAAAGTAAATGAGGCAAATATATTTAGAGAAACAGAAAATTCCTTTCTTATTTCATTTAGTCTTGAATGGGCAGGACAGTGTTAAGTGTGATAGAAAAAAGAACACTGAATTTGATGCCTGAAGATCTGTGTTCAGATGGGAACTCCATCATGTATTCTATTTCTGACTCTGTGCTAGGAACAGAGGTTTAAATTTAGGCACACAAAATAACAATAATAACTTCCCTCACACACCTTCCTTTATCTGTCCACACCACTGCCCTAAGCCACCATCATCGTGGTGTTATTTTTGGATTTGAGGCACTGATTCAGAAAAGGACAAATCAGAGCCAAAGGGTCCACAACTTCTAAATTATTTATTTATTCTCTCAATTTACTTATTCATTCCTTTCTCTAAGGCAGTTCGGAAGGCCTGTCTCTTAATCTAGGATAGAGGTCAGCATCAAATTGTCAGTGCTAAACACCTATTGAGTCACTTACTGCTCACAACCACCTGGATAAGGAGGTTTTATTATCACAATTTTACAGATGAAAAAAGTAGGATAAAAGAAGTTAAATTATCCTTGACCATCCAATTGTTAAATGACAGAGCAGGGAGTTGGGGCCAATTTTGCTTATTCTATCTAGTATTTATTGATTTAACAATTAATATATTTTTCAAGAATATCACTCAAATATTGCATTTAAATACCATTGAAATAGACTTAAAATTACAATAGAAACCTTTTGTACAACATGAATCAAGGCATGCAATTAATGTAAACATTGATTAGTAGTATTCTCTAACTGACAATATCACAAACATTTCTCTAAAGTCAATGATAGGAAGTAAATCATATTTCTTGCCTCCCCATTTCAAAAAATTAATAAAAACTATATTACATTTTTGTAATAAGTAAAATAAGCTTTTATTTTTCAGATTACATAAGGAGATGTCTCTGTGTAGTTTTTAAAATCATTCTTTCTTTCTTCAATTCTCCCCAAAGCAATCATAGAGGCACCCCAACCAATTTACGTAAAAGTCCTCTAATTCTTTCAGAAGAAATGTAGGCATCTATCTTAATACCAGCAGAGGGAGTGGAGATCTAAGAAGGAGACATTTTTGGATGGAATATAAGGAAACATTTTAAAAGGAAATAATGATTTTCTTACCCAGCACATCAACTGCAAAAATCATGATTTTAATGCATAAATTCTAACATAAACATCTTATCTTCTCTTTCCATCTTCAGTTGAATGCATCAAAATTTACATCCAGAAAGTTTATAATGATAAATGTGAGGGGAAAAAATTAGTATCACTACTTTCCAAAGAACATCTGATATGTTCCAACCCTGGGCTTCTCTGATGGTTTCTACAGTGCCACGTGTTAAGAAGGAAGGCTTTAATCTGTAAAGATGAATTTCAACCTCAAAACCCCCACTGGTTTTAATGGGAGTTACACAGCTAACATGTCACAACAGACTCTGGAAAGGTACCCCTGAGTGTCCAATTAGTTTAAGTGCTTTTCCTATTCACTGTCGCTCAACTGATCACAGTGGATTTATTTGGCAATAACATTCCTCTGACATGAACTTCCGGAGGAATTGCTCTATAATTCAACCCTAGTTAATGCTGCCTTAAAAATTAAGTGTTTCCGTAAGTTTTAAATAGATAACAGTACTTTCTAACAACTACATTCTTGGATACAAGTTTATTACTTAGACAGGATTTTTAAAAATCTGGTAAGAAAGATTTTTCCTTTTCTAGCTAAAATTAAAAAAAAAAAAAAAAGCTTAAGAGAAAACATCCAGTCATAGGTGCCAGAAAAAAGTCCCCAACCAGGAATTATTTTCTAATATTGCCTCAAAAAAATGTAAAACACTCAGTTCAATATTCATCTCTTTTTTAAAGAAAAAAAGATTATTGTTTTCAGTATTATTAGTAAGCATTTCTCCTTCTTCCCTAATGTGTTTTTCTAGGATTATTATGTGCTCCAAGTTCTCAAGTTTATAATGTCAATGCTAATTTCATGATTATTATAAGAGGCATTAATCCAGTTCCCCAAGTATGCTCTCCAGTGGGCACAGACCTATAGCTCTGGGTTTATCCATGCTTCACATCAAATCCCCTACTGCTAAGCTGCTACCTATTTTTTTGTAATAATGAAAATACAAATGAAAGGAATCTTTTCATTCTACTTAAAATAAGAGAGATAGTGTCTATTAAAAATAACAGGAGAAAATGCTGTTTGCTTTTCTTCTTGTTCTTCTCAAGGTCATCAGGATTTATGAGCACTATAGAAGATGGACCATACAATCAAGCTAGAGTGAGGCACAGACCTGGTATTCATAGAAGATAATATAAAGCTAATATGCATCTGTCTGGTTGAAAGACAGCCAATAATTTAGCAGAATTTATAGATATCTGTGCTAACTCAAGTCTACAGCTAAAACTACTTTCTGCCACTTCAACCAAGTAGGCAGATGTTATTTCCATATAATCCAAATGAAACCAAGGACTATGTCACTCTTCCTTCCAATTAGTTTCTTATGTTACTAAAATAAACAAAAACAGGCATTGAGCATCTACTTGTTTTACAGAGTTGCAAGAGGTCTTGAATTTTTATTCCTGGAGACATAGAGGAGTTGATATGAGCATAATAAATACAACTACTTCTATAAAAATCAACTGATATTAAATCTCCATGCAGTTGAAACTTTAAAATATTCTGGATAATTCCCATCTCTTTACGATATTTGGAAATATTTTTCTTGTTTACATTATTAATAACAGAGAGAGTCTAAGAAGTTCAAATATACTCTTTTTTATCTGTTTTTAAAGAAGAAAAGTAAAACAAAAATGACTATCAGATGAGTAGTCTGATGACTTTAAAGCTTAATAGCTTCAGCATGATACAAAATTCAGTATTTTAAAATGAAGTGTCCACCTACATACTTGGCAAGTTGCCAAAGTCTAAACTACCACAATGGCAAATTTAGAGAGGGTCAGGAAAATACAATTTTAATCTTATAAAGATCAAAGCTACCTAGAAGGAATATTCATTTTCATTTGAACTATGATTTGTCTGATTTTAATTAAACTCAAAAGTAAAGTCAAATTAATAAATTTACTTGGAAAGACACTTTGTGCTCAGTAATTTGAATGTTTCTCCAAGCCTCTAAAGATGAACCAAGTGAAGTTTCAGTAATTGAGCATTTACTATATGCCAGGAATTTCACATAAATGATATAAAGGTAGGTACTGTTACTTTCTTTTTATAAATGAAGAAACCGAGACATAAAGAGGTTAAGAAACTTGCCCAAGTTGCAAAAATTCTAAGTGATAGAGCTGAGATTCAAACACCAGGCATCAGATTCCAGAGTCTGTGCTTGGAACCTGTGCTACATTTGCCTTCTATGATACCATTTTATGACCCTGCTGTCCTCTGTGGCCATTTGTCTTTATTCCAGGCATCTGCATTACTCCCTAAGCATTGACAGATAACTACAATGTAGTAGTTATCTATCAAGAGTATTCATGTGGGAAAAAGAGACACAATTCCTTTAACAAATAAATTACAAGGGGGAAAGAAAAGGAGATAGAAGTGGAATTTATAATTAAATGATTTAACCAATAAAGCAACCATTGCAATGTAAGGAGTTTATTGCCATCCTTATGAAAAAAAGCAAGCTCAATAGTGTTTCTGCCTACTTTTGTTTTGAACTTCCTGTAACTTTGTTTGTGGAACAAAAATAAAAATAAAGGCAAGTTTCTCAAATAATATTTGGCACTAATATTGTACCTGAAACTGTCTCCTTTGTCTGCACATTAATTTTAATACCACTATAGATGTAGAAACTGCTACAGAGCATAGGAAATGGGAAATTCAGGTAAAAGTAGGCAAAAAAAATAGAGCCAGATCTCAGAAAGTATAAGGTGATATTGTGTGTGTGTATATACACACACACATACATATAATAAAAACATATTATATAAAATACATAATATATATGAAACACATATATATTGACATTTCATAAAAAACAACAAAAGAGAGAGCACTAGTGCTGTGAGGTTGAGAGAGCTATAATAGCACACCCTTTTTCCTGAAGTTAAGGAAAACTAAGTTTCCATAAAATGAGAAAAAGGATCATGGTCTCATATTCCAGAGATTAGACTGGGTCACTGAAGAAGGAAAGGAAATCAAATTTCTGTCAAGTTTATTAAAAACAATTTTTTTATTTCTAAAAAAAGAAACAAAAAGAAAAGGAATAACACATTTAAGATACTCAAGGGAAGAAAATGTGAGCCAAGGATTTTATAAGCAGCTAAACTAACTTCCAAGTAAACACCAAGGAAAAACTGTTATCAACATACAAAAAGTCAAGAACTATTGTTCCCAGAGGAATCTACTGAAGAACAAATGTCAGAAAACCACAATGAATGCAGAGACATTGATAAAAGGACTAGCCTCAAGATTATCAGTTCTAACCTCACAAAAAGAGAGAAAACACACAGTATGCTCCTCCTGACAAAAGAAAATAATACCACTAATAAAGTGACCTTGTGCCCCCAAATCAAACTTTAATCTTACCCAGCCTCTAGATCCTACCAATAATTCAGAGGAATTACAGAGGACAGAGGAATATGTTAAGCTATATACCACAGGGATGCAATCAGCAAAACCCAGAAAAAGAGACACAATTCCTTTAACAAATAAATTACAAGGGGGGGCGGGGAAGGAGAGAGAAGTGGAATTTAAAATTAAAAGAGATTTAACCAATAAAGCCATTGCAATGTAAGGACTTTATTGCTATCCTTATGAAAAAACTAAGCTCAAAAATGTTATGATATTCATGAGACAATGAGAAATTGGAACATTGAATGGATAGCACATGATAAGAAGCAATTCTTTTTAACCATTTTTACATGTGACATTGGTCAGGTAAATATATAAAAGAAGGGAAAATGGCTTATTCTTTAGATATTAAACTAAATCATTAATAGATCAAATGAATGCACTGATACAATGTCTGAGTCTTGCTCCAACACTAATTTGGATGGATACGGGTGTGAAAGCAGTTGGACTGTCATGGGGTGATGTCTGTTGGGTGGATGATGAGTGCTAGGTACCTATTGTTGTCTGTGTTAAAAATTCACCATAATAAAAATTTAAATGGGAATGAAATAGAGGCTCTTTCAAACAAACAAAAGTTAGGAGAATTCATTACCTACAGGTCTGTGTTAAACTAAAAATAGAACTGCCATACCACCCAGCAATCCCACTACTGGGCATGTATCCTGAGAAAACCATAATTCAAAAAGAGTCATGTACCACAATGTTCATTGCAGCACTATTTACAATAGCCAGGACATGGAAGCAACCTAAGTGTCCATCGACAGATGAATGGATAAAGAAGATGTGGCACATATATACAACGGAATATTACTCAGCCATAAAAAGAAACAAAATTGAGTTATCTGTGGTGAGGTGGATGGACCTAGAGACGGCATACTTACTGTGAAGTAAGTCAGAAAGAGAAAAACAAATACCATATGCTAACACATATATATGGAATCTAAAACAAATAAACAAACAAACAAAAAAAATGGTTCTGAAGAACCTAGGGGCAGGACAGGAATAAAGATGCAGACGTAGAGAATGGACTTGAGGACACGGGGAGGGGGAAGGGTAAGCTGGGACAAAGTGAGAGAGTGGCATGGACATATGTACACTACCAAATGTAAAACAGATAGCTAGTGGGAAGCACCTGCATAGCACAGGGAGATCAGCTGGGTGCTTTGTAACCACCTAGAGGGGTGGGATAGGGAGGGTGGGAGGGAGACGCAAGAGGGAGGAGATATGGGGATATATGTATATGTATAGCTGATTCACTTTGTTATAAAGCAGAAACTAACTCACCATTGTAAAGCAATTATACTCCAATAAAGATGTTAAAAAGAAAAAAAAGAATATGGGAACAAGACTGATCTCAACCTGCTCCACAAGGGAAGAGATACAAATGCCAAGGAGAGCCCACCAACACAAAACATGGCCTGTGCACATCAAGCCCAACAACAGATTCTTTTCCCTTTTCACCCCTCACCCATACTAACCTTGACTAAGTGTAGAAAAGTGTGTTTTTATAATGAGAGCAAATAAAATTTAGCCATATTTCTGGCATATTTCTATTTTTTTATGTCATGTAAATAATAATGTGTGAAAATTTAACATAGAGATATATCTTAATACATTCCGTTCAGGTAAATGTAATTAGATCTAGAAAATACCTTCTAGATAATTTAGCTTCTTTTGAGAACATGGATGAATAACAAAAAGAAACCATCAATCATGCTAAAACTTAACAGAATAACCTGGTTTCTATGGGAGCTTCAGAAGCTCTGCTTGTAACCACTTCTTAGAATTGGGTAGCCCTTAACAGTCTGACCCAAATCACCTCAAATGAGTCCTATAACAATCTAATCAAAGGGGGAGAGTTTTATTATTTCTAATTTTTCGTTAAGGGAAGGGAGGTTTTGAAACAATAAGTAGCTTACTTAAGGGCAAATAGTTAGATACTATTGATTAAGAAAAGAAAACAGACAAAATAATTTAAATAAATTAAATAGAACTTATTTTGATGCAGCATGCATCATTCATCTAAACGTTGCACACTCAGAATCACACATTTAATGTTTTTTGAATTTACTAATCTCTTGTATTGTCTTTAAAAATAACTTCAGCAAATAACATTGATTTCTCTCATTAAAATTCACTTATGATGAAATTTGATATTTCTTTTTCAACTGAGAAATATGTATATGAGAGTTTTGCCTACACATTTAATAAAATTGATTATTCAGGGTCAGTAATTTATAGGTCAGTGTCTTCAGACAATATTTTCTAAGGCTTTTTCCATTTCAATAACATTTTCATTTATTTAGAAAATTTTTGAAGTAATGTTAGGATTAGCTCCAGGAACTATGAAGTTTTAGAGAAATGGTCCTCTTCAACATACATGAGACTTCACTCTATTCTTTTTTATATCCCTTCTTCCACGGTTTTCACCCCTTTTTTTTTCTCTAGGCTACATTCTTTATAGTTTCTTTTGCTCTACTACTGAAAAATATTCTCTTCTCCTTCATACATTCTATTATCAAATCTGAGTACACAGTTTTTAATTTCAAATTTGTATTTTTCATTTCTAGAAATTCTATTTATTTTTGCAAATTTGCAATGCCACTTAAAATTGTTTTCCTAATATGTCTATTTATTTGCAAGGTTTAAAAAATCTCTTTAAACATAATACGTGTACTTGCTAAAATCTGCATCTGATACTACTGGTGTCTGAAATCTCTGCAAGTGAGTTTCATTTGTCTGCTGTTTTTGCTGGTTGTCAAATATAATTGCTTGTTTCCTTGTGTGCCTGATTTTCTGTGATATGTGCTGGTCATTGCTGTTGAAAAGTTGAAAAAATAACTGAGGCATAGATAAGCATCACTATTTTTCCAGAGGCATTTGCTTTAGTTGGCAGGTAGCTGAAGCATCACTTTAAACTACATTCATGGCCTGAAATGTCTTGTATAAACCTGGCAGTGCACATTTTGACTATAATTATGTTTGGGCTGGTGTTTGATTTACAAACTCTTAGGGATCAGTTTTGGTTTTATCTTTCTTTATTTCCTCTATTTTCCCAGCAACCAGATAATTTCTCCCGCATTCTAGTGGGAGTGTAAGTGAATGGGTGGGTTTATGTCTGTTCTACCCTTACGTCTTGAGGTCTCAGCTTAACTGATAGAGTCCCCATCTTTGGGGTCTCTACCCCCTTGTTCCCAAAGACAACAAAAATCACCATTCATTTTAACAGCTGTTTCTTCAGGAAAAGAAAACTAACAGAAGCCCACACAATAAAAGTGGATTGGAGTGCTACCTTAATTTTGGTGTCCTTGCTGTCTTCAGTATGTGACCTGGTGATTCCTCACTATTTGGACATGTCTCTGATGCTGTTAAGACAGTTTTTATATTTCATCCAGCAGTTTTAGTTGCCCTCAGAGAGGAAGTTAGACCCAGCAACCTGGCCTACTATTCCTAAAACATGAATCTCTCAGCAGTACTTGATACAGTTCATCATGACCTTCTCCTTGATATACATACTTTCTTCGATTTCTTCTGTGACTTTTCTGCTGCCTTCCCAGTCTAATTTGCTGGTTCCCCCTTGCGCGCCAAACACAAATAATGGAACATCACAGGGCTCAGCTTTTGGAGCGTCTTCTCTTTCTAGATTTAATCCTTTGGACCTCAATCTCTCCCATAGTTTTAAATACCATCAGTATGTTAACCATGTGCTCATTTATATTTCCAGCCTGGACCTCCTCCCTGAACACCAGTCTTACATAAAACTTCCTCCTTGACGTTTCCACTTGAGAGTCTAACAGATACCCCAATTTCAACATGTCCAAAATGGAACTCATAAATTCCTGGCTCACTAAACCTACGTACCCCGCTTCTCTTGAAGCGATTCAAGACTAAAAGACGTAAGGGAAGGTACTATTTTAATTTTTAAAAAAGATAAAGTGTAAATGCAAAGTAGTACAATGACTAGTACTCATCTAGAATATTAATTCAGAAGGCATTTATAAACATGTAGGCTATACCAATTAGTAATTGATGTTGAATTTTCCAAGATGAGTAAGACAAGATTCCTGCTCTGATTTCTCACATTCCATTCCCAGAAAGTGATGGAATGTAAGTTTCATACTTAGAAGTAGTTGTTTAGAGCACTCTGCTAAAAAAGATTCGGAGACTGTATGGCATCAGTGAGACAAAGCACTACAGTCAATTAGCACTATCTTTTACAGTCTGGAATTCTGGAATTCCTGAAATAGTCATCACATACTTACCATATAGTAATTACAAGAAGTATCATGGATAAGGTATGTACTGTGTGTCAGCCATCAAACACATAATTATTTCATTTAGCCTCAAAGTACTTTGAGAGGTGTATAATATTAATGCCCATTTTACAAAAAAATAAATTGAGACTCAGAAAAATTGAGTAATTTGTACCAGGTCACAGTAATTAATAGATGATGGAGTCAGAATTTGAAATCAGGTCAATCTGACTTTAAAACCTCTCCTCTTCACATGAAAAGATGATCAACGTTGCTAATTATTAGAGAAATGCGAATCAAGACTACGATGGGGTATCATCTCACACCAGTCAGACTGGCCATCATGAAAAAGTCTACAAATAATAAATGCTGGAGGGGATGTGGAGAAAAGGGAACCCTCCTACGCTGTTGGTGGGAATGTAAATTGGTGCAGCCACTATGGAGGACAGTATGGAGGTTCCTTAACTAAAACAGAGTTATCATATGATCCAGCAATCCCACTCCTGGGCATATATCTGGAGAGAACTCTAATTCAAAGAGATACACGCACCCCAATGCTCATAGCAGCACTATTTACAATAGCCAAGACATGGAAGCAACCTAAATGTCCATTGACAGATGAATGGATAAAAAAGATGTGGTATCTTGATACAATGGAATATTACTCAGCCATTAAAAAAAATGAAATAATGCCATTTGTAGCAACATGGACGGACCTAGAGATTATCATAATAAGTAAAGTAAGTCACACAAGAAAGACAAATATCATATGAAATCACTTATATGTGGAATCTAAAAAAAATGATACCAATGAACTTATTTACAAAACAGAAACAGACTCACAGGCATAGAAAACAAATTTATGGTTGCCAAAGGAGGAAGAGAGTGGGGAGGGATAAATTAGGAGTTTGGGATTAGCAGATAGAAACTACTATATATAAAATATATAAACAAGCTCCTACTGTATAACACAGGGAACTATATTCAATATTTTATAATAAACCATAATGGAAAAGAATATATATATGAGCACACATATGTATAACTGAATCACTTTGCTGTACACCAAAAACTAACACAGCATTGTAAATCAACTATACTTCAATTAAAAAATAAATACATAAATAACCTCTCCTCTTATCCTCTGTATGAAATTGTCTGACAATGAAGGGCATCTGAAAACTAAGAAAGGAAGTAAATGAATGTCTTATAAGAGTATATGAAAATGCTTTTACATCTTGATAAAAGAATTGTCATACACATTACTTCTTAATGTCAGTGAGGGAAGAAAAGAAACAGTTTTAGTGGTACATTTCATGAGAATAACTAAATTAACCCTGCTCTCCAACATCTCTCTCTTATGGCTTTTAGAGGTATTGATTAAAGTGTGGACACGTTTCCAGAGATAGGTCAACATTTTGGCAGCTTGCTCCCCACCCCTCCACCTCTGCACTCAAACACAAATAAGGGAAGGAGGGAAGCAACATCTCTGTTAGCATTGGGAGGCTGTTCTGGGAGAGAGAAGACACTGATGAGCTTGTGATGCTTGAACACCTTATCCAGGGTTGAACTCCTCTTTCTGTGGTTTCCCTCTCTCTTCCTCCCACCAGCTGTCTATAACAGGAGGAAGTTAAACCCCAGAGAGGTAGCTCCTCCCTTGGGTGCATTTACAAAAGGAAGTGCTGTGACTTTTAAAATTTCTCTTCCAATGTGAGGAATCACTTTCTGTCTGCTTATACTCCTGAGACGACTACAAGATTTCACCCTGGTCCAACTCTCTAGTGAATTTCCACTGACAAATTTCTCATTATTAAAGGTCACCTACTTCACTTCGAAGCAACTTCCTATTATCTGAGCAAGTTATCATACTTTTACTTTGGATATCATTGTTCTCTCCAAAACTACATGAGATTTAGGGACACACGGAACCCAAACGGCTTCTTTCTTCTCCCTAGTTGTGTGTTGGAACTCAGCCAAAGAAGTGTCAACTTCAAATCCCAGAGCCCTTTAAAATTCCCGAATTAGGATGTGCTTTGTCATCATTCCCATGGATGTATGTTCTGGCTTCTAAGAAGCATGCAAGGCGCAGTAACCAAGTAGAACAAAAAGAATATTTTGCTATATATAAATGAATATTTGAATGAGGGCAGTATCTATCCTACACAGGAACAATAGCTTTCTCAGGTAGAAAATACTCCATTTTTCATACTATATATTTTAAGATATTATTCATACTAGTTCATAAGACAGAATTAAGAAATATACTGCTAAAGGATGACATTGTTCTGTAGGATTTAGAAGAAGCAAAGTAATTTTGCTATTTTTCTTTAACAGTTTGCCCTAGCCTGTGGTAACTCAGAATATTTGCAAGGTGTTTTTGAGGATGTTTAGTACTGTCTAGGAAAGAAGAGCAAGAAATTTGTAGGTATAGATGAGTAAAGGTTTAAAAAAACAGTCTACTTTTATTTCAGGGTAAAAACAAATTCATCAAAAATGTTCAACCACATATTAAAGATAATAAAGCAAGAATTATCATATTCTAAGTTCCCATTTGATTTAATTCAATCCATGATCTTTCTTATATGGTTTTACTTATATAAAGTTTTTTTTAAGCACTGCTAAATAGTGTAGAGATGAAAAAAGTATTTGCTACTTTAAAATCTTGAAGACTCAGACTATGGTTAATAGTTGTTATGTATTTACTATTTACAACTTCCTCTCTAAAAATACAGGTATTGCATTCCTTGTCTTAAAATGTAACTTTATACATCTGTTGTGCAGACATCTGGACATTTAGCCTAACTCATCATTTCCTTCTGTATGTCTCAAAACTGTCAGTTATTTCAGCCGAGATTCAGCCCTTGGGAGAACTGAAAAAGTTACATCCTTCTTTTGTCCAGGTTTTATAAACTCTCCTTTACCTTTTTCCCCAGGGTATCAGTAAGTATAAAACTAAGCAGTCTGAACTCCTTCTGGCTCTGGAGAAAGGAGCACAGGAGGACGAGGGGCATATGCTCCATTAACATTTGCTTCTAAAGAGTAAAGAACAAAGCCTTCATCTGAAAGAACAGACATGCACGGTCCACACAGTTATAAAACAAGCACTTTTGGGGGGCAAAGGAAATACAATTTGAATATAAGAAGGAGGGAGCTTGAGCACCAATGAAGAAGATTTGTACTTTCAAAAGACAAGGCTCTCACACTTCATAATTTAAGTTTTTCAGTTCATCAAGGAAAAAACCATGTACTATATGACATAGCAAATAATTAAATACATTAATATTATTTCAAGTCAAGATTTTCAGTGTAAGAGAACAGAAATGCAAATATGAAAAGTTAAGAGCAAAATGCTGGAGAGTGGCATGGACATATATACACTACCAAATGTAAAATAGATACCTAGTGGGAAGCAGCCGCATAGCACAGGAGATCAGCTCGGTGCTTTGTGACCACCTAGAGGGGTGGGATAGGCAGGGTGGGAGGGAGGGAGACGCAAGAGGGAAGAGATATGGGAACATATGTATATGTATAACTGATTCACTTTGTTACAAAGAAGAAAGTAACACACCATTGTAAAGCAATTATACTCCAATAAAGATGTTAAAAACAACAACAACAACAAACACAACTAAGCCCAAGCCCCTTGCCCAGAGATTCTAATTTAAGTGGTTCCGTTTCTAGTCTAGGTATGAATATGTTTTTTAAAGCTTCCAAGGTGATTCTAACGTGCAGCCACAAAGAGTATCACAACACAAGTCAATCATCTAACAAACACTGTGCTCTAGGCTTAAAAGGACAACAATATGAGTATAATATTGATTGTATGAGGAGAGAAAGAGGGTAAGCCCCATTGTATCCTACTGGAGCTTAATTCTCCTTTTCAATAAATTTTTTGACACTTTAACAACCAAATTACTAAATTTAAATTTTCTTTCCTACCAAATATTTGAGGATTTATATATGTCAACAACAATCTAAAATAAATAGATTGGACAGATGGTGATATTAGTATATATTTTATTTAATTAAAAGTTAATTTTATTAAGAGGCTAGAGTAATAACAAAGCCAAGAGACTCAGATCAATGGCCCCCGATCAAAACATTCAGGCTGTGGCACGTCAACTCTGAGAGCTGGGCAAGTTACTTAAACAATATTTGTTTTAGTTTCCTCTTTTGTCAAAGTGCTGTGATAGAAGTCATCACCTGGTTGTTTTAATTAAATATGAAAATGTATAAGAAGCACTTAGAAACACAGAGAAAGAACTCAGTAAATGTTAGGCAGTATTAATATTATTTCATAAAGTGACAGGTTTTCAATGCCTAATAGGACGACTTGTCGTCCTATTATGTCTGGTACTTATCTGGCCTTAATATACTCACAAATAGTTTTGCTTACTATACTTAATTCAAGTGCAGAAGATTAAAACTCTGGAGTCCCATAGGATTTAAAAATGGCAAGAAGACTTCCTGCCACCTGTAGAACATCCTACTTACATTTAAATTTTAGTGAAGTTCAGTGCTCACCCTTCACTCACAAACTTTTGGCAAAACCACTCAGAGTGATATCTTTTAGTTCTCCCTGCTGAAGTTCTTGATCTGTGTATATGCTGAAGTATGCATTTAGAGTCACTAAAAAGACGGTGGGTACTTAGGATCTAAGGAAATATGTATCGTCCTTCCAAGAAGTTCATGTTATACTGTGGCTACGTATTTCTTTACATTGCAATATTCTTATTCATCACCATTTTCATAAAATAGTAATCAACCTCTTTTCTTGACATTAATAATTATATCTATCCTTTTTCGTATCCCAGTTTTCTCCTGATCTTTATCTAGTCTAAAAAATAAGCTATGATGATAACACTGTGCCTATATAACCATTATCTAGCTTTATTCTTAAATTATATGATTGCTTGCACTGTTTCTTTTTAGTAAATTTTTTAAATTATAGATTACTGTTATAAATATGATTTATATGTAACTGCCTGCACTAAATATCTTCTACTCAAACTCATTTGCTTTCTTTGCTTTCTATCAATACTTCTGACTCATGTGGCTTTATGCTTTAAGTGCAGGTCACTCTATTCTTTAACTCTGAGTTATTTTTTTTCCTGAAGCAATATTATCACCATGATGGAGCCCTTAAAATTCTGCATAATGACATATTTTCCCACTATATTTCAAAATTTCTAAAGAAAAAGGGAGTAATGCTAATGAAATCTAATACAATGAAATAAAATTTCTTATTGATTTAACTACCACCTGCACATCTGGTGCATTTTTCTGGGACTTGTCTGTACCGTTTGTTTAACTCATGGTATAAGCACTTCACACTAGAGGACGTATCCCCTTCAGTGCTTCAAACAGCTCGAAGGCACAGAGCTGGCACTGAACATTTGTTTTAAAAAAATGATGCAGCACAAGCTACATACTGCAAAAACCTACAGTTGTGGGGGGTTTTTTTGCATTATCAAGATTTGTGTGAATTTGGAGAGGGGAAAAAATTCAAACACATACTTTAGAAATGCCCATAACACAAAATTACATTTTGGAAAGCATTCTAAGAAATATGAGGCTTCAAATTGTAAGAAAAAGGACAAAGTCAAATTACCTATTAGTGTAAGAGAAGAAAGAACAAATCTGTTTTAGTGATTTTTTTCAAGTCATTTTCTAGGTCCTGGAAAAGAGATTTCAATCTCTAAGGAAAAAACTTTTGACAAATTAATATTTAATTAAGCTGAGAAAGCAACAAAAGAAACTTTAAAGTATAGATAAAATGTATAAATTCTAATAGATTTTGTTTCTTCTAAAAGAACAAGGTAAAAACAATGATGTTTGAAGGAAAAAAGAGTATGAATAAGTTTGACCTACCAAAAAAAATTTCAAATTATATGACATTCACTTGAGGAAAGAAACAATTTTAAAAGCAAAGGATACTGTAATTTTATTATTATAGTTGACAACTATTCATTTAGGAAAAGATTGTTAATATCATGTCTGTATGAGTGGAAGCCTAAAACACAGTCTTTCTGGGTTCCCTATTGTCTATATATCTGACCTGGTGGTGAGGCCTGAAATGTTCATTTTCCAGTATAAGCACCTTATTAAACACAGAGACGATTTTGTTAAAATCGATAAATCAAAATCCACATGACCTGTTTGATATAATCAGAATTCTCTAGCTTTAGTATATATTACATAATACATTTCTACATATACCCAATGATACAAATATATAGGGCATCTTTACAAGATCCTTCATGAAGTATTATTATTATCTCCAGGTAACAATAAGAAAAAATTGAGTTTGTATGAGGATAAGTAAACTTAATTATGCATTTTTTATGCAGAAGGATAATTATTTTAACAACTAATATATTTAAGTATAATTTAAGGAAAAGATGATAATTTTCATAATAATATTATATATAACAAATGAACAGAGAGACCTGACAACGTAATAGTTAAATTTTTTTTTTTTATTTAATTATGTATCAGTCTCTGCCCTAAGTGTTTTCTCAATTGCAATTCATTTAAACCTCACAATGATCTTATGTGGGTTACTCTTTTGTTATTTGTGTCTTACAAATAAGGAAAAATAAGAGAAGGCATAACTTGCTCAATAGTACACAGTAAGTAGTAGAGCCAAAGTCTGACCCTAGGCAGTTTAGCTCCAGGGATCATTCCTTATAATCTACTTACAGAGGTTGTCTGTAATAGTTCTTTGTATATTTTAGATAACAGTCCATTATCTGATGTGTCTTTTGCAAATACTTTCTCCCATCTGGCTTATCTTCTCATCCTCTTGACATTGTCTTTCACAGAGCAGAAGGTTTTCATTTTAATTAAGTCCAGCTTATCAATTTTTTCATGCATCATGCCTTTGTTGTTGTACTTGAAAAGTCATCTCAACACCCAAAATCTTATAGGTTTACTCCTATGTTACCTTCAAAGAGTTTTATCGTTTTGTTTTCTATTTAGGTCTGCGGTCCATTTTGAGTTAACTTTTGTTAACGGCTGTTAGGTCTGTATTCAGAATCATTTTTTTACATGTAGATGTCCAGTTGTTCCAGCACTATTTTTTGAAAACCTCTGCTTCATTGCATTGCCTTTGCTCTTTTGTTGAAGGTCAGTTGACCATAATTATGCGGATCTATTTGGGGGTCTCTAATCTGTTCCATTGATCTATTTGTCTTTCTTTTGTCAATACCACACTCTCTTGACCACTATAGCTTCATAATAAGTCTTGAAGTAGGGTAGTGTTAGTCTTCCAAATTTGTTCTTCTCTGTCAATATTTTGTTGGCTATTCTTTTCTTCTCCTTCAGTTTTCTGTATTGGCTAGTCTTTTGCCTCTCCATATAAACTTTAGAATCAATTTGTCAATATCCACAAAGTAACTTGCTAAGATTTTGATTGGGAATAAATTGAATATATGGAACAAGTTGGAAAGAATTGACATCTTGAGAATATTGAGTCTTCCAATATTCTGGCTTTAAAATCTACGTTTTTCTACCACTATACTTGTTGCTTCTCCAATGGCTTTCAATAATAGTTGGTTTTTAGTTATTAGTATTAATATTAATACTATTACTAGCATCATCATTTCAGGAATATGAGTTTTTTTAAATAGATCTTTATTGGAGTATAATTACTTCACAATACTGTGTTAGTTTCTATTGCACAACAAAGCAAATCAGCCACGTGCATACACATGTCCCCATATCCGCTCCCTCTTGAGCCTCCCTCCCATCCTCCCTATCCCACCCCTCTAGGTCATCGCAAAGCAACCGGCCAATCTCTCTGTGCTAAGCTGCTGCTTCCCACCAGCCAACTATTTTGCATTCGGTAGTATATGTATGTCGATGCTACTCTCACTTCGCCCCAGCTTCACCCTCCCATCCCATGTCCTCAAGTCCAATTCCTATGTCTATCAGTTTATTCCTGCCCTGCAACTAGGTTCATCAGTACCATTTTTTTTTTTTTTTTTTTAGATTCCATATATATGTGTTAACACACGGTATTTGTTTTTCTCTTTCTGACTTACTTCACTCTGAATGACAGACTAGGTCCATCCACCTCACTACAAATAACTCAGTTTTGTTTCTTTTTATGGCTGAGTAATATTCCATTGTATATATGTGCCACATCTTCTTTATCCATTCATCTGTCGATGGACATTTAGGTTGCTTCCATGTCCTGGCTATTGTAAATACTGCTGCAATGAACATTGTGGTACATGTCTCTTTTCGAATTATGGTTTTCTCAGGGCATATACCCAGTAGTGGGATTGCTGGTTCATATGGTAGTTCTATTTTTAGTTTTATAAGGAACCTCCAGACTGTTTTGCATAGTGGTTGTATCAATTTACATTCCCACCAACAGTGCAGGAGGGTTCACTTTTCACCACACCCTTTCTAGCATTTATTGTTTCTATATTTTTTGATAATGGCTATTCTGATTGGGGTGAGGTGATACCTCATTGTAGCTTTGATTTGCATTGCTCTAATAATTAGTGATGTTGAGCATCTTTTCATGTGTCTCTTGGCCATCTGTATGTTTTCCTTGGTGAAATGTCTATTTAGGTCTTCCACCCATTTTTTAACTGGATTGTTTGTTTTTTTGATATTGAGCTCCATGAGCTGTTTGTATATTTTGGAGATTATCCTTTGTCTATAGTTTCATTTGCAAATATTTTCTCCCACTCTGAGAGTTGTCTTTTTGTCTTGTTTATGGTTTCCTTTGCTGTGCAAAAACTTTTAAGTTTAATTAAGTCCCATTTGTTTATTTTTGTTTTTATTTCCATTACTCTAGGAGGCGGGTCAAAAAAGATCTTGCTATGGTTTATGTCAAAGAGTGTTTTTCCTGTGTTTTCCTTTAAGAGTTTTAGAGTGTCTGGTCTTACATTTAAGTCTTTAATCCATTTGGAGTTTATTTTTGTGTATGGTGTTAGGTAGCGTTCTAATTTCTTTCTTTTACATGTAGCTGTCCAGTTTTCCCAGCGCCACTTATTGAAGAGGCTATCTTTTCTCCATTGTATGTTCTTGCCTCCTTTGTCGTAAATTAGGTGCCCATATGTGTGTGGGTTTATCTCTGGGCATTCTATCTTGTACCATCGATCTATATTTCTGCTTTTGTGCCAGTATCATACTCTCTTGATTACTGTAGCTTTGTGGTATAGTTTGAAGTCGGGGAGCCTGATTCCTCCAACTCTGTTTTTCTTTCTCAAGATTGCTTTGGCTATTCGGGGTCTTTCGTGTTTCCATACAAATTGTAAAATGTTTTGTTCTAGTTCTGTGATAAATGCCATTGGTAGTTTGATAGGGATTGCATCGAATCTGTAGATTGCTTTGGGTAGTATAGTCATTTTCACAATGTTGATTCTTCCAATCCAAGAACGTGGTATATTTCTCCATCTGTTTATGTCATCACTGATTTCTTTCATCAATGTTTTATAGTTTTGTAAGTATAAGTCTTTTGTCTCCTTAGGCAGGTTTATTCCTGGGTATTTTATTCTTTTTGTTGCAATGGTAAATGGGAGTGTTTCTTTAATTTCTCTTTCTGATTTTTCCTTGTTGGTGTATAGGAATGCCAGAGATTTCTGTGTATTAATTTTGTATCCTGCAACCTTACCAAATTCATTGATTTGTTCCAATAGTTTTCTGGTGGCAACTTTAGGCTTTTCTATGTATAGTATCATGTCATCAGCAAACAGTGACAGTTTTACTTCTTCTTTTCCAATTTGTATTCCTTTTATTTCTTTTTCTTCTCTGATTGCTGTGCCTAGGACTTCCAAAACTATGTTGAATATGAGTGGCGAGAGTGGACATCCTTGTCTTATTCCTGATGTTAGTGGAAGTGCTTTTAGTTTTTCACCATTAGGTATGATGCTTGCTGTGGGTTTGTCATATATGGCCTTTATTATGTTGAGGTATGCCTATTTTCTGGAGAGTTTTTATCATAAGTGCGTGTTGTAATTTTGTCAAAAGCTTTTTCTGCATCTATTGAGATGATCATATGGTTTTGATTCCTTAATTTGTTAATGTGGTGTATCACACTGACTGATTTGTGTAAATTGAAGAATTCTTGCATCCCTGGGATAAATCCCACTTGATCATGGTGTATGATCCTTTTAATGTGCTGTTGGATTCCGTTTGCTAGTATTTTGTTCAGGATTTTTGCATCTATGTTCATCGGTGATGTAGGTCTATAATTTTCTTTTTTGTGTGATATATTTTCCTGGTTTTGGTATCAGGGTGAAGGTGGCTTCACAGAATGAATATGGGAGTGTATCTCCCTCTGCATTTTTTGGAAGAGTTTGAGAAGGATAGGTGTTAGCTCTTCTCTAATGATTGAATTCACCTCTGATGCCATCATCCTGGACTTTTGCTTGTTGGAAGATTTTTAATTATGGTTTCAATTTCATTACCTGTGATAGGTCTGTTTATATTTTCTAATTCTTCCTGGTTCAGTCTTGGAAAATTGTCACTTTCCAAGAATCTGTCCATTTCTTCGTGGTTGTCCATTTTATTGGCATATAGTTGTTTGTAGTAGTCTCTTATAATCTTTTGTATTTCTGCAGTGTCAGTTGTGATTGCTCCTTTTTCATTTCTAATTTTATTGATTTGCATCCTCTCCTTTTTTTTCTTGATGAATCTGGCTAAGGATTTATCAATTTTTTTTACCTTCTCAAATAACAAACTTTTAGTTTTATTGATCTTTGCTATTGTTTTCTTCATTTCCATTTCATTTATTTCTGCTCTGATCTTTATTATTTCTTTCCTTCTTCTGACTTTGGGTTTTCTTTGTTCTTATTTCTCTGGCTGTTTTAGGTGTAGGGTTAGATAGTTTATTTGAGATTTTTCTTGGTTTTTGAGGTGAGATTGAATTGCTATAAACTTCCCTCTTAGAACTGTTTTTGCTGCGTCCCATAGGTTTTGGGTCTCCGTGTTTTCATTGTTATTTGTTTCTATGTATCTTTTTATTTCTTCTTTGATTTCTTCAGTGTTCTCTTGGTTATTTAATAGTGCACTGTTTAGCCTCCATGTATTTGTGTTTTTTACAGTTTTTTTCCTGTAATTGATTTCCAATCTCATAGCGTTGTGGTCAGAAAAGATGCTTAATATGATTTCAATTTTCTTAAATTTTCCAAGGTTTGATTTGTTATGCAAGATGTGCTCTATCCAGGAGAATGTTCCATGAGCACTTGAGAAGAAAGTGTATTCTGTCACTTTTGGGTGGAATGTTCTATAAATATCAATTAGATCTATCTGGTCTATTGTGCCATTTAAAGCTTGTGTTTCCTTATTTATCTTCTGCTTGGATGATCTGTCCATTGGTGTAAGTGGGGTGTTAAAGTTCCCTACTATTATTGTGTTACTGTCGATTTCTCCTTTCATGGTTGTTAGCATTTCCCTTATGCAGTGAGGTTCTCCTATGTTGGGTGCATAAACATTTATAATTGTTATATCTTCTTCTTGGATTGATCCCTTGATCATTATGTAGTGTCCTTCCTTATCTCTTGTAACAGTTTTTATTTTAAAGTCTATTTTATCTGATATGAGAATTGCTACTCCAGCTTCCTTTTGATTTCCATTGGCATGGAATATCTTTTTCCATCCCTTCATTTTCAATCTGCATGTGTCCCTAGGTCTGAAGTGGGTCCCTTGTAGACAGCATATATTTGGGTCTTGTTTTTGTATCCATTCAGCCAGTCTGTGTCTTTTGGTTGGGGCACTTAATCCATTTACATTCAACGTTATTATCAATATGTATGTTCCTATTACTAGTTTCTTAACTGTTTTGGGTTTGGTTTCGTGGGTCTTTTTCTTCTCTTGTGTTTCCCACTTCGGAAAGTTTCTTTAGCATTTGTTGTAAAGCTGGTTTGGTGGTGCTGAATTCTCTTAGCTTTTGTTTTTCTGAAAAGCTTTTGACTTTTCCATTGAATTTGAATGAGATCCTTGCTGGGTAGAGTAATCTTGGTTGTAGGTTTTTCTCTTTCATCACTTTAAGTATATCCTGCCACCCCCTTCTGGCCTGCAGAGTTTCCACAGAAAAATCAGCTGATACCCTATGGGGATTCCTTTGTATGTTATTTTTTGTTTTTCCCTTGCTGCTTTTAATATTTTTTTCTTTGAATTTAATTTTTGTTTGTTTGATTAATATGTGTCTTGGTGTGTTTTTCCTAGGGTTTATCCTGTATTGACTCTCTGTGCTTCCTAGACTTGGGTGACTATTCCTTTTCCCATGTTAGGGAAGTTTTCAACTATAATCTCTTCAAATATTTTCTCATACCCTTTCTTTTTCTCTTCTTCTGGGACCCCTATAATTCGAATGTTGGTGTGTTTAGTGTTGTCCCAGAGGTCTCTGAGATTGTATTCAATTCTTTTCAGTCTATTTTTCTTTATTCTGTTCCTCGGCAGTTATTTCCATCATTTTGTCTTCCAGCTCACTTATTCGTTCTTCTGCCTCAGTAATTCTGTTATTGATTCCTTCTACTGTATTTTTCATTTCAGTTATTATGTTGTTCATCTCTGTTTGTTTGTTCTTTAGTTCTTCTAGATCATTGTTAAACATTTCTTGTATTTTATTAACCCATGCCTCCATTCTATTTCTGAGATTCTGGATCATCTTCACTATCATTACTCTGAATTCTTTTTCAGGTAGATTGCCTATTTCCTCTTCATTTATTTGGTCTTGTAGGTTTTTACCTTGCTCCTTCATCTGTGACACATTTTTTTGCCGTCTCATTTTTTTTTTTTTTTTAAATGAATGGGATTGTGTTCCTGTCTTACTGGTTGTTTGGCCTGAGGCTTCCACACTGAGGTTTGTAGGCTATTGTGTAGAGTTGGGTTTGGTGCTGAGATGAGGAATGCCGTGAGACCTCACTCCAATGAATATTCCCTGGGGTCTGAAGGAATATGAGTTTTTAACATAATTCCATTTGGTTTTTATGTAACCACTTTGAGAAAGGTTAATCAGCATATTCATAAGTTTGGAAATTTAAGAACTAATGCCCATGAGAAGGACAAAGTTTCTTTTGTGAATTTTAAGAATTCACTCCAAAATCATCTTTGCACTTCCCCTATCATTATTGTAGTTAATTGTTAATGTCTTTTACCCATAATAAAATGAACAACTGGTGTTCAGATATGTTATTATCCAAGCTACCTCTGATGCCTAATATAGGGTTCATATAAGATAGATGGTTATTAAATATTTGTTGCAAAAGTTAATGCATGAATGAGTGGATGCATGAATGAAAAGATTATAATCATAGAAAGAAGTCTCTAAATTAGTTAATGATTCTTGCTGGAATTTTCACTTAAGAGTATTTTCCTAGTACTTCACCATGCTTAGTCTCTTTTATTGTATATTTTAATATTATGACACTAAATTCAGTCACAATTACACTTGTTTAATAAGTGAAAGAGGATAGATTCCACTTGATTTGGCCTTTTGTGGTCTAAAATGGCTTTGCTCAAAGATCTTATTTGCTAATGCATCATATGCCTTTAGTAACAGAAACTTTTTCAAATTCTCCTTTTGAGCAAAAATATTTGGCACAAACGAGACAAATTTGCGTGGAATCACAAAAAACCCTGAACAGCCAAAACAATATTAAGAAAGAAGAACAAAGCTGGAGGTATCACACACCATGATTTCAAACTACACTACAAAGGTACAGTCATCTAAACAGTATGGTACTGGCACAAAAAGAGATACACAGATCAATGGAAGAGAATAGAGATCCCACAAATGAACCCACACTTATATGGGCAATTAGTCTACAACAAAGAAGGCAAGATTATACAATGGGGAAAAGATAGCCTCTTCAATAGATGGTGCTGGGAAAAATGGACAGCTATATGCAGAAGAATCAAACTGAACTACTCTCACACACCATGAACAAAAATAAATTCCAAATGGATTACAGACTTAAATGTAAGACCTGAAACCATAAAAATTCTAGAAAACATAGGCAATACTATCTTTGACATCAGTCTTAGTAAAAAATTTTTTTGAATGTGTCTCCTCAGTCAAGGGAAACAAAAACAAAAATAAATAAATGGGACTACATCCAACTAAAAAGCTTTTGCACAGCAGAAGAAACTATCAACAAAATGAAAAGGCCACCAATGAATGGAAGAAGATATTTACAAATGATATATTTGATAAGGTGTTAATATCCAAAATACACAAAGAAGTCATAGAAACTCAACATCAAAAAAACAAGCAAACTGATTTTAAAATTGGCAGAATATTGTAATAAACATTTTCCAGAGAAGACATATAGATGTTCAACAGGGACATGAAAAGATGTTCAACATCACTAATCATTAGGAAAATGCAAATCAAAACCACAATGAGATATCATCTCATACCAGTCAGAATGCCTATTATCAAAAATACAACAAATAACGAGTGTTATCTAAGATGTGAAAAAAGAGGAACCCTTGTGCATGGTTGGCGGGAATGTAAATTGGTACAGCCAATATGGAAAACAACATGGAGATTCCTCAAAAAATTAAAAATAAAAATACCATACAATCCAGCAATTCCACACCTGGGTTCTTATCCGAAGAAAACAAAAACAGTACTTAGAAAAGATATATGCGTCCCTATGTTCATTGCAACATAATTTACAATAGCCAAGAAATGGAAGAAACTTAAACACTCATCAGTAGATGAATGGATAAAGAAGAGGTGGTATATATGTACACAATGGAATATTACTCAGCCATAAAAAAACGAATGAAATCTTGCAATTTGTGACAACACGGATGGACCTAAAAGGTATTATACTAAGTGAAATAAGTCAGACAGAGAAAGGCAAATACTGTATTATTTCACTTATATGTGAAATGTAAACAAAACAAAACAAATGAACAAACATAACAAAACAGAAACAGAGTTATAGATACAGAGAACAAACAGGTGGTTGTGAGGGGATGGGGGTGGTGGGGAGGAAAGAAGTAGGTGAAGGAGATTTAGAGGTACAAACTTCCAGATTCATATAAATGAGCCATGGGTATGAAATGTACAGGGTGGGGAATATAGTCTATAACTATGTTATATATTTGCACAGTGAGATATCATTTTTTTCCAACTAGCTTTCCATCACAAGTCAAAAGTCTTTGAACTTATGAGTAAGCTTCATAGCCTGAAAGTGGTGAGTGTTTTTCCAGAAGGTTTTCAGATTTTTTTAATGCCTGCCTTTACTGGATTTGGTTCAAAATTTTCTAATGGGAAGTATACTTTAAACAGCCTTGATTCCATGTTTTTAATATATTATTTTACTTTATTGCTATTCCCTGAGAGCACTTACAATCAGCATATTTTTTAAAGTTTTATATTTGGTAATATTCTGTTGGTTCTTTGTTTCCTGTTATAATGGGCTTTCAAATATTAAGCAAATTTGCAGATTTTCCAATCAAACACATCTGTATAGGACAGTATGATATTAGAAGGTTCCTGAAATTAAGTAATAGAATGTAAATGCTTTCTGCATTACCCATTTGCTGCATAGAAAGTGAGGAAAATTGCCAATGGGTTTATTTTAGGGAGAAAACTACTATTTTGAAATAAAATACCAAGTTTACCACATCAACCCTATTTTATTCTTAATCATGTTCAATTTGGGAGTATCCTCTTACATTTATATATAAGGAACTGACCTATTATTTTCAAGGACAAAGGTTATCACACACAAAATAAATAACTTTTTCTAGTTTATCTGTTCACTCCAAATTTTTTAATGAATTAACACTTTTTATACTTTCATTAAATGTACATGTTTAAAGTGCTTAACAAAATAATGCCATGTTTAAAGTTTAACTGCCTTAAGCATAACGCTGTCCGTGCTACTCCTATTTCCTTCATCCTTGCTTGGGAAGGATATTTGGTCACACATACTCCTACACACATAGCTCAGTTACTCACCCCGATCTCAGAGCTCTTCTTTCCATCTCCCATCTATTTTTTGTTATTATTCCAGGTTTCTTCCTCTTCCTTCCTTCCTCCCCACCCACTCAACCCAACTACCCACTGAAATCCTGAGTTCTGCTCTTCAGTAGTTTTTCCAAATTAGCACTTTCCTCCGTTTCCCTTCAGCAATATTTTGCATGCCTAATTCCTCCTTAGAGACCACTTGTTCATCTTAGCTCTACAATCGTTCTCCAATTTCTGCTTATCCCAAGAGAGATTTAGACAGCTCCATGCTCTTCCATTTTCCATTCCATAACAAAACATTTCTTTGGAAGGTGTGGCCAAGAATCCCCAAAAGCAATTTCAGCGAACCAGTACCGTAAGAAGGCTTTGTAGCAGATGAGAAGTTCTGGAAAGCTGTGGTCACACTAAAGTGCATTATGGCTAATGCCTAGCTGATTGCATTTTCATTTGTAAATATGGCAATACTGCCAAGAACATGAATCAGGCTTACATATGACAGCAGGTTACCTAGGATTCCATGCTGTTACAAAGCTCTTCTGAAAGACCCTTCATAATTGGGGTGTGAAGTGATGCTATAGTCAGCACTTTCTAAATGGTTTTAAAAATAAATTAGATACAAGGGGTGTGAAAAATGTACCTCTAGTAATTTCACTTTTATTCAACAATGACTTCAGATTGTTTCCATTTAAATTACAAACTGAACTTTCATTATTAATCTTTAGATGCTGTAAAATAAACTAAGTTATTCATTTAGTCACTCGTTCAATCAATATTTACTGAATACCAACGATGAGGCAAACACAGTTCAACATAAGCTGAGTATCAGTAAAGCCTTGGTTTGCAACTTACCATGAGCCATACGATGAAACCAGTAGTAACCAAAGTCAACTCCCAAGAAAGTTAAATACCAAGTCCATGGAGAATCCCAAGGCAAACTGATGAGCCTGTAGTTCTCCCAGATATAAATGTAACTGGTCAGTTCAATGCTCCTGAAAAACAAACTGGAAAGATAAAATGTATAAGCGATGACTATACTATATTTTAGATGCAAAATTATGCTAAAACATTTTAGATAATATTTTAAAATTAATATGTTCATACATAAAAATAAAATCCTTTCCCCCTTTCTCTTGGTTTCTTACTGCTCTATCATACCTTTGAAGAGGCTCAATTTCCTTGGTATCAATATGATTTACATGATGTTTTCTTTTGTTTCATAGGTATCATGGATGCCAACTATTCCCCTATTTCATGGAATTTAGGAAGTTCCCTTTATATGTCCCTTAAAAATACTTTTCATGGAAACCATATAACATAAAAATGACAAAACTATGACTTATTTTCCGTGACTGTCATTTCTAAATCTTAGTAAAGAACACAAGAAGGGTGCTTTTTAAAGGAAATGTAAAAAGTAGAAAATTATAAATAGCATATTTTTTAAAGGGACTGCAAAATGACTACTGCCTTAAAATATATTAATCCCATAAAGTTTGCCTTTAGATTAAAGTTGCTTCTGACTAACTCTATTCTCTCTCTTCCTGTCTAGTCCCTCCTCTCTTTCACACACACACTCTATGCTTTCTAGATATTATTCTTAAGACTACAAATTGGATTCTCATAGCATATCAGTATTTCTTATGGTAATATAAACTATGGATCTCAAAATATAAGGGAATAATTTTTCCCTAGAAATAAACAATTGTTTTTAAAACCCAGACAGCATATCTCTTACCACATATTCTACCAAGCTTCTGTAAATTCTTATTTAAAGAAATTTCAAAAATATACATAATATACTTCAATTTTATAAAGAGTAGTATTTTTCCTTTTAAATTTCCTGTGATCAAATTTAGGATCAGACTCAAGATAATCATTCCTTTTATCACTTTTATAGATATGATTGAACTGACTTTTTCATTAATATTTATCACTCATATGTAAAATGAATTATTCTACCTAATAAAGATTTATTTATAAACCATGAACAAGTGAGAAATTTCTGAAATATTCTAATGTTAAATAAAAGTCAAAGAAGCAGCTCATCAGTTTATTGTTAAAATTCATTATTTTACTAGTATTTCCCTTTACATAGTCAGCGCCTATGAATTAGCATGTTACTGGTTTTGTTGGAGACCCAGATGTTTACTTTTAATCTAATGTTGACGTTAGTTATGATATGACTTTAACTGTGATTTAATAACTTTAAAATTGTCTCACATTTTGAATCCTTCAAGTAATTATTTAATCAGTAACATAAAACACTAGGCTTCTTCACAACAGCATTAATATAAATAACTAATAGAAATGCCAAATGCCTACACTTTGAAAAAGGATTACACATCACCAGATCTTAAAACTCAGTTTTCAATTTAAGATTACTCTAGGTTTGTAAATTGGTCCCCATACACGGGGGGGGTAAGAAGAAACTAAAGAAAGAGACAGAACACTCCAGACTGGGAAGTGGCAGTTTTAACAAACAAGGAACTTAGAGAGGTTTGTCTTCGGTGGCTGCAAGACATGTAAATCTCCATACTCTCACTCCAGAATGTTAAAATTTTCTAGAAAGGTCTTAACTGGGTTCAAGTCACTTATTCAGTCCAGATGGTCTCAACAACACCTTACTCTCTCAAGGCTGCGTCCTTGAAACAGCTGTTAGCATGGGATTGTAGGTGTAACTTACATTCCATGGACAGGGGAGAGAGTAAGGGAAAGGGGAAGGGTAAGTGAAGTCCAGCTTATAGGTCAACCAGGGTCGCATCCTCTCCATGACCTCCTTGAACAATTATATGGTTGGAAAGAGCAATTTTGTCCTTAAGTGTGAGTCCTTGATCCAAGGAGACTACCTACCCAGCACCCCTGTCACAACTCAGGCAATGCCCTGGATACTCCAGAATCCCCTGTCAAGTGGCCCTGAGGCTGCTTTCAGTACTGCATGGGCCTCTTTCCTGGTCCAGGCCTCCAGAGGGTCCACCTATGCAGGTGTGTAAAGTCCTCAACATGACAAGGTAGACAAAAGTGGCTTCTTTGGATGTGTAGACAGAGCTGGGACAAGCAGACTGGGGTGTGCACACACAGGTGTGTGAGGTCCCTCATGAGACAGGACAGGCCATGGGCCAGGGGCTCTCACACTGTTCTGGAACTCTGAGGAATCCAAGAACTTGAAATTTGAAATGTGTCTTCCAATTTGTCATCCAGGTTATTTATCAGGGTAGGGGGAATAGAACGAATTTTATTTTAAAGCATGTTAGCTTGGTTGGTAATTCTTATACATCTAGACTAAGGCTTCTTAACAGTGTCATTATTGCCATTTGGACAAGATAATTCTCTGTTGTAGGGGTGTGTCCTGTGAAAACTATTACCCAAATTATGAAACCTTATAATTGCTCCTTAATACTCATTAGTAGAGGATTAACCACATAAAATTCAAGTTTTAGGGAAAAAAATGGTGAATAATATCAATTTTATATGGTCTAACTTAATTTTTCTAAAACAGAAATTCTAAAGTTTGACACTGTTGCTATTTGGGCCAGATGATTCTTTGCCGTGCGGGCCTGTCCTGTGCATTGTAGGATGTTTAGCAGCATCCCTGGCCTCTCCCCACTAGATGCCAGTAGCACAGCCCTCCACCCCAGGTGTGACAACAAAATGTCCAAATGCCTCCCGGGGGCAAAACTGCCCCAGCTGATAACCCTAAAAAAGACTGATCTAGAAAGAAAACCTTAAAACTTAGGAAAATGGAATAGAAAGTTTAAATAATCTACAGGGTTTTTTTAATCCGCTTTACTACATGGTGTCAAAGCAGGTCAATTCATGGATTCATTCAATCATTCAAAAAATTCATAGTAAGTGCCTACTAGGTGCCAGGCACAGCACAAGAAAGGGAGGACACATTGGTGAAGAGGGCAAATACAGCCACCTGCCTCATCAATGTCCCACCAGTTCAGTATCTCTTTTTAAAGTTGCTGTCTTTCTTGTCAGTTTTCTAGTGACAATTGAATAGGCTTTCAGATACCAAAACTTCAATAATAGAAAGAGGGTCCCTGGAAAACTTCCATGTGTAAAACAAAAAGAACCTGCATGTAATTGAAATACTTTATTTCCTGTACAGGTGCCAGGTCTTGAGCAGACACCCAATTTATTATTCTGTCAACTTACTTATTAGGGTTGACACAAATCGAGCTGAAATATGCCTGACATACTACAGTCAAGGCTTTTTCTTTTTTTTTTCACACCTTAGCACGAAGCCAAACTTTCCTCAAGGTGAAGGGAAAGAGCGGAGAAGCTGTGGGAATTGAATTCCCGGTTCTCTATCAGCAAGATGAATATGATCCTCTTCCATCATAAATGGGAAAAAACAGCTATGGAGTGCCCACAACTAAAAACAATTCGGCAAGAGATACACCTGGGAAATGATTATCAAGCTCTGGAAAGCCCTTGATTGCAGGAAATAGCACCTATATTTTCAAAAATGTTCCCACCAGACCTTGAATCATAAAACTAACCCTCTTCCTCTTTCTCTTCCCAATTCCTTCATTCTCTCCCAGCCCCCAATCCCAGCATATGACTCTGCACTCTGGAATTCAAACGATAACTCTAACCCCTTTCCTGTGGAAAGAGACATATGTAATATGCATATATAGTGAGCTTACTTTATCATGTGGAGATGGAAATTAGGTAGCACAGGGGCTTTGAATAACCAAATGCTAGATTCCTTTTATTCATTAAGTTTGAATGCAAGACCGAGAAAATAATCTAAATATAAGGAGGCATTAGACTCCTCTAATTAACAACCTGTATGTGTAGAGACTCCCCTCCCATTTTGTCCTACATTCTTTATAAATACCCGCCAAATAGCTAATTCTCTTGGGTCTGAAGTATATCTTCTGGCAAATGAATGACAGTTAATTTTTCATGTGTTTTATGTAACCTTTTCTGTCCACACTAGAAATTTGTCCTGTCAGACTGGTGGTTGCCAAGGGGCAGGGGGTTGGGGGAGGGATGGAGCGGGAGACTGGGGTTAGCAGATGTGAGCTTTTATATATAGAATGGACAAACAACAAGGTCCTACTGCATAGCACAGAGAACTATATTCAATATCCTATGATAAAGGAAAAGAATATTTTAAAAAAGAATGTATATATGTGCGTGTGTGTGTGTGTGTATATATATGTATAACTGAATCACTTTGCTGTACAGCAGTAATTAACACAACACCGTAAATCAACTACACTTCAATAAAACTAAAATCTGTCCTGTCAATGTTTAGTGACTGTGAAATCTGGTAAGATACCAAAATAGTATTCCAGTACTGATGCTGGATTTTTAAAAATATAAAGTTACTTTATAATGTTGAAATTGTTCAATAATCCATAAATGATAATAAATATTATTTGAGGATTGAGAATTACAAAGCTAATTTGTTATCAAAGTCCTCTGAGTTTGAATGTTTCCATCATCAAAAGTAGAGAAAGGTAACACTGGACAGACAGGTCGTTCACCATCTCACTATCTCCCAGCTAATTTGACATGAGAGCATTAGGCTGAACGGGCCCTAAAATTATCCAGCTCTCAAATACTCTCACGCTCTAATCATTAATCAAGCAAATGAAATTTGATGTAAGGCTCTCATCGCAAACTGTTAAAATTTCAAAGCAACTTTCCGAGTAAGTTGAATTACGTACTCAGTGTTCACAGACATCTGCCAACTTGTACTATTTTATAACTGTCATTAGAGAAATTTGGCCAGATTATGCAAAATTGAAAAAAATAAAGTAGACTTTTTATTTCTAACAATCTTGTCATAAATTAGAAAATAAACCAATATTTAAATGAGATCATTTGAAATGCCCTTACAAGTTTCACGAAGTTATAAATAAATTAGTATATATATAACTATATGTTATATATATAACTATATATATATTGATTTTTCTGAGAAATTGTGTTGTTTATTTCAAAATCTCTTATACCTGGCCCAGGAACTTGCACTCTCTATCTGTAAAGCTACTGCCACTTTTGCTCCATCTAGTGGAATATTGATTTTTGCTCAGTAATAACAAAATACATAACACAAGCTCTACCTTCTGCAGGCAGACATTTGTACTACTATTTCCTACTGTCAAATGACATTTATGAAACAATCATTTAATTTAATTTCTTTTTAAAACAACCACAAAACCATAGACTTTTGTAAACACAATGTGGTGGATTTGGAAGAAGTAAATGTGCTACATTTTTTACTTTGCAAGAAGTAAATTACTTCAAGTAATTCAATTACTCTACTGAATAAGCACGCAAAGCCAGACTAATAAGTGCAAGGAAGCTTGCATTCATTTGGGAAGGATAGTCTAAGAGCTAGCTCTGAAGTCACACCATTAAAAACAAAGACAAAGTCTATTTATAAGGTTTCTAAGGTAGAAGTTAAGGGGACATGTAAAAGTTAAGGGGGCATTCTTCTCTAGCAAAAATAATTAACAAACCAGCAGATTTTTTGGATATATTTTGTTCGCATGGGGTGTTCATTTCATAATTTTCTAAGTTAATAAAACTATATTAATATTCATAATAAAATACCATTATTAACATTACATAAATGAATTTATCTCTTACTTAAGACAATGAATAACTGTTGACTAAAGTCATCATCCCAAATGACAGGTACTTGTTTGTCAGAACTCCACGTTGCCAAAAACAGTATTGCCTCTGCTACTAAAGTCTAGTGTAAAAATGCAGTACACAATTTTCCTTTATTCTCTAGTCCCACCCCAAGGAGTTAAAAGTATCTCAAAGAAGTTTAATTTCCTCCTCTTTAAATTTTTTTTTTTTTTTTTTTTTTTTTTTTTGATGAATTGAAACTTTCTTGTCAGGAGTGGAAAATTCCATGGCAGCCATGGCCAGTAAAACTGTAGATACCTTTGGTCCAACATTGCAGACCCAGCTCCATAGTAAAAATTGGCAGTGACCCATGTGTATTAAAAGTAGAGTGTCCCCAACTCATCTGAAAATTTACCTACTTAAATTATCCCTCCAACCTATTGCAATTTGATTTATAATCTGCTGTTTCAGCAGAATAAATGAACCCATTAAAAACAAACATACTGTAGATATTTGTATCGGGAATAAAATTTCTCTGGGGAGGATGCAATTTATGGAAGCAGAAACACTGGAAGGAAGTAACAAATTGAAGTCCCGATTTTCTAATGAAGGATTGGAAATTGAGTTCTGCTTCAACAAGCAAGAAAAAAAAAGACGTAATTATTTTTCACTCATTAGCATTTCAGTCAGTAGCAGGATATTTCACAAGTTTCAGATAGATTTTTAAAAATTGATTCAGTCAATATTTTGTTAAGTCTAATTTTTTATAGTCACAAATGCAAGTAATTGATAGAAAGGCAGATTATCCGCATATGATACACTGCATTTAACTACGATAAATACACATATCTGTCTATAATTTCAGGACTAGATTCTGACTAGGAAGTCTGCCTACTGGATTCCAGAAGAGCAAAACAGATGCAGGCCTGCCCAGAATCTGGTTCTTAGGACAGATGGACTTTTATTACATATCATGGTCTGTCCGACAGGCTTGTAAACAAGGTACAATCTTGTCTACGATGAGTTTCCCTTACATAAAGATTTGAAAATTGTCCCTACGATTTTCCCTTACATAAAGATTTGAAATGATACACATATATCTTTTCCATCAATATGGTAAGTATGCTACCAATCTTCAAGGTACTTTGACTTTTATGTAATAACGAAATTGAGATCCTCAAATAAACATTGTTTTTCCTCAAAGTCTCCACACAGCATTTCCATTACATGAATGGCAAAGTGGAAAAACATGTTCATGGCTGCACTTTGATTTCCCCAACTCCTTTTTTCAGAGGCCACATGACTATTTCAAATTATTATCCAAAGTATAATTCCTCACAAAGGGATTAACAAATGGTATATTACCATTTTTCTTACAATCATGTATTTTAAGGACGTGGCAAGCCCCTGTTGTTGGTACAGAAAGTGAAATTAGTCCCTCAGAGAGGGTATGATCAATGCCGTGTTAATCTAACCTTCAGCTGTTAACGATTTGCAGGAGGATTCCCCTTGATGCTGTGGCTTCAACTGAAATATTGTTCTAAGAGTTTCTGTCAAGTCGCCCTTCTCGTCTTGTGCTGAAAGGGGATTGAGGGGAGTGCATCCTGAGGATCAGCTTTCCTTCTCTGCTTATATCTATGAATTTTTTTAATAGCAACAAAGTAAATGAAAATATTTTAAAATTTTATTTTCAAATAATTTGCTTTGCCGAGATCTTTCAGATAAGACAGTGAAAGATAAAATTCTTTATAAAACTTACAAAGTTATCCACATTTCATAATTTAGGATTGTGAACAGAAAAGAAGCAAGATGCTGTTCTCATTCAAAATACAACTATAGAAAAATATGCTCCAAATTCAAGTTCACAACCTTTTCCCTTTCTTTCAAAGGGCACCAGAGTTCACAGCTTGTGTTAGCTTAAGGAGTGTTATGAGTAGTGGGATGTGAAGAAAAGGAACTGCAGGCTTATCCCTGAAGGACTGGTTTGTTTTGGTTTCTCTCTCTCTCTCTCTCTCTCTCTCTCTCTCTCCCGCCATTTCCCTTATATTTGGGGGTTTCTTTTTTAGCAGAAATATGTTTACTCATTGGGTCTCCTGTTAGAACTCTGTACCTTTTTTTTTCTTTTAATCACAATGTTGAACAGAAATAGAGTACTGAGGATACAGTTTGTATTTCTAGTTGTTACAATATTATAAGAGAAGAATCTAATCTCACTTGTGACCAAAGTCAAACTTAAAAAAGTAAAAGAAATGCTGAAGCATTCATTCAACTTGATGTCTCCCTGAGTTCTTAATAAATTCATTCCAGCTCAACAAAATATGTGATCCATAATTGTACCTGCAGGGCACTTCTCAGTTATCAAGTTATTTTGACAGTTCATCAACCGTCCAATTTCCATAAACCTATACACTTAACTTTCTCAGAGTGAATTATTGTAACCAACTGAGTATTTTTCAATAACCAAATATACATGTCCCTTGAGTATGTTGAACGTATTTCTTGTTCAGTTCTGTTCAAGGGAGACATGAAATAGAGGAAATTATAGGTAGTTGTAAACTCTTAATTAGAGTATTCTGGAAATTAACTAAGAATAATTTGAGATATTATTCTCTGATTCTGACAGGAATGTGCAACCATATGAGTAGTTTTTTAGAGACTCTTTTATGATGATTATTACTATTATTATTTTATAACAATTATCCTATCTTTTTCATAGTAACATTTATGAAAAATATTTTACCTTTAGGTTTACTTTCTATCTAAACAATTTGATGCAATTATATGAAATTATTTTACCTTTTCTCAGATATCATTAAGTTTTCATTTTATTTTTTAAAAATCCACCTTGGTTTCCCACTGGGCGGTTCATACAAACATTCCAAAGCAATGAGCACTGGTTAGAAGTAAAGCTCTTAAAACAGTAAAAGAAGCAATGGGTGGGAAGCAGGAATGAGAACATTCTTCAGCAACGCAAAGCACAGACTTCTAAGGGAATCTTCCCTCACCCTCTGCTCTTTGGAAAACTCTCATATACTGAAAAGCCTTCCATTCATTGGTATCTCCTCTAAACACATTACAATTTATTTTCTAAACAGTAGTAGGTCATTTATTGTTTACTGTTTTTTGGTCCCTTCATCCTCAGACGTCACCATCAACATAACACTATAAGAACGTTAGGTGTTTTTTTAAAAAAAAATCGACCATGTATCAGACATCATTCCAGGCATAGGAGTTAAAATTAAAAGAACATCTCTGTTTCTCAAGTTGCATGCAAGCCTGCAGGAAGGGCTGGGAGGCAAACAGGTGAGCTTAATATCATTGTGACAATTCTATTATGGGGTAAGCACAATACTCCACAGTGAACAGAGCCCATAGTGAAGTGGTGCCTAAAATAGGGTTGGAAAACAGGCAAGATTTGCTGAAGAGTATGACTCTTCAAGAGAAGTCTATGCTTCGACTTAAGAAATGAATGGGAGCTGGCCACTCGGATGACCACGTGAGACATCTGAGTAATGGCAAGTAGCAGAGTATGGAGGGAACAACTACTGCAAAGGGGGAAGAAGAAAGAAGGGACCAGAAGCAAAGCTGGATAAACAAAGGCCTCCATAGATTAGGAAAGAAATTATCCTCAGGCTATAAGGAACCTATGAAGAGTTTCCACCAGATTCACATTATGGAAATGTTTGGCTGTAAATGAAGTAGGACTAGAGACAATGATACCACTTAAGAGACCGCTGTAGTAATCCAGAGCTTTGTATGACTTTGAGTAGGGAGTGTCTGCACCCCAGATTGCTACAGGATGTGAATTTACCTGAGGCCAAATTAATTTTCCAATAGATAACTAGAACATCACTCAGGCCTGGGACTAGCATAAGACAAGTGAAGCACTTGTCTTGGGCACAAAATTTAAGAAGGCACCAATAAATTCAGTAATTAAGATAAATAATACTTAGAGCAATATTTTTGATAACAAATGTAAAAAATCCATGATGACCAAAACATCAAAAAGTTAAATAATGACAGTAACTGAGTTCTTTGGGGATGTATGTGAAAATAGACCAATTCCGCATACAATGGGTTTCTTTTCAATCTTACTTGGAGAATTTCAGTTTATTCACTCAGTGCTGCTAACCAGCTAACTCACCCTGGAAGCCGAGACAGAACACCGGCTGACATCGATGTTAAGGCATCATCCAAAGGACCCGATGGCTTCCCTTTGCGAATCCAGCTGACAACCAGTTCAAGTAGTATCAAGGAAATGAAAAATGGAGTTGCCTGGAAAGGAAATTGCAGAAAAGAGATGCTATTGTGCTCGGTATGAAATTCTTCCAAGTTTCCTGGTTAGTCATTCCCAAAATGGTAGGCCCAGAGTGATAGATAGTTCATAGCAGAAAAGGTATATACCTATCCTAGAGGATCATTTCCTCCCAACAGGCAAAGAAATCTGATTATTTCAGACACGCACTAAACAGGTGCTCAAATTCTATCATCCAGTTTGGACATGAAATATAACTATAGATGTAACCACGATAATTCTGCCAAGAAAATAAAAAGATTAGGCAGGACGTGTTTCAAGTTAGATCTAAAAATACATGTGAAAATAAGTGCAATAATCAGAAGTCTATTATTTACATGCCTAAGGCCCACTTTAAAAGGCTTTCCTTAAGGATGCACGTGATTCTAGTTTTTCATATTAGAATTACAGGAATCACAAAATTGAAACTGTAGGAACAAAAAATTTGCTTCTGAGTATTTCAGAGAATGAGGTCATTTTAAATGCTTGTTTTAGGCATCAAGTTTTATTCATACAGCATTTTTTTCTTATATCACAGAAAAAAAATCTTGTCATCCACAACTGATGACAAATATTGGACTAGGTTTGGTGTCATAATATTAAAAAAAATGATTTATGAAGATGTGAGTACCACATTTTTTTCTTTAAAAAATCAGAAAGAAGGAGTGATATCAAATCCTGAAAAAGTTATAGGTTTCACTCATTTGGAAGCTGGTCATGAGTACTGAAGTTTTCTAAACAGCTAAATTTGTAAGGCCACTGTGTCCAGGAAAACTTCTTAAAGTTTTATCATAATCTGGAGTAACGTATCAGGGAAGACAAGTTTAATAGGAGAAGATGGTCATGGATACTGCATGGAGATTCAATTCAAGTGGAAATTCTACTTTTGCCCCATGCTTTTTTGAAACTATTATTTTTTTATTAGAATTATTTGAAGATTGAACATGAACGAAACCCCAAAATGTGGGGTTTCTCTTATTAAGAGAAAAGCAAGAGTAGCCTCTTCCCGGAGAGTCTCGCCCGTTTTTGGTTTTTTTTTTAACATCTTTATTGGAGTATAATTGCTTTACAATGGTGTGTTAGTTTCTGCTGTATAACAAAGTGAATCAGCTGTACATATACATATATCCCCATATCTCCTCCCTCTTGCGTCTCCCTCCCACCCTCCTTATCTCACCCTCCCTACCCCACCCCTCTAGGCGGTCACAAAGAACCGAGCTGATCTCCCTGGGTTATGCGGCTGCTTCCCACTAGCTATCTGTTTTACATTTAGTAGTGTATATATGTCCATGCCACTCTCTCACTTCGTCCCAGCTTACCCTTCCCCCTCCCCGTGTCCTCAAGTCCATTCTCTACATCTGCGTCTTTATTCCTGTCCTGCCCCTAGGTTCTTCAGAACCTTTTTTTTTTTAGATTCCATATATATGTGTTAGCATACAATATTTGTTTTTCTCTTTCTGACTTACTTCACTCTGTATGACAGACTCCAGGTCCATCCACCTCCCTGAGAAAACCATAATTCAAAAAGAGTCATGTACCACAATGTTCATTGCAGCTCTGTTTACGATAGCCAGGACACAGAAGCAACCTAAGAGTCTCACCTTTTGTACATAATCAGGCACCTCTTCCAGGGTTTCAAATGACGTTTCATTGGGCTTCATCATGTAAAACATCATGCGAATTCCCTGGGAAACCGAAACATCCTGTCGGGCTTCTGGGTTCTTCATCTCTGCCCTTGTCTGACTCCCAGCTGGAGAGTATTTGTGATTCAGTGGTTGAAGCCAGAGGCTGAACAAAGAGGATGAGATGTGCTGCACAGATCAAGCCCTTTGTCAGAGAACAGCTAAAAACAAAGCCCCACAGAGCACAGCCAACAGCAGGTTCTGTGTGGAGAGACAAGAAAATACAAGGATCAATCAGGAACGAGTTCAGAGTTCAGGGGACACTGTCCCAGAAACAGCGCACGTTGGGGAGGGGAAGGGGAGGAAGGGCTCCTGCCCAAATCAAGGATAAACAGTGGAGTCTGGCAGCAGGTGGAATAATTTATCATTAAAAAAGAAAAAAGACAAACAAAACCACATGATACCTCCTTGGAAAGGAGAAGGAAAAAAGTGACAGCAGGTGAAAGTTCGCTCTGACAAAGTGGGTGGAAATTCAAAACTCGAATCACATGAGGAAAATACATTTTTTCTCCTCTCCCTTTTGAAATTCACATCGTGTCCAGGTTTGTAGTCTCCCCAAAGAGTCACATTTCCTGAAAAGACAAGGTGTTCTAATCTCACTTAATAAGACTAAGCTCAAAAGTCAATAAGCACTGAATATATCTTACGGGTGATTGCCTATATACTTCTGGATGTGTATCATGTTAATGTCCGAATGCTTGAAAACCAATTTAGGGGCATGTAGCTTCTTGCATGATTTGCACTGTTTAATGGATCTCAACTATTCACATCTGTATTCTTCTTAGCACTAATGGGGACTCTGAAGAAGCTGTTAAGATGTTGCTGAGAGACCTTATCTTTGTTTTCCAGGAGGAGCATACGTTGACTGTACCTCTTAGGTAGACTAGAAGGCCCTTAATTGATTGCATCACCAGTCAGTAAGTGGAGCTTTCCTGATTAGCCCTCCACCTAGAAAAGCTGTGGTCATGCTTTGGCTACCACCTCATCTTTTTAAAATGTTTATGTAGATTTAATTAGATTATTAATACATGATTGTTTTAGGAGAAATAAGTAGATACTATAGATAAGCAACAAATAAGTTACTACCCAGAGACACTACTAACATTTTGATATATGTATAATCAGTTCCACTGTCATATGACATACTTTTTGCTAAAAATCACTGCACTATGCAAGTTTGTGCAGTAAAAACCATGGGGCTAATGAGAAAAATGGGATTAGAGTGCAATACTCAAAAACGTCTTAATGGTCCACAAGGAGAAAAAAATCGGAACCTAATAAAAATGGTGGCACACTTTTACACATGCATGTGTCGACTTAAAAAAAAAAATGCACAATGTGAGAGTTGCAAGTTAAGTTTTATCTGGGGCAAAATGAGGACTATAGCCCGGGAGGCAGCATTTCAGATAGCTCTGAAAAACTGCTCCAAAGAGGTAGGGGGGAAGGTCAGTACACATGTGATTTTGGCGAAGGGGTGTACACGCAATCAAGCACATATTTTTTGTAGAAGGTTTCTGCTAGTCTCGTGATGGTTACTGCTAGTCACGAGGAACAGATGTCGCCATAAAGGATTTTAGTGCTTTTCTAGATATGAGGAGATACAAGAATTGGGCTCATAAAATCGGCTCCTGAAAATATCTAACTATCTGAAGACCTGTTTTGCCAGTTTTTCCCAGAGCACAGACTGCCTCATTTCAGCTCTCCACCCTGAGCTCCTTTCAGGGGGTGTTGAAAGTCAGCAGCTGCAGCAACACATGATTTAATCCTTGTAGAGGTAGATGGCAAGTGCCAATGGCAAGTGCCAATTTGTAGCTGACACATGTTATATGGTGAAGAAATGCATAAATACTACAGTAAATATGGTATTTCATCTTGAAAAAGACCTGACCTGACCTTTGTTCGCGGAAGCGGGCCTTGGAAGAGTTGCAGATTGTGAGTTACTGTGGAGTATGGGAGGAGGCTTATCTGAAATCATACAGAAAGTTGTAAAACCAGAGGTCAGGATACCATAGTTCATAACACATAGGTAGACTGGAGACACTGGTAGATGTTTAAGGTGCGTGCAGATGCGTGCATTTTGTGTCTTCCTAAGCCTTTCTGTTTAGTTGGGTGCTACCTTTAGCATTCACCTGGAATTTATCCCTGACAAAATCACATACAAACATAGATGGCACACTCAAATTATTCTGTAATATATTAATCCTGTTGAAACAAATTTGTACTTTCAAAATATTGCAGAACTGACTGTACTTTCAGGGGATTCCCATTACAAATGAATACATATGGACATACATATTTAATGAAAGTGATTGTATTAGACACAAAATTTTATTACCTGCTTTAAAAATTCTTTGCAAGTATGAATATTATGCATCATGGGAGGAAAAAAATCCAAACATAGAGGTATATAAAGTATAAAGTAGGAGCACACCTTCCCCTCAAAAAATACATACACGCCTCCCTTCAACTTCTCACTAACAACTTATCTTGGAGGGTATTTTGTCATAACTGTTTTTCCCTATAAATGTTCATTGTTATCACCATTATTATTATCATCATTTAACACAAACACACACACATTGATTTTTTTAAACTGACCATATTAAATAAAGATATAGCAACTTTCCTTCTTGAAGTCAACAACTTATCAGGAAAATTCTTCCACTCCATATATGGTGATACAACATTTTTCTTTTTTTACTGGCTGCACTGCTGTGTGCGTATTCCAAGCAGGCAAACAAAATTATTTAAAGTATTTAAAGTAGAGAACTTTAATGCAAAGAATTAATTACAGAGATGATGAAAGAAGTAAAGAGCGAAGTGCGAATAAAGAGGCAATCTAAAGGTTAATATCAATAGGAAGCCACTAGCATCCTTAAACTATAGATGGAAAAAGAGGTTATGTGAGTAGAGCTTGGGGGCTGTGGTCACCCAGGGAAAGTTAGAACCATGATGGGCTTGTCAAGGAAGAGCAGAGAGGGCAGGAAAAAAGTACTTCCTGCCAACCAATCTCCCAGCAGTACTTGCCCTTGGCCTAAAGGAGTCCAAAGCCAGGTGAGGGAGGATCCTAGGAAAGGAAGTCTGCAGGGGGCAGCCCCTGGAGAACACAGCAGGGAAGGAGAAGGGGAGGACTGGATCTAAAGACAAAGTCAACCAAGGGCCAGCACACCATCATAACTTACTTAACTGTTTCTCCATTGTTGTGCAATTAAATGTAGTCTTGCAGTTGGGCTAATAAGTTTAATGCAGCAACGAACATCACAGTGTAAATATCTTGTACACTTGTGCACATTTTCGAATTAGATTTCTAGTGGAATTACGTTGTTGAAGGCTTTATAAAATTTATATTTTGATAGCCATGCCAACTTCACCTCCAAAATTGCATTTCCCTCTTGCTAACGCTGGCTACTATCAATCTTTTACAGTTTTTAGCCAATTGATTGGTGAAAAACGACATCTTGCTTTAATTTGCATTTCCCCAGTGACTTTGAAAATCTTTTCAATACATTTATTAGCCATTTGTTTTTCTTTGTGTGTGATTTACTTTTTAATACATGTTGCACATGATTTTATTATATTGTCTTTTTGTATTGATTTATGGGCTATTTCTATTCTATATATGTATATATTTCTCTCATCTATGTGGTAAATGTTCTCTCATTTTTTATTTTAACTTTGCTATAAATATGTTGTCATACAGCGATTGTAACTGTGTGTGTGCTATTATCTTTTATTTTATTACTTCTGACATTGGGTCTTGCTTATAAATGTTTTTTTCACCAGAATTCTGTAAAAAAGATGTTTTATATTTTCTTCTAGAATGCTTTCTTCTAGGATTTTTAGGCATCATTCCTTTCATCAACTGGAATTTAGTTTTGTAAATGTTATGAAGTCATTATTTCATGTTATATCCTCCCTAACTCCCTTTGATGGATCACAGTTCTTCCCATAACATTAGTTAGAGTCAATACTTTTCATACTATTCTTCTACTTAACTGGACTGTTTCCAGGCTCTCCACTCAGGTCCACTGATGTATGTGTCTATTCTTGTGCTGGTACCATGCTGTCTTAATTACTGTATTATCGTAATAAGTTCTGGTAACTTGTAGAACAATTGCTCATTTATGAATATTGTTTTTCAGAAATTGTAAACTTTTTTTTTCACATTTGCTCTCATGAATCTATTAAGACTAAACTTGAAGGAATTCTATTGGTATTTTACTGGAACGTCACTAAATTCATGATTGATTTGGAAGCACTGACAGCACAGGCATTCAGTAAACTTCTCTGGAACAAATGAATCTATATACTACAATCATTTAAACTTAACTCTGTATTTAAATGATGCTAATTCTCACTACCAATCTTTGTATTCCTTATTTTCTCCATTCTTTATTTTTGTACTGGCTTAAATTGCAAAGTTTTCTTTCTTTTTTCCAGAAGTTCACATATATGATTGCATGTTATAATATTTTCTTACCTATATATGTGAGGAGTAACTTAGGTAAATATAAATCTCTAAGTCAAAAATTTGTCCCCCCACAAAAAAAATTCAACAGAGACAAACACTTTCACTGGAAATCTGTCAGGTGAAGCCAAGGTATGTAGAACAGAGGATAAGCCTTTACCTGAACTAGAAAGAGGAAGCCCAAGATAGTTCCAAGTGGCTTTCTGCCCAAATATCTCAGTCAGAACTTCCTAGTCAATGGGGCCTTGCTGGCAGTCCCTTCTTTAATCCAGTTAAAGTGGAAATGCTTGGGAAGAGCCTGATACGAGTAACAAGCATCTCATGAGAATGCAAGACATGAAAACCTGCTACTCTTAGTGCCCACATTTGCAAATAACTCAGCACAAAAAGCCATCAGAAACCTTTTGTAAAGAAAAATCATTTAAAAAACTGATTGGGAACCTCTAGTGACATTGATAACTGTCCATTCCTATTGATATTAGGAACCTCTAGTGATATTGATAACAAAGAGAAATCACAGTAATTTAAACAGGGAAATTATAAAGAATTGTCAGCTATAATTGGGAATTGGAATAATGACAGAGTGACCAATAAAATTTAAGGGAACTAGAAAGAGCGTAGAAATAGCAGATGAAAGGGGCAGGCAGTACCTCTAGGGCTGGACTAAGGAACTTGCCAGAAATTGTATTGGAGGAGGACAAGACTGCTGGGTGACCCACTAGCTTTGACCCAACTGGAGGCACTCGGAGGCCCCTCACCTCCTCCCCTGTCCTTGGAATACATATACCTTCTGCCCACCCTTCCCACAGCTGGAGCCATTTTCAAGGACACAGTCTTGAGAGAACAATGTGTTGTTGAAACATCTGGACTGACTAGTGACTGAACCAGTCAAGACCTCATATAAACTTTTAAGATTCTGGCAGATGGGTGCAGAGATCTACTTGTTCTGTGGCTGCTGCAGACAAGCCTTGTATGCAAGTTTTCTTGCCTGTTAAACCTGCCACCTCCCAATCTGGAGTGGCCTCTTTCTTTGGTCTCCCCTTGCCCTCCGTGTATGGGGGACAGTTTCAGATTTCACCTGGGAAGTTTCCAAGGATTCAAACCAACAAATCTGCCCTCCAGGATGACTAAGAAAGCTCTTTACCAGGGGTATCTCACCAAGGCACTTCCCTACAAAACCACCTGAGGGGGTAGAGGGGCTGGCTTCCAAGCACTGCAGGAACTGGGCACTGGAGAATCCCGATGCTGCACGGTGTTGTGTGGTACTGCCAAGTGAGCACAAGAAACCAGAGAGGAAAACCTTTTCCTTCAACAATGACTGTGCAGGGCCCACTCCTGGCAAAGGCTAATGTTATGTCAGCTAGACACGACCAATATTTAAGGGCTCAGATCCATTTTTGCAGATCAGGCAACGAAGTGTGAACTTGGATACGAGAAGCAATACCTTATAACTAACACTAAACATAACACTCTTTAGTAATTATAAAAAGTCTTCCTCATCATAGCCTCTTATGCACGTGACACAGTTTCAACGTTCATGAAATTATAAATCACGTAAAAACAATTTTCTAAGAGGTGTTCATTGTAAGAGAAGGGGAGGGGGAGAGTTTCTATGTAGAGCTCTGCATTTTCTTTTAGTATTTAACATTTCAGATTAATATGAAGTCTGAGTTCAACTTGACTTTTTTTTTTCCCTAGGTTAGCCATTTCTGCCTCTTGAATGTTCATAGAATACTTTTATGCCCTTGAAATTAAATCATTTTGGTGTGTTGTTTCTTTGATAGGAATATGTTAAAGAGGTAAACCTCCTTAAACCTCAGATTCTAATCTTCCTTTCCTTTAAGGAAATTTTCTGTAATTGTATTTTTGGCTATTATTTCTATTCCATTTTTTTTATACTTATTCACAAATGTGATTTATCCGTTTAGCAGATCACATTTGTCTTTCACATACATATATTGTCTCTGACCACTTTCATCTTTTATTTTCTATTGCTCTCTGATTTGCTCAAGGTTAGGCTTTAGGTGTATTTTTCTTCACTGTTTCTTTTTTCCTTCTGGTTCTACTTTAAATTCTACAGTAACATTATTTGTTTTCTTAAATCCTTTCCTTAACTCTCTTAGTATTTCTATTACATCTATTTCTTACCATATAATCTCTTTTTTCTTCAGATTTATTTCCTATTTAACTTCTTCATGTGCATAAAACAGTGCCTGCCTAAAATTCTTCTTAATTACCTGGGGATGGTAATACTCAGGATACTCAAAAGGATGCCCTTCATCTACTTTTGGCAATCTCTTTCTGTGGCCTCATCCCCAATTTGTTTATCTTTGAATGGGTACAGGTCTTTTTGTGCTTTTTTTCCCCAAGAAAACACATGTGGATGATTATTCCCTGGTACTATATCTTCAGGCCTATGTGGCATTTTGGAGATTAGGTTTATCTTATTAATTCAACCCGGAGGGGGGCGAGGAGGACCTCTGAATACGACAAGTCTCCACCAGTCTCTGCCTGTTTTTTCAGCCAGTGGGAACTGCTGTAGTGGTGGCCAGCTTTCCTCATCTTGACTCTCTTCTTGACCTATATTACTTGTCATACAAAAAGACCATTTAAGGTATTTTTCCTGTAATTTCTCTTTATTGAGGCTGGAGTGTCCATGGCCCATCATGAAGGGCTTCCAGTCAGAAACCTTGTCTTTTGATTTTGGACAATTTGACACCTGGGAAAAATAAGAATTTGTCTATGGAAAAGGTTCTCAGCATTTGGGTTCTCTCTTTTGTGAGAAATTCTATACTCCCCTCCACCCTAGATGATCCCATCCTCCTCTGCTGTCTTTGGCACCAAAGGCCAAAATGACTCCAATTAGACTGAGTCAATCTTAGCCGTAGTTCTCACCACCAGTCCTGACCACATGCAGATTACAGGGTGCATCCACCACAACGGAGGGATCAAACTCTGCTTTTGCAAAACTGGGTTGGAGAAGTAGCTTATTGTGTAGTCATCTTTCTATTAAGTGTTAAAAATCACACATTAAGTAGAACTTCAATGTGGATGCAAGAAAGGAGACCCTCATTTTTTTCTTGGTGCTACCACAATTTTATCCCTCTGAATAAGGGGATATTTAGTTTGCCATTTACTCTAGAACTGATGAAGTCCTTTCTCTCCTATATTAATTTGCTAAAGCTGCCTTAACACAATGTCATAGATTTAGTGGCTTAATCAACATAAATTTATTTTCTCACAGTTCTGGAGGCTGGAAGTCCAAGATCAATGTGTTGGCAGGTTTGGTTTCTTCTGATGCCTCTCTCCTTGGCTTGTAGATGGATGTCTTTTCACCATGTCCTCATATGGCCTTTCCTTTGTGTACACACATACTTGTTGTTTCTCTTATTCTTATAAGACCACCAGTCCTATCGGATTAGGGCTCCACCCATAAGACATCATTTAACCTTAGTTACTGCTGTAAAGGCCCTATATCCAAATACAGTCATATTGGGAGGAAAGACTTCAATATATGAATTTTGAGGAGTCATAATTCAGTCGATAACACCTCTTCATATATCCTTCTTTTTAGTCATTTGAGTGAATTTCTGGAATTAGACTGGAAACATGCTCTTATATCACCCTCTTTAAAAGTTTATTTTTCTAAAATAAAAGCAATATAAGTTCACTGTAGAAATATAGAAAAATGCAGAACATGCTTAAGAAAAAAAGTAAACCATCATAATCCCACTAATCAAATTAGAGACTCATTAACATTTTAACATATCAATACATCTTATGTTTAAGGTTTTTTCAGGGACATTATTTTACATAAATGAGTTCACACTATGCATAATTTTAGGTCCACCTTTTTAAAATTTGGAAGTCACACGATGAATGACAAAGTCTCAAAATGGAAGATGTCTTGGTCTTTGAGTCGCTACTTGGAGGAGAGCTAGCCATCAATCAGAACATTCTGTAAGCAAAATTTATAATTATAATGTGTTTCGTGTTTCATTTGTTATTATCTGAGGCTAATGGTGGCCTAACCAATATAGACAAAAAGGCATTGGAGGGTTTTGATCAGAAGAATCACATAATCTGACATCAGTCTGGTTTCTATGTGAGGAATAGGCTTTAGAGGAGGAGAATGAAAGCAAGGGAGTGTTCAGAAGTGATTGATATAGTCCAGGAACTACACGCGGGCGACTTACACTAGGAAGGTTTCAGTGGAAGTAGTGAGAAGTGGAAAGATTCTGGATACATTTTGATTATAAAGCTGACAAGGACTTCCCTGGTGGCACACTGGTTAAGAATCCGCCTGCCAGCACAGGGGACACGGGTTCAAGCCCTGGTCCGGGAAGATCTCACATGCCGCGGAGCAACTAAGCCCATGTGCCACAACTACTGAGCCTGCTCTCTAGAGCCCACGAGCCACAACTACTGAGCCCGCATGCCACAACTACTGAAGCCCACGTGCTTAGAGCCCATGCTCTGCAACAATAGAAGCCACCACAATGAGAAGCCCGCGCACTGCAACGAAGAATAGACCCCACTCTCCACAACTAGAGAAAACCCATGTGCTCCAACAAAGACCCAATGCAGCCAAAAATAAAAATAAATTAATTAATTTTTAAAAAAAGCTGACAAGGTTTACTAACAGACTGGATAAGGGAACAGGCATGGTTTCAAAAATTTGGTTTAAGTAGATGAAAGAATGGAGTGGTTATTAACTACAATGGACAAACTGGGGGATTTGGCTTTAAACATGGTATGAGATGGCTACAGACATCTAAGTGGAGACGGCTGTAGCAACTGGATATATAAATCTGAAGTCCAAAGCTCAAAATAGGAGAATTAGTTATGAATAGAAAGGAAAAAGTACTGACAAGAATAGAATACCTACAAGCCAAATGTAAGAATGATTTCCATATATAGATTTTTCAACCATGTTCATATGCATAAAAAATACTCATTTTTAATTTGAAAATCATGTCTAGTATATTTATTTGCATGACAAAATTTTTATAGTTCAAATAGAGAAAACAAAAAATATTATAATTTGCACATTATTATGAATAATCTCATTATAGAAGTAACTGAAAGGCTATATCATGTTCCTATGTTAAATATTAGTAAGCATATCTTTTTTTTTTTTTCGAATATTAACAGTCTCATTTTCAGCTGCTAGAATGTCCAGTGTAGTTTTTTTTTTTAATTTTTGAATTTTATTAAATTTTTTTTTATACAGCAGGTTCTTATTAGTCATCAATTTTATACACATCAGTGTATACATGTCAATCTCAATCACCCAATTCATCACACCACCACCCCCACCCCCCCCGCCACTTTCCCCCCTTGGTGTCCATACGTTTGTTCTCTACAACTGTGTCTCAATTTCTGCCCTGCAAACAGGTTCATCTGTACCATTTTTCTAGGTTCCATATATGCGTTAATATACGATATCTGTTTTTCTCTTTCTGACTTACTTCGCTCTGTATGACAGTCTCTAGATCCATCCACGTCTCAATAAATGACCCAATTTTGTTCCTTTTTATGGATGAGTAATATTCCATTGTATATATGTACCACAACTTCTTCATCCATTCGTCTGTCGTTGGGCATTTAGGTTGCTTCCATGACCTGGCTATTGTACATAGTGCTGCAGTGAACACTGGGGTGCATGTGTCTTTTTGAATTATGGTTTTCTCTGGGTATATGCCCAGCAGTGGGACTGCTGGATCATATGGTAATTCTATTTTTAGTTTTCTAAGGAACCTCCATACTGTTCTCCATAGTGGCTGTATCAATTTACATTCCCACCAACAGTGCAAGAGGGTTCCCTTTACTCCACACCCTCTCCAGCATTTGTTGTTTGTAGATTTTCTGATGATACCCATTCTAACTGGTGTGAGGTGATACCTCATTGTAGTTTTGATTTGTATTTCTCTAATAATTAGTGATGTTGAGCAGCTTTTCATGTGCCTCTTGGCCATCTGTATGTCTTCTTTGGAGAAATGTCTATTTAGGTCTTCTGCCCATTTTTGGATTGGGTTGTTGTTTTTCTAATATTGAGCTGCATAAGCTGTTTATATATTTTGGAGATTAATCCTTTGTCCGTTGATTAGTTTGCAAATATTTTCTCTCATTCTGAGGGTTGTCTTTTGGTCTTGTTTATGGTTTCCTTTGCTGTGCAAAAGCTTTGAAGTTTCATTAGGTCCCATTTGTTTATTTTTGTTTTTATTTCCATTACTCTAGGAGGTGGATCAAAAAAGATCTTGCTGAGATTTATGTCATAGAGTGTTCTGCCTATGTTTTTCTCTAAGAGTTTTATAGTGCCAGGTCTTACATTTAGGTCTCTAATCCATTTTGAGTTTATTTTTGTGTATGGTGTTAGGGAGTGTTCTGATTTCATTCTTTTACATGTAGGTGTCCAGTTTTCCCAGCACCACTTATTGAAGAGACTGTCTTTTCTCCATTGTATATCTTTGCCTCCTTTGTCATAGATTAGTTGACCATAGGTGCGTGGGTTTATCTCTGGGCTTTCAATCTTGTTCCATTGATCTATGTTTCTGTTTTTGTGCCAGTATCATATTGTCTTGATTACTGTAGCTTTGTAGTATAGTCTGAGTCAGGGAGTCTGTTTCCTCCGGCTCCGTTTTTTTCCCTCAAGACTCCTTTGGCTATTCGGGGTCTTTTGTGTCTCCATACAAATTTTAAGATGATTTGTTCTAGTTCCGTAAAAAATGCCATTGGTAATTTGATAGGGATTGCATTGAATCTGTAGATTGCTTTGGGTAGTATACTCATTTTCACAATGTTGATTCTTCCAATCCAAGAACATGGTATATCTCTCCATCTGTTGGTATCAGCTTTAATTTCTTTCATCAGTGTCTTATAGTTTTCTGCATACAGGTCTTTTGTCTCCTTAGGTAGGTTTATTCCTAGGTATTTTATTCTTTTTGTTGCAATGGTAAATGGGAGTGTTTCCTTAATTTCTCTTTCAGATTTTTTATCATTAGTGTATAGGAATGCAAGAGATTTCTTTGTATTAATTTTGTATCCTGTGACTTTACGAAATTCATTGATTAGCTCTAGTAGTTCTCTGGTGGCACCTTTAGGATTCTTTATGTATAGTATCATGTCATCTGCAAACAGTGACACTTTTACTTCTTCTTTTCCAAGTTGTATTCCTTTTATTTCTTTTTCTTCTCTGATGGTCATGGTTAGGACTTCCAAAACTATGTCGAATAATAGTGGTGAGAGTGGACATCCTTGTCTTGTTCTTGATCTTAGAGGAAATGCTTTCAGTTTGAGAATGATGTTTGCTGTGGGTTTGTCATATATGGCTTTTATTATGTTGAGGTAGGTTCCCTCTATGCCCACTTTCTGGAGAGTTTTTATCATAAACGGGTGTTGAATTTTGTCAGAAGCTTTTTCTGCATCTATTGAGATGATCATATGGTTTTTATTCTTCAATTTGTTAATATGGTGTGTCACATTGATTGATTTGCGTATATTGAAGAATCCTTGCATCCCTGGGGTAAATCCCACTTTATCATGGTCTATGATACTTTTTTTTTAAAGGAATTCCTTTATTTTTATTATTTATTTATTTATTTATTTATTTATTTATTTATTTATTTATTTATTTATTTATAGCTGTGTTGGGTCTTCGTTTCTGTGCAAGGGCTTTCTCTAGTTGCGGCAAGCGGGGGCCACTCTTCATCGCGGTGTGCGGGTCTCTCATTATCGCGGCCTCTGTTGTTGTGGAGCACAGGATCCAGATGCGCAGGCTCAGTAGTTGTGGCTCCCGGGCCTAGTTGCTCCGCAGCATGTGGGATCTTCCCAGACCAGGGCTCGAACCCGCATCCCCTGCATTGGCAAGCAGACTCTCAACCACTGCGCCACCAGGGAAGCCCTATGATCCTTTAAATGTGTTGTTGGATTCTGTTTGCTAGTATCTGGTTGAGGATTTTTGCATCTATATTCATCAGTGATATTGGTCTATAATTTTCTTTTTTTGTAGTATCTTTGTCTAGTTTTGGTATCAGGGTGATGGTGGCCTCATAGAATGAGTTTGGGAGTGTTCATTCCTCCTCAATTTTTTGGAAGAGTTTGAGAAGGATGGGTGTTAGCTCTTCTCTAAATGTTTGACAGAATTCACCTGTGAAGCCATCTGGTCCTGGACTTCTGTTTGTTGGAAGATTTTTAATCACGGTTTCAATTTCATTACTTATGATTGGTCTGTTCATATTTTCTATTTCTTCCTGGTTCAATCTTGGAAGGTTATACCTTTCTAAGAATTTGTCCATTTCTTCCAGGTTGTCCATTTTATTGGCATAGATTTGCTTGTGTTAGTCTCTTACGATGCTTTGTATTTCTGCAGTGTCTGTTGTAACTTCTCCTTTTTCATTTCTACTTTTATTGATTTGAGTCTTCTCCCTCTTTTTCTTGATGAGTCTGGCTAATGGTTTATCAATTTTGTTTATCTTCTCAAAGAACAAGCTTTTAGTTTTATTGATTTCTGCTATTGTTTTCTTTGTTTCTATTTTATTTATTTCTGCTCTCATCTTTATGATTTCTTTCCTCTGCTAACTTTGGATTTTGTTTGTTCTTCTTGCTCTAGCTTCTTTAGGTGTAAGGTTAGATAGTTTATTTGAGATGTTCCTTGTTTCTTGAGGTAGGCTTGTATAGCTATAAACTTTCCTCTTAGAACTGCTTTTGCTGCATCCCATAGGTTTTGGATCATCGTGTTTTCATTGTCATTTGTCTCTAGGTATTTTTTGATTTCCTCTTTGATTTCTTCAGTGATCTCTTGGTTATTCAGTAACGTATTGTTTAGCCTCCAAGTGTTTGTATTTTTTACGTTTTTTTCCCTGTAATTAATTTCTAATCTCATAGTGTTGTGGTCAGAAAAGATGCTTGATATGATTTCAATTTTCTTAAATTTACTGAGGCTTGATTTGTGACCCAAGATGTGATCTATCCTGGAGAATGTTCCATGCGCACTTGAGAAGAAAGTGTAATCTGCTGTTTTTGGATGGAATGTCCTATAAATATCAATTAAATCTGTCTGGTCTATTGTGTCATTGAAAGCTTCTGTTTCTTTATTTATTTTCATTTTGGATGATCTGTCCATTGGTGTAAGTGAGGTGTTAAAGTCCCCCACTATTGTGTTACTGCCAATTTCCTCTTTTATAGCTGTTAGCAGTTGCCTTGGGTATTGAGGTGCTCCTATGTTGGGTACATATATATTTATAATTGTTATATCTTCTCCTTGGATTGATCCCTTGATCATTATGTAACTTCCTTCCTTGTCTCTTGTAACAGTTTTTATTTTAAAGTCTGTTTTATCTGATAGGAGTATTGTTATTCCAGCTTTCTTTTGATTTCCATGTGCATGGAATATCTTTTTCCACCCCCTCACTTTCAGTCTGTATGTGTCCCTAGGTCTGAAGTGGGTCTCTTGTAGACAGCATATAGATGGGTCTTGTTTTTGTATCTATTCAGCAAGCCTGTGTCTTTTGGTTGGAGCATTTAATCCATTCACGTTTAAGGTAATTATCGATATGTATGTTCCTATAACCATTTTCTTAATTGTTTTGGGTTTGTTTTTGTAGGTCCTTTTCTTCTCTTGTGTTTCCCACTTAGAGAAGTTCCTTTAGCATTTGTTGTAGAGCTGGTTTGGTGGTGCTGAATTCTCTTAGCTTTGGCTTGTCTGTAAAGCTTTTGATTTCTCCATTGAATCTGAATGAGATCCTTGCCAGGTAGAGTAATCTTAGTTGTAGGCTCTTCCCTTTCATCACTTTAAGTATATCATGCCACTCCCTTCTGGCTTGTAGAGTTTCTGCTGAGAAATCAGTTGTTAACCTTATGAGAGTTCCCTTGTATGTTATTTTTCGTTTTTCCTTTGCTGCTTTCAATAATTTTTCTTTGTCTTTAATTTTTGCCAATTTGATTACTAAGTGTCTCGGCCTGTTTCTCCTTGGGTTTATCCTGTATGGGACTCTCTGTGGTTCCTGGAATTGGGTGGCTATTTCTTTTCCCATATTAAGGAAGTTTTCGACTATAATCTCTTCAAATATTTTCTCAGGTCCTTTCTCTCGTCTTCTCCTTCTGGGACCCCTATAATGCGAATGTTGTTGCGTTTCATGTTGTTGCAGAGGTCTCTTAGGCTGTCTTCATTTCTTTTCATTCTTTTTTCTTTATTCTGTTCTGCAGCAGTGAATTCCACCATTCTGTCTTCCAGGTCACTTATCCGTTCTTCTGCCTCAGTTATTCTGCTATTGATTCCTTCTAGTGTAGTTTTCATTTCAGTTATTGTCTTGTTCATCTCTGTTTGTTTGTTCTTTAATTCTTCTAGGTCTTTGTTAAACATTTCTTGCATCTTCTTGATCTGTGCTTCCATTCTTTTTCCGAGGTCCTGGATTATCTTCATTATCATTATTCTGAATTCTTTTTCTGGAAGGTTGCCTATCTCCACTTCATTTAGTTGTTTTTCTGGGGTTTTATCTTGTTCTTTCATCTGGTACATAGCCCTCTGCCTTTTCATCTTGTCTATCTTTCTGTGAATGTGGTTTTTGTTCCACAGCTGCAGGATTGTAGTTCTTCTTGCTTCTGCTGTCTGCCTTCTGGTAGATGAGGCTATCTAAGAGGCTTCTGCAAATTTCCTGATGGGAGGGACTGGAGGTGGATAGAGCTGGGTGTTGATCTGGTGGGCAGAGCTCAGTAAAACTTTAATCCACTTGACTGCTGATAGGTGGGGCTGGGCTCCCTCCCTGTTGGTTGTTTGGCGTGAGGCAACCCAACACTGGAGCCTACCTGGGCTCTTTGGTGGGGCTAATGGCGGACTGTGGGAGGACTCACGTCAAGGAGTACTTCCCAGAACTTCTGCTGCCAGTGTCCCTGTCCTCACGGTGAGCCACAGTGACCCCCCGCCTCTGCAGGAGACCCTCCAACACTAGCAGGTAGGTCTGATTCAGTCTCCTATGGGGACACTGCTCCTTCCCCTGGGTCCTGATGTGTACACTACTTTGTGTGTGCCCTCCAAGAGTGGAGTCTCTGTTTCCCGCAGTCCTGTCAAGAGTCCTGCAATCAAATCCCGCTAACCTTCAAAGTCTGATTCTCTAGGAATTCCTCCTCCCGTTGCCAGACCCCAAGGCTGGGAAGCCTGACATGGGGCTCAGAACCTTCACTCCAGTGGGTGGACTTCTGTGGTATAAGTGTTCTCCAGTTTGTGACTCACCCACCCAGCAGTTATGGGATTTGATTTTATTGTGATTGCGCCCCTTGTACTGTCTCACTGTAGCTTCTCCTTTGTCTTTGGATGTGGGGTATCTTTTTTGGTGAGTTCCAGTGTCTTCCTGTCGATGATAGTTCAGCAGTTAGTTGTGCTTCTGGTCTTCTCACAAGAGGGAGTGAAAGCACGTCCTTTTACTCCACCATCTTGGTCAAACTCTCACATATATCTTATGGCCTTGGAGACCAAGGTGATCATAACTCTTTCTTGCTATGCAGAACCTACAGTAGCATATCATTACCAGCATGGACTTTGAAAGTCATTCCTCCTTCCTCCATCTTTAAATGACAGGGGGTTAAATGTTTCTCATATTGCCCTATTCTGTCCTCCTCTTTCTAGTTTATGGACTCTTGTGATTACACTGGGTCTACCGGGATAATTCAGTTTTGTTTTTTTTTTAATACATCTTTACTGGAGTATAATTGCTTCACAATGCTGTGTTAGTTTCTCTTGTACAACAAGGTGAATCTGCAATATGCATACATGCATCCCCATATCCCCTCCCTCTTGAGCCTCCCTCCCACTCTCCCTATCCCACCCCTCTAGGTCGGTGCAAAGCACCGAGCTGACTGCTCTGTGCTATGCTGCTCCTTCCCACTAACTATCTATTTTACATTGGGTAGTGTATATATGTCCATGCCACTCTCTCACTTCGCCACAGCTTCCCCTCCCTTTCCCCCCGTGTCCTCAAGTCCATTCTCTATGTCTGCATCTTTATTCCTGCCCTGCCACTAGGTTCATCAGTACCATTTTTTTTTAGATTCCATATATATGCATTAGCATATGTTATTTGTTTTTCTCTTTCTTACTTTACTCTGTATCACAGACTCTAGGTCCATCCACCTCACTACAAATAACTCAATTTCGATTTTTTTATGGCTGAGTAGTATTCCATTGTATATATGTGTCACATCTTCTTTATCCATTCATCTGTCGATGGACACTTAGGTTGCTTCCACGTCCTGGCTATTGTAAATAGTGCTGCGATGAACATTGTGGTACATGTCTCTTTTTGAATTGTGGTTTTCTCAGGGTATATGCCCAGTAGTGGGATTGCTGGGTCATATGGTAGTTCTATTTTTAGTTTTTTAAGGAACCTCCATACTGTTCTCCATAGTGGTTATATCAACTTACACTCTGACCAACAGTGCAAGAGGGTTCCCTTTTCACCACACCCTCTCCAGCATTTATTATTTCTAGATTTTTTGATAATGGCCATTCTGACCGGTGTGAGCTGATACCTCATTGTAGTGTTGATTTGCATTTCTCTAATAATTAGTGATGTTGAGCATCTTTTCAGGTGCCTCTTGGCCATCTGTATGTCTTCTTTGGTGAAATGTCTATTTAGGTCTTCCACCCATTTTTAAATTGGGTTGTTTGTTTTTTTGATATTGAGCTCCATGAGCTGTTTGTATATTTTGGAGATTAATCCTTTGTCCGTTATTTCATTTGCAAACATTTTCTTCCATTCGGAGGGTTGTCTTTTCATCTTGTTTATGGTTTCCTTTGCTGTGCAAAAGCTGTTATGTTTAATTAAGTCCCATTTGTTTATTTTTGGTTTTATTTTCATTACTCTAGGAGGACGGTCAAAAAAGATCTTGCAGTGGTTCATGTCAAAGAGTTTTTTTCCCATGTTTTCCTCTGAGAGTTTCATAGTGTCTGGTCTTACATTTAGGTCTTTAATTCATTTGGAGTTTATTTTTGTGTATGGTGTTAGGGAGTGTTCTAATTTCATTCTTTTACATGTAGCTGTCCAGTTTTCCTAACACCATTTATTGAAAAGGCTGTCTTTTCTCCATTGTATGTTCTTGCCTCCTTTGTCATAAATTAGGTGACCATATATGCGTGGATATATCTCTGGGCTTTCTATCCTGTTCCATTGATCCATATTTCTATTTTTGTGCCAGTACCGTACTGTCTTGATTACTGTAGCTTTGTAGTATAGTTTGAAGTCAGGGAGCCTGATTCCTCCAGCTCCATTTTTCTTTCTCAAGATTGCTTTGGCTATTCAGAGTCTTGTGTCTCCATACAAATTGTAAAATTTTTTTGTTCTAATTCTTTGAAGAATGGCATTGGAAGTTTGATAGGGATTGCACTGAATCTGTAGATTACTTTGGGTAGTATAGTCATTTTCACAATATTAATTCTTCCAATCGAAGAACATGATATATTTCTCCATCTGTTTATGTCACCTTTGATTTCTTTCATCAGTGTTTTATAGTTTTCTGAGTACAAGTCTTTCGCCTCCTTAGGTAGGTTTATTCCTAGGTATTTTATTCTTTTTGCTGCAATGGTAAATGGGATTGTTTTCTTAATTTCTCTTTCTGACTTTTCATTGTTAGTGTATAAGAATGCCAGAAATTTCTGTGCGTTAACTTTGTATCCTGCAACCTTACCAAATTCATTGATTAGTTCTAGTAATTTTCTGGTGGCATCTTTAGGATTTTCTATGTATAGTATCATGTCATCTGCAAACAGTGACAGTTTTACTTCTTCTTTTCCAATTTGTATTCCTTCTGTTTCTATTTCTTCTCTGATTGCCATGGCTAAGACTTCCAAAACTATGTTGTATAAGAGCGGCAAGAGTGGACATCCTTGTCTTGTTCCTGATCTTAGTGGAAATGCTTTCACTTTTTCACCACTGAGTATGATGTTTGCTGTGGGTTTGTCATGTACGGCCTTTATTATGTTGAGGTAGCTTCCCTCTATGCCCATTTTCTGGAAAATTTTTATCATAAATCGGTGTGGAATTTTGTCAGAAGCTTTTTCTGCATCTGTTGAGATGATCATATGGTTTTTATTCTTCAGTTTGTTAATATGGTGTATCACATTGATTGATTTGCGTATATTGAAATATCCTCGCATTCCTGGGATAAGTCCTACTTGATCTGGTGTATGATTCTTTTAATATATTGTTGGATCCTGTTTGCTAGTATTTTGTTAATGATTTTTGCATCTATGTTCATCAGTGATATTGGTCAATAATTTTCTTCTTTTGTGATATCTTTTTCTGGTTTTGGTATCAGGGTGATGGTGGCTTTGTAGAACGAATTTTGGGGTGTTCCTCCTTCTGCAATTTTATGGGAGATTTTGAGAAGGATCGGTGTTAGTTCTTCTCTAAATGTTTGATAAAATTGGCCTGTGACACCATCATCCTGGACTTTTGTTTGTTGGAAGAGTTTTAATTACCGTTTCAATTTCATTACTTGTGTTAGGTCTGCTTGTATTTTCTAATTCTTCCTGGTTCAGTCTTGGAAAATTGTACCTTTCCAAGAATCTGTCCATTTCTTCGTGGTTCTCCATTTTACTGGCATATAGTTGTTTATAGTAGTGTCTTATAATCCTTTGTATTTCTGCAGTGTCAGTTGTGATTGCTCCTTTTTCATTTCTAATTTTATTGATTTGCGTCCTCTCCCTTTTTTTCTTGATGAGTCTAACTAAGGGTTTATCAATTTTATTTATCTTTTCAAAGAACTAACTTTTAGTTTTATTGATCTTCGCTATTGTTTTCTTCGTTTCTATTTCATTTATTTCTGCGCTGATCTTTATGATTTCTTTCCTTCTACTGACTTTGGGTTTTCTTTGTTCTTATTTCTCTAGTTGCTTAGGTGTAGTGTTAGATTATTTATTTGAGATTTTTCTTGTTTTTTGAGGTGAGGTTGAATTGCTAAAAACTTCCCTCTTAGAACTGCTTTTGCTGCATCCCATAGGTTTTGGGTCGTCATGTTTTCGTTGTTATTTTTTCTATGTATTTTTTTATTTCTTCTTTGATTTCTTCAGTGATCTCTTGGTTATTTAGTAGTGTATTGTTTAGCCTCCATGTTTCTGTGTTTTTTACAGTTTTTTTCCTGTAATTGATTTCCAATCTCATAGTGCTGTGGTCAGAAAAGATGCTTGATATGATTTCAATTTTTTAAAATTTTCCGAGGCTTGATTTGTGACCCAAGATGTGATCTATCCTGGAGAACATTCTGTGTGCACTTGAGAAGAAAGTGTATTCCGCCACTTTTGGGTGGAATGTTCTATAAATATCAATTAAATCTATCTGGTCTATTGTGTCATTTAAAGCTTCTGTTTCCTTATTTATCTTCTGTTTGAATTATCTGTCCATTGGTGTAAGTGGGGTGTTAAAGTCCCCTACTATTATTGTGTTACTGTTGATTTCCCCTGTCATGGTTGTTAGCATTTGCCTTATGTATTGAGGTGCTTCTATGTTGGGTGCATAAACATTTATAATTGTTATATCTTCTTCTTGGATTGATCCCTTGATCATTATGTAGTGTTCTTCCTTATCTCTTGTAACAGCATTATTTTAAAGTCTATTTCATCTGATATGAATATCACTACTCCAGCTTCCTTTTGATTTCCATTTGCATGGAATATCTTTTTTCCATCTCTTCACTTTCAATCTGTATGTGTCCCTAGGCCTGAAGTGGGTCCCTTGTAGACAGCATATCTATGGGTCTTGTTTTTGTATCCATTCAGCCAGTCTGTGTCTTTTGATTGGGGCATTTAATCCATTTACATTCAAGGTTATTATTGATATGTATGTTCCTATTACCATTTTCTTAATTGTTTTGGGTTTGGTTTAGTGGGTCTTTTCCTTCTCTTGTGTTTCCTGCCTAGAGAAGTTCCTTTAGCATTTGTTGTAAAGCTGGCTTGGTGGTGCTGAATTCTCTTAGCTTTTGCTTGTCTGAAAAGCTTTTGATTTCTCCTTTGAATCTGAATGAGATCCTTGCTGGGTAGAGTAATCTTGGTTGTAGGTTTTTCTCTTTCATCACTTTAAGTATATCCTGCCACTCCCTTCCGGCCTGCAGAGTTTTTGCTGAAAAATTAGCTGATAACCTTATGGGGATTCCTTTGTATGTTATTTCTTGCCTTTCCCTTGCTGCTTTTAATATTTTTTCTTTGAATTAAATTTTTGTTAATTTGATTAATATGTGTCTTGGTGTGTTTTTCCTTGGGTTTACCCTGTATGGGACTCTCTGTGGTTCCTGGACTTGGGTGGCTATTTCCTTTCCATGTTAGGGAAGTTTTCCACTATAATCTCTTCAAATATTCTCTCAGACCCTTTCTTTTTCTCTTCATCTTCTGGAACCCCTATAATTCGAATGTTGGTGTGTTTAGTGTTGTCCCAGAGGTCTCTGAGGTTGTCTTCAATTCTTTTCATTCTTTTTTCTTTATTCTGCTCCTCAGCAGTTATTTCCACCATTCTGTCTTTCAGCTCACTTATTCATTCTTCTGCCTCAGTTATCATGTTATTGATTCCCTCTAGTGTATTTTTCATTTCAGTTATTGTGTTGTTCATCTCTGTTTGTTTGTTCTTCAGTTCTTCTAGATCTTTGTTTAACATTTCTTGTATTTTTTTTTCTTGTATTTTTTGAATGTGTACCTCCATTCTATTTCCGAGATTCTGGATCATCTTTACTATCATTACTCTGAATTCTTTTTCAGGTAGATTGTGCATTTTCTCTTCACTTATTTGGTCTTGTAGGTTTTTACCTTGCTCCTTCATCTGTGACATATTTTTTTGCCGTCTCATTTTTTTTTTTTTCTTTGATGGGTGCGATTGTGTTCCTGACTTACTGGTTGTTTGGCCTGTAGCTTCCAGCACTGGAGTTTGTAGGCTGTTGGGTAGAGCTGGGGTTTGCTTTCGAGATTAGGATCCACAGTTGAACTCACTCCGACAAATATTCCCTGGGTCGTGAGGTTCTCTGTTAGTCCAGTGGTTCAGACTTGGAGCTCCCACTGCAGGAGCTTTGGCCCAACCCCTGATTTGTGAACCAAGATCCTACAAGCCGCATGGGGTGGCAACAAAAAAAAAAAAAAGAAAAGAAAAGAAAAAAAGGAGCAGAACAATAACAAAGAGTAAAAAATAGACTAGAAAATTAACAGATACGTTAGAAAGAATATAAAAATAAAAATATAGATGAAACAACAACCAGAAGGTAAAACAGAACCACAATAGCAAAAAGGAGAAGGAAAGAAAAAAAATGGTGGAAAATGCATTGATTGTGGGGGGCAGGGCTTAGGGAGGGCGGGGTTTAGGCAGTGGGTGTGGCCTATGCTTAGGACCCACAGGGCTGGAAAAGGCCCTGGAGGGGTGGGAGGTAGGGCTTGGGCTCAAGGTAACAGAATGGGCCCAGGCTTGCCTCTGATCTCAGATGGGGGAGGACCCATCCTGGGAGCCCAGCAGGCTTCCCGGCCCGAGTGGTCAGAGCTAATGCCCTCTGTGCCTCCCCTGCTCCTCTGGTCCTAGAGGGCCCCTCCCACATGCCTCTCCTGTTCTCCCCCGGCCTCCCTCCTATGTCCCCAAGACCCATGTGGCTTGGAGGGGTCCTCTGAGGGCATAAGACCTGGCCTGAGAGCCAGGCAGGCTTCCTGGGCTGATTGGGCAAGGGAAATGCTAGCCGTGCTCTCCCCTGATCCTAGCCCTGGAGGGTCCCTCCAGGCGTGAGAACCCCTCTCCCCTCCCAGCCACCCCTAAGGGGCGCCAGTCCTGTCCAGCCTCCATTTCTCCACCCCTCTCAGTCCCCCCACGTTTTAGACGTTTGCTTGGGGGTTCCTCCCGACTCCTTTGGCATTGAGGTCCTCCACCAGCTTCCGGCAGGTGCCCTAGTTGTGGGGAGATGCGAACTCTGCGTCTTCCCATGCCGCCACCTTGACTCCGCCCCTCCAATGTCAAGCATATCTTTTAATAGTAAGAAACTGCCAAACTGTTTTCCCAAATGTATACATCATTTAGCAGTCTCACCAGTATGGAAGTTCCAATTGCTCTGCATGCTTTATAGCACTTGGTATATCCAGGATTATTTTTATTTTTTATTCTCTTTTTCAGATCTATACGGCTGCATAATTTGTGTAGAATATGTAAGTTGTCATAATGCAAGTTTATTATTTTCATTCCTATTTTATTCCTATGTATTTGGAGGGCAATTTTTTTTAGAACATAGCTATGTGTTGCCAAACTTTTAATATTGTCTCTAAGAGTCTTTGAATCCTTTGTATTAATACTTTTCATTAGAAAATGGCAATGTATGAAACTTAATCTCTCTATTTTCTTAGATCAGATTTTATTACTTTTGGCCAAAGTCCTTTCCACGACTTAGAAGGCAAAGATCAGGTAGAACATGATCTTTAAAGAAATTTATGGCATGCACTTCAGTTCAGAGCATAAAAAACAAATAGTATTTCAGAAGTTATTTGTTTAAAATCCCATCAAGCTAATACATCTCATTGTTATTTTAACAGTAGTCAGTGCCAAAAGAGCAACTCAAAGTTCTGCACTCATATCAGTGTCAGAATGTATGTAACTCGCTCTTTATAGGATTGATTTTGAGTCAATGTTGGAATTAATCCAAATGCACAGTACAGAATAAAAGAATGTGGAAGATCTCAAGAGTATTTCTTGAAAGAGCTCATGAGAGTCTCTGCAAAGAGAGGCTTTTTTTGGAAAATAAGTTTGGAAAATAAAATAATACACATAACACTTAAAGATGAATTTTGTGTGTAATAAATATTTTAAAGGTTCTGACAAGTCCAGCAACAAAGAAATTTATTTTAATTTGTTCAATTTGCAGTTTCCCAGTTGTAATTTACTAGAGAATTCCTGTTAATCTAACAGTTGCAAACAGCTCTGAGAATGTGTATGACACGGTGCATGATTTGGGGATTGCTATCTTACTTAGGGTCTCTTTAGGGCTGTTCTCTGGGGGGTGAGGGGGAGGAAGAATGGAAACCTATCTTTGGTAATAGTAATTAACGCCCACTGATTTGAGAGAAAAATCATGATAAAAGACTTGTATATTTCTGAAAATAAGTAAAAAGGCTAGATTAGTGTTCTACACCACATACAAAAGTGTGTTTCTAATAACACCAGCAGATCAGACAAAGTCCTTTACCTAAATATCCATCACAGGAACTGCTATCTGCTGATGAAAGGACCTGTGAACCTTCTTTTATAAAACAGAGTTGAAGCAATTCATCATAGACATAAATCCAGTTCTTATCATTCTCTAGGACATATGGTTAAGAATTTCTCTCTAGTTTCAGTACCAAGAATAATGTGTTTCTCCTGAACAGCATTCACATTATTTAACTTTATGGATGCTATGAATCACCTACCTAATCATGTTTCCCACTTCAGATGGTTTAATATGTAGCTTACTGCCAAATTTATGACATAAATCTAGCAAGTGTGTAGGATCCAACTGGTGGCGTACAAAACTCACCCCTGGATCCACGTTGATTCTACCCACATTTTTCTTGCTTAATTTTTATCACCTATTTCATTCTGCTTTATTAAGCTATATTGAGTGTATTGGTGTAAGATGATTTCATTTCTTCTTGTCACAAGGTAAAGAATTTTTAACGTTAACAGATTATTGAATGAGTGAAAAAAGCAATTCTCCAGTAGTGCCCCATTTTGATAGGCATTCTCAGGAGACACCTGTAAATTTTTATTATCCTCACAAAAGCACAGATTGCAATTAAGAAGAGCCAGCATTGAATGGGATGCTGATGATGCCAATGGAAAAAACTGAAGAGTTTTAGGGCACCAATACATGATCCCAGCAAACTGATATATTTTTCATTTATTTTTAATTTTTATTTCAAGCATCATCTCCCAAAATAAAGAGATCACTACTTTTTGAATCATAGTTGACTTTCACTTCAGACTTTTTCTTGGGAGAAAGGGATTAAATTTATTCAATATTTTGTATAAGGAACTATACTGCTCTATACTTCAAACATGTAACTGGGATGTCTGGATCTTCATTTGGGGGTAGAGCAAATAAGGCTATACAGTAGCATCAGAACAAACAATTCTCAGTAACACATGCTTCTGCATCACTTCCCCATGTCCTCCTTCTCCAGGAAGTTCAGGAATTTTACTTGGGGGTCAGGGTTCCTTGCTGGAAAAGGACAGTCCCACCTTGCTTATGTAACCTAAACGTAAAACTCTGCCCTTGAGTCTGGATGACTCCACAACACTACCAGAACTTGTTTGCCTTATAATTAATCACAGTGCTGTTATTGCCATCACCTGGTCAAGAATTCTTCTGTGCCAACTGAAATCAGAAATTTCTCAAAGATATCTTCGGTTCATTTTTGCTGATGCCTCTGGAACACTACTGCACATCACTGTCACCTGTCCTGTGCAAAGCAATGAATTTGACGCCTACGATCTGCTTGCTGCTTTCTTCACTCATGAAGAAAACTCTGGAGTCATAGGGGTTCTTTAAAGTAAAGGAAGATACCTCACACAAATATATCCAAAGCCACATACCTTCTGTACCTTTCCCACTCCCTCAAGAACTACATCAAAATTTAAAACTTCCACTCTTCAAAAGTCACTGTTAAGAGAATCAAAAGATGACCCCAGACTGGGGAAAAGTGTTTACAAATCCTGTATTTATTATGAGAACTGGACCCAGAATAAACAAATAACTCTATAAACAAAACTCAAAAGCAACCTAAGTTTTACAAAAGTGGGCAAGAGATTTAAAGAGACACTTCACCAAAGATCATTCAAATGGCAAATCAGTACTTAAATAATGCTCAATGTCATTAGTCATTAGAGAAATGCAAATTAAAATCATTAAATACCAATTAAAATGGATTTTACAAGACTGGTGATAATGACCATTTGTGAGGAGGTGGAGGAACTGTGGCCATCGTATACTACTGGTGGGCATGGAAAATGGTACAAATCACTATGGAAGGCTGTTTCACAGATTCTCAAAAAATTAAACATAGACTTACCTTATGACGTACCCATTTAACTCCTAGAAATGTACTGAAAAAAGGAAACCATATATCCATGCAAATAGTTGCACACACGTTAATAGCACATTTGTTGGTATTTATAACAGATAAAACACATTAATCCATAGATTCATCTTACAATATGCAGGATGTTCCCATTTCCACAGTGGCTTTATGGGGAATATTCAGCTATTCTGTCAAATTTCACTGCAGAGCATACATCTGGGGATCTACCTTGATGCTTCCATTTTTCTTTCTTCCCATGTCTAGTTTAACATCAACTCCTGTAAGTTCTACCAGCAAACCAGGGCAGGATCACAACCTACTAGTGGGCTGTGAAATCAATATGGTAGGACGTGAGTAGAATTTAAAAAATAAAACAGAACCAAAAAAAGATAATAAAATTTTTTCAAAATGTCATCATTCCTGACCAGTGATAAAATCAAGCACCATTTCATGAATTTTTTTTTCAGTCACATACACACCACTCAAAGACATTCACATCTCACAGGTTGAAAATTTACATCTAAGTGTAAATTGCAATAAAAAAAAAATTGAAAACCATTGATCCAATTCTGACTCCTTCTTTCCATTTCTCTCCAACAAGCTTGAATTCACTGCTCACGCAGCAACTAGAAAAATCTTTTTAGTACGTCAATCATATCAATCCTTTCTCCCCCTTAACATTTTACATTCCCTCTTTTTGGTGGGGCTAATGGCGGACTCTGGGAGGGCTCATGCCAAGGAGTACTTCCCAGAACTTCTGCTGCCAGTGTCCATGTCCCTGCACTGAGACACAGCCACCCCTTCACCCCTTGCCTCGGCAGGAGACCCTCCAACACTAGCAGGGTCTTGGTGCTCCAGCCAGGTGTCAGGCCTGAGCCTCTGAGGTGGGAGAGCCGACTTCAGGACATGGGTTCACCAGAGACCTCCCGGTCTCCCGTAATATCAATTGGCGAGAGCTCTCCCAGAGATCTGGATCTCAATGCTAAGACCCAGCTCCACTCAATGACCAGCAAGCTCCACTGCTGGATACTCCATGCCAAACAACTAGCAAGACAGGAAAACAAACCCACCCATTAGCAGAGAGGCTGCCTAAAATCATAATAAGTTCACAGACACCCCAAAACACACCACTGGACGTGGTCCTGCCCACCAGAAAGACAAGATCCGGCCTCACCCATCAGAACACAGGCACCTGTCCCCTACACCAAGAAGCTTACACAACCCACTGAAACAAGCTTACCCACCAGGAGCAAACACCAGAAACAATGGGAACTACAAACCCGCAGCCTGTGAAAAGGAGACCACAAACACAGTGAGTTAAGCAAAATGAGAAGACAGAGAAACACACAGCAGATGAAGGAGCAAGGTAAAAACCCACCAGACCAAACGAATGAAGAGGAAATAGGCAGTCTACCTGAAAAAGAATTCAGAGTAACGATAGTAAAGGTGATCCAAAATCTTCGAAATAGAATGGAGAAAATACAGGAGACATTTAACAAGGACCTAGAAGAACTAAAGAGCAAACAAACAATGATGAACAACAAGATAAATGAAATTAAAAATATACTAGAAGGGATCAATAGCAGAATAACTGAGGCAGAAGAAAGGAGAAGTGACCTGGAAGATAAAATAGTGGAAATAACAACCACAGAGCAGAATAAAGAAAAAAGAATGAAAAGAATTGAGGACAGTCTCAGAGACCTCTGGGACAACATTAAACACACCAACATTCGAATTATGGGGTCCAAGAAGAAGAAGAGAAAAAGAAAGGGACTGAGAAAATATTTGAAGAGATTACAGTTGAAAACTTCCATAATATGGGAAACGAAATAGTCAATCAAGTCCAGGAAGCACACAGAGTCTCATACAGGATAAACCCAAGGAGAAACATGCCAAGACACATATTAATCAAACTATCAGAAACTAAATACAAAGAAAAAATATTAAAAGCAGCAAGGGAGAAGAAAAAATAACATATTAGGGGATCCCCATAAGGTTAACAGCTGATCTTTCAGCAGAAACTCTGCAAGCCAGAAGGGTGTGGCAGGACATATTTAAAGTGATGAGAGGGGAAAACCTACAACCAAGATTACTCTACCCAGCAAGTATCTCATTCAGATTCAATGGAGAAATTAAAACCTTTACAGGCAAACAAAAGCTAAGAGAATTCAGCACCACCAAACCAGCTTTACAACAAATGCTAAAGGAAATTCTCTAAGTGGGAAACACAAGAGAACAAAAGGACCTACAAAAACAAACCCAAAACAATTAAGAAAATGGTAATAGGAACATACATATCGATAATTACCTTTAAATGTAAATGGATTAAATGCTCCAACCAAAAGACAGACTGGCTGAATGGATACAAAAACAAGACCCATCTATATGCTGCCTACAAGAAACCCACTTCAGACCTAGGGACATGTACAGACTGAAAGTGAGGGGATGGGAAAATATTCCATGCAAATGGAAATCAAAAGAAAGCTGGAGTAGCAATTCTCATATCAGACAGAATAGACTTTAAAATAAAGATTACTATAAGAGACAAAGAAGGACACTACATAATGATCAAGGGATCAATCCAAGAAGAAGATATAACAATTGTAAATATTTAGGCACTCAACATAGGAGCACCTCAATACCTAAGGCAACTGCTAACAGCTATAAAAGGGGAAATCGACAGTAACACATAAGACTAGGGGACTTTAACACCCTACTTTCACCAATGGACAGATCATCCAAAATGAAAATAAATAAGGAAACACAAGCTTTAAATGATACATTAAACAAGATGGACTTAATTGATATTTATAGGACATTCCATTCAAAACCAACAGAATACACTTTCTTCTCAAGGGCTCATGGAACATTCTCCAGGCTAGATCATATCTTGGGGCACAAATCAAGCCTTGGTAAATTTAAGAAAATTGAAATCGTATCAAGTATCTTTTCCGACCACAATGCTATAAGACTAGATATCATTTACAGAAAAAAAACTGTAAAAAATACAAACACATGGAGGCTAAACAATACACTACTAAATAACCAAGGGCTCACTGAAGAAATCAAAGAGTAAATCAAAAAATACCTAGAAACAAATGACAATGAAAACACGACGACCCAAAACCTATGGGATGCAGCAAAATCAGTTCTAAGAGGGAAGTTTATAGCAATACAATCCTACCTCAAGAAACAAGAAACATCTCATATAAACAACCTAACCTTACACCTAAAGCAATTAGAGAAAGAAGAAGAAAAAAACACAAAGCTAGTAGAAGGAAAGAAATAATAAAGATCAGATCAGAAATAAATGAAATAGAAATGAAGGAAACAGTACCAAAGATCAATAAAACTAAAAGCTGGTTCTTTGAGAAGATAAACAAAATTGATAAACCATTAGCCAGACTCAACAAGAAAAAAAGGGAGAGAACTCAAATCAACAGAATTTGAAATGAAATGCAGAAATACAATGGATCATGAGAGATTACTACAAGCAGCTATATGTCAGTAAAATGGACAACCTGGAAGAAATGGACAAATTCTTAGAAAAGCACAACCTTCTGAGACTGAACCAGGAAGAAATAGAAAATATAAACAGACCAATCACAAGCACTGAAATTGAAACTGTGATTAAAAATCTTCCAAGAAACAAAAGCCCAGGACCAGATGGCTTCACAGGCAAATACTATCAAACATTTAGAGAAGAGCTAACACCTATCCTTCTCAAACTCTTCCAAAATGTAACAGAGGGAGGAACACTCCCAAACTCATTCTACGAGGCCACCATCACCCTGATACCAAAACCAGAAAAAGATGTCACAAAGAAAGAAAACTACAGGCCAATATCACTGATGAACATAGATGCAAAAATCCTCAACAAAACACTAGCAAAGAGAATCCAACAGCACATGAAAAGCATCATACACCATGATCAAGTGGGGTTTATCCCAGGAATGCAAGGAGTTTTCAATATACACAAACCAATCAATGTGATAAACCATATTAACAAATTGAAGAAGAAAAGCCACATGATCATCTCAATAGATGCAGAAAAAGCTTTCGAAAAATTTCAACACCCATTTATGATAAAAACTCTCCAGAAAGTGGGCATAGAGGGAACTTACCTCAACATGATAAAGGCCATATATGACAAACCCACAGCCAACATTGTTCTCAATGGTGAAAAACTGAAACCATTTCCACTAAGATCAGGAACAAGACAAGGTTGCCCACTCTCACCACTATTATTCCACATAGTTGTGGAAGTTTTAGTCACAGCAATCAGAGAAGAAAAAGAAATAAAAGGAATACAAATTGGAAGAGAAGAAGTAAAGCTGTCACTGTTTGCAGATGACATGATACTGTACATACAGAATTCTAAAGAGGTTACCAGAAAACTACTAGAGCTAATCAGTGAATTTGGTAAAGTAGCAGGGTACAAAATTAATGCATAGAAATCTCTTGCATTCCTATACACTAATGATGAACAATCTGAGAGAGACATTAAGGAAACACTCCCATTTACCATTGCAACAAAAAGAATAAAATACCTAGGAATAAACCTACCTAAGGAGACAAAAGACCTGTATGCAGAAAACTATACGACACTGATGAAAGAAATTAAAGATGATACTAACAGATGGAGAGATATACCATGTTCCTGGATTGGAAGAATCAACATTGTGAAAATGACTATACTAACCAAAGCAATCTACAGATCCAATACAATCCCTATCAAAGTACCAATGGAATTTTTCACAGAACTAAAACAAAAAGTTTCACAATTTGTATGGAAACACAAAAGACCCCGAATAGCCAAAATAATCTTGACAAAGAAAAACGGAGCTGGAGGAATCAGGCTCCTGGACTTCAAACTACACTACAAAGTTACAGTAATCAAGACAGTATGGTACTGGCACAAAAACAGAAATATAGATCAATGGTACAGGATAGAAAGCCCAGAGATAAACCCACGCACATATGGTCACCTTATCCTTGCTAAAGGAGGCAAGAATATACAATGGAGAAAAGACAGCCTCTTCAATAAGTGGTGCTGGGAAAACTGGACAGCTACATGTAAAAGAATGAAATTAGAACACTCCCTAACACCATACACAAAAATAAACTCAAAATGGATTAAAGACCTAAATGTAAGGCCAGATACTCTAAAACTCTTAGAGGAAAACATAGGCAGATCACTCTATGATATAAATCACAGCAAGATCCTTTTTGACCCACCTCCTAGAGAAATGGAAATTAAAACAAAAATAAACACATGGGACCTAATGAAACTTAAAAGCTTTTGCACAGCAAAGGAACCATAAAAAAGATGCAAAGACAACTCTCAGAATGGGAGAAAATATTTGCAAAACGAAGCAACTGACAAAGGATTAATCTCCAAAATATACAAGCATCTCACGCAGCTCAATATCAAAAAAACAAACAACCCAATTCAAAAATGGGCAGAAGATCTAAAGAGACATTTCTCCAAGGAAGATATACAGATTGCCAACAAACATATGAAAAGATGACAATACCATTGATCATCAGAGAAATGCAAATTAAAACTACAATGAGGTATCACCTCACACCTGTCAGAATGGCCATCATCAAAAAGTCTACAAACCATAAATGCTGGAGAGGGTGTGGAGAAAAGCGAACCCTCTTGCATTGTTGGTGGGAATGTAAACTGAATCAGCCACTATGGAGAACAGTATGGAGGTTCCTTAAAAAACTAAAAATAGAACTACCATATGACTCAGCAATCCCACCACTGGGCATAGACCCTGAGAAAACCATAATTCAAAAATAGTCATGTACCACTATGTTCATTGCAGCTCTATTTACAATAGCCAGGACGTGGAAGCAACCTAAGTGTCCATCAACAGATGAATGGATAAAGAAGATGTGACACATATATACAATGGAATATTACTTAGCCATAAAAAGAAACGAAATTGAGTTATTTGTACTGAGGTGGATGGATCTAGAGTCAGTCATACAGAGTGAAGTAAGTCAGATAGAGAAAAACAAATACCATATGCTAACACATATATATGGAATCTAAAAAAAAAAAAAAAAAGGTTCTGAAGAACCTAGGGGCAGGACAGGAATAAAGACACAGACATAGAGAATGCACTTGAGGACACGTCAAGGGGGCGGGGTAAGCTGGGACGAAGTGAGAGAGTGGCATGGACATATATACACTACCAAATGTAAAATAGATAGCTAGTGGGCAGCAGCTGCATAGCACAGGGAGATCAGCTCGGTGCTTTGTGACCACCTAGAGGGGTGGGATAGGCAGGGTGGGAGGGAGCCACAAGAGGGAGGAGATATGGGGATATATGTATATGTATAGCTGATTCACTTTGTTATACAGCAGAAACTAACACACCATTATAACCCAATTATACTCCAATAAAGGTGTTAAAAAAGTTTTTTTTACATTCCCTTTCATTGCTTTTGGAACAAAATGAGAACACCTTCCCATGCCCACGTTACCTGGATTTGAGTATGGAACATGAACTGACCCCAGCTTGTCCCAGCAACAACCTCCCTCAGTGCCCCACTCCCTCACTTCACTCCTTGTGATTTTCCGTCAGTATCTCAAATACACCTCAGCCCCCTTGAGGCTTATTTTTGCCTCTGCCTTGAATACTTTCCCCAGCCTCTTAAAATCCTTGGATCCTTCTCATTCCTTTTTTTTTTTTAATTGATTTGTTTTATTTATTTATTTTTGGCTGCATTGGATCTTTGTTCCGGTGCGCGGGCTTCTCATTGCGGTGGCTTCTCTTGTTGCAGAGCACGGGCTGTAGGCACGCAGGCTTCAGGAGTTGTGGCTCGTAGGCTCCAGAGCGCAGGCTCGGCAGTTGTGGCGCACATGCCCAGCTGCTCCGTGTCATGTGGGATCCTCCTGGACCAGGGCTCGAACACGTGTCCCCTGCACTGGCAGGCAGATTCTCAAACACTGCACCACCAGGGAGCCCGATCCTTCTCATTCTTCATGAATAGTGTAAATAGGCCAATCTTCAACTGGTCTTCTTTGAATACACACTGACTCCTGTATATCCCTACTCGGATACTACAGACTTACTTAAAACTTAACATGTCAATATTGAGCTCATCATTGTTTATCCCTGATCCTCTCCTCACATCACTATCATCAAGGCTGTGTATCTTTCCTATGTCCTACCCCTGTGAATACTGCCACTTTTTAAGTATAGATATTTCTCCAGTGTAGATACGTCCTGAGTATTCCCACTCTCACATCCATTCTATCTCCAAGTGTCAATTCTACTTCTCCTGACACTAGCCAGGTAGATGTTGTCAACCAAAGAGCTTAGTATGTCAGCTTTTCATGCATGACAGAAACAAGAGACAGAGAGACAGGGAGACAGAGTGAGAGACAGAGAATGTTTGAAGCACACAATTTCTCAGGATTTTCCAACTTCATTGGTATTATTATTATACTATGACCTAATATGCAAATATCCATGCTATCTCTAGGACTGTACAATGCCCTACTGTGTGATCCATGGATTGGGTAGCGGGTTTAGAGACTAGGTCATGCCTGCTTTAGGGCAGAGGCCTCTAAGCCCAACAGCAAAAGGAGCAATCTGGCAAGTTCCAGCTCCATGCTAGCTCCAACCTGCATTAGAGCCTCCTACAACTCGGCGGCAATGATGGGCTTTTCCTTTTTTAAAACCATTAATACATGATTTGTACTAGTCTTTATCTTGCTTTTATCTTTAACTTTTTCAATATTCTTTTAAGGTAAATGTTTGGCAGCTCTGTTTAAACTATCAGCCAATTTAAATATTTTTTTGTTAAATTTATTTGTAATATTCCTTGAAAAAATTACAAATTTTTCTTAGAAGTTCTCTAAGAAAGCAAATTTGCCCCGTTCATGTACTTAATACTTTACCTATGAAACACTGAATATTCCTGAGTCTTCAAACATGTAGTGTCTCTTTGATAACTCAACATATCTTGAGGTAAATTAATAATCATTTGTACGACTTCTGTACAGACGGTAAGGCTGCCCACTTCTATTAAAATTTTAAATGACAATCCAATTAATGATACAATATTAATTCCTGCTGCACACATATCATTCGGCACTCCTATGCTAATTGATATCAAAGGAAAAACATTGAGATGTCTTACAGATGAAGAACCTCATCTTCATCTTAAAGAAAGCAATACAGAGTCCAATGCTGAGTTTGTTGCCAACTAATTTTTAACAGTTTCCTTTATTCATTCAGGAACTTTCTTCAGTTATAAGCACTTTTTAAATTAAATTTTTATTATTTGTATTTAAGTTATTTTTATTATATGTTAAATATTTAATGACATTTAATTTTTGTTATGTTATTTTTTTAAATTGCCATCTATAGAAAGTATTCTTTAGCATGCATTCAAGTTTGTAATACGAAGTTTCTTCCTTAAATAGTTGTATTACTTTTTTTAAGACTTTTTTTTGATGTGGACCATTTTTAAAGTCTTTATTGCATTTGTTACAATACCGCTTCTGTTTTATGTTTTTGAGTTTTTTTGTTTTTGTTTTTTTTTTGGCCGCAAGGCATGTGGGATATTAGTTCCCCGACTAGGGATTGAACCCGCACGCCCCGCATTAGAAGGTGAAGTCTTAACCCCTGGACTGTCAGGGAGGTCCCAGTTGTATTATTTTTTAAATGCAATTAACTTTAAGACACTTAATAAATGATTGGCCTGGCAGAATTTTCAAATTTGATACTCACATGACTAAAGTTTAACTAATATTGTATTATCTTATTTAATCCTTGTCTCCCAAGGTGTATATTTTTATCCCATTTTACAAATGAGGAAGCTGGGGGTCAGAAGGCATACTTAAATTATTCAAGGTCATATTTATAACTTAAAACGCGATCAAAGTCGAAGAGAACTCTGATGAAGGTAAATACAACATTTTTTTGACCATCACTATGAATTAAAGGTGGCAAAGATAAAGAACCTAACTTTGAGGAGCTTGCAGTTTTGTTACTGACAACCATGTGAGCCCACCCTTGGGATATAATGTGCTCAGTGCCTTAGCAGAAAGGACTGTAAAGGGGGCAACAAGAAGGAGGTAGAATATAGTCATATTGACCCTCCTGGGAGGTGAAAACTGAAAACAGTGAAGTCTGATTCAAACAGCCATATTTTAAAAAACAATATAAATTAAAAAGTAAAAATAAAAAAAACCCTAGAATTTTCCCACCTACTAACTTCAGAATGCTTCACATTAAATCCATTTAGATATGTAAATATCTAGAAGACATAATGATATCCATCCAACTTGAGTGGGATCAGAAATTTAGCCCACTTGGAAAGCAGGCAATGTTCTCACTTCTCTAGGTTATTTCTAACCCATCCACATTTCAAAGCAGAGAATCCCCACATGCTTCCTGCTTGAGTTTCTGAACCCTGGACCTCAACTAAACACAACTCACAAAGTGCAAATTGGAGAGAAGCTAGACAGAACAACGTGAAATAAGCAGCCACTTATTACATTTGAAATCCTATTCAGAGCTGAGCCAATGCAATTTATTTCTGTCATTTAACATTATCTTGTAATATTAAATAAGCTAACAAAAGAGAGACCATCCTTGAAAAAGTGACTCTTATACTGTTTTTCCAACTATTTGCAGACTATATCAAAATTGGCAGTGGTCTATTTTTAGAGATTTATATGACATTTATTATTAGTCTGGCTACCAAGTGTAGCACAGACTCAGTACAGAGAATGCCAAACCAAAAGCTGCATTTTGGCCAGCACCTATAGGTTAGGGGTGTGTGTATTATGCTTAAAAATTTATATATATGGCACTGACATATCTAACAGAAAATGGAATATGCTTGGATTAGGCCATCATGACTGAGCCAGGTTGTTTGGTGGAGCTTCAAACGCGATGCTAAATCAAGGCCTGGTTGAATCTCACTCCCTAACATGCTACATGATAAAACTCAGGCAGCCAGATTCCTGGAGGCTGTAAGAATGTGAAACATAATAGCTACTATCACTGGTATCAATTTCCTGCAAGTTTTTTTTAGAGGAAAATTGGGCCCTGAAAATCAATAGCATGTTACTCACAAAGCTGTAGCGTCCTCTAGGAAAGGAGCTGTAAAGAATCAGCTTGTTAATCGGGGATGAAATGGACATTGCCATTATTATTCTGGAAGATTGTTCAAGGGTCAGACATAAAGTCCTTTCCTTGAAGTCAAATAAAACCAGACTAATTTAGAAAACAAAACTCATAATGCTGAGCTGTCACACAGAGTTGACAGGCTGTTTCCTAGTGCCACACTAGAGCATGATGTGAATTCCCAGGCTTTGGGCTCCGCCAGATGTACATTTCAAACCATTTAGTGATTCTAACACAACTCTGAAAAAGTTGCTTAAAGTTTCTATGCTTTGCTTCCTCTGTTTCTCAACTAAAATAATTTTATTTAAATGATATTTATTTCTTCAACAACTCTTTATTGAGGCTCTTCCATTTGCCTGGCCCTCTACAAGCAGGGCATGCAGGATGACTGCAATAGTCTTGTTATCATACCTAGGATTATTATAAAGATTAAATCAAATGATGCGTGAGGCAAAAAGTAGTCACTCAAAAAACATTCATTTCCTTCCTTCCCTTTCTTCAAAAGGGCACTTACTACCAGACTGTAATTCTGTTTTACAATAGAATAGGTGGAGAAAAGTGAAGTTGTATCAGATGAAATTATTTAAAGGATATCACAGTATTCCCTGGACCCACAAGAATATCATGGCGGCTATACATTTACTTAATAGTTATTGAGCACCTACCATACGCTAGACCTTGTACTAAACATTAGAATATAAAGAATAAACAAAGCCTATAAACTCAAGGGGATCAAGCTTTACAGACTCAAGGTATCATTATCATGAGAGCAATGCATATGAGTTAAACCACAACTCATATAAAATAGTTGTTTATTTATATAAAACATATAAAATAGTTGTTTACTTATGTTATTAATTATATAATTTTATAATTATTTAATATATTTTGCAGTATATAATATATAAATATATTTAAATTATAATATAACAGAAGCAGATCAGCAATCTACTCAAAATTGATTCAGGAAAAAAGTTCTTTGTACTTACTATAATCCAACGTTTTGGTGATTGGAATATTTCTTTTAAATAAAGAAGCAAACAAACAAATTAAAAAAACAAAAATATAAAATATAAATATTTTTTACAGTTAATAATATATAAACAATACATATTACTTAATATTATACATTGTTATTAACATAATTATTTATTCAATACCTGCTTTTATTTAAAAAACACTACAGAAGATGTCGAAAAGCATCTTCCTCCTTACATCAGTTCTATTCCCTAGAAACAGAATTCTATTGTTTATACTTTAAACTCTGTCAGAAGCTATTTCTATGATTCTCCTATTCCAATGTGGATTCATCGGTTTCCTCTATTAACCACTGATCACTTTGTCCTGGAAACTGAAGATTTCGCTCACTCAAGACATCACACTCCTCCACATCTTCTCCTTTAAATGTCACTATTTGTACGATTATTTATACAGTTATTACAACTGTAACTTTAAAAACTTTATTTAAATCTGAGTTCCGTGTTCAATCAACGTTCAGTGGTATCTCTTGCTTCCTATTTTTTAGCAGCCTTGCTCTTTCCTGCACCTTTCCTGCCAGTTGCCACTTCCACACCCCATCCTTGGTGAGCTCTTCTTTCACAAAGTCAATGATAATACATGAATTTGTTTTGCAAGTCTAAGCAGGTCTTACGTGATTTGTCCACTTTAAGGTTGAAAATAAATAAACAAGATCTGAATTACATGACTATATAAATATTGGTCACTACTGGCCAAAGAATAGGCAAGGATTATATTTCTTTTTCGTATGTTCTAATGTCAGGAACCCTGGACTATGCAAGGAAAATTGAACAGCACTCATGTTTAAGACACTCTCTGAACTGTTTAAAATTTTGCCACATTTTAGTTTGCTTTATATTTGGAACATAATTTACTTGTTTAGTTTTTTTCCCAGGTGTTTTTAATTGCTATTTTTCCCCTACTATTTGCCTTTACAATGCCTCAAATTGTTTTTCTATCTTGCAATTATGTCATCATTTCCAATGGTTCTCAAAGTGTGGTCTGCAAAACCCCAGGGTTCCCCAAGACTCCTTCGTGGGCTGAAAGGTCAAAACTATTTTTATAATGGCACTAAGACATTATATGCCTTTTTCACTGTGTACAAAAGCCATGGTGGGTAAAACTGCTGACAACAAACTGTACTAGGAATCAGTGTACTCTTCATCACTGCACAGTGGCAGTGCAAAGCAAAAAGGAAAAAACAGTTACATTTAAACGTGTCCTTGCTGAAGCAGTTAAAATTGTTAATTTCATTAAAACCTCAACCCTTGAGTGCATGTCTTTGTAATATTCTGTGTGACAAGATGGGAGTGCTCATCAAGCCCTGCTATTGCACATTGAAGTATAATGTAAATCTCAAGAAAAAAGCACTTTTATGATTGAGTTGTGAGCTTAACTCTCCACTTTTTTCATAGAAACCATTTTGACATAATGACAAACCATGGTTATTCTGACTTTAGTACTTAGAGACATTTTCAAGAAACTGAAGTAAGTCAGTCTGCCAATTTGACAAGAATTCTAGCTTCTGAATGAAAAAATATCATCTTGGAAAATTTGTAGAGGCCACCATTAGCTTAACAGCATAATTTGGTGACAGATATTTTCCAAATTACCAAGGCATGTTCTTCCAAAATCATGCGAGGATAAAAGATTCATTCAAAGTGCAACCTGGACAAAAGTATTTTTAAACAGCTTTATTGAGGTATAATTGACATACAACCAGCTATACACATTTAAAGTCCATTATTCATATATGTATGTACACATCCATGAAACTATCACCATAATTAAGATAATGAACATATTTGTCACATCCAAAATTTCCTCACAGCCTTTATAATATGTACAGACAGTCCCCAAGTTAATGAGGATTTAACTCACGATTTTTCAGCTTTACGATGATGTGAAAAAGATATGCATTCAGTAGAAACTATACTTCAAATTTTGGATTTTGGTCTTTTCCCATGCTTGCGATATTGAAACTGAGTACCCCTAAAACTGAGTTCCTCTGCTGAGTTTATGATTAACTCTCAACCCAAAACTTTACTCCCTTTTTTTTCCTGAACCTGTTCCCCTCAAGATTGAGTAGTATCAAAGAAAAGGGGGCATTGAAACCATGTACAAGCCCCTGTGTCCCTATCCTTGGGAGTAAAAGGCTTTTACTTTAGTCTCCCGGGCCTCTCTTGAGTCTCAAAAGGCTGACTCAAGAGTTAATGATTAAGAAATGTGAAGATGTAGAAACAAAGAATAGCTGTTGCACTGCGAAACTGGTAACAATTTCAACTATAAATCCACCACACAGCAGAATCACTGAATTCACAGTTCCCTGAAAGCTATAGGTAAAGGCCTGACACACATTCCTAAGTTGTTTTTACAGGAAGCAGACTGAAAACTGCTGACTGCAAGAACATAGACCCTAGACTGGTTGAAACCAGAAGGCTGATGATGCTTGAAACTTCACCTTGATGCCAACCAATCCGAGAACTGAGCATGAGCTTATCATGCCCCATGTGGCCCCTTCCCTCACACTGCCTTTAAAACCCCTTCCCTGAAAGCCATCAGGGAGTTTGGGTCTTCTGAGCATGAGCTGCCTGTTAACCTTGCCTGGCGCCCTGCAATAAACGCTGTACTTTCCTCTACCACAACCTGGTGTCAGTAAATTGGATTTACTGTGTGTGGACGAGCAGACCCAAGTTTGGTTCAGTAGCAATATGTGGTATGATACTCCCAATGAACCACTTGATCACAAGAGTAAACAACCTATACACTTTCAACCATTCTGTATCCAGGCAACAATTTGTTTTTCTCTTTCGATATAGTATTCAATAAATTACATGAGATATTCTATACTTTATTATAAAATAGGCTTTGTGTTAAATGATTTTGTCTCACTGTAGGTTAATGTAAATGTTCTGAGCATGTTGAAGGCAGCCTAGCCTAAGCTATGATGTTCTGTAGGTTAGGTGTATTAAATGCATTTCAACTTATAACATTTTCAACTTACGATGGGTTTATCAGGATGTAACCCCACCGTAAATGAAGGAAGATCAGTATATCCTTCTACTTCTGTCCCCATAAACCACCCCCTAATTCTATCCCCAGGCCCAGCCAATCACAGAACTACTTTCTGTCACTACAAATTAGTTTACATTTTTAAAATGTTCCTTGAATGGAATAATATTGTAGGTACTATATTTCTTTTCTGCTGGCTTCTTTCACCCAGCATTTGTGAGTCATGCAACTTCTGTATATCAATAGTTTATTCATTTTTACTGTTGAATAGTGTCCATTACATGGACTTACCATAATTTGTTTATTCATTCATCTGTTAATGAACATTAAGTTCTTTCCAGTTTTTTACTGTAACTAATAAGACTGCTGTGAACATTCACATACACATCTTTGTATGACCAAATGCTTTAATTTCTCTTGGGGAAATACCTAGAAGTGGAATGGCTGGATCATAGGGTAAGTGTATGTTTAACCTTTTAAGAACTGCCAAACTGCTGTCCAAAGTTGTCATAAAATTTTACAATTCTACCAAGAGTGAGAGTATTAGAGTTCCAGTTCCTATCCTTTGCAATACTCAGCATAGTCAATCCTTTTAACCGTAGCTTTTCAAATAGGTGATGAATATTAATGTTGAGTATCTTTTCATGTGCTTATTTGCCAGCTCTATAACTCCTTTGGTGAACTGTCTGTCCAAATCTTTCACCCATCTTTTCATTGAGTTGTGTTTTTCATTGTCGCTTTTGTTTTGCTTTTTATTGGGTTTTGAGCATTCTTTATATATTTTGATATAAGTCCTTTATTAGTTATGATTTGAATTTATTTTCTATCAGCCTTAGGCTTGTCTCCATTCTCTTAACACTGTCTCTGGACAGTGTTTTGATGAAGTCCAACTTAAGTTTTTATTTTATGTATTGTGTTTTTGTTTTATACCTAAAAAATCTTTGTCTAACCCATGAAAACATGGGTTTTCTCCTGTATTGTACAAGAAATATAGAATACAGGAGAAAAATGTTTTCTCCTGTATTCTACAAGATTTATAGTTTTAGGTTTTATATTAGGTATATGAAATGTTTTCAGTTAATTTTTGTATATGGTGCAAGGTATGGACCAGCATTCATAACTTTTTTTTTTTGCATTTGGATAGCCAATTGTCCCAGCAACATGTATTGAAAAGACCATATTCTCTCCACTGAACTGTTCTGTTTCTTTGTTGAAAACCAGTTGTCCATTATGTGCAGACCTATTTCCGGACCCTGTATTCTGTTCCATTAATGTACTTATCTATCTTTACATCAGTACATTTTCTTGATTATTGGAGCTTTGTAATAAGTATTGAAATCACTTATTAGTAGTATTAGTTCTCAAACTTTGTTCTTCCTATTCAAACCTATTTTGACTATTCTAGGTCATTTGAATTTCAATATGAATTTTAGAATTTGTAGTCAATTTCTAACAAAAAATTGATAGGATTTTAATTGGCATTACATGGACTCTATAGATCAATTTGGATAGAATTACCATCTTAACCATCTTGAGTCTTCTGATCAATGAATTTGAAACATCTTTCCACTTACTTAGGAGTTCTTTTTCTCTCACTGTGTATTATAGCTTTCTGTATATAGTTGTTGACCAAATTTTGTCATATTTATCCCTATCTCATAATTTTTGATGCTATTGTAAATGGTATTCATCCTTTACTTTCAATTTCTAATTGTTCCTTACTAGTATACGGAAGTACAATTAATCTTATATTTTACATATTACAAATTGCTAAACTCACTAATTAGTTCTAGTAGGTATCTTGTAGATACAGATATTCTATATACATATTAAAATGTCATCTGAGAATATGATAAGCTTTGATATGTTATTTTTTGTTTTTATTTAGTTTTCCATATTTTTAATTCCCTTTATGATTTACTCTTTTATATATGGTTATTGCTGTGTGTTATATATGTTGCAAATATTTCAATGTTTCTAGAGATCTTTCTGATATTGATTTCTAATTTAGTTTCATTTTGTGTTTAAAGGATGTATTTTTTAAGTCTTGAAACTTTTCACATTTATTGAGCCTTGTTTTATGGACCAGAAGATGGTTTATCTTAATGTTTCTTATGCACTGGGGAAAAAAATGTATAGTTTGCTGTTGTCTGAAGTGTTATATAAATATCAAATACACCAAGTTGTTAGTGTTTAAGTTTTTATGTCCTTACAGATTTCTACTTGTTCAATTTATTTTTGAGAGGGTGGTATTAAAATTGACTATAATTTTGGATTTCTTTATTTTCCTTCTAGATTTATAAGCTTTTTCCTCATGTATTTTAGAGCTCTGTTATTAGGTGGTAAATATTTAGGATTGCTATATCATCTTAATCAGTAGGCTTCTTATCATTATGAAATACACTTTTTTTTGAAATACACTTCTTTAGCAGTATTTATATTTTTTCTCTGAAATCTAGTTTGTCTAATAATAATACTGCCCTTTCAGCTTTCTTTTGGTTAGTGCTAGCATTGGACATCTCTTTTTTTTTTTGTTACTTTTAATCTATTTGGATCTTTATATTTAAGAGTATTTTCTGTAGTCATTATATAGTTTGGTCTTGCTTTTATATTCATTCTGACAAATGCTTCCTGACAATTGAGGTACATAGAATGTTTACATTTAATGTAATTACTGATATGGTTATTTAAGTCTGTCATCTTCCCATATGTTTATTTATGTTGTTCTATTTATTCTTTGAGTTAGTTTTCTTCTTTTTCTCCCAGTTCTGTTTTGCTGGAGAATTCTTACTGTAAACACAGTCTCAAAAGGAAATAAAAATTTTTGACATAATTATGGTTCTAGCGATTATTAGAAGAGGTTGCTAGTACCATCCTTGTGAAGACATTTAATCACCCCATGTCATTATGAAGGGTGCCAGTTAATTCATTCTAAATTTTTTGCAATCCTTATTAAATTAGCAGAGTACAGATATCGATCTGAAAAAATTTGAAATGAACTCATTTCTAATTTCCAAAAAAAATCTAAAGGGCATGCTTTTAATAAACTCCTGCTGCAAACAAGTATTACATAACAGGTTTCTTGTTGATATAAAAATATAAATATCCCGAGAAATGTTGGATGAACCAAGATCCAACAGAGCATGACTTTTACAGAACTTACTTATTTTTAAGAATCACCACAAAATGCAAACCTATTTCAAAGCAAGTTAGAGGAAGCTGAAAGAAATACTGCCATTATGAGCTCTGAAAATGGAGATACTTGGATGACTTCTGTCTTCATAGCTTATGAGTTCTTAAAATAGGAAAGCCTGTTCTGTAGATTTCACCGAGGCAAATTTGGCATAGACACTGGCCCGCCTGGAAAAACTCCATTGTGCTAATGTATAAAGCAGAGTTAAGGGCCTGTCTCCTTGGCATAGTATGGCCACATAGAAAAGGATGCATATGGCTCGAGTTTAAATAGTTTTTTCCTCAAAGAATTTCCTTGCTGCTTTGAGTACTAGAATTTTTCTCCTTAACTTTGCAAATATTTATACAGCATATGCCTGATAACTCTTTTTTTTTTTAAGGTATAGGCCCTAGAAAGTTAAGAAGGCAAAATGCAATATGCTTAGAAAAATAATTAATAAAAATGCTAGTGTTTTCTTCATTGCTGGTATCCTACAGCCCAGTCCAGGTTCTTACAAAAGGTAAGATCTCAGTAAGCATTTTTGAATCAATAAATGTCAAAACATGCCACCTCTCCTTCAGAAGAGAAAAGTCTTCTGTGGTATTTTCTCTTATGGACTTTTTCTGACTGCAAGGTTACTATTCATTGTAGGAAACACTGCACCTCAGGGTATAAATTATGGCCATTATCTGGGCTGGGGATAGGAAACTCTCCTCACCCAACAAGAACTTGCAATGATGTTGTGGAAACAGGACATAAAAAGATGAGTTACAGTAAAATGTAATAGTAAAATCAATAAGAGCTACAGAAACTGAAAAGAGTGAGAACAGAGAAGGTGGGAGATGAGTAGGATGTTGATATTTGGGTGAGAGTGAGAAGGGAATAAAATATACTAATTGGGAATGTATGCCTGGAGGCAAATTCTGTGAACAAATTAATAGTTTTTTGTTTGTTTGTTTTGGTTTTGTTTTGCTTTTTTTGTGTGTGTGTTTTTTGTTTTTTGTTTTTTTCGCTAGGGCTGGTGTATTCCTGTAGTGAGAGTGAAATCTGAAGAGGTATCCAGGAGTCAAACTATGGAAGACGATGAATGCCAGTCTATGACAATTGAACCCTGCGTTTCCAAAGCAAAGTTAGTGTGTGAAAATGGTGTTAACAGAAAATCAAACCTGCAGAATTTGATAAAAAGAATTGGAAGACCTAGCAGGTAGAGTAGAGGGATAATTAGCAGGCTTCAGAAATGGCTTCAGATATGATGTGGTCAGAACCTGGTAGTGATGACGGGAATCAGATAAAAGATATGGATAAAAGAGCCATTAAAATGGAAGCCTGGTTCTGGGGAAAGAGGGTATTTGAAATAATTATTCCAACTATTCAAGGCTGAGTTCTTATAAGCATGAGGGCACATTTCATGGGAATGAGAAGATGGGCATTTTGGAAAATGATGATAAATTCAGTCTTAGATATGTTGAGTTTTGAGGTGAAAGGTCAAATAAGACATTTATAGCAAATTTTTGAATATCCAAGTTAGAAATTTAAATATGGCAATGATAAACATTCAACTGCATAGAACTAGGAAATAAATTCACAAAAGTAGGATAGATAGAGAGGAAAAAGAAATGTGAGATAAGTGCAGAACCACATTTAAGTGGGTGGGGGGGTGTAGAAGAGACCATGAGGAATAAGTCAGTTAGATGATTGAAAAATTAGACACTTCAGTATAATGTAAAGCAAATAATGACACCCAAATTTTTCCATTGTATTTACAGTTACAGAATGCCAAAGGAAAATCAAACTTGATGTAAGCCATTAAATTAGTGATTAGTAGGACATCAATAAATACATACCAGAGAAAGTTGCAAAATGTTAGCTTGCAAACTAGGGCCTAATTAAATGCATAAATAATTCAAAACAACTGAAAATAAAATTCTTTGAATATGGATTATTGCTAATGCAAATATTATACCTGGCTTTATTTTATTAATTTTCTAGTTTTTAATCCACTGATATCCATAATTTATATTAAAATTCATTTTGTGTTGTAGAGTTCTATGCGTTCTTTAAAATGTGTAATGTCATAGATCTATTACTATTACAGAATCATACAGATTAGTATTTTGTACACCTAAAAATCCATTTCTTGTTCTTCACCTATTCACCTCTCCCCTTCTGCCCTCCTTTTGACAACCACTGTTCATTTTACTGTCTCTATTGTTTTGTCTTTTTCAGAATGTCAAACAGTTGGAATCATACATTATATAGCCTTTTCAGATCAACTTCTTTAACTTGCCAATATGAATTTAAAGTCCTTTCATTTCTTTTTGTGGCTTGATAGCTCATTTATTCTTATCACTGAATAATATTTCATCGTATGGATGTACCACAGTTGGTTTATCCATTTACCTATTGAAGTATACCTTTTTTACCTCTTAAGTTTTGGCAACTATGAATAAAGTTGCTGTAAACATTTATGTGCAGGTTTTTATGTAGACATAAGTTTTCAACTCAGTTGGGTACATACTGAGGAGTTTGAGTGTTTGGATCATATGGTAACATTATATTTAGATTCATAAGAAATTACCAAAATGTCTTTCAAAATGGTTATACTTTTGCATTCTGACCAGCAATAAATGACAGTTCCTGTTGCTCTGCACTCTTGCCAACATTTGGTGTTACTATTTTTCTAATCTTGGTCTAAATAGGTGTGTAGTAGTATCTCATTGTTTTAATTTTGAATTTCCTAATGATTTATGATGTTGCACATCTTTTCATATGCTTATTTGTCATCTGTATATCTTGTTGGTTAAGGGTCTTTTCATATATTTTCTCCATTTTTTATTCAGTTGTTTGCTTTCTTACTGTTAAATTTTACGATTTCTTTGTATGTTTTGCATAAAAGTCTTTATCAGATATGTGTTTTGCAAATATTTTCTACCAGGCTTTGGCTTATATTTCCTTTGTCTTAGTGTCTTTCACAGAGCAAAAGTTTTTAATTTCAAAAAGACCAACCTATTTCATGGAGTACATTTTTGGTGTTCCATTTAGTAAGTCATTGCCAAACCCAACATCAGACATTCTCTTAGCTTATCTTCTAAAAATTTTATACTTTTGCATTTCATATTTAGGCCAATGATTTATTTTGAGTTAATGTTTGTGAAAGGCATAGGTCTATGTCTAGATTCATTTTTTAAAATTGTATATGGATGTCCAGTTGTTCCAGCACCATTTGTTGAAAAGACTATTCTTTCTCCATTGAATTGCCTTTGCCCTGTGTCAAAGATCAATTGACTGTATTTGTGTGGGTCTATTTCTGGGCTGTCTGTTGTGATCAATTGATCTAGTTTTCTATTCTTTAACCAATACCACACATCTTGATTATGACAGCTTTATATTGTCTTGAAGTTGGTTAGTGTCAATTCTCTGACTTTGTTTTTCTTCTCCTGTACTATGTTGGTTATTCTAGGTATTTCGATTTTTCATTTAAACTTCAGAATCAATATAACTTGCTGGGATTTTGATTGAGATTGTGTTAAATAGATTGCATTGGCAAGAATTGGCATCTTAGCATTATTGAATAATCATTTCTCCAAACCTGATATACATATGTCCAACAAGCACATGAAAAGATGCTCAAGATTAGTCAGTAGTGAAATGCAAATTAAAACCACAGTGAGATACCACTTCACACCCATTAGAATGGCTACTATTATAAAAAAAACACACACACACAAAGAATTACCATATGACCCAACAATTTCACTTTTAGGTATATACACCAAGTGACTGAAAACAGGTACTTAACAAATACTTGGATATGTGTGCTTACAGCAGCACTATCTGAAATAGCCAAAAGGTGGGAACAGTTCAAGTGTCCATTAACAGATAAACAGATAAGCAAAATGTGATGTAAACATACAATAGAATATTATTCAGCCATAAAAATCAATGATATGCTGACCTAAATAGACATTTCTCCAAAGAAGACGTACGGATGGCCAAGAGGCACCTGAAAAGATGCTCAAAATCGCTAATTATTAGAGAAATGCAAATCAAAACTGCAATGAGGTATCACCTCACACCGGTCAGAATGACCATCATCATAAAGTCTACACATAATAAATGCTATAGAGGGTATGGAAAGAAGGGAACTCTCCTACACTGTTGGTGGGAATGTAAATTGGTGCAGCCACTATGGAGAACAGTATGGAGGTTTCTTTAAAAACTAACAATAGAGCTACCATATGATCCAGCAATCCCACTCATGGGCATATATCTGGAGAAAACTGTAATTGGAAAAGACATATGCACCCCAATGTTCATTGCAGCACCATTTACAATAGCTAAGATGTGGAAGCAACTAAAACACCCATTGACAGATGAACAGATAAAGAAGATGTGGTCTATATATACAATGGAATATTACTCAGCCATAAAAAAGAATGAAATAATGCCATTGGCAGCAACATGGATGGACCTAGAGATTATCATACTAAGAGAAGCAAGCCAGACACAGAAAGACAAATATCATATGATATCATTAATATGTGGAATCTAAAATTAAAAAAAGACACAAATGAACTTATTTCCAAAAGAGAGGGGGACTCACAGACACAGAAAACAACTTTATGGTTACCAAAGGGGAAAGGGGGTGTGTGAGGTATAAATTAGGAACCTGGGATTAACATATATACAGTACAAGTACTATGTACAAAATAGATAACCAGCAAGGACCTACTGTATAGAAGAGGGAACTATACTCAATATTATATAATAACCTATAAGGGAAAAGAATCTGTAAAAGAATATGTACCGTACACCTGAAACTTGTAAACCTGTAAATCAACTATACTTCAATTAAAAAAATTTTTTAAATGAATGATGTGCTAATACATAGTACAACATAGATGATTCTTGAAAACATTATATTAAATGAAAGAAGCCAGACACAAAAGGTCACATATTGAATGATTTCATTCATATTAAATATCCAGAATAGGTAAAGCCTTAGAGGCAGAAAACTGATGGAGGGTGAGGGGGTTAATGGGAAGTAATTGCTTAATGGTTATAGAGTTTTACTTTTACGTTGATAAAATGTTTTGGAAGTAGACAGAAACAGTGGTTGCACAACATTGTGAATGTACTTAATGCCACTGGATTGATCTCCTGTGAAAGGGTTAATTTTATGTTATGTGAACTTCACCTCAAAAAAAAATTTTTTTTAAGCATCTCTATTTGAAGGCATTAGAGAGTGATCCAGGCACGACTTGATAAGCCCTGGTCCTGAGGAGAAAGGAAGCGAATTTTAGTGATTCTGACATTTAGTACTTTCTCTGCATTAAACCATTTGCTGATTCTAAGCATCAGCTCAGGGGCTAAATAACTGAGATGAAAGAAGTAAATGATAAAATCAGAAGCTCAGCAAAACTTTCAATAATTTGATGGGACTAAGATTGGGTGTAAAGTGTGGGACAAAAATTACAGTTCTGTTTCCAATAATGAAGAGAGGCTCAAACAAACTAGAATAAGGAAGAATTAGAAATAGACCAGCCTCAAGTAGACAAACACAGCTAAAAAAAACCTCATTCCTAATTGAATTATGTGTTCCTACACAAAAGAATGCCAGAAGCAAACTTGAATCCTTCTGGAGGAATGTAAAATCATCCAGGTCTCTAATAATAATGAGTGTCTTGGTCAAGGTAATGAGAGCAAAGATGGAGTGTAAGGGATGGACGTAAAATGAAGTTAATTGAACTATCGACCATCAATCTGAGTTTGAGGGCAGGGAAGGAGTCAAAAGGAAGAGACTCAGAATTAAAATTTGAGCATCTAGGAGGATGGTAGTGGTATCACTTGAGTAGGACATAACACAGGAGGAGTGGGTTTAAGAAATGAAAGCGCTAATAAGCTTGGATGGGGATTTACTATACTTTGGAGTATCTGTGGATTTGTTCCAGGTGGAGATGTGTCCTGTTACAGGAAAAGTGTCTAGAAAAACAATATTTTTTATACGTTTGGACCTGACTCTTTGCATTTGCCATCACTGGGCAGCCTGAATATACATGATGTGAATGCCACCTGTTAAAGTTCATCTGAAATAGCTATGTGGTTAAAGTCGTAAAAGTACAGATTGTCATGTTGGTAATGAACTCTCTTAAGTGCATAAAAGAAAATGAATTTATAAAAGTGAAATGGAAGTATTACTTTACATATAGAAGTAGAATTCCTAAGCTCATAGTCAATTAAAAAAATTTTTATCTCAGCGTAGTTTTTCCATTCAACTGTGAACTTGATGCTACTGAAATATCAGTATATGCTGGAAACATATTCTCCTCAATTTGCAACTTTACAGAAGACATTCCTGTCTCAATCCCAGGTTATATAGAAAGCTTTAATAATATTTGAAAACTGTATATAACTAAAAAATGAGTTACATGTTCAATTGTTTGCAAGCCTTTATCTAATTTATATTACATATCTTAACACATGATATTCTATGTTAATTTCTTTCTCTCTCAGCATATTTACCTAAAAATCCCTTTCCAAGGAATTTTACTTCTTTCCATTGAGAACAGTGGTTTTTAAATCAGCTCTGGGCTTTATAAGGAAACAAACAATTGATGAAAATTGATTAATCCATTTAGAAACAGATTATATAAAGTAAAATATGCACTTATTGTATTCGATATAAACATATACCTTATAAACATATTTTTTTCTTTATTATAATAAAGAGAGAGTGGCAGAGATCTAAAAAGAATGTCTATATTGGATACACATGAAGAATGAATAAGAAGGGGGTTTACAAAGCATTTCATGAAAGGAAAAGTATACACCTTTGTTTTGGTAGAAAGATCAAATGGTTGATTTGGGCAATTTTAAAAAACTGAACTGTATCCATTTTCAGAAAAGTGGTGAAAGTGTCTAAGAGCCAATCTATAACAACTGATCCAGAATCTTAGATTTCAGCTCATACTCATGTCCTCCTCACAGAGAGTTCCCTATTGCAGTGCTCATTTAAAGCTAATCCAAGACATTAAAAGTCCCTGATTATCGAAAGTAGTCCCTGCCAACTACTTGCTATAATGTCATAGGCAGAGATACTCCTGAATCATCCCCTCAGATGGAAGACTGGATAAATCCACTGGCATTTGGAAAGGACTGAACCTGTAAAAGCAGGACCCTGGAGTATTGTATCTGACCTAGACCTCTAGAAAAATATTTAAAAAACAAAACTTTTATTTATCATTGAGCAAAGACAGATAATATAAATTAATGGCAAAATTCAATTATAAGCCAAGCAACACACACAACAAGCCACTGAACTCTTCAGACAGACAATCACATAATAAGGTCTAAGTAATAGAATAGTCCTATGCCATCATAAAAGTAATCACTCATTAATCAATGTTGGTAAAATCTAACATTGCCTATCCTACATAGTTTTGTTACATTGCATATTTTATGGTTATGTTAGCTAAAAATGTATTATAGGTTTTGGCTAGTGAGTCACTCACTATAAATATACATGGTAGATTAATTTTTCAATTAAAATTTAGATTACATGAGAGGAATTCAGAATCATTATGAAATATCATTTAATTTTCTATTTAACCAAAGTGACAGTAGAAGATGTTAAAGGCAAAAACAGAAGGTTGTATAGTTGTTAATATTGAAAAGACTGGGTTTTCTTAAGTAATCAAAGACCTGATAAAGACAATGTGAAGCACAGTAAATTATTTTAAGACGGAAAATCTTTGCTGTTCAGGCAGATTACTTAAATGTAAAGCAAAATCTCTGTTTACAATTTCTTATAAGACCAACATCTAAACAAACTTCGTCCTTTCAACAGAAAGAAAATCAAATTCTAATTTTGCACCAGCATACTTTTAATATTAAACCTCATTTTTAAAAAAATTAAATAAATCCCTTTGAATCTTAGCAAGGTTGAGCACATATAAAATCTCTTTCCCAGGATTCCTTTTCCACAAACCTTCTAAACTTTCTTACTTCCATTCAGTTTTTGTCCTGTGTTTTTTTCCTTTTACTCATTCTGGAACAACCAGTTGCTTTACTTTCCTTACCTACTTTTTATACACAGTTGTTTCTTTTCACCCTCTAAGTAGTTTTAATTACAGATGTTTATTAGAATTCTTAACCCTTAGAATCCTTAATTCCTAGTGAAAACTAAGAAGTAAGCAATTGTGGACTGTCTGTTATGCTAGCATTCTGTATATTGGCAAATTTATACATACATTTCTGATTTCTAGAAGTATTGCTGTATTCCTCCTCATAGTAAATTTTCCAGTGTGCCACAGACATGTTTACTAGTAGACCCAAATATCTCTAGCTCCTTGGTAAAAGAAAGCCAAAAATGAATAAACCTGTGTTCAGTAATTAATTTTTCAGTATTTTATCTTATTCCAAAACAATCTAGATATTCAATGAATATTCATCATTTAATTTTCTCAGCATAACTGTAAGGATTCAAGTTACCTAAAAGATTTTGGAGATTATTTTTAAGTAGACATACCGTAAAGCATAATTATTGTTGAAAAGCTCATTTATAAACTTTTATCTTACTTATTTCTATTTAACTTTTTTGTTCTTAACAATATATTTAGATTACTTGTGAAAATTTCATGAGACATTGAACAGCTAATCATCACCTTAAGTTCTCTTACTGACAAATTCTGTAACAGAGATAACGTGAGCTTATTTGACTTTTAGTAACCCTAGGTAGAATAAAAGTTACATGCCTGCGTTATATTTACTATTAATAGCTCTAAAGATATGCCTGTTTTAATTAAACCAACAAGCTTAAACTAGCTTTTATTTACTGAAGACTATCCTAGATCACTTGAACTTGAAAAATGTTTGGGTTAGTTTCTATATTTTTGAGAGTATGCTTGATTTATATAAATGCTTAGTTTTCTTTAAGCCAGTTAAATTGAGGTCTTTACAAATTAATTTTGGAAATTCCATTGGAGGTAGAAAGAAAATCACTCATCTATATAACGTACATACATAGATATACATAAACATATAGAGAGATGTAAACAGAGATCTGACAGCTCTGGGTTCATAGAGGAGACTGGGTAGAACATTTACTTCTCAAAAGTACAAAGAAAAGATATCAGTTTCTCTAGGACGAGTTTTTTTTTCCTAAGTCCAGATCTTTTGCGATATCAGCAAGCCTTTTAAGATGAATAGAGGAGGTTTGGGACTGGTCAAAAGGATAGGTGGCCTTTGAATTATTTCTAGAGCTGCATTTCTGTTCTTGTAAAGACTGGATTTGTAAAACGAGTACAGTTGTTTTTCCACTCCTCAAAGAATTGGGTTGCAACCAGAATGATATCAAGAGGCTGACCCAGCCATCCAACTACATTATCTTTAATTTGCTTCTTTATATCAGGGAGAAGATTTTCAACTAAGGTGGAAATAAAAAATTCCTATGTTCTACATTTGGAACATATCTTTGGAATGCTGAGGTAAATCCTTCCACAAAAGCCTCAGAATTTTAGCTTAGGGAAGAAAGCCTAAAAAAAAAAATGTTCCTATCAGGCTTTGAATATCAGCTTTCAATTTCACCAACATCTCACCACAGAGATTTTTTTAGAAAATCGTATCAGGTTTCAGCTGCGACAAACAGTCAATATTCCTGGAAGTACTGAACAATCCCATGGATGTAAGAAGCATCCCCAAAGAAAGTAAAGAAGATACTACCCTCCTAAGATCCAGAGCCACGCCCAAGGAAAACCAAAAGAAAGAAAGACAATTTCCCTGAGAGCCGGCAACAATTGGTGGGACCCTAGCCATACATGGAGTGAAACCCACATTTCTGTTAAGCCATATTTTCGGGGCCCCCAACCTGACGGTTAAGCTGCCTGGACACACAAGAACCTGTGTGCCCCAGTCAGGCAGAAAGCCAAGTTCTTAGGACACAGAACAAGAAGCCAAACAAGAAGGCAATAGCTGTCCCTGGAGAGGATGGATCAACAACCAATGAGTACCTGAAAGCAAATTTACAAGTCACAATTCAGAGATCTAACTCTTACACATGTTTTTTCCTGCCAATGTGAAAGAAAGGGGCAATACGAAATTTTACCTTCCTCTCTTACCCAGGGAACAAAAATAGACATCTGGGAGAGCTTTGATAAAAATTCTTACCCTTTGCCGGCTTCTGTCAGTTTTCCCAGCATCCGTTCTACAGGCTCTAGAGCAAGTGGAGTGTCCCAGCAAATCTCTCCCTGGTCACCAGAAACTGTGGAGGAGGAAAGATAATTTCTCTCTATCCTTTACGGTGAACGTTTGGCTGAGACCCCTTTTTCTTTAGAGCACCTGGTAAATGGATAAGCTAAGCTAGGTTAAAAGTTCTCCACTGTTGCCACGGTAATTCAAGATGATCTTTGGTAAAGTTAACCCACTCGTGCAGCTTTAAAGCAAAATTTTACCCACCTGAAACCTCACACCGGACCCAGGCAGACCCAGCCCTACCCCAGACCCAGAAATGCTCAAAGTCTGAAAGCTCATGATGCAAAAGCTACAGTGCTACAATCGGAGAGGGACTTACTCCCCACCTCCAAAGGCAGCAAGAAAACAGTGAACTGAAGGGGCTCGACAGGTACCTTCACCTGCTGGCTCATTGCTCCTGGGGCCGCTGGGGGTCTCTTCAGTTCCCTCTTCCAACTCCAGGACCGTTAAAAGATAAACTGAGGCATATTAAATTTAAGCGTTTATTTGAGCAAAAATCAATCCCAGTCTGAGCTCTGAGGACATGTACGAAATGGAAAACCTTTATAGGCAGAAGGGAGCAGGAACAAGAAAGTTATACTGACAAAGAAGTGGGTTGGTTATTACAAAGTTACTTTCCTTTAGGGGATGGCAAAGATCTGTTACATAATCGACAGATTACCTAACTAATGCTGATCAGGTGATCCCTGAATGACTGAAAATTCCATTTCTGGGAGAGCCAAAACGTTAATTAAGTCTTGGTTTGATGACATGGGGTTTAGCATAAGCAACTCAATTTTGGGCCTGTTGTCTTGTTTTTTAACACATCTTAATGAACTAAATCCTGCTGTAATACAGAGATTTATCATGTAAAGGTAATTAGTTTCATTAATTAGACTGAGGTGGCTCTAATGCCCTGGCAGCCAATGTCAGCAAACCAAAATCTAAGCCTATAAATAAATGCCTCAAGGACATGAAATTAAAATGCTAAGGACAGCCAATTACAAACAGCCAACTAGGATTTAAGCTATAGCCAATCAATAATTTTCTTACTTTGTTTCCAAACTTGCTCTACATAAGTCTCTCCTCAAGCTCCTGTCAGTACAGGGCTCCCAACCACTTCTGGTTTGCTGCTGCCCAACTTGAATCACTTTTTGCTCAAACTCTTAAAAGTTTTAATATACCTCAGTTTATGTTTTAACAGCTCCAAGTGACTTTTTATCATTTGTCTGGATTCTCCTTTGATACTTGAGCTTCCAGTTCTGTTCAAAACCCAGTGTCTGGCAGTAACAACTTTCCAAGTCTTATTTGATCATTCGAATCCATTGCAAGATGAGAAACTGTGACAGAGAAGAATAAATCTGACTCCGTATTGGATCTGTTCCTTTAGCTCTAACCCTTGTGCTCTGTTGCCTGTGCTTGGTCACCCTGGCTCTGCATCTTTCTAAGAGAGTGCTGCCTATAGCCTGAAATTTGCAAGATAGCCCATTCTCCAGGCTCTGACCTTTATAAAAAGTTGCAGAACAGAAAATAGCAATTGTCTTGTTGGAGGTTTACAGGAACATTGTGAGCAGACCTACATGGACAGCTGCCAGAACAAAGGATTCCTGCACCAAGAAATTTGTTAACAACCAGCCACGGTGCTCCTGCACTGCCTTTTTGTATAAAAGAAGCCTGAATTCTGACTCGGGTAGATGGTTCTTTGGGACATTAATCCATCATCTTCTTGGTCTGCTGACTTTCTGAATAAAGTAGCTATTCCTTGCCCCACCAACTAGTCTATTTAGTGGCCTGTCCTGTGGCGAGCAGCACGAGCTTAGACTCGGTAACAAAACAAGATAACAGAGCTAACTGGAATTGGATATAAGAATAAGCTTCCTGCTTTAAGTCTCTCGGCTTTAACAGACCCACTAGTTTCATGGTAAAGGAGGGGCCTTTAAACTTCCTGTTTGTAGCTCTGTTTGCCTTGGCTACAGTGGCTGAAATTTTAGCTGAGATCAAGTGGTACGTAAGTTATAATATTTTGCTATGCTGGTGACATTTCCTTTGCGATTAGATGGGCTAATAAGGGAAATCCTTCTACCTAATATGCTTGTTTTATGAAGAGACTATTTTTGGAGTGGTCAAAACACAGGCTTTGGGGTTCAACAGATTTGACTATAAGCCCCATTTAGTGGTGTGTGGGTTTAGGCAAGCTGCTTTAACTTGCTAAGCTTCAATGATCTCATCTGTAGTCTAGGACAATACTGGACTCTTATAGAGCTGCTGTAAATTAAACGGTATAACGCATTAACCATATCACAGATAGGAAAGGTCACACACCATAAGCATTAACAAAGTTAGAGTTTATAATGATGATGACTTTTTATTGGAGAAGACACATCTATACCCATATTTCAAAATTTGTCTGAGAGGTTTCTCTATCTTGCATTATACGAATTAGCACAGTATCAGGTGAGTGTCATCATGAATCTGTAGTATAATAACTGTGATAGCCTATAATAATTCTATTTAATTAATATTTTTAAGGAAAATAAATTGGTTATTTCGCCCTGCAGAGGGCTAAAAAGGCTCCATTGAGTCTATTTATTCCAATCATAAAATGGGTTCCATTTAATAACTATGAAAAACTAATTGTGACTAATTTTACAAAATTAATTAATTTATTTTGGAATCAGTAGTCATACTTTTCAGTTCCTCCTTCATGTAATTTTCAGAAAAAACTATAATTGGAAAGATACTTTAGTGAGGAAATATATAACTTTGATGTAGCCTATATCCTTGATTTAAAGTAAAGCTTTATTCCATTGTTGATGGTGGAAGTAGTTTGAAAGTTTTACAGCTTTGCTATGCAATCTGACCTTTACAACACCCCAAAAATGGAATGCTTACATGCCATGCTTAAATTCCATTTTACAATATGGTAATGCCATTCTTTTTCAACATGGCATAGTCATTTTAGACCACTGTAAGCTTGACACCTGATTTCACTTTAACAGCACCTGCCCAGAGTACAATTAGCAGTCCATTTTTAAAGAAGGATTTCCATACTGCACAGATGGCATTCCTCATACCAGACAAGCAATGATGTATGTTTGGAAACCAGCCAAACTGTCTGCAAAAAAAAATTGTGAGAATTTCAAGACAGGCACCTGAGCAGAAGGAAAATTTTCTCCCTTTTCTCTCCAACTATAAATGAACATCTGTTAAAGTCTATTCTCCTTAACTTTTCTTTCTATTTATTCTCATCTGACTTGGTATATTATTAGTACAATTTCAAAGACTACAACCAAATTTTTGTTTTGACTTGTGACACCCATGTACTGCCCATTAAGAAAATGTTCCAGAGCTACATTTTCCAACTAATTTGGATCTACAGGTATATCTTTGAATGGATCTCACGTCATTTCACTCATGAATTAATTCAACAAATATTTATTGCTTGCTACAACTGAAACCATATGCCCCACAGCCTTAAGAGAAGCCGACGGCTAACGGGAACTCTTGAGCTTGTCCTGAAGAGCCACAGATATGGGAACAGCTTGCCAAAACCCCTCTGCTTGTAAAGGGCCTTCACTGATTAAGCTGGCGATATTTTTCCTTTTTCTTTTCCTCTCTTTCATTGCCTACCTTCCCAGCTTCAAGTAGCGCAGTTGTTTTACAGGAACTTGGAGTCAGCTCTTGTCCAGTGCGAGCCGGCTAAGGCCGGTTGGGACCAACGACCCTAAAACTGGACCTGTGCAGATGAATGGCCTTTTGAAGTCAGAGGACTGGAAAATTCCACCCTCCCATCCTTCTAAGCCAGCGGTCCCCAACCTTTTTGGCGCCAGGGACCGGTTTCGTGGAAGAAAATTTTTCCACAGACGGGGGTGGGGGAAGGGTGGTCAGGCGGTAATGGCAGCGACGGGGAGCTGCAGATGAAGCTTCCCTGGCTCACCTGCTGCTCACTTCCTGCTGTGCAGCCGGTTCCTCAAAGGCCGTGGACCGGGAGCGGTCCGCCGCCTGGGGGTTGGGGACCCCTGTTCTAAGCGCCTCCATGTTGAATATGCAGCTGCAATTCCGCACATGCGGAATACGCCTCCGCAGATGACCTCACCTCTTCCGGCTTCCAATCACCTTTCCCCAGCTTAGGACCACCAGGCTCACCCCATAAATATCCCAGCCCCCTTGCCTTCACGGAGGTGGATCTAAGACTTGTTCTCTGTTTCTTTGCTTGGCTGCCTTGTGAATAAACTCTTTCTTGGTTGCAAACCTTGGCTTCTCAGCATTTGGCTTGCCGCTCACAGGGCAAGGGAACTTGGTTCAGTAATATAACCTTTCAAGCACAGGATCGATGTTTATAATTGCGCAAATCATGCGTTGCTCACCGCCAGGGCATGCCGTTTACTTCACAATTGCCATGCAGTTTTACAACGAACACTCTTGCTCACTGAGCATTGGCATTCTGATATTTTGAGGCAGGAGTGCCCTTTTCTAATTCCCACACATTCAGGATATGGGCTGGTGGTTGGGCTTCCAAGGACAGTTCAACGTACTAGAGACAGAGTAGTGAGCCCAATACACAAAGTCCTTGCTCCCAGAAAGTCTGCAATCAATCGGGGAAAAAATCAGTAGATACCTACCTAACAGCTAAAAACGAAAAAACAATACTACTTAAAGGGGTAGAATGTGACAGGTGGTGCCGTTTTATTTAAGATCAGGGATTGCCTATATAAGGAAGTGGAAGCCTACAGGAAATGAGGGAGTAAGTCCGAGACCTATGTGGTGGAAGAGCATTCCAGGCAGAGGGGTTGGGGAATGCGAGGCCTGAATGAGAGGCATGAACTCAGCGTGGTCAAGGGTAGGCAGGAAGCCAAGAGTGGTTGGAGCTGAGGCCCTGCAGAAAAAGTATTGGCAGACAAGACAAGTCAGCAGTTTGTGGCCAGATTTGACTGTCTTGAGGCCCAGGTGAAGGTTTTGGTTTTTATTCTGAGCCACTAGAGTATTGTAAGCAAAGGAGGGACGTGATCTGATTTGCCTTTTAAAAACATCTACAAATGTTACATTATGGACTACAGCTTTCACTTGAAATTTTACACTTGCAAGAGTCACCACGAACCACTTATTAATCTGATTTGCATTTTAAAGGGACCACTCTGGCTGCAGTGTGGAGAACTGATTATAGCAGAAGAATGGAAATGAGGAGGACAGCTATTTTCATGTGTTAAATCTCCTTAAATAGTTTGTAAGTGGCTTTAGCATAGGACCACTGCATTCTTCTGTCCTTCTGCCCAGAGAACCACCTAGAATTTCAAATGCCGTTCGGAAAAGAGTAACTGTTTCATAAGCATAGGTAGGTGTGTAAATTGGTATTTTTAGGGGGGAAATCGGCAATGTGTACAAAAATTCCTAGCAATGAGCACACCTCCTTGTCCCAAATAATCTACTTCCTATAAAAATCCCTTCATGGGAAAAATTAGATTTTGCAAAGAGGAATGTAAAAAGAAGTTCATTTCAATATTGTTTAGGGAAAATTTGGGGGAGGCGGAGTAAATATTCACTAATAAAGGATTTATTAAATATTGCATACTACATCCACATAAGGGAATACTATTTAGGTATTAAATATGCTTATATTATTAAAACCAAACCAAACCAAAACAAACAGCTTACAGAGCAGCATGTACGCTATGTTTCAACTATTACTCAAAATATACATTTTTACTGAAAAATATTTTCTAAAATTTTGTGTAATGTAAATAAAAAGTTCCTGTTACCCATATATATTCCAAGAACACGCAGACAGCATCTCTCCTAAGAAAACATCTACACATAATTTGAATATTGCCAACAAGTAAGCCTAAATCTAGTTAAAGAGGCTTGCACAATTTCTATGTCAATAGTACATTTTAGTAATCAGGGTAACAGTAAAGATGCTGATAGAGTCTTCACGAGGCTACCAGATAAGAGTATGGTCACGATTAAGCACCTTTTCATTTAATCAATCTGACTTGTGGTCTGTTGTCAAACTGAACATTCTAATAAGACAAAGTCTCCTTATAAATGTTCTGACTCTAACCTCATGAGTGGTATGACATTCAGTAAGTATTTCATTTAAGATACAATTGATAGATCTTGTCCATCATCATTCTTTGACATCAGCTAAAATTGCATCTTTCCACAGAGCTAAAATTTGCCATAACTTGTGGTGGTCCGAGACGCAAATTCGAAAAGAATACCTAATGAATTCTTCTAAAAGAAGTTGAGTTGATGCTACTTTTATAAAATTTCTAATGTCATGAGTTACTTTATCTTTTTCTATTGAACAATTGAAGAAGTCTTTTTCAATTTTATCATTTTAGATAAAATGTTCTCTGTCCAATTTTCCAATGTTTTTAAACACTAAAACATTCTCTTACACTTTATAGGCCTGATGTCATGAAAAATTACTATATCCCAGTGTTGGCAAATCCAAAGAAAATTGAACTCTGCCCTAAAGAAAGTGAAAGCCAAGCAAATAATTTACCTAGGATTAGTAGTCTGGCTTTAAATGTATAGTGTGGGTCTAACATTTCATCAAACTGAGCAAGTAATGATATATTTTTAAAGTTAACATGTGTACTAAATATAAAAAGTGGCATAATATTTAATGTTTTCAACTACCAATATTATTAACATGTATGCAAAAACGCAATGTATGTTTAAATACTTTTAGGATAGTGTAATTGTTCCTTAACATTGTGATTTCTCTTTCATTTAAAGCAAATACATGTTTGTGTCAGTGCATTTAGTTCATAAAAGGCAGAAATATAAATTATAGCCTAAACTTGGTATTACTATATACTAAATCACTATATCATCCCTTACATGAAGTGGATGTGACAATAATTTATATTTACAAATTCATTCTCCATTGGAAAGTGTTTCTGAGAATCATCTTGACACAAAAGTGACCAATATCTTAAAGGGGGTTCACTGAGCTGGCTGAATATATTGTAACCCAGTAAACATTTTTCTTGAGTTTTTCTTGACCACGGTTTGAAGCTGGGTTTGAATAAAAGTTAGTAGCTATTATGGAGAAAAAAAAAAGATATAAAAGTAAAAAAAAAATGTTTACTCTGTTAAATGTACTCTCAATATATTTAACCATTTTAAATGTCAAGATGAGAGTATTTAAAATATATACTAGGGAATTAGACAAAGAAAAGCCATATTTATGTCCTGAAGTACATATTTTATAGGTTTTTCAGAGTTTGTTGTGGCCATCTTTTTCTGGGGCCGTTTTTGTTCCTTTGTCCACTACCTCTAGCGCTATTTTATAAGAGCTAAAAGCAGAAATGTTGAGGTACCCATGAAAAGGACTGTTCTTCAATATTCTGGTTAGCTTCAGGCATATTTAGGGAAAATGAAAACATAAGAAAAAAACCCACTTTTATAACAGTATTTGCAGATCGATCCTGCAGATTTCTAATGCTCATAAGATTTGAAATGTTTAGAATATCAAACTAAATGCTGAATTCACAGTAGCTCTGAATTTGTTTTTACTTACAGATTGCTTTTTTACTAAAGGAATGCAACAAAAAGAGCTAACAAGAAAATACAATTATTCCCCAAATGGTTCAAATAACTATACCAATTATGTATGTGTATTTGACAGTTTAAACATTGCATTGTAATCTAAATACCACTCACCTCGAATATTAACTGAATTACGTTAATACCGTTTTATTAGAAAATAGGCCGTGGTATGAGTGACTTATTTTTAAAATTCAGCAGCCTAAATATATTTAGAAATTAAGGTGAACACATTTTACAGTAAACCTTTCTAGTCACTAACTTAGGATAGCTACCATCTTGTTGCTGATTTTATTTTAGCTCTATAGTTTTGTCTAAACTTCTCTCAGAAGAAAATTAGCGTTTGCCATTATAAATATGCCAATAATTTAAAAAATGTTCTTGAAAACCAGTAGCATTAGAAACATAAAATATATATTTTTATAATTTACTTTTCTATCCACCCTCTAATCTCATCCTATTATCCTAAGGAAAGCCCTTATTGAATTTCACAAGTCATTCTCACATTTATTTTATGTAATGTCATTCAGGAGTGTACTAAAACTGTGGGTGGGATAATTTTAAGTGCATTTAGTTTGTTTAAAAAAAAAACAAAATGGCAAACTCAGTTCTCAGATCTATGAAGGGGAAAATGTAGGTTGACAACCCTAGGTAAATATGGGAAGTAAGAGGTAATTGGGATCATATTAATAATGAGGTAAAAGTATGTGGATCAGCTTTTGGAAAAACTTTGTAGTGTTCATCCCTCTAAATCCTGCTGGAAAAATCACTCTAACCATGATTCCATACTATTTTCAGAGAAAGGTACTTTCATGCTATTATAAAGTTCCACGGCGCTTCAAGCTCTGACACAGAATTATATGAAAAGGGCATTATGTGAAAAGATACCATGGCAAGCCAGGATCCCAGTGTAGAATCAAAACAAATAAAGTTCTTTTAGATTTTGTCATTTCTGGAGTAAATTAAACCCGATAGTAAGTGAGAATATCTGAAGTTTCCTTATGGGATTTTAATTCTAGAAGGATGTTGAGTCACTGTCTAGCAAACTTAAGCACCACTTTTAAGATAAGAGAATACAAAAATACTCCAAAAAGACAGTAAGTTCTTCCAATTAAAATTAACCTAGCCTGCTTGTTTACCTGTCAGTGTGTCATCATCTTGCTAATGGGTTCCAGCATCTTATATGGTGTGTCACTTTAATCCACTGTGAATAAAATGATGCCCCCTTTTGGTCAGCCAGTGGCCTATTCTGCCTAGTGATTCTTAACGTTCTCCGGAGTCAAATTTCATTACATCATTTTAGAATAGTTTACAATTCTCTAATAAAGGAATGGTCCACAATACAAATGCTTCATATTTCCTAAATGTCATATCTATTCAGAATCACTTTTTCCTACTTCAATTATCACATGAAGTGGTAATTCTCATATCTTTCTATTTGGCCACAGCCCTTAGCTCTCATTTTAGCTGCTTTTCAGCTGTCCTTTCCTCTTATTACTGGAGATTATTTTCCTGCTGAAATGAAATATTCTCCACTTTATCCCTATAGAACTCAATTGTATTTTTATCTTCCCACTTCTCTAATCTGTCAAGATGTTTTGAATTTAAATCCAAAGTAAGAAAGTCAGTCCACCCAAGTAGATGTCATCAGTACAAATATACTTTGTATTCATTCAAGTAATTGATAGAAGAGTGTCTGTTTTATGCCTGGAAGATGTTAATCTGAATTGCCTCCCCCCACAAGTTAATTTAGAAATATTGCTAACTGCCGTGATAAAATTTATTACACAAAGGGAAAAATGTGATATGAACAATCTAATTATTCTATTTCTTGAATACTCTGTATAGATCATGCTAGACTAAGCAAATTAAAATTAACCAAATCTATTTTTTTGTCAGTCTCACCATTCTAAAGCAAATGAAATCCAATAATGAGGTTTTTGGAAATTTTTATAGATTAGTGTTCTTTATTTTTATTTCTAATTAATTAGGGGATGGGGGAACTGCTGGATATTTCAAAATATTTTTGGTTAAAATATGGGACACAAGAAAAAGTGTTATAAAGTTATTAAGTAGGATGTAGGTATCCAATGTATGTGCGATCATGCATGATACAAAGTATATTAAGTTAACATAATGCTTGACTTCTTATATTGGTAATGTCCACTAGGACTAAGAATTCTGATTAGTTTATTTAGCTTATTTTCACATCAACAACTCTGGATATTTTTACTGAGGAACAGTCATTGGATAATTCATCTCTATTTATACATAAGCTTAAAAACGTATGACTGTGTTGTTTCTCTCATTGTGGTGAATAACATTACTTTTTCCTCCTACTTTTTTGTCTTTGATTTCATAAAACATACAAAGAAATCTATTTGGCATATTCTTCAGATCAGGGAAATGGCTTACCACATGCCTATTCTCAGATGCTTTTTTATTACACAAGGATTTTTTTCAGTAATATAAAAGTGCAGAAATAAAAAAAATGTAGATGATTCACTAATTATGATCATCTGGATTTACACAAGTGCAGACGAATTTGGGACTTCAGCATTATCATGAAAACCTGTAAACATTTAGGAAATCACTGTAGGGAGACCAAAATTATTTACAAAGGATCATTTATTAAACACTTTTTTTACAAAATACAAAGATTGTTGTTCTGCATGAATACATCATATATGAAAAGATAATGTATTTTTACTGAATTTAATTTGAAAACATTCAGAATTTTACCTTCTACCAACTTGAGGAATCAATTTTGTTTTGCAACTTGACTAACACCATGGCCAATCAGGGGGAAACCCTTCTTCTTGTTAATTAAATCATATTCACAACAGCTAACATTTTATAGAAATAAAATCAGACAATGTCTGTCATACAAAGCTCTTTCTGCAAGTAACTGGTTTGCCTATGATCCTAAATTTTTTTTCCAAGCTATAAGATAGGAAGAATTGAGGAGCTAGGTAAGTTTTATAATAATGTATTAGCAGCAGTTGATAGAAAATGCAACATAAGATTTGTTTTGTCTGTGGTACAAGAATATGTCCTATCAGACTCTAATGTATTTTTCTCTACTCAAACACAAGTAAGCATGTGCTGATTGTTTCTGGGATGACAAAATGTATAAAAAGACAAGAAGCTGGTTCTGGTTGTCATCGTGAGTGCCTATTTTCATCAGCTAATACGAATGCATTGTGAAACTTAGTGAAGACAGGAAAATGACTTAAGGGTAATATATACAGAGTTAAAATACATTTTTTAATCCACTTAAGAGTGATTTCAGGCACTGTGGCTGTTCAGGATAAAATGTTTCATGGTTTATTCTTGATAGTAGTGTAATTGTCAGTGCAAGCGAGAGCAAATACCTGCCCACTGTCACACACATGACCTCGGACATCTGGAATGTTCAGAGCAAATTCACCTTCTGCATCTTCACTCTGGAGGCACCTTCAATGCACATGTCTCATAGTTTGCTCTTGATAGCAATTTAATTTTCAGTGCAAGCAAAAGCAAACACAAAGCTGCTCACTGTCCTACACACGACCAACACATCTGGAATATTCAAAGCAAGTTCACCTCCATCTTCACTGTAGAAGAATCTTTAATAAGTGGCACTTAGTGTAAACCCTCTATATATCATGAGAAACAGATTCGAGATGCCTGAATTTAATAATATTAAAAATCACGGTCCTAGTCATCTCTCTGTGTAAACGATGTTTGAAGAAGGCTTGCCATCACAACATTCTTTCCTGAGAACGGAGCTGATCCCCTCCGTGTATATCATAAGTGTGCATGCTCTGAGCTGTGGTCACTGTCGTGGCTGTCTTCATTCGCTAGAGAGTCCCCTGTTTGTTGGAGAGTGGCTGCACCGATTCCCGAAAGCTCTGAAGGGAGAAGTGTTCCTTTTTTCACATTCACCAGTTCCTTTTCTCGAGCAGCAGCTCCTTGCTGTCCTCCTTTTACTCTCTTCCACTTCATTCGCCTGTTCTGGAACCAGACTTTCACCTTTAACGAAGAAAGGGAGCAAACAAAAGAAAGCACGAAAGAAAGTTAAATGGACCATTTTTTTCTTCCTTTTTGGTCATCAGTGAAAAAAAATAGCTTTTCCAAGGCTTATACAAACACACTATGAAAGACTGAATATGAAAATAAATCAGCATTGAATTTAATCATGTCCCACGTTCATGAGAATAATTTTAAAACTTTCAGAAGGTACCAAGTACTATATTTCACATTTTATGACATACAGTGTAAAAAATAGATGGGAAAGTACTCTTATCATTTTAGGTTGTTCAAAGGTATTTAGCTTTATAAAGAGTTTCTGTGAATTAGAACTAACATTTAATAATTGTCTGGGCCAAACAGCAGCCCTCCTCCCGCCCCGGGCTGTCAATTCCTGAACCCATTTAAAAAATGCTCAGGGTGCTACTGATGAAGCTACAACTGGAAGGTCATTCTGCGCCGCTGCAGTCCACGGCTGCATTCCCAAAGCTTTACTTGACCATTCCACCTCAGAGTGAGTCCATCTTCTTTTGAACTATGCTTTTTTTTCCTGCCCTTAGTACTTTTATTTGACTTTACATATATGTGATTCCAATGGTTTCCTCAAAACAAGATCAAGATCCAAAATTTTCACTGATACTTGTTAATTGCTAATACTGAGACTGTATATTATGTTAGTCTCATCAGCTTTGTAGAGACATGCATTAAATGACCATCCATGACCACAACCATAATAATAATGGCATCATTTCATTTTCTTGTTTAGGAGGAACTCACTTCCTTTCCTGTTGCACTTCTCATCACTGTATATTCTTATTAGGCTAACTATTCCTTTTGCATTGCATTTCTCTGTCTACCCCACTCAAAGTTACCACAAGCCTGAATTTTGTGTTTATCATCCCCAAGCCTTTCTTTGAAACAAAGAAATAAACAGAGACAACAGCTTTTTTCACTACATGTGACCCTAAAGAGTACTGTTAAATTTCACTTGTCTTTTAGATTTATCGAAATGGAATGTTTTTAACTATAGCCTTCTTGCCTTATCCATGTTGATTCAAGGGACTGCATTCATTCATTTTTCATGACTGTATACGATTTCATTGTGTGAATATATCACAGTGTACCCATTCTCCTGTTCATGGACACTTGAACAACTTGTTTTTTTCCATCATAAATGATGCTGTTATAAATATTCTTGCATTTGTGTTGTGATAAACATGTGATAGAACTTCTCTGAGTATACATCCAGGAGTTGCCATCATACACAGGGTGTATGAATGTTGAATTTAACATGATAATACAGAAAAATTATTTTCCAAAGCTTCATCAATTTAACCCCCCACAGTCCGGGGTGTAAGAGTTCTTATCAGTCCACATCTTTGTCAATCGTTGGAGTTATCAGTCAGTTTTTTTCCAATATAATGACTATAAATGTTATCGCACCATGTTCTTAGTTTGCATTTCCTGATTACTATAAAGTACAGCATCTTTAAGTGTTTATGGCCCATTTGTATCTCTTCTTTTGTGAAGTGCCTCCACATCTTTGGGTTGCACTGAGTTGTTTTTGGATTTAATTTCATTCCTTATGGACTCTTAAAATATGTTCTGAATGCTAATTTAATGCTTTGTGGTTATATGGCTGTTACTATAGTCTCTCAATTTATAGTGTGTCCATTTCCTTTCCTTAGAGTATCTTTTGATGATCAGATACTGTAAAATTTATTATATTCAAATTTACCAATTGTTTCTCTTATGGCTATCTTTTTCATGTCGTCTCTAAAAATCTTCTTTCTTCTGAGACCATTAAGATATTCTTCTCTGTCTTCTTCTAAAAGTTTTAAGGTTTGCATTTCAAATTGAAGTGCTCAATCCATGACGTATTGATTTTAGTACATACTGCAAAGAAAATTTCTAATTTACTTTATTCCAGTTGTATAATAAGTTTATTCCAAGACCATTTAACGAATAGTCCACCCTTTTTCCAGAAATTATTGTTTTCAACTTTGTCATACATCGTTTCCATTTACACATAGCTTTATTGGATGCACTCATTTGTTATAACCTTTTGACAAAACCACAGTCTTAATTATTATATTATATTTCATAGTAAGTCTTTATATCTGGCAGAGATAGTTCTGTTTTATTCTACTCCAGGAATATTTTGAATATTCTCCATTTTCATTTTAGAAACAATCTCAATTTCTGTAAATGCAGAGTGCTAAAGAGAAGTAAAGAGAAACATATTACATTTCTAAAGATGTACTTATTTAAGTGGCCTTCAAATCACAATACTCCATCAAAATTTGTACAGTTTTCTCAGATGCTGGCACCAAAAAATATTTAAACCAAGTCATTTCTCAACTCTGGATTTTCATTATTCTAGCAGGCCATAATTAAAATCTTGTATCATACATTATCCATACATATATTAATCCATTTAACAATCAAAAATAAGAAAATGTAGGCAAAGATTGCTTAGAAACGCAGAATATGTAGTAAAATAGACTGATTATAAACAAGCTGATTGGTGTTCTTGTATTATTATTACTTAATAGCCAAATGACAAGCTGTGATTTTTAATCACATATCTACTTAGGGCTAAGCCCCTATACTGATAGGTGCTATATATGCATTTTTCAAATACTCAAAATTTTTTCTATATGATTCCTATTTTATAGATGAGGCAGTTGAGACTCAAAGGTTAAGTGACTTGCCTAAGAGTACACAGATGGGAAAATGTGGTGCCAGAATTTAAACCTGGGGGTTTGTTTGGCTCCAAATTGATTTTTTTTCTTTTTTTTTGGTTTTGTTCCTGTTATATTTCAAACTCCTGCTTTTTAAACCTTCAGGTTAGAAAAGTAAAGAATATAAAGTATGTGAACTCCATCCATATGATTACTATCATTCAGGTAATTCTCCTACTCAATATAATTAGGTTTGTAAATATGACACTATTTTCCTGTACTGTAATTTAGGTAATTATACTACTCAATTTAATTACCTTTGCAAGCTTGGCATTGCATGTTTCATTAGATCTTTTCCACATGAGTTGGGCTCTACTCCTGGCTTCACTTCTGAGTTTCTGTGTGAATTTGAGAAAATTATACTTCTCTCTGCCTCAATTTTCATATTTGTAATATTGGAATAATGAGCCTTTCAATATTCTCCATAGGGAAATTTTCTCCATGGACAATTCCAGATGGAAGAAACACATCATCATCATTGTCACCAAAGAGTGAAATATCCAGCCAAAATAATCTTGGCAGAAAATGGGAGGAATAGATTTCTTTAAATCTACACTTATTTCCTTTTCTGGGAGGAGGGGTGCATTAATTCTATAATACCAGTATAAAACCTGTTATGTGCAATTCTAAATGAGAAAAATGTAAGAATATGGTATTGATTTTAGAAACAGTATAGGTTATTTTGTGTTGTTTCCTATGTCTACCATGTGAAATTTTGCCATTTCATTTTCTTAAACAGACAAATGAAAGACTTCAGAGTTTTCAATAGTAGCTATGTATCCATACATATATATGGATATATAGATATATGCATGTATATGTGAAAGCATTTGATGATTATATAACAAATCTAATCATTCTAATACCTTTAGGTATTTTCTTGAGGTATTTCTTGAAATACCTTGAGGTATTTTCTTATTTCAAGCTACATATTTGATACAGGAACTCCGTGAATTTAGTAATGGAACAAAACACAGAAACAGATGCATGATGAGTACACCATATAAAAATGGGAAGGAAGAGTACAGAACTTCAAAAGTCAGTGTGTCCAGTTGTATTTTCAAATGTAAAATATTGGGATGAATTGAAATATGGAGAGGAAGATTTTGGGGAAGAGCATATGTTTTTCTACAACCATCACAGTATTAAAAACAAATCTATAAAAGTAATTCCGGATTATGTCAATATTGCCATTAGAATAATAACTCCATGGTTTTATAAATAAAGAAACTTTATAGTTTAATTTATTATCACTTAACAATCCAGCTTCGTTGGCTGGATTGAAAAAATACTTTTGTAAGATAGCTAAAGAATAATCATTCAAATGCTTGACAATTTTTTTAAATATGCAAATTATTTTGATTAAAATTTGCAAGTGTGTTTCATATAATAATCTGCACTTAAAAACTAAGTAGAGTAAAACTAATCTTGTGTTTCCTTGGTGACTTAGAATCTCTAGTCATTCATTCATACACTCAATATTACTGAATGTTTAGTAACAGGTAAGAGGGGTTAGATTGAGGAATGTGTACAGATAAATAAGAAATAGTTCCTGCCCTCAAGGGCAGTTTACTGACTGTATATGAGGCCTTTGGCATATACTGAGATGAGTAAAGATTAGCTTCATCTTTTACAGAATATCTTTAAACTGCTTGTTGTTGTAGTTGGTGTCATTGCTAATCCCCTAATAAGAGGTTCCCCCAATGGTCCGTGAGATGGCATGAACTCTATCCCTACATTCAATGTCCCACACTGTTTTGCTGCCACACAATTATTATAGCAAATGATTTCTTTCCTCTGGGAATCTCATGCTCTTGTTGTTACTGGCATCCTGTGTGTCTCTGAATTTTTTGTTCTAGTAACCTAGGGTAGTACCTTAGGTGCTAGGAAATTGGATCATCAAATATTTTGCATACAACTAAAATATGTCCATCTTGGAGTATGATATATAAATTTTGTGAACTTTTATTATTTTATTTGGGCTTAAAGTCAATTTATCTCCTATCGGCAATTTCTCTGGGAATGCTGGTTAATGAGTTTTGTTGTGTTTTTTTTAGTATTTCCTTTTTTTAAGATTGGATCTAGGGCAAGATTCCATATGAAGTATGTTTTGTTACATAGTATGATTAATAACTCAGATAAAAATAAATTCTTTCTCCCACAAGAATCTGAGTAATGAAAAATACCATTGTTCATGAAACGAAAGCAATATGAACCAAACTTATAGGCTCTTAATATTTCTGCATGAAGGTAATATTTTTCAACAAAATCTTCAAAATAAAAAAATAACAAAGGAAATAATAGCCTGCAGTGTTAGTAGTAAATATTTAAAGTGCTCAGTTATAAACTTTACTTTTCAGAACATCTGATTATTATGAAGCCTCACTTTTTAATCCCCTAGTTTACAAGTACTTAGTATTCACATTGCCTGGATAATCAAACTACTATTTAAATAAATAGGAAAACATTTATTCACATCTTGACTCTCATTACTGAAGAAAGCAGCTAAGAGAATCTTACTGTAGCTAATTTGTGTAAATGATATTTCAGAATCTAGAAATCTAATTTTTCTTTTTAATAAAAATACTGTAACTGAGAATCATTGTTACTATTTGCTAAACATTCGTTTTATCTCTTTAATTTATTTAGCCATTCACATATGGCCTTCTATGTATAAGTTCATAATACCTGTCCTTGAGGGTTCACAATATATCAGGAGAACACAAATGAAATATGTAGCTGTATTGTCATACAATTTTCTAAAATGGCCAGGGGCAAACTGGTTGATAGAAAGTAGAATCTACATAATGCTATAACCCATATCTATAGACTACCATAAATGTCTGTCTTTTGAAGAAACAATCATAACACGTAACATCTGGATGAAAACTAAATATTTCAGTGACATATCTAGATGTCTCTAAACATCTGGAGTTTGTAGATTTAATATTTCAACTGTTTCTATTTGTATATGAACACTTGAAATACTGTAAACACTAACAAATATTTATTCACATCTTTAACATGTGAAAACATGCAAAGGAGTAATTGTATGAATATAATTTTATAACAGGTGTGATTAAATTTGATCATGGCAGCTGATCTAGTAAACCTACTGTATCAATAAATGGATCCCAGTAAGACTTATCCAAGTAATTCAGTGGCAAAGTCAGTGGTTAAACTGAAGAATTAGAACCAAGAATGCTCTATAAGGTAAGGATGAAAATGCGGGAAAAGAAACCTTCTTTACTCTTCCTGTCTGAATAGATTTATATCTGATTAAGAGAAGGAATCCCTCGGCTATTTCCAAGAAGCACGTGGGAGCTACCGGTTAACTGCTGTTTCTATAGCATTGCAACATGGGGTTGGGACGTGGGGTGTGTGTGTGTGTGTGTGTGTGTGTCTGTGTGTGTGTGTGTTGGGGGGTGAAGGGGGTTAGGACATATTCCATGACTAAAAGCCTGAATCCCTCTGTAGAGGACTGCCACTCACCTTTCTCCTCTATTTTAACACAATGTTTAAGACCAGGAAATCATTTTCCGGCCTCTATAATTTTCAGTTTCAAAGTCTCTTTTTTTTCTTTTTGTACGTAGAATGCTTGAGAACCAGGCTCACTAAAAAAAAATGTAGTCATAAAACATTTACGATTTTACATGTCTTTGAACAAACTGAATACGCATTAGCCATTGGCAGCCGTGGGCAAATAACATGTTGAACAAGAAATAAACTAATTACAAGCCAATCATATGTATTATATTCTCCTTACCAAAAATGCAGCCAGAGTAATCATTCACATGACGAGCAAAATTCTTAGAGGACTGACCACTTTTAAATTTGACCCTTTAGAAATGTCATAGTAGTAGTAAATGCTAACAATTTTACCTCTTTTGTCATACCTGATGAAATTCAATTCAAATGACCTACTTTATTAATATTAATTTACAGTGAAAATTCACTACACTATTTCTATACAAGATTAAAAAAAACAGATACATCTTTTAGGTATTCTAAGTGAAATATTGTTTAGCTCATTATATCATGAGTAAATGACTTCAGCAAATCTGAGTGGAAATATCAAAACTAAATTAGGCATTTTGCTCCATTACTGTGTTAACAAATTCCTGAATAGCAATTCTTGAATACATGGAAATTGTGTATTCTGACCCACAGCTGGTACGTATCTTGTTTAAACTACTAAGATCAACTAGAATGATGACCTTTGCTTGCAACATCTTGCCTAATCTCTGGGATAATGTTTAACAATAGTTAGCAATACATCACAATCAGTACATACAATTTTAAGAAATGAACTTTATCCTAGCCACTGTCTAATTAAGTGAAATCTATCAAATGTAAATATTGATTGAAACACAGAAACTCACCATTCTTATAAGAGCAGTAGAATTTTGGCAATTCTTATGATTCAATCTAATTAAATATTCTTATTATTTCTTGACAACTAATTTCAATATCAGAATACATGTGAACCTTCACTACACTTTTATTAGATATTGGAGCTGTCTCCAAAATTATTCTAAGAACTTATAATGGCAATTATTACTATCATATGAATATACACTGACCACAAAAGTATTCAGTAATTTCAATAACTGGGAAAATTTCAAAAAATTGAAAAAAAACTGTTCAGCATAAGAATTAGAAGTGATAAAGAGAAATGAAGTTAAAATCCATCCTAAGTTAAATACATCTCAGGTTTTCATGAGGAGTCATGGAAATAGTGAGATTAATTGGTAGAAAGTCTTTTATAGCCAAATTCTCTAGAAATTGTCCATTATTAGATCTGTATTTACTATTTTATAGATGTCATAGAACATATGCAATGCTCTATATACATTTTTAGATAACAGAACATCTCTTTAAAGTTGAAGATGTCAACATAAAACTTGAACCGGCTTCTCAAAATTTCCAGAAGCTTCTTAGTTTTAGAATTCATTTTAAATTACATGCAAAAAACCTTATATGATCGCAAGGATACTGTGGAAAAGGAGTAATCTTTCATTACAGAAGATTTTTTCTTTAACATTACCCTTTAAATGATGATCTGTGTTGCAACGCATGATATGTTTCAGAATGTTACTGTCGATTTATTGATTAAATATAAGTTAATTATTTGTTTCCTTATTGAGGAAATACCTAAAATTAAGGCTCATTTTATATGTGTGTGTATATACATATAGGTAGATAGCGATGTATCTGTATATCTCTACGTCTATCTCTCTATTCATCTACCTAAGAACGTTTTAAAAAATAGATTCTTTACATACTCTCAAGGCTGGTTCAATAGGGGTGGAGTCTTATTTTTCTGATTTTTTTCTATATTATTTCAAACTTGGATATTTACATTGGTAAACGGTTAGGGTTCAATTGCTTATTTCTCAGCCTTCTACTTTATACAGCTAATATCTCTGAAAATTAATTTAGGAGAGGGTGGAATTGTTAATCTTCTCTTTATAGATTTTGCTTTATTATTGACATTCTTAAATTTTACATCGTAGCCTTTGTTTTGTGGAACCTAAGGCAGTTCTGAATGTGGCTTTTAGAGCTCACCACACATTGTCGATATGCATTTCTTTAAAAAAACAAACAAACAGCATTATTCAGGAAATAGCTCTTTTTATTTTGAACTAAGATTCCACTGTATATTCCACCATCAAATTGTCCACCCTATTCTACCCCATTTTTCCCATCAGAGTCAAATCATATTTAATCTCTCAAATTAGCAGGCACACCATGATTTATGCAAAAGAAATATCTAACCGTTACTCTACGTGACTGTTAAATACTACTCTAAAGAAATGAGGAAATATCTAAAATCACTGGCTACACAGGTATTCTTGGATTATGTTGAATAGACAATATGTCTGATCTTGGAGACATAATTTATTAGCTAAGTAACTGAAAGTATTCATAGAAATGTATAGAAATAAACCTGCAAAGGGGAGGGATTGCGCAAAATGCTGAGTAAAACACAAAACCACTGTTTATTTGGCACAGGAAAAATTCTCCTTCACAGTCATCCAAAAAATGGACGTCTATTTGGAAAATACTTGGCATTGAGCCATTTAATGATTTATGAGTAACAAACAAAACATAATCCCTCTCATTCCCACTAATGTAATATGATCCAACTAGGTGGGATTTTCCATTTATCTTGGCAGAGGTATCATGAATTCAGGCTGTTTATCCTGGTAATCTTAGCTTACAAATCTGCAACATTGCACCTTTGATTAGCTCTGTGAAATGATTTTGTGAAAAGGAAGGATCTCCCATTCTTTCTATATTTGGCAGCCTTAACTCTATAAATATGTCCATTTTGTCACTCCTATAGTTTTATGCAGCTGCCTTCCCTCTTCTTCCCATTGTGAGACATTAAAAATTTGGCATGAGCTTTTTCCAAGTGTATCTGGATGGATGAAAAAGCCAGAATAAGCTTGTCAAACTTAAAAAAAATCTTGGGACAGGAGGGTCTTCAGACTGACTGGCTCTTCAAAGTATTCCAAGTGGCTCTGCCAACTGAGGATTATTAGATGTTGACTGAGAAGGGTATATGAGAATATGTTGTACACTTGAGGCTGTAAATTAGAAACTGGAAGGTTACTAGAGTGGTAACTGTTCCACAAAACAGCACTATATAATTAAAATATTTAAAGCTCAACTTTGTTCCAGTGTATCCATTTTTATTTAACATAAAACAATTTTCTTTAACACCTAAGTGCTAACATGGAATTCCTTTGCAGGATAAGCCTCTTTTTCTCCTTCTTTCTTCTTCCTCTTTGGCCAGATGGAGTTCAAAGGGGATTACAGACATCCCCTGCCTGTATAGGCATTGCATTATGGGAGACACAAACATAAAAGTCCGATTTCTTTGGAGATTTCAGAACTATTCTTCAGATTTGAAAATTTGAGTCCCGAGTGATATTTAAGGATTTAGTGTACCTTACTTTTCTCTAAAAGGAAACCTAATCATTATTGCAAATATTTATAATCACATGTATGTGGCCCATCAGAGCATGTGTGGCAAGTATATTGATTGGGTGATATAAACAAGGGAGCAGTATCTACAAATAACATATCAATTATACATATACATATTTTATAGGCAATTATGTAAATTTTCTAAATAAAATTACATCTAAAAACTATTTCTGGTTATAAAGTAAGTTTTCATTTACGAGAAAGTTATTTCTTGTGAAACAATTCTGCTATTCATGGAAATGATTCAATATTTGTTGTTTTTTCCCTTTACATTATTAGAACATACAAGTTCTTTTTCCATATTTGAATCTTGAAAGGCTTTAAAAAAATCAATTAAAAAAAAATTTTAGGAGATTAAACATCCTATTAAAGTTAAGGAAAACACTGAACAAAATGGAGTTAGATATAATATTCTTTGGTGTATACATTTAAGTTACTTTAATAAATCTCATGTTATTTTAAAGTATGGAAAAAATAAATCTTGCAGCAGAATGGAACTGAAAAATTGTACATCTATAATTAGAATATTTTACATGTGGAAATCCTATAAAAGGGGAGTTATTTAAGATTTCATATGTCAAGATATAGATTACATAGGTAAGTATGTATGACATTAATGCAAAATCAAAGTAATGGAATAGCTGTATCTCAATTAAAAGAAGATGAATGCAAAGGGTTCAGTTTATAACTCTATGTTTATAATTTTAAAAGCCCAACCATGAGAAAATAAACTGAAAATATCTCACTGGGATGAGCGCTCTGGCATCTTGGAGGAATATGCTTTCAGACCTTTAAGAATAGCAAAATTGATTGACAGCATACAATATTTTTCTGAAGAATTTAGCATAGTAAAATTCAGCCCAGAAAAAAAGCCTTCAGATTCTTAATTTAAGATACTGAATGTGCACAGAAGTAGAGGAAAAAGACATGAGCATTTGGCAGAACCAGGAACATTCTCTCAGATGACCCTGTCATTCCTCTCTTTTGATATTCAACACTCATCACAATAGTTAACAATTGTTCAATTTTTGCTTCTTCCATGAGTTCTACCAGACTTGTCCAGCTTATTTTAACAAGATTTTATTTCTATCATCTAGCTCAACAAATATTTGTGTTACAAAAGGATTAACTCACTATGCCTTGCATAGCAAGGAAGTTTTCCCCCCTCTGGGTGATAGATTTGTTTTATAGTTTATGCTAAAATTTATTTCACATTCATTGTGACATATAAACCTGAGTAGAAGAAAGAGAAGGTAGTTTTAATTTCCACTTTATGCCTGGGGGAGATTGTTACTTGTCTAAGAATACCCAATTCCAATTGGCAAACCTAGGATTTTTGTTCAGATTTTTCTCATAACAATTAAATTTTTTTCTGACTAACAAAAACTAAAGACATAATTTTGATTGGGAATTTAGATTCCACATGCATCCATCATATTTTCTTATTAACTTGCAAAACTGTTAATAGAGATTTATAGGACAAAAAACTTCTACACAATACCAAATTTTCAATTCTTTGGAAACCTAATTAACTCTCAGTGTTTGTTTTTGTTGTTATTGTTGTTGTTGTTATTTTTTCCCTTTATGAGGCTATAGTTAGATTGTTTCCCTAATGACCCCCAAAAAATTTTGTCTTCCTTCTATGTGTCTACTCCCATAGGCCATAGGCAGTCCTCTCTTACAGTGACACCGAGCTTGGTCATATGATTCGCTTTAGACAATGGGACATTAGTAAATATGATGCAAACAGAGGCTTTGAGAGCCCTTGTACATTGGCATTTTTCCTCTAAATACTCCTGGGAATGCTTCTACCACCATTTGTGAATCCCAGGGAGCCTATCAGAAGATGAAACCACATATGCAACAGGGACAAGATGTCCCAGGTGAGGCTGCCTACACCAACCAATTCTTAGTTACCCACCAGCTGACTACAGTTGCATGAGGGCTCTAGGTAAGGCCAGAAGTAGGCCAATTGAGCCCAGTCAAAATCTTTGATCTTCAAAATTTTGAGCAAATTAAATGTTGGTTATTATTTAAAGCCATTAAGACTTTTGAGTGGCTTGTTACACAGCAAAGGCTAAGTGATACAAATTTTAAAGGGACCCTTTTTAAAAAACAAAGATTAAAATTGTGCATGTGCGTGTATATAGTGTGGGTGTGGGTATGTATATATATGTACATAAGTTTTTCACATAATGGCTTCTGATTCTTTTCCAAGAATGGCAAGTCAGTTAGGAAAAAATAAGAAATACCCAAAATACTTTCAAAATTCCCAAATCAAATTTACAGAATTTCTCCTAAAAAGACATTATTCTTAGCCAAAAGTGAGGCCTCTGCTCTATGATCAGATAATGACAGGTAACCATAGGACATTCCCAGAAAAGAAAGCACAGATCTTGACTTTTCTCTAGACTAAGCACAGTAATGCATCCCATATTTCTGTAGATTACAAGCAAACCCTAGTTTCTTATTTCCTTTATGTATCATTTAAAATATAGTTTCATTTCCTAGAATTCACTGCCTCTATACAAAAACATTAATGTATAATTCCACACTCCTTCTTTTTTTCTGTTTCCAGTTAAAAAAAAATAAGAGCAAAAAAACAGATGTCTGACGATGTAGATTTTGGATCCTGCTTTCCAGCATGCTAAATGTTGTACACTTATGGAGAGAACTTTGTATGTGAAGTTCAAGGGAAGGAAAATGTTGTGCTCCATAACTTCGGTACTAGTCGTAATATTTAATAAAATATAAACTGCCAATAAATAAAACCACATAAAAGTGTTCCTCTGTATATTTTCACTACCCAGAATTATCCTACTAAAACCTGAAATACAGAAATTAACAGAAGGAAGGCAGATGATTGAAGAAGTTGGATAAAATAACTTGCTCTCCTAAGACAGTATTCATCTGTCCACACCATGTTGATATTTCTTTGCTTCCAGTGGGATCCCTGGAGGAGGTGCATACAGTGGAAAAGGAAATGAGACTCTACTCCTAAGAGTGCCAATCAAAACCGCACTGTCCATAAAGATGTTTGCATTTGCCTTTCAGGAATGTTTTCCTAAAGATTAGCAACTATTAACCATCAGTAGGGTAGATTCTCCTAGGGAAAATCAGAACCCATATAAGGAGTGCTCTGGGAACACTACTGGAGCAAATCATTTGCCATTCAATTAAAATACAAGAAAGGACCTAAAAAGTAATTAATTAAAAATATTATTTAGGTCTTATTAACTGGTGTCCACAGGTCACTAATAATTTCAAAGTGTTCTCTAAATGAGTGGGTACCAGAATTTTGAACTTCTGAGACCAATACAATTTCAAAAATATTTGAAGTAATGGGGTAGAAATGTTTACCAATGATCTATGTGGCCTTGCTCCCATAATTTCCCAGCTCCCTTGAATTTAAGTGGTACCATTGACTATTTCCGGACATTAGAGTGTAAATGGAAGTGACATGGGTCATTTCCAGGTGAAAACATTTAAAGGTCAATGCATGAACCTCCAACTCTTTCTTACCTCCTGTGGTTACCAAGGACACCACATGTCAGGATGCCAGAGGGTCAGACTGGGTCCCTGAGTGATTATTTGGAGTGCTGGACTTGTAAAGTTAGTATGGAGAGTGAACAAACAATGAACTTTTTTCTTGTGTCACTGAGGTTTGGGGGTTAATGTGCAACATAAACCCTAACCTGAGCAATAGAGGAAACTAACATGGGACTGCCAACTTTCTATTATGCAAAATAAGGAGATTTTAAAATATAAGCAAATAAAATTCCTCTCCATATGCCGTCATTATATAAAAGAAATAATATTTTAAAATCAAAAAATATAAGAAAGGTACAATCACAGAACAAAGGATGAGTCCTTAAACTGAATAAATGCAGTTTTCTATAAAACATGGCTAGCTTATTCTTTCTTAATTTTGTCATTTTGCTGGGCAAAAACTTCATCATGAAGGAGAAAATCTGTCTTCCCAATGATATTTAAGAACCACAGATCTAGATATTTCAAAAATGGCGGGAGAAGACTGTTGACCCAAAGCAATTAAAAATATCATATAATCTCAATATCCGACATTACCTGTCTTTCAGTGAGATCCAGATTCACTGCTATCTCATATCGCCTCAGTCTGGTCAGATAATTATGATGGGCAAATTCTGCTTCAAGTTCTCTGATTTGCTCTTTGGTAAAAGCTGTCCTTTCCTTCCTGGGTTTGCTATTGACTTCTGACTTGTAATTTCCTTCCTGGGAGTCTGGAAATAAAAGAGAGAATTAGATTTAGTTCATACATTTAAACATGTTCAATCATATCATTCATACCAGAAACATTTACTGAGTAACTACTTTTCCAGGTAGCGTTAGACATGGTAAAAATAGAGAGAGACCAAAGACAGTAAGACTTATCTCAACAGGGTGAGATAAATTTCTTTTTTTTCCCAGTGTGCCCCCAAGTGACTCACAACCTAATTGGGGAAGTGTCTAGTTTTCTTCTTTTGAAATGGGAACAAAAAACTTAACTGCTCTTAACATGCTGTTATAATAACACGATAAAACAAAGCCCCTCTAGAAAACAATTTTATATGTGAAACTATTCAGATATAAAATTTCTTCTAATAAGTTTTTCAACATAAATTCTTGAGGTCTAAGTATGACTAAACAAGAGTGATCCTAAGAAATAGTGGTGACTCAGTATGTGACTATCTGAGCAATTCAAATATCTAGCAACTGGACCATAAAAGTCAGTTCAAGCATACATACGTGTGTGTGTGTGTGTGTGTGTGTATTTATTGGTTTTTTAATTTCAATTTAAGTGCAGTCTCCTTGAAGGCAATAGCAATGCTCTCCTTTTATTTTGAGTAATACTTAGTGCAATGTGGAATCTATAAATACAATTTTGTTCATTTAACTCAAAATATGAACAGAGTTTTAAATGTTTTTTCCCTACATATGAGATAAACATAAGATGCACAACACCTAAAATTAGGTACCCAAACACCAAATCTTATGATGCCCTGTAGAAAAAATCATAATTTACAGCAAGCATATCATGCCATCTTTTCTTCTAAGAGTTCAAGACATAATTAACATATTTTACTTATCTTCATAATATCCCTGAGATGTAGGTTAGAAGACATTCTTAACATACTGAAGAACAGAACGTGTGTCTATAATGGAAAAAAATTCTACATATACAAGTAATAGATAATCATACCAGCTCTAATAATTCATGTCAAATTTACCTCAGTGAAATATCAACATAATCAAGATAAAGTGGCATGTCTGTACTCTCTCAAAAATTATTTCAGTTTTCTAATTATTTTTGAGCCTGTACACACAAATAGTGATGCCTTTACCAGGTAGTGATACAATGAACTCTTCTATGAAGCCAAATGAGAGAAATGATATAGGAAAAATGACGGTCAATCAGATTGCGAAGTGTGACATTTTTTTAATTGACAAATATAGTATGGTACAGCTTTATGAAGGACCTTTTAAAGTGGTATTTGTTTCTTCATCCAATGATGCTTAAATATGCTATGTACAAAATATTGTTGTTTTTTTAGTGCTCTATTCCTTTCTGTCTGGCTGGGGGAAGTCTAACTAAAGTCAAGAGGGGTCTGCATAATGGAAATCCGCTAGACAAGGTGCTCTAATGTAAACAGTTTTGATTTGACTCTTACCAGAATCTACGCTGGCCAAATGTAAAGTTTTCTAGGTCTAGTAGCAGCAGTGGCAATAGGTTTGCATCAAAATTTTGGCATACTTGGCCATTAATTTCCTGTGAGGGATCACAGGGCATGTTTCACTGCCTGGCGCACTGGCACTGTTATAAATTCTTTAGAATTCACAGACCACATTTCTCGGCTTGTCACATAGCCCTGTGTTGACTGCCTCCCCACCTTGACAGGGCAGTCAGGGCTTTATCCAGTGCAAAAAGTGGTTTGTGATATGTTAGACACAGGCTGACTGTATCTGATTGTAAGCCACTGGGACCAGATGAGTTACGGATTAGAAGATGTGTGAGTTCTCAGCTAGGCTGTGTTTACACCATGTGAACTTACCTGGCTCTAAGTGGAACCTGCATTATCCATTTTTTTAAGCCACAGATTTGCCAACCTCCACATCTTTGGTGCATTTTGCTATTCTGGTATTATGTGAACAAAACTTTCCGTTGATTGATTTCTTTTTTTTTTTTTTTTAACTTTTCCATCAGCTGTACTGGCAGAGGCAAACTCAGTCACAGCCCAGAATGTTCAGATAAGTCCCTCTCACAAGGACTCATGTTCTCACGTGAATCAAAAGTACATTTTTGCCAGTTTGGAGCCATGTTTAGTCTGAAATCTGTGGCTGATTATTCTTTATGTGGGGACAATGCTCTTTTCCCTTCAGTAATGCAACTCTGGAAACTGAAAGCAAAGCCAGGGCATTTTTTCTCATAAGCAATTCAATTGGAATGATTCATGGTTAACACATTTCCTTATATAAGCATGAATGAACAAATTCACATTGAGGAAAGCCTATTAAGTTGTATTTATTTTTGAAACCGATTTCTTTTAACTTTCACAGTATTCAGCAGTACTTCAAAAATGCCACAGACACACACAAACATACAAAACTTGGGCCAGTTCTTGGAAGAAGGGTTACATGCAGTGGATCTATACGCATGCCCACTGAAACTAGAAATATACAAGAGAAGGTTTATACATCCAGTGACTGAATTTGAACAAAAGTCTGGCTATAATTCAACATTTATATCCAAAAGCAACTTACCAAGTGCCTGAATTCCAAACCAAAGTAGCTCACAAAGTGAAATCCAGTGACTAAAATGATGTGAATTGTGCACGCTTACACTTACAATAAGCACAAATGGAATAGTTATATTGTAATTAACATGACAAAGAATGGGTATGTGCTTCTTGATTTCATTACCTAAAAGAGAATGTCAATGTAGCTGAGGTAGCACCAATGTCAATTAATTATGTGGACACTTTTATCCTTGGATCTGTGATTCTGTTGTGGTTTCCACCCATGATGCTCCCACTTTTCCTTTCCTGTGAAAAACATGTTCCTTGGGATTGCATTTCTGGACTTATATTTTCTATAATCTTGGATTTTAAACATTTTTTGACTTTTTTCCCCCTGTATTTTGCAAAGTCCATCGTTTGCTGACCCTGAAGCTTCTACTACTATCACCTGACTAGCTTTTCTGTGGTGGAAAACGGTTGAGAGCCTTGGACGAGGCTTTTGGCAAATTGCACATTAGCTTCCATCTGTTTCCCAGCTGTTTCAACTGAGGCAAAACTCCCTCCGTTTTCTTCAACCTCCTATATCCTATGCCAAATGGTAGGTGTTGAGGGTGGAGTCTGGAAACTGCCTTCCTTTCTTGCCTACAACCGCAAACAAAATGTCACCATCTGTACAGTACATTGCCATGTAAAATAGTACAATTGTTGTTTCTCGTCTCAGATACTTTAATGCACATGTGGGTGCACTCTCACACTCCCTCACCGCTTGGAGGAAATGTTGACTTATGTGTTCAGGTATAGTTGGCAGTCCCAGTTCCCTAACCTTTTGCTCCCTGGGACTATGCTAATGGAAGAAGTCTGCAATACTTCCGTGGAGGATAAAAATTGCCCTCCAAGGATCGTTTCTGTCTAGCATTTAGAACTTCTCCACATGTGACTTTTTATTTCCCCTAGTGCAAGAGGATGCCAAAAGATAATAATATTTTACTGACGACAAGTAATGTGAGGGCTTGGTCTGTTCACTAGTGGCACAGAATACCTTTTAGCAAAAGAGAAATAATAAAGTATGATTGAGTATATTTTTGGCTACCCTGAATAAACTTAATAACTTGTTTAAATGAAGAACATAATTTACCAATGTCTGTAAAATATCAAAACGTAAAGGAAGGTCTCCATAGCTTAGACTAAAATGAATACTTATTTCATATTCTGAAGAAAAAAATGAATACTAAGCCACAGTCTATTCTAGTGCTTTGCAACTTCTTGTATTAATGTTTTGTAAGCTATTCAAAATGAGAGATATTCTGTTATTATTAACAAAGCTCCGCAAATAGTAGATATAGGAAGCTAATAATTATATTTATATAGGCATAGAGATTGTGGATAGATGTAGGGTAATTTATAGAATAATCCTATTGATGCTAGTAATTTTCACATTTAAACGGGAAATTGCCTTCCTTATGGGAAACTTATCCAACTTGCTACTCCAGCTTCTTAATGAGTGGGCATTTCAGCCTTTCCAGATTTTTTTTTTTTTTTTCAGAGTAAACAATCTTCCCCAGGGGTTCTTAAATCCTCTAGGTGATCCACTCTCCAGATTTGAGAACCACAATCATAGCGAGCTACTATTACTAATGAATGTGGCTATTATACACTGAGGTATGTAAGGGAAAAAAAGGATTGAAAACTACTATGCTAAATCTAGAATAGAAATTAGCATTGAAAATATCCACTGTTTCTTATACCATTGATGTGAAAAATGTAGAGCCACTATAACAGTTTCTCTTATAAAGCAAAACCAAATTTCAAAGACCAAAAAAAAAAGAAATTTCCATTTTTAGTAACAGTTTAGTAATAGTAACAGTTGTATTCAACATGCAAAAGTCATTCTTTGGGCTGGACCAGTGATTATCAATTGGCGGATGTACTCGTTTACCATCCAGCCTCCCTCTTCATTGCCTCCTTGATTACTCATGGGATTGTCTAGTAGGCTTTCAGGAATGAAGTAAGTCAGATAAATCTCACATTGTGAAACTGAAGATATATTTATTTTTATTACATTTGTGTTGCCAATTGTATGTTTTGAACAAATAATTTATAAAGGATACCCTATTTATTTCTGTTAAAGGCATTTAGGTTCTTACTTGGTGGGAGATATTGAAAGATTAACTGTGAATAGCTAAAACTTTTATGTAATAGAATAGTTACTATTATGTCAGAGTAAATTTTAGTTTACAGATTTGACTTTTTCCCAATACACTTGGGCATAATTTTATACAACTAATTCTTAAAGTGAGAAAATCAAAATTCAGTGTACATGACTGTGTCAGTATTTAGCAGTAGCTACCTACATAAGCAAATATTATAATTGGTAACATTACAGAATCATACCACATGATGTAATTACATAGAGGGAAAGAGTATGAAGACTTGAGATACTTTATAAAATCTATGTATTTTTAGGTCACATTTTAGAATGAGAGCGAGAGAGACAGACATAATAGCACAAGATTGTTCTTAAATTAGTACCAATTTAATAACTTGGTATGAATCTGGATATAAATAATTTGAAAATAAATACCTCAGAATTTACATAAAAATAAAATATTTGGGTCTCTTAAAGTCACCCACACCTTATATGTAGATGTTTCCCCACAGTAGGTAATAATCTTACCTCGGCATTGCATTGCATTCCTGGGATAAACTGGCAAATATTATAACAAAGTCCTTCTCTTTGCTTCCTCCCTCCTCTATAATTTTAGGATGACAGCAGTTATAAGAATTTTAGCCAATTTAAAGTAGATACAGGGCTTCCCTGGTGGCGCAGCGGTTGAGAATCTGCCTGCCAATGCAGGGGACACGGGTTCGAGCCCTGGTCTGGGAGGATCCCACATGCCGCGGAGCGGCTAGGCCCGTGAGCCACAATTGCTGAGCCTGCGCGTCTGGAGCCTGTGCTCCGCAACGGGAGAGGCCACGATAGTGAGAGGCCCGCACACCGCGATGAAGAGTGGCCCCCACTTGCCACAACTGGAGAAAGCCCTCGCACAGAAACGAAGACTGAACACAGCCATAAATAAATAAATAAATAAATAAATAAATAAATAAATAAATAAATAAATAAATAAATAAATAAATAAATAAATAAATAAATAAATAAATAAATAAATAAATAAATAAATAAATGATTTCTTTAAAAAAAATAAATAAATAAAGTAGATACAGGCATTTTAACAATATTAATTCTTCCAATCCAGGAGTACAGGATATCTTTCCATTTTTTGTGTCTTCTTCACTTTCTTTCATCAATGTATTATAGTTTTTAATGTATAGGTCTTTCACCTCTTTGGTTAAATTTACTCCTAGGTATTGATATTTTCTTCTTTTTGATGTGATTGTAAATGAGATTGTTTTCTTGAGTTATCTTTCTGATAGTTCATTTCTAGTATATAGAAATGCAGCATATTTTTGTATATTAATTTTGTGTCCTGCAACTTTACTGAATTCATTTATTAGTTCTAACAGTTTTTTTGGTGGCGTATTTAGGGTTTTCTATATATAGTATTATGTCATCTGCAAATAGTGACGGTTTTTACTTCTTTCATTCCAATTTATGTCTTTTACTGCTTTTTCTTTCCTAATTGCTGTAGCTTAGACTTCCAATACTATGTTGAATAAAAGTGACAATAATGGACATCCCTGTCTTGTTCCTGATCTTAGAGGAAAAGCTTTCAGCCTTTTACCATTGAGTATGATATTAGCTGCAGCTTTGTCATACATGGCCTTTATTATGTTGAGATGCATTTCCTTTATACCACTTTGTTGAGAGGTTATTTTTTAACCATAAATTGAAGTTGAATTTTGTCAAATGCTTTTTTTGCATCTATTGAGATGATCATATGATTTTTATCTTTCATTTTGACAATGTGGCCTATCACGTTGATTGATGTGCAAATGTTAAACCATACTTGAAAAATTCCACTTGATCATATTAATGTATTGTTAATACATTAATGTATTGTTAGATTTGGTTTGCTAATACTTAATGTATTGTTAGATTTGGTTTGCTAATATTTTGTTGGGAATTTTTGTATCTATGTTCATCAGCAATATTGGCCTGTAATTTTATGTGTGTATGTTGTTCTTGTTTGGTTTTGGTATCAGGGTAATGCTGACCTCATAAAATAAGTTTGGAAGTGTTCCCTCTTCCTCAATTTTTTGAAAGACTTTGAGAAGGATAGGTATTAACTCTTCTTTGAACATTTGGTAGAATTCACCAGTGAAACATCTGGTCCTGAATTTTGTTTGTTGGGAGGTTTTTGATTAATGATTCAATCTTCTTACTAGTAATCAGTATGTTCATATTTTAATACTGTTAAAATGTCCATACTATCCTAAGCAATTTACAGATTCAATGTAATTCCTATAAAAATTCCAATGCATTTTTAACAGAACTAGAACAAATAATTCTAAAATTTGTATGGAACAACAAAAGACCCCAAATAGCCAAAAACAATCTTGAGAAAGAAGAACAAAGCTGAAAATATCACCCTCCTTGATTTTAAACTATATTACAAAGCTATAGTAACCAAAACAATATGGTATTAGCATAAAAAACAGACATAGAGATCATTGGAACAGAAGAGAGAGCCCAGAAATAAACCCACCATATATGGTTAACTAATTTACAACAAAGGAGGTAAGAATATACAATGGAGAAAGCACAGCTTCTTCAATAAATGGTGTTGGGAAATCTGGACAGCTACACGCAAAAGTAAGAAACTGAACCACTATCTTACACCGTATACAAAAATTAATGCAAAACGGATTAAACACTTGAATGTAAAACCTGAATCCATAAAATTCCTAGAAGAAAACATAAGCATTAAGCCCCCTGACATTAGTCTTAGCAATTTCTTTTTTATATGACTCCAAAGTCAAAGGAAAAAAAGCAAAAATACACAAATGGGACTACATCCAACTAAAAAGCTTCTATACAGTGACGTAAGCCATCAAAAAAATGAAAAGGCAACCTAGTAAATGGGAGAAGATATTTGAAAGTCATATTTCCAATTAGGGTTTAATGTCTAAAATATATAAATAACTTATACAACTCAATAACAAACAAAGTCAATTGAAAAGATGCTCAACATCACTAATCATTAGGGAAATGCAAATCAAAACCACAATGAGATATAATCTCACATCTGTCAAAATGGCTATTAACAAAAAGACAACAAATAACAGTGTTGGTGAGGATGTGAAGAAATGAGAACCTTCATGCACTGTTTGATGGGAATGTAAGTTGGTACAGCCACTATGGAAAAACAGTATGGAGGTTCCCCCAAAACTTAAAAATAGATCTACCATATGATCCAACAATTCCACCACTGAGTATCTCTCCAAAGAAAATTTAAAAAAAAAACTAATTCAAAAAGATATACACATCTTCACTGCAGCATTATTTGCAGTAGTCAAGATATGGAAATAGCCTAAATGTTCATGGATGGATGAATGGATAAAGAAATTGTGGTATACATATACAATGGAATGCTACTCAGCCGTAAAAAAGAATGATGTCTTACCATTTGTGACAAAATGGATGGGCCTTGAGGGTATTATGCTAAGTGAAATAAGTCAGAGAAAGACAAATACTACATGATTTCACTTATATGTGGAATCTAAAAAGCAAAACAAAACAAACAAACAAAACAAAATAACACCCAGGCTCACAGACACAGAGAACAGACTGGTGTTTGCAGAGGGAAGTTGGGGGCCTGGGGGGCCATGAAATGGGTGAAGGAGATCAAGAAGTACAAACTTCTGGTTATAAAATAAATAAATCATGGGAATGTAAAGTATAGCATGGGGAATAGAGTCAATAATATTGTATTAATGTTGTATGGTTACAGATGGTAACTAGACTTATTACGGTGATCATTCCACAACATATACAAATGCTGAATCACTATGTTTTACACCTGAAACTGCTATAGTATTGTATGTCAGTTTTCCTCAATAAAAATATATGTAATAAAAATGATCAAAATAAAATAGGTACCTAAGCAATAACTCATTTCAATTCTGTACTTTTTGTGCCCATCAATATATGAATATAGTTTTACCTTACAGCTTCTTCTTGATGGAGTCCCTTTGTTTTTAAATAATGAGATGTGAACAGTTGATTTTTTTTTAATTCATTACCTTGCCTTTTTTATTATTTATTTACTATGTAGTTCTTTCTGATAGTAAGAGGCCAACTTAATTGTTCTTCCTTTGTGACATAAATACAAAGTGAAATGTCAAAGAACTAAGAAATTTTGATGAAATTAATATCATGATTGATGTACAATTCAAATATATTTAATAAAAATAGTATTTTTGCTAAAAATTGAAAAAGAAGCCAAAGACACACAAAATGGAAATATAGTGCAACTTGAGTCAAATTTAGCATAGATTTAGTTCTCACTACCAAATTCAAAGTATTTAACACAAAACAAAATCAACACATGTCTTCAGGGTAAACGTAAACGTCTCCAATCTTGCTACACACTTCTAGGCTCAGAAACTCATTACAGAAGCCTAGAATTGACTTTGTGCCTCTAGCTATGTCCCAGGACAAGGGGATGCAACAGAACAAGGCACATGTACCTGCTTGGATTGTCCCTGATAGCAAAGGCTTTCACAAGGATCACCATTTCCACCTCCAATGGGACCAGGAACCCCTAGTGAAGAGCTTTCGACATACAGCATTCCATTATATTTTCCCTGATCATATTAGTTTAAAAGTGCACCTCTCCTCTGGGATCCCATGAAATGGTCATGTTTCCTTTTTACAATGCTTACCACATTCTGCCACTGTATGGATCCTTTATTTCCCCTACTAGAACATAAATGTTTGATGTCAACTATTGTTCTCATTTATTCAGTAATTGGGGATGAATACAGGCATTCATAGTTACATTTTAATACACACATAAGCAATAGTCAAGGACATGAAGAGGATGCAAACCTCCAATCCATTTCTCATTCACCTTCTATTCAGCTCTATGTCAGCAAATGGCATGGGGTTACATGGTGTTACAGTGTCCCTGAGAGAACGAGGAGGGAAAGAAACTCTTCTCAGAAATCAGGGATCTACGTCACTTGGCAGTGGCCAGAAGAATTGTGACATTTCTAATTTACATCTGTCAACAGGTCAAAAGAGACTGAGATCCCTTTCGACGTCAGACAGCACCACATAGTTTTTGCAGTGAGGCCTTAGAAAATTCAGCACCAATTCTGCTAACAGCTTGATAAATCCCTTGGGCATGGAAGAGCACAGCTTCCATAGTTTTCTTTTATATACTGGAAGACAAGTCTACGTCTTCTAAGAGTGTGAGGGCTTGCATTTATGCCATTGTTCTCAGCCTTTTTTGGCATTTCACCATACATATTTTTTGGCAAGTGACTTTAATATATTTTTATAGCAGTAACTCTTATAAATTACTGAGTTTTTCATTTATCTTCATGTCTGCTTTGCTTCTCTGGATTCTAGACTTTAGGTAAGTTAATATTAAGAAATTTGCCTTATTCATGTTCATATTCCCAATGCTAAGCACCTAATTCTGAATCTGTTCTGGATCTTTGATTTCCATGCTGTGGTCATGAGTTATGATTTCAGTGACAATCCTAAGGGGCTTTCTTCTTTTATAAAAATTTGAATGACCTTCAGCTTAAAAAAAGAGAAAAAGCATCACTCAGTATTGCTTTGTATTAACTTTTCAAAGCACACATCTTTCATATAATTGATGGCAGATGGAGACAGGTCCATATTCTATCTGAATATGGAGACATATTCAGATAGAAAAGTGCCAAAGCAGTGTCACGATTATAAAATTTAAAACCCAAGAGATTAAATGTTATACCAAGTGAAGGAACTGATTACACATAGTTCATAATTCCCACCCTCAGCACTATTGACATTTTGGACTGGATAATTCTTATTACATTTATATGCAGTGAAATATGAACATATTCAAGATAAATGGGTGATGGCTGTCCTGGGCATTGTAAGATATTTAGCAGCATCCCTGGCTTCTACTCACTAGATGCCTGCAGCAACTCCCATCTCCACTTCAGTGTTGTCAGATACTACGCAGGACTGCCAGTTTAATTTAAAATCCAGATAAACAATGAACAGCATTTTAGTTTAAGTATACCCCAAATATTGCATGAGACATACTTATATTAAAAATATTGATCTTTGATAGAAAATTCAAATTTAACTTGGAATTGTGTATTTATATTGGTGGAATCTGGCAACCCTACCCCAGTTGTGACACTCAGAATGTCTCCAATTGTTTTCAGTGCCCCCAAGGGGCAAAATTACTCCCAGTTGAGAACCACTGAGTACAGATAATATTTGAGACAAAACATCAATAACTCCAAGTTACACAACTCTCTCTAGGAATGACCAACTTGATTCAGAAGTAAATGTCTTATGTGCAAATACCACCACTTTCATTCCACAGCCAAGCCTTACCTCCTCCAAGTCAATGACTAGATTGTCTGCAGATTAAAATTGCTCATGAAGTTTTTTTGTCAATGCTGTGTTTCTACAATACGTCAAATCACGTAAGAGCTATAACAAATCCATTATTTTATTAAATATGTATCATTTAGTTAGTAAATCTTGGTTTAATTAATAAATCTGGGTTTAATATGCATGAATTTTAGAACTTGAACAGATTCTTACAAATCATCTAGTTCCACCTGCTATATTTATAGATAAGAAATAAAGAGACTCAGAGTGACTAAAGTGCTCATCAGAGATCACATACTAGCAGGTCATGTTTATAGACCTCAAGTGTCATTCAGTTATAGAAAGAGACATAAAAGCATTTTTCCAACTCCTCAAATATCCTTACCTATTGCATGGCGTCTTCCCAAGAGCAAGGATTTCAGAAACATCACTATTTAATTGTGATACTAAATATGGCTATGAAAGCTACACAAACAGAATCTTTATTATCCAAAATGCCAAATGAGCAGATGTTAAGGCCACAGTCTCTGCCACTTATCTGCATATTCAACCATTAACCTTCCTTTTCCGCATATTTAACATAGAATTAAAGTGAAGGAGATAAAATAAGTAAATCATTTAGCATAGTACTTGCATATTGTGGGCACTCAGTAATCAACTGCAAGCTCTAGCCATTATTAGGGGGGGGACTAGGCCCTAAGGACCTCAGTAATTGAAAATGATAGATTTGATAGAATCAGGAGTTTGAAAGTTTTTTTTTTTAAGCATATGAAAATTTTGTTCTGAAAACAGAAGTCAACCTAAAACCTAGGAAGTTTAGAACTTACACAGTAACTAGCAGCAGAGCTTTATTTTACATTGAAAAATGCACAAATCTCTAAAAGGATCTGTGTATTATTTTTGGCTAGTCTACAAATGAAGCTGAAGGTTTAATTATGATTTTTCCAATGAAACTGTTGAGGTGACATTTTACAAGGCCCAGTGGGATCAATGTATGAATTCTTGTTTCCTCTGAAAGTTTTATTGGGATATTTGATGAAATTTACCCAAACCTGGCATACCCAATAAACTGGAGTCAGATAGTGTGCTTGTATGTGTGTGTGTGTGTGTGTGTGTGTGTGTGTGTGTGTGTGTGTATGCATACCTGCATGTGTTTATTCTCCTGCAAAGAATCCTAGCAGCCAGGTATATGGTTTTAGGTAGAGAAGAGTCATATTCTGCCTTGATATTAGAGTATACAAAATGTTTAACATTCTTAAATTGATTAAAAAAATAAAATCAGAAGTATTTACTGAACAGCATTATGAACCCATTATATAGTCTACTTACAACTTTCTTCACGTAGAGGGTTTGAGAAGTGAATCACATAGGTATTTTTTAACCTCAGAAATAACTATACGGAAGATTAATAGCAAATGACTTATAAATTGATTTTTCTTTAATTTCACAGTAATAAAAATAAGTTATAAAGATAATTAATAGATAAAAGTAATACAATAAAAATAATTGGAAAATCCCAGCCAATTCGGGATTCTGGCCCATGCACCAAGCAGCAGTTGGTTTCCTTTTGACTGCTGCTGGTAGAATTCAATGCTTTGTGATCCATTTCTCTGCTGCAGCTGTACTGGCAAGAAGGAAAACAGCCTCAGGGTGACCAATCTGCATTAAGTCAATTTGTGATTGTTTCTGTAAAGGGATTTTTGCAATTGGGAGAAGTCTAAGAATTTATGACTTACATTCATGGAACATTACTTAGATACTCTCCACAAATAGAATTCTGTTTACATTCACTAAGTAGTACATGCTTTATAAAAAATAAAAACCCATAAAAATAAAAGCAGTGCTCTATGATTAAATCAACTTGTGATTTAATAATTTTACAAAATAAAAAAGTCTGATGTAAATATGTTTGAGCATAATAATATTAAAATGACAAAAATGTTGATGATGGTTCTCAAAGTGTACAAGTCATACCATCCTCTTTCTCCTCATAATTATTACTACTACTTACTACTTATATATATTTTGAGTTGGGAAAAACTGCAGTGAAATTTACTTAGAAAAAAATCTGAAACATAAGATCTGACTGAAGAGATGAAATGATAATTTAAAAGAATTTTTGACGGTAAAATGTTAAGAACTACCGGGCTATGCGATAAAGAATACGGAAGCAAAGGTGGTTGATGACAGAGACCAGTGAAGCCAGAATGGTTGCAATGAATAAGAGGAAAAGATAAGCCTCCATTTAGTATATATATATATATATTATTCTGAGAGATGAAGGAAGAGGTTGAGATCAGAAAGACTGATTCTAGAGTTACACATCTTGGACAAAAGAAGGTAGGAACGATGGTCAAGTCTGGGATCTGCCTGTTGGTGGAGAAAGGAGTGTTGGGATCTGACAATCTTGTTGAACTCTGAGGCTCAATAATAAAGTGGCATTTGCCTACCAGTTTATGCTATAATCCATCTTTGAATCAGGCATCCATAGCCTAATACTTTATGTTGAGAGTGTTGTGTGTTAGACACAAACATGAATAGTTTATTGTGTAAAGTGCTAGGAAATGGATCAATATGACATAGTACCTATCTTAAGGTAGCTTACAATCAAGTTGGGGATAGAAGCCACTTAAGAGAAATCCACAAATAATTATAAATAATCACTTTGGGTATACTATCTTGACAGTTTGATGTTTGATTGTCAAAATTTGATGTTTTGGGATGCATAACCTGTGTTTTTGTTAAGAGCACTTTATGGGAAATACTTGGATAATATCATTCTTAGTCCATTTCATGGGGGCGGGAGCAATTTTAGAAAGATACATGTGTATATTTGCATATATAACATACGGTAACCATGAAGCCTTCCTTTAATCCCACATACGGCATAAAATATTCTGCAAAGCCTTAAGAATTGCTAACTATATAGGGAGCTTCTAAAATACTTTTTGGAAGTCTTAAATGCAATTACACTTACATAGAAACTTAAGAACTTAAATGCAATTATTATCTATGCCTTCACAATATTTTTGAGACTAACTTGAATGTAGCACTGTAAGAATTTCACTAGGAAATTCACTCTTCACTGAAGTGTGAAAAATAAAAATGATCGTAATTACTTTTATATTAGATTTGAAAAATCTTCTACACTTATTTTCAGTCTCTACCAAGATAACATATAAATGGTACAGAGTTAAGTCTATGACAAAGTAAAGCTTTCATCTAGGTCCTCCTGACAATTCATGGCTTGTAATTTTACATCAAATTAAGGCATTCCGTCAAAACTCACAGTTTAATAATTTTTTCACATGTCACAGATCACACCCTGTAGCTTTTGAAATGAAGGTTAGGTATTGAATAGCATTCCGTATTCCACTACACTGTGGAGGGAAAGGGGCTTGAAGTATCAACATTATGTTTTACTTAACACCTGTGGATCAACACCTGTGTTGTACAAAAGGAGTACAAAATTTACTTCTAAAATGTAATTTTCCAACACACACACACACACACACACACACACGCAAAGTGTATCCTCTGCTCTCTTGCAATAATTTTCAATAGGTGGAAAAAAATCTGAATAGTATACATTTTTAAAAGTTTTGCCTTGATTAAACAGAATTGTGGTTACAATTAAAGCTATATACATTTTACAGCTTTACATATTATTTACAACTTTTATGTATTTAGAAGGAAGAATGACTTAGAGAAAGTATCAGGAGCTTTGAAGCCAGCCAACCTGAGTTAGAAGTCCACTGTAGCTACTTAAAACCTGTGTGGTCTTAAGTCTTTTGAAATTCAGATTCCCCATGTACAGAATCTACTACACATGATTGCTGTACAGAGGAAAATGAGCAAATTTACAGTGTGTATATCTGAGATGTATTATGAATCCAATAATATACACCTACTATTAATAATATTATTAAACTTAAAACATATCATGAGTAAGATTTAACTAACTGAAATTTTTACTAAATCACATTTATTAGTCTTTTAATTTTATTTGAATTGCTTAGTTGTCATTTCTCACCTAGCATTTAGTTAAATACATGTTGATTTGTTTTTTAAAAAATGATATTGATTTCAAAAGGAGGTGATTATATTTTCTAGCTCTTTCTACCAACACACATGTTAAAAGACCCAGCTGTGCTCATAATTTCTTTGGCCAATCAGCAAGGTTTAATTATATTTCCTTTTAAAAAATAAATGGCTGTTGCAAGTCTGTATGATTTTATTTCTTTCATACTTTCTTTTTACAGCTTTGCTACTAAAAAGTGTAGCCAAAATTAAAGCATACATTTTTCCTCAGTGTAATTAAATGTCATTGTCTTTTATTTTCAAAGTAAGCCAAAATAAAAAGTGTATATATGTTTGTATGTGTGTGAGTACATATATATTTATACTCTGAATATTTAAAATATTTTGTTTTATTTACTCATCATTGGTCACATAGGCATTTAGTCAAATTCAGGCAAATTTTGGTACATATATAAAGCACTTCTAGATTTTTACATTTTCAATCACATGCAATATTTGAATCCTCTTTTTGAATGACTACAAATGAATTGTATCCAGTTGTGTGCTGGAAGGTGGGAGGAAATGCTCTGGTTTATATTTTCATGTTGTAAATACTCTCACCATAGTGAATTTCAAGCCAGTAAGTTAATGTGATGGCAACTAGCTCTCAAACTTCCTGAAAATTTAACAATTGCCTCTCTAGAACCACTACTAACTGGCCCTAGCACACTGTTGTAACACCTTACTATTTCACAAAGCTGAATACTGGGATTCAGAAACTATCATAACGTCATGGATAACAATCTATAGTTAGAACCTTCTAGAAAAGAAAGATAGATTAGGCTAAGAGGGTATGATTAGCTAACCTGGGAATGATCTCAATGATTAGACAATAGTATTCAGAGCAGTATTCTAAAGTTTATCTGTAGAACTGATGACATTTACCTATGATTCATTAAAAACCCTTCCTGCTGTGTTGATCTGACAATCAATTCATCAAAATGGGTAATCACAGAGGCTATGCTCATGTCACTGTGAACAAAGAAAAGGTTAGAAGTTGCTATAAGTAAGTGAAAAATATTTCTTTTTAATTCTGTTCAACACACAGGGAGCTGTTGCTAATCATAGATTATTGGGGTATCCAGCAATGATCACTGCATCTGAGTGTTTCGTTGTTTAAATGAAATAATAGCTGTGCAAACCTAAAGCATAGAATAAAATATGTCAAGAAGAAAAAGACCACCCTTCAATATCCAAGTACTGGAAACTAAAAGCACAGACACGGTCGCATAAGAGTGAAAAAAACCTCTAAATTTCCCACCATTGCAATAATATTTTTCTCTTAAGATGGATACTGGTGTTATTTTCTCTTGAAGATGTTTCCACGTTGAAATTACTTAAGGAACTAGCAAATTGAAACAAAGAAAAAGATGAATAATTGTTTGGAAGACAACAGAGTACCCGAATTATCAGGACTGTCAACAAAGAGAAAAGTATTTCTTAGATGCTCTCTTGGTTATCATGCTATTTTAAGTACCAGACAATGTAAGTAAACTATACAAAGTACCTACTCTCTGGAAAGAGTTGGCTTACAAATAGTAAACAAAAGGAAAACTACTACGTATATAAGCCTTGTAGCATTCTGAGAAATGTGTATGAGTGTGTCATTTTTGTGTCATGTGCATTTTGTTTCACACACGTTTAAGTGTGTGCTTATGGGTATGTACTGCTTGTGGCAGTACTAAGGGAAAATTTTCCTATTTTTAAGCTTATATTTAATTACAACATCAAAGGGAATCTTCCATAATGAGCACTTACTATGAAATATTGGAAATTAAAAAGAATGTGCTTATAATTAAGCTCCATGTTAGTAGCCACACAAGAAATGTCAATTAATCTACACTAAAACACCAAGTTTTCTGGCAATAGCTATGGAAATGAAAATGGCAACACACTTGTAAAAACCTCAGTGGTGTGAAACCCTGTTCATTTATTTAATAGTTGTAATCCTTTTGTTCTCAGTTTACTGCCAGCCTCAGGTTCCTTAAGTGAACAAATGAGATAATATACATGAAAGTACTTTATAAACGTCCCCATAAATAAATAGAACATTTTACCTGGGAGAAAGTTTCTATAGCACTTTGAAAATATATTTTTACAATGTAATTGTATTTTTTTTCTCCCCAGACATCAAATAAAGTGATACTGGTTTTCTATTATTGTCTCCTTCAAATACCTACACATTTCCTTCCTTCAACTCTGGAATATGCTGTTTCTCAAGTGAAGAAGAGAATATCTTTGCAACATAGAAAAGTTTTGAACTTGAGTTTGAAGTATGCCAAACTCAGGAAAATCCATGGTATTAAAGATCTAGGCTATTGGAAATACTGTACTCAAGTGATTATAATTTAATTGCTCATTATATTACAAACAGAGCTCTTCATGCATTTAGTTAGCTATAAAGCAATGACTTATTAAAAGAAAGTACTCCGTGGAACGTAAGAAGTTTTTTATAATGAAAAGAGAAAGCCCCATAATTCATAATTATATTTAATCATGAATTTGAGAAGAGCTCCAGCATTTTACACTTAAATAAATCACACTGACATAAAATTAATATCCAGATTAGTGGTTTGGTAATGCTTTAGTGAATCTGTATTAATTCTTCCTCTCTAAGATAATAATTGATTTTAACAAGGGTTTTCTTTAATGATAGCTCATTATCCTCAAGGAACTATATTGAATGTGATGTGTATATTTCAAAATATATTTGCCACACTAAATGCAATTTATATACAGTATTATCCACACATTCTCCGTGTTATAGAGAATGGTATACACACCAAGAAAAAAAATAACAATTATATTTATTATGTTAAACAACCCATAGGTAAAGTTAAAATTTATCTAATGTTCATAAATAAGACTAGTAGTAGAAAAAGTTCTTATTTTAGGTATTCCAATAGTTCTATAGGAAGAAAGTTTTTATTAGCTTAAGTAAGGTCTTTTCTGATAATGATTATGCTCTAAAAATATGAATTAAGGTTTCTGTTGAGAGAAATAAATCATCATGCAATTCGCACAAACCTGTGATACTTGAATATACATAAAATGAATGTTGGAAGAATATTTTCATTGCTCATTTTTACCAATAATCCAGGTTTGCCTCATGAACTCATCATAACAGTATCTCGGCGAGGTATCTGTGCTTTCCACATTAAAATGGTAAGACATTTTCAGACATATGGCTCAAAGATATGTTTTAGTAAATTCTATAGCTAAGTTCAACAAGCACCAAGATTCTGCTTATTATGCAAAAGTCTACTTTGATGGTTCAATTTCTTTGTCGTCTCATATTACACTATTTCCTTTCCTTAGCAATTGTATGCATTAACATAACAAAATCTCAAGGATCATGATCTAGGTTCTAAAATGTAAAGACAGGAAGCTCAATTTTATGGAACATGAAACTAAAGCTGCTGTGAACAGTTATTACATTCTAGTGGCAGCGCTACAAGATTTAAACTTTATAATTGCTTTTAATAGCCAATAACAACTACGAATCCTGGAATGTTTATTATTGCAATTTTCCTGAAATTGGTAGAACATAATTTCTCATTTTAAAAGATGACCATTAACAAAACAATAAGACTTTTAAAATTTAACTAACTTTGAAAAGAACGATCACTTTTTCTAGGATTAGCATGTATGCATTAGCTCATCTTCTTACAAAGACTTGACTTCAGAACTCTTTTTATTTTTAAATGCCTCAATTTACAAACCATGTTTTGGAGGGTTCACAAGACAAACTCAAATAATGGAAACATAATAATCGCAGAAGGATTTCCTTTATCCACTCATTAAAGTGGGAAAATCTGGTCTTCAAAATGCTGAATAACCTATCATGCTAGAGATATTCCCAAAGTATTCAAATTCATCCTTATGACATGTGTTTTTTAATTAAATTAAAACATATTGGAAGAAATATCAAGAATAGTCCAGCTTTGTCTCTTTCATATTTAAAAAGTCTTCAAGATTTAATGTAATATTTTCTTCTCCAAATTGTCATTAGCAGCATGAATAATACATGTTTACAGATAAAGCACAGCTACTTTAAAAGTTGACTTAAATAGCATTAGTTAATTGAATAACAAGACAATTTTGAACCATACAATCATGTAGTAGGGGACTTCTTTTTTCTCTTTAAAAATGTAACCAACTACACATAAAAAAAAAGTTGATGCTGCTGTGGATGAGGAAAAAAATAAAACCAGGAAAGTGAATATCTCATCACACAGTAAATAAATGACAGATTTCGTTTGGAAGGTTTAAGATGGCCCTCTTTTTGGAGTCTGTATAATCACTGCTGGACTAGAGAGGGAAGGATAGCGGGCCAGAGAAGGGGATCTGGGTCCTTTATTGTTACCATTAAAGTGATACATAAAACTGTCTCCACATTCCATAAAAATGCCACGGTGCTTCAGGAAAAATACAGACCTGAGACAATAGTTTATTTTGGCTGGAACTAAACTTCCAGAACTGAAGAGTTACTGCCAGAAATAGGAACCAGCTTTGAGAAAAATTTAACTGAACTAGTATGCAAAGAAAGTGCTGCAGCATTAATACCCTAGCGCTTCAGGATCTGAATCAAGGGTCCTTTGTTAAGAACCTTGCAACATAACTGATCATTCAGAGGACGTAAAGGGGTATGAGGTTGCAGTCCAGTTAGCCAGGGAATACCCTTTTCCTCTGGCACCCACTTGCCAGTACAACTATAAAATAGGAGCAGAAATGTCTCACTCTGTAAAGGATTAATAATAGCTGATTTCCATGAAATTGAGTTGTTCTCTAGCTAAGCCGCAGTTGACCTGGGTTCTAGGGAGGGCCTCCCACAACTCCCTGAATAACCAAAGCAAGTCACCCTGTCTGGGCTTCCTCATCTCTGTTCCCCGTGTTCTTTTCTCTCAAAATGGGGAATTCTCCAAAGGGCTATGCTTAATCTGCTATCTTCCATTACGAATTTTCATATCTTAACAGTTCTCCATCTTCAAGGTGTCAATTATCATATGAATTCCACTCAACTAATATTTATTGAATACGTACAAACTGGTAAGTCATATATCATGTAACTATATTAAGTTAAAAAAAGTGTGTGTGGAGGGGAGGGGTGGTGTGTGTGTGTGTGTGTGTGTGTGTGTGTGTGTGTGTGTGTTGGGTGGAGATATCAGGAAAAGGGATATTTTTTAAATTCAAAAATAATTCAAAACTTCAAAGAACAGGCTTAGTGCCAGAATAGAGATACAAACGCCCATGGATAATCAAAGAAGAAAAAAAAAATATCACATGAAATTGAGGAATCATGAAAAGTTTCATGAACAAATTACACTTATGATGGTACTTAAAAAAAGGCAAGGCTTCTACAATGGGAGATGGCAGAGGTACCCTTCCAGGTAACAGGGAAAATAAGAGTAAAAAGTAAGGTTAGAAACCAACTAGTGAGTGCAGAAAATAGCAAGTACCTAGATTATACAGTACACATGGAATAGATGACAGAATCATCCCAGAAAATAGGCTGAGGCCATCCGGTGCCTTGAATGACAGGCTAAGGAAGTAATATGTTTCTGACCAGAAAAACAAAATGTTCTATTACAGTGGTAAGGAAGGGGATATGGCAAAAGTACGGGTGCCCAGCGTACAGGCTCGTGGAACAAGGAAGGGTAGATCAGGGCACTATGCTGCTGACAAACCATCTGAAATTCAGGGCAGGGCTCTAGTTCAGCAGAGAGCCTGATACCTCACGGAAAAGTAAAACAGAAGACTTTCAAATTTAGACAACACTATAGAGATTAAGGCTAAGATGGACTTGTGTGCATTGCAAAACAATTTATTCTGAACTCTCAAAGTTGGTGAGCAGACAGGACTACAGATCAAAGGTTTTGGGGATCAACAACTAAGTAGGGTAGATGTCAGGAGAGCTCTCTCAGTCCCACTCTTCTGACTGCCTCCTGGCATTCCCTCTTGGTTGTCTTGCCACTCCCTACAAGTCAACAGATTTAGCGTTTTCCTCCTCAAAACTAAACTAGCTACCTTTTCCAAACTCCCTATCAGTGGCATGAGAGCTTTCTCAATGCCAGGCTCAAAATCCTTAAATCATTTTGATTCCTTCCACTTTTTCCCATCCCCCACAATCTATTAGTCACAATGTTTTGTGTAATTTTCCTTTGAGAAGGTAAACAACACCTGAGTCAGGTTCAGCATTTCGTGCTAAGATTACCACAATAACCAATCAGCCCGATTCACACTAGATATTTGAATTTGCTTTTACTCTGCCTAAGAAACTATGTTCTTATTTTATCAAGGTAGGTATCATATGTTCAAATGATGCTGGACTCAGTACTCTATCCCAAGAACATTTTAAACTAATTCCATCTCCTGTGGATGTAATTATTCACAAAATGTTTACTGAATGCTTCCTATGTGCCAATAACTGTGCTGGGCACAGCAGAGGACACGAAGGTAACCAAAAAATTCTTCCTGCCCCTGAGGAGCTCACAGTATTAGAGAGGAGAGAGTGGGGGGCAGAAAGAGAGAGGGAGAAAAAGAAGAGAGAGAGAGAGAGGGAGGGAGAGAAGGAAAGAGAGAGAGAGAAAAAAAACATGGATGCCAATTATACTCTTCATTGTACTTTCCTGTAGTTATAAACTTTGAAATATAAAATCAATTAGACTGAAAAGAAATCAGTCAATACAATGAAGGGGGTAGGGTAGAGGTATTTCCATAGTGGTTTGAAAAGAGAGAGAAGCACTCAGTTTGCTTGATTTTAGTTAAGACGGAACCCATGGAAGGCAAATGTGAGCCAGAATTTGGAAATGGAGAAGAGTTTGCCTAAAAGAGAAACCCAGAATTGCATTAGGATCAGAGTGAACAGAGGACTGAGATGGAGCACCTTGAATGTGCCAGGAACACTAACTACCTCAAAGTGCTAGAAATCAGGATGTGGGGAAAGAGGCGGTTTAAGGCCAGGGCCAGCCTGTGAGAGCCTTTAATTTCCATGCTGAGTGTTTTCTCTTAATAAAAGCCATTGATGGGGACTTCCCTGGTGGCGCAGTGGTTAAGAATCTGCCTGCCAATGCAGGGGACACAGGTTTGATCGCTGGTCCGGGAAGATCCCACATGCCGCAGAGCAACTAAGCCTGTGTGCCACAACTACTGAGCCTGCGCTCTAAAGCCCACGAGCCATGACTACTGAGCCTGAGTGCCACAACTCCTGAAGCCCGCGCACCTAGAGCCCGTGCTCCACAAAAGAGAAACCACCTCAATGAGAAGTCTGCGCATGGCAACCAACAGTAGCCCCCACTCGCCGCAACTAGAGAAAGCCCGCGTGCGGCAACGAAGACCCAATGCAGCCAAAAATAAAAGATAAATAAATAAATTAATTAATTAATTTTTTTAAAAAAAGCCATTGATGGTTTTAAAACAGGGGAAATAAAAGATTCATGTTTGAATGTCTAATTTTGGTATTTATAAATGAAATATGATATATACTTCCTCTATACTGCTTTGGAAGTCTTCATTCTCCTGTCCAGAGTAAATAAAAGCAGGGATGATTTAATGTATCATCACTAATAGTAGTGCATGGTAGGCACTGAACAAAAACCAATCAATTAATTCTAGCATAAGCTTGATGGTCAAAGATGGTAAGCTATTACCTCTGGTAAAATTCCAATACAATAGCATTTCTAATCACTAAAAAAGAGAAATTCTTTAAGAATATAGTGGAATTTTACAGCATTCTTGATGTTGATATAATAGTAATGGCTACCCCCTAAGTTGTGCTTATTATGTACCAGGCTGTATTCTAAGCACCTACATCTATTGACTCAATCCCTCATTTCAGGAATAAGGAAACTGAGGCACAGAGAGGTCCAATAACACATGCAAGGTCATGTGGCCAGCAAGGCCAAAGCTAGGGTTTAATCCTGAGGATTCTTCCTCCAGCGTCTGTGCATTTAGCCATTGAACACAACAATCTTGTCCAAGTACTTCATTTTGAACCCGTATCAAAAGAAATGCAAAGAATGAAAGAAATGCAAAATAAGGAGAAAAAACCACATGAGCAACGTTTAATGGCTTGAACCTTCCCAATATAAAAACTTCAAAGCCATATCGTTTCAAAATTCTCAAGGTCTTTAATTACGTAGGGGACCACATTATTAATAAACTGACATGATTACTAGGTAATTTTGCTGCACCAACATAAGGCCACTGGACCTTAACAAGCACATCCTGGGAAGAAGGAATGATCTAGAACCCATCCAGTGATAAACTCATTGGCTTCTCAGCCTTATATTCTTCCAAAAAGGGATCTAAACAGCTTGCAAAATACCATGTTTAATAGTGTGATACTTACTATTGGGTATAATGATAGGGTGTTATTCTTCGACTGCTTTGAACATAGAGGCATCTCAGCATTTAATTGATTTTCTTTTGACTTTTTCTGAAAATTTGTTTTCAAATGCAGTTATGCTTTTTTTTTTTTTTTTGACTGCTCAAAAGAAACTATGGTAGGTGAACTAGCTGTAACAGGGTATTCTTAGGCTACCCCTATAGAAGCTTTTCACTAAGTGTAAAACTCCTTTGTAATTACTCATGTTCCCTGAATACTCTAAGTAATTTACAATATTTTCAACAAAATGTATGTGGCATAGAAGCATGGAACATATGTTGTGACATCTTTTGTAAACACCAGTCATGTAAGCAGATCTTCTATTCTCAGCCAAAAGAAGTAGTTCCTATTTGGAAGGCAGCACTAACATCTTCTCTTTGGAAGAGAAAATATACACTATGAGTATAAACTATATAATGGTCCATATAAAAAGTTAAATAAATATATATTATTTTATATAAAGATATGCTAAAGAACTACTAAACCATCATAATTTTTTATTAAATTAACTTTAAAATTTTGAGATGATTGTTGATTCACATGCAGCCATAAATAACACAAGGAAACTCCACATACTCTTTGACGAGTTTTACCCAATGGTAATCTTGCAAAAGTAGAGCACAATATCACAGTCAGGATGTTGGCATTGAAACAGTCAAGATTCAGAACACTTCCATCACCATAAAGATCCCTCATACTACTGTTTTGTAGGCCAGTGCCTCCTGGGCTCCATCCCTTTATTTCTAGCAACTGCTAATCTGTTCTATTTCTGTAAATTTTCCTTTTCAAGTATGTTATATAAATGGAATAATACAACATATTTATAACCTTTGGGATTGACTTTTTTCTCACCATCATTCTCTGGAGATTACCCAACTTGGTGAGATTCATCAATAGTTAACTCGTCTTTAATTCCTGACCCTCTGAATAGGGGCTTTCATAGAGCAAAAGTTGTTTTGCTTGAGTAGAGCAGTTGTTGTCTTGAAGTATTTTGCTCTGTGAGGCTACCCCTTTTCTGGACCTTTGCCCAAAGAGAGCAGACTTTTGTCAGAGCTTTTTTGTTTGTGTTTGTTGGCGTTTTGAGGTTGCCGTCTTCTTCAGCTCCAAGTCTGGGACACAGAAGGCAAAAGCCAACTCAGGGACCTGACCACCATGTCATTTCTCGTGTCAAATTCCCTAGCCATTATTCTGCCTTCCTTTCTCTACCTTTCAGAATCATCTTAGGTTTGTTTTACTACAGTGTCCAGTATTTTCAGTTGTACTTAATGGAAGGAATCCACAAAAGTACATTTATTCTATCTTTCTGGAAAAAGAAGCCCCCAAATTTACTTTTAAGGTATAAACTTATAAACTATGCAACGTTATTTTAAAATATGAGTGGTGTAGAAACCATAAAGTTATGTCTTTTTTGCAAGCAATTTCCATGTGTTTATTTTCAAGTATAGGGATTAGTAGTAGGAGAAAAGGAAATGAGTTTTACTCTCCTGTGTGGAATGCAAATTTCATATTTATGTCTGTTAGATGTCAAAGGATGACTAATGTCTAAATTCAGAATTTATAAAACTTGAGAGTAAAGTGAATCAAGTTTATTTATATTTAAAAGTTTTGTGCAATTTAGGTCCTTGATTCTCTTTCTACAGTTGATTCAGGTATTTATTTTATTCTTTTATCAAATACTTAAAACAGCAACTCTGTGTCCGACACTGTCCTATGAACTTGGAGGTAAAGGCTCAATCTCTGCTATCAAGGTTAGGAGATGTAGGTTAATACAAAATTTTAATGCAGATGACTCATTCAAAAATAAAGTATGCACAATAAGCTACAAGACTATCGAGAGGGAGGGAGTACATACCTTTTCTAGGGTGAGTTAAGGATGACTTTAAGGAGGAAGTGACGTCTGGGGTGGGTCTTAAAGAATGAGAGGAATTTCTGTAGATGTAGAAATAAGAGTATTCCATACAAAGGAAATAGCAAGAACAAAGTTTTATAAACACAAATTAGCACTGAATGCCCTTCCCTTTGGAAAGTAATGCTCTCCTGGGATTGAAGATCCCATATGGAGAATGCTAGAGTATTGGTGAACAAAACATGGGTAAGAAAGTGTGGGCTGTGAACAACACGGAGCATATTATTAATCTGAGGGTTTTAATCGGGGTAGGATTAGATGGTTGTGTCTTCAGAGCAAGAAACTGACCTTATTCTTTTTTTTTTTTTTTAATTAATTAATTAATTTTATTTTTGGCTGTGTTGGGTCTTCGTTTCTGTGCGAGGGCTTTCTCTAGTTGCGGCAAGCGGGGGCCACTCTTCATCGCGGCGCGCGGGCCTCTCACTATCGCAGCCTCTCTTGTTGTGGAGCACAGGCTCCAGACGCGCAGGCTCAGTAGTTGTGGCTCACGGCCCAGTTGCTCCGCGGCATGTGGGATCCTCCCAGACCAGGTCTCGAACCCGTGAACCCTACATTGGCAGGCAGATTCTCAACCACTGCGCCACCAGGGAAGCCCTGACCTTATTCTTTAGAGTCTCTCCATCCCTCCTTCCCCACCCTCACCCCAAGGATTTCTCATTTTAGGCACTACTGACCTTTGGACCAGATAATTCTTTGTTGTGGGCACTGTCCTGTGCATTGGAAGATGTTTAGTAGGATCCTTGGCCGCCAACCAGTAGACTCCAATAGCATTTCACCTACGTTCAAGTTGCGACAAGTATCTGTCTCTATATATTGCCAACTGTCACCTCGGAGATGAAATCACCCTGGTTCGAAAACAACCAATCCCACTTTAAAGTTCTAGCACTGTGCTGACACATAGTCAGTGGTCATTGAAGGATGTTTAAATCAATGTTCATACTTGCATTTAAAAAATGAGGAAGGAAGCATTGGGATAAACTGGAGAAGTATTCTTGTAATGACACAGGTGAAAAATAGCATTTCTAAACTAAGAAATTAGATTAAGGGAAATATTAAACAGTTGTTCAGAATGTAAAATTGATAGCCTTTGATAACTAAATACATAAATAAATTTACTATTGGTAAGCGGTTTATTTTCTTTCCTTATCAAACTTACAGCTGAGATCTTAGAGCTAAGCAAATTAGCATGATTTGAGAGAATATTCAAATTATTTTAATTCTGCTCTTAATTGATGAGTACATTAACACATTCATTAAATTGACTTGGTCAAATAGGCACCTACATAATATATGGGGCCTGAGTTTTAGACACTTTTTGCTTTTTAAATCAACCACACATTTTTTTTTTTTTAAGAAGTACAGCACTTTGCCAATAGGAGGCACTCAATATGCACATTATAAATGACTGAACAAGTTGGGGAGATAAATCAATCATCCTAAAAATATGATCAACCGTTTCAAAGTGGCCTTCTTGAATGGGTTTTCCATTTATGGCTGAGCAAACACACACAGTTCCCTGTGTAACAGAGAATGCATTTATTATATGACTGGTGATGATTAGGGCAGTGCTCTATAGCCACGAAAGAAAGTCATTCTCTAAAAGAAGCTAATGTCACAAAACCTGAGCTTGTGGTTCTGGCATTATTAGCACTCTATCCACTTGAGCTAACTGACAAATTTTCCAGTAACAGATAATGACTGGCTGGGGTAGCAGATATAGGTGCTACTACCACCATAAGTATATTTAATCACATGATATGAGATAGCATTACGCAATGGGAAGAGTCAAGTTCAATAGGGTAAAAGAAAATAATTTTGTAGTTAGAACTTTGCACAGTTAACCATTTCATATTTATTTTAGGCAAGACTATCCTTACACCCTGGATTAAAAAGGACAAGACCACTCACTGTTTCCCCCCCACTAAACTTTATTGTCTTTCCTGGTGTTGACTAAGGAAATCTGGAGTGGAAAATCAACACCACTACTGCTATCTGCCTTCTGGATTACCTTTGAAAATGAAAAATAAAATCAACCAAAGACTATTATTTAGAGAATTCTATATTTATCAACTTTGAGGTCTTCAAGGAATGGTGCCATATTAATGAAATACATAATACTTGTTCTTTAGGGAAAGGTTTTAGTGTTTTTCAGTTCTCCATTTTCTTAAACTAAAAGCAATTAAGCAGATATAGAAATAAATCTTGAATCAACTCTATAATCAATAAAGTGGATATATCAAATGGCTCCTGTAGCGTGAGGAGAATATCATCTGTACAATATTCCAAAGAGATTTTAACTGTCAGCAGATCGAACTTAAGAATGATACTGGATTCAAAATAAAGGAATAAAGATAGGATTGGAAATTAAACATATTTTGTAGTTGCCAGGCAATATAAATTTTCAAGGTTGAGTAACGCATTAATCCCCTATAGGAATAAGCAGACTTTTAGTTTCCATAGTCTTATAAGCCAAATTTTGATATTTTTGGCTTAGAACAATGGAGTAGGCCCCCATTCCTTCAACATTTTTCCACATCCTCTTTAATATCCACACAGTGCAGTGACTGAGTATTTTTGGTAATTTATTTGTATTTCATCCTGAGATTTATAAAGAATGAAACTATTCTAAGAGATTTATGATTTAATGTCCTACATATGAAAATGTAAAAACACAGTTCCATTAAAGCAATCAATGTTTCCCATAATTAGAAAGTAATAGCCTAACATACAATGAATTCTTCATGTTCTGGAGGTCAAAGTCTAAGGTATTACCAATACTGCCCTAGAATTAAAAGGCCTCTATACCTTTTTATCAAATAATTGAGAGATGTAAATTACTCAAGACTCAAATATACTAACACAGTGGTCATTTCCACATCTGTAAGTAACCAAAGCCAAACCTGTGGATAGAAAATCAACTTTCCTATTGCAGTTCCCAATGACTGAGGCTGCACAGAGCATACTGGTATGACACTGTTTCATAGCTACAAACTGTATTTTGTTTAAAAGTACCAAGAATCTCTGAAAACCAATATAATTATAAATTTATTGATGATAAGGTGATAAATAGATTCCATTTTAAAATGATGGAATGAAATAAGAACTCTCATCTTGGCACCAAATCTGTTAATGTCAAGCAAGAGAAATTTCTATAATAATTTTTAAAATATCTGGTGGCATAGCATTAAATTTATTTTTAAAAGAAAAAGTAAATGTGCAAGTTTCTTGAAGGCAGAACCATTATAAATAATTGCACAGTGCAGGCATCCTTAAAGTAGTGACAGATTAGTATAAAGCAGGCAGTGAGAAGCCTGAGTACAGTAATGGCATTATTCCAGTCACTGGGCTATTGGCAGACACAAAACAACTTACTGTCTTGATCTCCCCAGTTACACTCTAGGTCCTTTCTACATCATCTATTTGAAATCTATGTATGTATGTATGTACGTATCAGTCTATCACCTAAGTTAAGAGGTTTATCAACCTTGAGATGAAAAAAGTTTTTAGTCCAAACAAAAATTGTAATTTGGATCGTGTGTTTTGCTTTTGTTTTTGTTTTTAGCATTATGATGTTAAAACAAATATCAATCACAGTAACTTGTGCTCACAGAGCTAAGAACTACATGTAAAGGAAATGGGTTAAGAGAAATTTGCTCTGTTACTGAGACAAATAAATTCCTTAATTAAAAATAAAGGATGAACACAAAATTTAAAGAAAATAGCAATGTATCACCCTTTTAAATTTAATTTGGAGATATACTTGAGTTTTCTTTTTTTATTTCCTTTGTATCTTATTTGCTTTCTTTCTTAAAATATATATGTTTACCCTTTTTTTAAAAAATTAATTAATTAATTAATTAATTTTTGGGTGCGTTGGGTCTTCGTTTCTGTGCGAGGGCTTTCTCTAGTTGCAGCGAGCGGAGGCCACTCTTCATCGCAGTGCGCGGGCCTCTCACTATTGCGGCCTCTCTTGTTGCGGAGCACAGGCTCCGTAGTTGTGGCTCACGGGCCTAGTTGCTCCGCAGCATGTGGGATCTTCCCAGACCAGGGTTCGAACCCGTGTCCCCTGCATCGGCAGGCAGATTCTCAACCACTGCGCCACCAGGGAAGCCCTTATTTGCTTTTTGGTCTTTCTAGGAGCTTTAACATTTGGCTTCTTTTTTTGTTCTGCCTCTTACTTGACTTTGTATTTCCCTAGTGAATTCCTGGCTAGAATACATGTGCATTTACTTTAAAGAAACCCATTTATTTTGATTGAGATGAACAAAAATAAAACATAGGTCTGGAATTCTCTGAAATGAAATAAGCAAGCAAACAAACAAAAAGCCCTCAGTGATGGATGCTTGACGTTTACTCCTTAACCAAGACCCTGCCTTTCAAATAAATGTTCTTATGTAAGGATCAATTGCCATTTGATTTAAAGTAGAAAATGAAATAACCTAAAGATAAAACAACTATATGCCTAATTCAGTTGGGGGCCACAGGCCTCAGATTCCTGGCCTTTCCTCTTCAAATTTCCTAGGTTTCCATAATTCAGGCTTTCAACTTAAGAAGTTTTCAAGGGCCTTCCAAAGTTTATTCTTGGCTTCATCTCTGCACTTTTGCTGAACGTCAAGGTCTGAGGTTTGTTTGAATTCCTGCTCTGTGGAGATCTGCTGGACTTTCCAGCAGGTGTGAAGACCCCATGGCTCCTTCTGTTGCATCTCATTTCCACTTATTAAATACTTTATCTTGGAGGAAGAAGCAAAAGTGACTTTCGTGTTTCCTGGCACTCTCCTGCTTCAAAGAACTTAATAGTGATTTGTTTATTTCCGAGGAAATGGAGACCAGTCAGTGATGACAGATTTATTAGTTAAGTGGACATCACCCACAAAAAAACCTTTTCTTACAGTTCAGGCTTTCTTCTAAGCACACTCTAAATGTTCAAGACAATGTTATACATTTTGGCAAATCAAACCCATGTGATTCAATATAGTCAAATGTGTGAACTGATACAACTTCTTCCACATACATTTCCAGAATAACTTAGAGAAAACAAAATGAGCAAAGAAAGCTAATATTACCCTAAACTAAGAGAAAAAAAAAGCACCCTGATGAACTGGTAACACTGAATATGTTTTGGAAGATAACCGAAGGAATATTGAAAGCAAAAAGTGATGAAACAAAAAAATTCAAGTTAAGATGTCTGGAATTGAGAAAGAGCACTTGCAATACCGGGAAACCCTCAAATGCCAGATCATGAAGTAATTTCAAGTATAACAACACTATAGATTTAATTTTTACATTAATCACTGATAAAATATATGTTAATGTTTAAATTTTCAGAGTAAATATGAAGAATAGACATCAACTCCAGAATGGCCCAAATTATTCCTCCTCAACGAATGACCAGTTTTACCAGGAAGTAAATGTTAAGCAAGGCAGACACTGAGATCCCATCAAAGGAAATTCTATCCCTTCCAGATTCAAGTAAAAGAAATCAGCTAACACTCAGTATTCATTCAAAGTAAGTGGACAGTGGTAATGAAATGATAATATTGCTAGTCTAGGAAAGTAGATTTACATGCTATCAATACCCTTACTGTAGAAAGTGAACAGTTGAGCAAGAAAAATTGCAGCTATTTGACATCTTAATATTAAATAAATGGGGTGAAATTTTCAGACAGCAGATTATAGAAATAAGAGAAAGTTACTGAATTGGAAGTTATTAGCCCCAGCTCTGCATACATTATTTTAGGGATGCCACTCTCTGAGCCTCAATTTTCTCATCTTTAAGATTGAGAGAGCGGTTTTGATAAATTCTAGAATCCCTTCCGGTTCTAACATTCTGTGAAGGTGCTTAAATATAGTCTGCAGGAAAGTCTTAACAGCTCTCAAGATAAAGATGGAGAGAAATGCCAAGAAGACTAAAGAAGGGAAAACTAGGAAGGACTAAAAGTCATTTCACTTGTTTCACAATATTCTAGTAAAATCAGCCCTTGAAATATGGGAGAGCTAATAACATCACAGTCATGCCTATAAATGTACTCCACAACGTCCTCCATGGGCCTAATCCTCTCCTGCCTTATCAAGATAACATCGGTATCATTCCAAGTATAATACAGCATATATATTTAACCAGCTAGCATCTTTTACCTTTCACTGTGATTCTAGCAAATAATAACCTGGGGATAAAATTTTTGAATTACAAAATTTAGCTATGTACAATCAATTACTGCCCCACAAACCTTGGTGCATAAGACAAATGAATGCTTAAATCATAAAGATTAAGGATATGGATATGAGTGTCCTAGGGACTCTTGTGCATGATTTTGTGCAGGATCCCAGGAGCCCAAAACCTACTCTGCATTTCATATCTTCAACAGTCAACTAGGATACTCATATTTTTCTCCAAGGGTGATCTGATCCAGGCCACAGTTTAATAGATTTTTAGGTACTCATGGCTTCAGAAGGGAGAAGTAAGAAATGAGAGGAATTGAGGGAGGTGTCATGCACTTTCTGAAACCTTCCTGGATTTCTCAGGATGTTTTCATCACCTTTGCTACATTATTATTTCTTCTATTATATTGCTGCATCTAGTTGTTTCCATCTTTGCCTTCCCTACTATGCTATGGACCCCTCCAGAAACCTCAAGGTGTTCTATTCGTATCAGTGTACCCACATCATGGAACCAAGTCCCTTGCACAGAGTACTCATTTAATGAGTTATGTCTGAGTTTGTGAATTATGAGGCTACTGAAATACCTTTTGGCATTGGTGTGTGTGTCCTGTGTGTTTATGGGGGCAGGGGGAGGATAGGCTACAATTTGGTACTAATTACCATTTATCTAGATAGTCGTTCTCTGAGTTACTTGTTTGTAAGGATTTCAGCTTTATCTAAAATACTAATGCTGCTTCCTAAGGTTAATAGGTGGTTCAAAAAGAAGTATAATTCTATCAGAAAATGTAAAATGAGAACTTTCTGTGTTTCGGTTTTTGTTTCTAATATTAGGAGAAAGGTAGACAAAATGTGAGGGTATTTATAGCTGAACTGAGAATAGCACAACTACCTCATGAAGAACATCCCTTAATAATAGTTCTGCTTGTGACTCTTCTGTGAAGCAGCCCCCTCCCTCATTCAGCACCTCTTCAGGACACAGTTAAATTGTGGAACCTCTTTATTCCACCCACTTGTAATAACATATTTAAATTTCCTATTGGTTTAGTTTGGCTTTCTCACAACCTGAGTTGTCAAGGTAAAACCATTCAATCTGGAAGTCACCTATTTCTACTGTGTACTAACATCCATTCAACTCTATTGCATTTAGCTAACATTCTTTAATTAGCGATGCTCTTTGTTAAATAGAGATGCTTTGCCAATGCAGACTCTTTCTTCTCTCTGGTTTTCATAAAAATATAACCCCTTATCTCTATTACTGGGTCCATGGAAAAAGCACCCTTTTTTTTTTTAACTGGCAAAAACTAAGATTTATTCATCTAAAGTAAAAAACCAATTGCCGTTAGTAACAGAGATGATCACATCCACACATTTACACACCAATGGCCACCAACATCTTATGAGCAAATTTTCAATACAAAATTTCGCTCACTGAAAACTACTAAAATGTTTTCTTTACCCTTCTTCTACACTGCCAATAACACTTTATTACAAATTACATTTGGTCTGGCCTGATTCTATTCCAAAACCTCTCAAAAAACAGTGAGAGTTGCCTGGACACTTACGTATGCTTGGCCCAGTGCTATAATATATATGTTTGGTTTTTTTGTGTTCCTAAGATAGCCTGAACACAATCATTAACACTTTTTCTACATTTTCCTACATGAATATACACTCTCAACTCATAAATTCTAACGTGAAAGTATCCAGTGAGATCTTTGCTTAATATGTAGTATTAATATTGCCTTTTCTCCCATAAATTGCCAGCAGTTCAATCATCAATTAGTTACTAATTAATCTCTATTAAAAATGAATCCGCTGATGAATAGTCCTGCTTCCCACATGTTCAAAACTCTGCGGTTGGCAGCTTAATTGTGTAATGTATGGCTGCAGCCAAACAGGCCCAGATGGTTCACAGGACAGATGTGAGACTCCCTGTACTTCACTTTTCCTTGCATTTGCTCTTTGCTAATGCCAAGATGAATATTTTATCCTCATTTTCTTCCCCCAAAGTTAAAAATCTTCTCTAATACACTCTTCTGTTTGTCAGCTACCTGACTTGCAATTCTGGAATTCATACCAGGGACTATAAAAGACCAAATCTTTTGAGAGGCTTTAAAAGTTAATAATTCTTTGTCATTAATTGCCACTGTCTGATTCTATTAAGTTTTCATACTTTCCCCCTGGAAAATCTAGCCTAATTCCTGGCATGTTCCCCACCCGTTCCCAGAAAAATGTTCTCCTCCCTATTCCTCAAGAGGCCTGGAAGAATCTCCCTAGTTGACCTTACATTTTTGAATATGTTTTCATTGTTTGCCTTCCCACTTCCAAAATTCTATTATTTTTTACATTCACATTCATCATTATGTTGTGATTTACTTCGTTTTAATTCTGCATTTATAATTCAACAATTTTAACATCTCTCATTTTGCTTTTATTTTGGTAACTGCCCAAATCCCACATTACACATTATGTTTAATTAACCATTATTTTAAGGTACACTTTGGCTTTTTCAAAACCATGAATGTATTTTATTTTAGTAAACATGTGGTTGAGTAAAGCAAGCATTTCTCCAAGAAATCTTTTAGCAAAGTAATGCTCCTTACATTTTAATTTCAGATATTTTTCAACTTTTACAGCTATACTTTTAACTGAATTTGGCTTTGTGTGGTATTTGAATTCTCATTATCTCTTTCTCTACTTGAGAAGGTTCCCATCCTTGATGACTCTTTCAATACCCAAAGAGTCAGAAAGTTTGTCTTTTTGTCTAGAAGCACTGTTCAAGTGGACTTTCTAACAGATTGAAATGTTCTATATCTGCACTGTTCAATACATTAGCCAATTAGCCACACGTGGCTAGTGAGTATTTGGAATGTGTTTACTGATACAAAGGAACTGGTTTTTAAATTTAATTAACTTTAATTAATTAAAATTTAAATAGTCATATATGGCTAGCGGCTACCATACTACACAGCATAGGAGAGTATTATGACTATTGGTGATAAACAGAGATATACAAATGACCATTTCTAGGAAATGTGTAATATTTTATTGAGCGACCGGGTCTAACATTGCTCTCCATGGGCAGAAAAGGGTAAGATTTAGAATACAGAGTCCCTGCCCCTCATAGCTTTTTAACCTAGAAACAAGAGTATTCTATTGGTAGTTCTCTGTCTTGGCTATACATTAGAATCACTTGAGAGCTTTATAAAAGTATCAGTGTTCAGATGAAATAACAAGAAATCTGAGATTTGTTTCAAAGTAATTGGGACAAGGTAAGGGAGGAATGGAATGGTATAAATGAGTTAAGATTTGCCACGTGTTGATCTATATTGAACATGATGGGCACCTGAGGGTTCATTATACTATTATCTCTATTCTTTTAATGATATAATTTTCCATTATAAAGTTTTAAAAATTCCAGCTCTGCTCTAGATTAACTTAATCATACTCTATGAGGCACAAGAATTTTTTAAGAGTGCCCAGATCATTCCAATGTAACATCAGTGTTGAGAGTTACTGGTCTGAATAAAGTAATCTCATGATACCATGTTAATGAAAAGGTCCAGAAGCATGGAAAATCTGAAAGTTATTTTTCTTTATGAGCTGAAGGAATTGTTAAAATAGAATCAGTATCAGAGTCATGGATAACAGATTTTTTAAAAAATTGTCAAAATGTTTTGCAATATGGATTAATTTTACCTCTTTTACAGAAATAAATGCTAACTTACTTGCATAAGTAGACTTACTGCAAACTTTCTTTTCATGAGACAGTTCATGTGATGTGTGACTAAGCTCAAAACCACAAGTGAGATGATTTTTTTTAGCCTGCCCACTTCTCACTGTTGTTGCTCTTTCCTTACTAGCCAGACCACCTCACGTGTGGTCACTTGTCAGTGTCTTCTCTAATCACATACCATTGTTTGAATCTGGTTAACCAGTCATACTTAAAGCAGAATGATACAGGCTGAGGCATCATGGATGGAATCAGCATCACTGTATCAAGGCACTCAGAAAAGGGATTTTTCATTTCTTTTTTAAAATTCAGTGTACTTGAAAAATTTGAAAATTATCCATCTTCATTTTCAAATCACCATTTGTGCCACTATCCAACACTACAATACTGATTGATCAATACTCCATATTTTCCCCAATCGCCTGATAATTTCAAGTTTAATTTAATTTTTTGGCTTTGTGAGACAGACATTTTAAATACTATGATTACTTGGTTGTATGTAATGTGCAAAAGCTCAACAATTCACAGCATAACTGCACAGAATGTTCATAGAATCTCGCCTCACCCCAAAATGATGGAATGAGACATTTCTATACATTAGGTAATGGGAAACTGGGCTTAACAATCACTAAATTGTTGAAAGTATATGCACCTTACGTTTTAAAATGTAGATGATTTTCGCTGATTTATAATAAAGTTTCTAATAAATGAGTATTTATTTTTGTCTCGATTAATTCACAAATGGTAAATATATGCCATGTAATCAAAGGTATTTCACTTTAGAAAGCATCCATAAAAATCATTCAGAAACAAATACAGATAATTACTTAAAGTCAATATTCATTAAACTCCCTTATGGATTGACCAACAATCTTCTGAATTTGCCCAACTACTAGAATCCCGGAACCAAGAGTCTCAGAAAACCCCTGATACAAACAATTCATTCAACATTAGTGAAGCATTTTCTATGCCACAAATGGGATTTCCCAAGCACTTCTATGCACCTATTCTAATGCTGGATACCACATTAAAAGAAAAAGAAGATAGACTTTTTCTTTGGGAATACATGTAATTCAAATCAAAGACTAGAGACACGTGAAATAAAACAGCAAATTTAACTGTGTTGTTATGCAGAATGCAGACATTAATGTGGTAAGAGAAATGCAGTGATTAGCTTAGGGTGGTATTGACCTGAGAAGGTGTCACAAGCTGTATATTAATGAAAATAATAAATACATATTGGAAAAAGATACTACAGGTTTCAGAATCAAAATACAAAATAAATCTGGCAGGCAGTATAGAGCTAAATACACACACATACACACATACACACAAGAGTGCAATAGAACTAGTGAAATCTGAATAAGATTAGTGGATTTTATCAATGTCAGTTCGTGGTTATATAACTGTATTACAACATTAACACTGGGGAAAACTAAGTAAAGGATATTGAGATCCCTCTGTATTATTTCTTACAACTGTATGTGATTATACAATTTTCTAAAAATAATAAACTTTTTAAAAAGGGGTAGACATAAACAAGTTTATTGAGGAAATATTGGTTTAAAAAAAAAAGCAAAATCAATATCAACAAAACTGGCCCAGCTGGTCAACAAAGCCTTTAATGACTGAGTTGGGAGATTGTAGATGGAATCCCATTAATATATATCTCTAAATTTTTAGCAAAAGAAATTGGATAGTAAGTAATATGTAGCATGTCTTGTCAAATGGAAGATGCAGAAAATCGTGTGGGAACAATTCTTGAATGCAATTATGACTATATATATTTAGGTACCCACATTAGGAATTATCAGAACACAGTTTTAAAGTAACATTTCACATTGTATTCCAAAGACTAAATGAAAGATGACTTTGCCAGAAAAAAAACTGCTCTAAATATATCTATCAGATTATATATGTAATATGTATGAGATTATATTATATATTTAATTATATGTAATATATAACATAATTAGATATAAATGATATTAAACAAAAAGTAGTTGCACACAAGAAGCAGTACAAGTAAAACCTAGTGGTATATCACTGACGACCATTAGCCACTCCATGCATATGCATCAAAGCCTATAATTAAACATTCATATTGTCAGTGTAGAATACTTTCAGTTTAATGCAGAATTCCAAGAAGAGGAATGACAAAGTCGAAATATTACTATATGTTGAATGTAGGATTTCATTAGGGAAGAATGAGCAGAAGTAAAGATATCTGGAAGAGAGAGCTACATCAGAAATCCTGGAGACAGAACAAAATTAAGTGCAAAAAACAATATAGAATGATATGCAATAGAATGGATTTGGCCTGAGCTGTGTAGGAAAAGGCGGCATGACTGACTTTGAATTTAAGTCTAGTGGAAAAGGAGTGGAAAATCATCAATTGAGACCATTAACATGAAGGGATTTTGACTTTAAATTAAAACGAACTAGGTAGAAGAGGAATTATTTTTTATCACTTTGGAAATAGAGTTGTGTTTAGACGAAAGAGGAAAAAAATTCTTGGAAGAACCAACTGTATATTTTATGTTTAATTTTGTTTTCGAGGGTCTAGTAAGAACTAAGGATCTGGAATTACCATGAGAGGTTGGTGTTAGAGTGTTCCAGAGGTTATATGGTTCACTGTACTGGGGAGAAGCACATGGGTCTGGTGTTTACAGATGATGGGGAAAATGGGTGTCAGCAGAACAGGAGGAGAAACAACAGCACATCTGGTTAGCAAAGGCAAAAAATGGTCAATCATTAACATTTTGTAGTATCTTCTGGGCAAAAAAAAGATTGCATTCAATTAAAAAATAAGATCAATAATTATTTTAAAATGGAGTTAAAGTTAAGACTTGAGACAAGGGAAAGTTGCTTGGTGTCTACTTGTAGCTATTTATTACATTGCACACAAAATGCAAATATGTTATAGGTAAAGCCCAATTAAATAAAATCTACTAGTATTGCATTAAACATTTTAAAACAGGAGACAGATTCTTCAGTTCACAAATGGCTACCCAAAATATGATTCCCTTTATATAAATACTTATTACTTATAGATATCATATAGCAAAGTCCATCTGCACATTACCATATATCAAACTTTAAAATGCTATGGTTTATCGTACAAGGTGTCAAAAATATGCAGGCACAATGGTAACCCATAGCAAGAACTACGTCATCAGAAAACTGAAGCTAAGAAAGAATAACAGTGTTCATATTTATAAAACAAGAATGAAAAATGACCGAGGTCATCATAAATTCAGATTCAGAGAGAGGTAGTTTACACCCAGGTAAAGCATTTTGCCAAATTTGTATTCACTCAAAAGCAGTAGCCAACATTTTAAATGAGCTGAAATTTACTTTCATTGGGAAGACTAAAAACTTAAAGTTTCAAAATATGATATGAGATTTTCCTTTTAAGGGCACTAGGCTGAAGTTAAGATATGGAAGTTCAGTTGGTGCTACTTGGCTGAGTGCACAGACATTACTCAACTTCTCTGGGTGCATTCTCTCATCTAGAAAATACATTAATTGAACTGCGTGATGCCTTGGGTCTCTTCTAGTGTCTTGATAATTCTGATTCTAATTATCTGTTGAAACATTATCGATTATAAGTCATTTAGAAAACTGACAAATCAAGCCTACCCTTGAAACCCAAGAGGAACGAAATAGTTGATGAAGTTGGCTCTTTCTTGTTGCTTCTGTGTATTACTGAACATGTAATGTTTTGTTTCCTTCCTGTACCCCTGTCCCTACCACCTCTCAGCCCTCCCACTATCTAGCAGAGAAGTAATCAATAGTCCTTTAAAACTCTCTCATTTTAGGGATTAAATTGCTGTCAATCTAAGAGCTTTGAAAGAGTTAGCTCTTGACATTTAGAATTTTAATATAGTATTTGATTCTGCTATTTATTCAAAAGCAACTGCCACAGACCATCACATATAATAATCTAAAGTCTCTCTGAAATACATTTCTGAATTTGCCACATTAAACTGTGGGCATAGGGGAGGTGACTAAGCTAAATAGAATGAAACTAGCCAATCACCCAGGACTTACAACTTGGGCGGGTTTTGTTCTCTATTGCCTCAACCTAAGCAATAATTCTCAGGAATTTATTAAAATAAATAAATACACAAACAAATTAATAATCATTTCCTTTGAAAAACTAACTTATCACCATTACAAAACTGTTTTTATGCATTTTATGTGAGATATAATACATTTTTAGTTTTTTGTAGCATTTGCATATTTACCATTCATGAGGGTCTCCAAATGGAACCATCAAAAAAAACAAAGGTCTATAATATGTAAATTCTCTCAGCAATGAACTTTATAACACAGCAGAAAAATGTCAAGTCCAACTTCCTAGTTAGCAACAGCAAGAGAGACCTGATATTTTATTTTCATATTTAAAACCCTCTGGTTTAAGTTCTGTTCCCTCTTGACTAAATACCCCTTTGTACATTCCTCTTGAAAACAGGTGTTTGATGGAGAAGTGGTAGGAGACATTTGAGAAAGGTTAGGAGATGTCCAAACAAAAAGGGGGAAAGAATGGGAATCTTAAGGGTTATTAAGTGAAGGAAACTTGAGTCTCTTACTCAGCTTGGTCTAAAACTCATCCTACATTTCAGGAAAATGGCATGCGACATAATTCTAGGGACAGTTGCAGATTATTTTAAATAGCAATCTCAGGCAAGCAACATTTCCTACAGTAATATTAGCAGTGAGATACAAATAAACAGGCAACATAAGACAGAGATTGTTTTCAGATGGTGTATACCCACAACATAATTGCACCTACATTGACAGAAGATAAAAATAACAACACTTACTGAGCCAGACATTGTTTTAAGTACTTTATGTTTACTGACTCACTTTAATTTTTAGGAAACTACACTACAGAGAAGTTAAACCATAGTTAGAAGAGACAGAAGGATCTGTTGTGTTCTCCCAGATCAACTCTTGACATTTCTCTTCTATGGCCAGCATTCCTTTAGGTTGACTTCTATGGATTTTATCCACCGAGACCTCTGCGATCTGCTTCTCTATATTCTGATTATATCTGGCCAATGGGAGGCAACAGAAGGAGATGGGAAGGCATGAAGAGAGGCTACTGCATGATATTTGAGATTAGCTGCAATCTTCCACCCGAAGTCCCAACTTTGCTGGAAGGCTTCTGTCCTGCTGCTCTTACTGGATTCCAGATTCGTGTAAAAGCTCCCTCTATTTTGTCAGGTTTACAGGCGCTAATGTTTTCCAATTGTGGGCGGGCCCTGAGTGATTCCCCATCCTGTTGCTTCTCGACACACTGCCCGCCATTAAATAGTCACCATCAACCTCTCTTCAGTTATTGCTATGGGTGTGCCACCTATTTTCTTGTCTAATAGGATTAAAAAGAAATAAGATAAAACCCTTTGTGATCTATGAACTGACTAAAAATGCAAAAAAAAAAAAATAGCATTGCTGTTTCTTCTTATTTTCCCAAACATCTGGGTATCCAAGAAAAAATGGGGTGCTCTACTTCTAGGAACAAAGAATAATTCTGGAAGAAAAGGCCTCCACAAGTCCCTGAATTTTGAAGGTAAATGTTCAAAAGATAGTAATCCTGGAAATGTGTGTGGCAGCAGGCCCCTAAATTTGGGTGCCTAACCTCTGGTTTTCCTGTCATTTCAGTCTTTCTTAGTAGTTTACATGTAGATAGTCTCTGGTTGAATGCATCCAGACCCATTTATACTACAAATAAGGAAAAAAAAACCAAAGTAAATGTAGCCTGTAGTTGGGGAGATTTTCATTGTTAAAGACATTAAAAATACTGAAAACTCATTTTACTTTTGAAAATATTAAATAAGAGAGATATCACTTAAAAGTCAATGTATCCAGTTGGGAGTAAAGCGCTCTTTGGATGGTTCTTAAAATGTGAAAGCCATTTGCTAAATTACTGGCATCCTACAAAATCAAAGCTACTATTTATCAATTTAGTTCCCAGTAAGTTTTTGACGGCACAATTCTATTTTCCTGAGCTGTGTATTTTAACTAACAAAATAAAATCAATCTTTTGTGAAATTTACTTGGTATTCATTGTTTATTTGATAAGAGTCATTGGCCATTTTATACATTTTTTTAAACGAATAAGAATACATCTCAGTTTAGTTTGCTAGTTTTTCAGGAGGCTAAGAATATTCATTCAAAAGTTTCCTGTGCAGTCCAGAAAGTTGTAAGAAGCCGCCTATACAGACACCGCATATATTTCACCACTGCACTTGCAAATAACTATCATTTGCAAAAATAAGTTTTTATTTGGGTGTTATTTCTGGCAAAGCTTTAAGGCTATATTTTCAAAGAGCAAAACTCTAGGCCTTTAAAATTCTACTGGCATCCACCAACCCAAGCTGGACTCTCCTCTAGGTTTCCACAGAGCCTGAAAGAGAGATGACTTCATCTTAATCATTTTCTTGCCCACAGTCATGTAAGATAACTGGGATTTTTTTTCTTCTTGCAGCATTATAAAATCTCTTGAAATGTGTGGAGAGAAAAACAAAAGAAAACAGAAACTGCAAGGAGTTGGCAGATTTGATTTTATGACTAGCACTGATTATCAGCTTCAGCCTGTTGGACTCTCCACACAGCCGTATATGCTTCAAACGTAATATTTTATTTTGTAACTAGAACATTTAACATCGTATTATCATCTCTAATGTGGATACTTTAGTTCAGATGATCTGTTACGAAGAAATTAAATTTGAAATTCTATCTGTTAGTGTATATATACATTTATATAAATAATTATTTTTTAATGTTTATTGTATTTTATTGTTTTAACACCTTTACTGGAGTATAATTTCTTTACAATGTTGTGTTAGTTTCTGCTGCATAACAAAGTGAATCAGCTATATGTATATACAGTGTGCTTTAAGTGTAGCTGCATGTCCTAGTTAATTCAGCACCTTCACTGTTTTTTTATACCATTAACCTTTCTATTAAAATACAGTAGGGACTAAAAACTATAAAAAATAAACACCTTATATTCACAATTTAAACCAATACAGTCTATCTAGCTTCAAGAAACATACCTATAACATCTTAGAAAGAAGGCTTATGAAAACAAACACTAGGATATTTAAATATTGGCTTGGCCAAAAAGTTCATTCGGGTTTTTCTGTAACATCTTACCCGAACGAACTTTTTGCCCAACCCAATACATTTGAAACATTCTAATCGAATTGATTCTATGAAATTTTGAAGAGCAATGATTTCTGAATTTAAATCTTTAAACAAAACCCTAACATTTTCACTACTACGAGTTACTACTACCTACTAAACTTATATTTGCAATAAAACTAAAAACTCCAAGGATATAAGAATTAAGTCACCAAAATACACAAATATTTTAGAAGTATTAAACTTTTAAGGAAATGCTAACTTTGAAAAGTAACATACGTATAATATCAGATAAACTGAAGATTAAATTTATTAATTTTTAAATCTACATAGTGTAGAGAGCAAAGTAATTATTTTTGAAAGAATTTTCCCCATACAAACCCCTTCCAAAAATGTGTACTTATTAATACAGATTTCACCTGATTTTTCTTATTCATATGCACATGGAAGAGATCAAAAAGCATATCATAAAATAATTTCAGAGCCCTATGAAAATCAATATTCCAAATTTGTACCAAAAATTACCCAAAGTACCAAATTTGGTACCAAAAAAAGTACCAAATTTGCAGGCAGTAACACGTTAAATTCAGAAATATTATATTGCTGTGGAAAATGTGACATTATAAATAAAGGTTTCATGGATAAGGGGACTTTAATTGTATATTTAAAATTCCAAATGTAAAGGAATATTAATAATTGACCCAATCAATTCCAAACGAAGGTATATTTTTACCAAGTAATTCTCAGTTAATTTAGTAAGAAGTATTTCAAAAGGTTTTAAAAAGAAATATTTACTCTGAAGTATGAAAAAACATCTGAAATTTATACAAATGGATTAATAGATATATTATTTATTACTTTGTATCAGAAAATACTATCTAACACAATTCCTTAAAGGGAAAATAAATTCCTTACATTTTTGTAATGTAAGTAGAAAATCATTAGAGGAAAGGGGATCCAATTTAAGTCACTTCTGCCTCTACACAGGTAATGCAAATTGAAGCCTGGGATCTAAAATGACCTTTACTATTTTAAGTTTTACTTCACGAGAGTAATAAAATATTCTACAAGGTTTCCTCCAGTTGAATTTTGAACCTCACCGATGACTATGATTTAGAAGTAGTGTGGAGAATGCGAGAGTGTTGTAACTCATTTTTCTTTATTGTGTTACTCCATCTCTATTTGGGGGTTTCAGTTTGATACAGCTATTCCAATAAATAATCATAAAAGTATCATAACAAAAATAGGAAAAATGTTAGTGTTTGATTTTCTTTATAAACTTTACAAAAAGCTTATTATTGATAACTAAACCATATTAATGACTAAAACACATGAGAGAAATAAGTTGTGACAATAAAATGTGTTTTGCTGTTTAAATATGAAAAATAGTAAACACATATCTAATACAATTTCTAGTTTGTGGACTTTGGTTTTGGTTTGTGTTTTATCTTTTTTTTTTTTTTTTTTAATGAAACCATTGAAATCAGTCACCAATACAATAATCCAGGAAATGTAATTTAGCTGGCCACTCAATAATTAATCCTTCTTATTTTATGATTACAATCAAGTGGGAAAGAATTCTACTCCTGATAGTCTTACTTCACTTGCTAATATATTTTCCTCACAAAATTTTTTATTATTATAAAAAACAACATGGCAAAAATACAAAAAAAACGAGAGATAAATCATCCACAACTATTAAGTCAACAAATACTAGTTAAGGAATTCCTGTGTGTATTTTATTTGCTAATATCTTTTCACCCTTATCATTTATCACTCGTAAATGTTTGTAATAATTATAGCAATTCTTGGGGAAAAAACCTCACTCTTAAATTTTAAAAATAAATTACTGAAGTGAACACAGTCTAAAACTAAAATATATTATAACACAGCCTAAAACTAAAATATATTATTGTATTATATTGTTTATTTTCATTTGAAATGAAAATCTAAAAAGCCGTCACATTTTTTTGTGTGTTTCTGGCTGCCATTTTTAATACAGTAAATTAATGAAATTTCCCAGCATATATATATTTTAATATAGTAAATGAATAAAACTGGCACCATTACTAGGCTAAATACATGCAATAGGTTTATATGTGGGGATATTTTTTTACATAATTCAGCTATTAATTCACACATAGGTTATTTCTTAAAAAAAAAAAAGTTAATTCTTCTACTAAATATAGAATTAGTCTCTCAAGTTTCTCTGATTCTAAGAGGATGGATTGTCCCTACTGTTATTTTATTTTTGTTTAAAATTAATTTCTTAAGACTGTTTAGGTCTTATAATAAAAATTATGTTATTATAAATTCCAACGCTGTGATGAAGGGTCTATGTTTTCAAACACAGACAAACAAGGTAATGTTTAAAATATGTTTTTCAGTTTATTAGCGGCGATCAGCTTACTGTGTGCCAACATAATGGTTTCCATTGATAATTACTGTAAACAAAGATCAAAATTTTAAATACTTGGTAAAGGATGTTTAACCCAAATGAAAGTTTTAGCAGTGTCATGTATTACATTTGATGCTTTTCCTTTTCAAATCAACTATAAATAAAGATATTTACGGAGAAATGGGAACTATTTCAGTATTTATTTGCATTCTTCCTTCCATCCATTGCTGACTTTCCACAATAAAGTGCCTTGATTCTAAACGAGTTGCTGCTCTTGACTTTTGAGTGTAATCATTTGAGAACACTCATGTAGGTCAATGGTACTTAGCAGTTTTTTTATCTCAAGTCATCGTTTAAAAATGTTCACACCTAAAATTAATCTACCACTCCAAGAAAAAGACTGAAAATGTTACTTTTTAAATTCCATAGATTGGAGGCCCTTAATTTCTTCAATACTGTCCTATAATCATCCATATCCAAAGACTGTATTTTAAATTCTAAAGCAAATGCTAAAAAGTCATCATCCAGTAACACAGAGATGAATAATAAAGTAACTTTTTTTCTTTCAGAAAACATGACGATAGAAATATCAAGAAAAAAGTGTAATATAATTCTAGACTTAGGGTAGGTACGACATTACTCTGTATTTAATTTCTAGCATATTAACATAATACTTGTGTATCATTCTGCAGAGCCAGGCATACAGACAGACATAATTTGACAACAGGTATTTTATGATCTTGTAGCTATAATAAAATATTTACAATTTTACAAGAATCTAATATGATTCAAAACCTTGTAAAATCACTACCCCCGAATCACTCCCTTCCTTTTTGATATAATTTTGATTTTTTATAAAATTAATTAATTTGAATATAAAATACATATTTATACTGTATATTATCTGCATAAAAACTAAAGTTAGATTGATTAATCTATTTTGGTGATATTAACTGAAAGTAGGCAGTATTATACTTACTACCACATTGCTTGGTGAACAATCAAAAGTAACTGAAGCTAAGTAATTCACACTATTTATAGACATTTTTTCAGAATTACCTGTTTTGTATAGATTGTTTTCAGTACAGTTGTAAAGTTTTGATTTTTAAGAGTTCCTTTGAAGGCATGGCAGATGTTGGTTTTGCTAATAATGCTGGAAAGCACAGCAGGTTCAAAGTTGCAAATATGCTTAACACATATAAAAAAATAGTGTGATTTTCTATTAAACTTCGTTGTTTTCAATTAGTAAACTATAGTGGAAGCCTAAAGTCCATAAATATTTGCTTCTAGACCCTTAAACTTCTTGAGTTTGTATATGCGTGTGTTCATGTGTGTTTGGGAAGGGGAACACATGTAAATGCACACTGGAAAATGTTACATATTATAGTTTTAGCATCATTACCATGGATAAATATTGGGGTTGTTTTCCAGTATTTTCCAGGGCTTAAAATTCCATTAGAATTTCACACAGTCATACACACATACACATATTCATACAATCTGGGTATGAGATGCAAGGATACAGAATTTGGTTCCGACTTTGCCCTGGGTTTATGTATTACATTTACGCTCACCTAGAAATACACAGAAATTATAAACTGCCTAACAAAATATAAACGGTCTCTATAATGCATGACATGAGTTTTGTCTAACACAATTTTAAAATTTCAAGAGTGCAGAAATTACTTTAATATAATTTTTTGGAAATACTGAAACATTAAAACTGTGCTATAAGTAATGAGAGATATATATGTTAACAATATACCAAAATTACACTGACTTCGTACTTTGCTTTAGTTTCTGCTAGTTCAAGATGCCCTTATAATAATATGAAATGAAATAACTGTGAACATAAATTATAGAAGAGCAAATACAATATCATTCCAGGAAAAAGCTACCTTGGATTTAAATCTAGCGAAAGACCTAACAAATATTAATTAACTAAAATATTGAATTTGGCTAATTAAATTTTATTTTCAAAGAGTATACAGATATTTAACCAGAAACTATTGTTATATTTCTTTTTAGATAGCCAAGAGTTCTTTCAAAATATCCCATCAAAGAAAATGTTCATTCTAACTCCCCAGTGATTCTACCCTTGGTGATGACTAATTGTATTTCCCGCTCAAGATGTAATCTACTAATACTTTATGTAGCTGATGAAAACTTCTGTTTGTTTTTCCAGGACTTTAATTACCAGCTTCAACATGAAAAAATAAACTTATTTTGCTATATGGTTATTTCCCACCAAAGGAGGGTAGCACTGTTAATATAACCAATATTCTTAAGAAAGTTGTTATTAAAATAATTGAAGGGAACCAGTTCTTAGATCCCACTTTCCTTATTTCTCCTCAACCAAAATAACATATGCCTATTCAATTTACCCTATGAAACTTAGGTGCATTGGTTCAGTTGAGGAAGCATATGAAACAATCCATCACATAGGTTTCTCACTGCAGAAAGTAAAATGAACATAAGAGCTTCTGGTAATTGCTAAAGTGCCGCTGACCAAACTGACCTCGGATCCTCTTATCCCAGAAAAGTTATATTGCTATCAAATGCTAACTCTATAAAATGATCTCATTCTAAAATTGACTTTTTTTTTTTCTAATGAGGATGGAAACCTTGCTATGATTAACCTTTTAACTCTCTGTCTGAAGAGTGTTTCACTTATGGTTAGTAAAAACCATTAAAATGAGTGATACTGCTGGCAACTTTCTTGGATATAAACTAGTTTGTGATGGGGCATTAGAAGTTCACCCGACCTTGGAATGTAAAAGTCAGATTTTAAGTTTGTGATAGAAGAATCCATCCCATACTAACGCTTAAGAATAACTGATACCATTGCTGTAAAAGAACATGAAATATGCGGCTCATTCATTGTCATTCATGTGGGATCTTACGTAAAGCATTATAAAGGATAGACATTTTTCAGTCTTTCAAACCAATATCTGGAATTATCTTCCAGGACTGTTAAACCAATTCCACACAGAAAGAAAATATGTAAATATTATATTAAACAAACGACAGCTTACGAAAAGACGGAACGCAGGCTGCACTATAGCTACAGAAGAAAACTCACAACCTCCTTAATTATAAAGCATCTTTTAACAATTTCATAAGGATACAGATAGGTCAGGGCTTTGATGAGTTGCCTGCAAAACTTCAGTTTCTCTGGACTGCTAAAATTTAGTTGGGAGCCTGTGCCTTCAGGCATCCGCATTTAGTAAGGTTCCCCTTTTGCGTGGCGGCTCAAGTTATCCCCAAGTAGGTCTGCGCCTCTTGCGCACACCCAACAGTACCAGCACTACCCGGGTTGCTGTTTGTTTCCCAGTACTTGTTTCCGATAATACTCACCTGGAGGAGAATTTTACTTTCCACTTTAAAAAATCAGATTTTCTTTTTGGTTAGCATCACATAAATACAATTACTATTAAGAATCGTCTTTCTTCAAGGGTCTGAGCATGTATTTAGTTACAATTCTCTGACACATTCCTTAAAATCCTCTGAATTCCTAGACTGTCTTCTTCCCCAAGAAAGGGAAATTTTTACCATTTGGAATAGGGTGCTATTTAAAGAACTCTGAAATCAGAATTTAAAAAAAAAAAAAAAAAACGAAAACTTTTTTCTCATATGCTCTGCCAAGTTCCATTGCAAGTTCCAACTATTGAGCAATAATTTGGAAATCCAGTTAACGATGGGAAAAATCTAGCCACTCAGAGTCGGGAACTTGCAATGGAAAAGTCAAGGAACGGCACCCGCACGCACGGCCAGCGGACGCTGCATCCCAGGGTGCATTCCTCTCCCCATCGCTCAGATGGAAGGTCACGCTTCGCAATCGATTTCACATACTTGTCACTTGTCCTTTATTCTCAACGCTCTGGTAAACTAGTTTGAATCTTGGAGAGCTTAACGCAGTTGGCTGAGTGTTGCGCTCGGAGAAACACGTGCCCCCAAAATAAAAGGACCAAAGCAGCCTCGCCGAATTTGGCGGCGAGGAGCCAGGGAGGAAAGACCTGTACCATAACGCCCGCCGCCTCGCTCTAGGCGAGAATCTTCCCAGTCATCTCTCCGCCCCCTTTCGCCGAGGGTGCCCGGCGCGCCCTTACCTGAGCTATCGCTTTTCCTCTTGCCGCCACTTCTCTTCTCCGCCTCCGCGGGTGACAGCGCCTGGCGGCCGTAGTCCCCTGGCGGGCACGCGGCCCCGGTCGGGGTGCTGGAGCCCAAGCTGGAAGAGTTGGAACACAGGACCGGCGGGCTGCTTCCCAGCTCCGGGGGCCCTCCCGAGTCCGGCTGGAGGCAGAGGCTGTGCCGAGCCGCGCTCGGCGGGGAGGACATCTGCGGGAGGTGCCAGTTGGTTTGCAGAGCCTGGTGCTGCTGCTGCTGGTGGTGGTGGTGGTGATGGTGGTGGTGGTGGTGGTGCCCCCTGTGATGCTGGCTGGCAAACATGCCCTCCTCGTTGGGGTATCCCGCGATTATGCAAGACGAGGAAGAAGTGGAGAGCTCGGGATAGGACATATGGTCAGATCTTCCATGGAGGGCGAGAGAGGATTGGGAGAACGGGTGCAAGCCTTGCGCGGTGGCGTGAGGGCTGCGCAGGCAGCCAAAGAGCGGGTGTTCCATAGCATGCAAGTCTCGGGTTCCAGGCAGAAGACTTCACGACGGTTCCAAACGCCACCACCCTCTGTTACTTTTCCCTGGAAACCGTGTGACTTTTCCCCCTCCCAAAGCAATAGCCGCCCGCGTTTCAGCAGAGCTCGGATAATCCCGGTTCTGAGCCCTAGCGGCCAGTCTCCTTTACATATAAACACTCGGACCTGGAGGAGCTTCCCTCCGAGCTACTCAGATGTTAAGAGTAGGAGAGGTTGAAGCCAAAAGAAGGTGGTCCCAGAGAACTGCTTTCAAGGGGAAACGGCTCTGAGAGGTTATAAATAGAGTGTAACGTGAGCTGGGGGCTGGCTTAGGAGCCCAGTGCTGACCACATGCGAACTCCCTCCAAAACTCCGGCTCAGTCCGCGCCATGCGCTCGTAGTTCCACTTCCTATCGCCGGCTGGACGCACGCAGCGCGCCCACGCCCGCCCGCCCCTGCCAGCAGCCGGGACTGCAAGCGGCGCGCCTGGCGCCTAAACCCGAGCCCCGGCGGTCAGCGGCTCCCCTTCCCACTCCGTCGGCCAGGCCGCGCCGCAGCGCCCGCCAGCCCCAACCCCGCACCCAGTGTCCGATCTGCTCACTGAGCTCATGAAAGGTGTCTTGTCAGTGCCCCTTGGGCACTGTCACCTGCAGGAAAGCTTGGGCTGCGCCTAACTGTGGAGGAGCACGAAAGGAGCAGTAGGATTAAGGAAAGAGACCAGAGCTAGTTTGGCGCGCGCTCAGATAAGTTTCTCAAACTTCACATCAACTCGTGCCCTGGGCGCAGTGGCACTCCTAGCTTTTTACAGCCGGTGTCTGTGGGTGGGTTGTTAATGGGCTGGGACGTCAGATCAGAGGATGCAGGGAAGTGACCCACGAGCAAAGAAAGGGCCATTTTCGGTGCTGCAAGGAACGAGACCTGGTGGGGTGGTAGAAAGCACGGGGCGGTGACAGTTGCAGATGTCCTGCCTCTGGCATCCTCACCTGCGGTGCCAGGTGGGGTCTTTTCCTCTGCTTTCCGCAAATGTTCTCCCTCCCGATTTCCTAGTCCCACTCCATTTCCTAGCCACTTGTCCACCAAGAAGAACTTTTCCTGGATCAGTATTCCGAAGCGATTACGTCCCAGTCACAAGTGAAGTGTATATTGCACGCACATTTCCAGTCTTTTCCCTCAGGAGCCAGCCCATGTCCCCTTGTTTTCCTCCAGAAACCCATCTCTCTTCCGCTCCAAGATAAATCAGCTAATCGCACCCCTCCCCCCCCCACCCCCGCCATGGTTCCATTTACTGAAAAAATATTACACTTCGGTATCCCTTAAAGTTCGGGTCTCCCTGGTTACAATCTTGCATCATAGAAAATGAATTAGAAAACTTGCCACCAGTAAATTAATGCGAGCGGCGGCTGGGCTTTGATACCGTCACATGCTTGAGGGACGACACCGTCTGCTGGGGGCCAAGTCGTTTACACGAGGTAAGCACGCCGCCCGCTCATAATGAGCTGCAGGAACAGTCGCGTCCTTCCTGGGACGTGTCGCATCAGGAGAATATCGGTGCTCACCTATCCCGCCCGGGACCCCAAATGTGCCACCAGCAGCGTCGCCCTGTTATTTTCATTGTCTCAGGTGTCCAGAGGACGGGGACCAGGTCTTTGAAGTTGTTAATGGGATTAATGGGTACAGCAAACTGGGTCAGACATCTGGTTTGAATTAGGAAAAAGTATTGATTAGTCTTTGAGAAATGTCACCAAGGCAGAACCTTTTCCCTAGCCCCGTCCCTCAGGCTTCAGCCTGACCAGCTCCCTTTTCTTTTAAGTTGTCCTGTAGAATAGTGGCTTTGCAATAAACCTTTACATCCGTGTGAAAGTTCGAATTGTTTTCCAGTGCTCAGAGGTGGGACAGGGTGGGGGTGATCAGGAATGCTGAGATTTGTAAGCGCTGCTTTCTTTAACGGAAATTGAGCCCTATTTTGAGGAAAATTAGTTTTGCAGACTTCGTTAAAAAAAAAAAAAAAAAAAAAAAAAGCTAAAACTTTTGTTCACCAGCTGCTCAACTTTTCAGTCTGGGTCTGAGCTGGAACCTGCTGCAAGCGTTTGACGGTAAGGCTTTCTTTGCCGATATGTTTTGGGAATCCAATATTGTTTTAGATTTCGAAAGGGGGTGTTCTTCACGCTGCACGCTTGTAAGGGTTTTAAGCGCTCGTAGGATGGCGTCCAGGGCTTAGATCTTAAGAATGTTTCTTCCTGCCACTCCCCACGCCCTTGGCTCTTTAAGGATAAAAAAGGAGGGGATATATTCTTCTAATATCGTCGGAATATTTTTTGAATTTTCATTGTGTTTATGGTTTCAATATGTGCTCTGATATTAAAAGTTAAAGTACAAAGAGGAGCACTAAACTTCCCAAACTCGGGTAGCTCCTCTATGGATCCTGGGTGAAAGCATTAAAGGCTTTATCCAAAGAAAAATTTAGGCAACCACCTCCATAAAGTCACCAGAAATATTTATATAATACTGTCTACTAAAAATATTGTGGAAAATGTCAGACAAGACTAAAGATACACTTGATTTGCACACATCCATAAAGGTCCTTTTGGTTTGCATTACAGTGGTTTAGAGGGAGAGACACAATTGAGAAATGAATGGATTTGAATTTAACCAGTGTGTTGCAGGTAACCAGCAACTAGCAAACACATAGAAGTTTTCCTCTCCAGGAGCTGCCACTTCTCCTTGAACCTGCCTTGTGACTGTGCTGGCTTTTTTTTCTCACTGTGTCAGATGTTAACAACGTGTCCAGAAATTTCTCTACAACCTGTCTCAGTCAGTCAGCTGAGTGTGGGGCTAAAAGTCCGGTAAAGAAAAATTAGAAAAGATTAGAAAAGAAAGGAGTCTCTTTGAAAGGCACACAGTTAAAAGAAAGCTAACAGAAAAGGTCTTTTTAAATGTAGACCCAAAACATATATCAGTAAACTTGATGTCTAATAGAAAGTATAATATAAGGAAAATGTTACTTGGAAGAGAAAAAGTGTGATTCAAAGGAAAAAAATGTAAGAAAAGGAGGTCTTGATGCATTCCAGAATTAAATATGACTGGCTTATTTGCTCTGAATTTCTAAATATATATTAATTATTCCATAAAGTTTTTTTTTCAAAAGTTTCATTTCTTAGAATATTTGGAAAAACATAAAATATTAACTTTTATTTTCTAGGCCATAGAGAATTTTTTTTAAATGCAATAATAACAGGAAAAATCCCTAGCATTTTCTATAATAGCTACATCAATGTCTACATCTATAAAACCCGATGTTGAAAGATGCCTTTGTACCTCAAATGGCTAATTTCATGGAGAATGGTAAAAATTACCAAATTTATTAGAGAATTTCTATAGCATTCATTTTAAACTATATATAGCACAGTATTTATCCTATATTTACAATATACTTGAATTTCTCTGAAAAATGTTTCATTAATAATATTTTATGCAACATTTTGGTATCAAGCAGCACATTATAACAAGAGGCTGAACATATGAAAAATGTAAGCTGCTCATCTTTTGTAGAAAACATGATCAAAATTATTTTAAACATGTGCTAATAAGCTCTTTAAACTTGATAAATGTGTATATCTATGATTCCTTCTGCTTAATGAAATGATATTCAATAGTAAAGGCAGAGGTATTTTTTAATTTAAGAATATTTTCAGGGGAAAAGGACTTAAATTAAGCAATCTGAAAAATTTATGTTTAAATTCTAAGACTCATGACGATTCTTTTAAGAGTTGCCATTCTTCTGTAAGTTTGTGACGTGAGATATGATGGGAATAAAAATATTTTAAATTAAAAATGATCTTTAGCTACAGATATTATACAACTTTATTTTGAATTTTACCTGCTAGATAAAATTGCCTTGGTAACATATAGTCATGATATATGAATTTAAGTATGGAAGATTATGTTGAAACCAGAATTTGTCTCTGAAAGTTTTGTTGAGAGTATAAATATTATTTCTGCTACATTTCTCCAAGAAATAAAGAGTCGGTTCTTTTGAAATAAGGAATTTTGAAAATATATTAAAAGATGCTAAATACTCAATGGTAATTTATGTGATTTATGATGCACTCCATTTTACACAACTTAAGAATTGCCTTTCTCCAGGAATTATGAACTATAAAATTTAAGGAAAAACTTGGCTATGGCATGTTATTTAGTGATTCTATATATTTTACTGATTTTTAAAATAAATTACTATTTTTACATAACAATAATTGGTGCTTTCACAATAAAATCTGTTATCCTTCTACATATACTAGAAGATATGAATACCTATTCATTACTCTGAAAAGTATAAAATAATATTCAGCATATTTTGTTTTTCTAATTTCTATCTCTTCCTACATTTAGATTTATGACCTCTTTTAGAAATTGGTGGTTTTCTTCAAGTACCATATAGTAAATAATGTGCTGAAAACTAGCATGAAATATAGATTATGACTGATAATATTAAATTTATGATTTAATTAAAAATTCAAAATATATGAAATCTTCCCTAATTCCAGTTGCTTTCCACATACATTTCATGAAGTTCTAATTATATATATTTTTTGTGGGGGTGTTCAAATTAGGAAGACAATGACTACCTCTCAAATTTCAAAAACTTCTAACTGAACTTCCTTTTGTCCACTTGTCTTAAATCCAGAATTATTCAACAAAGTTACTCTAAAACGATGCATATGAGGAATAATTACATTCAATTCCTACATTTTCATTTGCACTCAACTTGTATGTTATTTTTATTGATAAAGTACGCATCTTAAATTTTTATAGTTGAAAATTGCCTCCTTTACATATCTAACTATAAGATGTAGAGGCACACTAATGCAAGACAGTTCCATAATGAAATGCTATATATTACATTATATATTCTATACCATCAAAAACATAAGCATTAAATTTCTATCCATATTTTATGGGAAATAAACCATTTCTCCCATGTCATAAAAAGCAATGTTATACTTTTAAGCGGATTGAATTTAGAACAAGTTCATAAATTTTGGGGAAGAAAAATTCAATCAAAACTAAAGAGGGGTATATTAGGTAAAACCTTAGTCTTCTGTTTTAAGTTTTCCAACTTGAAGAGTTTAACATGACTAATGTAATTTTGACACTATGGTAGGTTTTTCTTATGTGTTTTTATTTTTCATGCTTCATCAATTTGTAGCATGTTTTAATTCTTAAAGTATCTCTTTCATTGTGAGCCTGGGTTTATGATTTGTATCGCTAAAAACCTCTGTGTTTTAGTTGTGTTGGTATAGCTTCCCCAAATATTTAACTGCACACTCCAATTTATATAATTCAGACTCGGCAAAGAAAGACCAGCTGCCTTTGATATCAAAGTTTTTGTTTATAGGAATAAAGGGAAAATTTTTTGCTTACCAAATAAAATGGAAAGTGAAGGCCAAATACAAGATGTCTTATAACAAAATATTTTTAAGAGTTTAATATTAGTACTTTGATTCAGCTCAGATTTGTAAAAGATTTTGAGAAACGATCTGGAGTAATTTTATACAAGGTAATAGACATGTGAAAATGGATCAAAACAAGAATGAAAATGACTAAATGACAAATATCTGCTTATGCCTCAGTTGACCTAAGAAATGAGAAGGATGATCGAAGGACAGATTAGGTCAAGGGAAAACCAGAAGAAAGTATTTAACAGGGGGAAAGGCAGAGAAATAAGATAAGCTTAAATATGCAGAAAATAATTCTATATTTGTAATTCATAAGCCATGTACACTTATAATAATGGTAAAAGAATCCCAGGAACATGTTTTAGTTTAACTGGAATTTTAAAAATAAGTAATCAGAAAGGTTTATGTTTAAACATATATATGGCATTTATATTTTTGACAAAAGTAATAAAAACAAAATACAGTTTGAGAAACAGTTTCAAGTAATCACATGTGCATAATATGAAATGTAGGTACAGATGTGGTCAATGCCTAGAAATGTGCAAGCTACCGAATGTTTGAGGTTCTGAATAATTGTTGCCTTCTCGGCTTACAAATCTGTAACCTGATACTCAATGTAGTCAACTGTTTTTCTGAATTTTATTTATTTTTAAAGGATGATTTTTGCTAAGTTGGGGTACTAGTATTTGGGAAGGGAATAGCTGGTTTTCAACAGCTTTCAGTGACTGAGGGGGATAAAGAAAAGTATTGGGCTAACTGCATCCTGGAGCACTTCAAAGTACAAGGGAATCCCGGTAGAATAAATCACTAACCAGAACTCAGAAGGAATATCAACTGTGAGCCCAAGGGCTCAGGATAAGGCAATTCCTCCTACCATCAGCTAACAGTTTTTGTTTTTACTCACAAGGAGACCTGTGATCAAAGTAAAGCTTTCTCCATACTACATGAGTGTATGAGTACCAGTTGAAACCTCTTCAACACAGAGTGGCTATAAAAGATACCCCCTGCTTGGCAAATTCATTCTGCATGAAACTTGCCTTATTACCTCAGAATTGCAGTTATCACTTTTGTCAAATTTCATATTTCTAAAGACTAATTCTTGAGGGCATAAGTAACTAATGGACAGGAAAACAGTCATGATTGAAACAGTCCAAACAATCTTGGAATACTTTACGATAAAATACAGTAAATCTTACTACTGATCTTGAAAGCAGGCTGCATGAGTAGTGGGAAACCTGACAGTTCTTTTCTTTAATCTAGAGCACCTGTAGCAATCTGCAGCAGCATTTCTGCACATACCTTATTTAAGATGACTACATGTGCTGGTTTCAGTAGGTGTCTGTGAAGACATACTCAAAGCCAATTTAAATAAATTTTACCCATTATCGAATACAGTAACACCTCCACTTACTGCAAACGGCTTTAAGAATATTTATAGCAAATACAGAGAAATAAAAATGGCTCAATTATGACTTTCTGGGATAACTGTTACTTTTTTTTTTTCATAACAAGTTACCATCTGTGGGCCAGTAGTCCCTGTCAATTGCTTATGAGATGCTTGGATTCCTCCAAGTTTTGTTCTTAGTCACCTCTTGTATCCTGCATTATGCAGTTAATGATGTGACTTGATCAGAGTAAAAAGCTGAGTTGCTTTGGATTATTAAGATCAGATTTTCCAAAGTACATGGCCTACCACCATCTGATAGACCCTGCCAAGGCAGATGGCTCAGGCCCAGGTGGCATCACTTGGAATTGTTCTTCCGGGTCCAAAGATAAGCACATAACTATGAAACCCCACAAAAATCTTCACTGTTGCATATGTGGTGACAAAGCTAAATGGGTATCTTTTAAAAAGATATAAAGAAGCACATAGAAGCTTCTACGTGCTGTAAATCTGAGGTTGTTGAATTAGCTGTTGGTGTTCCTCTTTCTGTAATAATACTAAAGACTTGCCAATCCATGTGTAGTTCTGTTATGCAGATGTTATTTTTCTTAAATAGTTAGCAGGTGTTAAATCATTATCATGTAGCATTTGTGAACAAATATAACCTAGTCATGGCTAAAACAAACCCAAAAAATGGGTTAGGTTCCTTGCACTGTAGTAGCAATTCCAGTGATCCAAAATTGCTAAGTCTCAACTTCAGCTTAACAAGTCGCATGTCATTCTCTCTCTGAACTGCATCATTGCCAATCCAGTTTCTCCAGTCAGAAGTAGGAACTCACCCTCGACAAGCCCCTCCATTCTCACCATCCTGTATGCAATCAGTCATTAGGTAGAGTAGTTCTGACTATACCACTTTAATGTTCATTAACTTCATCCTTCTCTCCATCACCAATGCCATTACCTTATTGGGGGGCCTCATTGTTCTTAGCTGGATGACACGGGACTCTCCATTGCAATCTGCTTGCCTAGAGCATCACCGCATCTCCAGAAGCAGGAGGGAGAATGGTTTTGAATCTTAGCTCTATCATTTTCTGACTCTGTCAGTGCATTCATTTGTTAACTCAAAAGAATATTACAATGAATAAATTCAACAATGTTGTGAGTGTGCCTAATACAATGCCTAACATAAACTTAATAAACGTGGAATACATTTAAGTTAAATCTAGAGCTGTGCTGCTAAATACAGCCTCATGTGGTTATTGAGCATTTGAAATGTGACCAGTCTAAATTAAGATATGCTTTAAGATTAAAATGCACATCAGATTTCAAAGACTTCAAGTGAAATTAATAACCTTTTATACTGATTACATGTTAAAATGATATTTGATGGATATACTGGCCTAGATAAAGTACATTATTAAAAATCAATTTTCTTTCTTTTTCCTTTTTTAATAGCTACTAGAATATTTAAAATTACAAATGTGGCTTATATAATATTTCTCTTGGACAGTGCTGATCTAGAGGATGTAATCTAACTTTTTCTCTGTTTTATTCTCTCCCTCACAAATAGGTACCAAATTACATATAGATCTGTCAGAATGATGTAAGACCTGAAATCTCTCTGTAAGTTGATCCTCTTGACCCCATGATTAGGAGCTTCACAATGTGGTACCACACCTGGAAATCTCCAGAACAAGACCTCAAGGAAACACAGGAAATTCCTGGAGTGGCAAAACATCCTATGTGAAGACATTCAATTATTTCTCTGTGCATCAGGAGCATCACTGTTAATTAACTATTGATATGCTTGAAAGAGTTTGTTTAGCAATAGCCCTTGCAGAAAAAAAAAGAGCCGTGTATTATTCATGATGAACTAGGCAATGCTGCCACAATGAGTTAACTTCTACATCTTATTCCCTTGGCAAAAGTTTAGTTCTTATTCCTGCAAATTCTGATGCAAGATGGTTGGCTCTCCAGGCAGATACTGACCTTGTGAAAGAGTCATCTCAACATGTTCCTCCATAACAAAACTCCACAGCAGGGGAAGATGGAAGTGGAGGGTCACACACCTGGTCTTATATACTTTGATGCAAAGGTGATACATGTCATTTTTACTTACAGCTTGTGGGCCAGAACAAAGCCTAATATACCTGCAAGGGGTCTGGAAAATATTCTGAAGCACATGGCTGTTTGGTGAGCAGTAAATGTTTCTGCCACACCAGGCTTTGGCAGACTTCAAATTTGTTCCTAATAGGCCTAATTTACACCGCTAACTGTATATCCCTTGAGTCTTCCTGGAATATTTTGTTAATGTTTTTCTAGCACAGTGTCTGGCACAAAGTATTCAATAAACATACTCAGCAGAATACTTAGATCCATAAGTTTCACTTTATCTTTGGACTTCAGAACCCATGTAGCTGCTATATCATATCAGGAAAGTATAACTGCAACTCTAACTGCAATGGAAATTAACAGATAAAATGCTCAGCCCAGCTTCAATTTTGTTTTGTTTTGTTTTTGATTTTTGTAGTTTTTGCTTTGTTTCTTTGCTCCAGAGCAGAAGTTCATACCTAATTGTCACTGGATTTAGAACAATAGTTGTGTCCACACACAATGAGAGTGGTTGAAATTCTTTGGGGAATTTGTCTTCAAGTATCTGAAGCCGTGTTGGGACACCAGTCTCTATGTGTAAATTAGGTTCATTCCCTTTCAGATGTTGTATTTTATTTTCAATCAATACTATCCATTCTGTAATGGTTCACTGCATAGACCTGAAGATGACATTTTGGGCTGTGTCTTGTATTTGTCACTTACTAGCACTTTGTGGCCATGTTAATTAACTTTTTGTGTCTAGGTTTTCTCATTTCTAAATAAAAATGTTTATTTCTATAATTTCATGTTGACAAACTAGCAAGTCGATCTAAGTCTAGTAAGTGTATGTGTATATCAGTGATAGATTGTTATCATAATGATAATTTTCATTATCATCTGTCCTAAAGATCTTATTCTATCTAAAAAGAAGTCCCTGTAAAAAATTTTTCAAAGTATTTACTTATATATATTTATTCATTCCACTATTTCCCCAATTAACACTCTAATATCTTAAAACATCTTGTCCTAAGACAAGATTCCATAAATGTTTGTTGAATGAGTAAATGATATACTAATGATAAATGTAACTCTATTCTCAGCATTTTGTACATAATGATCATACATTTAGGTTGCACACATTTCACTTGACTTTTTTACTTGCTTCAAAATATGATTTTAAAAAAACCTCTCAGCATATAAAACCTAGCAATTGGGGTGAGTGACAAAAACTCTTCAGTATGGCCAAAAGGACTATTAAGTTCTAAGGGAGAAGCTATCTAACATTGCTTAACTATAGTACTTTGGAATAAATTTATAGTAGCATTTGGCACATTTTATTTTAGGTTTTACTGGATCTAGGCTTTGGTTTAAAGGTAACGAACATTTTTTAATAGTAGATGTTTAGTGGGATAACAAATGGACTAATTCTACCTTCCATTCTGTTGAAATATGCAACCCCTTGAATTCCAAACAATTAGACATTTTAACGGTGAAACAAAATACCCCCAAACAAGTAACATTGTAGAACTTAAGATTTAACATCTATGTATATAACTTATGCTTCATTTATATATTGTGTATATGAATTATGCTAAAAGTAAGCTAATTGTTACATAGGTAATGTTCAGAACTCGCTATATCATCTATGCCTGAATAATCTGAGATAGCTGTATTAGATAAACATGAACCTACATTTTATTATGCCGATTAAAATTTCTATTATTTTAGAATTGAAACTCTTCCTAGTTCCAGAAAGTTCTTCTGGTGATTTACAGAACTTGATATAACAAAATAATTTAACACAAAGAAAGGAAAACCTCCTAGAGCAGTCATTTCAGAACCCTAATTATCAGAAGGACCCTCTTTTTTCTTTTACAAAAGAAATTCATTATAGAACCAAGTATGTGAAGTTAACAGAGAGAAGCAGAGCAGTTATGATGGACTCAGGTAAAGGGAATCTGGTAGCACATGCCTAGTGTTTTGCCTTCTCCTCACCTACCACAGGTTTGTGGGTAGTACCTACAAAGAAACAAAGGAGCTAGGGACACAACCTGAAAACCACTAATCTCACTAATATATACAATCCACCCAGTAAAATGGCCCCTGAAATGCCATACCTGTGTTTTCCTGGTCCACTGATTTATTTGATAGGCACACTCCTGGGGTAAATATTTGAACCACATTATTTTCTTTTATTTCTGTCTTCAAGTGTCTAGTCATCAGTTCCTTCAGATTTTCTATTTTAAAAAAATATATAAAGTTAGATTGTCAAACTTTATGACTGTAGAAATACTTTTAGTGGAGAAAATTTTAATGTAATAACCCTATATTTATCAAGAGTCAAAATTAGAGAAAAAAAATCTATACGAGGAACATCTCCATATGATCTGAACAGCGCAGTGTTACTTAACAGAATCCAAAAAGGATCTAATCAGTACAGAATTCAGTACCAATAAAACAGATTGCCAGACAGAAAAGGGGGCAAATGACACAAACTTCTAAATTATCAAAGAAAAAATACATATGATCAAGAAATATAAAAATATTGCAAGCTACTTGTAATGAAAATGCAAGTTAAAGATGATAGCATTTTCCTTCTACCAAATTGACAAAGTTTAAAAAACAAGTTATCATGACAAGGATTTAGGAAAATAATAAATCTCATACACTACTGGTAAGAGTGTAGTTAAAACAGATTACCAAGACAAAATCAGCAGTAAATGTTAACTTTTGATTCAATAATTTCAGATGAATTAATATATTCAAAGGAAATAATCAGATATATCAAAAAGTTTGTATATAATCAATTGTCTGAAGTGATATTCATTGTATTGAAAATGTACATCTAAAAATAAAATTGATTAAATGCTTTATGATAAATCATTATGATATAGTACAACTATTAAAAATCATGTTCTAAATAAGAATATAGAATTATGATATAATTCTAAGGAAAAAAGCAGGCTACAAACATATGTAAAAGATGATCCAAAAACAACCACATCATACATCTTTGGTTTGTATATATATTTATGTATATTATATATACACAAATATATGATATCAATAGATATACTCAAAATGATAGCAGTTTAATGAATGTTATCTCTGGTTGGTGAGATTAGTAGATATTTGTATTATTTCTTCAGATGTTTCAAAGTTGTTTTCTAATTTTATAATGAAGCTATGTCACTTTTATAATCAAGAAAACATTATTATTTCTATACAATTAAAAGATGCCCTGCGAAGTAGAAAAAGTCTTTGTGGTTTGAATAAACTTTTTACATGTTAAATAGTTCCATCATGTATAGAAATAATCATCATATAATTATTGACTGACTAGCAGCTTGTGTCAAATACAGTGATTATCTTTGCTATACCTTTCCCTTAGAAACTATTGTTCCTCTTTCTAAATAACATCCATCAGTCTAAAACTGTATTATTATGCTATCTCCAATTTAGAACTACTAATCTGAATTGACTCAGATGTGAAAAGATTCAGTTGTCTGCCTGTACAGTATGGTGAAGCATATGGAGTGCACTACACCTAAGACTGAGAGTTCACGCTGGCTGCATGGCAGTGTCTGGAGTATAAACTAAGGTGTTGTCTTGGACAAATACAGTCCTTAACGGTTTGAGTTACAGTAAATTTGAAACCAATTCTCCCATGTGTGAAAGTAGAGATTGAGCAAGGGATTTTTTTTTGGCAATGGCAAGGTTTAATATTTAGTGGGGGTCAGAACAGTAGAAGGTGTTCTCATATTAATGTATGACAAGGAAAATTTCAGAGTATCACATGACGCCTTCCATTGTTTGAGAAGCATGAGTTGCTACAGTGTTAAAGCAGAAGTTCACAGAGTTCCAGCATCTTGAGATTTTCACACACACTGCAGAGCTCAAACTATTACCCTTTTCTCCCAGTCGATATCATTTTGGGAAATACGTTATTTAACTAACAATGCAAAAATAGCACATTCAAATTTCTAACACATAACCAAAGAAGTTTTCTTTCCTTACTTGATAGTGAATGTATTGCACAAGAAAACACAGTTTAATATCCATGTGCAGTAAAGAAACATCCTCTCTCTCCTTTTCCCTCTCCTCTCTCTCCCTACCTCCTCCATCTCTAGTATATGACTTAGATAATGTTATTGATATCTTTAATATTAAAATACCCTTGGCATCATCAGAGTTTAAATCAGGCTGGAAATTCATTGAAATGTAAAATTAACAACGAATCTTTTTTTTTTAAATAAATTTATTTATTTATTTTTGGCTGATTTGGGTCTTTGTTGCTGTGCACAGGCTTTCTCTAGTCGCAGCGAGCAGGGGCTACTCTTCATTGTGGTGCTCAGGCTTCTCATTGAGATGGCTTTTCTTGTTGCGGAGCACGGGCTCCGGGAGCGTGGGCTTCAGTAGTTGTGGCATGCAGGCTCAGTAGTTGTGGTGCACAGGCTTTGTTGCTCTGCAACATATGGGATCTTCCTGGACCAGGGCTCGAACCCATGTCCCCTGCATTGGCAGGCGAATTCTTAACCACTGCGCCACCAGGGAAGTGCACCAACAAATCTTAGGGCTGGAAAAGAATTTAGAGCTCATCTAGTTCAATCCTCTTTATTTAAAGAAGAATACAAAGGCTATTGATGACTTGTGAATGACCCATAAGGTCCTAAGTTAAATTCGTTGTAATGTGTTTACGGGCTGTGACAAAATTTAAATCTCAGATAGCTGACCAACAAACCTAATACTGCATTTCAAAACAGCACTGATGTTTGCTATTATTTGCTTATTATCTTCTTTAAGCTCTCACTAAGGATCTGAAGAGGTCTTTCTCATATTTAGTTATATTTTGTTTAACTGGGGAGGAAGAAACATGAATATACCTGATATTAACAAACATAGGAATTCCCAAATTCTAGATGAATGTCCCTTACAAATGATAGCATACTTTTATATTTTCCAAAATTTTTTATTGAAGTATAACATATATGAAGAAAGTGGGCATGGTTCTATTTTAATGAGAAAATTGTTCTAAGAATTTCCTTAAGATAATAAACCCAATACAGTTCTTTAGCCTTAAAGGTACCGATGCAAAAACAAGAAATTTACCAATTGAAATGTTCATTATTCATCATGACTTTCTCTCCATACTTCATGAGAGCTGCATCCAGCCAGGCCACAAATGACAGTCAAAGTAGCATTGACTTCTCATCTGGTACTTGCTTTTGCTGGGGACTTTAACGTAACTATGCCCCCAAAGAACTGTGACATCGCTTAACATTGCCATAGTAGCCAAGCTCATTTACAAGGGCACATGTATACAACAACATGAGCTATATGATGCGTGTATAAAAGGAATTTTATCTGGGAATAATGAAAGTGTATTACTGAAGCACTTGTAACATATCACTTAATTACCATTGGTACAAGCATACCTAATTGACTTCTTCCCTATTGCTCTTACTGCATACATATTTTATTTCTAAAATGCTAATATTTAACAAGCATGCTTTTCAGTTGGAGAAAAATTCAAAGCAAAATTTGTTTTTTTTTTAAATTGGGGTATAGTTGCTTTACAATGTTGTGTTAGTTTCTGCTGTACAGCAAAGTGAATCAGCTACACGTGTACATATATCCCCTCTTTTTTGGATTTCCTTCCCATTTAGGTCACCACAGAGCACTGAGTAGAATTCCCTGTGCTATACAGCAGGTTCTCATTAGTTATCTCTTTTATACATATTAGTGTGTATATATCAATCCCAATCTCCCAATTCATCCCACCCCTACTTTCCCCCACTTGATGTCCATGTTTGTTCTCTACGTCTGTGTGTATATTTCTGCCTTGCAAACAGGTTCATCTGTACCATTTTTCTAGATTCCACATATATGTGTTAATATACAATATCTGTTTTTCTCTTTCTGACTTCACTCTGTATGACAGTCTCTAGGTCCACCCACATCTCTACAAGTGACCCAATTTGTTCCTTTTTATGGCTGAGTAATATTCCATTGTATATATGTACCACATCTCCTTCATCCATTCCTCCGTCGATGGGCGTTTAGGTTGCTTCCATGACCTGGCTATTGTAAATAGTGCTGCAATGAACATTGGGGTGCATGTGTCTTTTTGAATTATGGTTTTCTCAGGGTATATACCCAGTAGTGGGATTGCTGGGTCAAAATTTTGTTTTGGTTAAATTACAAAGTTAATTTGGCTATTAGTAATTTGACCCAGCATTTCTAAGTGGTGTCAGTTAATACAAACTTACGTCTTGAAAGAACTAATCTGATGATTGAGAAAAGTGGACTGCCCTAATTCATATCAAAATATATGTGTGAAATATATATTATTATTTTATTATCCTCTTAAATTTTTAAAGATTATTCTTTTATTTTGTGTAACCAACTCTAACTAAAAATAATTGTCCATAAAAGTCTCCTTGCAAAATATATACTACTGAAACAGTATTAGGATTTATACTTAAGGAAAGTGAATAGCAAATATTTTCTATTGGCTATAAATTATTACACACTTTGAAGTTCCATCATCTACTAAAGCACCAATACTCTTATACTTCAAAAGGACATCTTAATTCATACCAAAATAAACCATATGTAAGCAAACATTTTCTCATAAAATAATTATCCTATATACTAGGGAGAGTTTGACTCATGATTTTTATGTATTTTTTAATTGTAAAATGATGAAAAAACCAAGAAGTTTGTGGCAAAAATCGCAGTTTTAAGGAAGAAAAGAGATTCAAGATTCCATTGGTATAAAAATGTGTGTTAGATGGAGAAAAACACATCATTTTATATTTTTATCTAATGTCAGTAGTGCATCTCTCTTTTTATCTTGACTTATTTCCCATCAAAAATTTTATTATATTTGATACATTGCCCCTGTGGTAATAGGAATTAAAAAAAAATACACCCGACACAATGATGGGAATATTTGGCTCTAATATAGGCCATATATTTCACATTTAATAGGCCAGATATGGCTTGGATCCAAAGCTGAATGCAATAAATTTACAATATAAAATTTGCCATCAGCTCAGCATTTCCGAAGGAGGTGTCAAGAATATGAATATACACCATTTTGCTTATATTTTAAAAATTAAGCTTATTATATTGTTATTAGATAATAAGTCTTTATGGAAAACTTAAGTGTGACATTTAAGTACGTGCTCTACATGGATTGTAGAATCAGACAAATCAAGGACTGAATGTCTGCTCCACTATTTACTATCAAATGACCTTGAAAGTTAACCTCTTTGAGCCTCAGTGCCCTTCCTATAAAGAGATCAATTGTAGTTAGGATTAAAAGAGACTGAGCATGAGAAAGACTTATACAGTATTTGGACTTTATTAGTCAGTCATGAAATTTTAGTTCTCCTCCTTTATTTTAATATTATCATTACAAGCTATATTTAGTAATCAGAATAACGGCAATGAAAATGGTGATTCTTACCTGACGTGTTAAATATATACTCACACGTATTCACTCAGTATTTTTACAGATGTATCTAATTTAATTACCTAATTTAAAACCTCATTTTTCAAGACTCCCACTCTTAAAAGTGTGTGTGTGTACATGCATGTGTGTGTATACCCAAGATTTTCAGTGTTTCTTTTTTTTTTTTTTAATAAATTTATTTATTTATTTATTTTTGGCTGCGTTGGGTCTTCGTTGCTACGAGCGGGCTTTTCTCTAGTTGCAGCGACTAGGGGCTACTCTTCATTGCAGTGCATGGGCTTCTCACTGTGGTGGCTTCTCTTGTTGCAGAGCACGGGCTCTAGGTTCGCGGGCTTCAGTAGTTGCGGCACGCAGGCTCAGTAGTTGTGGCTCGTGGGCTCTAGAGCACAGGTTCAGTAGTTGTGGCGCAAGGGCTTAGTTGCTGCACAGCATGTGGGATCTTTCCGGACCAGGGCTCGAACCCGTGTCCCCTGCATTGGCAGGTGGATTCTTAACCACTGCGCCACCAGGGAAGTCCCAAAGTGTTTCCTAATAAAAATATTTTTTCTCTATTTTAGTCATGTTAATATGAACATTCACAGAATAAGCTACAAAGTTCAGATTAGACTGATGTTAGCGTTTTTAGAAGTCTATGTTTATTACAAATGTCCACAATTGTTTCCTTAACATCATAGATTTTGGTAATTATATAACTGGTAAATAATATTAACCATGTGCCATAAAAGAAAATTACACTTTTTTCAAATTACACTTTTAATCAAAACATGTCAATATTGAGCAAGAATTTTTAATCAAAATAAAATGAAAACCATTTTCTATATTTATGAAGACAAGCATTACTGATTTAACTGACAGAGAATGTACATATAAAGCATGAATATTCTACCATTATATTTAGTGAAAATGAGAACCTTCAAGTTAATTTTAATAATTTGGTTCTATAGTGGAAAAATACAGGTTAAAAATGTCAAAAATATACCTTAAAATAAAAATAAATTTCTGTCATTTAAAAACATGAATCAATGCTTACTTCAATAGGCACTAAAAGATATACAGATCCTTACGTTTGCCAGCATTTGTTTATATTGATTCTGGTTTGAAATAAGTGACAACCAGTTAAGTTTAAAAAAAAAGTTAACAGATTTTTCTTCTGCTTTATCTTTTCCCATTGGACCTCATTTTTTATTTTAAATATGTTATATGTAAATAATTGCTCATTCTGTACTAAAACACTTTGGGTTTTAATTATTAAACACTTAGCCAGCTTTGCTAGAAAATTGTTAATAATCCAATAATTCAACTAAGTCAGACATGATATAAGCCCAAAGAGCTCCAAAGAAGTGTGCATTATAAAGGTAATATTTTAAAAGAATAGTCATATTCCTGTCCTAAGGAAACTTGCTGTATTTTTAGTAAGAGAAGATATATATACATGAGGAAGCTAGATATATAAAAACAGACATTCTTCTGTAGCTTATGAATGCAAAAAAACGGCTTTACCTATTAGAGAGAATTGCAAAGCTTCTGTAGGAAGATAAAACAGCATAAATTTGAAGGAAGTTTGAAATTTCATTTAGAGGGAGTGCTTAGGCATTGTTTGGGCAGCAAGTTAGACAAATAGGAATTGTCAACTGATTATATTTTAGGATCAGAAAAGTAGTTATTAATGGTCATGGTGTCCATCCTTTTGGGACTAGGAGAACGTTGTTGTAGTTGACAGAACTGGAAACATCAAAAAGGGATTTCATCTAGAGAGGAAGGTGGTGAGTTTTATATTAAATACATGGGATTTGAGCTGATGTTTGCTTACTGAATAGATCCCTTTATTAGATGAACTGGAGCATACATTAGAAGTAAGGATAAAAGTAAGACTTGGTTGCCACGTGATCACTGAAGTTATGATGATGAATGAGCTTTCTGAGAGTATAAAAGGTAACAATATAAAAATAAGAGTTCAGCTTTGGTAGCCTCACAGAGAGAAAGAAAAGAATTGAAAACCAAAAGGAAGGCTTGTCAGATGAAATATTAGAGAAGCAAGTGGCAGACATAGCACACTATTCTGAAAGCCAATAGAAGAGAAAAATTTTATAAATGGGTGATGAATAGTTTCAAGTAGCATAGAGCTATTGTGGAAGATAATATTTGAGAAAAGACTCAGAAAAGGATATAGTTAACAGCATACAGAATGTTTCAGCAGAGTATTCCTGGATCCGGAATGCAAAGGAAAGAAGGGAATGCAGCATTTTTCAAAAATTTGTACAACAGCCAGAAAAAAGAAAATAGTGCAGTTATCTACAGGAGAGGCAAAGATAGTGGAAATGCTTTTGTTTGTTTTTTCCTAAGGAAGAAGCAACTTTTGAGAAGTTAATGTTGAAGGAAAGAAACTGATTATGTTCTCATTACTTAATACATGTCAATATTTATTGAGTGGATAATTGAGAACTAGTTGGAAAAGGCAAAAAATAAGGAAAAAATACTTCTTGGAAGTCAGAGAGGGTTACTATAAGTAAGGAGTTTGTTTGAAGGAAGAGAGAGAGAGAAGTATGCTACTTGTAAAACATATTTTAAAATCATCATATCTTTTCTATACATTGGGATGGGATTGTGGAGTTTTAATAAATTAACACTTTGATATTAAAGAATAATTATTAAAGAATAATAAGAATTTGTAAATAATAATAAGGAATATTGCTTGGAGGCCTTGGTTTACATTTTCCATGTACATTTTTCTTTCAACCTTACTGTTTAAGGATGCTGGAGTTTGATATACAATATTCTCCTTATGTATCTGTAATCAATTCTACAATACATAAGTAATAATACAATTACTAAATTTTGTAATGTGTAATAATGTAATCAAAATATGTGTATCAACATTCTGACGAATAAGAACTTGGTAAAGAAAATCAACTAAACAACTCTCTCATTAAGACCTCAGAAAGTTGTTAAACATGCAATTTTTAGACACGTATCAGAAGAAAGTACTTTGGACTTCAGATCAGAATTTTAAAGACTCACTCTTTCATGCAAATTTATAACTTGCTTTGTCAACCTTAAATCACACTTCATCATTCTATGAAATGATCAAGAATTGACCATTAAGTTCAATCAAGCAACTCTCCTGTTTGCTTAAACTTAAGGTAGCATGTTTTCCCAATATTATGTTAGAGGAAACAGGAAGCCACATTTTGGATCTTTGAATCCTTGCATAGTCACATATGGGTCACTCTCTCACTTACTTTATTTTGAACTACAAACCACCCTTTGGAAAGACATTTAATCTGAAGTAACTTCAATTAATAATAAAGTAAATGATGATAATAATAATTTTAATGCTTATAGAAATCATCCATAATAGAATGTTAAAATAAAGAAGGAAAAGAAATTTAACACAGATTTAATTTTTTTCCCTAGGAAATGTTCTCAGAATTACAAGTGTTAGATATCTAATTAGTTTGGGGTCCTGTAAAGAAGTCTTTTAAAAATTACTTAAAAATAGGGAATGATTAAGTTGTGAGATCAAGCAGATACACTTCTAGGAAAAATAAAATAATGTCTTAATATTCTGCAACCAGTATGTAAAAAGTGAGATAAAATTTCATGTGAAAGAATTATGAAGTTTTTAAAAGTTCTGTGTCTCAAAACTATAGAAGAATGTGAGGATTGTGAGGATTACGTACTCTTGAAAACTGCCTTGGAAGATTCAAAAAGTGACTCCTGTATGTCTGAATGCACTGGTGTTGAAATGTATATTAAAAATGTAAATATATTAGTGTAAATGTATTCCTAGGGCTGCTATAACAAATTACCAGAAATCGAGCAGTATAAAACAGGAGAAATTTATAGTTCTGGAGACTAGTAGTCTGAAATCAAGGTGTTAGCAGGGCCATGGTCCCTCTGAATACACTAGAGAAGGATCCTTTGTTGCTTCTTCCTACCTTCTGGTGGGAGCCAGCAATCTCTGATGTTCTTTGGTTGTAGATACATCACTCATGCCTCCATCGTTATGTGGCCTTGTCCACTGTGTCTCTTTTTTTTCTTATAAGTACACCAGTCATATTGGATTTAGAGCTCAGCCTAATCTAAATAGTATGACCGCATCTTAACCAGTAATATCTGTAAATACTCTATTTCCAAATAAGATCATATTCTGAGGTACCAGGTAGACATGAATTTTGGAAGAACACTAATCAATCTAATATAGGGAATGAAATCATTCCATAAAAGTGGAGAGTGGAAAACAGCAACATTTCTAAATGATATATTATTTTACATAGGGTTTAATTTAAGTATGTTTTTGAAAATTGATAGGTTAAATAATATAGACATATGGCTATTTACCTACATTCCTCAAAGTTTATAAATCCACGATGGCCAAAATCTCTCTTTTGCATCTTCCTAGGGAAAAAAAAAATCACCTTACAGTCAGGCACAAATTGTAGTCTGATAAATACCCTTTTTAACACCATGGAAATAAAGTTGATCTTAGGCGTTAAGCAAGTAATTATACCTGGCATGCTTTGCAATGGAAAGACAAAATAAATATTCCTTCCTCAAATGGAAAATGCAAATCTAATCTGATCCACTTAAATCTTTTTAAGTGGCGTTTCATTAAAGTTTTTGTGTCTTCCCTGTTTAAAGACAGGAGTATATCCATCACTAGATGGATATGACTCAAAGATATAGCAATACATGCCTTCCTTTACTTTTTCACTCTCTTTTTTTTCTGCTCTCTAAATGCTTAAAGGCCGAGTCCAAGACTCACTTTTGCCAGTAATAAATTATATACTTTATTTACTTAGTCTTCTACATATATCATCTATTGCTTCTCAAAAAGCAAACAGAACAAACAATACTCTTACTTGGAGTATGCAGGCATACCTAAGAGACATTGCAGGTTTGTTCCAGAACACCACAATGAAGTGAATATCACAATAAAGCGAGTCCCATGAATTTTTTGGTTTTACAGTGCATATAAAAATTATGTTTACACTATAGTCTATAAGTGTGTGATAGCATTGTCTTTAAGAAACAATGTACATACCTTAATTTTAAAAGGCTTTATCTCTAAAAACTGTTAATCATCATCTGAGGCTTCAGCGAGTTGTAATCTATTTGCCGGTGGAAGGCCTGGCCTGGATGTTGATGGCTGCTGACCGATCAGAGCGGTGGTTGCTGAAGGATGGGGTGGCAACACAAACCTAAAAGAAGACAACAGAAGTTTGCCACATTGAATGCCTCTTTCTTTCACAAATGATTTCTCTGTAGCATGCAATACTGTTTGATAGCATTTTATTCACAGTAAAACTTCTTCCAAAATCAGAATCAATCTTCTCAAACCCTGCAGTTTTATCATTTAAGTTTATGTAATATTCTAAATTGTTTGTTGTCATTTCAACAGTCTTCACAGACTCTTCATCAGAAGTAGATTCCATCTTAAGAAACCACTTTCTTTGCTCATCCATAAGAAGCAACTCCTTATCTATTTAAGTTTTATCATGAGATTGCAGCAATTCGGTCACATCTTCAGGCTCCACTTCTAATTCAAGTTCTCTTGTTAATTCCACAACATCTGCAGTTTCTTCCTCCACTGAAGTCTTGAATTCAAAGACATCCATGAGGGCTGGAATCAACTTCTTTTAAACTCCTGTTAATGTTGATATTTTGACCTCTTCACATGAATTATGAATGGTCTTAATGACATCTAGAATGGTGAATGCTTTCCAGAAGGTTTTCAATTTATTTTACTCTGCCCAGATCCATCAGAGGAAAGGAATTATGTATGAAATTCCTTACAAAATGTATTTCTTAAATAATAAGACTTCAAAGTCAAAATTACTCCTTGATCCATGGGTTGCAGAATGGATGTTGTGTTAGCAGGCATGAAAACATTAATCTCATTTTATATCTCCATCAGAGCTCTTGGGTGACCAGGTGCATTGACAATATTGACAATATTTTGAAAGAAATATTTTTTTCTGAGCAGTAGGTCTCGGCAGTGGGCTTAAAAATATTCACTAAACCATGTTGTAAACAGATGTGCTGTCATCCAAGCTTTGTTGGTCCATTTATAGAGCACAGGTAGAATAGAGTTAGCATAATTCTTAAGAGTCCTAGGATTTTCAGAATGGTAAATGTGCACTGGTTTCAACTTAAAGTCACCAGCTGCATTAGGCCCTAACAAGAGAGTCAGCTTGCTCTTTGAAACTTTGAGGTCAGGCACTGACTTCTCCTCTCTAGCTATGAAAGTGCCAGAGGGCATCTTCTTCCAATGAAGGGCTGTTTAGTCTACTTTGAAAATCTGTTGTTTAGTGTAGCCATCTTCATTAATTATCTTAGCTAGATCTTCTGGATAACTTGCTGCAGCTTCTGCATAAGCACTTGATGCTTCATCTTGCACTTTGATGTTATGGAGGTGGCTTCTTTCCTTAAACCTCACGAACGAACCTCTGGTAGCTTCACACTTTTCTTCAGAAGCTTCCTCACCTCTCTCAGCCTTCACAAAATTGAAGAGAGTTAGGGTCTTTCTCTGGATCAGGCTTTGGCTTAAGGGAATGCTGTGGCTGGTTTGATTTTCTATCCAGATCATTAAAACTTTCTCTATATCAGCAATAAGGCTGTTTCACTTTCCTATCATCCATGTGTTCACTGACTTTCCCTTTGCATTTGCAACCTGGCTAATTGTTTAGTGCAAGAGGCCTAGCTTTCAACCTATCTTGACTTTCGACATGCCTCCCTCACTAAGCTTAATCATTTCTAGCTTTTGACTTAAAGTGAGAAACGTGATTCTTCCTTTCACTTGAACACTTGGAGACCATTGTAGGGTTATTAATTGGCCTAATTCCAATATTGTTGTGTCTCTGGGAATAGGGAGGCCCAAGGAGGGGGACAGAGATGGGGAACTGCCAGTTGGTGGAGCAATCAGAATATCTATATTTACTGATTAAATTTGTAGTCTTATATGGTCATGGTTCATGGCACCCCCAAACAATTATAACAGTAACATCAAAGATCACTGGTGACAGATCACCATAACAAATATAATAATAATGAAAAAGCTTGAAATATTATGAGAATTACCAAAATGTGACACAAAGACACAAAGTGACCAAATGCTGTTGGAAAAACGGCACCAATAGATTTACTTGATGTAGGGTTGCCACAAATTTTCAATTTGTAAAAAAGTACAATATCTGCAAAGTACAATAAAGTAAAGCACAATAAAACAAAGTATGCCTGTATTTATTCTCAATCAATTTACCAGAGAGGTTAATACTTTGCCCAAGTTTGCAGAGCTCTTGGAGGCAAGGACTACACTAATGTTCAATACTTTCAAATTGTAACCCATGTATTTATGACATAAAGTCTTTGTTGATTTTCTACTTTCTCTAAGCACTTACAGCTTTTATGATTGATATTACGGGGCTGAAAAGTGTTTCACCCTAGTTGTTTCAGTTAAGCTTACTTATCTCCATAGATTCCTATGGGAAGCAGCAGTTTCCTCCATAATCATCTTTATTGCACAGTTTGTAAAAATAACTTCCATGTTCTTTTGCTTCTACTTTAGGCCTCATCAAACCAACCTACATACTATTGCCTGGAGAATAAAACCCAGATTTATTTATAAGATTTTTTATACAAATATAAAGCACACACAGAATGCCTCATATATAGAAAGATCCCATTTGAAGGTAGAACAGTGTTATTTTCCTCTTTAAAATTCCCTTCCTAAAATTGCCACAATACATCCTGCTTGCCGTCAAAGTAAAAATCTTTTGCCTTGATGGACTGATTCCATGAGTTTGCTGCAAGAAAGCCAGAGTCAAAGTGGCTTAACAAGAAGGCTATTTTGAATTTCACATAACATGGAGTTTAGAGAGAGATTGGGCTCTGGGCTAGGTCCCTCAGAGTTCAAGCCCTGCTTCTCCGGTTTTTTGGCTCTGCCTTGTGTCAGTTAATTATTCTCAATCTGGCTCCTTTCATGTTTGCAAGAGGGATTCCAGCAGTACCGATGGAACATAATTCTCACCCTGCTTGGAGAAAAAGTTGTTTCTCTTTTCCATGGAGCAAGGAAGTTTTTCTCTTTGATTTCCTGTTTACTGAGCCAATTATTAGAGAACGAACCAAATTACTATGATAGGTATATCATTATCTGGAGAATAATTATCTGGAGTATAATGAATACTGAAGAGTCAATCATGTATTCCCTTTATGTAACATATCTAAGTTTTACATGTTATAGCCTTAATTTTGCCTATATATACTCTAAATGCTAATCACAACAAACTACCTCTGGTTCCTAAAAATCATGCTCTTCCTTCCCGTTAGCCTTTTCCCTTTTGCATGCTTTAAAGGTTAGCTTAAGTTCCAACTTCTCTGGATACATTTCCCTGATTCTACCAAGTTGAATTAAGAACACCTTTCTTACGACCTTGCTTGCCTCAGCACAGTATTTCTCAACCTCCTGCACGTTGAGTTTACTTGGTGGATCATTTCAAAATACTGGTGCCTTGAAACCACTCTCAAATATTCTGATTCTGTTGGTTTGGGAGGGAGCCTGGATATGGGGATTTTTTTTTTTAAACTTCTCAAGTGATTCTAATGTGAAGTTAGGGTTGAGAATCCTGCTCTAGCACATCACTTGCCACATCCGATTATTACCACAAATTTGTTTTTCTTTATTTGGCTGTGAGTTTTTGAGGATGGGACTAGTTTTTCACCTTTGTAACCCAAGCACCTGAAAGAGTGCCTGATACAAAGTCAGTACTCAAAATTAGTTGATGAAAAAAAGGCTGAGTTTTGAAAGATGGTCATTTCAATTCAACTTAGCAGCTATTAATTGTCTACTGTGTGCTGGACTCTATTGCAGATTTGGTGTCAAATCTGTTTACCAAAGGTAAACAATACAATGTCAGCCTTTAGCGAAATCATTATTCAATGGGGTGCTCAGAAATGAGCATACTGATAGTAGCATCAGTCCACTACATCTTAAATTACTCGTCAAGAACCACCAACATTCTCAATTGAACAGAACAAGTCATTCTTTCCTTCAATAATACTCTATTACTGTAAGTAACTGAAGGCAAAGTTTTAAAAAATAGGGTCTTGCAAGTATATATTTATGAATATGTAAAGACTAACTATAAACAGTTCCCTTTTGCTTTTTTCTTTCTTTAAATATTTAATATATAAAAGAGCATCTATTTTTATCTGAGCTCCAGAATAAAAATACCAGAAAAAAGAAAACCTAATAAGTCTTACTTTGTTTGGTTCACTATTCAAGCAAAGACAGGTGTTCACTAAATAGAATGTGAAAATTAAAAGCAGTCTAACTGCAGAAAGTCCCTTTGAGCCACAAGTTTAAAATTTTTAATGGTTTTACAATCTTCTCAAGCTGTAAATGGAAAAAAGTGGCTTGACATTGAACACATACCAAGTCAGTAGCATAACTATTTTATAATGTCTGATTGGTCACTGAGAAAAATAGTTTAAAATTCAATCCATGTGATGGAAATGCCACTTAGAAAAAGACCATTCATACTGCCGTGCTGCAGGAAAATTGTGGTTATAACAGTTCCCATTTCATTCAGCAACAGGATTCTTAAAGAATTACAAATGGAATGGTTCCTAGAATATTACATGTTGGGTATTATTAATATAAATTTTACCATTATAAAATTCGTCATTAGTAAGAAGGAAAAAATATTATTTTTCCATCCTATGGATTAAAATGATTGCTCACATTAAATGAAGATTCTCAGGTTAATTTATCGGTTACCCTCTGGAAATCTCCATTCATAATTCCATGAGGATGTTCACACATTAACTTAATTGAATTATACTGAACACTTGTTATTGTTTCTCACAGTAGATGCAGTTTCCCTAGGCACCTGTCCAACTTCCATTAATATTAGTCGTAGATTCTGAATTCTATTTGGGAAATCTATGAGTAGATACAGACTCATTAGTGATTATAGGTTGCTGAAACAGAATTGGTTGCTTCAAAAGATTTATATGTGGAATAACCCTCTACCCCTTCTGCAAAAACAAACAAGTAAAATAAGGAAATAAATCAAATAGTAAATTTAAAAATTCAACATGTTATGGAAAATTGTTATGAAAAGCTGAATAGACTTAACCACATTTAGAAATCAGATTCATCTCATATATCTCAGTACTACACAGTTTTGAGGCCTATAAACTTTCAGCTTTTAAATTTGTGCTAGTTTCAGCTAAATGTAAATTGCCTAGCTTTGAGAAATCCAAACTGACTGATTTTCTTTTATGCCTATTTTTCTACCTACTTTTGGGTTTTTCTTGACTAGTAGTTTCCAAAATGTCAAGGGACAAAGAAAGAAAGCATTACAAATCAAACAGAATTTGCCCTCTCTTGGTTATTAACTCTGAAGATAGTTTTAGTAGAAGGTTAAAATTAGTGGATAAAATAAAAATTTCAGATACTATGTGGATTTCCAAGATCTCTTTTATCCATTTTCTTCACCATTGGCCCAAATCAGGAATTAGTTCTACCAGGTAATTATTTGTTTTGAAATTTACCCCCATTCTCATCTATAATATGAAGTTAAACATTAAAATCTACTTCAATAACTGTATGCTGATAACTAATAAAAATTCCTGTACTGAGAGATTTTCAAGGACAAAACAGTTATGAGGTGATGTCTTTAAAGTACTTTGAGACCTGGAAAGGAAGCTAATTTATAGTTACATTTATTTTTTGACATAATTTCAATTTACTTAAAGAAAACATACTACTAAAGTTTTATTTTGGTTTTTAAATGGACTATTTTTTAGGTTCACAGCAAAATTAAGCAGAAAATTAGAGAGTTCCCATCTAACCCCTGCCTCCACACACACAGAACTTCCCCCACTATCAACACGCTCCACTAGAGTGGTACATTTGTTACAACTGGTGAACCTACATTGACACATCATTATCACCCAGAGCCCGTAATTTACCTTAGCGTTCACTCTTGGCGCTGTACATTCTATGGGTTTTGACAAATGTGTAAGGACATCTGTACACGATTACAGTATCATATAGAATAGTTTCACTGCCCTAAAAATCCTCTGTGCTCTGCCTCCTCATTCCTCATTCCTCATTCACATAACCCCTAGCAATTAACCACAGATCTTTTTACTGTCTTCGTAGTTTTGTCCTTTCTAGAATGTAATATAGTTGGAATTACACGGCATGGAATCTTTTCAGATTGGCTTCTTCCACTTAATATGCATGTAAATTTCCTCCATGTTTTTTCATGTTTTGGTAGCTCATTTTAGTACTGAACAATATTCCATTGTCTGGACATATCACAGTTTATGTATCCATTCACCAATGAATGATATGTTGGTTGACTCCAAGTTTTGGCAATTAAAAATAAAATGCTATAAACATGTGTGTGCAGGTTTTTGTGTGGACATAAGATTTCAACTCATTTCTGTAAATACCAAGGACTGTGATTGCTGGATGGTACTATGTTTGGTACTATGTTTAGTTTAGTAAGAAACTGCAAAACTGTCTTCCAAAATGGCTGTACCATTTTGCAGTGAATGACAGCTCCTGTTGCTTCACATTCCTGTCAGCATTTGGTGTTGGCAGTGTTTGGATTTTGCCATTCTAATTGGTGTGTAGTGGTAATTTATTGTTCTAATTTTCAGTTCCCAAATAATATATGATGTGGAGGGTCTTTTCACATGCTTATTTGCCATCTGTATATCTTCTATATTGAGGTGTCTGCTCAGCTTTTTGGCCTATTTTTTAGTTGGTTTGTTTACTTTCTTATTGTTGAGTTTTAAGTGTTTTTTGTATATTTTGGATAATAGTACTTTATCAGATATGTCTTTTGCAAATATTTTCTCTCAGTCTGTGGCTTGTCTTCTCATTCTCTTGACATTGTCATTCACAGAGCAGAAGGGTTTTTTTTTTTTTTTTTAATCTTAATGAAGTCCAACTTCTCAAGTCTTTCTTCCATGAATCATGCCTTTGAAATTGAATCTAAAAAGTTATCACCATACTTAAGGCCATCTAGATATTCTCCTGTTATCTTCTAGGAGTTTTATGAATTCACATTTTATATATTTACGTCTGTAATCCATTTTGAGTTAATTTTTGTGCAGCAGGTAAGGTCTGTGTCTAGATTCATTTTTTTGCATGTGGATGTTCAGTTGTATTAAGGTTTTAATATTTGTTTTGTGACCTGTGTTTTTGTGAAAATATCTTTTAAAATTTCATTACATTTGTTTTAAAAATACATTGTAAAAATTAGCCTTAGGAGTAACTATCAAGGCCAAACAATCAAGAATTATAACCGGGCTTCCCTGGTGGCCCAGTAGTTGAGAATCCGCTGGCTAATGCAGGGGACATGGGTTCGAGCCCTGGTCTGGGAGGATCCCACATGCCGCGGAGCAACTGGGCCCGTGAGCCACAACTGCTGAGCCTGCGCGTCTGGAGCTTGTGCTCCACAACAAGAGAGGCCGCGATAGTGAGAGGCCCGCGCACCGCGATGAAGAGTGGCCCCCGCTCGCCGCAACTAGAGAAAGCCCTCACACAGAAACGAAGACCCAACGCAGCCAAAAATAAATAAATAAATTTAAAAATAAATAAATAAATAAATGTTCCCCTTCTTTAAAAAAAAAAAAAGAATTATAACCACAACGTTTATGAAAAGAATGCCCTTTATAAAAGCACTGGACAAATATGTAACACTTCTGTAGAAATCAGCAGAAACATTGAAAATATTTCCCTATTATATTTTAAATTAAATCTTACTGAATTATATCTTCCTGAAGAAATAGCGAACAGTGATTTCACTATTTACTTGGGTAGTATTAGTAATCATTTATTAGACAAATTCATACCTAAACCTAAACCAAAAGAAATGCTGTCTGTAAATAGGACAGGCATAGCTCCTATTTTAAAAACCCAAGCCACTGCTTTACAGAAATGATGGGAGAAAGGAAAAGCAAAGAAGATAAATATCTAGCATGTTCATTCAGCCTCTAATTTTAACAATTTATATGGCAATCACTATATACCCACTTCAAGTATTACAGCTAAAAAACATTCTAAGTCTAGGAGCTTGCTTTAGAAGGTAACTATCCATCCTTTAAATGTGAAAAATGCACAGTTACTATAAAAAGATGTGTAGTTTAAAGGATTTTTAAAAGTCATTGTCTGTTATTGTGATATATTAAATGTCTTTTCCTCAATAGACAAGTAATATCCTTTTCACTGTGCATTGTTAGGATGAAAAGTCAAAAGCGATGGTATGTGTGTGTATATATGTGCCTGTGTGCATATACATGCTCTTTTTTCATGTATATGATGAGAAGGTAAGAGAACTTTCTTTTTTCAGGACTTTGAGAATTACATATTTACATCTCTCCCTAAAACAAGTACAACAAGATGGTATAAAAATGATGAAATATACCCAGAAATGAGGGGAGCAGAAATCACTGACAAAAAACTTATGTAATATAGAGAAGAGAGCTAAATATGTGTGTAGAGAAGTTAAATCAATTAAGGTTTTCCTGGATATAGCTCTACGCACACACTATTTCAATAACTTGTCCTTTTTGGGGGTATAAAAGAACATATTTTGTTTTTCCTATCCTATATATATTATTAACATAAGCAGATTTCCCCTTTCTCTTTCCTCTCAACCTCTGATCCATTTTCCAATTCCCCACTGATTCCATGTCAGCATGGTCTGTTTTTGACTAGACAAATAGTACACAGATTTATTTCTACAGAAACAATCTCTGGTAAAATCATAGAGTGTCTGCTTAAATAATACCCAAAAGTTAACTGCATGCTTTCCACTGACCAGAAATAACTCACAGCAAATGAATCCAGAAACCAGTCAATGGAATATTATACCCCTCTTAGGGGAGCCATTGTACTATGAGAGAAATTTAGGGCAGTGAACCAGCCTTCATTTTACATACACACAGACACACACACACCGTCCTGTGTATGGTATTAACTATGGTAAGAATATGACTATTGACCTGCAAAAATTTCCACTTTAAGTCACATAACATTATCTTAATGCTCCTTTCATTTACATTGTGCCATGGTGATAGCTTATTAAAAATAATTTCATTTATTACTGTTGTAACACTGACAATGATCTGGATTGCAGTAATTCCAAAACAAGAACAGGCTGATATTACTTCTTAGATATAAATCAACATGGATGGAAAAGTTGGTAATATGGGATATGTGTTCCTTAAACTAAATTCCAGAACTTATTTAAGGGGGAAAAAAACATTTCATACTTTCAGTGCATACATTCTGTATTTCTGAGATTAACTATAAGAATTAATTTGACAAATTTCTTTCACTGAAGTCACTTTGGAATTTGGTATCAAATCTAGGGCTGAACGTGTGGAAAAGTGAAGATGGAAATAAAAATTTTTAGAAGTAAAACTGAAATGTGTCACATGGGGAAAATCATTAACTTTTCAAGTAAGAATGTTTGACTACTGTTATATCATGGTTCTGCCAATGTGCAGATTCATCGTTTTATGATGACATGTTGTGTTATAATTTTTGTGTTATTTTTGGAAGCTCACTTTTGAAACTTTCTGTGAACATACTGGGAGAGGATCTAATGTGCCTGAAAACAAAGAAATGTACTTTTTTAAAGGAAATCAGTGCACAATTAAAAGTAGAGATACATTCTCAATTTGCCCCAATCCAATTTAAATATGTCTAGTCACATTTCTCACTTCATCTAATTTCTGGGATGGTCACATTTCTTCACCTCAATTCTGAGCAAGGGCAGGATTTATCATGTCAGGACTGATAGTGAAAAGAGCATGATGAAGGTGAGGAGAGCACACCCTTGCTTCCCATTGTGCCCGCCCCACCTCTCCTGAGAATACAGATCTCATCCCATCATTCTTTCAGAGGTGACCTTCCAAGAGATATAAGGAAGTGATCAGATTCACAGCCTGTTAGAGTGGCTCTGAGTACACAGGACCCTCTACGGGAACCGCATCTGAAGTCTTCTGCACCTTTTATAATTATAATTCCTCTGTGCTTGTATGTCTGTACATTCTTAATGAGGAAGACAAAAAAAAAGGGAAAAGAGTCACAAGGAGATAAAAATGGGGCCCTTTTTACAGAGCCCCCTAACAGAGCTTTCCTTCCAACCTGCATTTCCACTTCTTCCCTGGTCCTCCCAGACCACTTGTCCCAGACATGGCACCACAAACGATAGCTTACAGTTCATCAAATGCCAAATACTGAAACCTGCTAGGGTCTTCCTATTCCAGTGTCAGATCTGGGGTGTGATTGTGGCATCTCAGGATAGGATTCCGACTGAATTTTTCTTATGTTTAATATTTTTTGCAATACTAGCACAGAATTATCCTTTATGCACAATATGTAGGCTAAACAAACACTGTGGGTCAGGTTGGAAATGCAACCACCATTAACAACACTGATTTGTATTCCTTTGCTCAACAAATATCCATTAAGCACTATAAGGATTTATTCAAATTTGCAAGCAAATGAGAATATAAAGATCATACATTTTTTAAACTGGCGATTATCTGGGATTAAAATGTGTATGTTGAAATTATTCTTTTTTCCTCTTCCAGAAGATGTTAAAGAATAAATTTTAATTATTTAATCACCACTAGAGATTTAATATGATTTCTCCAGTTAGATGTGCTAGCATAACATTTTCTTACTTTCAAAACATAGAAAACATATGTCCTAATTTTTAAAACAAATGAAAGATTGTCTGACTCTCCCTCTTTCTACCTATCTATATAGACAGATAGATATGTATATACAGAGATCTATCTATAGATATATATACTTAGATATATATATTTCTCTATATATAGAGAGAAATGTATATAGAAATATAGATATCTATACTTATATCTTATACCTAATATTTATCTAATACCTAATATATGTCATATCTTCTTTGTAGATATATCTATCTACCTAGAGAGACAGAGAACCTTTCATTTGTGTTAATAATTTGGATATATATATGTATACATACATACCTACCACATTAAAGCGGAATATAAACTGGGAAAGTATTACATATTTCTGCCATAAAAATATTAAAGTGACATGATCTGAAAAGATATTTTCTTCCTATGTAATCTTCATAAGACTTATTTTAAATTAATAACATATCTTTCCAATCTGAAGAAAGCAAGCCTGTATTTGAAAAAGACACTACACCAAAAAATCTATTTCTGAATCCAGGCTCAGGTACAGAGAAATGTTAAGAGACATTTTATTGCTAATCATAGAAATTAAATTTTCACATCTATAATAACTACTACATGATATTTTAAAATCTCTATATTATCACAGAAATAGAATATTAAAATAGTTGTTTAATGTTATTTAATATTAATATTAATTTAATAGTTAATTTTATCAATGTATATTTTAAATTAAGACATTCATAAAGGTTGAGTGGATTTTAAGAAGAAATTAATGGATTGAGGCAAAATAATACTGATATAGTTGAAGAAATACAGGTAGGCAGTTAGAAGCACTAAGCAGAATTTCTCACTTCTTGTCCAATTCTAATCAATAGTTTTGATTTTAAATTTTCAATATCTGAATATTCAATACCTTAGTATGAAAGAGTTTGTTTTAAAGACATTTTGGGGTTTCTCATAACATCTTAAAAATTTTATATTTGTAATACTGTGCTTCATACATTGAACCACAAAAAAAGATTTTCTTTTATTTTCAACTAATTAGGTGAAAATAAAAGCCTTTTATTTTAATAACCTCTATCTACAAGATTATCATCTAAGTTGGAGGTATTTAACAATACGATACCAGCCTATGATTTGCAAAGTAACAATCTGGCTATAATCTAATTGTAACTATGTTCATATAGTAATAATAGGCTCTTCTCTTGAAAATGATAATTGGAGTTTCTAAATGATTGCATTTTCCCATCTGATTTCATTTATTCAGTGACATATTTCCAGTTATCTTTTCCATAAGTTACCTATTGTTTTAAAAAGTGTTTGTTTTTAAAAAGACAAATTATGTTAAACAGATGCAATCTTGGGGAGTTTGCAAAGTGCTTACAATTGGGTGAGAAAAGCTCATTAAGGGTTGTGGTTTGGGGACTGAGGTAGTTAGGACATTCTCAATGTTCATGATTTATGATTGCCATTACCATGATGACAAATCTTCAAATAGTCTTGGGATAATTTAGACCTCTGATATTCTAGAACTCTATATATATATTCTAAATACATATATAAGTATATATATATGTTCAATTAATACATACATGTGCATATTTTTCCCAAATAAACACAATTATAACAGAAAAAAAGAAAAAAGTAAAAACCCAATGGGTAACTAAGAACCATTAACTTGGTTTAAAATCCAGTCAAAAAGATCATGGTTCTATGCAAACAAAGAAGCACAGGTTGTATGACTCCTGTCTCATTCTTTCCACACTTGTGTCCTGATATCAGGAAGATATACATTTGGGTTCCCAAATTCTTGACACCCTAGGAGAATTTTCATTTCCCTATCATTCTCAGCAGTGAATATGAACCATTATTTCACACTGTATAACATTTCTTTCAATATAGCAGATGCTCAAGATGGCATAATTAACTGAGTCACACCTATACATGGTATAATGAATTTTGAGCATTTGGGTTATAGTTGGAAATAAAAGTAATCTATAAAGGAAAAGAAAATATTGTAATAACATATTTAATTTAGATGATAAAAGTACTTTTTTTACATTACCGCTTTTTCTATTTTCATATTTTTGGCAAGAAATAAATACTTAGAGATCGCCCAGAATTGAATTTTAAAATTAAAAAGTCAAACTCTATACTTTTAAAATTTAAGAATGTTAAAATGTTGTATTAAAATGTATAGATTTTAATGCCTCAAATTTAGAAGGCTTCTTAAGTGCCCAATTTATACATGGCCTATACTAAATACCATGATCTTCATAGAGAAAAGAGAAGACACTATCTTTAAGAATATTCCTTATCTATGTAAAATAGGTAACCAACAAGGGCCTACTGTAGAGCACAGGGAACTATACTCAATATTTTGTAATAACCTATAAGGGAAAAGAATATATATATGAACTGAATCACTGTGGTGTACACCTGAAACTAACGCAACATTGTAAATCAACTGTACTTCAATTTTAATAAAATAAAATAAATTTCAAAAAACCCAAAAAAACCAAAACAAAAAATCTTTCAAGACAAAACTAAAAAAAAAAGACTATCCCTTATCTGCTTTTAATATGGAATGCCAATCTAAAAACTATACCTTTAAGATGGTCTTTATGGAATTCTTTAGCTATAACTATTAGAAAATGGACATCCTTAGGTGACAGGTGAGCCCTGTTAACTTTGTAATCCTTTGAACAAAGACATATGCCAATTATTGTATATGTATTTATTTTAAAATTTATATTTTAAATGTAGACTCTAAACCAATAGCAGATAACTCCTCCAGATAATTACATTTTAATTTCTAGTAACAGAGTAAATCTAAGAAAAAAACTTCTAAAAGTGTTGTGTTATTGTTGTTGTTGTTCTTATGAAATGACCCATAATATGCAGATGTGGAAAATCCCTATTTTTCCAGTGGTCAGATGTTTTGAACTTGTGTTGACTGAACCACAAAAATGGCTGACTCCACCACCCTACCTCTAAGGAAATTAAACCTGAAAGATATATTTCCTTGTTTTGTTCCTCTTCTTTCTTTTCGCCTCTGAATTATTTGCTTTTCCTACAAACTTCACAATCCCTTTTCTTATATTTTAAAATTATTCATTAAACTCGCAAGCAAGTGAACAAGATAGTCTTAATCTGTTATGTGGCTGAAAGGTGATAAAGACAAATGTTGCACCAGCCCTGCATGATTTTAAAGGTTTAGATGTTATGGAATTAAAGAGTTGAATTGGAACAGGATATAGTTATAGCAACCAACGAGAAAGAAAGGTCTTATATCCTAACAAGCCTCTACTTCCTATACCTATATGATCCATCACTGGCACCCAGATGTGGGGAAAAAAAATCACAAAAACAAAAACCAACTTAAGAAAAGAAAAATTGGAAAATATGCTTAAGTGTTGGAGAAGTAGAAGTCTGTCAGGAACACTAGATTTAGACATCTTAATTATCTGGAACAACAGCCAACCAAAAGCACTTCACAAAATACAATGACATTTCTGAGAATTACTTGGAAAATCAATTCTCAGTATACGTAACACTGATGAACATTCCCTCAACAGATTCTGCAAATATGGAACTTGCTTTTGAAATTCTGAGAAAAGAATCGAAGAATGTTTTCATCCCTGACAGTGAATCACACCCTGTCAGCGCCATCTACCAGTTGCAGTTCAAAATGCAATGGAAGAAAAGATTCTAAAACAAGGCCTCTGACTGTAAATAACTCAAATACTTTCTTAAGCCATGTAATATACAGTTGTGTCTAACATAAAACATTTTATTTTGAACTCATCATTTTTTCCTTTTTATATGGCCTCATAATAAATGATGTAGGTGGTTTCCAGCTAGTCGAAAGTATGTTGTCACATAGTCCATGGATCACTATATATAGATCCACGGGTCACACAAAAACACACCTTCCTAAGCTAATTACTATTGGAAAATTCAGTTAATTTTAATCAGAACCAATATTTTCTCCAGGACAATATAGTGTCCATACTTTGTCCATGTCTTTCTAACGGTGATGGTGTGTTACGCAGAGAATACTTCCATGACTTTCTGTATCACTGGCCTTCTCATGGTATTTTAGGGTACAGAAAAATCCTACCTTTTATCCTAATACAGATTTGAGCTTTACATTTAAAGGCCCGTTAGTCTTTATTTTTCTCTTGTGGTACTTGAAAATAATTGAAATGAAATGTATTACTAAATCATTAAAGCATTATCACAAGACGTTTTTGTATAGTCATTTGGTTTAGAGCCTGCTGAATGGGAGGCACACTATTCTAAACACTGCTTTAGTTAAAAGACATTAAATCTCTCATGGGCATGTGGTATAGGCTTTTCTTTCCAAAACTAACAGTCAATTGGCTTATTCTCATTTCCTACCCTCCCTTTCTTCCTCTTCCTCTTTCTCCTCCTCCTCCTCTTCTGACAGAAGCAGAGAAATTATTTAAGCATTTTGAAATAAATGTCCTTTTGGGGCCCAACATGTCTCTCTTTTCACTACACAATTAGAAAAGCAGAAGAGGAGAACTGGTCCAAACTGGGAGGCCAAAGGGTAAGCAAGTTTCCAAGATGAAACATAAATGCTTCCATGGGTAACTGAATTGGCTTTGGCACTTGAATCTACACTAAAGATTCAAAAAGATAATTTGCTTATAAGCAGAAACAATAAAAAGCTGTACATATTATTTACCTCAAGGCATTTCTTCTCTCATACATAACCTCCATTATGCATTATAAATGAAATGAATGAAAAGAACATTTGCTGGATCATAAAGCTCTATTTGGTTGACTTCGTTAAAAACGTTATGAAGAATTTTAAAGGGCCACAAATAATGTTCTGATTGTTTCACTTTTAGGAAGAAAGAGTATTCAGTTTGCATTTGTCCAGACCTCAGCAATATAAAGGCCTTTTCCTTTTTGGAAAGGAAGCTTTTTTATACACTTGTTTCACTTCACCAAAAACAATCTGGGACGCAAATGTAGGCAATTTAAACTAGTTGTTTGGGTGAAAATCTCTCTGTCTTCATCTCACTCAAAATATTACCTAAATGTAATCTGAACCATTTAGAGTAGCTCTACTTAAATCGTGTTATGTTTTCAGTAGTAAAGACTGATAACTCGATAGTTCCCAAGGGTTTGTTTCTTATAGTTTAACTACAGAGTTGACATTACATGCTATTTTTCTGAAAATCCCCAGGGCTATATTAGAGATGAGATAAGCAAAGGTGTATAGAGCTGTTTAGAAATCTGGGGCTATCTTCAAACTCAGTACTACTAGTCAACATCCCTAAAGATGTATTCATTCTCACAGTAATATAATCTTGTTAACTCGTAATCAGAAGAAGATAATGAAAACTTGGCCTCCAAGTTCTAAATATATACACATACATTATTTGTACTGTGAAAATGCCATTAAATATACTTTGCAGGTGTTATTTTTTGGAGGTTATGAATTCATTTTTTCATTCTCTCTTTCTAACACAGAATGAAAATTGTATTACCAGAAAAACTCTTACTTCAGGCCACCATAACTTCTCCTCTGAATTATTGCTTCAGTCCCTGTGTTCCTAACCTCAATCACACCATTCTTCAATTTATCCTTTCCACAGTTCTCACACTGATTTTCCTGTGATTATCCCACCATCACTACATAAAAATACACACTGGTACTCAACAACAGTCCCTCATGTTAAGATTTTATCTCCTCACTTCTCTATCTGAAACCTGAAATTCACCCACACCGAACTGGTGACAGTTATTTTAAAGGCCGTGTGTTTTCTCTCTCAATCACCCACTCCTAACCCCAATATCATATATTTAGGACATATTCATTCATTTAATGAGCGATGGCATTCTACTAAATGTTTACTAATTCTAACTATTTTTTTTTTTCTTTTTTGGCCGCACCATGCGGCTTGCTGGATCTTAGTTCCCAGGGATAGAACCCTGGCCCTTGGCAGTGAAAGCACAGAGTCCTAACCACTGGACGGCCAGGGAGTTCCCTACTAATTCTATCTACAAAAAGGGGACTCCTATGAGTAATCTTTCCTGACCTCTTCAATCCCTCTATTTATCTACCCAGGCTTCCTACTCACATTGCACTGTAACCACTTACTTGGAAGTCAAGATTTTAAAGGCAGAAAGCATGCTTGATCCATTTAGTAATCCTAAAACTGGACAAGGCCTGACTAGAGATAACCAGTGTAAGTTCCCTGCATAAATGAATGGATGACTGAGTAAACAAACAGATCAACTTAGTAACTTTAGAAACAAGGAAATTGAGAGGCAGCTTGATTAAGAGACTTATCTAAGGCCACTCTTTGAAAAAACTGCACTATAACTTATCAGATGACAATTATTATTATTCATCGTTCAGTGTTCCTCCCCTTCTTATATCTTGATAGTAGTCCCAGAAAAATCTTAGGATCATTATCATTAGTTTATGAATAAATCTTAGCTACAATGGCCCAGTAAGAATAACATGCTATGCTTTTTTCTTTGTATTTAAAGTACGTAATCTGGAACAGCGCAATTTGAATCTAGTGGCCTCTGCCCCATGCCTGAGGTGAACACAGCTTTGGGCGCTATGATTGAGTGACGGCCCTTTCTATGAAGCGTCTAGGCTGCCCACAGTTTCTTGAATGCTTGGGTTTTCCTGACTTCCTCCAGTGGTGGTTTTTTGTTGTTGTTGCTATTATTGTTGTTTTTTAAGTTTGGAGAAGTACAGCCAGCTGGCTAGAATCTGCTTCCATGCGTTCTTAATAATTTTTATTCCCCTAAGACCTTGCCTATGCTTCTCAAACCTGACTACACATGAAAATCACCAGGGTAACTTTAAATAAACACCAACGGGTAACCCTATAACCAAAGATACTGATTAAATTGTTCAGGGGTGGATCTTGGACAATAGTAGGTTATCAAAACTCCCATCTGATTCCAGTGTGTGGTTAGACCTGGCCAAGTCCACTCTTGACTTTTTCAGGTGGGATACTAGAATGGCCTGACCTTTTACTCGATTTGTACAACATTTCTGCACACAACTTCCGGGGCAGAAGACCCTGCATGCCAATATATAATGACTATTCAAATGTGGAAAGAATGATGCATTTGAAAAGACTGTTCTTTCCTTGTGTTATAGATTGGGAATGTTGCTGGTCAATAATGCCTATGACAGCCAATAGGAAGAGAAGGAACCATTGAATTCCCTACCATCAACGTCTGACCTTCTCTTGGAAAGAATATACTGGAAACCTATACAGATTTGGTTTTGGAAAGCCCCTCATTCCCCCTGGAAGTTGAGGCATGTGGTAGAAGAGTCTGAGTACAGAACAAAGAACCATTTCCCTTAATTTCTCTTCAATTCCTGCATATTTTTAACTCAGTTCCCATTCCGCTAAACTCAACTCCCCCTTGCATCGAATATGTGATATGAATAGGTCCTCCATCAATATCAAAAAAAGATATTGCTAGTATTAACACAGTAGAAGACTAACGAAAAATGAACAATGAGCTATACTTAGCATAAATAACAGAAGAGATAGAAGACGCTACTGCCTTATGACTGTCTAATCAGTGAAGATTCTCTTGAGATATTAAATTTGGTGTTGCTGGAGGTTTAGGCAAAGGAGACTGCAGCTAATGTGTCAGCCAATTCCCCTGCCTTTTCTATGCTTTCTTTTCAGAGACGTTGCTTTGGCTCATAGTATCTGTCGACTGAGCAGTGGGTCTAGAGAAAGCTCCACCTCTGGCCATTTCTGACTGAACAAGAATAGACATTTGATTTAAAGCTATTCAGTTTCTTGGTTGGCCAGTGACCAATCTGATTCTCTTCCCAACACTCCTACTAATGGTGTCAGAGATATTAGGAGCGTTTTGGACACTGAAACCTTAAGGTTATATATTCTGTGGGCCGGTGGCCAAGTTCAGCAATGTGTAAGTTGATCATTAAACAGAAAAATATTGTTGCAAATTCAATGTATTGGGTATTCAGCTTAACGAGTGGCAGAAAATCACCAGGGTAACTCTGCGTCGCCACGCCAGGAGCGAGAGCGAAAGGGGAAGGGGACTGGCTTGCTGACCCAGTGCAGTCCCCCAAAGACTCCCATCGACCTGAGCAAGCCGGGGCGCCAGGCCCCCCCGCCCCCCGCGACGCGCTTTCCCCGCACCCCCTGGCCAACTACCACAAGGGCACACCCCGCCACGTGAGCTTGTACAGCCTCGAGCCCCACCTGGCACACAAGAAGCGCTGGTGCCTCTACGCCTGCACACCTTCGCCAGCGCCCGGGCTGCCGTCGTGCGTCCCTACGCACCCGGACTGCGTGGTCCCGCGAGACTGTCTGGAGCACTTCCGCCTGGCGCGCGGCCTGCTGGGGGGCGAGCCTTGTGCAGCTTCCGGGCGGGCGCCTGGTTACCGGCCTAATGCTCACCGCCTTCGCTCACCACCTCCTCGCAGCCTCGGCCCCTCGCCTCCCCTCCCCCGACAGCCTCCACGGAGCTGAAGGAGCCGCCCCGCTCCGGCCCGGTTCCCCGCCACCACGCCAGCCCGCAGCCCTTCACCGGCGCTGGAAGCTGTGCTGGCTTCCCCCCACGTCCCTTTCCCACTCAGACGGACTAGGACATTCCAGAGCCCCGGCAACCACAGGTACTGCTGTCTGTGCAACATCAGTTTCAGCAGCCCGTCCACCGTCGTCGCCCATGAGAAGTATTACTGGTCCTCGCAAGTGCGGAGCACGTGAAGCGAGCTAGGCACGATAGGATGGAGTGGTGCCCGCTTTACACGCCCCACTTCTCTCTCCAGCAGCAGGACCGGCTTGCTTGTAGGCTTGCAGAGATGGGACAACCCTCAGGGCCCTGGCTGCTGGGGATTCTTGCTCCGGGCACCTCACCAAGCACAGGCCATAGTAGAGGGGTCCGCCTGGACCCTTGGCACTTAATAAAGAAATTCAGTTTGATGAACCAGCCTCAATGGCCAGAAGCAGATGGAGCCACCCCGGGGATTCCTGATGACTTTTTGGTTCCGGGGAATCCTTGCTACATTTCCTTTGAATTAGTTCAAGAGTTTCCTGTGTACTCATCCTAGGCATTCATTTATTTCCTCAGCTACTTTTGGTTCATTAAAATAACACTGCCCTTAACTAGGAAAATAATGAGTTCAAGAATACCTGGATTAATCTGCACCTGGATTTTCTTTAGCAAAAAGAGATTTAGTTTTGGATTGACAAATTTCCAAGGAAAGCTTTTCACCAAAAGGTTAGAGTGGAAAGAACCACAGGCTTGTGCTATGGAGGAAAAAGCAGGAGAACTTGAAAGATGAGGAAAGCATCGTATCAGTAAGTTATTTCTTCTTATATAAAACTTCATAATATTCTTTGCAGGAACAAAAATATTTTGTATACTTTTAAAAGGCTACATGGGTACACTGGTAAGAAATACATAAAGAAAGAAAAATGCTGTCTTTTGAAGGAATGCTGATTATGATGATGATGATAATAATTGTTAATTATGTGTCAGCCTCTGTGCCAAAACAGTAACAATAAACTTTATATGGAAGAAAACATTGAATTCTAACAACAATTACATTAAATAAAAATTTTATGAAATATTATGCCTATTTTATGGATAAGTAAACTTAAGCTTAAAGTGATTAAATCATATGTCTAAAAGTTGTATCGCTGGAATGTGGTTATGCAAATTCAGAACGAATCGAGTCTTGTTTTAGAGGCCATTATCTTAACCACTCCGCTCTATTATACTTAGAGGGAAACTTTTCTCAATTTCTAGAGTTGGAAAATTACCCAGGGTTGTGGCAATGTAAACCATCTGAGAAGGGAGAGTCTGGGAGTATGGCTGTCTGAGAGACAACATTTCATTATAGCTGACGTCCTTGGGATGAATAGAGACTTTGTAAGATTTAATTTGAAAAAGATTATCTTGACACTTCTCAGGAGGGTTGATCAGAAAAAGAAACGTAAGTCAAAAGACTATTTAAGTAATTAGAACGAAACAAAGGTATGTGGACTTGGGTTATGGTTGTCGAGATTTGTGGATGTTGGTAAAGGAGAAAAAGAGTTACAGACAATTCTAAATTTTGAGTCTAGTGGACTAAAATATTATGGTGCCATGGGGAGCAACAGGAAAATTTGAAACTGTCAATTTTTTTATGAGGGAAGGAAAAATATCAATAATTTGTGTTTTACTGGTGGTTCAACCAAATTGCGAGCAGAGATGTGAGATCTTTTTTTGTTCAGGTGAATTGTCTTCCTTTTCTGTTCTAGACAGGTCTCCTGAGTGTGTAGCTCAGTATATCAACTTCAAATTAATATTTTAGCTGGTCTTGAATGTGGTCTTTGTCTTGTTCTTTGGGACAGTGATTTGTCATTCCTTATCCATATTTCAGTAGCTAGATAGTACACAACTGTATGCCCTGATATCCTGTTGTGTTTCCCACAAGGATCCAAGGTTATGGAGACCTGTAACTTAACCCAGTGGTTGGAGTTTTTAACTAGCAGTAGCTCTTTGGTGCTAACTTTATATATACTACTTGGATCTTTGCTTATTGACTGATATGCCCAGTTCTCATAGTGTTGTATTTTGCTTACCATCCACTATATCACCTTGGTAACTGTTCCTACATAAACCTGAATATCATAGATATCTATCTAGTTTCCAGAGACCAGCTATTTCCAGTGGGGTTAATTCTACCTGGGCCACAGTCCAAATTTTTTGGTTCTCCTATTGATGCAGAATTCCTTGATTTCATTTAATAGATCAGATATAATGTGTTGCAATAAATCTATAGTTTAGTAGCCAGTGTGCCATCATCTTTCCTTCCTCTTTTTAAACTTGTAGTCACAAAAAAGAGAAACCACCAATAACCTCAAATTCTTTATTTTTTTACTTTACACAGTGAAAGTCATTCTTATGTTTGCTTCGTCACTTCCATCTCCCAAATGTAACCACTACAGAAATTGCTAAATATATTTTTTCTGATTTCCACATATTTGTACATATCTGCATTTATTACATTCATTAATTAGTTTCTTGTTTACAAAACTGAAATCATGCTACATATATTGGTTTTGGCATTTTTATTCACTTAATAGATTATCATATGTAGGTTTACAGGTCAATATCTCATTCCATTTAATAGTTTCATAGTAATCTTTGAATAAAGGTACTGTATTTTTTTCTCTTATGTTACTTTACTGACATTGAAACTGCATGTAATGTTTGCAACCAGTATTGCTCTCTGTGAGAGTGTGAATATGTGTGTGCGTGTGTGTGTGTGTGTGTGTGTGTGTGTGTGCTACCATAGTTAGGCCAGTATAACTGAAAAATACATTCTTTTTTTTTTTTAAATCCAAAATTTACGGAAAGAATTTGTACACCAAAAAGGTATAAAGGGGTGTGGATTGGCTTTGCATCTCTACCGCATAGGTTCTGAATTAACTTTAATGTCTGCTGAAATACACCAGTTGGCAAATCTTCATGGCCTTAATCCATACTGTAGCTCAAATTATACTGAGGATCTCACTATTTTTTTTTTAACACCTTTATTGGAGTATAATTGCTTTAAAATGTTGTGTTAGTTTCTGCTGTATAACAAAGTGAATCAGCTATATGTATACATATATCCCCATTTCCCCTCCCTCTTGTATCTCCCTCCCACCCTCCCTATTCCACCCCTCTAGGTGGTCACAAAGCACCACGCTGATCTCCCTGTGCGATGCAGCTGCTTCCTACTAGCTATCTGTTTTACATTTGGTGGTGTATTTATGTCAGTGCTACTCTCTGACTTCATCCCAGCTTACCCTTCCCCCTCCCCATGTCCTCAAGTCCATTCTCTACGTCTGTGTCTTTATTCCTGTCCTGCCCCTAGGTTCTTCAGAACCCTTTTTTTTTTTTTTTTAGATTCCATATGTATGTGTTAGCATAGGTATTTGTTTTTCTCTTTCTGATTTCACTCTGTATGACAGACTCTAGGTCCATCCACCTCACTACAAATAACAATTTCGTTTATTTTTATGGCTGAGTAATATTCCATTGTATACATGTGCCACATCTTCTTTATCCATTCATCTGTCGATGGACACTTAGGTTGCTTCCATGTCCTGGCTATTGTAAATAGTTCTGCATTGAACACTGGTACGTGACTCTTTTTGAATTATGGTTTTCTCAGGGTCTGTGCCCAGTGGTGGGATTGCTGGGTCATATGGTAGTTCTATTTTGCGTTTTTTAAGGAACCTCCATACTGTTCTCCATAGTGGCTGTATCAGTTTACATTCCCACCAACAGTGCAAGAGGGTTCCCTTTTCTCCACAACCTCTCCAGCATTTATTGTTTGTAGACCTTTTGATGATGGCCATTCTGACTGGTGTGAGGTGATACCTCATTGTAGTTTTGATTTGCATTTCTCTAATGATTAGTGTTATTGAGCATCCTTTTCACGTGTTTGGTGACAATCTGTATATCTGCTTTGGACAAATGTCTGTTTAGCTCTTCTGCCCATTTTTGGATTGGGTTTGTTTTTTTGGTATTCAGCTGCATGAGCTGCTTATATATTTTGGAGATTGATCCTCTGTCAGTTGCTTCATTTGCAAATATTTTCTCCCATTCTGAGGCTTGTCTTTTCGTCTTGTTTATGGTTTCCCTTGCTGTGCAAAAGCTTTTAAGTTTCATTAGGTCTCATTTGTTTATTTTTCTTTTTATTTCCATTTTTCTAGGAGGTGGGTCAAAAAGGATCTTGCTATGATTTATGTCATAGAGTGTTCCGCCTGTTTTCCTCTAAGAGTTTTATAGTGTCTGGCCTTACATTTAGGTCTTTAATCCATTTTGAGTTTATTTTTGTATACGGTGCTAGGGAGTGTTCTAATTTCATTCTTTTACATGTAGCTGTCCAGTTTCCCCAGAACCACTTATTGAAGAGGCTGTCTTTTCTCCATTGTATATTCTTGCCTCCTTTATCAAAGCTAAGTTGACCATATGTGTGTGGGTTTATCGCTGGACTTTCTATCCTGTTCCATTGATCTATATTTCTGTTTTTGTGCCAGTACCATACTGTCTTGATTACTGTAGCTTTGTAGTATAGTCTGAAGTCAGGGAACCTGATTCCTCCAGCTCCATTTTTCTTTTTCAAGATTGCTTTGAATATTTGGGGTCTTTTGTGTTTCCATACAAATTGTGACATTTTTGTTCTAGTTCTGTGAAAAATGCTGTTGGTAGTTTGATAGGGATTGCACTGAATCTGTGGATTGCTTTGGGTAGTATGGTCATTTTCACAATGTTGATTCTTCCAGTCCAAGAACATGGTATGTCTCTCCATCTGTTTGTATCATGTTTAGTTTCTTTCATCAGTGTCTTATAGTTTTCTGCATACAGGTCTTTTGTTTCCTTAGGTAGGTTTATTCCTGGTATTTAATTCTTTTTGTTGCAATGGTAAATGGGAGTGTTTCCTTAATTTCTCTTTCAGATTTTTCATCATTAGTGTATAGGAATGCAAGAGATTTCCATGCACTAATTTTGTATCCTGCAAGTTTACCACATTCACTGATTAGCTCTAGTAGTTTTCTGGTAGCATCTTTAGGATTCTCTATGTATAGTATCATGTCATCTGCAAACAGTGACAGTTCACTTCTTCTTTTCCAATTTGGATTCCTTTTATTTCTTTTTCTTCTCTGATTGCTGTAGCTAAAACTTCCAAAACTATGTTGAATAATAGCGGTGAGAGTGGGCAGCCTTGTCTTGTTCCTGATCCTGGAGGAAATGGTTTCAGTGTTTCACCATTGACAACGATGTTGGCTGGGGTTTGTCATATGTGGCCTTTATTATGTTGAGGTAGGTTCCCTCTATGCCTACTTTCTGGAGAGTTTTTATCATAAATGGGTGTTGAATTTTGTCAAAAGCTTTTTCTGCTTCTATTGATATGATCATATGGTTTTTATTCTTCAATTTGTTAATATGGTATATCACATTGATTGATTTGTGTATATTGAAGAATCTTTGCATTCCTGGGATAAACCCCACTTGACCATGGTGTATGATCCTTTTAATGTGCTATTGGATTCTGTTTGCTAGTATTTTGTTGAGGATTTTTGCATCATGTTCATCAGTGATATTGGCCTGTAGTATTCTTTCTTTGTGACATCTTTGTCTGGTTTTGGTATCAGGGTGATGGTGGCCTCATAGAATGAGTTTGGGAGTGTTCCTCCCTTTGCTATATTTTGGAAGAGTTTGAGAAGGATAGGTGTTAGCTCTTCTCTAAATGTTTGATAGAATTCACCTGTGAAGCCATCTTGTCCTGGGTTTTTGTTTGTTGGAAGATTTTTAATCCCAGTTTCAATTTCAGTGTTTGTGATTGGTCTGTTCATAGTTTCTATTTTTTCCTGGTTCAGTCTTGGAAGGTTTTGCCTTTCTAAGGATTTGTCCATTTCTTCCAGGTTGTCCATTTTATTGGCATAGAGTTGCTTGTAGTAATCTCTCATGATCCTTTGTATTTCTGCAGTGTCAGTTGTTACTTCTCCTTTTTCATTTCTAATTCTATTGATTTGAGTCTTCACCCTTTTTTTCTTGATGAGTCTAGCTAATGGTTTATCAATTTTGTTTGTCTTCTCAGGAAACCAGCCTTTAGTTTTATTGATCTTTGCTATTGTTTCCTTCATTTCTTTTTCATTTATTTCTGATGTGATCTTTATGATTTCTTTCCTTCTGATAACTTTAGGGTTTTTTTTGTTCTTTCTCTAATTGCTTTAGGTGTAAGGTTAGGTTGTTTAGTTGAGATGTTTCTTGTTTCTTGAGGTAGGATTGTATTGCTATAAACTTCCCTCTTAGAACTGCTTTTGCTACATCCCATAGGTTTTGGGTCGTCATGTTTTCATTGTCATTTGTTTCTAGGTATTTTTTTATTTTCTCTTTGACTTCTTCAGTGATCTCTTGGTTATTTAGTAGTGTGTTGTTTAGCCTCCATGTGTTTGTATCTTTTACAGATTTTTTTCCTGTAATTGATGTGTAGGCTCATAGTGTTGTGGTCAGAAAAGATACTTGATACAATTTCTGTTTTCTTAAATTTACCAAGGTGTGATTTGTGACCCAAGATATGATCTGTCCTGGAGAATGTTCCATAAGCACTTGAGAAGAATGTGTATTCTGTTGTTTTTGGATAGAATGGCCTATAAATATCAATTAAGTCCATCTTGTTTAATGTATCATTTAAAGCTTTTGTTTCCTTATTTATTTTCATTTTGGAATGATCTGTCCATTGGTGAAAGTGGGGTGTTAAAATCCCCTACTATTGTGTTACTGTCGATTTCCCCTTTTATGGCTGTTAGCATTTGCCTTATGTATTGAGGTGCTCCTATGTTGGGTGCATAAATATATACAATTGTTATATCTTCCTCTTGGATTGATCTCTTGATCATTATGTAGTGTCCTTATTTGTCTCTTGTAATAGTCTTTATTTTAAAGTCTATTTTGTCTGATATGAGAATTGCTACTCTAGCTTTCTTTTGATTTCCATTTGCATGGAATATCTTTTTCCATCCCTTCACTTTGAGTCTGTATGTGTCCCTAGGTCAGAAGTGGGTCTTTTGTAGACAGCATATATACGGGTCTTGTTTCTGTATCCATTCAGCCAGTCTGTGTCTTTTGGTTGGAGAATTTAATCCATTTACGTTTAAGATAACTGTGGATGTGTGTGTTCCTAGTACCATTTTCTTCATTGTTTTGGGTTTGTTTTTGTAGGTCTTTTCCTTCTCTTGTGTTTCCTGCCTAGAGAAGTTCCTTTAGCATTTGTTGTAAAGCTGGTTTGGTGGTGATAAATTCTCTTAGCTTTTGCTTGTCTGTAAAGGTTTTAATTTCTCTGTCGAATCTGAATGATATCCTTGCTGGGTAGAGTAATCTTGCTTGTAGGCTTTTCCCTTTCATTACTTTAAATATGTCCTGCCACTCCCTTCTGGCTTGCAGAGTTTCTGCTGAAAGATCAGTGTTGACCTTATGGGAATTCCCTTGTATGTCATTTGTTGTTTTTCCCTTGCTGCTTTTTATGTTTTTTCTTTGTATTTAATTTTTGATAGTTTGATTAATATGTGTCTTTGCATGTTTCTCCTTGGGTTTATCCTGTATGGGACTCTCTACGCTTCCTGGACTTGATTGACTATCTCCTTTCTCATGTTAGGGAAGTTTTCAACTATAATCTCTTCAAATATTTTCTCAGACCCTTCCTTTTTCTCTTCTTCTTCTGGGACCCCTATAATTCGAATGTTGGTGCATTTAATGTTGTTCCTGAGGTCTCTGAGACTGTCCTCAATTCTTTTCATTCTTTTTTCTTTATTCTGCTCTGTGGTAGTTATTTCCACTATTTTATATTCCAGGTCCCTTATCTGTTCTTCTGCCTCAGTTATTATGCTATTGATTCCTTCTAGAGAATTTTTCATTTCATTTATTGTGCTGTTCATCATTGTTTGTTTGCTCTTTAATTCTTCTAGGTCTAGTTAAACGTTTCTTGTGTTTTCTCCATTCTATTTCCAAGAGTTTGGATCACCTTTACTACCATTACTCTGAATTCTTTTTCAGGTGTACTGCCTATTTCCTCCTCATTTGTTTCATTTGGTGGGTTTTTACCATGCTCCTTTACCTACTGCGTATTTCTCTGTCTTCTCATTTTGTTTAACCTACTGTGTTTGGGGTCTATTTTCCGCAAGCTGCAGGTTCGTAGTTCCCATTGTTTTTGGTGTCTGCCCCCAGTGGGTGAGGTTGGTTCAGTGGCTTTTGTAGGCTTCCTGGTGTAGAGGACTGGTGCCTGTTTCCTGGTGGGTGGGGCTGGATCTTGTCTTTCTAGTGGGCAGGGCCACATCTGGTGGTGTGTTTTGGGTTGTTTGTGAACTTAGTATGATTTTAGGCAGCCTGTCTGCTAATGAGTGGGGTTGTGTTCCTGTCTTCCTAGTTGTTTGGCATGGGGCGTCCAACAGAGAGCTTGCTGGCCTTTGGGTGAAGCTGAGTCTTAGCATTGAGACAGAGATCTCTGGGAGAGCTCTCGCTGATTGATACTACATGGGGCCAGGAGGTTTCTGGTGGTCCAATGTCCTGAACTCAGCTCTCCCACCTCAGAGGCTCAGACCTGACACCAGGCCGGAGCACCAAGCCCCTGTCAGCCACGTGGCTCAGAAGAAAAGGAGAAAAAAAGAAAAAATAAAATAAAACTAAATAAATTTTTAAAAATTATTAAAATAAAAAATAATAAGAAGAATAAAAAAAGAAGAGAGCAACCAAACCAATAAACAAATCCACCAATGATAACAAGCACTAAAAACTAAACTAAGATAAACATAGAAAATCAGAAACAAATCAGTCGCAGACAGCAAACCCCAAGTCTGCAATTCCTCCCAAAGTCCACCGCCTCAATTTTGGGATGATTCGTTGTCTATTCAGGTATTCCACAGATGCAGAGTACATCAAGTTGATTGTGGAGATTTAATCTGCTGCTCCTGAGGCTGCTGGGAGAAATTTCCCTTTCTCTTCTTTGTTCGCACAGCTCCTGGGGTTCAGTTTTGTTTTGGCCCCGCCTCTCTGTGTAGGTCGCCTGAGGGCATCTGTTCTTTACCCAGACAGGATGGGGTTAAAGCAGCAGCTGATTAGGGAGCTCTTGCTCATTCAGGCTGGGGAGAGGGCGGGGTGCAGTAGTTATAATTGGAATGCAGGGCGATTCTGCAGCAGCAGAGGCTGGCGTGACATTGCAACAGCCTGAGGTGTACTGTGTGTTCTCCCAGGGAAGTTGTCACTGGATCATGGGACCCTGGCAGTGGCGTGCTGCACAGGTTCTCAGGGGGTATGGATAGTGACCTGTGCTTGCACACAGGATTCTTGGTGCCTGCAGCAGCAGCAGCATTAGCGTTTCATGCCCATCTCTGGGGTCCGAGCTGATAGCCGCGGCTCACACCCATCTCTGGAGGTCGTTTAGGCGGTGCTCTGCCTTCTTTGGGCAGACAGGGAAGGAATCCCCTCTCCTCGTGCACCCTGAAACAATGGTCCCTTGCCTCTTAGGCAGGTCCACACTTTTTCCTGGACTCCCTCCCGGCTAGCTGTCTTGCACTAGCCCCCCTTCAGGCTGTGTTCACGCAGCCAACCCCAGTCCTCTCCCTGGGGTCTGACCTCTGAAGCCTGAACCTCAGCTCCCAGCCCCCACCCGCCCTGGCGGGTGAGCAGACAAGCCTCTCAGGCTGGTGACTGCTGGTCGGCACCGATCCTCTGTGCAGGAATCTCACTGCTTTGCCCTCTGCACCCCTGTTGCTGTGTTCTCCTCCGTGGCTCCGAAGCTTCCCCCCAACCCACTCACCATCTCCGCCAGTGCAGTTTCTTCCTAGTGTGTGGAAACTTTTCCTCCTTCACAGCTCCCTCCCAGAGGTGCAGGTCCCATCCCAATTCTTTTTTCTCATTTTTTCTTTTTTTTTTGTCCTACCCAGGTTCTTGGGTATTTTCTTCTCTTTTGGGAGGTCTGAGGTCTTCTGCCAGCGTTCAGTAGGTGTTCTGTAGGAGTTGTTCCACATGCAGATGTATTTTTGATGTATTTGTGGGGAGGAAGGTGATCTCCACGTCTTAACTCCTCCGCCGTCTTGAAGTCCCTCGAAAAGTAGATTCTTAAAGGCTGAATCATTGAGGCAAAGAGTAGACAAATTTTAAAATTACATACATATTCCCAGACTATGCTTCAAAACTCATATCTACTCACACCAAATATTTGAATGCCCTTTTACCACATCCTTGACAACATTGTATTCTATCAGTGTTTTGATTTAGTTAAGTAGCTGTGTAAAAAGTATAACATTATTTTAGTTATATTAAATTAATGAAGATGAGGATCTTTTTATGTTTGCGGAGGTATTAATTTGCATCTTCATTACTTTTATTCATTTTCTTATTTACTACATCTTACTAAATTGTTTTGGAAATTATTTACTAAGTTCTGTTTCCCAGATTTTACTAAACTTTATGTGTAAGAGCTGCTCTTTATTAATATGCTATTTACATCTTTACTTTGGTGTAGTTTATTAAGATTAAATGTATTCTTCTGTTTGAATATAGTATTTTAAACTTTATATTTTAAACATTTGTACTTAGAATGATTAAAAATACATTAAACTAACCACAATTCATTTTTTTTTGGATTTTACATTAAGCAAGGACTACATGGAGAAATAGACTTCATCTATCTGAATGCACATATAACTACAGAAAACTCATCACATGCACATGCACTTTAAAAACATGTAAAATATATCAGCCTTGTACAGTCTGCTCTTAATCATGGCAGTATGTTGAAGGAAATTTTAAAACTACTTAGCAGACATAATTGAAGTATTTACAAAGAATAAAAGGATTGAGATTATGCTTGCCAGAAGTAGTATGTTTTGCACAGTACTTCATATGCTATATTTTTAAGGCACAGCCAATTTTTAGCATATTTGTGAGAGGCATGTATAAACAAGTTTACGATGTTATTTCCCTACAAAATATTGTTTCGTAACTTCATACTGATTATCAATATAACAGTGATTACAGTGGTAGTATAGGGCTAGATTTACAGGCAGTAATCAGATTTCAGTGAATGTGTTTTAAAAGATGGAAGATTGAGACACTGAAAGAGAAATAGAAAATGAGAAATTATAGCTAGAGAGAGATGCTCCAGGAGCAAATCCCAGATCACTAGGGGAATCAAGATAAATACATTTATACTAGGGAAATTTTCCTTTGTTCATTTTCTCACCTTTTTTTTTAACTTTTAATATGTTTTTTAAATTTAATTTTATTTTTGGCTGCGTTGGGTCTTCATTGCTGCAGGTGGGCTTTCCTCTAGTTGCAGCGAGCGGGGGCTACTCTTCGTTGTGGTATGCGGGCTTCTCATTGCAATGGCTTCTCTTGTTGTGGAGCATGGGCTCTAGGCACACGGGCTTCAGTAGTTGCGGCACGTGGGCTCAACTTAGTTGCTCCGTGGCATGTGGGATCTTCCCAGACCAGGGCTTGAACCCGTGTCCCCTGCATTGGCAGGCAGATTCTTGACCACTGCACCACCAGGGAAGTCTCTAACTTTTAATTTTATATTAGAGTATTTTCTCACCTTTCTTTCAGTCCAATCTCTCTTAATTCCTCTAGGAAAATGAAATTAATGGTAGAGTTGCATATGTCTATGCCCATATATCAATAGAAATCTATATAATTCTTTTATTATTTTTTTCCCTATGAGTAAATTAAATCAACTAGAAACTTTCTTCACCGCTCCAGATCATCTTGGGTCATGAAAAGACATCTCTAAGAGAGTTTCAGAGGAGAAAAGTTCTTGCTGTCAGAGAATTATAACCAGCACAAAAGTCCATTGTCTCCTAAGTATGTAGTTGGTATGCATCAGGTTAAACATTATATACATTAAAATCGTTCAATATTTGTGAATTGGTGAATGAATATCCAACATTTATTGTGTATTTGTGATATGCTAAAGAATACAATGGTGAGTCAAACCAGAAAGTTTCATTCATGGAACTCAAATATATTTTAACAAAAATTTATTTTAATTAGTTTTATAATACTATATAAAGAATATAGTGGTATAGTATAAATCATGGTCTTTGGAGTCTCAGATATATAGATTCTTGTCCCAGCATTGCCACTTACTAGCTATATGACCTTGGGCAATTTATTTGACCCCTTTAAGTGTTCTTAATTATTTTGTCAGAGATTATTTCCTCCTGTCATTCTAGAAGGTATAATGGGAAGAACACTGAACTAGAAGTAGGATCTTGGCTTGTTGGTTTCCACTCCTGCCTCCTTACTCCTACTCACTCTGGGCCTCAGTTTCCTTATCTGTGAAAGAAGGAAACTGGATCAGGCAATTTCTTAAGCTTCTTCCATATTTTAGGATGCAAGGAATCTTTGTCTTCACACTTAATTTCACAGTCATGAAGTAAAATTAGCTTTCCTAGTGTTTCTCCATTCCTTTGTTTTTCAAGTTCTCTTGCAAGACTGTGGTTTTGAATCAAGGAACAAAGTACGTTGAAAGTTTTAAAGTTTCAAAATCATTTATTTACCAGAAACGACCTTTGCCATTGGATTTCAAACAATGATAGGAGTGGTTTTAAGAAACGCAGTCTACACTACAACTTATTTCCCAAGGGCTCCAAAAGACAGACCTCTCCTTCTAAAACTTACGTTGTTGGGAAGGGTGGAGCTGAACTCTCATCTGTAGAAAACATCTGTCAGAATATATGACTCATTGCCAGAAGCCCTCTTTTGGAATCTTTTCTTAATAACAACTATGTATAACAAAAAGACGCTTTGTATTTCAGTAATGCCTTTATTTAGACCACCTTTCCAATCCATTTATAAACATGTCTAAGAAACAGGCTATGTCTAGACTACCAAACAAAAAAAGGCACCAAACTTGAACAGGGAGAGTGTTATAGCATTGCTGAACTGCTGTATTCAGTAGTTTGAATATTCACAGTAGTTTATTCCATTTATAACTTTCATAAAGACTCTAGGAAAAAATACAAATTTTATGGCAGCAGATTTCATTTAAATCCTTCTTTATAGGTTTGGATATATTTAAAACATCTTTGTTAATTGTGATTGGTGCTGAAATGTAGGCTATGCCAGGCTTACCCACATAAAAAGATAAACATCAAAATAAGAGTGTCTTAAAATATTTTACCCATTTTTAAATTGTGTTATTTTCTAATTATTGATTTACAGGAATTCTTTATATATTCGAGACATTAAGTTCTTTTTCAGATACATGTGTTAGGCATATTTTATCCCAGTCCTTTTCTTTCCTTTTTGTTTTAATAACAGTGTCTTTGAAAGGCAAACGTTTAGTATTTCCACATAAATTTGAGAAACAAATTGTTGATTTCTAAAATAAGGCCTACAGGGATTTTGATTGGGACTGCATTGAATCTAAAGAGAAATTCCCTGGCGGTCCAGTGTTTAGGACTCAGCACCTTCGCTGTGGTGGCCCAGATTCAACCCTTGGTCGGGAAACTAAGATCCTGCAAGCTGCGTGGCGCAACCAAAAAAAAAAAAAAAGAAAAAAGGAAGATAAATTTGCAAAGAATTAATGTCTTAACAATACTGAGTCATCCAAATTATGGATTCAGGTTATTTCTGCATCTACTTAGGTCTTTATTTTATCCCAGGTATGTTTTGTAATTTTTAGTGTATAGGTCTTGCACCTGTTCTGTCAAATTTATACCTAAATATTTCATATATTTGATATTATTATGTGGCATTATTTTCATAATTTCGGTTTCCAATTATTCACTGATAATATAATAGAACTGTGATTAATTTTGTAAATCGATCTTGTATCCTTGCAATGTTGTTGAACTCATTTACTAGTTCTGATAGCTTGTTTTGTAAATTTTGTAGGATTTTGTACATAGACGATTGCCTTTTAGTTCTTCTTCTACCTGAATGCACAGGCTAGAATCTCCAGTATAATGTTGAAAAGAAATAATGAAAATTATTACCACCTTGCATTGTTCCTAACTTTAGAGGAAAACATTTAGTTTTTCACCATTAAGTATAAGCTGTTAGTTTTTTGTAGATGCCATTTAACAGATTGCAAAGATTTTTATCATTATTGATATTTGAAAGCATTCACCAGACTCCACAGAGCACGCACATTTGAGGGTACTGTTTAGAGGCAAAGGATAAGGTACAGAATGGGAAAGAGAATGCAGGCAAACAGCAAGGGGCTGAGAGACATTCCACAGGGGAGTTCCTGGTTCATACACATGTACCACACGTGTACCATGCTGTGTCTCCAGCTTGAACTGGCTGATCAGTGCAAGGAATGTTGGCTTCAGGAGAGTTCCCTGAGAAGCTTTCATTGGCCATTTAATCTGTCACGCAAGGCTGTCAAAGTGGTTACACTAGTTGCAAGCATCAGGAAAGAAACTGACCAAGAAGGTCATCAGAAGAGTTTCAGACCTTAAACAGCACATCATAAAACCTGCTGCCTTTATCTGGTCCTGAAGTTACAAACCAGGTACCCAGGCATCCGGAGAGGTAAAGAGCTTTTCCAGTCCAGTAGTAAACCAACTCATGGTCTCCTTGTAGTTTGAAGTTCACTTCTGTTCTTACTGCTGAAAGTTTTTATCAGGAATGGATAGTGTATTTCGTCAAACACTTTTTCTGCAGCTATTCAGATGATCACACGTTTTTACCTTTTTAAGCTGTTAATACAGAGAATTACATTGGTTAATTGTCAAATGAGACTAAGCAGGCACCCCTGGGATAAACTCCATTAGTCATGACGCATTTTTTTTACATATTGGTGGATTGAGTTGCTAAAACTTTTTAGGAATGTTTACATTTGTGATCATAAAGGATACTCATATCTAGCTTTCTTTTGTTGTAATATTTTTGTGGTTTTGGATCAGGATCATAATGGCCAGACAGAGTTGGGAAATGTTCCTTCTTCTTCAGTTTTCTTGAAGATTTTTTGTGGAATGTAAATGTTCAGTAGAATTTTCCAGTGAAACTATCTGATCGTGGATTTTTCATTATAGGAAGATTTTAACTAATAGTTTGATTACTTTAATGGATTTAGGGCTATTCAAATGACCTATTTCTTTTTGAGTGAGCTTTGTTGGTTAGGGTCTTTCAAAGAAGTTTTTCATTTCTTCAAATTGTCAAATTTATTGTCGTAAAATTTACTATATTCCCTTATTATTCTTTGAGTGTGTTTAAAATTTGTAATGACATCACCTCTCTTGTTCCAAATTTGGTAATTTGTGCCTTCTCACTTATTTTCTTTATCAATCTGGTTAGAAGTTTATCAGTTTTATTGGTCTTCTCAAAGAAGCAGTTTTCGTTTTTATTTATTTTGTTTCCATTTATTTCTGTTTTTCATAATTACTATTTCATTTCTTGTGTTTCCTTTGTGATTAATTTTCTCAGATTTTGCTAGTTTCTGAATATAGACTAGACTACTGATTTGATAATTTTCTTTTTAACATAGATATTTTGTGCTATAATTTTATCTTTTAGTACAGTTTCAGCTGCATCTCAGAATTTTTGATAGGTTGTGTTTTCATTTTTCTTCAGCTCAGAATGCTAATTTCTTTTTTCATATATTCTTTAATTTATGGATTATTTAAAATTTTGTCTTATATTAATAGTTTCCAAATATTTTGGGACTTTCCTAATATTTTACTCTTATTGGTTACTAATTTTAATTCCATTATGGTCAGAGAACACACTTTGTATAATTTGAGACTTTCTAAATTGAGACTTCTTTTATGGCCCTGAATAAAGCCTTTCTTGGTAAATGTTCTGTGTGCACTTGAAACGAATGTATAATCTGTTGTTGAATGGACTGTTTCATAAATATCAATTAGTTCATGTTGGTTGGTAATTTTGGTCATGGTTTTTATATCCTTAAGGATATTCTGTCTAATTGATCTATCAGTCATTGAGAGAAGGATGCAGTCTGGTCCTACATATATGGTTTTGTTTATGTTTTTCTTATAGTATCATCAGTTTGTTCTTTATGTATTTTGAAGCTCTGTTATTTAGTGTACACACATTTAGGACTGTTACATTTATCTTATATTTATATTGATCCCTTTATCATTATGAAATGACCATTTTTAGCCCCTTTAATGTTCTTAGTTCTAAAATCTCTTATGTCTTAAATTACGACAGCCACTTTAGCATTGTTTTCATTAATGTTACTATGGTATTTTCTCCCATTCTGTTAATTTTCATCCATTACTGTCTGTATACTTAAAGTGGGTTTCTTTCATGCAGTTGTATTTGGATCTTACTGTTTTATACAATCTAGCAATCTCTGTCTTTTAATTGGAGTGTTTAGATCATTTATGTTGAATGTGATTATTGATATTATTGATTAAACTACCTCCTTATTATTTGTTTCTTAATTGTCTCATTTCTTATCTTTTTCCTCTTTTCCTTTTTTGTCTTCTTTCAGGTTGAATGTTTTTATGGTTCCATTTTATATTATTTTTGGGTTATTAGCTGTAACTCTGATGGCAAATAAGCACATGAAAAAATGCTCAACATCATGAGTCATTGAGGAAATTCAAGTTAGCACTATAATGAGATACCAGTATACCCATAGAATGTGTAAAATCAGAAATTCAGGTAATAGTAAGTATTGGTGAGGAAGTGGAATAACTAGAACTCTTATACACTGCAAGAGGGAATGTAAAAATTATGCAACCACTTGATAAAACTATTTGGAAGTTTCTTAGAAAGTTAAACATATCTTATGATCCAGCTATTTAACAACTAGGCATTTATCCAAGAGAAACCAAGGCAGATATCCGTATAAAGATTGAACACAAATGTTCACAGCAGTTTTATTCATAGCAGTAACTTGAAAACAACCTGAATATCCATCAAAAGGCGAATGAATAAATGAATATCTATGCAGTAGATTCTGCTCTGCAACATGAATTGTTGAATATCAAAATAATTAACGTTGAGTGTAAGATGCCAGATAAAAAAGGGTTCATAGTGAATGATTTCTGTGATGGTTAATTTTATGTGTCAAATTGACTGGGCCATAGAATGCCCAGGTAGCTGATTAAACATTAATTCTGCGTATGTTTGTAAGGGCGTTTCTGCAAGAGAGTGACATTTAAATTGGTGGACTGAGTAAAGAAGGTGGCTCTCCCCAACGTGGGTGGTTATCACCTAATCCACTGAGGTCTTGAATAGAACAAAAAGGTGGAGGAAAGTTGAATTCACTGTCTGCCTGACTGATTCAGCTGGTACATTGATCTCCTCCCCTCAGTGCTCCTGGTACTCAGGTCATCAGACCCTGGACTAACATGCGCGTGCTCACCCTCTCTCCCTCTCTCTCTCTCTGTATATAGATATAGATACATATTAGTTTTTTTTTTTCTGGAATATTACATACGTGAATTATATATGTTTTATGTATATGCATATATATAATCTACATAATCTATAGTGAGAGAAAATAGATTAGTGATTGCCTGGAGCTGAGGAATGGTGCAGAGTGGTGAGGGGGAAGAATTACAGAGGCTGATGGGAAAACATTAGAATTGATGGATAAATTTAACATTGATGGTGATGGATAGATTGATAGATATTAAACACTAAATATTGTGGGATAACTGTATGTCATTAAAATAAGAAAAATCAACACAAAATATTTTATACTAAATTCAAAGTAGAAGGTGGAGGAAATATGAATTATAAGAGTTCCAAAAATTTGATGATCATTGAGAACTGGGGCAGTTACAGGTGGTGTTTTTAAGTTAGTGGTTATGTTCATGAAGGGAGTTTATGGTTAAAATGAACCCTGATTTTGGATGGTGCTAAACAGTAGCAATTTCCTGTAACTTTACACAGAAAGAATGTCTCCATATGGTGCAAGCAGAAAAGAATTATATTCTATTTCCCCTTTGCCTATTCAAAGTTTTCTATGGGGCTAGTTATTTCCTGTCCTTGGTGACATCTAAGGCAGCCCTCACGTCTTTGTCTGGTCTTATTTTAGTAATTAAAATGTCTAGATTCATGTAATTGTCAAAACCCATTTCACTTATAATCAGTGATCTCTTCTCTCCATTCTCCCTTGTTGCAACTGTTCAGGTGTGGAGCCTGTAATAAAAAAGAAATATGCCTTCATTTTCTCTATTTTGCCAACCATTGCTTCTTTCTCTCCATCCCCGCCCCCTACAACTTGCCAGCTCGCTAACCCACATTTCTACACTCTCCAGTGAAGTTGGAAGAAAAGAGAGGTAGGAGAAGGAATTGTACTGATCTAGTACTGTCATGATCTTGCTTTAGCAGATATTGAAATTTAACTCTTTATCTCATGGAGTGTTCTCCTGCACTTCTGGTTACTCAGGTGATGTACCTGTTTGTTTGTCCCTTGCCCCCCAGCTCCAGATTCCTTCCTCAGCCTTGGATTTCTGAAGGCATACCCATTTGGTTGGGTAATATCAAACCTGCAGATGGTCCTTTTTAATTCCATTCCTGACCACCAGCTCTTTCTCTTTTGGCACAACTCTAGATTATAGAACACACTCACATATTATTGCAGGGATGTGTGTGATGGCTACCTCACTTGTCTCTCTCTCTCTCTCAGATTTCTCAGGCGCCTGCATGCTCTTCCTTCACTCCAGAGCACATATATCAAGGTCTCCAAATGCTTAGATTTAACCCCCTCTTAGTGAATTCAGTTAAGAATAGAATACCATCCTTGCTTTTCTGACACTTTGAGTTGAGTGGAGGGAAGGAAAAAAATGCCATAGCAGTTTAACAACTTTATCCAGAAAAAAGTTATTTCTCTTAGCTGCTTAATCCTTGAAATATTTGTGCTGTGGCGAGTATTTAACTAGGGCTTGAAAAACAGCTTTCATATTTGTTTCCTTGCTCTTTCCTTTGCTAGTCTGATATAGGCAGTATTTCACTTCAGTGTGGAATGTGGAAGCACTTGCTCATTATTGTTTTCTTCTTGGAATTTGAAATCTGAGCCAGAACTGAAACAGAAGGGTTTCCATTTTGACATTCTGTTAGAAGACTGTATACTGCCAAGGATAGGTTGTAATTGAATTTCACTATCAAAGTCTGTGGTTCTGAGAACATAGGATTGCAAGAGGCATCATTTATAAGCGTCTTGAAAGAATGTGTGATTAGAGTTAGGATATTTAATTTTTTGTTTGTTTGCGTTTATTTCAGATTCTATGTCAAGATGGTATTAAGATTTGGATTGGATAACAAAATAAGATTATGTATAACTTTAAAAATGTCAAAATATTGGAAAACAGTCTTATTAATATAGTAATTTTCTATGGAAGCTCTCAGAATAAAAATCATGTTTTGAAAAAAGATGTTTCTTATAATATCACAGATTTATCTGTATTGACATTAAAATCATAACTTCTTCTTGCAACTAATATATAATTGATTCTTTTGGGCATGGAATAATATGATTAAATGTTCGATAATTTTATTAATTCTTGAATTTATCAGTCAAAGCTTCAGGTTGAAAAATTCATAACAAGTTAAAATGATAAAGTCTTATGCACCCCAGTGTTCATAGCAGCACTATTTGCAATAGCCAAGATATGGAAATAACCCAAGTGCCCATCAACAGGCATTTGACTTAAGAAGATGTGGTGTGTATATATATATTTATATACATATATGTATGTATATAAAATGGAATATTACTCAACCATATAAAAGAATAAAATATTGCCATTTGCAACAACATAGATAGACCTAGAGAATATTATGCTAAGTGAAGGAAGTCAGACAGAGAAAGACAAATATTATATGATATGACTTATACGTGGAATCTAAAAAATAATACAAGTGAATCTATGTACAAAACAGAAACAGACTCACAGACATAGAAAAGAAACTTCTGGCTACCAAAGGGGAAAGGGATGGGGGTAGGGATAAATTAGCAGTATGCAATTAACAGATACTAACTACTATACATAAAATAGATAAGCAACAAGGATTTACTGCATAGCACAGGGAAATATATTCAATATGTTGTAATAACCTATAATGGAAAATAATCTGAAAATATATATATATATAACTGAATCACTATGCTCTACACCTGAAACTAACACAATAGTGTAAATCAACTATGCTTCAATTTTAAAAAGTTATTGAGCCTAAAAAAGAAAAAAAGATAGTAAAGTCTTTAAAGCTGTTTCATAAAATGGGGGAAATTATGTATAGATTTGCTAGGAGGTGTGTCGAAGACAAAAATCCAGACAAGTAAGGAAAATGATTTTATTCAGGCTGTTCCAATAGAGAGAGCACCTCAGATGTGAACATCAAAGTTTCTCAGTAGAGTAGTTTTGCTTTGAATGTATATATAGGTGGGAATACACAGTTTATAGGTAGGGTGATTATATAGTAAGGATTGTTTTTATAATTAGTGAGAGTCTCAGTCAGCTGAATATGACGTTTATCTCTGCATCTAGCTAGTATTAGGGGACAAGTATTTCTGCTAAACATCTTTGAGACAAAGAATAGGAATTTGGAGGGTCCTTATCTGCAGTTGTTATAGGTAAGGAAGGCGTCAGCTGCTAGTCTGAAGGCAGCCACAAAAAAGAGTGGACAGCGAGTTTTAATGTCACGTGGAGAAGGGTAGTTCTTTGCAGTAAGCCATTTCCTGGAACACAAAAGAGTGGAGGATTCTATAAAATAAAGTAGTGGTGGAGATTTTGTAACCACCACTGTTTTCTGGGCTCAGAGCTCTTGGGTGAAGTTCATTATTGTCAGGGTTACCAATGGGAAAGTATTGAAAAGTTGAATTAGCAGATCTTTTTTGTAATTTTTAAAAATGATGGCATTGTTATGATTTTAATTTTTGCCGTTGGTGCTTTACAAATAAAAACATATTCTCAACTTTCTGTCCAACATGTAAAGAGCTTAGAAGTAATCAATCCCATTCTCACAAAAAGAAAAAAAAAAAAAAAAGCTAAACATAGTGAGAAATAACAGCTCTGTTCAGAATCATTAGAGAATTGAAGTCACAGGGCAAAGGAGTGCCCTGAAAACTGAAGAGACAGGGGAATACAGAGAATCACAGTTTACCAAGAACAGAAGGAGCCACAGATGACAGCAACTGGTAGGAACATTTAAGTGTGCAACATTTTGCCTATAGTTAACAGTAATATATTGTACATTTAATTTTTAAGAGGGTAAATCTCATATGAAGTGTTCTTTTTACAATAGAACTTTTTTTTAACATCTTTATTGGAGTATAATTACTTTACAATGGTGTGTTAGTTTCTGCTTTATAACAAAGTGTATCAGTTATACATATACATATGATCCCATATCTCTTCCCTCTTGCGTCTCCCTCCCTCCCACCCTCGCCATCCCACCCCTCTAGGTGGTCACAAAGCACCGAGCTTATCTCCCTGTGCTATGCGGCTGCTTCCCACTAGCTATCTATTTTACATTTGGTAGTGTATATATGTCCATGCCACTCTCTCATCCTGTCACATCTTACCCCTCCCCCTCCCCATATCCTCAAGTCCATTCTCTAGTAGGTCTGTGTCTTTATTCCCGTCTTGCCGCTAGGTTCTTCATGACCTTTTTTTTTTTCCCTTAGATTCCATATATATGTGTTAGCATACTGTATTTGTTTTTCTCTTTCTGACTTACTTCACTCTGTATGACAGACTGTAACTCCATCCACCTCACTACAAATACCTCAATTTCGTTTCTTTTTATGTCTGAGTAATATTCCATTGTATATATGTGCCACATCTTCTTTATCCGTTCATCCGATGATGGACACATAGGTTGCTTCCATGTCCTGGCCATTGTAAATAGAGCTGCAATGAACATTTTGGTACATGACTGTTTTTGAATTATGGTTTTCTCAGGGTATATGCCCAGTAGTGGGATTGCTGGGTCGTATGCTAGTTCTATTTTTAGTTTTTTAAGGAACCTCCATACTGTTCTCCATAGTGGCTGTATCAATTTACATTCCCACCAACAGTGCAAGAGTGTTCCCTTTTCTCCACACCCTCTCCAACATTTATTGTTTCTAGATTTTTTGATGATGGCCATTCTGACCGGTGTGAGATGATATCTCATTGTAGTTTTGATTTGCATTTCTCTAATGATTAATGATGTTGAACATTGTTTCATGTGTCTGTTGGCAATCTGTATATCTTCATTGGAGAAATATCTATTTAGGTCTTCTGCGCATTTTTGGATTGGGTTGTTTGTTTTTTTGTTATTGAGCTGCATGAGCTGCTTGTAAATCTTGGAGATTAATCCTTTGTCAGTTGCTTCATTTGCAAATATTTTCTCCCATTCTGAGTGTTGTCTTTTGGTCTTGTTTATGGTTTCCTTTGCTGTGCAAAAGCTTTTAAGTTTCATTAGGTCCCATTTGTTTATTTGTGTTTTTATTTCCAACATTAGAACATTTTTTTAAAAGTATGATTGACCTTGGACTAGCTTGAAAGATGAAACTTCCTGGGCTCAGCCTTAAAGGGGTTGTCATATATTCTGAGTTTTACCTCCAGGAGCCCACCAGGATCTCAAGGTGAAAGTCAGAGGAAAATCCTGTTATGCTTCTGGCAGGGAGAGGGAAAAAGTAACTATTTGGAAATAAGCTCATAGTATTCTGTCCTTCTTAACAAAGGCTTAGCCTCAAAGGCAACTATTATACCAGCAATATTATCTTCCAAAAGTAAAGGAGAAATAAAGACTTTCTCAGACAAATAAAACTTGAGGGAATATGTTGTCAGTAGATCTACTTTGCAAGAAATGTTAAAAATTTTTCAGAAAGAATAAAAATGATGTAGGTCAGAAGCTCAGATCTACACAGAGAAAGGAATAGCATTAGAGAAGGAAATAAATGAAAGTAAAATAAAATATTTTTATTATTCTTAATTGATCTAACAGAAACCAGTTGTCTAAAATAATTATAACAGTAATGTGTTTGTTGATTATAGGTTATGGATAATGAATGACAGCAATGTTAATAGGGATGGGAGGGATGAAATGGGAATGCTGTGTTATGAGGAACTTGGACTGCCTGTGAAGCAGCATAGTGTTATGGGAAAATGGACTTAGATTACTTATAAATGTATATTAAAAATAGTAGGGCAACCTTTAAATTTTTTTAAAAAAATTACAATGATATGCTAAGAGAGGTGAGAAAATTGAATCATATAAAATGCTCGACTAAATCAGAGAATGCAAAAAAAGAGTAGAAGACAAAAACAAACAAAACAGAACAAGTCCAGTGAAAGAAAACAGTTACAACTCTAGTAGAATTTAAGGCTTAAATAGGTTAAGTCATTTCCTCTAAGATCAGGAACAAGACAAGGATGCCCACTCTCACCGCTTTTATTCAACATGGTTTTGGAAATCCTACTTACAGCAATTCAGACAAGAAAAAAATAAATAAATAAAAGGAATCCAAATAGAAAGGGAAGAAGTAAAATAGTCACTGTTTCCAGATGATATGATGCTATGTATAGAAAATCCTCAAGACACCACTAAAAAACTACTAGAGCTCATCAGTGAATTCAGGAAAGTGGCAGGATACAAAATTAATATACAGAAATCTGTTGCATTTCTATACACTAACAATGAGCTATCAGAAAGAGAAATTAAGAAAACAATCCCATTTACAATCACATCAAAAAGAGTAAAATACCTAGGACTAAATCTAAGGAGGTGAAAGACATGTACTCAGAAAATTCTAGGACACTGGTGAAAGAAATTGAAGATGACACAGACAGATGGAAAGGTATACCATGTTCATGGATTGGAATAATTAATATTGTTAGAATGACCATACTACCTAAGGCAGTCTACAGAGTCAGTGTAATCCCTATTAAAATACTAAGGGCATTTTTCACAGAACTAGAACAAATAATTCTAAAATTTCTATGAAATAACAAAAGACCCAGAAAAGCCAAAACAATGTTGAGAAAAAAGAACAAAGCTGGAAGTATCACCCTCCCTGA